>NC_135532.1:98666161-101368661 GCF_045843805.1 Urocitellus parryii | reverse complement strand
GGAAGTCATTGCTTTGAAAAATGACTCAGGATTGTCTTCAAAGATGAAGACAATCCTGCTACAAAACTTTAACTCTGTAATTTGAAAAAAAATAACAATGTAATTAGAAAAAGCTATGCTTGTTAAGTGAAGAAAATATAAAAATATATATATATAAAGATGAAATCTGAAATCACCCACGATTTTACCTTTCAGAGATGAACACTGATACTTCAATGTGTTCCTTTCTAGTCTTTCATTGAATACAAAGAAGGGTGGGACTTAGGACTTAGCAATAGTAGATCTTTATGCTATATCTTAATACATTTTTTTGCATTTTCAGAATATATGAAACTGTCACATATCACAGTTTTCAAAAGTGACAAAATGCACCTTTGACATTTCGATCAGATTTTTTTAAAAGATGAAAAGTTTGCCACCAGAAAGTTGGGAGGAAGTTACGGGAACACTCTCATCTGACCTTTAACTTCCTATTAAATGTGATATCCTAATTTTTTGCTTCATATTATGCCACTGTGTCATTAAATATTCTTTAAAATATTTTAATGAATGCAAAATACTTCAGTGGTGGGACAATCTGTTTAATATTTCATTGAAAGTTTCTTACTCTTCAACATTTAGAATATTTTCACACTTTTTTAACTAATATATAATACCATGAAAATATATATAATACTCCTGCTTATAAATCTTTGACCATATCTCTCCATATTTCTTGAGGACAAACCAGTAGGAATGAGACCTACAGAATTTTAGGGGATTTTTTCCCAGTGTTTGTCAGAGGGTCTCTCCTGTAAAGCTTCTAGAGTTTTGTCTGTTTAGCTGTGCCCATTGGTTTAAACCTGAGATCCTGTGAACACCTAAAGTGTCTTTTTCATCTAACAGGTTTGACAGTATGTCACTTTTATCCTTGATAGATAATGGCTTTTTTTAGTTTCCTTTTCTGTCTGTTGCTTACCTGTGCCCAGTTCCAACCATTCCTAACAAGACCCTCCCTTTCTCCATATTTCCCCTCCCAAGCCCACTCTTTACTGTCTTTTCTCTTGGAGACCCCCAGTGCCCAAGAACATGACTGTCTACAAGTGAGGTAGCAGCTTCTGCTGTTCTCCTTCCCAGGCACTTAGTGACCTGGTGGGTTGTGACTGTCATGACCACTTGCATTTTAAAAGAGAATCCTAGCCAGGCATGGTGGCACATACCTGTAATCCCAGCAGCTCAGGAGGCTGAAGCAGGAGGATCTTGAGTTCAAAGCCAGCCTCAGCAAAAGTGGGGCACTAAGCAACTCAGTGAGACCCTGTCTCTAAATAAAATATAAAATAGGACTGGGGATGTGGCTCAGGGGTCGAGTGCCCCAAAGTTCAATACCCACTACCACTGCACATGCCCCCCCCCAAAAAAAAGAGAATCCTACAGAAGGAGCCAGGCTTAACTCAAAAGAACAACTGTCGGTGGGGGTCACAGAAACAACAAAAAAAATCATATCAGAAAGAGGCATGAGTAGGATGGGAAAGCAATTGAAGCCATGGGCTTAGCTGAACTCACCTTCCTGAAGAGAGAGGAAGAGGAAGAAAAGTGAACCAAGTCTGGAGTCCTGAGAAGGATGCACCTTGGAGTTGGTGGTACAGGCTGTCAGGGGAGCAGTGGGTGGGAGGCCTGTTGGTGGGGCTGGGTGAGGGGGAGTGAGAAAGTGGAGAGGAGAACAGAGGGAGCCTCTCTCTGCTTGCCCGTGAGCAGTCTGTTCTCATGCCTACAAGACCTCTGTAGGTACCACTCTATCGCCTCAGGCAAGAGGATGCTGTGCAGAAGCAAGTGTTGGAAGATTATTCCAATAGCTGTGGCTTAATAAATTGTGGTGGAAAGAGACTAGGATCAGGAAAATCAAACAAGAAACTGTTGAAAGCCTAATAGCTGATATATATCATGATACTTATTAGCATCAGCAATTGATTTGTTAGGCAGTGTATTAAGCATCTCACATGTATGTATGTATGTATGTATGTATATACGTAAAAGCTAGCCCCATTCTATGTTGTAAGTATTCTTACCTTACTTTATACATGAGGAATTGGGAAACAGAGAGGTTAGGTTACTTGCCTAAAGTCATACAGCTAGTAAGTAGGAGGGTAAAGGCTCAAACCCAGGTGTTTAATCCTGTACTGTTAACCTGTCACGGGGCAAAAGCCTTGACTATGAGGGTAGTTATGGCCATGGAGAGAAGAGTCACTGTGCATACACTTTATGTTGCAGGAATAAAGAGAGCAGGAGAGGGGAAAATGTAAAGACTGCTTCTTAGAAAATTTTTAGAAATGGTCAAGACAAGAACTGTGGGCTAAGAAATGTGTGGTGTCCCAGGACTACAATCATCACACAGCTCGCTGCTTTCTGTATTATTATTTTAGGCAGAGGCCTAGGCAAGCTGTATTAGTTTGTTCAGGCCGCTATAACAAAAATGCCTTACATTGGGTGACTTAAACAACAGAAGGTTACTGCTCATAATTCTAAAGTCTGAGAAGCCCAAGTCCAAGGGGCTGGCACACTCAGTGTTTGGTAAGGGTCCACTATCTTGTTCTTAGATGGTGGTCTTGTTGCTGTGTCCTCACATGGAAAGAGAAAGTGAAGCATCTCTGGGGTCTCTTTAATAAGGCCACTGATCTCACTACTGTCCCACTGGGATTTAACACCTCCCAATGCCACACCCCTCCAAATACCATCACACTGAGGATTGACACTTCAACATAGGAATTTGGAGAAGCCACAAACATTTAGTCTGTGGCCTAGAATCTCTGTGGGACTCAGTTCAGGTAAAAGATGAAGAGTAATCATCACTTTTTATTGGCACTTATTATGTGCCAGAAACTGGGGCTAGCAGTTGGACGTGTATTATCTCGTTTATTTCTTACAGCAAAACTATTTTTATTTTTATTTGTAGATAATAAAACTGAAGCTAAGGGGCCAGGATTATAGTTCAGCGGCAGAGCACTTGCCTAGCATATGTGAGGCACTGGGTTTGATCCTCAGCACCACATAAATATAAATAAATAAAATAAAGGTGTTGTGCCATCTACACCTAAAAGAAAAAAAAATTGAAGTTAAAAGAAGTTAAGTGACTTTCTCAAAGACAAAACTCCTACAGCACCATGGATTGAAGCCAGGAAAGTCTGACCCTAAAGGCCAGCACCTCCCTGCCCACTCTTAGCTGAAGACAACATCTCCAGTTCTAGTTTGGGGCTCTGTTTCTTCCCATTTCCCAAGGACCCTTTCCCATCCACAAAGAAAGGCTGAGCTTTCCCTTTCTTACCATCAAAATCCCTCCCTTCCCATACTTTCATCAAAAAGAAAAAAAAAATCTGTCAGTCCTTAGGTCCCAGATATTTTCTACTTTTTGTGGACTCCAAGGGGTCCTGCAGGACCCAGCCAAGGTGTGGAATCAGCAAGGCTGGCTTGGAGTCGAGGTTCCTGAGCTCACAGATGTTTAATTATGAGCCAACCTCATCTGCTCATTGGGCTGTTGGGAGGCCCAGTAAGTGATGCATGTGAAACACTTTGTGAAGGGATTCGCCCCATGTATCTGGTCCACGGCACCAACCCGCTCTCCCTGGCCGGTCAGGATTGAGTCCAGAATAACCAGCCCCCATGTTGATCTCTTCACATTAGGAGAGATGAAACTGTCGACGGGGAAGTGGAGCATCCATCAGAAGTCGGCGGTGAGCAGAACCACCTGCTTGCAGAGTTGGGGCTGGAGTGGGAGCCAGGCAGGATGGCCTGCGTTTTGTGCAGGGCTTTGTGCCGTACAAAGGACATCCACATCGGTTATCCAGTTTGCTTTAAAACCACCCTACAAAGCAGGCAGGGTGGACGGCATTATTCCTGCGGGTCAAAAGAGAAAACAGAGCCTTCAGACATCAAGAAGTTGTCCAAAATCTCATAGTTCCCAATGGAGAGCTGTGCTCAGACCCTGGTCTCCAGCCTCCCAAGAAACAGCTGTTTCTGGTTCTCAGGGTAGACGGGGAGGAAGAGGCTGGGACCCGCAGCACAGTTTTAGTGCTCTGCTCCGCTTGTGTAATTGACTCAATAATATAATGATGAACTGAATAAAGGATGTATAAATGTATAGTTTTGTACAAATTGCAAATAATTGTATAAGTATATAAGAAATGTATAAATTAAGCATACATTAAATTTGATTGGGCAGGGATTTTTTTAGTTTGTCTTTTTGGATTTCAAGTTGAGAATATCTCGAACATTCCGGAAGGGCCTTGCAAACTCCATTGGCCCTATGCACAATGTCAATAGAGTCTGATAGTTAGAACCACCTGCTCCCTAATCCAGCCCCACCCTGTGTCGAGGGCTCTACTCAACTCAGCCCACTTAAACCCAGGTGTGGGATCTCCTCCCCGCCAGTGGCCAGGAAGCCAGGGGTGCCTCCAGGCTGACAGGTGTCCAGGGCCCTGTCATAAGGAATGGTCACAACTTCTGCTTGTATTTAAGTCTTAGTTCTAATGTCCCCTCTCTAGAATCCTTTTCTGACTCTACCAAGGTAGAGTAATTCTTGTGTCCCCACAGTGCCTAGTAATGAGTTCGATCATGCCGTAGTGAATATCAGTTGCTTGTATGTGTCACCTGTAGACAGTAAATTGTCTTGAAGCCAGAGACTGTGTCTTAGCTTAGGAACTGTCAATAAATGCTTCTGAGACAGAGTAAGTACATGGATGAACTAATGAATAAATAAGTGAATATTATTTACATCCCCTCTACCTCTTAAATTCCTTCAGTGTCAGAGATGAAACATGGCAATTAGTCTGAAAAATGGTTTTTTAAAAAAATAGCTTAGAAAGTTGAGTGCAGGGGCACACACCTGTAATTCTATCTACTTGAGAGGCTGAGGCAGGAGGATCACAAATTGGAGGCCAACCTGGGCAACTTAATTAAAACCTGTCTCCCAAAAGGGTGTTGGTGGGGGGGATTGGGGATGTAACTCAGTGATAGAGCACCCCTAGGTTTAATCCCTAATACTGGAAAATAAATAGAGAAAGAGAAAAAGAAAAAAAAAAGAGCATTAATAATAAGTGGTATTTTGTTGAGGGCCCAGTTCTTCTGGGCTTCCAGGGCATGGCCAGAAAAGGGAGGTGCATTAATTTTCCTCTCTCATGTTCTTGATCCTCTGAACTTGTTGAAAGGTTATAATGTCTCCATTCCTTACCAGATCACTAGTATCCAAACCTTAGTAACCAAGTGTTTCCTATGCAACTGTTTCAATGTATCTATTTCTTTTGGTGAATGCAATTTTTAAAAATCTACCTTTGGGCTTTCTCCTTGACCTAAAAAACAGCAATGAGCACTCCACGTTCTTCAGGAGAGGTCCTCCCCAGCCTTTATATGGAGAAGTGAGTGTGTGCCGGAACCTGTCGTCCACAGTGGGAAGTTTGATTCATCTCACCGGGGAACGGTTGGGGGCAATTCCAGCCTGAGCTTCCACTTCTTTCTTTAATGAAGTGGCACCTATTTGGATGATAAGGAGTCACTGAAAATTGGGAACATCTTACAAATGCAAAGTGCCCTTTTATATAGCAATGTATATCTTATTTTAGAATGTGTCCTATAATATTATTCTACTATAATAAGGATCCCTACAAGGAGTTTATAATAACTTGGGGAAATGTTTATGAAATAGCATTAACTTTAAAAGCAGAATGTAAAATTATATATACAGTGTGTCCTCAATTCTGTTTTTTAAAAGTGCACATAGAAAAGAGAAAGATGGTTTTTTTCTCATTTAATCTTCACAACAACCCCCGTGGTGTTATTATGTGGAATTATTAGATAATTTGCCCAAAGCCATACAGCTATATGTACTGCCCAAGGTCACAATACAAGTAAAGGAGTTTGATTGTGTTCGTATTTTTCATCCAGAAGGCCATTCGGAAGAGAGGGAGGACTACTCAGGGCTCTGCTTCTAGGTGCATGGTAGAATTGGGATTCTGTAGCACTGTGGAATCTGACGCAGCCAAGTGCTATGCTTTGGCCAATGAAGTATGAATTGAATGGCAGTGATGTCACTTCCAGATGCAAACTTTAGAGCCACGGTGTGTTCTCCCTTTTTTCCTGTCCTCTCAGTTTAGAATCTGGAATAAGGACAACATGAAATAGCATTGATATGTGTCATGAGTGAGAAATGGTGCTTAAGTTGTTTTAAGCCACCACAGTGTCCCACAGTGAAGTCAAGCCTGTTCTGATGGATTCAAGGGGATTTAACATGGATGCTGTTGACGTGAACATTCTCACATGACCTCCTATGGTATAAAGGAGTAGTGATGTGATACTATGAAGAGGCTGGGTGTGTTGGCTTTCCATTACTATAAGCAAATACCTGAGATAATCAACTTACAGGGAAAAAAAAAGGTTTATTTTGGCTCATGGTTTTAGTCCATGATCAGCTGGTCCCATTGCTTTGGCATATTGTGGCAGCAAAGTGTGGCAGAGAAAAAAAAAAAGAAATGACTCGCCTCAAGGCCAGGGTGCAAGGGAGGAAGAAGGAAGTAGAGTACTGCTATCCCCTTTGAGAGCATATTCACAATGACCTAAGATGTCTCACTAGGACCCATCTTTTAAAGCCTCCATCACCCCCTGTTTTACTCGGTGTTTTCGCTGCTGTGACCAAAAGACAAGAACAAGTAGAGGAGGAAAAGTTTATTTGGGTTTTATTCATGGTTTCAGAGGTTTTAGTTGAATCAGAGAACATGTGTCATAAGAGTGTGGCAGAGGAAAGAAGCCAAGACCCTGGCACCGGGAAGCAAAGAAAGAGCTCTGCTCACAAGAACAAAATATGTACCCCAAAGGCACACCCCCAGGGACCCATCTCCTCCAGCCACACCCTACCTGTCTACAGTTACCACCTGGTTAATCCTTGTAGGGGATTAATGCACTGAATGGGTTAAGGCTCATCACCCAATCATTGCACCTGTAAACTTTCTTGCATTGTCTCACGCATGAGCTTGTGGGCGACATCTCATATCCAGACCATAACACCTCTCAATAGCATCACAGGCTGAAATTTAAACTTTTAATACATGACGCTTTGGGGGACAGATCCAAGCGAGAGCACTGAGTTTAGAGCCAGACCTGAATTTCAAGACAAGCCATTAATCTGCCTAAACTCATTTCTACACTTTAAAAATGGAGATTATAAAATGTCCTAAAAAGACCTGTATTAAATAAGATAGTGCCTATAAAGTGCCGGCCACTTAGGAATCAAGGAACTGATTATTATGAAAATGATTCTGCATGATTGATTTTTATAAAGATGCCTCAATCCTGATGTGTTTGATTACCAATGGGTTGTACCTTTTTGATTTCAATTTTTTTCTTTCTATCTATAAACAAAAGATGGCCCATTTTCCCTCTTATTGAACAGTAATAAATAACAATATAACATTAACTTATTGATCTACTTCTGAAGGAAAGCCAGTGTTTACCATGATTTAAAATTTAACATTAGTAAAAATTAATATTAAGACAAAATTATCAGGAGAAGATAACATCATTAAAATCCATTTAAAAGATATAATAGATCAACTATGCATAATAACAATCTAAGGAAACAATAGAGTGTTTTATTGAAGGCCTTCTCTGCCAAATACAGAATTCAAGCTCCTGGCCTCAACAAACTTTTAATCTGAGAAAATTAAATACCTACAAAAAGATCCATGGCAGCTGAAAATTGCACATGATTATATTCCAGGATCATTTAACTTGCCGCTCTACTGCTGGATGAAATGGTAGATTATATACCTCCCCTACCACTTTCTACCTTAGTCCGCTTTTTTCCTCGTTCCATTACTCCTAATCTGCTCAACAAGAGGGAACATTTGTGAATATATCAGGTTGTGGCTATTTCTTAATATAATGCATCTGAAAAACAGGCCATTCCATTAGAGATATTCTGTGGGAAGAGCAAAACCTTCACCCTCCTCTTCCAATGTTAGATCATCCCTTTGTACCTCTTCTTCAGTCCTTCCTGAGAGTAGAGCTGGTAATCCATCCGTGAGAGCCCAAGACATCCCTGTACATCCTCACAGTGGTACAAGCCCCCACTTCTGAAATGCAGAAACATGAGGCATAATCTCTCTTCCACAGGCACCTTCAACCCCAGAGTCAGATTCATTCAAGCAGAGATAAATTAAAGCAGTTATGAGAGATTCTGTTGGCTCCCTTAATGAGTCCAACCTCATTTCCCCAAGATTAATAAAAGGGAAAGAATTTTACCATGGTGCTGCTGTGCCCCCCAGCTCTGATATGCCAACTGAGAGCCACCTTCCCCTCGGGGAGATCACTATCACCTCTGTAATCATGGCCCTGGCTGCTTCAAAGCCACGGCCCAAAGCATGCCTCGCCTCGGGGTTCCTAATTGAGTCCCCAGGCACCCGGAGGAAGGCTTCTCTCTCACTCTCAGTAGAGACAGAGTGGGAAAGGCCTTCTGGATGATGTCTCTCTTATATCACCATGGCTACTCCCCATTATTCCTCAGAGCCACAGATGCCTCGAGGAACCAGTTTATCTTGCCCTCCTCCAGTAGATACCAAGAACAAGGTCAGCCCTAGGCCAGCTAGCCTCCACGTCCTCTGCTCTCTGGGTCTGTGATTACACTGCCAAGAGCCAATGCTGGACTCACCCTGGGCTGAAAGATGTGAACCTGCTTGGGACCAATGTATTGTAAGTAGAGAGGAGAGGGGTGGGACCAAAGGTGTGTCCTCCCAGCCTTGTCCATATAGATAGGACAGACACCTCGTCAGGCTGATAGCAGCCATGGAACTCCTTACTTCACAAATCCCCTCACCACAGATGCCAGTCAGATATTGACAGAGAAAAAGGAACATGCAACTTATTGGTCATCTACACCATCGAGTTTCTTTACTGAGTATCCACCCCTTCTGAGCAAGAACTCTTGATTGATTTAGTTCTCCTTCTCACTTTCTAGACTGTGTCTTGCCCTGAGAAACTCACAGTCACAGAGAAGGAATAACACCCTTCAAGGGGGAGAGGTGGAGCATCTGAGATCCAGGCAGGGTCAGCCAAGGTTTTCTAGCCCAGTGAGCTTTTTACAACATCACTCTGCTTTTGTTCAATCCACAGCATAGAAAACCCACAGTTAAAGGCAGAGCCCAAACTAACCACATATGTTTGAATCCTCTCCCTGACCCGGTCCTGGGGATTGAACTCAGGGATCCATGCATGTTAGGCAAGTGCTATTCCACTGAGATACCTCCCCACCCCTTATTTCCTCTTGTATGCTACCTCCCCATTCTTGTCCTTATTCCTTTTTATATGAATTGACCTGTGACTCTGTTAATGTCAAATGAACCAGTCAAGATAAAATAGATACATGTCAATATTATGGTAAAAAGAAAAAAAATTTTTTTTTTTAGGAAAAAAAGTGCTAGTCTGTTGAATGAAGGTGTGGGGGCGGGAAATCACTGCTATTTCCAATAAATCCTTGTGTCTTTTATACCTTCAGCATATTTGATTGTTACTTTTACAGAGAAAGAGAACATAATGCCTCCTCTTGATCATCTGGTTTTGTTATAGAAACTTGACTTCAATGAAACCCTAGGAAGGAAGTTGATGATTTGTAGATTGGAATTTGTAGTGACTCTTCCAGCGTCCTGCTGTCTTCTCTACCTGCCCCCATTTCATGTGAAGATCCATAAACTCTGGCTCCAGGGACAGAGCCCATGACTTAGGCTAGACAGGTCAGCATGGTCCATCCACTCAGCCACAGTGATTCGTTACCTGATGGGTCACATGACCCTCAGGGAGCCCAATCAAAATAATTCTCAGAACTTTTGTTGACATTGCTGGCTCAAGGACTCTTGTCTCCTACTCCAGAAATAGAAAGTTTAAAATTCCTCCAGACATTTGCTACCATATGGAAAACCAGCTGGAGGGTGAAGTCAAAGCTCAGAGAATTGCAAAGCCATGAAGTTAGGGCCCTCATGACATCAAGAACCACTAGATGAGACAGATGTTCCCTATGCCTAGACTTTTTAGTTACATGAATTATTCAATTTTCTTTATTACGGAAGCTCATGTATTGCTTTCAAATGGAGCCTTGCTGATACACTGATGTTACATGAAATTCATGTAAATTATGCTTGTTTTTAATAGATCAAAGTTGCGATTCATCTTTGTGTTTACTTCCTAGGCAATATGCTAAGACACAAAGCGGATGGCGACTGTGCTCATGTGTTTGTCTACGTGTGTGTATTTCCCCAGATGATCAACACCAACAATCATCATTATCCCCATCATCACAGTGGATGGGACCATCATATGTAAATCAAACTCAGATGACCAAAGTTTACAGCAACACTTGAAATTTAGTGTCTCAGAAGCATTTCATTTCAGCCCCATAAAAGTTATGGTATGCTGATTAAATACTGACTGGAAGCTGAAAGAGTGCTTACTTGAGGTTTATAGGGATGGAAAGGATGCATTCTGTTGCCACCTAATTTTTTCCCCTAAATATTGCTGTCCAAGACAGCCAAATATATTCATTCCATGTTTTTAAGGGGAGGGGATGTGGGTACTCTTTATTTTTTATAATAGTATTTTCTACCAATAATAAAATATAAAGAAGAGAAAATGATGATAAAAGAAACCATATTCCTTTTCCAAAGAAAAACATTTGTTGTATTCAGATTCTTTATCTCTGTTTTTGAGGGGAGAGAGAGAAATCATTTCCTCTAGTAAACATTTTTCACATGGAATATCTGAACTTTTCCCTTTGTAATTCCCACGCAGAACTTTGAATATCCTGTATTAGCTTCTCCTCTGTCCTTTATTCTCTGAGAAGACAAAGAATAAGAGCCACCCACGTGGAGTAGTTGATTAGATGGTAAAAAGTTGAATTTTTTTATCTTTACATGCAATGTTGCTCCAGAACTGAACCTTGGGTTTTACTACCTACCTATAATCAACAAGTCCATCCTTTGGTGGTTTTTTTTTTCTTATTGCCAACATTTTATTATGAACATTTGTGAACATATAGAAATGTTGAAAAAATTGTGTAGCCTACGCTTACCTAACCTACCATCCAGATTCTACAATTAATGGTTTGCTCTACATTTATCTGCCCCACTATCCATTCACCAATTTGTCTTATTTTTTGGTGCATTTCATGGGAAGTCTCAGCCATCAGTATCCTTTATTCCTAAACACTTCATCCATGCTTATCATTAACTAGAGTTCAAGGTTTATTTATAGGACTTTTTTCTGAGTCAAATTTACATAAAGCGGATTGCATGAATTTTACGTGTACTGTACCATGATTTTTAACAAATGCACATGCCTGTAAGAGGAAAATCCCGTCAAGATATTGAACAGTATCACAGTAATTTCTTTCTAACATGAACTATCAGTCGTGCTATTTCTCTGTGCCATTCATTTATCCAACACATATTTTCAGAGCTCCTCTCTGGTTCTGTTACTGTGCTAGGTATTTGGAGATAGTGAGGTAAATAAGACATAGCCCTCAACGGGAGCTGACAGTTCAAAGAAAGAGATGCCTATATTTTAATTAGTTAATTAATTAAGCTAAGTAGTCATAGTTGCTGTGGAAATCGGCTCACACAGAGAAGGGGGTTAGCCTATACACCTGAGGTGGGGGCAAGAAGGGCTTGAGAGAGATGGAGAGAGGCTCAATACGGAGGCTCGGGTGGAAGAAAGACCAACATCTTGGGCTTCAATGTTAAATTATGGAAAATTCTAGTCCATAATTGTAGTCCAGGCCATGGGTTTCCCACACGCTGTCAAAGCCAGGAAGGCACCCTGGAGACAGCCCAGCCACCAGCACCTCCTCCACCCAGCCCCAGAGAGCCTGGTGGACAAAGCAGAAATCTGAGCTGAGATTTTAGATTTTAGAATATTCGTTTAAGAATACAGTCAGTTGCATTACAATCACCTAAAAAGAATTATGGAACAACCTGTTTTAAAAGTATTGTGAGAGGTCTTGCCAGGCTCTGATTGAGACACATCTTGTGGCTGTAATAGTTCACTTCTGGTTACACTGAGAGAAAAGTGATCCTACAAGCATAGGTCTGTGTGTGCCCACATGATACAGGCATGCCCAACTGCACATGTGTTCACACGTCTGCTGCAATCAAGGCTGGGTCCTCTCGTGTGCTAATGTCCCCAAGGTAAGACATGCGAAATGATCCAGGTAACGTGTCAAGTTCTCTTTTAATAGACTAGGAAATGATTGTGCTGCTGTATTGCATGGACCACTCAATCAATAGCTATAAAATGTAGATCCTGAGAGGTTAAAACAAAAAACTTGGCCAGGGGCTCTCTGTTGATAGGAATGCCTCCTAAACTCCCAATGGCTTTGATTGGTGATAAAGGTTGAAAATGCAGCTCACATGGTAAATGGCCACAGCAAAAAAAAACTAGAGTGGAGGAGAGGATAAGGAAGGGAAGAGAGAGGCTTAGTGAAGAACAAAGAGAAGGAATCATTCCAGGAGGAGATCTCAGGTCTTTGTTTTTTTCTTGGCCTTGTTACAGAGCTACAGCTTTGTTATTTTATTTAATTTTTCTTAATCAGTTGGAACTATCTTGCTGTAACTGCTAAGCAGAGACCAAAAAGGGTAAAAATGATAATTTTTAGGATTTAATATCCTGTGCAAGGAAATTTTCCTCTTTCTCTCTGTTTCTCTCCCCACCCCCCACCTCCACCCCTCTTCTCCCCATTCTCCCTGTCTTAATTTGGAGACGCTCACCAAGCCCTGACCAGAGGAACAAGTTCCAGTCTTATCAAGCAAATATCCTAACATTCCCCTATCTCTTACTAGCTCTCCAAGTATTTAGTTAAAAACTAACTTTTTAATTGGTTTACACATGTTTATTGGCCCACGTACAGGACTGGACCCTTGCCCAGCACCAAGCTTTGCACAGGATACAGGACAAACTCATATGTGTTATTGTTATTCCCTCTTAGACTTTGGGTGGGGCCCTAGTTTCCTACCTTGTTAATATGTCACTATCATTAGTTAGGAGAGCTACCAGATGTTGGTGCTGGTTCTATGGCTGAAGGACTTGAACTTTCTAGGACCTTCCATGCCTGGAGGATCACCAGAAAAATTCTTGTTTGCCCCAGGTTGTCTGCACATCTGCTGCCAGACAACTGGAACCAAAATTCAGATCAGACTATAATGATCCCACAGTGATTCGCACAGGAAATGAAAGCAAAAGGCAGATGTTGTGATTAATCCAAACCAAGCTCCAAAGAGACCTTCTGTAGGTTTCCAGTCCCCAAACGCAGGGCCTAGGCCTGAGTTTCCCCCATCATCCACACCAACGGAACACTTAGCATACAGAAGTACAGTGAAAACTGGACCAGGGTAAGTAAGTCCCATTTTCTCTGATACTTTAGGCACTTCTTACAGATAATAAGATGGGTCACTTAAAGAGTAATATGCACTGTCACAAATGCTTCCAGAACCAGCTATAGAAATTTTTAAAAACAGTTACACCCTCAATTTCCCCAGACAATCCTCCATTATAGAGGATTGCAAGCAGCAGTAAACAAAATCTGTCTGAGAGTGGAGGTCACAAATAAATCCCACACCACACTGCCTCCAGCACACTCAAAGATGCAAGATGGATGCAAATCTCTCTCACCTGCCTACTGTGTCCTCAAGGAAGTTGGAAGGGGATGTTCCATTTTGCTGCCCCCCCCCAAGTATTCTGAAAAGAGAGCCGCTACAAACCCTACACCCACCCCTAACATCTGCTGAAATTACTAAAAACCACTCTACTTTCTGAGCCTGGGTCCAACCCCTCCTTGTACTTGAAGCAAGCAAGCAATAGTGCATTAGAAACAGCTCAAATGAGTTGGTGAGGGTCTACTATGTGCCCCTATTCCCAAGTCCTTGAAATTAGCCAGTGGGAATCTTTACACCATGGAAATTGGTGTACACTACAATTCAGGGTTTTTTCTCTTTCTTCCTAGAGAACTGGTTCTTCAACATTTACCAGCACATCCCTGTTTTAGAGTGATGAGATATAAACTCTTGAACATCCTGAGACAATGTTCTCATCAGTATGCAAACATATCATGTTGCTATGAAAACTAGGAACATGTCAGATGGATTCATATGCTGCCTTTGGGAGCCCAAACCTTTCAATTGCCTTGCTTTAAGCATTACAGCTGTCATCTTGGAATTTTTCATTTACCAATAGAACCTTTAATCTACCTATAAAATATGATTCACATAATGAATCCAGGTATTTCACCCAGTGCTAAAATCCAAAAGCAATTAGCCTTTTTGTTTATTTCACATGGGAGTTAGACTAAAAGCTAAATGAACATGCAAAAAAAAGAGCCAGGCATTGGTCCAAATGTCTGAGTGATGTACTAATTAAATTGTATAACAACACTGCTATCTTTATACATACACTTTATTACAGGTTGGGGAATCAGCCCAGGCCTTCCAAGTCAGCCTCCGAGAGAGCACTTCCTTAAAACCGAAGGAATGGTGCAATAGTTTGTAAGCAAATTGAGTTGCCTATTCAGAAACAGATGAGGCATTGGATGAGATTGAAAATGCTGGGTTAATTTTCTCTTCTCTTTTCTACAATATCTTAATTGGGAAAAAATTGTTTCAAAGTCTAATTATTCATGTAGTCACTACAAAAAAATGTGGTAAAACTTGGGTAGATGCTAAGAACAATATAAAATTAATAAGACCTAGTCCAGTGCCTCTAAAAGTCCTCAGAGAGCCCTAGCCTGGAAGAAAAGTAAATGATGGCAAGAAAGATGCTCCTAAGTAGGACCCAGTATTCACAGGTTCCTCATGGGTCCAGGGAGGGGGAGGGCGGCAGAAGGCTCCCCAGAGTGAAATGCAATTAAGATCATCTTTTTTCTTTCTTCCTGTTCCATAGGTTTCCATGAGGAGTTAATGAGATATGTACTATTGAAGTATCTTGCTTCCAAAACTCCAACTTTTAGCCACAAGGAAAATCTAGAATAAGTAGTAATAGCAATGCAATTACCATGCATCAAGGTTTTCCAGGTACCAGGCACTGCTCCAGGGAGCTTCATCTGTCCTGCTCCGTTTAATTCTCACACCACCACCAGGATGAGCGCAGATGGGCAGTGAAGCCTCCCAGTGAGGTGGGGTTTGAATCCAGGGGTCCAGAGCTCCCAATCACACATCATCTCTTGGAATAATACAACCCAGAACAATTATGTCATCCCACATCTCACCCTACTCATATAGCATCATCTCTGACTATTTATTTTCTTTAGGGAGAGTGTTACTCCATGAAGAGGTAGGGCACATAGATGAAATATAAAGTGAGGTTTGAAGTCAATCCTGGGTGCTCCTCCTGGTCACATCACTGACTGGGCTTTGAGTGCACACTGGGCCATGAGATAAGTTGCCTCTACAGCTGCCACCATTGCCGTTGCAAGTCATGAAATCCAAGCTTCTTGAACCAGTTGCAGCTTCCCTGATCTTCAGATCGGTCTGATCTCCTAACCTATGGGGATAAGTGCATGGAGTACTGCATACAGGGCATCTGAATGGCAGGCCACTCCCCTTGTGCTAGGCGTGTGAACGGAAGGCCACTCACCTCCTAGGCACAGCCCTGGGCGTGAGGCCACATGTTGTAGTCCCTGCACTTACTCCACAGCCCACTCCTTGAATGGTCACTGCAAGGACAGCTGGCCAGAAATTGTATTGGTGGCTGCCTGTAATCTGCTTAGCTACTGCCTGAGTATATACACATGGTAACTGCACAATAAAATCAGACCCACTTCCTGCTTGGTCTCTGGAGGTCTTGATTAGACACTCTGCAGCCACACTCTCCTCTACCCTGTTCCATGGATCTCCTAGCTGGATGAGAGAGAGCCCACGCACCCATGCAGGCTGCTTCTTCTTCCAAGAGAGTCCCTTCCCTAAGACCACTCCACCCCAGCCCCCATCCAACCTTAGCTCCTCAGCCTTGAAGCCCTTGCCTCCAGGAAGCCCTTCCTGACCCCTCAGCACTGAGTGAGCTCCCTGCTAGTATTCCTAAGGGGCCCTTCCCTCATCCCCAGGGTAGCACTCGCCACTTATCACACACTAAATATAACTCTCACCTCCTGGACCTATAATACTAATCAGGGAACCTCCGCATCAGTGAGGCAATTTCCTTAAATATATGCCTTCACAAACTGACCCCTAGAGACTCTAATTCAGGTCTTGATGATAACCCAGAACACTGCCTCTTTATAAAGACTCCCAGGGAATTCTGATAGGCACCCTTGATTCATGCCTACCTGACGGTAAATTATCCTAGATTATACACTTTAAAATGCTGGAAATGTATATTCCCAGAGCCAACCACATGCCTAATGAATAGTTTAAGAATCTGTTACCTATTTGTTAGCTGGTCTCATTCATGAGTGAAGTTAGTTAACCTCAGATATCTTCAATATTTTCATCCACAAAATGGTATTATAACATCCCACATGAATGCTTTTTGTGACCTACTTATGAAAAAGAAAAATTAAGCAGTTGTAATCAAGG
Organism: Urocitellus parryii; assembly: GCF_045843805.1. NCBI lineage: Eukaryota > Metazoa > Chordata > Mammalia > Rodentia > Sciuridae > Urocitellus > Urocitellus parryii. The sequence goes on along the minus strand of NC_135532.1, from coordinate 101,352,096 downwards.
AATTCCTCATCCTGACATTAAAGAACTTCCCCATTATCTGTCATAATGAAACCTCTCAGCATTGAGATTCTTATATAAAGTATGCTTCAAAAAGAAGAGACGATCCATGTGATCATTTCATACTCTGTTACATCTCAAGAAAATATAATGGGGTTGTTTTAGTTAAGTCCCTCAATTGACTCCACACCTCTTTAACATGAAATGCACCTGGAAGATTTCATTTCAAGTCCAGGAGAATATATAATCCTCTGTCTTTGTCCTTGCCATCTGGCCACCCACTTTGCCATGACTCAGCAGCCACTCACTGAAGGAGAGGTCCTATCTACTCAGAGGTCTTACCCAGTTTCAGCACAGCTTCTCTAAATTAGCCCAATGTCACACACCACTTTAGGGGTGCACAACCCTTCAGGTATTCACCCAGAGGAAAAAGAGCCAGCACATTCCCACACTGAATTCCTTGAGAGGAAACAGGACCAGCCTGAGAAATAGAAGTTTTCACTCTCCCAGGAGCTCCCTGACCAGCCTGGTCCAGCTGCTCCTGCAGCCCCCTCCCTGCTGGGCTGACATGTGGCAGGCTAAAACCTCTGGGCAGCTAACCTGCGGTGGCCTGGTATTCATTGGGCTCTCACACATTCTCCTACAGAAAACCAGGAGGAAGTCTGGAAGGAAAATCAAGGCTAAGTCTCCATTCTTTTCCAGAAATTGTCCTAGCTGCTGACAGGATGGAAAAAAAAGTCAAATTCTGCAAAAGAAAAAGAAAGTCATGCATTGCTCTGGGCAGCCACGTAGGCCCTGGGAACTCAGGGTAATGCTGGAAGATTAGGAAAGATGTAGGGATCACTGATCAAGCAGCTTGTGACACAAAAGTAAGATCTCATTATCTTCATCTGACATTGATTCTGAATGCCTATCCATAAATTCTAGGGTACCTGCCCACAAATTCTAGAGTACCCATCCACAAATTCTAGGCTACCCTAAGCCCCAAGTATTTTCAGAGCTCCTGAAGGAGAGCTCACATTTTCCCTAGATCTGTCTCCATGACTGTCCTTTGCCTCTGGAAGGTAACATTACTTTAAACCATTGACTTTCTTCAATTCTGAAAGTTCCTCCCAACATCTGCATGGTAACTCTTCCAGTTTGTTTTCTGGGGGAAGATGGGTATGATCTCTTTATGGAACAAAGAGACCACTGACCTAACTATGGTGGAGACAGTTTCATTGAACTGTGGAAAACAAGAATTGGACAGATGAGTCAGCTAGAAACTAGAGAAAGAGAGAGAGAGAGGAGTGATTTTTCACCTGGGGGCAACAGGCCCCTAGAACAGGGTTTATCAAACTTCAATGTGCTCGTGAGGCATCTCTCCAAAATGAAGATTCTGATGGAGCAGGTCTAGGTTAGGACCTCAGATTTTGCATTTCTGAGAAAAAAAAAAAAAAACAGGTATGCTAATGTTGCTGACTCACCCTTGGAGACTCTCAAATCCCTCAGAGCATCCACAAAAGGCTTCCAAGCTCTGTAAACTCCCTAAAATCATTCACAAATTGTAGTCTGTGCACATGTTCATGTTTCTACAGAGAGAGACCATAGTTTTCAATAGATTCCCATAAGAAATTGATTATGTGCTAAATTGTAGCCTCTGTTTAAAAAAAAAAAAAAGATGTTCAGAAATCCTAATGCCTGGTATCTCTAAATGGGAACTTACTTGGAAGTAAGATCAAGTTAGAATGAGGCCATTAGGGTTGATCCTAATGTAATAGGACTGACATCTTTAGATTAAAAATAAAGAAAATTTGGACAAAGACCCACAGAAAATGCCATCTGACAACAGATGCAGAGACCAATGTGGCTGCAAGCCAAGGAACACCACTTCTGGAGACTGCTGGCAAATCATCAGAAGCTAGAAAGAAGCAAGAATTCCACCTCAAAATGTCAGAGGGAGTAGGTTCTGCCAACACCTTAATATCAGACCTCCAGCCTTCAGAACGTGAGATAGTAATTCTTGTTGTTTTTAAGCCGTCCAGTTTGAGGTACTTTGGGACAGCCCTGAGAAACTAAAGCAGGGTTAATACACACACACACACACACACACACACACACACACACCATTTGCACACACAGACACACACACTTAAGAACTATCATAAGTGCACAAGAAGCCATTGATGAGTTTGAGACTGAGGCTGTATTCCTCACTGACCAACAGCAAGTGCTCTGCCTTCCACTTGAAATCCTCCCTATCTTGAACCATAAAAATGGCTTCTCTCCCAATCATTTCCCTTTTTTCTGAATTCTGCAGTTTGTGCTTTCCCTTCAGCCTGTAGAAAGATACCCATTCTTTCTGGACGTTCTGGACCTAAATAAAGCGTGCTGTTTTTCTCTCGGCACAGAAGATGGAGTCATGGAGGCTTATACATTTTCTTCTTCCCCTGAGTCACATCTGCCATGCTTTCTGTCTTCATCTTGATTCAGCCGATCTGATTCTCCTTCTTTTCTGTCCCTTCTTGGCTACGAGAAGAAAGGCAGTCTTCCTTCTTGGATGAGTAGACTTAAAACCTTGACCTATTTATTTTTTTCCCCTCAGGACTAGATGTCCAGGCTCTCTACTTAGGGGACAGAGACTCAGATTAACTTTCTGAGGCCATCTAGGGATGACCCCCTCCTCCAAGGCGCTTCCTGTGGCCACTGTTCCCATTACACTTCCCATCTTCTGCTGAAGGAGGAGGCAGGAAAAGAAGAGAACTAACTAGCACTTATTAGGACGCAGGATGGGGCTTCATAGACATTTGTCTCCTTAGCCCTCACACATGGGTTTTTGTATTTACAGTGAAAATTGGTATCATTACCCCTCATTGATTCCATCTTCCAAATCAGAACACCAAGCCCCAGAGCTCACAAGGAACAAAACCGAGTCTAATCCAGCTCTCCTTACCACTGAAGCCCAGGCTCTCCTTACCACTCCGGGCCGCCTGCCTGGGGCTGAGCTAACCAGTTAAATCAGGGAAATAAAAGCAGTCAGGCTCAATTTTGCTGTTCCAAATGTTGTCTTTAAGACAAATATTTTGGTGTCATGTAAACACAAGCACCATCTGTCTGTGGATGTGCTATCTGTTGATCCACTCTCTCTATCTGATGCAAAAATAACCACCAGCAGCTAGTCTGCAGACAAAACAACCAAGACAGCACTCTCCACTGGTTGTTATGGACACAGTTACAGCTTTAGCTTCTCCACAATAATCCCCAACTCTGAATTTGCAACACCCCAGGATATTTCCAGTTTACTGTAAGGGATTTTGAAAGATTCTTAAACATTCTCAAAAAAACAAATTAGTGTCCATGTACTTTAAGAAATAAAGAGTCTCTGCGCCAGACCTCAGCATCAGGGAGAAGGCTGTTTTGTGAAGCTCAGCAATCGTGAGAGGCCATTCGAAGGGGCATGGAGACTAGGGTGGTTCTTCTTTCTTCACAATAAGTGACCCTTCCCCTCAAGAAACATACGAATCTCATTTTTGTCTGTATTGATGTCAATAGACAATATATGAAGGGGAAAAAATAGAAAACATGACCCCAAAAGGCTACAAAGATTTCCAAGTGAAAGGTTAAAAGATATAGAACTAATTTTGTTTGGACAAAGAAGACCTTTTACAAAGCAAGAGACTCCTATTCAAGAGTGACACATAAGCACACTATATCCCTACTCTGCCTCCCACGCCTGGATTGGACTGATCACAGCACTCTTTAGCAATAAGCCAGAATTGAGCCTCAGAATCCTTCTCAACACAACTGTCTAAGGAAACACATGAAATCTATTGGCCATATCCCCAACATTGGAGTAGGCTGCCCATGAGATACACTATTGCACCATAAAGGGAAAACAAGATGGCAGAGTACATACCCAAAACTATTTCTCTGCTTCTTTTTTGCACCTTGCCTTTAAACCTCTAACTTTCCTCCTCACCATTTCTAGGCACACGTATCCTTTTCAAACTGTTTTAAATTCAAGTTCATTTTTATCACTTGGCATTCACCTACCCTCCTTCCCTCCAATACCTATAATGACAGCTAAAGAGCCATTTATAAGAAATTACCTCAGCCTAGGGTCTGAATTCCCCACTCTGAATCCACCACTCTCAACAGTTCAACTTCAAGTGAGTTCACTTAAATCTCCCATCTATTTCCTCTCTTTAAAAAAGAAAGAGAGAGAGAGAATACTTCCTCACATGGCTTTAATTAATAACAAATGAAATAAATAACATAAAAGACCTCATACAGTATGCAGAAGGCAATGGATATTCAGCAAATGTTAGCTTACTCTGAGGAAACAGTAGGTCTAGATATTGTAAGACAGATTCTCATACAGAGACCTGAGTTTCCAGGATATCTATCTCCCTCTTCAACATTTTATCCTTCTTGGTCCCCCTTTTCCGATTGCCTCCAAGAATTCCATGTCAAAACATGGCTCTTCCCCTTCTGTTGTGTTAGGTCAAGTGGATCTCAAACCCACCAATGTGTCAGAAATAGTTGGAGAGCTTTAAAACTGCTGGCCCCACCCAAAACTGACTGGCTTAGCAGTTTTGGAAGGGGCTTGAGAAGTGGTATTTCTAAGATGCTCCTGGGTGAAATCTAGGAGATTTGGGTCTCTATGGGAATTTGTCCTGAACTATCTAGACCTACTGTTTCCTCAGATTATGCTAACATTTGCTAAATAGCCACTGAATTCTGCTCATGCTGCTAGTTGGGGACCACGCTTTGAGAATCATTGTGTAGACTTCTCCCCTGGTCTACTTTTGGTTTATCAGCTGATCAGAAAAGAGCATCTATACCTAATTTAGTTATCCAAAAGATGATTGACGTCACCCAAAGATCATTTCTGCTATCAAAGTGAACTATGGTTTTCACTTTCAACCATTTTCCCCCTCCATTAGCATGAAAGTCAGTTTAAGAGATTAGTGTCCACCAATCACTAGGTGAATACCCTTGGGCTATAGTAGGGAAACTCTCAGAGCCCAACTTTCCCAAATGTTACACTATAGATAATAATGCTTTCTCCTTAGGACCGTATGAGTACAAATGAAGATTATGCATAAAATGCTCCATAAATTTAAGTTATTTACCATTTGTTCCACAAACCTTGACCAAGCCCCTGCAGTATTTCAGGCTCCCTTCTGGAGAGTGGAATAAGAAATGAAGATGCCTCAACCCCTTCCCTGAGGAAGTCCTCCAACAGGAAAAGGGAGGGACAGTTTAAATAAAAATGACTTGTCAGGCTTATGCCAGAGATGACTTCTTGAAGCCCTCTTATAATTCAAGACTAATTCCTCCTAGAAATAACTGTAAAATGGAGGATGCATTCTAGGGGCACATAAATCCACAAGCATTGTAGAATAATGTGCTCTAATGCTGCTTTTTATTTTCTTAGCATTAGCTCTAATATTTTGCTGAGGGCTTGTCTTATATTAATAGTGTGTCGGGGCAGTGGCTGGGGCTTCCTTGGTGTATTTTATCACCTCTAAATTCCACTCCAAAGTCATTGATTTTTCTGGTATGTTTTTCATCACTTGTACAAACAGCATCGCCTAATGAATACTTGGATGACTTTGTTAAATTATAACAACTGAATGTTGAATTAACAGGACAACAGCCACCAAAAATCACTCGCAGAAGTTCAGGCACCTATAAACAGAGGGATCATCAAAACATGCTGAGACCTACAGAGATCACAGCTAAAGTGGCGCCGCCATGTGGCAGCAGCAAAAACACATTTCGCAAAGCACTGGGTCCCCTAGTCCCGGATGGGTATTTTGGTTTTGAATGTTGCTGCTGCTTCTTGGGGATGGGACAGGGGCAGCTGGGAGTTGTTTTACTTTACATTTCATGCTTGAAGTGAAAATCAGTGTTTTACTTGCATTGTTTAAAACCTATCACTCCAATTTCCATAAAATGTTTCCCCTGAAATCACAATGGTCTGATGGGGTGGTGGGAAATGCTCGGAGGGCTGAGTTGAGAGGCTGTCCCTGGTGTGATGGACATTCCTGCAGCCAGCTGCTCTTTTTCCTCTCGGTGAGCTCTCCTGTGCTCTTTCTTAATTTTCTTAAGGCGAGCACCCCTCCTGCCCCACCCCTCAAAGGAGCAATAATCCCAGGAAATACATTTTCCCCCCCATGGGCTGTGGTCCTTTTTCTTAGCAACACCCGGTTTCTAATGGTTGACACAAGCCATCCCACAGGAATTGACAGAAATTAGAGAGCAATGTGTTTTCTTTCAAATACTCAAAAGAACTGTAATAAAAGTATTTAAAGTAGTTACCCTTCTTCCAGTTGAACAATTAGTCCATCTGACTTGCTTTTATAAAGAATGGAATAGTCCCTGGGCAAGGTGGAACATATCTATAATCCCAGAAGCTAGGGAGGTTGAGGCAGGAGGATCACAAGTTCAAGGCCAGCCTCAGCAATTAGCAAGCCCCCAAGCAACATAATGAGATTCTGTCCCAAAATTTAAAAAATTTAAAAAGGACTGGGAATGTGGCTCAGTGATTAAGCGCACCTGAGTTCAATCCCTGGTACCAAAAAAAAAGAAAAAAAAAGCAATAATAGTTAAATATATTTTGAATGGAGGTTTAGGATTATTAACCAGAATACTGTCAATTGCTTAATGACTAAAATTAGAATAAATCAAGTGGGACTCGGGAGCTACATTGCCTTCTCGTTGATGCTTTATATTTTCCTTAGCAATATTTCACATAGAAGGGAAACACTTCCTACCATTGTTTAATGCAAGCATGTTTCAGTTGTAGGAGAAGGAAGACACTTGCTAAGGGTCCCAACCCTGAGGATGCACCGACCGTGCCCAACACTGGGTGATTTGTGAGATCCAGGACCTGCAGGATTAGCTGATACCCAATTAAGGAAATTCAGCAAGAGTATGGCAGGAAAATTATTGTTTGATTAATCTGTGGCTTGTTCTCATTGTATCTTTCCTCATCCCCCTGCCACCCAAAATGTCAAGTTTTGGGGTTCTCTTCTCTCAGAGGTGTTGTGTTGCATGACAGAAAGTGGCAATCGACTGAGAAGACCCTCCTAGCTTTTGTTCTGAAAACCAGAACACGTTGGAAAGATTATGTGAGTTTCCCCAGGGGATGAGGGAAAAGAAATTGCTGCCCCTGGGGTGGCAAGAGCCCCTGTTAGAAGTGGGGTCAGGGACTGGGAGCTCCCCTAAGCACAGCCTCCGAAACTCACATCCTTCTCATTAATTTGCTGAGGCTGGGCTCCAACTCATGATCCTCCTGCCTCAGCCTCCTGAGTCACTGGAATCACAGGTGATCACACCACCATGCCCAGCCCAGTCCACTACTTCTAACTTCCAAAATATCTACTTGTTTTTTAATCAACGGATTGAATTATTTTCATGTATTAGACTTTTCAATTTTAAAAATTCTACATGATTATCTAGGTCATCTTTTAGACTTCCATTTCTTTAAATCTATATTAAACATACCAAATTATTTGAATTGATAATTCAAAAATAAAAGTCACAACTTTTTAAATTGTAGGGTTGTTTAGGATGATTTAGCATCACAGTTGTTGATTGAATGGTGAAAATAAACTGTAATAAGCATGTGAAATATGCTATCACAACCTTATAGGCCCATTGGTCAGACCCAGGGAAGAAGCAGACTCTGAGAGAAGACTTTGGTTTGTCTGATGGCACTCTGTCCTGAAGGCCTTGAGGACAGAGGCCTCCACAGGGTGCTGGAGTAATGCTCAGAGCCTCAGCCAGGTGCCTGTCACCTATGTCAAGTTTTGGAGTTGACAGAGCTGAATAGGTTGCATAGGATGGAGATGTTTCTCTGCAGCATATTGTCAACTAAGTGGGGCATAGGAGCAACTGAGATACCGCCTTCAAGAACCATGCGGGCTTGGGCCATGAGCATCTCAGTAGCAAGGACACTGATGATCAAAGCTCCACCTCTTATATTCTGAATTGGGCAAGCCCCACCCCCTATGAACTCTGGAAATTTTGCAGAAATGCCTACATATTTAACAACTACCTTCTTGTGAGAAACCACATGTCACTCCTTTTCTAAGAAATCAGGGCCCTTATTAGAAAACCCTGGTATATCAGAAGTGGCAAGACTGATGAACCCAAGATGAAAGGCCAAAGGCAAGCAGCGTTTATAACTAGCAGATGTATCGAGTACTAGAGATGATCTATCCCCAGAAGAGTCTAAACTAATAATGATTAATTATTGTTATTATTATGAAATAATAAATTATTTCATAACAAAAGCTTATTATTAACAAATAATTAATTTGAGAGTGTTTGATGGCTACTCACCTCTCAAGAAATTATAGAAGTTCACTAATGTGCAGGTACCATGCAAAATATTAATCACAATAGTATGAAAAAAAATATTGTCCCTGCCCTCCAGAAGCTCCCTGTCTGATAGAGGAGTCAGATAAAAATTCAGCAGAACCTAGAACATGCTCATATTTCCATGGGAGCATTTTTAGGAGCAACATGAATAAAAACAGGCCAATCAACTGACTTTGGGCGTTCCTGAATTTTATCAACAAACAATACTAGATGTAATATATATTTCCTGCATGTTTTACTTTCAGATGTCTCAGAATTTTCTCAACAACTCTTTCTAATGGATAAAAAATATGGCATATATGCACAATGGATTATTATTCAGCAATAAAAGAGAATAAAATCATGGCATTTGCAGGTAAATGGATGGAGTTAGAGAAAATAATGCTAAGTGAAGTTAGCCAATCCCAAAAAAAAAACAAAATGCTGAGTGTTTTCTCTGATATAAGGAGGCTCATTCATAGTGGGGTAGGGAGGGGGAGCATGGGAGGAATAGAGGAACTCTAGACAGGGCAGAGGGGTGGGAGGGGAAGGAAGGGGGCATGAGGTTAGAAATGATGGTGGAAAGTGATGGACATCATTATCCAAAGTACATGTATGAAGACATGAATTTGTGTGAATATACTTTGTATACAACCAGAGATATGAAAAATTGTGCTCTATATGTGTGATAAGAATTGTAATACATTCCATTGTCATATATAAATAAAAAAGTAATTTAAAAAAAAAGAGTCCATAGGTCTATGATTTCAAGAGTCAGTGTCCTAAGGAAGGAAGTTGTCATATAGTTTGAAAATTGACTCTGAAAAATTTGGCTCTGTCAAATTTTGTCCTAAAAGAATTCATACTGTACAAGTAGTACAGGATGTTGCTATACGTTGTCAGGTAGCAAAAATTATCATCATCAAAGCGCTTTCCTGTGACGTGTTTTTTTTACGCAGAAGTACCATTTTGAATATGGACACCCATTTATAGTGTGTGGGCCACCTTACACTGGAAAACATCAAAGAAAACAAAAGTAGAAGACAGCATGCATTTCCTTTGGTACTGTCCCAATTGTGATGGACACCAAAAACATGGTCCCTCTTGTGCAAATGTCTTACCCAGCAGAAGCATAAATAAAAAAATGAAATAATATAAATAAAAAATTAAGATCAAAGGAGTAGCTAGCATCTGACCATTGTGGAATACTGGCTCAAAATGCGTCATTGTCATGAGAAGATAGCTCAATTTGAAAAAGTAGGATTTTATCAAAACTAAGAAAAATTTATACCAATTAAGCAGCCTGGATTTAGAACATCCTACAACAATGCATATGTCACAGTCAAGTTACGGCCTTGGGACTGGGCATACTTGGAGCCATTTGCCCTAAAGCAGCCAAGCGTATGTGTCATCTGAGAAGAGAAAAAAATGATACATCAGTGTCTCCCTCAAGAAGTGTCATCCTATCCAGAGTCACTTGCTTTTCTCCTGCTGAAGGAAGGTCTTGGAGTATTTGTGCCTGATTAGTTCCTCTCAGTTTGCAACAGAATAAGTGTGTTGACAGTTCTCAGCGTAGCCAGTGCCTAGTTTTGCTGTGCTCATGCCCCTTCAGTGAGCCTCCTTTGGAAGTCTCAGATAGATACCTTAGAAATAATGAAAATGGTCTTGGCCAACCAAAATCTTGAAAGAAAAATATTGGTGTCATGATACAGATAGAGCACATCGCTATTCCACAAAGCCTCCTGCTTTACTATTTTGTTAAAGAATGAGACAGACAACAACTCTCCAGTAGGTTCACTTCAACTTAACAAGGTCAGGACCTTGAATGAGGCTTTACCAGGATTTGTCAAAAAAATAAAAGCTGAAGTTTACTGGCTTTAAAGTCCAAATTCTGAAGCAATTGTGTATCTTCAAGCCGAAAGCTTTACATCCCTTAAGTAACTCGCCAAGCTTATTCCCAGACTAATTTGACAAAAACAAGAGCATTCCTGACTTGGCTGACTTGGTTGATATTTTGGGCCATCTGAATGAGCCAGGTTTTTGTCTCAAGATCCAGCAGATCCCATTTTTGAAACTGATGGAAAGTTTTAATGTCTTCTAACCAGGTCCACTGGGGTTGGGGCAGGGGGTGGGGGGTAGGAAGGGCACCTGTTCTTGGCCAGAGCCAAGAACAAAAAGACTTTGCTGCACAGGTTCCTGCTGTCTAAGGAGCTTAAAATTGAAATGTCTGATTCTTCCCCTCGTGACACGGACCACACTTAAGGTTCAAATATTGGCACTGTTGACATCATTGAATTAAAATCAAAGAAAATAGCATTATATGAATTCAACTCAAAGTGCTTTAGAGAATTTCCATGTTCCTTTGCATAAGCTAACCCTAAAAACCTGTCAAAAGTAAAGACTCTTTTGTTACCAAGTACTTTTGAAAATTAGAATTTGCTCTCCTTGTTACCACCAAAATGGAACGTCTAAACTGATCTGATGTGAAAATGTTAGTTTACTCTGCCATGTCAAATAAACACTCTCTAAACACTCTTGTTCTACCCAAACGAGAGCAATCTTCTTATGGAAGTTACAATTTAACTAAATTTTGTTTTGCTTTTATTTGCACATGGTGACTTTAAGAGAAGTGACTTAATTTTTGCTTTCAAAAAGTGACATTAAGAGGATCATGAGCTTTTAAGTATTGTTCTAACATTCTGGTTATGTGAAAGATATGTGTCAACGCAACAGAATAAAATGCATAGAGTGTTTGTATGCCAATTTCTGGAGAAGGCATCTATAGCTTTTATCAGATTCTTACAGTCTCCCCCACCCATTCACACATACCTCTACAAAGGATTAAGAATCACTGACCTAGTTAAATGTGTGTTTTCTGGTAGGCTCTGAACTAGTGAAAAACAAGAGCTCAAATTCATATTTGGTGGTTTATCATAATAAAGTGGATTTTTTCCATCAACAACCCATGGACCTAGATTAAAAACAAAGTTTTTATTCTTTTCTTTTTCTCTTGTGATTCTCAAAGTCCATGTCTAAATCTCTGAGGTATAAGGCAATACCGTCAGTCGTAACTCTAAAATCTGTGGCATGCTTACAGGGTATCTTATAACAAAATACATTTAAACAATTAGCCCAAAAATAACATTAGAGAGACATAATATATTGCCATTTTACTCTACAGAAGGCTTATAGCTGAAAAAAAAGACAAAGTCTTGAAGAAAATAAAATTAGATGAAGTCACACATGGAGAAGATGTTACTCAGGTCACCTTTCCCAGAGGACAAAGTGCATGTGCACAGTCCTCCGGGGGCATGTCCTGTATCTGTCTGTGTGTGTGAGTGTGAGTGTGTGTGTGACCATGTGAAATGTGCAAACAGCAATGATTTCTTGCAGCTAAATGCATATCTTTTAAAGTGGAGAGTCAGCCCTTGCGATGCTAATGGAGTGGAACATAAATATTGGCAAGCAAGTTGTCAAATAGAGGCTTTTTAAAGGTTGGAATTTTTCAAGGAAAATGTTAACTGCAGTTAAAGGGCCAAAATGGTCTTAACCTGATCTCAGAATCTAGAATTTTCACTTGAAGTTCTAAATACCCAGGACTCGTATACTAAATTTAGACTTCCCAGGGCTGCAACTGGCATTTTAGAACATTTGGTCCGTAACGATAAATCACCACACTTGCTGAATACAGGGTTAGAGGGGGACTCTCGGACATAACCAATTAAAGTATCAGCCTCCCTATTGGCCTGGGGAGCAGGGGTGAGGGTGGGGGGCCAATCATGAACAGCTTTGCCACATTTCAAATAGCAAGTACACTGGCCCCTACCCAGAGCTCCCACCCTCACCCCCTCTCTGCATACCTTCTTACTTCTCAACCTTATGCCCATTCCAAGAAGCAACTCAATTTCTACCTTCCAGAAGCTTTCTTCCCCAATTTCCTGTAACCACATCAATCTCAACCCTCTCTGAATTCCGCTATATTCTTTGCTCTTCATTCTACTCCCTTGCTAACCCACATGGCTATCTTTTCTATAAGAACAGCTAACACTTGAATTTTTACTATGTGCCAGGCACGATACTAAATGCTTTACAGGAATGACCTCATTTAATCCTCCCCGCAACTCTATGACATAGTTTTTATTATCATTCACAGAAGAGAAATGCTCATATGAGGAAACTGAGGCTTCTTGAGGTAAAGAAACTTTCCCAGGGTCCACAACTAATAAATAATGAGCAAGGCAATCAACCAGGTTGTCTGGCTCAAATGCTTCCCTTCTTAATAGCAAAACGTATAGCCACAAGTGTCTAATGTGCATATAACTATCTACTCAGCTAGATTTTTTTTTAAGCTCTTGAGGTTGTCTGTATAACATTTCCTTCATGTGCCCCATCCCCCAGAACTGGCATTGTGCCATACCCATAATCAATCAGTAGCTATTGAGGGAGTGAATGAATTAATAAGTGAATAAAAATCAATGTACCATCTGCAAAACCCAAGAAAATTTCATTGATTTGGACCTCCAGATAGCATGCAGAATCAGGAGGAAATATTTCTGTTACTACATTTGACAGTAGAAAGCAGAAAAATTGCTAACTTGCTATCCTTTGCATACAGCCCAGAGTTTGAGCGAGGGAACAGGTCTCTGTAAACAACCATGACATACTGCAACCTTGTCCTGAGACCCCATTGTGATCAGGCCATCCATCAGAAAAATAAGGCTTCATCCAAGGCCCAGAGGGCCCTCCAGAGTGACCTTGGTAAGCAGTAGGTTGAACCCTGGAAAGAGTCAAGGAACCAAGTCAAATTTCTCACCTAGGGTCAGCTACAGAGATGCTATTCTTGGGTCCAAGAGGCAGGACTTAGTCTCCATATGGCTGAACTTAGAATTCCAATGAATTGGGTGAAGAAATAATAGTAAGTCCCAGACTCAGAAAGCCTTGACTGCCACTGGTTGAAGGAAATGGGGATGTCAAAAAAGCCACTGTCCCCTGGTCCAGAAGGATCTTTGTTGGAGAGTTAATTAATGAAAGTTCCTAAAATCATTATCTTGGCAAACCACATGTGACCAGAGAGCCATGTACCAGAAGGGGTAGCCAAGAACCCCTTCCCCATACAAACTTACTTTTTCATAATGAACTGTACCTTCTCAGGAAGGTGATTCCATGAGGTTGTGGACTGAGGGCACCCACGCCCCACAGGGTGTTCATTGCACAGGAGCTGTCAGCAGAGGAAGATAGAGAGCCCAGGGGCTCCTGATACAGTTACCATGGCAACCAACCCAGATCTGGACCATTTTATTCACAGACAAAAAGCCCAGTTCAGTGAACACGGTAGGGAAGTGGGAGCAGCTTAGATTAACCAGGCTATCTTTTGGCCCCAAGCAATCTGCAGGATAAGACCTTGCATTAGGCAAAGGTCTTCACTGTGACAAAGCAGAGGATTTGTTAAGCTCTTTGGATCTGACTGGGCCCATTTAACTTCTAGTGTGGGATAAAAAAAATTACTCTTCTCCAGGCAGGAGGCCTGAAGTTTCACAAGAACTCAGTTTGAAGTGGTAATGGTCACACCACGATAAACAATCGTCCAGAGCCATTTTCTCCCTCATCACCTGAGAGGTCAGGAGGCTATAAAATCAGCACCTTCTGGTCTCTGACTTATCAGGTGAGACAATGGATTACATTTCATAAGTGGAAACATGCCTTGGAATTGGTTTGGGTGTTACCATGAAATTCACCTGTAGGATTTCATTGTTTTCCCTGGTACTGAGCATAAACAATATCTCTGAGAATCAGCAAGAATCTTTTCAAATAACTATGCAGTTCATTCATTCATTTCAATTTGTGTTTATTGAAAACTTACCTTGTGCCATAAGGCTAAAGAGACAACTAAAGCAAGGGCTCTGCTCATAGTTCAGTGGGGGACAAGAATTCGATTAAGAATAAATAAACCTGCACATGTGTTATAACAGTGTGTAATGGTAAAGTAAACTTCAATTGGCTCAAACAAAACAGGAGCTTAAATCTTGCTCATGCAATAATTGTCAACAAATGGCTACCAAGTAGCCGTGGTTGCTCTTCCAAAGGAGGTTTTGTGGCCCAGGCCTGGAAGTGGCACACATTGCTCCCATGTGCATCCAATGGAGAGAAGTTGACCATGTGGCCATACCATCCCTCAAGGAATGTTGACAATGTGGTATACCGGGGCACCTACATGCTCTAGCTTAGTCATACTGCCAAGAATGAGGAAGAGAACAGAATTCAGAGGAAAACTGGCAATTTCTTTTTTTTTCTTTTTTTAATTTTTTTATTAGTTGCTCAAAACATTACAATGATCTTGACATATCATACATTTGATTCAAATGGGGTACAATTTCTGAAAACAACAAAGACACATGCAAAGTTTTATAAAAACAAGAAAATAATGGGAAAATACATAAAAACACTTCAAGTACCTATTAAATAAATTTTTAACTTCACTTATAATTAAATAAATGTCAATTATGGCTACAATGAGGTACTATTTTCAAATTGCCAAAAAGAAAATAACATTTGTGCTTATTATTGGCAAGGATCCAAAGGAAAGGGGCACTCAGCAACTTCAGAAAACACCAATTAGTACAATCTTTCCAAAGGATAATTTGGCAGTATGCATGTGGCAGATTTTTTTAAGTCACAGCAAGAAAATCAGTTATATAACAGTAGAGCTTTCATCTATCTGTATTTTAACCTAGCTTCTGAGCCTCCACTTCTTCTTCAATAGAGGGAAATTACACCTGTCAATTCAAGTACCTGTAAGTTCTGATTACAACTCAACTATTTGAAGGAAAAATTCATCCAATTC
The DNA here is from genome assembly GCF_045843805.1 of Urocitellus parryii. Taxonomy (NCBI): domain Eukaryota; kingdom Metazoa; phylum Chordata; class Mammalia; order Rodentia; family Sciuridae; genus Urocitellus; species Urocitellus parryii. Next base: position 101,336,906 of record NC_135532.1, on the reverse strand, counting down.
AGGCTTCCCCTCTGCAGGTGGGCTCCATAAACTAGAAATGAATTCTTCCCTGAAGCTTCCATAAGGAGCACAGCCCTATCAATAACTTGATTTTAGACTTTGACCTTCAGAACTCTTAAAAGAATAAATTTGTGTTGCGTTAAGCCACTGAGCTTATGGTAATTTGTTACAGCAACCATCGGAAACTAATGCGTATTGTGGTAACTGGGAGTGCGGTGCTGCTGTAACAAATACAGGTAAAATGTGGAGATAGCTTTGGAATTGCTGGAAGAATTTTGAGGAGTGTGACGGAAACAGCATAGATTCCCTTGAGGAAATCCTTGGTAGAAACATGGATACTAAGGACTCTGCCAGCAGAGGTTCAGAAGGAAGAGAGGGGTGTAGTAGGGACTACCATCCTCTTAAAGAATACCAAATCATCATAAACAGAATGTTGGTAGGAATATTAATGCTAAAGGTGCTGCTGGTTAGAGCTTAGAAAGAAATGAAGAATATTGGAAAGAAATGAAGTCATATTGGAAAAGGGAGGAAAGTGGATTCTCATCATACAGTGACACAAAGCTTAGCAGAATCGTGTCTTAATGGTTAGGTGGAAGAAGAACTTGTAAGTAATAAATATAGATATTAAAAAAGAACTAGGACTTTATTATTTGGAAAGTTTTCAGCCTATCCAGATTGCAAAAGACAATTAGGATATTCACTGTCAGGAGTATACTGAGAAGGGAAAGTAAAGAGTGTGACTAAACAACCTTTTCTCAGGCCCCAGAAAGGACAAAAGAAAACAGCTTTCAATTACACAGAGGACTTTTTGAAGGGATTAGGTATGTGAATCATGGATCCCTTTAGCCATCTCAGCAGAAACCAGGAATAGAGACTAGAGTGAAATGCTATAATGTACATAAGAGACCCACAAGGTTTCGAGGATGTTATATCAGCAAAAACACTTCCAGCTTAAACAGAAAGGAACAGAGAGAAGATGAAATTAAAGAAGGCTTTCAAATGCCAATATCCTTACTTAAGAAGCAGACCAACTAAACTATTCAAAAACAAGGAAAATCTTTCAAGGAAAATCTGGGATAACTCAGAGGACAGCACTCTAGGCCCAGAGAGTGGAGCTAAATGGGTAGAGGAGGGAACCCAGGGGCAGAGCATAAAATCACAGAGAATTATTGCAGAATTTTAAAACATATTGGAGTTTTCTTAGGCTATATTACAAAATTCTTTGGAACTGGTGACTCCTTTAATCGTTGCATTTTCTCCCTGTTTAGTGCAAATATCTTGTTTTTTTCACTTCATAAACCTACATGGAGGGCTGGGGATGTGGCTCAAGAGGTAGCGCGCTCATCTGGCATGCATGTGGCCCAGGTTCGATCCTCAGCACCACATACAAAGATGTTGTGTTCGCCGAAAACTAAAAAAAAATATTTAAAAAATTCTCTCTCTCTCTCTCTCTCTCTCTCTCTCTCTCTCTCTCTCTCAAAAAAAAAAAAAAAAAAACCCACATGGAGAAGAATTTTGACTCAGGATGGCTCATATTCAATATCTGTCCCATACCTGATTTAGATGGTGCTCTGGTCAACGTTTTCACTTCTGTGACCAAACAACCTGACAAGAACAATTTTAAGGAGGAGAAGTTTATTTGGGGGCTCACAGTCTCAGGGGGCACAGCCCATAGAAGGCTGACTCCTTTCGATGGGGTTCGAGGTAAGGCAGAACATTATGGCAGCAGGTGGTGAAGGAAAGCAGTTCTGGACATGACGAGAGAAAGAGAGAAAGAAGAAGAGAGAAAGCTCCACTCAACAAGGACAAAGTATAAACCCCAAAGGGACCCACTTTCCCCAGCCACACTCTACCTGCCTACATTCCCACCCAGTTAATCTCTGACAGGGGATTAACACACTGATTAGATTAAAACTCCCATAACCCAATCATCTCACCTCTAAACTTTCTCGCACTGTCTCACATGTGAGCTTCTGGGGGACACCTCATATCTAAACCATAACAGATGGTTTAGATAATAAGATTTGGGGTCTCTGAACTGATAATGTTTAGATGAGATGTTAAACTTCAAGTTGATGCTGCAACGGGTTGGAACTTTGGGGTAGGGGTTGGAATGGGATGCATATTTTTGAGTGTGGAATGGCCATAACGTTTTGAATGACCAGAGAAAGTGCTGTGGTAGATTGAATAATGGCCTCCCAGATGCCCTAATACCCAGAACCTATGAATATGTTACTTTATATAATAAAAGGGGTTTTGAAGATATGATTAAATCGGAATATTTTTTTAAAATATTTTTAGATGTAGATGGGCTCAATATCTTCATTTATTTTTATGTGGTGCTGAGGATGGAACCCAGTGTCTCACGTGTTCAAAGCAAGCACTCTACCACTGAGCCACAACACCAGCCCCATATCAGAATCTTTTGATGGGGAGGTTATTCTGCACTGTCTGGGTAGGACAAGTGTAATCACATAAGTCCTTATTAAAGGAAGGCAGGAAGATCAAGGTTAGAGAGGATCTAAGAATAGAACCAGAAGTTGGAGAGAAGCACTGTGAGCCAGGAATGCATGCACCCAGGAGAAGGCAAGGAAATGCCTTCTGTCCTGAAGACCAATACTTGCTCTTAGACTTCTAGCTTTCCAGAACTATAAGAGAACAAGCCATAACGCTGTAGCCTGAAGTCACAATATTGAGGCGAAATTTGTTAAAGCAACAATAGAAGACTAATAAGCTCTCCTTCCTTTTTTTCTTTCCTTCTTTCATGGTGCCCTGGTGTGGAAATACGGAGAGCAGAAATGGTATTTTCCCTGCGTGTGGCTCCTGGTCCTCACTGTCCCTTAGGGAGAATGCAGATCATTTTACCACACTTGGGTATGGATCTCAGTTCTGTTCTACTCACATTTTGTCCCCAACACACTTTTATCCACAGGACTCCCATGTGCTGAACCAGCCTATCCCAGACTCGTGCCCTATTCCAAATGAGAAGGGAATACAAAATGGGGAAATTTTTCCCAGGGAAATAATTTAAAATATACACAACATCTAATTATAAGGAAAATAATCCCAATGTTGTTTGTAATTGCCAAGAAAAAAAGGGGGGGCTGATAAATAATTAAATGTCTCCCTAAATGGGGACAGAAGGGCAAAGAATAGGAGACAGGAAGAAGGATGGATCTGTAGCATTAGGGAATGGAGACCCACCAAGAAAAGGGACTGTGTCTTGAGCATCTTCATCAGGGCATGGTTAACACGTAGGACTGTAGCTCCTCCATTTCTCCTTCCACTCAGCTCCCTGCAATCTGCCCAAGGATATAGTCACAACTGAGTCAGTGTCAGAGAGCTAGCCACCAAGATGGCAGGCTCCCGACTCAGGGTAGGGCAGAGGAGGTCTACAGAGTCTGATAACTTCTCAGGGGAGAATTATGGAAAGCAGAGCTGCCAGGCAGACAGAGAAGTTAACTAGCACAGCAGCAAAACTAAAAAGATCTGACATGGCCCAGACCCCAGAAGATCTGTGACCCTCCAACAGTTTGCCACACTTTTAGGTGATAATTTAAAGGGCATAGTCTTAATTGATGCCTCAGTTTCTTCATTAGAAAGATGAGAATCATACCCTCTCTTTCCCATCTCCCTCAGTGCCTTGCAGGAAGAATCATTAGTGTGTAATTAAGGAATCATTTTTTTTCGATGGTAGATGAGTGTTAACCTTTGTGTTTTGTTAAGTGTATGTTAATTTATTAAGTTTGTTAATGTGGCAAGACAGGGAAGGCGACAGTGAGGGAAGCATTTGGCCAGATTCTATTGAATAACATTTTCTTTGCACTCCCAGTTAGAGAGGGGACAAGCTTTGGACATACAAAGCAAGTGGAGATCAGCACAGTGTAATTTGTGACACAGGCTGTTTTGTTTTTTCAAACAGCTACTGAGCCCATTCACTTGCTGATTGCCTTACATAGGTTATTTCATTTGATCCTTACAGTAATTAGCTTTTTGTTAGCAGTGCCATAATTATGTACCAGTCACAGTGAAGCCACACATCTGTGGCCACACAGTAAATGTTAGGGACAGAATCTGAATCTGGGTCATTCAAACTCCAACCCAGACCCTTTCCTTTGCCCACCAACCCTCTACATACAGAACATTGATCTTATGAGAAAGACTGATTTGCTAGAGGGTTTGGAGATAGGAAAAGCAGTGTGGCCTAATCTGGTCAGGGAGACACCACAGGAGAGATCCTGAACCAGGACTATCAGATCTGAATTCCAAAGCTAAGGACACTCGGAAAAAGAAGTTTGACACTGCAAAGTACGTGTCATACTCCAGGCAAGAAGGCAACAGCGCTGGGATTATAGGTTATGGTATGTAAAGACAACTGGCCAGATCACAGCTGGCGCTCAAAGGGATTCATTAGATTGGATGAAGAAAGCTGGCAAATTCAGGGTACATAACTCTTTGAGGTGAAGTCAGGATGAGCAGGACCCCTGCCATCATCTGAGAGCCTGCGCCAGAGGCACTGACTTAGGAAAAATGTTTGCAGGAAATTGCAGCCACCTGAGGAGCCATGTGCATGTGTGAGCACTGTCCATGTGTGAGCATGGCGACCCCTTCTTAGAGAACCTCCAATCCTCCCACACTGTGCCCCATCAAACAAGTCACTCAACCCCTGGTCATTTCTCAACTCTTTGTAAAATGATTTGGAGCCCATAGATACCCAAGGACAACCAGCAGGGCCTGGTGATCTCATGAGGTTTCCTGAAGCTCTTGAAGGCTGTGTTTCTATATAGGAAATAGACATAACTGGTTTGGACACATAGCACAAGATCTGACCACAGCCTGGACAGCTCATCTTGACCTCATAGACCAAAATGGCAGGATAAGGGGTAAAAATGGCATTTTAGGAAGTCTGAACTCTGAGTAAACAGGATAGGAAAGACTGAAATTAGAGCAAGAAGAGAGGAAAGCAATAGTTTAGGCAGGTGTGCAGCAAGTAGCTTGTGCAGAAAGTGGGATTAGGGTCATTGATATCTCCAAAGTTGGTCATGTAAGAAATTACTCAAAAGCCTGGATTTGGGCTCTGAAGGGTGCCTTTGTCATAAAGCTTATGGAGATAAGAACTCAACAACCATTTTTCCATTCTTCCCTTTGATGTAATTACACATACCTGTCGAGTATCTTTTGTCCAAAATGCTTGCAACCAGAAGCATTTCTGGTTTCATAATTTTTTTGAATTTTGGAATATTTGCATATGCATACTGACATAATTAGTAATGAGACCCAAGTCTAAACATGAAATTCATGTATTTTTTTATTTACAGAAATTCATTTATTTTTCTTGTTCAACATATACACATAGCCTGAAGCTAATTGTTTACAGCATTTTTAATAATTTTGTGTTTGAAAAAAAGTTTCGTGGTATGGAATTTTCCATGTGTGGTATCATGTCAGCACCCAAAAAGTTTTGGATTTTGGAGATTTCAGATTTGGTATACTTAACCTATATTAAGTTAAACAACTAAATATAGCACAGTGATGACTTAAATAATCATTGATGAAGATGTTTTAAAAATCAATTCCAATGTTTCCCAGTGCATTTCTGGGTCACCTTTGCTACTGACTACAGCAGAGCCTGGCCCTGGGCACTTTGGTGGAAAGAATTGGTAAAAGGACCAAAGGTCCTTTTGAATCAAAGATCCAGAGATGCCCAACACACACTGAAGGGCAAACAGTTCCCAGAGACCAGAACAAGGAGCAAGTCAGAACCTCAAGTAGTCAGATAAAATTCATAAATAGCACAGGCCAACAAGATCATGAAGAGAATTCCTTTCCTAGCCTGATGGTTTTTATATCCTTCCTGGGGGTTGACCAACTGGGTATGAGCAGCACAGGGCCATTAGGTGAAACCAGCTAAGGAAGGAATAGTAAGGCACTGTCTTCAGAGAACATATAATCTTGCATCACTTAACAATGGGAATGTATTGGGAGAAATGCATCATTAGGCAATTCCATCATTGTGCAAACGTCACTGAATGAACTAACACAAATCTAGATTTAGAACATACTACATACCTAAGCTATACAGTACAGCCTATTTAAAAATTTTATTACTCCTTAAACTTACTTCTTAAAATCTAAGACACAAACACACATTAACAGATTCGCTCACACAGGGTCAAGATCACCAATATCACTGTTTTCCACCTGCACATCTTGTCCCAGTAGAAGGTCTTCAGGGGCAATAACCTGCAGTTGTCATCTCTATGAGGATATTGCCGTCTTCTGGAATAGCTCTGGAAGGACTGTCCCAGGGCTGTGATACCGCTAAGTGACAGGAATATCTCAGCTCCATCAGAGTCTATTGGACCACTGTCATATATGCAGTCCATTGTGAGTCAATACATTGTTATACAGCATGGGACTCTATTGTCACAGCCCCCTTTTAATTCACCTTATATTTTCTCATGGACTCAAGTTCCATCAAAGCCTCAAAAAAATCTCTGAGGATTCAGAAGAGTATACGTCAAAATCCCCACTGAACCAGGTTCTACAATTGCTGGGGACTTCTCTGCATCCCAATCTTCTCCCTTAGCTATGAGAAAGAACCATCAGAAGAATGAAAAAGTACCTCCTCTCCAGTTCCTCCTCACTCTCCTTCCCTTTCTTTCATTTGGCAGAAGCAGAGAAAGAAGGAAAATGATCATGCCACTAAAGTGTGAAAATTCCATGACTCACCCTATTCTTCAATGAAAGTAGCTTTCTTCTCAACTCCTAGAGACATCTTCCCTCCAGTTAGGTGTTTCCAGCAGTAGCTGCTGGCTAGGTATTATTTGAAATTTACATTATTTGCTACCCAAGCAACCTGCATATTTTAAGCTATTTCTAATATCAACTCTTCCAGAAAGTCTTTTATAAAGCCTCTGTATCTCTTGTCATGGAATATTTTATCCCAATATTTGAACAGGGATTTTTGCAGTATAAATGTCAAAGTGATCTCACAGGGATGTATCCTTCAAGTATGCAAGTGTTCAAGAAAGAGAGTGGGAGGGTGTTCCACGGAAAGCATAAGGCAGAAATCTGGAGGCATACATCAGCTGGGCTCTACCCATCCCTGAAGGTGAACAGAAGTTTTTAAAAAGCATGCCCATGGCTTGAGATGGCCCAAATGACATGAACAAGGCAGTAGACATTCTACTGGAACTCACCTCAATAAAGCCACCACTTAGAAGATATCCAGAACCACAAAAGGGCAAATAATAGAATACTGGGTAGTAGCAGAGGCATCACATGAATGCCAACTAAGCTAGATGTTTCTTGCAGTTGGGTTCACCATCCAGAGGGGGCCAAAGGAAGCCACAATATCTGGGGTAGACTAATAGAGGTGGGTCCACAGAGAATGTTAGGAAGGGGTATTTGTGGGCTATAAGAACATGAGATGCCTTAAAGGAAAATATCCAGAACTTTCTAAAGAACCTCAGACAACCAGAGATGAGGAATAGTCTGAGAGTGGGCAAGAGATTATATGGACTTACCAATGTCCAAGAGTTCAAAAGAAAGACCAACCTGGGTTTAGGAATCAATTCCATGCCAAGAAGAAGTAAACATCAGATGGCCTCCCTGAGCCAGATCCCACATCTTAAAACAGTGCAAAGAAGCATGAATGTGATTCATAAAAAGCACTTAGAATAGGACCCGGCACATAAGTGGTCAGTCATACTCACTGGGTTTTGTCTTCATCACCATTATCATCACTGTATTTACTGTTATTACTATTATTAGAGACTATAACCCTGTCTCATTCTTATTTGATCCCTGGTGTTGAGTACAGAGTCTGGCCTGTAGAATTCTTTCAGTAAATGTGTGAAATGATTGACAGCAGAGCCAGCTTCATGGGCATGCAACCTGCGGAGGCGTGCAGTGCCCTGCACTCAGAAGGGCCCTACCCTTGGTTTAATGCTCTGTTATAGTCACTCTTGATGTCTTAATAATTTTTGCACAGGACCCCACAAATGATGAAGCTGGACCTGAGTGAGGATAAGGCTAGAAGCAAGATGTTAGGAGGAAACGAAAGCATGAATAATTTGGAGGGGAAGAGAAATCTGCAGAGAGGCTATTAAGAATTACAATAGGCCGAGAATTTCCTCTCCGGAATAGAGAGGTCTTCGGGAGACCCACAATTATTCACATCGTAAGTTTTCAATAGTCCACATGTTTGACAGCATATAGGAAGGACATGAAGATCATTTACCCAAAAATGTCTGGGACCTGATCTGTTCTTGATCGATAATATTTCCAGAGTTTACATGTTTCTGCATTCTGAGAGATCAAAATAATAGGGAAGAAAAGCCAAAAACAGTTTCCACAATTTCTGGAGGCTGACCCTTCGTTTTGCTCTCTGTTATGTGGACTAAGACATGGAAAGCATAACACATAACTTTCTCATCATCACAAGCCAGTGTTTTAGAACTATTTCTTTCTATCAAAATAGAGGACTCCAAACCTTCCTGGTTCACCCATTACCACGCCAAGTTCTTTGGCATAGCTGAGACCAGCAGTCATAGCCCCCTGCTCCATTCTTGTGGTCAATATTAGCAACAAATCAGTCACTTCCAGCTTCAAGCTAGTTTACAAGGTGTCCCTGGAACACACTGTGCTTCACTTTTTATAGTGACATAGATGGCTTTTTAAAACACAAGACCATTTAAACGCTTTTAGAACAGGGGTTTCGTTCGAAGGTCTAGAAGGTGACCTGTCTGTGGTCTGACTTTATTCATTCAATGGTTCATTCATTCATCCATGGCCCATCCTGTGCCAGGCACAGAGGACCCAACAATCAGGGTGACGCTGCTTCTCTTCTCCCACAGTTCATGAAGTAGCAAAGACAATCCACAAGCACACGGGTTCAGGGCGACCTTATAAGGCCCTAACCCAGCCAGCAGATAGGAGACTTCGTAGGTGGGGGGAACCCCTGAGTAAAGTTCTGAAGAACAAGCAAAGGGGGAGGGGAAATCAGCAGCATGTAAAGTATAGACTTGTTCATGGGGACTTCAGTACTTCTAGTGTGTGGGGAGAAGGAAGAAAGGGCAGACCAGGCCAAGTAGGATCTGAGGCTAAGATGGGTCCTTAGCCCCAGAAGCAGAAGGAAACCATTAAAAGGTTTTTAATGGGTTTTTTAATTTGTGGTGTTTTTTCTTTAATCAGAGAAGTATCCTGATAAGATTCATGATATCCACGATATCCAGAAACATGGCCCCTCTGCAAATGGGGATGGGGAATCAGGAGGTGGGAAACCAGCAACTGTTGAGGTCTGGTTTTTGTCATTAGGTTTTGTTTGCAAAAAGAGGTTAAAGAAGATCTAAGCCCGCCTGCTGATGTGGGGACGGGAAAATGCTCATAGGGATCTTTAGGAAGATTTGCTCAGGTGGGTGGGATTCCCTCTTCTCCCCCTGTTCCGGGAAACCTTTTGTAAATGCTATGTTCTTCACTGGGGTTCTCAGAGTAGGGTTGTGTTGGGAGAATATGTGACTGTACAAAGATGGGTCCCTTGGCATAGGTGGGACTTGACAGAGTGAGCCAAAGAAGTTCAGGTTTTGTTATTATTTTTTTATTATTGTTTTTAATTATTATTATTTTTTATTATTATTACTGTGGAATACTCAAGGGAATATGTACAGGGTTAGTTTATGGCTAGGTCTAGTTTAAGGGTTAGGTTTAGGGTAAGGGTCAGGTTGAGAGCTAGGTGTATTATTAGGGTCAGAGTCTGGGTTAAGGTTTGATTTAGATTAAGGTTTAGGGTTAGGGCTCGAATCAGCATTAGGGTAAGGATTAGAGTAATGGATAGGGTTAGGTCTAGGGTTCAGGTTAAGTTTAGAGTAATGTATATGATTAGTGTTAGTGATAGGGTTAGGATTAGGCCTAGGGTTAGCATTTGGGTTAGGCTTATATTCAGGGTAATGGATAGGGTCAGTGCTAGTGTTAAGGCTAGTGTTAAGGTTAGAATTAGGGCTAGGATTGAGGATTAGGCCTAGGGTTAGTGTTAGGGTTAGGTTTAGGGTAAGTGTTAGAGCTAGGGCAAGGGTTAAGGTTAGAGTTAGGGCTATGGTTAGGGTTAGGGTTAGGGTTAGGGCTAGGGTTAGCATTAGGTTTAGGGTTATGGTTAGGGTAATGGATAAAGTTAGAGCTAGGATTTGGGCTATGGTTACAATTAGGATTAGGCTAGGGTTAGGGTTAGGGTAGGGTTATGTTTAGGGTAAGTGTTGGAGTTTGAGCTAGTGTTAGGGCTAGGGCAAGCATTAGGTTCAGGGTTAGGGCTAGGGTTAGGGTTAGGTTACGCTTAGGGCTAGGTTAAGTTAACTCAGGAGAGGTCCTGGAGAAGGGAATGGAGTAGGAGGGGGCGGAGAATAGAAGTTATAAAATGAGAATGGAGACTCCTGCAGTGATCCTTGAGTACACTCACAGCAATAGCCAGAACAGAGAGGAGTAGTGGAGCTGAATGAGGACCAGGAAGTACCAGTGGGATCTTCTTGCTGGCATTAGGAGCAATTACTTGTAGGAGTTCAGGGAGAGGGAGGAATCAAGGATGTATTCAGGTCTCAGGCTTAAGGAAACTCAGAGGACAATGTTTCTCCTAAAACAAAACAGGTGGTTCCAGGGAAAGTCCATTGGAGATATGATGATGTTTCCATAACTGTGGGATACTCAAGGGAATATGTACAGCAAGCAGTTGGACGAGAGAGGTCCACCACCATTGCTCACTTACATTGTTACACCAGACTCCTAGCAGATCTGCCTCTTCTTCTGATCTGTTACTCTACCTCCATCCTCAGTACAGCAGCCAAGGTGAGCTGTGTAAGCTGCTGAAATTTAAATCAAAATTTTGCTTTTCCATGTTCAAAAACCTTGCAAGGGATCCCATCACAGTAAGTTGTGGCCACAGTCCTCACTGTGACGTGTTCTGATCAGGCCCTGACTTCTCTGTCCTCCCCTTTTCTTCTCCATTCCAAACACTCTGGCCTCTTCACTGTTCTACCCCATGGCCTTGGCAGACACGCAGGGAGTTATGAAGACAAGGGACATGGCCTGTCTTTAAATTCTATAAATTATATTATCCTAAATGGGTATCATAAATTACCATTGCCCATAAGCAACAAGATTAAAGCCAAAAAAAAAAAAAAAGAATGAACAAAGACTTTAGCATGAGACCAGGTGGGATTTCAAGGGTTTGTGATACACATCTTCTGGGCAGCCTGAAGACTCAACAAACCAAATTTTACTCCGAGACGGGGCCCCTTCCTACCTTGAGATGATGACTTACATTGATGTTAATATTATAAATATTGTGCATATTTTTCTATTTATAAAATAATTTTAATTTTCAAGTTTAATTTTTATGGCAACTCTGAAAGCTCACAGAATTGGTATGGATACCCTCTTTTGGAGGAAGGATGGGGAAACTGGGTCCCAGAACAGTGGAGCTATCCAAGTGGCAGGAACCCAGGCTCCAGCCTGTTGGGCCACCATGTTCCCGGACCCCATCGATTGCTTCCTCCGTCTGATCTTAAGGTTCTACTTTTCAATGGGGAGGTCCTTGTCAGAGAGGATGAGGGAAAGGCACACATCAGGGGACTTGACCTGGGGAAATGCTGAGGCAGGAGATGGGACAGGGTTGGCCTCAAACTCATGGTGACACACGAGGCCACTGCATCTCTGCCCACTAGCCTGCACGGGATGGGACATGTGAGAGATGCCCAGGGCCCCCAGTCCAAGGCCTCCTGAAGGTGTCTGATTCCCAGCTGAGCCTGTCAACTCCCAGCTCAGGCCTGAGGCACCGCTACGCAGGGACCCTCCTAATGCCTCACTCGCTCCTCTTAAGCTCTCGCAGATGGAGCAATGATGAAATCTCACACATTTGTTCCCCAGCACTGAAATGTGTTTATGCTCCTGAATTTAAGGTTTGTAATGGGTTTTGCTCATGGGAATGATTATTTTAGTGCTGACTTTTAAAAAGGCAATTGATAACAAGTTTACACAGCCAAAAGAGCTCGAGCAATTATCTGCAAATTCAGACTCTGTGAAGAGCCGAACCAGATCATTTAAGACCCCCTGAATCCATTCCGGGGCCAAGATTATCCAAATTGACAAGTTAAAATGAGATAATTTATGCTGAAATGGGGCTTATGAAATCAAGATGCTACTCTGGCTGTTGCCGGGAGCTGCCACAATCCCTTCTTCCCTTCTTTGTCACCTACGTGGACTCCTTCCCTACCCGATTCACTTTCCCAGTTAAGGTGTCAGGGAAGGGGAGAGTTTAGAATGTTCTTGGCCCAAAAATTTCCTGTGATCATTTTTAAGTTTTTCACGTGAAACTTTTAACAATTTGTAGAGAATACAAAGATCTCCAGTGTTAGCATTTATTTGTTGCTAATTACAACTGCATTCTGGGCCGGGTTGGGGTGTGCAGAAATTTCACCAAGGAGAGGGAAGATGAACCCTGAAATAGATCATCTCTGCAGAATTGTTCAGCATACCCCTATGTATTCTGCCAGGTGATCTTGAGCCTTAACACCAATTCTTCCTAAGCAGCAGAAGAGACCCAGAAGAGACCAGGTCACTAGGGGCACCTAGTTGCTCCAAGAAGTCCCTCCTGGATTCTCTCTCAGTGTTCAGAGCATCATCAGAGTCCCTGAAACTGAGACCCACCTTGACTCCAATCCCAAGCATCCTCACCCACCAGCAACTCAGGAACAAGCTGTAGTGATCTAGGAGAAAATGAGCCCAGACTGCCAGATCTGAAATAAAGAAATACTTTCTGGGGAAAGTAGAGCAAAAGATAAGGAATTCAAAAATAAGAGAGAAATAATGAGGAAATTAGAGAATTAAGTCAGGATATTCAGATGCAATGGAATAAAAATAGAATATATTCTCAGAGAAAATATGCAAGTAAAAAACTTAAGTTTCCAGATTAAAAAGATTCACTGAGCATCCAGCACAATGAAGGAATACTTCATCATAATATTTTAGGGTATTGGTAAAATAGGACATCCTAAAATATCCCAGAGAGAGAGAAAAAGGAGAAAAAAAAACATATCGTAGTCAAAGGAATAAAAATCCTAAAAACAACCTACTCTCCAAGAACAAAACTGAAGGCTAGAGAACAGTAAAGCAATGTTGTTGATAATCAAAGGAGCAAAGATTTGCAACCTGTAGTTCTATAAATAACTAAACCCCCCAATAAATTAAAAGGGAAAAATAAAGACATCAGACACCAAGCTCAATTTTTTTCTCACCCATACACTCAGTCTTAGGAAACCACTAGAGAACAGGCATTGCCTGAATTCAGGAGTCAAGTGAGACATAGAACCACCCAGTTCTGGCTCTGGTAGGGCCCAGTGTAGCTGAACCCTTGCATTAAGGAATAATTGAGATTGAAATTTCCTCCAGAGGACCAGACACCCAGAAAAACTAGAAAGGAGAATAGAAAAGAAATTCTGCAGTGAACTTTGGTGAGGTCAACCCATATGGGAGCCAAAATGACTATGAGATTTGCTCATGGCACCAACAAGTAATGCACCAACTAATCTTATCCCTCAAAACCCCGAGTGTTGTGAACCACTGAATTAGAGGGCATGGAACACCTTTAATACAGGCAATGAATGAAGCTGGGCAAAACTTCTAAAGTGAGGAAGCCAGTCAATTGCTCCACCTGCTCCTGACAGAGGTGAAGCAGAAACTCAGCTGGGTCACCAATATTCCCTGTTAATGAAGTATTTAATTACCTTCCCTCTCTGTTCCCTAATCGTGGAATTCCTAGCCCCAAGCCTTTGTCCTCTGCTTTTTTTAGGAAGGGGAGGGGGCGTTACAGAGGGATATTTTGATTTCTATAGCAAACGAAAAAAAAAAAAAAAACCTAAAGGAAGAAAAACTAAAACTAAAAATAAAAATAAATTATAAGAAGCACCCATTAAAGACCCTTCAAAAGGATAAAACGATTTCAATTTTACTGTCTCACTCACTTCTCCTACTTCCTCCCCAGAATATACCTGCATATCATATATTTATACAGATTTTTTTTATTATTTAGTTAATATGAATTACAAGCCTCATGCTTCCTCCCTTCTAAATCCAAAATGAGGAAGCTTTCTCTTTTCTCTCGCTCCCTTTTTTCCTTCGCTCCCCCTCACCAACACGATTTACATTCTCAATGTAATGTATTAAAAAGTTGACAGGGACGAAAGGATTCACACGATGTCTGCTAAGAAACCCAATTTCCATGATGAATTGCCCGAAGCCCCTGAATCACAAACCATTTTTTCCGCTGCTCAGAAGTTGAGTTTTTTTTTTTTTTTTTTTAAATCTTCTTAAAGCCTCTCTCCTAATCTTCGGCTAGAAGAGATGGGTGAAAGGATTTTTTTTCTAAACTAAGGAAAGTATTAGCATCTTGGTTGTTGTGCATCAAATTTGAAAATGCAAGGTTAGTAATATTTCAAATCAGCCATGGTCCAAGCCTCTTCTTAAGTGAGTGTACCCATTCATTCTCGTTCTCTCTCTCTCTCTCCTTCCTCTTCTCCTCCCCCCTCCCCAGGTCTTATAATCACTAATAAGGAGGATCTTCAGGAAAAAGAGGAAAATCTAGATTACAGTGATTCTTCCAAGATCACCCTCTTTTGGAAGGTTGTAGAACTCCCAATAAGATGTCCACTTTCCTAGAGTTGACTGGACCGACCACAGCTAGGTAAAGAACTGAGCAGCAAAACCCCAGCCCAGGTTAGGTGATGCACCTGTCTCCTTGGCAGGCACAGCAGTGGTTAGAGCTGCATTTGTACCAGACTAAGAATGTTCTCCTAAAACCCGGATTTTATTCTCATGGGAGACGACACCCTGGGCCGCCCATCACAAGAAGGGTGAAGAGGGACACAGCAGCCATCAGAGCTCTTGCCAAGATTTTGGACTTTGAAGAAAGCCAACATTTTTCCATTTGAAATTGTGATTTCAGTTCCCCATTTGTGTGCATGTGTGCTGTGTAGACATCAAGCCAGTGTCACTTCCTCGCTTTTCACTCTGCCCAAGCACTCTGTTTTTCCCTAGGACTCAATTCCCCCACAGAAAATTTACCAGGAAAAAAAACTAGAAAACCTTAAAAGAAAATAATTGAAGAAATTTTATTTAAAGAACATATTCAACATTATATGAGGGGAGGAGGGAAGTTGTAGGGGGTGGGACTCTGATGTTGTCTAAAAATTGCCAAAACATTTGTTGATTATATTGAGAGCTAGTAGGCACCTTAGAGATAAAGCATGAAGTCTGTCTACTGGAGTTTAAGTCTGAGGTCACAAATCTCAAATCTGAGTGAGGATCTTGGCTCTACAGTGTTAAGAATCTCCATTTTGCAGGTGAAGAGACTGAGGTCTTTGAGGGAAAGCAATTGGCCCCAGTTGCACAGTAAGTGAGCAATAGAACCAGGACCTGGCTGCATTTGGCCACTGGTTCATAAATTTCCAAGCCTGTAACTGCCTGATGTGACATAGATAATGCATCTGGGAGGCCGAGGGAAGGCTTGAAACCATGCAATTTCCCCCCACAGGTTATTTCTCCTGCACATTTTCCATGTTCTCCTAAGCAAGAGGTAACACAGTAGAATCTAGGGATAGGTGCTCTGATACCTTTCCAAGCTGGTTTTACATGAGGACTTCATGAAACCACTTTACTGAAAAGTCCTCAGTTTAGCTTGATTCAGTGCTCATGGATGTCATCAGGATTCAGTGTCCCCCATTGCTCAAGGAGAAAGAAAGGTGTTTGGTGTTGTTTAAAGAAAAAAATCATGGGGGGCTGGGTTGTGACTCAGCGTTAGAGCGCTCTCGCCTAGCAAGGGCGAGGCCCTGGGTTCGATCCTCAGCACCACACTAAAAAATAAATAAGCAAAATAAAGGTATTGTGTCCAACTAAAATCAAAAAAAGAAAAAGAAAAGAAAAATCACTAGGCTGATCACTCATATTTGCCTCTCTGAACAATTCTTCATTATTACTTTCATACTATCTTTATCCTTAAGCACAAACAACCTGATTTAAAAATAAGCCAAATTCTTGAACAGATACTTCACTGAAAAAGATATACAGCAAGCAAATAAGCATATGAAAAAAATGTCCCATATTACACAGTACGAGAGAAAGGCAAATGGAGGCAATTATGAGATACTACTACACCACTACGTTAGAATGTAGACACTACTACATTAGAATGGCCAAAGTCCAAAACATTGACATCACCAATCACTGGTGAGGGTGTGGAATAATAGGGACTCCAATTCATTGCTGTTGAGAATACAAAACAGTACAGCCACACTGGAAGATAGATAAGCAGTTTCTTACAAAGCTAAGCACACTCCACCCATGTGATCCAGCTACAGTGCTCTTTGGTATTTACCCAAATGAGTTAAAAACTTGTGTCCACACAAAATCCTGCATGTGGATGTTTATAGCTGCTTTACTCATAGTTGCCAAAACTTGAATACAACCAAGGTGTCTTTTGGCAGATGAATGGACAAACTGCTGAATATCCTGACAACAGACTATTATTCAATGCAAAAAATGAAATGAGCGGTTGAGACATGGGGAAACACGGAGGAATCTTAAATGCAAAAAAGCCAATCTGAAAAAGCCCCATCATGTATGACTCTATGTGACATTCTGGAAATGATAAAACAATGACACATAAAAAATGATTATGGTTACCAAAGATTAAGGAGCAGGAAGAGATGATTAGGCAGAGCACAGAGGGTTTGTAAAATTATTGTAGGGCAGTGAGATTATTCTGCATGACCCTATAATAAAGGCAGATACATGTCATTTTATAATGTCCAAAGGTACAACACTGAGAATGAACCTGAATGTAAACCAAGTACTTTGGGAGATAATGATGGATAAATGTAAGTTTATTGATTATAACACCCATTCAGGATGCTAATCGTGGTGAGGCTGTGTACACGTGGGGACAGAGGGTGTATGTCTCTGTGATTCCAGCTCATTTTGCTGTGAACCTAAAACTGCTCTTTTAGAAGTAATCTATTTAAAGGAAATAAAATAATTATCCAAAGCCGTGATACCTTCTAACATCAAAGCCTATGGAATTGTGTCAAGATAAAAAAAAGAAGAAGAAAAATAATAAATTAAGACATCACATAACTAAAGGAATCATAAAGAGGCAAACGAGGTACATTGGAAGTAGACGCACCCTCAGTGAAGTAAAACAGAGGAAATAGTTTCATTCTTCTGAAATTCTCCTTCCTGCCTAATTTTTAAAGTAGCTAAAATTTAAAAATGAAGCTAAAGTTAAATTAGAATTAAAATAGCTAAAAATAAAAGAGAAAATGGTACTAGATTGAAGAAAGTACCTGTTAGAAAGGAAAAAGGAAGATTATATTTCATTGGTTGATAAATCTGTTCAATGTTCATGGGATAGTAAGAAAGAAAGGTTCTGTCATGGCAAAAAATAAATAAATATGTAAACTGTAAGTCCTATGAGAAAAGGAACTACTTTTCATTCACTACTGTATCACCAGTGCCTATGATAGTGGCTGACATAAATAAATGTGTTGAATGAATAAATTGTTTCATAAATCAGAAGGTTAGAGTTAAGAAATAGATACAAGGTGACACAAGGAAAATCACCAGTGACAAAAAATATTCAGGTGTATCATTCAGGATTTTCTAATTGCTGTAATAAATATCCTAAATTTCTAGTGGTTTCAGCAATGAATATTTATTTATTATTCCCATAATAATCTGAGGATGATGATGGGGCTGGGAATTGTGGCTCAGTTGTAGAGCGTTTGCCTAGCATGTATGAGGCACTGGATTTGATTCTCAGCACCACATAAAAATAAATAAAATAAATGTCCATTAACAACTAGAATCATCATCATCTGATAATGAGGATTGTGGAGGTAATTTGGTTCCACATAGTAATTTAGAAAAGTTTCTTTTGTCTATTGTGCCTATCACTCCTAGAGCCTCAGAGTCATCCATATCCAGCTGTTGACAACAGGAAATAAAATGCACAAAAGATCACAAAGAAGTTTTTTAGGGGCCAGGTTTGGATGAGGCATCTGTCAATTCTGCCATGCATCAGAGGTCCCACCTAACTGCAAGAGACCCTGGGATACATACTCAAGGTGTAACCAAACAACATTATCAGCATTACAGAGCATCGAAGAGGCAATTGCAGGTATAACAAATACTTGTCTTCAGGATCAATGTTTGGGCCTGGAGAGAGAAAGACAGAGACATAAAGAGACAGAATCCAAAATTAATCCAGGGAGAGAATCTTCCTTGAGGCCTTCTTCTTGTTAACTTATGATCCTACAGAGATACACCTTCTGGGAAAAGAGAGAAATCAGACCTAGCTTGATCTGCCCAATGGGAAAGGTGGAAAGAGCTGCCTTGTTAAGCAGATCAGAAGAGGAAATAAAATCAAATAAGCCATCTCTACTAGGGTGTAGCTACAGACAGATAGGCTTATCTGCAATCAGGTTCTTCATACAGACCCTGAGCAAGGATTCAGTGCAAGAAATTTTCTAAGGATCTACTAAAATGTAAAGGTGATGTGAAAAAGGAAGAATCCAAGTTAGAGAGAAAACTCAGGTGAATCCCAGCTTCAGCCTGATCCTGCAGTAAAATTTCACATGATGGTTCCCCCATCTATAAGCAACAGAAATGGACTTTTGTACTCCTATACCAATCAGTCATTCTCTATAAGATTCCCTGAGAGAATGTAAAGTCTCAGATATTACTGTAGCAATAGGTGTTTGGCTACAGGCATCTCTAACCAGATGTACTCCCAGAAACTTCTAGCTATTTCAATAGACACGGTAGAACCAATAGTCCAAGGACATTCCTCTGAAGAATATTATAGGTACCAACAATTAGCAGCAAAGCATTTTTAAAATGCTGGAAGACAAACACAGAGAACTACCAAGAAAGACTGAAGAAAATTTAAGTAAGACAACAGTGTCTGCTACAGGCCATCATACACGAAATCTCTCTGTAGGTGAGTACAACTATTCTAGCCCTTATGAAACCTTCACAAATGATGTTTGAAAAGCAATAACCACCAAACAATCAGAAATTAACAGGCATATATGAATGCAAGATAATATGAATACATAAAATAAATAAGAGAGACCACAAACACTAGAAATAGATATACACACACTTCAAATATTACAGTCATCTGACATCATTTTTGAAACTACTGTGCCCACCATAGTTATTCATGTTTAAAAATAGAAAGGAACACTTGGAAAAAACTACTGGAAAGAAAAGACTATAAAGAGTGTCATAGGAAATTTAAGAAAGAACTAAGAACTTTTAAAATTAAAAATTAAAATAACCAAAATTTAAAACTCAGAAGAGAAGAAAGAGTACAGAAGATAAATTATGAAGAGAAAATGACTAAGAATCTTCAGAAGTAATTGAAAACAATGATCCACAAATTCAAAACTCCCAGAGAATCTCAGGCACGATAAATAAAAGAAATTCAATCCTTAGACAAATCCTATGAATGAAAATGGAGAGATTACAGGCACTTAAACTGACAACTGACTTCTGAACATCAGCAATGGAAACTAATAGACAATGGAATGTCTTTTCAAAATCCTGAAGGGAAAAATTGCAACCTACAATTCTATATCCAGCAGAGAAAAAAAAAAATCTTTGAAGACAGAAGATAGAGACATTTCAGAAAAATACTTAAAAAGTTCATCATTAGTACAAGCTCTCTGATTCAAATGCTAAAGAATATTCTATGAGCAGTGATCCCAGATTGAAGGTCAGAGATACAAGGAGGTAAAAATGAATGAAAATGTATGGAAATTATAAATGAATATTGATTGTACAAAGAAGTGATAATTATGTCTAATATGGTTAAAAATAAAAAGGCATTATTGCCCAATAGATATAACATATTAGTCAAAGTTATAACAGTATTCTAAGAACATGAATAAAATTTCTTAACTTCATTCTTTCATAATTTAAACATTCATTTTATAATTTTCAAGAGTACTGTCTATAAGAACATAAATAGAACATATAAAAACACCCAAAATTAAGAGGATAAAACAAAAAAATAGCAAAAATAAAAAGGGAAGAACAAACATAAAATTTATATAGAACATACATAAAATAAAAATTATATGAATTATGAATACAAGCCAATTATACTTCAATTAAAGAAAAAATTAGGTGAGAAAAATATGAAATCTAACTATATGCTGCTTTCAAAAATGCATAATGTATAAATATATAGAAAAGTTGAAAGTTAGAGGTAGCATAAAATGTTAATAACAAGAAATATGATACAGGTATATTAATATCAGACAAAATAGAATTTAAGGGAAAAAACATTCCTAGACTTAAAATTATTACTTCAAAACAATAAAAATAGTCAATTAATGAATAAAATGAAATAACTTTAAATTTATGTGCATTTAATTGCATATCCTAATATATAATATAAAAACTAAAATAACAGAGGAAAAAGAAATATTCACAATTTAGGGAGATTTCAACATTAAGTGATTGACAAAATACATTGATAAAAAAAATTAGTGAGTATATAAAAGACTTGAAAAAAGCAGGATTAACCAAATGAACATACAGAGAATACTATGCTCAAAAACTGCAGAATATATAATTTTTTGCAAATATAGATACACATTTATGAAAATAGACCAAAGGACTGAGATCACAGTATGTTCTTGGACCACAGTGAAATTAAGCCATCAACAACACTAAAACAATAATTTTTAAATTCTCAAATATTTGGAAATTAAGATAGGTATATGATAACCATATGTCATAAAAAAAATTGGAGCTAAATAACAGTTAAAAATACCAGACACTGGGGGGTTGGGTTTGTGGCTCAGTGGTAGAGCACTTGCCTCACACATGTGAGGCACTGGGTTCAATCCTCACACCACATAAAAATAAATAAATAAACAAAATAAAGGTATTGTGTCCATCTACAACTAAAAAAAATTAAAAGTATATCATACACTGAAATCTATGTGAAATATCAGCCTTAAAATGCTTCTATTCATAAAAAAGCAATGTCTACAAATGTTGGTAATAAAATGGGGGAAAACTTGGAGTAGGAACAGCAGAAATCAATGAAACAGAGGACAAACATACAAGAGAAAGGAAACAAAGCCAAAGTTGATTTTTTGGATTGATAAGAAATGGCACAGATAACCAAGCAAAGTAATGAAAAGAAAATCAGTTCAGATGATGAAGACATCAAACAGATAAGATAAAGTTATAAGCAGTTTAATGCCTATATGTTTGAAAATATAGATGAAATGGTCACAGTGGCATGCATGGCATATTTGACACCCAGAGCAAATAATTTTTAACATCCTCTTCTTCTTTTCAACAAAATTATTTTCAAGAATAAACGTATAGGGGCTGAGCTTGTGGCTCGGTGGTAGAGCATCTGCCTAGCACATAGAAGCACTGGGTTCAATGCTCAGCACTGCATAAAAATAAATAAATAAAATAAAGGTATGTTTCCATCTACAATTTAAAAACTATTAAAAAAGAATAAACATATAATCAAATAATAAAAATGTGGGAAAATATTTTCTGAACACTTTCTTTTATCAACCTTGATGTGCTTAGTCATCACAAATACATCAAAAAAAGGTGTTTTTAAAATTTTTTAAAGGGATGAAAGAAATCAGTAGATTAATACATTTCAATTGCCTTAATGTATTTTTAAAAGCAAAATGCCTGTACTTACATATTGATCAGTCACAGTAATGAATACAAGTTTCACAATTCCTTTTTTTGAGCCTGAACCTCTGCAAATTTGTTAATGACTTCATCACAGTTGATCTTCACACATGCCTGCTCATAAACAGTCCTAACCAGATGTGTCGATCTATCTTCACTCAGAGTTGAGCAAAAAAAAAAAAAAACACACTTTTTAAAATTTATTTTAATTTTTGAGAAGTATTTTTCATCTAAAGGAACAAAGACACAAGTCATTACAAAAAGTTCTGAAGACAATGTTAAGGTAGGCTGCGATTTATAAAAATGGCACCCCAGAAATGGCAACACTGTCCATGCTTTACTTTCTCTGGGATCCACTCTAGTCACTTTCAAATGCCTCTACAGATGTTTGAAAGCTCCAAATAGTCACCAAAAATGTCAGAAGTTTTGTAATTCAAGCTCCATGTCTTTGTTTTTCCAATTAATGTGCTCTTGTTCATTTCTAATCTACTATTTAACTCAGGAACATGTAGTAATCAGGGGTGAGAGATATTATCAGACCAACGCAGGCAAGCACTATTAATTCCCGTCAAATACAAATTTACTTTCAAAACGAAGGTTGCAGCCAAGCCCATATGTCAAGAGCTAACTGTACAATTTAACATTTAACTTTCACATAAAAGAGAGTGTTTTAAAGAGTGTGTTTATGTTTACACGTACTTAATTTATTTTATAATTTATAATTATTTATATTATTATATGTATATGTTTTGTAGATGTAAAATTTACATATATTATGAAAATGCAATTAAAATCTTAGCCATTGTTTTAGAAATTAACCAACAAAAGATTTGAGCCAGGGTAGTTATTTGGAATTGTTGCCATTTTCATTGTTTTGATTATTGTTCTTAAGTTCTCCACAGAAAAGGTACTCCTTTATTGCATATATCCAGGGCATAGAGTTCCAAAAATATTGACAGTGGTATTAAATGGACAAATTCCTAAAAAATTACAGGTTCTCATAATGGACTCTGTGCACCAGAATATGCAAATAATAATGCTCATTGCAGCATTGTTCATTATCATTAAAAAAAAACAGTGTCCATCAACAATAGAATGGTAAACTAGTGTATGATATAGTTATACAATGGAATACTCTACAGCCACACTCCTTCTAACAGTGCCCTCTATTCTTCTTTATAACACTTTATAATCAACTTATTATGATAATGTACCTATTCATTTACTCTCACTTATGGTCTATTTACCCAGCTAGTTGGTAATCAATCTCCATGAAGGCAAGAATCAAGCCTGATGCCTAAAACATGGTAGGCACTCAGAAGTCATTAAACAAATGAATGAATGAATGAATGAATGGATGAATGAATGAATGAATAGATGATTAGTTAGAGTCCATCCTTGCTTGCCTGGGAGCATGCTGTTCATCACTCTGAGGCCACCTTGTTTTGATCTATAATGTATTTATCTTTTTGTTTCATTCTCAAAGAAACACTTTATATTCCTCATTTCCAAAAACCTTAGAGAACTCTCACCACGTGTTCAAATACTGGTACGGAAAAAGTTAGTATGGAATTGTTTTACTCTGAGGACTTCTAGCCCCCATCAAAGTATAACAAATAAAAATGATTACCATTCATTGAGGGCTCCCTCTTTGTAGGCACTAAGAGGAAGTGTCTCAGAAGCAACTCCTTCCATATTCACAGCAATCATATGAAGGAGGTGCTGGTATTGGTATCCATTTTGCAGTGGAGGAAACTGAGGCACAAAGGTAACTTTTTAAAATTCTTACAGCTGGGTAAGTGCTGGCGCTCCATTCAAGCCAACAGGATACACCATGCCCTGCTGTATTAAATACTCAGGGCCCAAAACGAGAGTGTTATTAATTGCAACTCGCACCACAAGTTGGTTGTCAGGGTGAACAGACTGAGCTGATGGGCGCCACATGGGGCCTGTGAAGACAGGCTTCAGAGAGCCAGTGCCCATGTGGGGTTCAATAAAGAACCCTTCAGATCCCACCCTTTTCCTCTGCTGGGTAATCGCAGGATTTACCTGAAGGAGCCAGGATTGTGTCTCTTGTGATCCTGGCTGGGGGCTCAGAGCGCCTGTTGCTACTGGAGTCATCTATAATTAGAGGATTAAACCATCTCACATTTGGGCTAACTGCAGGCATCCTTAAACAAGCATCGGTCTTACTGATGGGTAGGGATGTCTCTGTGGTTGTGGCTCCATGTAGGGATGGGTAGAAGTTCAGACAAATAGGACAGGAAAATAACCTGCAGAAGCCTTTCAAGTTTTCATTTCTGCCAGCCTAGGTTTTATTCCCCTTTCTGAACATTTCACGCACCAGAGATTCATGGCCACCCTCCTGCAGACTGCTGCAGCCCCACATCCCCACGGTACTCACTGCACTGCACTGGATCATACAGGCCGGACACTGTCGCTTTATACCAGGGATTTGTTTAGCCCAGGTAAAAGCATCTGGAATTTCTTCCAAAGCTGCATTTGTTTTCACTGGCTGCCCTTACAGATTCTGTCTTCTGGGCTTGGGCTGTGGTCTGCGGTCTGCATTCTCTTAGCCTCCCTGAGGTCCCTGGAAGTACTGACCTTTAAATACTCAGCCCTCAGTCTTTCTGACTTCTCTGTAGTCAGCCACTGGAATATTTCTAAATTGCAGCATGTTTGTAAGAGAAATTAAATGAAATAAAATTACATAAGTAAAAGAGAAGCTAAAAGTACCCTATAATTCCACCCATACACTAGAGATGAAACCTGTTATTTAGCTTGATGCCTACTTCACAAAAGTATTTAAAAATTGGTAGATAGATATATAGATGTTAACATATTATAAAATACTGTTATAATTTAATATTCTCAATAGTATTATTCATGTCTGAATAATTTGAAAGATCGATTTATCATTATTAATGGCTGCTTAATCTTGCCCAGCCTAAAAGCAAAACCATGAATGAACAGAATCACCATCCACCCAGATTAAAAACAGAGCTGTCTTCCTTGACATACCAAGTCCTGGTAAATTTGCTTCCCAAATTCACTCAAATGTACCCCTCTTTTTCATTTGTTACCACCACTTCAGTCCAAGCCTCCACATATCTCACCTAAACTTCTACAATTATCTCTCAGTTGCTACCTTTGTAAACTAGAAATCCAATCAAACCACCAATCCCACCATCTAGCCCTCCTTGCTTTAAAAAACATTATAAAAACTTCCTTTTGTTCTTAAGATGTGGACAGATGTTATGGCTTGGATCTGGAATTTCCTCCCAAAGCTCATGTGTTGAAGACTTTATCCCCAATGCAGCAGTGTTCAGAAGTGGAACTTTTGGGAAGTGATTGGAATAAAGGTTCTAACCTCAGCAGTGGATTAATCCATTTGATGCGTTAATAATTCAAATGGACTTCTGGAAGAAGGTGGAAACTATAGGCAGGTGGGGCATAGTTGGAGAAAATGGGCCACTGGAGATGTGCTCCTGGGGACTATATCTTTTCCCCAGCCTCCTCCTCCCCTCTCTCTAGCCCCCAGACTTGTGGGCTGCTATGAGTTCAGACAGTTTCCTCTGCCATGCCCTGCACCATGATGTTCTGCCTCACATCAGATCCAAAGCAATGGTGCCAGCTGGCCATGAACTGACACCTCTGAAACTGTGAACCAACATAAATTTTCCTCCTTTCAGTTGCTTATGTCAGGTACTTGTCACAGTGAAAAAAAAGCTGACGAACACAACCTGCTTATGTTGTGTTAAAACATGACCCATGAGGCCCTCATGGAAAGACCCCTGCTGGTGCAAAACTTCATGCACATTTAAGATTTTGATAATCATCATCAATTTGCCCTCCAAAAAGGTAGGTGAAGTTATATCACCGCCAATGGTATCTAAAAGTGTGAGAAGTCTTTTTACAACTTCCTTACCTCCGCCCCACCACCAACATCATTTTATCCAAGGGGGGGAAACATTTTTTTACAGGGCCTAAATATTGATTTAACCAGCATTATGTCTTTACATCCATAAAATAATATGGCCCAAGGCAATTTCAAATTAATACAGAAAATGCTACAGCAGCTTCAGCTCTGCCAGCTATGTGACCACACAAAAACTCAGTTGGGAGGTAATTACAAGCCATAGCATCCCAGGCCTCCCACAGACCTGCAGGTGGGCGTGTCTGCTTGGATACTGAGTCTTCCAATTTCAGTATCTCTAGGGTAGCCAGCTGGAGGCTGCCATCTGGTTTGTAAAAGGAAGTCCCTGGATGTTTCTTCAATCTGGAAGAGTGCTCGCTATCCATTTTTTTTTTCTTTTTAACTCTTCTCTGAATCTGTTTGAGACCACACCTTCCCCACACATTTTTCTCCTGGGTTAACTCTTGATTAATGCTCAACAAACTGTGAGGTCTCTGATCTAAAAGTGGAGGCATATTTTGAACTCATGTTTATACTGGATCCCAGGTCAACCCTAACTTGCTAATGCCCAATTATCCAGATTTTTAAATACAAGCCACAGGAAAAGGAAACAACTTAAAATGTCCCTGCAATAGAGCTTCCATATTTCGTGTTTATTCATTCAGTGAAGAACTGTGGGATACCCATTATGTGACAAGCACTGAATTAAGTGCCAGGAAAGTGGCGGGGGAGGAGACAGAAATGGTCCTTGTTTTCTTTATGATTGCAACCTAGCAAAATGGTGTATGAGGCAAATAGAACCCTGAGATGATAGGTCATGTCTGATTTTTATTAAAAATTGCATTTCTTACTTTATTCCATGGCAGGTTTCAAATAAGTGGGTCCTGAGTTACCCAGAGTCTATACTGTGCTTTCCTGGGATAACCTCCCAAGCAAAATTAAACTTTGTCAATTTCATGCCTTTAATTTTCAGGGATTTTGCGCTGTTTTTCTTATATGTTTTTTAAAAAAATCTTCCTAGTCCCCGTGGTCCTTTATTTTACTGACCTCAATTCTTTACCCCTCCTGACTTTGTAATTCCAACTACTAGAGGACTTTTACCTTGAGCTCAGCCATGTGATCTGCTTTGGCCAATGAGAGGTTAGCAAACATGGCTAGAACAAAAACAATGTGCTTGCTTGCACTGATGCAGCAAGGAAGAGGACAGGTATCTGGAGTAAACCTGGATCCACCCTGCAACCTGGAGCCATTAGCCCACCTCAGCTGACGGATACATACGCCAGTGAGACTAAAGGTTTGAAGACACTGAGTTGGGAATGTTTTGTTACACAATAGGTGGTTGATGCAGTCTCCTACAATTGGCATAAACATCCCCAACTCTGCTCCCTAAAATTCTACTAAGCCTCCCTGTGGAATCCAAACTAAACCTTGGGGAACTATCAAAAATGGGGTATTTTTACAAACAGATTGAGCTGTCCCTCTGTCCTCTCTGTTTGGTAAAGCTGTTGTCTCAATTCCTTTCTGCCAATAATACAGGATTCTTCAAAACTCTTTCTTAGAACAGTACTGAAAAGGAAATTTAGGTTTAGAACAACACAAGTTTCCATTTAAAGTACAGCTCTGGTGTTTATTAGCTGTGTGGTCTTATGCTTTAGGGTAATTTAAAGTCTCTGAATCTCATTTTACTCAATTGAAAAATGAGGCTATTACCCATCTAGAACTAAATGATACTATCTATGAAAATATTGACTCTGGGCTCAATTGTGGGATTCAATTAAAGTTATTGAGTGTATTTTGTTTTGTTTAATATTCTTTTATAACTATTATTAAGTTATGGGGTTTTGTTTTCTATTCTTACCACTCTTTACTATATCTCAGAATTTGTCAGAATTGAAGAATAAAAATAGACCCTTCTTACACTTTCTAGAAAAGTGAATTTGAAAAAAAATAGATTCTTTATATCATCATTTCAAAATCTCAAAGGAAAGCATCATCTTTGGATAAAGTATGTCAGAGATTTAGAGTAAAAGTGAAGCTAGACATTATTTCCCCCTCTTTTACCTCATGAAATAATCCAAAATTAATAAATCAAAATAAGGGCAGCAAAAAAAATCATCAACACACAAGCATCTACAGATTTTTAAAATGGTGACCAAGAAATAAATCAAGTTTATGATGTGACTCTGTCAGTACCTAATGCTACCCTCAGCTCCCAGTAACAAAATTGGGGGAAAAGGTGAGATAAGGTTCTAAGACTTTCTCCAATAACTTCTATTCTGGATAGCAGACTGGGAGCTAAGCCAAACAAATATCATAGCAAAACTCTCAAGATAAAAGCCCCTACCACCCAGAAAGGAAACTTGGGGTCTCACAAGAGGAGGAAAATGGCCTTCCAAAGTCCCATGCTGAATTTCAAAGATGATCTGGTGCCTGTGAGTAGCATCATCCCTATGAAATGGTCACACCCTGACCAGAAGGTGCAAACACAAAACAGGGCACTTTACCAAATCCCAGAGGACAGCCCCGAGCCCAGGTCCTGCAGCAGAACTTGCCTATAGCTCCTGGAGATTCTCCTTCCTCCCCCCCCACCCAGCTCCTGCCCTGTGCTCTTGGGGAAATTGAGAAGTGAATAAAACTTCAGGGGGCTGGGGATGTGGCTCAAGCGGTAGCGCGCTCACCTGGCATGCACGGGGCGCTGGTTTGATCCTCAGCACCACATAAAATAGAATAAAGATGTTGTGTCCGCAGAAAAACGAAAAAAAATAAATATTAAAAAAATTCATTCTCTCTCTCTCTCTCTCTCTCTCTCTCTCTCTCTCTCTCTCTTAAAAAAAAAAAAAAAAAAAAAAAACTTCAGAAGCCCAGCCCCTCCAAACTGCAGATACAGAGAAAACATATCTCAATTACAGAGAAAAGGGAGTCAAGGAGAATTTAGTCCCATTCAATCATAGAAAAAGGTGAAGAGAGCTGCCCAAGTAATATGAAAAAAAAAAATATATATATATATATAAATATATAGACAATTATACAAATGTACCACAGCAGAAGGAACCCAGCATGCTGATAGCCTTGTACCCATTTTAGAAGAAAATTTCCCGCTACCAATTTGGGCTTTAAAGAAACTTAATCAGGGCTGGGGATATGGCTCAAGCGGTAGCGCACTCGCCTGGAATGCGTGCGGCCCGGGTTCGATCCTCAGCACCACATACCAACAAAGATGTTGTGTCTGCCGAGAACTAAAATAAATAAATAAATAAATATTTAAAAAAAAAAAAAAAAAAAAAAAAAAAAAAAAAAAAAAAAAAAAAAGAAACTTAATCAAATCATGAAATCAAGGCCAGAGTTGTGGCTCAATGGTAAGCACAGGTAAGGCACTGGGTTCAATCCTCAGCACTACATAAAAATAAATAAATAAAAATAAAGGTATTGTGTGCAATTACAACTAAAAAAAACATATGTCTCTTAAAAACTATCATGAAATCAATAATCAAGAGTATGAAGGCAAAATTAAAATCAACAGAATGAGACCAAAAGAGACACTACACAGCTATGAAAATAACCTGAAAAACAAAGTTACATCATTAAAGAACTAATAATCCAATAACTAGACCTGACAAAACAATGAATCGCTCATCAGGGAATGACATTGAGATAATAAAAAATAAATCTTGGGAAGGAAAGATGAGTTTCAAAACTGTTACAACATAATAGATATGGAGGGTCAAGGCCATTCAGCCTAGGAATTATCTACAAAGAAAAGTCTGGGTATTGCTTTCTAGACTTTGTTCAGTAGCACACCCTTCTGTAGAAGTAAAGTTTGCCTTGCTGAGCTACTTATGAGCACATGTTTGATTCCTTGAGGCACCCTGTTATCCCTAACAATTTTTTTCACAACCTGGGGCTCCATACATTGCCTAGGGGTTATGAGGACTCCCTCCTCAAAGGAGAGGCAGCCCACTGCCTTGCTGTGGCCACTTCAGAGGCGGGAAAGAAATTGCAATCTCTGAGGCCAATAACAGACCACAAGTTGAAAGTGGATTAGCAATGCCAGGAAAGGGCCAAGCAAGGACCTTGGTGACCAGGTAACTCCATGCATGGACCAAGGAAGGAAAATCTATTCTCAGAAAAGAAGTATTTCCTTGGCAGTCAGGACAATCTAAATATTGTGTGAGTGTGACTGAGACATGAGTGCAAGAAACCTCCAAAAGGGGAGCAGGGTTGAACCTCTGTTCTCAAACATGAGATCATACCCAGGAGAGCAGGATGGGCGGAGTGCAAGAAATCTCCAGTAGAGAGGTTGAGCCTCCAAATAAAAACTCTAGAGAAAGAGGATTCTGGCAGGAGAACAAGATATGGGAATAACCCTAGATATCCCTCTGGGCCTTTTGATAAAATATTGGAATAATATCCTATGATGAAAGGGAAAAAGAAACCAAAAATGATGAAACACTATTGTTTAACTTGGACTCAATGAGCATGCAGGAAGTTTGGGGTGTACAAGAAATCTCCAGGAAAAATTCTAGACCTGGGGGCAGGGAAAGAACATGGAAAGCACAGGCCTTCCCATGTCTGAGTCATCCAGGGTCTATTTTAATTTCTAAAAGTTTCAGTGTGATAGCTTTTTTGGCTTCTACCTCTGGGGATGCAATACTTTGTAAAAAGCTATAAAATCCTTGTTTCCTGTTTTGTGTATTGTCTGTGCACACTTGTGTATTATATGTTGTATCTACATATGTACTGTGTCTATATTATGTACCTGGAACCAAAATTAGCATATAAATAAATGCATATTCATAAATTTTTAAAAAAAGGAATGGATCCAAATGCCCTTCAGTTCATGTGACTTAAATTGGTTAAATAGATTTGAGTAAAGGTTTCTTTAAGACTACTCCCAAGTTTTCTAGATAACCAACCAATCAAGACAGCATTGATTTCTATAAAATATTTAAAGTGCAATGTCCATTGCTTTTAAGGATTTTTCTTTGGCAGGAAGTGTTAACTAAACTTGTCTGACACCTTGGTTTTCATGAATAATCTAAGTTAGAAATGGGTAAATTAGTTTTAACATAAATGAGATTAATCTTCAAATATGTGTTGATGAGAAAAGACATCTGATTAATTTGCAAAGTTAAGATACTAAAACATCAACTAAGTATAAATTCAATAACTTGGCTTCTTGAATTCCATAAGGTAATATATATTTGGGTCTATTAAATGTATTTTCATATATTTTTAAAAGATTTAAAATTGCTTGTTTCTAGATCTTAACCTAAAAACAAGCTTACTAAGAGTTAAAATTCTAACAGGTGTGATTCTATATGCAAAGAGTACAAAAAGTTTCAGCTGTGTTTCAATTAAATTACTGTAAAAAGCTTATTAAAAACTAACTTGTCTAAATTCAGAAATTTTATAAGGATTATTTCAGAATGTAAATTTAAGAAAGAGTCAGCAATTGAGAAAAGAGAGAGATAAGAAAGTTATAGGTAGGGAAATACATTTTAGTATGGAAAATTAGAAGAAAAAAGAAATCTTTCTGGATGAGAAAGTATTTTATACATTAGACAAGCTTTTAGTTGTGCATCTACAACTAAAAAAATAGATTTTTTTAAAAAGAATGTCTAAGTTGCACAAGGTTTGTGGAAGATAAATCTCAAAAAGTTTTTGTATTTGATTAAGTTGGCTATAAGTAAAGCAGTCAAAGTCATTTAAGTTTTTTTTTC
Organism: Urocitellus parryii; assembly: GCF_045843805.1. NCBI lineage: Eukaryota > Metazoa > Chordata > Mammalia > Rodentia > Sciuridae > Urocitellus > Urocitellus parryii. Next base: position 101,305,490 of record NC_135532.1, on the reverse strand, counting down.
CTAAGGTTAACCTTTAATATGCTAATCCTCAATGATTAGAAATAACAAGGGATCCTTAAAACATTGATCTGCTCTTATCAATCAAGATAATTTCTGGTGTCAGGTTTTTTTTTTTTAATTAGGGAAACTAAATCTTAAAGGGATTAGGGATTGTACCTATTTCAAAGTTTTTTAAATTACTAATTTATAACAAGTTAAATAAACAACTTTTATGAGTATTTCTGAGAACTGTTTGAGTTTTGTCTGAGTTTTAATATAAAAGACATGTGTAATTGTGACCCTAGCCATAACTGGCTTCTCTATATATTAAATGTATTCATGTTCTTCAAGAATATATGCCTTTTAAAATGTAAAGCTCAGAAGAGCATTTTACCAAGTTGGTGTTATCCAAACTAGAATTGTCTGTAGCAATAGTCTCCTTCATATTTATATAGAAATAACCAATTTGGTTGGTATTTATGTCATTTTAATGTTTTGTAACTGGATAAAAGTGACCTGATATCAATAAGTTATACATAATTTTGTGTTGTTCTTTACACTAGGAGGGGAATTTAAATGTATTTTTGGAAGGTAATAAGGAGAGTTTGATTTTTTGAGAGCTCTCTTAGCCTTTCTGTTTGATTCATATTTCAGGTGTAATGTTGTATTATGCTAACTATTTTTTAGATAGATTCAGAAAATAATACATAAGAACCTTGTAAAATGATATTTTAAAAAGAGGCAAAGATCAGCTTCAAAAATAAAATACTTTACATAAGATTTGTCAAGAACCCAGCCTCACCTGAGATAAGACTCTGCCTCTTACCTTATTCCATGTTAGGAATAGCTCCAAAGCCAACCAGAATTAAGCACATTTAAAGTTGTGTTCAAAAGATAGGTTTTTGTTGTAAAGATGACTGCAATCTCAAAAATACAGTAAGTAAATAAGTAAGGGTTAAGTAAGTAATAAACTAAGTAAGGGCTTGGGTAAATTATAAAAGGTATTTAAGGTAATAAAAGAGTTTTTAAAGGAAAGCAAAATTTATGAAATCTTATATGTGATTGAGTCAATAAATTCACAGCTCTTTGTGGAGGCAAAATAGATACCAAAGATATACGATGTTGTTATAGAAATTATATTTCTTGGTTCATAGCTATTATACAAATTGAATATTTTTGCTCTTGTTAATTTCATTTTGTATTTTCCTTATAAAACTTTATAATTGTTGCCTGTTCATGTTTTGCAGAAGCACTGCTTCTAATAGAACACATTAGTTAATTTGAGACAATAAACCATCACCTTTAGGAAAGAGGGTATAATGCTGACTTCTAGTACTAATATTGACCCCCATTAATTATAGATATTAAAATTAAAACCCAGTATTCTTGCTTTAAGACTGGTGAAGCTGACCTGCTGGATATTTAAAACCAAAACTTGGAGACCAAATTCAAGGAAGTAAAAGGCCAATATTTTAGCCCTTGCCCTCTAAAGTAAGCCAGGATCCAGGAATGATGAGATCCCTCTAAAGACCCTGCATGTCCAGTGAGTAACCCAACCTCCTGATCAGGGGGACCAAGAGGATCCTAGAGAACAGAAAGCCAACCAGTGCACATTCTGCAAGGGGAGGACCATTGGAGAGGGAAATGTCCCTGATGCTTCCAAGGAAAGCCAAATGTGGTCAGGAATACCCTGACCCACCCTGGGAAATGGCACAACTGGTAGAAGAAAAGTTAAAAGAGCCAAGAGGCTTCTTACAAGTTCCCAATCTCAACTGACTCCAACAATAGACAGGAAAAAGGTCAATTTTTTACCAACTTGGTCTTAAGAACCTGGCAGGAGAGTATAACCAAAACACAGCCATACGTGGACATTTAAAAGATAAGACAATGTTTCTCTCATTGTTACTTAAGATGGACATTTGTGTCAGTCCTCCCAAAAGTAAGTAAAACTGGGAGGTTATAAAGGGTTTTTATACAGTTAGTTCCTGATAAATATTTTTTTAAAAAAAGCTCTGTCAGCATCACAAGTTTATTCTGAGTCAATGTGAGACCTATTTGTGTTTCTTGTTTTGTTTTTGTTGTCTGTTGTGATTATTATGAGCTGCTGCTCAGACTCCTCTTCTGGATTTCACGATTCATCATTCCAGCCTGGCAACTTGATTTTAATCAAGACCTGGAAAGAAGACAAGCTTCCACTGAGCTGAAAAGAACTTTACCAAGTCCTCCTGATCCCCAGGATGGCTACACAAACTGCTAAAAGGAGGAGAATACATTACCATTGGTGATTTCCACCTCCAAATGTTTATATAACCAGGATGAATAGCAATACCAAAGGGAACAGGAACAAAAATGACAATGAGACCAAAAGATATAAAAAGAAAAATGAGGGACCAGCAAGAATGAAAAAGTCCAGTGGTCCATTTTCAGAATATAGTATCTACCTTAGTTGGGATGCAAGATCCAACTGTAACCATTTTAACTATAGCCCTTCCCTTTGCATTTCCACATTTTGATATTGGCCTATTGCATAGATTGTAACCCTAAGTTTCTCCTATCAGAGCAAGGGACAGTGCTGTGTCAGGGATAAAAACAGGTGGAACTGTCCTCCCAAGTGTGCTTGCTTGCCAGACCTTGGTCAGTAACCCTCTCTTCTGCAGAAGTAAAGTTTGCCTTCCCAAGCTGAAGCAAAGGAAGAAGGAAGGAAGGAAGGAAGGAAGGAAGGAAGGAAGGAAGGAAGGAAGGAAGGAAGGAAGGAAGGAAGGGAGGGAGGGAGGGAGAGAGGGAGGGAGGGAAGGAAGGAATGGGAGTGTGAAAACAGAATAGAAGTATAGAGATATAACAAAAAAAAAAAAAAACCTTCCTGCTACAAAGGAAGAAATCCTCCAGAAAAATGCAGAATCACCCATAGGGAGGTGAATGCCAGGCTTATAATGGTAACAGACAACATAAAAGAACTTGGAGGATAAAGCATCTCAAAGTACTTCTTGAAAAAGGTAACCAATAATGAGTCCAGTCATTCGAAAATGAATAGAGAAGCACTAAGAGTGGGAATAGTGCAGAATGCAATGCCCAGAGAGTGGGACAATGCCCAGTCTTTTGGAAAAGAAATTGGTGCAATGAACTTTCACACCCAGTCAGATAAATGTGAAGACAACCAACAGAAATTTACCAGTATGCAAGAATTTAGAGAGCAAGCACTGTGAGTTATCTTGGGGTAGGGGGTGGGTGCAAGGAAGTCCAGCAAATCAATAATGAATCACAAATTTTAAAAAATAAATAATGCAGGAAAGAAAAATCTGTGATATAAGGACAAGTGGGAAGTTACAAAATCATTTAATTATAGTATAATCCTGAACCATGATAATACAGAATCGTACATACAGGATATAAATGCTTTATACAATGACTTTTTAAAAATACTACTAAAAACTCCGAGGATGAGGGGAGTGGAAAATGAGGTGAGAGGAAGATTAAAAGTTTTAATTTCCTTATCTTTCATAGCAGAGAGTCAATCAATATGTCTAAAATTAAAATGGATCTTAAAAAAAAAAAACCTCTAGCTTTCTTAATTTTTTTATAATCTTTTTTGTAACCTTAGGGAGAACTTTTAGGATCTAATATCTCTGTGGTAAAAATACATTATCTGAAGTTCCATAATTCCTTTGCTTTCTCTTTGGTTTCTTTTTCTTCCATTAAATTCAAGAAAAACTCAATTTAATGCTTTTTTTATTTTTCTAAAAATGTATAGTAAGATCCAATTTTTACAAAATTATTCCAGACTTTTTCATTACATTTATATACTTAAAGAGCTACCTGGAATGATTTTCACTTGAAATTATTAGACTTCTTCTTGCCAATAGAATTTGAGATAATTTTTTGTTGTCTTTTTTTTTGTTATTTCCATACTTTATATTTGGCATGTATTACTTATGTAAAAACAATGAAATCACTTAGTTTGAAGTACACAGACACCAGATTGCGAAAATCCATCACAAAATCCACCCACCTTTGTATGCATGTCTCTTTGCTATGTGACTTTGCAAGCTATACCATCAAAGAATAGAGTCAATATTCCCATCCCTTGATTCTGAACTGGCCTTTGATTTGATCTATCAATAGAATGTGGCAGCAATCATACATGACTTCTGAACTTATGTTTTTAAGAAGTCTTGCAACTTCTCTTACCTTCTTGGAATACTCTTCTGAGACTGCCATATGAAGAATCAAAGGCTGACACACTAGAGGAGGAGAGACCGTGTGGAGTAGAGATAAATTATTCAAGTCCCATAGACTTGCCAGTGGATGACCAGCACCAAGCACCATACATCTTGGCCCATGTGGCCCCAGTAGAGCTGCCAGATGACTACAAGCATTGAGTGACCCCAGATGGTATTAGGAAAAAATGCCCATGGAACCCAACTCCAATTGCTGTCCCCACCAAATTGTGAGCAAATAAAACAGTGGTTGTGTTAAATGTCTAAGGAGGGAGATGTTTTATTATGTAGAGACAAAAAACTGACACAGTTGTTAGGCTCAGTGTGTTAACAGACTTTCATCAAGATGAAAGACTGCACACATACATTTGTCTCACTTTCCTCCCTGAGTCCACTGAACTGACATTAAAAAACTACAAAAGAAATAAAATCTAAAGAACAAATTCCAATGGCCAAGACAAAGTCACATGTTCATGTGTGAACCAGGCCCTGGCAAGGGAATGAAGCCACAGTGATAGGCTCACACATTGTGATTCACCCCCTGAGTCAGGGACAGAATCACCCATCTGGGCATAGGGCTTAGCAGATGCTAAATATTGAAAACAGTAGGCTACTGTCCTGCCTTTCAGAAAGAAAAATGATGACCTTTTGCTTTTACAAACCAGTGTTAGTGTTATGGAAAATAAATTCCAGAAAACACTTTTTTTTAATTTTCAGAAAACACATTTCTAAGCAATATCATCTGAACACATAGAATCAAACATCAAATCCGGGGCTGGGGATGTGGCTCAAGCGGTAGCGCGCTCGCCTGGCATGCGTGCGGCCTGGGTTCGATCCTCAGCACCACATACCAACAAGAATGTTGTGTCTGCCGAGAACTAGAAAATAAATATTGAAAATTCTCTCTCTCCCCTCTCTCTTTATAAATAAATAAATAAAACAGTTCTTGTCATTTAAAAAAAAAAAACATCAAATCCATATTCATGGAAAAAGGAAGAAGAGAAGAGCTAAGAAAGGAAATAAAGAACAATCATAGAAACAGGAGAAGTCACCAGAAGTATTTATCAAGTGTTTACCATGTGCCAGGCACTTTACATCCACCAAAAACCAAAACAAAGTGATGCAAGGAAGAGAGCATGGTGAGATTGTCAACTGTGCTGAAAAGACGTCCAAGAGGTGGGGTCTGACACAGCGCCAGTGACGACAATGAAGGAAAGAAGTTCTTGATTACCCCGGAAAACACAATTTTAGTAAAGAGGTAGGGATAGATGCAGAGAGCGATATTTACAGATGAGTAATGAAAAAATGAATTCAGAAATCACAAGACCCCTGAATGATAACAATCACAGGAAGCCGTTGAGGTAAGTGAAGGCTTTAAAACAGCAGACTTGGGGGCTGGGGTTGTGGCTCAGAGGTGGAGTGCTTGCCTAGCATGTGTGAGGTGCTAGGTTCGATTCTCAGCAGGACATAATAGATAGATAGATAGATAGATAGATAGATAGATAGATAGATAGATAGATAGATAGAGGTATTGGGTCCATCTACCACTAAAAATATTAAGGGGGGAAAAAAAAGCAGACTTCTTGTTCCCAGACACTTGGAAGGCTGAGGCAGGAGGATTACAAGTTCAAGGCCAGCCTCAGGAACTTAGCATGGCCCTTTCTCAAAACAAAAAATAAAAGGGTTTGGTATCAGGGAATGGGGATGGGACTCAATTGTTAAGCATCCATTGAGTCAAATTCCTGGTACAAAATTGAATTAAAAAAATACACACACATACACACACACACAAAGACTTTGATGTCTGAGGTAAAATGGAGGGAAAACAGAACCATTCTGTCATCTGCAGTAATGCTCTCAGCACAGAAGGAGTGAGCTTATCTTCAGATCGTAACATGCAACCAAATCAGAAAATCTAAAGCCTAAGAGGTGACTCTAGAATGTTTTTCAACCATTCTCACACAAACCAATGGAAATTTGGCCAAGTTAACAAGATTGTGGTCACCTATGTGTTGTACAATCAGGAACTCCTTACCCCAAGTCCTAGAGTGAGAGACAACATCTACCATGGCCCACAGTGATCTACACCTCTGAGTAAGCATGCCCTTGCCCCTTGAGCTGCTGCCTTCAAAGAGACCAGACAGATTGCACTGGATTCCTGTGAGAAAATAGACATTGTTCTTTCAGGTTGCTAAGTTTGGGGTGACATGTGATATAGCCATATCACAGCTCTGATATCTAAGAGTGAATCCTGACAAAGGGTCTCACTACACTCTTTGAGGATAGCTCCTGCTATGAGAGATAACCTCCAAAATTCCACTTGTTCCCTCTTAAGAACAAATAATAGAGATACTTTCCAAGAATAGAAGCATATTCAGTTTAGGCTCTGCCATCCTGTTTCCAAAAATCTCAGAACCTTCCTTGACTTTGCCCTTTTATCATCTCAGCACCAACTCCCACCACAGGGAAACTGCCTCTCTTGAGAGTCTCCTCCTTTCCACATTCCCACAGTCCTGCTGCTCTGGAGTACTGATCACCAGAGCTCTCCACAACCTGCAGAACCCCTTATATCTCTAGTACTCTCCACTGACTGTTACCTATTGAAGTATAGTAAGCCACCCCAGAACTCAGTGGCTTGAAACACCATTACTTTATTTTGCAGACTTTTGGAGGATCTGCTAGAAGGTCCAGTGAGCTAGAACAGTGAAAACAGCTGGGGATTTCTGGGCCTCTCTCTTCACATGGTCTTTCCTTTCCAAGGAAACTATGCCAAACTGGACTTACCTCTACACAAGGTAGAGGCAGCATTCCAAGAGGGCAAATCTAATACACCAACACTGATCAAGCTTCTGCTTGTTTTATGGCTGCTCTTGCCCCATTGGCCAAAGCAGGTCACATGTCCAAGCCCAGCATCAACATGGGTGGGAACATACAAGTGCATAGATAAGAGGAGGGGGACTCACTGGGGCAAATTAGGAGAAGTCATCTACCACACCTCCCAACTCAATCTTAAGCACCATTCCTAGATAATCGTCCCCAAACACCTGCTCCATTATTCCAAATCAATGATCACTGGGATTCAATGAGGTACTGAATGAGGCTTAAACAATTTCTTTCATGCTCATCTCATGGTTAAAATGTGGAATAAAAGTTACCTCTTAGGGAGGAAGCAGTCTTATTGGCTACATTCTACTGACAGCTACTGATAGATCACACCTGAGAATTATAACCAAGCAGGCAACCAGAGAACAGTCAGGGGAGGGAGGGAGGGTATCTCAAAGCCATCTCTTGTCTGAATGCACAAACTGTGCCTTTGTGCGTTTATCCCTACTCCCAAAGATAGTCTGCAATGTGATAGGACTACAAATATTTGATGAATGAATGAATGAATGAATGAATGAATAGATGAGATTGAGTGAATGGAAGGTAGGAGAGTTGAATGAACAAAGGATTCTTGGCCTAAAGCAGTAGTTCTCAAATTGGAGCATTCATCAGAATTACTTGGAAGACTTATTGAATCACAGATTGCTGAGCTTCACCGCTAGGTGGAGAAAGACAGATTAAGAAGTTGCATTTCACTCATCCAAGTACCAGCCAGGCCCAACCCTGCTTAACTTCGGAGATCAGTCAAGACAGGGCATATTCAGGGTGGGATGGCCATAGAGAAGTTGCATTTCTAATACCTTCCCAGGTGATGTTGATGTTACCATTGGAAATCACAATTTAAGAATCCCTATTCCAGAAGGGAGACGGTCGAGGGAAGACATGCTATCACAACAGTATCTGAAGAACTGCTGTGGTCCAGAAAAAGCTGATTTGTTCTACATTTGTTCTCTTTTGACTCCACATAAAAACACATTTTCTAACAACCAGAGGTGTGTAACAATGGAATAGGCTGAAATTCTCCACCCTCCTCTGCCTCTTTTCCCACTTACTCTCCTATTCCAATAACAAGTTTACAACTCTGGCTGCAAGTGTAGACCTCCTATTTCCACAATCAGAAACTTCTTCCTCCCAGAAACCGAATGTCAGCAATTTTCTGAATACAACCTTATGAGAACAGCAAGAAAGAATCGGTCTCTAAAATGTCCACGTGTCTCATTTTGCGCTCTACTATTATGATGAGTTCTGGCTCAGGTAAGCAAAGTAATCTACATTTGGTCATTTCTGTACGTTTATCCCAAGCTGCTAATTTCCTCTAAAGTATTTTTTTTAAATCAAATCCCATTATTACGTGACATCATTTTGTTTCTCTGTGGAATTATATGGACATCCCTAACGATTTTGCTTTCCAACGTGGTGCCACTCAGGAAATGCTGATAAAGCAGTTTCTTGACACACGCCAAGTACACACAGGTTACACCAAAGCAAATTCTATTGTAGCTTTTTTTGAGAGGCTGTTTAAAAGTTAAGTTCCCCTTAATGAAACAGCAAGAGAAAGGGCTTTGCTTTTGCTTTTCTCAGCACCCCGGCTTTTCCCTCTTTGTGGCTTATGATGTTTTCCTTCTTCCTCGTGTTATCTGTGCTTCCTGCTCATCTCAACTTGGTGACATGTTGCTGAGACAACTAAGTCGCTAACCTTCTTAACTTGGCTTTTGTTATGTGCTTGCGTGTGTTTGGGAGGGATATTTTCATTTCTCTTAGAACACTCTGGGTCTGTCTGGGGAGGGCTATTAGACCTGGAGGTGGAGAACAAGGAGCCTTTTTAAGTGCTTGCTATTCAAATCGCCTTTTTTTATCCCCTTTAAGTCCATCATTTCTGTGTGGTGCAGTTCTGATGGAAGCTTCCCTCGCCTCCTATGGTCAGGATTAATTTACACAGTGATGTCAGGCTTGCTCCAGCCCAGACTCCTCCAGGGGAAGGGAAGGGAAGGTCTGAGGACAAGAAGCACACAGAGTTCCCTTCACTCCGGTTCCTTTATTTTCTCTTTCTTCCCCTTACCGGAAGCGGGGAGGCAGCTTAACTGCAAAATAATTATTTGGTGCAGTCCCTACATCTATTTGTGCATGTGATAAAATAAGATGGGGATGGAAACAAGACCCACTCGCAACATCGCCCCCCCCCCTTTGCACTGCAGGTCCTAGCAACAGAACCCTTGGTTCATATATCCGTGCACCCTCCCCGCACATGCCACCTCTGTGTGCCACCCTTGAGGTCCACATCGGTCCTTCCTAGCTTAGCCTCCTCATGGTCACCACGCCCCTCCCATATGCTTGCTCCTCATAGAGCTCCTCCTTCTGCAGAAGTGAAGCCAGACCCTAGAAAGCCCCTTCTGAAGCCACGATGTGTGCACTTTGAAGGTAGTGTTCAAAGCTAAAATTTGACTCCATGGACACAAACCTGACTAACGGACATTAAGGATACTGAATAGGAAACCATTTTAGCCCATCTTTGAAATATTCTATTTAACTACTTTTTTTTTTTACTTTTTAAGCAGATTTTCCTCTGGTTAGTTGTTTATTTTATAATTGCAGTTCAGAGGTCACCTCCTTAAGTGGTCTCAGATTTCCAGCCTTCTGAAGCTTCCATTCCCACATCAGAAGTCAGCAGAATGTTCTAGATTTGTGCTAATACCTAGAGGACTTAGGATCTCATGGTCACCACTGGCTCCAGGTTCTTCCCCCTGTTAATCTCATACATACATCTTTGGTAGTTGCCTCTTATCTAAGCTCTTGATTGATTCAAGGGTGAAACACAGGTCTTGTAAATTCCCTGAGTTGAACACTAACCAAGACTGACGTACACAGGAGATTGACTAGGCTGGGTCTGGGGTCCGTTATGTCACAGCATGTAAAACAAGACTTGATACCTGTCCCACCACTGAACCCTAAGCAGCTCCAACCCTCAGCCTCACACAGGGAAGGACTGAAGAAAGACACAGCTTGTCTTTTGAACAATATGATTCTGAAATCCCTAGAAAGAGATCAGCTTTCTGGAAGAGAAAAGGGATTGTGATTTCCAAGGTCCACAGCCTAGAGCTCTTGAGCACTATTTATGAAATGAATTTGAAAGTGGGATAGAATGCAGTAATGACATAAAAGCCATGATCCTGCCTGACAAGGAGATGGTTTAAAAATAAAAATAAAGGGCTGGGGATGTGGCTCACATCCCTTAGCATGTGCGGGGAGCTGGGTTCGATCTTCAGCACCACATAAAAATAAAATAAAGATGTTGTGTCCACCAAAAACTAAAAAATAAATATGGAAAAATTCATTTCCACCCCCCCCTCTCTCTCCTCTCTCTCTCTCTCCAAAATAAAAATAAAAACAAATAAAAAATAAAAATAAAACCTTTCTGGTCCTGGTAAACGGAGGCTGGAGAAAAAGGGAGCCCAAAAAGAAAATTGGACCCGTGCTTCATTTTGCAGAAGAGGGCTTGGGGAGAGAGTGCCAGCTTCCAGGAGAGCCTTGCACCCCAAAGGCCTGAGCACGAACAGGGGAGTCAGGTAGCAGGTGGGTTCATGACCTCAGGGGTCTCCCTTTGAGGAAGGAATACAATTCTCAGTGGAAAGAGGGCTCTACAGCTCAAAATATGCCTGCTACAGTTACACAAATATATATCTGTCCTTTTTATTGAGATAAATGTCATATAACATAAAATTTATCATTTTAACCATTTTTATCAGCCTTTTATGTCTGTCTGCCTCCCTTCCAAGTTCTTCTATGGTCTTAGAGAAATTGAGATTCTTGGAAACACTGAGAGAAACTTTTACATCTGGTTGCCCAGTTGTCCTCCTGAGAGCTAGTATATTTCTCAGCTACCCCCTCAACATCCAGGATGAGAAAACTTTAACTTCTCAGTGACAACATCACACCAGAACACACCTCTCTGACCTGACTCTGTTAACTCCCCTTTGAAACACTGTATTAGTCAGGTTTGCTGCATCAAGATGCAATAACAAGCAGGCACCAAACTCATTGGTTCCCAAAAGCAAAGGTATCTTTCAACATGTGAGAAATTTCTGCTGATGGTAGTGATATTTGGAACTTAACCAGAAAATATGTGGGAAAATGTCCTACTATCTACCTTGTCACTTTGTTTTCCCATGGAAGCAAGTCTTATTTCATGACTAGATTTTAAGTTCTTTGAAGGTAGCAATTATACCTAATACTTGCATTTCTCTCACTATAGCTGGCATGTGCTTAATTAAATATTTGTTGAGTGAATCAATGAATAAATGAACCTATTGAAAGACTGTGAACAGGTATGTGAGTTAATAGGCATGAGACTTTACATTAGGCTTCCTTGTTAAATAGCAATTAAATGCATTGACATTCATTATAGCCTGGATATATTGAGAATCTAATTGCTCACATGTTGCTTGTGTAATCTCCAGTTTTTCAATGACAACTTGATGTCTTTGTGACATACTTATTGTACCTGGATCAATGGCTGTTTAACTGCTAATTGATCTTTTATTAACATATAATAACTCTTATTAAATCTAAATTAAAGTCTTAATTGAGACATTTTTATCTGCAGTGTTTCAACATACAATCCTCATAACATAATGGATAATCGACAGAAAAGCTAGTAACATATTATCTGTCACCTTTCTCATTGACCTGAGAACAGATTTTCAGCTTGAAGATTTTTCACTTCATTAAGAAACCTGAGAGGCTACTGCACCCAGGAATGCATCCACACCATCAAATTTCTCAGTTTTCACACACACAACTATTTTCCCAGCTTCTGCTTTTTTTTCTTCTTCTTCTCAGCAGAAGCCACTTGGTCACTACTAGGGAGCAGCAATAAACACGTACTATTACTTTAAACAAAAATATGGCCAGCACAGCTTCACAAGAGGCCACAGTAAATAGAAAAGGCATTCTTCCCCAGCCTGGGAAGTGCTTCTTTGCTTAAGGGACTCACTCTTCCTCTGGACATTACCTATATGTGATGGATGTGACATACGTGACGTCTGGGAGCGGTTAGTCACCCCTCTCCCAGCCTCAGGACTATGCTAGTATGTGGGGAAAGCCAGAATTAAGAAAATCACAAATAAATGTGACCAAAACATTGAAAAAAATCATCCCTGGAGCTGGTCCTCCTTCTGGAGTTTTAGTTCTGTAACTGAATGGATTTTTCATTTTCGTGTGCATATGCTGTGTTGGGTGTTCTCACTATGACAGCTGAAAGCATCTTGGCTGACGCAGCCTTTTCCACGTGCCTCTGGGAACTCTGATCCCTTCAGGTCAATACATCTCTCCCCCCTCCACAGCTTGACAATGGTCTTGCCCACCGTGTGCTCTATTCTCTGGGGGACCTACCTTTGTTAGCACGTGGGTCTGTGTTTAGAACCTACTCTCCCTCAGTAGACAGGTTTCATTCTAAGTCCCCACTCTTCCTAATCAACTGAGCCCTGCTATAGGACATTCACATTCCAAGATAAAAGAAAATAGAGAGAATTCATGAAAACGTGCTTATTCAAACTGCTGGGAACTCCAAATCAGTGTGAGGACCTAAGCAAACACTGTCCTTTCAGAACTTATGGGGGCTAGAGATGTAACTTAGTGGTAGAACTAAGTTAGTGAGCATGAGGTCCTGGATTGGTCCCCAACACTGTTAAAAAAATTGAACATATGGATTTCCAAAAGGTGGTAAAAGGAGGAGGATCAAGAATAGAAGGGGGAGGGGGAGGAGGATAAATGAAACATTTGTAACAAGAATAGTAAGCATAAAGTCTTCACTAATAGTCCCTGCTCTAGTCCAGCCAGATGCCATTATGCAGAAACTAACTCCAGAAATGGGATAGATTAGCTGGGCGCGGTGGCACACACAGGTAATCCCAGTGGCTTCAGAGGGTGAGGCAGGAGGATCGCAAGTTCAAAGACCCTCAGCAAAATTGAGGCACTAAGAAACTGAGTGAGACCTTATCTCTAAATAAAATACAAAAAGGGCTGCGGATGTGGCTCAGTGGTTGAATGCCCCCGAGTTCAATCCTTGGTAGCCCTCCCCCAACAACAACAACAAAAAAAAAGCAGGATGGGTTTTCACAGTAAAGTGAATCTTGTTTTGCAAATTAAGTTCAATCAGCATAGTTTTCTATGAGGAAAAAAAAGTTTTAATTGCATGCAAAAACAAATAAATAATTATAGAGCTATATTACGTGAAACAGTGATAGGAGCCCCATCTCTGGAATGACCTGAGTTCAAATCCTAACTCCACACATAGGAGCTGAGCAAACTCAAGCTGCTGACTTAAGCTCCTGAACTCAGGGCCCTCACCTGTAAAGTGGTGATGAGAACAGGTAGAGATGGGATTGTACTTAATGTATGCAAATATAGGGCACCATCCAATGCACCTGGTGGCATTTAACTGATAGTAGCTGTCATTTGATTTTTTTTCTTTAGTTCATACTTTTCCATCAATGAAGTAGGCGTCAATGTCATCAACAGGCTCAAGTAAATTGTGAAACAAACTAAACGTTTTAGTGTTTAGGCACCATATCCCAGTGACTGCCCCTCTGCCCAGAGCTCAGCAGTGGGTAACCACTTTCAGTATCGGGAAATCTCTTTTACAGTTCTCTGTGGCAGTGAACATTTACATGCCATTTTCTTCAACAAGTTTGCTCTGGGCTTCCTCTCATAAAGAAAATGGATTGCTACTCTTATTATTAAAGTGTCATTTTTCCAATTACTTAAGTGGCCACGTGTACCTTCCTATTTGAAGCATTTAAAAATCCCTGGTCACAGAGCCCATCATTTCCCAACTGCTCTCTCCCACCCACTCCCCAGCTATAAGCCCTCAGCCAGTTCACACCTCATTGACACATCTTTCTCTGATCTCAGCACCCTAGCTGGGTTGGATGGCAGGGTGTCTGGCTCCCACAATGCACTGCAGCTACCTCTCTCACCACCCTCAACATATTGGGTTGACATCGTCATTTTCATGCCCATCTCCTTTCCCTCCAGTAAGAGCTCCTAAAGAACAGGGACCAGGGATCATGTGCTCTGTAGGCCCAGGACCCTCCACCGGGCCTAGCAGGTAATGGTTCTTAACAAATCAATATTGAATTGTTATGGCAAGGTTGCAATAAATCACCAAGTCAATCTTGAAACAAGAGGTAGAACCACCTTTATTCACCAGCTGGTGGGCTGGGAAGAAAATTGCAAGTTTGTACTCCTTGACCCCTCCCAAGGGTTAGAGCACACCTTTGAAAGAATGTCAGTACATTAATAATAAGTGGCTGTTGCTATGATTCAAAAGCATAGACAAAAATCATAAGATCTAAAAATCATAAGCAGAAGGGGAAGAGGGTCAAACACGACCCTAGTTGTACACGTCAAAGAATGGTGACTGACATTTGGACAAACATTAACATTCTATGCTATAAGAGAATGGTTAGGACATGTTGCCCAAGAAAAATGAGAACCAAAAAGAGAACAATTTTACATTGTATAAGAATTGCCATTTTGTGTTGTCAAACATGCTGTGCTAAGCAACTGTTGATGGGTACAGAGGCGGCGTGTTCCCCTGGGGGAAGCATTTCTTACATGACATGGAGTCTCAGGGTAAAATGGAGTCTGTTTGGTCATTGTCCAGATAGCCTGGCCCATAACAGAATGGCTGGATGAGTAGATTGGCTTTTATAAAACCAGGGAATGGAATGATAGACTATGTTTTCTAATTCACTAATTACTACCTTAGGCAAACATGACTCTCATATAGAGTATTTTAATAATTTTATTATTTGTTATGGAAGTATATTTTTATACTAACATATGTTAAGTTTTTAAACTTAACATATGTTAAGTTTACAGTTCCATACAAAAAAGAATAAGAGGTTCATAAATAGGCCCTTATATGTGGTCAATTGATTATTGACAAAGTGCCAAAGCAATTCAACGGGGAAAAAAATGGTTTCAATAAACAATATCAGAATAATTGAATATATGGTGGAAAATAACCCCAACCCTTACTTTATACCATACCTAAAAACTAGAAATGGATTATAACTCTGAAAGTTGACATTTAAATTATAAAGCTTTTTAGAAGAAAAGTCTTTCCATCTTGGTCAAGATGCAAAAGGCTTCCATCAAATGAGATACATTTTAATGTATCTCATTAAAATTTTTTGATTTACTCATCAAAAGACACTATTAAGAAAATCAAGGGTCAGGACCAGCAACCAGCCAAGTGACAGCAGCTACACGCGCCGGCCGGGAACGCGGACCGGACCCACTAGGACAGGTCCGGCCGGACGGCTGAGGGCTAGGCCCGTCCCCTCCCCCAGTGTCTGCAGGTAGGCGGGGGACTGTGAACACCAGCAGAGCGGGCCCAAAGCCTGCTGAGGGGCGGAACCAGCCCCTCCCCCAGTGCCTGCAAGCTAGGCCAAACTGCAACCCATCGGGAGGTTAGGCCCAGCAACCTATGGAGTGACACAGGTGCCCCTGGCGCCTGCTGGGTAGGTGGACCTTTGACCGACCAGCAAAGCAGACCTAGGGCCTGCCAGCATGGTAGACGGATCACACTAATTGGAGGAGGATCACAGCCACTACCTGCCCTGCAAGGGTGATTTTTCAACTATACAAGAGCAATATAAATAAATAGACGGGGAAAATATCAAAGACACAACAATTTCACCAAGCAGAAAGAAACGCCAGCAGTATGAAACGACAAGGAAAGAAAGGACCACAGGCAATGCAGGTCAACTCAACTTTAGAAGAGGTAATAGCTGCAACAGATGGAATGTCAGATAGAGAGCTCAGGACATACATGCTTCAGATGATCTGGAGTCTCAAGGAAGACATGAGACAGCAAAATCAGACAAAGAAAGATCACATTGACAAACAAATCCAGGAAGTAAAAGATCAATTTCACAGGGAGATAGAGGTAATAAAAAACAAACAAATAGAAATACTAGAAATGCAGGAAACAATAAACCAACTTAAAAACTCAATTGAGAATACTACCAGCAGAGTGGATCACTTAGAAGATAGAACATCAGACAATGAAGACAGAGTATTTCAACTTGAAAAGAACATAGATAGCTCAGCAAGTCTACTAAGAAACCATGAGCAGAACATTCAAGAGCTATGGGATAATATCAAAAGACCAAACTTAAGAGTCATTGGGATACAGGAAGGCACAGAGCTCCAAACCAAAGGATTAAGCAATCTATTCAGTGAAATAATACAAGAAAACTTCCCAGACTTGAAGAATGAGACAGAATCCCAAATCCTAGAAGCCTACAGGACGCCGAATGTGCAAAATCATAAGAGATCCACACCTAGACACATTATAATGAAGATGTCCAACATACAGAACAAGGAGAGAATTTTAAAAGCTACAAGGGAAAGGAAGCAGATTACATTTAGGGGTAAACCAATCAGAATAACAGCTGATCTCTCAACACAGACTCTAAAAGCTAGAAGATCCTGGAATAACATATTTCAAACGCTTAAAGAAAATGGATTCCAACCAAGAATCTTGTATCCGGCGAAATTAAGCTTCAGGTTAGAAGATGAAATTAAAACCTTCCACGATAAACAAAAGTTAAAAGAATTCGCAGCTAGAAAACCATCTCTTCAAAAAATCCTTGGCAAAACATTACAGGAAGAGGAAATGGAAAATAACATTGAAAACCAACAATGGGAGGTAGGACAGTAAAGGGGGGAAAGTAGTCAAAGAGGATAACAAATCAGGTTTAGTAACATCAATAAACAAACATGGATAGAAGAACAAACCATATCTCAATAATAACCCTAAATGTTAATGGCTTAAACTCACCACTTAAGAGACACAGGCTAGTAGAATGGATCAAAAAACAAGACCCAACAATATGCTGTCTACAGGAGACGCATTTGATAGGAAAAGATATACATAGACTGAAGGTGAAAGGTTGGGAAAAATCATATCACTCATATGGACCACGGAAACAAGCAGGAGTGTCCATACTCATATCTAATAAAATAGATTTCAAGCCAAAGCTAATCAAAAGGGACAAAGAAGGACACTTCATACTGCTCAAGGGAACCATACACGAACAAGACATAACAATCATAAATATATATGCCCCAAATAATGGTGCAGCTGTGTTCATCAAGCAAACTCTTCTCAAGTTCAAGAGTCTAATAGACCAACATACAATAATCATGGGAGACTTCAACACACCTCTCTCACCACTGGACAGTTCTTCCAAACAAAAGTTAAATAAGGAAACTATAGAACTCAATAACACAATTAACAACCTAGACTTAATTGACATATATAGACTATACCACCCAACATCAAGTTGCTACACTTTTTTCTCAGCAGCACATGGAACCTTCTCAAAAATAGACCATATACTATGTCACAGGGCAACTCTTAGACAATACAAAGAGGTAGAGATAATACCATGCATCTTGTCTGATCATAATGGAATGAAACTGAAAATCAATGATAAAAGAAGAAAGGAAAAATCAAACATCACCTGGAGAATGAACAATAGGTTGCTGAGTGATCAATGGGTTTTAGAAGACATCAAGGAGGAAATTAAAAAATTCCTAGAGTTAAATGAAAACACAGACACAACATATCGGAATCTATGGGACACATTGAAAGCAGTTCTAAGAGGAAAATTCATTGCTTGGAGTTCATTCCTCAAAAAAAGAAAAAACCAACAAATAAATGATCTCATACTTCATCTCAAAATCCTAGAAAAAGAAGAGCAAAACAACAGCAAAAGAAGTAGAAGGCAAGAAATAATTAAAATCAGAGCTGAAATTAATGAAATTGAAACAAAAGAAACAATTGAAAAAATTGACAAAACTAAAAGCTGGTTCTTTGAAAAAATAAATAAAATTGACAGACCCTTAGCCATGCTAACGAAGAGAAGAAGAGAGAGAACCCAAATTACTAGCATACGGGATGAAAAAGGCAATATCACAACAGACACTTCAGAAATACAGAAGATAATCAGAAATTACTTTGAATCCTTATACTCCAATAAAATAGAAGATAGTGAAGGCATAGATAAATTCCTTGAGTCTTATGATCTGCCCAGATTGAGCCAGGAGGATATAGACAACCTAAACAGACCAATAACAATAGAGGAAATAGAAGAAACCATCAAAAGACTACCAACTAAGAAAAGCCCAGGACCGGATGGATATACAGCAGAGTTTTACAAAACCTTTAAAGAGGAACTAACACCAATACTTTTCAAGCTATTTCAGGAAATAGAAAAAGAGGGAGAACTTCCAAATTCGTTCTACGAGGCCAACATCACCCTGATTCCGAAACCAGACAAAGACACTTCAAAGAAAGAAAACTACAGACCAATATCTCTAATGAACCTTGATGCAAAAATCCTCAATAAAATTCTGGCGAATCGGATTCAAATACATATCAAAAAAATTATACACCATGATCAAGTAGGATTCATCCCTGGTATGCAAAGTTGGTTCAATATACGGAAATCAATAAATGTTATCCACCACATCAATAGACTTAAAAATAAGAACCATATGATCATCTTGATAGATGCAGAAAAAGCTTTCGACAAAGTACAGCATCCCTTTATGTTCAAAACTCTAGAAAAATTAGGGATAACTGGATCATACCTCAACATTGTAAAAGCAATCTATGATAAGCCACAGGCCAGCATCATTCTGAATGGAGAAAAATTGAAGGCATTCCCTCTAAGATCTGGTACAAGACAGGGATGCCATCTCTCACCACTTCTGTTCAACATAGTCCTCGAACCACTGGCCAGAGCAATTAGACAGACGAAAGAAATTAAAGGCATAAAAATAGGAAAAGAAGAACTTAAATTATCACTATTTGCAGATGATATGATTCTATACCTAGCAGACCCAAAAGGGTCTACAAAGAAGCTATTAGAGCTAATAAATGAATTCAGCAAAGTGGCAGGATATAAGATCAACACGCATAAATCAAAGGCATTCCTGTATATCAGCGACAGAGCCTCTGAAACGGAAATGAGGACAACTACTCCATTCACAATATCCCCCAAAAAAATAAAATACCTGGAAATCAACCTAACAAAAGAGGTGAAAGATTTATACAATGAAAATTACAGAACCCTAAAGAAAGACATAGAAGAAGACCTTAGAAGATGGAAAAATATACCCTGCTCATGGATAGGCAGAACTAACATCATCAAAATGGCGATATTACCAAAAGTCCTATATAAGTTCAATGCAATGCCAATCAAAATCCCAACAGCATATCTTGTAGAAATCGATAAAAGAATCATGAAATTCATATGGAATAATAAAAGACCCAGAATAGCAAAAACAATACTAAGCAGGAAGTGTGAATCAGGCGGTATAGCGATACCAGACTTCAAACTATACTACAGAGCAATAGTAACAAAAACAGCATGGTACTGGTACCAAAACAGGCGGGTGGACCAATGGTACAGAATAGAGGACACAGTAACCAATCCACAAAACTACAACTATCTTATTTTTGATAAAGGGGCTAAAAGCATGCAATGGAGGAAGGATAGCATCTTCAACAAATGGTGCTGGGAAAACTGGAAATCCATTTGCACCAAAATGAATCTGAATCCCTATCTCTCGCCGTGCACAAAAGTTAACTCAAAATGGATCAAGGAGCTTGATATTAAATCAGAGACATGGCATCTGATAGAAGAAAAAGTTGGTTATGATCTACACGCTGTGGGATCGGGCTCCAAATTCCTCAATAGGACACCCATAGCGCTAGAGTTAACAAATAGAATCAACAAATGGGACTTACTCAAACTAAAAAGTTTTTTCTCAGCAAAAGAAACAATAAGAGAGATAAACAGGGAGCCTACATCCTGGGAACAAATCTTTACTCCACACACTTCAGATAGAGCCCTAATAACCAGAATATACAAAGAACTCAAAAAATTAGACAATAAGATAACAAATAACCCAATCAATAAATGGGTCAAGGACCTGAACAGACACTTCTCAGAGGAGGACATACAATCAATCAACAAGTACATGAAAAAATGCTCACCATCGCTAGCAGTCAGAGAAATGCAAATAAAACTACCCTAAGATACCATCTCACTCCAGTAAGACTGGCAGCCATTAGGAAGTCAAACAACAATAAGTGCTGGAGAGGATGTGGGGAAAAGGGCACTCTTGTTCATTGCTGGTGGGACTGCAAATTGGTGCAGCCAATTTGGAAAGCAGTATGGAGATTTCTTGGAAAGCTGGGAATGGAACCACCATTCGACCCAGCTATTCCCCTTCTCGGTCTATTCCCTAAAGCCCTAACAAGAGCATGCTACAGGGACACTGCTACATCGATGTTCATAGCAGCTCAATTCACGATAGCAAGACTGTGGAACCAGCCTAGATGCCCTTCAATAGATGAATGGATAAAAAAAATGTGGCATTTATATACTATGGAGTATTACTCTGCATTAAAAAATGACAAAATCATAGAATTTGGAGGGAAATGGATGGCATTAGAGCAGATTATGCTAAGTGAAGCTAGTCAATCTTTAAAAAACAAATACCAAATGACTCCTTTGATATAAGGGGAGTAAACAAGGACAGGGTAGGGACGAAGAGCTTGAGAAGAAGATTTACATTAAACAGGGATGAGAGGTGGGAGGGAAAGGGAGTGAGAAGGGAAACTGCATGGAAATGGAAGGCGATCCTCAGGGTTATACAAAATGTCATATGAGAGGAAAGGAGGGGCAAGACAAGATAATACAAATGGAAGTAATGATTTACAGTAGAAGGGGTAGAGAGAGAAAAGGGGAGGGGAGGGGAGGGGAGGGGAGGGGGGATAGTAGAGAATAGGACAGACAGCAGAATACATCAGACACTAGAAAGGCAATATGTCAATCAATGGAAGGGAAACTGATGTGATACAGCAATTTGTATACGGGGTAAAAGCGGGAGTTCATAATCCACGTGAATCAACCGTGTAATATGATGTATTAAGAACTATGTAATGTTATGAACGACCAATAAAAAAAAAAAAAGATATACCCCAAATCCTCAGAAAGAATGTCCGCAGTCTCTACAATAAACTGTTAAGAACGGCTTCCTCTGGGCTGGGAAGAGGCAGCTTTTCACTTTTTTCTTCACACTTTTGCACGGATATGTTTTAAAAAATAAGTATGTAGTATTATTTTTTAGAGTTAAAATGAAATAAAAAGGCAAACTTACCACCTCACCTGAAATCCTGTTTAAATCCCATTTCCCCCACATTTTTACAGGTATGTTATAGTTGTACATACTGATGGGATTTGTTGTTACATATTTGTATGTGAACACAATATATAATATAACAATATAAAAAAAAAGAAAATCAAAAAGGAAAATGACTTTTAAAACTTCAAAAAGCATGCAGTATTTTCTACAGGTACTTCCACTATGTTTCCACTGTCATTCTCAGATCTAACAACCCTTCATTCTAACTCCCTCTGTGAGTTGGAAACCAAGGCCCCATGTCCTTCAAGACCTACTTGGCTAAGGACAGCCATTTTTCTCCTCCTTTTCCTTTGGAGATTAGAAGATAAAAGCACAGTGGAAGATAAACCTGCCATTCTCTCTGACTCCTTAACACCTATGTTTGTCTGTCTTCCAGTCAAGTAAAAGGTAACATTTGGAAATCACATATTGCACTATTGTCTGATCTAATTCATTAGATTTTTCTTATCATCTTTGAAGATTCATATGTATGGATCAAAATCATTTTGACTATGCTCCATAAATGTCTAGGTCCTAAAGAAATATGCATATTTCCTTTCAAGTACTTTGCTAAAATAATTCTGAGCATGGAAGAGTTGTTTTACAGTGAGAGTTTTTACACACACAGCTTTAAGCTTTAATATAAGTGAAATTGAATATTTTTTACTTTAAAAATTGTGAGGGTCAAAATAGACATCATATGTGGGAAATGCATTGTCAGCTTCAATACATGAAAGGCCTATAGTGTGTTTCAGACTGCAGCTTTCAGAAATAAAACAGAGAAGCTACTCTGAAGAGTTCTCATTCTAAACTACTATTATATCCTAGATAAACTATAACACATAAAAAATTTTAGTTAACTACTAGACTCTCCAAAAAGGAAACTTTCAACGAAAAATTTTTAAAAGAAAGCAGCAAGTTGAACCTAGTGTTGGGATTTGGGCAGGAAGTAAATGCAAAAGTGTGTCCTGATTGAAAATTGAAATATTGCTAACATCCCGTCTGCTACCAAGAAACTGAGCCTTGGTCCTCATAAAAGTGCTCAATCTGAGCCAGCATCATTCTCACACTCTCAAAGAACATAAAAGTATTTCTGGTAATGCTCCCCAGATCCAGCAGATACAAAGGGAAATCTTCCATGGAAAAAACATTTCCCTGAGACAGTGCCCTTAGGAGTCCCATGGAGGAAGGACATAAAAATAAGAGCTCATCAAAAAAAATTTTTTTACAAACTCATACAAGGCAACAAGCAAGTTTAGAATCAACAGAAAGGGCTGGGGGTGTGCCTCAGAGGTAGAGTGCTCGCCTAGCATGAGTGAGGCACTGGGTTCAATCCTCCACACCACATAAAAATAAAACAAAGGTATTGTGCCCACCTTCAACTAAAAAATAAATTTAAAAAAAAAAGAAGAATCAACAGAAAACCAAAACAATGTTTGAACCCAAGAACTTAAAATAGTCTCAAAATCAGAATTTAAATTTCTGTATGGAATGGCTTAAGTAAGTAAAAGATAGAATTTTTAAAGTGAGCAGTAACTGAAAGGCATCAAGAATCAGCTAGTAGATTTTTTTAAAGTACTGAAAGAACTTTTAGAAATAAAAATATAATAGTTGAAATTAAATGAATAGGTTAGACAGCAGGTAAGTCATCTCTAAAAAAATCATGAATTGAAATATGAATCTGGAGAAACTGTATTAGAAAAATAAGAAGCTGAATACATAAGAGGTTAAGAGATGTGGGCAAATTCCAAAAACCAAAAGTTCAATGTTCTTTCTGATAGGTAGATGCTAAGACAGTGGAATAAAGTCTGACCTGACTTTCCTATATTCATATATGAATACACCACAGTGAATTTCCATATCATGTACAACCACAAGACTGGGATCCTAATTAGAATAAGAGTACTCCATGTTCGTATAAATATGTCAAAATACACTCTACTGTCACATATAACTAAACAGACAAATAAAAAAGAGAGAGAGAGATGAAAGAGATGTGGGCAAAAGAGTAACTTGCATCCAATCAGAGAAACAGAAGGAAAGAATAGAGACAACGGAAGAGAAGCAAGAGTGAAGATAAACGGCTAAGAATCTTCTAGAACTGATGGGAAACCTGAATCTTCATAAATAGGAAGTACAACGTTTACTAAGCAGAATAAATAAAAATAAATTCACAGACACAGATCACCAAAGACAACGAGAAGATCTTAACATCAAAAAGACACGTCCCTTGCATAGAAACAAAGCAGTTCCTCAACAGCAGCAATTAAATCCTGAAGTTAGTGAAATAAAATCTTCAAAGTACTGGGGTTGGGGATTTAGCACAGGCAAGGCCCTAAGTTAAGTCCTTGGCCCTAAAAAAATAATCTTCAAAGTATTGACAGAGAATGACAATCAAACTTCAACTGCACCCAACAAAACCACCTTGCAGGTAAATAAAAACTGAGACTGTACCACCAAAAGAACTTGAGTAAGGAACTTCTAACTTCTATTCTTCAGACCTCTAGTCTTTTATCCAACACATGCATTCTTCTTTAAGGGAAAAATATGTCCTTAGTATGCAAAAAATAATATTTTTATGTACAAACACAAGTGTACCTAAACACAAACAGATATTTAGTTTACCTGTGATATTAAATTTAATTGGGTGGAAGCCTGGCATAGTGGCACATGTGTATAATCCCAGCTCACTTGGGAGGTTAAGGCGGGAGGATAGAGAGTTCAAGGCCAAACTGGGCAATTTAGGCTGTTATGATTCAGATATAAGGTGACCCCCAAAGCTTCTGTGTTAAGCAAAAGTATTCAGAGGTGAAATGAGTTGGTTATGAGAGCTGTAAACTAATCAGTCCATCCTAGTTTGAATGGACTGACTGGTATTGAGGTAACGAGAATTAATTCAAACAGACCTCTACATAAAATTTCACTAGGAGCTTGCTTAGGAATGATTTGATTGGAATAGAAAAGAACACAGGATTAAATCTAAGGATCTGGGTTTCAGTCCTGATTTCTCTAGTTTTCAGTGTAAACTTGAGAAGGCTCATGAATTGTTGAAATTCAGAATGCTCCTCTGTTAGTGGGCATAGAGTTTGCTGTGGTTTGAATATGTCCCCTGAAGTTCTTGTGTTGGAAACTTAATCCTCAATGCAACAGCATTGGGAGTTGAGAGTTAGGCCCTCATGAATGAATCAATGTCATTTTCATGGAAGTAGGTTCATTCCTGAGAGAGTGGGTTTGTTATTAAAGCAAATTGCATTCCCTTCTGCACGCTCGCTCTCTCTCTCTCTCTCTCTCTCTCTCTCTCTCTCCCTTCTGCCATGGGATGACAGAGCATGAAGGCTCTCACCAGATCAGATGCCAGTCCTTTGATCTTGGACTTTCCAGCCTCTCCAACTGGAAGAGATAGAAATCTAGTCTTTATAAATTACCAGTCCCAGGTATTCTGTGGTAGCATCACAAAAAATACTGACACAGTGTTGTCACTGTTGTAATTGTTATATGAATGAATGCATTCAGTCCTCACACCAACCCTAGGAAATCACTATCATCTCCAGCCAATCATTACCTCCTCTTTACAGAAGGAGAGACTGAGACACAGAAAGGGTCAGTAACCTGGCCTAAATTACACATCTAAGTAGGTGACCCAGACTGAATTTGAACACAGACAACTGTTCAGAGTCTATACTCTGGACCACAATGCTGCTCTGCTTCCTAGTGGAGAATATGTGCAAATTAAATAACACCATGTATGTCTAGTGTTTTGTATTTTCCTACCCAGCCATAAGACTGTAAGTGGCTGGTGGAGAGGGATTATGATTTCACCATTTGCTTCTTCCTCACAGGGCTTAGTTTCTGAAAATACACAGTTAAATGCAAATATTTCTGAATGGTTGGTAATAAGCCACTGATTCCAGGCCCTTCCCTAAGAGTCCCCTTGTCTCCCCAAACCCAGAAATTAGCAGTTAACTTCTGGTACAGGGAGGGGACCCCAGTATTGCTCCAGCAACTCAACACCTCCTCCAGCTGGGTATGTGGGCATGTGAGACTCCAGGGACTGTCATCCTGTACTGGAAGCAACAATAAGCATTTGTTGAATGAGTACAGCTCAGGAACTACACCGAAAGTCATGTGGTAGAAATGAAATTTGGACATAGTTCCATTTGATCCTCATGATCTCTGCCCCAGGAGACAGAGCACCCACAAGCATCAGTATCTGAGGCAGCTGAGCCCTGGGGACCAGTGGCTTCTGCTTCTTGGCTATTCCTGGTTTCTACAGCTTGGAAACTATCACACCCTTGTCACGATCTTCTGAAATACTGCCCTCTTTCCTTTCCCTTTTCTTTTCTTCTTTCCCATAGCATGTAAGTATGACAAGGCCAGGAATCTGTCTCTTTCTCCCTAGTGTATCCATAACTCCTAGCTCCTTTCTGAATAAACAAATGAGAAGCCAAGTAAAGGTATGCAGGAAGTGATTCCAAGCAGACCAAGGCCAGACAGCTCTAAAATACAGCAGAAAATGCCCAAGACAGAGAACCATCCTCCTGCCAACATGAAGTTTACATCTGCTATGTGCCAGGTATCCGCTGAGCACTGGAGATTCACAGGGAAACCAGCAGACAAAAAGCCCCACCTTCATGAAGTTTCTAGAAGGGGATCCGAACATAAGTAAATATGTGAGTGAAATATATTGCACAGCATAGGGTGGAAAGTGCTAAAGAAAAACTAAAATATGGAGCAGAGTTTGTTGGAGGGGCCGGGGGAGCAATAGATGGACATTTAAGGACTTGAGGCTGGGAAGCAATGGCCATGTGGTTATCTGGGGAAGGATGTTCTTTGGAAAGGAAATAGGAAACATGAACCCTGGCACAAGTATGCTCTGATTTCTCTAGGGAAAGCAAGGAGGTCACACTGTCCAGGACAGAGTAAAGGTGAGAGTAGCCAAAGACAGTGAGTGAGATGAGAACCACGGAGGGTTTTGAGGTCAAGGAGACACCCTGTGCTCTTTGAGGAGAGTCTGGAGGGTGCAGGCAAGTGGGGCGGAGGCATGCAGAGTAGCTTGGAGGCTGGTTACCACAAAAGTGCAGGTGAGAGCTCCAGATGGCTAGGACTAGAGTGATCAAGGTGAAGTGGAGAGAAGAAGTGGAGCTCTGAATATCTGGAGCCAATAGATGTGGAGGGAGAGACGAGGCTTCAGCAACTGGTAGAGATTCCTTGGACCATTTTGCTGATGATGCAGATGGGAGCAGGGGAGCTGGATCTTCAGGTGAGGCAGAGGAGCACATAAAATAGGAAGATGGGACTAGAGCCCTAAGCAGGGACCTGAGAAGCCATGGGGACACACAGCATCACCAGATATGATTATAAAAGGGGAAGGAAGGAAGGCATAGAGACAATCTCTCTGGCTGCCACTGTCTCAGAGAAGCTGTGTCTCCAGTGCACCTTTTTGAGAAGGCAAATACCCTGATGGTCAAGGCCAGCTTTCATGGACATAAGTCTGTGCAGCCACACAGGGGCCCCACTTAAAAGAGACCCTGAACTTTGTGTAATGCTCTGGCTCTGTTCTTGCTGTCTTGACATGCTTTTTTATTTTTTATTTATTTATTTATTTTTTTAGTTGTTGATGGTCACAATACCTTTATTTTATTTATTTCTTTTTATGTGGTGTTGAGGACCCAACCCAGTGCCTCACACATACTAGGCAACTGCTTTACCACTGAGCTACAACCCCAGCCCTGTCTTGACATTCTTAATAATTTTAACTTTGGGCCCCACACTTTCTTTTTGCACCAGACATCACAAATTATGTAGCCAGTTCTGCAAATAGCATCCTCCATTTACCTGTTGCCAGGTTATAATGAAAGTCTCCGGGTGGGGCATTTTGTAGGAAACTCTAAGACAAGGATGTCACAAGAGCCTTTGGAATCTTCTGGGGAAGGAGAGATTCTGTGTTGGTCTGTGCTCTGAGCAGCACAGTGGCGATTTGAGGAACATTATTAGCACACAGCCCTGGACCAAAGAACTTGTTGGCCTTTGGAGAGGAAAATAGGACAAGAACAATACAAACAATGTCTCTGGTGGAAAAATACAGCATTCCATCTTTCCCTAGTTTATCTCTGCCTTCCAAAAACAAATGTATCACGGCATGATCCCAACAACTAAGGTTGTCATTTTGATTGGTGCCAAAAATTGGGACCCAGCCATGGTCTTATGATGGATTCTGAAGCACAGAAAGGAAAACATTAATATTGATTTATCTGTTCATTTTCTTTATTCACTGTTCATCCATTTACCCAGACTAGCCATAGCAACTAGACACTAGAAAATTAAATTTAAAACAACTCCTCTATTCTAGGTAGACTCATTCCCCTTCCCCTGCTTCTAGAGCTGTGGCTTCAACAAGCTAAAGCATCCATTAATTTCATTTTTTTAAATATCATGCAATCCACTGAGGGGGAAAAGGAGAACTCACAAAAATAATGCTGAAATAATGTAAACCCAAAAACTGCAAGATTGACAGAATTTGTTACTTTATGGTTGGCTGTTCTGGCACCACTGTGGACAGAAGAAGGGGCAGGAGCAGCTTATTAAGTAGGCAGACACATCTTACAGCATCAGAATAATAAACATCTTTTGGTGCAGCACAATCATTCCATACGAAAAAACAAGGGGCAGAGACTCTCCTCTATAACCTGCACTGATTCAGAAACCTTGAATGTTTGCCTTAAATTGGAGCATTTCTAATAGGAAGTCAATCAACTAATAAACAAATATGCATCAATCACCTACTAGGTCCAGGCACTATAATCATATTATTGAAAAAGATTAGACCTTTCTCTCAAAGGGCACATTCCTGAGATGAATTTTTCAGCACTGCTCTTGTTTGTATCTCCCATAATGGATAAGATATAGAAAGGTCTTCAGCAATTACTGTCTCACTTACATCAGTGCCCCTGCCACCTGCTACCAAAGCTCCAAATAGAGGATCCTTCATCATATTGTGATTCCAAGTTCTGTCATGAAATGATGCTATAGCCTCCCCTGTATATACATTCATTCACACACACACACACACACACACACACACACACACACACTCATGTACACAATTGAAAAGTCAAAAGGAGGGGGAAGAATTAAAGCCAGACATTGAAGACGGTTTTAATTAACTGGCAGACTATCAATAAAACTGAATACTAAACAGTCCTTCCAAATGGAAAGGAGGCATGTACCCCAAGCAGAATACAAAGCAGCATGTACCCAGATTATACTAACATAAGTTGTAAAACCTAACTCTGCCCACAGGAAGGCACTGGGACCTCATTCAATGAACTGCCCAAATATCTTCTTGTTCTCTTCACTCTTCATGGGATGAATAGTTACCTCTGAAGAAGTCCATCAAGATGGAAATAGTCACTTATCAGAACATCATTATCATTCTGAAAAGTGTGCTCTAATCTGAGGCCATGTATTGCCTAACCTATTACCCAGTAATGTATTTGCGCCACTAGATTAACCTCATTTGCTAGAAATCCATATTGGAGTTCAGGGACAGAACCCAGCTAATAGCAAAGTGTTGTTTTCCTTGCTTTGCTGAGCTGGTACATATCCCACTAAAGGCCAAATTCCTCCATGTCTCCTAAAACATGGTCCAAGAAACAAGCATGTCACTCTCCATTATGAAAGAGAAAAAAAAAAAGACCTTGAGCATTAACTGATTTGCTTATAAAAATTAGTTCCCTATGGGTTAAATGACAAACTAAGACTAAATCTGGCTTTTCCTTAGCAACTAACTAATGAGACTTCAATGTATATGAAAGGATGTCCTTCCTCCAGCAGGTGTTTTTAGCCTACTGAATTAACAACAGGAGATAAAGTTCATGTTTTTATGACCCAATTTTCAGTGTACCCTTGTTTTGAGATAAAATGATTGATATACCAAAGAAGACTTTATTTCAGTGAGATCTGTCCCTGTGTTATTAAAATAAGAGGTTATATTAAAGGAAATTTATTTCCCCTTGCCACTCCTTTATAATACATTAAGTACTTTGAAAGTCATTACTTGTTTCTCTTCAAAAGAGAACTGAATTTAAGAAGGACGCTTATCTAAGTTCTTTTAGGTTTGGAAAGCAATTCCCAAGGTGGGTCTATATTCATTTCAAGTGAAATTTTTACTTAAACAGAGGCAGCCTCATGATTAAAAATGAAAGTACTTTGAAATGTCTTAAATTTTACTTTGCAAATAAAAAAAAAAATTAGTGGAGGAAAATCTGACTTCTCCTGAGATTGTTTCCAAAAACAACCCTCTGGCCCAATGCTGACTATGCCCTTGTGTAATCATAGCTCTGGAATCAATTCTGTTTACAAGATGACAGAGTAATCTCCCAACACTGCAAAGGACATTGGAGAGAATTCTTTTTTTTTTTTTTCTATCTTAAAGGTTGTAGAACTATAGTTGTCCAGATGAGACACAGTGATACTCTGTACAATAATACACATTTTAATATATCTCTCATCACTTGGAGGTTCATTGTAAGTCACTGGTATCCAGTAGCATCTTTCTACCTTTCCTTGCTATGGTAATGAATGCGTCCCAAGGAGCACATCTCTGCCCAGCAAACAGCATATCCCTGGGGTGCCTGGTTCCACGCCTGTGTCAGTTGTTAGCTTACTCCAATGGCAAACGAGCTTTGCTTGGTCAGGACGGTCCTTTCAGAATATTCCCAGAAACTGGAAGCAAGAAATGGAATCAGTGACCCAAATGTGTGGTCTACCAAAGCCACCAGGGGTTATTTTGTTTTATAGAAGACTTTTACCAAAACTTCAAGGAAAGGATCCTTCCTATCTCACAGAAAATGTTTCAAAGAGGAAGAAAGGAAAGGCTGTCAACTAATTTTACTAAATTAATAACAAATAAACAATTTGATCACAAACCCAGTAACAAACAATAACAAACTGATCACAAAACCAGAAAGGCACAGTGTTATAAAAGATAATTATAAGCCAAGTTTGTTAACCTACTTGGAAGAGCCTTAAAATATTAATGTCAAATCCAATAGTATTTCTTAAATTACATCACAAGCCATGTTCTAACCAAGATGTAAAGAAAGTACAGCATCAGAAAATCTATTAATATGGAACTCACACTAATGTCAGTTGGTGCTGACAAATCATTTGTTAAAATTAAGCATCTATCCTTGGTTTGTTGTGTTTTTTTTTAATGGTCTTGGTAAACTCTAAAGAGAAGAGAATTTTCTTAAAAGGATTTTTAAAGTATCTGCCAAATACCTAGAGCAAACATCATTTATCATGGTGAAATTTTAGAAACATCATCATTAAGATAAAATAAAATGATGCCTGCCTCTACTGCTGAGGTTCAATGTTATAGTCGAAGTCCTTATTGCAGAAAGATACTCAACTTGCTACTATTTGCAATTAATATTCTTATCCATTTATGAAAGCAAGATTATCTATATAGTAACTATAAGAAGCTACAAAATCAATACACTAAGATCAATAACACCCCATACAGCAATAACAATTACAATTTAAAACATGCAATGGGATATGGGTGTACATATAATTCACAATAGCAACAAAAAATGTAAGCAAACTATGAATAAGTCTAACAAACTGCCTTAGAGAATATTATTAAAAATGATGAAACAGGGCTGGGGTTATAGTTCAGTGGTAGAGCACTTGCCTAGCATGTGTGAGACACTGGGTTCAATCCTCAGCACTACATGAAAATAAATAAATAAAACAAAGAGTATTGTGTCCATCTACAACTAAAAAATATTTTTTTAATGATGAAATAATATAAAAGCAGCCTTGAATAAATAAGATATACCTTGTTCATGGATAGGAAACTGAATAAAGATGCACTTTTTTCCCCAATAAGATCAGTATGATTCTAATTCTAGCAGAAGAGTAAAATTTAGCAAACTGATATCGAAATTCAAATGAAAGAATTAATTTCTAAGAGAAATCATCAATACAATTAAAGAAAAAAACACCAGCATAGTGACCCTAGCAGATGTCAAGATGCCACAAACCTTGAGATAATTAAAAAGCCTGGTGATATGGTGTATGATAGAAATAGGTTGACACAGCAACAGGGAAATATTCAGTTAATAATGTTGGAAATTTTAGCTTTATAACTAGAAAACAAAACAAACAATAATCTTATGCTGCACATAAAAAATGAATTCCAGATGAATTAAAGGTATAAGAGTGAAAATCAAAACTTCAAAGTATAGAGGTAAAGTGAAAATGGTTTCCAACTAACAATGGAAACTCAAATGCATGTTAGCTTCATTTCCTCCTTAAATCCCAGTGAAATAACAATAAATGAATTTTTCAAGGCATAAAACCACCAAAAGAATGAGAAAATTAACCACAGCAGCAAACTTCACAATTTGAAAAGCAGCAATAACATGCTTAGCAAACCTGAGAAAGCCAGATAAACCAACAGTGAAGAAATCAAGAAGTACTCTGATTTAATGGACTCTCCCAGAAATTTATTCTCTGACTTTACCAATGCCTCAAGACAGGACCCAGGAGTAAAGATGAGCTAAAAACAAGAAAATAGATCAAAGTCTGTTTAAGAAGCATTTAGACCCCCAAATTCCTATCTTCAATTTGTCTAATAGGGAAACTACCCCTCCCTGACCCTGCACTTTATTCTCTGGAAGTCTATGGATTGGAGGACACCTACCAAGTTGAGATAAGGGGTACCTCTGTGAAAACCAGAGGAATTAAAGTAAAAGTCTTAATTCTAAAGTTGAGACCACCAGTGTTTTTTCCCCCACTTGGTTCCCAGCATTTTGATAGTCAGGCTTATATTATGTTCTAACCAAGAGCATTAAAAGTCTTTTTAGTCATTAAAACAGTATGGTATTAGGGCAAATGTTCAGAATTAAGGAAAATGATGGTGGGAATTTCTAAGCAAAGGTGCCTAGTCAGATCTCCCTGCAGTGAAACACAGAATTAGCAAGTCCCCATCCAGTTTCCAGCCCAACTCATACACAAAACAACAACCCAGGATCCCCAAGGCATCTGAAGAAGTCTTCTAGAGGAAGACAGGAGCGAAGAAGGCCACTTGAAAGAAATAGATTCTATGTGGGAAGTATAACACTTATTGTTAATATCATTACAAAATAAGATACTATATATCTATGATATACAGTAATAAAGGACAGCATTTTAAAAAGAAGGAAACTGGGATCCACCTCCTCTGCCTCCCTAGTCGCTGGGATTATAGGCACATGCCACTACACCCATGGGAAAGATTTTTTAAAGACTCGTGGAAATTTTAAAAATTTCAACAAAAGGGAAACATCTCATTGGGAGAGTTAAAAGGGTTAAGAGGAAAATGGAGATAAAACAGAAAGAGAAAGAGATAGGAAAATAGAAGAAAAACTGTAAAAATTTAGGAGGAACAATTTAGAAGATTTGACATTGAAATAACAAGAGGTTAAGAGAAAGAAGACATATATATGCAATAAGAATTGTAATGCATTCCACTGTCATTTTGTTAATCAATAAATAAAAAGAAAGAAAGAGAAGCCAGAGAAAATGGAGGGAAAGAAATTAATAGAGAAATTTCCTGGAACTGAATGGGCCAAGTGTGTTCCAGCAAATGGATGAAAACCAACCCAGCTCAGGACACCCCATCATGAAATTTCACAACACTAGGAGACCCTTCAGCTTCTGAAGAGGAAAAACCATTGCAAAAGATAACAAGCAAAATAAAACAGTGATCAGAACAGCTTTGCAGCCCTAACTAGCAACCCTCTGAAGGTAGAGGATGAGGGAGCAGAGCAGAGTCTTTAAAATTTTGACATAAAGTTACTTTCAACCTAACATTATGCATCTGTCAAGTGTATTAAAGAGAAGGGCTAAATAAAGACATTTTTAGATGTTCAAGTTCTCAAAAGTTTTTCTCTCTCTTCCATCCCTTCTCAGGAAGCTGTTGTAATACAGGCTTTGTCAACAGAAAGGAAGAAAGCAAGAAAAAGGAAGATAGGTAACCTGGAAGAAAGGAAATCCAATACATGAAAGGCAAAAGGAGCATCTCTAGGATAACACCTATACCAGTATAGAAGGCATGTAGTTCTGACTGTGGAAGTCTAGAGAGCCCAAGGGACTCTTTGAGCAGATGGTATTGTCAATTCTTGATGTGTCTGAACATATCAAGAGGAGACTTTCATATACTCATATAATTAAATACTATACAGAAATCAAAATTAACATACACATCTCAACACAGAAAGAATTGGAAGATCAAAATGTTGAGTGAAAAAGCAAGGAGGATACTGTGAACACAATGACACTATTTATATTTAAAGAATAATAATAATGGCTCAGGCTGGGCACGGTGGTGCATACCTATTATCCCAACAGCTTGGGAGGCTGAGGCAGGAGGATCGCAAGTTCAAAGCCAACCTCAGCAACTCAGCAAGGCCCTGTCTCTAAATAAAATACAAAAAATGGCTTGGGGATGTGGCTCAGTGGTCAAGTGTCATCAATGTCAATCCCTGTACCCCAAATAATTAATAATAATAATGGCTCAGGCCATACTGGTTGGCTTTTCATGGGGAAGAAAAATAAACCAGGATTATCAAGTTCCCCTTCCTAAGGAAAGAGGAACATTAATGGTCCTGGGGAGGGAAAGGAAAAGGAGACTTCAACTTTAGTGATGTTTTGTTTGGTTTAAATGGTTTTAAAAGAATAAAGTCAAGGGCTGGGGTTGTGGCTCAGAGGTAGAGCACTTACCTCACACCTGTGAGACCCTGGGTTTGGTCCTCAGCACTACATTAAAAATATATGAATAAAATAAAGCTATTGTGTCCAACTACAACTAAAAAGATAAATATTTTTAAAAAAGAATAAAGCCAAAATGACTAAGTGTTAATATTAGTTAATTCTGGGTAGTAAGTACAGAAGTATTGATCTTACATTGATATTTCCATTTTTCTGCATTTTTCTTTTCCAGAAAGGAAAGAAGGAAAGAGAAAAAAGAAAGAAAGATGCTGTAATCACAAACCTTTCAAGGGCCTGGGCTGAAAGACCAGGAAAGCAGGGGCTGAGACAAGAGGAGTCCATTCCAGTTGGACTCCCTCCTCACCTGAGCTTTCTGTTAACTTTGCTCGATCCACTCAATCACAGCAGAACCCAACTATTCACAAAGTGTCTGTTATCCTTCTCCAATAAATTCCTTATTAAATCCTTTCATTTGGAATTATTTGGGAAGTTTTATTTTCTTGTTTTTTGGTTGATTTGGAGTTTTTTTGTTTGTTTGTTTGTTTTCTTTGCTTTTTCAGCATGATCCATTGAAGCAGTACTTCATCAACAGTCCACAAGTAGGAAGGGCACGTCACTCCCCTTTGACAACAGAAATCAGGCTCAGAAATGAAGGTTGGGAAAAGGCTTATTAATTAACACATACTTAGCTACTCATAAAATCCCTTAGCATCGATATTACTTTAAAAGAAAAAAATACAAGAAACAATGATTCTCTCTCTCTTGCCCTCCTCAGACAGAAGAGCTAGAGACAGAGGAGCAGAGGAGGACAGAGGAGCTAGAGGTAAAGTGCAGCCATACTGTAAGCCTCTGTCCTCACATGGTGGCAGCTGCCTCTGAGACAGGGAAGTAGCCAGGAGGAAATCAACATGACCTGGGGTTGCTCCATCAGTATCATCTCAACAATGATAGGGAACATCACAGTGATGGAGGGGGTTGGGAGTGGGTAGTGCTGAGAAGGCATCTATTCTGTTTAGCATAGAGATTTGCCCTTGGCCATGAAAGGGCTTGCTAAATGCTCAGCGTCAAGTTCACATTCACGGCTTCTGCAGAAACCCAAAAAGCTGAGCCTACAGATACCAATGCCTCTGGTCTCAGATAGACTCGAAATAGTTCATCATTGGACTCTTGCATTTGATTTGAAACTGGAAGAATTGCAGAGAAGACAAAATGAAAGATACTGGACAGTTATCCTTTGTCTATTTAAAAATATATATATAACTTTGAAGTTTGGTGAGAAAACCCCGTGTGCGTGAGTTCAGGTCAGTGCTTACATTCACTGAGGCTTGATGGATTTCTGGCTTCAAATGTTTTATCAAGACAATCCACCTTGTAGCAATCTCCAAAGGAGACTGTGTGGCTCTATTAAGTCCACAATTTGCTTTTTAAAAGTGACTAAATACGCTTTTTCACAACAACGACAAGTCATCTCCCTCCTGGAGCCCACAGAGTTTGTCACCCAGCTTCCCCTGCTTTTCAAAGCCAGCCATCAAAAAGCAAAGGAAATGTCATGACTTTGGAGCGGTCAGAAAGCTCTTAAGTCGCAGTGCAGGCTATTTCTCCTTTTGTGGCACAGAAAAGAGTGGACAAACACAATGAATAAATAATCCCATTGTACTTACAAATGTGTAACAATCCTTCAAAATGAGGTGAGGAACAAAGATAGGAGATAGCAAGGCGGCCCCGGGTCTTAACAGAACAGCTTGCAATTCCAGGGCCAAAACTGCTTTTGCAAACACAAACTCACACACACAGCAACCATGAGAAAATGAGAATTAAAAATGGCATCCGATTCCGAATGCCAAGAGGCTCAGCCTAAATGGCCTTCTGCATAATTCAGTTTAGATACTTTCAGCCTCGTGGCTAAGGGCAGCAGGTCAGGGCCAAGGTTAACACTTTAAACTATTCAAAATAACTGACTTTGAAATAATCATCAAGGTCACCAACAGTTGCTAAAATCACCTCTTCATCATTTTTATTTCACCACAGGCTTTCCGTTCCCTCTTAAAGAAGTCTTGTTGTTTTATGTTCTGGCATTTGTCCAAGGCCTCCATTTTTCATCCCTGATGCCTTCAGCCATCCCTTCTCCACCTCCAGTCCTGGAGCAAATAGCAGGGTGGGTGACTACTGGCAGACCCCACAATGAAGGTCTGGCATAGGTTCCAATGATAAGTCCTTCTCATGCATTCATACAAAGGGTAACAGAGCAAAACAAATTGGCTATGGCATTCCTAAATCATCTTCAATCCGAATCCAGCTCTTCTGAGTTGCTTTTAAAACCCAGGCATAAATTATGATGGTTTTCCACCCAATGTCATCCTCTGTGCCATTAAGAACATTGGTGATGTGACATTACATTGCAAGAGTGCTATGCCCATTGTCTCTGGGATTTTCTTTCAAGCTATAGACACCATTCTGCAAGTTTTAAAACAGGAACTTTTTTAAAAGACCCAACTGAGAGAATTGTAAGATGCTGTTGACGATAAGACGCATCCTAATCCCATACACAGTTAAAGCTCATAATTATTATTGATAGACATAATAATTATATCTGCAGTGCCACCAAGGTAAAAAAAAGGGGGGGGGGGGCACAGGGCAAGGACCAGGAACATACATCTATTCTGATGAAAACTGCTTGTTGCCCCTGAAGGTTTAGCCATCCCAGGTCTAAGAGAAAAGAGAATCATCAGACTTCCAGCAAAGAAGACACATGGAATCTGAGGGTCTAACCTGTGTATCCCCAAGCCTCTCAGAAAGTCTTTGGGTACCACCAGATTGAAGGCCACAAACAGAATAATTTGACCTCTGAAGCGCAGTAAGTGAACCACTGTAGGTTCTGGCCCAGCACAGGTGGACTGCCTCGCTGCAGTGACATCTGAGGACTCTCCCATGGCAGCCACAGTGTCTTAGGAGAGGCTCCATCCCCAGAGCCACCAGGAGCCACCAAAGCAGAACATACCACTCTCTCCCTCCATCCTGTGAGCCAACCAACCAAACATGAGACAAGGGAGGAAGTCTTCCTGGTATTTTATTTAGCTCCCTTGCTTCCATCAGTTTGTGTTCCAAAGGTCCATCCCATAAACACCCAGCCAGGGAGCGCCTAGGTGCTTGTGAAAATGCATGACGTTTTAAAAATGTTCTTCTGTGCTTTAATCCCCCCTTTAAAATTAATGTTCCTAAATCCTGGGGCTGCCACGATAGGATCTCAGCCATCTGCCCCTGCTGGTTCCTATGGCATCCTCTGATTAAACAAAGGAGCCGGGCTGCAGGCACAGGGGTTTTATTTCACAGGGAACCCACAGATTCTCTACAGATCTCACCTAGCCATACAAAGAGTTTTTCAAATTGATACATTTTTAACGAAAGGAGCAAATCACCTTCTTCATCTCCTCTTAGATGAAATGAAAGAACTAGAAAAGAGATCCGCCTCCAAGACTTGAGGAACTCTTCCAAGCTCACGATTTCAGACACCACTTCTCCCCAAGCAGCTCCCTACCCCCATTAAAATAGCATTTCTCTGTTTGCACAATGTTCTGTCCAATTCTCTGTCATCTTTCTGATACATTCTGTATAGCAATGTCCCAGGCCTTGCCATGACTGGCAGAATTGAACAATGGCACTTCACTGAAAAAAAAAAAAAATGAGTAAATGCAAATTTAGGAAGTGAATACTCTGTTCCATGGACACATCTGATTTAAATGCTTGAGTAGATTCAAGTTTTCATAGTCACAAAATAAGGTTGGCCAAAAAAAAAAATGTAACTTTCTATAACTCCACTCGGTTTCTACCTTGAGGTCCCCATTTCCACTAGACAGCAGAAAAAAAAAATGTAGTCACCCCCTAGGTAATTGCCATAAAATTAGTGATCAGACATTTTAATTCATTCTGATGTGCCACTTACCCCCTGCTCCCCCACTGTATACTGCCCTTTCTACCCAGAACAGTGGCTAAGTCCAAGGATAGTAGCAGAGTCCAGGATGTGGGAATGGACATGGCTTCTGGGCCACAGCCATGCTCAGCCCTCTGCAGATATCAGCTGACTCTCTACCCTTCATCAGTCATTAAGTGAGTCTCCCAAAGATGTGGGGGCCTTCCGATGCTCTCCATCAATTTTCTGAGGCCTGTGAGAATCTATTTCTCTAATCTATATCTCTCATGCCATGTGGCCCAGGGAACATCAGCAAGTCCACCACTTCCTAATGTCCAGAGGATTAGCAGAACTCTCATCACTACTCTCAGAAGCCCAAATCTAAAGGGGGTTCCAAGGCATTCCTCCAGGACCCAGCCTCAGGCAGGGTCAGGGAAGGAATCTCACTCCACGTCCATCCCTCTTTACCTCTTTCCCAGCTCAATCCCTTTTCCTCTGGATCTACTACACTCTCCTACAATGGCAGAAGATTTTTATTTTTGAGGATATTTTCCCTAAGACATTTTTAATTCAAAAATATTTTTCTGAATCTATGGAAGAGTTGCAAGAAAAGATCAATACTTAAATAATCAAGAAATTTAGCCTTGTTTACTTTACAAACATCCTCAATTATTCCAGTAATGTTCTTTATAGGTTATTTTTCATCCCATCCAGGATAAAATTAAAGATGATACATTGAATTTTGTTCTCAAGTTTCTTCAATCTCTTTTTATCTAAAATAGTTCAGGAACTTAGTGGACAGGAACCAAAAGCAACCGACTTCTCAAGGATGGTCCCAACAATGAAGAATTTTTCCAAGTCCCATGGGATGTGTCTCCAGACAGTTGCATAGGTTTAAAAATCACTTATAATTTTCTGCACCTAGAACCTAGTGCCATTTCACATATAATCACAAGGTAACTTTTGCACAATTTAAATATACTCTTAATTTTCTAGGATAGCAACAATATTGTAAATCAAGGAAATATTGAACCCTATTTTGTTAGAAATTATTTCAAGAGTTGTTCATCATTT
Organism: Urocitellus parryii; assembly: GCF_045843805.1. Classification (NCBI taxonomy): domain Eukaryota; kingdom Metazoa; phylum Chordata; class Mammalia; order Rodentia; family Sciuridae; genus Urocitellus; species Urocitellus parryii. Next base: position 101,266,403 of record NC_135532.1, on the reverse strand, counting down.
CAAAGAAGTACATTACTACTGAAAATGCTGTTCATGATATTTAAATCACCATGACACCCTGTACCAGTTTATGTTCAAGGTTGTCATATTCATGGTGGCTCTATATTCAAGTTCAAGCACTACATTATTAGATATCCTATAGAGTAGTAGTATACAAATACAACAATGTTAAAATACATGTTTTAATTTAAATAGCTTTTGTTTTATTTTTTTTCTTTCTGTTTTTGCTTAGGACACTATATTGATTTTTGTAATTATATGTGTAGGTCAGATTTATCAGTTTTATTTCAGGATAATTAAAGAAATTTGCAAAACACCAAGTGTTTCAAACAAATTTATAAGTAGGGTGATGGGAATGTAGCTCAGTGGTGGAACGCACTTGCCTAAGCATGCACGAGGCCCTGGGTTCAATTCTCAGCACCACAAAAAAAAAAAAGTGAGAGAATTCTGAATATAGTAATTAATTGAATTATCATTATCTTTAGACGTAATAATCATGTTGGAGTTATGTTTTCTAAACGTCCTTTATTTTAAGAGATTACATCCAGAAGTATTTGTAGATAAAATGCTAAGATTTACTTTGAAATCTTTGGAGAGGTTGAGTGGATCAGAAAGAGATGAAGCAAGATATACCATGTATCAATAATTATTGATGTCAGAGGATGTTACATCAGGCTCATTTTTATAATTCTCTCTACTCGTGGGAATTTTGGGAATTTTCTATAATAGAAAAAAATTAAAGAAAAGGAGAGGTTTCTGGGGATGATGGAGTTGAGAACCACTGGTTTGTGGAGAATTGTATTTCCAGCTTCCTTTAGGGCTTATTCTTTTGATGTAAAAGAAAAAAAAAGGAAAGAAATAAAGAAAAAGTTTCAAATCAAAAGCATTGGGTTTCAAGAATGATGTCTCTGTTATGAGTTTTTAAATCTATTTAGGAACTCAACAGCCAAAAATTGACTCTTTCAATGTTCCTTTTTGTTCCCTTCAGTGAATGTGGCAGACTCTGTAGGATGGAAGAGAAAGGTCAGTCAGAGAAGAGTGGAGATAGTGGGGACAGAGGGGTTTAGGAACAACATGGCAGGGGACAGGGAGACTGGGTAGGCACCATACTACCTCTCTGCCTCTCTGAGTACCTTCCTGCTTACTTACTCCCTGCTTCTTCACTGAAATGGAAGAACTTCCACATGATGGACAAGTCACCAGAGATCAGCCCCTGACCTCTCTCCTCCCAGCTAGGCATCCCTGTAGGTCCCAGATTTGTCTTCTACTCTCCTCTTGTTTCTAATTCAGCTTCCCAAAGATGGAAACTGCTCTGGGTGAGGCATTCGTCTGTGTGCTTGTCCTTGGTGTCAGGTTGGGTGCCAGGAGGATATAGAACAGCAAAAATGGCATATGGCCTCTAGGAAGCTCCACTAGTAACACTGTTTCCTCTGGTCCTAAGGGTCTTGGAACCTGGGTGATGGCAGGTGCATGGGCAGTGTGAAGAATTCTCCAAGACAAAGAGAAGCAGTTAAGAGAGGGTAGTGGAGAAAGGTCTGCTGCAAGGGTGCAGTGCAGATAAGACAAAAATATCTTCCCCAAGTCTCAGGGGGGATTGGAGCTTGCATGCACTTCCTGAGTCCTTTGTTCACCTTTTGCATGCTTTTTGTTTGGAGTGGTTTATGGTAAACAAGGGGTAATTGACAGATTCCTGTGCCTTGCTCAAAATGTTTATTGCACATGTACCAAATGTTCATTCCTAGATTTTAAGATGCATGAGATGCAAGTAATATGCATGGGGTCCTCAACAGGGGTTTTCCTTCCTTAGGTTAATCTGGGTCAAACTTGAGGGTTTCTGAGCATGCTCATCAGGATGGTGGAACAATCTTTTTAAAAACAGAATCTTGTCTACAGTTCAGGAAAATCAGCTCCTCCAATAATGCAAAGGAATGAGGTGAAAGGGGGTCATTAGACTCATGTGGGCTCTACTAATCACAGTGGAGTGGAGCCTGGGACCAGGGTCCCTAATCGGTCCTGCCTCAATAAAGCTTCTGCATAACTGCAGCTGCCAAAGCTTCCCCTCTCTGAGCAGCCCATCCTACCACCTCTACAACTGAATTCAATTGAGTTCCACAACTATTAACCGAATGCCTATCCTGCACTAGACATGGCCTTTTCTGAAATATTCTTCCCAAGACCCAATTTTAGCTTCCTGCCCTGGTCTCACCTCTGATCCATCTCAATTTTGTTAACCATGTCTGAGCATTTCCCATCCCAGAAAGATCAGCACTTAGAGCTGCTTCTAGCCTAACATAGCTGCCTTCTAGGCAATTTCTGGTTCTTTCAATGTAACATTTAGAAAATACTTTCATTAAAGCCAGAAAAAAAAATCATGATAACAATCATCCCAATGTACATGGCAAGGAGGTGCATGCCCATCATGCCCTCTCTCTCCTCCCCTTTCTCATCAAGGTTAAACCCCCCCACGAATTTTACCATGGTTCCAGACTCTCCAAGCCTGGAGAAAAAGGTTCTAGTAGATTCAGGTTTAGTGACATAATGGGCTCCTCCAGTTGTCCCCACTTAGGGACATTTGCATTTCAAGGGATTCCAAGATACCATCATCCCTTCAGTGTCTCCATCTTACTACGCCCCCCTTGGCCCCTCATTCTGGCCCACCCAGGGCTGAGACATCGCTGATGATCAGAACCACATTCATCAGTCTCCTTACTCCTGTGTTTCTTGCCCTTCTGTTTTTCCTGCCCAACAAAACTCAGTCCCCAGCCAGTTCCACCAACTGCCTGAGCCTGCCCACTTCCAAATCCACCCCCACCTCACTTCTGCTCTGTGCTCCTTGGACTGGTCTTGGGAAGTCTCCTTCATCCACTCCATGGGCAGCTTCCCCCACCACTTCTCCCGGCCACAGCCTCAGCTCCCTGTGGAGAAAGTGGAGCCACTGTCCAACTCTTGCACCTACAGGTCCTCTGGGACACGAGGCCCCTCACATCATGGAACTGCTCTCACAAAGCACACCCAGTGGTACCTTCCAGGCCTGACCAATGCCAGGTGGAGCTCTCTGCTGCACTGCCTGTTGTCTTCCTGCAGTGTCCCCTCCCTTACCTGGCAGGCTCTTCCTCACCACTAACACTCAGCTAACATGGCCTCCAAGAGGCTTCCCAGAAGCCCCAGGTTGCTCCACATGGCCTACCTCTGGCATGAACATGGCCCACACTTATCTGTTCTATGTTGAAAGTATTTCCTAGAGGGCAGGGACCAGGTCTCATTCACCTATGTTCCTCCAAGGCCCTGACCAGGGTCGGACCCAGAGGAGGCCAGGTGTTTGCTGGACTGAGCTGGGTGTTCATGCTGTGGAATTGGCATATGCGAGGGGTCCCCCAAGGCATGGTCTGTTAGCCCAAGAGATTCTGGGGGAAATGGATTCCTGTCTACACCAACATAACATTTCAAATGGCTTAAATCCCCACTTTCACATGCAGATCCACCAATGGGGGAGGTGGAGGGATCCTCACTCTGACCATAGATAAAAGAGCATAAAAGACCTCAAGTTCCTTCTCTCTATGCCTGAACATTTTGGTTGAGAGTAAAACCCAAGCATTGTATTTTCCTCCACCACAAACACTTCCTCCACCATCATGGTCAGAAAGAGCCGATGAAACCCTTACTCTCTGAATGGTCTCAGCATCTTGCTTACTTCCTTTCTCAGAGTAGGTGCCCAATACATAAAATGAAATTTTAAACTGAAATCATGAAAACTTACATCTCACTATATTTTTTTTTCCCCTTAACAATCTGAGTTTTCAGGGAATAAAATCTTCTGATTAGTGATCAAATGAGAGACAATTCACAATTCTTCCTGTATTAATACTGTACTTTAAAATGCAAAATTAGTCAACTCCCTCACTCAGGGAGCAGAGGGGCTTTCTGGAATCCGACCAAGTCTGCCTCTCTCAGTACATTTCCCTGCTAGCGATGCTCTTAGGAATCAAATGTGGTTTATTTCATTTTAAGTCGCCTTTTTTTCAATTCAGGAAAATGAATGTTGGAGCCAGATAAGAAACTATAGTCTGCTTTCAAGGAGGTTACAAGAAAACTGCATCTTGCATTACTAATCCTTTATCTTCATGTTAACAAAAAGATTACTGACACATTTTTGAATGAAAGAAAATAAAATAGCAAATGCATCTTAGGAAATGTGTAACTTTCATGCAACACACAAATCAGTTGTTAAATATTTTTTAAATGAAGGAAAATGCATAATAAATTTTTCCTTTGGAATGAGGAAAACAACTTTTGAGGATAGGAGGGAGGAAAAAATATCCTTTCACAGACTGTAAGTTGAATGAATTAAATGATTATACCTAAAACTTCTTAACAGATAACACATTTTCTAAAATGATCTCATTGGCCCACCTAAGTGTTGTTTTGTTAGGGAAAACATTTCAGAGGCTCTCTGTGCTTCTCTCCTGCAAGGGTAGGCTGTAGGTCCCAGAATTCCCTGAGGAAGATTCTAGAAGACCAAAGCCAGCCAGATATTGCAGAATCCACTTGTGTAATTATCCAAGAACCTCAAGATAGATGCCAGAGACCAAGGAAGCAACCAACAACAACAGGGTTGAGCAGATCTGCCCCAGCAGGGAATCCTCCTAAGCAGCAGATACATCTGCAGTGGGTCTCAGGCAGGACACTCACACCCACCTCAGAGAATTAAATAAATTAATATCTGTGCATGACATAGTGCCCAGCACCCAGGAAGCACTATATAAGTACTTGACAGAGTACATATGTAAATATGTATTAAGGAAACAACTGCACACACTAAAAGAGAATAATTTTTAAGATTTTTTAATATATTATTTATATATTACATATATATTATATAATATAAATATATAATATATAATAAATATATATTTATAATATATATTTTATATATGAAATATATATGTTTATAATATATAAATACATGTATATATTATAAATATATATTATTTATATATGAGAGCAGAATGCATTACAATTCTTATTATACATATAGAGCACAATTTTTCATATCTCTGGTTGTATACATAGTATATTCACACCACTTTGTGTCTTCATACCTGTACTTTGGATAATAATGATTATCACATTCCACCATCATTAATTACCCCATGCTCCCTCCCTTCCCCTCCCTCCCCTCTGCCCTATCTAGAGTTCGTCTATTCCTCCTATGCTCCCGCTCCCTATCCCCCTATGAATCAGCCTCCTTATATCAAAGAAAACATTCTGCATTTGTTTTTTTGGGGGATTGGCTAACTTCACTTAGCATTATCTTCTCTAACTCCATCCATTTACCTGCAAATGCCATGATCTTATTCTATTTTATTGCTGAGTAATATTCCATTGTATATATATATATATATATGCCACATTATTTTTTAATCCATTCATCTCTTGAAGGGCATCTAGGTTGACTCCACAGTTTAACTATTGTGAATTGTGCTGCTATAAACATTGATGTGGTTGTGTCCCTATAGTATGCCCTTTTTAAGTCCTTTGGGTATAGAGGGATAGCTGGGTCAAATGGTGGTTCCATTCCCAGATCTCCAAGTAACCTCCATACTGCTTTTCATATTGGCTGCATCAATTTGCAGTCCCACCAGCAACGTATGAGTGTACCTTTTTCCCCACATCCTCGCCAACACTTATAGTTGTTTATCTTCATAATAGCTGCCATTCTGACTGGAGTGAGATGATATCTTAGAGTAGTTTTGATTTGCATTTCTCTAATTGCTAGAGATGATGAGCATTTTTTCAAATATTTGTTTTTTCTTAAAGAGAGAGTAAGAGAGAGAATTTTAATATTTATTTTTTAGTTATTGTCGGACACAACATCTTTCTTTGTATGTGGTGCTGAGGATCGAACCTGGGCCACACACATGCCAGGCGAGCGCACTACCGCTTGAGCCACATCCCCAGCCCCTCAAATATTTGTTGACTGATTGTATATCATCTTCTGAGAAGTGTCTTTTCAGGTTCTTGGCCCATTTGTTGATTGGGTTATTTGTTTTTTCAGTGCTTAGCTTTTTGAGTTCTTTATATGCCCTAGAGATTAGTGCTCTATCTGATGTGTGAGGGGTAAAGATTTGCTCCCAAGATGTAGGCTCTCTATTCACCTCACAGTTTGGTTTTTTGTTTGTTTGTTTATGGGTTTTTTGTTTGTTTTTGTTGGTGGTAGTGGGTTTGTTTTTTCTGAGAAGAAACTTTTTAGTCTGAGTCCATCCCATTTATTAATTCTTGATTTTAATTCTTGTGCCACAGGATTTCTAATTAAGAAAGTTGGGGCCTAATCCCACATGATAGAGATTAGGGCCTACTTTTTCTTCTGTTAGATACAGGGTCTTTGGTTTTACTCCTAAGTCCTTGATCCATTTTGAGTTGAGTTTTGTGCATGGTGAGAGATAGGGGTTTATTGACACTATTTGCTGATGATATAATTCTATACCTGGAAGACCCTAAAAGTTCCACCAGAAAACTTCTAGAACTAGTAAATGAATTCAGCAAAGTAGCAGGATATAAAATCAACACCCATAAATCAAAGGCATTTCTGTATATTAGTGGCAAGTCCTCAGAAAGGGAAATGAGGAAAACTATCCCATTCTCAACAGCCTCAAAAAAAAAAATTTCTTGGGAATCAACTTAACCAAAGAGGTGAAAGATCTATATAATGAAATTACAGAACCCTAAAGAAAAAATCAAAGAAGACTTTAGAAGATGGGAAGATCTACCTTGCTCTTGGATAGGCAGAATTAATATTATCAAAAGCACTATGCAGATTTAATGCAATTCCAATCAAAATTCCAATGACATTTCTCATAGAAATAGAAAAAAAATTATGAAATTGAGACCCAGGATAGCTAAAGCAATCCTTAGCAGGAAGAGTTAGCAGGTGGCATCACTATACCAGACCTTAAACTATACTACAGAGCAATAGTAACAAAAACAGCATGGTATTGACACCAAAACAGACCCAGAGACTAACCTACAAAACTACAATTATCTTATATTAGACAAAGGTGCAAAGAACATGCATCAGAGATAACCCCTTCAACACATGGTGCTGGGAAAACTAGAAATCCTCAACAAAATCCTGCAACAAAAAAGACAGTAATTTTGAGCAAGGAAAAGAGTGACCAAGAGCTGCAGATTACAGGATGGATGGAGGATGAAGATACTGGAAATTATCCTCAACACTCCCTCCAAAAAAAAAGATGCTACTTATAGAATTTGAAAATCTGGAAGGGAATGTGTTGATGGTTTTATGGGATTTTTTTGGATTTGAAGTGGTAAAAGACACTTAATCCTACCTCTAAAATGTTCTTTTTTCCAGTAATGACATGAAAATACCTGGAATAGGAAGAAACATTCCTGTGTATTAGGGTAATTCTAAATGACTTACGTGTCATCTCATTTGCTCCTCATTACAGCTCTGAGGATATTTATATTTTTTTCCATTTCATAGATGAGGAAACCAGATACAAAATAATTAAGTAACTTTTCCAAAGTTGGTAAGCAAGTAAGTGGAAAAACAATAGTCATATGCAATTATAAGATCCCATTACCAAATGCCTACCTGACCATTTATCAGTTATGCAAGCATTCAAATGCATCTTTTCACTTAACAGACCTGAGGTAAATTTTATAAGTGAAACTCAAACAGAACTATAAAATAGTTGGTAGCACACATCTCAGAAATGTACAGTGTTCCCACAACTCGATGATTTGTAATGCAAATTGGTTCATATAAGACTGGAAAATAAAGAAACAATGTTAATTTAACACAGAAGTCATTGTAGTTCAGGTACAACTTTTGCTGACATTTTAATGTTTTGTGGCAAATGCAGCAAGCTAGGAAAGAATCAGGTGCTGCATATGATGCCCATCCATTACACACCTTGTTCTCCCCATTTGGTGAGACCACATTCTCTGACTCTGTTTTAGTCTGACTTTTCACTGCTAGGATTAAAATATCTGACCAGAACAATTTTAGGGGAGGAAAAGTTTATTTAGGGTCTCACAGTTTCAGAGGTCTCAATCCACAGATAGCAGACTCCATTCCTCAGGGCTCAAGCTGAGGCCGAACATTATGGCAAGAGAGTGTGGCAGAGGGAAGCAGCTAACAGGACGATCAGGAAGGGGGGGAGGGGAAGGGGGAGGGGAGGGGAGGGGAAGGGGGAGGGGAAGGGAGGGGAGGGGGAGGGGGGAGGGGGAGAGAGACTCCACGCACCAGATTCAAATATATACCCCAAAGCCACACCCCCAATGCCCCACCTCCTCCAACCACACCCTACTTACCTTCCCTCACCACTCAATTAATCCCATCAGGTGATTATTTCACTGATTGGGTTAAGGTCCTCATAACCCAATCATTTCTTCCCTGAATCTTCTTGCATTGTCTCACACTTTTGGGGGACACCTCACATCCAAACCATACCAGTCTCCAATGTGTTTATCATCCTTTATTTTACTGCTGTCTCTGTAACTCAACAGCTAAACACTTTCTAACTCACACTTCCAATAACCATTTTTTAGATTAATTACATAATTAGAATTAATTCCCGCAGTATTTTTTTCACCTGTTAGAGAATTAACATCTTTTTTGCTCTGCTAATATTTTTATCAGGACTGCAACTGGTTTTCCATGTTCTAAAATGACAAAGCTGCCTAAGTTTTGGGTGATCTTTCTCTCACACTATTTTCCCACAATCTCCCACACTGTTATTTCCAGTGTGTGGTTTTGTAGAATGAAGGGCTTTTCAAGAATTTTATATCACATCATGGCAGAATGGCATGCCTAAGTGTTGTGGTTTAAATGCGGTATCCCCCAAAAGTTCACATGTGAGACAATGCAAGAAGGTTCAAAGGAGAAAGAATTGGGTTATAAGAGTCTTAACTCAATATGTGAATTACTCCCCATGGTGATTAACTGAGCGGTAAAGTGGTCAGGTGTGGCTGAAGGAGGTGGGAATTGGGGTGTGGATTTGGGGTATATATTTGTATCTGACAAGTAAAGACTCTGCTTCCTGATTACCATATGAGTTGCTTCCCTCTGCCACACTCTTCCACCATGTTGTTCCTGTCTCACCTGGAGCCCTGGGGAATGGAGCCAGCCTTCTATGGACTAAGACCTCTGAAACTGTGAGCCCTCAAATAAACCTTTCCTCCTATAATTGTTCTGGTCAAATCCTTTAGTTGCAGTAGCGAAAAAGCTGACAAAGTGTCTGAATTGACTTGTGGTAATCTTGTAAATATATGTCATTTAATCAACAAGAACCCTGGGCAGATTTGAGGGGTGGAGGTTAAGTTTTTTACCGGACTCAAATGGCCAATGGGCCAATGTTTTCAGACTTTTTAATCAGGTCAGAAAATGGAACAAAATAAAATTCTGGGATGATTTCATATCCTTCTCCCATACCATGTCTAATTCTGCCTTTGTGGGGTCTCACCACCCATACCCTTCAGAGGAAGGCATCTGATTAGCATAGGTTCCAGAACATTCACTGAATGAAAGGATGGAGGCCCTGAGCTTTGAAGAGCTTCACTCACTTAACAGTCTTTCCTCCACTTGACGCAGAAGAATCAGACATCTTGTCAGTGTCAGGAGGAAACCTGACAGCTTCTCTTGTCTCTTCCTTCCTCCCACACGCAGCCAAAGGAGGAAGTGAAGTCCCAGCCAGTGGATCTGACCACATCAGCAGTCCCTCAACATCTCTTTAATTCTACTCTGCCATGTGGACAACCAAAAGGTAATAAAAATTCCAAAGTTTTGAAAGAGAAGGGAGAAACTACTTCGGTTTCAGGCCCATACAACCTAAGAGAACGCCACATGGGTATGTCTGCCACTTATGTTGTCCTGGGGAACAGGGGTTGATTGGCAGGGCAGGATTTGGGCAAGCTAGGGTTTCTGGTCATACCATACCACCACATTTGATCATGGCAACCAACATAAAGCACGTGTCTCCCCAGGTTTACATTATAGAGTGATTATATATATATATATATATATATATATATATATATATATATATATTACCTTCTGCTAGGTTACCAAAGCACAAGATCATATTTTTAAAGTCATAGGCTCTGCCACAATTTGCAGAAGCCTCACCATTTGTCTCCCTCACTACCTGTGTGAAGGCTGAACTTTACCCAAGATGCTTTTTCAACCCTGGAGAAAACATTTTTAAAAAGCAGCAATTCGTCTTCCTAACAGTTCAAATGATGTTATCGTCTTCATTCTATCCTTCCAGAGACATTCCCCAGGAATCCACTGGGTGTTCACATTCGAACTTACGTGTGGGGAAAGGTTAAGAGGCTCTTTAATTCTAATTAAATAGTCAGCCAACTCCAAGTAGAAAACAACAGTGGAAGAAAGTGCAGTCTGTGGAAGGAAGACACTTAATGAAAGGAGTCCTCTAGAGGAAAATAATGATAAAAGAGGGCATGGACCGAGGCAACTGAAAAATTCTCTACAACAAAGCACCCTATTTTATTTGCCAGGCCAATTTCTTCGACTAGAGACACCCTCTTCTTAGTGGATGTGGACCTGTGGTGCTGTAAATCATGGGCACTCCCTCTGCCATCCTCTCCAACCCCCGGGGTTGGAAACCCACGCTGATCAATCAGAATTTCCACCCATCCTCCAACCCACAGCAGAGATTTGTTCAGGGATTATCATGTTTTAGTTGCTTTTTCTCTGCTGTGACCAAAAAGCCCAACAAGAACAACATGGAGGAGGAAAGTTGTTTTGGGGGCTCATCATTTCAGAAGTCTCAGTCCATAGATGGCTGACTCCATTGCTTTGGGTCCAAGATAAGGCAAAACATCATGGCAGAAGGATGTGGCTGAGGAAAGCTGCTCAGGACATGGCCACCAGGAAGCAGAGAGTCTGCTCCACTCACCAGAGACAAAATATATATGCCCTCATGGCCATTCCTCCTCCAGCCACACCCTACCTGCTTATGGTTACCACCAAGTTAATCCATTCAACTAGATCAATGCACTTATTAGGTTAGGCTTTCCTAACCCAATCATTTATCCTCCAAACGTTCTTGCATCATCTAATACATGAGCTTTGGGAATGCCCCCTATCTACACCATAACAGATCATGTGACCAATCAGATTCTTCACCAGAACTTTTTTTGGTAAAACAGTAAAAATGAATGTCTCTTACCTTATCTTGGAGCTGGGGGGGGGGGGTGTTAGTGCTAAGAGAAGTAAGGCTGGAAAAGTCCAGGACCCATCTTCCTGGGTTAAGAAGGGAAAGTTGTCTATTATAATAAAGAAAAGAATGAGATCAAGAGAAAAAAAGCTAAGAAAATGCATCAGAGAAGATTGACAGCCATTGGTCACCAGCATCCAAGTGAGCCCAGTTTCAGATACCCATGGACGTCTCAATTAAATGGACCAATAAATTCCCCTGTTTATTTAAGCCAATTTTATTTTGCCTGCCCTCCCCCCATAACTGAAAGACTTCTGATTAATACAAAGAGCCTTTCTGCTACTGTGCAAAGATGAACTTATCAGGATAAGAAGGATCCCACATCCAAGAATTTTCTGGATGAAGCATCCTATTGAAATAGCAATAAACCACAGTTTACAGATGTCCAATACAACTCACCTAAATATCTTACAATCATCCATTATTCGTCACTCCTCGATTCAAGGGTGAGATTTAAGACTGCCTAAAATTAGAGAAAAAAATGAGAAAGAATTCTACAGGATCCCCAAGTGTTCTTCTGAAGGACCAGGTGTTCCAGAATGTCTCCTCTGCCCTGAGCATCCAATCCTGCTTTCCCAAGTGGACTGTTGAAAGAAAAAAGTGCTGGCACTCACTGGCAGCCATGCCAGACACCTCTGGGATGACATTTGGCAAATGTCACCTAATTTTTCCTGACAACCCTCTAAGAGAATAATCCCCATTTTACAAATGAGGCAAGCAAGACTCATACAGGATAAGTGACTTGCCCAAGGCGACACAGCTAGCACATGGCAAATCCAAAAATTAGCACCTGCATCTCTGTAAGTATAAATTCCACAGCATTTTTTGGTTCTGGAAGGTAAAATATGCATCACCACCACCATTTCTTAGAGGACCCCAAAAGCACAGTGATGGGTGTGGAGGTAAAGTTTCAATTCAGTTCAACCATCATTTGTCCAGGTTGGTGTGGGAAAGACACGTGCATCGGGATTATTATCCACATGGAGCCGGCAGTACTGTGGAGGAAACAGACTTTACACAAACTATTGGACTTCCAGAATGAATGAGGTTACAGTGGAAATTCATGGGGAACCCACAGGAGAGAAAGACAGATTCCAACTGGATAAGGCATAGGAATGCTTTATGGAGGAGTGAATAACCTGAGCTTTAAGAGTGCGAAGGATTTCAGTAGGCCAAGAGGGTGAGATATGAAGATGGTTAAGGTTCACACCATTAGAGTGGTACAAGGAAATAAAGGGGAGAAGACAATGTCCTCACTAGAACGAACTAATTTATGCTATACAAAAAAACAATCCCCAAATCCCTGTAACTTACAACAGTAACACGGGTCTTGATCAACTCCGTGTTCACCACATCAGCTGGCGACTCTGTCTCTTTCACTGTGGGTGCAGGCTGATGAGGAAGCTTCCATCAGGAACATTGCTAGCTCCCACAACAGAGGGCAAAATCTCTGGAGGTCTCACACCCATCAATGAAATATGTGGAGGGACTCCTACCACCCCCACTCACAACTCACAGAGGGCCCAAGCAACACAGCCCTAACAAGTTTACAGAATGTGGAGAGTCAGGGATATTTGGCAAACAGCAGTAAAGGCTCTACACTGGGTATAGATATTTGTCCATGACAAGATTCATATGAGCCAAGGACATAAGGAGGGGAGAGTCAGAAACAGAGCAAAACAAGGTGTCTCAGCAAACAGAAGACATTGATTAAGCTCCTCAGTGCTGATGATTCTCATTGTTTAAGTTCCTCAATCCTCAATGCTCCTACCATGCATTGAGGATTGTGCCGAGCCCTGGAGATATAAAGATGAACAATAAAGTGCCCGACTCCAAGAAGCAGAGAGCCTAATGATGACAGTAAGTGATGCATTTGGGGGACTGAACTGTGCCCCCCAAAATGCATATATTGAATCTCTGACCCTAATATGATTGCATTTTGAGGCAGATCCTTTGAGAAGATAATTATCTAAATGAAAACAGCAACATATTTTTCCCATTTCTCTGTCTTCACTTTATATCTCCTATGTCACACAAAACTTACATTAAATAAATTTGCTATGTTTTTCTTTGTTAATTTGTCACTTGTTTTAGGGGAGTCATCCTTGAAGTTTGCAGTGGATGAGGAAAGATATAACTTTTTCTTCTGACATAAGTAAATATCAAATTTGGACCTACCTTACCCCACCCCACTCCCTCAAAAAAGTTTTCCTCTGCATTCTCAGCACAAATACATATGGAAGTCCAGTGGTTCAGCAAATAGAGACTCCCCAGCTCCAGGCACTCCTAGGACTCCAGGGATCTGCCTTTCACAGGGGGCGTGGTTACCTCTTCCTACATTAATAAATGAGTTTCACGCCATTCATCCATTTATCTTGTGGGATTTAATGACTCCTTTGGTCATACCTGAACCAGACAAAACAAAAAAAAATAGCAGATGGGACTATTTCCTCCCTCCTTTCCTGGCCTACTTCCAGGGCATCTGACTCCAGGAGGACCCTTGTGCCATGTTCTGCTACTGACCATCCCAGGCATGTTGTAGCTGAGGCTGCACTCCCCAGAAATCCAAAGCACAGACAAAAATAACTTGTACAGAAAGGAGAAAGCATCGAGGAGAAAAGCTCTAAGGTAACATAAAACAACTCTTTCATTTTTCATCTTTATAGAAATGTCTGAATTTATTTAATAATTGAAGGTTTTCTCAACTTCATTGGTATTTGGAGACAATATGTCTAAATTTTTTACTAGTCTTTAAAAAGAAGTGTAAATCATCCTAGAAATGGAGATGCTTTCCCCAAGAAATGGAGATCTGGGGCCACTTGCCAGTTTTAACATCATTTACAGATGGTGATATCAGAACAAAAACATTAGGAGCCTAAATAAGACTCTGTGGTGGAAGGAAGGTGCATCTGCTACCACCCCAGAGGCTGCAGATAGCTCCTTTCCCTGTGCAGCCCAGTCCTGCAGGGAGTCAGTTGTACAACTGGAAAGAACAGAGTGGATTAATACAGTCACTCACTCACCCAACCAATTATATCTCGTTGGAAAGTTAAGGGTCATGGGATCAGGGTCAAACTGAGATTCCCCAATCAATGGATTTCTCTTTCTCTCTCTCTCTCTCCCCCTCTCTCCCTCCCTTCCTTCTTGTTTTAGAAGTAAACATCCACGGCAAGGGAAAAAAAATACAAAAGGGATAAGTTTTGAAGGCCAAGTTGAAAAGCAGATAGAAAATAGGTAAGGCATCTATTGTAAGCAAGCTCATTAAGGTAACGTGCTGTGTGTAGGAACATAAAAGCTGCTGATGATTCTCACACCAAACCCTGAGAAGCCGAGGCCAGGTGTGGGCTTGAGTCTCTGGAAGCTCTAAGCCCTCAAGAGAGCTGGATGACCATCTGGGTCTCAGGGCTCCATCCCTACCTCAGGAACCACCCCATGAACCTTGAAAGGATTTCTCAGCTTTTTCCATTTACCATCCCCTAATTGCACCCAGCTAGATTTTTTTAAACCACACATGTGCTGCATATCCATTTAGGTCGTGTACTCTCTGAGACTTTAGGACTGGGGTGGTGGCTCAGTGGTACAGCACTTGCCTTGCATGTGTGAGGCCCTGGGTTAGATCCTCAGTACCACATATAAATTAAAAATGTAAAAAAATCCATTGTCAGCTAAAAATATATTTTAAAAAAAAGTGAGACTTTGCCTCCCAAGAATCTATGTTCACCCGCTTTGTGAGAACAGGTGACCCAGCCCCCCATACAATGTCTCCTCCTTTATCTTGCCTCAGATGGCATTTTTCTTCTAACTACAATCAACAGGTAAAATTAAATTATATTTTTATAGGTAAGCAGAACAAACTAGCCAGGAACAGATGTATTATTATCCTGATCTGAGTTCTGTCCTTAATGGCACTCACATACATCTAGTGGCCCGTAAGAGAACTGCAGGGATACAGGTGAAAGGAATCTCGTCCAGAAAGACTGAGCCAACAAGTTCTTGTGGCAAACATCTCAGAGTTAGCCTGAAAACAACTGATTTAAATAAATGAACCTGACATTTGGCTCCAAAGCTACCAGTAGCTTGATCCAACTGAATCTGTTCAAGTTGGTTTATATCTTAATAGCAGTTATAATAATATTTGCATCATTCCAGCAATCTATAAAGTATATGTAATGCTGTTGTTCCCATTTTAGAGATGCAAGTCATCCCCTGTCCAAGTCCCCAGGGCTAATAAAAGTGGTGGCATTGCAATTCAAATCTAGCCCTAAGGATAAAGGTCCCCCCACCCCCGACAGTCCCTCCCTTTCTGTAAACAAAGCTTTGGTTGAAGATAGGAGTGTTTGTTACGTGTCAAGTAGAAATATTTCTGCTAAGATACAAAAAGTGTCACTCAACTTTCTGGGCTTTTGAAAAATTTGAGCAACGGCTCCATCTTTCTAAAACCAAGCAGGTTGGAAAAGCCACTGTGAAGATTTGTTTTCAAATTTGAGACCCACTCCAAGAGGGTGTGCTTGGAGTTCAGCAGACAATGAAAAATCTTCCCTAGCTCTACCCACTAACAATCGGTGAGCAGAACTCGGGCTCTCTATCAACCTCCCGGCTCCAGCCAGCTAAAAGGGCTCTCTGCTTTGCATGCGACTGCACAGAGGCAATTTATTTTCTCATTGGAAATGGTGATGCCGAGAGAGCAGAGCCGTGTCACACATGGGGAAGCCACCACTATAGGGAACAGAGGCTCCTTCCAGCTTGGCTTAGCTGCCATCTTTTAGGTGGCTGTGATCGCAGGGAGAATAGTGCATACCCAATCCCTGTCTCAAGCAGGATTGAGAGTGTCTCAAATCCCTGCCTTCTTAGAGAATAATGGCAAGAGTTCGTGGGGGAGAAGGGGAGGGGAACCTCTCTCCCTTGAAACCTTCACTATTGGGCTCCATAGAGATGGATTAGCATTTCAGAGATTTATTCAGTTTCTTGGGTAGAGACGCTGACTCACAGATACTGTAAGTTTGGGTGTGATAGCTTAGAGCTAAATCTGTGTCCTTAAGCAGAATCTCAAACCAATAGTTTTGAGAAGGCATAACAGAGTGCTGTGATAACCCCAAAACTCCATAAATAATGGAGTTGCACCTCTCTTATCCGCTAGTCAAACATCAAACACCCTCAGCTATCCAGAGCATCAGAAAACACACAAGTATCCCTAGCAGTCACCCTGCTCCTGCAGAAATTAAAAAGACAGGTAGAGCCCAGAAAGGAAGCTTATAGAAGGAGTGACATGATTGGTGGGTTTGTAATGAAAGGAACCTCTTCATAGGTAGGCAATGGCTCTAGAAATCAATTGCCATTAGGAGTAAAAAGAAAGAATGGGACAGAAAATGAGAATACATAAAACCCAAGTCCCAGAGAAACATGCTAATAGCAGTAGTATTCAGTATGTGAGCCACAAATTCAAGTCACATATATAATTTTAAGATTTCTAATAGCCACACTAAAAATAAAAAGAACAGCTAACATTAATTTTAATGATATATTTTACTTAATATAGCCATATCATCATTTCAATATGCAATTGAAATATTAAAATTATTGTGGTTTTATATTCTTTTTTACACTAAGTCTTCAAATTCCAACATGTATTTTGCATTTAAAGCATAGTACAATTTGGACCAGCCACACTTCGAATAATGTATCTGGTGGCTACTGTATTGGGAGAAAATACTCAACAACATACTCCAGGGAACCACAAAGGACATTCATTCCAGCATTGCTGGTAAATAGTGCAAAACTGTAAACAATATAATACCCATCAAAAGGTGAAGAGATTAACTGTATTCTATTAAAAATTAATTGCAAAATAGTAAATTAAAATGAGTAAATTGCACCTAACTATATCACAGCAATACCACTCAAAATCATAATGCTGAATGACAAAAGCAATCTGCAGAAATATACACACCTTTAGGTGAAGTTTTGTAAATAATCTCCACAAAAAGCCATTGGTTACCTTTTGAAACAATCATCCCCTAATGTGGTAAAAATATATCAGACAAAAGAAACATAAACAAACTTTAGAATGTGGTTAGTTCTGGGGAAGGAGAAAGGAAGGAAGGAACGAGGGAGAGAGAAGGATTTTGAGGAATCCACCAGTCCTCAAGGGAATATCTAATGTCATATGCATTTTAAAAATAGCCTGACAGGAAAACACAACAAAATGCTGATATTGTTACAAAAGATGTTATGCTAATATTGATACAGAAACAATGGATACATTATTCTCAGTGCTTTTCTGTATTTTAAATTTTTTGAAAGAGAAGGGGAGGAAAGACACAAGACACATTAGGGGGAGGGGGAGAGAGAGAGAGAGAGTGAGGTGAAGTAGTTTGAACAACTCAGCGCTGAATCCTGGCTCCCAGGGGACACAAGTGGCATCCACTGGTGACATGGGTATCTGCTGCGCCCTTTCCATATGGAAACGCTGCAGGGCTCTAGCAGATGAGGAGCGCTCCTCCCCAGGAACCTAGTGAAAGAGGAAATATTCTCTTTGTTTTCAAACATTCTATCAAAGCCGAAGAACATTCTGTTTTATCTAAAAGAATCTGTTTTCAACGGTGTATACGGAACTTGGAGCACGCAGGGGAGTTGGCCATCTGTCCTCCACGCAGTCCCCTACTGGCAGTCGGGATAGCGACCAGCCCTCCGCACTGCGCAGCCTCTTCCCAACTTTGAACTTGGCTGTCCTACTCTTGCCTCCCCGCCACGCCCACCTCCCACCCCTCCCCTGACACACACACACACACACACACACACACACACACACACACACAAACAAACACACTGGATAGTTGGTTCAGGCTCTTCTTTTGAGTGCCTCCGACTTTCAGCCCAGCTAGGATTCTGTGCAGTTGGCATCTGCTACAAATCTGCAGAGTTCATTGTTCTTGTCTCATGCTAGTCATTTATTACCCATGCATCAAAACACTGATGGTCAGAGGACCCCATTCCTCTGACCATGAGAGATCCATTTATACCTCACCTTGCTCATGGTCAGTGTCCTGCCCTTCCCTAAGATGAAAACGGTTTCCTTAGTTCCATGGAAACGGCTTCCTGTGTTAATAACTACCTGAGATTCCTTGTTCAGTGGAACTGTTGCTTTTTAAGTTTAGGCAATTACCTGTATCACACCACACAACTTTTTTAAAATGCTCTCATACACAAAAAAAAAAAAATGGGAAAAGAAAAGAAAAAAATATAGATCTTTTGTAATATACACATGTATGTAATATATATATGTACATATACATGTATACATATCCATACATATATATGATTAATTAAGCAGGAGCTCATAGTCTAGACTCAGTTTCCCTATCTGACAGGTTATTTCATCCTCACTGGTGAATCTACTTTGAGTTTTCTGGGTGTCCAAGAAGACTGGCCAACCTTAGGTTTCTGAGCCCTTTTGGACTTGCTTATGGATGGTTATTTATAGGCTGAATTCCTCTGCTTTTAGTGGGAGATTTTTGCACCACCTAGAAAAACCTCCATTTCCTTAAAGAAGTAATTCCTACTTTATTCTCCTGGGTTTTAAAAAATTCAAGATAAATCCTATATGTTGTTTAATAAAAAGTTCAAATAGTCCATCATGAACCATAAGACTTCTTACAATTCAGTTATTTTAAGGAAAGTTAGCATTTTAGCTGTTTATAAACATAAATTATTGGGAAGGTACAGACAAAAAGATTTAATTTTCCAGCATCCAAACAAGTATTTAGAAACAATTTTTAAAGTCTTAAAATCATGAGACTCTATAGATGCTCTTTCACATTGTGGTACTGTTAACATTGCAGAAAGAAAAGCAGAGTCACTGCAAACTAATACCCTTCATTTGGGAGAGGAAAAAAAAAGTATTGACATTTAGGTGACTCTTGGACATTTTAGGTACATTGAAATGGAGTTTCATCTTTCCCCAGGAATTATCCCAGGACGAGACTAAGGAAAATAGAAGGAAAGTCCTGAGACCGTCCTGACATGAACTCTGAAGAGTAAAAACTCAGGATTATCTTCACTTAGAGCTGGATAAAGACATTGTCTTTAAAGAGAAGACACAAATGTTCACCCATAAATGCTTTCAGGGACTGGAGCAAATCACAAACTCTACTTCAGAATACATTTGTGTAAGTCCTCTAAAATCTTTTAAAGCAGACTCTAGTTACATAGTGGGTAGATCTTGTTTTGTTCTGTAATTTTAATTCTTTGCCAACAAAACTATAAAGGAATTTGCGACCCTCTGTCCGTGAGTTCATCCCTTCCTCTTTTTCCTTCAGATCTCTGGCTCCTTCCCTTTTATGCCCTGTTTTCAGAGAGTGTTCAGGTCAGCAATAGCAACATACTTTTGTCTTTGGCGCCCTCTCGTGGTCACTCCATCCTAATAACCACATTAGGCCACCACACTGCAGTGGAAACTAAATCCCCAGTAAAGAACTTAGCTGTACTAAGACTGAAAAGCCAAGAACAAATTCACTTTAATCTGTTTCCACAGAATGCCAGTAAACCATTCATCCCTCTAGTCAACTATGCTCAAACAGTTCTTAAAACCTTACTAGCAAAACCAAGTAATAACTTTATGCTGAGGTAAAGGAAAAGCATCTTCAAAGAGTTCCTCATCAAAGCTCCTGTCTAGGTAGCTACACGTTGATTCTTGAAATTTCTTAGTGTTCAGGGTGACCAAGATATTTTCTAAGTGATTTATAATTATTTTCTGACTGAGGAAATCTGATAAAGGATCACGCAGCCCTATGGTCCTTCCCTTCCTATGAGGGTATGATTCAGGAACTTGAGCATTACGTTTGATATTAGGGGAAATTTGACACTAGACCCCAAATTTTTAAAAAACAAACACTATGTAAGCCCCACTATGTGACATTTTGGTCACATTTAAAAAAACAAGTTGACAGAGCTAGAGAAGAATTTAATATCTGCCCAGAGGATGGGTATTCACCAAGATACTGTCCCCTGGTGACTGGTATGTCCTTCATTATCCTCATCCAAATCCTGTCCTTGTCATCATATCATTCCCTCTCAATATGACCCACGAACAGTGGTAAATTGTCTCAGACACAGATGCTCTCTTTTTGCATTTTATAAACTAAAACTCAATAAAGTTGCATATTAAAATAAAACAGTCGGTTAAGACTACTAGCAGAAGGCCCAGCAACCAGCCAAGGGACTGCAGCTACACGCGCCGGCGGGGAACGCTGACCGGACCCACTAGGACAGGTCCGGCGGCGGACGGCTGAGGACTAGGCCCGTCCCCTCCCCCAGTGTCTGCAGGGAGGAGGGACTGGGAACAGCAGCAGAGCGAGCCCAAAGCCTGCTGAGGGGCGGAACCAGCCCCTCCCCCAGTGCCTGCAAGCGAGGCGAACCTGCAAGCCACGGGCGGGCGGGTCAGGCCCAGCAACCAGCCAAGGGACTGCAGCTACACGCGCCGGCGGGGAACGCTGACCGGACCCACTAGGACAGGTCCGGAGGCGGACGGCTGAGGGCTAGGCCCGTCCCCTCCCCCAGTGTCTGCAGGGAGGAGGGACTGTGAACAGCAGCAGAGCAAGCCCAAAGCCTGCTGAGGGGCGGAACCGGCCCCTCCCCCAGTGCCTGCAAGCGAGGCGAACCTGCAAGCCACGGGCGGGCGGGTCAGGCCCAGCAACCAGCCAAGGGACTGCAGCTACACGCGCCGGCGGGGAACGCGGACCGGACCCACTAGGACAGGTCCGGTGGCGGACGGCTGAGGGCTAGGCCCGTCCCCTCCCCCAGTGTCTGCAGGTAGGCGGGACTGTGAACAGGAGCAGAGCTGGCCCAAAGCCTGCTGAGGGGCGGAACCGGCCCCTCCCCCAGTGCCTGCAAGCGAGGTGAACCTGCAACCCATCGGGAGGTTAGGCCCAGCAACCTATGGAGTGACACAGGTGCCCCTGGCGCCTGCTGGGTAGGTGGACCTTTGACCGACCAGCAAAGCAGACCTAGGGCCTGCCAGCATGGTAGACGGATCACACTAATTGGAGGAGGATCACAGCCACTACCTGCCCTGCAAGGGTGATTTTTCAACTATACAAGAGCAATATAAATAAATAGACGGGGAAAATATCAAAGACACAACAATTTCACCAAGCAGAAAGAAACGCCAGCAGTATGAAACGACAAGGAAAGAAAGGACCACAGGCAATGCAGGTCAACTCAACTTTAGAAGAGGTAATAGCTGCAACAGATGGAATGTCAGATAGAGAGCTCAGGACATACATGCTTCAGATGATCTGGAGTCTCAAGGAAGACATGAGACAGCAAAATCAGACAATGAAAGATCACATTGACAAACAAATCCAGGAAGTTAAAGATCAATTTCACAGGGAGATAGAGGTAATAAAAAACAAACAAATAGAAATACTAGGAATGCAGGAAACAATAAACCAACTTAAAAACTCAATTGAGAATACTACCAGCAGAGTGGATCACTTAGAAGATAGAACATCAGACAATGAAGACAGAGTATTTCAACTTGAAAAGAACATAGATAGCTCAGCAAGTCTACTAAGAAACCATGAGCAGAACATTCAAGAGCTATGGGATAATATCAAAAGACCTAACTTAAGAGTCATTGGGATACAGGAAGGCACAGAGCTCCAAACCAAAGGATTAAGCAATCTATTCAGTGAAATAATACAAGAAAACTTCCCAGACTTGAAGAATGAGACAGAATCCCAAATCCTAGAAGCCTACAGGACGCCGAATGTGCAAAATCATAAGAGATCCACACCAAGACACATTATAATGAAGATGTCCAACATACAGAACAAGGAGAGAATTTTAAAAGCTACAAGGGAAAGGAAGCAGATTACATTTAGGGGTAAACCAATCAGAATAACAGCTGATCTCTCAACACAGACTCTGAAAGCTAGAAGATCCTGGAATAACATATTTCAAACGCTTAAAGAAAATGGATTCCAACCAAGAATCTTGTATCCGGCGAAATTAAGCTTCAGGTTAGAAGATGAAATTAAAACCTTCCATGATAAACAAAAGTTAAAAGAATTCGCAGCTAGAAAACCATCTCTTCAAAAAATCCTTGGCAAAACATTACAGGAAGAGGAAATGGAAAATAACATTGATAACCAACAATGGGAGGTAGGACAGTAAAGGGGGGAAAGTAGTCAAAGAGGATAACAAATCAGGTTTAGTAACATCAATAAACAAATATGGATAGAAGAACAAACCATATCTCAATAATAACCCTAAATGTTAATGGCTTAAACTCACCACTTAAGAGACACAGGCTAGTAGAATGGATCAAAAAACAAGACCCAACAATATGCTGTCTACAGGAGACGCATTTGATAGGAAAAGATGTACATAGACTGAAGGTGAAAGGTTGGGAAAAATCATATCACTCATATGGACCACGGAAACAAGCAGGAGTGTCCATACTCATATCTAATAAAATAGATTTCAAGCCAAAGCTAATCAAAAGGGATAAAGAAGGACACTTCATACTGCTCAAGGGAACCATACACCAACAAGACATAACAATCATAAATATATATGCCCCAAATAACGGAGCAGCCATGTTCATCAAGCAAACTCTTCTCAAGTTCAAGAGTCTAATAGACCACCATACAGTAATCATGGGAGACTTCAACACACCTCTCTCACCACTGGACAGATCTTCCAAACAAAAGTTAAATAAGGAAACTATAGAACTCAATAACACAATTAACAACCTAGACTTAATTGACATATATAGACTATACCACCCAACATCAAGTAGCTACACTTTTTTCTCAGCAGCACATGGAACCTTCTCAAAAATAGACCATATACTATGTCACAGGGCAACTCTTAGACAATACAAAGAGGTAGAGATAATACCATGCATCTTGTCTGATCATAATGGAATGAAACTGAAAATCAATGATAAAAGAAGAAAGGAAAAATCAAACATCACCTGGAGAATGAACAATAGGTTGCTGAGTGATCAATGGGTTTTAGAAGACATCAAGGAGGAAATTAAAAAATTCCTAGAGTTAAATGAAAACACAGACACAACATATCGGAATCTATGGGACACATTGAAAGCAGTTCTAAGAGGAAAATTCATTGCTTGGAGTTCATTCCTCAAAAAAAGAAAAAACCAACAAATAAATGATCTCATACTTCATCTCAAAATCCTAGAAAAAGAAGAGCAAAACAACAGCAAAAGAAGTAGAAGGCAAGAAATAATTAAAATCAGAGCTGAAATTAATGAAATTGAAACAAAAGAAACAATTGAAAAAATTGACAAAACTAAAAGCTGGTTCTTTGAAAAAATAAATAAAATTGACAGACCCTTAGCCATGCTAACGAAGAGAAGAAGAGAGAGAACCCAAATTACTAGCATACGGGATGAAAAAGGCAATATCACAACAGACACTTTAGAAATACAGAAGATAATCAGAAATTACTTTGAATCCTTATACTCCAATAGAATAGAAGATAGTGAAGGCATAGATAAATTCCTTGAGTCTTATGATCTGCCCAGATTGAGCCAGGAGGATATAGACAACCTAAACAGACCAATAACAATAGAGGAAATAGAAGAAACCATCAAAAGACTACCAACTAAGAAAAGCCCAGGACCGGATGGATATACAGCAGAGTTTTACAAAACCTTTAAAGAGGAACTAACACCAATACTTTTCAAGCTATTTCAGGAAATAGAAAAAGAGGGAGAACTTCCAAATTCGTTCTACGAGGCCAACATCACCCTGATTCCGAAACCAGACAAAGACACTTCAAAGAAAGAAAACTACAGACCAATATCTCTAATGAACCTTGATGCAAAAATCCTCAATAAAATTCTGGCGAATCGGATTCAAATACATATCAAAAAAATTATACACCATGATCAAGTAGGATTCATCCCTGGTATGCAAGGTTGGTTCAATATACGGAAATCAATAAATGTTATCCACCACATCAATAGACTTAAAAATAAGAACCATATGATCATATCGATAGATGCAGAAAAAGCTTTCGACAAAGTACAGCATCCCTTTATGTTCAAAACTCTAGAAAAATTAGGGATAACTGGATCATACCTCAACATTGTAAAAGCAATCTATGATAAGCCACAGGCCAGCATCATTTTGAATGGAGAAAAATTGAAGGCATTCCCTCTAAGATCTGGTACAAGACAGGGATGCCCTCTCTCACCACTTCTGTTCAACATAGTCCTCGAAATACTGGCCAGAGCAATTAGGCAGACGAAAGAAATTAAAGGCATAAAAATAGGAAAAGAAGAACTTAAATTATCACTATTTGCAGATGATATGATTCTATACCTAGCAGACCCAAAAGGGTCTACAAAGAAGCTATTAGAGCTAATAAATGAATTCAGCAAAGTGGCAGGATATAAGATCAACACGCATAAATCAAAGGCATTCCTGTATATCAGCGACAGAGCCTCTGAAACGGAAATGAGGACAACTACTCCATTCACAATATCCCCCCAAAAAATAAAATACTTGGGAATCAACCTAACAAGAGAGGTGAAAGATTTATACAATGAAAATTACAGAACCCTAAAGAAAGACATAGAAGAAGACCTTAGAAGATGGAAAA
Organism: Urocitellus parryii; assembly: GCF_045843805.1. NCBI lineage: Eukaryota > Metazoa > Chordata > Mammalia > Rodentia > Sciuridae > Urocitellus > Urocitellus parryii. The sequence continues at coordinate 101,241,510 of NC_135532.1, read as the reverse complement.
ATATACCCTGCTCATGGATAGGCAGAACTAACATCATCAAAATGGCGATATTACCAAAAGTCCTATATAAGTTCAATGCAATGCCAATCAAAATCCCAACAGCATATCTTGTAGAAATCGATAAAAGAATCATGAAATTCATATGGAACAATAAAAGACCCAGAATAGCAAAAACAATACTAAGCAGGAAGTGTGAATCAGGCGGTATAGCGATACCAGACTTCAAACTATACTACAGAGCAATAGTAACAAAAACAGCATGGTACTGGTACCAAAACAGGCGGGTGGACCAATGGTACAGAATAGAGGACACAGTAACCAATCCACAAAACTACAACTATCTTATTTTTGATAAAGGGGCTAAAAGCATGCAATGGAGGAAGGATAGCATCTTCAACAAATGGTGCTGGGAAAACTGGAAATCCATTTGCACCAAAATGAATCTGAATCCCTATCTCTCGCCGTGCACAAAAGTTAACTCAAAATGGATCAAGGAGCTTGATATTAAATCAGAGACATGGCATCTGATAGAAGAAAAAGTTGGTTATGATCTACACGCTGTGGGATCGGGCTCCAAATTCCTCAATAGGACACCCATAGCGCTAGAGTTAACGAATAGAATCAACAAATGGGACTTACTCAAACTAAAAAGTTTTTTCTCAGCAAAAGAAACAATAAGAGAGATAAACAGGGAGCCTACATCCTGGGAACAAATCTTTACTCCACACACTTCAGATAGAGCCCTAATAACCAGAATATACAAAGAACTCAAAAAATTAGACAATAAGATAACAAATAACCCAATCAATAAATGGGCCAAGGACCTGAACAGACACTTCTCAGAGGAGGACTTACAATCAATCAACAAGTACATGAAAAAATGCTCACCATCGCTAGCAGTCAGAGAAATGCAAATCAAAACTACCCTAAGATACCATCTCACTCCAGTAAGACTGGCAGCCATTAGGAAGTCAAACAACAATAAGTGCTGGAGAGGATGCGGGGAAAAGGGCACTCTTGTTCACTGCTGGTGGGACTGCAAATTGGTGCAGCCAATTTGGAAAGCAGTATGGAGATTTCTTGGAAAGCTGGGAATGGAACCACCATTCGACCCAGCTATTCCCCTTCTCGGTCTATTCCCTAAAGCCCTAACAAGAGCATGCTACAGGGACACTGCTACATCGATGTTCATAGCAGCTCAATTCACGATAGCAAGACTGTGGAACCAGCCTAGATGCCCTTCAATAGATGAATGGATAAAAAAAATGTGGCATTTATATACTATGGAGTATTACTCTGCATTAAAAAATGACAAAATCATAGAATTTGGAGGGAAATGGATGGCATTAGAGCAGATTATGCTAAGTGAAGCTAGTCAATCTTTAAAAAACAAATTCCAAATGACTCCTTTGATATAAGGAGAGTAAACAAGGACAGGGTAGGGACGAAGAGCTTGAGAAGAAGATTTACATTAAACAGGGATGAGAGGTGGGAGGGAAAGGGAGTGAGAAGGGAAAGTGCATGGAAATGGAAGGCGATCCTCAGGGTTATAAAAAATGTCATATAAGAGGAAAGGAGGGGTAAGACAAGATAATACAAATGGAAGAAATGATTTACAGTAGAAGGGGTAGAGAGAGAAAAGGGGAGGGGAGGGGGGATAGTAGAGAATAGGACAATCAGCAGAATACATCAGACACTAGAAAGGCAATATGTCAATCAATGGAAGGGAAACTGATGTGATACAGCAATTTGTATACGGGGTAAAAGCGGGAGTTCATAATCCATGTGAATCAACCATGTAATATGATGTATTAAGAACTATGTAATGTTATGAATGACCAATAAAAAAATAAAAAAAAAATAAAAATAAAAAAAAAAGACTACTAGCAGAAAACACAAATGCGCACAGGCCAGGCACACACTGGGAAGATCAAATGCCCTGTGTAATACGGCTGCCACTCTCCTGCTTGGCAGGAGACTCCAATGTTACCAAATATCCTGACCTTTCAAGAGAAGCTTCATTTTTGTGTGAAGATGTCGGAATCTTTACATTTGACCACCAATTCAAACTTGTTTTAAAAAGGTGTAAGCTTTGCAAAATAAGGCTGGCATTCCCGATTCATTTCAAGGGCTGCTAGTTCTGACTTAGGATCATAGATGGCCTCTTTCCATTTGTTAAATCATAAACGATATCAGATTGAACGAGAATAGTCAATGGTCAACAATCAGAAGTGCTGGGCCCCAGTTGAGGTCTTGTTCAAAGGTAGAGACCACACCAGGAGGCCAATCAATAGAAATATGACTGGGCACCAGGAAGGCTTATTTCAAATGTAAAAGACCAAGAGGCACCCTGTGGGAACACTCCAGCCAACTCCTCTGTCCCAGAGAGGTGGGGAAAATGGAAGGTGGGAGTCAACCCAGATGGGAGTTACAGAAGGATTAAACTTGGCCTGCAGGACACAACCAATAGCCTCAAGACTTTTTTTCAAAATCTATTTAACATAGTGCAATTCCTACACTGCCTTCCCAGCTGAATTCCAGTTAGGTTCATCCAATGAGAGCAAGTGGAGGAGACTCTCTCTATCTCTTCCTCACTCACTCCCTGCCTCCCTCCTGCAGTGTTAGCAGTGCTCCTGTCAATGACCAAGCCTGGGGGTATCTAAGCTTGGGATCTGCTCCAAAGCAGGAACCTCAGAGGCCTCCCCCTTCTGATTACCTTGTTTCTACTTCTGCTCCTCCAGCTTGGCTGCTAGTGGATTCCTGCAGTTATGACTCTGGCCAACCTCACCTTCCTGTTTTACCCAGGCCTTCCATTATCCCTTATTACCAATTCCTGGATACATTTTTCTCTCTTAAATTACCTACGGTGATTTTCTTTTTCCATTTCTCACCTGGCTCGTGGAGTACTCACATTTCTGCTTCTATTCAGTCGTATAAATAACATTTGGTCACAAAAGCTGCTTGCATCTGCAAGGAATTCCTTGTTTCCCTGTCATTCTCCCTAAAACTCCAGGGACCTTCTTTCCAAGTTTACACTAGCTGCCTCTCCATCAAAAGTTCTTATAGGGTAGTGTTTCCCAAATTTGCTTTAAAAATAAAAGTTGCTTGGATCATTTGTTTTAAAACAATTTTCCAACACCTGGGTAAACCTGATGCATCAAATTTCCTGGAGAGTGACTTGGAAATGTGTGCTTCTGACCAACACCCCAGGTAGTACCAACCAAGCTTGAGAAATACCATGACAGCCACCCATTCTGATGCACATGAGTAGCTGAGATGCTTTGTCCCAGATGATCAGTTATCTACCTCCTGAATAGGTTGATAGATAAAAGAATAATGGTTAAGTTGTACTTAGAAACAGTAAGTTCTGATGTCCTACTACACACTACAGTGGCTATAGATAATGATAATGTAATATTATTATTGCAAGGGTGCTGAGATTTGAGCCCAGCAGTGCTTAAGCACTGAGCTACATCCTCAGTCGTTTCTCTATTATTATTATTATTATTATTATTATTATTATTATGATTTATTTTGAGAGAGGGTCTCACTAAGTTGTTGAGGCTGGCCTTGAACTTGTGATCCTCCTGCCTCAGCCTCCCAAGTCACTGGGATTACAGGTGTGTACCATGCCCAGCTTGGTACTATGTATTTTAAAAGCCTGAAAGAAAAGATTTTGAATATTTTACCATAAATAAATAATAAATGTTTGAGGAGACAGACATGTTCAAAGTGATTTTAACATTATGTATATGTATACATGTATCTAAACATCACATGGTACCCCATGTGTATAATTTTATGTTTTTACTTATCAGTTCAAAATAGATCTAGCTGGGTGTGGTGGCCCATACCTGTAATCTCAGCAGTCAGGAAATTAAGGCAGGAGGATTGAAAGTTCAAAGCCAGCCTCCGCAACTTAGAGAGACTCTAAACAACTTAATGAGACCCTGTCTCAAAATATAAAATAAAAAGTGTGAGGGCTGTGGCTCAGTAGTTAAGCACCCTTGGGTTCAATCTCTACTACCAAAAATAAAAAATAAAAATAAATAAATCTACATTTTAAAATAAGCTAATGGTCACTGATATCTTCACTTTTTTAAAGATAAAATCTGTCAAATAGTATAAATAGGAATTAAACTATCTGATAATTTTACAATTATATAATCGAAATGAAAATATTTAGGAGATGGATAAGCTTGACTTTATAGGCCAATGATATTGCTGGTATGTGATATAGGATGTAACAATCCTTTCAATGATCTTTAATCTTAGAGAATACTTGTTTAACACCTTGCCAATTATTTTTTAAGTCAGGCAATATCAAGTGTTGGAGAATATAGAGAAACAAGAACACCCATGCTGGTGAAATTAACGTAATTCTCTTTGGTTCTGAAGATAAATAAGCTTGATCTCTTCAACATATAAATTATTTAAGGCAGACAAAACCATGGGCTGGGGGTGTAGCTCAGTTGACAGAGCCCTTGCCTAGCAAGGCTCTGGGTTCAATTCTCAGCACTGTCAAAAAAAATGCAGAACCATTCTAGAAATAACAATGCTGAACATTTGATACAAGGATAGAAAATAGAAGCATAAATATGGACCCCTCCTTAGGCTCTATGAACCTGAGAACATGGAGCCAGGCTCTGACTTGCCTTGAAGCTTTGATCTTCTCTGGGTCAGTTCTGCTTCCAGTTCTCAGTTCATCCTTGAGTCATCAGGATGAGGGTCACAGGCTCCTTCCTCAGAGAGGACTTCCTAGACCGTCTTCTGCCTGTCTTCATTTGCTTCCTATAAGCCCCTATCCTTTCACACCACAACCTGCCTGTGTCCAGTGACTTGTTTATTATAACAGGCAACACAGCACTGTTTCTCTCCCATGGTCCAAATCCCCAGCCAACTATCCTCACATTCCACGGTGACCTTCTCAGTGAATAAAGACCAAGTAAAAAGTGGTTACATCAGGAAGGAAGGGAAAGGGGAGTGGCACAAGGGTACAATAAGGAATCCAACTCAATCAATATTATTTTAACTTGAGGAAAAATAAATCCAAAGTAAAAAACAAATACACGTGCATGTTAACATTTGTTCTGTTTTGTTTTGATTTTGTTTATTTTTGCTATACTAGGGATTGAACCCAGGGGCACTGTACCACCAAGCCACTCCCCCAGCCATTTTTATTTTTTACCTTGAGATAGGGACTCACTAAGTGGCGGAGGCTGATCTGGAAAGATCCTACCTCAGCCACCGTACCTGACCGCATGTCAACACTTGTGCATTCGTGGAGATGGGTATCGGGTTGTTGTTACTGTACTTTTCTGTGGTTTCATTCTTTTTCCATATTAAAGCAAAGATTCTGGCTTCATGGAGGGGCAAAAGTAGAAGCAGAGAAGGCTGTGGACCATGGGGTCCCACAGAGGGCAATCAAGGGTACCTTGAACCAGGTGGTAGCAATGAAATCAGGGAGAAGCCAACGTACTCCATATGTATTTCCGAGGATGCACTAATGTTGTGGATGGCAGTGAAGGAAAGACAAGAATCAAGGTAATGCCTCGGTCTGGAAATCAAGCAGCTGAGAGGACAAAATTTACAGAGATTCAGAAGACTGAACAGGAAAGGTTACAGAGAGAAGCCTGGTGAGGAAGGATGCCACAGTCTGGCTGGGCACAAAATCACAAGCCACTCACAGCCTTTTAGATTCAAACAGCAATTCTTTATTCCCGAACTCACACCAGCACTCTACAATCACGTTCTGGGGAAATCCACGTTCTCCACCAGGCTCTGAATTCCAAAATACTTTTTGAATCCCACGAGAACTCAACAGGAACTCAAGGAGCGGGCATGCCTGAGGCAGCAGGATACTCCCTATTCCCAGCAGGATACACCCTAAACCTGGAACCGCCCTAATCCAGGAGGATCCTCCCTAAACCCGGATCCACCCTGGTCCTTGAGCAGGGTCATCTTTCTCAAACATACATGCAATGTCACTGCAAATGTCCAAGGCAAGTCCATTTCCACAAGTCCTTCCTCTAAGCAACATGGGGTACGCTGGCAAGGAAATTGTCATACCTATTTGGCTAATGGCTCTCAGCAGAAGGATATCAAAACTCCAGAGTTCAGCCAAACTGTGCTTACTGTGCTTAAGTCTAAGAGTCACCTAAATGTCTAAGCAGAGAGGTCAAGAAGATAACTGGATACCTGAGCTCAGGGAAGAGGCCAGCACTGGACAGCTATAGTAGGAAATGATCAGATATGGAGGCAACAAGGCCAAGACTGGGTAAGATCATGACGAGAGGAAGTAGGTAAAGGAAAGAAGGCAGGACTGAGCCCAGGAGACGACTACACTCGCCTAACAGAACTGAAGGAGTCCCGGTGGAAAAGCAGGGTAGATAGAACTAAGACCAGGTTGTCACGAAAACCAACAGTGAAACAAGTAAAAGGAAATTAAATTAGATCTGACAACATGATCATTAGTGACTAAGACAAGAGCTGCATCCGTAGCAGAGCACAGGCAAAAGCCAACAGATGGAAAAGTGAATGAGCTTGTCAATTTATATGAAATGTTCCATGACATAATTTAATTTTAATTTGATATTAGCTCTTAGAAGGCAGATAAGAGAACAAAGACAGCAAGAGTAAACAAGAAGTTTTGCTCAGGCAAGGAGTGCAGATGGAGTGACAGAAGAGAGAAATCATATCAAGGAAGGTGGGTTCTTGTTTTGCTTTGTTAAATTTTTGAGATGGGAAATGTGTCAGCATGATTACAGAAGGATCCAATAGTAAGGGAGAAATCCAAGATGGAGCAAGAATAAAGATGGCTGCGTGAGGGGCTGGGGTTTTGGCTCAGCAGTAGAGCACTCGCCTAGCATGTGGGAGGTGCTGGATTCGATCCTAAATACCACATAAAAATAAATAAAATAAAGGTATAAAAATAGTTTAAATATAAAAAAGATGGCTGCATGAACAAAGTTATTGAAAAGTGAGAGGGGTATTCTAATCCACATTAAGGATGTGTCTTTCACTATAGCAGAAGACAAAGAATGTGAATGTGAGAATGGAGAGGATTGAAATGTTGAGCTCCAGAAACAAGAATGTTCCTGAAAGAGGCAACGAGGTCACACTAATCAACAGAAGAAGAAGGGGGACATTATAGGAAGTTTGAAAAAAATAGAAATCATCTTATTAAAAAGGAAGCCCGGTAGAGAGAAGGGCAAGATTTCAGACAATGTCCTGTGCCTATTTAAAATCAGGTATGACAATTTTTAAGTGTAACTAGGCAGCCTGAATGTGTTTTTTTTTTCTAGCATATTCTGATCTTATATAAGTATGAAGAAGAAAGGCAATTGAGTTCAGCCAGGCTTGTGACAGTCATGGGGAAAAGAGAAAGAGAAGGACAAGGGTGTTGAAGATGTTTGCAAGAGAGTGGTTATGAAATTGGTAGGTGGAAAAAAATGAAGATAGTGAAATTAACACATAGGAAAGACTTCTTCTATTTAGAATGATGGGTTGAACATATCTAGTGACAGGTTCTCTCTAAGTTGCTGAGGGCCTTGCTAAGTTGCTGAGGCTGACTTTGAACTTGCAATCCTCCTGCCTTAGCCTCCCAAGCTACTGGGGTTACAGGTATGTGCCACCGTTCCCAGCTTGTTTTGGGTGTTAACTTGGCCAGATTGAAGGATGCCTAGAAAATAAGTAAAGCACATTTATGAATATGTCTGAGGGTTTTCCAGAGAAGACTGACATATGGGTCAGCAAATTGAGTAGGGAAGACCCACTCTGGATGTGGGAAGCACCATCCAATAGGCTGAGGATCCAGATGGACCAAAAAAGCAGAACAAGGGGGAAACTTGGACAAGTGCGTGTGCATGTGCTCGCTCGCTCGCTTGCTCTCTCTCTCTCTCTTTCTCTCTCTCTCTCTCTCTCTCTCTCTCTCTCTCTCTCTCTCTCTCCATTTTTCTCTGCTGTTGCACTTTAATATTAGACTCCAAGTTCTTAACCTTTAAACATGGAATTCCAGCAGCCCTCCAAAGGAGGTATGGACCTTCAGCCTCAGACTGAGATGACATCGTTGGCCTCTCTCTGGTTCTGAGACTTCCAGCTTCCTGGACTGAGCATCTGTTGTGGTTTAGATATTAAAGTTAGAAGGTTAAATGATTGGGTTATGACAGCCTTAAACTAATCAGTGCATTATCCACTTGAATGGATTGACTGGGTGGTAAGAGTAGGAGGGTAGGGTGTGGCTAGAGGAGATGGGTCTCTGGGGGCATGTGTTTGGGGTATATATTTTGTCCTTGGAGAACAGAGTCCCAATGTCTCTCCCTCTCCCTCTCCTTCTCCCTCTGTCTTATTCCTGAGCTGCCTCCATTGGGCCCAGAGCAATGGAGCCAGCTGTCTGTGGACTGAAACCATAAACCCCAATTAAACTTTTCCTCCTCTAAAAGTGTTATTTTCAGGTCTTTTGGTCATGGTAGCAAAAAAGCACACAAAACAGCATCTATCAGCTCTCTGGCTCTTCTGCAAATGGCTATTGTGGAACTTTTCAGCCTCTGTGATCATGTGAGCCAATCTAATAAATCCACTCTAAAGATTTCTGTTTCTCTGAAGAAACCTAACTGATAAACCAGTGATTTGGGGTGTTGGGAATATGGCTAAAAACAAGCAAATTTTCAAAGAAATTTATGCCACAAACCCTCAAAAGTTTCTGAAATTAGAATTTAGGTAGCTCTGAACAATGAAAGAGATACTAGCTGATGCTGAAAATAATATGGCTAGTTGAAAGTCTAAGAAGCAAATGGTCTCCAAAGAACTCTCTCCCTTCCTCCAAGCAGAGACAACGCTTCCTGAACCCCAGGAGAAAAGTGAAGTACTATTCTCTGGGAAGGGAGATAAATTTTTAAAAGTCCCAACTTGGAGACACAAGGCCAGGTGAGTGTAAACCAGAAACTAAAAAGAGGGGTATTCAGGATAAGTCATTTATGCAGTGGTGAATGACCCTTCATCAATCCCATCCTGACTCAGATCCCAGAATGTGGCACCCAAGCTAATTTTAAATAATAATAAAGAAAAAAATCTGATAAAAATAATGAAAAAGCTATAGTCTCAAACTAAATTTAAAAAGACAATCAAAGATTTAAAAAAACCAAGGTAATCAAGATGTTGGAATTATCTAACAATTTTAAAACCACCATAACAAAAATATTTCAAAGACCAATTACAAAAACATGTGAAACAAACGAAAAAATAGAAATCCGTAGCAAATAAATAGAAATTCTTTGAAAATAAGTAAAGGATATAAAGCAAAATCAAATGGATATTTTATAGCTGAAAAGTTACAATAACCAAAATTAAAAACTCAATAGATAGGCTCAATAGAGAACAGAAAGAATATAGGAAAGCAGCAATGAACTGGAAGAGAGGACAATAGAAATTCCCCAATCTAAATAACACCAAAAAAATTAAGACTAGGGGGAAAAAAGAGCCTCAGGAACCCATGAGACTAAAATATCTATATTGTCAGAGTCATGAAAGGAGAGGAGAAAAAGGTAAGATATTTTTGGAAAAGAAATTATGGCTGAAAACCTTTTATATTTGGCAAAAGGCATAAAACTACAAATTTAAGAAAATGACCAAATATTAAAGAACACAAACCCAAAGAAATAGGTGCAGTGGTACACACCCATAATCCCAACTACTAGGGAGGGTAAGGCAGGAAGATTGCAAGTTCAAGGCTGGCCTGGGCAACTTAATGAGGCCCCATCTCAAAATAAAAAATAAAAAGTGATGGGTTGTAGTTCAGTGGTAAGGCACCTCTGGGTTCAATCTCTAGTACTGCAAAAGAAGGAATAAAGGAAATAAGTTTATACCAACTTGTACCATAGTTAAAATTCTAAAAACTATAGAAAACATTTTTTAAAAGTCTTAAAAGCAATCAGACAAAAATGACCTTATCTATATGTTTAAAAAACAAAAAATTCTAATGACAGCAGATTTCTCATCAAACACTATGAAAGTCAGAAGAAAATGACACAATATTTTTCAAGTGCTCAAAGAAAAGAAATGACTACTTAGAAATCTATACTTGGCACAAATATCCTTCAGAAATTAATGGGAAATCAAGACATTCTCAGATTAAGCAGAACTTAGAGAATTTGCCATCAGCCAACCTAACCTTATAAAAATAGCTAAGGAGGCATGGGGTTGATAGAACACTTGCTTGGCACGTGTGAGGCACTGGGTTCGATCCTCAGCCTCACATAAAAATAAAATAAAGGTATTATGTCCACCTACAACTAAAAATATATATTTTTTTTAAAAGAGAGAGAAACAATGTTTCTATTTTCCACTCAACCTAGTCAAATGACAAGAGCAAAAGACTATGGAGATAGATAGATAGATAGATAGATAGATAGATAGATGGATAATACATAGATAGATACACACATACATATATATACACACTTATATATGAAATTAATTCCTAAAGAAACTAATAGAAAAGTTATATAAAACTTTATACCTAAAAGCACTATAGAATAATTAAAATGGAATTTTTCTGCTGTTGAAGCCCCTATTGTAAACTATAAATGCTACATGATAATGATATGTCAATGTCATTTCATCATTTGTAACAAATGTACCATTTTGCTGGGAGATGTTGATAATGTGTGAATCTACACATGTGTATGTGCTGGAAATGTCTTGGAATTCTCTGTACTTTCCAATCAATGCTTCTGTGAACTGAAAATGCTCTAAGAAATTCCATTTTAAAAGAGTGTTCAAGAAACCCACAGGTAGGCAGGACAAAGAAAACAGAGAAATGAAAAACATAATAGAAAACAAAAATAAATAAATAAATAAAACACTTAACCAACTGCATATAAATTGCCGCAGTCTGGCTGGGCACAAATAACCAAGCCGCCACAAGGCACTTGTAGGTTCAGACAGGAACTACTTTATTGCCTGAACTCTCATGGCACTCCATGCGTGCTCCCCGGGAACTCTCCCCGCCCTCAACCGGGCTCCGAGAGAACTCAAAAGTAGTGGGCGCCCTGAGGCAGCAGAAGTGCCCTATTGCAGGGGTCTATATACAACTGAATACACAGCCTGTTTTAATCCAGCATCATCCAGTCACAGCAATTATGCATAGCTTAACTTAATTATCACCATCTTGATGGCTCGCTGGTGTGACCTCTCAACCACTCCTTCTGGCAAAATGCTGGGCGCCATCCCGACTCGGCTGTGGCTCTCAACAATAAATAATTAAATGTAAATTGTTTAAATATACTAATCAGAAGAGAGATTGGCAGAGTGTATCTAGAAACCTCACTCAACAATATGCTATCTACAAGAAGTTCACTTCAAATACAAAGATTTAATGCAGGTTTTCAAAGGGTATGTTATCTATATATATATATTACAAACATTAATCAAAGAAAGAAGAAGTGATTATATTAAGATCATATAAAGTAGGCTTCAGGATGAAGAAAATTACCAAAAATAAAAAATGCCATTATATGACAAAAGAGTCAGTTGACCAAGAAGATATAGCAATCCTAAGTGTATATGTACCAAACAACAGAGATGTAAAATAAAGGAGGAATAGACAAATCTACAATAGTATAGACTAAATAACCCTCTCTCACCAATTGATGGAAAAACTAAATAAAAAATAAGATGTAAAATAACTCAACAACACATCCCATTAACAGAATCTAATCAATATCTATATAACACTCCACCCAATAATAGAATACATGTCTTTCAAGTGTTTGTGGGGTATATACAAAATTAGACTTTGTTCTTACCACTGAAGTATATCCCCATCCCTTTTTATTTTGAGATGGGACTTCATCAAACATAAAATAAATCAGAGAGTGTGTCTACAACCACAATGTAATCAACTAAAATTTAATAACAGATAACAGAAAAGTCTTCAAACAAACACTTCCAAATAATGCATGAATCAAAGATGAAGTATTTAGGGAAATCAAAAGACAATTGAATTGATTGAAAATTAAAGTACAACATATCAAACTGTAGGATACATCTAAGCATATCCCTCATTAGAATACATGCAAAAATTCTTAACATAATATTGGTAAATAAAATTAAGTAGTATATAAAAGGAATTATATACCATGACCAAATGAGGGATACAAGGCTATTTCAATATTCAAAGTCAATCAGTGTAATCCACTACAGTATCAAGTTAAAGAAGAAAAATCACATGATCATATTAATCAGTGCAAATTCAATACCCACTCATGAATTAAAAGAAAAACACTCAGTTTCACTTCTTATGCTTTAGGAGTCTTACTGAGGAAGTCAGTTTCTGAGCCAGTATAATGGAAAGTTGGGCCTACTTTTTCTTTTAGTAGGTGCAGAGTCTCTGGTCTAACACCTGGGTCTTTGATCCACTTTGAGTTAAGTTTTGTACAAGGTGAGAAATAGGGTTCAATTTCAATCTAGGGTTCAATTTCAATTTCCACTACATATGAATTTCCAGTTTTACCAGCACCATTTGTTGAAGGGACTGTCTTTTCCTCCCGTGTATTAAACATACACTAGTATGAGATAACTGTATTTATGTGGGTGTGTCTCTGTGTCTTCTATTCCATTCATCTTCATGTCTGTTTTGCTGCCAATACCAAGCAGTTTTGTTACTATAACTCTGTACTAGGAGTTTAGATCTGATATTGTGATGCTACCTACATCAGTCTTTTCTCACTAAGGATTATTTTGGCTATTCTGGGCCTCTTATTTTTCCAAATGAATTTCATGACTGCTTTTTCTATTTTTATGAAGAACATCATTGGGATTTTAGTAGGAATTGCATTAAATCTGTATAGCACTTTTGACAGTATGGCTATTTTGATAATATTAATTCTGCCTATCCAAGAATGGGCGATATTTCCATTTTCTAAGGTCTTCAATTTCTTTTTTTTTTTTTTTAGTGTTCTATAGTTTACAAATGTAGAGGTCTTTCACTGCTTTTGTTAAATTGATTCTCAAGTTTTTTGTTTGTCTGACTAAAGCATAAACAGTGAAATATTACTCAGCTATAAAGAATTAACAAGCATTTTAAATTGGATAGTTTTCCTGATTTCTCTTTTGGCTGATTCATCATTGGTATATAGGAGTGTGCAATAAGTAAAATCAAGAACTGATAAATGAGACGGTATCAAAGCTTCTTCACAGCAAAGGAAATAATCAAGACTGTGAAGAGAGAACCTACAGAATGGGAGAAAACCTTTTCCACCTGCATCTCAGGTAGAGCATTAATCTCCAGGATATACAAAGAACTCAAAATACTTAACACCAAAAAATTAAATAACCCAATCAATAAATGGGCAAAGGCACTGAACTGGAACTTTACAGAAGAAGAAATATGAATGGTCAATAAATATATGAAAAAATGTTCAAATCTCTAGCAATTAGATAAATGCAAATTAAAACTATACTGAAATTTTATCACACTATAGTCAGAATGGCAATTATCAAGAATACAAGTAACGGGAGGACTTCTGCTGAACCCCGGTGAGAAAGGCCTACCTGAGTCTTGGGTGAGGGTCTTCCGGGGTTCTTTGGGGCCAGAGGAATCCTGAAACCATGAATCACCCACATATGCTTTGAGACATTTTCTAGATTTCTTCCTGGAAGCCCTGCAACTACCCTAAAATTGAATGGATTGCAGAACAGACCTATGTATTCTGGACCATCAATGAAGCCAACAATTCAAAATTCAGATATTGTCTTTGCAGAAAAGCTTAGCCAACATTTTTTGGTATCCAAAAAGGTGACATTGTGATTGTAAAAAGCCCAAGTGATCCAAAATCAAATATTTGTAAAAAAGTAATTGGTTTAGAAGGAGACAAAATCCTCACCACTAGTCCATCAGATTTCTTTAAAAGCCATATTTATGTGCCAACAGGTCATGTTTGGTTAGAAGGTGACAATTTACAGAATTCTACAGATTCCAGGTATTATGGACCGATTCCATATGGACTAATAAGAGGATGAATCTTCTTTAAGATTTGGCCTCTAAGTGATTTTGGATTTCTATGTGACAGCCCAAATGGCCACAGATTTTCTGATGATTAGCAAGCATTATTACTTTTAACTTGATTATTGTTTCCTGTTCAAGTGAATTTATTACTGCAATTGAAACCATGTACTTACCAATAAACTATTTGCTGTTCAGTTTTAGTTATTTGTTAAATGTAAAGAAATACTCATTCTGCAAATTCTTGAGTTCAAAATATTTGTGTAAAAATAAATATAACCCAAGATCAGTGTTCCATCTAAATTTTATGTTAGATATAAAATATTTGCAGAGGGACCTGAATGACTATATCTCACTTGCAAATTTTTGTCTTATATAAGTAAAATGAAAATAATCTATTCTTCTTGAAAGTGCCTTATACTTCAGCTATAGTCAGTAAGTCAGAATAGTAACTATTTTTATTTATATGTTCAATCTGACAACCTCAGGAGTTCATTCTAAGTAAAAAGCTGCTAAGTTATATGCTTGACTCACTCATTTGAAGTTAAGTAAAAAAGTTTCGGGCTGGGGATGTGGCTCAAGTGGTAGTGCGCTCGCCTGGCGTGTGTGCGGCCCGGGTTCGATCCTCAGCACCACATACCAACAAAGATGTTGTGTCCGCCGAAAACCAAAAAATAAATATTAAAATTCTCTCTCTCTCTCTCTCTCTCTCTCTCTCTCTCTCTCTCTCTCTCTCAAAAAAAAAAAAAAAAAAAAAAGTTTTGGTGATCCCATAAATGATTCTATGAAGTTCTTTAAATGAGTTCTAATTTAGACTGTACACAGAATATTAAATATATAGGGGGAAAAAGGAATGCAAGCAACAATAAATGTTGGCGAGGATGTGGGGAAAAAGGACTGCTGGTGGGAATGCAAATTGGCTCAACCACTATGGAAAGCCATATGGAGATTCCTTAGAAAACTTGGAATGGAACCACCATTTGACCCAATTACCCCTCTCCTCAGTTTGTACCCAAAGGACTGAAAATCAGCATATTACAGTGATGCAGCAACATCAATGTTTATAGCAGCTCAATTCATAATAACCAAGCTATGGAACCAACCTAGATGCCCTTCAACAGATGAATGGATAAATAAAATGTGGTACATATACACGTTATGGTTTGGATGTGAGGTGCTCCCCAAAAACTCAAGTGTGAGACACTGCAAGAAGGATTGGATGAGAAATCATTGGGTTATAGCATTAACCTAATCAGTGAATTGATCCCTGAGGAGATTTACTGAGAGGTAACTGGAGGCAGGTGGGGTTTGGCTGGAGGAAGTGGTTCATTGATGGCAGGGCTATGGGGTATATATCTTGTATCTGGACAGTGGAGTCTGTCTGTCTCTCTCTCCCACCTTCCTGATCATCACATGAGCTGCTTCCCCCTGCCACATTCTTCTACCATGGTGTTCTGCCTCACCACAAGCCCCAAAGAATGGAGCTGGCCTTCTATGGACTAAGACCTCTGAAACCTTGAGCCCCTAAATAAACCTTTCCTCCTTTACAGTTGTTCTTGTTGGATCCTTTAGCAACAGCAGTGAAAAATCTGACTAAAGCATACACAGTGGAATATTACTCAGCCATAAAGAATTAAATTATGGCATTTGCCTGTAAATGGATGGAACTGGAGACTATCATACTAAGTGAAATAAGCCAGTCCCAAAAAACCAAAGACAGAATGTTCTCTCTGCTACATGAATGCTAACCCACAACAAGGGGGATAAGGAGGAGAATTATAGAAGTTTATTGGATTAAACAAAGGGGGAATGAAGGGAAGAAAGGGGGGATAGGAATAGAAAAGACAGTAAAATGCATCAGACATAACTTTTCTTTGCTCATAAATGAATACATAACCAGTGTAACTCCACATTATGTACAACCACAAGAATGGGATCCTAATTGGAATGGGTTGTACTCCATGTATTATATGTCAAAATACACCCTCCTGTCATGTATGTCTAAAAACAACAAATTAAAAAAGGAAACAAGATACACTAAAAAAAAAAATAGTGATACAGGAGAACTTTCTAAACTTCATAAAGAACATACACACCCGAAAACCTCCAGCTCACAGCATAGTTAATGGTAAGATACAAATGCTTTCCCCATAAAAGGAGTAACAGGGCACTGATTTCTGTTCTTGCCACTCTTAGTAAACAGAATGATAAAAGTTCTATCCAGACCTATAAAGCAAGAAAATGGAGTAAAATACAAATAATTAGAAAAGAAGAAATAAATCTCTTCCTGTTTTCAGATGATATGATGATCTGCATAGAAAATCCCAAGGAATCTCAAAAAAAAAAAAATTCTAAGAACTAATAAATGAGTTCCACAAGATTACATGATACGATAAACATAGAAAATTTTAATTGTACATTCTATATTCCACCAATGAATGTTTGGAACTCAAATTTAAAAATATAATACCATTTTTCTAGGTTTGATCCTCAGCACCACATAAAAATAAATAAATTGAATAAAGGTATTATGAAATATATATATATATATATATATATATATATATATATATATATATATAAAATACCATTTCTAATCTCTCAAATAAATTAAATAGGTATAAATCTAAAGAAATATGAATAGGATTTATATACTGAAAACTCCACCAGGCAGACAAATGACATCAACGAAGATCTAAATAGATGGGGAAACATACCATGTTTAAGGATTGAGAAACTCAATGTAGTAAATATGTCAATTCTCTCTAAATTTACCTATACTTTAATGCAATTCCTACCAAAGTTCCAATAAGAATTTATGCTAAAATTTATATAGAACACAAAGAAATTAAAATAAAATATTTGTAAGAAAAAAAAGTGAGAGGAACTGGTCTAAGTTCAAAATTTATTACATAACTGCACTAATCAAGACTGTACCCAGAGAGAACATAAATGGCATTGTTCTTGGTATGGTGAATTAAAGAAGAAAGATCACACACATGATATTCTACTTGGAATTGGCCAACATTTTTAAATACTGTAAGTATAGAATCCCCAAAGGTGTTTCAACATTGTAATAAGCTTTAGGTAAGTCTATGTAATATGATAAACCTAAATAAAAATCAAAACACTGAGTCTCTCAGTGTTTTGAATCTGAAGTTGTCTTTTAATCTGAAGGACAACTGTCTGGTTTTGCATTTTCTCTTAATAAAATGATTCACTGTGTTTGGTTTTAGGGGAAAAAAATAGAACACATAAAATGCCATAGAAATGGAAATGCTAGATGTTCTGAAAATATCCAAATGAATTAATGTGCTGATTTTAAGAGAGAAGACAAAAGCGATTAGAATTATAAATTTTGATTAGATTTACTAGATAGAAGTGAAATTTCTACTTCTAATAAGATGGTAAATTACATAGTAAGCAAGAAACTGAGAAGAAATTGTACTAGTCGTATTTTATGTGCTTTTCCCTGACAACACTGGCAAAGATTTACAGTTTTTTTTAAAAATGCAGAAGAAGCCAGGCGCGATGGCACAAGCTGTAATCCCAGCAGCTCAGAAAGCTGAGACAAGAGGATCGTGAGTTCAAATCCAGCCTCAGCAATGACAAGGCACTAAGCAACTGAGTGAGACCCTGTCTCTAAATAAAATACAAAATAGGGCTGGGGATGTGGCTCAGTGGTTGAGTGTCCCTGAGTTCAATCCCTGGTATCTAATCAATCAATAAATAAAAATTTTAAAAAATATATTTTAAAATACAGAAGAGCATTCATCTTTAATTACTACAAGTCTGAAGGTGAAAAGACCTCTGGTAGAATTTACCCTCCAAAAACAACCATCAACTTCCTAAAAACAAATGGGACTTGAATTTAACTGTTGGAAGACAATTCTGGCATCCCTATTGTAGTGTAATACAAGGACTAGAGGCCTAGGGAAAACCAAGAAATGGGTCACATGCATTCACAGGTTGCTGAAGAAGGCAGGTGAGCTTCAGTGCAATAATAAGAACTTGGGCACAACCTTCAGAGCAAAGACGCTCACACGTGAGCATCCATCAGTCACCTGGTAGGCCTGAGGAAGCCGAGATGTCTGGGCCCCCTGCTCAGAGTATCAGATTCATAGGTTTGGGGAGGGGCTAAGAGTCTGCATTTCCAACAAGCTCCTGGATGCTGCTGATATTGCTGGTCCAGGCACCAAACTTAAAAAACCACTGAACTAGAGGAACTTAACACATTCGTTTAGCAATTACTTATAGAAATTATCACAAGATAGTATCTGTCTCCCAATGTGCTAATATGCTTCCCTTCATCAGAAACAACGTGTTTTCCGTCTTAGAACTCTATAACCAATTATACTGAATGTCAGCTGAGTTTTGGGGATACATCTACATTCCAATCCCTCGGTGGTTTCTACTCTTACTCAAAGAAGCGTCCATTTCCAAGAAGAAGACAGAGTGAAATGAATCAATAAATGACTGTAGGGCAGACCCCAGCTGAACAGTTAGGCTCCCTTGCAGAGACTTCCAGCCAGCTGTTTTCGTGTGTAGCCATAGAATGAAAATCTAGAGGACAGCCTGCCTGAATGAAGACAACACAGAGAAAAAAATGAGCAGAAATGGAGAGAGACTGAGTTCACTGACATCTCTGAGCCCCTGAATCCAGCATACCTGAAGCTAACTACCCCCAGGCCTATCAGTTCTGTGAGATCATACATGGATGTTTGGTCCTGAGTCAAGTTGAGTTGGGTTTTCTGTCCCTTAAAATTGAATGAGTTCTTTTAGAACATTTATAAACCCCAGGTCTTAGCAGACAGCACTCACTGGTCTGGTCCTGATTCCCCCTGTTCTTGCTTTAATTAGTTTCTTTCAAAGAATTCAAATAAGTTAGGGGGCTGGGGGTTGAAAGGATGTATGTGGAGTGGTGAGGAAGAGGAAAGGACCAGGAGCCCAGGACCAGAGAGTCTGGTTGTTAGCACAAAAGACCAGGCCAAATGCAAACTTCATGGATCATCTTGGCCTTTTATTTAGGAATGGGATTGCACCCATGGGAATGGACCCACTCTCCTGTTGCAAAATAAGCCACTGAACAATGGAGGGGACTGGGCTTATATACCTAGAGGTGACTTAACTAATGAGCATGTCAGCTTGCACACTCAGAAATTTGGGGTCTGCTTTACTGGGCAAAATGGGAGGGGGTCTGGGGTCACTGGTCAATATCTGGGATTTATCTCACTGGACCAGATGGAGGGCCTGGGGTCAGTGGTTGGTATCTGGAAAGGATTTATTTAGGGAAGGATCAATGCTTTGGCCTCTTCTCAGAGACTGCCTTTCTAGATTTGATGGAAACCTCCTCCCCTGGGTTTGTCTTATCCCCAGAAAAGAATGTATTGGGAAAGGATCAGTGCCACCAAGGTGTGGCTTTCTTTCTCACTCCCCTTTTCCCAGGCCTCACATTTTTTTGGGGGGGAGGGGGTGTCATTTTCCATATCTAATAACAGTCAAGTCAGGTCCCAACGGCATTAAGGGGGGACCACCGCAGAAAGTGATTTCCACTCTGCCACTCCACAATCACAGCACTTGGCTCCGGTCAGGTAGCTTCTGTCCCGTGGCTTGTCTGTCACAGCAACCCCATGCCATCTCTCTGCCTCTGGTCCCTGCCTCCTCAGAACTTCACCAACCCAGGGCCCCTCTTGGCTCCCACTCTTCCTCAGGGTGCTTCTTTACACAGTTGTTCAGCTCCCACCCTGGCTCCTCACAGCCTCTTTGTCTTGGTATTTCCTAGTCCAAGGTCCTGAGAGAGACTCTGATTGGCCCAGCTCCTCTTTGTGGGCAGGGCAACCTCCCAGGTTGCTGAGGACCCACCACTTGGCCGCCCTGAGTTTAGTAAGCACTTTCTATTGAGTGAACTACAAGGAGAGTTCTTGATTTTTTTTTTTCCAAGAAGGGGCTGTGAGGAAAAAAAAAAAAAAAACTCTACATCTGGCTTGTTTCTCCCAGTACAAAAAAAAAAAAAATGCATGTTTTTCTTTCTGCCTAGAGATCCTTTTCTTTCCTCTCCCTTTCTCTGCTGAAAAGGGCCACTTCAAAAGTCATCTCTTCCAGGAAGAGAGTGTTACATTCCTCCTTCACAGTGCTTCCTCTGTCGAAGCACCAACCATCTGGTGCCATCACTGTGCAGATGGAGCAATGTTTCAGTATTTTAATTGATGCAATTTCTGCAGGATTTCCCAATACCTCAAAGCTCCCCCCATTTTGAGGAGCTAGACTTTGAGAACATGGGAAATCATAAGTGCCTTATTCTTGGCTCTTGTATTTCTAAAATCCATTTGGGGAAGACAAACCTAGATTTCAGAGTTTGCTTATATGTATGGAGAAAGAAAAACTGCCCCTGATGTTTGGAAATGAATGCTACCAGCCTGGCCCTGGTTTTGGAGGATGTGGCCTGGCACTTATAAGAAGGCAGCCTGTTAAACGTAACTAATTTCACAGAACATCAACAGTAGACAAAGCTCGTCTGAGATCATGATGGATCAGACAAACACGAGACCACTTCATAGGCACGTCTGAACAAAGAACGTGATTGTTGCCAAAACCACAAAAATACCCAACATCTCCCTCTCCAAGTTAATACCAATAACTGCTGCTTCTTTACCAGCTATTGCTTTAGCCTCTACCTACTCATTCCTCCTTCTAGATCAAAGATGCAAGATAATCACAGAATTACCCTACTTCCTGACAGTAACAATCTAGAGCAATACCCCATTTCCTTAAACTCTTTCCAAAACCTCTTAACACAAGCCCAAATCCTGTAGGTTCTTTCTAACTCTTACTAACAATATCCCAATTCCCTGTGGTATATGCTCCTACTCACTGCAGTGAGTTGTAAACCCAATTAGTTCAACTACAAATGCATTCCCCTTGGTCTTATCTGTGGGGGGGGGGGTGGATTGACATTCTGAACCGTGAAGAAGTCAAGGCACAGTTTATGCTAAAAATAAAAAGATGTAAAGGAGGGGTCAGTGGTGCACACCTGTAATCTCAGGTAGGCTTGGGAACATGAGGCAGGAGAATCATAAATTCAAGGCCAGCCTCAAAAATGTAGTGAGGCCCTCAGCAACTTAACAAGACCCTGTCTCAAAATATTTTTTTGAAAGAGAACTGAGGATGTGGTTCAGTGGTAAACTACCCCAGGGTTCAAACCCCAGAACAACAACAAAAAAATTTTAAAGAATTCATGTGGTCATGCAAAGTTAATTTTATTCCAATTCCCAAACACAGTAGATCATATAATATTTTGAATATTCTACAGTTCAGGAAATTGGGACAAAGGGAATAGGGGATAAAAGAAAAATACACTGGCATTATGCTACTGAAAAATAAGTACACCCTACAAGAATATTGGGTTGACAGGTTGATATAAGACAGTATTGCATTAAGTATGAAGGAAGAAATTTGAACCCTGATGGTTCCCTGAAAGAGTAGCCCTGCCATTTACATTCCCATCTACCCCATCTACCTCCACCCACCCTCATGCATTCAGAGTCTTTTGGAAGTAGGATATGTAAGAGAATTCCCGCATAGGTGTGAGGCTGAGAGGTAAAGAGCATCTGTAATCAACTCCTAGGTGGTGCTCAGCACTGGGCCAAACCATGGACTCTCCCTAAGCCCAGTAATGTGTAAGGAAGCAAAGTCGAGGGCTGGGGTTGTGGCTCAGTGGTAGAGCACTTGCCTAGCATGTGTGAGGCCCTGGGCCAAACCATGGAATCTCCCTAAGCCCAGTAATGTGTAAGGAAGCAAAGTCGAGGGCTGGGGTTGTGGCTCAGTGGTAGAGCACTTGCCTAGCATGTGTGAGGCCCTGGGTTTGGTTCTCAGCACCGCATATAAAGAAATAAAAAAGGTCAATCATCAGCCGGCAGCTGGAAGTTTGCTGGCAGCTGGAAGTTTGTTGGGGCCCCTTTGGCTGTGGCTCTCAACACCAAACCATGGAATCTCCCTAAGCCCAGTAATGTGTAAGGAAGCAAAGTCGGGGGCCTGTTTTACTGCAGCTGCCACAATTTGCCCTTGTTCATTAATGTCTCTGGCATCTAAAGCCTGTTTTACTGCAGCTGCCATGACTTGCTCTTGTTCATTAATGTCTCTACATAATTTAATATATGTGTTTAAATCTTCCTGTTTCCATGGTCTAATGATATCTCTGCACCAACAATTTGCTTGGTCATAAGCCAGTTGTTTTATTAATGGCATTGCTTGTTCTGTATTCCCAAAAACTCTGGTAGCTGTTTGAATAAGCCTATCTACAAATTCAGCGTAAGGTTCATTAGCTCCTTGTATTATCTTAGATAATTGACCTTGTAAACCTCCATGTCCTTGTAAAGTCTTCCATGCCTTAACTGCATCTACAGCAATTTGTAAATATACACCAGGATCATATGCAAGTTGTTGCTGCCGATCCTCATAAGGTCCCTTTCCTAACAACATATCTAGATTTCTCTGAGGATAACCAGCTGCTGCATTTCGCCTAGCCGTCTCCTTGCAAAATTCCTCATTGGCAACCTTCCATAACAGGTATTGTCCTCCAGTTAACACAGCTTTACAAATATTAGCCCAATCTGCTGGTGTCATGTTTAAGTTGGTAATGGATTCGACCAAGCTTACAGTGAAGGGTGCTTGAGGACCATAGGTTGTTACAGCCTCTTTTAGCTCCTTCACTGATTTGAAATTTAAACCCTGGTAAATTCGCTGCCCTCCTACCTCAAATACAGGGCATGCTTGAGATCCTGTCTCAGGATCCCAACTATCAACTGCAGGGGTTGGGAGTCTCTTAGCATATGGAGGTGGTGCTGTTGATTGGACACTTATGCCCTCTGGTGATAGAATGCTGTTAGTAGCAGTCTCCTGTAGAGGTGGTGCTGTTGGTTGGAGACTTTCGCTCTCTGATAGAAAGGTGTTATTAGCAGTCTCCTGTTGTAACTTTTCCCCTGATGGCTTTTTCTGCTCTAAACTTCCTTCCTCTGTCTCACTAGCTTGAAAGACCTTCTCTTGTACTTGAATCTTTTCCTCATTCTGACTAACTTGAGAGACCTCTTTTACTTGAATCAATATGTCTTCTCCTTCCTCTACCTTTGTCTGATCTGAAGGCTTTGGACTAAGCAAACTAGATACGTTCGTCCATAATGGCAATGTGCCAACTGGCAGAGTCCCTGGGTTGTTCTTTTCTATTCTTTTTAAATCCTCACCATGATGGTTCCATTGTGATATATCTAACAACTCCTCCTTAAAAAGCCATGGGCTATATTTTTGTATTATATCAACGTATGCCCTGACTGCTCTTGATTTTATTGGGAAGCCTCCTTGCTCTAACAATTTACTTAACACTCTTTCGGTTTGTTTTTTACTAATTTCTACTACAAAGCCAAAGAAGTCCCCCAATGAGCAGTTCTGTAGTCTGAAGGGCAGGGAAACAGCCCAATGAACATGACCGCAGAGGAGCCAATCAGCTAGATGTTGCTGGGGCCACTGTGAGCCAATCATCAGCCGGCAGCTGGAAGTTTGCTGGCAGCTGGAAGTTTGTTGGGGCCCCTTTGGCTGTGGCTCTCAACACCAAACCATGGAATCTCCCTAAGCCCAGTAATGTGTAAGGAAGCAAAGTCGAGGGCTGGGGTTGTGGCTCAGTGGTAGAGCACTTGCCTAGCATGTGTGAGGCCCTGGGTTTGGTTCTCAGCACCGCATATAAAGAAATAAAAAAGGTCCATTGACAACTTTAAAAATATTCAAAGAAAAAAAGTTTTTTAAAAAGCAAAGTCGAAAATAGCCACCAGGAATTCCCAGAGGAAGGCCCAAAGCTTCCTCCCAGAGTTCTCAAGCTTCTGAGCACAGTGCACAGAACAGCCAACTGTCTGGGACAAGCCTTGTGGTTAGGACAGACACAGCTGCATTCTACATGGATCAGCCCTTAGGGACCAGATGGACATGAAGTGCTCAGTGGAGGCCAGATGGAAGACAATCTCTCCATTCCCTGACGCCTTGGCATTTGGATACCCACCCCACCCCCAGAACTCAATTGCATTCCCATGGAAGGGGAGGGGGGCAGGAAATCTGAACTGACCATCTATATTGTTTGAAAACATTCACTTCCCATAAGAATAAGAGCTCAAAATAGAAATTGATTTACATTCTAGAGACAAGAAATTGGTTTCACTTCTGGGAACCTGAATTTGTGTAATTTCTGTTGTCATTCACCCTAGGGTACAGATCTCTCAACTCTATTGACTGAGAGTTACGGCCACACCATCTGTCTAGCTTTTTCACTGTGCCCTAAGTTCCTGGAATATTGGAACCCTATATTATTTGCCACAGGTCAATAAGTGCCTACCACAGTGTGGGTTTTGCAGGTGTCCTGAATCAGTCATTAACCAGCTGCACAGCCTTAGGCAAATTTTTTTAATTGCCTTGAGATTCCATTTTCTCATGTTAAAATAAGGGAATCTACTGATAAACATAAGGCATATTTTTGCACTAATTATAGCAAAGACTAGTATTACATTGGTAATATGTATGAATTGTAGACTATTTTTTAAAAATGAAGGGTTTTTTATGTTATAGCTATACACTAATCAGAACTAGGTTAACTACATTCAACTACTCCTTTAATCCAAAAGACTCAGAGTAGTCCTTAGGGAACCTAATTTAATGACTAGATAAGGCAAATTTGTAATTAGTGTATCAACTGCTTATATGGAATTAAGTCTTTCCAAAGTGCTGGAAGGTTCTTGAAACAGTTTATCTTAAGTAGACCAAGTATTCTCAAACGTGGCTCATCATCAGAAACATATGGAGAACTTTATAATCAGAGATACCTGGACTCACCATGGAGATTTCTGATTCCCTGGGTCCTGGTTGGCTCTGGAGTCTACATGTTTAAAAACCTTCCTGGGAAATTCCAGTGATTAGCCAGGTATGAGAATCAATGCATTAGAAAACAAAATTAAATAAACCATGGAAACTCCGACCCTATTGGAATTATCATGGATGCCAAATTAGTTTCTCTCTCCTTTTCATATTAGAACATGATTTTTCTTTTTTAATTTGATACATTAGTGGTAAAGGGCCATAGTGTTGGAGAGCTTCTTTAAAATAAACTGGAAGGTTGAGGGCGGACTGGGAGGAGGGATGTTCTGTTCAAATGAAACAAGTTTATCCATGAATTGATCACTGTTGAACCTGGGACCAAGAATGGGTTCTATTTTGTTTCTATTATTTTATTCTACTTTGGTATATGATTAGAAGTTTTTAAAAAATAAAACTGAGGCATGTAAATAATAACTAAAGCCTCCTGTTTCTCCCTTCCCACACTCTTGTTCCCCAGTAATAACTGTTATTGGGAGTTGATTATATTACCTTCCAGATATTTTTCTGTATATTCCATTTAAATCTCCATTTATTTATTCCACATAGGTGCCAACCTCATGACAGATCCTGCAATGAAATTGGTTTAGGAAATGTGACTAAAAATTTTTCCTGGGGAAATCACTGTAAACCCCCTATCCACCTTCTTTCTGTTTCCTTCACACCCACAACTACTGTTTCACTCCAACCAAAAACAGAAGCTGGCGGCTGAACTCCCAATCCAACTGCCTCAGAGCCATTATGGCCCACAGGGCAATTTCTCTTCTGATTCTCCCCTCTTCAGGAACTCTGAAGGCTTTGAGAGCAGCCAGACAGAGTCCAAATCCCAGATTCACCATTTTGTAGTTGGGGATTTCACTCAATCTCCCTGAGCGTCAGGATACTAACAATAGAGCCAACTCTTCAAGATGCAGTGATAAGTAACATCTTTGAAGTTTAAATTCTGGTCCAGAATCTTCTCATTAATATGTTTTTGCTTCTCTGTGTTTTTGCCAGACTCAAGCCCAAAACCCAGTTCTAACCTTCTATGCACATGCACGCACGCATACACACACACACACACACACACACACCACAAATAGACTAAAGTTTCAGGGGTTTTAGCACTAAAAAATAGGATAACTGAAAGCCTCCTCCCAACACAAAGCTCTCTTTCCACTGAGGGGGTATGGGAATGGACAGACATATGTTCATGTAGATATCCATGTGTCCCAAGCACAACCACCCAGACAGTCACTTCCCAGGTTTTGGTCTTATTTCTGTTTTTAACTCATAATTTCACAAATTTATTTTCCAACTCTTCCTTTTGGTATGATGATGCAGTACCTTGAGCAATAGTTTTCTGAGACCATCTTAACCCACCAAAACTCCACTTGCAACACATTTTCCAGAACCTGCTTGGATTAGTGTTCCTTGACACTAGATTGCATCTTATCTAGGGATACATCTGCACAGTGGGTATACATCTAAAATTTATGCATGCATACACATATATGCATACTTACATGCATATACAGTGACAAGAGAGAGAGAGAGAGAGAGAGAGAGAGAGAGAGAGAGAGAGAGAGAGAGAGAGACAGCAAATGCCTCCAAATACCTAGGTCATTACCTAAATTTCTCATTTGTAATCCAGATATATTCAGCTCCATGTACTCACAGGCAGAGATACACTTCAATGTGTATTTCCTAGCATGAGCACACACACATATGCAAACACATATATAAATCTTTTTTTGACCCTATAGTATACGTAGTTTGAAAAGTTTGTTAGAAGAACCAGCCTGGTAATAATTCACTGCACCTCATGTATAATAAGCAGCAATGCTCTGGCCTTTATGATGAATTGCCAGGGTAACACAGGGACATCTTGTTTGCATTTCAATGCACCAAGTGTCAGATTCTTATTTCATTACTAGCCGGCACATTAGTGGACGGTTTTTAATTTCTTTTTTCCCCCCCTTTAGCAAAGCTCCATGGAGACCTCTCACTCTTGCCACTTGCATTGGGAACAAGGTTGCATTATTTTTAAATGCTATAGTGTCTGGGTCTCACTCGAAATGTTGCTGAATTAACAAAATAAATGATAGCCTACCACCAGCAATTCTATCTGGTTTTTTCTCAAAACACAAAATTTTCACTTGCTTTTATTGAACTCATTCTATAAAAAGGAGATTATTAGAAGATTTGTGGCATCTTCTTTGTATTTTAACGTGGAGACCATTCTCTGTTTTTAATGTTTTGTTTTTCTTTTACTCAGATTCATATTGTTCTTTTTGTAGAACAATATGTGAAACTACAAGAAAATATTCTCAGAGAAAATTTGGTTCCGAATTACCAACTGGAATCTGCAGAATTGCAAACAGCTGGGGGGCTGCAGGATGCTTAGACCTGCCATGAAGCCCCCCAGGCTGCCCCACACTAGAAGGCACCAGACCAAAATGCTGATTCCACACAAGTGAGAGCACATCTTTTTTTCTAATTTCTCTAAAAAATTGAAGGGAAAAAAAACACACAGATTTCTGGTCCCACATCCCAGACCTTCTAATTCAGTAGATCTATTATGAGATCTGAGAATCTGCATCTAACAAGATCCCAGGTGATAGTGATGGTGACACTCAGGAAAAAACACACGCCAGGGTGGGAGTCTAAGCCAAGCTCTGTCACTTATCTTCTGTGTGGTGCTAGGAAAGTTATTTTACCTTTCTGAGTTTTAGATTCCTCAATCAAATGGAGATCATAATAGCACCTTCCTGTAGGTTAATTGTAACGTAAAATGAATATATGTATGTGTGTGTGTTTGTGTGTGTGTTTGTGTGTGTGTGTGTGTGGCACAATTCTAGGCATGTAATAGATATTCAAGAAATATTAGCTCCTAGACAGGTGTAGTGGTGCACACCTGACATCCCAGCCACTCAGGAGTCTGAGGCAGGAAGATAGCAAGTTGGAGGCCAACCTGGCAACTTAGCAAGACCCTGTCTCAAAATAAAAAATAAAGAGGGCTGGGGAAGTAGCTCAGTGGTAGAGCACTTACCCAGCACACCCAAGGCTCTCGGTTCAACCCCCAGTACTGCTAAATAAATAAATATTATTTCCCCTTCTCATGGAAAGGAGATGAGGTAATAAAGTCCCACACCTCACAAAGTGCAGGAGTTCCTCTTCCATCCTGCCTGCCATGGTCATTAGGCACCTACCTGTTTAGTCACCTCCAAATGTGAGCTTTCTACTGTAGGGAAATCCATCCCTGTGTGGTAAGTTCTCCTTGCTAGAAAGTTGTGCTGAGTTGGATTCTATATCCCTGAAATTCCTTGTTCCTGCCCTCCAGAGTCACAAAGAATAAAATTTTCTCTAGTTTCAATTTTTTGATTCAGAATATCCTATAGACCTATCAACCTGATGAGTGGGCTTCTACAGGGGCAGATCTTGACCTGCTTGGTACACTTGTTTGTGTTTATTAGTGACTTTAATGATGGATTCTTTCACTTATTCATTCTGTCACTGAGCATAGTATGTTCATAGAACTCTCCTAAAGATGAGGCTGGCAAGATGAATAGAAGCTGGATTATGGCAGCTCAGGTGGGTCAGTCTAAGAAGCCTAGGTTTTTCCTCTAGGTGGTGAGAAGACTCACTAGTTTTAAAACAGAGAGTGAATGGTCAGATTAGTATAAGCAATGGTCAAATGTGTATAAAGATCACATTGATAAGAGTTTGACAAATACATAGTTGATAGGTGTGGTGGCACACACCTGTAATCCCAGCAGCTCGGGAGGCTGAGACAGGAAGATAGCAAGCTCAAAGCCAGGCTCAGTAAATTAGCAAGGAACTAGGCAACTCAGTGAGACCCTGTCTCTAAATAAAATATTAAAAGGGACTGGGGATGGGTTCAATGGTAAAACGCCCCTGGGTTCAATTCCTGGTACCAAGGGGGAAAAAAATGAAGAATACATGGACTGTGGTGAGACTCACTCCAAAGAGACCAATGAAAAGATTATAGAGAAGAGGAAACAAACAGGAGAGATATCAAGCAGTCAGAAAGAACAGAATGTGGTCATCAGCTGTGTGTGAAAAATAGGAAAGCAAGGGGTCTTGGATGATGTCCAGGGCCTTGGCAACTGAATACATGGGATTAACATTTACTGAGAAAGGTAGTACTTGATGCAGACCAGGCTTCCTAGGAAAAAAAGGGTCCAGTTTGGGCACCTTGAGTTTCAAGCACTTCTGGTACTCTGTAGGTAATGTGATACATGGGCATGAATTCTCAGAAGTGAGATGGATGCAGACTTAGATGTGAGTGTCAATGGCTGATAGATTTCAGTCAAAATTATAGGAATGATCAAAAACACTCAGGGTAAAGGAGGAAAGAAGAGGTCAGGACAAACGTTTAAGGAACAGAAACATCTGAGGGACAAACGAAATTAAAGGAACCCACCAAGGACAGTCAGAGATAGAGGGGACACAGTCGTAGTAAAGAAAGCAAAGAAGAAAACCAAGAAGAGATTCATGGCTGACAGTATCCAGTACCACCGAATGAGCACTTCCAGAAAGATGCTCATTGGATATAGTGATGCGGTGAGGATCTTGGTAGAAAAGGGTCTATGGGGTGATTGTGGAGAAGACCAGGTGATTGCACCCTTGTTAAAAACAGGTAGAAAGAAATAAAGTGGAAATGATAAAATTACACTCTCTCCAAAGAACTTAGAGGGAATAAAAAGAAAGGCAAATGGAATGAGGTCAAGGAAGGATATTTTGATAATATCAGAGAAAAATTGTGTATGCCTTATTGTGGGTGGCAACAAGTAGTCGTGGCCAACACTTCTTACATGAATCACCTATGTGTTTATGGGTGAAATTCTGTGACTGACAGATGTGAATGTAAAGAGGGTCATGGCTGAATACTTGATGTCAGTCACAGCAAAGTCAAGAATAATAAAGAGTTGATCTGGAGCAGTGGAGGGTAGAAATTTGGCTTGATTCCCAAACTATGCTGATATTTTAGTAAAATGAAGAGTAGTCATTTTAAGGCTACTTCCAAACTCAGCCCCACTTTGCCCCCAAGAAATGTCCTCATGCCTCCTCAAGAATACGTAAGCCTAGAGAAGGGAGAAGGAAGATGATTGCTATATTAGGTGATGGGTATCTGCCTCATTACTTCACCATAGGCATGCCATGAAGGTAGAAGCAGGGCCTGGGGAGCAGCTTCTCTCCAAAGTATTCAGCCATGATCCTCTTCACATTTATTTTCTCTCCCCCATCCCCTCCTCACCTCCACTAATAACCTTCTCCCTGGATCCAGTATTGGCCTCCTTAACAGTCGAGGGATAGGAGGTTCTGGCCCACCACCCCCCATAGGACACCACAGCAGCAAGAGCAGGCACAGCCCTACAAGAGATCGTAAGGATGTCCACTGCCTTAACTACACCTCTGTCCTTACATCCTCTACAGCTCAATGCATCTTTCACTGTGTTCCTTAATGATTATTTATTGAATTAAAATGCACTTAGAAGTACTCTCCTTTAATATACAGTATTTTTATCCAGTTCTCCAAGACAGAGAAATTCTTACCATCCTGGGATTCCCAGAATATTCACCTCATGAGAGAGGGCCATAATCAGACCTTCAGTAAAGCAGACCCAGCTCCCAACAATACGGGGTGGCAGGCTTTGCCCACTGTGAACAGATAAATTCTCACGTAGGTGCCTGAGGTCTTGTGAGTGGTAGAGCCAGGATTTGAGCTCAGCCCCTCTGGCCCTAAAACCTGTGTTCTTCGAGACTCATCGACTATGCTGTCTTTACCTACCCACATAAATGGCACAAGGAAGAGAACATCCTGTCCCCAAAGCTCTCCTCTACCTGGCAAACATTGTGCCCTGTTCTTGAACAACCTTTTGGAATGATAGTCATCAAAAGACCCACTGAATCTCTTAGGGCTGTGACTAGGTGAGACGAGAGGCTGACCCTGCACCTACCTATATGACACCATGAATGAGTGGCACCTTAATTTTTGCACCCTCCAAGTCCTGTTACCTCATTCTAGTCCCAGACCTGGCTTTTCTTAAGGATTTCCTTTTGATATTCTAAAAAAAATACTATTCAGGGATATATAAAATATCTATAAACTTATTTCAACTCTCTACAGTTCTGTGTATGAACATAGATTCTGGAAGGGTTTTCATATTGAAGAAGGTTATTTCTGGGTTGAGTGATTGAAATGTATCTTGGGACAAAGATGATAAACAGATAATTTATTCAAGAAGTTATTTCTAGAAACCAAGAAGAATGGAACAGGGAAGGAGAAAAAGTCAATAGGAGGATGCTATCAAGTTGAGCATCACCATGAGCAAATGGTGGTCCGTCAAGCCAGTTTCTCCTGAGGAAATGAAGAGAAGTTTTCTCAGAATTATTCCCCTCTCCCAATGATCACCATGGAGTTTTATGTATCTGCTGGCTTCCATCCCCACTGATTGAGTTGTCAGTGTTGGGCTGTGTGAGTGCCAAGCAGACTCCCACTGGCATCCCATGTCATAGTGTCACAGAAGACCTAGGTCAAGGAACTTAAGTCAATGTGCTATTAACGTAAGAAGGTCAAATCCTGTAAAAAGTCATTGGCCATAGCTGAGGCTGGGATAAGGCTCAAACAGAATATAAAGTGTCCAGTATGGGGTAATTTTCACTTTTATCATACTCTTTTAATTTGCTGGAATTTTTTGTAATCAGCATGTGTCACATTATAAAGATACTATATAACCTTCATTTTAAATAAACACCTATTTGCAATAAAAGATTCCTTTGCCAAGAACTCCACAACTCTTGCCAAGCCAATGTCTACTAGTAACTGACCTTACTGTCACAGTTGCAGGACCAACTGTGTGGCATGCTGGAAATTAGGGGCCCTTTGTAAGTAGAAGAACCATCTGTGGACTTTTGTTGCAAAAAAAACTTGAATCCCCTTCCTGGTGTACAAGTGCTCTTCCCCCCACATATACACATGGGGGCAACTTCCATGGCTTTACATAAAATTTAAGTCCACCAACATTCCTAAATTTGTTTCTCCAATCCAGACTTCACCTCAGAGCTCCAGACTCTGTATCCACAACTGCTAGCCTGACATTGTCCTTATATATCTGAAAGTTATTTCGAAATTGGTATGTTAAATACTAAACAACTCAGTTTCTTCACAAAACTATTCCCCCTCTTGGTCATCTCCATTGTTCTAAGTTGATCTGTGCTCCTCCAAAAACTCACGTGCTGAATTCCTAACCCTCGAAACCTCAAAATGTGACCTTATTTGGAGATAGAATCTTTAAAGACAAACTTAAGTAAGACCCTTTCAGTAGACCCTAATCTGTTAAGACTAGTGTCTTACAAGAAGAAAAAATTGGACACTGACATATACAGAAGAAAGACAATGAGAAGACCCAGGGAGAAGCTGCTCATCGGCAAGGCAGGGAGAGAGAGACAAGGAACACATTCTTCCATTACATCCTTCATGGGGAATACACCCATTCCAACACATTGATCTTCAACTTCTGGTGTGCAGAACTATGAGAAAAAATAACATGTTTTATAAGCCACCTACTTTTTCACTGCATCTCTAGAAAACTAATACACCATATAAACAACTCATAGAACCCCACCAACATCTAGTAGCTAAAAGCCAGAAAACTGGGAGTCATTCCTGAGACATCTTACCCATCCCACCACCAACTCATAGCCAAGTGTGTGTGTCAATCCACAAAGTACATCTCAATCTGTCCACCTCTCTCCTCCTCCATGGCTACCTCATGGCCATTATCTGTTGACTAGAACCACCTCAGCTATCTGATAATCAGGCATGTTGTTATTAGTCCCCTGCAGCACAGCAGATGTGGACTTGCTAGTGGAACTTTGTCATTGCCTGACATTGGGTAGTCAGGGGAGGAGTTGTTAGGGGAAGGTGATGAATTGGCTGGGGTCACAATTCCTGCTTTTCCTATTCCAACTGCTGAGCTGGCCTCTGACTTCTGACCTCTTCTGCCCTCCTCAGGCTTGCTCTGACTCAATCCCTGCCTCCACCTTTAAACTTAATCTCACAGTGCTGACTTTAGATGCAGGGCTTTCAAGGCCTTGTTTCCAATTGGGATCTTCCTTGCCTATCTGTGCACGTATGGCTCCCTCCTGCCCTAGACTGTTCAGACTCTTAACACCTGAGGGGCCTAAGTCTCCCCTCCTCAGGCTCCCCCTGCAGCATAGCTCCCCAGTCTATGCAAGACCCACCCTTGCTTTTGGTCATTCCCCAAAACCTACAAGAGAAAGTCCAAACCCCCTACCGTGCAACATGGCACCCAACTGCCTGGCCCCCTTGCCTCTGCAGCCCTCCTCTCCTGAACACTCTAGCAGCCTACTTACCTACCAGACCACTCCATTTAATATCTCCATGGTTTGTCCATGCTGTTCCCTCTGCCATGATTGCTTCTCCCCCATCTTTAGTCCTGGATACTCTAGCAGGCTCTTTGAGACTCAAATCAGATAGTCACCTCCCTCCAGAACCTATTTCTCACCCTTCCACACCTACCAGTCTCCAATACCTCTCCTCCTGCTCCTGTATACTTTCTCTCCCTACACTCCACCCATTATATATGCTTTATTTCTCCATTTCATCAGTAAACTGTGAGTTCTTGGAGGGCATGGACCACCTTTTATTGACTTTTGTATCTTTAGACCTAGCATCATTGCTCACACACAGAAGATGTCAATTAAGTGTTGAGCCAAACTGTTCTGGTTCCCAGACCCACTGCACCCTAGGTCCCAGGCACAAGCTCACAGCGGGGTGCCATATTTCACCTTCTCCACAGCAGGGGATCTGGCTCCTGCTTTTCCTGAACTGAGTCACATGGTCAAAGCTCTAAATGAAGTACACAGGTGGTAGAGCCTAGATGGCTTTTTTAAGTTTCTCAGGAAAAGGAAATTGTGAAATGTCCCACTGGGGCCATGAAGCAATCTCTCCCAGTCCAGACTTGTGCCCAAAGCCAGCTGCTTGGGCCAGGAGATAACGGGGCCCCATGCTGAGCTGCCAGCAGCAGACTCAGAAAAAGTAACAAATTGACAACATTCAGGAAGAAGATTCCTCATTTCCAGTAGTATCATCTATACCCTGTGGCATAAAAGCACCTCCTGCCTTATTAACGTCTTTTACATTTTTTTAGTGCTGAATCCAAGGTGAAAGGGAGGAGGGGGAGAGGGAACGTCTGTACCAGAGTCCTTTAGGAACTAGGAAAATGCTGTGGCAGAGATGAATTGTAGACCCAGAAATAGCATTTTGGGGATGAAATGTATAATGTTCACTCTTTTTCAAAAAAAAAAAATGTTTAATACAGCCCAAATGACATCACATCAGGTCAGACAGAGCAGGAGGAAGGAAGAAAAATACTGAGCATGAGAAGAAATTAACACAGACAGGCACTTCCTAAAAATGGATTCCATACTGCATACACTGAAGACCAGAAAGAAAAATCTTCATCATAAAAAAAAGCATCTCCTCCCACCACAGCTAAATACCAGCTGGGCTCATTTAGGCTTTTGAGCACTTCAAATACTGATATCAAAACTTGAAGGAAAAATGACATTTATTGAGTCTAGTTAGGCTCTCTTCCTGATCATATTCACTAAATCAAGTCCAATTCACCCTCACAGAACCATGCCAAGTACCCTGCAAAGCTTCTTGCCCAGAACTGCCAGTTCCCTCACTCCCCACCTCCCCAAAACATCAGCAGTCCTGTGTGTCACCAAATTCTAGAAATCTAGAGGTTAACATGTGCCCATTAGAATTCTCATAACGGCAAGTAACAGAAGCCCACTCCATCTAGCCTAAGCAGAGAAAGGGGATTATGTTTATTTATTTCAAGGCCACTAAGCTGTATTACAAAGCCCAAGAGGAAAAATGCAGCCTTTCTCAAGAAAGAATTCAAAAGTGGAACTAGAAAGTCACCAGGATTTTGATTCCAGCTATCCTCTCTGACCCTCTTTGCATATCTGCTTCACTGTCCTGTCACTGCAGACTGGCATTTCTTGATCTTCAGTCCACAGGACAGGGTGCATTACCCAGAGTTCCTGAGACACCATGTTGCTACACAAATAAATGAAATAATTGAGGTACACTGGCATTTATTTCAGAATTCCCAGAGCAGGGAATCTGACCCTCCCAGCCTATGAAAGTTTATCGTCTCTGTTCCACCCAGCTGCAGCTAAGGGAACACATGTTGCAGTGTCAACGGCACTGCTTGGGGCCTCCCTGGAGCATCCAGAAGCAGTTCCCAGGATAGCAGGTGTTCCTGTGCTGTCCGAGGTCCTGAACCAACACTGTATAGAGCACCATTATGCCTCTCCCAGCCCTAGCAGTGCTGAGTCCTGTTCAACCTCTCCCAGGAAATCTGAACCAAGTGAGGAAGGAGAAGATGAAAAGAATGCAAGAGATGTAGATAGACAGACAGACAGATAGGTAGATGGAGAGATGACATGCAGGGACATCAAGGGATTGCCAAGGAATGACTTTTAAATAATGATTTATCAAGAAGGAAGCCACAACCATGGAAGAAATTGTAAAGGGAACTGCAACATTATAATGGAAAAACAATTAACACACTGACCTGAAGGACAAAGATGACGGAAATGCAGTGTTCTCATTCACTGGGTTATAATTTCTTTTATTTTCCTTTTTCTATCTTGATGGGAAATTCTTAACTTTTATAATTCCATGTAACAAACCTATCTTAATATGTATAGCATTGCTCTGTTTATTCTTTAGGCCCTTTATATTTTTTATTTCATTAACATATTTATGTAGATTTGTGGCATAAAACATGATGTCTTAAAATACATACATGTTGTGGGATGGCTAAATTGAGATAATTAACATGCATTGCTTCATATACTAATCATTTTGTGGTAAGAACACATAAAAATCTACTCTTGGCAATTTCAAGGATACATTTTTCTTAAATATAGTTGCAATGTTGTACAATAGCTCTCTTGAGTTCATTCCTCCTATTGAAATTTTCTATCCTTTTACTAATATCTCCACAATCCCTTCTACCCAGCCTCTAGCAACCATTATTCTGCTCCCTCTAAATTTGGATTTTCTAGATTCCACATATAAGTGAGGTCAAGCAGTATTTGTCTTTCCGCTGCTTTACACCTAAGGACTCCTCACACTTTTATTTAATTTTATTGTTAAACCATAGAAGAATGCAATTTTCATAGGTTAAAACTGCCAAATATTAGAAAATTTCAAGATAATACATATACATATTTTTAAATAGATCTATAGACTTAAAACATCGGTTCTTGGGACCCTGACCTCTGTACCCCTGAATCACACTCCACAGAGGGAAACATTTTCATTGTTTAAACCGTTTCTTCTGATTCCTTATTTTAAATAATAATAATAATATGTTCTTATTTCTTGAGATTTCTGTTTTATACTTTATATATGAACTTGCTTCTGGGGCAGGGGGACATGAACCATCTCAATGTCACCAAGCACGCTGGATATTGTCTGTGTTTCAGTTGTTTTATGGAAATATTTCCACTGGAGCCTTCTGTCCTGCTACCCAAATCTCAACTGGGGCTCTCTAGACCTGCTAACTTTTCTATCCAGGAACCTCTATTCCTTCCATCCTGGGAATTTCCATTCTCTCCTATGTTTCCCTTTCCTCACATTGTCTTCATGCTCTCTTTCTTGGTTTGCAATCTCATTTGTGGAACACACACTCCGTAGCTTTCTGAATATCAGGCAAAAGAAATATTTGTTTAAAAACACATATGTTGGGCTGGAGATGTGGCTGAAGTGGTAGCGCGCTCGCCTGGCATGCGTGCGGCCCGGGTTCGATCCTCAGCACCACATACAAACAAAGATGTTGTGTCCGCAGAAAACTAAAAAATAAATATTAAAAAAATAATAATAATTTTTAAAAAATAAAAACACATAAGTTTTCAAAAGTCATTCTACCTTCACACTTGATCAATGGTTTGGTAGCACATAAAATTCTAGGTCAATATTAACTTCTCCTAGAATTATGAAGGCATTACTCATTGTCTTCCAGCTTCTGAGGCTGTGGATTAGTTCCATGGCCGTTCTGATATCTGATTATTTACAATGTACAGGCTTATTCTCCTTAGAAAGTCTAGGGCTCTTCTCCACATCCTAGTGTTCTAAAATTACATGAAGATGATAGATGAGAGAGAGCCAAACCCCATTAATTCATTGTTGGGGCTTAAATTCAGAAATTCCTGTCCTGTATTTCTGAAAATTTCTCTTGTATTATTTCTGTGATACTTTTCTATCCTTGGTGTTCTCTCTTCTGAGCTTCTATCAGTCAACTGTTGACATTTTGGACTCATTCTTCAGTTTTCTTATCTTTTTTCCCCTATTTTCTATCTCTAGCTTTTTTGTTCTACTTCTTAGGAGTTATATTCCACATTTTCTTCCTCAATGCTATCTCCCATCACATTTATTGAATATATCATTTTATCACATTTTAAATTCTCAGAAGCACTTCTGTGCTGTATCATCTTTTATCTCTGCAGAGGTATCTTATATAATATTATCTCTCTGAGGCTATGTAGTTTTAGGGTTGTTTGTTTTGTTTTGAAGTTTTCTTATATATTTCCTGTTGGCATTTCCTTGGAGTTACTTTGTATTATTTGCTTGTTCTGATCACTATCTTTTCAATAGGAGACTTTTCTCAAGTGCCTGATGATCTTTGGTTCTTTGGTTTTCTATCTAAAAGTGAAGTCCAAAATGTTCTTGTGCCAGGTTAGAGCTTTTTGGTTGATGGGTTTTACAGCAGAGGATCATATGGTGACACAGCCACTTTGTGCGTGGGGTTTCCAATAGCAGTACCTGAAGGTCTGTTCTTTCTTGTACTCTTTGTCCTTGAGATGTTACACCTTTTTATTCCTTCTATGATTTCAGTGAAATTTGAGTAGGAAAAAGAAATCAGTGTATGGATCTAATCCACCTCACTGAGCTGCAAGTCTTCTATTATATTTATAATTCATGATTTTTTCTGGGAAATTGGGGGGTTGTGTGCTATTTATGTGCCTACTCCGAGTGATGACTTGTCCCAGTTGCACCTCAAGACCAACAATTTCAGTGTGGCTTTGGGGCCTGTCACTCATTATATGGATCTTCCTTGCAGCCATTCAGAACCTGGCACTGATCTCCTCTGAAGAGTAGCATGGTTTGGTGGGGCAGTGGGGAGAAGCATCTGCTTTGAGACACCTCTGGGTTTTACCCCAGCTGGGACCTCAACTTGGCCTCAACATCTCCAAGGCTTGATTTCTCCAAGTGTGAAATGGGTATAACATTAGAAAAATGAAATAATATTACACAGCTTTTGCTGATGTACTGCTAGATAGCAGGTGTCCTACTCAGGCTCTGCAACTCTAACAGGAGAGGGCATCCAATTGACTGAGCTTCTATCAGTATTAGTTACGTCTGGGAATCGAGGGGCTTCATTCTTTATATTGTGAGGCCAAAGGTGTGAGACAGGAAAACTTTGAAATAGAGATGCCGATAGAGAGAGCAGGTTTGTCCTTGTACTCTATAGCAAATGGAAGATTTCCAAGCTGGGGGAGAAGGAAGGAGACGCTCTTTTGGAGCCCAACACCCTGTCCCTCATCCCTGTGCCAAGCCCAGGGTGGGCAGAGAGGTTCTGAGAGTGGAGAGGACTGATACACTGCCCATCCTGGATCTTTGAGGGTGACAATGACAGTGACAGGTTATGACATTGAGAGGCTATAGGAGTTCCTAGAGTTTGCATGGACCCAAGTAGAGGGCAGAAGGCCACTGAGAATGAGCACTAAGAACCATTCTAGAGCCAGGCACAGTGGTGCACACCTGTAATCCCAGTGGACTTGGAAGGCTGAGGCAGGAGGATCAAAAGTTCAAGACCAACCTCAGCAGCTTAACAAAGCCCTAAGGACTTAGCAAGACCCTGTCTCAAAACAAAACATAAAAAAGGGCTGGTACCAAAAGGAGGAGGAGGAGGAGAAAGAGAAGGAGGAGGAAGAGGAGGAAGGAGAGGAGGAGGAAGAGGATGATGATGATGAGGAGGAGGAGGAGGAAGAAGAAGAAGGAGGAGGAGGAGGAGGAGGAGGAGGAGGAGGAGGAGGAAAAAAAAGACCAGCCATCCTGGAGGTAACCACAGATAGCACAAGGCAAGGGGACCTGAGAGCTGAGACTGGGGGACACTCTCTGAAATTGAATTTGGGATATCAACAGCACAGTAATACCAGGGCAGAGGTAGGGCTAAGCTAACAGATGAAGAAACCTAGGCTCCCAGGATGAGCACCATGCCATACTAAGATGGGATAAAGAGGAGGTCAGCAGCAGACCCTGAGACCACAGGCCAGGTGCCTCCTACCCCAAGGCCACTGGTTTCTGAAGACTCTCTTGACCAAAATGCAGGAGTATGGGGGAGCAAGCAGCATGTCTTTAAATGGTCAAGTTTTGAACCAGAAGTGATAAGAAAATACACGTGTTGCATTGAAATCTTGAACTATCATTAGACTACATTTTCTCCTAGGAGCAGAAATAGAGATTTGCCATCTGAGTTCTATGAGAAAATTTTTATTTCGATTCTTCTCATCTGAGTTTTATGGGCTACTATACTATTAAAGTCATGGTCATTGTGCTTGCTTCACATAGTTTTTATTGTTACTAAAGGAGGCTCCATCTACAAAGTCCCTGGATTTGGCACATAGTAAAAACTCAAAAATATTAGTAGCCTTTCCCTCCTCCTTCCAGACTTAACACCTGTGGGCTAGAGCAAGGAATGCGAAATCATGCAGAGAGCAGACACTCCCAGGTTGGGAGTCCCACCACCCACCTATGTCCCTCGGGCTGTGAAGCCTCACAGACACTGGCACCCTACACCCACATCCTTCTCTGCAGTCACGCAGGCTAGGCTTCTTTATCTGGTTCCTGTGACTTATTCTGTCCCTTTGTCCATCAAAGCCTGAGTCCTCAGTTGATCCAAAACACCACCATTTAGGACCAATGAGCACCTTCTCTCTTTCTTTTTCCCAAGTCAACGTGAACCCTCAGCCACTCTGCTGTTGATGTTAAGTAACACCATTTACTCTGGCAAGGAGTGTTCAAGACAGCCTGCTTCAAAGAAAGATGTGTGAAAAGGTCCCACTGAAGAGAAAGAATATCTTTCTATCAACTTCCAGGAGGGCAAATTCAAAACCTCTGTGACCAAAATGAGACAGTCCTGTCTAGAAGGTCCTCTACCATCTGAGGGTCTTAATTTCATTCATCTGCTTCCCCCATTTTATAGTCCTTCCGCCAGTTCTGCAATGTGCATCAATTTTTCCTTCTAGAAAAAGATGAGCTACTAAGCAACAGAAGATGAGATTTCCAGGAGAAAGTTAAAGGAATTTTATAGCCTATCTATGTTGTCCGTACCACCCAATGACAGCAGGGCCTTCATAAATTCTTACTAAAAATAATATTGTTTGAGTCAAAAGTGAAGAAAATTTTTCTGCAAGTCTGTGCATAATATAACTCTCCCTGCACAAAGCCTGGGATCAAGAACAGGATGTGTTATGATGCTGTTGTGATGGAAAGAACATTGTGCAGGGAATGAATAAACTCTGTCTAAATGGCATCTTGGAATAACAGTCCCAGGGGTGGATAAGCCTGGGTTTAAGAATCTAACTGTTCATTCATGGCACTTGTATGATTTACCAGAGGCATCCACACACATCTAGCATTGTGACACTGATTTGGTCAAGTCTCAAGTCAAATCAGAGTTTGACACAGCAATGAATCTGCAGTCAGCATCTGCTATCACACATTTAACCTGCAGCAGAAGTGCTGAACCTCTCAGCCAATTCCAAGGAATGCAAAGAAGACTCATCAGAATCAAGCGCCATCTCTAACCACCATTAGAGTGGCAATGTGTGCACTTTGGCCAATTCCAACCACCCAATATAGAATCAGTAACTATAATAACACATACACATATGGTACTTTTAAAACTTACAAAGATTTTTGAATAACTTTATGACTACTTATTCTCACAATGTAAGAATAGATAATTGTATCCCTATTTCAAAGGGAAAGAAACTGAGGCTCATAGGAAATAAGAGATTTGCCCAAGAGCAAGGAGCTGGTAGTGTACAGCCGGGACTAACACCCGGGTCATTTCAGTGGGTGTCACAGCAAGGCACAGTGATGTTATTCCCCCAGTCATTCACCTTTGCCCATGACCTTTTCCCATTCCTCAGGCAGCAGGTAGGACAGTCTGGACTTACTGCATTGGAAAGGAAGGAAAAACTAAAACATGAAAAAGTGAATTTCAAGCTTTTAAATTTTGGAACTTTGGGCAGAAAAAAAAAATTATTGTAAAATCTCAAAACCCTGGTTTCTGAGTACAAAAAAGGCAGCATTGTACAAACAGTAGAACATAACTGGAGGAAGAGCAAGTCATTTCCCCCAAAGAAGACTTCATTGGCCATGAGGAATCAGAGAAGTAAAAAAAAAAAAAGGAATATAAAAGTGGAGGTTCTGCCCCCCACCCCAGGTGGGTGCACTAGGTCCAGGAGACAGGCCTGTAGCAGACAGACTCTAAGGTCTCCCTCTTCCTGGTGTCCATGCTGTCACATAATCCCCTCCTCTTGAGTATGGATGGACTCTTAGACTTTCCAACAGAACATGATTACATATATGTGATTATATGCTGCTATGATTATAGTGTCCATTGACAAGGAAAAAAAAATCTTGTTGGCTACAAAAAGCCAGCTGCCGTATTGTGAGTTTTTGTGGCAAGGAACTGAGAGCAGTCCCCAACTGACAACAGGAAAATGAGGAGGACCTCCATCTGGCAGCCTCCAAGGAACTAAATGCCAGTAACCACTATATGAGCTTGGAAGATCTCTCCTCAGTTGAGGCCCAGATGAGAACTCAGTCCTGCCTGAAATCTTGACTGCAGCCTTATAATAGACCCAGCTAAGCAGTGACCAGACTCCTAACCTGTGGAAACCGTGAGATAAGAGAGCCTCTATGTTGGTGGTAACGTCATTAGGCAAAAATAGAAAATTATACAGATGAGTTTTAGAAATGTGTGGGGGATGGGATGTCTTTCACTTCCAGCTAAGATTCAGCAAGGTAAGTGAGGTCACTAAGTGTTTCACAGCCCCAACATAGGACAGTGAAAGAAAAATGGCAGTTGGAGATGTTTGAGCCTATAGTATCTCCATCACTTCCCCAAGTCTGTGTCAGCCTTGCCAAGGCTCAGGAGTACATCCAAAGAGCTAAAGGG
The DNA here is from genome assembly GCF_045843805.1 of Urocitellus parryii. NCBI lineage: Eukaryota > Metazoa > Chordata > Mammalia > Rodentia > Sciuridae > Urocitellus > Urocitellus parryii. Next base: position 101,199,300 of record NC_135532.1, on the reverse strand, counting down.
CATGGCTGAGGAGGGACAGCAGATAAGAAGGGGCTGTGGTCAAGACAAGGAAGTCCTGGACCAATGACACAGACATCTCAGCAGGTGCCACTAGGATCAATACCAGAAACTGAACTAGAGGTCGAAGATGCTAGCATAGACTTGTGATCAGAGATCAAGAGCTTACCATGAAGCCAAGGAATCTACAACTCCTCTGCCTTGATGCCACTCCAGGGAGACGGTGGGAGTGGAGGGGATGATCCTGAACAATCATGTTCAAACCTGAGCTGAACGTCTTTACTTGGAAATGCTTAAGTTGCATGTTTTGCCATCAACAGAGGAGGAGGACAACCAAACATCCTGAACTGTAGGCTTCTGAGGGCTGGGATAGCTGGAAATGCAGGTATCTTGGGATGTGGGGAGGAGCTGTTAAATGTTTCCTGGAGGAAATGATACCTGAGTTGAGGTTTAAAGAAGGAGTTAAGGACTAGGGATGTAGGTCACTGGTGGAGCACTTACCTAGCAGGTGTTTGTTCCCCAGCACAGTGAAGAAGAAAACAGATTCTATGAATAAAAGATTTCAAATTTTTATGGTTCCATGAGTTAGGCTTTTTAAGGTTCTAAGATTCTTTATTCCTAAAGCCTGAAGATCAAGGTGTTCTTGCTAGCATTGTTCTCTACTGGGTTTCTACTGTGGGAGAGAGAAGACATAAACTAATATATCCAAATGGCCTTGCATTTCTTCTTGTTTCTTGCATCCTTGGCTTTAAGACTTTCTTTATAATATGTATAGTTTCAAGAATCCAAGCAACTTATAAGACTGGTATGAAAAAGAGCAGTTGTACCCGTGGCCCCATTTCACCATGCAGAGAAAACTACTTTCAACTTTAAGATGCTTTGGTCTTGGGCTTTCATCCCTATCTGTAAGTAATACACTGACACTGTGTGTTACTTGGACTTTTCCACCATTCCTTCCAACCCCTCCACACACAGCTACTTCCTATTCCCAACCTCCCAATGAAGTTCATTCATTTTTAGTTAAATTCAATAAACTCAATGTTTACATAATTATGATCATATAAATACTATCCACAACTTATTCCTTAGGTTTGTAGGCTATGATTACTTGTATTTTCTAATACATTTTCTTTTCCGTGGAGTTTTAACATGGTCTTGGTCTTTCATCTGCTTAGTTTTCTATATTCTTATCATTAATTCAACTATATACAGAAATCTCTTCTCAATATGTTCAGAATCATTAGGCATGTATCATTTTTACATTCTTGAATATTTCTCTCCTAATCTTCTGATCTTCTCCAATGGTCTGAATTACTGCCTAAATCCAGTGCAACCGTGATCTTGAAATTTCCCTTTACCATTGTTATGGTTTGGGTTTAAGGTGTCCCCCGAAAGCTCATGTGTGAGACAATGCAAGAAAGTTTAGAGGTGAAATGATTGGGAAATGAGAGCCTGGATTTTGTCTCTAAAAGCTTTTTAAATCTTTCTTCATCCCCAGTGTTCTGAAATTTCATGGTGTGTCATGTTTGACACTCGATGGGACTTCTCAGTTTGGATACTTGAGTTTTTAATTCTGAAAAAGTTTCAAATTGTTTCTTAAATGATGTAGTCTTCTTTATTGTACTTGTTCTCTCTTTCTTCGACTTTTTGGGTATTGGACCTCCTGCACTGGTTCTATAACTTTCTTATATGGATCCTCCTATCATCTATCACCAGACTTTCTCTTCTACCTTTTGAGAAAATTTATCAAATTTTTCTCCTACCCTTTCTATTGAGCTTTTAATTTTGTCTCTCTTTTTAAATTTCCAATAGTTTTGGATTCATAGCATTTTTCTTGTCTCATGAATGAAATGTCTTCTTTTACCTCTGAGAATATTATAAATAGCTGGTTTTCACACTTTTTCCTACTGCAGACTGTTTATTGCAAAAGTCTTTGTATCTGTTGTTTTGGTCTCTCTCACACATGTAAGAAAATGTCTTTATAATATAGAGAGCCTGGGCCGGGGTTGTGGCTCAGTGGTAGAGTGCTCACCTAGCATGTGTGAGGCCCTGGGTTCAATTCTCAACACCACATAAAAATAAATACATAAAATAAAGGTTTAGAAAAAATAATAATATATAGAGATCCTATGCTACCAAATCCTAAGAGTGTGACTTTCAAAAGGTCCCTGGAAGCCCTAAGGATGTGTGGCTGGAATTAAACAGGCCCCTTCACAGTCAGGTGGTGAGGACTATTCATTAGGAAGCCCCTGGTGTCTGGGTACTGTCTTTCCCCTTAGCCTGATCAAACTTCTCAGAGAAGTTTCTTCCTGTTTCCTACAGGAGCAGTGAGGCCTGTACTATGGGTTAAGTGGCTCCTTGGATTTCTCAATTACTAGGTTAAGATTCAGCTTCCTCGGGTCTGACAAAGTCACTATCACTGGCCCATCTGCTTTCCAAGCTCGGTTGGTTGGATGAACTTGTGGACTCTCCTTTCTTAGTCTTTGTTGAATTTATGAATTCCAAAAATAAAAAAAAGAATCACTTTTTGGTCAGTGGGATTACAGGAAGAAGCAGGGGTAAATATGTGTCTTTTCCCTCAATCTACCCTCTCTAACGGGGAGTCCTCCATGCATTTTCATACTCTGCGCTGTGTGGATCTGAGAAGCCCTCCTTCTCTTGAGCCTTTACGAGCTACACTAGTTTCCTAGGACCGCCATAACAAAGTCCCAACAACCAAGTGGCTTAAAATAACGTGAATTTATCTTCTCACACCTGAGGGGCTGGAAGCCCAAAGTCAAGGTGTTGGCAGAGTTGGTGTCTTCTGCAGGCTGGGAGGGGGTGGTCTCTGCAGGCCTCTCTCCTAGTTTCTGGTGGTTTCCAGGAATCTTTGGTTCAGTGATGCGTCCTTCCCATCCCTGCCTCCATCTTCACCTGGGATTCACCCTACGCCATTTTCTCCTTCATTGTCTTCTCTCTGTCCACGTCTGTCTCTGTGTAGCCAAACGTCCCCTTTCTATCAGGACACCGGTCATATTGGGTTAGGCTCCATGCTAGTGACCTCATTTGAACTTGATCACTTCTGTAAAGATCCTGTTTCCAAAATAAGGTCATATCCGATGGTTGATTAGAGTTTCCATCTACCTTTTCTGAAGTCACCATTCAACCCATAACAAGAACCAACTCAACTTTCTTTCCCTGCATTCAAGATGACACCAAATGCACGTGAAGGGCCACCTACTTAGAGGTGTCTCCTGTGGAAATCTCAGCCACTGAAGTAAGTACTGCTCTCTTTGTGAAGTTGATGACTCTGAAAATGGCAGCAGTGTATGAGATAGAAGGCAAGCAAAGCTGTCCAGCGAGGAAGAGCAGTGACATCAGTGCTTCCAGAAGGTTCCCATTCAAACTCCTCAATTCAGGCACAAGGACACTGACTGCAGAGCCATGATTCACCTGACATTCCTCAATAACTCAGTCCTTTACCATGATTATTGCTGATACTTGGAACCTGGTCTGGAGTCAGGAAACTTGATGGTCTCAGGAGCATCCTTCCTACCTCACGTTCAACCTTTTTTATGCTTTAAGCCTGAAAGTAATGCAATTCTTATATTCTACCCCATAATATATACTTATATTAATACTCAAATAAAATCTTAAATAACTGACAGTAGTACATATTTAATTCTCTGGGAGAATACTCCAGGCTTATATCCTAAGGCTTATGTATCATTAACACAAACTTTTTTCTAGATACCCTTTTTGAGAGAGCCTTACTCAATGCAAAGGGCTAGGACAATGACCGGTGATGTTCTCTCACTCATATGGCTCTATAAGAACTTCCTCCCTGGAATCAAACTCAAAAGCTTCTTCATAGCAAAGGAAACAATCAATAATGTGAAGCAAGAACCTACAGAATGGGAGAAAACCTTTGCCACCTCAGATATATATCCCCAGGATATATAAAGAACTCAAAGAAACTTAACACCAAAAAAAAACAAATAACCCAATCAATAAATGGACTTAGGACCTGAACAGACACTTCACAGAAGAAGAAATATGATCAAAAAATATATGAACAAACATTCAACATCCCTAGCAATTAGAGAAATGCAAATTAAAACTACACTGAGATCCTATCTCACTCCAATCAGAATGGCAATTATAAAGAACACAAGTAATAATAAATGTTGGGAAGGATGTGGGGGAAAAGGCACACTCATACATTGTTGGTGGGACTGCAAATTGGTGCACCCACTCTAGAAAGTAATATGGAGTTTCCTTAGAAAATTTATCCCATTCCTCAGCCTATACCCAAAAGACTTAATATCAGCATACTACAGTGACTCAGCCACATCAATGTTTATTGCAGCTCAATTCATAATAGCTAAACTATGAACCCACCTAAGTGCCCTTCAACAGATTGGATAAAGGAAATGTAGTATATGTACACAATGGAATATTACTCAGCCATAAAAAAGAACAAAAATATTTTTTAATTTCTTTTTAGTTTCATATAGCCACAATATTTTTATTTTGTTTATTTATTTTTATGTGGTGCTGAGGATGGAACCCAGTGCCTCACATGTGCAAGGCAAATGTTCCACCACTGAGCCACAACCCCAGCCCAAAAGAACAAAATTATGGCATTTGCCTATAAATGGATGGAACTGGAGAATATCATCCTAAGTGAAATAAGCCAATCCCCAAAAAAACAAAAGCTGAATGTTTTCTTTGATATGCTGATGTGAATTTCACAATGAAGGGGGCAGTTAGGGAAGAATAAAAGTACTTTGCATTAGAAGAAGGGTCAAGAAGGGAAGGGGGACAGAATGGGAATGGAAAAGAGAGTAGAATGAATTAGACATTACTATCCTGTGTGCATATATGATCACGTAACCAATGTAATTATACATCATGTACAAGGAGAAGAATGAGAAGTTACATTCCATATAAGTATAATATGTCAAAATATATTCTACTATTATGTATAGCTAATTAGAACAAATAAAAAGAAGTGGAAAATTAAAAAAGAACGTTCTCCTTAGATCTTATGGACCAATCAATGGAAAATCCCAGAGAGGTGATGAGAGACGCAAGAGAAGCACATGTCTTTGTAGAGTGATATCACAAGGCAACATAACCCTGAAGAGAGAAAAGAGGAGGAACCAAGCCTGAGCTGAACTCAGAGGCAGCATGAGGTAGTATGACAACTATGGGCCTGGTCCCCAAAGACCAAGGATGGCTCCTGGTTCTGCCACTTCTGAGTCACATGAGCCAGGACAGACATGAAATGTTTCCTTTGGAAATCTAGGTTGAGAAACAATCCATTTGTCCCTCAAGAACTCTGGGTGACATCTGTCTGGAAAGAAGGCATGGAGCCATCATCTGAGGATTCTGAAAAGTAAATGCTAGCAGAGATGAGGGAAGGAAACCAGAGTAAAGGAACTATCTTTAAAAAGAAAAGAAAGAAAGATGAGTTTCCTTGTTTTATTCTTCAGTATCTCTGAACCTAGATTCAAAGCCAATCCAAAACCTGCATAAGAGGAGGAACAGAGAAACTGGGTTCTGCGTGTCATGAAGAGAACCCCGCGGGTTCTCTTTGTTTGCTTGCTTTTCTCTACTTGTTCACTCACCTCATGGCTCCGGATGCAGACAGGGTCACAGTAAGTAGGTAGCAGAGTGGGGAAACTAAAACCTGAGCTTTCTAGCCAAAAGATCGGAAGCAGAGGACCTTGGGATTGGTTTAGGCATGAACCTAGGATGCAGTTCTGGCCAATGAGAAATGAAAAGAGGCTCTGAGGAGCAGGGAGAGAAGGCAGATTTTGGTAAAATTTTCTTTGCTCTTATAAGGAAAGAGAACAAGACAGTCCTGTGCATCACACTGTGGACTGGGACCCCAGCAGCCCTGTGCAGCCACCATCTGAGCCCGCAGAGGACAAAGCTAACACCGACACAGAGCGAATGGGGGGAAAAAAAAACAATAGAACCCGGAGCCCTGGAATAAACCAGTCTGGAGTGCAGGGCTTCTTGTGATGAGAGATCATTTTTTTCTATGTTTTGAGTCAACGAAGAAGAATTTATGGAACCTGCAGCCAAAACATACCTAAGAGTCCTGTCCTATAAGGTACATGCAAGACAAGAAGTTTGCTAGACCAGAAGCAAGGGTCAGGCCCTTAGCTTCCCAGCCGAATATTACATCAGTCTTCCCCAGGGCTCAAAGGATATGTTAACTTTAGGAAAAATGAGGAAATAGTGTGCGGAGCAGAGAAGGAAGGGAGCCCTCAGGTATTTGCAAAATGGCTTCCTGGACAAGCACAGGCTCGATCAGGGATAGAAATCGTGAGGTCAGCTCCCTACCGGAAGCCGGAAACACCAAGGTGCTAGAAAAGATAAGAACTTGTCTATTCTTCCCTAATCTATCTTCTTTATCCAGTTAATATTCAATAAATGTTTACATAAATAAAATTTATAGGGAAAAGAATTGGAAACTCCCAGGTTTTTACATCCACCTACATTTTTTTTTTTTTGAGACTCATAATAGCACAGACACCATTTCCTTGAAGCTGTAGAAGTGGGTGTCTTGTTCTGCACTTTGCCTGGTGATGAACACACACTTTCACCCAGGAGCACGGTTCATGGACTTGTCAATTGTAGTGATCACACAGAATTCTGATACATGATGGTTCACCTAACCATTCCCATTCACTGGGAATTTTGGTCACTTTCCATCTTCCCCTAGAATGAATATGCTGCCATAAATATCTTTGTACAAATGACTTTTTTTTTTCAATTTGGATTATTGCCTTAGGGCATATTCCCAGAAGTAGGATTACCAAATCAAAGGGTATGAATGCTTTTATAGTTCTTATTACAAATTGCCAGCTTGCACTCCAGAAAAATGGGGACACCTTGCAGGGTGGCCAACAATGTATGTGGGTAGTCTTTGTCACAGAGTCTAATACGGTGGATTTTATCCATCTTATTTAGTTGTTACCAATTTAACATTGACGCTCCATAGCTGTTCAAATCCCTATTTCTTTCATTCTTATAGAGGCTGAACATTTCTTCATGCTCATTTACTATTTATAAAACAATAAAATAAAAAAGACATGCCTAGAAAGCAAATATATTTATTATATGATCTGGTGACATTATAAATTATAAAGGTGAAAGATATCATCTGCATGTCTTTATATGTAAGCAATGTCTTCATAGCTTTGATAAGTCATCATTCTGAATTCAGGTCTTAACTATAAGACTATATAATTCTTTATCTATGTTGGGCTGTAAGCCTTATTCATAATAGTTATAATAATTTTCTAATTTCTTCATTTCACTCAGTCCTTTCTTTTTTTTAACTCCCAAAAGTCAGAATTCTTTAATGATTGATTCGACTCACCTTGTTTCTGATGATATCTTCTATTACCTTAAATAACACAAATATATTTCTCTTTCGCTGTAGATATAAATATTCTATTTCATCCTCTTTTGATTTTTTTATGGTTTATTTTACGGTCATTTGTAAGGGCAAACCTGAGGTAAATTTCATTACTTCCTGGACTTCTGAAATACATGGCTAAACCTTTCCCTTATAACATTAACTTGCAAATAAGAGCATGCATCCATTTATTTCTGCCCTGAGAAGGCTGGTGCAGAGCAGCTCTGGGTCCAGGATGCTGTGGTACCATATGCATGATTCCTTAGTGTTGTGGTCCGGATCATGGGTTATAAGCATGGTCCCCCATGTGACAAGGTTCAAAGGTAGAACTTTTAGGAAATGATTGGATCATGGGGGACATAACCTCAGTAATGAATTAATCCATTTGAAGGATTAATAATTTAAGTGGACTACTGGGTATCCGCTGCAGGCAGATGGGGACATGGCTGGAGGATGTAGGCCCCTGGATAAGTGGCCATGGGGACTGTATCTGTCGCTGGCCCCTTCCTGTTCTTCTCCTCTTTTTGATTCTTGGCTGCATGTGCTGAGCACCTTTCTCCACCACATTCTTCTGCCATGATGTTTCTACCCTGGAGCAGCAGATCATGAACGGAACCTCTGAAACCGAAAGACAAGATCAATCTTTCCTCTTCTAAGTTGTTCTTGTCAGGTATTTTGATCACAGTGACAAAGAGTTGATAATGTGCTTAGTAACCAGAAAGACTAAGTAGAGGGGTACTTAAGAATCCTAAGATTAAAAAATAAATGCACACACAAACACACCACACACACACACACACACACACACACACACATATACTTTGTATATCTTTCTGAACTATTTCTTACAACTGCATGCGAATCTATAATTGCCTCAAAATGAAAATTTTGAGAAAAAAAAACATTTGCTAATGTGAACATTTAGCAAAGTGTTTTCTCTTAAATATATAAATTTCCAAAAGTATACCCTGACTCTCAATAAAAGCCTAGGAGCTCAGAGCGTAGCTGACTCTCAATAAAAGCCCTGACACTCAAGGCAAGGGACACCAGGTTGTGAAGTCTTTATCCTCAACCTCCCATTATTTAAGGAATCAGTCTTCCAACGCTGCAATGTTAAGGCCAAAGGCAGGTTTCGAAGTGCTAGTTTTAATCAAATTACCAGATATTTATTAAAGAGCACAAGCAATCTTGCTTGAAAGTGGGGCACCAGCTGTCAAGTAAACAACTTGGGACAGGGAAAATTAATATTTTTTAAGCTGCTAACAAACAGCCCCTTCCTGTTGCTACAGGTGAAGTTTAATTTTTGAAGCTGGGAAGCTGTCATTGGGGTAACCAAGTGGGGTTTGCATCCTTGAGTTTCAGCAGGAATTTGTCCTTGGTCAGGTTTCCTTTCTGCTGTCAGGGCCCACTCCGCTGACCTTTTCAGCCATGCAGATTGATAAAGCAATTTCTTCCTTCTTTTTCTGAGAACAGCCCAGAACCAGCCAGTGCTTTGGACAAAGATTGTTAAGTATTCTCTTCGCTAATGAAAATTTGGCTTATATCTCAACAGGACTGCCCTCACAAATCAGTTGTTTTAAAATGTGAATTTAAATGTCCTGGTCCATGAAAATTATTGCTTATTTATGAGAGAATTCCTTTTTTTTTTTTTTAAGTCACCAATGCTTATTCCCAGAAGGTTACCAGACCAGCCCTGGCCAGGTGAAACATAAGCCCTAATTACCTTGGCACAATGCAGCGACAGAACCCGGGCTGTGCTCAGCAAGTGCTCCCTTGGCCTATACAGCTGGGACCCCACACTTGAGGCACTGCCCCTTCTGCTGTTTCTGCCTCTATCCCAGCAGTCCCAGGCCCTGAAACAATCCAAATAGAACAAATGTGGATTTGAACCTCAATTCCACCATGGTGCAGCTGTGTGACCTTGAGAAATTCACCTTACCTCTCCCGTCTCAAGTTGCAAAACATCTGCAAAACAGGCGGTGGGGAATGTTACTTACTAGAGGGGTGCCAAGCAAATGTTACTCTCTCTCCCTGGCCCCTGCCCTGGGTTGGAGGCTTTGCCATCCTGTACACACAAGCTGCCCTTCAGTCTATCAGAGGGCTGGGCAAAGGCTCCAGCAGCCCAGGTGTCATCCTTGGAAGACTTCCTTGAAATTGGGGCACCAGCTTCAAGTAAATGACTTGAAATATGGAAAATTAATATTTTAAGCTGCAAAAAGTAGAGAAATTCCTGCCCATCCTTCCAACGGACACACCAGCAGAATCTGTTCTTAGCAGGCAGTGAGATTTAACAAGTGTGGGGACATCCTGGAACTGTGCCCAGGGGGACAGGGTGGTGACAGGGGTGGAGGATATGGCTCTGAGCCAAGATCCTCCTCACAAATTATAGGGAAGATCTTCCCACACTCTGTCCCTCTCCCCCCCGCATATAGAGTAGCAGTTGGCACCAAGGCTGACCTTGGTCTCCTCACATCTAGCAAAGAACATGAAGACCCCTAGAGGGCAGTAGCCACTGCCCAGTGGGCCACTGTCATTGATCTACCTGTTCAAGCTTCTGCTCTGTTGGTCTTCTTGGGCCAGAACAAATACCCAGGGCTCTTCTTCTCCCCGCACCCCTGCATCATCCCTCTGCTCCTTGAAAGAATTCTCCCCACACCTCCAGTCCTACCTTCCTCAACACACAGACACTGATCTCTGCCCAGACCCCCTTTACCAGGTCAGAGTGTCTGTCCCCGGGGTTCCTCTTCCAGAGTGTGCTTTGCTTCTGAGCGCTCTCACCCTGCAGTCTTCTCAGGATGATGCCTGGGCTGCTGGAGCCCTTCCCCAGCCACACTGACACACAGAAGAACCTCGGAGGGTAAGTCCCAGCGCTGCCTGAAGCCCATGCATGACAGGGGCAAGGGTCTCAAAATCAGTTCCATCGCCTTGACGAGGAACAAAATGGGGGATGACTTGGGCTCCTGAGTGCACCAATAATCCAGCAGGTCTGCAGCTCCACCCAAAGCCGCATTCTCTCTCTCCTCTGGGGTCACCCTACACCCTCTCTGGCCTCCCCCAGGAGCACTGCCTTCATAAATCACTCACCTGCTCCCCCTCATCTCAGATCTGCTCCTGGGTAACCTGATCTAAGGCACCACACTTACTTGTTACAATCTGATGAGACAGAGGGTCGGTCAGTTCACCACATATGTGTCGTTAGCCGTGTATATGCACATCCACACACACATTTGTGTGGAAAGGAGCGTAAGAACGGGCATGTTTATGTGTAGGTGTGGACGTGTGTAGGTGTGCTGTGAGTTTGCCTGCATTTGTGTGTATGTCCAGATGCGTGAGTTTCTGTCTGCAAACGCAGGTGTAAGTGGGAGGGGGGGTGCGGGGGAGGAAGTGGTAGTGTGTGTACACATGTTCACACCTGTGTCTTGCTCTCCCACTAAAGGGGATCAAAGGAAGAAGTGGCTTGAAGCATTTGAACACCCCCACAGCCCAGAGCCCACACATTTTCAAGAGTCCAACAAGTGGCTGGGTCCTGGATCACAATGGGATGACATTTCACCATAAACACAGCCCCGTTGCTCAGTTAAGCGAACATCAGCTCCATCTCCACACAGAGTCCACTGACACATGAACCAAAGACTTAAGTAAGAGAAGAGTCCTGGGATAAAGGAATCCTGGTGGCCAGGCAGCTGCTCCATTTAACTACTTCCCACACATCTGGGTGCCTGGGAAGCTAGAGCCTGCCCCCCACTACCACCCAGAGGGCTGGAATCATAGTCTTCTACTTGGTTTTGTACATTTAGATCCATAGCTTCTCCTCTCTGCCTCGGTTTCCTTGACTTAAAATGAGATTTAAATATTGTGATAATAGTGTATTTGCTATATTAATTTGCTACAGCTGCCATTACAAAGTACTAAAGCTGAGTGCCTTTAACAACAGAGAGTTATTGTCTCAGGGTTCCAGACAGTTTAAATCAAGGTGTTAGCAGCCTCGGTTCCTTTGAAGGGCCATGAGGGAAGGCTCTTCCAGAACCCTCTCCTTGGCGTATAGATGGCTGCCTCTCCCTGTGTCCCTTCACATCATCTTCCCTGAATGTATATCTTCATGTCTATAGTTTCCATTTTCACAAGGACACCATTCATATTGGATTAGGGCCCACCCTAATAACCTCACTTTAACTTGATAGCCTCTGTGAAGACCCTACTTCCTAATAGGGTCACATTCTAAGGGTTAGGACTAGGAATACAATCAACCCCTCACACTTGCCCATAAGGTTATTATGTGGATTAAAATGAGTTAGTTCTTATAAAGTGTTTAGATCAGTACCAGGCAAATAGGAAAGATTTTTCTATAATGATAATGATGACAATTATGTAAACTTCCTAACTTTCATGTCCTATACTTAAAAATAAAAATAAAGTAAGAGTGATCACTAAGTGACTGTGAGACAAAGTATTAAAAAAAAAAACTTCATAAAACACAAAAGGGGACTGGGTACGGTGGCACAAACCTGTAATCTCAGTGGTTCGGGAGGCTGAGGCAGGAGGATGGCAAGTTCAAAGCCAGCCTCAGCAAAAGCAAGGCACTAAGTAACTTGTTGAGCCCCTGTCTCTAAATAAACACAGAAAAGGGCTGGGGATGTGGCTCAGTGCTGCTGAATTCAATCCCTAGTACTCCCCAAAACACACACACACACACACACACACACACACACAAGGTGAAAGAGAATACAGAATCCATCCAAAAGTGTTTACTCTCTAGTTATTGCCAGACCAATTTTCACAAGTTTAAGAATCATTTGAGCCTACTTTGTGCATAGCAAAACTGAAGAGGTGGGCAAAATGAACTTACCTTTAAATAATTCTTTTAACGAATGTGTATCACATCTGCAAGACACACTTCCCACAGATACCACATGGGAGCTCCCAATAAACAAGCAAAATCAACCACAGTTGGCAAATCATCAGCAAAGACAGGACATGGGGCCTTGCCTCAAGGAACCTCTCTTTTCATTAACTGGTTCTCTTAGATCACAGAACCAGAGAAAGGAGAGGAGATCTTTGAATGCACTGTTCAATTTAAGGCTCAGGGGAGTTTCCAGGATAAATACTATAATTGTGTGTTTATATTGTGCGGGTCAATCAGGAAGCCCTGCATGCACGCAGGCCAAGAGAAAATGGAAGTGACTTCCCTGCGGACCCCTGGCAGGAATACAGAGGCTAGGTTTGTTGAATGAGCCTCCCAATCATGGTGTCCAGCAGAGACCCTGGAACTGAATCCCAGTGTGCTCCACCCCACAGAGCAGCTTCTCTCACTGACCAGCGCTTCTAGTTTTCCCCTGCAGGCCTGGGAACAGCAGCTGCACCCACAGGTCAGGCCAGAGGTCACTGTGGCCTCAGCTTTCAAAGGGTTGGTTGACTGTAAGTGCAGATACTTAATGTAATGCAAATATTATTGTAAATAGAGTTTTCTAGGACTTGGATAAATATTGCATCAGACGTATTTGTCTCTAACAGAAAATATCACCAACAGTTTCAAAATATGCAGACATTTATGATTTGGAAATGAGAAGATAGGAGAAAAGTGATTTTAGAGTCAGTATGCAGCCTAATTATGCTATAGGAGAACCAAGAGTTTTCTCCATCCACGCTCCTATCCTGGGTGGTTGCTCTTGGTCCTTACATTTGCAACCTCACATTTGCATGATGGTGATCGCTGGTTACACCATCTCTTGCCCATTTTTCTCCTCCAAACTAGGGGTGTTAATTTCTGGTTTCCTCATCCACTGCTTGTCTTTTCTGCTCCTCTATCATTGGCTTACACAATTTCCTATACTAAATTCCTTCTGTTGCAATAACTGAAGTATATTTTTCTCAGTTAAAACCCAACTGCCATATGGCTAAAGCAATAACAAATTCATACCCTTAGGGAGTTAGGCTTTAAAGCACATGCTTATGGCAAGCACAAAGGTAGAAATTTTTAAATGCAAAGTAGTTAATAAGATCATATTGAAAATAAGACATAGTGATCATGTGACAATGGCAGTCCCCTTAACAATGAGAAAGTGGAAGAGGGTGGCATCCCTTTAAGTTGGTTCTGTACGAGGCACCTAGGCAAGGGAGTAAGGGGGGGGTTATTTCAGCCTGAGCTCACCTCACTTCTCTGTGCACTCTGTATGGGGCTATTCCCCCAAGGAAAAGGCTCCTTTTATTACTTGCCCAAAGATTCCTCAAAGTTGCCTAGAATTCCCACAGGCTAGCCTTGAGCTAGTCTTGGCTCCATCCAGAGTTTCCAATAGTCATGGCAGCCAGGAGGAAGATAAAGAGGAACATGAAATAACAACAGAGCCTAAAATGCTGCCAACCTGAACCCTGAAGAGCTTTGTTCAAGATTTTTTTATTTCCCAGGAACACAGGGGAAAGGATGTTTAAGAAGGAGTCTCCCTGTCCAGAAGCAGGGCTTGAACATCAAACACAGAGTCTGTCCTCTGAGAAGCCTATTGTAGTCCACTGGAAGAGGTCTCATTATAAAGGGACCCCATGCTTTTGATAAGTGTCCTGTTCCTCAGATAATATGATCCAAATGTTTGTGTCGCTCCGAAATTAGTTATGTTGAAATCCTTACCCCCAAGGGGATGGTATTAGAAGGTGAGAGCTTGGGGAGATGATCAGATGGTGAGGGAGAAGCTCCCATGAATGAGATTAGTGCTCTTATAAAAGAGGCCCAAGGGAGCTTCTCACCCCTTCCACCATGGGAGGACACAGCAAAAAGGTGCCATCTGTGAACCAAGAGATAGGTCTTGTCATAGGCCAAATCCACCAGAACTTTGATCTTGGGCTTTCCATCCCTCAGAATGGTGACAAATTTCCTCAGATACCCTCAAGGTTCTGAGGTCCATGCAGAAATGGAGAAGTGATTCTCCTTACCAACTCTGTGACGCTCCTCCTCATCCAGGTCCCAAAAGCAGCTTAGATGGTACCCAGAGTTTCATCAAGTATCTCCATCAACTCCTGGACCACCCTACCCTCAGCCCTGGCCTAGCAGCCTAGAGAGACCCAGGCTTCAGAAGGGATCCCTTTGTCTTGCAGAACCCCCAGTCCAGCCACGAGGCCTCACTCGCAGTCCCCTGAGCTAACTGGACAATGACCTGAGCAGACACTATTGTACCCATCTGTTCTCCTCCTCTTTTTCTTTTACCACCTCATCTCACAAAAAAATAATAATTCTATGCTTTTCCAATGGTAAAGCAAACACTCCCAGATGCTGGTATGTCTGAATGAGAGAAACAGAGAGAACTCAGTATCCGACGATGCACTGTCTGGTGTACTTGGCAGAAAGGAAAGTGGCTCTCCTCAGCAGGCAAAGGCAAAGGAGGTGGCTGGCAGAGTGAAAAGAAATCATGGCAGAGACAACTATTTCCTTCTGATGGATCTCCAGACCCCCAAAGGTGGCTCGACAGCAACATCCTAGGACAGTAGGGACTCCCCAGAGAGTCTGGAGAGGGGCCAGCTCTCTCTGGAGCAGGTGGCTGTTCAGCTCCCTTCTCTTTCTGCTCCCCTCTTCCTCTCCATGTCCTATCTCCTTCCCTTTCTCTTCATTTCACCTCCTCTCCTTCCCATTCCTAAGCCTCCAATTCCTTGCTCTTTCTCCACCTCCCTCTTACTTCCTTGCTCTCCAGAACCACTGTGGGCAGTATCTCTCCTACATGCTGTTGGAGGTGAAAAAAGAAATAGCAGACTCTGGCCCCACCTCAGAGAGTAAGCAATACAAGAAGTAATGGCAGAGCCAAGCATTGCAGTAGGACTGAGCCAAAGATGACTTTGACCCCTCTGTATCCATCTATTACCACCTACGGCATCCTTAGGGGAAGATTGCCTGAAGAGATAACTCCTTCTGGATCAAAAGACAAAAGGATGGTTTTAGAACCTCAATGACACATTGAATTATCTAATGGAATATAAGAAAGCAAAGAATTTCTATGAGAGACTCATCTATTTTCTTTTAAAATTTTTAACCTGATCTAAACATTATGCAATGAATCTATGTGTCAAAATGGTATATGGTATCCCATTAATATGAACAATTCTTATGTTTTATGCATCAGTTACCATATTTTTTAAATATTATAATATTCTGTTCAAATGTTTTTAAAGAAAGGTCCTTGTAAAAGCTTCCCATACTTTATTGTCAAAAGTCCTATCATACACAAGGTCAGAAAGCTTTGGGAGGGCCACAAATACTGTAAATAAAAGTTCAAAACTTCATCTTAATAAGCAAGATAAACTCAATTTTTGTATTCAGAGAGAAAAGAACCAGGCAGGAGAAGATTCCTCCTTTCTAACTTGAAACGGTACAATCCTAAAGATTTCTGGGGTCAGACATGCAAGAATGCTTAAGAAAGACAGAGTCAGATCTACTGAATGCAAACACATCTTCTCCTTTGTAAAAGAGGCAGGGTTCTGGGCTCTTGGGGGAAGCTAAGTGTGGGCTGACAGTAAGAACCCCCCCAAACTGTCTAAATGTCATTGAGACCAAGGTTCTGGCACATCCCAAACAAGCAAGAAAGTGCCAACATCATCTACTATCATCTGGGAGTAGGAACCATGGACAGGCAAGCTGGCTGGTTCTCCCATTTTCTTCTTTATATTTCTTTAAAACTCATCCTAGAGATAGTAGTCTAACATACATATGTTGTGTTGATAAGAGTTAACTCTGGGGCTGGGGTTGTGGCTCAGTGGTGAAGAGCTCGCCTAGCACGTGCGAGGAGCTGGGTTCAATCCTCAGCACCACATAAAAATAAATGAATTAATTAAATAAAGGTATTGTGTCCAACTACAACTAAAAAAAATTTTTTTAAAGAGTTAACTCTGCAGTGGTTTCAATTTCAACATAGCTATAAAAAAGAAAGTTAAATTCTCTTGCAGCTTCCCATAGGTATAGGAATCCTTCTTTAAAATATATATATATATATATATATATATATATATATATATATATATATATTTAGTTGTAGTTTACTTATTTATTTTTATGTGGTACTGAGGATGGAACCCAGGGCCTCGCATGTGCTTGGCAAGCACTCTACCACTGAGCCACAACCCCAGCCCCTGGGAAGCCTTCTTGTTGACCCCTGTCTCCCAAGGTGGGCAGCTGAACTGGGAGTACCCTCCCTTAAGAGGATGCCTACCATTAAGAGGTAACAGCAGATAGCACAATGCCTGCCTAATGGATGGGTGAGGTGGGGCCCAAGGAAACAACCAACTAATCAGACCAATGACTTAGACAAAGCAAAAAAAGAGATGGATAACAGCCACATTTTCCTGTTGCTGTCCCATAGCTGCTGGATTAAGGATGATGGACAGGAGAGCTACCTTCTGCCAATTAATTCCAGAGTATAATTTGTAGCCTGGGCCCATCCTGGACGATCCTGGGCTGCTAACAAACCATGACACTGCTTTAATTTCTCCTTTGCCCCCATACTTTATTAAAACCTAGAGTGGGTTCCATCAAATATCCCTTCAAGGAAAAAAACAGAGAGAGGGAGAGAAACGGAGCAACATTTGTCTCAATGCAATTTGAAAGATTAGAGTTTGCTGGATAAAGAGGGAGAGAGGAGGGGGTAGAAATTCTTGTGAAACACACACACGCACAGGGACACACACACACAATTTCTCTTTCGCAATGACCTCCTTATGCCCCATCCATCAGCCTGGGGTTGGCTTATTCTAACGAGCAGATTCCTTTATTCTGTATAACAGGCCCATCAGACACAATCTGCATGCCAATTACTGGCACAGACCCCTTGATACCAAAAAATGGAAATTAGCTGTCAAGAAAAGGCTTCAGCCGGCCAGGTCTCTTTCTCGCTCTCTATTTCCAGCTCATATACACCCTCACTCTGCTCAGCGCCTGGCTCTCACCAGGGAGTCCCCAGTGGAAAAAGTCATCTAAAAATACAAACATATTTTATTGTTATTAGTATTAGTTGCTGACTTTCTCAGTACAATGTGAAATTCACCAGTGGGCAAAAGCTGCTTAGGGCAGAAATGGGTGAGAGAGGTTGATTTCTGATAATTGCATTTCTTTGGGAGCAGATCAAGACGTCCCATGAAAGGACATTCAAAGAAATGTGAGGATAAGGGCAAAAGAAAACAGACAAGGAATGGGATTCTGTAACCGAGATAACAATTGGAACTTCCACACTTAGGAATGGGCCTAGGCAGAGTTGAGGGGCAGAGGTGAGACAAGCTCTATGAACAAGCCTGCATTTCCGCTCCGCATCCTAATCAGCTCTCACAGAGCCAGGCTGCGGCCAACCTGAGGGCTTCCCATGGACAGCATGCTCCGCTGTGTGCCAACCCAAGCAGGCTACCTGCAAGATTTCTACCCTGCTGCTCCCAGAATCTCCAGAAGGAGCAATTTTACCATAGATTTCCTCTTCTTTTTTTTTCCAAAATGAGCCAAAAAAGAGGAGAGAGTTTATTTTCCATTGTCAAAGATCCAGGACCCCACTGAGTCTCATCTGGTAGGACAAAGGAATCCATAGGGAAGATTCAGGGTAGCACCTTCACTAAGGAACACATACAACCCAACACTAAAATGGCACTTATCCTTAAAATTTTGATTAAGGAGGGCTGGGGATTTAGCTCAGTGGTAGAGTATTTGCCTAGCATATATAATTTTTTTTAAAAAGTGGGGGGTGGTACTGGGGATGTAGCTCAGTGGCAGAACACTTACCTAGCATGTGCAAGGCCCTGGGTTCCATCCACAGCAGTGCAAAAAAAAAAAATTGATTAAGGGACATCCCTATATTTTCTTTTTTAATTGCTCAAGGATGACAATTTTATTTGTATGGATCCATCCAATAACAACAATTTTTATTAAGTATTTTTATGAGTTTTTATTAAGATTAATAATTTTATTAAGTATTATCACTATCATAATTCAAGACTTGCTCAAAATCTGAATTCCTTCATGGGCAAATAGAAAATGGTGGTACTTCTAAATAAACTGTCTCTTCTTCCCAAGCTAAAATTGTCAGGCAAGCGAATCTGGAGCTTTTTAGATGAACAATTTTCAGAACATGATGTATAGACAGCTTAATTCATCCAATATGTATACACTGAATGCCTGCTTATGTGCTTAGGGCCTCAGCATGCAACAAAGATTGTAGAAGGAATGAATACAGGCAGGTGCCGTGATACACACCTATAATCCCAGCGGCTCAGGAGGCTGAGGCAGGAGGATCACAAGTTCAAAGCCAGCCCCAGCAACAGCAAGGTGCTAAGCAACTCAGTGACACCCTGTCTCTAAATAAAATAGAAAATAGGGCTGAGGATGTGGCTCAGAGATTTAGTGCCCTTGAATTCAATCTCTGGTACCTTCCCCCCTCCGCAAAAAAAGAATGAATAGATGCCAGGTGCTGAACTAAGTACCACAAGTAGGTGGTGGATAGGACGCATACTCTGCCCTGAGGAGCTCTATCTAGGCCAGACCTAGTTTAAATCCCACATCATCTTTTTTTTTTTTTTAAATCATGGTTAAGAATGTATTTTGCAGTTGGTGTTAATAAAGAATCTCTGTGCCTTCCCCTGGAGGGTGACTTATGTGTCCTTTATCCAAATGCTCATTAGGTTCCCTGTTTTGAGTTACCAACTTAAAAAAAAAAAAAAGTTAATGTCTCAAATCACTCCAAACTATTATTGACATAGAAACAAAAGCCACTTGGCCTAGGACCTCCTAGGGTTCTCCTCCTTCTCCTGTATTCAGCCCCCAGAACAAAAGAGAAGGGAAGGAGAGTCAAAACCAACTCTCCCTCCCCACCCCCAGGTTTCTGGCTTCATCAAAGGACAAACAGAGATTCTAGTCAGGAATTTTGGATTGCGAGCAACAGAAATGCATGCAAACTAGACAAAGTTTTATGAGGTCTTAAACCATCTCAGCCACTTACAGAAAACTCTGGGCCCAGGAGAAGACAAAACCCGCACTACAAAAGTACAGTCTGTCACCTCCTGACCCTTGAGTGGCTCCTCAGCTCCTCCAGTTCCCTCTGTTCCTGTCCACCCTCCCCGTCAGCCAGCTCTGAATGTCCCCTTCTCTCTAACTTCAGTGAGCCTCGATTGCCACTCCAGACATGACTCTACCACAGCCTTCCTGCTCCAGTGCCAACCGTGAACGGGAAATCTTGATCACTTAATAGAATTCTCAGAGTGGGGATCTGATCAGCCCAACGCATCTCTTCTGAGCCAGCCCAGCTTCTCAGTGAGCTCCCTTAGGGATGGAGCAGACCCTAACACCTGCCAGATGTGACTGATGTGGGGTCAGGTGGCCTGCTGTTTACTCCTCTGGGATTGTGAACAGAAAAAGAATCTCTAAAGGAGGGGTTTAGGTGATGTGGGTGTCCCCAAGGGTCCAAAATTCAGTGATATTCTTAAACATCTAGACTTATTCTGTCAATATTCATTGTGAAAGTGCTAAACGCAAGACAAGAGAAGAGGATTGAGGTTTAAAATTCCCCTGTTTAGGAGGACAGAATAAGAAGGACAGCAGAAAAAGCAGAAATTTTCTATTGTTTGGCTATGACGATCTTGGGGGAAGTTTGAACACTCTGTTGTTTTCTCCTATTGCTGCTTTAACAGATTACCATATACTTCGTGGCTTAAAGCAAAGCAAATGTATTCTTTATAGTTCTAAAGGTCTGAAGTCTGTGTGGGCCTTATGGGGCTAAAATCAAGATGTCAACAGAGGCAGGTAGAGTGGCACACACCTGTAATCCCAGCAACTCAGGAGGCTGAGGCAGGAGGATCACAAGTTTGAAGCCAGCCTGGGCAACTTAGTAAGACCCTGGACTAGAGATGTAGAAGTAAGGTGTCCCTGGATTCATTCTCTAGTACCCAAAAAAGACACAAAGCTATCAGCAGGGCTGTGTTCCACTTGGAGGTCCAGTGGAAAATCCATTCCTTACCTTCCCCAGCTTCTAGAGGCTACCAGCATTTCCTGGCACATAGCCCCACACTTATTATTCCACAATGAATATTCATAATCTAGGTCTTCATATCCAAGAGTACCACTGTCTTTGGCACTTTTGGGGATGCCTGCCTCACCCACACCTGCTTCAGGACCCTGTATCACTCCTACCTCTTCTTGTATCATCTCATCTCTGATGTGACACTCTCCTGTCTCCCTCTTTCTCTCACAAGGAGCCTCGTGGTTACCTTAGGTCCCCTCAGATAATCCAGGATAATCTCCCCATCTCAAGATTCTTAACTCCATCACACCTGCCAAGTCCCTGCCATGTAAGGCAACAGATTCACAGGTTCCAAGGTTAGGACGTGGACATCTTTGGAGGGCCCAACACAAATACAATGATCACATGGGTTAAATCCTACCACGAGGCTGTGGAAAAACCACCAGGTCTAGGCTCTACCATCTGATCTGCTTTCTTCAAAAGCATCACTTGAATAAAGTAGGAGTTAAAATTAAATGCCAAGAGATTAGGAGTATGTGGGATGGTACAGAAAAGGAGGCAGAAATTCTGACCTCTCCTTGGAGAAGTCTAGCGATGGGAGAAGAGGAGAGCACTGTAAGCTGAGGAGTCATCAGGCCAGAGGAAGAAGTTGTGATTTGCTTGCCGCAGCCTAGTGAGCCCCTGGCCACCAGGAAGGAAAGGTCATCCCATCAGTTTCTTCCAAGTTTTCCATCATTATTTTGTTCTATGTTTTTCAGGAGGAGCGGAGGGGACAATTTTATAAGACATCTTGAATGGCTAAATTCAAGCAAAACCTAAAAACATGTCTCCACTTGCCATGCAAATATTTACCCAAGCTTGTCAGATGGACCCCAACAGAAAGCGCATTTCGCCACCAGAGTAAAGAAAGATGTCACTGAAATTAACTTGGGTTCCAAGGGTGACATTAATACAGCTAGACTGTGGAGCATCAGGTCCCAATTTACATGTCAGCTTCTGTGGTGCTAAATGGAAATCTTCCCCTTGTTGAGCCAATTATGTAGGTGAGAAGCCCCCCTGCTTCAGGGCCCAGTGCTGGACTGTCTGTGAGCCTAAGGGCCACTTATCTACTCATGTAGGTGAATATTTTTGATGCTTGGCTCTAGAGGAAAATGCATCTTACATAAGGTGCTGCTCCATAGATAAGTCTGTTGTTAATATGCCTAGACTGCCTTTGCCACGGCTATTATCACAGATACATGCGACGTACATCTTTTTTATCGGTGTACATTGTACTCGTGGTAAAAAAAAATAAATAAATAAAGCAAAAGAGACCACAGGATGTCATTTTTTTAAAAAAGAAGAAGTTTTGCTACAGATTCAACCCATACCACATATTACTCCTGATGTATAAAACTGGAACATCAAACAGGCATTAGTCAAATTTGTGAGATTTTCAGAATGGAGTTCTCTACAGTTGGTGTGCTTCAGCAGTATTTCCAGGATGCGTGACTAGCTGAATGAACGGCTCAGTACTTCCTGTTATGATTCTGACTGTCATTACTGTTTTAAAATGTGTGGAGGTGTTTCCTGCCCCCCACAGTTCCCCCCTCCAAAAAAAAAAAAGAAAAGGATTTGGTTATGAGCTCTTTTAGCTCAGGGAATAGCTCAGGGAATAGAAAAGTGGGGGCAGATATTCCTATCTTCTCTGGGCTATTTATTCTTTAACATCCAGGAACTTCTCACCCAGGGAAACTGAGGCAGTTCCACCTCATGCCTGTTCCCATGAAAGCCTTCAGCAGAGTGAGCCCCAATGACATTATGTTGGGGGAACTGTCATGTCCCTCTGGTGAAAACTCCCATCTGCCTGGGGGGTTCAGAGGCACAGCCGGTAACCCACAATCCAGCACCAGTTTTAAAGGTGTTCAGGCAGTGGTGGGACAATAATTGTGCTTCCCATTTTACTGGACCCAGGAAGGCAGAAACTTGAACGCAGATGAACAATATTGAAATCAACCAAAGCAGCCAGAGCCAGGCCCAGAGGCTCACGGAGGCTGAAGAGGCAGTTTGAGAATATCATTTCTCTGTGTCCTCACCTGCGAGAGTCCTGGAGTGGAGTAGCTGACCAGTGTCAACTTCCACATCCCGACTGCATGCCCGCAATCCTCCTGGACAGGCTTCATGGCCACTCTTAATACATTTCAAAGCAGCTGAAATGCTGGCCAGGGACCAAACTCAAGCCCTGGCTGACCCTTCTGGCCTGAGAAAAGCCCAAATGCCTGATGAGCACTGATACTGAGAGGAAAGAGCACAAGGCACATGTTAGGAAACCGGGACAGGTGGTGAGACTGGCAGGGCCGGCCTCCTAAGCAACAGGAAGCCTCAGTAGAGGCTGGGAGTGTTCTGGCTCATCACTTGCCCCAAGAGGGTGCAGCTGACAGCTTAAATTTCAAACAACGTGCAGAAATCCAAGGGAGGAGACTCAGCGCCCCACTCCCTCCCCTGGGCTCTCTCTCTCTGTGGGTCCTTCTCCTGGCTGCACTAGGCTTTCGCTCTAATGGCCTCCTGCACTCCACCTCCAGACTTGTCACCCTATAAACAGAGATCGGTTTTTAGAGTCCTAGACAGGAGTGGACACTAGGAGAGAGTCTTAGTCACTTCCCAGAGCTCAATCCAGACCATAGAATTCTTCTCAGCCCAGAACTCTTTGTGTTCCCAGCTCTGCCCATCCCCCGCCCTCTGCTGCTCCCATCCGCAGCTGACTCTCCACCCACTGGTGAACCCTTATTATGTTGCTATGTTGCCTTCTCCAGAACATGGAGCATAAAATGATTCAGTCAAAAGCTCCT
The DNA here is from genome assembly GCF_045843805.1 of Urocitellus parryii. Classification (NCBI taxonomy): domain Eukaryota; kingdom Metazoa; phylum Chordata; class Mammalia; order Rodentia; family Sciuridae; genus Urocitellus; species Urocitellus parryii. Next base: position 101,176,096 of record NC_135532.1, on the reverse strand, counting down.
GCATCCCCCTCCACACACACACACCCACAAATCCCCTTCCTAGCCCTCTGCTGTTGGCAGCATAGTAAATGGTATCACGCAGACTGTGCCAGGGTGCCCATGTTTTGCTCTGGACCCAAATGACAATTCTTCTTCTCAACATAAGTTTAAAGACCTCTTCATTGTTGATTGTAGCAGCAAATAACACTAAGAAATCAGGACAAGGAACCCAACAAAAAGGCCCCCCCAAACAGACTAAATGCTCCGGTTTAGAGAGGGCAAAGGATGAGAGGGAGAGATGGTGGGAGGAGGTGAAAGGGATGAACAAGAGCATCACCATCCGCCCACCTAGCCTGTCAAGCTGCCAGCCAGTTCTTCTACAGAGCACAGACAAAACACCCTGCATTTGTGAATTTAAAAACAGACATCAATTGCCTACTATGTGCCTTTCCATAAAAATCAACAAATAAAGAACCAATGTTTAGAGATTTTTCTTTGAGCATCTGCAAACACAAAGATAAACAGTTTACTGTAAGTAGGTCCAAAAGTGAGTCCAATAGCTAGTAAATTATATTGGCTGACTCTGTCAATGTGGTAAGGATAGCATGTCATCTTGGGACCCTTGGAGATCCTTATTAGTTATGCCAGTTAAGGCTACACATTTTATGCAAATATGTATATTTATATATTTCAGTAGATGATGCAGAGGCCCTCGGGGACATAAGGTGAACAATCCCTTATCATTGATGCCCTGGAGGACTGTCACATGATTTTGTTGTGCTATGAAGACATGTTCCTACCCGAGACCCCCAGAACTGCTGAGCTCAGAAAAGAGGTAGACAGTTTGCAGGGGCAGCTCAAGCCTTGCAGGAGTAACAAGTTTATTAAGATCCAGACTTGAGGCTAGGAAAGCTGTCAGGATAGACAGGCCTGGAGGCAGGGAAGCCTAAGGTGGGGTGGGGACTCAGGCTGCATCAGAGTATCTGGGGTCTGAGGATTTGGAAGAACTAAATCTAACAGGGTGCTTGGCTGGGGCTTGTGCTGGGCTCTGAGAGTAATAGCTGCTTACATAACATTGATACTAGCTGACAATTCACTCTGCAGAGTACAAGCGTTTACGCATCCAAGACCAGACTTTGGCAGGGATCAGGATCAGCCCTTGTGGCAGTGACCATATTGGTGCCCAGGGGTGACCATCTGTGGTTTAGGAAGAGCACGGACAGGGTATGGAGGCCTTAAGAGGCGATTCTCCTGACCCAGTATTAAAAGCCCATGGGTATTTGCACAGGTAAGGTAAACATCAAAGCAAAAGTTTGGAATTTTTATTCCAAACTTGCGATGTGATTCAAACGTTAGAATCCTGATTCTTAAAAATAAACCAAAAAAGGGGGGGGAGGGTTGTTTGTTTTTGTTTTTGTTTTTCCAGTCTAAATAGAGTGGACAGTTGGAGGACGTTTGGCAAAACTTGGGCGTGGGGGCGGGGTGGGGATGGAATGCTCCTTAGGAGCCTCCTTCCAGCCTGAGGTCCTGGTCCCTGGAGGTCCCCACCTCACTCCTCTCTCCAACCCCGCATCCGCGCCGTGCAGCGACATCTCTGTTGTGCCAGGTGTTGCAACCCACACAGGACTCCATACCCTCAGCGTGCCCAGCGAGAGTCACCTGGCCCGCATGGCCTCACCATAATAATCTCATATATCAAAGCTGGGAGAGACCCGGCTCTGCTCCACGCTGAATATCATTATCAGAAATCTCTCGCTCCCTCGGCTTCGTATGCAAACTCCTGAGCTCCCTGGAGAACTTCCAGAAGAAAGTGCCCTGCGCCACGGACATTTGTTATTTTGCGCGAGAGGACGCCGAGGCTCCGCGGAGACCGAGCCAAGTCAACCATAGCCCGGAGCCGGCACCAACCCAGACTTCCACTGACACCTAGTGGACGCTCCGAGAACGACAGCTGATTCTGCGCGCTCCCCGGGGCTGCCTGCCGCTGGGAAGAGTCAAACTCCCACTGGTCCAGATGTTGACAAATATTCCAAAAGAGGAGAGAAGGGAAATAAATGTTGGGATTCACCAGCTCTTTAGGGCTAGACGAACCAACACTTCATGTTTAAGTATATGAACTTGGCAAGGGGAGAGAGAAATGAAGTCAAAACTCTTCAATCCATCTCAGGATAAAGCCAGGGCATGAAGAAGAGGTAAGGAAGGAATAGAATCAAAAGCATAAGCTGGATTCAGCTTCACAGCGCGCATGCCCCTGACCCAGGATTGAGTCCTACACATACTCACAAAGCTTGTGAGACAGTCACTGCCGCAGTATTTGAAATAGCAAGAAAAAAAAGCACTATATATTAATCTAGATAAAACATATTTTTGCCGGGTGTGGTGGTGCTCACCTGTAATCCCAAGGACTCTGAAGGCTGAGGCAGGAGATCACAAGTTCAAGGCCAGCCTGGACACCTTAGGGAAACCCTGTCTCAACATAAAAATAAAAAGAGCTGGGGTGTAGCTCAGTGGTAGTGTGCCCCTGGATTCACTCCCTAGTACTGACCCCCCCCAAAAAAAAAAAGAAACCCACACTTTTCAAGCAATGTAACTCAGTTGTACATAACTTTTTTAAAAATATTATTTAGTTGTAGTTGGACACAATACCTTTATTTTATTTATTTATATGTGGTGCTGAGGACTGAACCCAGGGCCTCCCACATGCTAGGCGAGTGCTCTACTGCTGAGCCACAACCCCAGCCCCCATAATAAAAAATGTATTGTTCCATAATTCAATTCTTCATCAGCTTACCCCATAGGTTCACTTTTAAGTCTTAGTACAAAAAGTATGGGGGGGGATAGACCTGTCATTTCTCAGGGTTTGGAGGATATTACAGAGAGGGTTGGGGTGCATGCCCACTCCCCAGTCCTGATCAGATGTCTTCCATTCATGTCTGAGACACTGCTGCGCTAGACAAGCAAGATGTGTGGCCTGGGCCCAGATCTTCACAGTCTTCCCACAGAGTGGACAAGCCCATTTCCAAAGAACCAGCACCTCTCCATCAAATGGCTCTGGGAGGAATTTATCAAGAGTGGTTTGGGCAGAAAGGCTCCCTCCCTGGCCTGACCTCCCTCCCCAGGAAAGCTGATACAGGACAAATTGGCTCAGTATCCTGAAAAGCCACAGTGCCAGGGCCCTCTTCAGACCCTCGCTCTCACAGCAAGAAACCTGAGCCGGTACTTTCAGATAAAAACATCAGGTGCAAATGCTGATGTCCCCCAGGCCAAGCCCTCCTTCAACAGGCTCAGAAGGCCCTGGGCCTCAAAGGTGCTGCTCACCAACTCTTGTTCTCTCCTTTGGCTGCACCATCAGCCCAGACCCTGAAGCCCCAACAACCAATCAGGGGAGCAGGGGGCAGGAAGAGGAAAAATGGGGCGCCTAGACCCAGAGAGCAACATGGATGCCTCGGGAACTGTACTGCTTGACACAGGAGCAGCCCATGTGGCCACACCCCACAGGTCACCCCATGTGAAAGCAGAGCAGCTGGCCAATCAGCAGAAAGTTCCACCCATTGGAATCATCAAGTACAGACCATACACCAGCCATTGCACTAATCACTTTACATATATTATCTCATTTAACCTCTAGCCATTCTGATGTAGGAAGTATTATTATTAGTCCCATCTTCCAGATGAGGAATTAAAGCTCAGAGAGAGGTTAAATAACTTGCCCAAGATCACACAGCTTTTAATGATAGAGTCAGAACTCAAAACACAGGAGTCTGAGCCCATAAGCAGCACTCTTGGTCCCTCTGCTCTGCTGCCTCTGGCTCTGTGACTCTCCAGGATCTTGAGCTGGTCCACCCTGTATTGGCTCCCATGAGAGGTGTCTGCTGTTCTGGGTGGGAAAGAGCCTAAGCATCTCTGGGCCACACCTCCCAGGCAGTGGGAGGAGTGGAGGAAGACCTGCAGCCCAGGAGAAAGAGACCCCCAACCCCAGAGTCCAAGCAGAAGGACCCTCCCATACACCTGGCCCAAGTTCCTCTGTTCCCTGGGGCAAGAGCCCAGCATAAGACAAGGGACATTGAGGTGCCCACGTTCACACTGCAAAAATCCAGCTGCACCAGATGCATCTCTACACAGGAGCAGCCCTTTAGTGTTTCCATGCCCAGACAACACCTACTGTGAAGCTCAGAGCTGCTTCTTATTCCCTTTTTGCTAACGTCAGACTACCACACCTCCCAGCAGAGCCTTCCCCAAGCACTTGAAGTGTTTTTGGAGTGAAGTGTGGGCACCTGTCCTTCTTAACATTCCGAGGTGACTCTGCCATGCCACCTCATCTGCCCTTGACTTTCTCTTTGGTTCTTTCCTCCTGTACCTGTTTTGGAAGGAGTTATCTGTCACCCCCCACACACACCCCACTCCTCACCACCCCAGCCCTTCAGAGCTTCCTGCAGTGGACGCTCAGCTGCCCTCCATTGGTTGGTACCACTCTCCTGGCAAACCCAGCACCCTGACAACCCCCAGTGTCCTCACACCCCTACTGCTATCGCCTCTGGACACCCAGTACTGCAAAACCAAAACGCATCCCAAATCACATCCCAAAACGAACTCATCATCTTTGTCCCCACGACCCTGGGCTGCTCCAGCTCCTTCCCTGACATGTCAACCAAAAGCAGGACCAACTATATAATTTGTGGGCCCCTCTGTGCATGAGGTGGAAAAAGTGTCACCACAGGTCTGGAGAATGGTTTTCCCTTCCTTTTGGGGTCTCTTTCTAAGCGAGTCACCATGATTTTTATTTGATATTTTATAGTGTTCTAAGTGAAAAAGAGGAATTTTTTAGTTACTGGTAATAATTTTACTGCTCATCTTTATATTGTGCAGTTTCAATTTTAAATGCAAACATCAGAGCATTTAGCAGGTGTGCAGAACCATGGGAATCACACAATTCTTATTTCATGGCTTGTCCCTGTGGGGTGCTAGGAGCTGGCCAGAGGCAAAAACAAGGCAGATTCAGGAAGTATGGAAGGAGGAAGGGAGGATTCCCCCAAGCATGACTAGCAAGGGAGAATTCCCAGCCACAGGTACCTAAGGGCTCTGTCCTATGACAGTCCAACCTGCCAGCCTGCTAGCCCACTAATGCACCTCAACTCACCTGGGTGTGAGGTTAAAGAAAGTCAAACTAGGCATTTCCCCTTCTGGTGGACCAGGCCCCAACCCACAGCAGATGAATGATCTGACCTCTAAACCTCCATGTGGGAGGCCCTTGGTACCTGGATCATGGGTGGTGAGAGGTTCAGACACTTGATGGTAATGCCATCATCATGCCCCAAGACACAAATGTGTGAGCAGCAAACCCTTGCTAGGCCCATACCCAGAGGTCCCTGTGGAGATAACCATGGTGGTTCTGGGGTGAAGGAGGGAAGGGGAGGCCAGTTGGAAGAGGACAAGAGACAGGTTCGGGTGGAGCTGAGAACCTGTGCCAGGGAGGCAGCGAAGGGGGGACCCCACATGAGCTGAGGCTGCAGGCCCAGGCATGAGCATGAGGGACTTCTCTTAGAAAACACAATAAAAAGATAAAAGTGTTAAGAATATCAAAACAGCCACCAAAGAGCATTGAACTGCAGAGGGAAAGAGGCCTCCTGACTCAGGTCCACACTGGCACATACCTGTGAAGGTGGTCCTGACCACACTCCTCCGGGACACCTTGCCTGGATGGTGGCAGCCACCGGACACCTCTCCCTTCCTCGGGTCACCCCTCTAGTCCATGGCTCTGCTGCCAGCTGCACCTAGGGTAATCCTTGTCCTGGAATCTAAGGCCCTGCCTGATTGGGGCCACCCTGCCTGTCCACCATGGGCTGCTGCTCAGCCTCCTGTCTGCTCCAGAGGACCAAGAAAGCACCTGTACAGCTGAGAAGGGTCAGGATAAGTGGCTGCATCCTGCCCACTTTGTACTGCCTCCACTGGACCATGGGGCTTGGGGCTCCCTGGGAGAGATACTTCCAGATTCCTTACCCCCCTCTCATGGTGGAGCTGGACCTCATGCCTTGGTTGCACCGCATGGTCCTACCTAAGCCAAATCCCCTTGACCCAGGATGGACACCCAACCCATGTACTGGCTCAGGAAGATTCTCTTTCAAAAGAATTTGAACCAAAGGACCCAGATCTGGAATTTGGTCATGGATGGTCCCTGGAAATGAGAAAGTCAGGAGCTAGGCTGGGAGGGGTCCGTGAAGGCCTTGGGAGGTGCTGAGAAAGAACAAAGAATCGGCCCCATAGAAGGAAGAAGCAACAGAGAGGACAGGCCACAAGGTCAGAGAGAGAGGACAGAGCTGCTCTGGCTACCCAAAGCAGATGGCAGGGCTGTCCCATGTCCTGTGAGAAGGGAAGTTGAAATGACTCAGCACCAGTTTTAAGAAAAAGAATGCAGCAGGGTGTGGTGGCACATGTCTATAATCCCAGGGACTTGGGAGGCCAAGGTAGGAGGATAGAAAGTTCAAGGCCAGCCTCAGCAATTTAGCAAGACCTGTCTCAAAATAAAAAAATAAAAAAGGCTGGGGATGTAGCTCAGTGGTAGGGCACCCCTGCAGGGGGAGCGGGATCCAAATTTAGTTTCAAAAGTGAATATTTTGTTAGAAATACAAAAGTAAATCATAATGGTACAGATACACTATTTGACACACCTCTGTAGTATCAGTTTTCTGATACCAGACAGCGCTTTCTGATCTCTTCATATATGGACTCTGTAGTCACTGTTTTTAGATGAAAAGGTAATTTAATCTTCCCTCTAAACCTAGTTGATGAAAATTTGCCATTTGTTACTGTTAGCTTAGACAAGTTCCTCTTATTTCCACAGTAGACATTGGTTATATCATGTACACTTTTAGAATTGTTATTCAATTTGGAGGAAAAAAAAAAACCTTTAAAAAATTTCCTTTACAAGTCTACTGCAAGTATTCGAGGCACTTTGCATTCTGAGCATGTGTGTGTGCTCTGACTGAAGCTTAAGTTTTAAACATTCTTTGAACTAATGACATTCATTACCCAGTTTGTCATTTTTTGGGACTTATTATGAGGTTTGTATTCACTTGTTTCTTGGGAGAAAACTTCTGTTTTGATCCATGGTGTGGACATGAGACAGACAAAAAATTGTTTTCAACAGAACTTTTGCTGATACTCATTGTCCTCCATATACAGAAAGAAGGACGGGGACTGACCTCCAGTCAGAAGCCAGGATCCATTGAACCTCAACTCCTAAGCATTAGTTTTATTTTTTTAATATTTATTTTTTAGTTATAGGTGGACACAATGTCTTTATTTTGATATTTATGTGGTGCTGAGGTTTGAACCCAGTGCCTCACATATGCTAAGCAAGTGCTCTACCTCTGAGCCACAATCCCAGCCCCTAACCATTAATTTTATGGGTTCTCTTAATGTACGAGTCTGATCAAATATATCCCAATTGAATTTTAATATTTTATGAGGCATTGCTCTATCTTTCCCCCACTCCATCCTCAGTGCTGGGGATGGAACCCAGGGCCTCACACATGCATGGCAAGTGTGAGCTCTACCACGGATCTCTATCCCCAACCCCACTGTCTGTCTCCAAGTCACAGCTTACAAAGTTGGTCCACTTATATTCCCCTTGTATTTGTGTTTCCAGTTTCTGTTTAATTCATTTATACAGTGGTTGAGTTTGTAATACCAATATTGATAAGAGACTCACCAAATACACCCCCACCTTCTCTTAGAATACTTGATGTCAACTTGCTCTCTTTCCATGCACCATTTTGGACTTATGACTTTTCAGATTTACCGTATGCTAGTTGACTTCAGCTACTGCTTGATTTCTGACACTCAAGTTATCTCGACTCTGGCCAGCAGGACCCCCTTTTAGATTGGCTCCTGTGCCCTGTGCATTTCACTAATTTATTGATTTCTAGCCTTGTTGTTCACTGTTCATGTTCACCTTGCACTTCCAGCTCATTATGTGGAAACTTCCATTTCTCCCAAGGTACTTCCAGTGGGAAAGAATGTGAAAGAAAAGAAAATGGGAGCCACAATGGATTGTGAGTGACACAGCTCCCTGGTCATTTCAATAGACAAAGAGAAAAAAAAAACAATGTACTTTTAATGTACTATTTTTGTTCTCTTAAAAGCATGAGTTCATATTGATTTTTCCAGTCCAGTTCTAAAAAAAAAAAAAAAAACACTCAAACTCTTCATTCTACAATTGTAGTTCCTTTTCTCTTATGCTAAAAAAAAAAAATCTAGACTTCTAACCAAGTAAACATAATTATTTATTTATCTTTATCATCTGAAAAGAAAATAGTTCTAAGATAGCATGATAACATCACCCAACAATCCAATAAATGTTCCAGTTATCAAATAAAGTTCAACTCTTCTAATTCTTATTTTTGTTGGTTTTCAGACTGCACTCTACTAAAGATTTGGAAAAACTCTCTTTGCCCTAGAGTCACTCATCATCTCTCATTCTCTGGCTCTATGAGTCTTTGGTACCAAGATTTGGTTCACAGGGAGGAAGAGCAGGAGAAAAAGATTACCATTAAACAGAGACATGAGGAGGGAGGGAAAGGGAGAGAAAAGGGAAATTGCATGGAAATGAAGGGAGACCCTCACTGTTATACAAAATTACATATAAGAGGTTGTGAGGGGAATGGGAAAATAAACAAGGAGAGAAATGAATTACAGTAGATGGGGTAGAGAGAGAGAAGATGGGAGGGGAGGAGAGGGGGGATTGTAGAGGATAGGAAAGGTAGCAGAATACAACAGTTACTAATATGGCATTATGTAAAAATGTGGATGTGTAACCGATGTGATTCTGCAATCTGTATTTGGGGTAAAAATGGGAGTTCATAACCCACTTGAATCTAATGTATGAAATATGATATGTCAAGAGCATTGTAATGTTTTGAACAACCAATTAAAAAAATAAAGTAAAAAAAAAAAAAGATTCGGTTCAAGTGTTTTCTGGTGATTTAAGTTTGAGGGCCCTGGCATCAGAATGGTTAGCCAACCAAAGCTCTTAGAAGGTGGACACTCTACCTACTGCAAGATAGTAGAGAAACCTCCAACAGAACAATGGCCAAAATTCTGCCATGGTGATCGAACTCCATTTGTCCATCATCAGGGGCTAATACACAGGGATAAGGTCGGGATTAGCTCACACAATATCTAGCTGAATGAACAATTCTGCCCACCCCCCCATCTAATCTATCTTTTCCTTTGTTACTTTCACAGGTTGAGGGGGGATGTCTTTTTTTTTTTAAGGACTGTTCTTATTTTCCAATTTTTTAAATTTATCTTGCTTCTTTTGTGAACTATAAACTCTCCCACCGGTTGTAATATTCAACTTAATAAACCAGTGCATTGTATTGTGCATGGTTACATCAAGGTCCATAGCGAAAAATTGAAAGGTTCTCCCAATTAGTAGCTTTGGGGGAGGGGGATTGCCAAGAATTAAACCCAGGGGCACTCAACTACTGAGCCACATCCCCAGCCCTATTTTGTATTTTATTTGAAGACAGGATCTCAATGAGTCGCTTAGTGCCTCACTTTTGCTGAGGCTGGCTTTGAACTCGTGATCCTCCCGTTTAGGCTTCCAAGCCACTGGGATTACAGGCATGCACCACTGCACCTAGCAGTAGTATCTTGAACCCAAAACTAGTCAAAGTTTTTAATTTTCTCACAGGGAGATCATATGCTTTATAATTAGCTCAAAAATGTACTTTAAGTGCAGTATACTAAGATGTTTTTGTGTACTCTCTTTTGATTTATAAATCAAAATTTAGACTTAGCTTTATATATGTTTCATTTTGTCCTTATTTTGATCATAGAGATCAACAGTGTACAGAATGTATATTCTCAGAAGTCTTTGGAAAGCACAATTACCAATCACCTTAATTTTATAGAAAATTCAAAGTTCCCAAAGCCAAATAAGAATGTCATAAAATATAACCAGTTACATTTAAAGTTTAAATGAAAAATATATAACCAGATATATCAAATTATATCATGATGAATTTTTTCATTGACTGAAAAATGTATCAGATTATTTCACCTTTACATCATTTCAGAAAGTTAAAATGGAAGCTTTTCTATAGAATCCTACAACGTCCAGATTATGTGAGTTCTAACAGAACCAGCTCATAAGAGACCCCAGTGTTTAAAATCATAGCACATACCATCAGACCACAGCTGTAGCTATTTAGTATTAGTGGAGAAATCCAAATACTTCCCTGGAATAAATTATGGCAGACCCCAAATTCCTGACTTAGCATTCTGTAGGAGCTGCATCTGTGATTTTAAAGAAAACCATAAAATCATCTTCTTTGAACTAGAAGCAAATTAATGTCATCTGGTTTTAATTATTCATATATCATGCCTTTTTAAAGTTTAAATTAGCATTTAGTTCCAAAATAATCCCAATTTTGCAATAAATCCTTTAGGTGGGAAATGACTATTTAAATGAGTCATGAGGGGGCTGGGGATGTGGCTCAAGTGGTAGCACACTCGCCTGGCATGCGTGCAGCCCGGGTTCGATCCTCAGCACCACATACAAACAAAGATGTTGTGTCCACTAAAAACTAAAAATAAATAATTAAAATTAAAAATAAATAAAAAAATAAATGAGTCATTAGCCAAGAAAAGAGTGGGCCCCTCTTCCTCATGTCCCTCACCACCGCTCCCCCAAAATTCAGCTTTTGATTTTCAGCAACATGTTTAGAACCACACCTCAGGCCATCAATTCTTCATTGTGAGGCTTCTTGTCAACTCAAAGTCAAACTCCTTCAGACTTCAAAACTCTTAGAAAAGGAAAAAAATGAGAGTAAAAGAAGAGAGGGGGGCTGGGGATGTGGCTCAAGCGGTAGCGCGCTCGCCTGGCATGCGTGCGGCCCGGGTTCGATCCTCAGCACCACATACCAACAAAGATGTTGTGTCCACCGATAACTAAAAAATAAATATTAAAAATTCTCTCTCTCTCTCTCTCTCTCTCTCTCTCTCTCTCTCTCTCTCTCCCCTCTCTCACTCTCTCTTAAAAAAAAAAAAAAAAGAAGAGAGGGATGGAGGGAGGTAGACAGGCAGGAGAGGAGGAGAGAAAAAAGAAAAGGCAGAGAATTACTTGTTTCAAAACAGTGCAATTTGTAGCCAGGAGTGGTGGTGCTCACCTGTAATCCCAGCAGCTGGGGAGGCTGAGGCAGAAGGATCACAAGTTCAAAGCCAGCCTCGGCTATTTAGTGAGGTCCTAAACAACTTAGTGAGACTTGTCTCAAAATAAAAAACTAAAAGATGTGGCTCAGTGGTTAAGCAACTCTGGACAATCCCAGGTGCAGTTTGTATATGCTGTTTAATCCCACGCAGACATTCGAAATCAGTCTATAGGGCTAGAGGGCAATAATCCATAATCAATAAGGTAAACAAAAGCAAATTCAACACATTTCAGACTTTTTACACTTACAGCCTCACTGTTTGCTGGGAGGGCATATTTCCAAGCAGATGATTCCCTGATGTCTCTTAATATTACTTTTAATTTAGTAAATTTCAAGTGCTAAGAACCTGCAAATTTTTTGTAAGTAGAAAAATCCTTTTATCTGAAAAAGAGATTACCTCGTAAACTAAAGCTGAACTTAAAGTTATATTTATATTTAAATTTCAGCATTACTTGCTACCAAAGGCTAATTTAAAACTCTTCACTCATTAAAATACAGTAATTGCACCAGGCTCAGTGGCCCAAGCCTATAATCCTGGTGACTTGGGAGGTTGAGTCAGGAAGGTGGCAAATTTGAGACCAGTCTCAGCAATTTAGTGTTGACCCAATCTCAAAATAAAATATATAAAAGACTGGGGGTGTAGCTGGGTGGTAGAGCATCCCTGAGTTCATTCTCTGGTACAGCAAAATCTATTTATTATTTATTTATTTATTTATTTATTTATTACCTTCATTATCCCCCCATAATCCGAAAGCCCTCAGGATGACGTAGTTGGTAGGTTGGAAGTAGGTGTCACCCCACCAGGGACCCCTTTCCGGGATGTGATCTCCTAAGGCTGGAGATCCGAGAGCATGTTTCCTAGGCTTAATCTTTTTTATTGTTGTTTTGGGTTGTTGTTGGTGGTGGTGGTTTGGTTTGGTTGGGTTTTGAGGTGCCAGGCATCTAACCAAGGCCTGCACATTGTTTGTGGGAGTCATCTTACACTGAGGCGATTTGATGAAAGACTCAGCTGGTGTCACCAGTGGTATTTGGAGGCGCGTGGCCTCTTGGTAGATGAGCAGTTTTCAGTACAAGAGCAAAATGCAGGACCTAATGAGGTCTGCTGGGGCACTCGTTATTCCAAGGTTCCAGGTTTTTCAAAAGTCGTTTTAAAATTGTCCTCCATGGGGTGCGGTGGAGAGACCAGGAACCTCCTCCACAGCCTGGGGGCCTGGACTTCGCTCCTAGATGTGGGAGAGGGCAGCCTGCTGCTCAGTTTTTCCAGCCTCTCACTGAAGGAGGCAGAGAGGAAGCGCTGTCCTCCGGTTGCGAGCCTCATTCTCCACCTCAGGCAGGCGTGGGTTTTCCAGGCTCACTTGGTTTGTCCAGGATTTGAGGACCTGAAGGTCCCAGGAGCCAGAAAAAGAAGGCCATAGTTTGGGATCAGCTCTGATGTTTCTGGTCCCAATTTCACAGACTAGGTGTCACAGTGGCGCCCCCTAGTGATCCGTAGCCAGAGGAACACCCCCAAGAAAGTCAGTCTGGCCCAGGATGGTTGGAAATAGGACACACAGCAAGAAAGACATCAAAAGAAGTCTTTTTTTCCCTTCTTCTTCTTTTTTTAAGAAGTTGGGAATGGTCACAGTACAGAGGGCGAGCCAGGCACTCTGTGAAGCCACTAATGTGCCAGGGACAGATAGAACACAGACACAGAGGGAAGAGATAGGCCACTAACGTCTCAATTCCACAACTGACAATGGAAGTTTGTTAAAGGCAGAGCCCGTGGGAGTTTTCCAACTGAGTCCTCATTTGGGAAAATGATCAGAGTCTTCCTTTATCCCGGAGGCCCAAGGAGTTTCGTTGCGCTTGGGAACAGCAGAGGGAATTTTCCAGGACTCACCACAAGGTGGCGCCAGACACCCATGGACGTCATGAGGTCCTCCCGTCCAGGTGGCCCCAGAAGCTGGCGCTGGAAACTCAAAGAGATCAGCACTTACATAGTCAAAGGCCAAAGGATGAAATAAGGCGTGGAGGAAATAAGAAAAGACACCCTTTTTAAAGAGATGGGGAGGAGTGGCAGAGAGTGTCTACAAAAGGAACTCAAAAGAACTTTGCCATAGAACCTCTTGGCAGGCGTGGGCAGACTAGAGATGGCCTCTGGAGAGGCTGTACACACCTTCAGGTGGAAGAGGGTAGTGACTGGGGCCAGAGATTGGTGGTGAAGGAGAAAACACGTTCTGAATTGTGCATTTACATTTACTAGTAGTTTTTATTGACACAATAAATGAGTTAATAAGCCCAACCCAACTGAAATACATTCTATTCAATTATTTTTTGAAATTTCATCTTGTCATCTCTAGTTGGATATCATTAGGGACTGATGAATTCAAATGTATTGTACCAATTGATGCCAGCCAACCCTCTCCTGATGTTCCCACTGCCAAACCTTTAGCTAGTAGGAGCATTTTGTATAGATGGGTTGTGGATAAGTTTGAATGACTCAATTATTTAAAGCTGTGTTTTATGATCCAACAAATTATAGGTGTTCTAGAATTACCTTGTACCTTTCAGCCCCCAGACTTGTAGAAAAATAGCATCGGAAACCAAAAATCTGGGAATCGGGGTGCATTTTGGCAGTGACATTTCTAACGGGCTGTTTCAGTGGGGAATAAAAAGCCAAAATACGTTTGATTTACTGTTTTAAGCAAGCATGACTACATATTAACTTGTTTGATTCAGTCATAACCACATACAGTTCTTATTCAAACTGTGAGATCAACAACTGGCCCTCCTTTTCACTAATCCTGAAAGCTAGGTTCCCAACAAAATAAACAATTATTTCTTGCTCTAACTGATAATTTAGGAGAATAACATTTTTAAATGAACTATCAATAATATCAACAGTGCAAATACTGAACAACATTTTTGCATTAGTCTACATACCTCCAAACATTTGTTGCCAAATTGCTTTGTTATTGAATCACTGATAATTTGTCACACTGTATGGCTATGAAAAAAACTTACCCAATAGATATCTTAGGTCCCATTGTTTGAGTTCACTTTCATTTTGAGAAAGCTTCAACCGGCCGCCAGGCCCCATTTTCTACTCTACCTTTCATTTTTCCATAAGCCTCATAAACTCCCAATATACTAATTCACTAAATAATATACTTCTTTATTATCGCATTATTACTATTTTTCCCTTGTCCTGTTGGAACATAAGCCTCATGGAATAGGGTTTCTTCATTGGACACTGGGAGATGTTCCCTGAAGGCAAAATCAGGACAGCTGGGCTTGACTCTGGGGCATCCTAGGGACAGCTCCTGGGTGGGCAGTGGCAAAAGCTGCAAGAGACATCACTGAAACCAAAGAAGCCACCCTGGGCTACTCACAGACACCTAGTGCCCTCCAACTCTTCCCCAGAAGCCTGCAGGTCTCAATGACAGCTGTGAGAGGAAAGCCAGCATTAGTGCTGAGCCTGCTCCTGGGCCTGGTAACTGAGCATCTGGAAGGCTAAAAGCTTCCAGAAGAAGCATGAAGTCAGAGCTATGCCTTATAACTAGGGTGACCTCACTCCTGGCTCACCAGAGTAATCCCAGTTGATAGCTCTTGTCCTGTTATCATTAAATGCACCCCACGTCCACTTATTAGAACGTCCTAACTTAAAGGACCAAGTGACAGGGACAAATTAGTTGAAGGGAGAGGCTCCAGGAGGGAAGAAATCTTCAGCTACAGAGGAGGCAGCCCCTCTATGATCAAGAACTAGTTCAGTGCCTGGTGCATGGTTGGGGCTCAATAAACACATGTTTTGGGGACATGGGGAGACAACAAAGAAAATGGAGAGAAATTTCCATGTACCTATACAGGCTAGCAAAAATGGCTGGAATCCTGTGAGAGATTCAAGCAGAGGAGGTCAGGGGTCATCTCTTGGTTCTGGGCTTGGTCAGGTGATAGAGGGATGATACAGATTAAAGAGGCAGGGAAGAGGAAGGATCAAGTATGACCCATGTAGTCATGTGGTCTTTATTTTTTATAAAATGAACATGATTCCAGTTCAGACACAGTATAAAATTCTCACATACTCTCCATAAAGGAGTCAAACCAACAAGAAGAACATAAAGGCAAAGCACTTAGAATATCTCACTCTTGGACACAGCCCTCCCCAATCTACTTGAGACCCTGCCAGGTGGAGAGAGGATGGTGGGGTGGTGGTGTTACAAAGGGGAAGACAACTGGTTGAGGCAGTTAGACTGTCCCCACCACAGGTTGGCTGGAAGGGCCAGGAAGTGGGGGTAGAGAGGAACCCACTCAGAGGCTCCAGACCTGGGAGGGAGTGGGGAATAAAAAGGTACAGGTCTTGATCAACAATCAATCCTTCACTCCACTCCTTCTCTAGTCTTAGGCTCTCTCACCTGGTTGGGGAGAGGAGAGAGTAGTGGCTTCCAGAGTTGAGAACAGGAAAAGCAGAGTAGAAGAGGCAGAGTCTGGATCTCTGAGTGGAATGCCTAAAGGAAAAGGAAGTCCCCACATAAATCCTATGGAAAGGGGCCTCTGGGGAAAACCAAGAGCGCCCTGGTCAGGTGATCTTGTTGCCACCTGAGTCAGTTGGAGCTCTTGTGCAACAGAAGCTGTCCCCAAAGCAGGCAGCCTGTGACTATGGGCTGAAGCATGAAGCCAGAACTATGTGTATTTTACGCTTCTCTGGACCCACGGCTGGTGATGTAACTAAAACCCCAAAGCCCACTTTTTTTTGCAGGAACCAAAAAGACTACCCCTTTTGATTTTTACTTCTGCACTTTGACAACTCCACAGGAAAAACAGACGCTACAAACGTTACACTTGGAACCGACCACCTCCTGCCCTCTCATCACACCACACACACATTTTACTGGCCATCCTCAGGATGTGCACTCAGTCCACACTTGATGGTGTTCTGTGGATCCCCAGAACTGGTGCACTGCCTACGTTGGGGGGCTGTAGCCTTCCAGGTCACCCACCATGGCTTGCTGAGCCCTCCACCTCTGCATAGGCATTTGGCTTGAAGTGAGATCAACACTTGCTCCCATCCTTCCTTTCCTCTTCCACTTCCTCTGGGAAAGTGGGGAGCCCAAGCCAACTCACGTGTGGCCTTTGGTCCTTCTTACTCCACATTTATATCCTGCTCTCCAGGAGCGCTGGCCTTTCCCTGCATGAATGCCACCCGCAGACCTGCAAGGGCTGAATGTATTTACATACATAGAAAGAGAGACAGAGAGCAGAGACAGGTGCGTAGTTAATCCCCATTGCAGAAGAGAAACCTGAGAACCAGAGGGATGAAGTCACTTTCCCCAGGGTCACTCAGCTAGCAAATGTCAGTTCCGGGTCTGGAAGTCACATCTCCTGAACTCTCACCAGTGCCATTGGCACGACACTCAGCCTCTGACAGTTGCTCCCGCACATGGACACGGCAGGCTCTTCAGACTTCTCTTGTCCTTCATCCGTGGAGGAAAACAGGAACACAGCCTCACCCCTCACGAGTCCTGTGTCCTTCCTGCAGGCCAGTCTGTGGGCCCTTCCTCAGGTCTAGATCCAGGCCTTGAAGAGTTCCTCAGAAGACAGCACAGTTGTGGCACAGACATCCACCTCTTCCCTTCTGCAGCTGATTAACTTCTGGGGTGAATTGGTTATTTTCTGAAAATTAATTTTCATCGATGATTATTAGATGTCACTAGTAGAAAGTAGTGAGAGTAAAGAGTGTCACAAAAATCCCAATTATTTGATGAAATTTCAAGCTGTTAAAAAAATCCCAAAGACAATTCCAACCCCTAGATCAGTGACTTCCAGCATTTGCTGAGGTCATCTCCCAGTTCACTGCCAAGCTATTCCCTCCAGGCCCTGATGCGTCAGTGCTCCAAAATTGCAGAATTCTGGGGTGGGGGGGGGGGCTAACCATTTTCCACCAAGAGCTGAAGAACAATGAACTAGTCTAAGATGCTTCATGAACACCAGCTATCACAGTGCCAAGTCCAGAGAAAGTGCTCATAAATGCAGTCTCTTTCTTACTCATATTTTTTTCCTGAGACCCTGGTGCATAATCATTGCTAGTTGCAAACATGCAGATACCCATTTTTTCAAAGGGACTTCATTGCTGTATGCTCACCTCCACAAATTCCCTGTGTTCTTCTATAGTTACCTCCCACTGACCTCCTGGTCATCACTCCTAAAGTACATGCACACAAATGAACAGGCATGATGGTTTCCACCACCGTGGTCTCCTAGACATCAGCATCATCCAGCCAATCACCCTTGATCCTGTTTCTAAAGAGGCAGCTTCAGGGGTTTACTCTTGGTGTCCAACCGACAATAAGAAAAGATATCACACCAGAAGGGCTCTCTGAGCAGGAGTGTTAGCCTGGAGCGGCCATCAATTCACTGCTGCTGGTCCTAGTCAGATTCTCAGGACCCTGACTGCCAAACCTGTAGTGGTTTGCTTGATTATTTTTAAATCCTAGAGCAGCGCTGTCCAGTGAAAGCAATGAGAGCCGCATATGCAATTTTTAAAATCTAGCAGCACATTTTAAAAAGTAAAAAGAAATAGGTGGAGTTATTGTTAGTGATATACTTTATTTAACAGATACACCAAAATATTGTCATTTAACATGCAGTAAAAAATTACTGAAAATTTTCAAATCTTTTATACTGTCCTCCCAATCTATCACATATGACTTTAATGGACAGCACAATTCTAAAACATTTAAATTAAATAATCCTAGCAGCTCAGGAGGCTGAAGCACGAGGATTGCGAGTTCAAGGCCAGCCTCAGCAAAAGCAGTGTGCTAAGCAACTCAGGGAGAACCTGACTCTAAATAAAATTCAAAATAGGGCTGGGGATGTGGCTCAGTGGTCAAGTGCCACTGAGTTCAGTCTCCGGTACCCCTCAAAAAAAAAAATTAAACATTGTTGCACAATTAGAACTAACTTTCATGCAAGGTTCCAATGATATTTTAAAAATATGTGTTATCATTTTTTTTAAATTTAGTTGTAGTTTATTTATTTTATTTGTTTTTATTTTTATGTGGTGCCAGATCAAACCCAGTGCCTCATGCATGCTAGGCGAGTGCTCTACCACTGAGCCACAACCCAGGCCCCCCCAAAATATGTTTTCAATATTTAAAAATCATGAGATTTCTCATAACGATCTGGACTTCCAGGTTTCCTATTTACAACTTGGAGATCTCAGGCTGGGGTGTAGCTCGGTGGGAAAATGCATGTCTAGTTGGGTTTGATCCCCAGCACTGCAAAAAATAAATAAATGAATCTTGGAGGTCTGGCAGCACTGGCTCAGACCTTTGTGGCAACCTTCTGGAGCTAAAAAGCAGCTGCTTTCTTTAGATGGAATGATTTTCCCTGGGTCCATCACCTCTCCTTATTGAGTGATGGTCATTGTACTGCATAGACATTTTTTTTCCAGTACCTATTTGACCCCCAAAAGCATCTGAAATCACAAATGCCACTTTCTGTGAAGCACACAAGGCCACATTTGGGGTGGTCCATTGTTACTAACTTGGGGCCATCTCTATGCTTGCCACCCACCTTATAGTAGAATATGACAGCAAGAAAAGAATGAATGAAGTCAGTCACAGAAAGGAAAGAAAGACCCTTTAGCACCAAAGCCCCATCCCTGGGAAGCAACTATGGATGAAAGACATGGGGAAAAATTATATTTTTAAATAGAGAATATACACTGGACCGAATTAACATGATTGTCCTTGCATGGGTACTTTTGCTTTGACTGTTACATGGTGATATAAACTTTAATGGAAAGGAATTCTTCATGGCACATTTCAGAGTGCAGCCATCCCAATTGTACAATTGTAGATATAGACATGTAACGTTTCACCCACACAGATAAATTAAGCACAAACCTGGAAGGACATTTTGGAGAATTGCCAAGGATTTCCGATTGGTAATTTTCTACGGTTTAATTGGCAAGATGAGTGGATTTTGCAAGGCTGGCTGGAAATCGCTTTTTTTTTTTTTAACAGTTTGGAGGATTATGTATAAATAATGCAACTGTCGGAGAGAAGCTAGGCTCTGCTGAGAGAAGGGGGATGGTGGTAGTGATGCCCAGCTCCAGAATGTGTTTGGGATTTAATGGATACTAATGATCTATCTCTCACACAGCACTGTGGGGAAATGCATTGACTCAGAGAATTTGTCCACTTTAGAAATCCAGGGGAGAAAACAGAATAGAAGTTGGAATATCCAGGGAGGCATCTAGAGAGGTGGCCAGATGCACCGTGTGGGAACTGCTGGCTTCTGCTTCTCCCCACCATGGCATGGGCACATCCCCACCATGGCCCCAGGCACACTCACTCCTGTGCTCTGCGTTCCCTGGAGTAGAATAAGAATCCTAGGTTAATGCAGAGCTAGGAACACCGGCAGGGACCCCTAGTCTTTGGGAGTCACTATGAAGTCCAAATTGCCCCCCATGTCCCCACGCCATCCCCACTAAAGACAAAGCATAGTCCAGACTTCCCATGTTCCCACACATGCTCTTTACCCTGATGTCCTTGGTGGATCAGTTGAATATATTGTGTTGGAGTATGTTATTGGATGTAGCCGCTGTTGGAACTGTAGAAAGGGACCAAGAAGGTTCAGCAGGACAGTTCAGAAGAGAAAAACTGTGTATGACTCCTGAAATGGCAAGCATCCTGGGCTGGGAAAACACCAGGTTGTGTTCATGCCAGGTCCTGGGAGAAAGCAGAGGTGGCCTCAGGGAGGTGCCTATACCCTGGAGAAGGGAGATCTCTCCTAGACCCTCTGATTAGAAATTGCTGTGGTTTGAATATATTCTCCCAAAAGCATGTATTGGAAACTGAATTCCCAAGGCAACAGCCTTAAGGTGGGACCTTTGAGAGATGATTAGCTGAGGGCTCTACTTTCACCAATGGATTGATGCAGATCGTAAAAGGACTTGAGAATGGGAAGAAAGAACCTACATAATAGGAGAAAATCTGTGCTGCTTCTTCTGACAGAGGATTAATAGCCAGAATATATAAAGAACTCAAAAAATTCAGCATCAAAAAAACTCAGCCAGGCTCTGTGGTGCAAGCCTGTAATCCCAGCAGCTGGGAAGGCTGAGGCAGGAGGATCCCAAGTTTAAAGCCAGCTCAGCAAAAGCGTGGTGCTAAGCAACTCAGTGAGACCCTGTCTCTAAATAAAATGCAAAATAGGGCTGGGGATGTGGCTCAGTGGTTGAGTGTCCCTGTATTCAATCCCTGGTATCCCCCCCCCCAAAAAAAACCCTCAATTTATAAATGAGCAAATGAATTAAACAGATGTCTCAAAAGAAGAAATGCAAATGGCCAACAAATACATTTAAAAAATGTTCAACATAATTAGCAATTGGAGAAATGCAAACCAAAACTAAAATGAGATTTCATCTCACTCCAGTTAGAATGGCAACATCAAGCACACAAACAATAATAAATGCTGAAGAGGATGTGGAGAGAAAGGAACACTTCTATACTGTTAGTAGGATTGTATATTACTACAGCCACTACGGAAATCACCACGGAGATTCCTCAAAAGACTAAGAATGAAACCACCATATGACCCAGCTTTACTACTCCTCAGTATTTATCCTGAAGAATTAGTTGTTATACTATAGTGATCCATGCACACCCACGTTTATAGCAGCACAATTCACAATAGCCAAACTGTGGAACCAGCCTAGGTGTCCATGGATGGATGAATGGATAAAGAAAATGTGGTATATATACCCAATGGAGTTTCAGCCAGTCATAAAGAATGGAACTTAAGAATATTATGTTAAGCAAAATAAGTCAAACCCAAAGGTCAAAGGTCATATTTTCCTCAGAACCAAATGAACTTCTATTGTTTATGAATTACCCAATCTGTGATATTCTATTCTAGCAATACAGATTGAGACAGAAGTGGAATCCCAAAAAACCAAAAAACCCACAAAAAGCATGTCATGCCCACCTAAGGCCTAAGGTACAGCCCTCTGATCAGCGTCATGCTGCAAGGAAAGAGGAAGCTTATTTACCAAGGTATCTGGGAGGACCACCACGGGGCAGCAGGAGTACCGGAGCAGCTGACCCATTTTCCAGATGGAGAACGGCACAACCACGAGGATCAGCATGAAGCCAAGGAAGGCAAACAGGGCCAGGGCCAGCGGGAGAGCCTCTTCTGGAGACAGAAAGACAAGAAGACGCTTAGAAACCACAATGAAGGGGAAGCCTCCAAGCCCAGGCCTCCCCTGACCCCTGGAGTTGACTCTGAATGTCAATCAAGATGGCAGAAGCCAGAAACCTGAGATTTGATAATGTGCCCTGGTACCAAAATTGCCGCCATTTTTCTAAAATCTAAATTTTAGATTTAATCTAGAAAATCTAGATTAAGGTATGGTTTCCAGAAAGCTCCAGAGAAGATTAAAATCTCTTTCTTGGGAAGGGGAAGGGAGGAGCATTGTGTGTGAAGGCAAGAGCAGTGTTAGCACATACCTGGCACAGCTACCAGAGGAAGGCAGGGGGCCAGGCCCCAGAACTGGCTGGGTGGTAACCGAAAACAAAGTATTTCGCAATTTGCTCTTGGCACTGGTCCATCTTATGGAGGAGAATATTAAGTCCGGAAAACAGTCACATAATAACTATGCTATATCAAGCCCCTGTTATGTGGCTCCTCCTTCCAGCTCTATGCTGGGGGCTGGGTGGTAAACCCCTGTTCTTTGCAATGGGCATGAGTTTCTCTGCTTTTATAAGATGATTCTATGCTCAGAATGGTTAGGCAATTTACCCCAGGTCACACAGATAGGGTTAGCTCCAAAGCTCATAATTATTGTAATTGTAAATGTAGCAGAAAGGACCAGACCTGGGCATCTGGAGATGCAGAAGGGGAATGCAGTATTTTCCCATCTCTGTTCTGTGTAACCTGGAGTAACTCATTTAAGCCTCCCTGGTCTGGTAGTTAGCTCACAATGTGAAGGGTAACTTAGCCAGGGAGGTTGTGGAGAAGCTGGTAGTCACACAAGTGGCTGGGGCCATGCATATTGTTTCAAAGATTTTGAAAAATATTTTAGCAGTGTACATTGAGAGATACACAAATGTTCATACCCTTTCAATCCACTCCTATGATTTCAATTCCAAAAAAAATAATTCCAAGAAAGGAAACAATTATATGCATCGGTCTGTTCATGGAAACTTCTGGAATACAGCAACAGAACCTCTTCTCTGCCCAGAGTGGTCCCTGCCCCTCCCACCCCTCCAGGCATGTTCTGGTACATTTTCCTCATGGAAACCACTGATACCATCCCATCTTTTGCTTGTTGGGAGTCTGTCTCCACTAGAGGGGAGGTTCTTGAGGGCAGGGATTTCCCTGATGAATCCAAGTGCACAAGCCAGGATTTGGCACACAGTGAATACTCAGTAAATATTCATTTAATAAAAGAATGAATATAATCTTCAAAAGCAAATGAAAGCTGGGTGTGGTGGCACCTGCCTGTAATCCCAGAGGATCGGGAGGCTGATGCAGGAGAATCACAAGTTCAAAGCCAGCCTCAGTAAAAGCAAGGTGCTAAGCAACTCAGTAAGACCCTGTCTCTAAGTACAATGTAAAATAGGACTGGAGACATGACTCAGTGGTTGAGTGACCCTAAGTTCAATCCCTGGTACCTCCCCTCCCCAAAAAAGCAAACAGAAGTGATTCAAATACCCAGTAAAGGGGATTCACCAGAATGGTAGGCTAGTCATTCAGCTATTAAAATGAGAATTGGGACAGATACACACTTGGTTACTACAGCATGGTTTATAGTGGCAAAGGACTAGAAAACACAAAATATTCTCATTAATAAGGAGATATTAAATATACTGGTTTACTATGCAGCATTTAAAAAAACTGAGGTGGACCCAAAGATACCAACATAAAATGATGCTCATGATATATTGCCAAGTGAAGACGAGCCAGGCACAGAACACTAGGTATGGGATAGGCCCCTTTGTGTGTGTGAGCACTGGAATCACACAGGCAGTGCTGGGAGGATTAAATGCCAGACTCACCAAAGGAAACCTCCTGAGTGGTATATGGGGAAGAGTGGACAATATTTAACTCTGACCCTTTTTAAAATTTCTGTGTTGATTGGATTTTTTAAACAAGACATGATTTTTTGGGAAAGTGAATAAAATAATAATCAGAAAATTTACATGGGAACAGTTATAGATATGTTAGTTATTGGGGGAAAACAGAAAAATAGGCACAGTGGTTTTTTTTTTTAAAGAGAGAATGAGAGAGGGAGAGAGAGAGAGAGAATTTTAATATTTATTTTTTAGTTATCGGCGGACACAACACCATTGTTCGTATGTGGTGCATGCCAGGTGAGCACGCTACCACTTGAGCCACATCCTCAGCCCGGCACAGTGTTTATATGCTATAGAACTCCGACGTGTAGGTAATGACTGAGGGCTATGCTCCTTTGGAGGGCAATTTGAAAACAGCAATCAAAATTAAAGGTCTATATCTTCAACCAAGTCAATCTACCTCGAATAATTTGTCCTTCAAATAAATATATACCAGAAAAATTATCTTTTTTTTTTTCTCACAATGTTGGGAGGGTCAAACTTAAGGTCTTGTGCATGCTAGACAAGCCCTCTACCACTGAGCTACACACCCATCCCTGGCATAATAATCAATGTATTAGCGAAAATTAATTAGAGCATTGGCTGTAATAGCAAAATATTTTGGGAAAAACTAAGTGCCTGTTAATAGGGGACTAGTTAAATCAGTTATTTAATATACATATAATGAAATAGTATGTAGCAATAAAGAAGGATAAAGGAACTACTTTATTAATACTGCAAAATCTATAAGATATATAAAATGAAAAAGACAAGATCCAGAAAAATGTCTAGAACATGCCACCATTTTTGCTAGCCTCAGCAACAGAGAGATGCTAAGCAACTCAGACAGACCCCTGTCTCTAAATAAAATACAAAATAGGGCTAGGGATGTGGCTCAGGGGTCAAGTGCCCCTGAGTTCAATCCCTAGTACCCACCCCACAAAGAAAAGGAAAGGCAATATATGTAAACATATTCTCATTTACTTGTATATGCATTAAAAAGTCTTCAGAAGTATATGCAAGAAGTCCGTATCTATGGTAGAGGGTATAGGAATTTTATGGGTGGGGAAAATGGATATGGAAAATAAAATTTCCATGTGTCTCTTATATTTTTTGCACCATATGAATGTACTATATATTCAAGGCTAAAAGATCACTCACACACACACAAGTGGTGATATTTGAATGGTAGGATCATAGGATGTAGAATTTTGTTGGGTTTATTTTTTCCAAAAGGGTTTTCAAGTTATTCAAGTTTTTAGACCATAACATTTCAAGGGGGTTCTGGAAGTGTAGCTCAGTGGTAGAAAACTTGCCTCACACCTGTGAGGCAATGAGTTCAATCCTTAGCACCACATAAAAAAAATAATTAATTAATTAAAGGTATTGTGTCCATCTACAACTAAAAACAAATTTTTTTTTTTTTTAATGTCAAGGGGAAAAAAAAAAAGAGGCTTCTGGAGACACTCCATAAAGCCCCTTCCAATAAAAGAAACTGTGGCATTGTATGGTGTATGACCTCCTTCCCAGGCTCGCCAAGGAACCTGGTGGCCTCTCCTGCAGCCACCTCTAATCACAGGCAGTATTCATCAGCCTTGACACATCTGGCCCAGGGAGGAGGAAGCTCTCACGGGGAGAGTGACAGCTGCTTAAAGATCCCCACCCAGCACTAGGACGGCCTCCTGCACACATTCACCACCGGAACCCACCCAGGTCTGTGAAATCAAGGGAAGGCTCAGAATCAAAGGCACCTGAGCATGCACCAAGAGGGGCTGTCACCTCTGCGGGGGCCCAAGGGACAGGCAGATCTTCTTTACCTTGCACCTCCACACACTCTGCCTGGCTGAAGGCACTGCGCCTCCCGATGACCTTCACCAGAGACTGGGCCTTCACACAGTATGTGGCTCCTGGGTCCATGGTTTCCAGGTGCACAGGAACACCCCTACTCCTCACCACTTTGGTCTGTTCCTTTGGGAGAACAGAAAACACAGTTATTCTCTGAGGGAAGCAGGACTGGAAAGGTTGAGGAGAGCCAGGGAGGGAACACTGCAGAAATTTCCTATCTGGGGTAGGTACAGAATGTTCCCTGTTACTCACGCATGTTTGCACTCACTTGCTCGTTTATCCACTCACGTTTATTAGGCACCTAATAAGTATCAGGCACTGTTCCAGGAACAGGGACAGAGCATATAACAAAGGAGGCAAAGTCTCTGCTGTTGTAGAGCTTTCGTGGGGAAGACCAACAATATATAAATACATGTCAGGTGGCCATAAAAGCTGTGCAGAGAAAAGGCAAGGGGCTAGAGAGTGACAAGGAGGCACTAGTTTAGACAATGTGATTAGGGGAAACCTTTCTGAAAGGATGACACTTGAGCAGAGACTGGAAATTTGGAAATCTGGCTGGGCAAGGATTTGGCATGGTCACTGCTGCCACAGAGATCAGTGCATAAAATCAGAGAGCTGGTGGGCCATGCTTTCCCACTTGCCCATCCATCCCTCTGTCTATGCACTCCGCTGTCCACCTTTCCACATCCACCACCTGCCCCGGGCCTGTGCTCTGCATCTGAGCCTGCAGAGGCTTGTGTAGGCTGAGCCTAGGTGACTCAGGGCACATACTTCTCTTTCAGCACTGGCCCTGCCAGTTACAAGGGTGGGGAGCCACTCTGTCCCAAAGAATCTGATGGAGCTGTGTGCTGCCTCCTGCCAGGTGCTGACCCTGTCCCCAGCACCACTCCACCTGTCTGGTTGGCAATGCCATGTCCTATCAGTTGGCTCTGACCTCATGGGGATAAGGACTGGTATTATTGCCTGCCCTACCTGCCCCCACCCACCTTCCAGGGGACACTTCCCAACCTAAAGCCCCTATTGAGTGTGTGGCAGGGCATATGCACTACCCTCAGACACCACTAAGTGATCTGGGATTCCTCCGGTCTGAGAAGGGTCCTATCAGAGACCAACTAGCTCCCTGCAACCACTAAGCTTGGCCCGATGAGCATGAACAATGAGATTCCTCTCCAAAGACTTTGGTCTTGGGAAACTGAATACCTGGATCTGGAAGTAGGGATAAAGGGGAGAGGATACTGTGAGAGGCCTCAGGCTCAGAGGCCTTGGGTGGCTGGGAAGGCACCATCATAGGCGTATGTTAGAAGGTGTGATGAAGGGCAGGGCCTGGGAGTAAGCTGGGCAGGGGGCCACAGGAAGAGGACTCAGGGGAAGGAAGCAAGGCCACCACAGGTAGGGGTCCCTGGAGAAGGGAGACTCTGCCAGCTCTGCTCAGGGATTCTGTGAGAGCCCATATTAATACTCTGAGAAAGCCCATTACTTCCTGGTGCTGATGGGAGTGGGCCTCTAGGCCCTGTCTCCCTCTCAGCTTGGACAGGGGCTCCATGGATTTGAGTGTCCCCCCACTTTCCACTGGTGCCCCACCCCTTCTGCTGCTGCTGTTTGTGAGGGCTGGACTCCCCTCACCTGGACTACAGCAGCCTTCCCACGGGGAGGGGCAGCTCCCCCCCCCCCCGGGCTTTCTGCATGGCCTACCTGCTCCTAATTAAATGGGCTTATTCATAAGCCAGCTCCTGGCTGGCTGCCCCCTTCTGTTCCCTGCCAAGATACACACCCTCAAGAGGCTTGTACCAGCCTCGTAGGCTCTTGAAATCATCCAGTTGATCTGGAACACCCTGGCCTGCTTCCCTTAACTGGCTGAGGAGATCAGCTGATGAGAGAGGGGAAAAGTCCATTCAAAAGATGTTCCAGGTCAATCTAGCTTAGTGTGGGGCATGAGGCTGTCCCCAAACTTCAGCAGATCTGCCTGAAAATGTTCCCAGCCAAGACCAAAGAGGACTAAGGCATTTTTATTTTTTAAAGAGGCCCATGGAATGGTCAGCATCTAGTCATCTCTCCCTTCACAGGCTTCACCCAGAGCTGCTCATTCTCAGGCTGGCCAGACAGTGAGCACTGCAGGACCTGGCTCTCCTCACCCACCCTCAGAGAGCTGTACCATCTCCCCGCAAAGCCCGACTCACCTTGGCACCAGGCTCCCTCCTCCAGTAGGCCACGAGGAACTCAAACTGTGGCCCCAGGTCTTCCAGTTCAATAACCAGGTGGAAGCCATCCTTGGACACCTCCATCCTGGGTGGGGTGAGGATGGCTGTTGGCAAGACAAGGGCAGAATCAAAGCCAGTCCCAGGCAGGACCACTTTTTTAATGATGAATGAATGAAACCCCAAATGGCAAAGATTTACTATGATTCTTCTTTTTTTTTTTTTTGGACTCTTAACTTCAATAAAGTCTTCTATTCTTTTCCAGAAATATATATACTCAAGAAAAGAGGAAAAGGGATTACATACTCAAGTAGACATTATTACTTTCCCTTCTAAAATTGTGTGCTCCAGGTTCCACTAACTTAATATTTTAGTAGACATTGCTCTTCACCTTGGCTCATCTAATGAGCAGATGCTGTTTCTTAATGCTTGCCAAACACCTGCCTGAACTTGGGTCTATGTGGAGCATAGCTGGACCCCATCTTTTCCCCTTAGGAATGAACATACCTGGCAGGGCATGTGCATCCCTATAGTTCTCATAGACAGTGGCATGTACAGGCATCTGAATACTTTCAGACATCTGCAAACCACCAGAGGCCTGTGGATAGGTTAGCTATTCTGTTCTAGGCCTCATCTCACATCCTGACAGAGGGATATTATTGGCAAGTCAAAGGCTTTTTACAAATGTTAACATTGACTCTAGAAATTACAACTTAAATATAAATATCATCTTTCACATTACTTGGATCCCAAAGAGAGAGGGATCCCCACCAGCAGGCCAAGAACAGAAGGGGTCACAGAGGCAGCTCCCACCCCCTCACTACTGATGATGAATCCATATGTGCCTTGCAGATCCAGGTCCTCTGACCTCCATCTTTATGGAGGATAGATATTATTAGAGAAAATGACCCGAAGTTCAGAGAAGAATTTTTTGACAGTGTTGGGCCAGGAACCTCTGTCCTAAGCATTCTGCATACTTGTCTCATTTAATCCACCCAGGAAACCTAAGAGGGTAAATATTATTCTGTTTGTATGGAAATGTTAAGGGACTTTCCCAGAATCACAGTTAATGACCAGAATTTGAGCCCATGTCTATGTTTCTAGCTCCCCCATGAGGGGTGTTTATTCTTTGTACCAGGCAATCCCAAGTCCAGCTATAATTAAAATAACTAGGGAGAATTTTGAACTCCCAATGACCAGGATGCACACAAATCAGTCAAATCAGACCCTCCAGGAATGGGCTCCAGGAGTGTGGTTCTCAAGCTCCTCCTCGACTCCAGCATGCAGTTGAGGCTAAGAACCTCTGCTCCCAACAAGGTTAAGTGCAGAAGATCCTCTACAGGGGAACCTTAAAGAAGGATCTTTCACATTCCTGGGGAAAAGTCAGAGTGGCCTTTTACAAACAGAAAAGGACAGACGGAATGCCTTTAAGAGATCACCATGCCACCCAGCTCAGTTGCTGAACTCCACTGTGCAGGGATAGCTCAAGAACACATCTTCAGCCTTCTGATGCAAGTACGGGGGCTCTTTTCTTCAGCTCCCCCTGCAGCAAGACCTTTTCCTGTTTATTCTGGCCTTCTCAGCCCATGTTTGACAGCACAGCCCTGCCCACATAGTTTGGAAGGCACTCCCTTATCTATTTGACCCCAGTCTTCCTTCCAACAGCTGCCAATCCCCAGCAATAGTCTTGGCATCTCCCAGGTGCCAGAGGGAGGTGGTGCTGGGTGCTACCTGGGTACTGCAGGCAGAGGCAGAGCTGCAGTGCCCTCCCCCAGTGCCTAGGATCCTGCCATTTCCACTAAGTCCTCCCATTGCCTGGGAAGGAGGCCAGAGGGAGGAATCCATTTTTGGCACCACAGTTCCTACTGGTATTTCATTCCAACAATCCTGTTCCTGCCCCACCCCTCCACTCCTCTGTTCTCTGGCTCTTGACTCCAGGCATCCCTAGGGCAAAAAGTGATAACACCTACCCACAGTTGAGTGCTATGGTAGGTCAGCACTCTGCTGAGTAATTTACACATTTCTTCTCATGTGGTCCCTACAACTATCCAGTGAAGCAACCTGTTGCCCCTTTTACAGACGAAAAGGCAGGGACCCAAGCATCAAGTGGCTGAACTGGGATTTGAACCACATCCCTCAAGTTCCACGGGGCCAACTTCCCTTTCAAAGCTGTCTTCATCTTCCTCAGCCTCTTGCTTGGGCGCCCCCACCTTCTAAGCCCCCACCTTCTAAGGTCCACCCAATGTCACAAGCTCCTTAACCACCCTGACTTGTCCCATTACCTCCTCTGCCCTCACTCACAGCAGAGAATCTTCTGCCACCTCTGAATAAAAGGCTACCAAAGGCCCTTGCCCTTGTTCTTCCTGCAGCTCCCAACCGTCTGCATTCTCACCCACACCTGCTTAGGGGAAGAGCTGCCCTGTTGCTTCCCACCTCCACCAGTCTTCCACCCCAGCAACCACACTGTCATCCCCTCCATTCCATGAGGTCACTTTCTTGAGGACCCATGCAGTAGCCTCCTTCAGCCTTTTCTCCCTCCATGACCTCCCAGCCCAGCCACCTTCTCTCCATAGACATGTTAAACCCTGAGGTTCCCCAAGACCCCAGGGTCTCTTTGTCTCCCATATCTTCTCCCTGGATAATCTTATACTCTCCCAAATCTTTAGCTACCAACTCTGTGTTGTGTGTCTCTGGCTTTGACCTCTCTGAGGCCCAGATCCTGATGTCCAGCTGCCAGTCAGGCATCCATGGCATGCTATTCTGCTGGAATCTCCATCACAAAGGGCACAGAGACACAGATGTCTCTCATTTCTCAAGACCAGTTGCTCCTCCCAGTGTCTCTGCTTTGGATGGCATTCTCTAATCAGAAGCTGGACACCATCACCATCTCTCCCGGCCCTATTCCCTAATAACTGGTCTCTAAGCCCTGTCCTTTCTAACTCATCATGTCTCTTGAATTCATCCTTTCCTCCTCCTCCTTCTCCTCCACGCTTGGGACTGGGCTCCATCTTGAATCAGCTGGAGTATTACAACCCTCTCCTCACTCTTCCCCTGCCCTGGACAGGCTTGCCCATTCCAGGTCACTTTCCACACAGCAGCCAGAAGGATTGTGCTGTGAGACAGACCTTGCCTAGACACTCTCTCTTCCATGGCTACCTTCTGTTGACTTGACAAGCTTCATATCAAAGCCACATGGATAGCTGCTTCTCTACCCTCTGCCATCCATCAAGTCCTGGCTTCTACTGTTTTCCACCTCTGCACATCCTTTCATGCTCTGGCCATTGCTTGCACTCAGCTATTTGTGAACACCTACCCGGATTCTTGTCTTCTTTCTCAATCATTTTCCAGGTACTATAGCAATTAGAAGAGTCATTTCCCAGCAACCACAGAAGGGTACTATTTCTCATGGCCATTAAATAAATAGATCTTTTTAAACAACAAAGTTGCTGACAGTCAGTAAATATGGAATTCATGAGGCACCAGAAGGGAGGCAGTACAAGATTAATGGAGGTATGAGTGGTGTAGTCAGAGGCAGTCTTAGTGCTATCTCCCTATTTCCAGAACAGCCAGGTTCCCAATGCCAGTGTCTCCACCATCCACAAACCCTGACCAAGACAGTCAGCAATGACATCCAAAGTCAAAGAACCAAAGAGAGGGAAGTGATCAGCAATTTTAAAAATATATCAGTGGGCTGGGGGTTTAGCTCAGTGGTCGCGTGCTTGCCTAGCCCATGTGAGGCACTGGGTTTGATCCTCAGCACCTCATTAAATAAATCAACAAACAAATAAAAATAAAGGTATCATGTCCATCTATAACTAAAAATATTTTTCAAAAATGTATCAGTAAGAATGGTTTACATCCACCATACTCTGGCTTTGCAAGATTATTTTGATGATAAAAAGGATCCTGAAATCTTGGTGAACATGAGAAGGGGAGCATGGTAGAGCAGAGAGTAAGGAAAAAAATGCCTTACTTGAGTTTCGATTAAAGGGGTGCTTCAGGGTGCTCCAGGCAGAAGTCTGGGAGCCCAATGTGGCCCTGACGCGGAGTTTGTAAGGGACTGTGGCAGTGATGTCATCCGTGACGTCACAGTTGGGTTCTTCAATGACTGTGCACCAGCTGGTGGGGATCCAGATCCAGCTTGTGTACAGGCTCTCGTACTCTCTGGCCAAAGAAAAGAAGATGCAGCGTCACATCAACCCCTTGATCCAGGCGCAAAGGTGATGGGAACTGCTTCCATTCTCCCACTCTTCATAGTCAGCATTTGCTCCCTACCCCCCAGCTCCTCCACTCTCTTCCCTCACCAACCATCCATTCTTCACTCCTTTTGTCACTAGCCAAGGGAAACCTAGGCGTGAACCCCAATCTGTGTATTTCTCTCCATGTCCACAGTCAGCACCCTTATCTCAGGCACCCTCATGTCCTGCCTTGCTGAGATCTCCCAGCCTCCGCTCTTGCTGTTCTTCAAGCCATTCACCACCCTCAGCATACCATGACATTTCTGTCTTCCATGGCTTTTTACAGCACTTAGAATGGAATCCAAACTCATCCCCATTGCTATAAGATTCTGGCCTTCTCTCTCACCCTGCTCAGAAGAGAGATATTCTTGCCACACTGACCTCCTGGTCATTTCTCCCAGAATGCTGATCTCTTAATTCCAAAGGACCTCTCAAATGATCTGTCCCTGCTGTTCACAGGGATGGTTCCTTGCAGATCTGATGTAAGGATCACCACCTCAGAGAGGCCTTTCCACTACCTATTATAAAGCAGCTGCAGAGTCAGCCTTTTTGCCTCAGCCTTATAGTTGTTCTAGCACAAATCACTCTCTGAAATTGCCTCAAGCATTGCTACCCAGTAGAACTTTCTGAATTGATAGAAATGTTCAGTACTGGTAGTGCTCAATATGGCAGCCACTAGCCACGTATGGCCCTGGAGCATCCAAAATGTAACCGGTGTGACTGGGAAGCAGATATTTGAGTTTAATTTAAATTAATTTAAACTTAAATAACTCCCTGTGGCTAAAGGATCCCACACTGAAAAAGAATGGACCTATTATATTTTCTGCCCATCTCCTCCTTCAGATATTAAGTTCCCTATATCCAAAAATGTTGTCAGCTGTGTCCTGAGCCTACAATACCTACATATTTCTAATAATGTGATCAGTTTGTATTTACTGCTAATGAAATACATTGAGCACTTTCTCTGCTGCTGTCACTACTCAACAGTTGCAAATTCCTGGAGAAGACTAGAGCCTGGTAGGCCCCAGGGCCAGCTGATCTTTAGGGTGAATATTTGTTTTGGCTTCTAAGTACAAGACTATATATAGTCAAGAAAACTGAGATCTCTCTCTCCTCCCAAAGGATCTGGGTCTCCAATGATTTGTCCATCTCAAGTCAGGGTCAAACTCTTTGGACAGCTGACTCACTGTTGAAAAGAAGCCACAACAAAATGTATGTCTACACATTCATGTTTCTAGAGAGTTCACTGTCAAAACCAAAGGGCAGTTCCTTGCTTCCTTGACTCTTTCAATGCTCACTCACACAGAGGGGGCAGATCATTGGAGATAATCCATCCCTGGGCTCACAAGGCCTCCTTGAGCCAAGAAGGAAGGGGCTGTGTCTCCAGGAACCAATTGCTGTCTGAGGGAGGAAAAATTATTCAAACAACAAAAACCAATCACTCACCCCTGATACTCAACAGAATAGTGTACTGTTTCTCCAGGCAGGATCACTGGGCTCCATGTCAAGAGATGCTTCATGTTGGTTGAGTTCACAGAGAGGTTCTGAGGGGCAGGCAGACTGGGCACTCCATCTGGGTGAAGGCAGAGAGGAAGGCTGAGGGGTGGCTGACATGGGGGAATGCCACAGCTTCAGACTGGTAGCGTCCAGTGAAAGGCCACACAGGTTTATGAATGATGACAACTCTAATTTTATCATACTTGTGCTAATGCTAAGTTTTGGCTACCATAATTATAATTCTGCCTTTGTGATAAAAAGGCATATTAACAATAATAATGGGTAATCTTAAGCAAGATCTTATATTCTATTAAGCTATGTGCTAGATTGTTCCTTTAATCCTCATTACCCTACTGGGACTAAGGACCATTGGTTCATCCACTATACAAATGAGAAAACCAAAACCTATTATATAGGCATGTTATGTATGTACTTATTTTAACAAACATATAAAAATTGTACATATAAAAGTGTACATATAAAAATTGTACCACCATGTGGTAGGTGTACCATAAATATGTACAATTTTTATATGTTTGTTAAAACATATAAAATATGAGGTGCAGAGGATCAAACCCAAATTAACACAAACTTTACACATACTATTTCAATTGTACATAATATGTACAATTTGTGTAATATGTACATATTGTGTAATGTTCAAATCAGTATCTATCTCCTCAAACATATATTATTGCTTTGTGGGGAAAAAACATCCAAAGTCCTTTCTTCCAGCCTTTTAGAAATATCTAATACATTTTCATTATCTATACTCACTCTACTGTGCAATAGAATATCAGAATTTTTTTTCACACCAATTCATGTCTTTATATAGTACAATTCTTATTACACATATATATCACAATTTTTCATATCTCTGTTTGTATATAAAGTATATTGACACCCAATTTGTGTCTTCATACATGTACTTTGGTTAATGATGTCCATCATATTCTACCATCCTTGCTAATCCCCTGCCCCCTCCCTTTCCTTTTCACCCCTCTCTCCTATCTAGAATTCATCTATTCCTCCCATGCTCCTCCTCTCTACCCCACTATGAGTCAACCTCCTTATATCAGAGAAAACATTCCGCATTTTTTTTGGGGGGATTGGCTAATTTCACTTAGTATCATCTTCTCCAACACCATCCATTTGCCTGCAAATGCCATGATTTTATTCTCTCATATTGCCGAGTAAAATTCCATTGTGTATATATGCCACATTTTTATATCCATTCATCCACTGAAGGACATCTAGGTTGGCTCCACAGTTTAGCTATTATGAATTGTGCTGCTATAAACATTGATGTGGCTGTGTCCCTGTAGTATGCTATTTTTAAGTCCTTTGGGTATAGCCCGAGGAGAGAGATAACTGGGTCAAATGGTGGTTCCATTCCCAGATTTCCAAGGAATCTCCATACTGCTTTCCATATTGGCTGCACCAATTTGCAGTCCCACCAGCAATGTATGAGTGTGCCTTTTCCCCCAATCCTCCCCTACACTTATGGTTGTTGTCTTCATAATAGCTGCCATTCAGAATATCAGAATTTCTCAAATCTAAATATAATTTAGTACCTGTTGGGCAAACTGTTTCCTCTTCCCTCCCTCTCTCCTATCTCCCCATGCTCTGGTAATCACCACTCTGATCTAAATCTCTATGAGATCCATGTTTTGGGATCCCACATCTGAATGAGATCATGTAATATCTCTGAGTCTGCCTGGTTTCATTTAATGTAATATCCTCCAGTTACATCCACGATGTTGCAAATGAAATAATTTCATCCTTTTTATGGACAAACAGTATTCCACTGTACATGTTCCACAGTTTTGTCTTTTTATAAATTTATCATTTAGGTTATTTTCATCTCTTGTCTATTGTGAATAGTGCTGCAATGAACACAGGGATGTAGATATCTCTTCAACATACTGATTTCATTTCCTTTGGATATATACCCAGTAGTATGATTGCTGGATCATATGGTAGTCTTATTTTTTAATTTTTTGAGAAAGCTCCACACAGTTTTCAATAGTCACTATATTAATTTATATTCCTAACAATAGTGTGCAAATATTCCCATACTTGTCAGTACTTGTTATCTTTAATCTCTTTGATAACAGACATTTGTTTTTGGTCTGTCCTGGAAATTAAACCCAGAGTCTTAAACATGCTAGGCAAGCATTCTGCCATTGAGCTACAACCCAACCCTGATAAGTCACTCTTACTGGGGTGAGGTGTTAAATCATTGTGGTTTTGATTTGCATTTACCTTATGATTAATGATACTGAACATTTTTCATATACTTGTTAGCCATTTGTGTATCTTTTTAAAAATAAATGTCTATTTAGATCTATTATCCATTTTTTCAATCAGATTATTTGGGTTTTGTTTGTTTTGCTATTTGAATTCCTTATATATTCTGGACATTAACCCTGAAGGACATTGCTTATGACAGGCCCTTATTCCAGACTTTGATGCAGTCATGTGCTATGTCACCTTAAGCAACTTGAATTAACCTGAGCCTCCCACTCCTTTGTGGCAAACCCATGCAGGCTCTTGCCAGCTTCTTGTCATATTCCTCTCCTGCTCATGCCAACATTTGGTATGAAAGCACATCCCTTCATGACCTCTAACAGTGCAAAATGGGGCATCAGCTTCCAGGTGGGGAGTGTAGGCTCAGGTCAGCTATGAAGTGAGTCCAGTCATAAGGGGTGCTAAGCCAGCCTAGAGACTCCATCCCAGAGCAATTGCAAGGCCATGAGCCAATCTGGGACATAAGTATCTGCTCACATAGATGTGTGCGGTGCACCCAGAATGGTTTGCTCAGAATAAAAGAAGCCTGTGAAGCTGAATCTACTCTAATAAGGACTTTGGGTACCCAAAGCGTAACCTTGCAGGTAACCCCAGAGTGATCTTGACCCTCTACTGAAATCCTCTCTTCTCCATTTTACATGCTCCTATTTTAATGCCCAACACCTGCCTCTCTTTGCTGTTATAATCACAGTGATAACATCAACAGCACAGTGGAGTTGAGGGGACAGCTGGGGCCCTCTGTGCCTATCTCCATATTGGCACCTGCTGTTTGTTATCAAGCCCTCTTACCACAAAGAAATGGGGCCAGGGGGCTTCTGGGGACACCCCATCTGATTCCCTTGCCTCTTCTCTAATGTAGGACACTGGTGATACACCTTCATCTCACACGTACTAGTCACAGTCAGCCCTATGAGGAAACACCTGGGGCACCCACAAGGAGGCTTCCTGACCTCCCAATTCCTCACTTTGAAATCATCAAAGAGATGGAAAGGAAAAAGGCCATGTGGGGGTCGGGGTGGGACAGGAGGGTGAAGCATGGTCTCCTCTGACATCCTTCCTCTGGGAAAATTTAAAAAACTATTTTGGAAATATGAAGCTGTATAAATGTAAGGCTACATTTCATATAATAAAAATTATGTATTAATATAATTTATTCATTAATATACTTCAATTATATACTTTAAAAGCCCTCAAAAATTAAGTCTTCAGACCCAGATGGTTTCACTAGAGAATGCTACCAAACATTTACAGAAGAATTAACACAAAATTTACACACACTATTTCAATACATAGAAGAGGAAAGAACACTTTCCAACTTATTTTATGAGGCTAGTATTACCCTGATGGCAAAACCAGACAAAGATAATTTATATTTTGTTTGTTTGTTTACAATGCTGGAGATTGAACACAGAGTCTTGTATGTGCTAGGCAAATTCTCTACCACTGAGATACAGCCCCAACCCAAACAAAAATAACTTGCATAAGTGTTTTTACGAACTTAGGTGCAAAAAAATCAATAAAATATTAGTAATCCAAATCTAATAATGTATAAAAATTATGACCAAGTAGGATTTTTTCCAGGTATGCAAGGGTGGTTCAACATTTAAAAATCAACTAGTGCAATCCACCATGTCAATAAACTAAAGAAGAAAAACCACATAATCTTTTCAGTTGACACAGAAAAAGTATTTATAAAACCTAACACTCATACATGATTAAAACAAAACAAAGTCTCTCTTCAATTAAAAAGAGCAAGGAGTTTATCTGAACTTGAGAAAGACCATCCACAAAAAGTCTACAGCTATGATTTTAGCAACATAATAAGAGACTGAATTCTTCCCCACTAAGAACAAGAATAGGCAAGGATTTCCACTCTCACCACTCTTATTCAACATAATACTAGAAATTCTAGTCACTGTATTAAGGAATGCAAAAGAATAAAAAAATACAGATTAGAAAGAAAGGAGTAAAACTCCCTCAATTTACAGATGATATAATAGCGCATGTAGAAAATCCCATGGAATAAAACAAGAACAAAAACAATTCTTGATATTCCAAGTAAGTTCGCAAGACATAAGATAAACAAAAATTGATCATATTTCCATAGATTAGCAATGAAGATTTACACATAGAAATTAAAACTACAATCACTCAAAAAACATTGAAATGCATGAATGAAAATCCAACAAAATATATCAGGATTGATATGGAGAAAAGTTTTCAATGTTGATGTGAAAAACTAAAAAAGACTTAAATAAATGGAGAGACATATCATGTTCACGGATTGGAATATTCAAAATAGTTCAGATGGCAATTCTCCTCCAAACTGACACACAGGTTTCACACAATTCTATCAAAGGCCTGTCAAGATTGTTTTTGTAAATTTTATTTTAAAAGGCAAAGGAATTAGAATAACCAAAACTACTTTTTCTTCTGTGTGTGTGTGTGTGTGTGTGTGTGTGTGTGTGTATATATATATATATATATATACATACTCATCATGTGCTGAGCAGCTAACTAACCCTAACTAAAATAATTTTGCAAATAAAGCAGAGGAACTAATCTACTCAATTCCAAGAATTATAATAAAAATTGGAAGCACTCCCTCTAAAAACTGGAACAATACAGGGATGCTCTCTTTCACCACTCTTATTCAACATTGTCCTTAAATTCTAGCCAGAGCAATTAGATGAAAGAAATTAAAGGAATATGAAAATAGGAAATAGAAAAAGAAGAACTCAAACTATCATTATTTGCTGACGACATGATTCTATAGAGGATCCAAGAAACTCCACCAGAAAACTTCTAGAATTAATAAATGAATTCAGCAAAGTAGCAGGATATAAAATCAATACCCATAAATCAAATGCATTTCTATACATCAGTGATGAATCTTCTGAAAAAGAAATTAGGAAAACTACTCCATTCACAATAACCTCAAAAAAAAAAAAAAAAAACTTGGGAATCAACAAAAGAGGTGAAAGACCTGTACAATGAAAACTACAGAACACTAAAGAAAGAAATTGAAGAACACCTTAGAAGATGGAACAATCTCCCATGCTCTTTGACAGGCAAAATTAATATTGTCAAAATGCTACCCAAAGTGCTATACAGATTCAATGTGATTCCAATTAAAATCCCATCATTCCTTATAGAAATAGAAAAAGCAATCATGACATTCATTTGAAAAAATAAGAGACCCAGAATAGCCAAAGCAATCCTTAGCAAGAAGAGTGAAGCAGGAGACAACACAATACCGGGCCTTAAACTATACTACAAAGCTATAGTAACAAAAAATGGCATGGTATTAGCACCAAAATAGACATGTAGGGCAATGGTACAGAATAGAAGACACAGAGACAAATCCACATAAAAACAGTTATCTCATACTAGACAAAGGTCCCAAAAACATACACTGGAGAAAAGATAGCCTTTTTAACAAATGGTGCTGGGAGAACTGGAAATCCATATGCAGCAAAATGAAACTAAACCCCTATCTCTCACCATGCAAAAAGCTCAACTCAAAGTGGATCAAGGACCTAGGAATTAGACCAGAGAGCCTTCAACTAATAGAGGAAAACGTAAGCCCGAATCCTCATCACGTCAAATTAGGCCCCAACTTCCATAACAAGACTCCTACAGCATGAGAAATAAAATCAAGAATTAATAAATGGGAAGGATTCAAATTAAAAAGCTTCTTCTCAAAAAAGGAAACAATCAATGAAGTAAAGAGAGAGCCTACAGAAGGGGAGCAAACTTTTGCCACAAGCACATCAGATAGAGTACTAATCCCCAGGATATATAAAGAACTCAAAAAACTTAACACCAAACAAACAAATAGCCCAGTCAATAAATGGGCTAAGGAGCTGAACAGACCCTTCTCAAAAGAAGATGTATAATCAATCAACAAATATATGAAAAAATGTTCAGCATCTCTAGTAATTAGAGAAATGCTGATCAAAACTACTCTTTTCACCTCACACCAGTCAGAATTGCAGTTATCCAGAATACATGCAATAATAAGTGGAGAGGATGTGGGGGAAAAGGTATACCCATACATTGCTGGTGGCACTGCAAATTGGTGCAACCAGTCTGGAAAAGGATTCCTTAGAAAACTTGGACTGGAACCACCATTTGACCCAGCTATCCCACTCCTCTGTCTTTACCCAAAGGACTTAAAATCAGCATACTATACTGATAGTAATGTGGCCACATCAATGTTTATAGCAGCTCTTTTCACAATAGTTAAACTGTAGAAGTAAACTAGATGCACTTCAATAGATGGATGGATAAAGAAACTGTGGTATATATATACAATAGAATATTACTCAGCATTAAAAGAGAAAAAAATTATGGCATTTGCAGGTAAATGGATGGAACTAGAGAACATCATGCTAAGTGACGTAAGCCAATCCCAAACACCCAAAGGCCAAATGTTCTGTTAAGTGGATGCTGATCCTTAATGGTGGGGGGGGGGGCATGGGAAAATGGAGGAACTTTGATTGGACAAAGGGGAGGGAGAGGAGGGGAAGGGGTATGGGGGCAGGAAAGATGGTGGAATGAGATGGACATTATTACCTTGAGTACGTGTATGATGCACATATAGTGCAACACGACATCGTGTACAGAGAAATGAAAAGTTGTGCTGCAACTGTGTACAATGAATCAAAATGCATTCTGCTGTCATATATACCTAATTTAAATAAATAAATAATATAAAGCTGCTTAGGTGAGGAAAAAACCTGCAAAAAAATTCTAACAATCCAATTAAAAAATGGGCAAAAGGTACAAAGAGGCATTTCACCAAAGATGATTTATCACATGCAAATAGGCACGTGAAAAAATATTGCATATTTAGCTATTACAGAAAAACAAAATAACACTACAATGAGATAGCAGTGTATACAACTATCAGAATGACTTTTTTTTTTTTGTCACTAGGGAATGATTCCAGGGGTACTCAACCACTGAGCCACATCCCCAGTCCTTTTGTGTATTTTTTTTTTTTTTAGAGATGGAGTCTCATTGAGTTACTT
Source organism: Urocitellus parryii (assembly GCF_045843805.1). Taxonomy (NCBI): domain Eukaryota; kingdom Metazoa; phylum Chordata; class Mammalia; order Rodentia; family Sciuridae; genus Urocitellus; species Urocitellus parryii. The sequence continues at coordinate 101,135,688 of NC_135532.1, read as the reverse complement.
AGGGCCTCACTAAGTTGCTGAGGCTGGCTTTGAACTAGTGATCCTTCTGCCTCAGCCTCTCAAGCTGCTGGGATTATAGGCATATTCCATCACGCCTGGCTGGCAAAAATTTTTTAAATAACAAAACCAAAAGCTGGCAAGGAGACATAAAAAGTGGATCCCTCAGACATTACTGGTAAGAATGTAAAATAGTACCTTCACTCTAGAAAATGGGCTGTTTCTTGTAAAACTAAACATGCAATTACTGTCTGACCTAGCAATTGCACTCTTAGGTGTTTATCCTAGGGAAATGAAAATTTTCATAATATAAATCCTGCACATGAATGTGCATAGTCAAACTGGAATCAGCCCAGAGGTCCTTCAATAGGTGAATGGTTAAACAAATGGTGGTACATACAAACCATGGAAGGGGGCCGTGTGCAAGGAACACAGATGGCCACTAGAAGCTAGGAAGGGCAAGGAAATAGATCCTCCCCTAGAGCCTCCAGAAGGAACACAGTCCTGCCAAAATCTGATCTTAGCCCAGTAAAATGGTGAAAATTAGTTGTATTTTGAAATACTTCAGACTTTCAGAGGAATTACAAAATAGCAGTGAGCTCCCACACACCTTTCACTCAGGCGTCCATGGGTCCATGACTGTAGTACAATTTTGAAAACTGAGATATTAATATTGATGAATATGATTAACTAAGCTTCAGTCTTTATTCACATTTCACTAGTTCCCCTAAGGCTCTTTGCCCTGCCCCTAGGAACCAGTCCAGGATTCCCCATTCAGTTGTCACATCTAGTTAGTCTCTTCCAATCTGTTCTCAGTGTGTCTTTGTCTTTTATGACCTTGACATTTTTTAAGAGTACTGGTCAGCTGTTTTGCAGACTGTCTGTCAGTTGGGGTTTGTCTGATGCTTTCACATGATTTGACTGAGGTTATACATTTTGCCATGTCCTCACAGGGAGCACAGGATGTCGGTATGTCTTTTTACCAGTAATGTTAATCTTGATCACTTTGTTTAGGCAATGTCTCCACAGTAAAGCTATCAATTTCCCCTTTAGTGTTAATTAGCACCTTAGGGGAGATGCTTTGAGACTACGTAAACATTTTGTTTCTCTTCAAATTTCCACGCATTAATTTTGCATCTATTGGTGGAGAGTTCTTACAAAAAGTACTATTATGTACTAATAGTGTTTTTTTTCATTTAATTGGAATTTGGTAGGAAAGAGTGTTCTCCACTGTTTATCTATTCAATTATTTATTTCTACCAATACGGATTCATATTTATTTTATTCTATGATTAAAATCCAATACATTGTTATTATTTTATTATTCAAATTGTTCCAACTTTGGACACCGGGGACTCTTTCAGCTTGACTCCTGTGTCCATTTGACTTGTCTCTATTCTTTACCCCTTTTCATGTAATTATTATTAATAGACTTTAAAAAAATAATTTTAGATCTACAGAAAAAAAGATGCAAGGACAGTACACAGAGTTCTCATATACCCATCACTCTGCTTCCACCATGCCAACATTTTATCCAACCATGACTCGTTTACCAAAACTAAGGAACCAGTGTTGGTGTGTTACTGTAACTAAACTCCAGACTTTATTTAGGTTTTTCCAATTTTTCCACTAAAGTCTTTTTCCATTCCAGGATTCAATCCAGCATGTGGTGTTGAATTTACCTCCCCATCCTCTTCAGAACCCTTCATTACTTACCACAGGACACTCCTGTCTCCTCTTGTATTCTCCCTGCCCAGCCCTGTAATCAACCACTTCTCTCAAAGAGCCCCATCCAGGAAGTTTTGAAAAACCTCAATGCCCCCGGCAACATCCTAAATTAGTTCAGAATCTCTGGCTGTAAAAAGCTCTCCAGGTTATTTCAATGTTCATTCAAGATTGGGACCCACTGATCTAGACCTTATTTCTGGTGGCCAAAAGAATAATTAATACTACATTTCAACTCCAGATGTCAAAGACTTCAGTTATCTGAAAACAAAGGACTGTTTTTTGTTGTTGTTGTTTGTTTTTCATCTCTCTGCTAATCAGCACCCAGCTGGGAATCTGGTGCTCTGAATAAAAACAGAACAACTGAAGCAAGTCTTGACTTCCTTGGGAAACAGCTTATGTCTTACTTTTTTTTTTCCCCCTAATCTCTCATCCATCTTAAATTAGTCCTTTCTGCTGCTCTAAGGTTTATGCTGAACACTTCTATCCTAAAATCTTAAGTCACAAAAAAGAAGGGAGCATGAAGGCTGCCCACCATGAACTGTGGGCAAATCTTCTAGGCAGAAATCAGCATCTCTTCCCTGTAAGAGACCCAGCTGGGTCTGATGTCAACTCCCTTCATTTGAGTCCTCTTCCACCATTCTTTTCCTTCAATAACCTTCAAGTCAAATGCATCAGAAAAGGCACTACTGTTTCCTCTACTTTGTTCCTCCTCCCTTTTGTGGGCCTGTGTCAATGTCTCAGTTTTTTTTTTTTTTTAAGAGAGTGTGAGAGAGAGAGAATTTTAATATTTATTTTTTAGTTATCGGTGGACACAACATCTTTGTTTGTATGTGGTGCTGAGGATCGAACCTGGACCGCACACATGCCAGGCCAACGCGCTACCGCTTGAGCCACATCCCCAGCCCAGTGTCTCAGTTTTTTTCTGCACAGAAACACAAAGGGCCTCTGGAGCTAGTGAAACCAGAACCAAATCCCAATTCCCCCTCTTCCTAGAATGTTATGTACTTGGACAAATAATTGAAGGTTTCCAAGTCCGTTTCCTAGTGTGTAAAATGGGGGAAATAACAACTGCTTTGCAGGATTGATGTGAGAAGTCAAGAGTATATTTTTTACTAAACTGGAGCACAGAAATAGCAATTGTGATTGTCACTGTCATTAATATGATTATTATTTGTAGGAAGAATCAGTTTCCAAAATACAATACTCTTGTTGGAAGGAACAAAGCAAGGCAAATGATTTCTATGAAAGAAAGCAACAAAACTACCCATCTGTTCAGTGATCTAGTTACCAACAGAAGTTCATTTAGAATTTGCAGAATTCCTCACAGGCACCTACACAATCCAGAGGAAGTGGTCAAAATTGCAAAAAAGCAACCTGCACTTATCTGCTGACACCACCATCTGTTTGCACCACCATGGAAGTCTTCAAAGTGATTTTGTTTGCATCATTTTAGTTAACTCCTCCACACTTCAAGGTGACTGTGATAACCACTTCACATGTGAGAAAACTAAAGTTATATGATCTTGTCACTGAACAAGGGAGTGATAAAGCAAAAATTCACACTTTTAAGTCTTTTTGACTCTGACATCTTTTGGTTTCTATCACCATTTTCTTTTTGTTTATCTGTAAGTCTGTAAGTGTCAGAAGAAAGCACTTACCCCCAGGTCTGTTTAAAACAGGAGTTTTTAAGAAAAGCCTCAAAAGACTGAATTCAATGAAGAAAATGTCAGGTTAAAAAATGCTAACATTTCTGATTGTCATTTGGCCTCCCATCTTCTGCCTTTGGCAACTTTTTTGTCCCCAAAATTAAACAATCAAACAACTAATTTACCAAACAACCAACATACTTGATCTGTGCTAGGGGTTTGGGGGACACCAGAAAAGACATACAGGGTCTTCTGTGTTGAAAAGCAAAGCAACCTAACTAAGCTAGAGCACATGGAGTCAAGTGCCAAAGGATAGAGTTCTGGGAAATGTCTGCAGGGAGAAGGATCTGCCTGGAATGATGATGGGAACATGGACTTGGGATGGGGAAAGGAACTGGAGGTAGTGCTTCTGGTGGGAAATTATATATAAAGACCAGGAAGAGGAAATCAGATAGAATGTACTGACTATGAAGACAGCACCTGCCTGCAATCCGAATGTTTTCAAGGAGAATGAGAATCAAATAAATACAGGATGGGGTCTGAATGTACTGTTATGAGAAATGGACATGCAAAATTTGGACGTCCTGTGCTGTGCAACTGAGAGCTGTGAAGGATTTGGGTATAGGAAGGAACACTAAGTTGGATGTTTAAACCAATTCTAAACATTGCCTGATTTAAACAAACTAGAATATTAGTTCTGTGTTGAAAGAAACAAACCAAACCAATCAACTAACTTGAGACTCCCACTGACATCACAAAGTGACTGGTATTAAAATTAAAAATTTCCCTTAAATGCAGTTTGACATGGAGAAATACCAACAGCTAAGGACCAATAAAGCAGTTTTTGGACCAGTAAAGCAGGTACATACATGCAACCAGGAGTGGAGTAGAGAAAATGTTGTAATAGTACTGTAAGAGAAAATTCCCCAACCAAATATTTTCTAAAATGCTATAGAATACCTTTTCTGCAATGACCAAGAAAGAAATCCAATTTTTATAAGGCTTGTTCCCAAAATTTAAGTTCTCAAATTGTCTATTCATGTGTTTTGTTAGAATTCTTAATTATGTTACATAGATAAATAGACTGAGAATTCCATTGCACCTTGTAATACCAGGTAATGAGATAAAAAGCAAAATGCACAAAGGTATGCCAACTTTTATACTATTTTAATGAAGTCTTTCTAGATAGTTCTGCAGACACTTAGGAGAGAGGTTTCCAAACATAGTGCAGGACTTTTCTTTGAGATGTGGGGATGCTGATGTAAGAGGTGAGAAACCTTTTTAAAAACAGACATAAGATGTTCTATACAGGTATTGCAACCCCAAACCCTGGGAAAGTATTTTTCACCTTCTAATCCAAGGCCCAAACAACCAGATGTATTTTAATTCATACTTACCTGTGAACAAACATGGAATCAAGGCGTAGAAAAACCACATGATAAAACTTGTCCAGATTCCTTCTAGAACCCTAGTGAAGGGGTTTGGCAGACTTAATTTGACCTGGAATGCCTTTTCCTTCCAGAGTGAAGCATTCTGTCCATCTCAGCCATCTTGCTTCTGAGCAGAGATTTGAGCCGAGGTCTGAGTCACAGTGAAGCCTGAATTGTTCTGAAAAGAGGAGCTGGTCCAAACAGCTCAGAAGGGGCGGGCTCTGCAGCACCCTCCTTTCTGCCCAAATCCAGATATTGCATCAAGGGGAGTGGCCTAAGAGAGTTCCAAAGACAAGGTAACTCTTAAGGAGCTTGAGAATCTGCCTGGGGGAGTTATCTGGACCACAGGCTCTGTCTTGGAGGCCCCTGCGTGTCCCAAGAGGTCAGTAAGTAGGCAGGATTTTCTTCTCCCCTCATCCAATAGCTGTCTTCTTCCAAGTCTCCCTTCCTGTGAGTTCATTCAAGCTGGGTACTGATTAGCACTTTTTGCTAATACTCACCTCAGAAAAAAATAGGGAAGTTAAAAAAAATCAAAACTTTTTTAAAGGCAAAAAAGAATATAAAACTTCATATTTACATACATTTGCAAAAAGAAATTCTAGAAAGAGATATAAGAAACTGACAAGATTGGTTACCTCAAGGCAGAGGGACCACAGAAGTGGCACCTAACTCATAGGGCTATTTTGGGAAGTAGGAAGTTGGAGGCAAAAAATGGGAACAAGACTCTTTACTGAGTACTATACCTTTTGATGAGTGAATCATGTGAATGGATTATTGAAAAAGTAAAATCAATTTTGAAAGTTAGAAGGAAAACCTTTTAACAGAGTCTTAACTCTTCAATGAGTTTAAACACTCTAATGTGCAAATACCATAGTGGAATAAACATGAGTTTTACAGTAGAAGATATTTTGGTGACAGTTTCACAAGTTCTTTGCAATTTAACCTCGGGAAAGTCATTCAGATTCATTCAACAAAAGCATCTTAGGAGCTAGATTCTGAGAATTCAATAGGTCCTGCCTTCAACAATAACCTTCCAAATAGTGACAATGCCCAAGCAAATAATTATAAATCAATAATGAAAATTCAGTGACAGAAATATTCATAAGGAATGTAGGAGCACTACAGAGAAAGATCTAATCCAGTCTGTGGATCACAGAAGGCCCCCTGAAGGAGGTGACTTTGAGGTTATTAAACTTTGGGAGGGAAAACCAAAACCAAACAAACAAAAACCAGAAAAACAGCCAGGCACTGTGACTAGGAAACTGGAAGAAAATTGGTGCAAATGGAGAACAAAGTTGGATTCCCAAGAAAAATAGTTCTCAAAGACTGAAACAGAATTCCAGAGAGTTTTCCATGTCTTGTTGAGGGGCTCTGAGTTTATCCTGAGAATAGTAAAGGTCAAAGAAAGGGTTGAACGCTCAAATCTGGCCATAATATTCTATTTGAACTCCTAAAGTTTCTGACTAGGGTGGAGAAAGCAGTGAAGGAGGCCAGATTGGAGGACCAAGGCTATCAGTCACTTAGATGAGAGATGGCCGACATTAGGTCTCTCTTGTCTGTGGAGAGAAGTGAGCAAATTCAAAGGAGGTAGAATTTCAGCTCCTAGATATTTGAGGATTGTGAGAGCCACAGAAACAAAGTCAAACATGACTTACTGGTTCTGTGTTTGGGTAACTGGGTGGATGTCAGCACCTCAACTAAAACAACAGAGGAACAGAGTGGGGTGGGGTCAGGGCAGGCAGGGTTGAGTTGGTGCAAGAAAAGCTTGCATGTGTTCAACTTGATACACTTGAATTTGAGATGCTTATATGGGCAGAAGTTTCTAATCTTTGTCTCAAGGTAATAGGTAAGCTAGGCACGGTGGTGCATACCTACAGTCAGAGCTACTCAGGGAGGCTGAGATGGAAGGATGGCTTGAGCCCATGAATTCAAGACCAGCCTGGGTGATACAGAAGACCTTGTCTAAAACAAAAAACTTCCAAATCAAGCTGATGGGTGTCAAGGGTATGATAGCGTCTCCCCTGCCTCTGGCATTTCATTGGTAGTGGGTAAGATCATCCAAGGAAAATGTAGATTCAGAAGGGTTGTGAATGTACTCCTGAAGACGACCCACATTTACAGACCAGGGCAAGAATAAGAAATAGGGAAATGGGTTGGGGCAGGGGAGCAGGTCAGAGAAATGGTCCTTGAAAAAACTGTGGTCTGGAAGCAATGAAAGATGAAGTGACTATCACAGCACAGTACAGAAGAGAGGACCAGTGAGCTGAACATCAGAAAGTGTCCTCTGGATTTAGCACTGCAAATTCATTTGTAATCTCAGCAAGAGGTGTTTCAGTGGAGGCCTTGGATCAGAAGCTAGATGGGTTGAGGAACAGTTATAGTTCTCTTTTGATACAAAATAGAAAAAAAAAAAAAACAATTCCATAAGCCCCATTTTTTTCTTTTCATTTATAAGTACAATAATGGCTTGTATAATAGTGATGGGGCATATAAAAGAATGCAGACAAAATCCATTGGCACAGTGCAGGGAACAGAATAGGCCTTCACAAGTAGTATGTTCCATCATTTGATGTTAATAAGCATACATTAAGGACTCTGGCTGGCTGAGCCTTTGCTGGCTGCTTCTCTTTGGGTTTACCTCTGGAACAGCAATATCTCTGGTTGGAGATATTTACCAGGAAGTGGTTGTAAAGCATGGGCTCCAGAGCCAGAATACCTAAGTTGGCATCCAGGCTCCTCTACTTACTTATGCTGCTTTAGGCAAGTCATTTCAACTATCTGCCTTAGAATTCTCATCTCTAGATTGGTAACAATTATAGTGGCACCTAACTCATAGGGCTATTTTGAGGACTAAATGAGATAGTAATTTAGAACAGGACTTGGCAGAAGGGTGTACAATACTAGCTGAATTCTTTTTTTTTTCTTTTTTAACTGCACCATGATCAAGAACATTTGGTGCATGATTCCAGCACTGTCAGTGGTCACCACATCTTGGCCCTGACCTCTGGTTACTGGCATCTTGCACAATCCTTCATGGCTCTTCCAGCATCTGATCCTGTTCTGTCTTACCTTTGGGTATGAGCACATCCCAATTTGGAGTGCTTTGTATATGCTTCATACACGGCCTCAACACCTGTCTCCAATCTTTATTCTCCCAGTTCTGGGTTCCCTGATTTCTTTTTTAAATCCAGGGAAAAAAAACTTAGCAATATAAGTGAATGTGTACTAGATATCTACTATCTACCAGGAATTGTCCTAAGTACTTCCCATACATTATTCACATTTCCCATTACACAACAGACTTAAGGTAAGGTTTGAGTCTCAAGACACTGGGTTCAGAGAAATTGGCTTATTATAGATCACAAAGCTAGTCGGGATGCAGACAGGAAATCTAATTGAAGTCCGCCAAACTCCCAAGTACTTTTCATTCACCTTAACAACAAAGGAGTGCTCGAAATGTGTCTGAAGGGCACAGTTTAGTGAGTGAGGCAAGAGTCTACTTAGCAAGTTTCATAGACAGGAGTCAATACAGTGCTCCAAGAATATACCCATCTAGGTGTACTGATAGGGGAAAAATGTGGGAGAATGACATGAGCAAAGTGCAAGGATGGAACAGTTGAGAGGAAAACACACTGAATTAGAGAAGGATAAGAAAAGGAAAGGTACTCCAGTGCCACAAAAAATAAAATTTTTAAAAAGAGGTTAAGTCATCAATGTTGTGCTCACCAAAATTGTAGATTTTAAGATGGATAGTTGGTTCTACTTCCAAGACAACCCTTCCAAGACAACCCTGCCCAGCACTGCCATGCTCTTGATGACAAGCACTGTCTTCCACAGAGCTGGAGAATCATCCATGTTTAAGATATTTGCTGGAAAAATAGACTGATTTCTTATGATAAGCAGGTACAGTCGAGAAATGGACTTGTTTCCTAATATACTATTTGCCACTTAAATTTTTGAAAGTTAATTATGGAAGGAAAAGCAAGCAGGTAAAAGGTTTTTCTGGAAAGGAAAAGAGGCTGAGGGGGAGGAAGGAAAACTTAATGGCCAAAGAGACTTGTAAACTCCCAGTGCCCTGCATAGGGGAAGGATTAGAATGAAAATACCTACAATGCAAAACTGGAGTTACATATTCTTACAGCTGTCCAGTCCAGGACAGGCCTTGGTGCCAAGGCACAGACCACATGGTTAATTACTCCATTCCTATAAACTTCCCTTACCCTGCCTACCATAGAATAGTTCCTCCCCCCACACCAAGACTCCTAAATATTTAGGTACGGGGCTGGGGATGTGGCTCAAGTGGTAGCACGCTCACCTGGCATGCGTGCGGCCCGGGTTCAATCCTCAGCACCACATACAAACAAAGATGTTGTGTCCACCGAAAACTGAAAAATAAACACTAAAAAAAACTCTCTCTAAAAAAAAAAAAAAAAATTTAGGTCCTATTTTAGCACACATAACATGTAGTTGTAACGACTCCTCAATGTTTTTTCTTTCTTCTGGAAGTAAAACAGGGAATCTAAATAGTGAAATTCCTTTGTCCAGACTCTTAAAATTCCCTAGAAGTCTGTTACAGGTATAGTTTCTTTTGTTTTTTTAAAATATTTATTATTTTTAGTTGTTCTTGGACATAACATCTTTATTTTTAGGTGGTGCTAAGGATCAAACCCAAGGCCTCACACATGGTAGGCGAGCTACCAGTGAGCCACAATCCCAGCCCCTCCAGGTATAATTTCTACACCATTTTCCAGCTCCAATTCGGAACTCTTGCATCCTTCTTTTTTTAACCTCATCTGAACATACTTCTAGTTTTTCAATTTCCCTAATATTTACTGTCCGGCCATCAAGAATTTAATTTCCCTTGACTTCAATTCTTCCCTCAGGATGTGATCAAGTAAAATCCTACATCTAAAACTGCCCTCCTTTAAATTTATTTTGTCTATAGTATCCCCCCAACTCCTCTTAAGATGGTGAATGAGGGTTTATTCAGAGAATCCCTTTTTGATTTAAAATTTCCAAATTTAAATTTTTTTTTAAGAGAGAGTGAGAGGAGGAGAGAGAGAGAGAGAGAGAGAGAGAGAGAGAGAGAGAGAGAGAGAGAGAATTTTTTTAATATTTATTTTCTAGTTCTCGGCGGACACAACATCTTTGTTGGTATGTGGTGCTGAGGATCGAACCTGGGCCGCACGCATGCCAGGCGAGCGCGCTACCGCTTGAGCCACATCCCCAGCCCCCCAAATTTAAATTTTAAAATGCCATTTTAATCAATTTCAACTTTTAAAAACCAGAAACAGTGACCTATAAATCATGATGATAATGATTGCTATTGCTCTATTTCCTGGTTAATCCTTCTGTTAAGCAGAGCACACAATATGCTCAAGGGTCAGTTTTATGAGACCTCCTTTGATCATCTTGTACACATTAACAACCTCAATCTTAACTCTTACAACCTCATCAACCTGTTCTATTTTAAATTCAGAGCTCTACTCCATTAAGCACTGCATCAATGAAACATAAGTTTTATCCATTTTCTTCACTACTATTTTGCTAGGTGAGACTAGCCTGGCAGCTGAGCAATCAAATACTTAAGGTGAGTTAGTTGGATAGATAATATCTTTGAAGTTATTTAAATATACACACATGCAATAATACACACACAGATAAACCATCTGAGGGATGCCTCCAATGACTTAATTTCTTTCCACTAGGTCCACCATCTCCCAATAGCCCTGGGGGCTAGGGACCGCGCCCTCAATATGTGAGACATTGAGTCCAACAGTTCAGAAATACTTTTTTCTCATCTTTACACCAAGTGATTATCATAACCCTTGGTGAAATTACCATTTATTATCTATAATAGCCCCCTTACTCTTAGACTAGAAAACATCAAAACCAATTTGTTTGACATCATTTACTCCAGAAAAGTCATGCTCATTCAGGGGTTATTAATTTCCTTCAGAAGTGCTAAAAAACATCAATTTTATAACTATTCCTGTGTTTTAGTCTATATTTAAGTGGACAATTCTTAATAGTCATTTTCTGGAATCACCCTTTTATCTCCATAATTTTCCAAGGCTATCTGCCAAAATTTCTCCATAGTCTATGACGTAAATTATCTGAGCCCAAAAGATTATGTAAAGCAACTAAACATCTTAAGACATCTACTTTAAAAGGTCTACTTAAAATGTTTGTTTTCCTGTCTGAAAGTCATCATTCCAAGAGGTACAAGAAAACATGGAAAGAGGAAATTGAATATTGTGACATTTTAGTTAAAATATATAAAATTTGTTAACATTATTTCAAAAGAATAAGTTTTACCTGCGCTTTAAGTAATTTTGAGAGCAAACATATAAAAATCAGCCAGTCTAGTAGATAAATATTTACGTAAACCACTGTAGGCATCAGACCAATTCCGAAATACCTGATGTGATGAAAGTGCTCTACCCAGCAAACATTCTCAAAAATACACTGGTATAAAACAGGGCAACTGAAATGCCGCCTCCTATTCTTCAAAATCTGCCAAGCACAGCATAGGTTCTACCCATTAAACAAGTCTTAGCAAATTGTGTATACTTTCAGATCAAAAGAGAAACAGAAAAGTAAACTAGAAATATACAAGTCCTCATTTAGCTGGTTTAGATCATGTAACAGCAAGAAATTAGGGTGTGGAGCGTTCATATTTTGCTTGCTTGTCTGTCAATTTTTTAGAATATAGCAAAGGTGAGTCACATGAACTTTTAAACACCAACAAAATCAGTTTATCAGGAGAGGAGCAAGTCAATACTTCCTACCTTGCAACAAAAACTAATGTTTTCCCCCAGAATCAATAATTTGATGTTTTAAAAGTACACCAGATGCTGACCAGAACATAAAATGATATCATCTACCCTATATTGAATATCCCTTTAAGAAAAAAATGACAGCATACACAAGGCCCAAGGTTCACTCCCCAGCACTGCCATATAATATTTTTTTCTAAATTTAAATATTATGTATATAATATTTAAATTTAGAAAAATGCAAAGAACTCTTATCTTCTAGCAAAGTATTTAAAATGGAAAAAGTCAAAGCATGAGTAATTATACACAAATTTATTGGACAATGCAGAAGTGTTTCTAGAAAATGAAAATTTCAGGATCCCAAGTCTCAAACTCTTCAAGAAACAGAAAAAATGAAGAGTAACAGTAACTGAATTTGGAAATTGAACTAGATAGGTAGGGAAATAGGCTTTACTATTTGAATTTTTTCACCATTCACATTAGTAAAAAGAATAAGGGGGGGTCTGGAGTTGTGGCTCAATGGTAGAGCACTTGCCTAATGTGTGAGGCACTGGGTTTGATTCTCAGCACCACATAAAAAATAAAGGTCCAACAACACATAAAATATGTTAAAAAATAATAAGGTCACCACCTGTACTGTGTTTCAGCTGATTGCTATTAGGGGAATTGAATTACAGTGCTGCCAGCTTCTCATTTTAAAGAAGGAAATGTTGAATTTTATGCGAAACCCCCCACTAAAAAAAAAAAAAAAGTGCTTTTTTTTTTTCCTTATTAGAGATGGGATTTTAGTATGTTGCCCATGGTGTGCTCACAGGATCTCTTGCCTCAGCCTCCCAAGTAGCTGAAGCTACAGGTATGCACCACTCTCCCAGGTTTCATTCTTTTTTATATATACCTTTATTGTTATGTGGTGCTAAGTGAGGATCAAAACCAATGCCTCACATATGCAAGGCAAGCACTCTACCACTGAGCTACACCCGAAGCCCCTCATTAATTCTTTCAAGCACTGTATGGTCAACTAGTATTCCTATAAGGCCACTATGTTTGGTTAAAACCTGAACAAGGCACTCTGTCAAGATGAGGGGGTAAAATTCTGGATTTCTTTATAGGAAGGGGCTGGGCCTGCTGGGAGAAAAAGGTGCCTTTTCCTACTTTTCACAAAGGAACTACATAGACAGTGGCAATCTTGCTTCTTTGTTACCTTTGGATAACATGATAGAGCATTACAGCTAGAAATAATTCATATGACATTTATCTATAAGGATGACCTTATTCTAACAACCCAGGTCGCTCAACTGCTAGGCCTTTTTATCCTTCTGGTAATGGCAATAGATTTGCACTCACCCTTCCTGCTTTCTGCGAAACAGTCTTTAATACCACTAGGTACATGTGTGAACATATATATCCAGCTGAATCCTAAGGACCTACAAACAAATAAGGGTTACAGCAGCAATAGCCATTCTTCTTATTACTAAGCTCCTTCCTAGATTCTGGAAAAGTTATTTGTAGAAGTGGGTTGGGCAGGGCTACATGTGTTAGGTACACTTAAATTTGATAACTAATCACCTCCTATATGATAGAAAACTTCACTACTTTTCCTAGGACATTCCTCCTAGTCTAAAAGTAGCGCAGAGCAGTACTTTCTGATACACACACCACCAGTCTGGGTATGAGGAAACTTGGTTCCTAACACAAATCCTATTATTACCTAGCTATGCAGCTGTTTTGTAAGGTTGTTCCAATTCCTAAAAAAATTGCTTCAAGTAAAATTTACACTTATAAAAAGTCATTGTCGGAAGATTAACAATGAAGTTCAAAGTACTTCCCAGTAAAGCTTCTATCCCATAATGAGCACACAATAGGAATTACTGGCACGTGTTACCTGGGAACTCTACATGGCATGGGAACATGTACCTTGCTTCCAGGGCTACACCACTTCTAGCTACTTCCTCAAAATCATGCTCTATTAATATCAGTTCAGTGGGGGATTTGCTATAAATAGTTGATATTTGTTCATACAAATTGCTCCTTTTAAAATTAAGCATTCATCTTCATTTTTCATAATGAAGAGTTGGTAGAAAAAGAGAAAGCATCATTAAATGTTAAAAAAAGGATGTTTACTACCTAGTCATTCTACTCTCTTAAACTGTTTTCCTCAATTTATATTCATGTGATTTTACAGCCAAAAAAGCATAAATTACTTTTATTTCCGTTAAACTTATCTAATAATTAATTTAATAAAGCACTGAGAAAGATAATATGAACTAAAAGATTTTAAGAATAGATATACACCACTGTCTTAATTATATTTGCTGACTTCTGTTGCTTAGTGGGAAAAGCCAGGGCTGCCACCCAGTGGCAACATTAGTCTTTAAAATATTTTAAGATTTAAATAATTTTTTTAAAATATACATTTCACAACTGAAATTTTACCATCAATAACTCTGATGTATTATCTGTTTGTAATAGCAGAAAATGGAAATATTCATATACTTAGGTAATATAGGAGAAATTTCTGAAAATATGACTTTTTAATGTTTCCTAGTTATGTGCTTTTAATAAGTATTTTGAATTAAAAAAATGATGGTTAACTTTGCTTAGTAAATTTTCAGCATAATGAGAAGTATGACCACAAAATACAATGGTTGTTTCCTGTGGCCTACAGCAGTGGATTCAATACTTTACAGAAGGGCTGGGGTTGTGGCTCAGTGGTAGCGCCCTTGCCTAGCATGCACGAGGCAGTGGGTTCGATTCTCAGCACCACATACAAATATATAAAATAAAGGTTCATCAACAACTAAAAAATATTAAAAAACAAAACAAAAAAACTTTACAGAAGCCTGTCATCCATTCACCTAAACTACAACTTGTTAAACAAAAATAAGACTTTAAAAATAATGTAATTTTATCTAACCATAAGCACATTCCACTTCCCCCCCTCAGGTTTATATCAAATTTAGTGTCTCAGTCAATAAAACTCAAAGCTGAAAAGAGGAGGTGCTTGGGGAGCAGCTTAGTAGTACAGCACTTGCCAACATGTATAGAAGGCCCTGGATTTGATTCCAAGCATGGAATTGGGGTGAGATGGGGTGGACATTGAAAGAAGGAAGTAAAAATAGGAAATACTGTCTCTTACAATGTATGTTTGGAGAGGAATAAAACCAAAACGCCCTACATATCTTATTGTCTCCTATTTCCCCAAGACTTGTTCATAATTTATTTCACACAGGCATCAATATAACATGTTCTAATACAAGATGCTTTGGTAAAGTAACACTAGGAAAAAGAAAGTAACACAGAGCAGCCATTTATATTTTTAAAAGCTCAGTATCTCAGAGACTGCTTTGTTCTCGAGTAACAAGAAAAAAAAATCAAAGAAAATTCTTAAGAATCGAGTGATATTTTTTGTTTCAACAGTTGTAATTAAGAATTATGTTAAGATGTTTCTAACCCATGCCCCATCTGTTTCATAGTACAGTGAAAATAATGAATGAACTTTTAAAAATAACAGCATACACAACATACTTGGTATTTACAATGGCTTGTGACAAATTCATACCTGAAAATAATTTCTAATTTTCCATTTATTATTGCTATTTAGTCACAGAAAAGATTAACACTCTCCAAGAAATTTATTTGAGCATATGCCATATATAGATATAATTTTATATGAAGAGAAACCATGGCAGAACTAATGGGGTGCCTTTACAAGGAAATCTGTAATGGGAATAAAGAAATTCTTCCATATAAAGACTTCTGATCTGTATTACTCCTTTTTTTCCCTCCAAAATATAAAACCTTAATATTAGAAGCAAAGAGAAAAACAGCAAAGAAGGAACCGTTAAACAGAAGACCAAGGATAAGAACTGTTCTATGCAGATGCATTGCATATGTAGTATATAATGTATGGGCTGAGTTATAATAAAAATACTTATGTATTATAGTCAATTCTGAGAGTTAGAAACAGCAATTTCCAATCAAGCATGATTGGACTGACACTTCCTGTCGTCAATTACATGATGAATTAAAGCTGTAGAGCAGTCATTTTGATCAGCAATATCATGATAAATGCTTGACAAGATATAATTTTTCTCCTTGTTCACTTGTAAAAATTGGTGCCTTTTTGTAATGTTCTACAAGTTCTTCCATGGTGCTGAATTTACGCTGCCCAATGCAGTAGACAGTCTCTTTTAGTTGGACTTTAAAATGCTTGTTTTTCCCCTGTGCTTTTAGTGATACTGAGAAATCATTTGGCTAAAAGAGAAAAAACAAATAATAGTCAACATTTTGAAAGCCATATATTTGCATTTTCATATTAAACTAATAAACTGCTAAACTCCAAGTGCTTAATAAGTACAAGGCACTATGCAAAATTTTACATTATTTCTTTTACCTCTTAAACTCTTTTTACAGATGAGAAAAATGAGGCAGAAAAGCCAACTTGCCCACTATCACCCATTTAGGTAACAAAAGAGGACTCAAAACCATGCAATCAAGAGTTTCTGAACATCTTGGTGTCCACAGCATAACAACTACAGTAAATCTTTTAGTTTAATATCTGAGGCACAATAACTGTCTTCTCTCCAGGCAGTCTACTGAAGAAATACAGGAGAAAAATCTCATACATCCACCCCATCTCCTTTCGATTTGTAGCTTATAGTAGGTGACGAAGAGGTAATACTCTGAAGTCTCAAAAATAAAAGAAACAAAGTGAGAATCAGTCTAAAGTCTAATGGAAGGTCACAAACTCAAAAAGCCTACAAGGGCC
This sequence comes from Urocitellus parryii, assembly GCF_045843805.1. Lineage (NCBI taxonomy): Eukaryota > Metazoa > Chordata > Mammalia > Rodentia > Sciuridae > Urocitellus > Urocitellus parryii. Next base: position 101,119,340 of record NC_135532.1, on the reverse strand, counting down.
AAAAAAGTAATGTAAACAGGTGTCAAAAGTGGATGGACAGAGAGAATGACAGTGTACAGGCCAATCTAAAGCAGACACTTGTCATCTGTGATTGTTGTCCTGTAGAACAATATTCAATGTTGGCAGGTCTCATCATCACAAAAGAAAATTTTGAAGTCTGGATTCTTATACAAAATATACCTATTCAAGACCTCTACCTTAAAAATTATATTGCTCAAAATAATGGTATATTTTGCCTTATATCTAGCTCTACCCACAAGGAAATACATAGTATTCTATACTCAAGTTCATTCTTTTTTAATTAGTGGGTTTTTTGTTGTTAGGTTTAAAAACAAAAGCAAACACCAACCAACCAACCAATCTTCTGAAAAATCTATATCAACATTGGAAGCTTCTTTTTATTCCCAAAGTTTCAAACAGTGGGCCAGACCAGACATCTGGCCACTACTCTATCAACCACCTGATCTTCTGAAGGGTTAGGTACAAGCCCCATCTCCCGGAACTTCCCTAAGGAAGTTCAAATAATTTTCTTTTCTCTTTCAACCTTTTATATAAATATACCTTCATTTTTGTATAAATTATGCTCACCAAAGTCAATACTAATCATGACTTGCTAAGTGGAAGAATAGTGCTATCAATTACCAAAGGAAAAGAGGTAATTTTAAAGGAAAATTAGTGTCATCAAATTTTAATATGTAAGACAATACCAAAAGAGACCAAATAACTATATTCTTCCTCAATTTTTATGGTTTTATAGTTTTATCATTTTACTAGTACTGTAATATAATTTACTTTTTATTGCAAATGTATTTCTAACAGTGTTAAAATAGAATTTTTTTGCTTTTGTTTTACTGTACTAGAAATTGAACCCAGTACCTCAAACATGGTAAGAAACTGCTCTACCAATCATTTAACTTTGAAACAGGCCTTCTTCCTTCCTAAGTTGCTCAGGCTGGCCTCAAACTTTTGATCCTCCTGCCTCAGTCTCTCCCCAAGCCATTGAGATTATAGGTGTGTGCCACTTCATCCAGCACTAAAATAGATTTATAAAGTATATAATAAAAGTGTATTTTAATTTTCAAATAACCAATATGAAGAAACTTAAATATCAATTTTTAAACTTAGGGAATTTCTATGTTTTAAAGACTACAGTGATTATTTTCTAATATATTGCATCTGATAGCAATTTAAGAAATATTTTCCTGGTTTTATCTACTGCATTATTCTACTTTAAATGAAGATGTCAATGTTTAATTTTCTTCCGTTTTCTGTTTAATGCAACAGAACACATTCCAGGAACACCAATCAACACAACTGGACAAGGCCAAATAAATTCAGTATAATATCACTGCTATAGCTATGTTTTATTCAAGATACATATAGTTAGAAAAAACAGCAACTTTACCTTCAGAACATTTATGCTTAGGTCCCAGCATACAAATTCTCTTTATTTATTTAATAACCACAGCTCTGTTTCCATTTACCTTTGAAAATCAACTTACCGAAGATTCACTATCACGAATGAGGAAATCCCCTTCATGCCCTCTTTCATTTAATGCCATTTCTGCTTGATGCCTGGTGACTTTGCCATAATACCAAGGGTTGCCAGCAAACTTTCCAGTGAGTGAAGGCCTAATGTAATCACACTGTGGAGGTGATGGCTCCAAACCTGAGGTTAATGGATTATTCTGCATAATGGTAACATAGTTTTTTGGTACCAGACCAACCATTCCATTGATCTTCCTGCATTTCCACCATTCTGGGTCATTTTCTGGTTTTTCAATAACATCCATTACATCACCTTTCTCAAAATTAAGTTCTTCATCATTGGAAGAGCTGAATGGGTAAAGAGCCTGTACCACATGCAACACTTGCCCACTATTTAAGTTATTGACAACTGCTGCTAATTTCTCTGACAGAGAACCCACATGGTCACCCAAGGGACTGTCACCTTCTTCAGTTACATAGTTTGAAGGGAACCATCCAATTTGTCCATTGTAGCTACCTCGCCACCACCCATCACTGCATTTCTCCATGACGATCACCTTCGTCCCTTTTATCAATGATAATTCATCTTCTCTCTCAGCCATGTAGTTAAATTTCACATAGGCAGGCATATTGAGGTCATAGAGACGTTCCCCTGGGTCAACAAAGCTATCATCAGCAGGAGATGCAGAATCTGGAACACTAGGTTTTCTTTTCACTTTTCCAATGCCTGTTTAAAAGAAGAGAAGGTAATAAGAATGTAAGTGACTACCAAAAACACCAATTTATTCATTATTTAAAAAGAATCCTAAATTCTATGTAGTTTGTTTTGTTTTGCTTTTTAGGTTTAAGCCTTTACATGCAGATAACAAATGTCTGTGTAGTATAAACATCTTTTTGGAAATGAGATAAAAATTCTCCTTTCCTGGCACCAAAACAGGGTGGCAGACCAATGGTACGGAATAGAGGACACAGAGACAAATCCACAAAATTACAACTACCTTATATTAGACAAAGGTGCTAAAAGCATGCAATGGAGAAAGGATAGCATCTTCAACAAATGGTGCTGGGAGAACTGGAAATCCATATGCAACAAAATGATTGAATCCCTTTCTCTCACCATGCCCAAAAATCAACTCAAAATGGATCAAGGAGCTAGGAATCAAACCAAAGACTCTGCATCTAATAGAAGATAGTTGGCCCTAATCTTCATCACGTGGGGGCAGCCCCCAAATTTCTTAATAAGACACCTATAGCACAAGAATCAACAAATGGGACGAATTCAACTAAAAAGTTTTTTCTCAGCAAGAGAAATAATATGTGAGGTGAATAGGGAGCCTACATCCTGGGAACAAATCTTTACCCCTCAAACATCAGATAGAGCTTTAATCTCTAGAGTATACAAAGAACTCAAAAAGTTAAACAACAAAAAAAAAACAAAAAACCCAATCAACAAATGGGCCAAGGACCTGAACAGACACTTCTCAGAAGAGGATATACAATCAATCAACAAATACATGAAAAAAATGCTCACCAACTCTAGCAATCAGAGAAATGCAAATTAAAACTACTCTAAGATACCATCTCACTCCAGTAAGAATGGCAGCCATTATGAAGTCAAACAACAATAAGTGCTGGCGAGGATGGGGGTGGGGGTACACTCATACATTGCTGGTGGGACTGCAAATTTGGTGCAGCCAATTTGGAAAGCAGTATGGAGATTCCTTGGAAAGCTGGGAATGGAACCACCATTTGACCCAGCTATTCCCCTTCTCAGATATACCCAAAGACCTAAAAAGAGCATACTACAGGGACACAGCCACATCAATGTTTATAGCAGCACAATTCACAATAGCTAGACTGTGGAACCAACCTAGATGCCCTTCAATAGATGAATGAATAAAAAAAAATGTGGCATTTATACACAATGGAATATTACTCAGCACTAAAAAACAACAAGATCATGGCATTTGCAGGGAAATGGATGGCATTAGAGCAGATTATGCTAGGTGAAGTTAGCCAATCCCTAAAAATCAAATGCCGAATGTCTTCTCTGATATAAGGGGGGTGACTCAAAATGGGATAGGAGAAAGAGCATGAGAAGAAGATTACCACTAAATAGGGAAGAGAGGTGGGAGGGAAAAGGAGGGAGAAGGGGAATTGCACGGAAGATGGAAGGAGACCCTCATTGTTATACAGAATACATGTATGATGTTGTGAGGAGAAAAAAAAAGTGTGTCACATTAGATTGGGTAGAGAGAAGTGATGGGAGGGGAAGGGAGGATAGGAAGAGCGGCAGAATAAAGTAGACATTATTATTGCTGTATGTATACAGATGACTGTATGACCAATGTGATTCTGCAACCTGTACAATCAGAAAAATGAGAAATTGGGCTGGGGATGTGGCTCAAGCGGTAGCACGCTCGCCTGGCATGCGTGCAGCCCAGGTTCGATCCTCAGCACCACATACAAACAAAGATGTTGTGTCCGCCGAAAACTAAAAAATAAATATTAAAAGATTCTCTCTCTCTCTTTAAAAAAAGAAAAGAAAAATGAGAAATTATACCCCATTTGATTCAAATGTATGAATTGTCAAGATCATCGTACTGTCATGTGTAGCTAATAATAAATAAATAAAAATTGTGATACAAAAAAAAAGAGAGAGCTCATGTATAATGACATAATTTGGTGTGAACATACTTTATATACGGAGTTACGAAAAATAGTGCTGTGAATGGATAATTATGAATGTAATGCACTCCACTATTGTCATGTAATGAATGAATGAACGAACAAACAAATAAATAAAATAAATAAATAGATTCTCCTTTCCTAATCACAGATTTAATCTCAGCTATGTGATGGTTTACCTTTTCATCTTGGTTCCTGTCAAAGACCTGGAAGCAACTACATAATTATAAAGTTGTCATACATTAATAGACTTCCTCTTAAATGTTAATATACATTACTTTTTCTCATAGCTATAATCTAAGCATAAAAAAGGCTCCACCAAACTCATACTAATCTCATTAACCTGGATTTTATAATTAGCTGTATAGACACAAAAGAAAAACTTAAATTAGAACTTAATATGAAATATAAAATTGTAGTGAGTGATGTCTGAGTGGGTAATCTTCTCATTTGCTTTTTTAGTTCCCAGAACCAGCAAACTCTATCTCATATTTATTTTATTTATTTATTTTTTTAAAGAGAGAGAGAGAGAGGAGAGAGAGAGAGAGAGAGAGAGAGAGAGAGAGAGAGAGAGAGAGAGAGAGAGAGAGAGAGAGAGAATTTTTAATATTTATTTTTTAGTTCTCGGCGGACACAACATCTTTGTTGGTATGTGGTGCTGAGGATCGAACCCGGGCCGAACGCATGCCAGGCGAGCGCACTACCGCTTGAGCCACATCCCCAGCCCTCATATTTATTTTAAAATGATGTATTATTTACTTTTTTGTCTCCCTCCACCTATTCACATGTAACCTCCACAAGGGCAGGGAATTTTGGTTACAGACATAATTCCAGGGACCTTATTAAATGCTCAAAACTAGCAGATATTTATTTTTGAGAGAGAATGAGAATTTATTTATTTATTTTTAAGTTTTCGGCGGACACAACATCTTTGTTTGTATGTGGTGCTGAGGATCGAACACTGGCCGCACTCATGCCAGGTGAGCTCGCTACCGCTTGAGCCATATCCCCAGCCCAAAACTAGCAGATATTTAAACTTCTAAAATTCCTTCCTACTGTCTCAAAACTTTCTCATTACCCTCACTCATTTTCTTCAGCCAAGTCCCTAAACTTTGGTCCTTTTGAGTTCAAAATACAACCATTCCTCTTTTGAAACTCTTTGGCATCCTTGTTTCCATCTTATTCAATTTTGTTAAGTCTACAAACATATTAGAATCTTCTACTCCAAAATAAAGTCACTTCTGCTCACAAACTCTTGAGAATCTGATTCTTTATATCTGCCAGTGCTATCAAAATTACCCAATTAAAACATTATGAAAATTGTGCCATCACCTTACTGCCAAATCTGAATCTTTTAGAGTCCCCAGTCTTCTCAATATCTTCATGCAGCAACCAAGATCATAGACCTCTCTCTCCAGTATGTTTTCTTTCTCTGAACTTTCCTCTGAGTATCCTGTTCTCTCTCCTGACTACTTACATATTCTTTTTTTATTTTTAAAGGAAAAGCATTCTTTTTTTCTTAACCTTTATTTTTTTAAATTTATTTTTATGTGGTGCTGAGGATCAAACCCAGTGCCTCACACGTGCTAGCCAAATGCTCTACCACTGAGCTACAACCCCAGCCCCTAGTTAAATATTCTTGTATAGCCTGTGTGGGTTCCTCTAAACCTTGCTATTATGATGTACTTGTGTGTTTTCCTTTATATGAAAGTGAAATTCTCGAGGACAGAAAACTAAATCTTATTCCCTTGTATCTCCAATGCTTGGTAGTACCCACATTAGTAGTAGGAACAAAGTGAATGTTTACTGAATAAGTAGGTGAATAGGGTAGGTTCCTGGGTTAAAAGTATTTTCCAAAATGACATGCCTGGCCTCCCCTCTATTTCAAGGAAATTATACACTTCTATGTAGAAGACGCTCAGATCTATTTGCAGCTCTAAGCTCTTTCTGGAATTCAAGCACCAGAATTCCAATTGTCATTAGATAGCTACAGATTATATTAGCATCTCAAACCCAGTACTATGTCCACATAAAAATAATCTCTTTTATACTGATAAATCAATTTTCTCTCCTCTAGTTTTCTGACTTTTGGTTAACAGTTTCATCATTCTTAAAAATTTCTACATCAGAAATAATTATCACAGTAGGGAACTCCAGGGCTCCCACTAAATACTATCAGATTTAACTTTTGCAAAACCCTGAAACTTATTAAAAAAATGTATAAAAACTAGGGCAAAGATTAGTGAAGAAAGCTAATGCTGTGTGCTGTGGGTCATATTAAAATACCTGCCTACCATTCCCCATACTCCAAGTCAGTATAAGGCTGTAAGGGCACCAACCTGCACTCCTAAAGCCTGAGGGAGTGACACAAATCTTTAAACAATTGTGATTGGGGGTTTCAACTTGTCTAGCAATTCCCGGAAGAACTGGCACAATGGTTTGCCTTGGGTTTGCCTTATTGGAGCATTCCCAGGGTTAGGGTGTCTTCCTGGGTGGCTTTTAACTAAATCATTGCATTGATTCAGCAGCCTGTGGCAAGGAACAACAATTGAAACAAGGAACAGACAGATCACAGAAAGTCTGAAAAGGAAGATGATGGGAAAAAATATACATAGAATAATAAGGGATTTTTTAAAGCTCTTGTAAATACTAGATGTTATGGTTTGGATGTGAGGTGTCCCCCAAAAGCTCACATGTGAGACAATGTAAGAAAGTTCAGAGAAGAAATAATTGGGTTATGAGAGCCTTAACCCAATCGTTGAATTAATCACTTGATGATTGAAGGAAGGTGAGGCGTGGCTAGGGGGAGGTGGGGCACTGGGGGTGTGGCTTAGAGGAGGTGGGGGCACTGGGGGTGTAGCTTTGGGTGCACAGTTGTATCTGGCAAGTGGAGATCTCTCTCTGCTTTCTGATGGAACCACTTCCCTTCACCACACTCTTCTACCATGATGTTCAGTCCCACCTTGAGCCCTGAGGAATGGAGCCAGCTGACTATTGTCTGAGATCTCTGAAACCATGAGCCCCCAGAATATTAAGAAAATTCCATGTATAATGGCATTTAGAAGAATAAAATAAAATAGAAATAAATTTAGCCTAATAAGTATAAATTTACACAATTATAAAATACTGCTGAAAGAAATAAAGAAAACTAAATAAATAGACATCCTGATGCTAAATTTCAGATTTGGCAAGGGACTTTAAGTAGCCAAAACAATCTTGAAAATGGAAAAGGTGAAAGACTCATCAGTTTTGTGCTCAACTTACAACAAAGCCAAAATAATCAAAATAGTGTTGTGCTAAGATAAAGGCAGACAGATGAACAAAACCAAATTTTGAAATTCCTGAAACTCATCAGCTATGGATGACCTGTTTTTGTCAAGGGCACTCAGACCATTTGATAAGGAGAAAGAATAATCTTTTCAATGAATAGTACTGGGGAAAATCCATATACGAAAGAATGACACTGGACTCCACATCATATATAAAAATAAACTCAAAATGGACCAATGACCCAAATTTTTTAGAGCTAAAACTATAAACTCTTAGAAGAACATACAACTTTATGACTTTGGATTTAGCAATGGATTCTTAAGTTATTGACACCAAAAGCTAAAGGAACTCTCCCTCTCAAAGAAAGAAAAATTATTTTCTTCATTGAAAATTAAAAACATTTATGCACAAGGATACTTTCAAGAAAATGAAGCCAGATGTTGTGAGGCATGCCTTTAATCCCAGTTACTCAGAAGGCTGAGGCAGGAGGATGGCAAGTTTGATGCCAGCCTTAGCAACTTAGCAAGACCCTGTCTCAAAAAATAAAAGGTCTGGGTGGGCAGGCCATTGATAGAGTGCACCTGAGTTCAATCCCTAGTATTGCAAAAAACACAACCTACAAAAATAGGTTGTATATTATAATTCTGATTAACAGTCTAGAGCATAAAAAGAGCTCTTAGAAGCCCAAAATAAAAACAATTAGAAAAGGATACACAAATAAATATTTTTCCAAAGAAAATATACAAATAGTCAATAAGCACAAAAAAGTTGTTGAACAGCATCAATCATTAGAAAAATGCAAATCAAAACCATGCAATAACTTCATACCCACTAGGATGGCTATAAACAAACAGATAAGAAAGAGAAGTGTTGGAAACGATATAGAGAGACTGGAACCCTCTCACAGTGCTAGGTAGATGTAAGACAGGAGACAATTTCACAGTTCCTCAAAAAGTTAAACAATTACCATATATTCCAGCAATCCCTTCCCCAGGAATATACCATCAAAGAACTGAAAATAGATATGCAAACAAATACTTACATATGAATATTCACAGCATCATTAATCATAATATCCAAAACACGAGAATAACTTGAATTTTTAAAGAGTACAATTCAGTGATATTGAAGAACTTTAACAATATTATATTGTCCAACAGATAAGTAGAAAAACAAAATGTGACATCGATCCATAAAATGGAATATTATTCAGCAATTAAAGGGATGAAGTACTGATACATGGATTAACATGGATTAACATTGAAAGTATTATGTTAAGTGAAAGGCACGAGATCATATATTGTATGGTTCCATTTGTATGAAATATCTGGAACAGGTAAATTCAGAGAGACAGAAGGCAGATTAGTGGTTCCCAGGGGCTAAAAGAGAGAAGGGAAGTGGAGAGTGACCGTTTAACAGGTATAGGGTTTCCTTCTTCAATGTTGTTTTGGAATTAGAAATGAACGGTTGTTGATGTTTGTACTCGATATTAATGAATTGCATATTTTAAAATGGTTAATTTTATGTTACATGAATTTTACCTCTTCTCTTTTTAACCCTTGTACTCTCAATACTAAGTTATATCCCCATTGCCCACCCCTACCAAAATTTTTTAGGTGTCTTAAAGCAAATCCTTAAGAGTTTTCTTATCATATCTCCTTAGTATCAACACTGTTTCCATTACTGTCCTTCTAGTTCAGGCCTATTATGTAGTACATGACCTTCAATACCCTTTAAATGACAGCAATTTCCTTCCTAATCTCTCCCTGATTCAACCCATCATGCATCCACATCAACCAGTCTAATCATTCTATAAATACAGTTACAATCACACTAATACCACTGCTCAAAAGTCAACAGTAGGGCTACAGATGTAGCTCAGTGGCAGAGTGCTTGCCTAGCATGTGTGAGGCCCTGGGTTCTATCCCCAGCACTCTAAGTAAGTAAATAAGAGAAATACTCTGCCTAGAGTCTACTGCCCTCTCTGTAGAGTGTTCTCAAACTTCCTTTCCAGTTCTATGGTACAAACTATTTTCAAAAAGCATAAATGTTGAATCAGCCTTTGAGTTTTAATTCCAGCTCTACTACCTAATTAATTATGGGATCTTGAGCATGTCATTCCACTTTTTCTGAGCTTAGAAATATAGAAAATGCCACTTATCACATAAGAGTGTTGAGAGTTGAATAAAATAACACACAATAACTGTATAGTAAATACAGCAAATGTTAAATAAAAGCATATTTCTAATAATGTTCTTCACTAAATCTTAATGAAAGTGGGCTGGCTTTAAATTCCCTAAAATGTTTCCACTCTTCATGACTTAGTTTACCCTGTTTGCTAGTTTCTTTCCTAAAACCTCATTAAAACTCCAATCTCCCAACTCATAGTCATTCAAAAGCATCATATCAAATAATAACTTTATTATTAATATTCTTGCTCCATGTTTCTCAATATCCTTCATTTTCCATGCCTACTCCCAATGACATGTGTTAAGCTCTCCTTTTTTTTTTCAAATATCCTAGCACCCTGTATTTCTGAGGCACCTGCATTAGAGACATTGGTCTTTTAAGTCCATCTACTGGAGCATAAGCTTTCCAGGAAGAGTGTTGTATGCCTGGTTGATCTTTTGCGTTTCTTATACCATCAGTGTCTGCACACAGCAGACACTCATACTACATGTTTGTTAAACGGAATATGGGTATAGAAATACAAAAATATTTTTCTGAAAATGAAGACTAGTGTAGAAATAATTTTTAATTCTGAAAGAGATAATGTCTAAGATGAATTATATATGATCAAGAAAGGAATGAAGAATTTTTGGACAAATCCAACAACTAAAATGTTACGTGAGAAAACATCAGGAAGAGCCTATTTTACTCTTAGAGGCCAGAAATATTTCAAAGAAGAACATAAACTTAGAATATTTGTTTTCTATACAGCACAAAACCCTTTGTGATGTCTTCAACCTTAGACCCATTTCTCCCTGACAAAGACACTACAACTAATTTGCCACAGGAAGCTATCAACCTCCTCAGGGTTACTTAAAACCCATGCTCTTTGAAGGGTCTGGGGCTTGTACTTGTTGTTTTTCTGCCTAAAACACTGCCCATCCTCATTCTTCAAGAAGTAGTCTAGATTATCTACTCACTGAAGATTTCTCTCTCCCCCTGCAAAATAGTTCATATATTATTCCTTTGTGCCATTACTATTCTTTGTATTTTAACTGGAAGACCCCCTATATACCATTATTTGCTTCCTTGAGGTCAAACATTTAATTACCTTTCTATCCTCTATCCTCTGTGTCTGACCCATATTAAATGTTCTTTAAAATGTTTATCATGTGAATAACTGAACAAATGCAAGCATACTGGTAAGCAATTTTTGAGAAGGGTCTGTATATCAGTCTTTGTTTCCATTGCTAGAAAATGATGGAACTTCCAATCTCTCATCATCAAAGTATTTCACAAAGCTGTATAAACAAAATGTGTTAGCATCTCTCAGCTTCTCAATTATGTTATAATCAGCAACAATTAGATCTTTTCACAACAGGTCTTCCTTCAATCAATATATTCTCTTTTCTAAATCCTTCCCTGTCTTGTTTGTTCAGGCTACTGTAACAAAAATATGCCATAAATTGGGTAACTTATAAACAAGTGAGATTTACTTCTCACAGTTCTAGAAGCCAAAAGTCCAAATTCAAGGCACTGACAAACTATATCTAGTGAGAGCCTGTTTCTCATGGATCATACCTTCCTTTAAATGGCACAAGGAGCAAACTAGGTCCATTGGGCCTCTTTGATAAGGTCATTAATACCATTCATGGCAACTATACCCTGATGACCTTGTCACCACCATTTAACACTATTACATTGATGATATAAATTTCTGAATATACAGCCTGGTTATTGTTAGCTTTGCTTTTGAAAAAAATAGTATTAGTACAGCCTCCAATCTTTTCCTCGATACTACCTACTAGTCTTACTTCTCTATTTCTATAGCAATGTTTCTTAACCATAACAATGCATTATAAGTTCCTCAAAAGTTTGTAAGAACCTGGATAAGCACTGTGAATGCTTCCCCTTATGTAACAGCCATTCCTATTCTAGGGCAAATCTTTGTACCAATAACTCTTCCCCATGTACCTGGTTTCTAAATCCTTGATATACTGGAGGCCAGTATTTGGTAGTATCACAGTTTCTCAACAGCATTGTTAAAGTGTATCTATCCAAGTGGATAAACTACATCATGCTTTAATTAGCTAGCACACATAAAAGGGAACCATTGCATCCCTTTACCTGAGTATCTCTATCATGGACTATGATGAAATTTTAGCACTTAATATTACCGCAACAGCTCTTACTAAGTCTTTACTCATGTAAACTGCTACCAGGCTAGGGCCTCACCAATCTTAGTTTCTTGTAATACTTACTGTTCCAGCATCAGGTCTTTCTGGCTTGAAGCATGTCATTTTTTTCTACATCTAAGTCTCTGAGTAAATGTTCAACAGAATGGGTCCACAGAAAGTATCACTTATGCTTTTTCAAATTCCTCAGTAAACTATTGTATGTTCTTATTTTGCTACTTCTTTAAGACCAATTTCACCCTCATGGATTTCCCCTGATTCCTATGATACACATAAGACCACTTAAATTGTTTACCAAAACTGTAAGACTTTTAGAGTTAGAAGGGACTTTCCAGGATCATCTAGTCTTGCCTAACTCTATTTACAAAGAACAGGAAATCAGAAAAGTTTAGTTACATACCCTAGGCTAGTAAGTAGTTTATCTGGGGACAGAACTAAGGAATTCTAAATACAAGTATATGATACTCCTTCTATTACAGGCTTTCTTGTATTTTTACTTATTCTCTAAATGAAATAAACTATTGTTTATTATTATTTGTTTTATCTAAAACAATGTTCAATTTTTGTTTTAACGAGTATTCTGGTTACCACCCAAAGAGAGCACATATCCTGTTTCCTTTACTTATTTAAGTCCGTTCAGGGAATAGGTGAATGGATAACCTATCTCTACTCTGAAAAGCTGGCAAAATAAGCAGAAATTTTAAGGTTCCACAGGGATTGAGGAAAGGAATATTTTGGCTACAAATCTTAGATCCTGGCCCTGGGACTATAAATACATTTAAGAGTAACAATTAACTTCCTAAGACTCAGACAAGAGAATAATTTTATCATTTTATTAATAAGATGATAAATACTAAATCACAGTATCACAATAATTTTTATACCATTTCTGATTGATTTATGGTCAACATTACTTATGACCACACCGACATATAGAAGCCATTGTATTGGTAGTAACTAACAACTATCATCTACCTCCCTATCAGAAAATAAGCTGTGTAAGAATTAATGTTAGTTTTTCACTCTATGATTTTTGCCTGCTTTGGGTAGACGTGCATAAATGTTTTCATAAATAAGTCCTCTGAAAAGAAAACTAGTCCCAAATCTGGAAATGTACAGATCTAAAAAAATGTAATAATTCTCCAAAAAGTAAACAGAAGTTATGAGACATTCCACAAAAATACCTCATGTCCTAGCCACCAAAGCTAACAAAAGAAATAAATGAATCCTCATATTAAAATTATAACATTCTTTTTCAACAAAGTGCTTACTCCTCTTCGTTTTGCCCTTTTCCCTGGAATCTCTCGTCAGGTTACCCTTTGTTTCCTTAGATTCCTTGTGCATAAGAGACTTCTACAACAACTCCTCTGTTCATTTTTTAGAAATACCAAGCAAATAGTCAAGGAGATCTAATAAGTTCACTCCTAAGGATCATAAAAAGATTATCAGCAGACATACAGACTAGACTTTTTTAAGTTAGTACTAGTATTTTACTAATGCTTTTACTAAATGTTACTTTACACAGTTTCTACAAAATCTAGAAGTAGCAAAACACTATCATGTTAATTAATTCAAAGGATGAGGATACAGGAATCTGTTCACTCAATCGCTTTTTCTAATGTTTTTAGTATGTTTACAATTGATTTATTTCACCTTCAAATGTCTGTGCTAAGTTGAAAATTACTGAATTAGAATTAACTGCATATAATCCAAAACATTGGATGTCCTTTTCCTATTTGTTAAATTTTCAGACCAAAGCGTTTTAAAATTATTTTATTTAGCAAGTCAAAACTAATTCTTGATATATTACCATCATTTAGCTTACATTACATAAACAATACTAAGTACTAACTTATATAAACCCAAGTTCTTTCCATAGTCTCCCTTAAATTCACCAAAGTGAAAAATCTAAATCAAAAACAACAAAATTACAGATTAAAAAAAAAAAAAGAATAACTTACTGAAAAACTCTTTAAAGGTGTTTAACCAATCCATCTGAATAAAAATCCTGTGTTCTCTTTTGTAAGTTTGTTAACACAGCTCAGGATAATTCTCAGTCAGCTTCCTGGTCTGTTCTGCAACACTGAAACTTCCCACACCCAATCCATGTGACCTGGCTGACACCCAAGCAATAGAAAGTTTTTCTGAGGCTTCTCTCTTTCAAAACCCTCACCCAACCCCAAAGTAGAAAAGAAGCTATAAAGCAAGTAAATCATCATGGCCAAAAATGTGACCTTATTATTTACAATTATTTTGGAAGAAGAAACATTATAGCACATATATATTTTTTAATAATTAAAAATATATTCACACGTTCATCCTTTTGTTTCCTCCTTTTCCTTAACTCCCAAACATTTTAACTAACTAGTTAGACTAGTATTTATACTAGTATAATCACTGTGAAACAAGTTAATTATATGGGACATTTAAGTTACCAAAAAGGGGTGCAGGGCTGGGGTTTAGCTAAGTGGTAGGGCACTTGTCTAGCATGCATGAGGTCATGGGGTTTGATCATCCCTCGTACCCACCCCCATCAAAAAAAAAAAAAAAGCCAAAGGGGTGCAGAAACTCTTGAAAAAAAGGAGAAGGCAGACAGATGCAAAACAAGATTCATATCCTTATACAGGCTAACTACAGATTACTAATGTAAAGCCATGTTTCTGAACACCCTGGAATATAGGTAGCAATAACTATAATATTATAATAAAGTTAACAACAATTTCTTAAAATAGAGATAAGTCTTTGGCTCAGAGACTGACATTATAAATACTTAATGGAATTCTAACTTTCAATTGTACTGTATTTTAGCTTTTTCTGTACAATAGTTAAAAACATTAAACATTTGTCTTATATTGCTGATAGTTAAAAGACCTAGAATAACAATACTGTTGAATAAGAAATAAAAACTAATATAAAGCAGTGAGTCAAATAATTTTACATATTTGGGGACTGGGGTTGTGGCTCACAGATAGAGCACTCACTTACCATGTGTGAGGCACTGGGTTCAATCCTCAGTACCACATAAAAATAAAATAAAGATACTGTGTCCATCTAACTTTAAAAATTAATAATAATAATATTGCGTATTTGTCAATCATGCTACAATGATCCCAAACTATCTTTTACAAGGAGGAATTTTCTTTTCTTCTAGAACAGTTAAGCAACGGCATTTCTGCCTGAATAACAAAATTAATTTCTATCCCTCCCAATTCCTTCCTGTCAGCTAAGAAGAATTTAATTAAGAACACTTAAAAAAAAAAAAAAGCCAGTCTTCAACCGTACATATTTCCTTCCTATCAGCTTAGCCAAGTCCAGCGTGAAGTAGCTACTGCTGCCTCTGAGCCTCACCTAAAGCCAGTAAAATCAACAAACTTATAGGAAGGATATCAGCCTTTTGGATGCTAATGATCCACAAATGTTTTAAAATAAAATGGTTTGTCTTTTAAAGTGAAGTTCAAAATGTCAAGTCATTAGATATTAAAATTTAGTAAAGTGCCATGTAAAATAAATTGCCTCGATTCCCAAGAAGGCTATACTGTGTTGTACTTACTTTTCCCTTCCTCAATTAGAGGCAGAATTTGCCTCTAAGTCTAAACTCCAACAGGATACTCTGAATCAAGGAGCTATAAGGTCAGAGTTAATTCTGCTCTTTAGTACCACTTGACCTTTGAACTAGGACCTGGATTTATAGAAACTACTAACTCTTATGACTGTCACAAGTCTCCTAGCTTGAACACCTGCTACAAAACCAAACTTATCTAATGATTAACTGAAATTCCAGTCCTGGCCTTTTCAAGTCAATTTTTCCCACTGGTGTCAATTTTGTACAGTGAACCAAGTTCCAGAATCCATTTAAAAGGAATTTGTTTTTCTTTCAATACAAAAGCAACTTACCTAAAGTGTCCTTTAGGTTTTTTACAATAGATGCTTTCCGAGCACTGTTTTTTCTTTCCACATAATTAGAAGGCACAAAACCTGTTTTATTCATGGAATTTCGAACTCTCCACCAGGATTTAGAATCATCCAGAAGCCATAATCTCTCATTCTTCTTGATGTCCAACTCTTGTTCTTGTTGGGCCACATAATCAAATTTGGCTACTACTACCACTTCTTCTGCCATCTTTTAGCAGCTTTAGCACTGTAAACAGAAAATATTTTTATATGAAATTCAAATAGTGGTAGTCTACATGCTTTTTCAAAAAAGACATCAAGATTACTGAAATCAAGGATATTGAAAGGCTAAAAGTAAAACTACAGAAAAAAATACAACAAATAACAATTTTAAAAAACTTGTAGTGTTATATTAACAGTGATGTTAAAGTAAGGCAAAAACCATTACTAGCAATGAAGTTCACCAAACAAATGACAAAAAGTTCTATTCATATAAATAAGATCAAAACTTTTATATACCAAATAGCAGAAACCTGAGCAGTGTTTTTCTTTCTCCACATAGTTTGAAGGCACAAAACCAAAATAAATACACTGAAAGAACCATAAGGAGAAACTGACAAATCTATAATTACAGAGGGTAATTTTTAATATTTACCTCAGTAATGAAACAATCTAAGAAACAAAAACATTAAGGAACTGATATCACAATAGTAAGTTTGATCTAATAGACATATACTTCTAAACAGAAGAACAGATATGGAACATACCACAAAAATAGATCAAATGCCAGGCCATAAAGCATGTTTCGCCAGGCATAGTGGCACACGCCTATAATCCCAGCAGCTCGGGAGGCTGAGGCAGCAGAATTGCGAGTTCAAAACTAGCCTCAGCAAATGAGAGATACTAAGCAACTCAATGAGACCCTGACTCTAAATAAAATACAAAACAGGGCTGGGGATGTGGCTCATTGGTCAGGTGCCCCTGAATTCAATCCCTGGTACCTCAAAAAAAAAAAGTCTCAAAAACTCTCATGTAAATGGTATCCCCTTCATCCATATTCTTTGGCGAACATAAAAAAAAAAAAAAAAAAAAAAAAGA
The DNA here is from genome assembly GCF_045843805.1 of Urocitellus parryii. NCBI lineage: Eukaryota > Metazoa > Chordata > Mammalia > Rodentia > Sciuridae > Urocitellus > Urocitellus parryii. The sequence goes on along the minus strand of NC_135532.1, from coordinate 101,102,541 downwards.
CAGCTTTTTAAGAAACCTTTTTGGAAACATCTAAAAACACATGAATTTAAGAGGGAATCATATAGGGTTTGGAAAGTACTTAGAAGTAAATGATAATGAAGACTATAGTCCTACTTTGTTGATGCAGCAAAAGGACTATGTAGAGGGAGATTTTAAAATAGTAAAAGAAGAAGAGCTAAACATAGGGCTGAGGAGTGTAGAGTGTAGTTCAATGGTAAGAGCCTACATTTAATATGCTTGAGGCCTTAGGTTCAATCCTCACCACAAAAGAAAGAAGGAGCTAAAAATTTAAATTAATGAACTGAGCACTTATCTTAAGCAGTTGGAAAAATAATATCTAAAGAAAAATAGGAAGGAAATAATACAAATAAGAGCAGAATTGCAGAATTTAATGAAACAGACAATAAAGATATACTAGAAAGTCCCAATAAATTGAAAATGTAGTTCTTTATCAAAACTAATATTTGAAAACATTTCTGAGGCAAAACTGATCAATTAAAAAAAGTACACCCAAATACCAGGAATAAAAAAAGAATCACAATTATAGATGCTGAAAACATTTAAAAGATCCAGCACTACTATAAGCAATTCAAATCTGAAGAAATAATACTAAATCAGTCATTAAGCAATCTTCCCACAATGCAAATGCTAGGTGATTTTTTAACATTTACCTCAGTAATGAAACAATCTAAGAGACAAAAACATTAAGGAACTGATATCACAATAGTAAGTTTGATCTAAAAGACATATACTTCTAAACAGAAGAACAGATATGGAACATACCATAGGCAAGTTCTAGGAACAAATCTTTCCAATTTATATAAACTATTTAAGAACAAATAAAAATAATTACAAGCCAATTTCACTCCTGAAACCAGATCAGATCTTTGCTTTCTTCAGAGATTTATTTGTGGGGGCAGGGGGGAGGGGTGGGCGGTAGTGCTTAGATTGAACCTAGGGTCTACACATGCTAGGCAAGCAATCTACCACCAACCTGCATCCCCAGCCTGAGAGATCTTACATAAACAGCTACCAATTGCCTAGCAAGCAAATAAATTCAGCTTTTTATTTGGATATTGACCAGTAATCTCTTTTCAACAACCTTTGAAGCAAGTTTCTTTTTTTATAATATCCTTAGAAAAATGCATTTTGATCCAGAATTAAAATGGCAAGCAAAGCCTCAAAATGAGTTACACATTGTTTACGCTTAAGCATGTAAAAAACTAATGCAAAAAAAGAAAAAAAAATGATTTGATATTCAAGAAACAATGATGAGGGCTGGAGTTGTCGCTCAATGGTAGAGTGCTTACCTAGCATATGTGAGGCTGAGTTCGAGCCCCAGCACCATATAATATTTGGAGGGATTATACAAAAATTTTTAAAAAAGAGGTATTATCTCTACAACTAAATAAACAAATAAAAAGAAACTATGATGAGCAGAGAAATCAGGAAAAAAATTATTTGTATTACTGCAACTTGATTTTGAAGTAATTTCAAACAGAAGATTTTCAACCAAGTAATTTTCAATTACTGGTACACTAAGGGAAAAAGTTACAACAATAAGCAATAGGCTATCTGAGAAAATGAAAAGCTAGAAGCAGAGATTTTTTTTTTTTTTTCAAAAATACCTGGCAGCAACTCTGTGCCCCATAACCACCCATTTAATCCATTGGCTTAATGAAATTCAATTCTAGGTCCCAAGAGAATCTATTTTGAAACCTGACAAACTGATATGAAAATTTATCAAGAAAAGTAAACATGTAAAACTGGCAACAAATGTTCTGGAAAAAATAAGAATTGGTATGCTAACATTACAGGTTAGGTACCCAGCATTTCACAATGTCTGTTTTCCAAAATACCCTTCTACCAGCACCTCTTCTGTCATTAGCTTAGTCATGCAAGTTGGGAGGTTGATTCTACTTATAAAAGTAACTCTATAGACTAATCCAAGCCCCACCTGAATATTAGAATCACTTCCTGAACTTATCACAGGAGACCTACTGGGAAGTAGAGCCAGAGTTGCTAAAATAAGCACTGAAAGCTGCCCCCTGAACCTCCAGTTACTTGAGATAATAAATTTCTTTACTAAGATAACTTTAATTGGATTTTCTGTTATCCTCAGTAAAGGCAGTTACCCTATCAGATATCAAAATGTGCTTTAAAAAGAAAAATGGAAGCCCCCAAAAACCAAAAGCCAAATGTTGTCTTTGATATGAGAATGCAGAAGCATAATGGCAACTGGGTGGGGGAGGGGGGAAGCATGGGAGGATCAGAGGAACTTAGATAGGGCAAAGGGGAGGGAGGGGAAAGGAGGGGGCAAAGGGGTAAGAATGATGGTGGAATGAGTTAGACATCATTACCCTAAGACATGAATGGCGTGAAAATATTCTGTGTACAAATCAGTGTCTTGAAAAATTGTGCTCTCTGTGTAATATGAAATGAATTGCATTCTTCCATCATGTATAATAAATCAGAATAAATTTTTAAAAATAAAATATTTTTTAAAATGAAGTAACTTAAAATAAGATACTAGTACAGAAACAAATAGACCAACAGAATATTCACTGAGGTCTACAAAATACACACATAGGTGGCTTTAGAAGCCCTCTTCTCTAATATACAAGTTTTTGAGTTCTTATTTAGGCTTTTTAAAAGTAGAGAACTTCAAAGTAGGTGATGTATAATCTGAATATAGAAAAAGACATCGGTGTATAATCCCTCCAAATATTTAAATGTCTCTCCTAGACCAAATTCAATGCAAGTAACTTTTTACAGTGATTTCCTCTGGTAAGTTGTTTAAAATCAATCAATCTAGTTTTCACAAAAACAATTCTCTAATTTTAGCACAATTGTTTTGTTGTTTATATCATACATAAAGTTTTGACAAGAAGCACCTTTGAAGAAACTTTACATTTGAATCCCGGTGAGCAGATTCAATTTAATTGGGGAGAATCAAAATATGCCAATGTTATCAACTTATTATGCTTCACAATAGAAATGGATAGAGTTAATCAGGCAAGTCGGTTAAGAAATTTCTACTCTGTACATGCAAACATGAGAATTTTATATATGATAGGTGGCATTTCCCCGAGAAAATTAAGTTATTCGCCAACTGATACTAAGACAACTGGTTATCTATTTGGGAAAACAAACACACACACACACACACACACACACACACACACACACACACACGAGACAAAGGACTTTCACTTCTGGGAAGTGAAATTGTGACACAGTGGTCAACTCCCTAGGTTATATTTTTACCCGACTTGAGATGAAGGTCAGTAAAATAGACACATAAATTGGCACATACAAAATAATAGCAACCTGTGCTCTCCAAATAATGGGCCAAAAAAGAGATATCCTGGCAAGATAGAAATCTTTTAGGCAATAATTGCTCTGACTCCAGACAAACAAAACAGAGAAAATGTGGCCCCACCTATACCAGCAAAGTCCACATAGGAAACCTAGACTTCCAACTTTTCAGAGGCTGTAATGAAAAACTTCAGCCTCCTTTTTGCCTACCAGACAAAATCAGCAGATATCAAAGACTTCAATATATTCAACCAAAGGATCTATTTAATGTTTACAGAATCCTCTATCCCAAAATAGCACTTTATCAAGTGTCCAACAAATAAATACCAAGAGAAACCATAGCTTGGGCCATAAAATAAAACCCCACAAAATTTAGATGAATTGAAATCACACAGTGTGTTCTCCAAGCACAATGGAATCAAACTAGAAATCAGTATTACAAAGTGCTACGGGTTGGACTCTACTATCCCCAGGATTCATGGGCTGGCGACTTAGTCCCTAATATGACAGTGTTGGGGTGATGAAACCTTTAGGACGCAGGGCCTTATGGTGGGTGATTAGATCATTAGTGGTACTGCCCTTGGAAGATACTAATGTAATTCTCACTGGAATGTGATTAGCTCAAGCAAAGATGGGTTGTTATAAAAGGAGTGAGACTGGCCCCTGAATCCCTCTGGCTTCATGTCTTGCTATGTGGTCTCTCCCTCTTGCAGACACCTGTTATGGTGTCATTTGCCACAAGGTGACACAGTCAACAGGACCAGAGTACAAACTGACAGGACCATCAATCTCGAAATTTTAGCTTCCTAAACGATAAGCTAAACCAATCTCTTTATATAAAAGTACCAAGCCTCAGGTATTTGTTTTAGTAACAACAACAACAAAAAAAAACCAGACTAATATACAAAGATAACTAATATACAAAGATAATCACTTGGAAGTAAACAACAAACTTCTAAAATAATTCATGGGTCAAAAAGGAATTCTTCAGGGAAGTCAAATATTAAACAGAAATTAATGAAAACAAAAATACAATCTAGAGACATTTGTAGGACACAGCTAAAATGGAGCTAGGAGGAAATTTTATGGCACTCAAGGCAAACACAAAGAAGAACATCCTCAAATCAGTAATCTCACCTGCTTATACCTCAAGAACCTAGAAAAACATGAGAAAAATAAATTTAAAGCAAACAAAAGGAAGAAAATGATTAAGAGCAGAAATCAATAAAATCAAAACAAAAAAATTCAAAAACCAATGAAACAAACTGGTTCTTTAAAAAGATCAATAAATTGACAAACTTATCAAGAAATTAAAAAAGCAAATAACTACCTAAAAATCAAATAGGTGATATCACTATGGACCCCAGGATAATAAGGATGCATAATAAAAGAATACTACAAACAACTCTACACAAATTTGACAACTTAAGAAAATGACAAATTCCTCAAAAACACAAATTACCATTACACATCCAATATGAATTAGATTATTGAAATAGTTCTATAACTGTTAAGAAAATTAAATTCATAATTTTAAAACTCCTCCCCCAAAGAAATTCCCAGGTCCAGATAGTTTTACCAAAGAATGCTACCAAATATTTAAAGAATTATCACAAATTCTACATAGTCTCTTCTAAAAAATTAGGAAGACACTTTCTAGTTCATCTTGAAGGTTAGTATTACCCAGATGTCTAAAGTAAATAAAGACAGTATAAATAAGAAAACCGCCAATCAATATCCTTCAGGAATCTATATTCAAAAATCCTTGATAAAATATTAGCAAAGGGAATTCAGCAGTATGTAGAGAGATTTGACATTCCATGACCAAGTTGTTTTTTTCAGGTTTAATATTTTAAAATTGATAAGTAAATTTACAACATTAACAAGATAATATAGAAAAAATCATATGAGCACATTAACTGGCACCAAAATACTGACAAAATTCAACACCCATTCATGATAAAAGCTCTCAGAAAAATATGGGGCTGGGGATGTGGTTCAAGTGGTAGCGCGCTCGCCTAGCATGCATGAGGCACTGGGTTCAATTCTTAGCACCACATAAAAATATTGTGGTTCCACCTAAAACTAAGATAAAATAAAATAAAATAAATAAGACAACTTCCTTGATTTGATAAATGGCATGTTCAAAAAAAGGTACAGCAAAAATCATACTTAATATAGTGAAGAGATCAAATACTTTTTCCTCCTAATCTCAGAAAAAAAGGTAAAAATGTCCACTCCCATCACTCTTACTCAAAAAAGAGATTTTTGAAGTTTTAGTTGGTTCAGTAAGGCAAGTAAAGGAAATAAAGGGCACCTAGATCAGAAAGGAAGAAATAAAACTATGTTTATTTGCAGACGATATGACTGACAACACAGAAGCGTCTAAGAAATCTAATTTTTAGAAACCCATATCCAACTCCTAATACTGTTCAAAATTATTAAATGGAGGCAATTAAGACAGAGGTAGCTCTAAAGCCCTGGGAAACTATGCAAGTAAAAAGAAATCTAACAAGAATTAAAAAAAAAAAATGAAACTTAAGCTCAGCCAACCACAGGCAGCCAACTGGGCTGGGCTATCCAACCTTTAAATTCCCACTGGGATGGTCCAAATAAGGCTAACTACAAAAACCTTAAACAAATTTTTAAAATTTCTTTGGAGTCAGGTCTCACTAAATTGCCAAATTTGGCCTCAACCTCCTTAGCACAAGAGATCCTCCTGCCTTAACCTTCAGAGTAGCTGGAACTAAAAGCATATGCCATCATGCCTGGTTAACCTATCTGTTCACCTGTTTTTATTATGGTATTAGAGATTTAACCCTGGACACTCTACAACTGAATTACACCCCCATCTTTTTGTTGTTGTTGTTTTTATTTTTAGACAGGATATTGCTAAATTGCAGAGGCTGACATCAACCTTTCAATCCTTCTGCCTCAGACTACAGAGCTACTGGGATTATAGGGATTTACTGGGATTACAGGTGTGAACACACCATGCCTAGCTTAACCCAATAATTTAATGTGTGATTTCAGCAAGGTCACAGGACACAAGAGCAACCTGCAAAAATCAAATGAAGTTCTATGTACTAACAATAAACATCAAAATTAAAATACTATTTAAATCACTCAAAAATTTTTTAAAAAGGTAAATTAATGAAAACTTGTATGTTGGAAATATAGAATGATAATGAAGACATCAAAGAAGAGCTAAAAAGAGCTAAATAAAAGTGTTTATAGACTGGAAGACTAAACATATAAACACACACACCCCTTACGCAGTTTAATGAACTTCTTAACAAAATCCCTGCAAAAATTCTGTATAAGCAGATAATATTCTATATTCTATAATATTAATTCTGTTAATATTCTATAAATTAATGGAAAGGCAAAATATTTAGAATAGCTAAAATAATTTTTAAAAGGAAAATTAAAGTGAGAATTGGGATCCCAAATTTCAAAACTTCTTAAGTAGCTACAGTAATCAAGATTATGTTGTGTAGGCAAAAAGGATGAATGTGCTGATCAATAGATCAGAGAACCCAGAAGTAAAACCACAAATAATAAGCCTAACTAAATTTTGACAAAGGTGCACAAGTAATTCAATGGAGGAACACTGGTTGCTAAAGCAATTAAGCAACAGGACAAAAGATAAAAAGTAAAGTACCTGGACCTAATCTTGGGTCTTGCACAAACACTAACTCAAAATGGATCATAAGCCAAGCTTGTGGCTTATGCCTGTAATTCCAGCTACTTCAGAGACTGAGGCAGGAAGACTGCACATGAGATGCCAGCCTGGATAATTTAGTGAAGTCCTGTATCAAAAATAAAATTTTAAAAAGAGGGCAAGGACAGATAGAATGTAGCTAAGTGGCAGAGTGCTTGGCTATATGAGGCAAGGCCCTGATATTTCAATCCCCAGTTGGTGGGAGGGGAGGATCACAGTCTTAAATGTAAAACTGAAAATTTCAGAAAATGATGAGGGAAAATCTTCAAGATTTAGAGCTAAAAAAAGACTTTCACCCAAAGCAATACTCATAAAAGGAAAAACTCAACCACACACACAAAAAAATTTTAATTAGAAAAAGAGCAAATAAATGATACAATCACTGAAAAAGATGTACAGATAGCACAAGCATACAAAAGATAGTAAGAAAATGCAAATTAAAACCACATTGAGATATCACTACATAAACATATCCGAATGGCTAAAATAAAAGATATTAAATGTTGACAAAGATATGCTGAATCTGAATCACATGTTAAAAAAGTAAAATGGTACAGGTACTCTAAAAGATAGTTTAGAAGTTTCTCATAAAATTAAATATGCAGGTGGCTGGGGTGTGGTTCAGCAGTAAAGGGCTTGCCTCCCACATGTGAGGCACTAGCTTCGATCTTCAGCACCACATAAAAGTAAATAAACAAAATAAAGATACTGCATCCATGTATACCTAAAAAATATTTTTTTAAATTAAATATGCAATTACCATATAATGCAGCATTTGTACTCCTGGGTACCAAAGAAATGAAGACAAAAACAAAAACTTTTACATGAATGTTTATAGCAATTTTATGTGTATTAACAAAAAATTAGAAATCATCCAGATGTCCTTCAACAGATGACTGATTAAAAACAAACTATAGTACATCTGTACCAAAAATGAACAAGACTAATATACAAAACAATCTAGATGAACTGATGGGGAATTATGCTGAAGGAAAAAAGCCAATCCCAATGATTACTTACTATAGGCTTTGTTTATATAACATTCCTGAAATGACAAAACTTTAGGAACAGTTAAATAGATTAATGATTGCCCGGGGTTAGAGAATAGGGGAAGGAGGGCAGTGGGTATAGCTATTCTATTAGTTAGCTTTCTGATACTTTAATAAAAACCTGAGATAATCAACTTATAGATAGAAAAGTTTTACTTCTGCTCATAGTTTTGAAGGTATCAGTACATGATCAGTTGGGCCCCAGTGCTTTAAGCCTATAGAGGCACAACATGGAGGAGTATAAAGAGTAAAACTGCTCCCCTCATGGTAAGGAAGCAAAAAGAATGAGGAAGAAGGGTTAGGGTCCACAATCCTCTTCAAAGGCATATTCCCAATGACTCAAAGACTGTAAATCCTACCTATTAAAGGCTCCAGCACCTCCCAATAATGCCACTATATTAAGCGACCAAGTCCTTAATATAAGGACCTTTGAGGGACACTTATCCAAAACACAGCAAATATAAAAGAACATGAATGATTTTTGTGGTAAAGGAAATGTTCTGTATCTTGACTGTATCAAAATTAATATTCTGGTTGTGATGCTGTAACTATACTTTTGCCAGATGTTACACTGGGGGTAATATTTCACAATAGGTACATATTACTTAATTCTTCTACAATTTACTACAAAAAGAAAGAAAGCCAACTAACTGAAAGCTAGCTATTAAGAACTGTCACCCAGAAAATAAGGTAAAGATGAGGTAACAAGTGGGGAAATAGAGGAAGGAAAAAATATGTTACAGAAATAAACAGGTATAAAACTACATTTACAGGAGAACTGCAACTATAATAATTTAAATCCAGCATATAAAGAAAAAAATGGGGGCAGATGGGGCTGGGGCTCAGCGGTAGCACACTTGCCTGGCATGTGTGAGGCACTGGGTTTGATTCTCAGCACCACATATAAATAAATAAAGGCTTATCAACAACTAAAAAAATATATATTTAAAAAATATATATTTAAAATTTAACTTTCCTTTGATGGCCATTTCTTTAGTCATGCACCAGATAAAAGAGGTAATTTGAATGTAAGTTCTAGGTAGCAGGAGACAACAATGCACAGTGAATCACAGTGACCTGGGTGTGATGGTAATCCCAGTGGCTTGGGAGACTGAGGGAGGAGGACTGTAAGTTCAAAGCCAGCCTCATCAAAAGCAAGGCACTAAGCAACTCAGTGAGACGCCGTCTCTAAATAAAATACAAAATAGGGCTGAGGATGTAGCTCAGTGATTGAGTGCCTCTGAGTTCAATCCCTGGTACCAAAAGCAAGCAAGCAAACAAACCAGAATGAGATAAGACAGCTTACACTGTGAGGACAACAACTGTACTGGGTCCTGTCTCAAGCATGCTCTGGAACAAAGCAGAATGATCAAAGAACATTTATGCTATTTTAACAGCCTTTTTTTCCTTTTGCTCTCTTTTGGCTAAGCTAGTTCAATTTATATAAATTAAATATGAAGTGATTTACTATACTTTGATCCAGCCCAGACTGGTTGTCCATCAATATTCTATATTCTCCTACTAAAGCTTCAGGCCCCTTTTTCCAACTGCACTGATGATTATTTGCAGTTAGATGCTTTCAGGAACTGAAATTGTATCTGTCTGTCTCTGCATCCATGTACCTAGCACCTAAACCCAGGGGCCCCAAATACCACTATCCAATTCCTACCTGCCATCAAGGGTTGGATTTCACCTACAAAACCTGAACTACTATCTTGATCCCTACTGACTCCCTACCCTGCTCTAATTAAGTCTGAAGTCCATGATGTTGGTATAATCTTAATCCCAAATTACAGAACTCACAACCATCCTGCCTGCCTTTTCTTACTTGGACTTATTTTCTGACCTCAATTTGTTTTTCAAATTCACCTCAAATCATCCCTAACTGGACCTATGCACAATCATATTTCTGGCCTTTTCTGATCTGGTTATCAGAATAATAGAAGCCAAATTCAAAATAAAAAACTAAATTATTTCAAGATGTCACTACAAAAAACAAAAAAAAATTAATGTTCTGGAGATCTTCATAAATTATACCATTCCCTATGACTGCACAGGAATCATCAGATTAAGTTGAAAAATACCTATTGGTTTAAATCAAAGGTCTGCATCCCCTCACAAAGGCTGCCAAAAATATGGCAACCTTAACAAAGAATATTTATTGAATGTCCATAATCCAAACATTTTCTAACACTTCCTCACAATAATCCTTTAAAGCTTTATCATCATTTCAGAAAGTATGATTCAGAGGTGAAGTTAAATGGCTTTTCCAACTTGGAAAACAACTGGTGGAAACTGCAAGTTAAATGTGTGTACTTTTAACTTTCCCATGTACTTTGACTTACCCTTCTACCTCTCAAAGAAAAGTAGTACACAGAGAAACCTAAACTATATTAGTGATCCCAAACCTTTTGGTCTCAAAAATCCCTTCACAAGACTTAAAAATTATTAAAGACCCCCAAAAAGCTTTTGTGTATATGAGTTATTATTAGAAATTAAAGTTGAAAAAATCAATGAATTTTATAAAATATATTTAATCCAACACAATTTAACATTTTTATAAAAACATTATATTTTCCAAAACAAAATCATTAGTGAAAAGGACATTTAAAAGTTTTGTAATCTTTTTAATGTCTAACTTCAGAGAAAACAGAAAGGGTTTCCCATTTATGCATTTAATGTTTAATGTGTTGCAATATGTTGTTTTGGTTTAAGTAAATGAAGAAAACTTGGTCCTATACAGAAAATGTAATCGAAAAAATGAGTCCCCCAAATACATGTAGGGGGAAAAAAAACTATAAAACTGATAAAACTTGAAAACTTCACTATTACTCTCAGTAATCAAACTAAAGACAAAAAAGCAGAGACACAGAAGTTCTAAACAACATCCTCAACCATTTGATTATTTTTATATAGCACTGTATTCAAACAAAAGCAAAATATATTTTCAAGTACACATGGAATGTTCACAAAATCATATTATAGACCAAAAAACACATTTTAATAAATTTCAAGGAATTAACACACAGCATAATTCCTTTCTTTTACCATTTCAGAATTAAACCAGAAGTTAATCAAAAGCTATGAAAATCTCCTAGCATTTGGAAATTAAACATAACTTCTATATAATTAATGATTCAAAGAGGAAAATAGAAAATACTTTGTACACATAAAAAACCTGTTAGAGGCAGCTACAGCAAAAGAAAAATTATTGCATTAAAATGTGATAAATGTTAGAAAAGAAGGTTCTGTATCAATAGTATAAACGTCTGCCTTAAGTCTAGTAAAAGAAGGGCATATTAAATCTGAGGAAAGGACATCATAAAGATGAAAAATCAGAGACACTGAAAATAGATTACAGAAAAATCAAGGAAAACAAAAGATATTCTTTGAAAAAAATCAAGAAAATTAAGAACCCTCTAGCAAGAATGATCAAAATGACAAATTACTAATATCTGAAAGACAAGATATAATTACAGAACTAAAGATATAAAAATAACAAAATTATACTATGAAAAACTTTTATAAATTCAACAACTCACATAAAACAGAAATTTTCTTACAAGACACACACTACCAAACCTCACTCAAGATCAAATGTACATAGTTGGATACAGTGATACACACCTGTAATCCCAGCTTCTTAGGAGACAGAGGCAGGAGGATCCTAATTTCCAGGCCAGCCTGGGCAACTTCACAATAACTTGTCTCAAAATAACAAGCAGCTCAGTGGTAGAGCACCCTGAGGTCAATCTCTAGTACCATAAAAATAAAATACATAACCTAAATAATCTATGTACAATAAAAACTCTCAACAAACTAGATAAAGAAATTCTTTAACCAGATAAATATAACATACAAAAAAACTTACAGCTAATATCAAATATAATGATGAAAGAATGAGTGCATTCCCACTACAATCAGAAATAAGATGTCAGCTCTATTCCTATTTAATTTCATACCAGAAGTCATAATCACTGTGATGAAGGCAGAAAAAAGAAATAAAAAAATACAAATTGGAAAAAATATTAAGCTAACTTTATTCACAGATGACATAACTGTCTAGGTAGAAAACTCCAGGGAATCTACTAATGTTTTTAAAACTAACAAATAAGTTTAACTGCATGGCAGGATACAAGTCAAAAATCTGTTTCTAAGTACCATTTATAATAGCACTGAAAAATCAAATATTTAAGGATATAGCTAACAAAATATGTAAAGAAAAAGAAGTACATAAAGGGAATGATAGATAATTTGTGCTCATGGATCAAGACATTCAGTTTGAAGGAGAATCCAGAAGAAATATCTGTAAAAATCAACAACTCTTAAAATTTATATAGAAAAGCAAAGGAACTATAATTATTAACATAATTTTAAAATAGAAGAACACTGAAGCTCTCATCACCTGATCTCAATTAACTATACTACATTAGAGACAGTAGCTTCTGGCTAGATTCAGAGACCAATGGGAAATAACAGAGTCTAAACATAGGATCCCCAGTATGACCAGCTGATTTTTGACTATGGTACAATGACATTTAAATGGTCAATAGTCCTTTCAATAAATGGTGCTGGAACAATTGGCTATCCATATTTCCAAAAAAGTGATCCTGAACATAAAACTCTTATTTTATACAAAATTTTAACTCAAAACAGTAACAGACTTAAAAGGTTTAAAAAAAAAAAAAAGTTGTGCTCTATAAAAACGTAAAACTTTTGGGCTGGGACTGTGGCTCAGCAGTAGAGCGCTCACCTAGCAAGTGTGAAGCCCTGGCTTCGATCCTCAGCACCACATAAAAATAAACAAAGTAAAGGTATTTATTGTGTACAACTAAAAAAAATGTAAAACTTTCCCCTGAGACACTGATAAGTCATAGAATGGGAGAAAATTTTTGCAAGTCATAAATTTAATGTAGAACTTATATTCAGAATATATAAAGAATTCTCAAAAGTTGCCAATAAGAAAATAAGCAACCCAACTTAAAAATGAGCAAAGTAACAGATACTTCACCAAAGAAGATATACCGATAGCAAATGAGTACATGAAAAGATTCTCAACACAATTACTAATTACAGAAATGCAAATTTTAAACCACAAAATGATAACCACTACATAGCAACTAAATATCTTACAGAATAGATGAGGAGACAAAAAGAATAAAAGGAACTGACAGTACCAGGTGCCAAAGGGGATGCTTAACAATGGGAACTGATGGTGGGAATGCAAAATAGTTCAGCACTATGGATATTTACCCAAGTGAGATAAAACACCTATGTTCACACAAAAACCTGTACTGAATGTTTATAACAGTTCTAGTCACAAGCACCAAAAGGGGAAACAACCCAATGCCCTTTAACGGGTAATGGACAAACCAGTTATGGATTGCTCCACAAAATGGACTACTATATAACAGGGATGAATCACAAATGTATCACGCTAAATGAAAAAGCCAGATTCAAAGGCTACATATAACATTTTAGAAAAGGCAAAAGCTGCACAGACAGACTAATGATTATCATAGCTAATGGTGTGCAGAGGGATTGATTACAAAACACAAAGAATTTTTTTTTTTTAAAAGAGAGAATAGTAGAACTGTTCTGTATTTAGATTGTGGTAGGGAATACATGAGTTCTAAATGTATTAAACCTTATTCACACCAAAAAGTGTGAATTTTTATACTATGTCAATTAAACAAAAACATGCGTTGGTCTTTTAGTTTAATGGGCCTGTTCTGATCCATGCATAATATTATATCATTGTTTAATATATATTCACTGAGTTTGCAGGTCTTTCAAATGTTGACAATTACCACTGAATTTCATGCAGCCTCTAGAACCTCCAGAGTGAAAAAAAGAAAATTAACATACCTAGTATTATGAAAATAATTTTGGTTTTCAGACCCTCTAAAAGGTTCACTTTAGAAAACCTTAGAAAACTACTGAAAGACCCTAGCCCAGTTAGCCCAGTTACCTAAGGCCAAGATATGAAATCAAGATACCGGGCTTGTCACAAACAGGCTCAGGCACCGGATGTGCTTTCCATATAACCGGTTGAGAAAGGACAGAGCACCCACATCCTGAGGCATGAATGAATAAACAGGAACAGATAAGCAGGAACAGAAAGAATAGAATGCAGACCTGTGGTTTTTGGAATGCAGACCTGTACCCCCTAGGTGGCCTATATGCTAGATTTAAACAAACCAATAAGAAACCTGTTGCTTCCCGCGTGCGAAACCTGCCCCAAACCCTATAAAAATCTGTATCCAAGCCCAGTGTGCCAGTTCACCAAAGCTCCGGCTGAGGTTCTGTTGGGCACCCGCAGGCGCCTGTTTCTCAATAAACCACCTCGTGCTTTTGCAGCCAGTGTCTCGTGTGATTCTCCTTGGACAGGGAAACTGGGGGTCTTTCATAATCGGGGTGTTTTTCACTACCAATCTAAATATATGAATAATACAAAACCGAAGACTTTTAAAAACATGCTCTTTCTCATAGCTATTAATAATACTAAGTCTGTCTAATCATTTAATCAATCATATTATATATGATTTATAAATTCTGAGGAAAGATACTGTTTGCTATAGTATATAGGTCATGATAGATAAACCTTTTTGGCATAACAGTTTTTATTTTCCGAGGAAAAGGCAAGGAATCAACTAGTAGGAAAATTTCTAGAGGGAAATCTGTAATGCTGCTACAAATGCAATTTTAGAATCTGCTGTACTTTAACACATGTCTTGACAATTTCCTGTTTCTGTTAAGAATCAGCTAAGTAACAATACCCAAGTGACTAAGTCCGGAAGTTTGGTTGGGTTACAAATCTCTCAGTAAACAATGAAGGGAGAAAAAAACCAAATAACTAACTTTGATATGTTATAAGTAAAGCAGAAAGACAATTCATAATAAGATGATTCTCATTCTGTTCAATTTTTAAGCCCCAATATCTTGAAAAGTAATTTTTACTATTAACCATTCATAACTAATAAAGCAAATTCCAACCATTACGAAAAAAAATCACAGGTCAGTTAGAAATGAAAGCAACTTAAAATTGATGTTTTTAAGATACGGGTCAAATAAAATGCCACCTTATTCTATTCACTTTGGGAAATAACATTTTGAAAACACCTCCAAGAGAAAGCAAAAAATTATGACAAACACAAAAGTACTGTGCGTATTAAAATTCATTCACTTATTCATTCAAGAAATGTTTACTGAATAGTTATTATACACTTAAGGAGACTTAGCTAAGGACTGAGAATAAAGAAAGGTATATCAAGCCAAAAATCTTCTTACTCTCAAAACAAACAAAAATCTCAACTTTAATCTTATTTCTTCAACAAACTTATTAATGTCTTATATATACAAGGCATTACTCCCTATATGATTACTTTGCCAGGCATCACAACATTTTACTTATTATCCTCTCTGAATTACAATCAAGATCACATTAAAAACATATCACCATTTTATAACAAAGAGAATATTACATTTTATATTACAATTTTTAAAAGCCATTATATTACTACAAAAAAAAAGCAAAACATCTTGTTAATATATGATGAGCATACAGGTATAAACCACCAACTTTGAAAAAGTCTAACACTTTGAAGAATGTCATAATTAACACATGAGCACATTAACTGTTCTAACCTTTACTGTACTATAGCAATTAGATATAAATGAGCTCATAATTGACTATAATCATATTTTTTAATATTTATTTTTTAGGTGTAGATGGACACAACATAATGCCTTTATTTCTATGTGGTGCTGAGGATTGAACCCAGGTCTCACCCATGCTAAGCGAGCGCTGTACTGCTGAGCCACAATCCTAGCCCCCATATTTTTAATTTTGTTAATTGTGGTGAAATAAATGTTATGGACTGAATCTTCTCTCCTTTCACATTAAGGTATTTGAATACAGGATCTTTAAGAGGTAACTGCTAAAGCTTTTTCACTGCTGTAACTAAAGGACTTTACAAGAACAATTTTAAGGCAGGAACAGTTTATTTAGGGGCTCATGATTTCAAAGGTCTTAGTCCATAAGTGGCTGGCTCCTTTACTTGAGGCTCAAGGTGAGGCAGGACATCATGGTGGAAGATTGTGGCAGAGGGAACCAACTCACATGATAAGAAAACAGACAGAAAGACTCCACTTGCCAGATACAAATATATACTCTAAAGCTATGCCCCAATTCCCACCTCCTCCAGACACACTCTAGTGCTTCCACTCAGTTAATCCTTATCAGGGGATCAATTCACTGACTGGGTTAAGACTCTCTTAACCCATTCATTTCTCCTCTGAACCTTCTTGTATTTTCCAAACATGAGATTTTTTTTTGGGGGGGGGGCACCTCATATTCAAACCACTGCACTAAGGTAAAACAAGGTCATAAGTGGGCTCTAATCCATTATGACTAGTGTCCTTTTAAGACATCGAGACACCAAAAGACACAGAGAGAAGAGAGCCATCTAAAAGACCTGAAGAGGAAAATAAGCCAAAACCCAGAAGAGAAGGAGGCTCTCAGAAGAAACTAACCCTGATGACACACCTTGCTCTCAGATTTCTAAGCCTCCCTAAACTGAAAATTTCAATAGAAAAGTAATTTCTATTGTTTAAGTCACCCAGTCTGTGGTACTTCATTAATAGCAACCCTGACAAATCAATATAATACACATGAAAATTACCATGTGAATTATTTTTTGAACCAATTAAAGAAAAAGGTTTTTGTAGTTGTAGATGGATAGAATGCCTTTATTTTATTTTTATGTGGTGCTAAGTACCTCACACATGCTAGGCAAGTGCTTCGCTTCTGAGCTACAGCCCCAACCCCTTGAACCACTTTTATTTATTTATTTATTTTAGTTGTAGATGGACACAATACCTTAATTTTATTTGTTTATTTTTATGTGGTGTCAGGGATCAAATCCAGTTCCTCACACATGGGAGCCAAGCACTGAATCACAACCCCGGCCCCCCTTGAACCCACTTTTAAGTATATAGTTCCATGGCATTAAACACATGCATGCTGTCATGCAACCATTTCCACCATCCTCAGAATACTTTTTATCTTGCAAAGCTCAATCTCTGTAACTATTAGAGGGTAACTTTTTTATATATAGTCAAACTAACAATCAAGTATGAAAAAAGAATGAAATCATTTTTAAAACATGCCTTTTCAAAAATTTAATTCCAACTTATTTGTACTCAGGGAACAACTAGAGGTGACCTAATGAAGAAATGAGAGGTGACCTAATGAAGAAAAGCGGAGAGAATTTCCAAGATTCGAGTAAAAGGAAATCTAGCTATGAAGCAGACTTAGAAGACATAGGTCAAATTGGAGTAGAATTCCAGAAAAAAAGAAAAAGTGAATAAATCATGTGACAAAAATGAACATGTGAAAAACTATAGAAATGTAAATTTACAGAACTGCTGAAAGAAAGATATAAGACAGCTTTAAGTTCAAAGAAAGCGAAAAAATTTTTTACAATGAGAATTTCATAAGCTTTAAGAAAAATTAGATTACAAAAGGAAGGAAATTTAATCACAGGAGGTAGATCAGCTGTATAACACATGGTCACAGTAATGAAAACATCAAATCTGGACATGTTATTTCATGAAGACAATAGGGCTAACAAAAGTATTTTTTTAATGAATATCTTCATTTATCTTAAGAGAAAATCAGAAAATGTGTAAACTTAATGAAAATTTAATATAGACAATATTACTAAAACTAGTCTAGACATATTCAATTTGCTTTCTCACGAAATACTTCGTTTTTAGTCACTGTTTTGCCAGTAGCTATGATTCAGGGCACGTCACATCAACCTCCCTGACACTCTTATTTCCTTATCTGCAAAATTAAATATCAAAAGCCTTTTTATCTTTTATTTTTAGTTTCCTTTCTGATAACTGTTTCTTCCCATAGCTTTACTGAGATAAAACTAAAGTTCAATAAAATGCACATATTCGAAGTATCTAATTTGATCAGTTTCAACATGTATGTAACCAATACAATCAATATAAAAAGCATTTCCATTAGTTTTTAACTTGAAATCATGCAGTCCATGTTTCCTTCATGACTTATTATATTAGAAATCAATCACCTTAAGCACTTTTCTTGTGCTTTCTTCCTTGACCTCAGAAAAGTAAACAAAAAGCACTTTGAAATATTGATTATAAAAGCTTAAAATATCAGGATCTCTGGGATGAAAGAGTACTCAGATGAACATTTAGAACTTAAAGTACTTATATCAGAAAGAAGCTAGAATAACCATCAAATTATTTTCAAATTAAGTAGTAGGAAGAAAAAAATAAGAGTAGGAAAAGAAATATATAAAATAGAGAATAATACAGGTAAAATTTGATAAAAATCAAACAAGTCTAATCCAGAAAAAAAGGAACACAAAAAAATTTGTATCAGTAGAAAGGGAGCTATCAAAATAACCCTGCAGATGCTAAAAATATATTAATTGTATGCCAATATGTGTAAAAGCTTATATAACATGGTCTATCAGAGAAGGATCTGTGTACTGCTGAGAAAGTATATTCAGTCAGTGATAGATGAAATATTCTATATCTGTTAAATATAAATTACTGATTATATTATTTAGTTCTATAGTTTCTTTGTTTAAGTTTTTGTTTGGAAGATCTATCCAGTAGTGAGAGAGGTGAGTTAAAGTCACCCAGTATTATTGTGTTGTGGTCTATTTGATAACTGAAGTTGAGAAGGGTTTGTTTACTATACACAGATGCTTCATTGTTTAGAGCATCAATATGACTGTTATATGACTTATTGACGTTTAATTCCCTTAAACAATATGAAATGTCCTTCTTTGTCCCTTCTGATTAACTTTGGCTTGAAGTCCACTTTATCTAAGGATAGAAATCCCTGCTTGTTTACATGATGCATGTGAATGATATATTTTTTCTTATCCTTTCAACTTCAGTCTGTAGATGTCTTTGCCTATGAAGTGAATCTCTTGGAAACTGCATATTGTTGGGTCTTGTTTTTTAATCCAATCTTCCAAGTCTATGTCTTTTAATTGATGAGTTTAAGCCATTAATGTTCAAAATTTTTTAATATGATTTGTGTTCCTGGTAATTTTGGCTTATTAATTTGATTTAGTTTCTCCTTTAATTGACTGTTCCTTTAGTGTAGTTCCTCCCTTCACTGGTTTCCACTTATTTTTTTCATTTCATCTTTTTTGGGGGGAGGAGAACTGGGGATTGAACTCAGGGGCACTCAACCACTGAGCCATATCCCCAGCCCTATTTTGTGTTGTGTTAATCCCATAGGCGGTGTTCCTGGAGGCAAGGTTTAGGCTTAAGAAGGCTCCAGGCTCTTTGCTGAATGCTAACTGGTCCGGAGATTTTAAATTAGTGTACCTCCAGTACCCAGTACTTGCTGGTCCACACTGAAGGATTGTACCTTAAGGATCTCCTCTGGTTCCCACTCATGTGGTGGGGTAGGTACCCAATTCTTAGTCCCCTACATCACCTGCAGACCTCACGATTCCTGGTCTTGGGTTCAGTCTCCAATCAATTTCTCTGGCCCAGCCCTTCCAAATTCCCAGTTAGATGCATCTCTCCCAGCTGGTCCTGTAACAGTTGATAGGAGGGAGAGGGGTAGAGCTGGGTGGGTTTCCACAGTGAGTTGTCCCCTATGTAAACCTCTCATGTCTGATTTTCTCCTGTCACTTAAGCACACTCTATGTCATGAAGAGTGTGTTTACTGGGCCTGCATTTTGGGCAGCCCCTCAGCTGCTGTCCTCCCACAAGCAGCTGCAAAATGGTTCCTTCGTCCTCTGCAGGCTACCTAGAGAGATGGCAGCTTCCTTCCCTGCACATAGATATTGTGCAGTGTTTGTTTCAGGTTTACTGGCCAATGTCCTTGATCTCTAAATGCTCTGTACCCAGACACACCTTGGGCCTCCCCAAAATGAGAGTTCCTTTAATTCCCTTATCCCTCCACTATGTTCACGAAGGGACCTCTCTGGCTGGAGTTTCCGGCCAGGCTTGGCAACAGCTGTGCCACTGGGGATTCCTTATTTTATTATATCCAACCTCCTGTGTCCCCAGTCTGCTTTGAATGTCCAGTTTTAAATTCCAGTAAAGTCTCCATGCTTTTTTGTTGTTGTTGTTCACCCACCTTGCTGAGAAGATGCCTGTTGGTTTTCTTGGTTTCATTCCATAGAGCAGCCCAGAACACAACCTCCTCTATTCTACCATCTTGAAAACCCCCAACCATTTTTTTTTTTTGAGCACCAAATTATATCCTAAATTTTCCCTTAAATTTTCTAAATAAATTCAATTTTGTTATCTTTTAAGAGATAACAAAATTAAAAGTGTCTTAAAAGTGTCACTCCAAGTTGTACATATTTCCAAACACAATTAATAGAACAGAACTATCATTTTCAAGCTTTATGCTACTAATAAGGTTTATAGGGAAGAGGGATGGGAGGGAAAAGGAGCAGGCAGGGGATTAGCAAGGATAGTGGAATGTGATGGACATCATTATACAAAGTACATGTATGAAGACTTGAATTGGGTGTCAACATACTTTACATAAAGAGATATGAAAAATTGTGGTATATATGTGTATTAAGAATTGTAATGCAAAAAAAACTAAGTACATGTATAAAGGCATAAATTGGCATGAACATACTTTACATACAGAGGTACAAAAAATTGTGCTATATATGTGTAATAAGAATTGTAATGCATCCCACTGCTGTTGTGTATTTAAAAATAATAAAATCAATTAAAAAAATAACCTGTAAAAAAAATAAGGTTTAAATTATGTCAACTCTTTTAGCAACCAAATTCTCCTGATATACACAAATTTTTGGTTACCTGAAGTTCCAGGCATATTTAACTTGTTATTAATCATAACTAGTGTTTTTCTTTCTAATTGATGTCATTAATTCTAATTCCCCTTCATGTCTTCCATATGCTTATGTATTATTCAAAAATGTTTCAGGGCTTTACCAGTTAGATCTATTTAAAGTTTATCATGGGTTGGGGATACCACTAAGTGGTAGAATTTATGCTTACAATGAACAAGGACCAGGGTTTACTCCCCAGCACCAGCACATACACACAAAAAAACGTTTATCATGCACCCCATTATCCTTTTGGCCTATACATGCCACCAGACCTATTAGAGTTACAGAGAACCAGTATGCTGTTAGAGATGCCCTGGGGTGCCAGAAGAAATCAAACACGTGTTCTAAAGTGGGTGGGCAAGGCAAACCTTTACTTCCAATAGAAAGGCGGGCTATGAAACCTGGTTAGCAAGGGCTCTCGGTGGGCAGTCACCTGCTTTTATATTGAACCTAATGCTGCTCTACCCTTCACTCTGACTGGAGGAGCTGGGGTTACAATCCATGTGACTGGCTAGTTTTAGAATTAGGGCAAACAAAAGGGAAGGACCACAATTGGTCCAATTAAGTCTGAATACTAGATTTTGAAAATGAACCACCACGCTTTCTATTTCTCACAACTATTACTTTAAAATCCTGGCTATGAAAGTGCTTTGTATATTCTACAGTATGAGAAATTGAAAGTCCAGTGGTCCATTTTCAGAATATGGTATTTAACCTTAAATGTAAAATTACTTGGGGAAAAGCAGCAGAAGAGGAGAGCAGAGTGGAAAGTTACAAGCAGATAACACCAGAGTACGAAAAATTCACAGTCCTTGACAAACAGGAGTTGAGGGTAAAGAGGTCTCCCTATGTGCCAAAAGGCACTCAATCCAAAAAGTCCTTCCTGAACAAGAGAACAAAGGAAAATAAGAAGGACTAGGGCATATTTCTTTAAATAACTCAATAGGAGACAGTAAAACCTAGGCCACTTTGGCAAAACGTATGCATCCCACAGTACTCAGCCAATGAGGAATCAAGGTCCTCTATATGACCTTGCACTCCAGGGAAGGGAATAAAACGCTGATTCTAACTGCACTGGGGTGTACCTACTTCCCCCAGACACCTGATCTTGCAAGATTGCCTTTTTGCTATACCCTTTTTCTCTTAGTCTATTCTCTGGGTTTGGACAGGTGAGTGTGTTTCTTACCTATAGTAATAATCCATTCACCTTTCCCACAGACATTCTGTTTTATGTTCTGTAACTGGATCATCAATCCAATGATGTGGATTAAGTCACCCATACATCTCAAATCATGCCCTTTACCTTCTTAAAAATAAAAATGAGCTACATGGTCATAAATGAATCAAAGTACCTCACTACTATATTAACTATAACAAGCTTACTTAAAGTAGTCTCTTCTATGTGACCTCCCTATTTCTGGTCTCACCCTTTCCTAGTTATCTTATAAGAAAGGGGGGGGGGAATCTGATATGTGAATTCTTTTTTAAGCACTTGCTAACTGACTTGAAAGTTAAAGAAAAGGTCTCAAATATAATGTGAGTTACAATAAACTTACCATTCTTGGGTTCCACAAAATCAAGGAGGAAGAGCTAAAGGCTGTTCTAACTCTAATGGAGCTTAAAAAGTCATAAAAGGGGAGCTGGGGTTGTAGCTCAGTGGTAAATTACTTGCCTTGCATGCGTGAGCACCGGGCTCGAATCTCAGCACCACATAAAAATAAATAAATAAAGATATTGTGTCCATCTACAATTAAAAAAAAATCTTTTTAAAAAAAGTCATAAAAGGACTCTAGAAAAATGGCAACAAAAGAAGCAACAAAAATCTGTCTCTCCACCCAGAAAATTATTGTACTAACATAATCTGTCTAATTTAACTATTTTGGAACTCTGGATCTGGAGTCTATTCCAAGACAAATTCCAGGAGAAGGCTTGGAAATAAACTGCTGTTAATTTTAGCTCTCAGTTGGGCAGTGACTGACTTGACTACCCCATTCCCCAACACCCAGGAAGCTATGCATGTGTTCCACAGTTTGTGGAAGGCTAGAGTGGGCAATAAAGATCTTGTCCTCCAAATATCTGGAATCTGTGTTCAGATAAAATGGATTGTTGCTTCTCCTCACTGACACAGAGGCAGGCAGCCATTGTTTCACATCCTCTAAATTGTTGTAAGCCCTTCCCCTTAGGGCTAAAGGAGATTTAAGAGGCCAGTACCTTTTATTTTCCCTTCCTCCTTCATTTTTCTGTTTTTCCTCTTTGGGAGTTAAGATATTAAAGAACCAGGAAATTCAAAAGCTATTGCATAATTAAGAAATTTAGAAAGTCACTATGATTGCCCAGGAAAATTGCAAGCCCAGAAAAGACACAAAAAAGATCTTTGAGTTTTTACATACCTCTGACTGATTCCCAGCACAAAGATAAAAACAAAAAATTTAAAAAGCAAGAAAGGAGGGAGGGATGAAGAGAAAGAGGAAGACAGGTAGAAAGTTAGGCAAGCAAATAATAAAAGAGCAAACCTGAAGAGGGAGAATCTGATTCCTAGAGTTACCACATTAGATTCAAATGTACAGTTTTAAAGCACAAAAGATACCAAGAAACAAGAAAAAAAAATAGGCCAACAGAAACCTTTCCAGAGGACAAGAAGATAGATCTACTTATTTACTAGACAAAAACCTTAAAAAATCTGTCTTAAAGATGTTCAAAGATCTAAAGGGAGACATGGAGAAAGTAAAAAAAAAAAAAAAAAAAAAAAAAAGATGAACAAAATAGAAATATTAGTAAGGAGACAAATGATGAAAAGGAAATTCTGGAACCAAAAAATATCATAGCAAAAGAAAAATTCACTGGAGGGATTCAATGGAAGATCTGAGCAGAATAAAGAACCACTACATATGAAACAATAACAATTTAAATTATCAAAACTGAGGAACAGAAAGAAAAGAAACTGAGAAAAGTGAACAAAGGCAATGGGATCTGTATGAGAGAACCAACATATGCATGTGAGAATGCCAAAAGGAGAAAAGTAGCAAAGAGATTATTTGATAAAACTTCTCAGATTTATCAATGACACGAATATACACACATCTTAATAATAAGTTCAAGGAACTTCAAATTGGTAGGATGAACTTAAGAGAGATTCACACCAGAAGCATTATGTCAAAAGCAGAGAAAACTTGAAAAGGCAACTCATCACATACAAGGGATCCTCAACAAGACTGTTGGCAGATAATCAGGCCAGAATGTAGTGTACTGATAAATTTAAAATGCTGAGGGGAAGAAAGGGGGGAAAAACTCTCTGCTAGTAATCCTGCATCTGGCATAATTTCTTCAACAATGAGGGAGAAAGTAGATTTTCCAAGATAAACAAAAGCTGATAAAACGTATTGCCTTTAGACCTGCTTTGCAAGAAATACTAATGGGATCTAACTAAAATGCTTTTGCATAGCAAAGAAAACAATTAAAAATGAAAAGGCAATCCATAGGATTGATAAGGGATTAATGTCTTAAAAACAAAAACAAAACAAAAAACATAAGGAATTCAAACAATTACAGCAAGAAAAGCACTTGATCAAAAAATGGGCAAGCATTTGAGCAGACATTTCCCAAAAGAAGACATAGCTTCAAATGGCCAATGGGTACATGGAAAAAAATGCTCAGCATCACTAATCATCATAGAAATACAAATTAAAATCACAATGAGATATCATTGCACATTTGTTAGAATACTTTTTATATAAATAAATGTGTTGGCAAGGATGCAGAGAAAATGTACTCTTTGTACATTTTTTGGTGGGAATTTAAATTAGCACAGCCACTAGAGAAAATGTTTTCCAACATGCAACAGGATCTTGCTAAATTGTCCAGGCCGACCCAAGTTGCTGGGATTTTAGGCACACACCACCTAACTCCTAAATATTCTTCAAGATTCAACTCATATTTGTCGACTTTACATCATTTCCCCAGATATCTCTGAGCAAAGTTAGTCACTCCCTTCTCTGTGATTCTAACTTTTGCCTCTCTCTTACTGTCCTAATCCATCTCATTCTGCTACAACAGATACCTGAGACTGGATAATAAATAAAGAACAGAAATTTCCTCACTGATCTAGGAGCTGTTAAGTCCAAGATCCAAGACACTACCATCTGGTGAGGGCCTTCTTTATTGTGCTATCACATTGAGGGGAGGGATGAGACTACTCCCACAATAATGCCTTATGTAATCCATTCATGAGGGTGGTGGCACCTTAACCCAAACAACTAACATTAAGCTCCACCTCCCAACACTCCGAAGTGGGGATCAAGTTTTCAACACATGAACTTTGGGGAGAACACATTCAAAGCATAGCATTTCCTATAGTTTTTCCACTGGATGTAAATTTCTCTTGTACTGTTCTTATAATTTCTACACTTATGCATTAGTTATGTACCTCTGAATCTGTTCTCTTCTCCCTAAGTAGCAGAACTACCCACTTTTGGGTAAAGCAGCTAGCAACCACAACGTGGACAATCCCTGACTTAACAATGGTTTACTTAAAACTATGCAAAAACTAATACATACTCAATAAAAATTGTACTCAAACTTTGAATTCTGATTTCTTTCCAGGGTGGAAATATGCAGTCTAATACTCTTCTCCTGATGCTGAGCAGTGGCAGTGAACCACAGATCTCAGTCAACCATTACTGTAAACCATGTTTTCAAAAGTAAACAACCAATATTTCATGGTGTACTTCTGTGTTGCAGAACTATGATATTCAGTAGGTTAGGTATATTAAAATGCATGTTCAGCTTACAATCTTTTTGAACTTTTAATGGGTATATCAGAATATAACCCCATCTGTTTAAAAAAAATGTATCTGCATCTTTTTTGGAGTCAGATATCACCATAAAAGAAACAGTCAGTTGCAGTTAGTATCCTTTAACAGGTGGGGTAATCTATCCCCATCTCTGGTTTTACTAATTGTCCCTAACTCTGATCTCCAGTTTCATGTGTGACTCTTTCAGCACCCATGATCTTGTAGGAAATAAATTCAGAACATCCAAAACCTTATTTCTATATCTAAATCCTAGAATTATGGCTTCAATTCTACTTACAAGCTGAGCTTCTAATCATCCACTAACTACCACTACTATTGATAAAGGTACCTCATTTGTGAGTAAGGCTTTATGTTTTAATACTTTATTTTACTTATCATTGTTTTAATTTAGAGTAGGAATGCATTACCCATTCTAATATTTTTAAAAGTATTTCATGATTAGGGGCTGGGATGAAACTCAATCCCTGGCACCAACCACAAAAAAAAAAAATGTGATTCAATATCAATTATTAAAACTATAAAGGTCTCTGCAGATATTGCTGAATGTGTATGATAGTGATGAGGCTGTGTAGAATATATACTTTTGTAAGCAAACCATTTTACTATTATAAAGAACTACATGCTTTTTTGTTCTCAGAGTCATATTTATCATTAACTATTTCTTTACTATTGTACATTTTTTTATTTGGGGTATCTCCAAATGGTAAGCACTTAATTATATTTTCAAGTATTGGACTACCAGGAACATCATGCTACTAAGAAACAATATTTCTTTTTTTTTTGAGAGAGAGAGAGAGAATTTTAATATTTATTTTTTAGTTTTCGGCGGACACATCATCTTTGTTTGTATGTGGTGCTGAGGATCGAACCCAGGTCGAATGCATGCCAGGCGAGTGCGCTACTGCATGAGCCACATCCCCAGCCCAAGAAACAATATTTCTGAAGAGAACAAATTATAAAATGTTTGGTCAAAGATGTTGTCTCTCTTGTTTATCAATGGGTCACCAGTTCCTACCATATATTAAGCACACAAGGATCTAGAGACTGAAACTGATGCCACATAAACAGACAGTACTCAATAATCAATTCATGAAAAAGCAGGAAAGGAGAAGCAAAGAAAAAGCATAGTGAGGGGCTGGGATTGTGTCTCAGTGGTAGAGTACTTGCCTAGCACATGTGAGGCCCTGGGTTTAATCCTCAGCACCACTTTGAAAACAGAACAAACAAATAAAATATATTTAAAAAAAAAAGAAAGAAAGAAAAAGTAGAAGCATAGTGAAAGCAAACAAAACAAAAAGTCAAAAATAAGTCTAGTTATGTCATTATTAAAATAGATATAAACAAAAATTTCTAACAGGTTACAAATTATGTAAAAAATAAAACACAAAATTCAACTAAAGCTACTTATATCAATCAACTAAAACATTAACAGAAAAAAAGGTTAATAATAAATGAAAAACTATTTTGGCAAATACTGTCACAAAAAATGGTGGTATGTAACTTCAGATAACAATTTTAAGGCCACATTATAGGTATGGAGAGAGATGTTTTATGTTTTATATATAAAGTAATAAAATAATAAACCCCAAAGCCAAAACATTATACATACCTCTCAAAATTAATAAGTCAAAGAGAGAATTCCAAGAGGAAAAAAAAACTTCAACCTCCAATTTACTTATATTAGAAACTGATAGATCAGAAAGTCAATATATCAGAAACGATTCAGAAGACTTGACTTGCAAAATTAATAAATTTGACCTAATGGTTACATAAAGAACGCTCCATCACACTCAAAAAATAATAATATAACTACTCTCAAGAACTTGATCATTCATTAAGATCATCATGGAAACACAAAAAACTTCAAGAAACTTTTATCTAAAATGACATTCTGGAGTGACAGAGATGGCGGCGGGTAGGGAGGGAGCACCGCCGTGACCTGCGCTGCTGCACCAGCAGTGAGTTCAGAAGGGCTGGATGCTGTCTTGTCAGGATATTCAGCGAAGCTGGGCTACATAAAAACCTGAGGCAAGAGTCTGAGCATTTGAGGGCATGGACTTGGCTCAGACGAGAGAACCGGAACCACCCGTGCACTGAGGTACCGGCCTACTGAACAGCAACCCACTGCAGCTGGAGGTGATTGAGCACTGCAGAAACCTGCAAGCATAAAGAAACGGATCTTCGGATCCTGTGAAGATCTGCCAACCGCACCGGACCGAGATCTGAAGTTGGGACTTAGTGGAGAAACGGCCCAGGTCCACCTTCCTCACCGGTCACCCCAGGCGGAAACCAGAGGCCACAACATTGGAGAATTGATGTCATCAGCTTTCGGCAGATAGGATCGCACTACAGCGAGTTTGGTGACAGATCAGGTGTGTGATCCCCCAGATCCCCCCTCCAGACAGCTGGGATAACTCAAAGAATCGATCCCCAGCAAACCGAAAAGGCACCTGACCTCAAACTCCCCCTCTCCCACCAGCAGCGAAAACTATTCTCGCCAGCCCTGGGGGAGGGGGGGGCCGCGTGGCTATCAGAGGGAATCAGACAGAAAAGGTCAATGGTTTCCAACACCCGCTCTCGCTCTCCACAGCCATGAGGACTGGGTGAATAACGAACAAAGAGAGCAGGGCATCTAGGAAACTGCATGCCCAGAGTGTAGTTAGAACTGTGGAGAAGTGCCCCAGTAAGTGGGGCCTGGCTGGCAGAAGAAGCAAAGGAGCTAGAGACCAGGAGCAAACATAAACGACCGGGATTAGAGAGACACCTGGCTGGGGAGGGAGAGCCCCCTCACAAGGATTGCTTCCTACATCCCGAGGGCAGAGACTTAGCCTGGAAAGCACAGCGCCACCTACTGGAAGAGAAGAAAATAGACTTCTAAGAGTGCGGTTTTTTTCTTTTTCTTTTTTTTTTTCCCTTTCCTTTCCCCTACCTTTCCTCCCAAGCATTACCACTTCTACTACATGTAATTTACTAAATGCAAATAGGTGAATGTTTACAGGCTATCTATAGTGCTCCTAAGTACTTAGCTACCCCAAAATACTCCTGTCTATTCTCCTGTTAATATCCCCCAACATCTCTAGACACTGTCTCCCATCACAAAGGAGAGATCTCGGAGCTATACAAAACCAAAACAAATTTATAGGAGAAAATAACAACACAGCAGTCACACAGAGCTATACAAAACCAAAACAAATTTATAGGAGAAAATAACAACACAGCAGTCACACAGAGCTGGAAAGAAACTCGAGCATCATGAAAAAAAACAAGGAAGAAAAGGAACACAAACAATGCAGGACAGCTTAACTTTACAGGAGATGCTAGACAAGGCAGAGAGATGGTCAGATAAAGATTTCAAGACATACTTGATTCAGTTGGTATGGAGTCTTAAAGAGGACATTAGACAGCAAATGCAAACAATGAAAGATCACCTCGACAATGAATTACATAAACAAATCCAAGAAAGGGAACCATTCACCAACAAGACATAACAATCATCAATATATATGCCCCAAACAATGGTGCTGCTATGGTCATAAAACAAACTCTCCTCAAGTTCAAGAGACAAATAGACCACAACACAATAATTATGAGTGACTTTAACACACCTCTCTCACCACTGGACAGATCTTCCAAACAAAAGTTGAATAAAAAAACTATAGAACTCAATAACACAATTAATAACCTAGACTTAACTGACATATATAGAATATATCAACCATCATCAATCGGATATACTTTTTTCTCAATAGCACATGGATCCTTCTCAAAAACAGACCATATATTATGCCATAGGGCAACTCTTAGCAATTATAAAGGAGTGGAGATAATACCATGCATCGTATCCAATCATACAAAAGGATAAGAAAGGATAATGGAATGAAACTGGAAATCAACGATAAAAGAAGGAAGAAAAACTCCTATGTCACTTGGAGAATGAACAATATGTTACTGAATGAACAATGAGTTACAGAAGACATCAAGGAGGAAATTAAAAAATTCTTAGAGATAAATGAAAACACAGACACAACACATCAGAATCTATGGGACACTATGAAAAGCAGTACTAAGAGGAAAATTCATTGCTTGGAGTTCATTCCTCAAAAAAAAAAAAAAAAAAACCAACAAATAAATGATCTCACACTTCATCTCAAAGCCCTAGAAAAAGAAGAGCAAAACAGCAGTAAATGCAGTAGAAGGCAAGAAATAATTAAAATCAGAGCTGAAATCGAAATTAAAATAATTGAAAAATTTGACAAAACTAAAAGTTGATTCTTTGAAAAAATAAATGAGATCGACAGACCCTTAGCCATGCTAACGAAGAGAAGAGAGAACTCAAATTACTAGCATACTGGATGAAAAAGGCAATATCACAACAGACACTACAGAAATACAGAAGATAATTAGAAATTATTTTGAAACCTTATACTCCAATAAAATAGAAGATAGTGAACGCATCGATAAATTTCTTAATTCATATGATCTGCCCAGATTGAGTCTGGAAGATATACACAATTTACAATCCTACCAGCTGGGTAAAGTGTTTCTTTTTCTGTATGTCTTCTCCAGCATTTATTATTTGTATTTTGGTGACTGCTATTCTGACCAGTGTGGAGATGAAATCTCAGTTTTCCCTAATTGCTAATTGGATACTTTTTCATGTATTTGTTGACCATTTGTATTTCTTTTTTTGAGAAGTCTCTGTTTTAATACATAAGCCCATTTACCCCTCACATTTCAGATAGAGCTCTAATCTCTAGAGCATATAAAGAACTCAAAAAGTTAAACAAAAAAATAAATAACCCAATCAACAAATGGGCCAAGGACCTGAACAGACACTTCTCAGAGGAGGGTACACAATCAATCAACAAATACATGAAAAAATGCTCACCAACTCTAGCAATCAGAGAAATGCAAATTAAAACTAAGATACCATCTCACTCCAGTAAGAATGGCAAGCCATTATGAAGTCAAACAATAACAAGTGCTGGCGAGGATGCTGGAAAAAAGGTACACTCGTACATTGCTGGTGGGACTGCAAATTGGTGCAGCCAATCTGGAAAGCAATATGGAGATTCCTTGGAAAGCTGGGAATGGAACCACCATTTGATCCAGCTATTCCCCTTCTCAGATATACCCAAAGACCTAAAAAGAGCATACCACAGGGACACAGCCACATCAATGTTTATAGCAGCACAATTCACAATAGCTAGACTGTGGAACCAACCTAGATGCCCTTTCAATAGATGAATGGATAAAAAAAAATGTGGAATTTATACACAATGGAATATTACACAGCACTAAAAAAAACAAGATCATGGCATTTGCAGGGAAATGGATGGCATTAGAGCAGATTATGCTAGGTGAAGTTAGCCAATCCCTAAAAATCAAATGCCGAATGTCTTCTCTGATATAAGGGGGGTAACTCAAATAGAGTGGGGAGGAAGAGCATGAAAAGATGATTACTTGGGGCTGGGGATGTGGCTCAAGCGGTAGCTCACTCGCCTGGCATGCGTGTGGCTCCGGTTCGATCCTCAGCACCACATACAAACAAAGATGTTGTGTCCGTCGAAAACTAAAAAATAAATTAAAAAAAAAGAAAGAAAAGATGATTACCACTAAATAGGGGAAGAGAGGTGGGAGGGAATTGGAGACAGAAGGGGAACTGCATGGAAGATGGAAGGAGACCCTCATAGTTATACAAAATACATGTATGTTGATGTGAGGGGGAAGAAGAAAAAAAAGAGAAATATGTCACATTAGGTTGGGAAGAGAGAGAGGAGGAGAGGGAAGGAGAGGAGAGGGGAGAGGAGGGTAGGGGAGGGGAGGGGAGGGGAGGGAAGGGGAGGGGAGGGGAGGGGAGGGGAAGAGGGGATAGGAAGGGCAGCAGAATAAAATAGACACTAGTATTGCTGTATGTATTATAACCAATATGATTCTGCAACCTGTACACTTGGAAAAATGAGAATTCATACCCCATTTGATTCAAATGTATGATATGTCAAGATCATTGTATTGTCATGAGCAATAAAAAAACAACATTCTATGATTATAGTATAGTGTTTAAAGAATAAAACATTTTTAAAATATTTGGAAACTTAAAAGTGGACATCTAATCAGGAAGTTAAAAAGAAAATTCTAAGAGAAATTATAAAAATAAGAACTGAACCAGGTGTGGTGGCACATGCTTGTAATCTCAGCTACTCAGGAGGCTATCTATGACAGAAGGAGTACAAGACCCCCGACTCAAAATTTCTAAGAAGAGCTGGGGATATACCTCAAAAGTACAGCATTTGTCTAGTATGCATAAATCCCTTAGTTCAATCCCAAGTACCAAAAAAAAAAAAAGTAAAGTTCAGCGAAAATTATGGCCTTAATAATGTATGTCAAAAAACAATAAGATGAATTCCTAGAGATAGGTACATCACAGGCAAGTTACTGGCTATGATATTCAACCACCCAATCCAAAGCAGACCCCCAAACTATCATCTTTAACTCGCACATCAAGCCAATATTCCTCCTGTCATAAATCATCCCAGGGCCAGATACCAAACAACTAGGAACCACCTCTACAGGCTAAAACCTACCAGAATTATTCAAACAATCCAATCCTAAATTTGTTCAAGTTTGCCTAACCTGCTCACCCATTTCTTCCCACAGAAACCAAATGAAGACCAGGCATGATGGTGAATACTTGTACTCCTGCTACTTGGGACGCTGAGGCAAAAGGATCACAAGTTTGAGGCCAACCTCAGAACTTAGCAAGACCCTATATCAAAATATGAAATATAAAGGGCTGGAGATGTAGCTCAGTGGTAGAGGGCCTTCAGGTTCAACTCCCAGTAGGTAAGGTAAGGTAAGGTAAGGTAAGGTAAGGTAAGGTAAGGCAAGGCAAGGCAAGGCAAGGCAAGGCAAGGCAAGGCAAGGCAAGGCAAGGCAAGGCAAGGCAAGGCAAGGCAAGGCAAATCAATGGGTTCTGGCCTATTCCTTCCTCCTCACTCCTGACTCCAGATCATCGTTGATGCTTCTCAATGTAGCTTGCCTCCTAAACACAGGGCATAAGAAATTCTTCATGATATTCTTTTTGGTATCTGCCTGTCTCACTATACTTTGCTTTAGGACAACAGGGAAATAAAGGGCAGAAATCAATGAAGTAGAGAATAAAAACACACATGTGTGTATATATATGTTTATGTATGTATGTGTGTGTATATACACATATACCATACATGTATATCATACATATATATTTATGTGTATATAAATATACAAATATATCTCCCCCATAGGGAAGTTTCTGAAACTAAATCACCAAAAGTACAAGCCAGAAAGGAAAAGACAGATACATAAATAAATTAAATCCTCTGCTTTAAAATCAACTTTGAGGTGTAATTCACATACAATTCACTCATTTTAAGTATAGAGTTTAATGACTTTTGACAAATGTAAACAATCATATAAACCACACAGTCAAGATCTAAAACACTTCCATCACCCAAAAAAGTTTCCTAGTGTCCCTTTATAGTCAATTCTTTCCCTCCTGGCAAGCACTGATGGGCTTTCTGTCATTAGTTTGCCTTTTCTTGAATCCATATAAATGGAATCAAATAAATTGGCTATGTTAAAATTTAATAAATCTGTCCATCAGATTCTGTCATCAGAAACATCAACTTATATTTTTTAGTGTTATAATAAAAAGTCTGAAGAAACAAAATTCTAATATTCGTATCAAAACAGAATGCAAATAGCAACTGGTCAGATATAGAACTGATCAGGTAATCATGATTATGTTGGGACTCTTGCATTGTATGGAATTTATACTCACTCTAGAAAGAGGTTGCCTTCCCTGAGTGGGTCTCAGCACTTACAGCATCTCAACAGCTTCAAAACATTTGCTTTACCTTTACATCATCTCAAATCAAAAGATCTAATAATAAAGGATAAACAACATCCAGCATTTGACCATGGCCTCCACAGGTCCTACCACATATTACAACACCTAGAAACTGCCAGACTAACCAAATGAGTGATGCATTAAGAACTCAAATAAAAAGTTGTCTTGCGGGTCTTTAAGATATCTGTACTGAACCAACAGATGGGGTGTTATATCCTGATACCTAGAATGCACAAGTCCAGAAACCAAGAGTAAAAGCTGGATCAACTTTTTTCACTAGCTCCAGTAACTCATTTATGGAATGTCAGTTTCCTATTTACACAATTTAGAAATCTGTTTTACTAGATGTCCTAAGGGGAATGCTTCTACTGGAAGCCATGGAGGCTATCTAGTAAAGGAATTCACTGAACATAAAGGTACAACCACTACCTATCACTTGGTCACACTTGGGCTCCTCATGCTAATGGACTAGCAGGTAAGAAAAGAATAAATATACTAGCAGTAATAACTAACCCTGATTATCATTAGGCGCTGCTGTACACAATGAGAGCAGCAGCAATCTTGTCTGGAACTTAGTACTATGGTAAATAGGAAATTGCAGCAACCATGGTCCAAAAAGAGCAAGGAAACCAAGGGCTCAACTCTCTCAAGGAGGAAAGTCTAGGAGTAATAAACAATCAAGACAGCTCAACTGGGGGCTGGGGATGTGGCTCAAGCGGTAGCGGCCTCAGCACCACATACAAACAGGGATGTTGTGTCCGCCGAAAACTAAGAAATATTCATATTTTCTCTCTCTCTCTCTCTCTCTCTCTTTAATAAAAAAAAAAAAGATAGCTCAACTGCTGGCCTAGTGTAAGAAAAATCAGAATAGGTGGAGAAAGAGAAATAATGAATATTAATTCCTGCAGTAGATAATGTTAGGTGCAGAACAGGCTGAACTATGTTATCTGCTGGACAGGCTGAATAAATGTTAGCTGCAGGATGGCCCACGCACTCAAACCCCCCTCTGACTGGTCCTTTATCACCTGTTTGCGTCAAAGCTGAACATTCAACCCCCACTCAAGGCTGAACACTCAACCCCCTTTGTGCCAACAGGCAGCTTGCAGACCCAGAGGCCCCGTTAGATTTGGGCTATAAAAACTCCCTCCTAATGGGCCCCTCTCTCTCTTGCTCTCTTGCTCTGTCTCTCTCTTGCTCCCTCTGTCACTCTTGCTCTTGCTCTTGTTCTCTCTTTCTCCTCTCTCTTTCTCTCTCTCTCTTTTCTCTTCTGTTGCACTACTGCAGTAAAGATCTCTTGGTCGCTCGAGTGTTGTGGTCACTTTCCTTTCAGATAACCCCTGGCTTACACCACTAATCCTTAAATTTCTAAGAGACTGCAACTTGCAATTAGAGACACAGTAATGGATTACAATCAATGCAGGGTCCAAACCAATCTGAAGAGAGAAGGTAGATTTTATCAAAAATCTCTTGTATGTCATCTTTGCACACTCTTTTGATTCTAGCTGTATTAGTTTCCCATGGCTGTGCAATTACCACAAATTCAGTGACTTAAAATAACACAAATTTCTCTTACAGTTCAGAAGTCTGAAACAGATCTTTATAATAGAGTTACATCAAAGCCTGCATTCCTGGGGAGAACCCATTCTTCTATTCCAGTTCCTAGAAGCTGCTCACATTGCTTGGCTACTGGCCACATCATCAAAACCTGTGCTTCCATAACCACATCTCTTTTTTTGATTAACATTCCTGACTCTCTCTCTCTTTTTGGGGGGATTGAAGGGAGGAGGAACTGGGGATCAAAGCCAGGGCCTCATGAATACTAGACAAGCACTCTACACTGAGCTATATCCCCAGTCCCCTAATTCTCTCTGTTATAAAGATTCATGATTATACTGGGTCTACTCAGATAATCCAGGACCAAAAGCACAGGCAAAAAGAAAATAGGTAAACTGAATTTAAGGAAAATTAAAACTTTTTGTGCAAAGGATACTATTAATAGAATGAAAAGGCAACCCAGAGGAAGGGGAAAATATTTTGGAGTCATATCTGGTAAGGGACTGATATTCAAAACATATAAAGAACACATATAATACAACAACAACAAAAGTCCAACACAAAAATGAGCAAAGGCAAAAAAAAATACAGTGGAGACATTCTTCAACAAATGGTAGTGGGAAAACTGGATAACCACATATAGTACATTAAAGTAGATCACTATCTCTCACCCTGTACAAAAACATATCAAAGACTTTAATACAAGACCTAAAACTTGGAAATTATTAGAGGAAAAAGAGGCAACAATTTACTAAAGGCTCAGGAAATAGAAGAATTGACAAGTGGGATTACATCAAATTAAAAAGCTTCTGCAGAGCAAAGGAAATAATCAACAGAGTAAAGAGACAAGCTACAGAATAGAAGAAAATCTTTGTCAGGTATTAAAAGGACTAATATCTAGAATATATAAAGACCTCAAGAAAATGAACCAAAGTAGTAACCCAATCAACAGATGGGCAAATGAACTAAACAAACACTTCTCAAAAGAAGTATAAAGGGCCAATAAATATAAGAAAAAATAACATATTAAGCCAGAGAAATACAAATCAAAACTTCATTGAGATTCCATATCACCCCAGTCGGAATGTCTATTCAAAACACAAAACAGCCAGCATGGTAGCACATGCTTATAAACCCAGCTACTTGGGAGCCTGAGGCAGCAAGACTGCAATTTCAAGACCAGCCTGGGAAACTTAGCAAGACTCTGTCTCAAAATAAAAATAAAAAAGGCTGCGAGTGGATGTAGCTCAATACAGAGCACTTGGCTAATATACAGGAGGCTCTGGATATTCAATCCCTAATACCACCCCCTACAAACACACACATATGAAAAAATAAATAGAAAGAAAGAATGAATGAATGAAAAGAAAAAATGCTGGCAAGGATGCAGAGGAATCCTTATATGCTCACTGTAGATGGACACGTAAATAAGTACAGCCACTATGAAAAACGGTATAGAGGTTCCTCAAAAAACTAAAAATAGATCTACCATAGGATTCGGTTATACCATTCCTGGATACATAACCAAAGGAAATGAAGTCAGCACATACAAGACAACACCTGAAACCCATGTTTATTGCAGCACTATTCACAATAGCCAAGATATGGAATCAATCAGATAAAAATTATATGATATACACAGTGGAGTATTATTCAGCCATAACAAGAATGAAATCATGTCATCTACAGGAAATGGATGGAACTGGATAGTACCATGTTAAGTGAAAATAGCCAGATGCAGAAAAATAAGTATCATGTTTTCTCTCGTACAAGAAAACTAAAAAAAAAAAAAAGATGACCTGAAGATAAAAATGAACTATTAGAGAAGGGAAAGGGGATCAGGAAAAGAGGAGGGCAAGAAGTTAGTGGGGAAAATGTAATCAAAAGTACAAAGTTTGCATGTATGGAAACGTCACAGTGAAAACAACTAATATGACTGAATAACTATAAAAATAATTTTAAAAAGAAACAGACTAAAAAACAGCTTTGCCTCTACAAAGATAAAATGAACCTTTTTGCAAACATTGGCTGGCTATGGGTCAGCAGACAAGCATCAAGTCCCTAGGCAAGAATTTTCCAATGTTTCAAAAAATTCATGCATGATGATGACGATGATGATGATGACGATGACGATGACGATGATGATGATAATAATAATAATAATAATTAACACCAGGCATGGTAGTGCATACCTAATAATAATAATAATAATAATTAACACCAGGCATGGTAGTGCATACCTGAAATCCCAGAGATTTGGAAGGCTGAGGCAAGAGGATCCCAACTTTAAGGCCAGCCTAGGCAATCTGGCAAGACCCGGTCTCAAAATTTTTAAAATTTTAACAAAGGGATGGTGATAAAACTCAGTGGTAAAGCACCCCTGATTATAAAAGAGAGAAAGGGAGAGATAAAGAAAGATTAAATATCCCCCATCCCGCCCACCCCCCAAAAATGGACAAAGGACTTGAATAGACATTTTCCAAAGAAGGTACACAGCACATTTAAAAGATGTTCAACATCACTAACCATTAGTAATGGCAATCAAAGACAAAATAAGACATTACTAGCTTGTATTTACTGGAATGGCTATTATCAAAAAACAAAAAATAAGTTTTGGTAAAGATGTGGAGAATGTAAGATGGTGAAGCCCCTGTGAAAAACACTATGGCAGTTCATATAAAAATCTGAAATAGGGAGCTGGGATTGTGGCTCAGCGGTAGAGCACTTGCCTGACACAGGCAGGACCCAGGTTCGATCCTCAGCACCACATAAAAATAAAGGCATTGTGTTGTGCCATCTACACCTAAAAAATTAATATTTTTTTTTAAAGTCTGAAATAGAATGATCCAGCACTTTCACTTCTGGGTATATATTCAAAAGAAGTAAAACTGAGGACTCAAATATTTTTACATTAATGTTTGTGACAGTATTGTTCACAATAGTCAAAAGGTAGAAGCAAGCAAAGTGTCATCAACAGTTGAACAGGTAAACAAAATGTGTGTATGGAATCACTGGAATACTGTCAGCCTTAAAAAGGAAGGAAATTTTGATACAGGGTACATACAATATGGATAAACCTTAAAGATGCTACGTTAAGTGAAACAAGTACTCATAAAAAGTCAAATACTATATAGGAGTCCATTTATATGCAGTTTCTGGAGTGGTCAAAGTCAAAGATGGAAAGTAGCATGGTGGTTGCCAGAGGCTGGGGGATGGGAGACAAATTAGTGTTTGTGTGTACAGACTTTTGTTTGCAAAAATTTGAGTAATACAAATAGAGGTAGTGATGTTTGAACAATGTGAATATGCCTAAAAATGGTTAAAAGGTAAAATTTATGTTATGTATATTTTGCCATAAAAATATGGCAGAATAAAAATTTAAAAATAATAATAAAAAAACATGAACATGTTCATAGTAGTATTCATTATAGCCAAATGCAAAAGGGAAAACAACTCAAATGCCCATTGTCTGATAAGTGGGTAAATAAAACATGGTATATTCATAAGATGGATTATTATTTAGTAATAAAAAAGAGTAAAGAATTGATAAATCCTATAACATGGATAAACCTTAAAAA
This sequence comes from Urocitellus parryii, assembly GCF_045843805.1. Lineage (NCBI taxonomy): Eukaryota > Metazoa > Chordata > Mammalia > Rodentia > Sciuridae > Urocitellus > Urocitellus parryii. The sequence goes on along the minus strand of NC_135532.1, from coordinate 101,063,732 downwards.
CATTAGGCTAAGTGAAAAAAAGTCAGTCACCAAGCACCAAATACTATATGACTTCATTTATATGAATTGTCTAGAATGAGCAAATCTATAAGGAGAGAAAGTAGATTAGTGGTTGCATATGACTGGTACATACAACTAACAAGCAAAGGGTTTCCTTTGGGGAAAATAAAAATGTTCTAAAATTGTGGTGATGATTAAACAACTCTATAAATACACTAAAAGCCAATGAAATATATACTTTAAATGAATGAATTATATCCTATGTGATTTATATCTTAATAAATCTTTTTTAAGCCAACAAGACTAATAACTAAATGAAGTCATAAGATGAAGCACAGAGATGAATAAAAGTATAAGAGAACAGAAACATTACAATTTGAACTCTTGCTCTGCCACTTATTATCTGTGTGACATTGAGCAATGATTTAACCTTTCTGTACTACTTCTATAATACCTACCTACAAGGCTGCTATAGGAATAAAACAAAATAGTATATAAAATACTTGTATAGCGCCTGCTACACAGTTATCCTCCACTGCATTATCTTTCTATCTAAGGCTAAAAATCGCACCACCAATTTTACAGAAATAAAAATTCAGACAGTTGTATTTGGATACTGTTTGATTTTATTAAATTATGCTTCCATTTTTAAAAAATATTTATCTTTTAGCTGTAGTTGAATACAAGAATTTGTGTTACATCTGTTCCAGGTAGTAAATAATCTAGTTACCAATTATAGGGTACTAGAAAAGCAAGTTTCAATTATGAATTTACTGCAAGTTGATACCTAAGGCGAAGGGAAAGATAAACTTTAGATGATTCTTTTCACAAATTTTTTTTCAACTCCCTTTTCTCCTCCCTTCCTTCATTTTTTTAAAAATATTTATTTTTTAGTTGTAGTTGGCCACAATGCCTTCATTTTATTTATTTATTTTTATGAGATGCTGAGGATCAAACCCAGGGCCGCACATGTGCAAGGCGAGCACTCTACTATTGAGCCACAACCCCAGCCCTCTTCCTTCATTTTTAAACTATTCTTTCCTCACTTACCTGTCTTTTTACTTTATCCTTTATTCCTAACTACTTATTCTTATTTTTTCCCCCATTTCATGTTAAGACAGAAAAGAACATGATCATTCAAGCTATAGGACAGTTCAAACTCTGCCCAGGTTAACTCATCAATGTTCCCAAAATAGAAAGATGAACATACTAAGAGTGGCACACATCTGTAATCCCAAGCTTGGCAGGAGGATCACAAGTTCCAGCCCAGCCTCAGCAACTTAGCAAGTCCCTGTGTCAAAATAAAAAATAAAAAGGGCTAGGGATGTGAATCCATGGTAAAGTATCCCTGGGCTAAATCTCCAGTACCTAAAAAAAAAAAGAGAGAGAGAGAATGCAAATGGATGTTAATGGCTCTCTTGTTTATCAGAGACAAAGTCATATAATATCTATAGGCTGGCAATGGAATCTTTCAGTATACTATTCACCGCCAAGTTTTACTACTGAAAAATAAGAATGAAAGGAAGGAAGGAGTAAGGGGCTTTAAGAATGTTAGTAACATTTTATTAAATTATGCTTCCATTTTTAAAAAATATTTACCTTTTAGTTGTAGTTGAACACAGAATTTACAGGAGCTGGCTCTGTGGCTCAGTGGTAGAGCACTTGCCTAGCATGTGTAAAGCACGGGGTTCATTTCTCATCACCACATATAAATAAATGAACAAAATAAAGGTCCATCGATGTCTTAAAAAATATATACTAAAAAAAGAATTTATGGGCTGGGGTTGTGGCTCAGTGCTAGAGCGCTTGCCTAGCATGCATGAGGCACTGGGTTCGATCCTCAGCACCACATAAAAACAAAATAATGTGTCCACCTAAAACTAAAGATACATAAATACATTTTTTAAAAAAACTACAATTTACTCTGAAACTATTATAAAGGTCAATGCATTTCTAAGAGACATCTGCATTATAAATGATTCTAAAACAAAATTATGTGTTGTGATTATGAAGCGTAAATAGATGCACTACCATTGTAGTGCTAGAATTTTGTACACTTTCAGATCGGAAAATTCCAATTAATAATATTTCCAAGTAAATCATTAAATATTATTTCAATAGAAGTTTTTTATTTATTTTTACTTACTGGAACATTCTACAAAGAATTCTGTAGCCCTGTCCTCCTTATCCACAGGGTGGTTTGTTCCAAGACTCCCAGTGGATGCCAGAAACATGGAGAGTAGCAAACCCTACATCTTTTCTTACACATACATACATAAAGTTTAACTTATAAATAAGGCACAGTAAGAGATTAACAATAGTGATAAAACAATTACAACATTATACTGAAAAGTTACAAAAATGTGGTCTCTTTTTCAAAATATCTTTTTTTAAAACTTTTGTTTTGTTTATTTATTTTTATGTGGTGCTGAGGACTGAATCCAGCGCCTCACACATGCAAGGCAAGCACTCTACTGCTGAGCCATAACCCCAGCCCCAAAATATCTTATTGTACTGTACTTACTTTTCTTATGATGTCAGATGACATCATCCTACACAAAGAGATAAAGTAAAATCAATGACATAGGTATTCTGATATAGCATTAGGCTACTACTGACCTGACATACATCAGAAGGAAGACCATGAAGCCAGGATAATGTCTGTTGATCACAGGTAACTTGATACCTGGGAAAGGCAAAGCCATGGAGGGCAAAAACATGGATGGGGGTAGGAAGGTACTACTGTGTTTCTCTTTTTTAAAGAGTTGCTACAACAAACCCAAAAATCTTTTCTTCCTCTGCAAACTCTTTAACCTTGAAGCCTAACTATACTGTCTCACTGTGTTGCACTACAAAAATGTTTATTGGACACACAGTGCACAGAGTATGTATGCTAAGTACTTTTACTAGAATGTTTATTAATCTCCACAGCAACATATGAAGTAACTATATTCCACTTTATAAGTGAAAACTGTACTATTTAACATTCTCACCATACTATACTTTTTTATAGATAGAACAACACCCAAGGCACCCTGTAACCTCAAACAACTTCATGAAAAATAAACATTTCAGAACCTTTACAGGCATATCACAAGGAATAGCCAAGTCAAGTGTCTCTCTTTCTTGAAACAATATGCTTGCTTTTATTAAGCCTACATTAAATTGATTTTCTTACCTTTCCACTTACTCCTGGTTTCAATTTTTGATTACTCTTTTTCCTCCTCCTGAGTTATTTCCTCTTCTCAATACATATTCTCTGTCTCAAAAGCTTGCCCATGTTTAAGGCTTTCTCATACTACCTTTGACTGGTTGATTCCCAAATCTGTAATTCTGATTGTGTTCTCTCATCCAAGTCATCATTCAACACTTCTACTTGTATGCTATCTTATCACCTCAAACTAAATAAGCATCAGTTGCAGCTCATCATTATTCTCATTTCCAAATTCTAGTTCTTCTAATCTTTATCAATCTGTAAATTACAAATTACTATTTTCTCACCCAGACTCCCTTAAAAGTCAACACATCATTCCTTTGAAATGTCTCTCACGATCCTTTTCTGTTCCATTGAAACTGTCACCACTAAAATCCAACCTTTAAGCAATTCACCTAACTTACCCTGAGAGCCCTTGATTGTAATTCTCTCTCTCCAATCTCTCTATTTCAGTGTGTTCTACATAAAATTCATTCATTCCTACACCATAATCACTGAATTACCAGTGCATGCTAAGCACTGGCTGGGTGCTGCCAGGAATCAACAGTGAGCAAGACAGACATCCTTTTCTACCAAAGGACATATTTAAGAAAATTATTTTTTTCAAATAAAATAATGATAGATTGTGATATATGCCATGAGAGAAACACCTTAATATTATAAAGGACAGAGAAAAGAAAGGCTACTTTAGTTAGGGCTATTAGTTAAAGTCAGAATTTAAGCTGACATTTTAGGGTTGGAAGAGAAAACAATCATGAACATATTTAGAGTGTTCCAAGCAAAAGAAACTGCAAAGAACACGTCTTCTAGGAGGAAAAAGCTTTTTATGTTATGGAAAATGACCTAGTTGAATGTGGCTAGAAAATATTAAGGGTGGTATAATGTAAGAAGAATAAAACAAAGGCAGAGGGCAATTTTATTCTACATGTATTAAGAAGTCACTAGAGGGTTTTAAGCAAGAAAATTACAATTCAATATACACTGAGACAGAGACTGTTGATGCTCATTAATGCCTGTGCTCTTTTCTTTATTATTATACTATTATATTACTTTTCCCAGTCCTCCTGCAGTTAAGTAGGATCATGTGACTAGCTATTACCAGTACAATGTAGGTGAATGATATATGCCACTTCCAGCCTGTACCCTAAAGTCTTCCTTCATACACACTTACCCTCTGAAACAAATCTCAAAATTATATTATATAATTATGATGGTAAAATAAAGAGAAAGGGAAGCCTTAGTCCCTAGGCGACTGCAAGGAGCTAAGGTGTCCCCAAGACACACAATGGACTAAGATGTTTAAAAGTAATATCAAACTTACAATGTGTTAAGCATTAAGCTCTGTTTCTTATTAGAGTTGTTAGCATACCATATTATCATATTTAATATATCTTAAAAACATTTCTCTATCTGTTGTGTTCAGAAGGAGATAAGAGTGGGAAGGAAAAAAATAAGGCTCAAGAATAAAAACAAACTTTAAAATGGGCAAAAGACTTAAACATTTCTCCACATATATACAAATGACCAATAAGTATATGAAATGATGGTTATCATCATGAGTTATTTGGAAAATATAAATCAAACCTACAAAGAAATATTACCTCATATTTATTTGGATGGTTACAGGGAGGGGGGGGACAGAACAACAAGAGCTGATAAGGATGTGGTAAAATCTGAACTTACTGGGCTGGGGATGTGGCTCAAGCGGTAGCGCACTCGCCTGGCATGCGTGCGACTCGGGTTCGATCCTGAGCACCACATACCAACAAAGATGTTGTGTCCGCTGAGAACTAAAAAATAAATATTAAAAAAAATTCTCTCTCTCTCTCTCCTCTCTCACTCTCTTTAAAATAAATAAATAAATAAATAAAATCTGAACTTCCTTCCTTTTTTTTTTTTTTTAATGTACTGAGGATTGAACCCAGAGTTGCTTTGCCACTGAGCTAAATCCCCAGTGATTTTTTTGTTTTGTTTGTTTGTTTGGAGACAGGGTCTCACTGAGTTGCTGAGTATCTTGCTCAATTGCTGATATTGGCCTCCAATTTCCAATTCTCCTGCCACAGCCTCCCAAGTCACTGGGATTATAGGCATGCACCATCATATCCAGTGAAATTAGAACTTTTGTGCACTGTTGATGGTAATGTAAATTGTACAGCAGCTGTGGAAAATGGTATCACAATTTCCTCAAATAATTTAAAAAAGAATTACTATATGATCTAGCAAATCTACTTCTGGTACTTCTGGTATATATCCGAAAGAACTAAAAGCAGGGACTTGGAATAGATATTTAGATATTTGTACACCCACATTCATAGCAACATTATACATAACAGCTCAAATGTGGAAGCAATCCAAGTGTCCACTGATGGATGAATGGATAAATAAAATGCCATCTATACATACAATGGAATTTTATTTTGAGATTTAAAGAGGGAAGAAACTTTGATACATGCTACAATGGATCAATCTAAAGGACATTAGCTGAGATAAGCCAGTCACAAAAAGACAAATACTATATGATTATGCTTATATGAGGTACTTAGAGTAAGTAAAATCACAGGAAAAATAAAGCAGAATAGTAAGTGGCTGCAAGGGCTAAAAGAGAGAAACAGCTGTTTAATGGGTACAAAGTTCCCATTTTGCAAGATGCAAGTTTTGGTGACTGATTACCCAACATGTGAATGTGATTAGCAGGGCTAAACTATACATTTAAAAAGGGCTAACATGGTAAATTTTGTGCTGTATGTAGTTTACCACAATTTTCTAAAAAAAAATCAATTAAGAGGCCAACAATCCAAATGATGATGGCAGCTTAAACTTGAATGGTATGTTGATGCAGATAGAGAGAAAGAAATCAAGATGCATTTGGAGGCATTAAAAAAATAAATTACTGCTGGACATGGAAAATCAAGGGCTAGAGTAAGGAAAATAAAGGTATCATGTACGACATCTTGCTTTTAGCAAATGAATGGATGGAAACACCATTTAATGAAATGGGAAAGAATAAGGAATGAACAAATATGTCCAGGTGGGGTTAAGGAGAAGACTCAAGTACAGTTTAAGAATAAGGAAATCAAATTTGTTTTGGCTATTTTAAGTTCAAGATGCCCAGGGAGATATCCAAATGGCAACATCAAGGAAACAACTCGATATTTGTGACAAATTTTATTTTCTAAGGATGGTTTCCATCTTCACTGCCATACTAAAAGTTCTTCCTACTATGTGATGTAGACCCCACCTCTCAATGGGGAGAAAGTCACCATCCCTTTCCTTGGCTGTGGCAACAAAAGGTATTAGAGCTTCTGTTTATTCTTGAAGCCCAGTTACCATGCTATAATGAAGCCCAAGCAGACCTGGTAGAGACCTAACCCATAACCAAGGAACTCCCAGGCAACTGTTAACACCAACCTAATAACAATGAAAGCCATCTTGAAAGTGAATCACTACTGCTAGCAACAGAGCTAACCCAAATGATATAACGTGGAACTGAGAAAAGCCATCTCCATCTAAGCCCTACCCAATCTGCAGACCCATAAGTTAAAAAAAAAAAAAAAATTATTGTTGTTTCAACCACTCAGTTGGGGCCGAGGATGTAACTCAATGGCAGAGCACTTGCCTAGCATGGAAGAGACTCTGGTTCATTCCCAGCACCATAACAACAACAAAATCTCAGTTATAAAGTGGTTTTAAAATAGAAGTAAGATAACTGATATATGACTCTGAGCTCAGTGCACAGATACCTAGAGACATAAATCTGATAATTGGTTACTCATCAATACTATTTTAAAAATCATTAGAATGAACAATATCACCTAAGGGAGTGCATGAGAAAGAATTCCCAAATGAAGCACTAAAACCAATATTAAAAATTAAGCAAATAAAAGACATCATCAATTCAACTATCAACTGCAAATTTCTTATGTATTCTATTAATTTCATTGTCATAAAACTTTACAGAGGAGCTGTGGATGTGGCTTAAGAGTAAAGTGTTTGACTAGCATGTGAGAGGCCCTTGGTTTGATCCCCAGCACAACAAAAACAAGACACTTCATTAGAACATTCTGATATGCTCAAATCTGGGCTCTCTTTAATTTGTGATAATTTAATATTCAGGGAATTCTCCTGTCACAGTCAGATCACTACCAAATGATACACAACTGTGCAATACACATTCTTTTCATCAGCACATGTGACATTCTCCAGGATACGCCATATGTTATGCCATTAAATAAGTTCTAGCAAATTTTAAAAAAAAAGAAACTATAGCTGGTATCTTCTGTAACCACAAAGGTATAAAAGCAGAAATCAACTTTAGAAGTTGTACAAATACATGAATGTTAGACAACATCCTCTTGAATAAGCAATGGGTTATCAGGAAATCAAAAGGGAAATTTAAAAGTTTCTTTCAACAAATGAAAAAGAAAAGTACAACACGCCAAAACCTATGGGATTCAGAAAAAGAACAGTACTAAGAGAAATTTATAGTAATAAGTACCTATATCAAAAAGTAGATTTCAAGTCAGGTGTTGAGGTACACATTTGTAATCTCAGGTACCTGGGAAGTTAAGGAAGGAGGATCACAAGTTCAGGTCCAGGCTGGGCAACTTAGTAAGACCCTGTCTTGAAATGAAAAAAACAAAAAAAATGGAGGGGGAGCTTTGGCTAAAGGTCAATGATAGAGCACCCCTGGGTTCAATCCCCAGTGCCAAAAAACCCCACCACATTAACATTCAAATAACTTAATGATGCAATACAAGGAACTAGAAAAGAACAAATCAAACACAAAACTAGAAGAAAATTAGTAAGCAAAGATATAAGTAGAATTAAAGTCTAAAAACAAATTTTAATCAATGAAATTGATTATTTATTTAAAAAAAAAACTTTAGTTGTATTAAACAAGGGGGAAACAGGAGAAGGTAGACCCAAATGAATAAAATCAGAGATGAAAAACCAGACATTAAAACTGATACTACAGAAATAATACTATAAAACCTAGGAAAAAAATGGAATAAATTTCTGGACACATAACCTACCAAAGTTGAACCATTAGCACATGGATAATCTGAACAGACTAACAATAAAACTCTCCCAAAAAAGAAAAACCCAAGACCAGATGGTGCCACTACTTTTAGAGAACTATGCCAATTTTTCTCAAACTAGTCTAAAGTATTGAAAGGGTGGGAAACTTTCCAAACTTATTAATTGCCAGCATTACCCTATATCAAAACCAGACATAGACACACACACAAAAGAGGAAATTATAGTCCAAAATCTCTGATGAAATGGTTTGGGGGTGGAAATGTAAGTAGTAGATCACTTGCCTAGCATATGCAAGACCCTAAGTTCAATCAGCAGTGCCCAAAAAAAAAAAAAAATGTTTAATAGTTCTGGGAAAATCAAATATCCATATTCAGAAGAAAGAAATTAGATCCCTCTTACCATATACAATAATTAACTCAAAATGAATCAAAAGACTTAAATAAATATAAGCCAGAACTTATGAACTACTAGAAAATATAGGGGAATCCTTCTAGACATCAATCTAAGCAAAGACTATGTTAGCCAAAAGCACAGGTAACAAAAGCAAAACCTGATACACAGTCTACATCAAACTAAAATGCTTCTATGCTAGATTCAGTGGTGCACACCTATAACCCCAGCGACTTAGGAGGCTGAGACAGGAGGATCACAAATTTGAGGGCAGCCTGGGCAACTTAGCAAGCCCCTGTCTCAAAAATAAAAAGGTCTAGAAATGTAGCTCAGTGGCAGACAGCCCCTGGGTTCAATCCTCAGTCAGTACTGTATTTAAAAAAAAAAAAACTAAAACAAAAACAAAAAACCTTCTGTACAGTAAAGGAAAACAAGTGAAATGAAAAGCTACAGAATGGGAGAAATATTAGCAGACTATTTGTCTGACATTAATTTACATAATGTATAAGGAACACAAGCAAAAAAGAGGGCCTTTAACAATGGGTGAATGAACTAACACCTGAATACATATTTCTCAAAAGAAGACTTATAAATACTCAACAAATATATGAAAAAACACGCAACATCACTAATCACCAGGGAAATGCAAATCAAAACCTCAGGATATCTTATCCCAGTTAGAGTGACTAGTAACAAGAAGATTTTTAAAAGCCAGATGTGGTGGTACATACCTGTAAGCCAGCTACTTGGGAGGCTGAGGCAGAAGGATAGCAAATTCATGGCCAACCTGGGCAACTTAGCAAGACTGTCTCAAAATTAAAAGGGTTAGGGATGCAGCTCACTAGTAGAGTGCTTGCTTAGCATGCAAGGCCCTGGCTTCAGTCCTTAACACCTACCATATAAATAAATGAGTTTTTAAAATAATATTAAATGCTGATGAGGATACAGAGAAAGGGATCTCATACACTGTTGGCAGGAATGAAAAACAAGTTCAGCCACTATGGAAAACAATATGGAGTTTTCTCCATAACACTAGAAATAGAACTATCACATGATCCAGCAACTCCACTATTGGGTATATATCCAAAGCAATTGAAATCAATATGTTGAAGAGACATCTGTACTCACATGTTTACTACAGCAACACACACAAGAACGAAGACATGGATTCAACCTAGATGTTCACTGACAGATGAAAGGATAAAATAAAATATGGTATGTACACATAATGCAATTTTATTCAGCCATTTAAAGAAAAATGAAATCCTGTCATTTGCAGCAACATAGATGGAACTGGAAGACATTATGTTAAATGAAATAAGTCAGCACAGAAAGACAAATATCACGTTTTCACTTATATGTGGAATCTAAAAATGTTCATCTCAGAGAAGTATATAATCTTAGAATAGTGGTTACCAAAGTCATAGAAGAGTATTGGGTGGGAATAGGAGGGAGAGAGAGGGTGGTTAATAGGTACAGAGGTACAGTTGGATAGGAGAAATGACTTCTACAGCTCAGTAGGATAGCTATGGTTGATAATTAATTGAATACTTCAAAGTAACTATGAGGGACCATTGCTCCCAACACAAAAGAAATGATATATAGTTGAGGTGATAATATGCCAATTACTCTGATTTGATCATTAAACATTGTACATAAGTATGCAAATGTCACACTGTACTCCATCAATATATGCAATTACTATGTGTTGATTAAAATTAAAAATATATTCTTAAGAGGACCGGGGTTGTTCCTCAGCACTAAAGTGCTCATCTAAAATGTGCGAAGCCCTGGGTTCAATCCTCAGCACCACATATAAAATAAATAAAAGTATTATGTCCAACTACAACTAAGAAATAAATGAATATTTTTTTAAAATTATATATATATATATATTTTTTGAACTATATCCCAACCCTATATATTTCTTTTTTATTTTAATTTTGAGGCAGTGTCTCACTAAATTGCCTTGGCTGGCCTCAAGCAGGCAATCCTCCTGCCTCGGTTTGAGTAGCCAGGATTACAGGAGTGCACAACCACACGCAGCAAAATGAGAAAAAAATTTAAATAAATTTTTCATTAAATAAGTATCCCATCTCTTTGATGATGTAGTAATATCCTACCAATTCTTACTCATAATTTTCATGACATACCCTAGACTAAATTAAATAGCTTCAGGAAATTCTAAGTTTATAAACTTCAGTTTCTTTGTAGGAAGAAAAGTAGCAGTCTAGAAACAGCTTTATTTGAAAACAGAAACTGTCTAACAAGCACAAAGTGGGCAAAACTTTTTTATATAAACAATCAGATAGTACATATTTTAAACTTTCTGTGGTGCCACACAGTCTGTCACATATTCTTCTTTAACAATCCTTTAAAACATTTTTTTTTATTGGTTGTTCAAAACATTACAAAGCTCATGACATATCATCTTCCACACATTTGATTCAAGTGGGTTATGAACTCCCATTTTATACCCCAAATACAAGTTGCAGAATCACATCGGTTACACATCCACATTTTTACATAATACCATATTAATGACTGTTGTATTCTGCTACCTTTCCTATCCCCTACTATCCCCCCTCCCCTTCCCTCTCATCTAAAACATTTTTTTTTAAGCAACAAAGTTTCAGAAGCTAAATGACAGGTGGACAATTGGTAATAAATTATTTAGAAAATTTCAGAAAGGTGAAACCTAAACTAAGAATGGAAAACCCAATTTATACCCTAAAATTCTCAAAAGATTCAGGAACTGGCAGAACACAGTACTCTCTCCCCACCACCATGGGGGGTTGGTACCAGGGATTTAATTCAGGGGCACTCGACCACTGAGCCACAACACCAGCCCGTTTTTGTATTTTATTTAGAGACAGGGTCTCACTGTGTTACCTTAGCGCCTAGCTTATGCTGAAACTGGTTTAAAACTCGAGATCCTCCTGCCTCAGCCACCTAAACTGCTAGGATTACAGGTGTGTACCACCTCACCAGCTAAAAATGGAAGAGGGAGCCAAATATTTGAAGACTGGGTAAAAGCAGTCTGAGAAACAGTTGAATACTTAAGTTTCTCAAATTTACCTAACTGTTATCTACCTTACTCTCACTAAGAAGTCTATTGGTTTATTCTCTGAAAAAGTGTTTCCATTTCTTTTTTAAGAATCCCAGAAGTAAACCTGGCACAGTGGCACATGCCTGTAATCCCAGCAATTTGGGAGGCTGAGGCCAAACAGCGAGTTCAAAGCCAGCCTCAGCAACAGCAAGACACTAAGTAATAGGGAGACCCTATCTTTAAATAAAAATACAAAAAAGGGCTAAGGATATGGCTCAGTGGTTGAGTGCCCCTGAGTTTAATCCCAGGTACCTGGCTCCAAGGGGGGGGGGGGGGAAGAATCCCAGAAGAAGAGGTCATCAGATACATTTGATTTCTGTGTACCTTATCAAATATGGGGGAAAGAGAAATACACTCCCTAACTCCAAACATACCAAATACACCAAACCACACAAACACACACAAACACACACACACACCCGAGAGTCAATCTTCAGTCCTAAGGTAAATTTAAGTTTTTCCTACATGTGCATGGCCCAAAAGGAAATACCTCTCAGACAACAGGTTTTTTTCTCCAAAAAACTGCTCATTTTAGAATATCATGCCATGAAGTTCAAAGTCAGTAAATTCCAATTAGTAGGCTTTTTAGTTACTAATCACCCAAGAGTTATTCACATCTAAAGCCTTAGACATAAGAAAGACAAAAGGAAATGGAAGAAAAAAAAATTTACAAGGAACAGTCTGCAAGGAGGTAAAAAAAAAAATTTTTTTTTGGGGGGGGGGGTGTTTGTTTATTTTCTTTAATAAGCTGTTTAAGTCATGTGTAGTAGCTCAGGCCTATAATCCCAGCAATTCAGGAGGCTGAGGCAGAAAGATCTCAAGTTTGAGGCCAGTGTGGGCAACTTAGTGAAACCCTGTCTCAAAATAAAAAATAAAAATGGCTGTTGTAATCCCAGTGATTTGGGAGGGTGAGGCAGCAGGATGCAAAGTTTGAGGCCAGCCTGGGTAATTTAACATTTAAAGAAGAATGAAAAATAAAAATAAAAAAGGGCTAAGGATGTAGCTCTGTGGTAGAGAGCCCCTGGGCTCTACCTCCAGTAACACCAAAAATAAATAGTCACTCATAGCCTCTGAAATCAGAGAAGATACTGCATCCATGAAAAAGCATAGTATGTTATACTGAAAGGAATTCTTCAGAGAACAAAAAAAAAGAGAGAGAGAGAGAGAGAGAGAGATCTTGGGAAATCAAAATCTTGACAGCAAAAATAAAAAATTCAACAGAACATTTAGAAAATAAAGGCCATCTTCCAAACAGCCAAAACTGGGAGATAAAAAAGAAAATTAGAAAACTGGTCTAAGAGATGCAAACAAAAGCAGAATCACTGTTACAATCCTGTCTTCCCCCAAACTCTTATGTTGCAACTTTAACCCCCACTGTGACTGTATGGGGAGACAGAGCTTTTGAGGAGAATAACTAATACTAAATGAGCTCAAGGAGAAGAAACTTAAACCAGATTTCTCCCCACAGAAAAACCAAGGAGAGACTTCAACAGAAACTAATCCTGATTACACCTTGGACTTCTAGCCTCCAAAATTGTGAGAAAATAAATAACTGTCAATGAAATAATTCAAAAAAAAATTTTGCCAGAACTAAAGAACATAATTTCACAGATTTAGAAGAGACAACAAACATCCAAGAAAACACATTAAATATAGATGTATACCAGTTATACTCTATTTGTGTATAATGAGTCAAAATGCATTCTACTGTCCTGTATAACTAATTAGAAGAAACTTAAAAAATAGGTGTATACCAAGTCACAACCTCATGAAATTTCAGAATACAAGAAATACAAAATTCCAGAAAGGAAAAAGAAATTTATGATCAAGAATCAGAATGTCGGGGCTGGAGATGTGGCTCAGCGGCAGCACGCTCGCCTGGCATGCGTGCGGCCCGGGTTCGATCCTCAGCACCACATACCAACAAAGATGTTGTGTCCGCCGAGAACTAAAAAATAAATATTAAAAAAAAATTCTCTCTCTCTCTCTCTCTCTCTCTCTCTCTCTCTCTCTCTCTCCTCTCTCACTCTCTCTTAAAAAAAAAAAAAAAAGAATCAGAATGTCTTCAGAATTCCCAAATGGATGATGAGTTAGAAAAGAATGAAGTAATGCCTTCAGAATTCTCAAGGAAAATTATTTTCAACCCAGAATTTGTTATCCAACCAAATCAAGTAGAAATACAAAAACAACAAAGATTTCAGTGATATAAGATCTGACTCTTTCACAGGAATTTACTGCTACTGCTTGATATATTCTACCAATGGAGAGCTAAACAAAAAAAGACAAGAATAAATTTTATGGTAATTGGAAAAATTCCAGAAAGCTCCAATGTATCAACCATAAAGGGCGGTTCAAGTAGGTTCAAAAACTGTTGGATAAGGACATAAGAAGAGCTCAATTCTATTCCCAAGTATACATACCCAAAAGAAATAAAGCCTCCGTGGTAGAGGGCTTGCTTGCGGATTACACAGGAAGCCCTGAGAACAGGAGGATGGAAAGAAGTATGTCCACTAAAAAACTTGTAAACGAACACTCAGCATTATTCACAATAGCTAAAAACCTGAAACAAACCAAATATCCATCACTGGTATACATTTTTTAATTACAGTATATTTATCCAACAGAATACTATCATCAGTGAAAAAGAACTACTGTTGCACCCAACATCATGGCTGAAGGACATAAACACCATGTTGAGCAAAAACAGCCAACCACAAGAGTGTGTGTGTATGGTTCTACTTATACTAAGTTCAAGCAAAAATAATTTATAGTGATAAAAGTCAGAAGAGTGATTATCTTTGAGGGGAAGATAAGGAATACTGATTAGGAGAGGGTAGGATGTAGAGACCAGATACACTCTATGTCTTGATCTGGACCATGGGTTATATGATTGTCTACAAATAGGAAAATTCATTGAGGTATACATTTAAATAAGTTTACATGTAATAAAAAAATTAAATTTTTCAATTGAATACAATAGGAATATATTTTTTTAAAAAAAGGAAAAATGTTTAAAGCCTTATACCAAAGATCTTTATTTCAGAACTAGTTAAAATAGCAAAACATACATACACACATGCATACACACACCCACATACGCACACGCGGAAATAAAATTCAATAAATTAATGTCATGCCAACTCTGGATTTTTCTGGCATAAAAGCAAAATTGTTATTTGGCATCTTCCTGTTTCTAGCAACCAAACTTAATACCAATTAACCAAAGAGAACCATCTGGCCAAAGGGAAAAGTATGTTCACTGGCTCCAAGGCAAAAAAGAGCTTGGCTAGTCAAGGCCCTAAAAGAAAAGGGAGAATGGCTAGAGAAACAACCTAGAAATCAGCAAAAGCTGTATCATGAGAGGACTTATAGGGCTTTCCCTAAGGACATGGAAAGGAAATGAAAACAAACACAGAAAGCAAAAGTAACTGACTAGAAAGCTCAGCATGGAGTTTATGACCTTCAGCCATGATGTTGGGTGCAGTTCTTTTTCACTGATGATAGTATTCTGTTGGATAAATATATTGTAATTTATTTATAGGGCTGCAAGTCAAGTTATTGGGACGGGGGTGGGTTGTACAAGAAATATTCTAAATGTTTCCAATTTTTTCCCTTATTCAATAACAGAACTGGGATGTAATTCTATGACAGAGAACTTGTCTAGCATATATAAGACCCTGAGTTTGAGACCAAGCACAGCCAAAAAAAAAAAAAATAGTAGTACCTGAAAGTGATCAAGCCTTATTATTATTATTATTTGATGTTTTCTCCTCACAGGATTGAGCTACACCCCCAGTCCTTTTTAAAATTTTTTATTTTGAACTATGTCTCACTACATTGGCAGGCTGGCCTGGAATTTTCTATCTTCCAATCTTGGTAGCCCATGTCACTAGGATCACAGGCTTGTGCCACTACACCATGATGATCGACCATTTTCAAGGAATATTTTCCAATATCCTAGTAAACTAATGTCTTTGCATTACAGTTGAAATACTTAAAAAGTGCAGAGTATATTGATTTGGGGAATGTTTGCTGAAATCTTAGGAAGAAAAGGCTGACTCTTTTTTCAAAAATGTTCTTGAAAAGCACAGTTCTTTGAAAAATTTCCATATATTCTGTTTGTTTTACTCAATTGGTCTTTCTAAACAAAATCCTTCATACCATACTCAAATCCAGTTTGCCAATCCATTAAGTATAACTTAGAAAAAATGAACAAGAGAATTGGTATTTCAACTGTTTATTTTAGGTGGTAATTTATTTAAACAAAAACAAATCATTAGGGGTTGGAATTATGGCTCAGTGATAGAGCACTTGCCTGGCATGTGTGAGGCCCTGGGTTCAATTCCTCAGCATCACATATAAATAAATTAATTAAATAAATAAAGGTCCACTGACAACTAAAAAAAAATTTTTAATCATTATTAACAACCAAAAACTAAGTGAAAAACAACTTGTTTCAGACCAAAAGAGGAAACATTCACTCCTAAGAGATTTTGCCCAGAAGTTTTCTATGCGATTTTACACCATTTAACTCTTGTTACTTAGATGTAAGAAAAATACCAAGACAACTCTCACTGCCTCTATTAACAGAAACTTTATAAAGTTAAGAGAGGGGGAAATATGAGGAAAAAATACATAAAAGCTAACTCCCCAAAATGGAACATGACTTTTAGAATGTTTTGCTCAACAAAGAGATGTACTTATGGTCCCTGACAGATGAACAAGATGACAAAAAGTAGCAAAATGTGAAAAGTGCTTTTCTAATGCTAGTACTACCTAGCTCTACCTAGATCTACCTAGATCATTTTTAATTGTGTGATAAACCCTCCAGGTTTTCTCCAAACCTGCAATATTCCAATCCTTCTGTATTACCTTTGAGGAACCCGACTCATTCTCTTTACCAAGAAATTCAAATAAAAAAACTAAATTTCAGGGCTGGGGCATAGCTCAGTTGGTAGAGCACTTGCCTCGCTAGCATGCACAAAGCACTGGGTTCAATCCCCAGCACCACACACACAAAAAAAAGAGAGATTTCATCCCCTTTTTAGTGGATCACAGGACTCAACTACAGAGATGACGGTATTATTTTTGCTGATGCTCTAATGCTGTTAACACAGATAACAAGCATAGAAAAAGACTGTAATACACATATAGCCAAGTGCATTGGTCCTCACCAATAATCCCAGTGAGTGACTCAGGAGGCTAAGACAGGAGGATCACATGTCCAAGGCTAGCCTCAGGAATGCAAAGCCCTAAGTAACTTATTGAGACCTTGTCTTAAAAATAAAAAGGGATGGGGATGTAGCTCAGCGGTAAAGACCACCAGGTTCAATCTCTAGTAACCCCCCAAAAATATATATGTATACATACACATATATATAAATAATAAAGAAAAAGTTGTATGTAGATTTGAAAACATTGTAATAATTTATAATGAATTCACAATGCAAATCATGAAGGTTCCCCTGCCCTAAAACACAAAATAATGTGAAGTAAACAATACAAAACATTACAAAAGATGAGTAGTACAGTTTTATAAATACACCAAACTTGAATAAAGAGATTAAGTTTACACTCATAGCAAGATGTATGAATTTTAGTGCAGTTATTTTATATGGATTTCAATTTCCCTATCTATAAAACAAAAAGCTGGTTTCTAACATTCCTGCAATAATGTTCTATAATGCTATCATACAAGTAGACATAAAATCATGATTAAAAAAAGGATTATGAGTTCAAAGAAAAGCAACATCACAGGAAACACTTGGAAGGCTATACTGAAATATCAAAAATGTAACTTCAACAAAGTTTTATTTCATTTGAAACCTGGGTAATTTAACGGGAAATTTTTATTTTTAAAGAATAGGCAGCCTATGCATCAATATTCAAAGTTTCAAAAGATATCAGAAATACAAAGAGAAAATCAGAATGATTACTTTAGTTAGAATGGACAGTTCCTACAGAGAAATAGTACTGGCGTTAGAAAAGTAGGTCTTGAACAGATTGTTAGAAGGCTATGAATTCTGAACTGTGCTCTGTAGATAATAGAAAGATATCACTGATTTCTCACGGTGAGGGATGTGTTCAAAGCATTATTTTTTAAGATCTAGCAGCAGTCATGACATAGGTGAGAAAAGCCAGACAGAAAATCCAGTTAAAGTTGGTGCGCAATTCAGAGACAAAAATTAAAATAGGGCAAGGGGCTGGGGATGTGGCTCAAGCGGTAGCGCGCTCGCCTGGTATGCGTGCGGCCCGGGTTCGATCCTCAGCACCACATACCAACAAAGATGTTGTGTCCGCCGAGAACTAAAAAATAAATATTAAAAATTCTCTCTCTCTCCTCTCTCACTCTCTCTTTAAAAAAAAAATTTAAAAATAAAATAGGGCAAAAATTTTGTTGAAGAAAAGTATATCTTTCTTTTTAAAATTTGCAGTGCTGGGGTCTGAGTCTTGTACTTGCTATCTAGGTGTTCTACCATTAACCTACATATCCCACCCAAACATATATTATAAAGAAAATGAAGAAGAAAAAGCAAAGTGAATATTAAGTTATATGGCTAGATATGAAACTAAGGTGTGTGTCTGGATAACTAAAGGCATACTGTTATACAATGTCACTAAAACAATCAGCATATGGAATGTTTTGAAGGGAAAAAAGGTCTATCTGGATAACTAAAAGCATACTGTTATACAATGTCACTAAAACAATCAGCATAAGGAATGTTTTGAGGGAAAAAAGGTCTAAGTCAGTATTTGGAGATAAACTGTAACTAAGTCAACTTTGATATAGGTTAAAGTAAGGATCTTTCAGAACCAATTGCTGCCTTAATTTATCTTTAAAAGGCATACTCAGCCTGTCAGTTGTCTTCCTAAAACAGCACGAAGTACTTAAGAAAAAATTTTTCAATGTTCAATTATTTCAAGAATTCTCTTCAATTTTACTTATCAACTAAATAATAATTTAATTTTCTAATTTTGCTGAAGAACACTTTGGCATGTTTCCATATTATCAAGGTAACTAAATTTATTAAGTTTTTCTCACAAGATATCTGTTTACAAAAATAATCACATCAAATCTTCCTAAACTTTGGAAAGAAAGCTCTCAGGGCTGAGGTTGTGGCTCAGTGGCAGAGCACTTGCCTAGCATGTGTGAGGCATTGAGTTCGATTCTCAGCACCACATATAAATAAATAAGGTCCATTGACAATTAAAAATAAAAATAAAAAAGCTCTCAAATGTATTTAAAAAAAAAAAAAAGAAAAGAAAAACAGCAGCATAAAGTACCAAAACATGACAGTATATTTCCAGTTTTATTTACAGGAACCTGAAAATACTTAGAAAAATAAAGCAAATATTTTAAAATTTAATATGAGAATACAGGCAGAACAGATTTTAATACTCAGCAAACTATGTTTATTGATACTAAGCCAAATTTTCCAGATCCCAACTTTCCCAAAGAAAATCAATTTCACCAAAAATGAAATGAATGTAGTATTAATCAACCAATGCATTGTTGAATTACTATCAGGATGTGAATTGAGCATTATTAACAATTACCAAAAAACTTTCTTCTTGGGTTATTTCCCCACTTACTTTGTGACCTCACTGAAAGCTGAGACTTTAGATACTATGATTTCCAGGTGTTTAAGAAATCGTTATGGTTGGTTTGTCATAAAGCTATCAAAGGAAGATTTTTAAAAAAATAAAGACCTCTTGCAACACTCCCTCTTTTTAGCCAGACACTGGGCTTCACTGCTCCCCTCCCATCATGAGGTTAGTTCTCTGAACCTCACCTCATTCTTTCCTAACTCTTAAGGATTCTTACCTAATGTAATGGGTAGAATTATTTTCAGATGATTTCAGTTCACGAGTTCGACATTAACGGAGCGCCTACCTTATGGTTCTCAGTTTTAAACAAAACCCAGCCTCCCCAGCTTCAAACGGCGAATTAACTTGTATGAAAACACATATAAGAGAGCACAAAACCAACCTATCGAAAAAAAAAATGTTTTTTTTTTTTTAAACCGGACATGCCACAACTCATGTCAAAAGCTCAAAGCCCAAGCAACTCGAGTACAAAGCTAAAGGAGGTCCTCCCCGTGAAAGTTAACACCCAGATTTCCACCAGAACCGGGATAACGGCCGGGGCGCGAGGGGGAGGGGCGGCGGGCGCGCCCCGCGGACGTCCACCGCGCATGGGGCACCGCTGGCTCCCCGGCTCGGGGCTGGAGGTGAGAGCGCCCTTCCTTCCCCACCGCGTCCCTACCTTCCCGGCCTCGGGTTACACCACAGCTGGCAGCCAGACTTTTTAAGGAGGAACACCGAGGCAGCGCACCGCGCGCTCGACCTTCCAGCCTCGCAGGGGCGGCGTTCCGGGAGCAGGAGGGAGGCCGCGGGGTCGCCCCGAACCGCGGCGCAGACGCCCAGCCTCAGCCGAGCGACCTCCCCGCCCCCTCCGGCTCCGCTCCGCGCCGGCAGACGGCGCCCCCGGGGCTAACTCTGCCGGGGAAGAGGAAGCGACGCAGCGAGAACAGGCTGTGTGGACGGACGGGGGATGGAAGAGACTCTGTGTGCTCGCCGGCAAGGCCCTCTCACCTTCCCTCTGCCGAGCCCAGCCGGCTCCAGTCACTTGAGGAGGGCACAGGGACACCGCCGCGGCCGCCGGGATGGCCGTTACGGCACGAGGCCTGCGCTCCGCCGCCGCGTAGCTCTCTGGAGAGGGGCGGGCCGCGCGGCGAGAGGGCGGGGCCGCGCCGGCAGGAAACCATTTCCCGGCCCAATCTGATACGCTCCGTATACCCTTTCCCCGTCCCCGACGCGACAGCGGTCTGCGCCGCTCCGGGATTGGGCGAGCCTACCTGTCAATCAAGTGCTGTGCTGGATGTTGAGGGAGATGAGGCTGCGGTAAGGTTGAGGAGCCCTGGGCCTGGTGGTGTCTAGCGGTTTACCTCCCCGACCCCACTGGCTCTGACCTTAATGCTCCTGCTTAGCGCTGCTGCAGAAACTCCACAGCAAAACCCGACTGCGTCCGGTCCGGAGTTCAGCCCTAACTGCCTTGGTGGTTACCTCCTGATTTGTGCACCTGAACAGGATCCTCCCAGCTGAAGATTCGTAGCGGGAGGGAGCGAAAAAGAAAAACAAACTCCTGGAAATGGAAAACATTTTTTGTAAGACTTATGCTTAATTTGAGCCACAACTAAAATAAACTGAGTCTAAGGGTCCTCAAAGCGCCCTTGTGCGTGTTTTCCACTCTCAGCTTAACAGCCCAGTTAAAAGAACTGTTACCCTCGGATCTAGATCTGTCCATTCTTAACAGCCTGGCTCCAGCCACCGGCTGGGGCATCAGTAAATTGCCCCCGCCCCCCATGGACACACGCACACTCCACTACTACAGTCCCATCACCTCTACCACCAAAAAAAAAAAAAAAAAAAAAAAACCTGCCTCATTCTTTCCTAAAGATCTTTGTGATTTAGTTTAGGTGTCGCTGTTCCGGGAAGCCTGCAGGGTTAAGAACCTTTCTAGGAACAAGTATTGCCCCATCTGAACTGTAGCCCTTCCTAGATTGTAAACTCCATTAAGTCAGGAACAATGTCAGTTCACTTTTCCCCAGTGCTCAATTCATGACACGTGGTCAATATTTTTGTTGAAGGCATTAATATATTTTCTTTTCTTTTTGATCTTGGACCTGACCGTAAGTCTCAAAAGTTCACAGTTTTCTGTGTTCAGAACTATTCACTTGAGTGCTAATGGATATATGTGGTTAACTTGCCTTATGTAGGATCACAAGGAAAAGCACAGAATAACTATGGCCCCTACCTAGTCTCAAATTTGCTAAGACAAGTAGACTATAAAAATGGAAAGCAACTACTGTCTGTCTACATTCCATCATTAGTATCCAAATTGAATAATGCCTGTGAATTTTGGATTTAAGGGTTTAAAGTTGAGGGTTATCATACCTACCATGGACTGAATTATATCCCTGCAAAATTCATATGCTGAAGCCCCCAATATGACTATATTTGGAGATAAACTATATTTGGCGATAGACCTTTAGAAGATATGTAAGGTTAGGGCGGGGCATAATGGCATTGGCCTGTAATTTCAGCGGCTCAGTAGGCTGAAGCAGGAGGATAGGGAATTCAAAGCCAGCCTCAGCAACTTTGCCAGGCCCTAAGCAATTCAACGAGACCTGTCTCTAAATAAAAATACAAAATAGGGCTGAAGATGTGGCTCAGTAGCCAAATGCTCTTGAGTTCAATCCCTGGTACAAAAAAGGAGGGGAAACCAGGGGTATAGGGATGTGGCTCAGTGATTAGGCACCTCTGGGTTCCATCTCTAGTACAAAAAAACCAGTAAGGTTAAATAAGGTCATAAGGATGAGAACCTAATCATATAGGATTAGAGACTTCCGTCTTTAGAAAAAAAAAAAAGAACCAGACATGTTCTCCACCATGTGAGAACACAGAGAGAAAACAGTCTTCTGAAGCCTGGAAGAAAGCCCTCACCCAAAATCAACCATGATCTTGGACTTTCAAGCCTGCTTAACTGTGAGAGAATAAAATTCCTATCATTCAAGCCATCTAGCCTGTGATATTTTGTTACGGCAGCCCAAATTAACACATGGTTTTCTTGATACACTTTATGAAGTTTATGGGTTGAGATACTATTATCAATTTTGAAGAAACCATTGTCCAGAAGTTAAAACTAGTTCTCCAAAATAGTGAACTTAGCAGAACGTGAGTCAATTTCAATTCTAGTCCCAGATTCAGCAAGTGATGGAAGCAGAAGGTATAAATACAAAAAAACAAGAAATAAAATACAATACTTGACTTCACACTAATTAACCCAGAAAAAAAAGTGTAAATCATAAATTTAGGTTTTATTTTGGAAGAGAATCTGTATTTTGAAGGAGCCAATGATCTAAGTAGACCCTTTACAAGATTTTGATCCAGATCTGTTGGCTATTATATGCCATCTATTTAAGCAATAAAAGATGTTTGGGGCTATGTATGGGGTGGAGTCTCAGTGTAGAGTGTTTGCCTAGCTTGCACAAGGGTGTGGTTTTGATCCTCAGCACCATAAAAGAAAAAAAAAAAAAAAAGCAGCTCCAAATGAGCCAGAGGCTCAAGGCCAGTCACCAGGACTTGGTGAGATCCTATCAAAATAAAATATTTTGTTTTAAAAAACACTAGAGGCTGGTCACAGTAGTACACAACTATAATCCCAGTGGCTTGGGAGGGTGAAGTAGGAGGATCACAAGTTCAAAGCCAGCCTCAGCAACTTAGTGAGACCCTGTCACAAAATTTAAAAAAGGGCTGGGAATGAAGCTCAGTGGTAAAGCACCTCTGGGTTCAATCTCCAGAACCAAAAAAAAAAAAAAAAGAACTGAGGATGTAGTTCAGTGATGGAACACTTGCCTAGCATGTGCTAGACCCTCAATTCCCTGTACTGCCAAAACCAAAAAGACAGATGTGCATGTGCACACACGCGCAAGCACACATACACACACAATATATATACGTAATATATATATATATATATATATATATATATATATATATATATATATGCAAGAGGAGTTGAAGAAAAGAAAACAGTGAAAGAGAGAAGCATAGACTGGAAGGATAGATAGTCAGAAAGTCTTGTTTGAATTACACTTAGAAGAAATAAAGTCGTGTTCTTATGGGGTAGAAGTTGTCTAAGAGACTTAGTTTCACACACTCTTATCTTCCTAGCTTCCAAACAGGCAAGTGGCTTAAGAATCATCCTTGTTAATTAGTGCTGAATGGACCAGAGACTAACTAGAATTAACCAACAACAAACTTGGGTCAAAACTCAATGACCTGGGCTGGGGATGTGACTCAAGCGGTAGCACGCTCACCTGGCATGTGTGCGGCCCGGGTTCGATCCTCAGCACCACATATAAACAAAGATGTTGTGTCCGCCGAAAACTAAAAAATATTTTTTAAAAAAATTCTCTCTCTCTCTCTCTCTCTAAAATAAAAAAAAAAATACTCAATTACCTACCCAGGTGTGATGATACATGCCTATGACCCCAGTGATTCAGGAGGCCAAGGCAAGAAGATCATATATTCAAAGCCAGCCTGGGAAACTGTGTGAGACCCTGACTCAAAATCAAAAAGTGGCTGAAAATACAACTCAGTAGTAGAGGATGCTTGGGCTCAATCTCCAGTACCACACACACAAAAAAAAAACTTGATGACCTATGGACTGGATGTAGGTAGCAAATGTGTAAGATAAAGACATGCAGACAGCTTCCTTCATTAATCCCGAAAGAAAGTATCAGAAAACAAGGAAGTGAAAAGTGAACCTTCATGTCTCAAGACCTTTCCCAGGAAATTATTGAGGGCTTATAGTCAAAACTAATTGGAGAGAATAACTGTCATACATAAGTATTTAGGGAAAAAAAAAAGTCCTACGTACCAATTAGCAAGGCTGGACTATAAGGTATAGAAATTACAGACTCCTGGTACTAAATTTAATTTTTAGATTCAGCACTGTTATGCTTTTATGGGAATTAATATAATAAAAATGTGTTAAGGGTTCACTCAGTAGTAGAGACTACAGTAGGTACTGGATATCTAAAAAACACTTAAAGCACTTTATAAGTGCTCACGCCAGTGTCAGAAATTGAGATTTATGTAGACATTATTATAATAATAAATAACAATATATGTGTATAAGGAGGACATTAAGATCCAAGAGAACAAATTGTGATCAAGCTAGTGAGACAATTAACTAGGCAAAAAGAAAGATTTTCTACTTAATAAAAGGCACTAAACAACACTATTTGCTGGAGAAGAAGATGATTAGAATAGTAAGCAATAGGTTATGGAAGTCAAGAACCTTAATGTTTATCCTAAGGACAATGAAAAGTCATTGAAGGGCTTTCTTTCAGTCCTTTAAAACTTCTCAGGACTGAGGATGTAGCTCACTGATAGAGAGCTAGTCTCATGTGCACAAAGGCCCCAGGTTCCATCTCCAGTATTACCAAAAACAAAACCAAAAAAAGTCACTCTGTTATTTTTTGGCCTCCAATGTGTCCGCTGAGAAGCTAATTGTAATTCTTGACATTATTTTTCCTATATCATGTGTTTTTCTCTGGTTGCTTTTAAGATTTTATTTCTTTATCTTTGTTTATCAGCAGCCTTACTGATAATAGTAGTTATACAGTTATCAACAGTTACACTGTTTGTAGGTATTATTTCTCTTTGCATTTATGCTGCTTAGGGTTTACTTAGTTCCCTGGATCTCTGAGTTGGTGGGTTTAACTTATTTTCTTTCTTTCTTTCTCTGCTTTTTTCCTTCTTTATTTCTTTTATCAAATTTGGAAAAAGAGTAGTCAATATTTTTACTGCCTCTGAATTTTTTTTTTCCTGCTTCATTCCCTCTCTTTTCTTCTTCTGGGACTATAGTTACAATTATGCCAGATTTCTTAGTTCATGTCATTCAGGCCCTGTTCTCAGCCCCACACTCCCTTTAAATCTTTTTCTGTCTGTGCTTCAATTTGCAAAATTGCTATTGAGAACCAATGTCTAGTAATCCTTGAAAAATCTAAATGTTGACATTTTCCCAAAGTACAGATGCCTTATAATTAGTGACTGTGAATTCTTTGGAGGAAGATTTGGAGACATATTAATCATGAAAACAAAAATCACAAGATATTACAACAGAGAAAATTTAATTTGGGCTGTTGATGGACAGGAAAAAAGGGAACATGAAGTAACCCTCTCAGAGGTGATAACTGCATGGAGCAGCTACCACCCCTATGGCCAGGGAAAAGGATAATCAAAGTTGGATTATCAAGTCTCAGAAGCTCAGAGGAATGAACCAGAGGAACCACAGCTCAGACCCCTGAGAAGAGGCTATCAGGCTACTATTTTTTTTTTTTTCTTTTGGTCCTGCTACTTCTGGGAGGGATTTGATAAGGCTAGTAGTTTGCAGGGAGGGGCAATGCCAAAAGAAGCTCAAGGCTAAATTCAGTACCTCCTGCTGAAGCAAAGAGTGCTTGCTAATGGCTTGGGTAACAGTGACAGGAACTATAAGCAAAGGAAGTCCCTTCTCCCCTTTCATTTTCCAGTCTCCCTCTAGGGTCCTTCATTGCTGGAACCTAGGAACACCAGCTAACATAGGAAATTTGTAGATTATAGGTCTGTGCCATGGCATTCTACAGGAAAGTATAGAGAGGTGAGCTAAGAGAATTTGCAGCTAAAAGACAATAGTTTAAAAAACAGGCCCATTTCAACATTTGTGCAGAATTAATAGTGGTGCCATTGCTGGCCTAAAATAAAGTCAATGCTTTTATAGACTTTGGGCCCTTTTGAAAAGGATCTAAAGACACCATGTCAATTTTCTGCTATATTATGATTATTGTTGGTAATCATCAAAAGAAGTAACTTTGCTGGAGCTCACTTATATACCTGCCATGAAATCATGAACAAGGGCAGATTTGAAAGATAGCTAAGGATAAACAGATCCTGCTCCAATGTTAGGTCTCCCACCATCAGGCACATGAATTATGTAAAGCTGGCAAGAATTCAGCCTTCTCCCAATATCCCTTTCCCATGCATTGCCTAATGTGGCTGTAGCAAAGGGAGGACCAATTTCCTGTTCTAACATTGGACCCTTGTCATTGAAAACCAGCTCCTTTCCTTTGTTCTCTCATTCTTGCTTCAACTCAAACTCTTTTACCTACCTCTGTCATCTCTAGTTTTCTAGTGCAAGTAGATGACAAAATAGCACTTAGTGTTCAACATTTGACCCTATATTATTCTTTTCACAAATGAAGATTTTGAACAATGAAGGGTTTTGTTGAATATTTGTAAAACGTTGGATGTGAGCATTTTTCAAATTTGGGAGCTTGTGGGACCACAGAAGTTTCACCTGAAAAAGTCAATTCTTGGGGCTGGGGTTACAGCTTAGTAGTAGAGCACTTGCATATGTGAGGCACTGGGTTCAATTCTCAGCACCACATAAAAATAAATAAAGAAAAGATATTGTGTCCATCTTAAAAATAATCTTTAAAAAAAAAGTCACTTCTTCGAGTTTTGTGACCTTTGCAGTGGAAATTAACATTTCACAATCACCCTGTGTTAATAAATGTAAAGACACCATGTTCTTGACATATTTTGCATATTTAATATCTATATTTGAATATATTACACTATA
The DNA here is from genome assembly GCF_045843805.1 of Urocitellus parryii. Lineage (NCBI taxonomy): Eukaryota > Metazoa > Chordata > Mammalia > Rodentia > Sciuridae > Urocitellus > Urocitellus parryii. The sequence continues at coordinate 101,036,789 of NC_135532.1, read as the reverse complement.
ATAATTTTTCTACTATATTTATTATATATTATATAGCACTCTGAATTATATAACATAAAGACATTATAGGTAAACATTAAGTTGGCAGTGTACATATTAATAACTGAGCATTAACAAAATTACAATAACCAGGTATTATTTAATGGGAGAGTCTAGTATTTCCTGATAATCTTGCCTTTTTAAATTCCTCCAATAAAGTTTATAGCCAGCGAGAACAAATACACTAATCATAATGATCACCCCTCCAAAGACATCATACACACTAGGAAATATGTGTAACACTAGAAGCTGCAGGACCATAGCTACCACAATCTCCAGATGCTGTACTGTGCTGACCAAAGCTGGATGGAATTTGTCCAAGGCATAATAAACTCCTAAAAATGCCACAGTAGAACAGATGCATATAGCAATGAGATAACTCCATGTTTCTCCATCTAATGGAATGATGGGTTCTTGAAGAACAAACATAGTAGACACTCCCCAGATTGTCCCAGTCCAACCAAAGGTAAACAGTGCAGTCCACATGCTGATCTTCTCCCTGATGGATCTGTATACTATCATAGAAAGAGCAGTGGTCAGTCCAGCCATCACAGTCATAGTGTACCCAAAAGCTTCTTTCCAGGCATTTAACAAAGAATTGTCTTCATCAACAATGTTGGGAATCATGACAAGACAAACACCTAAGATGCTGCAAACAACCGTTGCCATGTCAACATAAGCCATTTTCTCATCTACAAGTAAAAATGCCAAAATGGCACTGAACACTGTGGTTGTGGCTCGCCACATAGTGGTGCCATTGCTGGGAGGAACTATTGAAAATGATGTATAAGCACAGGTGATAGAAATAACATTGCATACACCATAAAAGAAGAGTCGTAATCTGTATCCACTGGGTCCAAAGGGAGGTTCCTGGTAGTAACACACAACTAACACAGATAAGACTTGCATGACAGAACGGATAAAAATCAGTTCTAAAGATGGAACTTTAGAACGGTCAGAAACAAGCCTAGTGATAAGGGCTACACATCCATGAGCCAAAGCAGATCCAAACAACACTATCCACATTTTTCGGGATTGAAAAATATTTTTTTCTGCAAAGCTCTGAAATTGTCCGATCTCGTTGGTCATTGGGTCTTCTGTTGGTGGAGGCTGAGTATCCATGGTTCCAAAGAAAGTTCTTCCTTTTCTTTTCATTTCACTCAGCAAACCTTTCTTTGGATTTTCTTCCATAAAATTTCCATAGTCTTCATTGATTTCTTCATATCCATCTTCCCCAGGCTGGGGATAATGAGAAGTATATTTCACCATCACTGTGTTGGGATGTATTTTCACCCGTTTTTTAACTGGATATTTTTTGGATGGAGAAGTATCCATTTTTTCAGATAATCAATTCTATTAAAAATAAAAGAGACAAATGTCATATTCATTTCATTGAATAAAGAATTTCTGTTATAATAACATGCCCCACTTCAATGACAAAAAGAGATTATAACAGGAGTCTATAAAAAATATAGGACAAGATGATCTGGAAATATGCTTATCACATGTATGGAGCACAATGGAATCTTCTACCCTTTTTTTACTCCCATCTTAGATTTGTCCCAATTTCTCATCCTGCTTATTCTTGTCTGATCCAGCTTTATTTCTCAGCTTTACATGACATAATATTTTTTTCCATTCTTTCATTCCTACCCATTTCTCTATTCATCCAAAAACACAGAGAAATCAATAACAACTTAAATCAAACTTTTCTTTTTCATTGTGACCATTTGTCTATGTTATAAATTATAAGTAGATGAGTCCAAAGTCCTTTGTGTAATCAATTTGGTATAATGCAGGAATCTACCTTATATTACCAGTTATAGTGATTTTACTCTATATTTGTCATACACTTTCAAATATAAAAATACACTGAAATTAAAAAATAAAATGAGTTTAGCAGTATATGAATTGTTGGTGAGAATAAAAAATGTACAACTTTTCTGAGAAGTAGTTGAGATCCTGTATTAAGCAATATCCCTGCATCATATATTGAGATTCTGTATTAAGCAATATCACCATGAAAAGGTGATTACAAGATGCTTTTTACATTCTGAATAAAAATAGAAGGGAAGGAAATAGAAAAGAACTGGTTGTGATGATGTGTACCTATAATCCCAACTACTTGGAGGCTGAAGCAGGAGGATTGCAAGTTCAAAGTCAGCCTGGAAACTTAGTGAGATCCTGTCTCAAAAAAAAAAAAAACTTTTAAAATGGGTGGGGCTGTAGATGCCCTGGGTTCAAACACAATTACCACCAAAAAAAAAAAAAAAAAAAGTAAGAAAACTTATTTATATTTCCTTATATAACAAAATTATGGCTGAATATAAACAAAATAAACTAATAGTGGTTGGGGTGGTACAGGGAAGAAGAATAGAAGAAAATCTTTTTGTAGCATACTTTTACATATTTTTATTTTTGAATCATGATATTGTTAAAAAAAATTAAATTAAAAACTAATGTAGGGGCTGGGATTGTGGCTCAGCGGTAGAGCGCTCGCCTAGCATGGGCAGGACCCAGGTTCAATCCTCAGCACCACATAAAAAAATAAATAAATAAAGGCATTGTGTTGTGTCCATCTACACCTAAAAAATAAATACTTAAAAAAAAAACTAGTGTAAAATTTCATCTGTTACTTAAGGAAAAAAGAGCATACAAAAAGTGTGAGGAGGTATATGCAGTATCATTAAAGCTAACAAAGATAACCCTTTATACAATGGAATATTATGCTATGGATCCATTAAAAATGACAATGTGGATCTTTACTGACATGGAAAGATGTCTATGACATGTTGTTGAATAAGAAAAATATTAAGCTTCATTTTGTTAAATAAGGAGTAAAGAAATAATGCATATAAAAAACAAGCCACAGTGCCAGCATACAAATAAACTCTCAATAAGTATTAGCAATAAATTTGATTTCTTTCATCTATAATTATCTTATGAAACATTATGTGTTTTTACACTGGGTGATTCTTTCTTTTAGACCAGTATTTGCTCATTCAGTTATCTTTCTTTCCTTCCTTTCTTCCTTTGAAAAATTTCCTAATTCCTTTCCAGTGACTCCTTTTTTTTTCCCACTAAAAAAATAGAAAATGAAAGAGAAGAAAAAGAAATTTTTTTTTGTCCTCATGACTCCCTGGTTCCTTGCCCAAACTCATCAGTTTCAGGATCTTAAGCCATGGCCCAGAAATCAAATCTAATTCTGTTCTTTGACACCATCTGGAGAGCCAACTGTTCTATTCTATTTACTCTTTTTTCTTTTAAAAGGGACTGCCTTTGGCTGGAAAGTCATGGGGAAAAAAACACCATACATTCCCCCAAGTCCTTCAGTTTCTTAGCATGGACCTATCCCTTTCAGCCCTTCCAATATGCCCCTATCAGACTAATCTGACTATTCTTTATTTCCAACTTCTAGAACATTCCACCTCAAATCATGGTTTCAGCTTTAATAACCTCAAATTGAATTAATAGCCTTGTTCTCCCGAGTAGATTTTCCTTTCCTATTTTCTCATTTATATTTGTGATGTCACCATTCTTTTAGACCCTCAAACTAGAAATCAAAGAATACTCTAAATTATTATTTCTGCCATTACACTCCCATTTGGTCATCAATATTACTGTTTTTGTCTTTGAAATATTCCTCATATTTTGCCTTTTCCTCCAATTCCATTTTACTTTTATGATTCTGGGTCAAGTTATTGTCCATTCCTATCTAAAATAACTGCAACCACATCCCATTACAGTTGAATATGAAAGAAACCACTGAAAAGCTTATGTGTTGGTAGCAATCAATATTAATAGGTGAACTGATTAAATTATTATGGTTGTAACCTCATCAGTGGATTGATCCATTTGATGGATTATTAATTTGAATGGTCTAATAGGTGGTAACTGAAGACAGGTGGGGCAATGCTGAAGGAAGCTGGTCACTAAGTATATGCCCTTGGGGATTATATCCTGTCCCTAGATCTTTGCTCTCTTTCTCCTTCCCAGCTGCTATGAGCTCAGCAGCTTTCTTCCACCATGCCCTTCCTCATTTCGACCCAGAGCATGGGGAAACAAACAAACAAAAAAAACACCATGAATCAAGCTGACCATGAAGTGAATCTCTGAAAATATGGGCTGAAATAAACTTTTCCTCCTCTGAGTTGCTCTTATTAGGTATTTTAGTCACAGTGATGAAAAGTGGACTAACACAGAAATTGATATTGAGAGTAGGATCATTGCTGTGGCTAACCTGACCATTTGGTTCAGAAGCCTTTGGAACTGATTTATGGAAGGAGTTTGGAAAAGTTCAGAGACACAGGCTGGAAAAACCTTAGAATCTTGTAAGCAAAGCTTAATGAGCTATTCTGGTGAGAGCTCAGAAGACCACAATATATATAGGAATGTGAACAGTAAAGACTGTGCTCATGAGGTTTCAAAAGGGAATGAGGACTCTATTTGGGAATCGGACTAGAGGCCACATATGTTACTTTCTGACAAATAACTCATCTACATTTTGCCCATGTCTTGAGACTTTGTATGTGAGGCCCAAATTAAAGGTGATGGACTTGTTAATCTGGAAGAGGAAATTTCAAGGCAGCACAGCATTCAGGAACTGGCACTGATATTGTTGGATGTTTGTTATCAGGTTTACTATGAGAATAACCAGCAGAAAGCAGAGAAGATTTTAAAACTTGCAGTTTGACCATAAAGGCATGTGAAAAACTGGACACAAGGAAGGTGTGGTTGTTGAAGAAAGTACCTCCACTAAAAAGAAGCCAAGTACCTTCCACAAAGAAAATAGAAAATATGCCTTGAGGGAATCTCAGCAATCAGCAAGATCACACCCACAGGCTCAAGGGTAAAACCTCTTTCTCTGATAAAAGACCTGTGGATGGGGTCACCTGCTCACACAGTGGTGAAGAGAAAGTTGTCTCCCCAGGATTAATTTTACTGCATTCAGCTGCCCAGACACTCAGATGCCACTGCATCCATGGTCCAAAAAGACCTGGCCACTGCTTTATCTGGTAGTATATCTTGTTGGTTCTGCAGGAATGCAGGACGCTAGAGGTTTAGATTCACAAAGGAAGACCTGGGAGGCCAAGCAAAATGTGACAAGGTCTAAATCTCTGTGAGGGCAATGCATGAAACTGTGAGAATTAAGCCAAAACTGTAGTGAAGACCCCCAAGGATTAAGAGATGCCAGTAATGTGGAACATCTGCAAAGAAAAGCTGTTGGCTGCAGAGAGAGCTAGCCTAAGAGGAAGGCCATCTGGGCTGCATCTAGGCCTTACCAACAAGGCCATAAAGGTGGGACAGCCCAAGCCCTTTGGAGTTCACATCTCATCACCAGGTACACAGGATGCCAAACAGGGAATTACAGAACCTAATGTTTACTTGGCTGAGTTTTGGTCTTGCGCTGGTTCCATCCCTTCTTTTTAAGCACTTATTCCTTTCTTTTGGAATGGGAATTCTTATTCTTTGCCACTATATATTGGATGCATGTAACTGGCTTTTGATTTTTTTAGGGTCTCACAGCCAAGAGTTTGCTTTGAGTCTTGAAGGAGACTTTGGACTTAAACTTTGGAGGCAATGCTGGAACTATTAACACTATGAGGACTCTTGGAGATGAACTGAATGCATTTTGTACTGTAGGATAAACATGAGATTTTAGGGGTCTGGGGCAAAATATTATGGATATGAAGTGTTCCCTCAAAAGCTCATGTGTCAGAAATATGATATCCAATGTAACAATGTTCAGAGATGAAATGATTAGATTATGAGAGCTTTAGCCTCATAGTGGATTAATCCATTTGATTAATCTATTTGATGAATTAATAATTTAAATGGACTACTGGGTAGTAACTATAGGCAGGTGGGATGAGGCTGAAGGAAGTAGATCACTGGGAGTGTATCTTTGGGGATTATTTCTTATCCTGGGTCAAGTTGCTCCTTCTGTTTCCTGGCTGCCATGAATTGGGCAGCTCTCCTCTACCACACACTTCCACCATAATGTTTTTGCCTCATCTTTGGCCCAGAGCAATGGAGTGGCCAATCGTAGGTTGAATCTCAAAAACCATGAGCCCAAAATAAACCTTTCCTTCTCTAAGTTGTTCTCATTAAGTATTTTGGTCACAATAATGAAAAAATAACTCAAAGACATCCTAACTACCCTCTTTGAATCCCAATCTTTCTCTAAAACCCATCTATATTTTTCCACTGTCACATTACTCTGTTTTTAAAAGATTCAAAAGAAACAAAAACTTTCCTCAAAGCTTTCCTCAAGGAAAGAACCTAGAGTTCATTATAGAACTACTCTCTACCTTATCAAATTTCAACTCCTCTGCCTCTGTCTCAATACTCTGCTTAATATAGCACCTATCAATAATTAGTTCCTTAACACAAAAACTTTGCTCTGAGCAATTAGTCCAGCAATCCCTGACCTCATTCCATATGTGCACATATCATTTCCTAAGCCTTTATTCTCACTGACTCCCTTTTGCTCAAACTTTTTAAACACTGCTCATCTTTTAAGGTCCAATACAAATTCTATCTTTAGAAACAAGCTTTTCCTGACTTCTCCAGCCATTTGTTTCCTCCTCCTCCTCCTCTTCCTTTTCTTCCTCCTCCTACTTTTTTTTTTTTCAATTTTTTAGGTATAGTTGAACACAATGCCTTTACTTTATTTATTTATTTATTTGTGGCGCTGAGGATCAAACCCAGGGCCTCACACGTGCTAGGTGAGTGCTCTACCACTGAGCTCCAACCCCAGCCCCCTCCTCCTCCTTCTTCATGTTTAAACATCTGCAGTAGTTCGTCCCATCTAATTTTCATAATCTAATAATTTTGTTATCTAGTTGATTCAACTCAGTGTAATTTTGTTTCCAGGTACCATAACCAAATATGCTACGTCACATTTCCCTTCTTTGATGGACAAAAATGATCTTCATCCTATCTTAGTTAGATTCCATAACTTTCCATTCACTGTTCATTGTTGAAGTTTTATTTTATATCCATTCAAAGCTTTCCCTTTCCAACTTCAAGTCAGATCTATAGGTCCAGGGACATGAAGAAGGAGGAGCTGTGGTTGCTATTTCATTCCTCCTAGTTCCTCCCTTTGAAGGCCATAGAAAGGAGACAGATTTCTCTCAAAAGCTTCTGTCTCATTCTTCTAGGCTCTATCTCCTCTGGTGTACTGGCACATATGTACTGCTGTCATATAATGAATTTTTGATCTGTAAACGTGGCTAGACTGAACTACAGTCCCCAGTTACTTAAGCAGACACAAATCTAGGGCTGAAGTTGCTCAGAAGTAAAACCCTTGCCTAGCGCTTACAAAAAACAAAACGACAGTAATCTAAATAATACTGTGAAGGGATTTTGCAGATGTGATACAAGTCCCCTATCAGTTAACTTTATGAAAAATAGACTAAAGTGAGAATAGGCCTGACTTAATTAGGTCAGTCCTTTAAAAGGGAGCTAGTCCTTTCTTAAATTCAGAGATTTCAAAATATTTGAGTTCTAACCTGCTCATGATATATCTTTTCTTACTGCTTGTGGACAACAGACTTCAGCCATGCTTATGGGTTTCCAACTTGCTTCCTGCCTTATGGAGAATTGAACCCAGGGCCTCCAGCATGCCCAGCATCAACTAGTTCTTAATCTCCCCTTCCTGCCCACCTGCCTGCCACAGACTTCAGACTTACTTATCCAGGCCCACAAGAGCATATGCCAATTCCTTATAATGAATTTCCTGCTGGTTCTGCATCTCAGATTGAGCCCTGGCCTGGATACTTATTGGAATTCTCCCTCAGCTCATGTCTTTATTGAGATACCCTCTAGGTTGCAAGTATGCAAATGCAGTTTATACCATGTAAATTCTCTAGGCTCTCCTCAATGCACACATCCCCCTTATGGGAAAACCGTATCCTGAGGCTTATAGTCCACAGATTTTTGTTGTTTGGCCTGCTTGCCTGTTCAGAAGCTCTCCTGGGGAGAAACTAACAGTCAGTACTTTCTTGGCCCCAGGAAACTCACCTCTCCTTGCCACTCTAAACAGAGTTGATAAGAATCACTTATCACTGGACTCCTCTCCTACATTCTCTGTGCTCAGGAAAGCAAAGGACAATTAAAATGTGCTGTCTAGGCAGATTTCCAAGTGGGGAATGAGAAGGCACACCCAACAGTTACAAATAATGATCTGGTGACCTTTCCCTACATGGAAAAAGCATATTCTTCTTAGAACAAAGCCCCATGACTGTTAATATGATCCCTGTGACCAGATATACCTTCAGTATTACTGATTCAGAGAATCAGTAATCTCGTTTCTAGTATCTCCCATATTATGTTTGGGTTTAAAAATAGATAGATATCAATGCGCCCGCGGTGTCCATGGAGAGAGGTTGAGGTGGCCGAGCTCCGGCCCGCCCGAGGCACCTGGGCGCCGGGACGTGGAAGATGTCGGCCTCGTTAGTCCGAGCCACTGTCCGGGCTGTGAGCAAGAGGAAGCTGCAGCCCACCCGAGCCGCCCTCACCCTGACACCTTCAGCAGTAAACAAGATAAAACAGCTTCTTAAAGATAAGCCTGAGCACGTAGGTGTGAAAGTCGGTGTCCGAACTAGGGGTTGTAATGGCCTTTCTTACATTCTGGAATATACAAAGACAAAGGGAGATTCTGATGAAGAAGTTGTTCAAGATGGAGTCAGAGTGTTCATCGAAAAGAAAGCACAGCTGACACTTTTAGGAACAGAAATGGACTATGTTGAAGACAAATTATCCAGTGAGTTTGTCTTCAATAACCCAAACATCAAAGGAACTTGTGGCTGTGGAGAAAGCTTTAATATTTGAAACCTCAGGACTCTTCTGGCTGTAAACTCCAGGAAAGCTTGCTGAAACCTTGGAGCTTGCTGAAGAAATCATGTCACTGTCACATGCCTAAGGTTTATAATATGTGGCCACCTTGTGAGGAAAATAAAGTGATGCATTTTGAAAATGGAAAAAAAAATAGATAGATAGATAGATAGATATTTTTAGTTGTCAATGGACCTTTGTATTTACTTGTTTGTTTATTTATTTATATGTGGTGCTGAGAATCACACCCAGTATCTCACACATGCTAGGCAAGTGCTCTATCACTGAGCCACAATCCCAGCCCCATGTTTGGCTTTTTTTTTTTTTTTTTTTAAATGTTTGACATATTTAGATAGAGAGGAGGGGAGGGTCTATGTCCCCTCTCATTGAAAGTAGACAGGCTTTCATGACTGTTTCAGGCAACATAGTACGGCAAAAGTGGCACACTGAGTCTTGGTCCCAGAACTGTGCCTTCCTGGCTGGAATACTCCTGCATGTAGCCCTGAGCTGCCAGATAAGCAGTCTGACTGCTGTGAGGAAGCTCAAACTCGCCCATGTAGAGAAACCACAGGAAGAGGTTTTGAGACAAAGAAAGAAATGCCCGGTCAGCCCCACTTACTACAGCCCCCTGCTATTCCACCTACCTGTATGCAAGTATATGAGACGCCCAGAGTCAGAATCACTCACTCACACCCTTTCCAAATCCCTGATCAGCAGAAATCATGACAGATAATAAAGTACCTGCAATAGATAACTGAAACATTCACTTCCCTCACAGAGTTTTGTTTTATGTTTTTCTTTACTGGGATTTGAACCCAGGGCCTCAGGGCCTCACACATGCTAGACTAGTGCTCTACCAATTGAGCTATATTGCCAGCCCTCTCCTCAATATATTAAAGAATGGGAAGGAAGGTGGATATTCTCCAGTGATAGTTAAAATTGGAAGATCTCTTAGGAAGTATCATCTGGCCCAAACTGATTGGCTTTGGAAAGAGGAATATTTTGACCTTCTGTTGTGGGATTCTAGATGTGATTTCTGAGGCAAGAGGAAAGTCATATTCAACATCCTCTTAGGCATTCCTTAGTTTCTTTGTTAGTCTGTAGCACATATTAAACTGTCATTTGTATTGCATAATTTTTGTTCATTTCTCTCAGTAGTCTACAACAGATTCCAGCATTTCTCAATGATGCTAATATTATATTGTGTCCCACTGATGCAAAAGTCATCTAAACTAAAGAGATAGATATGAATCTTCATCAGTCTCTCAAATATTCATCGAATTCCAGAGTTTCATGAATAAGTACTTGAAGAGAACCTGGAATCCTGACGGGCTCTTATATTTTGCACATCTTTGAGTCTTGCAACTCAATTAATAAAACCAACTGAGGTACATATGCTCAGCACCATGATAGGTGCTAGAAATATGAAAATAAATAAAAGAGATAGTCTTTGTCCTCATCGACCTTACAGACTAGGGGAGATGAGATGTAAATTAAATTTAGTATTTTAAGAAGTAAATAAAGAAAGCCAGGGAAGTACAGGAAGCTGTTGGAGCATAGACAAGAACTGTTTTCTAGGTAGGAAAGGCACCTGAATTAGAACCTTCAGCATATGTTACAAGCACTCAGGTAAAAAGAAGGAGCAAGAAAGGTAAACAACTTGAGAGTGAGAAATGTGAGTTCTGACTCTGCTCCCAACAAGAGTATAAATAATAATTATATCTATTTTAAGAGAGTTTGGGATGATAACTTGTAGGATCTTTTGACTCAACTCTTCATAATTTGTCTGTCTGTCTGTCTGTCTGTCTGTCTCTCTCTCTCTCTCTTTTTTTTTTTTTTTTTGCAGTGCTAGGGATTGAACCCAGGGCCTCACACATGCTAGGCAAGTGCTCTACCAATAAGGTATATTTCCAGCCCACAGTTTGTCTTTTAAATGAGTATTTTGATACCTCTCCCTCCCATGCAAGACTACTGTGTAGTTGAGTGACCACAACTTTATGAGCACCTGCTTAAAGTACTCGGAGCAATGTGCCACCTTCCTCACAGGGTTCCTCTAATAGGGGTTTACACAGGGAGGACCCTCCAAGGCATAGGGGTCCATTTGGGCTATACAGATCAACTCAGCCATGTAGAGATAACATGAAATAAAACCAAAGGAGCAGCATGCCTAGGTACAAATGTATCAACCTGAAATGCTAGAAACAAATGGATTAAAAGGGTAAATTGTTTGGCATCCACTTGAACAATGGGCATAATTCAGTATGGAAAGCCTAAAACCAATAATTTTGTCCACTATCTTGGTTTTAATCCTTAGGACAATCCTCTTGTAATGCCGGCAGTAGATGGGAACGAGTAAGTGTGGGGGGTATATATGGAGGAGGGAAAGAGGGAGGTAGGGAGGTAGAGAAAGAGTTGAGGAGGGTTTTCAAGATAGTGGAATAGAGAAGGTCACTTTCCTGGCTGCTCCATGGAATGAAATCTAGAAAGCAAATAGGCAGCTTCTCAGCAAGGTGGGTGAACAAAAAAAGGGGGGAGGGGGCATTCTTTACTGGAATTTAATATTTGATATTCAAAGCAGGGGACTCAGGAGACTAGATATAATAAAATAAGAAATAAATCCCCAGAGCCACAGCTGCTGCCACAGTTGGAGGCACCACCCAGAGTGGTCTATCTGTGAGCAAAGCGGAGGGATAAGCCCTGAGGTGTGTCTGGGCATGGAGAGTTTAGCAATCAAAGACACCGCCCCATTCAACTGAAAGAAACTGCCCAACTAAACTTTTCCTTGTGCCAGAAAGAAGCCAAATATATCTCGACTGCATGTGGAGGACAGAGGAAGAAACCATTTTGCAGCTGAAGCTGATTTCTGGCAAATCTGAGTTTGGTTCAAAATACAGGCCTGGGAAACCCACACTGCACAACATGGAATGTGCCTAAGGAGAAAATCAAATGTGGAAAGAGACTTACACAGGGGATAACAGGTCAAGGAAATGCACCTGGCTCTCCCTCTCCCCCTCCAAACTATCTGCTTACAGAACTGGCTGAGAGAGACTCACCTGGCTGGGATTCCAAAAGAGTAGGGGTGAGAGATATTGATTTTGGAGACTAAACCAGAGACCAGGAAATGTGGGGTCCACAGGTAATGCAATAACTAAGAATTAGCTCCTCCACCACATGGAAGCCAGGGGAGATCTTTGGGGTATAGTGCTGCAGCGTATAGTCCTCCAGCAACTGGCAATAGCTGGGCCCTGGTGTGCTGATTTAAAATCTCCAGACTAAATGGCATTCAGTGAAGAACATGGAGCCTACCAAAGCCTAAATCCTGACTCTGGGAATTCTGCCTATGGGATTACCTCTGTCACTCCAGCAACCTAACCCTGAAGTGAGCAAGCATCACACTCCAGCGACCCACCTAAAACTGCTGAGAAGGGAAGCTCAGAATATTTTGAACTCCAACAGAAACAACTCCGTAACTTTTCATCAAGATCTTTTTTTTTTCCCTTTTCTATGTTCATTTGTGATCTTAATGGTTCATGGACATTCATACACTCATATTTGGTACTGTTTCTCATTTTTAGAATTTTTAATTATTTTTTTCATTTGTTCTAATTAGTTACACATGAGAGTAGAATGCATTTGAGGGGAGGGTACCAGGGATTGAATTCAGTGGCACTAGACCACTGAGCCACTTCCCTAGCTCTACATTGTATTTTATTTAGAGACATGGTCTCACTGAACTGCTTACCTCCTTGCTTTTGCTGAGGCTGGCTTTGAACTCACAATCCATGCCTGACCAGACAGAATTTTTGATGTAAGTTATTTTTCATTGATCAGTTTTTTTGAGGACTAGGAAGTTCAATTAGTATATTTCAGTTATTTTTCATTCTTTTATTTGTAATTTTTTAAATGTTTGTGTGTGTGTGTGTGTGTGTGTGTGTGTATATATATTCTCTCACTTTTCTGTTTCCCTTCTTTCTCTCTTTGTCTTCTGCTAACAGCCAATCTCTATTATTCTTCCATTCACTCTTCCTTTAATTTTTTACTTCTGTCTTTGCTCCTCTCCCTGATAATCATGTCCTATAGCACTTCTGTTCTATAAATTGTGAACACTTTTTGAAAATTTACTGTGTTTATGGTAAGGGAATAAAAATAATTTTCCAATAATAAGATTGAATGTAAATTACTTAATCTCATCAATCAAAGATATAGACTGGCAGATTGGATTAAAAAGCAGAACCCAACAATATGCTATCTCCAAGAGGCTCACCTCATAGGCAAAGACATCAACAGACTGAAGGTAAAAGGACGGGGAAAACATATCATTCATATGAATCTCCTAAACAAGCAGAGTTTTCTATATTCATATCAGATAAAGGGACTTTAAGTCAAAGTTAATCAGAAGGGACAAAGAAGGCCATTTCATACTGCTTAAGTGAATTATACATCAGGAAGACATAACAATTGTAAATATTTATGCCCCAAACAATGAAGCATCTACATATATTAAAACAAACCCTTCTTAATTTCAAGAATCAAATAGACCTCAACATAATAATACTGGGTGACTTTAACACACCTCTCTCACCACTGGATAGATTCTCCAAACAAAAACTAAATAGAGAAGCTATAAAGCTTTAAAAAATTCCATTAATAATTTATACTTCACAGACATATATAGAACATTTCATCCATCAATGACTGAATACCCTTTCTTCTCAGTAGTACATGGATCCTTCTATAAAATAGACCATATCTTAGGACACAAAGCAGCTCTTAGTAAATACAATAAATAGAGATAATACTTTGCATTCTATCAGATCATAATGGAATGAAATTAGAAATCAACAATAAAATAAAAGATACAAGCTACCCCAACACCTGTAGACTAAATAATATGCTATTGAATGACCAATGGATAGCAGAATAAATCAGGAATGAGATTAAAAAAATACTTAGAGGTGAATAAGAATAGCAACACAACATATCAAAATATCTAGGACACTAAAAGGCAGTACTGAGGAAAGTTCATTGCATTGAACTCATTCATTAAAAGAATAGAAAGTGAACAGTTAATCCAGGTGCGGAGGCGCATGCCTATGATCCCAGCAGCTCATGGGGCTGAGACATGAGGATCGGAAGTTCAAAGCCAGCCTCAGCAAAAGTGAGAGGCTAAGCTAGGGATATGGCTCAGTGGTTGAGTGCCCCTGAGTTCAACCTCCTGTATCAAAAAAAAAAAAAAAAAAAGAAAGTCAACAATTAAATAACCTAACATGACATCTAAATCCCTAGAAAAAGAACAAAGCAACAACAAAAGCAGTAGAAGACAGAAAATAATGAAAATCAGAGCTGAAATTAATGAAATTGAAACAAAAAAATCCAAAAACTGAAGAAACAAAGAATTGGTTCTTTGAAAAAATAAATAAAATCGATAAACCCTTACCCAAGCTATTAAACAGAAATAGACAGAAAACTCAAATTTCTAAAATTCACGATGAAAAGGGAAATATCACAATGGACACTATTGAAGAAACTATTTTGAAAATTTATACTCCCATAAAATGAAGACATAAAAAAAATTTCTAGAGACATATGACCTATCTAAATTGTATCATGAGGACATAGAAAATTTAAACATATCTGTTTCAAATAATGAAATTAAAAATGCCATCAAAAGCCCACAAATAAAGAAAAGCCCAGGACCAGACATATTCTCAGCCAAGTTCTACCAGACTTTCAAAGAAGAACTAACACCAATCCTCCTTAAATTATTCCATGAAATAAAAAAGGAGGGAACCCTTCCAAACTCTTTCTATGAAGCTAGTATCACCCTGATACCAAAACCAAAGACACATCAAGGAAAGAAAACTTCAGACCAAATCCCTGATGAACATAGATACAAAAATTCTTAATAAAGTCCTGACAAATTGCATAAAAAAACATATTAAAAAGATAATGCACCAGGATCTAGTGGAGTTCATCCCAGGGATGCAAATTGGTTTCAACACATGGAAATCAATAATTCATCATAATTCATCATCAATAGACTTAAAAACAAGAATCACATGATTATCTCAATAGATGCAGAAAAGGCATTTGACAAAATACAGTATCCATTCAAGTTCAATGAAAAACTAGGAATAGTAGAAACGTACCTCAACATTGTAAAAGCTATATGGCTAAACCCACGGCTAACATCATTCTAAATGCAGAAAAAATGAAAGCATTCCCTTTAAAAACTTAACAAGACAACGATGTCCTCTTTCACCACTTCTATTCAACATCATCCTTGAAAATCTACAGAGGAATTAGAAGAAAGAAATTAAGTGGATACAAATAGGAAAAGAAGAAGTCAAACTATCACTGTTTGCTGATATCATGATTCTATATTTAGAAGATCCAAAAACTCCACCAGAAAACTTATAGAACTCATAAATGAATTCAGCAAAGTATCAGGATATAAAATCAAGATCCATAAAGCAAATGCATTCCTATGTATCCAGTGATGAATCCACTGAAAGAGAAATTAGGAAAACTACCCCATTCACAATGGCCTCAAAAAAAAAAAAAAACTTTGGGAATCAATCTAACAAAGGAGGTAAAAGAACTCTAGAATGAAAACAGAACACTAAATTAAGAAATTGAAGAAGACCTTAAACGATGGAAAGATCTCCCATGTTCTTAATAGGCAGATTCAATACTATCAAAATGGCTATACTACCGAAAGTGCTATACAGATTTAATGCAATTCCTATTAAGGTTCCAATGGCGTTCTTCATGGAAATAGAAAAGGCAGTCAAAAAATTCATTTGGAAAAATAAGAGGCCCAGAATAGCCAAAGCAATCCTCAGTTGGAAAAGTGAAGCAGAAGGCATCACAATACCAGATCTTAAGTTATACTACAGAGCTATATAACAAAAACAGCATGGTATTGGCACCAAAATAGACATGAAGACCAATGGCACAGAATAGGAGACACAAGGATAAACCCACATAAATACAGTTATCTCATACTAGACAAAGGCGCCAAAAACATACATTGGAGAAAAGATAGCCTCTTCATCAAATGGTGCTGGGAAAACTGAAAATCCATATGTAGCAAAATGAAATTAAACCCCTATCTCTCAACCTACACAAAACTCAAAGTGGACTAAGGACCTAGGTATTAGACCAGAAATCCTGTGCCTACTGAAAGAAAAAGTTGACCCAAATCTCTATCATGTCAGCTCAGGAACTAAATTCCCCAACAAGACTCCTAAAGCACAAGAAATAAAATCAAGAATCAATAAATGGGATGAAATCAAACTAAAAAGCTTCTTTATAGCAAAGGAAACAATCAAGAAAATGAAGAGAGAGCCTACATAATAGGAGAAAATCTTTGCCACATACACCTTAGATAGAGCATTAATCTCTAGGATATACAAGGAACTCAAAAAACACAAAAAACACCAATAACCCAGTCAATAAATGGGCAAATGAAATGAACAGACACTTCACAGAAGAAGTCTGATTGGTCAAGAAATACATGAAAAAATGTTCAACATCTCTAGCAATTAGAGAATTGCAAATTAAAGCTACACTGAGATTTCATCTCACTATAGTCAGAATGGCAATTATCAAGAATACAAGTAACAACAAATGTTGGCAAGGATGTGGGGGGAAAAGGCACACTCATACATTGCTGGTAGGACTGCAAATTGGTGCAACCACTCTGGAAAGCAAAGCAGATTCCTTAGAAAACTTGGAATGGAACCACCATTTGACTCAGTTACCCTACTCTTCGGTATATACCAACAATGACTTAAAATCAGCATACTACATGATTACTACATTGATGCAGCGACATCAATGTTCATAGCAATCCAATTCACAGTAACTAAGCTATGGAACCAATCCAGCTGCCCTTCAACAGATGATTGAATAAACAAAATGTGGTACACAATGGAATATTATTTAGCCATAAAGAAAAATAAAATTATGGCATTTGCTGGTAAATGGATGGAACTGGAGCAGTGAAATAAGCCATGCTAAGTGAAATAAGCCAAGACCAAAAAACAAAGACGAGATGTTCTGATATATGGATGCTTACACACAATAGTGGGGTGGGTAGATTAGAAGTTCATTGGATTAGACAAAGGGGAATGAAGGGAAGGGAGGGAAGATGGGAACAGAAAAGACAGTAGAATGAATCAGATATAACTTTCCTATGTTCATATATGAATTCACAACTAGTGAAACTCCAAATCATGTACATTCATAATAATGGGAAATTATATTCCATGTATGTATGTCAAAATACACTCTACTATCATATATAACTAAAAAGAACAAATAAAAAATTAAGAAAAAGAAATAGGCAAGGAGAAAGAGATTGATATATTTTGAGGAATGGGCTCATAAAATTTTGGAAAATGGGCTGGGGTGGTGGCTCAGTGGTAGAGTGCTTGCCTTGCATGCATGGGGCCCTGGGTTTGGTCCCAGCACAACATAAAAATAAAGATATTGTGTCCATCTACAAATAAAAAAATTTTTAAAAATTTGGAAAGTGGAAAGTCCAAAATTTCCAAATTAGGTATCAGGATAGAGATCTAGAGAAGAACCAGTGTTGCAGTTCCATTTCAAAAACTGCTGCAGAATTCCCTCTTGCTGGGGGAGGTTATTTATTTATTTATTTATTTATTTATGTCCTGTTTTGGTTGGTTGGTTGGTTTTGTTGTCGTATCCAGTATCAGGGAATTAAACTCAGGTCTTTGAACATGTTAAACAAGCACTCTACAACTGAGCTACATCCCAGCCCAGTCTTTTGTTTTATTTAGGTTTTCAACTGATTGGATGGTGCCTACCCACCTTATAGCCGACAATCTATAAACCATCAATTTTATTTTTCCTGCTTCTTTTTTTCCCCACATTTTTAAATTGGTGGATTACAGTTGTACACATTGATGAGATTTGTCATTATATATTCATACATGTACACAATGTGACAATATAATTTGACTAATATAACTTCTCAGAATCTCTCTCCTCCCTCTAACCTCCCACCCCTTAGTCCCTTTCCTCTACTGATCTCCCTTTGATTTTTAGGAGATCCACCCCCATCACTGGGCTTTTATTCCTGAATGTTAGCTAAACTCATTAGGCATAACCTACTGGCATCAAAATATTGGGCAGTCGAGTTACCTGTTTACCTCCTTATTACTATAGGAATGGGTTATGTATTCTTATTTGGAATTAACATGATGAGTGCTTCTCCACTTAACTCCATTCATACAATCACAGATAACTATGCTAAAAATCAACAGCAGAAGAAATACCAAGCAGAGGCCATCCCAGCATTAACAGAGAGTCCTAGGGACTGGGGTTGTGGCTCAGTGGTAGAGCACTTGCCTCACATGCATTAGCCCCTGGGTTCTATCCTCAGCATCACATATAAATAAACAAATAAAATAAAGGTATTGAGTCCATCTACAACTGAAAAAAAATTAAAAAAAACAGAGAGTCCCATTAGTAAAGTAAACGAAATGTTCTTTCTTGCAGCCAAAGAACTTTACACCAAAAACTGAGTTGCATGTCAAGATGCTAATATCAAGCATGATGTTTTGACGGAATAATTTTGACCACAATTATCTATTTTCTCTTATTATTGCTCAATATTGAAATGTAAAAAATTGAAAGTTGTTCTTCCCAAGTAAATTTTAATGAATATTGTAAATGTTTTAAAATATTCATCATTAATAGAATAAATAAAATACAGCATTAAAAATAAATAAATAAAATTGAAGCATCTGCAATCAATTATGAAGCACACCGGTGATCCACATCCTTCAGTATCTCCAGGCTGAATTTCAGTTGCTAGTTCCCTGCTTTCCAGTGCACACCTCACAGTTTGGCCCAGTCAAGTGAATCCCAGCACCAGAAATCCACAGTGGCTCTGCATCAGGACTTCCCAGTGGTTCAACATCTGGGCTTGCTTAGAACAAGCATCTGATTCAGGAGTAGTTTACCACCATCATATTTCTAAATAAGAAAAAGACATTTTGCTTATTCCTACTACAAAAGCAATATATAATTA
Organism: Urocitellus parryii; assembly: GCF_045843805.1. Lineage (NCBI taxonomy): Eukaryota > Metazoa > Chordata > Mammalia > Rodentia > Sciuridae > Urocitellus > Urocitellus parryii. The sequence goes on along the minus strand of NC_135532.1, from coordinate 101,017,846 downwards.
TTATAAAAAATCATAAATATGAGAAAGCAAAGAATATAAAAATCACTCATAATCCCTACCTCTTGGAGAAAACTACTGATTCTTTCAGGGATTTGTTTTTCAAAATTGATATGGAACAAGGTATACTATTTCATAACTTTTTATTTATACACATTTTTCTATATCATTAAATATTTTATAATATTGTTTGTGCGTGTGTGTGTGTGTGTGTGTATCGTGCCAGGATTAAACCCAGGACCTTGCATATGCTAGGTAAGCCCTTACCACTAAACTATATCCCCAGCTCTATGCTATCCCTTTTAAGGGCTGGCTAATATGGATGTAACAATGAGCTCTGAACCCAACAGACCACTCATTAACTTCATCCTTTTGAAAGCTGAAAGGCAAATGGGATGACCAACTATGGCCACTCCCTTATTCAAGGGAAGACCACAACTATAGGAAAAGCCACATGTGTGAAAGTGAATGGATAGTGATTTCTTAGTTTTTCCTTTGAATGTGAATATATTTTTTATGATTAGGAGAAGATTTCCATTTTAAAATAGAAGAAATCTAGAATATTCATGTTTGCCTCTTTGTTCTCTAGACAGAGAACAATGGGAAAAAAATAGCTGTAACTAAAAGTGAACTAAAGTATCTTCATTCATATTTTATGTGTTTATTTAGGATCAATACACTGTTTGGTTTGGGAAGGATTTAAGGCAACCATTCAATTAAAGGAAAAATGAAGATAACAAGCACAGATGCTCCCAGTCACCTGGGATGTGGATTGGTAGTACTGACTATGGGTCTAATTATAACAGTTAAGGTTATTTAGTACTTTTTCTGTGCCAGGCATGAGATAAGAACTTTATTTTCTCATTTAAAGGTCAAAACAGGGGTCAGGGTTAGTGACTCAGTGGTAAAGTAATTGCCTAGCATGTGTGAAGCAGTGGGTTCATAAATAAATAAAATAAAGGTCCATCAACAACTAAAAAAAATTAAAAAAAATAATTAAAGGTCAAAACAACTCTGTGGAGTGTACAGTTATAATCTGCCTCCCACCCCTCACCTCCAGCCAGTTCTGAAGATTGAACCCAGGGTCATGTAAATGCAAGGCAAGGACTCTACCACTGAGCTACATCCCCAGCCCTGTAATCACCTATTTTTATTTATTTATTTTTATTTTTTAGTTGTGGATGGACATGATACCTTTATTTATTTTTATGTGGTGCTGAGGATCAAACACAGTGCCTCCCATGTGCTAGGCAAGCGCTCTACCACTGAGCTACACCCGCAGCCCTTTAATCACCTGTTTTAAGGGCAAGGAAATAGGTTTTGAGAGGTTTAGTGACTTGGCAGTGGGAGACATCCAGTTGATGGCAGAGCCAATGTTCAGATCAGCCTTATTTTAAAGCCTGGGCTCTTCTATGCCATACTGAAAAGTAGCCATCCATGGTGGGCAGAATAACGCCCACACCCAACCAACATGTCTACCTTCACATTCCCAGAACTTGTGACTATGTTACCTTGTGTGGCAAAGGGAATTGAGGTAGCAGACAAAATGAAGGCTGCTAAACTAGTGGACCTTAAAACAGGGAGACTATCCTGGATGATCTGGTTTGACCCAGTGTAATCACAGGGGTCCTTAAAAGTGAAAGAAAAGTTAGAGCACAACAGAAGCCAGGGTAGAGGGATACAACCTGAAGACTCAGCCTGCCACTGCCAGCGCTGAAGGTAGAAGGGAGCCGTGAGCCAAGGGCTGAGGGCAGCTGCTAGAAACTGGAAAAGGGGAGACAATGGATTCTTCCCTAGAGCTGGCTGACACCTGGGTTTTGGCCTAGTGATACCCATGTTGGACTTCTGACCTACAGAGCTACAGGAGACATTTATGCTGTTTCAATTCACCATGTTTGTGGTAATTATATATCATCATTCTGTCAATGTCTGAAAACCAGACAGAAGAGCCGCAGTGTAGTACAGGTGTAGACAAAACAACTGCCTGCAGGTAAACCCATGATTTTCCTTATTTTATTTTTTATTTATTTTATTTTATTTTTATTTATTTATTTTTTTTTGGTGCTGGGGATTGAATCTAGTGCCTTGCACATACTAGGAAAGCACTTTACTACTGAACTATACCCCCAGTCCTGAATTTTCTTATTTTCTAAAGTACCTATAAATAGGATCACAAAGATGTGGGTCAAGTGACATAGACAAGATGATTTTAGCCTGCAGGGAAATAAATGATTTGCTGGCTTGCTAGTCCCCTGTGACCTTGTGAAACTTCTGAGGTTTTGATTTTTATTGTTTGCAGTCCTGGGAATTCAATCCAGGGCCTCATGTATGTTAGCCAAGTGCTCTCCCACTGAGCTACACCCCTATGCCTAAAACATTTGTTTTTAAAAATTACATCCTCAAGTATCATCTAGGAAAAAAGTGAATTGTAAAATATGTTTCAATACCCGAATGAACTGGCTTGCTGGATGTAGTTATTGAAGAAAGAACTTTGGTTGGATGTCACCAAATTTGAATTTTGCCTCTATCATTTCTGTTTGTGCATACATGATATAATATTTGTTTTCTATTATTTTTTTATATGCGGTTCTGGGAATTGAACCCAGAGCCTCACACATACCAGATAAGCACTTTACTACTGAGTTACATAATTTTTCTAAACTTCAATTTCTTAATCTGTAGGATAGGCTGAAATTACTATGTTAAAATATGGTCAATAAAGATTTAATCATATGACGGTCAAGAGCACTGATCAATGTGCCTAGCACAGGGTAGGTGCTCAATAAATACTAACATTATTCCTTTCCATTAGTTAAATACTGTGCAGACTTTGTCACTAGCATTGAAGAAATGCTGGTTTTTTCTCTCAGTTCTCTTTCTATGACAAGAAGCTTGCATACAGTTTATAAAATGCTACCAATATTTTAGATTAGAAATAAAGAATAAAATAATGTGGGCCTGGGGTTGTGGCTCAGTGGTAGAGTGCTTGCCTAGCACATGTGAGGCACTGGGTTCAATTCTCAGCACCACATAAAAATAAAGGCATTGTGTCCATCTACAACTAAAAAAAAATTTTTTAAAGAATAAAATCATGCATTCTAGAAAGTATGCATGGAGGTCAAACTGGAAATGTCCTAATCCAGATTTTCCAGTTCCTTATATTCTATCACTGATCCAAAAGGCTAAAGGGTTTTTGTTACTACAACTAAACTTCATCAGACACACTGGCATACCATGTAACATTTAAAAATGAAACTCATCAATCAATAAACCTCTCCTACTTCTTAACAATACTATTTTAATACAAATATTAATAAAGCATTCATACTGAGAGAGAGAGAGAGAGAGAGAGAGAGAGAGAGAGAGAGAGAGAGAAAATGAATCTTTTTTGTAGATGGACACAACACAATGTCTTTATTTTTATGTGGTGCTGAGAATCGAACCCAGGTCCTGCCAGTCCTAAGCAAGTGCTCTACTGCTGAGCCACAATTCCAGCCCCATACTTTGAAATTTATGAAAGAATATTGATTCATATATAATGCCTGTCTAATGATTCAGACTGACCACAATACCATTGATCTTTTTTTTTTTTTTTCCCAGGTAGCATACACTCAACCACTGAGCCACATCCCTAGCCCTTTCTTGTATTTTATCTAGAGACAGGGTCTCCCTGAGTTGCTTAGTACCTCACCATTGCTGAGGCTGCCTTTGAACTTTCGAACCTCCTGCCTCAGCCTACTGAGCCACTGGGATTACAGGTATGCACCACAGCACCCAAATCCAGTGATCCTTAATGGCTTTAGAGTTAGTTATTGAGTATTTTCTTGATAGAATAGTGTATAACAGTAATTCATAGTAAACAATTTGCCTATATTTTGTTCTGATGTAGTTATTGTTTTGGAAAAAATAGTCTATATGATATCAAGAACTCTAGAACGATAGTTGGGGTTGTAGCTCAGTGGTAGAGTGCTTGTCTAGCACATGTGACACCCTGAGTTCAATCCTCAGCATCATATAAAGATAAATAAATAAAATAAAGGTATTGTATCCATTAAAAAAATAAAGTGTAGTAAAATTAAAAAAAAAAAAAAGAAAAAGAAAACTAGAACGGATTTTTTTAAAGAATCAGCCAGGTTTGGTTGGTAACCAAACTTTGGTAACATAGGATTTCCTTAAGGATGAATGGGGGGATACCAGGATACCAGCTATGGCCCCCTTCTCCTTCTCAGGAGAAGTCTATATTCCCCCTTTTAAAATAAACCCTGCTTTATATGCTTGCCTTGGCATGCTTCTCTAGTGTTGTACTTTAACATGTGAGGGAGCAGAACTCTGTAACCAGCGGTATCACAAGGGCGAACGCCAACTCAAGAGTGACTATTGGGTGACACTTGATCGGCTCTTCATGGCCTACCCGGGATATGGAGGAGGGTTTGGAAATTTTAGTGGTCAGATGCCAGGAATGCAAATGCCAGGAACAGGTCCAAACATGTTCCCTGGTGGTTACTCTGGGTACCCAGCATATTCAGACAATTATTCTTCAGCTGATGATGCTATGTGGAACTATTTCACTGCTGTTGCTGGACAGGATGGTGAAGTGGATGCTGAGGAACTTCAGAAATGTTTGACACAGTCTGGAATCAGTGGAACTTATTCTCCCTTCAGTTTGGAAACGTGCAGAATTATGATTGCCATGTTGGATAGAGATTACACAGGAAAAATGGGGTTTAATGAATTCAAGGAGCTTTGGGCAGCTCTTAATGCCTGGAAACAGAACTTCATGACCATTGATCAAGACCGAAGTGGCACAGTAGAGCATCATGAGCTGAGTCAAGCCATTGCTATTATGGGCTATAGGCTGAGTCCTCAAACGTTAACTGCTATTGTTAGACGTTATAGTAAGAATGGCAGAATTTTCTTTGATGATTACGTTGCTTGCTGTGTGAAGCTTCGAGCATTGACAGATTTCTTTAGGAGAAGAGACCACTTGCAACAAGGGTGTGTGAACTTAATTTATGATGACTTTTTGCAGGGGACCATGGTAATTTGAATGCCTTGTATTTGAAAGCAGAAGAAATACTGTGAATTTGTTTGCTTGGAAGAAGTGAACTGGACTAACTTAAATTAAAACTCTGGGTGCTTTTTCTGATCCTACTTGTTTAATTTTTTTCCTAACTATGTGTTTTTACTTTAATCCATAGTTCAAAGCAAGAAAAGATAGAGAAAGATTGTTTTTTTTCAAAAGTTATCATTTTGCAAATATCTGCACACTGTTGTAGAATATTGGCACAGAATTAATTGGTGTCAAAACTTCTTACCCTTAATTTTTAACAGTGAAAACCTAGAGGAATGTACTAATGAAATTATGTAAGATTATGTAAAGAAGCCAAATGACTAAAGCTTAGATAAATTTATACTTATATGAGAGATACAGATTACACTTTTGAATTGTATTTGTAGAGGGAGGTGTTTGAGGGTCAGCTAGAAGGGAAAGTCTGGATTTTGTGCCATCTTTGTAGTAGGATTTGTTCTTTGATCACATAATCAAAGAACATAACCTTTTAGGTTTTTGCCTATGAAGAAGAAAATTGCAGTTACTACAAATGTATCCTAATTTGAATCTATAGAAAAAAAACTACAGTAGGCATTGCTTTTCCTTTTTAAAATTTTTTTGCACTGCATATTTTTCTTCAATATATTATACTGTCTACTGTGAAATAAAAAGTTCTTTAAAAACCAGAAAAAAAAAAAAAGGATGAATGGATGGCATTTTGAGCTCAGTATACTGAAACAATACACACCAACTGTGACAAATTAGGATTTAGGGTCACCATTTGAGAGTCTGAATAATTCCTCCAAGCAATCTTTATATATATATATATATATATATATATATATATATATATATATATATATGTGTGTGTGTGTGTGTGTGTGTGTGTGTGTGTGTTTATATTTTAGTTGCAGATGGACACATTATGTTTATTTTATTTTTAGGTGATGCTGAGGATCGAACCCAATGCCAGATGCATGCTAGGTGAATGCTCTACCACTGAGCCATAGCCCCAGCCCTCCAAGCAATCTTTTAGTAGGGAACCTTTTAAAACTTATGTGATTGTTTATATAATTCTCTGGAAATGCAGTTGCGAAGAAAAAATTTATTTTCTTATACCTCTCTTGCACATCCTATCCACCTCCCAATCACTTCTACTCAAATCTTCATGTAGGTCCATCTAGCCTAGGGGGAAGAGGGAAGGAACAGGGAGCAAGTACTGAAATTTGCTCAAACCTCTCCTTTTTCACATGCTCCTTCTGAGAAGACTGAGAACCACAAGGAAGTCAAGAACTATTACAGTATGACTCCACTTCTTCCCACAACCAGGCTAAGCAGGATTTATAAGCATATCTTATATGTACAAGGCCCAAGGTGGCTCCTTTAATCAGTCATGTCAACTCTTCAACAGATCCAGGTATAGGATCTGTAAGTATATCTTTAGGCCTATCTAAAGGGAATAGGCCAAATCATAGCCCCCTTTGTAGCCTGTGTGTTCCAAGAAGCCAACAGAAATTTCATTTGTATTTGTATTTGTGGCATACGGCACACAAAGCACATTTAATAATCATTGATTGAGCAAAAATACTCAGTCATGAACTTCAGCAATCTACCTCTGTTTATTGAACTTTGTTCCATCCTGCTATCAGCTATTAGAGGCTCTCTACTCATTCTCCTATTTCCATCCTGTCCTCACTTCTGTTATTGTCCTGACAGTGTTAGCTTTGCCACTTCACTGCAATTCTGTGCTGGGGACACTGTTCCAGATCCCTAAGGAACCACTCTTCAGTCTGCAGAGGCCTGCCCTAGACTCTATACTGGTCCCATGCTGACTCAACCTGGTCAGAAAGGTCCAGCCATGATTCAGGAGAATTAGCAACTGTGCAAAGTTTTAAGAAAATTCTCACTTTGAGATACATCACTGTGTCAGTCAACTTTTTGTTGCTATGACCAAAATACCTGACAAGGACAACTGAGAGGAGGAAAAGTTTATTTTAGCTCAGTTTTAGAGGTTCAGTCCATGATGGGCTGACTCTGGGCCCAAGGTGAGTCAGGAAATCATGGCAGAAGGGTGTGGCAGAGGACCATGTCTTCATTTATGGCTGGCCAGGAAGCAGAGAGAGAAAGGAGAAGGGACCCAAGGAAAGATGAACACTTCCATGATATAAGGGGGGTGACTCAAAATGGGATAGGGAGGAAGAGCATGAGAAGAAGACTACCACTAAATAGGGAAGAGAGGTGGGAGGGAAAAAGAGAGAGAAGGGGAGTTGCACAGAAGATGGATGGAGAACCTCATTGTTATACAGAATACATATATGATGTTGTAATGAGAAAAAGAAAAAAAAGTGTGTCACATTAGATTGGATAGAGAGAAACGATGGGAGAGGAGGGGAGGAGTAGGGAGGATAGGAAGGGCAGCAGAGTAGAATAGACAATATGATTGATGTATGTGCATTCCATGTATGTATTATATATCAAAATGCATTCTACTGTCATGTATGACTAAAAAAATAAATAAAAATTAAAAAAAAAGAAAGATGAACACTTCCAGGGCATGCCTGGAACAGGTACAGTCCTCCAGGTACAGTCCACCTGCCTACTAGGCTGGGCTGATTAGGTTGTATTCTCATAATCCATTTCACCTTTAACCAATCCTGGATTAACTCAGGAGTTTTTGAGGGACACCTCATAAAGGATAACAATAATTTAAGAACTTTCAATCTGAAAACAGGCTTTGAGCCCCATTACTCATACCTCCTTGTCATGTGAAGCAGATCCCAAACCACTCAGCAAGGAAGAAATAAGGAAATAGAAATGGAATTGGATCAAATGACTTGAGTAAGGTTGGATGAAAGGTTGGGTATATCTGGAATATTAAAGATAAGTTATTAGTTTGTACTACTTTTTTCTATTTTCAAAATGTTTTTGTGGCTAGAGTTAGGCATTCTTGGAACTCACTTAAGAGCAATAAATGTAAGCATATTTGAAGTAGTTTTATGAAATATGGAAAGTGTCTATTTCAAAATACTTCAAGGTAAGTCTTCTGATTATTTACCAGAAATATTATGACAGTTTATTAAGTCCCATATTAAAAATGATTGCTTGGCCTGGTGCAGTGGTGCATGCCTGTAATCCCAGCAGCTCAGGAAGCTGAGGCAGGAGAATTGCTAAGTTCAAAGCCAGCCTCAGCAAAAGCAAGGTGTTAAGCAACTCAGTGACACCCTGTCTCTAAACAAAATACAAGATAGGTCTTGCAATGTGGCTCAGTGGCTGAGTGCCCCTGAGTTCAATTCCTGGTACCTCTCAAAAAAGCCTCAAAAATATCTGCTTAATTACTTAGTACTTTATTTATAATAGCCAGAAGAGATTATATTACACATTTTAGATTTTTCAGAGTGAAAAAGATATAATTTTAGACTGGATTTTAAATTGGCTATAAACTAGGTGTTTTCCCACACAACCGGGGATTGAACCCAGGGTACTTAACTGCTTAGCAATAGCCCCTGCCCTTTTATTTCTTACTTGAGGACAGGGTGTTGCTAAGTTGCTGAGGCTAATCTTGAACTTTCAGTCCTCCTGCCTCAGCCTCCTGAGTAGGTGGGATTGAAGGCACCTTGCCCAGCAAATTCTGACCTTTATATAAACATTATTGACAATAGAAAACTGATATTTGGTTCAAAAATTGGGCAGGATATTAGACCAGGAGTGGTAGCCTATGCCTGTAGTCCCAGTTGGAGATCAGCCTGGGCAGCATAGCAAGACTCTGTCTTTTTGAAAAAGTAGTGGGAAAGGGCTTTGGATGTAGCTCAGTGGATGAACACTTGCTTAGCATGCATGAAGTCCTAGATTTGATTCCTAGCACTGAAAAATAAAAATTAGTGGAATATGAAGTCTTTTACTTTATCCATGAGCTTCCTGTTCTTGAGAAAAAAATTACTAGGTCAGAAATGATAAGCTTGTTGCATTTTGCAATCTGGCTTTGGCTTTCTGACCCTGATAGTCCAGTTTTTAGATAGGATGCAGCTCTGTATTACTGAAGCAATTGCTAACTTTTGTTTCCATAGCCACTGACAGACCTCCTGACCTTGATAATCATCTTGCAAATACATTTTCTTGCTTAGAAGAAGTGGGGGAGGAACATGAATGAATTAATCCAAATCCATCAACACTGTACCTTGCTAGTGACGGGTCTGTGGTGACATCCTCTATGAGGATAGCTCCCTGCAGGGCTTAACAGATGTACAACAATAACAGAACTAGATGACAGCTCACTTGATCTAGGTTAGAAAAAATTCAGGGCACACAAGGCTGAAGAAGTTTTTCACATTCAGCTAAAATCAGCTTAAACAAGGGTCATCTGGGTGAGAGAGAGCACTTATTCTGGACTGAAAAACAGAAGCTTCCCCCAGAGGGTGTGGGTCAAGGATGTTTTGAGGGAGTTGAGCTAGCTTTATGCTGAGGGTGTCACCAGCTGAGCTGGGGACAAAGGGTGCATATTAGTTGAACTAGGAAAGGTGATACTGGACTCCAGAGTGGAGGACACTGGGAGGAGCAAGTAGTATGTGGTCTAAGGGACTAAGAAGAGTTGGGCTGAGCTGAGCTACAGGAGAATGGGTCTATCTGGGTTGTAGGAGGGGGGGAAATATCATACCTAAGGGACTTGGAGATGAGATGAAGTAAGGAGAGAGGCCCATTGGGATTGAGCAAGGAGAAGAAGTGAGACGAGATGCACCAAATAGGAGGGCTAGCCCAAGTTTGAGCTAGAGACTCAGGTGGTAGTTCTAGAGCAGTAAGTTAGGGAAGGGACAGCCAGGAGCTGCCTATCAACTGTGCAGGAGCTGCAAAGAGTCAACAGCTAGCTCTATAAGGAAAAAGATTAAAAAAAAAAAAAAGAAAAAAGAAAAGAAGAACAGAAGCTATTGAAAAGGAGAGGTAGAGATGAGTTATCAATCTGGTTAGAGCTGAGCTAAATATTCAGTTTCCCATCATCCTGAAAGCAACTGAACCTGCTCATTGAGATACAAAGCCTGGATCCTCAGTACTCAGTGGTTAGTGATTTCAGTAGACCATAAACCTTGTATTACCAGGAAAGGAAAAGGTTAAAAGGGACTTATGTGGCAGTTTTCAAACAACTCAGTTGATTTGGCTTGTGTAAAGGTGATGATGCCTGATTTGGAACAGAGCAATTTATGTTGTGATGCTTTAAAATCCATCCTGGCACACTGCTGAATGTGTCAGCTGGCAGCTAAGAACTTGCTGGAATGCAAGTTTTTAACCATTTATAATTGACATTTCCCCTTCCAGAAAAGAGGTTTTCTAATCTCTTAAGTAGTAGGTTTACCAATTTGCATAAATTATGCCATTCTCAATGAACACGTACTTACAATATATCACTTTCCTACTATCTTTAAAATAAAGTTGTTTTTTAAAAGCAGAATCAGTTTGCAGTCAATCAGCACTTTCAAATTCAGCTATGCTGGGTGAATCTGTTCAGGGTGAGAAGAAGCCATCACTAGAAAGGGGAGAGTCAGAAAAAAATATGCCTTTTTCTATTTTCATGATCTTTTTTGAATGTATGTAACCAATTTGGTTAGATACTAATTAAATGTAAAAGAAATTGCTGGGCTGTTTCAATATGCTTGTTAAAGTTGTACTTCTTGGTTGTTTATCATTTACCTCTTATGAGAGAGCATCAAACAGCCCAGCTGAGTTCAAAGATTTCCAACCCTCCACAACCCCTGAACAAAGAAGGAACACCCCAGCGTCAACAGAATCTATTCTAAAATCCCTCAAACACTACATATTCCACCTGCTCACATTTACCCTGTTCTTGCTGCTGTTTATCTATATGAAAGTCAAGCCTGAAATCCTCCTTGGGGGTCAAGATTTATGGAAATGCCCAATGAATTAGTTCAAAATTTTACAAATTTAGTTTGGTTTGGTGATAACTGATTCTTCACACATATCACTAAAATTACAACTCAGTCACCTCTTGCCATATGCCATATTTCATTAAAAATCACTTAGGAGGGACTGGGATTTTAGCTCAGTGGTAGAGCGCTTGTCTAGCATGTGTGAGGCACTAAATTGGATTCTCAGCACTGCATATAAATAAGTAAAAATAAAGGTCCATTGACAACTAAAAAATATTTTTTAAAAATTATTTAGGATAGGCCATTAAGAAATGGTTATCAGATCCCCTCTTCTTTCAGAACAAACCACAAGTTAAATTTTGAATGAAATGATAATATTTGGTTGGTTAACTAATATACCTAGATTTATTAAAATTACTCCACTCCTTTAATGTCTATAGGACAATACACATATACACACAGATGTAGTACATGGTCTAAGAGGACTAATAAGTTTTTTTTTTGTGTGTGTGTGTGTGTGTGTGTAAATGCTACTGCAAAGTTGAAAGAGACTTTACCAGGTTCTTTCATTTTTAAGGACATTGTATATAAAGGACAAGCGTAATGTCATCAAAAGTTAACTTTGCTAGCAACATGTATCAAAATTTTAAATGTGTGAACTCTCTGACCCAGTCATTCCACTTCCAGGAACAGCTTCTAAGGAGGTTATTGTAAAGTACAGGAAGGGTACATGAAAGGCTATTCATCATGGTTTCCTTTACACATGAAAAATTGGAAATAACCTAATTATCTATCAATGGGGGAGCAGTTAAATAAAACCATCAGTGTAATTTTATATAGATATCCAAAAGGATAAAACACGAGTAAGTATATATTTACATAAGAAACTTTTGATGGAATATTGATGAATAAAACAAAAGGTATAAAAGAGTGGTCATGGTATGGTTTTATTTATATAAAACAATTTGTGTGTGTATACGTATACTTCTGGAAGTATATGCATTATTCAGTATTTTCTTCTTTTTATTTTTTTCTATATAAAGCATGTAAATACTTTTTCTACATATAAGCATATTTAAAGTCAGGAAAAAAACTATTTTCACCAAAGGAAAAAAATAAATCACTACACTGGATTCTAGTCAGAATAGAATAGTCACCCAGGAAGCCAACTGTAGCTCTTGTATTTCTGTGCCTTCTGTGGGAAAGAAAACTGTGGATAAACAGACCACGTTACAAGAGAAAATTTGAATGAATGGAACCCAAACCAAAACAGAGGTGAAAGACTTCACAAACTAAAGAGGTTGCCTTTATTGTTGTGTTTGAAAGACTTCAATGTGTGTATGTATGTTACTATATTTTCATGACTAACCAAAATATAATGTAGATTCCAAATGGCAGCAAAGAATATAATATAATTATCATTGGCTTTTCTTACATAAGTTACCACCCCATAAATCTTCATGTTAATGTGGAAAAATATGACCTGAACAGATGGACTTCATGCTGTTCTCAAAAACATGCACAGATTTCTAATCTTCCGGACCAGGAAATGAAGTCAGCACTACAGCAGTAGACACCATCACCCGACTTCTAGAATTTCAATTTAAGAAGATGATAACAAAAGCAACATTTCCCTCTTTAGAAACAGAGTACAGTGATATGTTTATATCTTAATGGAATGTGCCCTTGATATAATAAACCATAGTAGAACATTTGTCACACATGAATGCTAATTGTCTGGTTCCTGAACCTTACCAATTTTGAGACTCCTCTCAATGTGGTTCTTGGCAGTGTTTGGCTGCCTCTACCCTTGATCCTCTAGGCTTCTAAGGAAAGACACATCACTGCCTGGTTAAACCTTCATCTCATTACCCCAAGGCCTCTTATCCATGAGAATCTTCACAGAAGCAATTTCATAAATAGATGTCCTTTGGGCTTGAAGACCCAATAAAGGACTCTCTACTGAGTAATTAGCTGCTTCGAGATTTGAATACCTGCTCCACAACTTTCTAGTTGTTTAAGACTATGAGAAGGCTGGTGGGGACAGTCAGGGCAGTCAGAGTAAATCTGAGAAGGAATTGGGACCAAGGAGGTGGCCGGTAGGTCAGGAGAGAGTTACATAAAGGGAAGATGAACAAAAAATATATTGAGCATAATGGGAGCCAGATTCTTACCATCAGAAAAGGAAGTTACGGGGCTGGGGTAGTGGCTCAGTGGTAGAGCACTTGCCTAGCATGTGTGAGGCACTGTGTTTGATTCTCAGTACTGCATATAAAGAAATTAATTAAATAAAGGTCTATCAACAACTAAAAAAAAATTTAAAAAAAGAAAAGGAAGTTAAAAGGCTATTCATTTGCAATTTGAGACTATCAACTACTTAGCACCCAACAAAGCAATTTCCAGCAAACTCCCACTCATGCTCATAACCTTCCTGGTGACCTACTTAGAGAAGGTTCTCACTAAATGATCTGTTCCTCCTCTGAGCTCTGAAACACTTTTTTTTTTTTTTGAGCTCTGTTACTGTCCTTGACATACTCTATCTCTAGGTATTGTGTATATAATGGTAACCCCTGATAGACTGTTACCATTCCAAGAAGAGGAATTATATCTGTCTCATTTCTTAGTATCTCCAGGTCTTAGCTCAATACTAGACCCAATAAATGCTGGCCTACTTTGAAGAACATCACCCTCCTGTATGAAGACTTCCCGTTTTGAATCTAATTAATTTTGCTGCAGAGGTTTAGTTGTCACAATTCTGCAGCCCAAATCCATTGTGCATCTCCTAACTCTAAATTAAAGGAATCCAAGAATTAACAAAGTATCATGAGAATCTAGCTGTTGTCCATCATCATCCTCAATAGATTCATTCATCTTGGGCATCTTCACCCCTGCTTACAACAGAGGCTCAGCCAGAATTACACAGAAACCAGAGTTCCTTTTTTTAAAAAAAATTTTTTTAGTTGTAGATAGACACAATATCTTTATTTATTTATTAATTTTTATGTGGTGCTGAGGATTGAACCCAGTGCCTCACCTGTGTGAGGCAAGCGCTCTACCACTGAGCCCCAGCCCCAGCCCCAAGAAACCAAAGTTTTAAAAAATGGAAAAATAAGATCACCAAACATTTCTTCTTTCCTTCATCAAGTTCTTTAAAAGTCCAGCAAAGATGCTGATACTTTGGTGTCTTAAAGAGAAATACAAAATAAGTAAATTTATATAGTCAAAAAACAATTAAATAGGGCTGGGGATGTGGCTCAAGTGGTAACGCGCTCGCCTGGCATTCGCAGGGCGCTGAGTTCAATCCTCAGCACCATATTAAAAAATAAATAAAATAAAGATGTTGTGTCCACTGAAAACTGAAAAATAAATATTTAAAAAAATTCTCTCTCTCTCTTCTAAAAAATTAAATACACTTTAGTAAAGATGTGGCTTGTGGTTGAGTTCATATATAGTTATACATGTGAAATAGTATTAAGTCTTTTTTTGCACATAAAGTTTTATACTATATATGCATAGTGATCACACATACAGCAGTGTATGTGTGATCACTATGTATATGTGTGTATGTGTGCATGTGTGACTACAGCAGTGATTTTAAGTGAAGTTACAGTAAACAATTTAACATGCTTTGTAAGTGCCCAAAACTTAAAATGTGTGTGTGTACGCATTCATACATACACATAACATTTAAAAGGCCAAATTAAGTTTTGGTCCGGAAAAAGAAAAAAGCTCTGTGATCTCAGCTCATCTCTGACATTTCCCTACCAAGTAGAGGGTATTTCTCAGGTACAGACCAGAAAGTAAATGGATGAAACCTGAAGAAGGAGAGGGACTGAAGTGGTTATCATTCTCCTTCCCACATTCAATGGCCAGGAGACAGCGGTATCAAGGCAATACCTTTGCTACTTGGAGAATCTACTGCTAAGAGGTGAATGGCAGAAAGGAAAAAAAAAAGTAGTGTTGGGAAAGGAGATATTGCCTGATTTTATAGCCAAGATATGCAGGAAATTAAACAAAAAGGAAAATAAAGCTGTGGTCCACAACAACCTGGAACAGCAATTTACCAGTGTTTATGTTCTAAGGTACAAGATGGTCTGAAGCAAGAAAAGAGTAAGAGCTCTGTCCTTGTGATGACATCACTTCCTATCACCAATACAGGTTTTGAAAATGTTCAGGAAAAAAGTGCTCAATTAGAATGATTAGTGCTATCACCTTTTCCCTCATCAACAAATTCGAATCCCAAAGTGGAAAATTATATTTCTATTCATGTTGCCAGGAAACCCAGACTTAAAAATATATATATGTTAGTAGCTGATAAACCTTTGTTTTGTTTGTTTATTTATTTATATGTGGTGCTTAGAATCAAATCAAACACATGCCAGGCAAGAGCTTTACCACTGAGCCACAACCCCAACCCTAGCACAGACATTTTTAGCACCTGATATTTGGGAGGAATTAATCCTCATTGTTATAACCACAAACCATTAGATTGTTAGATATTATGATGTGGCTATGAGGTGTCCCTCAATTGCTCCTGTATTAATGTTAATATTCAAAGGTGAAGTTATTAGATCATGAGAGATGAAACCTAATCAGTCCATTCTAATTTGAATGGACTGACTGGGTGCAAACTGTAGGCAGGGCATGTTAGCGGTGTATGAGTCATGCCCTTAATTTTCCCTGCATCTCCTTCCCCTTTCTATCTCTGCTTCCTGGCCACAACGAGGTGAGCAGTTTTCCTCTGCTCCATCCTTTGGTCACAATGTTCTGCCTCATCTTGGGACAAGAGCAATGGAGTTGGCCACCTGAAACCTCTAAAGTCATAAGACCCAAATAAGCTTTTCCTCCTTTAAGTTGTTTTTGTCAGGTGTTTTGATTACAGTGAGAAAAGCTAACACTAATACAATAACTACAGAGATGAGTTGAGAGATCTGAAGGTAAATATCAATGGTAAGCTAAAAGATAATGAAAAATCCAGCCAATCATTTGCATAATAACTTGCATAACTTTATAAGTTCCAATTTAAATTACATTTGATTATTGAATATAATCGTATCTGTACATATTGTCATGACTTTACTAAATCTATTTCTTTGAAAAGACTCAAAATTATGTTAAGACATTTTACAAATTCATGATTTTGGGTGTGAGGGTATAACTCAGTGGTTGAGTGACTAGCAGAGCTGAGATCCTGGGTTCAACCCCCAGCATGGCAGAAAAGCAAAAACAAATACATAATGTATGATCTGTTCATTGGCTAACCTCCCTGCCACTCTTAAGTTTGTGTTCCCCTCCCCTGTAAATTTATATGTTAAAACCTAATCCCTAATGTGAAAGCATTTGGAAGGGGGAACTGATCTGGTCTCAAGGGCAGAGCTCTCACCTTTTCTATCTCCCAAGGATGCAGCAAAAGGACAACATCTATGAACTAGGAATCAGATCCTCACCAGATACCTACTATGCTGCTGTCTTAATCTTGGACTTCTTAGCCTCCAGAACTATGAGAACTAAATTTCTGTTATGTATAAACCAACCATTATAGCAGCCTGAATGAACTAAAACACTCCCCAAGTCTTATTTTCTCATGTGAATGAATCCACTAACTCCCACTTTTAATAGCTAAAACAGAAGTATCAGCCAAATTAATTAAATTAAAGCAGTGTGATTGTTGGGCTCTCTTCAGTTGGGATCTTCCACTTGATACTAGCCACTCCTGACAAGCTGTCGGACAGGTCTACTAACACAAACGGATAAAGCCTATTAGAGACTGTTCAGAAACAGAACTGGTGACTAGATAAATACAATATGATTACCCTGAATAGGTAATCACAAAAGAAAAAACATACATGACATGTAAACACCTAGAAAGACACACAGTTTCTGTAAAAGACACAGACATAAGAAATAAAAGAAAAATGAGTTAAGTGTTTTGCTTCTTGGATGAGAGAAATGAAAAGGGCTGATTATTTCTAACATAAATAAGCATAGTAGCTAGAAAATCATGTACTATTGGTTGCAAAACAAATTGTTAAAAAATTCTTGGGAAATTAATGTACACAAAAATGTAAAATGGGGCCTGGGGTTGTGGTTCAGAGGAAAAGCACTCACCTAGCACGCGAGAGGCACTGGGTTTGATCCTCAGCACCACATAAAAGCTAAATAAAGGTATTGTGTCCACTTACAACTAAAGGATATTTTTTTTTAATGTAAAATATGCATACTCCTTAATTCATTATTTTCATATAATAATTCATCATAAGGGCTGGGGCGATAGCTCAGTGGCAGAGTGCTTACCCAGTATGTGTGAGGCACTGGGTTCCATCCTTAACATCATATAAATATAAACAAAATAAAGGCATGCTGTTCATCTACAACTATAAAATTTTTTAAAATAATTCATCAAAGGAAAAACATTATTGGATGAGGTATACTGAAAGAATGTCCAAGACATTGATGTTTTTATTAACCAAAAGCCATTTATAATCTAAACATGCATAAGTGGGGTATTGATTAGTTCAAAACTTCTAGTAACATTCCAGTGAACTGACATATCTTATGTGAGAAATAACAGAAAAAGTATGTATCAAGATCCTATATATGATATATTAAATTTAAGATGCACATTATCACATATCTAAAGTTAAATGCATTTTATAGTTGATAACATCTTAGATTCAATGAAATGTATGATTATTTATGAATTTAATAATCTGGAAGTATTTACTCCAAACAAATATTTGTAGTGGTTACCTATTAAGACTGTCTCACTAGGGCATTTTTAATTTCTACTCTGTTGTTTTTTTAATCCTTATAATTAGCTATATTTTTAAACATATCCCATAAAAACAACAATATTATTCCTATTTAGCTATTCTAAGATAGTTTTAAACCCCAGGAAAAAAATATAACATGGTTCATCAATACCTAAATAACCATTCTTTAGTGTGGAGGGGTGGTATTTTGATTCATAATGGATACCAAAAATAATGTTTTCTTTTTAAGACATTTGACCAACCTTATGTATACACATTCTTATGGGTAGGTGGCTCCTTTTTCAGAACCTCAATGATATAAATTCCAATGTGGCTAAATAGTGGACTTTACCACATTTTCTTTCAGCTACAAAAAAAATAAAAATAAAGAAAGAAAAGAATAGCTCTTGTCTGCCAGGTGCAGTGGCTTATGCCTGTAATCCCAGTGACTGGGGAGACTAAGGAGGGGGATCAAAGTTTGAGGCCAGTTTAAGAAATCTTACAAGAACCTGGGGACTTGGGGATGTAATTCAATGGTAGAGCACCCTGCAATTCCCAGTGCAGAAAAAAAAAGAATAAAAAGCTCCTTATCAAAAAGGATGCATACTAATAATTTTAAAATACTATAGGCTAACCAGCACTTTAAGTAAAAATACTTTCATTAATTAAAAATTAAATTTCATTTAATTAAAAATTAAATACATCACACTAAAGGATTCAAACTAAGTAACATATATATTCCTCATACAAGTTGTAACTATGAATATATGAGCTAAAAATAAGTACTTCTTAGGAAGGAATCTCTAATCGAGTTATATCTAGCAATGAACTAAGTCTAACTAAAAAGGGAAATGAAGGAATAAATCTAGAGTTTAAAATGTAATCTCTTTTACAAAACCTTAAAATATGGTAGATTAGTTTTTATTATAGAGGATACAACACAGATACATGTTCATATATAACTAATTAGAACAAATTTAAAAATAAAAAAGCCAAAAAAGACAGATACATGAGCCTGGAATTCCAAAGAAAATATAGATATTTAGTATGTAAAATGCAAAATATTCCATATAGCATAAAATACCTAAATATAAAGTTAAATTTTTTAAATGAGAAATATTACAAGTGTAATATAATCCTTACTATAAAGAGCTCTTATAAAGTAAAAAGTATATAAGCATACCAATAGAAACATAAAGATATGAGTTAGCAAGTCACAAAATAAAAAGTAAATATGACTAGTTGGGTGCAGTGGTATATTCCTGTAATCCCAGCTACTAGGGTGGCTGAGGCAGGAGGATCCCAAATTCAGGTTCAACCTGGGCAATTTAGCAAGTTTTTGTCTCTAAATAAAAAAAGAGCAGGGGATATAAGTCAATAGTAAAGGGCCCCTGGATTAAATCCCCAGTGCTAAAAGAGAAATAAACATGGCCAAAAAGATGTATGAAATAAGCCAGTCACAGATGGACAACTATGTATGACCCCACTTACATGAAATATCTAAAAATAGCCAAATTCATAGAAAAGAATAGAATGGTGATTACCAGGCACTGGGAAGCAGGGAGAAATGGAGAGTTCATAATCAATAGCCAGGAAATTTCAGTTAGTCAAATAAATAAACTCAAGAGAGTCACTGAACAAACACTGCACCTACAGTCAACAATAATGTACTATACACTTTAAAATTTCAAGGGGATAGAACCATAATAAAAAATTTGAAAGACATGGTATTTGCAGAATTGACTATATACAAAAAGTGGACATAAATGTTCATGATTATAGAAATACATAAATATGTTCTATTCACATAGTGAAATGCAGTCTGTGTAGCAAATTAGTTTTATGATAACTAGTTTATGCAATATTATGCAATCCTTTTAGTAAACTCTTTCATGATAACTAGTTTATGCGATATTATGCAAGCCTTTAATTAACTAGTTATCATAAAACTAGTTTGTTATGAGAATCACATAATATTGCAAATTAATTTTATGATAATTAGTTTATTATAGGAATGCATAATATTTCAATATGTGGATAGAACATATTTATTTAGGTAATCCAATAATCATGAACATTCGTATCTAATTTTTTGCTATTTTGGTCAATTCTACAAATACCATAATTTTCAAAAAAGTTTTTTATGGTGGTAAGAACATTCAGCATGGTTCTACCCCCTTGAAATTTTAAATGTACAAAGTAATATGATAAATTATACAGTGAAAATTTAACAGGAAACTGATCCACTTAAAATGCATGTGTGCTCATCTAAAAGAAAATCTGTCTGCAGTATTCTTTTTCTGGTTTTATGCATTTCTCCATTACCTAAATTTCTCCACACGAGCATGATTTTTTGACAAAAAATATATATCAAAGCTTTGAAAAATACAAATGTAATCTTTAAGAACTTCACAAATGGGCTGGGGTTGTAGTGCAGTGGTAGAGCATTTGCCTAGCATGTGAGGCACTGGGTTCAATTCTCAGCACACATATAAATAAATAAAATAAAGATCCATTGATGTCTAAAAAATATTTTTAAAAAAAGAACTTCACAAACCATATACCACCAATGTATTTGAAGCCACAAGCATTATATATATTAGAAATTTTCTTCATATTATAAATTTCCTTAAGATTATTATGTAGATATTGTAATTCATATTAAAATCAACATTATTTCTTTTTGCCTAAGCTCCCTTTGAGATTTTTTGTATTAATTTTTTTAATATTTATTTTTTATGATAAAATACCTTTATTTTATTTATTTATTTTTATATGGTGCTGAGGATTGAACCCAGAGCCTCGCACACACTAGGTGAACTCTCTACAGCTGAGCCCACAACCCTAGCCCCACTCATCATACTGGGAATTGGACCCAGGGTTTTTCTACCACTGAGTTATATCCCCAGCCCTTTTAATTTTATTTTAAAACAATGTTTCATTAAGTTGACTAGGCTGGCCTCAAATTTGGGATCCTCCTTCCTCCATCTCCCAATTTGCTGGGATTAGAAAAGTGCACTATCACCACCATGTCCAGCTTTATTTGCTTATTTCTCTCTCTCTCTCTTTTCTCTCCTTGCTCCCTTCTTTCAATGGTACTGAGGATTGAACACAAAGCCTTGCATCCTAAGCAGGTGCCCTACCATTGAACCCCTCTAGACTAGCTTTGCTCTGGAATTTTAATGTGTATATATACTTAATTGCTCATCTAAATACCAAGCACTTGAACCCACAGGTTTTACGCCTTTTGAACAGATGATTATGAAAAATTAATGGTACTGCAGAATCCAGAAACACTAGAGGTGTCAAACAACAAAGATGGAGTTGGGCACGGTGGTGCATGCTTGTAATCCCAGTGGCTCAGAAGGCTGAGGCAGGAGGATTGCGAGTTCAAAGCCAGCCTCAGCAACTTAGCAAGACAAGAGTTTCAACTCAGTCCTGTCTCTAAATAAAGTACAAAAAAGGGGTGGGGGTGTGGCTCAGCCCCTGGGTTTAATACCTGGTAGCAAAAATAAAAATAAAGATGGATTACAAAAAGTTCTGGAAAAGGGGTGACTTGTGGTCCATGATAGCTTTGAAGAGGGAAGTGTGTTACGTTTGTGAGCATGTACACATATATACATACCTGTAGCCCATATGTATATATGGGAGGGTTGCGTTTATGCTCCCCGTGTATACTTTCCCCTAGGTAATCAAGCTTGCTATGTACATGCTTTATATGAGCCTCTAAGGTTAGCCACATCTGCCTTCAGTGTTATCTTCAGGAAATCAGTATCAGCCCATCTGCAAAGGGTTTCAGTGCCTGGCTGGCTCCAGTCTATCTTGGATATAGACTATTTTGGGCGAATGTGCAGATTAGAAGACCAGGCAGGCTTCGGCTCAGGAAGTCAGTCGAAGAGGTCGCTTGAGGCACTTCAGCACCACGGACACGGGCAACCCTGGTTAAAGTCCTTTCAGTAGGAACTGGGGGCAGAGCTCGGGAGCCGCCCCCGCTTCCCCCGCGGCGACCCCACGCTCCCCAGCCCTGTCCACCCCGTGCAGTACTATTTCCTGGTCCTTTCCCACTGACTCTTTCCGTCTCGCCCCACTGCGAGCAAGGTGAAAGCTTGGACCCAGATGCAGGTCCGCACAGCGCCCCCTCCTCCCCATGAGAGGTCCTTCCTGCCGGCCGGTGGGACCCTTGCTTCTCTCATCTCCTTTCAAATGCAGCCAAATGGCTGCACACGGCGTAATATTTTACACCCAGAGGACCGTCAGGAAGGATTCCTGTTTTCCTCCCCGTGGCTAGATGAGGCTGAGCGGACTTGCCCTGGGCCCCCGCCTCCACACTCGGCCATAGCTGGGCCTTTGCTCTTGTCTCTCTTGGGGAAAAGGTTTCTTCTACAAACTATTTATCTCGAAAATCTCAACCCACCTACAGTGGCGTTCAAGAGTTATGAACATGAGATAAGAGAGTAATGGCAAATACAAATTCTTGGCCGTGTTCCCAAAACTATTCATCTTTTTTCCCCTAAATTGTGTTTGAAATTGATCCCGTGACGCCACAGGGACTCACCCTTGTTTGGGTAGGTTCCTGGGGGAAAGGAAAGCAATAGTGCCTCATCTTTACCATGGAGTCTGGGGGAGGGCCCAACACCTGCGACGGTGGCAGGAAATGGGGAGCAGGAGATGGAGCCAATTCTGCTCTTACCCACTCAGTGTTCCGGTTCTCCAGGAGAGCAACCCAGAGAGCCAAGGCTGCGGGACCCCACGCAGGCGTGGTACAGAGACCCGGCAAAGGTTGACAAAGGGGGCGGGGCGCTTTGCCCCCAGACCAGCCTTTACCCCCCCAAAAAAAGAGCTCTGCCTCTTAGCTGTCAGGGGTAAAGGCGAGTTGTGAGGTTCCGGGTCCGTGCCCAGTCCCTCGCGGTGGGGCTGCCCAGCAGACAGGGCAAAGGTCCCAGTCAGTTCGCTGCTGCCGACGGGCTGCAGGAGCCCGATTACCTGCTTGTCGCGGCGAGGAAGGTGCGTCCTGAGCTCTAGCCGGGTCTGCCGGGTGCGGCTTGCCTGGTGCAGCCTCAGAGCCACTGAGGCTGCCGCGCACTTGCCAGGGAAAACCGCGGCTGGGGCTGCCAGGAGGCGCAAGGAGGAGAGGGGCGCCGCCGGCACGGACACTGCGCCTGCGCTCTCCACTGCCCCCACCCCCCACCCTGGCCGTTGAGGGAGTCGAAGACCGCGGGGGGCGCCTGGGATTGGTGCCTAGACTGTGGGGGACTTTTACTTGTGCCCTGGAGAGTCTAAGGCGCATAAACAACACCTTGGGAGGGAGCGGGTTTGGAGCAAGCCTGTCAGCAGGGGCGACGTGGTCTACAAGGAGGCGAGGAGGCAGCCTTCGTTCATTTCCATCCAACAGTTTGCGTTTTAAATGCGACTCCTTGATATTTAAAAATGTGTCCAACAATGGTAAATAGTACTCCTGAAAGATCTTCCAGCATCCCTGAGTAGAGCAAATTCCTCAAGCCAGGTCTATATATCCCAGTACCAGGCCAAATCAATACAGCCTATTGGAAACAGACCTGGTCATCGAAGCAATGGATTAGATGCGTCAAAGGGATAGGCAGGAAGGCCATAACTGTAGGCCAGACAGACAGGACGAGGCCTGAACAACCATGCTAGCTGTGGGAAAAAACAAATAGCTCCTGCTGATTTTTCCTCTGTCCTTTCAGATCTACCCTCCACCCTTGCTCTGTGACTCAGGACTCACCTTTTTGGTCCACATCAACTGTCTCCTGACTTTCAGTGGGTTTTGGAAAGTGGGAGGCACTTGCAGGAGATCAAAAGCCAGGATATTATTCAGGTCAGTCCCTTCACCACCAATGGGCCACTCTGCTAGCAGTGCTATGTTGTTCATCTGAAGGACAGTACTTCAGTCCTGTGATCTCTCCTAGAGTCCTCTCCTTCAGGACTGGGGCTGGTGATGGCTCCCAGAGGTTTCCTTTCATTCTGTCCACCACCACCACTATTCCACTACTACTTCTCCTCATCCTCCTTTTTTTTTTTTTTTTCCTGGACCTGGGGATTGAACCTCTGGGTTGCATCCCCAACCCTTTTTATTTTCTATTTTGAGATATAGTCTCATTGAATTGTCCAGGCTAGCATCAAACTTGCAATCTTCCTTCCTCTGCCTCCACAGTTGCAGGGATTACACGCATGCACCCATGAACTTGTCCTGTCCACGCTTTTTTAAATAGTTCCTTTATTAAACTTTCCTCAACTATTTCATGTTTTTTTTTTTTTAAGGTGAGATGTCTTCTAAAACCATCTTGACAGTTTCTCTGGCTCTATGCAGCCATCATGTTAGGTGGTTTTCCACTGCGTCCCCTATCTCAAGGTTGCCAAAGACAGTGAACAGACCCAAGAATATAATTCAGACCACTTGTAAACCAATGTGTTTACAAAAGGGCTGGAGATCCTCTGAGTATGGAGCATAAGAGAATTCTGTATGCCTCTTGATGTCAGGAGACATCTAGATCATTAAGGAACAAGTTCTGGTGCACTCCTAACTGCAGCTGGGCCACTTTTGAATGAGCTAATAGGACACTTAAGAGAGTCTGGGGGAAGGAGCGGGGCATACCTTATAATAAATGTGTTTAAGGAGAAGCTGTTGAGTCAGGCAATTATTGATTGAGAGTCTTCAGCTATTTCTGTAGAAAACCTAAATAATGTTCCCAAACAGGAAAAAGTAGGCAATAACATGAGTAATGATCATTGGTTAAGTTGTCCTTAGCACTGGGACACAAGCATATCAACTTCCTCTGAATCCAGGCCCTGTTTATTTCTCAGGCTTGTAAAAATAAGCAAACAAACTTGGTTTGACTAGTTGGAGTATTCCCCCACCCTTAGAAAAAAAAAAAAAAAAAAAAAAACGGGCTAGGCTGGGGTTGTGGCTCAGCAGCAGAGCGCTCACCTTGCACATGCACATGTGAGACCTTGGGTTCGATCCTCAGCATCGCATAAAAATAAATAAATAAAATAAATAAAATTTTTTAAGAGAGAAATTTTTAATATTTATTTTTTTTTAGTTTTCGGCAGACACAACATCCTTTTTTTGTATGTGGTGCTGAGGATCTAACCCGGGCCACACGCATGCCAGGTGAGCACACTACCGCTTGAGCCACATCCCCAGCCCCTAAAATTTTTTTTTAAAGAGCAATATCTTGGTTAAAAAAAAAAAAGTACCCAAAGGAACCCCCAGCCTTGGCTGTTTACAAATAGTTATTGTCCAAGCAAGTATGCTATTTGTTCTGAATACAAATGAGTCCAGAACTGAACATTTAACATGTTTCTAGACTTCCACCCTTTCTAAGAGGAAGGATCCTTTACTGTTCAGACAGGCATTAATTGTGCTGATCTAGTAAGGAATAAGGAAGTAAAAGGAACCTCAGAAGGTGAGACTGATCTGCAAGACTCAGCTAGATTTTATGTTTCTTTTAGAGGAAGGAAGGAGAAGAGGAAGAGAGCAAGAAGCATTATGAGGATGTGAAAGAGAAAAAAGACGGTACAAACTGACTCTATGAAAAAGATTTCTGGGAGTTTCGAGAGAGTAACACTAGGGATTAGCACAACTGCCATTCTGAGTGACACTTAGATACTAGCTCAATGGTAGAGTACTTGCCTAGCATGTGTGAGGCACTGGTTTCGATTCTCAACACCACATAAAAATAAAGGTATTGTGTCCATCTACAACTAAAAATATATATTTAAAAATTAAGTAGATGATAGGGATGGGGTTGTAGCTCAGTAGAAGAGCACTTGCCTAGCATATGTGAGGTACTAAGTTTGATTCTCAGCACAGTGTATAAATAAACAAAAATAAATAAATAAAGGTCCATTGACAACTAAAAAATATTTTAAAAAATAAATAAGTAAATAGATGGAATTCTTTTGTGCTCTAATACTAAGGACTTTTTCATGTCAAAAACTCAAACAGAGTTAAGAAAAGGAATGTATTTGGCTTAATAACTGAAAAATTCATAGATGGGTAACAGGGTACAAACAATTTCATTGATGCAGAGTCTCTCTTTTCCTGTTTGTTGACTTCAAAGAGTTTGTCCTCCTGTAGTGATGTCCATCACCCTCCTCAGCTTTCCTGTATTCAACTTAACGCATCTTCATAACTAACCACTCCAGGAGAAACAAGCATTCATTTCTCAGGAGTTCCAATAAAATCTTGGGATTGGGTCTCATTGGCAAATTCTGAATCATAAGACCCCACCCTATACCTTGTCTAGAGACCAAGAGTGAGGGGAAGCATCATTCTACACAAGAAAAGCAAGGTTCTATTTCCAGAAGAAACATATAGAAATGGTCAGATGAAAAAAAGGAAATGCCCACTATAGATGCCTTCCCCAAATTTTTCAGTTAAGATTTATATTGCTTTAATATTTTTTTGATCCTCCTGTCTCAGTCTCCTCAGTACCTGGGATTCCAGGCATGCTCCACCATGCCGTGTCAAACTATTATTTCTTTTGAAATGACATCATGTTGACATGAGCAACACAACCATTGAAATGCTCTTTAAACCTAAAAAATAATGTAAAATGTTTTGCTGTTTCCATACAAAGAGAAACCAGAAGACATCTTTAAATATATTTCAGTCTGCATTTCCATATACTCAGAGCTTATTATTTAAGTAAGAAGGCCCCTTTTCTGATTTCAGCAAACAACTCACATCCCTCAAAGCCCTGGATATGTTTCCAGAATTTCTGGTTACTATTGTGGTAATATTTGTTTCCTCCATCAATACCACCAACTTTTCTATCACAATCAAATACAAAGCTCTATACTCATAGCACTCCAGGCTAACCAACCAAGAATTGGTTTGTACACCCATATGGGAAGGCAGACAGTAATACCCCATTTCAAGACCATTCATACTCTCTTCTATCAGCCTCAAATACCTGGCACAAGGGCAGATATGGTGGCAGAGCTTGCAATCCCAGTGGCTCTGGGGGGGCTGAGGAAAGAGGATTTTGAGTTCAAAGACAGCCTCAGCAACTTAGCAAGGCTTTAAGCAACTTAGAGAGACTATCTCAAAATGAAAAACAAAAAGGGCTGGGGATGTTATGATTCAGTGGTTAGGTGCCCTGGGTTCAATCCCCAGTACAAAACAACAACAACAACAACAACAAAAAAAAAAAGGCACAAAACTGCAAACTTCGAAATAAGAAGGAAATTTTCTTTTTCAAAATTCAAGGTCAAGTACGTGCTTTAGTCTTCAAGTTACTTGCACCAACAATAAGCACAATTATCTATTTTCCACCAATTAATTATTTTTCCATCACTAGTTACCACTCTACCATACCTCTGCTCAAAACACCCACGTACTATGCTTCAGATTCCTTACTAAAAAGAGGAAAACAACCTATAGTCATGCACCCATAGTGACATTTTGGCCAATAATGGACTGCATATACAATGGTATATAACACATAACCTAGGTGTGTAGCAGGCTATATCATCTAGCTTTGTGTAAGCACACTGTGTAATAGTCACACAATCACAAAATTGATTAATGATTCACTTCCCAAAATATATCCCTATCATTAAGCAGCACAGGACTGATCTACACAGCCATTATGAGAATTAAAGGAATTAATAGATGTGGTTGACCTTGGGTTGTTGCTCAGTGGTAGAGTGCTTGCCTAGCATGCGTGAGGCACTGGGTTCGATCCCTGGTACCACATAAATAAATAAAATAAAAGGTATTGTGTCCATCTACAACTAAAAAAAATTATAGGTGGGGACAATTTCTAAAAAGCATGTCAGTAGAGAGTAGGTATTACTTCAGCTTCAAAACTACAAGAAAATGTGAATCCAGGGTTGATGGACCTTTTATGTAATTTATATAAACTTCTGATTATTAAAATCACAAGTGTATTTGTGATTTAAAAAACCTTTAACAAACTAGGAACAGATGAAAACGATCCCACCGTAATATAGGCCATATATGAAAAATTGCAGCAAATACAATTTGGTAAAAGATTGAAAACCTTTCCTCAGGAACAAAAGAAGGATGGCTGCGTTTGCCATTTCTATTCAGTATAGTACTAGAAGTCCTAAACGGAGCAATTAAGTAGGAAGAAATGCAAAACACCTAACTTGAAAGAAGAAGTGAAGTCATCTTTATTTACAAACAACATGCCCTTGAATGTATAAAACCCGGAATATGCTGGGCGCAGTGGTACACACCTGTAATCCCAGCAGCTCAGAAGGCTGAGACAGGAGGATCGAGAGTTCAAAGCCAGCCTTAGCAACAGTGAAGTACTAAGCAACTCAGTGAGACCCTGCCTCTAAATAAAATAGAAAAATGGGCTTCAGGTATAGCTTAGTGGTCAAGTGCCCCTGAGTTCAATCCCCAGTACCAAAAAAAAAAAAAAAAAACCTAAATATCCAAATATCCACAAATCATGTTAGAACTAATAAAGGAATTCAAAAACCAAAGAAAAAATTTACTTGCATTTCCATACAATTATGATGAACAATAAGGAAAGAAAAATAAGAAAACAATTCCATTTACAATAACATCACAAAGAATAAAATATTTAGGGGTAAATTTAATTAAGAAACAAAAGACTTGTAAACCAACAACTATAAAATATTACTGAATGAAATTAAAAATAAATAGAAAGACACTCCATGTTCATGGACAATGTTATTAAGATGTCAGTACAAATTAAAGGGATTTACAGATTTAATACAATCCTATCAAATTCCAAAAACATTTTGAAGAAATAGAAAAATCCATCCTAAAATTCATGGGGAACTTTAAGGGGCCCTGAATAGGCAAAACAATCTTGAAGACATAGAAGAACACAATTGGAATTTTCTTCCTGATTTAAAAACCCAACACAAAGCTACAGTAGTTAAAATAACATGGAACACCATATAGGTCAATAGAATAGAATAGAGAATCTAGAAATAAACTCTTACAAATATGGTCAAATGATTTTCAAGAATGGTGCTAAAACCTTTCAATGGGGAAAGAACAGTCCTTTCAACAAATGGTATTGGGAAACCAGATATCCACATGCAAAAAAAAAAAAAAAAAATTAATCTGGACCCTGACCTTAGATGTAAGAATTAACTTAAAATGGATCAACGACCTGCATGTAAGAGCTAAAATCATTAAAGACATGACTGTAAAAGCTAGAACTATAAAACTGGTAGAAGAAAACTTGGAGAGGGCTGGGGCTGGGGCTTAGCGGTAGCACACTTGCCTGGAGGGGGTTATAGCTCAATGGTAGATGCTGCCGGGCATGTGTGAGTCCTTGGACTCGATTCTCAGCACAAAATAAAGGTTTATCAACAACTTTTATATATATATATATATATATATATATATATATATATATATATATATATATATATATAAAAGAAAACTTGGGGAAATGCTTCATTACTTTGGATTTGGCAATGATTTATTGGATAAAACTCAAAAGCACACGCAGCATGAGAAAATATAGACCAATTGGACTTCATCAAAATTAAATGTGTGGATCAAAAGACCATGTCAAGGGCTGGGGCTGTAGCTCAGTGGCAGAGTGCTTGCCTAGCATGTGTGAGGCACTGGATTTGATCCTTAACCCCACAAAAAAATAAACAAAATAAAGGCATACTGTCTATCTACAACTACAAAAAAAATTAAAAAAAATAAAGACTATGTCAAGCAGGTACAGTGGCATACACCTATAATCCCAGTGGCTCAGGAGGCTGAGAGGGAGGATCATAAGTTCAAAGCCAGCCTCAGCAACTGAAAGGCTGCTAAGCAACTTGGTGAGACCCTGTTTCTAAATAAAACACAAAATAGGACTGGGGATGTGTGTGGCTCAGTGGTCAAGTGCCCCTGAGTTCAATCCCTGTTTCCCCCTCAACACCCCCCCAAAAGATCATGTCAATGCCAGGCACAGTGGCGCACACTTGTAATCCCAATGACTGTGGAGGTTGAAGCAGGAGGATCACAAGTTCAGGGATAGCTTTAGTAATTTAGCAAGATTCTGTCTCAAAATAAAAAGTAAAAAGGGCCAGGGCTGTGGCTCAGTGATACAGTGCTTGCCTAGCACACGTGAGGCATGGGTTCGATCCCCAGCATCACATTAAAAAAATAAGTAAACAAAAATAAAGATATTGTGTACAACTAAAAAATAAATATAAAAAATACTAAATAAAGGTATTGTGTCCATCTACAACTAAAAAAAATTTTTTTAATGGGGGGGCTGGGCTGGGGATATAGCTCAGTTGGTAGAGTGCTTGTCTCCCACACATAGGGCCCTGAGTTCAATCCCCAGCACCCCAAAATGGGGCGCGGGGCTTGGTATGTAGCTCAGTGGTAGAGTACTCCTGGGTTCAAGCCCCAGTACTGCAAGGGGAGAAAAAAAGAGACAATATTAACAAAGTGGAAACACAAACCACAGAATGGGAGAAAATATTTGCAAATCGTGTATCTGATAATGGATTACTATTCTGATACTTCAAGAACTCCTGCAACTCCAAAACAAAAATAACAAACAACCCAGATTAAAAATAGGCAAAAGATTTGAATAGGCTTTTCCCTAAAGAAGACACTCAAATGGTCAATAAGCACACGAAAAGATGTTCAGGAAACCATTACCAAGAAAAGTACTTAGCATATGAGAAGCCTAGGGTTCAATCCCTAAAACCAAAAAAGAAAGAGAATAGAGTGGTAATTTTTATGTTGTGTATATTTGACAACAATATAAAATATTGACTTAAAATGCAAATGCATGAACATGCTGCCAAACACATTCACCACCAACAATACAGAGCACTCCCAGGGAAAAACACAAGCTTACCAAAAGAATTCTTTTAATCACATGAGCAATCATCAATAGGGAGAGCCAAGCAGATTTTCTCTTGGCACTACTTGGTTCTCACTGGCACTAGTCAGGAGCCCCCTGACATCTGGGTGGGACACCAGGAGGATTTCCAGCCCGGGTAATCTGCCTGAAGCTTTTGGCTACAAGGCCACTCTGCTGCCACCATGCTGACCTGCTAGCCAAACCTAGCAGCATCCTCTACTTTCTGGATTTCTCACGGTGTGTGCAGTAAGTTTCATATCCCTGCCATATGGTTCTGGAGTTAAGAGGGTCAGGAGGGTCAGCTGGGCCCTCACTTTGCTTGCCTGGGCAGCGCTCCTCTTCCCTCTTCTTTCCCATCCTGTGTTGGTGCAGAACAACCCCATGAGGATTTCTCCACCCATATTTCCAAAGAGGCAGTGGAATCCAAGCCCACTCTACTTACAGCTTTCTCGGCAGTCTGTTCACTGTGATTTCTGCGGGAAAGGTTAAAGTCACAAGACCCTACCTACTTATTCCCACTGTCTTTTCCTCTTTTTACTCAAATAAAAAACCCTGAATTTTGACATTTTTTTTTCTAATTAATTCCTCTTTTTTTTTAAGAGTCCTAATCCCACCCACTTCCCCCAGTCATTGGTAGATACTTTGAGCTGATTATAGAGAAGTTCATATAAATAAAAATGCAAATAAGAGCATGTTGAGAGCTGGGGTTGTGGCTCAGCGGTAGAACACTTGCTTAGCACATGCGAGGCCCTGAGTTCGATCCTCAGCACCACATAAAAATAAATAAATATAGGTATTGTGTCTAGCTACAACTAATATATATATATATATATATATATATATATATATATATATATATTTAATTTTTTTTAAAAAGAGCATGTTGATATATTCTTTTAAACTAAGTGAAATAGATTGATTTGGGCAATAAGGGAATATAATTACTTGGGTAACTGAATAGCCTAGAATTCTAAGTCAGGCCTTATACACTTGCTAAAATCATGGGATCAGGACCCAGTTTCTTTATTTCTCAATTCTACTTCCTTATTGTTGGTTCTATTCTTGGCCCTTCCAAGATGACTGGCAGAAGCTGCTGGGCCCATGTGCTTCTTTGTTCACATGAAGGAAAGAAGAGCAAAGCACTTCTCTGCCCCCAATTGTTAACGTCCTGAATTCAGTCTGGGTGAACCTGTGCTTCCCTGATCCAGTCATTATGGTGACTGGGATAGTGTTTATTTGCTTAACAGAAACACTGTACCTCGTATTAATATTCGGTCTCTAAATCAGAAGAGGGGAGCATCAGGTTTTCCTGAAGCACATGGATCATGGGAATAAATATGAGGAAACCATTACCAAGAAAAGGAGGAATGAGTGTTGGTTGGCTTCTGATATGTAGCAGATAAGATAGGATTTGACATGCTGATCAACAAGCATTCATTGAATACAACACTAAAAAATAAAAAATACAATCAGAAATAATTTATTCCTGGCAACTCTTTCTCTTAGTCTATACCTTTCTATTGAGATCATTTTCTCTGGGAAGTTTTATTTTAAGTGACTTCCTAGCACCTGCACTTGGTGCATCCAAATTTGCTCCTGGAAGTCCACTCACATTTGATAATGAAAATACAAACATAAGGCAAGGGGGGGGGGTGTTGAATTATAGCCTGCTTTCTGTTACTATAACAAAATACTTGAGATGAGAAAGTTAAAAAGAGGAGAGGTTTATTCTGACACCATTTTAGAAGTTTCAGTTCATGGTCAATTGACCCCATTGCTTTTTGAGTCTGTGGTGAGCAGTATATCATGGTGGGAGCACATCGTAGAGCAAAAACATTTACCTCATGGCAGCAGATGAAAGAAATGAAGAAGCAGGAGCTGAATACCACTATTTCCTTCAAGGTCATGCCTCCAGTGATTGGAAAACCTCCCACAAGATCCCACCTCTTAAGGTTTCTATTATCTTCCAAGGGCTCCAAACTGAGTACTGATCCTCTAAAATATGGGCTTTGGGGAGATATTTGAGATCCAAATTATAGCAGGGGGAATCTTTCCATGAGGACAGAATCACCAGGTCTAGGCTCTTTGGAAGTACTGGGGTATAAATAGTTCACTCTGGCTTCCTGCTTTTGCTCTTCTGCCTCTTCACTTCATTACCGCCCCCCTCTTTTTCTCTGTAGTGCTGGGGATCAAACCTGGGGCCTACACATGCTCGTCCAGTACTGTACCATTGAGCTACACTCCCAGTCCCTCTTCACCCAACTAGCCTGCCACCAAATTTCCTAAATGCATTACAATTTTCTCTCTCAGTTAACCTTCAAAGAATTCTCATTGTAAAACTAAAGAGGTAATTGCTCATGCTGGTTATTTAATATTATATGTAATAATAATCAATGTGATAAAAATTAGAGTGAACTCCGATGCAGCCACAAGGTAGTTTATGAACCACTTTAATGATCTTTAAGAGATGGAGACAGGCAGACTGGCAGTCTGCCCACACAGCAGGTGGTGTTGGGCACAGGCTCCTGACTAAGGATGAAAGGCCTAAGTTCTATTGTTAGCTCTGCTGCTAGGTCACTGTGTGACCTTGAACAAACCAATTAACCTCCCCTGGAACTACCAGTTCCTCAACTTTAAAGCAGCACCTTTAAACTTGATGTTCTTTAAGCTCTTTTCACTTCCAGTATTCTAAGATTTTCTAAGGAATTGATTTTGTCTTTAACAGTTCACGAATGAAAAGTTATCAGTAAAAAGAGTTTTTATTTTTTCTAGAACAAGAAAGATTGGCAGGAGATACTCCTTCAGGCTATATGAGGTTAAAGAAGAGATGTAAGTACACACAGGTAAGGGGCTACAGAGTGATCTAGATCTTTAAGGACAAGATCCTGATAGATCCTGTTCAAGGAAAAAAATTCAGTAAATACTCATCAAAGCATGATAGCGAATACTTCATTCAGGATCATTGTGATTGGTAACAAGCCATGAGATTTTTTGGGGGGTGGGGGGTATTGGGGATTGAATTCCAGGGCACTCTACCACTGAGCCACATCCCCAGCCCTATTTTGTATTTTATTTCGAGACAGGGTCTCACTGAATTGCTTAGTGCCTCGCTTTTGCTGAGGCTGGTTTTGAACTCAAGATTCTCCTGCCTTAGCCTCCCCAGTCATTGGGATTACAGGTGTGTGCTACCGCGCCAGGCAAGCAATGAGCTTTTGCAGTGGTGGAGAGAGATTGGGCTCAACTCCAAAGGCAACATGAGCAAGTGGGAATTTATAGCCAGGGATCCAGGATGGGGGTCATTGGATGGAAAATTACTCGAAGGAAACATCAAGGGCAAGGGGGAGTCTGTCAAAACCAACCTAACAGGATTCTTGCTGTTTGCAGACTTTACATAGGAGATGATCCAGAATGAGGAGCCCAATTAGATATTGAGGGTGATCAGATATCAAGGCTGGGGGTTCTTGCTAGACTGACTTAGCAGGGTTCTTTGCTAAAATTGAATTTTACAAGAGTACACAAATGGGCCTAGGGGAAGGTTCAGGAACCTGACCAAAGTTGGGCAACAACTAGCCAATGGGATTACAGAGTCTCTAGTGAATCTCCAATAGGAGACAGAGTCTCGAGAAGCAGCATGGATTGAACTTCAGGAGCCTTCATCCTTTTTGGGCTGGGGAAAGGATGAATTTTCTAGGTTCACTGAATTCTCTTCTTCAGAAGATTTTCAGAGACCCAGGTCTTTCTAGAAACCTTTTCTACAAAAGGCCCCAATTAGGGAGGAGCATCCAAGGATTTGCCCAGTTTACCTAAATTGAGACACAACTATAATCCCAGCTAGGCAGGAATTGCCAGCCTGTGCAATTTAGCAAGACTCTGTTTAAATTTTTTTTTCTTTTTTTTTTTAAGAGCTAGGATGTAGTTTAATTGTAGAGCAGTCTGGGTATAGTCTCCAGGACTGCAAAAGAAGGGAGGGGGGGAGAGAGAGAGAGAGAGAAAGAGAGAGAGAGAAGCATGAATTAACCTTTGCTCTCTCTCAAAATCTCACTTAAACTGAATATGGTGGTACATATCTGTAATCCCAGGGACTAGAGAGGCTGAAGCAGGAGGATTGCAAATTCAAAGTCAGCCTGGGCAATTTAGCGAGACCCTGTCTCAAAATAAAAAATATTAAAAGGATTGGGGATGCAACTCAGTGGTAGAGCACACTAGATTCAATCCCCCAGTACTGGGGGAAAAAAAAAAAGAAAAGGAAAGGAAAGGAAACCTCATTTAAAATAACCAAGAAAGGCCAGACACAGTAGTATACACCTGTAATCCCAGAGACTCAGGAGGCTGAGGTAGGAGGATTGCAAGTTTGAGGCCTGCCCAGGAACCCAGGCCCTGTCTCAAAAAAATAGAAAGGGCTGGAGACGTGTCTCAGTGGTAATGTGTCCCTGGGTTCAATCCCCAGTGCCCCAAACAAAACCACCAAGAAGGAATTTAAAAAATGGTGGCAACGCCTATAATCCAAACTGCTAGGTAGTTGGAGGCAGGAGGATCACAAGTTCAAAGCCAGCCTCAGCAATTTAGCGAGGCGCTAAGCAACTCAGTGAGACCCTGTCTCTAATAAAATACAAAATAGAGCTAGGGATGTGGCTCAGTGGTCAAGTGCTCCTGAGTTCAATCCCTGGGATCCCTGCCATCCCCTGCCCCCCCAAAAAAAACCCCAAAACACATGAATCCATAGGAATTGATAAAAGGCAGAAATAACTAAACATTGGAAGCTTTTTTTGCCTGAGCAAGTGCTAAACTGGCTTAGTAGACTGGCTAAGCAGATTAGTAAAGTAATCCTAAATCACTGATGATGAAAGGTAAGAAGCTACCTGATTTCCACCGCAAAACCCAAAGTGCTCAGAAATTGGCAGCACCAGACATGGGGGGGGGGCGTGGCACAAAGGGTACAGATAAAAGGGAATCAAAGCTCTTTTAGGAAGCTGGCAGATGCCCAGATGCCTCTCCCCAGTTCGTGAAGCAAGGAAAGTGCTCTTCCCCACCTCTGTAGAAGACAGAAGGCCTGACTGTTCTTGGAGAAGTGTTCATGGAGAAGAAAGGTTTCTGTATCTCCGCACTCGGAGACCACAGGCACAACTCAGGACAGGGAGATGCAGGTGGAATCCTAGAATCTGAGGACAAAGAGAACATCTTCAAGTTTCTAGAACTAAAACAAGGGTGTGACATGAACGCTTGCATTCTGAATGTTGAAACCATCAGCCCCCTTCTTCCTCTCAACTCCCAGAACACTAACAGACAGGCCTGATTATCCAGAAGACTAGAAAATTCTTCTCTGAGCATTCTGACAAGTCCAAAAGAAAGCTTTAAAATTCTAACATAGTAACTTTCCAACTGTTTCGTTCTGTTAGACCCATGGACAGAGAAGTCCCAACCTGTCCTCTTGAAACAACTAATCAGTTTTTTATGCCCAGTCCTTAAATGGAAGAAGAGGCCAGAGATCACCATCCATCTGAGGAAAGCCTTAGAGAGACCAAATGAAATAAATAGATGATGCCAATTTTGAGACAATAGACTGTCCAGGGAGAAGAAAATAGTTTTTAAAATCACCAAATTCCTCAGAGGGATGGATATTACATCAATGAAAGAGAAAAATGGCATGTTTATAAGACGGAATATTTAAAGAACACAAAAGGAGCCTTGAAAATTAAAAATAGTAAAAATTAAAATAAACAGTAAAAAGGTGGAGAGAGGGCTGGGGTTGTAGCTCAGTGGCAGAACACTTGCTGGCATGTGTAAGGCACTGGGATCGATTCTCCGCACCGCATACAAATAAATAAGGATATTGTGTGTCCATCTCCAACTAAAAAAAATATTTTACAAAAAGGTAGAGGGCCTTGGCTGTGGCTCAGTGGTAGAGCACTCGCTTAGTGTGGGTGAGGCATTGGGTTTGATCCTCAGCACCACTTAAAGATAAATAAATAAAGGTATCGTGTCCATCTATAACTGAAAAATATTTTTTAAAAAAGTGGAGAGAGAGCTCTGTCTCTCATTAACTAAAGAACAAAAAGGAATGTAGGACAGAAAAGGTAAGAATATTAGATGACCTGATCAAAAAAGCTCAGTATTCAAATAAAAAGTCCAGGAAAAAAAAAGGAACAAAGATAATAGAGGGGAGAAAATATTCCTCAGAATAATTCAGGACCATATCTCAGAAGTTGCATATTGAAAGGGCCAATTAAGTAACCATCATAGTACTCTAAGTTAGGCCCATACCAAGGCATATTTTAGTGAATTTTAGAATCCGGAAGACAAACAGAACATCTTCAAGCTTCTAGAAAGAAACCAAAATTAAAAAAAAAAAAAAGATCAGGAATCAGAATTCTTGGGTTTTTTTGTCAAGCCCCACCCAGGTACACAGAGCTTCCAATAAAATGTATTTTGTGCTCTTTACTTTTTTTTTTTTTTTTTTTTAATTGCTGTACTGGAAATTGGATCCAGGGTCTCATGCATGGTAGGTAAGTGGTAAGTGCTAAACCACTGAACTACATCCTTAGCCTAAGTGTTCCATTTTTTTACCCCCAGGGCCTTTTGTATACCAGGTAAGGGTTTTGCCACTGAGCTACACCCCCAGCCCTTTTAATGTTTTATTTTGAGACAGATCTTGCTAAATTGTTCAGGGCTGAAGCTAGGCTCGAACTTGCAATCCTTCTTCCCCATCCTTCCTAGTCCCTGGGATTACTGGCAGTTTCCTTCCACCACACCCAGCTCCTAGTGTCTATGCTGAAGTATGAGTCAAAGATAGAGCCAAAGAAAATTTGGAAAGATGACTGTAAAAGATTTAACAGTCTAAAAGCTGAAAATTCCCTTCCCTCCTCCAGTACTCCCTGATGGGCTAGTGGAATGGATGAGCCACTGCTCACTCATCCCTCACTCCTCCGTTTGACCCCAGCTCCAACACCCAATTTGTTCCTATCCCCACCCCAATCATATCCCTCTCTATTCCTCTCTCTCTCTCTCTCTCTCTCTCTCTCTCTCTCTCTCTCACACACACACACACACACACACACAAACACACACAATTTGAGGGCATGCATCATGCTGCTTTTCTTGAGAGCAAACATTGTTAATTATGTCCCTGCCCAGGAAATAGGCAAAGATCCCAAGGGCTCAGGCCTTGCCAGTAGGGAGCTGCACTTCTTTCTGGACAAAGAGTCAGACCAGATTTAGTGACAAATTCTAAATTGGTATGAGACTTTCCCATTTCCTTGAAGCATAATGCTCCATTGATTGCAAGCTGAGTCATATATTGAGCCTGCTTCTCACACTGTCAGCGGGAAGTGTAATTCCTGAATGACTCCCAGCAGACATTTATAGATTTTTCAGTCTGTTGAGTTATAAAAGATAACCAAAGTCTTTTTTTTTTCTTCTTGAAGTCCTTTAAATAAATCTTGATCTCAACTACTAAGTCATTGAACATAATTACATACAACACACTGAGAATGATCTGCATAAAAACAAGAATTGAGGTAATGAGGATTTAAAAAAAAAAAAAATCCAAGCCAATGTGCAAAGGAACAAAGACCGGAGGGCTAAAGACTGGAGTTCCACTTTCCATTGGCTCCTGTTTAAGAGGTAAAAGAAAGAAAAATAACTGTACAAGGAGATAGGTCAAAGAAGGGAATGAGAAGAGGTTAAGGCACCAAGATAGGAATCAAAGAAAGAAAATACTTCAAGAAAGATGGCAGGCTGAATATAGTGCCCAGTCCATCTAGTCTCAGGTCTTAAAGGCAGGACTTCTGACTCCAACTATCTGAGGACCTTTGGCTGCTGGATCCCACTCTGCCTCAGCAGTGTTAAGCCAAAAGTGCTTAGGATTTAGTGCTTCCTGACACTCATCCTGAAATAGGAGCCCCTAACCAAGGACTGGCCAGAGTTGGTGTATAAATACCTCACATTCCTCACCTCTTAGCATAGCTATGAGCTCATTATGTACACCGACTCCTGAGTTCCCCATAAGAACTAAGCTTCAGTTACTAACAGTGGTAACTGACATTGAGGGAGATATACAAGAGCTTAGGCAGCCAGGGCAAAATATGGAGTGAAGAGGTCAGGGGCTGAGCCAGAACAAAGGAGCATGGAACAGGTCTTCTGATGAGGTCAACTTCCTGGTTGACAAAAGTGCTTGTAGATCCCCCCCCCCAAAAGTGCAGGTGACCCAATCAAACAGACACTTCCATATCCCTAAGCTCCTAAGTGGGGGATCCAATAGAAAAACTAAAACAGACGCTTGGACCCTGGGGCACCAATCAATAACAGTGAGGAGCACGTTGTCAGGCAGGAGATAAGGAAAGGTGGAAATTTCAGAGACCATAAAAAGAATAGGCCAAAAACTGATCCACCAGATTCCCAGCTCTGGGGCCCCTTCTTTTCTGGGAAATCTGTCTCTGTTGCTTTTGCAATAAAACTGCTGCTTTCTTGCTATCTCTGTGTTCCTGTTCTTCAATTCTTTGGGGAATGGAGACAACAAACCCAGCACCCCTAGACAGCAACAACTTAACAAAACACCATTTATTGCCTTCTTTCCTTTTTCTTTCTTACTCCCCTATACCCCCTTGTAGCATCCCAAAAAAGACTGGGTTAAGGAAAAAGCCCTAATAAGATAGCCTAAAGAGCTTTGAGAAATCAAGGTGAGTAGAGTAGAAAAGGCAGAAGTCAAACTGCTAGATTCTGAAAGTTGTAAATGAGGACTTGGATACAGAAATGGAAAACAGCTCTTTCAAAAGTTTGGCACTTAGAGGAAGGAAAAAAAAAAAAAAGATAGTGACTCCATTGGAATCTTTTCCTGCGGTCAGACCCTATGAATCAGGGTAGGTAGGGGCAAGACATTCCTGGTATTTTTCATCTGTTAATGGTAACCACCAGGTAAAGGCCCAAAAGTTAAGAAGTGAAGCTGAATGAGAATTATGATAAAGAGAAAGCTCAAGATTCAGAAGGAGTCTTCCCAAAACAAACCTTTCAAGGTTAAGGCAAGGACGACATGGCTAGATACAAGAAAGGGATTTCCTTAGAAACTTTCTTAGACACTTTTTGTTTGGAAAAGCTTCTTTTGGACCTCAGTAGCAGAACATTCCCATCCTGGCTCCCACACAAGGTAACAATTACATCTCCTAACTTGACGCATGTATAGCTCTAGAGGCACAGGAAGACTTTCCAATGGATTAGAAAGCAAGAGGATTCTAATATAACTACTTTCAGATCCTAAATTTTCTTAAATTTTTAAAATAAATTATCAATATGGGTTCATGTCCTGCAGGATGTCCTTTCCTCTCCTACCATCTTACAGTTATCCTTGCAAAAGAGAAGCACACACCTCACTCATCCTGAATCTCACTCTGCACCAAAAAGGTGTGTGTGTGTGTGTGTGTGTGTGTGTGTGTGTGTGTTTGTGTGTGTGTTGATATTTTGGTGTTGAGAAAATGACTCACTTGAATACAATTTTTTTTTTGTAAGCAAGATATTTTCCACTCTTTAATTGCCACAAAATTGGAGATGAATCTAAATAAATTATCAGCTGAGAGCTCAACAAAATAATTTTCAAGCTGGGTGCAGTGGCGCACACCTGTAATCCCACAGACAGGGGAGGCTGAGGAGCATTGCAAGTTCCAGGCCAGCCTCAGCAACTTAGTGAGCCCCTAAATAAGTTAGTGAGACCCTATCTCAGAATAGAATATAAAAAGGGCTGGGGATGTGTTAAGTGCCCCTGAGTATAAAAAAAAAAAGCAAACCAAAACAAAAAATTGTAAAAAATATGTCATAGGACTTTCTAGCATATAACTTAAGAGGTATTTAAAGCCGGGTGACATTTGTTTATGGTAAAATGTCTACTATTCCTATTATTTTATTTATATAAGTATATTTCAGGATTCACATGTATATAAACAAACAAAAAAAGGAATATGATTGATGCTGGATTGGGTCTCATTCCAGCAATAAGAACAGCTGAGTATGGTGGCACACACCTATAATCCCAGCTGCTCAGGAGCCTGAGGTAGGAGGATCCCAAGTTCAAGGCCAGGCTGAGCAATTTAGCAGAATCCTGTCTCAAAATTAAAAACATCAAAATTTAGAAAAGGCTAGCTGGGGATGTAGCTCAGTGATAGAGTATCCCAGTTTCAGTCTCTAGTAAAGAGAAAAAAAAATTCATCCACACATTTACAAACCAATTAAAAAAATTTTTTAGTTGTAGATGGACACCTTTATTTTATTTGTTTTTATTTTTATGTGGTGCCTCATGCATGCTAGGCAAATGTTCTACTACTGAGCCACAATGCTGGCCCCCAATTTTTTAAATTTTTTTTTTAGTTGTTGATGGACTTTTATTTAATTTATGTATATGTGGTGCTGAGAATTGAACCCAGTGCCTCACACATGCTAGGCAAGGGATCTATCACTGAGCTACAACCCCAACTCTATGAACCAATTTTAAAAAATAAACTTCCACCTTACTAATAAACTTATTTCCAATAAATTTTATTTTCATGTTTGATGTTATTTATCAAAGCTTGTGATATATTTATGTTGTTTTAGTTAAATGTGCACATATATTAATTTTCATGGTAGCTCAATCAGAATAAATTTTTAAATAATTAAAGTCTAATGGTCATAGCTAATGTTTTAAAATTGCATTTTAATTTTATAACATACCTTTGTTTTGTAAAGAACTATGGTAATGTGATCAATGAAAATTTTCAAGCATAAATAAATTCTGTGAAGGAAATGGAATAGCACTTTAAGTTCAAGGAGTTAAAAAAACAATATAAAATTTTGGGTGAAAAGAAAAGGTTCGTGTATTTTAAGATGGATATCGATTGGTGAGTATATTGAATTGTTATGGTATTTAGATTTTACAGAATTCATTTGAAAAGAATAATATAACAATTTATCTTAACATGATAATATGTAGGGGCTGGGGTTGTGGCTCAACTATAGAGTGCTCGCCTAGCACTTGTGCGCTAGGTTCGATCCTCAGCATCACATAAAAATAAATTTAAAAAAATAAAGGTATTGTGTCCAACTACAACTAAAAAAAATATTTTTAAAAAATGATAATATGTAGCCAAGCATGGTGGTACATGCCTGTAATCCCAGTGACTTGGGAGACTGAAGCAGAGAATTACAAATTCAAGGCCACTCTCAGCAATTTATCAGGACCCTAAGTAACCTATTGAGACCCTGTCTCAAAATAAAACAGAAAAAGGGCTGGGGATGTAGCTTAGTGGTAAAGCTTCCCTGGATTCCAAACCTAGCACCAAAAATCTATCTATATACTATATCTATATATCTGTAGATATATAGATATAGTATATAGATATATATAAAAAATATCAGAAACTATATCCTTTATCATGATTAAAATTATGAGAAAAATTTTAAATGTCAAGTTAAAATATGCAAGGGATACAGAGTTTTTAAATTATTTTAGGAAATAGGTAAGTAAAAATATATGAAGAGCACCAAGTTAATGTACTGCAAGGAAAATTCATTTTTGTTTTGCTTTGTTTTGTTTTTAAATTAACCAAGGCTCCAAAGGACCACACTCACCAAAAATCTCCTAGTACTGATAACTGCTCTTTAGCTCTGAGGATAAAACTTCTTGGCGTGAACCAGGCTCATAAAGCTCTTCGCCCATTCAATCGGCCTCATATCAGTGCAGCCTTCTCCCTCCTCCTTCATTTCCCGCTCTGCCTCCTGCCTCAACTCCAAACTAAAGCAGGCAGGATCCTTGCAGCTCCCTCAAACCACCACAGTATGTCACATCTTTGGGTCTTTGCTTTGGCATGACCTTTACCCCTCCCTATTCTCCAGGAGTTCCCCTTCTCCACCCAGCAGGGATTTTCTCCCAGAAATTGTCACTCATAATCGACCCTGAATTTAAGGCAACACCATCTCAGTTTTCCCAGAGTGAGGAGTTTCCTTGGTCAGAGGGACTCCAAAAGGGGAGACAGTCGAAAGAATCACAATTTGGCCTGGAGAGAGTGGTCCCGGTATTAGGGTGTTAACTTGTGTCTTCTTCCTCCTGAAAGAGCTTCAGAAGGCAATCACTCTTCTGTAGCCTTCCACAGTCTTAGAGCACTTTCTTAAGATAATAGGATCCAAATTCTTTTAACATTTGAGTTACAGTGTTCCCAATTACCAGCTCCTACTTCAAATAGCAGTTATGTTGTGATCTTAAAAGAAACAGTCTCCCCTAATTAATTGAACTCATTATGCTTGTATATTCAATTCTGCCAATGTATGCCTTAGAGCATCACTTCAAAATAATTTGTCTATGAAGATTCAGGGCTCCTCGTCTCCTAAAAATAACTTTGAGAGATGCATTATAAATCTTCTGAGAATATATGTATGTGTGTTTGGGGGAAGTGGGAGTTGGAAAGGTTAATTCTAAAATTACCCTAAGGAAAGTTTCTAGAATTTTCACATGTCAGCATGTGGTCAAGAGCCGAGAAACCATAGAGACGTGTTATCTGATTAAACTCCAGTATTCTATCTGTCCAATTTGTCCAATTCAATCAAGTATTTTAAAAAGCCTGTAGAGCAACTTAGTTAGGAGCACAGATTCTGGAGCTAGGTAGCCTGGGTTTGAATTTTATTTCTAAAGAGCTGTGTGGCCATGGGCTGGCCACTTCACTTCTCTGCTCCTAAATTTCTTCATTTGTAAAATGTGGTTAATACTAGAGGCTGCCTCCTAGGCTTGTTATGAGCATTATATGAATTAATATGTGTAAAGTGCTTAGAAAGGGTCTGAGAACATAGTAAGTGATGTATCAGTATTTGTCAAACAAGTCTGTGTGAAGTACCTGCAGCATGAACCGAAAAAACAGAAACTATTGTTGTGTTTATAGGCATTCTTTCTCAGCTGGAATCTCTAAACTTCCAGAGAATAACTGGATTCAACAGAAGTTCAAGAATTATTGAACCATGAGAACAGATTTTCTAACTCTCCATAGAGAGTCCTTTGTTCAAATTGTCTAGGGTTCACTGAGAAAAGATTTTATGCGGTCAGTTTTTTTTTTTTAATTGCTAAGAAAAATCTGACAATGGACAAAAGAAATGTTTTAAATAAATTGTTTTAAATTAGCAAAGGTGCCATCCCCGAGGCTTTCATCCCAGGAGATTCATTTCCATCACTGCTCTGCTTGCCCAGGAAGGGAGGTTGGCATATGCGTCTCGGCACGGAGTCCAGGTCAGCAGGCAGCCTTCCTCAGCAGGGCTCCCCTTGGTACACAGGGCTGTGAAACCAATTTTGGGTTACTATGGTAACCAAGGGAGCTTCTAGAAATTTTTCTAAAGTGAAACATTCATCAGGCCATCAACAGGCATAGCCTGGGGGTAGGAGTAGGGGAGGAGAGAGACAAAAATATACTACTGTCCCTGACTCCACCAAGTCTGTTGGTAAGAAAAAGTGTAGAACATCATTGAATTATTTCTTCAATTTAAATATGTTCTTTTGTTTGTTTGTTTCACATTTTAAAGCTTCCAAGATCAGATGCCTCCATGGATGAGTCCACTTACTGTTAGGGGTTCCCCTAATTAATGGACCAAAAGGCGTCTTACAATCTATAACTTTTGGGAACTGAAGACATTTAGAATACTGGTGTTCCAGGTGCCATGTCAGAAGCCCATACAAATGACAGCAGGTATCAAGCCATGGGAGGAGGGGGGAACATCACTCCAGCCCTCAAATTCCCCAGGAAGCTTTTTGCAAGCTCCTGCCTTGGTTCTGAATTATTTGGACACAGAAAAAGATACAGGATCCCACCATCAGGATGCTAATCGAATTGTCTTCTCTTTTTCTATCAAGTAAACCATGGCACACCAACTTTACCTTGTGATATACACAGGATAGAGCGACAGGTACAACAGGAATCGGTGGTGGCCAGGCTTCTGCTTATTGATGACCAGCATGTTAGCATGCCCTGAACCTTCTAGCTCTATGCCCAGACAGTAGGGGACAGCCCTGATTGAGGAGGCTGTGTCTGAACTGCCAATTTTTAGCATGGCTACTCAGGGGCATAATCCCTCTAGCCAAACGAATATTGAATCCTATAATGGGGGGTCTGTACATACTATTGTGCCTGCACTACATTCTTACTTGTGGACTAGAGGGATAGTACTGTCTCAAAACCAAGGACAGCAAACACATAACCCTTCCTATATCACACTTATACTGTTCTAAGAGTCTTACATCATTAGCTCATCCAATCTGAACAATCACTTTATAGTAGGGATCATTATTATCTTCATTGTAACAATGACACAGAGAGGTAAGGTGACCTACCTGCTCAAA
This sequence comes from Urocitellus parryii, assembly GCF_045843805.1. Taxonomy (NCBI): domain Eukaryota; kingdom Metazoa; phylum Chordata; class Mammalia; order Rodentia; family Sciuridae; genus Urocitellus; species Urocitellus parryii. The sequence continues at coordinate 100,972,982 of NC_135532.1, read as the reverse complement.
GCCTCCGTACTTCGTAAGAAACTGAGATCTTAACCCAGTTGGACTTCAGGAGGTAAAGGGTGAGGAGGGCTTGTGTTTAATTTTAACATCTAGCTGCTCAGGTATGGGTTCAGGCGGAGGCAGAGTCCCTGACTGTCAGGCTACCACATACGACTAACTGCTAAAAAAAGAGAAACCCTCCCCTTTGCATACTTTATAGTTCCCCTTCCACAATCCCTTCATCAGTTTCCCTAGAGGGACTAGGGATATAACAGAGAACAGACAAGCAGCTGCTGGAACTAAAACAACAACAATAAAACAAACAAAAAATCTCCAACCCAAGGCTGACAAAGGAAATGCTCTCGGAGAAAGAACATGAACTGGGGTAGTTGTCAGTCTGCAATTCCTGATCTATTCCTTTGTTCCCCACCCCCACAACCAGAATCCCACCTCTCTTTAGAGCTCAGCCTCCAGGAAACCAAACTGGCATGTTGTTTTTCTGTCCCCATCCTATTTCTTTGCAGGTAGATGAAAGCAATATCATTGATCTGGAAACACTCAGATGGGGTCTTGAAGAATGAGTAGGAGTTTTCTAGAGGGAGTTTGAAAAAGGGAAAAAGTGGATTCCAGTAGAAAGAAATAGCAAGAGCTATGACAGAGCTGAGAAGCAGACAGCATAGACTTTTGAGGATCTGGGAGTATTTTCATGTGATTAGAGAGTATAGGCACAAGATGAAGCTGGAGAGGGAGGTGAGGTCAGCCATCAGCAGGACCCCTCCAGTATCAATTGAAGAAAGTTCGATTTTACCTGGAGGCAGTGAGGAGCCCTTAGAGAATTTAAGATGCTCTGATTTGTGTTTGGAACCTTCACCCCAATGGCTGCAAAGAGAGGTCAGAACCAGTGGGGAACTGCAGGCAGGCCAAGCTGCTTGTACTAAAGCAGAGACTCCAAGGAGAGAAGGCAGAGTTCCCAGTGATATTCAATTGGTGGAAACTACATTGTTTAATGATTGGAGAAGGGAAGTGAAAAGGAGATTGCAAAGTGAATAATATTAGAAGCAGCTCAGGAAAATAATTCAGCAATTGGTACTACTGGTGTTTTTCATTTTGTTTTGTTTTTTGGTGTTATTTCAATTCTAGGTTTTTTGTTTTTGTTTTTGTTTAAGTCTTTGTTTCTTTGGGGTTTTTTTGTTTGTTTGTTTTTGTTTTTGTTTTGTTTTGTTTTGTTTTGTTTTGTTTTGAGGGGGCGTTCTGGGGAAGCAGCCCATTCCCTCACACATGCCAGACAGGGACTCCAGCAGGGATCTACACTCTCAGCTCCTGGTTCTGCATCATTTTAATTGAATTGTTTCAACCTTCTATGAGCAAATCCTATAGAAATGTTTCAAATGCTCATTCTGCTCTAGTCCAGTTGTATCTGAGATGTCTCATAGAGGAAACAGGGAACCCATCTTTGAGGAAACATGGGGCTGGATTTCATAGGCAGTTTCTTGTGGCAGTGTTAGGTGGAGACATAGCCTGTGGTGCCTCCGTGGTGCCCACTTCCCAGACTCTGGTCCCTCTCTCATGGCAAGATTCTCCAGCTGGTGCTCCCCTTCTTTGGTTGTTCAGCCTCTAATTGACTGGATCCTCAGAGGCAGGCACCTATGTGCCATCTAGTCAACGCCCCAGGGGACAGAGCAGTATCTTATCAAGGCAACTCCCTATCTACAGATGCAGGACAAGATCAGGAGAAGTGGCAGATAGGTGTCAGGGAAAACTGCTCATTAGGTCAAGGTCACCCTGGGGAGACAAGCTATGGATAACCCAGTGCTCAGAGGATTTGTTCAGAACAAGCCTTGGGGGTTGGTTTCAGAGTTCAGTTTGGTGCAGCCTCCCCAGAGACAGCACCTGTGTCTCAGTAGGTAAGAAAAAGCTTTGGCTGTTGACTACAAATCCAACCACCTACAGGGACTAGGCAAGAGTGAAATGGGCTGAAGCCGACCAGCGTCCTGGACCATTCGTGCCTCTTCTAGAAGGGGCAGCTTCCCAGCTGAGGTCATGTGGGAACACCAAGCCAGGGAAGGAAGAGCTGCCAACTTTTCAAGAGAAGGCAGAATTCAAATTTTCATAACCCAACTCCTGATTTTTGGATGTTGGCACTTAATTCATTTTTAAAATGTTGAGCGGGCCAAACAAAGTTTGCCTATGGGCCAGATTTGGTCCTGCAATTTGCCAATTCTGCTCTGAAACTTAGGTAGTAAACACTGAATTTCAACCCTCTAAAGCTAGAGCAGGAAACAGGCTGGAGTTACCAGAAAGCTGGAAACAGGCAGATTGGTTCATTGGATCTGAGAAGTCATTAGTTCAAACCCTAACCGCATAGAAGGGGAAACTGAGGCTTGGAGAGAGGTGCTCAAGGGCACACAACTATTTCCAGGAAGTGCTTGTCGCAAGAACGAGGAGACTCAAGCCAGGCTTTTACAAAGCAGCATCCATGTCCATTAGTTCCCTCATTTACTTGTATGTTTTTCCATTCACTAGTTTGTGGCTATGACTAGTACATCTGTCCTCAGCTGAACCCTGGAGATTGTCCTAGGCTTCATCTGGAGTCTCTGTTCCTACCTCTTGCCTGGAGCTAGGGCCTCTTCTAAATCTGTTGGCTCTAAGCCCCTGGGCTTCTTGACTGCACCTGTCTGAGCTCACATTGTGCTGGGCGTGACACACAGCTAATCAAGGGCAAAAATAGGACTTGACCTAAGTCTGAGTCCTGTGCCGGGCCCACAGAGATTCACTGCTTCTTGGGATTAATATCTCCCTGCATAAAGGAAAGGCAAGTTTGAATGTCATTTGGTGTATGCAAACTATAAAATAAGTTTGAATACATTTTGATTTTGCTCTTTTTTGCCTTTTTTTTTTTTTTTTTGGCAAAGGACAGAGCTTACTTATCCAGTAGGCACACAGAAAGCTCAGCATCTAGGATCTACAGTACTTTTTTTTAATATTTATTTTTTAGTTGTAGGTGGACACAATATCTTTATTTCATTTTTATGTGGTGCTGAGGATCGAACCCAGGGCCTCACGTGTGCTAAGCAAGCACTCTACCACTGAGCCACAACCCCAGCCCTCCACAATACCTTTAAAGGACCACAAAAATACTCTACTTTTAAAATTTCTTTTAAAATCAGAAATAAATAAATATGATAATGAGTATATAAAAATGAATTGACTGTATTTAATGTCACTAAACTATATTTTTAAAAATAGTAAAAATGGTAAATTTAGTCAGGCATGGTTGCACACACTTGTAATCCCAGCTACTCCAGAGGCTGAGGCAGAAGGATAGAAAGTTCCAATCCAATCCTTGGTCAAGTTAGCAAGACCATGTCTCAAAACAAAAAATTTAAAAAGGGCTGTGGATGTAGCTTAGAGTAAAGTGCCCCTGGTTCAATCCCAGAACTGAAAAAAAAAAAAAAAAAAAGGTAAATTTTATGCATGTTTTATCACAACAAGAAATGAATTTAGCCTGGATTATTTTCTTCTTTATATGAATGCAGCTATAAAATAGAATTTTTAATATTTTTCTATGAAAAAGGGACCCACAAATTCAATATTTCCCAAAGCTCATGAAAAATCAGAATTTGGCCCTGAGTATTTGGCTAATTCATATTAATGATAAGTTTTGTAGTTATGGGCCAAATCATGTGACTTGTACTTGTCTCACTTGTTCCTGGCTGCAAGATCTAACTACAAAGTTTACACTCTCTGACACAGATTTCTATCACCTACCACCTATAGAGATCGTTCAGGTAAGATGCTCAGTATAGTTGTTCTAAGAGACTTGGGTTTTTGTTTGTTTGAATATTTATTTATGTATGTATTTTTTTAGTTTTAGGTGAACACATTATTTTGCCTTTATGTGGTGCGGAGGATCGAAACCAGTGCCTCATGCATGCTAGGCAAGCACTCTACCACTGAGCCACAACCCCAGCCCTGAAGAGACTTGTTTTTGTCTGTTAGGCAGGTCCCACCTTATTTAGCACAGTCCAACAAGACACATGGAGAAGGTCAGTTTCACTCCAAAGAGGTTTTATGATGATTTTTTGGTCCCAGGGATTGAACCTAGGGCCTTGTGCATACAAAGCAAGCATTCTACCAACTGAGCTATATCCCAGCCCTGATGATTTTCTATATTAAACCAATCTTTTTCTTTGGACTCCCAAGCAGCATTCTAGTGGACCTCTCTGTCATGGTTTTTGTTCCCATCCAATCCAGAATGACTTCTGTACATATATGTCTTCCTGGAATAAGATTATTCAGTGACTTCCATCATTTTCATTATTTCAGAAAGCTTGATTTTTATGGTTTGGATTTGGAACCCCACCCCCACCCCAAGGGCCGATATGTCAAAGGCTTGGGTCCCCAGTGCACCAGAAGTGGGACTTTTGGAAGTGATTGGGCCCTGAGGGCTCTGATCTTGCAATGGGTTAATCCATTGATGAGTTCAAAGTCACATGAGCGCTTGGGAGCTGAAGCCCAGTTGTACATAGGTTACTGTGTGGGGGCATGTCTTGAAGGCTATATCTTGTCTCCAACCCTTTTCACCCCCTCTGCTTCTTGGCTGCATGAGGTAAGCAGTTTGCTCTGCCACACCCTCCCCACCATGATGTTCTACCTTACCACAAGCCTACAGGGATGGGACCAAGATACCATGAACTAAAAATCTCTGAAGCCATGAGCTAAAATAAATCTTTCCGTCCTTTTCGTTGTTTTTCCCTAATATTTTGTCACAGCAATGGAAAGCTGGTTAACACATGGATGGAAATCCCACTTCTCCTCATGGTAATGCTTTATAAAGTAACTAAAATTTTCTTTAGTTTGGCTTGGAATGGTACCAGTATGTCAGTAAATAAGTAAATTTGGAGAAAACAACTGGGTTATTCTTCCAGATGTAATGAGGTCTTTCACCCACAAGCCCTTGGGGGAAAGATCATGAATGGGTCCTTGGAAGTGAGAAGGTGCGGGGATCCCTGGAAGTGTCTCTGCTGAGTTTGCCTCAGCATTCTAGGCGGCAATGTTATTCCAGCCAGAGAGAAATTACTGACTAGCTGAGCACAGGAGAGGGGGTGGGGGAAGATGAAGAAACATCACATTAAAATTCAATGCAAAGTGAAAGCTTGTCTTGAGCAAGGGTGAGTGACTCAGCAAGAAACCTGTTTCCAGGATTGTAGTTATGCTCTCTGCAATTTCTATATTAAAAACGAAAAGCAGATTCTCATTATCTGCTGGAAGTAATTCCACTACTTACCAGATGGCAAATAAGAAACAAACACATTTGCTAGAATATTTTTTAAACCCTAAAGTGAAAGCACTGTTTAGGGTCACAAATGCTTTGCACATTTGGTCATTGACAGAAATATGGCCTTTGGCAGAATGAAAGAAATTTCCTGTTGTTAATTTAGTTTTGAATTTGAGACAGAGTCTTACTATGTTGCCTGGGCTGGCTTCCAACTTAACCATCCTCCTGCCTCAGCCTCCCAAGTAACTGGGTTTACAGGTGTGTGCCACGACATCCAGTTCAATTTATAAGTTTATTTCTGTTTGTTCATTAATCATTGCAATGCATAGTTATCATTTCACATTCCTACACTCAAGCTCCTTTCTTCTGGTAGCAGTTAGACACAAACACACGCATGCACACATCAATTTTTTTATTATTAATTGTTCAAAACATTACATAGCTCTTGACATATCATATTTCATACATTTGATTCAAGTGGGTTATGAACTCCCATTTAAAGGCAGCAGAATACAAGAGACACTAGTATGGCAGTATGTAAAAACATGGATGTATAACCGATGTGATTCTGCAATCTGTATACAGGGCACACATCAATTTTCATGAGAAATAAACACATGCATACACATATTTAATCCATTCTTTCCTTAATTGAAGTTACATGTAATAATTTATAGTATATAAATGCCTACTGTATGCTATTCTGGACATTGGGGCTATAACAGTGAACAATTAAGAGTCTTCAATAAGACAAGGGCTGGGGATATAGCTCAATCGGTAGAGTGCTTGTCTTGTATGTACAAGGCCCTGGGTTCTAGATAGGGAAGAGGGGTGGGAGGGTAAGGGAGGGGGCAGGGGATTAGCAAGGATGGTGGAATGTGATAGACATCATTATCCAAAGTACATGTATGAAGACTCGAATTGGGTGTCAACATACTTTATATACAGAGATATGAAGAATTGTGGTATATATGTGTAATAAGAATTGTAATGCATTTCACTGTCATTTTTTAAAAATCAATAAAAAAGAGTCTTCAATAAAACATATTCAGTTGCATGTGGTGTCGAAAGGTATGTGATCTGACTTGTCCATTAGCATAATACTTAACCACTCGTCCAGCAGCTGGTTCAGATATCTGGGTCTTTCCCAGGTTCCTTAAAAGCAGAGCCCAGGATTCAACTGTAAGAAACATGGAGTATTTTATTTTATTCATGTGTTTTTGGTACTAGGGATTGAGCCCAGGAGTGTTTAACCACTGAGTCACATCCCCAACCCTTTTTATTTTCTGAGACAGGGTCTCGCTAAGTTGCTTAGGGCCTCGCTAAATTGCTGAAGTTGGTCTCCAACTTGTACTCCTCCTGCCTCAGCTTCCTGAGCCACTGGGATTACAGGTGTGCACCACCATATCTAGCAACATGGAGTATTTTAAAGTTGCAGCTATAAAGGGAGCAAGACAGACAAGGGGAGGGTGCCAAGCAAACACCTGATGTTAATTAAAATCAAGACTTGGCCTGGTGTGGTATGTGGAGGGAAATCTTGTCTCTGAAACACAAATTGCATTACAGAGTTTTTTTCTGCCTTGAGTCAAGGCAACTGGCCTTTTGTAGTTCCTTATCTGTCAGTCTTCTGGAGATGGAGGCACCCCTGGGCTCTGGAGCTCTCAGCAGCCAAAGGCAAGTCTCATAAACAGACATCATGCCATAAAAAAAAAATCTAAAATCTGCCAAGCACAGTGGCACACACCTGTAATCACAGAAGTTCAAGAGGCTGACGCAGGAATATCACAAGTTCAAAGCCAACCTCAAAGGGCTGGGGATGTGAGGCTGTGGCTCAGGGGTAGAATGCTTGCCTAGCATGTGTGAGGCACTGGGTTCGGTTCTCAGCATCACATATAAATGAATAAAATAAAGGTCTATCCATCTAAAAAAAAATTTAAAGAAAAAGGGTTGGGAATGTGGCTCAATAGTTAAACATCCCTGGGTGCAATCCATTGTACCCAAAAACCTCCAACAAACAAATTTAAAATCTGGTTATGCATTTGGGGTTGCCCTTTTGCACCTCTGTTCTTGCCATGAGAAGAACTGTCCCCAGGTAACTATTGCCCTGGCAGCCTGAGACTAAGAATAAACACATATGGAGCAAATTTGAGCTCCATTCTTAATAAGGAGTCAAGAACAGGTGAACCTACAGCTTGAGGCAGAACCAGTCAGCCAAATCCAGCCAAGATCAGCCAATTTCCCAGATATAAAAGCAATAATAAATGAGTTTGGAATAATTTGCTATGCAGAATTATGTGACTCTAACTCACTGATTTATACACTGAGAATTTCTGGAGTATTCTAACCTGGCAATGTTATTGCACACTTCATACACTTACTAAAACTCTCTTGGCCTTTCCTGCCATTCATAGTGGAAACTGTGTGGTGGGCAAAGCTTTGTGAATCGGGTCTCATAGTGTCCTAGCTGTTATGAAGTTCTACCAGTCTCATGAATTTGATTCTCCTCAGGGCTTGCTCTAAGAATCTTTTTTTTTTTTTTTTTGCCTTATTGGGGATTGAACCCAGGGGTCCTTCACCCCTGAGCTACATCCCCACAGCCCTTCTTGTTTTGTTTTGTTTTGTTTTGTTTAATTTTGAGACAGGGTCTTGCTAAGTTGCCAAGGTTGACCTCAAACTTGCAATACTGCTGCCTCCACCCCTCATGTGACTGGGATTATAGTCATGTGCCACTGTGCCTGGCTAAAAATCAATATTCCTCAAGCCCATGACTCAAACCCACTATGCTAGTCAGCTCATTGTCACTGTAACAAACATCTGAGACAATTATCTCATAAAGAGAAACAGTTTATCTTGGCTCACAGCTGTAGAGGTAGCAGTCCATGATCTTGGCCCTGTTTCTTTTGGGCATGTGGTGGCACATCATAGTGGGAACATGTGGAGAAGCAAAACTACTCACCCTCATGGGCAGGAAGTGAAAGAGAGAGAAATAGGAAGGGCTGGGATCCCACTATTCCCCCAATGACCTTAAAATCTCCTAGAAATTCCACTCTCTCTCTCTCTTTTTTTTTTTTTTTTTGGTACCAGGGGTTAAACCCAGGGCCACTTAACCACCAAGCCACAGCCCTAGTCCTTTTAATTTTTTAAATATTTTATTAGAGACAGGGTCTTAGTGAGCTGCTCAGGTCCTCATTAAGTTGTTGAGGCTGTGTTTGAACTCATGATCCTCCTGCCTCAGCCTCCAAATGCCTAGGATTACATGCATGTGCCACTGCACCAAGCTGAAGGTCCATCTCTTAAAGGTTCTAAACCTCCCAATAGTGCCATGCTGAAGACAGGCCTTTAACACATGTACCTTCAGGGGATACTGAAGATCCAAACATAGCACTCATCAAGGTGGTGTTTACAGACAGAAACTGCTGAATTTTGAAACCTAATAGCCAACCGATTGCAACCACCTTCTTTCTGCCACAGGCCAGAACAAACCCATTGCACCTTCTGTACTTTTCTGTTCTGGAAACCAATGGACAACCTCTATTTTTTTCTCACCATTCTGACAAGGTCTATAATTATTAAATTATCAAATTGTGGGACCATTGTTAACCATGGTGAAAGCAATTCCAGAGGAGTAAATCAGAAATCAAATTAATAGATTCAGCAAAAATGACAGGTGAGGGCTGGGGGTGTGGCTCATCTGGCATGCGTGCGGCCTGGGTTCGATCCTCAGCACCACATACAAACAAAGATGTTGTGTCCGATGAATACTAAAATAAATAAATAAATATTTTAAAAAATTCTCCCCCCTCCCTCTCTCTTTCTCTCTCTCTCTCTCTTTTTTAATGACAGGTGAGGAAGAGGGTACATTAGCATGAGGTTGTCTGTCTAAAACTTGCCCCTTGACTCTCTCCCTTCACAACCTGGATTCTTTTAATTTCATTCTTCCTCTCACAACTAAAATTAACAAAGTGTTCTACATTTTGCAAAGCTCTTTTTAGGCAGAAAAAAATTCATTTAATTGTTACTTCTAAAAGCTAAGTAAGTAAACCACCTGACATTAACAGGTAATTTACATAAATTATCTTATATTTTGTTCTCAAAGTCATGAAGTATGTTTTACAAAATGCTAGGTGGTCTCCATTTTTTCCAGTGGAGATTAAGAGACTTTGAGTGATATGCCTAAGGTCACCCAGTGGGTTAACAGAGTAAGATAATCGGGAACCACCAGGGTAGGACACAAGGCTGGAACAACTGAAATAAACCCATGGGCACAATAACCTGTCACTCTTCATAGTATATGTCCTTTCCTCTACCCTTGTGTTCTTTTTAACAGACCCGCTTAAAATCCTCATAAAAACCACAGAAGATAAATGCTTGCACATGATGAAATTGTAACTGGGGGACCACCCTTCCTCCCCGCCAAAAAAAAAACCCTTTAGTTTCCCTTATTTCTTGTCAACATAAAAATCACTAATTTTGGAGGTCATACAGCAGGCCGAGACGTTATTAGTCTCCCACTAACTTTGTTGTAGTTAACACCTCTGATATGTGGATTATGATGATAATGGTTGCTTAGGTTACTTTTTAGGGACTTGAAGGCTACTTTTGCTGAAGAACATTGACTCTTGGTTTGGGCTTGCAGATATCTGGTGGGTGATTGGAATGGGATCTCTGTCATTATATATGTCTGTCCCTTTTGCTCTCTTAACTTTTGGATTAGGCTGTGCCTGTAGACATGTTGATTGCTTGTTGGACCTGGTGTTTTCTTCTACCACACCCTTGTTCCTTTATAGTAGGTATTGCAGCCTAAGCACCCAAAGTCCTTCAGCCCTATCATAAGACCCAGATCAAGGTACAAGTCTAAGATGTTTGCATAGGATAATGATGCCAGCCACAAGAACCCCAAGAAAGTTGATTATGACTTCCTGGTGGTTCAAATCTTATATAAGAACAAACATCTTTTGGAACTTTGCCCCTGGCTAATGGAAATTACCAAATCCTAGCCCACCCCAGCGAATCAATAAAAGCTTGTATCTTCCTTTGTTTAGAGAGCAGCCTGGTTCTTTGATCAATGCTATCTCCCTTTAGCCAAGCCCCAATTAAAGACTTGCCTCTATATTTATGTTCACTTGACTCTTTCATTTCTATTGTCACCAAGTCAAAAGTTTCTGTCTCTGGTATCAGAAGAATTGAACCAGGAATGAGGACTCCTTAATCTTGATTAGTGTTCTTGCCTCTGCATAAAAGGATGTCCTCCCAACCCAAGGTGTCCAATTCTCTTCACTATTCAGTAGTCACAGAATCTTATTTCCTTACTTCAGAGGACAGATTAAGTGAGATTTAATGTGCCAGAAGATCTAGGATTGGAATCCAAACCTTGTGACTCAAGTTGAAGGCATATTCCAGAGTACCAGGCTGCCCCAGTTCTTGGCAGATGTAAATATTCTTTTGCCAAGGGAAGAATATTTGTTTTACAAGGTCAGCCACACACTGTAAAAGAAATCTTGCCTGGTGACCATCCAGTGTATCCTCATTTACACATCTGGAGTATCCCTAAAGACTCCCGTCAGCTTTGGAGAACACCAAGTTCTGTGCCCTTTGTCATGTCTCCTTGGAGTGTTAAAGTGATCACGTGTTCCACTCAAAACAGAATTTGGACAAAATGGGGGCCAATTTCTGTGCTGACCTGGTCAGTTCTGCCCCCAACCACTTGCTGAAAGTAGCCTGAATGCATGCTGCCTGTTCTTGCTCACAACCCCTGTTGGCACTGTATCGCATCCATCTCAAGGAGCCAGCAGGCTAGGGGCCAGAAGATCCCATTAAGGAACATGAAATGTGCCTTACTGCTTCTTTGTTGCTGTCAAGAAGATGAAACTAACTAATAAAGAATTTTTGGAAGTAGAGAATAGTAACTGAACCAAAAGTTCAATAGAAAGCATCATTTTTTTTAAAGGTGATAAAATCCAAATTTTAAGAAAGAAGTTTCAAGTTGTTGCTCAGTTGGCTTTATGAGTGATGCCTCTTTCCTTTCTCCACACCCCAAAGTCTGAAAATGTTATTTCTGAGTATTTCCAAGTATTAGCAATATTTTTGTGGGTCTATTTAGCAAAGCACTAGAAATTACAATAGAACTTTAAAGTTTGGAATTGGAATTTCCTTTTTTTGGTACTAAGGATTGAACCCAGGGATTCTTAACCACTAAGCCACTTCCCCAGCCCTTTTTTGTACTTTTTTTTTTTTTTTTTAAGAGACAGGGTCTCCCTGAGTTGCTTAGAGCCTTGCTTTGCTGAGGCTGGCTTTGAACTTATGATCCTCCTGCCTCAGCCTCCCTAGCCACTGGGATTACAGGTGTGCTCCACCATGCCTGGCTCCGGAATTAGAATTTTCAACTATACTGTTTTTTTTTTTTTTAATACAATGCCAAAGGCTACCTTTTTACATCTAGACTGCTGAGCCAGCTCTGTTGAGATTCTCCTTTGTGAATGTCAGGGATATGATGATCCACCATTCAAATACTCCTTCAATGCAGGATTATTTCCCAGCTGCTAGGAATGCTGTTGGCAGATAATTCTTCAGCCATCAGCTTCTTCAGGGATTGTCTCATTAGTAGAAATTAGCCTCTCTCAAGGTCATAGTGTTTCAGGACTAGCCATTTCCAATAACTAAAGATGAAAGAAATAAAATCTGGCTCCTTAGCCCAACTTGGGAAAACTCTGAAGGGCTATTTTCACTCCAGAACATGTCATTACCACCCAAAGTGGGGGTAATGACAAAAGTTAGGTTTCCTCTTGGTATTTGTTGTACATTCTGTGCATCTTGACAAATGTATGGTGATATTATATACAATATTATAGTGTCATGCAGAGAAATTTCACCGCTCTAAAAATCCTCTGTGCTCTGCCTACTCATCTCTCTCTCATCTCCAAACTCTGGCAACCACTGATTCTTTTACTGTCTACATATTTTGGCTTTTCCCGAACATCATATGGTTGGAATCAAACAGTATGTAGCCTTTTCAGATTGGCTTCTTTCACTTAGTAATGTGAATTTAAGATTACATCATTTCCTTTCATGGCTAGATGTCTTATTTCTCTTTGGTGTCAAATATAGTTGCATTGTTGGGATATTACAGTTTATTATCCATTTATTGATTGAAGGACATCTGAGTTGCCTCCAAGTTTTGGTAATTACGAATAAAGCTGCTATAAAATCTGTGTGTAGGTTTTTGTGTAGACATAAATTTTCAACTTATTTGGGTAGCTACCAAAGAGTGCAATTGCTGGATCATATGGCAAGAGTATGTTTAGTTTTATAAGAAACTCCAAACTGTTTTCTATGGTGTTCCTTCCAATAATAAGTGAGGGCTCCTGTTTTTCCACATCCCTTCTAGTACTTTGAATTTTGTTCATTCTAATAGGTATGTAGTAGTATCTCATTGTTATTTTTATTAGCAAGTCCCTAATTCCTTAATATGATGTTGAACATCTTTTCATATGATAAACAGGTGGCTTATTTGCCATATTTGGTGAGGTATGTACTAAAGTCTTTGACTCATTTTCTATTGAATTTTTTTATTCTCTTATTATTGAGTTCTTTGTATATTTTGGATAAAGTCTTTTATTAGATATTTCTTTTGCAAATACTTTTTTCAATCTTTATTTTCACAACAATGTCCCCCATGAAGTAGAAATTTTTTTATTTTAATAAAGTCTAGCTTTCATTGATCATAGCTTTGATGTTGTATCTAAGAAAGTCTGTCCTGCTCAAAGTCATCTAGGTTTTCTCCTATGTTGTCATTGAAGAATTTTATAATTTTCTGTGTACTTTTAAATGGCCCATTTTTTATTTAATTTTTGAGAATATAGAGGTCTGTGTCTAGATTTATTTATTTATTTATTTTGCATGTGGATCTTGTTTCAGAACCATTTTTTGAAAAGACTATCTTTGTTCCATTGAATTCCCTTTGATCCTTTGTTAAGGCTCAGTGTGGGCTTGTTTCTGAGCTCTCTGTTCTGTTCCACTAATCTTTATGTCTATTCCTTCATCAGTACCACACTGTCTTGATTACTGTAGTTTTGTAGTATGTTTTGAAGTTGGGTAGCACCTGTTCTCTGATTTCATTCTATTCCTTCAATGTTGACTATTCTGGATTTTTCTCTCCATATAAACTACAAAGTTAGTTTGTCAATAATCACAAAATAACTTGCTTTAATTTTGGTTGAGGTTGTGTTGAATCTATAAATCAAATTGGGAAGAAGTGTCATCTGGGTAATATTGAGTCTTTCTATCCACATGTACCAAATGTCTCTCCACAGTTTTCTCACATATACTTTGTTAGGTTTATTCCTATATTCCTTTTTTTTTTCAGGGGTGGGGTGTTAATGTAAGTGTGTAATGTAAATTAGTTCCAGAAGCATGTTTCATTTGTTTGCTTTTGTTTTTCATTTGTTTTATGCTTCTTTTGGGTTTCTACACAGACCTGTCATCTCGGAACAAAACCAGGTTAATTTCTTCCTTCTCAATCTGTATACTACCTCGTCTTTCTTTCTCTCCTTTCTTCCTTCTTTTCTTTCTCTCCTCTTACTACATTACCTAGGATTTCCAGTAGAGGGTAGAAAAGTGGTGGTGAGAGAGACATTCTTATCTTGCTCCTGATCTCAGGGGCAAGTTTCAAGTTGCTCATTATTAAGTATGATGGTAACTGTGGGTTTTTGTAGATGTTCTTTATCAAACTAGGAAGGACACCTTCTATTTATAACAAATGGATTTTGGATATTTTCAAATGCTTATTCTATATCTATAACTGCCTACAAATCAATAAGGGAGACCCAGAAAAGGAAATCCTGCTGACATCTTGTTATCATACTTCTAACCTCCAGAACTGTGAGAAAATAAATTTCTCTTGTTAAAGACACCCAATCTATCAGTCTATGATGCTTTGTTGTGGCCGCTCTAGAATGTAATCTTAAATTCTTTTCAGCTTGTGATGTACCAATTCATTCATGGGTACATTGTTAATGTCTTAGTTGCAGCAATATGTTATCTTTGTTCACGTCAACATATAACATCAAATCATCAGGAAATTTAAATACAGCTGGGTGCAGTGGTGCATGCCTGTAATCCCAGTGACTCAGGAGGCTGAGGCAGAAGGATCCCAAGTTCCAAGGCAGACTCAGCAACTTAGCAAGGCCCTAAGCAACTCAGCGAGATCCTGTCTCTAAATAAAATACAAATTAGGGCTGGGGATGTGGCTCAGTGGTTAAGCTTATGGGTCTAATTTCCAGTACCAATAAATAAATAAATAAAATTTTAAAATTAAATACAGACATTCTAATAAATTCTACCTCATAGAAGTCCCACCATAAATATTTTATAAGTGTATTAGATATTTATAAATGCAAATGTTACATCATTAAGAATATTTCCAACATTCATGGATCAGAGCAGAATTACCTGTCCAGGAGCAGTGGTGTGAACCTTTAAAACCAGTGAACTTGGGGAGGCTGAAACAGGAGGATCAAAAGTTCTAGGCCAGGCTTAGCAATTTATCAAGACCCAGTCTCTAAATAAAGAATAAAAAGGGCTGAGAAAGCAGCTCAGAGGTAAAGCACTCCTGGGTTCAATCCCCAATCACCCCTCCCAAATAGAATTACCTGCTTACCAATGATTATGTGTAATGATCAGTAAAATATTCTGCAGACTAACATTTGGGTATATACATTCCAATCCATATTCTCAGTACCTGTACACTTCCATTGCCAGGTTCTGTCCACAATTTCACATAGTGATGCATCCTCTAACCCTGAATCTTCATTTGAGTAAGCACTGTGGACAATAGGGGTTTCCCTGGAAGCCACTGCTAACCAGGACAGCAAGTAATATTGTTTATGGAGCTCACTAAGGGGCACATGAATCACCTCACTAAATGCAAACTAAATGCATCCCCAACTCAACTTTCCTTTATTTTTTTAATATTTATTTTTTAGTTGTAGTTGGACAAAATACCTTTATTTTTAAATTTATTTTTATGTGGTGCTGAGGATCGAACCCAGGGCCTCACATGTGCTAGGCAAGTGCTCTACCACTGAGCCACAACTTTCTTTTAACTGAATCCCCAAAGTGCTTTTGAGCACCCTACACAATTCAAGAAATGTGACAGGAGAATTTCAAATGGAAAGAGACATTAGTCTTTTATTTTTCAAGGCTTACCACAATATATGACTATAAGAATACTACTGGGGTTCTTCCTAAAGTTCTGGAAGTCCTGAAGCTTGTGCTTTAATAGTTTTACAATAAGTCAGCCTTTGCCATTGTAAGAGTCTCATGCCTGATGCTAGTCAGGAATTTACAAGATGGTCCTCTGTGTTAGCTTTTTCTCATTATAACAAAACGCATGCACACTTAACTTACAAGGATGGAAGTTTTATTTTGGCTCATGGTTTTGGAGGTTCCCATTCACAACTGAGCAGTCGCACTTCTTTGGGCCTCTGATAAGGCAGCATATCATAGCAGAGAAGAGTGTTCACCTCATCAGCCAGGAAGCAAAAGAGGAAGAAAAGGCCACGGTCTCAAAATCCCCTTCAAGCTCATGCCTACAATGACTTAAAAGCCTCCCACTAGACCCCAAGTCCGCTGTAACTCACAATAAACAACACCAACCTGGGGACCATAACTATAACACAGAGATCTTTGGGGGCTTTATACAAACTATAATATACTCTCACCTGTTTTCTCCTACCATCTCATGATGGTCTTTTCTCACTCAGATCAATGTTATATTCCACTATAACAGTATCCAAATCAGTGGATATGTCAAGAATTTGGTGCCTTTGTCTTTACCCACAGCCTCTTTCTGGTTGGGTTCATCAGTCTTCCCTCTGAACCTTTCTAGTTTGCATCCTGATCATCCCTCACAATTCTCAAAATAGGATGTGACACCTTTGTCCCTTACTTTCACACTTGAACAGACCCTGACAGGAGAAGAATCATGGAGGAGTCAGAGTCGCGGTGACCAAGGATGGGAAACTAGAAACAAAACAGCTCAAGTCAGGAGGAAAGGCTGGCTGGGTTTAAAATATGATCTTCTTTTATTTATTTTATTTTTAAATTAATCTCATGTGTATAAAAAAATAATGTAGTCAGGATTTACATGGAAAATAAGAATCTTTCTCACTCCAAAGACCTAATCCTTTACCCCAAAGTTAATCATTAACCACAGTTCAGTGATTTCCTGTGTGTGTATTTGAAGGATTAGTTTTAAGGGAGAGATGATCACTCTGGCTTGAGACATTAAGTTGAGAATAATGATGATACAGCTTGGTGGCAATGTTCCAAGAAACAGTTAGATATTTTAAATAGGCAATTGGAAAAGTGAGAACTAACAGGTAGATCTAGACTCTTTTATTTTTTTGCATTGCTAATGGTGTGTGTGAGAGAGAAATGAGAGGTAGGGGGGAAAAGAGGACAATTCTTATCTGTAAGGAACACCAACATTTAGGAGACAACCAAGGAAGTAAGTCCCTTGAAGAGACAAAAGCAATAGTCAGTGAAGTGAAAGAAATTGAGAAATGCTTCTTTGTTTAGTAGCATTGGAAACTTTGCTTCCCTGAGAAAATACAATATACAGATAGCTAGCAGCCAGTACTTCTAGCAACAAGAAAACTTAGAGCAAACATACTGTTTTGTGTGATATTTTATGGTAGAACTTTCTATTCCTTGCCCTTGGTCACTAGTCCCCTATTAATTTCTATGTGCTAGACTTTGAGCCTTTTTTCTGTCTAGAGATGTGAAGACTATAAGCTCTCCTCAAACTTCAGCTTTTTTTTCCTTTTTCTTTTTTTAAATATATTTTTTAGTTGTAAATGGACATAATGCCTTTATTTATTTTATTGTATTTATTTTTATGTGGAGCTGAGAATTGAATCCAGTGCCTCACACGTGCTAGGCAGGCACTCTACCACACTGAGCCACAACCCCAGCCCACCTCAGCTTTTATTTTCTGTTCTACCACCATTGCAGAACCTCCCTCCTGTTTCATATGGTAGAAAGACTCCTAAGGTGGACACATATGGTCCCCAACTCGTAGTATTCAGAGTTGTACATAATTACCTGCTTTGAGTGTGAGCTGAACTTAGTGATTTGATTCTATGGCAAAGATTATGAGATGCCACTTCTATGATTGTAACAAGGGCCATAAATTTGGTTTTCCTAGCTGATTGTCACTATTGCATTTTGGGTTGACTTTAAAAAAAAATGTTTTTATTAGTTATAGATAGACACAGTACTTTATTTTTTTAATGTGGTGCTGAGGAGTGAACCCAATGCCCCACACATGCTAGGCAAGTGCTGTACCACTAAGCCACAACCTCAGCCCCGGGTTGACTGTTTTGATGAAGTAAGCAGCCAGGATGGAGAAGCAAGGAACTGAGGTCAGCTTCTGGCAAAGAGCCAACAAGGAACAGAAGCCCTGAGATTAATAGCCCAACAGGAATTGAATGTCGCTAACAACCACTGAATGAACTTAAACCTTCAGATGAGAGTACAGACCTCAGACCAATAGTCCAGGAGAATAATGCTGAGACCCGAATTGAGACAGTGGCTGAGGGAAGAGAAGAGCAGTATATACAAAACAAGACTAGCTGGACTTGATGGTCAACAAGATGGTGGGGAATGACAGAGAGGAGTTGACCAGGGCACCTAGGTGGAGAGTGGGAATGTTTGCCAAGCAGTAGTGCTTAGGGATGAGGCAGGTTTGGGGAGATGGCTTGGACTGTATGATTATGTCCTTAAGCTAGAAAGAAAAAGTTTATATTTTCCTTGTCTGTTCAAAAGCATATCTGCTGGGAAAATGTGCAGGGGTAAAATAAATCTGAAGCTGGATCATGGGTGCATGAAATACAATCTGCATCTACAATTTTTCTCAACATTTATATGTTTGAACTTTACAATATTAAAATTTGTTAACATAAAAGTTAATAGGTAGGTCATTTAAATTGACTTAAAGAGAAGATGGAGGGAGAGAGGAAGAGGGAAGGAAGGAGGATAAGAGGAAGAGAGGAAAAAATGAATATCGTCTTTAGACAATGGAGCTGAGCTCTGTGGTACACACCAGAAATCTCAGCTACTCAGGAAGCTGAGGTGGGAGGATGTCAAGTTCAAGGCCAGCCCTGGACAATGTAGTGTGACCCTGTTTCAAACTAAAATAAAGTTTAAAAAGGACTGGGAATAAGCTCAGTGGTAGAGTGCTTTCAATGGTAGCATGCACAAGGCCCTGGGTTCAATCCATGTACCACAAAAAGAAAAAGAAGAAAGAGAAGAAGGAGGAGGAGGAGGAAGTAGAGGATTATGAAGAAAATAGATAGAAGTGAATGCAAATACAGCATAGTAATTTAAAGCAAATGGAACAGGGGGAGTCTGGGCAATACTCAGTTGAAGAAGGCAGTAGCTAAAATTTTGTTGTTGTTGTTCATTGAACCCAGGGCCTCACAAATGCTAGGCAAGCATTCTACCACTGAGTCACATCCCTAGCACTTTAACAATTTTCTTATATTGAGATAGGGTCTTGCTAACTTGCCTAGGCTGACCTCAAACTTGGGATTCTCTCTGCTTCAGCTTTCCAAATAGGTAGGATTTCAGGTAGTAGCTAGAGATTTTAAGGGAATCCTGTGCCCTTGCCACTAGAGGCCCTGAGCCAGCCTGAACTCCCAGCTACAAGGATAGACCTATTCTATAGTAAGAGGCTTAGGACATTTCACAGTAGCAGTATCACCCAGAGCAGGGTTATTGTGGAAGAATCTGCTAACCAGACAGGTAAGAAAATGCCAGAAAATGGGCCCAATTTTAGGAGAAGCATTCAAGTAGGTTCCGATAAACTTCTATGGTGCAAAACTGCCTTGGCATCACTGGTTGAGGAAAGGGAAATGGGAACAGAGCAGACCTTGTAAAATTAAGTGAACAGCACTTACTGCACTCAAAATACACTCCCTTCTGCCACCTCCTCATCCCACCTCTCCTTTCAAGTGTGAATAGCATCTGTGCTCTGCAACTGAGTCCTGGCCTTAGCAAAATGTATTAGGAGTGAGTTGCTGGTATACTTAACAACTAGATCCTAAGGACAGGGTTGGGGAGAATTACTGATTTGTATCACTTGTACTTGTTATCCATCATGTAAATAATCCAGACTTCCGCTTGACGTCATAGAATACAAAGTGGGGAAGAGATGTGCACAATTAGCTTTTATGAACTGGTGAAAGCCAGCTCCAGCATGTCAGGGTAAGGCACTATAAAACATTTTGCTGAACCCAATCATCTCTTGGAATTCACATTGCTTATTCTTCATATATTCTAATGGTTATAGTGAACATCTGTTGCTCTTTGCACAGTATACCTCAACTTCTTTGGTTACTTCTCTTCCCTTACTGCTAGGAACTTCCCCTGCACACCCTTTTTATGCTGTTTGTCAGTGAAAGTAATAGTCAGAGGCCACCCCTTGACCTTTGGGGTAGATTCAAGACTCAGGCTAAGATCAGTAAGTACTGTTCACTTAATTTTACAAGGTCCAAATTCTTAATTTTACAAGGTCAGATTCTCTCTGCTTTGTAGAAGAAGACTGAAGTCAAATCATCATTTAATGCAAGCTTCCCAAAAGAGGATATCTGAGATATGTTGGCTCCTGCTGTTTGTGACAACAGTATGTTCCTAAGTTCCTTCCACTCTGTGAGCTACTATAATTTTTTTCTATAAGTAAAATGTTATTGTGAAAATAAATAAAATGGTATTTTAAAATTCTAGCTAGAATTTCAGTCAAAGGTCATGTCTGGTTAAAAAGGAAATCAGCAAGTACCAACTATAAGCTCCCAGCAAACTACAAGTTTCTCTATATAATTAGGATTGAAAGTGCATGTCTTGTGTTTGCACTCCTGAAATTATTCCACATTCCATGCTTGCAAAAACATTGAGCTAGATAATGCACACTCTCCAAAGAGGTGTTTGGACTGGCATGCCACCAGTTGGTCCAGCCCGCTTTCTTCCCCTGTTGCTGCATATAAGCAGAGAAGGATAGGAGTCCCTTTGGCTGCTGTCTCAAACTTAAAGCCTCACTTTAAGCTATAGTTGAGAATGACTTTTGGATTTCATGAGCAGTGTCACAGACAATTCATTTCTTTTTTAAAAAATGTTTATTTATTTGTTTATTTTACATGGTACTGAGGATCAAACCCAGGGCCTCACACCTAGGCGAGTGCTCTACTCCTGAGCACAATCCCAGTTCCATTTCATTTTCTTTTTCTTTCTTTCTTTCTTTCTTTTTTTTTTTTTTAGTTGTAGATGGACATAATACCTTTATTTTATTTGTTTATTTATATGTGATGCTAAGGACTTTTTTCTCCAATCCAGGGCCTCACACATTCGAGGCAAACACTCTACCACTGAGCCACAATCCTAGTCCCGGCAATTCATTTCTTGTGGAACGACCATGGATTTGATTAAAAGGACAATGTGTTATGTTAAAGTAACATTGCAAAATTGAATTTGCAACTGTTTCACTGATTATGTTGGCTGTTGGCCATTACAGCCATGTCCTGCCTTTGATAACCCGGTTGTGTGCTTCACACATTGATATATTCTGGTTGCCTGTTGACAGTTGAGTAACAGCAAACATTCTATTCCCTCTGTCTTCTTAAATCTCACCAATTAATGGCTTTTAGAAATGTGAATGGAAAAATTTCAAGTTTCTACCTTTAAATTCATTGTGTAAATATAGATTTAGCCTCTTTTGTCAGATACTCAAATGTTTAATATAAAACAGTAATTAAAGTATATAAAACATAGTGATAGGAGGAGAAATACTGATGACAAAAAAATTACGACAAAGTTCTCCTTGTTTCTACTTCATATCTATTTAGGCATCTAGTTCAGGCTGCAGACCCAGTGCAGACAGTGCTGTCTCCTCTGTGTATATCCTTAAAACCTGGGCCAGGGGAGCAACATCCATCTACTTCTGAGTGGAGGATCACTCTTTCTCCTCTGGCTACACCTGTGCAACTCTCCACACTATGGAAGGGTTTCCACAGACAAGTCCATCAACATGTATGGGTGACTCTAGCAACTCTCTCACCTATGTAGTTCCTGTCAAGGGACAAAGCAGAGGAGCCTGCCTACCCATTTCCACCCCAACATAGACTTTGCTGTTCTTTTGGAGCTGGGTTCTTGATGGCTCATTCATACTGCCATTGCCCAAGACCACAGCTGCAGCCACTTGTGCTGGCTCCTCTAAGTGGACTATTCTGGCTGTGAGCACATGCTCTGGTGCATCCTTAAGTAAGAGCCTTCTCCTCCTTTGTCAATCACTTGACTCAATAGGAAAAAAGGAAAGATTCCATCTTTTCATTACTTATAATTGTCAAACACACCACTGAATATTACTGAAAGAAGTGACTGTTATGATTCTAGATAGGCGTGACTGTCTACTGCCTTGACAACCACCAAAAAAGAAAGAAAAAAGTCTGGTTCTCCTTTTGTGTCTCTTTCTTAGTAAATGATTTTACTCTCCATTAAGTAGCACCAGTTAGAAATTCCAGAGTAATTCATATTCAAATTACCTTGCCTCTGGGAGGTCCGTTTACTGCCAGATCATCTCTTAAAACCACCTACTGTTTGGTATCTCCTCTAATAAAATACTAGTCCATGCTAGCCTGACCTACATCAAAAAACTTTTCCAGAAGCCAGGTGTAGTGGTGGTACATACCTGTAATCTTAGCAACTCAGAAGGCTGAGGCAGGAGGACGGTAAGTTTGAGGCCCACCTCAGGAATTTAGTGAGACCCTCAGCAACTCAGCAGAACCCTGTCTAATAAATAAATAAATAAATAAAGCCAGGCAGGGTGGCTCATGCCTGTAATTCTAGCAGCTTGGGAGGCTGAGGCAAGAGGATCACAGGAGGCTCAGGTAGTGGCTTGAGAGGCTGATGCAGAAGTTCAAAGCCAGCCTCGGTGAATTAGCAAGACCTGAAACTTATTGAGATCCTGTCTCAAAAAATAAAAAGGGCTGGGATATAGCTCAGTGGTTAAGCTCCCCTGAATTCAATCCCTAATGCCTCAAAATAAAATAAAGAGGTCTGAGGATGTAATTCAGTGTTAAAATTGCCCTAGTTCCAATCCCCATTATTCAGGAAAAAAGAAGAGAGGCAAATGGGGAGGGGGGAGACTGACTTCTCACTTTTACCTTGAATTCATTATCCACACAGCAACTAGTGATCTTTGTAAATCTAATCAGATCACTCTCCTGTTTACAACCCTTTGACTTACTCTGTTGTTAGAATAATGATAAAAACAAGACAATTATGGTCAGGTTCATCCCTCACATTCACTAGATGGAACAAAATGGATGCCCACATACCAAATTTCTAAACACTAAAAGGCCATAAAAACAAGCCGATGATCAGATTTTAAAAAATAGTATCTTCCTCTTGTGACAAAGAGGAGGATGTATCTTCATGACTGTATAGAAGAAGTCCAGGTTTCCATTTTGAATTCTCAGACATGAAGTTCCTGAGCCAGGCAGAGCTAAGCACCAAGCCCCAACTCTCTCTGCTTTCCTTTCTACCCCAGGTTCTAGACACGCTCACGGGGTCTCACCTGCATATATGCAGTCACCCAAGTCTACATGTTTCATATTTCTGATATAAGTTGTCCTTTGAACAACTTTTTTTTTTTTTTAGCTGTAGATGGATACAATACTTTATTTTTGTTTGTTTTCATTTTTTTTTTTTTAATATGGCTCCAGGGATTGAACCTAGTGCCTCACACATGCTAGGCAAATACTCTACCACTGAGCCACAATCCCTGCTCGCTTTTGAACAACTTCTGAATCCAGAAGTGTGTATTCTAGTAACTAGGTCAACACTCAAGAGAACAGACAAGGGACAGGCTCTGGAAGCCAGGCACAGGGACATTTGCTCAAGGGATTTCAGAGTACCTTGAATATGTTCTAAAGAGTAGGTTGGTACAGGCTTGAGGTGGACATGTCCCTCTGACCTTGAAAATTCCTTACCTCTTTGGAAAAGTGAAGCTAGAGAAGGGTCAGTGTGGATCCAGAGCTGTTTTTTGCATTCTTCCATGACCTTCTGCCTTTTATTCATACTGAGCTTTTAGTTCTTTAAATCTCCATGTTCCCTTCTGTTACAGGGCCTTTGTAGAAGGGGTTACCCCCTCCTTGGCAACTCATTTTTTTCAGGTCTCAGCTGAAACATCTTTTCCTTGAAGTTGCTTTCTGATAGTCCTCATATCACTCAAGTGCCTCCATTCGGTAGGCTCGTAGAATTCTGTACTTTTTCATAGCACTAATAACAACGCTAATAGAATAATTATTACTTGCCTAGTACTCATATAATTATTAAGTTATTATATAAGTAGTTATTACATAATGAGAAGTTTAATGCTTTTATCCTCTGCTAGAATGAAAATCTCCAAGAGGGTAGGGACACTGTGTCTAATTCATCACTGTCTCCCCAATACCTAACATGGTACCTTACATAAAATAGCCACTCAAATATATTTGTTAAACGAAGAAAAGCATGCTTTGTGTGACTGTCTCCAGTCTCAGGTTTTCCCTGCCTTGTTATAAGGGAAATCCCTTTTAAGATTCACAATCTTGGTCTCGGCCTCTGTGAAGCACCTGCAGATCCCCTGAACCTTTCTTTCTAGTGGGGGTCCTCATGGACATTGGCATTATGGCCTGTCCCCTTCTGGTTCTAGATGTTTGCTCATGGCATGTATTTTTAGAGACCATTCATTTAAAAGGATTATTCAAATGCTTTATCTCTATTTAAAAAGAATCTTTTCAGAAATAAAAGTTAAAAAAAAAAAGAAATAAAAGTTAGATGGAATTATTTATTATTATTATTTTGGTATTGGGGATTGAACATGAGGGTGCTTTATTACTGAGCTATATACCCAATCCTTTTTATTTTTTATTTTGAAACAGGATCTAGATAAATTACCCAGGCTGGCCTCTAACTTGCAATTCTCCTTCGTCAACCTCCCTAGTAGCTGGGATTATGGGCATACACCACTGTGCCCAGTTGCAATTATTTCAATAGATCTTTCATCAGTTAAAATATCAATGTTAGTATTTTAATGTCATCTCTTTATATTGTATGTTTTAAAATATTAGATGCAACTGTTTTGCAGCTTTGGAAAGAAGTTAAAAATGATGTTTGCAATTCTATTCAGTTTCTAGAAATAACTGCATCAAGATATATAATAGTATTGTTTAGTTTTAAAACATGTTTTCTGTGATTCTAACAGTGTATGTTACTATAGAAAATTTGGAATGAGCATAAAAATATAAAGAAAATAAAAATTATCTATAATTCCAATACCTTAAGATATATACTGATGATCTGACCACCTCTCAGAGGCCCCACCTCTTGAAACTATCACAGTAGGGATTGAGTTTCATCATAGGAATTGGGAGTAGGGCACAAACATTCAGACCTTAGTGTTATATACTGTTCCCATATGTACGTACTCTAACAGAGGGACCATGATTATTCTTTTGATCTCTAAGTAAGAATGTCAATTCAGATTCTAGGACCTATGGTCCTTGAAGTGTTTAGGTATTCCATGTTCCCAGTGGACAGTTATCTGAGTAAATGGCTTTAGGTCTAAAGATTCTGAAACAATCTTTGGGGAAATACTGAGGAAATTGATACTATGCACATTCATCATGGTATTTCAAGTCCATCTTCATGGGAACCTGTCTTTCTTTGAGTTCATGGTTTTAGATCTAAAAACAGATTCATGTTTGGAAACTTGTCAAGGAATCATTATTTTAATTGAGGAGACTGCTTCACTCTCCTGGTTATAAATCCTAGAATTCATCAAATGGTACAAAATGAGTAGTATCCTCATTAACTGCCCATTTATTTTTCCCTCAGGATCATCATATTAATTATCTTCATATTATTTTCTGTGGTTCTCTTTTTCCTCACTGCACCTGGGACTTTATAATAATTGCCAACTTGATTTCTGACAGTTAATAACCACTACGTGGCCTTGATCACTTTAGGACCCTGTTATCCCTATTGCTATCAGTGAAACTCATTCTTCCATGGCTTCTTTTACCATCAGTTCTAGCCTACAGGGAGTCACTAGTCAACATCTTAGAGATACTGGTGCCCCAACAATAGCACATCTTTTTCTTTTTTTTTTTTTTTTTAACCATAGTGCTGGGAACTGAACTCAAGGCCTCATGCATGTTAGGCAAGCGCTCTACTACTAAACTATGTCCCCAGTCCAGCATAACGGTGCATTTCTAATGGCCTTGAAATATGGTGTATCTAATGGCCTTATGTAAACTAGTCATCTGGTGGGGTTTCCATCTTTATAAAGTAAATATTCTTCAGCATAATCAAATTCCTGATCCTTTAAATTTATTCTTCTACTCTCTGCCATGGCAATGGTGACATTTTAGCCTCACTTGATATGGGTCATCAATTTTTTCATGCTTCTGTAACCCATTCACACTAACTGTTGGGGGTCTTGATATGGTTTTAGATCCTTAGTACTGGGAGGGTGTTTCCGAATATACTTCTCCCTTATCCAATCTGATGTTCCTTTCATTATCATTAAGCACTCTCAAAATTTAATTCTATACATTTTTTTTCCAGTTTATGCTGGCTGGGTATTAAAGATCTTTTGGGATATAGGTCCTTTCCTGAATGACAATATCCAGCATATTGAGACTTAACACTAGTTAAGGCCTACTGGAAAGAGAGAACCTGTGAGCAAATCTTGAGGGCAAAGAGGAGACACTTATTATTTTAATGAAGAGACATGTCTGAATCATCTCTGTGTAATGGGGGACCATTTCTGGAAATGTCCTCATCTGATGTGTCAAGCCCCATTCTTTCTCAACTAAGACCCTGCTCTTAGCTTAATATACCTGTCTTGACTGGAGTTTAGCTCACTCTGACTGAATTCATTCTTTGGCTTATTATGGACTCCTACTTCAGGAGATTTTTTTCTCTTCTTTTTTGTGAGGTACTAAGGAGTCACTTTGAGCTTTCAGTTGGAGATTAATCACTCTCAGCTTTTCATTAACTTATTTCCAGTCCATTCATCCAGCTAAACAATAATCTTAATCACCATGAGCTATCACAATAAAATGCCATAGACAGGGGCTGGGGCTGGGGCTCAGTGGTACAGTGCTTGCCTCAAGCATGTGAGGCACTGGGTTCAATCCTCAGCACCACTTAAAAATAAATACATTTAAAAAAAAGATATTGTATCCATTTAAAACTAAAAAAATATTTTTAAAAAATGCCATAGACAGGGCTGGGGTTGTAGCTCAATGGCAGAGTGCTCACCTTACGCGTGCTAGACCCTGGGTTCAATCCTCAACACCACATAAAAATAAATAAATAAAATAAAGGTATTGTGCCCAACTACAACTAAAAAATAAATATTAAAAAAAAAAACGCCTTAGACAGATTGCTTAACAAAGAGAAATTTTTCACAGTTTCAGGGTCTGAGAAATGCAAAATCAGGGTGCTGGCTCATTTGGTTCCTGGTTAAGGCTCTTTTCCTGGCTTGCAGACCACCATCTTCTTGCTTTGTTCTCTCACATTCTTTCCTCAGTGTGTTCACAAAGAGACACAGCTCTCTTACTCTTTCTGTATGGCCATGAATCCCATTATATTAGGGCTCACTGCTACAATCTAATTTATCCTGAATTATCTCCTAAAAGCCCTATATCCCAGTACAATCACATTTTTAGTCCAGAGAAATACCCAATTCCATTGTTCTTATAATTTTCATTTTCCCCATATGTACCATTCCACTGGTGTACCAATCCCATTAACCACCTATAAAAATTTTAACACTTAGACTGTAACCTTGTGATAGGAGCCCTCAATGTCAGGTAGGCATCTAATGGTCATATGCAAAACCCCATCTTATTGCTTGCTCCTTCAGACCTTATTCTTGCCCTCAACAGTTATAGGTTGGGTTTCCTGGGAAGGTGACGACAAGACAT
The DNA here is from genome assembly GCF_045843805.1 of Urocitellus parryii. Taxonomy (NCBI): domain Eukaryota; kingdom Metazoa; phylum Chordata; class Mammalia; order Rodentia; family Sciuridae; genus Urocitellus; species Urocitellus parryii. Next base: position 100,945,697 of record NC_135532.1, on the reverse strand, counting down.
GAACCGGTAGGGTATTTAGAGAGTGCCCTTTGGATTAAATGCTTGTAGAAGAGTGGGAAAGAAAACAGGATTGGGGAGAGAGATTGTGCAGGTCCCATAGGGAGTTTTGGAGGTTTAAACTGACTATTATAGTTGTCCCAAGTTGGGCAAGTTGGCCAGTCTCTTATATTCCCACTTTGATCCCCAATCGATATGTGGACCAGGCTGGGAGAGGACCTTAGCAAAGGTGACAGTCTGCAAATGCAACAGTTCTAAAGGCACCAAAGACTCCGTCAACAGCAGGCTCAATAGCTGGGACAAATCCTTACTCGAAGGGCGATGGTGGTAGCATATCACCATGTTCATGAAACATTTAAATCTCTTATTGTTTTTGTTTTCATATCAGGGAGAAAACTTCCACTCCCATGAGGAAAAATGGTAAGAGCTTAGTCCCTTACTTTCTAGGGAAGTAGGAATAATTTCACTAACAGTTGAGATCAGAAGAAGGAACCACATTTGAAACACTAAGCCCATTCTGGGCTTTTTGTTTCGGTTTCACTTTGTTTCTCTCTGTTTTTTTTTTTTTTTTCCCTCTTGTCTGTAGGATTTAACAAATTTTCTGTTTTATGTGGCAGACCCAAAATCTATGAAGTTGTCCAGTTCTGCTTTTGACTGGGTGATATATCTGGTTGTGGGTAACAAGTACATTTGCTAAACCTTACCTCTTTGTTTAATTGGCTTTATGCAATGTAATTTTTTATAAATTTTATTTATTATAAAAATTTCAAACATGATCAAAAGCAGAAAGAATAAATCAAGCAATGCTGCTTATATTTAATACCCAATTAAGTAAATAACAGGATTTTAAAATATTTTTTAGTTTTAGGTGGACACAATATCTCTATTTTACATTTATGAGGTTCTGAGCATCGAGCTCAGTGCCTCATGCATGCTAGGTGAGCACTCTGCCACTAAGCCACAACCCTAGCCCCCTTTATTTTATTTGTATGTGGTGCTGAGGATTGAACCTAGTGGCTTCCACATGTGAGGCGAGCGCTCTACCACTGAGAGGATTTTTTAAAAAATATTTTTTTATTCGTTGATGGACACAATACCTTTATTTTATTTGTTTATTTTTATGTGGGCTGGGAATCGAACCCAGTGCTTCACACATGCTAGGCAAGTGCTCTACCACTGAACAACAACCCCAGCCCAATATCAGGATTTTTATACAAGCCAATATTTTGATTTCTGTGAGATTTTTTAAAATCTTATTTTTCATTTGTTTCCATACTTGGGAATGGAGGAAAATTATATTATCTTAAATACAAACACAAAACAAAACACCCTGAGAAACTTCACATGAAATCTGGATTTGTGACAGCTCTTTGGGTGATTTAAAAAAAAAAAAAAAAAGGTCTGGCAACACTGGCTAGGGTGGCGACTATCAGCTGGCTCTGAGAAGCAGCTGCTGGCTTTAGACGGGTGTGAGCTCTCCTCTTTGAGATCTTGGTGTCCACCCCTCCAAGTTTGGCGGCCTAATGCCAGTTCACCGTTCATCACAGAGCTTAAATTGTTGCTTTTATTATGTCTGTCCCTCTTCCCACTTTTGTATGTTATCTCTCCGGCTTCTGAAGGCCCTAGCTTTGTAGACAGCTATTTTAGTTTACCTCAAGACCAGATCAGGTGATGCATAATCACAATGTCTAAGTGTTTGCAGCAGCTTTACTATAAGACAAAACTGGAATACAAACGTCCATCAGTAGGTACACTGACAAACTGTAGTATGATCATACAAAGGAGTACCACAGCAGTACTGGAAAGGAATGAATGTTTAATACAACATGGATGAAACTCAAAATAATTATATTGAGTAGAGAAACAATACAAAAAAGCAAAACCAAACCAGACCTAATACATGTTGTACTTACTAATCCATTTTTTTTAATTCTAGAAAATTCAATTAACCTATAATAACAGAAAGCAGATCAGTGGACAGACAGTGGATGAGTGGTTGCCTGAGATGAATAAAGGAAGAGAAATGGTTTACAAAGGCCAATGAGGCAACTTTTAGAGATGATATATTTGTCATCTTGATTGTGGTAATAGTTTAATGGGTACACATACATGTTACAGCTCACCAAATTATAAACTTTAATTATATGTAATTTATTGTGTTAATCCTATATCGATAAAATTGCACCCAAAACAACAAAATAACAAATGTCTGTCATAAATGGCAATAGCTACTCAATATACATCTACCTAAGTGTCATTGACAGAAGGTATTTATATTTAATTTTATTTATTGATTGTTTACATTGATTTAGAAGGAAAGGTCTGCAATTCTGATCCTGATAACTTGTTATTATATTTTCTTTCCTAGGAACACTAAGATTAAAGAGAAAGCCTAAAAGCTTTTGGAAACAGATAACAGTGGCTGCCTCTGGGGAGAATTAAGAACAAGAGTAAAGATATGGGCAAGTGTTTTAGTCATCTTTTTTTTTTTTTGCTGCTGTGACTAAAAGACCCAACAAGAACAATTAGAGGAGGAAAAGTTTATTTGGGGACGTACAGTTTCTGAGGTCTCAGTCCGTAGATGGTCAATTCCATTCCTCATGTATGTATACCTATTAAACCATTACCACAATCAAGATGAAGGCTCTCATAATCAATCATTTCACCTCTAAGCCTTCTTGCACTGTCTCACAGGTTTGAGCTTTTGGGGGACACCTAACATCTAAACCATAACAGCAAGTAACTTTTTATTGTTTCAATAGGTCATTCATATGCATGTGATATTTATAATAAAAGTTCTTTTTACAAAATAAACCTGGTTATAAAATATATGCAATGAAAGATCATAGGAAAATCATTTAGATATGTTTCCATAAAATATTTTACCCAGAGATGATTTACATTGGTGGGAAGGGTAAACATCTGATAATGATGAGGAATTAAGAAACTAATCATCTATTAAATCCAGGAAAACAGGTTGAACATTCCTGCTGTCAAGCTCAGAGAGGGTTGTTGGAATGCTTTTGTTGCAATTGTTCATCCTCTCATTTATCATACGGTACACAGTAACAGATTTATTTTATTGTTTGTTAAACTTTTTAATCCAGGGCTAGGTAGAGTACTTGTGTATGAGGCCCTGAGTTCCATACCTAGCACTGCAAGCAAGCAAACAACAACAAAAATCAATCCATACTTTCATTCAGTTTCACTGAGTACTAGACAATGCCTTGGGACTTCTGAATGAAAGTAGATTCAAACTTAGTTATACTGACCAACTAAACTTAATATTTCTTTTTTTCTGTGATACTGGGGGTTAAACCCAGGAGCAATCTACCTCTGAGCTACATCCCCAGCCCTTTTTAATTTTTATTTTGTGATAGGGCTGCGCTAAGCTGTCTGTTAGATTGGTTTCTCTGTGTGTATGGAAACAATGTCTTAGACATTTATTTTATCATGGATGATTTCCAAAAGTGGGCTAGGCCTTTTGAAATGAGGTGAAAATTCCAAGGACACCAAGAAACTTGGACTAAGCAAATTGTTGTTCTACTGATTCTTTAATCTCTACCTTAAATAATGTGTAGAAACCGTTAGTTTCTTCCCATGTTAGTTCCAGTCTTATGCCTATGGATTTATTTCTTTTTTCTTTCTTTCTTTCTTTCTTTTTTTTTTTTTTTTTTTAATATCTGAGTAGTTCTGGTCCTCTACATTTTTAGGGATAGAACTTTGTCTGCAACCATGTTATTGACTCTAAAAGGAAAGGTAATTTGGATACATCTTATTATAAACTTTGGGGCAGAATTGATTTGTCATTTTTGGAAGGAATTATGTTCTGAGTTAAAAAAAAAAAGGAAAAAAATTCATGATTTAACCCAATTATGGACTGGTAGTAGGACACCATGGCATATTACTGCCACCAACTGGCATCACATCTTAATTGCAAGAGTAGAAAAAGGAAAATAATTTCTGATTTTTAAAATATAAGCAACATCAAATTTCCTGTAAGCAAGTGAAAAAAAATTAAGTAAGAATACTTCATTTGGGAAATAAAAATGAGGAAGTTGTCATGATCCCTAAAACACAGGGTTTGTGAAAGTGATAAAAGTGAAGGGATAAGGAAGTAGGGTCAGATCACAGAACACGTTTCTTTGGTCTAAATATTCAGTAGCTGCATCTGGAACTATATCTGCAAAAAAGTGGTGGAAAGGAAGAATAATTCATAAAAATATTTCTTTAAAATGCCTTTATGTGAAAAGAACATAACCATTATCATCATCAAAGTTGACTGAATCTTGGGCTGGGATTGTGGCTCAGTAGTAGAGTGCTTGCCTGACATGTGTGAGGCACTGGGTTCGATTCTCATCACCACATATAAATAAATGAAAAAAATAAATGTCTATTAACAACTAAAGAATACTTTTAAAAAAGTTGAATTTTAAGCAGAACTGAATTGTTTTGTGAGATAACATTATCTAGAGAGGAAAAAGGCAAAAGTTTAGCTAAAATTACAAGGAATCATACTCTCTATAGAGTCACAAACTAGTTCTTTGTGTTATAAAACAAAGTTCCTCATGTTATTGGTTAATTAGATCGAATACATTGTTAGACACATTATGATTTGGTATATATGCAAGGAAAATATCAAAGGCAATTTAAGACAATAGTATATAAAAAGTCTTTTTAAAATAAACCATAGAAACTCCTCTTCAATGTCTACCAATTTCATAGAATATGGAATGCATTTTTCTGTTTGTAATTTTAAATGTCAACTTTGGATGAGGTGGGCCAAGAGACTGAGTTGAAATAAAGGTCTAATGGCATGTATTTTAAAAGGCATATCCTTCTTTTTGATATTTCAAGCATATCTATGACTTGTTAATGAAAAAAGCCGTGTTTGAAAATCTTTGCCAAGGGATTTGAAATCTTAAGAATTCTTAAAAGCAGAGGCTTCTGGGAAATATGTAATCCTGCAATGAATTCATCATGTTATGGAATCTCTATTACTTTACCAAATAGCTAAAGGATGAATGAATCTGCCTTTTGCTTACATTTATGATTGATCAGACCAAATCAGCTGGTATGAAGAATTTGTGACAAAACAGAGATAAACTGGAAAAAACATCAAGGCATTCCTTGAATGACATTATGTATTTTAGATGATAGTTTATAATCCATAAGAAACTACAGAGAACTTTTGTGTAAGTATATAATATTGCTTTTTTTTTTAAAGGAGGAAAATGAAGGATCTGAACTGTTCAGGTGACTATTACAATAGTGGTGTAAGGCAATGGGAAGAGATGGGGAGTGAAGGGCTTTGATGAAGATGGCTGCAGAAAAAAAACCAAGGGATCTGAATGAATTAGGATATGATCGGACTCAGGTTAAAAAAAAAAAGTCAAGTATGGCCTTATAATTTAGAGCCTGGGGACTATGTAATTATTTACAAACACCAGTTCAATTTGTGTGAGGGCAAAATAAAGAAAGTGTTAGGTTTCTACATACTTAGAAAGTTGATTATTTATGCTCTTGGATAATTTTTAATTTTTTTTTAAAGTGCTAGGCTGGGAATATAGCTCCGTGGTATAGCACATGCCTCAAGAGGCCCTGCCTGCATGAGATGAGGGGTAAAGGGCTGAGGGGGAGGAGAGAAGCTAAAAAATACTTAGCAAAATATTACCAGTAATAACACAAATGGATTTTTTTGATGGTGGTGGTAGGTGGTGACTGAAGCCAGGGCCTCACACATGCTATACCCCTGACCTGTTCATTTTAAATTTTTGGACAGGGTCTCCCTAAGTTGCCCAGGTTGGCCTTGAATTTGTGATCCTCCTGCCTCAGCTTCTGGAGAAACTACCATTATAGGTGTGTACCACCATACCTGGCTACAGATGACATTTTAATATATTAAATAGTTTAATACTCAACAATCTATTGCTATTTCCATCTTACAGATGAAGAAACTGAGACACAGAGATCTGCCCAAAGTCATACAGCTTTCCAGAACAGTCTGGTTCCAGAGTCCATGTTCTTAATCACTGCACTATGCTGAAATCGCAATGTTATTAGGAGATTAGAATGTTCAAATAAGAGAGAGAAAATGTTAGTTTATTTATTTTTCCAGTATTGATGATTGAATCCAGGGGTGTTCTACTGCAGAACTATATCCCCAGCCCTTCTTTCATTCATCTGCTTTTGAGGAAGGGTCTTACTACATTGTTGAACCTGGACTAAAACTTGTTATTCTCCTTCCTCACCCTTCCAGTATTACAGGCAGGTAACACTGAGCCTGTCTTAGAGAATTAATTTTAAATGCTTAATTTTGCAATGGAGCTTCCTGGAAAGTACTTGTAAGGAAAAGGTAGGAAGATTAAAAAATTAATTTTGGGGAGACTTTCAAGAGAAAGAATGTATTACATAACAGAGCTAGGGGTTGAACTACAGGATGGAAGACTGAAGTGAAGTTAGAAAAGGAATCAGAGACCAGTAAATCAGGTAAGTATAGATCCAGGGATTGAGAAGTGTTAACTGTAAAGGAAGGTTGATAGTAACTGGAGGGAACTGACAGCACTGTTTTTTTTTTTTTTTTTTTTTTTTCTTTAAGACAATGGAAACTGGAAAAACAGAAGGAAGAAGCCAGAGAATAAAATACTGAATACTGAGGATGTAACACTATAGGGAAATAGTAATGGAACAAGGAACTTGAAAAGCAGGACACACACCATTTAGGCAGGATAGACTGTGGAGAGAAGGGCAGAGGGAATGCCTTAATTCGCTGAGAAATTTTGAGATCCTGGTCGGGATCATGGTTACAGATATCTGAAGATGGAGAGAATGTCAACCCATTGTTGGAATTGCACAGCTTTTAGCCTAGGAAAATAGATGAAGTCATCTATTAGCCTAATTTGGCACTTTTAACAAGGAAAGCTAGAAACAGGCTTTGCAGAGCAACAATAGGAAGCCAACCAGACTAGTAAATATATATCTATAAATAGTGTTATCTAAAAATCTATGAAAGTCCAGTCACAAATTCATACCCGACTTCCTTCAGTGAAAAGCCACCACACACCACCTTCCAACGCCTAACAGAAACCAGGAACAAGGATGATAACTAGAGATTAGCCCTCAAGAATATAATGGAGTTGAGCGAGTATAAGGTAATACTGGAAACAGAGCAGTCTATTCTGATGGAGAATTGAGTCACAAATGGGCTGATGACCTGGGAGAGTAAGGATTCACTTTTGTTGAAAAAAGTTGAAAGCAGGTGAAAGGTAGAAGCCATGGTCAGGGATAGGCAGGTAGAGAGCAAAGGGAAGCTGTGAGGTCCAACAAAACAGCTGTGTCAAGATTTCACGGTAGTGACTTTGTCCCTAGCCCACTGGAGGGCTAAGAATCTCACGTCCATTTCAGAACCACTGACAATACTACTAGGATGCAGTAGGAGAAACCGAATTCCAAAGCTGAGTCTCTATTTTCCCAGTCTAGCTGCATTACCGGCTCACTAACTAGCCAATGCTGCCGCCTTATGCAAAGCCGGCACCACGGAGAGACTGCTACACAGAGGCAGGACGACGCCAATCGGCCTGGAGCGGGCAGTGTTCCGTCCAGAGCCGTGGCGAGGGAGGTCCCAAACAGTTCTGGGAACCTACTCCCCTTGGCTCGAGGAAAGCACCTCCCCAACAATAAATCGCTAATACAATGCAAAGCCCGGAGTTCTTCCTAAGACCGGGAGGGGCTGGAGCAGGGCTCCGAGCGAACGTTCCCTTCCGTTTCCGCAGCAGGCCAGGCGGGCAGCGGGAAACTGGAGCGGAGGGAGGGAAGAGCTAGCCCCCGACCTGGGGAGGGGCCTGGGTGAAGAAACGGGGGCGGGTTCCTTCCCAGGTCTCCGAGCAGCTCTAAAAATGGCGGGCGGCAGCTCTGCGAGTGGGACGCGCAGGCGCCAGTGTTCGTCCTTCCGCCCGCCGCGGGTGGCCCACGAACAGTCCACAGCGGCCTCATCCAGAGCTCTCCGCCGCTCGCAATTGGCGGAGCTGGGCAAGCGCTCCATGCGGGGGCGGAGCCGCCACGCAGCGGCCACGTTTCCCGCCCCGCTGGTGCGCGTGCGCGCAATCCCCTCAGGAAAGCGTTTGCGCGCGCCCCCGCCGCGGCCCCCAGCTCGCGCTTCAGCTCCCTCCCCTTTCCGGGCAGGCCAGTCCCGTCAGCAAGGCAGTGAGCACCGCGGCCAGCAGAGGGCGGTCCGGACCCAAGTCTGCAGCGGCGCCATTGGCGTGTGGAAAATGCCACCAGATGGCGGGTTAGGATTGCAGCTCCGTTGAAGGCGCGGCCCCCGCTCCCGAACCCCCGGCGACCACCCCGTAACAACCCCCCCACATCGGGAATAACACACCGGAGACTTTTGGGGGGAAACTAGGTCGACGGCCGGCAGCGCCCGGATGGGCAGCTGAGGTGAGTGCGGGCGGCGGCGACGGCGGCGGGGGGCGGGAAAGAGGGGGAATGCGGCGGCAGCGGCGCGGGGGCTGGAAGCGCCGATCCAAGATGGAGGCCGGGCGAGAGCTAGAGAGCGCGAGCGGGGAGCGGGCTGGCCGGGCGCGGGCCCCGCGCGGGGGAGGGAGGCCGCGCGGGCCTGTGCGGGGCGCCGCGGTCGCGGGCCGTCCGAGCTCCCGGGTAGGCGGCTGTGGGCGCGGCGGGCACCCCAGCGCTCCTGTCTCTGCCCACCCCTCCCGCTGGCCCCGAAAATTGTGCCCCCGCCCGCCCGGGCACTACGGCGACAGGCGCGGAAGCCTTTGTGGCGCGCTCGGGCCCGCCGCCAAGCCCGCCCTCCGCCCCCCCGCCCAGGCTCTCCGGACTCGCCCGCGCCCGGCGGGGCCGGGCCGAGGCGGGCTGGCGCGAATGCCTTCCGCCGCCCTGCGTTTCTGCGGTGTTTTAGCGGCGGCGGCGTCACATGACGACGAGCTCGCCTCCGCGGAGGGGCCTGGGGGTCGCTCGGCGCGGCGGCTGGCCCAGGCCTCTTGTTGGCGGGGTGGGGCAAAGGCTGTTGACTGGGGGTGATCGGGCGTCGAAGCCGGGCTTTCCCGCTATCTACCTTCCCCGCCCCCGACGGGGGCCTCCTGGCGAAACGTGTCCAGGCCTGAGCACTGCCCCGCTAGTTTGCCAATCTCCCGGGAGACGAGGCCAATAAAAGTTGTTTTCCCTCCTTTCTCGGGGTGGGGGCGGGGTGAAGAGCTGGGAAACTGGAGAGCCCGGAGTTGGACCTAAGCCCCACTCGCAGGGTCCGAAGTGGGTGCCGCTTGTGTGCAGTAGGGACCAAGAAATTTTCATATTTTTAGGATTGTCACGTCACCCCATCTACCCACATTTGAAATGTTATTGATTCTCTTCACATTGCATGCAGTCGTGCCCCAGGCGTATAAGTCATGGGATGGTTTTGGAAGCTTGTAGACGCAAAAACAGTGCTGTTTGTGATAGCTAATTATCTGCTGTTAAAGTTGGTGTTAAAGAGGGTGGATGTAGTTTCTTCTTTCTCGGGGTTGTGACTGGAAATGACTTTGTTTTGCAGTTTAGCAAAAATAGTGTTTGCGAAAGTACCTCAATTGGCATAAAGTTGTGTGATTGCATCTTAGGTGGAATTTGAATGTGACTCCCTACCTTTAGTTTTCCATATTTTAAGAAAATTGCAAACTGATGTTGAAGCGCTTATGGAAATGTACAGAAGAGTGGAAAATAAGAATGACTCCTTTCTTGTATAATACGTTGTAACACGTTTTCTATATTGTGTGAATTCAGTCTAAAAAATTTTGACTAAATAGGGAAATACTAAAAGAACCAGAAATGTTATTTCCTTGCTTTTGATTTTTGATAATGTGTCACAAATTATTACCCAAAGTTCTAGGAAATGTACAGATGTGTTGGTATTTTTTTCTATAAATTTAAAAACGTACTTTGAGCAAACCAAATTCATTGAGATAGTGATCTACCAGTGGTCCCTTTTACAAGCAAACTACTTTTCAGTAGAATACTTTCTGTGTCTACTTTAGTTTTAACATTCTGAAAAAGCTAGAGGGAATTAAGTAGATGTGAAATATGGAAAATTGTTACTAGGATTACCTCTGTGAAGAGAGCACTACAATTACTGTCGATTTGAATGGCTCTTCTACAGCCTTAAGGAATTGTAGCGTATGGGAGAGGGAATGAGCTGAAGTTAACTTGGAACATTCCCATGGTTTATAGTCTTCGGGATTTTATTTTTTTGAGTCTTACTTCCCTCATCTCGAAAATGGGAGTAATCTAGTGAATATTTATCAAGATATGTGCAAAAGCCTTTTTTATTAAAGTCTTAGAACTTAAAACTTACACAAATTTATATAGTTGTGATATTTTTTCTTTGATTGTAGGCCTGTATAATTTCATAATCTCAGTGCTATATAAGGAGATATAATGTACTCTGGGGAAAGACACATGCCTTTCCCTTTTTCTTTGGCTTATATCCTTATTGAGAAGTGTGTATTAGTTTTGTCCTGATGCATAACATAATACAAACTTAGTAGCTTAATACCCATTTATTTCAGTTTCTATGGGTCAGAATTTCGGGTGTGGTATAGCTGGACTTTATTAATATCGGGATGAAATGAAGGTATCATGTATAGCTGTAATTCTTATTTGTGGCTAAGGTTCTTTTCTAAGGGTACTACCTGTTGGCAGAACCAATTTCCTTGTGACTATATGATTGAAGTCCCCATCTTCCTCCTAGTTGTTGGCCAGGAACTGCTCTCAGTTCTTTGCTATGTGGCCATATAGGCAGCAGTTTACAGAATGGCTGTTTGCTTTTGCTTGGAATCAGGAACCATTCTCTCTGACTCTTCTGCCTCTGACTCCCCTTTAAGACTGTATTTAAAAGTAACCTGATTAGGACAGGTTTACCCAGATAATCTTTTTGCCAAATTTAACTGATCAATGATCTTAATTACATAGGCAGGAATCTTGCCATGTAATAGTCATAGGAAATTTATTTCATTATATCTACAGATCTCTCCTACATTTAAGGAAAGGGGATTATATAAGTGTGTGGGTCATTTTAGTGGTCTAAGAATTTTGCTTATCATGAAGAAAAAGTATCTTCAAGTTTGCCTCTTTAGAATCTGGACATACAAGGACAGGACACAGGCAGAGCAATAGCCCCCACTTGATCTTCCTTAATTTCTTTACTAATAATTATTTTGTCTTCCTCAATTTTCTGGTACCTCAGCTTAAGTGCCTCCTTCTAGAAAAAGCTTTTGATTTCATTTAGAGAAAATTATAAACAAAAACTAAGATTAGGACTGGGCTTGTGGCTCAGCGGTAGAATGCTTGCCTAGCACATGCTAGGTCCTGGGTTTGATTCTCAGCACCAGGTAAAAATAAATAAATAAAATAAAGGTATTTTGTCCAACTACAACTAAAGAAAATCATTAAAAAAAAAACTAAGATTAAAAATTTTAAGAGGGAGGAAGACATTGGGAAAAAGATGTAATTCTTGCTGTTCTTAGATACTTGTTTTATTCATTTGATACATGATGCTGAATCTCAGAAAAGTTAAGGAATTTTAATGTTTTAGATCACATTTCTGTTAAGTGACAGGTAAATTCACATACTCATTGCATCAGACAGTTGTGTGATTGGTCCAGAAGCTTGTAGAATTCTTAGGAATAGTTATTCGAAAGTATTAAGAGGTAGCAGAAGTTTGTTATGGTATGTGCTTTGTCAGTCCAAGGAAAATCATTTTCAGGGAAGAGGCAGGCTCTTGCCTAGAATGTGCAAGGCTTTGGGTTTGATTTGTAGCAGCAGCAACAGCAGCAGCAGAGCTGGCGTGTGCGCGCGCACATAGGATAGTTTTAGCTAAGGATATCAAGCTTTAACAGATATAAGCAGGTGTTTAATAGATATAAACAGAGCCATGGTTGGTGGTGTAGATTAGAGGCCCTGGTTTTGATCCTCAACACCATAAATTTTTTTTTCTTTAGGGAGATAATTGCTTAATTTAATATAGATACATATAATGGCTTGGTAAATTTTTTGTTGATCAAAGAAAAATAGAATTCTTTGGAATTCCAGTGACTCTTGCTACTTTGGTACTCTGTAGGGAAAAGAAGTGGGAAGCAAAAACCTAAAAAAGGTGCTCTTGCATAAGCTATAGAATGACATGATTCTTGAGGTAGGAATTAATGGTTGTGTCTTCAGAGAAGGAGGGGCTGGTTTTCTGTCATTTTGCTAGTTAAAAGAATAGGATCTCAGCTTCCTACCTTAGTGCTGAGAGAAATCTTTATTGAAAAATACATGATTCTTTTAAAATGACCTTTAAGTAGGTCATAGTTACATCAGTTGGTTTTATGGTACCTTCTCCACATAAGGCATTCCTTTTCTCATATTTTTCTCTTTTTCTTAATCTCTTACCAAACACTATTTGAAGAACATCTCAAGTTCTGCCTTGTATAATCCTTTGTGCTGTGAGCTTAAATGATACACCAATGAGTTGCCCAAATGATCTATGGAATTTTACTATAATTAGCTTCTAACAAGTTAAAAAAGACATTAACTTTTGCATTGTGACTTTCTACAAACACATAAAATGAAAATAAAAGTGAAACAATTTTTAACCTTTGTTCAGGGCATTCTAATTCTGATTTTTTTTTTTTAATTAAGAATGGTTGCAACTTAACTGTTGAGTCAGCAGCTCATAGTTGGAAAAGTGTTGATTTGTAGTCTCATTAGGAATCAGGCAAGTGCAAAGTAGAACTTTGAAAAGGAATCATTTCACTTGGATCAGATTGACAAACATTAAAAAGTTTGATAATATCAAGTGTTGTCTGAAATTCTGGAATGTGGAGAAATTAACTACCACTTTTGGAAAGAGTGTAAATTGATAATATTTTATGAAAGATGAAAGTTTTTTTTTAATAAAGTTGAAGATAACCTGTACTTTAAACCTAGTACTTTCTTTATATTCCTGATGATGGAAAGTTTTGTTCTGTATACCAGAATATATGAACAAAATGTTCACAGTAGCCTTATTTGCGGTAGCTAAAGTTGAGAAATAAACTCAGTGTTCTTTTATGGTAGAATGGATAAACTTTTGCTTTTCAAAAGTTAAAATAATCTTGGTTCTTGGGATAATCCAACTTAGCATATTCTCCTTTTGTTTTTACTAATATTCTGTTAGAAGACCTTGTACATTTTTTTCATATTGCTTTGTTATTTTGTCTGTCTGGTTCTGGTATTAAGATTATGATGGCCTCATAAAAGAGGTCAGGAAGTGACCATTATTTACTGACAGAGTTTGTATAATACTGGTCCTAATTCTTCCTTGAATGTTAGAATTTACCAGTGATACCATCTGGACCAGAATTTTCTTTGTGGGAAGATTTTTGGTAACACATCCAAATTCAGTTATAGGGCTATTCAGATTTTCTGTTTTATCGTGTGTCAGTTTTTTTGTCATGCATTTTTCTTAATTGTATATTTTATCTAATTTGTTATCAAAAGTTGTTCATAGGTTTCCCTTGTTATCCTTCTAATGCCTGTAGGATCTGTAGGGTAGCTCTTTAATTTCTGATGTCATTTGTGTGTGTGTGTGTTTTGTACCGGGGATTAAACCCAGGGTTGTTTAACCACTGAGCCACATCTCTAAGCCCTTTTTATATTTTATTTAGAGACAGGGTCTATCTATGTTGCTGAGGCTGGCTTTAAACTTGCAGTCCTCCTGCCTCAGCCTCCCAGGCCTCTCCATTCGGCTTTTTGAACCATCTAATGGTTTTTAAGTTTGCTATCTATTCAAATCAACTTTGCTAATTTTCTCTATTGTCTTTCTATTTCATTGGTCTGCCCTTTTGGTTTTCTTTCTTCACTTCCTAAATTAAGCCTTAGATCATAGATTTTAGATGTTTCTTGTTTTCTAATAAAAAACACATTTAAAGCTATAGATTTTCCTCTAAGCACTGTTGCATTCCATGAATTTTAACATTTTAATACATTTTTATTATTCAGGCTTAAATAGTTCTAATTTACTTTGCAATTGCTTTTATCTGTGGATTACCTAAAAGTATGTTGTTTTATTGTTATTTGAGGTTGTTTTTATTGGTTCATTTCAATTTTACAGCATGGTGGGTTTCATTGAGGCATATTCACATATACATAGCATAATTTGGATTTCAGTCCCCAGTAACCCCTGCAACCCCCCCCCTGCCCAATGGGTGGCCTTCTACTTTTATGGCATTCCGTTATTTCCTTGCTTTTTTCTTCTGCTTCCACATATGAGGGAAAACATACTTTTCTCTGAGTCTGGCTTATTTTGCTTAAAATTATAGTCTCTAGTTCCATCCATTTCCTTGCAAGTGACATAATTTTGTTCTTTGTGGCTAAATAAAACTTCTTTGCATATATATCACATTTTCTTCATTCATTCATCTGTTGATGGACATCTAGGTTGATTTCAAAACTTGGCTATTGTGAGTTGTGCTGCAGTAGACACAGGTATGCATATATCTCTAAAGCATGCAGACTTTAGTTCCTTTGGATAAATACCAAACAGTGTATAGCTGGATCATATGGTAGTTCTGTTTTTAGCTTTTTGAGGAATCTCCATACTGATTTCCATAGTGGTTGTACTGATTTCTTACCAACAGTGTATGAAAATTCCTTTTTATTTGGGATTGTTTTAGATATCTTATTGATTTCTAACTTAATTTCACTTTGAGGATACTCTGCATGATTTTAATTCTTTTGAATATATTAAATCTTGTTTTATGGGCCAGCATGTGGTCTATTTAGTGTGTGGCAAGAAAATGTATGCTGTACTGAAGTACTGTTGGGTAAGTACTTGTAAATTATAGATAGATTATGGTGTTTTGGTAATGTTTTTCAAATCATCTATGTGTTTACTGATTATTTTTTAGGGAAGGAGTCTTGTTTTATCAATTGTTGAAAGGAATGTTAATATATCCAAGTATGACTGGAATTATTTCTCTTTTGTCAATTTTTTCCTCAAGTATTTTGAAACTGTTATAAAACACATATAATTTATGATATTTTTGTCATTTTGATAAGTTAACCTTTTTATCATTATGAAATGTTCCTCTTTTGGTAATAATATTTGTCTTGAAATTTAATTCTTTCTGGTATTAATACAGCCATTCCAGGTAAGTCTTTTTTAAGAGTTTCTATAGTGAATATATCTTTTTCTATTTCTTACTTAAAACATTTTTTCACTATATTTAAAGTATATCTTTTGACAGTAGTATATAGTTCAGTATTGCTTTTTTCCTACCCATTCCAGCAGTATGAAAGTGGAATCTTTCAATTTTGATAAACATTAATTATGTGCTAATGCATGTCAAGAACTATGAAGTTCTGTGATTTTTACCCTACCTGCATGCTACCAGGTTAAGTTGCCATAGTTTAATGATTGCTGGCAGAAGCCATGAGACTCTTTAGTCAGAGATGAAGAATAATGTATTATAGCAATAGCCAGAGAGTTGGCATTTGCATCGAATCTCTGAGCCCTCTTTGCACATGGCAGTGGGAAGAGGTCCAGGTGAAACCTGCCCAGGCAGTAGTTACATTACAAAAGAAGAATCCCAAGCTTAGAGAAACTTAGATATTTTATAATGGGTAGTTAAATATGTCTTTTGCTCTGAGGGAGACCCTATAGCTCTTCCAAGTCTGTTTTCTAGGGAGTTATTGCCTCCATTTTCAAGATGTGTAGGAAACTGAGAAACTCAAGTATTGTCAAAGGTATTTTCTCAATTTCCCCTGTTATTTGCTTTTAAATTTTTCTACATGGTACTAGCCTGACTTTCCAGTATTATCTGTGCACAGTATTATCTATCTATCTATCTATCTATCTATCTATCTATCTATCTATCTATCTTTATTTATTTATGGTGCTGAGTCTTGAACCCAGCACCTCCCACATCCTAGGCTAGTTCTCTACCACTGAGCCACAACCCTAGCCCCATAAACATAGTATTTTTCTGTGCATTTTCTGCTTTCACCAAATTGGATTTCATACTTGGGTCCTTTCTTTCTATATCTTTGATTCTGGTGTTGGTAAGAAAAAATTCATCGAACATTTGCTTTATACCAATAAGCATTTTACAATAATGTTGTGAGGTAGTTATTGTTATGCTGATCTTATTACTGTTTTAATAAATTCAGATTAAATTTCCCAGATTTGTAATTAGGGAGGGATGACACATTGTGGAGAAACTTGTGGTATCTAATTTTCAATTTTAGTGGTAAGAACACGTAGTGTTTGCCTTAAAAACTTTTAAGCTGTAATCTAGACTCTTGTGTTTGTCCTGAACATTTGATAAAATTCACAAAGGACAAACAGAACAAGTGAACAGTGAATTGTAGGATCTGTGTAAAAATCTTTCCTCATAATTTCAGTGAATATTCATTACCCTCTTTGTCACTTATTGGATTTATTGTTGTCATGAGGGGTTAGTATGTGACAGTGGTCAGAAGGCACAAAATCCCCTGTAATGTTTAAGACTAATTGTCCCAAGGCCACACAGCTAATAAGTGATAACAGCTAGCATAAGAATGTTAGCTTAGTTGTAGAACCCTTAAAAGGTCATTTTTATTTCAGCCTCTTTTCTGTATGTTGAGTTCCTTTGCATTTTGAAGTTTACTTTATGGAGATTTGGTTTTCTTTTCTATTTACCATCTAATAGTTATGTTATTATGGATAGGATATTTAATTTATGAATAATTGTTTTATCTCTGTGATAGAAATAGTTAAAAGATTATTTCAAAAATAACTTTAAGATTATGTGTATTTAATGGGGTACATGTGATGTTTTGATATATATATATGTATATATATATGTATATAAATAAATATATATAAAATGTCCAACATTAATTATATATACTACCTCACAGAAGTTGTTGTTTTCTTTTTGTGGTGAGAATCCTTCAAATCTACTCCTAGGGGGTTTTCAAGTATACTTGTTACTAACTATAGTAACCATGTTGTACAATAGATCTTTTGACTTAGTCCTCCTATTTCTCTGAAATTTTGTATCCATTGACCATATCTTTCCAGTCCCCACCTCTACCCCCCAGCCTTTGGTAACCACCAATCTTCTCTGATTCTATGAGTTTTAAGTTTTTTTAGATTACAATGTGAGATCATACCTTATTTTTGTCTTTCTGTGCCTGGTTTATTTCTTTTAACATAATGTTTCACAGGTTCCTTCATGTGGTCTCAAATGACTGGGATAGTTAAAATTCTGTCAAATACCTTTTTTTTTTTGGTACTAGGGATTGAACTAGGAGTGCTTTATCACTGGGCTGCATCCCCACCCCTCACAAAGTTGTTTAGGGCCTCACTAATTTGCTGAGGTTGGCCTCAAACTTGGCAAGAAGTCCTCCTGCTTCATTCAGCCTCTTAAGTCTGGGATTATAGGCATATGCCACCACACCTACCTCAAATAAGGTTTTTTTTTTCTTAAACATTTATATTTTTAGTTGTAGCTGACACAATACTTTTATACTTTTATTTTATTTATTTATTTGTATGTGTTGCTGAGAATGGAACCAAATGCTTCACATGTGCTAGGCAAGTGCTCTACAACTGAGCCACAACTCCAGCCCTCAAATAAATTTGAGAATGTTTACCACTGAGAATTTAGGGAAAAAACAAACCTGTCTTCTGTTTTCTCACTCATCTATCAACACAAAAGACTTTCATGTTCTCTAGTATGTGGAGATTTCACCTTGTCACTGACCAATCAATTAATTCTGTAGCGGACATCATCTGGATATCCTTTTTTTTAAAAAAATTTTTTAGTGTAGATAGACACAATATCTTTATTTTATTTTTTATTTTTATGTGGTGTTGAGGATCAAACCCAGTGCTTCATGCGTGCAAGGCAAGCACTCTACCACTGAGCTACAACCCCCGCCCCTGGATATCCTCTTAATTCAATTCTGAGTAATTGAATTAATAATCAAGAGATAGTTTCAGATCCCATAGATTGTGGGCTTAGTCCCACAACATTGTCCCCCAACTTTCATTGCCAATTACAAGCTCTAGGTTGTTTTCCCTATGCTTCCCATGACCTCAAGTTTATTTATTTGCTCACAGAACTCTTGAGAAGCACTTAGTTTACTGGTGACAGAGGATATAAATGAAGAAATGCGTAGGGCCAGGCATATGGGAAGGGGTATGGAGCTTCTGTGTCCTCTCTGGACTTGCCACCTTCCAAGAAAATATGGAGGACATGTTTGGCTATCTGGAGGCTCACCTGAACTCTCTTTTGGGCTTTTACAGAAGCTTCATTATTCATGATTGATTATATTATTAGCTATTGGTGATTAGTTTAACTTTAGCCTCTCTTTTCTCTTGAGGCCGAGGAGTGAGGTTGAAAAACTCCAGTCCTCTAATAAGGCCATGGTCTTTCCTTGTAATTAGCCCCCATTCTGAAGCTATCTGGGGGCTGACAGGCCACCAGTCATTTCATTAGCACACAAAGACATCACTTTGGAGATTCCAAGATTTTAGGAAAGACCAAATACATATTTTGCAATGTTTCGTTGCTCAATATCTGGTAGTGGACATACAAAGTTGATAAAATATGTAGATTCTGTTCTTTAAAATGTAAATTTTGTTGAGTGATTAAAAATCAACCGAGGGGCTGGAGTTATGGCTCGCCTCTATGTGCAAGGCCCTGAGTTCGATCCTCAGCACCACATAAAAATAAATAAAGGTATTGTGTCCAACTATAACTAAAAAATAAATATTAAAAAAAAAACAACCAACCGAACAGGGCTGAGATTGTAAAGCGTTTGCCTAGCATATGTGAAACACTGGGTTCCATCCTCAGCGCTATGTACACACACACACACACACACATAATCAATAAATAAATAAATAAGTAAATAAATAAATGTGTTGTGTCCATCTATAACTTAAAAATTTAAAACAAAACCTCAAAGTAGTAAAACTAACGAACAGGGCTGAGATTGTAAAGCGCTTGCCTAGCATGTGTGAAGCACTGGGTTCCATCCTCAGTGCAATGTATACACACACACACACACACACACACACACACAAATAAATGTGTTGTGTCCATCTATAACTTAAAAATTTAAACCAAAACCTCAAAGTAATAAAACTAGCAGGATAATACATGAAGTGTTGTGGGTGCACTGAGGTAGGTTCAGGATATTTTTGCAAGCATAAAGTACAAAAGTAAGAGTAAATATCCTTCTTTGTGAGGTCCTCTCTTCACATAACAATAGATTGCATTTGTGTGTTAGAAAGTGACAAACAAGAGTTAGAATTTTTCAGCAGTCTTTTTATTTTCTAATCAAGATAACATTAATAATTAGGTACTACCTGTACTGTTTTCTTTGGCTGTCTGGGAAGATTTCTCTTCATAATTGTTGAATTAGTTTAAAGGTCAGGGTATAGATTGAGACATCACTGTCTGTCTCAGTCTTAGAAAGGTAGGGAAAAAAGTGTTTTATACATAATCAAGCATGAATATGACTTCTCTCATTTAAGCTACCTACTGTCCTTTTTTTACTGTTAAAGCTCAGTTGTCTCTTATTGTTATTTGACAGTTTTTCCCATCTAATTTAGTCTACCTGATTAGTCTACCTATAATCAGAGGTTGTTTTCCTCTTTAGCTCCATTTCTCTATTTACAAAGAAAGCAAATATACAGAAATTCTTGTGATTTAGCACAAGGTATAAAAGTTAAAGACCATTTTAGGCTTTTTTCTTTTGTACCTTAAATTAATTTTTTGGAAGAAAAATTAAATTGCTAGTTACAAATTAAAGAGCTTATATGTTCACAGATGAAGAAAGTACTGTCTGGGCTGGGATTATAGCTCAGTGATAGAGCGCTTGCCTAGCATGTGTGAGGCACTGGGTTCGATTCTCAACACTGTGTATAAATAAATAAAAATAAAATTCTATCAATAACTAAAAAAAAAAATAAAAATTCCATCATGTGATACATGATTAGGAAACCCATTGTCAGAGTTCTCTGGCGTTGGTATCACATTGTGTCAAATTCTAACTCTACCTCTTTCTAGTATGTAAACTTGAGCAAACTCATTAACCTTTTTAAACCTCAGTTTTCTCCTCTGCAAAATGGAAATAAAAAGAGTATTTACTCATGAGCTCTTGTGAGAGTTAAGAAGTTAGCTTTTAATCACTAGACTATTTTGTATTATACATAGATCTAAAGTACATAGATTTTAAACTTGAAAGGTGAATAAAGTTATCATCTAGATGACTGATAAGGTTACTTCCCAAAAGGAAAGAATTTGGGCTCACCATGTAGAACTAGGAATATAGATAAAAATCTTAATCAGAGTGATCAGAGGATTAAGTACTCTGCTGGTTAATTGAGTGATAAAGATAATAACTAGTGTTTTCTGCTTAATGTTAAGCATCTTTAAAAAAAATTAGACTCTTTTTCTTTCTTTAGACATGTTCTGAATTTGGCAAGACAGTGTTATGCTTCCTTGATAATTAAGTTTTTATAGTTTTATCAAGATTATTTATGAATATTAGGCCTTGCATGAATAATCCTGCAAACAAAAGCAGGATTTTATAAGTATTTTATAACTTCACTCTTCAAGTGAGTTTTTAGGTAAAATAAATGCTTTTTTCCCTCATAAAAGTGGGATATAGACAACAAAATTGTGGTTAACTGTTTTCTTTGTGAGTTGTGGATATTTAAATTTTAGTTTAAATTTTATTTAAATTTAATTTTATTTAAATATAAGGGTAACATGATGTAGAAGAGAGAAGTCTAATGTAGATGAGATTATAAGATCCAAGTTGGAGTCCTGCCCTTGCCCATGGTTTTGCATGTTAGGCAAACATTCTTATCCCTGAGCTACATCCCTAGCCTGAAATCTGAGTTTTAATTATAGCTGTGTCACTAATTAACTAGCTTTGTATCTTTGAGCCATTAGTTCTCTAGGCCTTAGTTTCTTTATTTTTAAAATTACTGTTTTAGATGAAATAGCAGATTTCAAAGATTCCTGTAAATGTTAACTCCTATTGAAATAATCATGAAATCAGTCTGAATTAAGTAATGCATTTTTTAATTTGAAAGTCTTTTCATTTTCAAAGATGTAAGTATGATATTTTGCCTCTCCACCTCCCCACTGTGTATTAGAATAATTGATGCTTTCCTCTAACTTAATAAGTCTGTAGACCATAGACAATGTTGATACTTAATATTTATAGTTTTTGGTGCCAAATGTAGGAGTGTGTTATCTTTATTTACTTGATGAAAAAGAGAAAGTGATATCATATAATTTGTTGTCATTCATTAAGCATTTATTGATCATTTATAGTGGTTATAAAAAAGTAATAAAGCACAGTTCTTACAGTCCTGAAGTATAGAGGAGCCACATTAGGACTCACAACCCTAAAATTACTTCCCTAAAATTCCTTGTCTGATAGCTTTATTGCCCTTCTTTTCCAGCCAGGGTTTGTTTCTCCTCTTTTGTGCTTTAGTGGTACATTGGGCCAGGGCTGCCATAAATGGTTGTATAATTGCTGCTCTGGTCAAGGGAGCAGGTGGAGGTTGAAGTTCAGAATTTATTTTGCTTGACAAATTCTGTCTTCTTGCCCACCCCCCCCCCATTTTAAAATTTTCCTATTTAAAGGAGGCTGCTTTTTCTATTTTTAATTTTTAACTTTTTTAGATATATATGACAAAGTGAGCTTTTTCTAATCTTCAAAAAAGAACTGTGTGTACTAATGTGCCATTAAAAATAATATTCTTCAGTGCTTTTTTTTGTGGGGGGGGCAAGTTTTATATTAGCTAATAAAGGCCTTGAGGTGGATTGTTGAAGCGAGCAGATGCTTCCTGAAAAGAGGTGAGAATGATGGAGTTGGGAATGACATTACAGGTAAAGGAATAGTAGCCCAGTAGTGGTTCCCAAAGTGTGACACCTGTGCCAGTGCTGTCAGCATTACTTGGAAATTTGTTAGATATGAAAAATCTTGGGACTCTATTGTAGGTCTACTAGCTCAGAAGTTCTAGGGATAGAGACCAGCATTCTGTGTTATAACAGGTATTTTAGGTGATTCTGCTGCAGGCTGAAGTATGAGGACCACTACTATAGCCCACCTCTTCAGGGACTGTTACTTATTCAAGTGCTTGTGTAGTAGGAGGGTCCCTATGGATCAGTGATTAAAGTACAGTGATCAAAGTGGCTAGTGTGCTCAGGTAAAGAACTTGAACTTTGTCCTTAGGCCAATAGTTGCACATTAAAATCACCTGGCCAGGAAGTGTTGGGTGTATAGCCCAATGGTAGAGCACATGCTAAGGGCCCTAGGTTCAACCTTCAGCAAAACAAAATAGAAACATCTGAGAGCTTTGAACCTATACCAGTGTTTGGGATTCATCCCAGCCAGACCACCTGAACCCAGATCTTCCAGTTTATGTTATATAATGAGGGTTGTGAACCATATAATTGACAGGATTAGTTACAGATTACTTTTTGAGAATGTGTCAAATACTATACTGAATAGCATGATAATAAAATAGCACAACAATCATAGTATTTCCATTTCACAAGTGACGTAGAAAAGTTAAGGTACCTTTTACCAATGTTACATAGCTGGGAAGTGGTGGGTTGGAGTACAGCTTTTAGTGCTTCTATAGTCTACCCTCAAATAGTTAAAAACAGAAAATACCAGGGTTTCATGGTATTTATTTTCTCTATTCTCTAACTGAAAATTATAATTTTCTTCAAATTTGAATGAAGGCAAAAAAAAAATCACAGTTATATTAGTGCCTATTATTTATTTTCATATTATTTTACTGATGTTGCAGATAACCCAAGATATAATTTTTCCTAAACAGTACATTAAAATTAGGTAGCTAGCACAAGCCTATAGTCTTAGCTACTGGGGTGGAGAAAAGATGTGCTGAGGCAGGAGAAAGCGATCTCTTGAGGCCCAAGTTTGAGACCAACCTGGGCAAAACAGACCCCATCTCCAAAAAACTTATCCTGTTAGACAGATCTGGATATGGAATCTGAACATCTGGCTTCCTTTATGCTCCCTTTATAATATTTTATAATATGTTTTTTACCACTTATCTCTGAACATATACACAGAATATAGGTAAATTTAAAGTTAGGTTTTGAAATTGAATAATAATATGCTTATCGTATTGAAACAAGCAAATGCAATTTCAAAGTCACTTTGTGGTTAGTTGGGTTTGGTTAATGAGGCCCTTGGGCTTTTCAAAATCAACATACAGTTGGTTTTCCCTGTCTCTAGTTTCATCCATGATTTCAGCCAACTTTGAATTGCAAATATTTGAAAGAAAAAAATTTGTACGTGTATATTAACCATGTTAAATCTTTATATTGTATTAGGTACTACAGATAATCTTAGAGATTTAAAGTAGGCAGGTATATGTGTATAAATTTAGGTTACAAGTAGATATGTCATCTTGAGTTTCTTATATATAAGATGAGGTGCTGTTCTGGCTACATGGGGTGACTATATTTGAATAACAACCTTGTGTTTACTTAGTATGGTATGTCCTGGAGATCCAGAAGGGGAAAAGTATCTTTTTGAGATCCATTCTTTTTTTGAGAGAGAGAATTTTTAATATTTATTTTATAGTTTTCAGTAGACACAACATCTTTGTTTGTATGTGGTGCTAAGGATCGAACCCAGGCCGCACGCATGCCAGGGGAGCTGGCAATCGCTTGAGCCACATCCCCAGCCCTTGAGTTCCATTCTTAACCATATTCAGACAAAGTGGTGGTAGATGTAAAAGCATGCCACAGCCAAGAAGTCATCAGGGACCTCAATCACAGACACTGGTCTCCCAGTTACTGTCACCGCTCTCCACAAGGACTATCATTTCTCAAGTATCTTTTTTTTTTAATTTTTTTTTTTTTTAGTTGTTGATGGACCTTCATTTTATTTATTAGTATGTGGTGCTGAAAATTGAACCCAGTGCCTCACGCATGCTAGGCAAGTGCTCTACCACTGAGCCACAACTCCAGCCCCTTCTCAAGTATCTTTTATAGACATTGTGCTTGGTGCTTTAAATACATAACCATCATTTATTGAATTATAGGGTGCTTATTAAGTCCTTTGTGAGGTTAAAATTCATTACTTATGTTACTTAATTTAATTCCCCTTCAGAGAACATTGTTGTCTCCTCTTCCTCCTTTCCCCCAATTTTCTCCTCCCCTCCACTTCAAGGGTAAAGTGATCATAAATACAGGTGAGGAATGAGATGGAGATTGTACTGAGGTTGTCATTGGTCTCAACTGTCCTATCACCTATTTCTCCAAGTTGTAAATTTATTTATTTAAATTCAGTTATATGCAGAGAAATAAGGCAGACAAGTAATTTGTCCTCATGTGTGAGAATAATAATCACATAAATAAAAATAATCATACACTGTGATATGTGCTATGAAAGGAATAAATGAGGTATTGTGAGGGGTAATAATATGAGGTATATTTATTACCAAGTGAGTCAGGAAAAGCATCTGAGGATGTGATATTTAAGCTGAGACACACACAAAACTAGACAAGAATGGTCCATGCACAGGAAAGAACAAAGAATCTAAACAAATAGCATTGGCTTTTAGGAATTGAAAAGGCCAGTTACTAGAGGGGGAGTATAATACAGGAAGAGTCTAATGGTATCATGAGGTTAGAGTGGTATGCAGAATCAGGATTATGGAGGTATATTTGAGATTCTTAGGGCTTCAAGGAGTGCATATTTTATTATAAGTGAAATGTAAAAACTGTGGGAGAGTTTTAAGCAGAAGAATGTTTTAAAAACATTATATCTAGAAACGTATCCTGGCATTATAGAGTGCTTGCTAACCATGCATGAGGCCCTGGTTTGATCCCCAACACTTCATAAAAACAAACAAGACCAAAAAATTCTAGCACTGTGGTTCTCAAACCAATTTTGCTTCCCAGTGGGTATTTGTGCAATGTTTGCAGATAGTATTGATTGTCACAACTTGGGGTGATGGATAAATTGTCATAACTACTGGCATCAGTGGGTAGAGACCAAGGGTGCTAAACATTTTATAATGCAGAGAACAATCCCCCTTACAACAAGGAACTAACTGCCCAAAACTTCAGTAGTGCCAAGGTTGAGAACCCTTGCTTTAGCTGCTCTGTGAATACTGGACTGGGCAAGGAGGGGATGGAATAGAGAAGGGGAAGGTTAAGTTGTTATAGAATCCTGGTGGCAAATATATAGTGTCTTGGACTATGGGATTGTGCTAGAGGTAACAACGAGAAGTGTTCTAATTCTGAGTTTTGGGGATAGGCAAGAGAGAAAAGGCAAGTCAAGGATGATCTCTAGGGCTGTGGTTGTAGCTCAGTGGTAGAGTACTTGCCTAGCCATGTGTGAGTCACTGGGTTCGATCCTTAGCACCACATAAAAATAAATTTTATAAAATAAAATAGTTACACACACACACACACACACACACACACACACATATATATATATATATTTTTTTTTGGGGGGGTGGTGGAAAGGATGATCTCTAGGTTTCTGACAATTGAGTAATGATGGTGCCATCCTAAAATGGGCAACACTGAGGGGAAGCCCAGGAACGGAGGATTCTGATTTATAAAATCTCACCTCTTTAAAGGAATGTGAGTTGCTATTAATAGGAGACACACTGCTATTCTAGTACTATAAGGGAAAAAATATATTGTAATAGTCCTGTACAGTCTATAATTCCCATGGATTTGGCAGTTTCTTCAACCCTCATTTACATTGCTTATTATATGACAGGATGTCCTTTGCATGTATTCCAATAATAAAACATAATGCAACTAGATCTCCTTGTAGCTGTTCTCATATCTCTTAAGTCAATTTATTGGTGCTCTTCAAGAATACATGGAATTGGAATTACTAGGATAATGAATGTCTGACTTGCTAATCTCAATTTTTGTTTCTTTTTGTATGTGGCAACTTTTTGATGCCAAAAATTATGCAGTCATATTTTTAAAAAAGACTTTTTTTTCATTTTTAACTTTTTCAGTTGTAGATGAACCTTTATTTTATTTATTTATATGTAGTGCTGAGAATTGAACCCAGTGCCTCATACATGCTAGGCAAGTGCTCTATCACTGAGCTGCAATCCCAGCCCTAAAAAAGTGGTTTTCAAGGTAAACTCAATACGCATGGAATCAACAATGCAACAATTCAATGATGATATTTTGTCAAGCTAGACTGAATTTAGAAATAGGAAATAATTATTTTTTACTTCAAATACACACACACATTTCCCAATTCTTGCTTATTAAAGCTTTATATATTGATGTGTGGGTGACTTGATTTGATTAAGATTTTTTGGTAAAGATTCATTAAGAAGTTTGGAAGCTTCCTTAGTTGATTCAAAATGTTGGAAAAAAATCATAGGATTTACATAGTAATGTTGAGGAACATCTATATTTGCAATTATAATACTTTAAGCATTTGACTGGTTCCATTTGGAAACATTCTAGTTTCTTGAAAAAAAAATTGAATTGTAAGCCAAAAGCATTCCATTTTCTAAAATAAGACCAAGAAATGATATTTTGCTATAGACCTATTAATGATATTTCAAATATGCTGAACTTTTAAATGTATTTTTTTTGAACATAGACATTTGACAAATGTTTTTTTTTAAGTCGTAGATGGACACAATATATTTATTTTTATGTGGTGCTGAAGACTGAACCCAGTGCCTCATATGTGCTAGGCAGGCGCTCTACCACTGAGTTACAGCCCCAGCCCCAACATGAATGTTTTCAATCTTATAGAATATAGCCCTCTAGTTAGGCCCCCCCCACCCCCAGTCTTCTTTTTGTGATGGGGGGGTCAAACTCAGGACCTCAGGCATGCTAAGCAAGTACTTCACTGTTGGATTGCACTTTCAATTCCCCTCTAGTTTTGATATCTCTTTGTCCCAAGTATCATCTCTTCATGCCTTATTTTCTTACCTAGTGTAGAACTTTACTGATGGGTAAAGAAATGCTTTGTATCTTTCTTTGTTGCATATATCTCAACAAAAGCCAGCTACAGATCAGTTTCTAAGTTGTATGCTTTTGGCCCTGAGTTGCTGAACCTAGTTGGAGAAAGTAATAGTCTTACATACTGGAGCCATTAAATATTTGTGCTCTCCATTTTTAATTGTACCCTCTGCATTACCCAGTAATCCTCTTTGATTCCTAGTTTTTTCTTATTCTTCATTGCAGTTATTTAAAAACTTATAATCCTCTGTAGCTCCCTTACCTTACCACTTCTCTTTTTCACAGAAGATGATTTCACCTATTCACTGATAAACTTGAATTTAGTTATTTTATTTCTGGAAGATGCTAAAAAAAAAAAAGATTGAAATGGGACCAGATAGAGAATACCCTGACGTTTACTACACCCATTCCTTGGAGCATATCAGATTTTGTTCTAAATTTTAGAACAAAAATTCAAAGACACATCTTTGTGGTAAAATGATTGAATGTACTGTGAGCTAATTTTAGTTCAAAATCATTCTTTTCAATTATGGTTAAGTTCTTTTGTAGTTTTGTCTTTTAAAATTTGACATTAAAAGAAGTTCTGTTGTGTGTCTCCCATGTACAAGGCCCTGGATTCAATCCCCAGCACCACCACCACCAAAAAAAAAAAAAGTTCTTTTACATTTTATAAAAGGTACCAAATAAATGCCATCTTTTTTGTAGTGTATCATGTTAATATGTGGAGTAAAATATACTACTCATAAGCTTGATGGATTGTTACCCATTAATTACCTCCTAGTCCAAGAAAATAAACATTTTCAACATCCCAGGAGGTTCTCCATGTTATTCTCCCCTTCACTCCCCATTTCAACTTCTTTAATCAAATTTTGTATTTTAATGTCTGGTAATAGAGGCTGCTGCTGCCTTTTTTTTTTTTTTTGGTGTTTATTTTGCTTTGGTACTGGGAATTGAACCCAGGTGTGCACTCTACAGGAGCTACATCCCAGCCTTTTTTGAGACAATGTCTCACTAAGTTGTTGGGGTTGGCCTTGGACTTGCATCCTCCGCCTGAGTTGCTGGGATTATAGATGCGAATCCCCTTGCTCAGTCTTTTGGTCAACATGTCTATGAGAGTTATCCATATTGTGGCAGGTTATCAGTTCTTTTTTATTGTCATGTACTATATTACTGTAGGGCTATGCTTTTGTGTATGGATGTTTAGGTTACTTTTTTAAAAAATGTATACATTTTTAGTTGTAGATGGGCACAATATCTTTTATTTATTTTTTTATGTGGTGCTGAGGATCTAACCCAGTGCCTCACACATGTCAGACAATCTCTCTACCATTGAGCCACAACCCCAACCCTCTTTAGGTTACTTTTAGTTTTTTGACTATTATGGTAACATTGCTGGGAAATTGTTATACAAGTCTTTTGGTGAATATATATTCTCATTCTTTTACATACATGTACCTAGAGTGAAATTGCTGGATGACAGTATAGTTTTTTTAAGAAAATATTTTATAATTATAGGTGGGCACAATGTTTATTTTACTTAATGTGGTGCTGAGGATAGAACCGAGTGCCTCACGCATGCTAGGCAAGTGCTCTACCTCAGAGCCACAACCCCAGCCCGTGCAGTTCTTAATAATCCTTTGTAATGGAACTTAATTATTAACTTCACCTATTCCTGCCTATCAGCAATTTTATTCTTAAGATAAAGAATATAAAAAGAGTTATTAGGTTTTAAAACAAGATTCTAAGGGAAGGATACCTCTTTGCTTTCATTTACATATGAAAAGAAAATAATTTAGTTCCAAATTGAACTAATTGGCTGGACATGGTGGCGCATGCCTATAATTGTAGCAACTTGGGAGGCTCAGGCAGGAGGATTGCAGGTTTGGGGCCAGCTTCAGCAACTTAGTAAGACCCTGTCTCAGAATAAAAATAAAAAGGGCTGGGGATATAGCTCAGTGGTAGAATTCCCCTAGATTCAACCCTTAGTTCTGCAAAAACAAATAAACAAAAACCTGTTTGGGGCTGGGGTTGTGGCTCAGTGGTAGAGCACTCACCTAGCACATGTTGGGTACTGGGTTTGATCCTCAGCACCACATAAAAATAAATATATAAAATAAAAGTTGGGCTGGAGATGTGGCTCAAGTGATAGGGGGCGCTTGCCTGGCATGCGTGAGGCCCTGGGTTCAATTCTCAGCACCACATAAAAATAAAAAAATAAAAATTAAAGATATTGTGTCCACCTAAAGTTAATAAAATAAAAATATAAAAAAATAAAAGTTATTGTGTCCATCTATAACTAAAAAATATTTTTTAAAAACCTATTTGGCTTTTAGTACTTCCTTCAGTATTGTTTATAAACCTACTTCTGTTTATCCAAAATCTGAGCATTTTTATCAGAGTCTGACCTGATCTCTCATTTATGTTTTATTATTTATTAAAATAAGAGGACTTTCTCTACTTTTAAGACTGCAGAAAATAATTATTGGTTTCCCTGGCAGAAGCTAATAAGGCTTTCTTGGTTTTATTCAGTGTTGTTTGTGTCTAAAGAAGGAACTACTGGGTTATGATATCAGTGACCTGGATTTTAATCCAGATTAGTTCATATATTAGCAATGTGTCCTTTTGTAAATTACTTTTATCTCACTGTCTCACTTGTGTTGGAAATAAATATGTGTGTCTTTGTCATCTCAGGATGTTGGCTAGCAAATGAGTTATTATAACAGTTCTCCTTAAACTATGAAACATTAATATAAGTGCTTTTCTTCTGGGGGACACATTTGCAGATTTCTCTATCATTCATCCAGTTTGTAAAACATACAAAATATAATTTGCTTTTAGAGGTATGCAGTAGTGTTTCTAGGGGAGGCTAATCAGCCTGTCAGTTCTTACATTTGGCAGGTCCTGATGAACTGTGTCCCAGACTGTAGTTCTCATAATTGATATGATCAGAGATTAAATTTATTATTTACATCTAGAAGTGATGAAAGTTTCAGGTGAATTCAAGTCTGAGGAATGAACCCAGGATAGCAGATTTTTGTACACATTGAGGAATTAACTTTCAAGTGAAATAGGCTGCCTGTGCTGACCAGTCAGTGCCTATTTTCCTTTTGTAATATGCGATGCAGATTATAATCTGAATGCTGATAAGCATTCAGAATGAACCCCAAACAAGTTGTTTCATTTTATTTATCAGTATTACTGAGCTCTGATACCTGATAAATCTGTTGGTATTGTAGCAGATCTGGGTCAGGACACTCTCCAGGGACAGTGTTGGAGACAAACTGCCAAATGTAAAACACTCCTCACTATTCAGTTAATTTGGCTTCAGCTTCATATAGTCGTGGACAATATCTGTGTCCTGCTTCTCATGACTCCTTATTATGATTTTATGTATGTATGCATTCTATGGTTTATCTTGTACTTCATAATTTGATTCTTCATTCTTCAATTTAATCTATTGGTACATGTATGGATTTGATTTATTCTTGCAAAGTTGAGAAAGATAAATATTGTTTCTAGTGTTTCTAAGTGTATTCTTGCTTCTGAATGTAGGGGATGTATGGATTTTGCAGTGTAGTTTAGATTTCAGTATCTGCTTTGCCATGTATTTAGCTGAGACCTATCCATCCTCATTCATCCATCATTCCAGAGGTACCATAGTCCAGGTCTTAGGTGCATTCCGTCTTTTTTTTTTCATAGATATAGGGAGGTATAATTTATATAATGTAAAATTGTGTTGTAAGTTTACAATTCAGTGTTTTTTTAAGCCAATTTGAAAACTATACAACCATCACTACAGTCTAATTTTAGAATAGTTCTTTCTTCCCCCAAAGAAAATCTATGCCCATTTGCAGTCACTTCCAATTTTCACTCCTACCTCCAAGAACTACTAATCTTATTTTCTAACCATACAGATTTGCCTCATTTGGGAATAAATGGAATAAAACAATATATGGTGCATTATATTTGACTTATTTAACATAATGTTTTCAAGGTTATTCATGGTATTGGATGTTTTGGGACTTTATTCTGAAGAGTATTCCATTTCTTTTTCAATTTTTTTTTTTAGTTGTTGATGGACTTTATTGTCTTTTTTTAATGTGGTGCTGAGAATCGAACCCAGTGCCTCATGCATGCTAGGCAAGCACACTACCACTGAGCCCCAGCCCTAGCCCGAATATTCCATTTTCTTAATCCACTCTCCAGTTGATGGACATTTGGATTTCCAAATTTTGGCTATTGTGAATAATACTACTATGAACATTTGTATGCAAGTTTTGGTATAGTTATGTTTCCATTTTTCTTCTGTAGCTACCTAGGAGTGGAATTTGTGGGTCATATAGAAATTTTATAATAATTTAAGAAACTGCCCAACTATTTTCTAAAATGTTTGTAACATTTTACATTTCTTCCATCAATATGAGGGTTTTAATTAGCCTCTTTTTATTTTAGTATTTAGGATGTTTGCTTGATTTGATTTTAGTATCACATAGGACAATAGCTGCTGTAATGAAAGAAGAATCACAGCATTAGAGGATTTTACTACATGTAGAAAAATACATTAAAATACAATTTATGTCACATAAAATATAATGCTTAATAATTTAAAACAGATTAGAACTAGATGAAGATGGGGCAGTGATTCTGACTCAGTGGTAGAGCACTTGCTTAGCATGTGTGAGGCACTGGATTTGAACCTCAGTACCACATAAAAATAAAAAATAAATGGGGCTGGGATGTGGCTCAAGCGGTAGCACGCTCGCCTGGCATGCGTGCAGCCCGGGTTCGATCCTCAGCACCACATA
Organism: Urocitellus parryii; assembly: GCF_045843805.1. Lineage (NCBI taxonomy): Eukaryota > Metazoa > Chordata > Mammalia > Rodentia > Sciuridae > Urocitellus > Urocitellus parryii. The sequence goes on along the minus strand of NC_135532.1, from coordinate 100,913,866 downwards.
CAAACAAAGATGTTGTCTCCACCAAGAACTAAAAAATAAATATTAAAATTCTCTCTCTTTCCCTCTCTCTCTCTCTCTCTCTCTCTCTCTCTCTCTCTCTCTCTCACTCTCTCTCTCACTCTCTCTCTTTAAAAAAAAAAAGTTTTAAAAAAAATAAAAAATAAAAAGGTATTGTGTCCATCTACAACTAAAAAAACATTTTAAAAATTCAATGGATGTGATTGCTTGAAAGGTTTCATTTACTGTTCTGAAGACTCAAGATTTATTATACAAACACCTGATTGTGGGAAATTTCAGATGTACAGATGAAGACAAAGCACTTTAATGAATCTCTACATACTTATCACTCGGCTTCATAATTAAGTCATTCTAGTTTTTTGTTTGTTTTGGTTTCTTTGGTCAGCATTTGGGATTGAACTCAGGGGCTTAGGCATGTGAGGTAAGCAGTGTACCAATGAGTTACATTCTCAGTCTCTAATATCTGCTTATGATTGTCCAAAGGATAAATGAGAATAAAAAGGTACACATAGATTATTTTGCGGGTGGTGTAGGGGTGTAGGCGTTTGGGCTCGGTTTGTAGTGGCACCCCCTACTCCATAGAAAATCTTAATTAAGCTCCTTCAGAGATCCTCACCATAATTCTTCTAAGACTATCAGCAAGAATTTCTGCAAGAGTTTTCAGGCTGGGAGTAGGGGGGAGGAGGGTATGTTTGCAAAAGTAGAGGGCAATAGGAAAGACTAACTCAAGGCCTTAACAGAGGCATTTGCATTTCAAAGGAGAGTAGTAAGATCTAGGGAAAGTCCTTTACAATCCAAAAGATAAGAGTAAATGGTGAATTAGGTCCTGGGAAACCAGCTGGTGGGAAAAGGGGAGGGGAGAACTCTCCCTTTCCCAGGCACTGATTTTCACAGAGAGTGTCCTTGGGGTTATTTTTGTAAAACCTGGCCTGAGTTGGTTGCTCAGAACAGTAGGAAAAAAACCCTGCTTTTATGTGGACTTCTGCAGATTGTGAGCCCCTCCCCCTACACATTGGTTATACAGTTCTAAAACTTTCTGAACTTGGGTTCAGAGGGATTGGTTGTAGTGAAAGTCTTCCTCTGGACCTGGTGGCCCAATAAAACCTGCTTTTTGCTAATTCCTCCGTGTGTAGCTTCATCTATCCTTCAGCAGGTTAACAGGATTTTGTGGCTTTGTGCTCCATGCATTTACCAAGTAGAGCAAAGGGAAATGGGGGAAACAGATAACAACTATGTTATATAGTGTAGGCCTAATGTATACAGTTTATTGTGATAAGCCATTTGGTGCATGTTTTTCTCATTCTGAATCAAGGCTTAGAAACTTGGAGTAAGTTACAAAAGTTATCCTCGCTTCATATATGAGGAAACTAAGGCTTGAAAGGTGTAGTTATTTGCAGAAAGTTAGTGCAGCTTTAATTTCAAAGTTTATGTTTCTTTTTACTGTGGATAGTTGTGAACTAGGAAATGAATGCATAGATGTTTTCTTTTTCTTTCTTTTTTTTTTTGTAAACATAAAGTTTACTTTGAAAGTTAGAGGTTTCTTTGGTTAGCTAGTTAGGATATTATTCTGATAGAACCATGTCCCTGGGTTTGGTCAGTAATTTATTTAGGCTTTACAGAAGGGCAGAATTTCTTTTGATTTGTTACCTACAAAATTTGGCTTATAGGATTCATATCCCAGAAGCACGTGGTCAATGCTATGGGTCAGAAAAGCAGCCATGAGTCCAATCAGTGTTTTCAGAAATTAAGTCATTTCAGATACAAATGCCTTCAATTTTTGCCATATGATCTTCAACTTTATCAATGTTAGAAATTATTCTTTGCATATCACTTTTTGGAAAACAGATTTGGAAGATATAATTCAAGACAAAAACAGATTGAACAAAGCAAAAGAAATGTAGGCATTCATACTAAGCCATTTGTGACCATTCCAAAAGTGACTTTTTAAAAAAGTGATGTGAACCCTTAAAAGAGACTTGTGTCAGTATGTGTGTATATGTGTGTGTGTGTGTATATATATATATATATGTATATATACCTTTTATTTATCTTTTTAGCTATAATAATTGTCCAAAATGTCTAGTTGATTTTTCCCATTTACTTGCCTTATAATTTGTAAAACAAGTAAAAAAATTTGTGAAATAAAACAAAGTGCATCAAGCTTAAATGTACTAAAGATTACACAGTATGAAACATTCTAGATAAAGAACCAGAACCTTGGGGCTGGGGTTGTGGCTTAGTGGTAGAGTGCTGGCTTAGCATGCATGAGGCACTGGGTTTGATCCCCAGCACCATATAAAAACAAAATTAAATAAAGATATTGTGTCTACTTAAAACTAAAAAAACAAATATTAAAAAAGAAAAAAAACAGAACCTTACGAATAACACAGAAGCTCCCCCAGGTTGTGCCCCCTTTGCCTTACAATCCCTTTCCTTTGCCCTAAAGAGCCACTATTGTGACTTTCATGGTTATAATTTTCTTTTTTCTTTTTAAAAAATTTGTCTACTAAGTCTGTATCCCTAAATGCTCTAGTTGGCTTTGTCTAATTTTGAGCTTCATATTGATGGAATCATACTCTTTGCTTTTTTTTTCTTATTTCCTTTGCTCAATATTATTTGTACTATTCATTAATGTTGGAAGCTATAGTTCATTTGTATTACTTTAGTATTGCATTATGATTGTGCCATATCCATCACATCTATTTTATTCTTGATGAACATTGGAGAATTTTCAGTTTGGGGTCATTATAAAATAATACTGCCAGGAACACACAGACACAGGGCTGGGGCTCAGTGGTGGCGCACTTGCCTAGCATTTGTAAAGCCCTGGGTTCTATTCTTAGCATCACATACAACTAAAAAAAAATATATGTACTTAAAAAAAATAGTCCTAAAAAGAAAACACCCTGACACATGTATTTTTTGGTACTAGGGAGTGAATCCAGGGGTGCTTAGCCACTAAACCACATCACCAGCCCTTTTTTTGTATTTTATTTAGACAGGGTCTCACTGAGTTAGTTACTTACAGCCTTGCTAAGCTGCTGAGGCTAGTTTTGAACTCTTGATTTTCCTGCCTTAGTCACCTGAGCCTCTGGGATTACAGGTGTTCACCACCATGCCCAGCATATATTTGTTTTTTTAATATTCACGTTTAGCGGTTTCAATTGAACCAATATCTAGGAGTGAAGTCATTTAGTCATAGGTGTGTAATCAGTAGAAAATGTCAGGTTGTTTTCCAAATTGGATTTTTTTTTTTTTATTGTTCTGGAGATTTTGAACCCAGGGATGCTTTACCACTGAGCCCTTTTTATTTTTTGAGACAGAGTCTTGCTAAGTTCCTTAGGACCTCACTAAATTGGGTGGCTCGCCTCCAATTTGTGATCCTCCTGCCTCAGCTTCCCAAATTGATAGGATTATGGGTGAGTACCACCCTTCCCAGCCAAGTATTTTTTAAAAACTTTTCTTTTATTGGAAGTATATGAGTTTCCTTTCCTTCTTATTTTTCTGTACTTTAATAAGTCTTTTAAAACTTTAGTCAGTTTTGATGATTTTAATTTGCATTTTCCCTGATTAGTAAAGAGATTGACAGTGCACTTCAGCTTTGGCTATTTTGATAACCCTGTTTTGTAAAATGATCATTCTTGTCATTTATTCATTTTAATTAGATTGTCTATATTTTGATTCATAGGAATGTTATTTATTCTGAATATATGTCTTTTGTCAATTTAAATAGGTTGTTAGTATCCATCCTGTAGCTTGCCTGTGGTGTCTTTCAAAATTGTATCTTTTGGTGCAGGGAAGTTCTTATAGAGTTACATTTATCTCTAATATTTATAAGGTTTAAGAGAGTCCAAGATATTGCATAGAGTAATTACTTTTGACCATGTCATTTTATTTCCCTTTTTGTTTTTAAAGAAGTTAATTGTTCAGTGAAATAAAAACAGAAAATGACCATTTTACTTATCTCTGTTTTGTTGAGTTAGATTGGTTTTCTGTACTTAACATTTAATTGCATATATGGCTTTAATCTATTCATGAAAACAGTTGCTTAAATAAAATGATTGATTTATTTACTATTTCTGAGTTTTGTATTTTTTCTTCTTGGCAAACTTCATTTTGCATTGAGTAGTTTCTTCTGGTCCATGGTTGGAATGGGGGAGGGGCTATTACCTGAATCAGTATTAAAGTGAATTAAAGTATGTACATTGCAATCTAGTATAAAGATGTTCTAAATTCTGTACTGTGGAAAGGAAACAAAATACGATGTAGGATTAATTCAGGATAGTGGCATGTGAGAGAGGGGAAAATGTGTACTTCTGAATTCTAGGACTGATGTCCTGTAATTGAAGCACTGAAATGGAGAATAAAGGAGAGAACAAAGGGGAAATGAAATAACTTAAGGAAGGGAATGATAAAACAGTGTTTTAATATCTTATTTTCTGGAATACCATAATATATTCAGACTCTAGTTCTGTGAAAATTGTTCTTTGAAATAAGTATGTTTATAAAAAATTACATTGTAATTGTTTTGGGAGAACTTTTTTAGTTTTAAAAACTGTTCACTGGGCTGAGATTGTGGCTCAGCGGTAGAGTGCTCACCTAGTGCATTCGAGGCCCTGGGTTTGATCCTCAGCACCACATAAAAATAAATAAAATAAAGGTATTGTATCCAACTACAACTAAAAAAAAATTAAGAAAGAATAACAAAAAAAAAAAAAACCAAAACAGTGTTTAGAAAAAAAGGAAAAAGAACAGAAAAATCTAGCAAATTTTTAGTGATATATAGGTCAAAAAACATTGCTGCTTCAGTTTTATGTATAAATCCTATGATACTTTTTCTGGAGTCCCTTGAACTTATAAATAACCATATTCATCTGTGTAGATGATATTGTAGCCATAATTTCTAGGGGTATTTATAAAGTAGGTATAGTAAATACACTTACAGGTTAAATATCGGTCAGGTTTTACCACACATTTCAAAGGTGATTTTTTTTTTAAACTTGTTGATAGACTTTTATTTAATTTATTTATTTATATGTGGTGCTGAGAATCAAAGTCAGAGCTTCACACATGCTAGGCAAGTGCTCTACCACTGAGCCACAGCCCAAACCCTCAAAAGTGATTCTTAACTATGGAGTACTGCTAAGTACTTTTATGTGAGTATCAATACAATAGCAGCAAAACTGTCTCACTTTATTGTTTATTTAATTTTATTTTTATGTGGTTATAGGTAATATTGGTTTTCTAGCATTATCTTTTTTATTTTTATTTTATTTTTTTTTACAATTTGAGGTGAAATTCACATAGCATATAATGAACCATTTAAAATATATGGTTTAGTGGCATTTATTGTAGTTGTGTTCTGGTGAAACCATCATTTCTTGTTTCAGGATGTTTTTATTATATCAGAACATCCTATACCCATTAAGGAGTTGCTTCTCATTATCCCTTAACCCTCAAGCTCCTGACAACCTCTAATTTTTCTGTCTGAAAATTTGCTTGTTCATAGTTGAACCATTTAATATATATCTGGCTTCTCTGACTTGGTTTAATGTTTTTAGGGTTCATTCATGTTGTAGATGAATCAATATATACCTATTTAAGATGTGATATATGACATTTTCAATATGTATATCTTGTAATGTTTAAATCAGGGTAAATATCTTTTTCTACGAATGTTTATCATTGCTTCAGTGTGAAAACATTCAAAATCCTTGGAGCTGGGATTGTGGCTCAGCAGTAGAGTGCCTGCCAAGCACGAGCGGGACCCGGGTTTGATTCTCAGCACCATAAAAAATAAAGGCATTGTGTTGAATCCATCTATACCTAAAAAATAAATAAATAAATATTAAAAAAAGAAAACATTCAGAATCCTTTCTTCCAGCTTTTTGAGATACACTGTACATCTATAGTCATCATCAATATTATTGGGCAATAGCACTCCAGAACTTCTTTTATCTATCTGTAACTCACTACCAATTGTTCCCCTCTGCCCCCTCTTCCCCCACGCTTTTCCTAGCTCTGGAATCAACTTTTTCTGCTTCCAAATATGAGTGAGATTATGTGGTACTTGTCTTTTTGGGTCTGACACATACCATAATGATCTTCAGTTCTATTTATGTTGTTGGAAATGACAGGATTTCATCTTTCTTATGGTGGAACACTATTGTATATGTATACCATATTTTCTTTTCCTGTTTGTCCATTAATGGACATATAGATTGTTATCATTTCTTGATTATTGTGAGTAGTTCTGCAGTAAACATGGGAGTGCAGATGTTTCTTTGACATACTGATTTATTTCCTTTGGATATACATATACCCAGAAGTGGGATTGATGGATCATATTATTCTATTTTTGAGGAACCTCCATACTGTTTTCCATGATGACTTGTACTAATTTACATTCCTCCAGTAGTTTTTCTTTTTTTCACAAATTCATCAGCAATGGTTATCTTTTGCTTTTGTTATCTTGATGATAGCCATTCTTACTGGATTGAAGTGTAATCTTTTTGGTTTTTATTTGCATTTCTATGGTTATTAGTGATGTTTAGCATGTTTTCATATACCTGTTGGCCAAATACATGTCTTCCTTTGAGAAATGTCCGTTATCCATTTTTATCAGTTTTTTTTACTGAGTTTTTTGTTTATGAATTCTTTTTTTTTTTTTATTTTTTTTAGCTGTAGATGGACACAACACAATGCTTTTATTTTTATGTGGTGCTGAAGATTGAACCTGGGTCCCGCCCGTGCTAGGTGCGCTCTACCACAATTCCAGCCCCTGTTTATGTATTCTTGATGTTAACGCCTTATCAGATGTATAGATTGCAAGTATTTTCTCCCATTCTGTAGTTTGTCTCTTGACTCTTGTTTCTTTTGTTGTGCAGAGCTTTTTAGTTCATAATAATCCCATTTGTCTATTTTTTCTGTGCTTTTAGAGTCTTGTCCAAAAAATCCTCCCCTGTGGCAGTTTCCTGAAGCATTTCCTCTATGGTTTCTTCTCCTAGTTCCCTAGGTTTTGGTCTGTTTTGAATTGGTTTTTGTAGCTGGTGATGAGATAGGGGTCTCACTTCGTTCTTTTGCATGTGGCTATCAGATTTCCCCTACATCGTTAATTGAAAAGACTGTCTTTTCTCACCCCCACATCGTTAATTGAAAAGACTATCTTTTCTCAATGTGTATTCTTAGCACCTTTGTTGAAAATAAGTTGGACATAGATACATGTGGGTTTCCCTCCAGGCTCACTTAACTCTGTTTCATTGGTGAAGTGTCTGCTTTTATGCCATCTTAGAAATACTGAACAATCTTCCAGTCTGTGAACCTGGGATGTCTTTCCATTTATTTAGTTTCTAATTTCTTTCTTTTTAAATATTTTTTAGTTGTAGTTGGATACAAATACCTTTATTTATTTATTTATTTATTTTTTAAATTATTTTTTAATACCTTTATTTTTTTATGTGGTGCTGAGGATTGAATCCAGGGCCTCACATGTGCTAGGCAAGCGCCCTACCCCAGCTCCCAAACCTTTATTTTTGTTTATTTATTTTTGTGTGGTACTGAGGATTAAACTCTGCACCTCACATGTGCTAGGTGAGCCACAACCCCAGCCTCTGTTTCTTCTTTTTTTTAAAATATTTTATTTTCAGCTGTAGTTGGATATATAATACCTTAGTTTTATATATTTATTTTCATGTGGTGCTAAGGATCGAACCCAGGGCTTCGCACATGCTAGGCGAGCCCTATACTGCTGAGCTGCAACCCTAGCCCAATTCCTAATTTCTTTTAGTAGTGTTTTGTACCTTTCAGTTTACAAATCTTTCACCCCTGTATTTAAGTTTGTTCATAGGTACTTTTAATTTTTGGATGGTATTGTAAGTGGAATTGTTTTCTTAATTTTCCTTTTCAGTTCTTCATTGTATATTGTATGTAGAATCTCAACTGATTTTTGTATATTGACCTTGTACCCTGCTACTTTGCTCCATTTATTTATTATTATTAGGTTAGTGGTTTTCTGTGTGTGTGTGTGTATGCGCGTGTGTACACACACTTGCGCATTCCTTGGGATGACCTGTAGATGGGATCATACATGTTCTTTTTTTTTTTTTTTTTTTAGAGAGAGAGAGAATTTTTAATATTTATTTTTTAGTTTTCGGTGGACACAACATCTTTGTTTGTATGTGGTGCTGAGGGTCTAACCCAGGCCGCACTCATGCCAGGCGAGTGCGCTGTGGCTTGAGCCAAATCCCCAGCCCCATCGTATCATGTTCTAATAGAGATAGTCATATCTCTTTCCAATATGTCTTTTGACTTTTTTTTTTTTTCCCCTTGCTCAGTTGTTCTGGCTAGGACTTTTGTCCAGTATGGTGTTAAACAGCATCCCTGTTTTGTTCCTGATCTTGGAAGGATAGCTATTAATCATTCACCATTGAGTCTGATGTTAACTTTTGGGTATTCATAAATGCCTCTTATGTTATAGTTCTATTCCTTGTTTTCTGAGTGTGTGTGATTTTGTTTTATTTTGAATCAAAAGGTGTTGAACTTAATTTTTCTTGTAGATGTTAATTGAAGTGATCACGTGAAAAATTTTCTTCCATTCTATTATGTGTAGTCAGTGATATTTTTATGGTGAACCATTCCTGAATTTTTGGGGTTTTCCCATTTGTCATGGTGTATATTCTTTAATGTTTGCTTATATTTTGTTGAGGGTTTTGCTTCCACATTTGAAGGATATCAGAGGATTTCAAGGGGATTTTTAAAAAATGGTTTTCATATCAGCATTATGTTTCTGGCATAAAATGTATTAGGAAGTATTATTTCATTTTCTGGTTTCTGAAAGACCTTGAGGAGGATTAGTGTTAACATTTTTTTTTTTTTTAAACATTTAGTACAATGCACCAGTGAAGCTGTTTGGTCTTGGACTCTTTTTGGTGGTGGGGAGCAGGCAAGGCTCTTTTTTGGTGGTGGTGGGTAGGCAGGCAGGGCTGTGCGGCGAGCGCAGTGGGTGGCAATGATGGTGAGTTTTATGATAACCAAAAGAATAATTCATTTTCTTTTCATAGGTCTGTTGAGATTTTCATAAGTTAGTTTTGGTAATTTCTTTTTGTACTTTTTGGGGGGTGGGGTGGGTGTACAAGTGATTGAATCCAGGGGCACTCAATCACTGAGGTGCATCCCCACTCCTAATTATTTATTTATTTTTAAATTTTAGTTGTAGACGGACACAATGTTTTTATTTTCTTCTGTGGTGCTGAGGATTGAACCCAGTGCCTTATACATGTTAGGCAAGCGCTCAACCACTGAGCCACATCCCCAGCCCTATTTTGTATTTTATTTAGAGATAGGGCCTCACTGAGCTGCTTAGTGCCTCACTTTTGCTGAGGCTGTCTTTGAACTCACAATTCTCCTGTTTTAGCTTCCTGAGCTACTGGCATTACTGGCGTGCACCACCACACCTGGCTGTAGTTTTATTTATTTTTAATTTAATTTTATTTTTAATTTTCATCTAAATAATTGAATTTGTTGGTGTACAGTTGTTCATGGTTTTCTCTTACATTTTATTATTCCCACTTTCTGATCTTAGTTATTTGCATCTGCTACATTTTTTTCTTAAGTTTAGCTAAAGCTTTGCTAATTTTGTTGATCTTTCACAAATCAATTTTTTATTTTATTGACTGTTTTCTCTATTTTTTTTTTTAAATCTCCAGTCTAGTCTTTATTATTTCCTTTTATCACTGACTTTGGGTTTAGTTTGCTCTTTATCAAGTTCGATACATTGTACAGTTAGGTGTTTGAGGTTCTGCTTCTGGTCTTCCCTATGTTGTGTGTCCCCACCCCCCACCCCCTTTGTCTTCCTCCTCCCTTTTTCTTCTTCCTCCCTTTTATGGTGCTAGGGATCTAACTCAGGGCCTTATGCATTATGTAAGTGCTCTATCACTGGGCTGCTTCCCTCTGTTTCTCTTCTTTTGTTATGCAGATTTTACAGCTATAACTCTACCTCTCAACAAATCCTATAGATATGGAATTTTGTGATGTCATTGTCATTAATCTCAAATTGTTCTAACTTCCCTTGCTATATATTCTTCAACCTATTGCTAGTTTAAGGTTGGTTTATCTTCTCAGTTTTTCAGTTTTCCTTCTCTTGTTGATTTTTAGGTTGATTGTATTGTGATTGGAGAAGATACATTGTAGAGCCTAGCTGTTTAAATTTATCTGAATATTTTGTTGCCTAAAATACGGTACATCCTGGGTAATGGTCATTTCCCTGCCCCCTTCCCAGTATGTTCTTTTCTGTGGCTGTTGGGTGGAGTGTTCTAGATATAACTGTTAGGTCTAATTGGTTGATAGTGTTGTTCAGGTTCTGCATTTCTTTTTTCTTTTCTTTCTTTCTTTTTTTTTTTTTTTTGTGGTCCTGGGGATTGAACCGCAAGGGCCTGTACATGGGAGGCAAGTGCTCTACCAACTAACTGAGCTATATACCAGCCTATATACCTATTTTTTGAAAGTGGAGTTTTGAAGTGTCCAAATGTTGAACTATTTCTTTTTGTAGTTTTATCAGTGTCTGTGCGTCAATTTTGGGGCCCTATTATTTAGTGTGTAATTAATTGCTTATAATCATTGTGTGTGTGTGTGTGTGTGTGTATATATATATTTAATATTTATTTTTTAGTTGTAGTTGGACACAATACCTTTATTTCACTTATTTATTTTTAGTTGTGCTGAGGATGGAACCCAGTGTCTCGAACGTGCCAGCCAAGTGCTCTACCGATGAGTCACACTCCCCAGCCCATATTTTTTTAAACCTTTTTTTAGAAGTAGTTGGACACAATACCTTTATTTTATTTATTTATTTTTATGTGGTGCTGAGGATTAAACCCAGGGTCTCGCATGTGCTAGACAAGCATTCTACCGATGAGCCACAACCCCAGTCCTGTATATATATTTTAAATGAATTAACCCTTTTTTGTTTTGTCTATTCCCCCCTCCCCCATACTAGGGATTAAACGGAGGGCTTTCTTTACTATTAAGCTGTGTCCTCAGTCTTTTTAATTTTAAGTTTTCTCATTTTGAGACAGTCTTGTTAAATTGCCCAGGTTGGACTTGAACTTCCAGTCCTGCCTCAGCCTCTCTCATAGTTGGGATTACCGTTGAACTAGTAAGCTCATCCTCCCAATTCCTCCTGCTCCATCTCATAATTCTAGGGAAGAAAAGAGGAAGAGAGGAGAGGAGGAGGGCAGAGAGATAGAGGAAGAGAGCAGAGAGAAAAAGAAAGAGCAGAGAGAGGAGATAGAGAAGAGGAAGAGGGCAGAGAGCCTGAGCTTGCTTAGAAGGGTTTGCTTAAGAAGGGTAGGCATAGGCGACATTGGCAGGGTGACTCAGGAATGGTGCGCGGTGATTGGTGGAGAAAACTTTTGAATTTGGCGCCCTTCGGAGAGGAGAGGGAGGGGTAAGTGATTGCGTGATGTTTGTGTCAGAAACTTAACTTTAGCCAGAAACCATACACCAAACAGAAATGGCTACCAAGTGACTAATGGGCAGGTGTAGCCCTTACAGCATGGATATGCCGGACAAAAGATAATTCACATCCTAGGTGAAATGGAGTGAGACTGTGCCAGATAATATCACACTACTAAAATGAGGTACAGTTTTAAAACCTATGAATTTTTTATTTCTGGAATTTTCTGGTTTACTATTTTTTGGGCTGCAGTTGACTATAAGGGTAACTGAAATTGTTAAGAACAGAATCTTGGAGACCTACTCTTGTTGGTACTGGTACCTCTTGGCAGCTTAATAATTATTTCGGTAGAAGGACTTTTGCTTTGAGCTTCTTACTTCGTCATCTTCGGTGTTATCACCTCAGCCTTTCTTTTCTTTCTTTTTTTTTAAATAACATTTATATTTTTATGTGGTGCTGAGGGTTGAACCAATGCTAGGCAAGCGCTCTACCACTGAGCCACAACCCCAGCCCCAGCCTTTATTTTCGTATGTTGTTATTTTATTTAAATGGTTTCCTAGCCTAAAATCTGTGAATGAACCTGAAAATTAAAGTGAATTTTAAGTTCAATTGTAAATGAATTTGTAAGTTATATTTGTGGATTTAATTTAATAATTTAATATTAGTCAATATTTATTGGAAATAATTTTTTTTTAAAAGAGAGAGTGAGAGAGGAGAGAAAGAGAGAGAGAGAATTTTTTTTTTTAAAAAGAGAGTGAGAGAGGAGAGAGAGAGAGAATTTTTTTTTTTTTTTTAGAGAGAGAGAGAGAGAGAGAGAATTTTTAATATTTATTTTTTAGTTCTCGGCGGACACAACATCTTTGTTGGTATGTGGTGCTGAGGATCGAACCCGGGCCGCACGCATGCCAGGCGAGCGCGCTACCGCTGAGCCACATCTCCAGCCCGAGAGAGAGAATTTTTAATATTTATTTTTTAGTTCTCAGCAGACACAACATCTTTGTTGGTATGTGGTGCTGAGGATTGAACCCGGGCCGCACGAATGCCAGGCGAGCGCGCTACCACTTGAGCCACATCCCCAGCCCCGGAAATAATTTTGACAAGTATTGATTTTTATTTAAAAAATATAAAAGCATAAGCTTATGTTGGACCTGGTTAAATTGTACTTGCTCATTATAACTGTGGGGGCAGAAAAGTAGTTCCTAATAATTTTATGATTTAAAAGACTTCATTTGAAGAGTCTGATTATAAAGAAGGGGTTTATAAAAAACGAGTCTCAGAAGTAGTCACTACATTTTATTGAGTGATTGCTGTATTCTAAGAACACTAAAAAATGCATTAGATGGTCTATTTTAATCCTCAGAGCATTCCTATAAGATAGGTGTTATCTTTATTTTTCAGTTGAGAAAATTGATGCTCAGAGAGGGTAAGTATATTTATATTCAGGGGATATACCAGCTATTAAGTAGCACAGATTTTGTCTTTCTGGCTCTTTTTACTTTTGATTATAGGATATAGATACCTTTAGGTTTTATCCAAAAAGGATAGAATAAGCACTGCTTACTCTGTAGATACTATTTTTCTATGATGATGTAATGGGTAATGATGTTCTTTATTGAAGTAGAGGTTTTTTTCTTATTAGGATATATATATGCACAAATTGACTTTTAAGGATAGAATGGTGGTGTGTCAGAGTGTAAATTTTAATCAGGAATGAAGTTCCTAGATAAAAACCAGTTTACATAAAAGTTTTTTTTTATTGTTTGTTCAAAACATTACAAAGCTCTTGACATATCATATTTCATACTTTAGATTCAAGTGGGTTATGAACTCCCATTTTTACCCCAAATACAGATTGCAGAATCACATCAGTTACACATCCACATTTTTACATAATGCCATATTAGTAACTGTTGTATTCTGCTACCTTTCCTATCCTCTACTATCCACCCTCCCCTCCCCTCCCGTCTTCTCTCTCTATCCCATCTGCTGTAATTTAATTCTCTCCCTTGTTTTTTCCCCCCTTTCCCCTCACAACCTCTTATGTGTAATTTTGTATAACAATGAGGGTCTCCTTCCATTTCCATGCAATTTCCCTTTTCTCTCCCTTTCCCTCCCACCTCATGTCTCTGTTTAATGTTAATCTTTTCCTCTTGCTTTTCCTCCCTGCTCTGTTCTTAGTTGCTTTCATTATATCAAAGAAGACTTTTGGCATTTGTTTTTTAGGGATTGGCTAGCTTCACTTAGCATAATCTGCTCTAATGCCATCCAATTCCCTGCAAATTCCATGATTTTGTCATTTTTTAGTGCTGCGTAATACTCCATTGTGTATAAATGCCACATTTTTTTAATCCATTTATCTATTGAAGGGCATCTGGGTTGATTCCACAGTCTAGCTATTGTGAATTGTGCTGCTATGAACATCGATGTGGCAGTATCCCTGTAGTACGCTCTTTTAAGGTCTTCAGGGAATAGTCGGAGAAGGGCAATAGCTGGGTCAAATGGTGGTTCCATTCCCAGCTTACATAAAAGTTTTTTTAGTACAATATCTTCTGGATATATTGGATTTTTTTTATATTTAAGAAAGATTCAAGTTTTCAAAAGATGCACTAAATAATGGATTTTTATGTCTGTTTAAAACATTTTTTATAGTACCCTTATGTCTTTTTGAATTGTGTAGCTATAAGGATCTTTTGACTTAATTTAGTCCTGTATGCTTATTTAACATGAGAAAATAGAATGAGTTTGAAAGGTTTAGAGTACTTCAAATTATTTGGTACGCAGAAACATGGTTTACTGATCCTTTTTTTTTTTTTTTTTTTAAGTCTTTGGTGTTTTATTGCTCAAGATCAGGAATACAGAATAGCATGAGCATGTAGAAATTACTTTTTAAATAAATACCTCCCTAGGTAAAGCTGTCTATACAGAAAAGAAACAATTTGTGAAATATACCAGAATGAGGAGCTGTAAGGACTCTCATATGGTAGTTGTGTAGAAAAATATAACACAGCAAAAAAAGGGAAGAATAAATTTTTCTCTCTTCAGCAGCCTGGCAATTTTGAATATTCTAAAATAAACAAGCTTTTTCAGGCAAAAGGAAGAATATAACTTTATAACAGGCATAGAATTTTGAAGGTGGTCATTTAGGTGTGATATGACTACTTGGGGGGGGTGAGGGAGGTGTGGCAGGGGGTGGTGACATTATTTTCCAGGATTCATCAAACCTATTTGCAATTAATTTCTTACTGGTTCCTCTGAAGATATTTTTCTTTTAGAAAAACCAAGGATATAGAGACTTAAAAAGATGATTATGAATCAAAAGTCATAATGTCATTTTGTTAATTTTAATTTAGAGGTTATCAATGTAGTGATTGGGATTGTGTTATATTTGTATCATCCAGGAAAGTTTTTCCAGAAAGCATATATTTATTTATGTCTCTCTCTGATAAACCAGAATGTTTTTATGTGTGGTTGGAAGAGACTGTATTTTGGCAAAAACTGCCCAGGTGATTCTTTTGCATTAGCTGTCTTCTTATTCCCCACAAAAAGGAATTAAATGGGAGGAGGGAATCAAACTAAAATCTGTCAAAGACAGGAAACTAATTCAGTAGGATTTGGGTAACCAAGAGAGCAAATAAGGGTGAGTTGAAAAGTGAACATAAAACTGAATTTAAGGGGCTAGGGGTAGATTTCAGTGGTAGAATGCTTGCCTGGCATGCACAAGGCCCTGCAACATACACAAGGTGGGTAGGGGGTGGTATATATTGAGAGGTTAGAAAATTCTTTTGAGGTATTTTGCTGCAAACATGAGCAAAGAAATAGGTATTCAGAGTAGAAGATGGGCTCAAGGGAACCAGTAAAAGATATTGAAAATGTGTTTCTGTGCTGATATGAATGATCCTGTATGTATACTGAAAATTGTAAGAAAAAGTTTGAGGAATTGTGGAAATAATGTCTGACAAGGTAACTGGAGAAGAATTAAAGTATTTAATAGGTGCTGGTGAGTGGTAGATGTGGGGTTTTAAGTTTTAGAAAGTTTTTAGATGGTTTTTCTCAGAAGTGGGAACTGAGTAAAAATGGGTGTAGATTTGTTGGAGGATTGCAGAGATTAAATGAGAATGAAATGATTGTTTAGAGTAGTGAAAAAGTAGATGCTCCTTTTTTTTCAGATATATATAAAATAGCGTCTTAGAGTTCCCCTTCACCTCCCCCCCCCAAAAGGTAATTACTGTTGATGGATTTTTCTGTATCTATGTCTATTTTTTCTATCTACTTACAAATGTATGTATACAGATGATTTAAAAATGAGATATAACTAACTGGAATTTGTAGTGGGTTAAATAATGACTCCCAAAAGATAAGTCCCAAGTTTTTGTTGCTGGAACCTGTGAATGTGACTTTGGACAGTTTTCTCAGACTTTGAGGTTCTTAATCCAGTAACAAATCTCCTTAGAAGAGAAGACGTGTAGAAAAATAGGCTATAGCAAGACACAAAAAGGAAAATGCCATGTGAAGATGCAAGAAGAGATTGAAGGTGTGCAAATCACAAACCAGGTACTTGTCTAGAGCCACTAGAGGCTGGAAAGAGGCAGAGGTTTTTTTTTTTTTGTTGTTTTTTGGGACAGAGTAGAACCTTGCTGACATTTTGATTTTTGTACCTATGGGTCTGTAGGACTGTGAGAACAATTTTTTTTTTATTATTTTAAGACACCAAATTTGTGGCAATTTGTCACAGCAATCCAAGAAAATGAACACAGGCTTATAATAATATGAAATTGCTTAACTCTCAAAAAATTGGTATTTTATGATCATTAGGAAACCACTTTTGACATTAACTAAAACTCTGACCACTTAAAATCATGGTTTCCAAATAAAACTTCTCATACCACTCTTGTATGCTTCAATTTCTGATTCTTCTTGTATTTCAAACTCAGCTTTTTGTGTGTGCATGTGTGGATTTAATACCTGAAAGATTACTTTCACCATTTACTCACAACTCTTAGGAAATTGTTTTTTATATTTTCTTCAGAAAAATTGTGTTACTTTTCAATGAAAGAAGAAATTTAGCTGGGTGCATTATCATATGTCTGTAATTCCAGCTACTCAGAAGCTAAGGCAGTGCCACAGTCTAGCTGGGCACAAATAACTGAGCTGCCACGAGGCACTTGTAGGTTCAAACAGGAACTACTTTATTGCCCGAACTCTCACAGCATTCCACATGCTCTCCCCGGGAACTCTCTCTCCTTCACCGCGAACTCAAGGGAACCCCTGTGAGAACTCAAGGGGAACTCCAAAGTAGCAGGAGCCACCCTATTGCCAGACAGCAAAGGTCTATATACAACTAATACACAACCTGTTTCAATCCAGCATCATCCAGTCAAACAGCAATTATACACAGCTTAACTTAATTATCATCATCTTAATGGCTCACTGGCATCATCTCTCAACCACTCCTTCTGGCAAAATGCCATGCGCCATCCCCACTTGACTGTGGCTCTCAACAAGGCAGGAGGATTGAAAGTTCGAGGCTAGCCTCAGACTGTGTCTCAAAATACTTTTTGCTCCTTTATAGATTTAACAGAAAATCTGTTTTGTGAATTGAATTGCATCTTAATCTTAATTCTGAAGTTAATAAATTACTTCATTGAGAAACTCTAGTATAAACTACTTGTCCTGACTCTGAGGATTTGATTTATATTATTTTCTTTTAAATAATTCTTCTACAGTTAGGATAGACTATTGTCTTCTTATTTTCATAGGTTTGTGAAAGACAGCCCAGATTCTATCTGAAGTTACTTTTCAAATGTAGAGTTCATTTATTTTGAAATTTAACTTGTATGAATATTGTTCAAGTCTTGAAAATGTTTTGAAAATGTCTTTGAAAATGTTTTAAAAATTCCTGTCTTGTTGTGTGTGAACGTAGTTATGAAGAAGACTGGAAAATACTGAAGGAAGTGAAGGTCTTCAGGTCACTGTAGTCAACAGATTGATGAGAAAATGTAGTTGACCAATTAGATAGGAACGTTTCTTGATTGTGTGGATAAACAGAACAAGTAGTACTTAAGTATTTGAATAAAGCAGTAGTCTTAGCAAAGGTATTATCTTCTTTTAAAATCAGGCTAGTAAGACATTAAAGAAAGATATAGCAGCAGCAAAAGATGGGTTAAAGTTTGGGACTGTGGTGCTCTCCTGTAATCCCAATGGCTTGGGAGGCTGAGGCAGGAGGATCAGGAATTCAGAGCCAGTCTTAGCAATTTACAGAGGCCCTAAGCAACTAAGTGAGACCCTGTCTCAAAATAAAAAATAAGAAAGGGTTGGGAATGTGACTCGATGGTTAAGCGCCCCCTGTGTTTAATCCCTGTTACCTCCCCTCCCCCCCAAAAAGAACCCCAATTTTATAGGAAACTGCAGTTCTTGAAACAATGGATTCCCACGCTTTATATAGATAAAATAACAAGACAAAGAGATGTGCTTGTCACAAATTTATTTACTATTTAATTATATGAAACAGGATTCCAAGAAGAAATGATTGTGTCTTCAGAAAATAAGGGTTCATCTTAAGAAAAATTACTTGGTAACTATTGTTCCAGGAACAGATCTTGAGATGTGGATAGCAATCACTAGTCTTCAGGATTCGATCTAAAAGATAACATCAGGAGACAGGAGAGTTAAGAGGTTGAGTTTTGGCTTTGTTACTTGTTATTCAGTCTTGGTGCAGGGCTGGAGGTATAGCTCAGTGGTAGATTGCTTGCCTAGCATGCATGAAATAGGCCCTGGGTTTGATTACCCCAGCACAGCTGAAAAAACAAAAACAAATTGGCCTGGACAAATCACACAGACTCCTTTAAGTCACAGTTTCTTTCTTTGTTAGTTGATAATGAATTATGCCTGTTAATGGAGAATGTTTCTGAAACAGATTTGTAAGTTGCCAAATTATATATATGTAAGAATTTTAAAATATATGTTACACTTGTAAATATTTCAGATGAAGAGTTGGGGGAAACTGAAAAAAAGGAAAAAATATTTAAAAGTAGAGTCTTTCAATATTTAACGTCTACTTTAAAAATTTCAAATAAAATTCTACTTTAAAGTTCTAAAAAAATTATTATTGCCAGGATGGGTTTTATATAATTAAAAAAACTTGACAGTTTGCTCAACTGTCAACAAATATTTTTCTTCAGCAAAAGTTTATGAACAACAACAAAAATGAATAGGACCTGTGTTATCAGTGCTAAATGTTTGATAATAATAGAGTTTTCTTTCTTATAATAGTTCAATTGTATGTTTCATAAGAAAACAGTAAAAATATGACTGTGACTATATGATTTGTGCTAAATATACTTCATGTTTATTTAAACATTAGTTGTACAGTATAATATATAGTAAAAAAAATTACTATATATTTAGTGCTTCTAACTCCTTTATTAAAATTAGATACACTATTGGGGAATGCAGTCAGTCGAGGAAATTTTGGTTTCTTTATTTTCTATTTCTCCCTGTTGAAGAACTCCAGATTTTAAAGTATAAGTAGCTTGTTTCTAATTCCAGGGAATCCCAAGCAAGCATTAATTAAAAAAAAAAAAAAAGTGCATCGCTTTGTGGCAATAGGTAATATTCAGTATTTGTGAGAGAAAGGATTTTTGTTTTTTAAAGGTCCTTAGGTTACCGACATTATAAAGAACTGTAGTGTTGTTAAACTTCTTATGTCTGATACCCACCTAACTTATTGAATCAAAACTAATCTTGGTTCTACATTAGAATTATTTGGGGAGATTAAAGAATACTGATGGCTAACCCTGTCACCTGGAGAATCTGATTTAATTAGATGGGCGTTACCGCTAGTGATTCTTAACTGTTTTAGATTCAGACTGAGAGTTTGTGCTTCATTTAGAGTGGAGCCTAAGATTCTGCATTTCTAACAAGATATAAGGTGATTCAAATGCTTATAATCCAGATACCACACTTTGAGAACTGTACCCTGGCTGGGGTTGGCAACAACCTGCTTTGTTTGGGAGATATGTAATATTAAGACTAAGTTCATTAGCAAGATATAAAATATGGTAAATTTCAAAGTATAATGTATAGAAATCCAAAAGTGGAAAGGACACACTATATTTACTATAAGTCTAAAATAAACTTTATATCAGAAAAATCCCAAACATAATACCTAGTAATTTACCAAAAGAATATTTTCAGAGATGTTAGAGATGGCAGATGCCCTGTCAACCTCCCACCTCCTACACTTTCTCGTTTATCAGGTTTATTGAGGTAATAATTTACATACAATAAAATTAAAAAAAAATATTAGTTATTGATGGACCTTTATTCATTTATTTGTTTATATGTGGTGCTGAGAATTGAACCCAGTACCTCACACATGCTAGGCAAGCCCGCTACCACTGAGCCACAACCCCAGCCCATACATTCAGTAAAATTTCCTTTTTTTTTTTTTCTTTTCTCCTTAAAGAGTTCCGTTTCAGGGGTCTTTTTTGGTACTGCAAATTGAACCCAGCATCTTGGTCATTCTAAGCTTGCAGTCCACCATTATGTTGCTCCCCTAGTCTTTAGTTTTAGGAGTATGTGTTTGCTGTAGTAGAGATCAAACCCAGGGGCATTCTGCCACTGACATATGTATGTGTGTGTGTGTGTGTGTGTGTGTGTGTGTGTGTCTGTCTGTCTGTCTCCTTAGCCTTTTTTTTTTTTTTTTTTTGTACCGGGGATTGAACCCCAGGGGCACTTAACCACTGAGTCACATCCCCAGCCCTTTTTTATATTTTATTTAGAGATGGTGTCTTGCTGAGTTGCTTAGTACCTTGCTTTTGCTGAGGCTAGCTTTGAACTGAGATCATCCTAAGCCTCCCAAGCCACTGGGATCACAGGCATGTGCTCTTTCTCCTGACTCCTTAGCTCTTTTTATTTAATCTTGAGAGATGGTCTTGTTAAGCTGCAGAGGCTGGCCTCAAACTTGAAATTCTCTTGCCCCAGCTTTCTGAGTAGCTGGGATTCAGGATGTGCCCAGCTTAATTTCATGAATTTTGACAGGTATATCAATAGCCATCAACAGAAAGAAAATCATGTTCCATGTGGCCAACCTTTCCCCAGTCAGATCCTGGCAATCCCTGATCTTTTTCTTACCTGGTAGTTCTCTTTTATAGAATGTCTCAAATTGAATCATCTACTGTATAACTTTTGATTCTGGTTTCTTTCACTAAGCATAATACACATTCACTAAGCATGTGTTGTTGTGTTTATTAGTACTTCATTTATTTTTAAATATTTTATTTTTGTAATTTGTGGTGCTGGGGATCAAACTCAGGGCTTTGAGCAAGGTAGGTAAGTGCTCTACGACTGAACTACATCCTCAGCTCCATTTTTTTAAATTTTTATTTTTGGTTTTAATTTTTTCAAAAATATTTTTTGTAGATGGACACAATACCTTTTTAAAATTTATTTATTTTTATGTGATGCTGAGGATCAAACCCAGTGCCTCAAACGTGCTAGGCAAGTGCTATACCACTGAACGCAGCCCCTATGTTTTTATTTTTTAAAGAGAAATTTTAGGTTCTCAGCGAAATAGGGCAGAAAGTGCCCCTCTTTGTACATGTACAGCCTCTCCAGTGTTGTCCAAGTTGGTGAACCTACAATGACATATCTTTTATTTTTATTTATTATTTTTGTTGTAGTTGGACACAATACCTATTTATTATTATTATTATTATTATTATTATTTTATGTGGTGCTGAGTATGGAATCCAGGGCCTCACCTATTTAGGTGTATATATTTTTAGTTGTAGATAGACACAAAATATCTTTATTTGTATGTGGTGCTGAAGATTGAACCCAGTGCTTCACACATGGGAGGCAAGCGCTTTACCACTGAGCCACGCACTAGCCCTCATTTAGGTATATATTTAAGGTTCCTTTATGTCTTTCATGAACATAGCTGATTTATTTTTAGCACTGGATAATACTCTGTTGTCTGGATATTTCACAATTTATTTTTCTATTCACTTGATCCTTGAACAAGAAGTAAGTTTTGATAATTATGAATAAAGCTGCTATAAATTGTATAGAATTTTGTGGATGAAAGTTTTCAACTCATTTTGGGTAAATTCCAAATAGTGCAACAGCTGGATTTTATAAGAATATGTTTAGTTTTGTAAGAAAAATGCCAAACTGGTGAGGTGTTTGTTCTGCTCTTTTTGACCATTGTTAAAATTTGGGTTCATTTTTCTTGAGTTTAGAAGTTCTTTTTATGTGTTGGATAGCAGCCCTTTATTGTGTATGTCATTTGCAGATATTTCTCCTGCTCTGGGGCTTGACTTCTCATTGTTTTGACACTGAGAATAAAACTCAGTGCCTCACACATGCTAGGCAAGCACTCTGAGTCACAACAAAGCCCCAGAAGTTTTTAACTTAATACTCAACTTATTTTTTTTCATAGATTGTGCCTCATATATTGTTGTATTTGAACAGTCATATCCACACCCAAGATCATCTGGAGTTTTCCTCTGTTATTGTCTAGCAGTTTTATATTTTTGATTTTTATATTTAGATTTTTAATACACTTTGAGTTGATTATTTGAACAATATAAGATTTGTGTCTAGATTCATTTTTTTTTTTTTTGCCTGTAGACGTACAGTTTTGCCAGCACAGTTTCTTGAAAAAGAGTTTTGTTGTATAGACTTTGCCTCTATGTCAAATAGCATTTGACTATATTTGTTCGTCTATTTCTAGACCTTCTCTTCTGTTTTATTGAACTGTTTGTTCTTTTACCAGTACTGCATTGTTTTGATCACTGTAAGTTTACATAAGACTTGAAGTTGGTGGTGTTAATTTTCTGACTTGGTCTACTCTTTCAGTATTGTGTTGACTGTTTGGGGTCTTAGGCCTCTCCATATAAACCAGAATCTGTCCATATTGACAAAATAATTTGCTGAAATTTTGATTGAGATTGTGTATAATTTGTAGCTCAAGTTGGGAAAAATGGATATCTTTGATAATATTGAGTTTTTCTCTCTTTGAATAAGGAACATCTCCAGTTATTTGATTTCTTTCATCAGAATTTTATCATTTTCCTTATGTAGATCTTGTGCATGTTAGATTTATACCTAAGTATTTTGTGTATGGCTTTTATTAAGATTCTCCATAGGAGCAGAACTAATAAATGGGAAAAAGCATATAAGAAAGCATATAAGCACATAGTTATAAAAGGAGATTGGCTTATATAGTCAAAGGCTGAATAGTCCCACAGTGGCTGTCTGCAGGCTAGAGAGTGGGGAAAGTCAGTATCTGCTCAATCTAAGAAGCTGGAAACCTCAGAATAATAGGTGCTAAGCTAATATAGCCCCATTCAAGACTGAAGGTTTGGAGTCCCCCTGGAGAGTTGCTTGTGTAACTCTGCGTTCAGAGGATGAAGAATCTGGAGTTTGATGTTCATGGGCCATGGCAGCAGCAAAAAATGAACCTACTAGAGTTGAATGTGCAGGAGCATGAGTTCCTTTCTTATGCTTTTTGTTCTATCCAGACCCGTAGCCTATTGGATGGAATCTACCCCCCACCAAGGTGGGTCTGCCTCACTAGGTTCGCTGACCCACATGCCAGTCATCTCTGGAAACATCCTCACAGACACATCCAGAAGTGTGCTTTACTAGTCGTCTAGGCAGATTGACAACCAAGATTAATCATCACAAGGGAAGTAAGTAAATAGTACTAGGTTTTTAGTTTCAAATTTCACTTGTTCATTGAATATATAGGAAAGCAGTTGTTTTTGTATATTTATTTTGCAGCTGTCACTTTTAAGTCCAGGAATTCCTTTTTGGCTAATTCTTTTGGATTTTTGACATACACAATTGTATCATCTGAAAACATAGTTTGTTTTTTTTTTCCCCCTTTTCCCCTCTGCATACCTTTTATTTCTTTTTCTTTTCTTGAGTTGTGAGAGGGGATATCTTTGCTTTGTTCCTGGTTTTCTTGGGAAACTACTGTTCTCTTCGTATTATGATGTTAGCTCTAGTTTTTAAAACATTTATTGTTAAGGTATATATTACATAAATGTGAAGTTCAGTAGTATTTAAATACATTCAGTTTGTGGTGCAGCCAGTCCTTAAAACTGTCTTAAATCTTGCAAAACTGAAACTGTACTCTCATTAAACAGCTCTCCATTTTCTCCTCCACACAGTCCTAGGCAACCACCATTTTACTTTGCCTCCATGAATTTGATTAATCTAGGTGCCCTATGTAAGTGGAATCATATAGTATTTCTCTATTTGTGATTGGCTTACTTAGTATAATGTCTTCAAGGTTCATCTGATGTAGCATGAGTCAGAATTTCTATACTTTTTCTTTTTTTAAGACTGAATAATAAATTCATTTTATGTACCACATAGTCCAGGAGTTCAGCACCAGCCTAGGTAACTCAGTGAGACCATCTCAAAACAACAACAACAACAACAGTTTCTGTGGATGTGTGTGTATAAATAGCTCTTTCAGATCATTCTTTAAGGTCTTTTGAAAGTGTTTGAAAAGGTGGAATTACTTCTTTCAGCAACATTTCTAGTTTTCCGTATATGTATCTTTTGCTTTTTTAATCTCAGGAAAAGCATTTAGTATTCCACCATGTGGTATGCTGTTAGTTATTTTTTCATAGTGCCTTCGTTACGTTGAAGAAATTTCCCTTTTAACAATTAGCTTTTTAAAAAAACATGCCAATCTTAGTAAATGGCAAGGGGGTGTGTTCATTTTATAAGTGGAGAGTTTTAATAGCCTGGCATTTTAATTCCTTTAAAATTTTTTTTTAAGTTGTAGATGGACAAAATAGCTCTATTTATCTTTATGTGGTGCTGAGGATTGAACCCAGTGCCCCACACACACAAGGCAAGCGCCCTACCACTGAGCCCCACCCCAGTCCCTTAATTCTTATTTATAAGTTCATCTTATAAATGATTATGCCCAACTTAAAGGAGTTTTATTGTTCTCCTAAGGCACATGCAGATCTACAATATAACTGATGGGCATAATTTTAAATGCACATACATATATTTATTTACTACTTATTAAATTGTGTTGTTGCATTCAGTTATTAATATTATTCTGTGTAAATCATTCAAATCATTCATCCTGGAAAAAAGTTACAAACTGATGTGTCTGCTTCAGATTGAATAGTATTTGTTTTTGTCAGTTCATATGAAAACATAAGTGAGAGTTTATCCTATTCTTTTTGGCTTGGGGCTCAATTTTACTTCCCGCAGTATCAGAACTACCCTTGCCCTCTTGCCCCAGATTTGCATAAATAGTATTTTTCTTATGTACTCTCTGATACTTTTTTGTATTCCTACTTAGATATATAAGGGTTTTGTGGTGATGGTTAAGAGAGATTGTTGCACATAAAACTTTCTGCAACTTGCTTTTTCACAAATAATACCTCAGAGGGAATTCCCCCATGTAAAATATAACTCTAATTCATTCTTTGCATGGCTCTGTAATGAATGCTTCATGTTGTTTTATAAAACTTATTTAGCCATTTCTATATTTATGAGTATATATTCCTTTTCTATTTGGTCATTTTAAATAATATTGTATCTTTGAATATGTGTCATTACTTCATGACACTTTTATTTCTGTGAAATAGATTTTCAGAAGTAGAATTTCTGGGCTTAAGTGTTTTTATAGTTTTTTATTTCTGTAGATGTTGCCAAATTGCTACCTACCAAAGTTGTCTACCAACAACATGTGAGAATTCTTTCTTCTACATCTCTGGTAACAATAGGGCTATAGCTGTTTAGAAAGTTTACTTTCTAAAGATGTAACATTTTATCTCAGTTATTTTTAATTTGAATTATTTTAATTTTTTATTTTATTTTGAATTTCCATCAGTAATACACATTTGTTCTTTTGTGAAGTGTTGTTTGATATCCTTTCCCTGCATTTTATTTGACTGTCCTTGTAAAAGACATTGTAAAAGTTCATTACATGTTAAAAACATTACCATAGGCCAGCAGTAGCGGCACAAGCCTATAATCCCAGCTACAAGGAAGGCTGAGGCAGGAGGAAGAGTACAAGTCCAAGGTCAGTCTGGACAATTTAGTGAGATCTGTCTCAAAATAAAATTTGTAAAAGGGCTAGAGATATATAGCTCAGAGATAGATGGTTCCCCCAAATAAAATTGCTATCTATGTTACATATTTATTTTTCCCCACATGTAGAAAAATTTTTAATTTCAAACATGAATTCCTCTATAGCTTCTAATCTTAAGTTGTGAAAAGTGTTTCCCAGCTTTCTTCCAACAGTATTTTTATCGCATACAGTCACTATTCATCTTGATTTTATTTTTTTGTGCAATGGATAACTGTAGGCACCTTCTTTTTTCTAAAAGATTACCAGCATTAAAAAAAAAATAAGCCATTTGTTTCCCTGACTTGAGTGATCCCATTATTTTATTTAAAATTTCATATATATAGAGAGATCTTTTGTTTTTTTAATTGAGTACTGTTTTACCTAATCATGTGTTCCTATATCAATACTGTGTTTAGCTATTTTCTGTGATAATCTATTATGTTTTGTTATTTGGAGCAGTTTCCAACTTCTTATCTTTGACTTTACTTAGCTATTATTCCTACATATTAATTTGGTCATTTTTTTCTCCCTTAAATATCAAAAACCCCTTTGGATTCTAATTTGAATCATATGAAATTAATGAATTACTATAGGGGATAGCTGACCCTTCCACGGCACTGCTACATATGATAGTGTTTATAACATCTAATAAAAATGTAGTTTTTTAGATAAATGCCAGCTTATTAAACTTATTCCAAAGTCTTTTGTTGGTATTGTGCTATAGAGGATATTTTATTTTCATTCTTCTTTCATATATAATATATATTTGTGTGTGTGTGTGTGTATATACACGTGCGCATGCGCACGCTGGGGATTGAACCCAGGGTCTTGTGCATGTGAGGCAAGCACTCTTATCAACTTAGCTATATCCCCAGCCCATTCTTTCTTATATTTTTTAACAGTCCATTTTGGTCATCTATTACCTTAGACAAATTTATTTGAGACTGGGAAGTACAAGATGAAGGCACTTGCAGATTTGGAGACTTGTGAGGACTTAGTCTCTACTTCAAAGATGGTGTTTCTTGGTGTGTCCTTACTTGGTAGAAGGAGCAAGGCAGCTCCTTTCACTCTTTTTTTTTTTTAAATAAAGGCAGTAGTTCCCTTTAATAGAGCAGAATCCTTATGACTTAATCACATCTTTAAAAGTCACTGGGTATTAGATTCCAACTTAACAATTTTGGGGCTACCACCATTCAGATCATTAGTTATTGTTTTTCCTATATAAAAGCTATTGATTTTTATGTATTTCTCTTTTTTTAATAACTATCACTTGTTGAATGGATAAACAAAATGTGATATATTTATGTAGTGGAATAATATTTAGCCATAAAAAGGAATGATGCATTGATTCACCCACAACATGGGTGAACCTGTGCTAAGTGAGCCAGGTGTGGTGGTGTGCCTGTAATCCAGCTACCCCAGAGGTTGAGGCAGAATGATCCCAAGTTAGAGGCCAGGCTGGGTAACTCAGCAAGATCCTGGTTCAAGGGTGGGGGGGGGGAGAAAAAGAAAAGAAAAGAATAAAGATAGGCTGGGGTTGTAGCTCAGTGTTTGAGTGTTTCTGGATTCAATCCCCAGGAACTTTCCCACCCCCCTAAACTAAGAAACTAAACATAAAAGTTTATATGGTGTATGATATAAGAAATGTATAGAATAGGCAAATCCAGAGAGATGGGAAGAGGAAAATGGATAGGAAGTTAGTGCTGATGGATAATAGGATATCTTTAGGATTATGAAAATGTTTTGGAATTAATGGTAATAATTATACAACCTTGTAAATATACTAAATATTAGTTAATTATATAGTTTAAAAGGGTAAATTTTATGCCATGTGAGTTATAACTCAGTAAAAAAAATGAGTGACAGTTGTTGTATCAGGGTTGATTTTGGCATTAGATAACCTAAAAACAGACTTCATTGGTTTGATAAAACAGGGCTTTATTTTTCCTGCATAATAAGCAGAGTTACAGTCTTTCTAGTATTGATTCACTGGTATAGTGATGTTTCTATGATTGGTTCTTGACCTGTCCCTCATGTTTGTATGTGGTAATAATAACTCCAGACATTGAAGAAAGAGGTTAGGGAATGAACAGTGAGTGTACCAGGAACTACAAAGACTATCCCATGCCAAAGGGTGCTTTTGTGGAAGTTGTTTGGGCATAATTTGGTAGTGGAGAATGATACAATATTAATGTTTCACTCTTTAGAATGGTATTTGCTGTTGGTTTGTTTTGTTTTTGCTTAAGTAACTTTCCCAGTTTATCACCTCAGTTTTGCTGTTTTTTATTTCTTAAAGTTCTATTTATGTTCAGGGATTATTTGTAGCATTTTACTTATTAGAACAGGAAGAGGGAACCAGTTATGCAGGACATTAGCAAGCTTATCAAGTTAGAATTGACATGCAATAAACTGTGCATGTGTTTAAGTATAGAATACAATTCTTAAGTTTCAACAGTATACATACTGAAAACATCAGTCACGATTCTTTTTTTTAAAAAAATCAACTTCATGTAGGAGTAGTGTATATACAATGCATCCATTTTAAGTGTATGCTTTCAGTTTTGACATATATAAATTTAAAAAAAATTTTTAAGTGTTTATTTTTTAGTTATACACAATACCTTTACTTTGTTTATTTTTTTATTTTTTTTAATGACATCTAAAAAATTACTTTAATATCAAGTATGCTTCAGTGTTTGAATTTCAAATTATAACTACCATAACTTTTTTTCAGCTTATTTAATTCAGATCCAAATAAGGTCCATTCATTGCAACTTTTTGATGTATCTAAATTACAGATTCCTACTCCATTTCCCTGTTAATTTTTTCCATTTATTTGTTGAAGAATGTTTATACTGTTGTTTCTCTCTGTATGGGTTTTTTTTTTAATTGGTCGTTCATAACATTACATAGTTCTTAATACATCATATTACACGGTTTGATTCAAGTGGATTATGAACTCCCGCTTTTACCCCGTATACAAATTGCTGTATCACATCAGTTACCCTTCCATTTATTGACATATTGCCTTTCTAGTGTCTGATGTATTCTGCTGTCTGTCCTATTGTCTACTATCCCCCCTCCCCTCCCCTCCCCTCCCCTCCCCTCCCCTCCCCTCCCCTCCCCTCCCCTCCCCTCTTCTCTCTCTACCCCTTCTACTGTAAATCATTTCTTCCATTTGTATTCTCTTGTCTTACCCCTCCTTTCCTCTTATATGACATTTTGTATAACCCTGAGGATCGCCTTCCATTTCCATGCAATTTCCCTTCTCACTCCCTTTCCCTCCCACCTCTCATCCCTGTTTACTGTAAATATTCTTCTCAAGCTCTTCGTCCCTACCCTGTCCTTGTTTACACCCCTTATATCAAAGGAGTCATTTGGTATTTGTTTTTTAAAGATTGACTAGCTTCACTTAGCATAATCTGCTCTAATGCCATCCATTTCCCTCCAAATTCTATGATTTTGTCATTTTTTAATGCAGAGTAATACTCCATAGTGTATAAATGCCACATTTTTTTTATCCATTCATCTATTGAAGGGCATCTAGGCTGGTTCCACAGTCTTGCTATCGTGAATTGAGCTGCTATGAACATCGATGTAGCAGTGTCCCTGTAGCATGCTCTTGTTAGGGCTTTAGGGAATAGACCGAGAAGGGGAATAGCTGGGTCAAATGGTGGTTCCATTCCCAGCTTTCCGAGAAATCTCCATACTGCTTTCCAAATTGGCTGCACCAATTTGCAGTCCCACCAGCAATGAACAAGAGTGCCCTTTTCCCCGCATCCTCTCCAGCACTTATTGTTGTTTGACTTCCTAATGGCTGCCAGTCTTACTGGAGTGAGATGGTATCTTAGGGTAGTTTTGATTTGCATTTCTCTGACTGCTAGCGATGGTGAGCATTTTTTCATGTACTTGTTGATTGATTGTATGTCCTCCTCTGAGAAGTGTCTGTTCAGGTCCTTGGCCCATTTATTGATTGGGTTATTTGTTATCTTATTGTCTAATTTTTTGAGTTCTTTGTATATTCTGGTTATTAGGGCTCTATCTGAAGTGTGTGGAGTAAAGATTTGTTCCCAGGATGTAGGCTCCCTGTTTATCTCTCTTATTGTTTCTTTTGCTGAGAAAAAACTTTTTAGTTTGAGTAAGTCCCATTTGTTGATTCTATTTGTTAACTCTAGCGCTATGGGTGTCCTATTGAGGAATTTGGAGCCCGATCCCACAGCGTGTAGATCATAACCAACTTTTTCTTCTATCAGATGCCGTGTCTCTGATTTAATATCAAGCTCCTTGATCCATTTTGAGTTAACTTTTGTGCACGGCGAGAGATAGGGATTCAGATTCATTTTGGTTTGTTTGTTTATTTTTATGTGGTTCTGAGGATCGAACCCAGGGCCTCATGAGTACTAGGCGAGCATTCTACCGCTGAGCCACAACCCCAGCCATTGACACATATAAATTTTTATAAACTATAATCAAGAGGAAAACATTTCTAGCACTCCAGAAATATTCCTCCTGTTCATTTGCAGTTAGTCACCCCCAACACTTTGATCTCAAGGAACCACTCATTAAAGTTAACATCAAGAAATTTTCTTTAGAATTTTATATAGGTGGGATCATACACCTATAGTTTCACTTTGGCTTCCTGAAGTGATCAAAATGTCTTTTTTTGAGTCCAGCATATTGTTTTATGTATGAATAGTTCATTTTTTTAAAAAATGATGAGTAACATTCATTATATAGTGTATATTCCAGTTTGTTCATTCATTTCTTTTTAAACATTTGGGTTGTAATCAGTTTTGGGCAGTTTTAAATAAATCTCTTTTTGAACATTTGGGTACAATTATTTGTGTGGATATGTTTTAATTTATGTAAATGCACCATTCTACATTGCCTAAAAAATGTCACCACTTATATTACTACAATATCATTATTATCCCTAGGAACAGTTACAGTAATCCTTAATTACAGTGTAATGAAGTATCTATCTAGTTTGTGTTTAAAGTTATCCAGCGTATTCCGTAGTCTTTTTTTAGTGGCTTTCTCACTTGTGTGTGTGTGTGTGTGTGTGTGTGTGTGTGTGTATAGGAGCCCTTTTAATGCTAATGGGAATGGAACCCGGGGCACTCTACACTGTGCTACACCCCTAGCCCTTTTATGTTTATTTTGAGAGTAGATCTCCCTAAGTGCCCAGGCTGGCTTTGAACCTAGGGATCCTCCTCCTGTATCAGCCTCTCAAATTGCTGGGATTATAAAATATGCTGCTGTTCCCAGTTTGTGCTGGTGTGTGTGGATGTGTGTGGGTGGGTGTGTGTGGGTGGGTGTGGGGGTTGGGGGTGGGGGTAGGGGTAATGGGGATTGAACCCAGGGCCTTGCGTGAGGCAAGCACTGGACCAACTGATCTATATTCCTAGTCCCTGTACTCTGTTTTACTCTAGAATAACTCTTCTTTTTTATTGACTTCTAAAATATACAAGCTAGCTTCTTTTTAAAATTACTCCAACTTATGTTTTTTCCCTCTAATAGTTTCACAAATGTTCTTTTGACTCAACTGAAAATGAAGTCTGAACTTTTGTAATTAAAAAAAAAATATATATATATTTAGTTGTAGGAGGACACAATACCTGTATTTTATTTATTTATATGTGGTGCTGAGGATTGAACTCAGGGCCTCACACATACTAGGCGAGCATTCTACTGCTGAGCCACAACCTCAGCTCTAAACTCTTATAATTTTTAGTTGAGTATTTTTTGCAAGAATGATTTGTAGGTAATGTTATATACTTTATAATGCATTAGTTCAGGACCAACAAAGTTTCCCCCCCATCACTATTAATACTAAATTTGATCATTATCTTTCACATAGTGGTATTAGAACCAATTAATCACTTTCTCTTTTTGTTTTTTTTTTAAGTACTCTTATGGATCCTTGGATTTTTACATTTTTTATTATCAGTTGCACTTATTCTTTCGGATGTTCAGATTGACCCAAATTTAGCTAGTAGATAATAACCATATGTTTCATGTGCAAAGACAGCAAAGTTGTAGACTGAGAAGCTTTGACATCTAAAGGTCATTCTTTTTTATTTTTAGATGTGTATGACGGTAGAGTGTATTTTGGCATATTATACATACATGGAGTACTTATTATAATTAGGATCCTGTTCTTGTGTTTGTTCATGATGGGGAGTTACCGGGTCACATATTCAAATACAAGGAAAGTTATGTCTGATTAATTCTACTGTCCTTCCTCTTCCTCTCCCCCTCCCTTCCCTTCATTACCCTTTGTCTAATCACTTTTATCTATTCTTCCCCTTCTTACCCTTACTTGTTGTGGGTTAGCATCCACATATCAGAGAGAACATTCAGTCTTTGGTTTTGGGGGACTGGTTTATTTCACTTGGCATGATATTCTTAGTGCCATCCATTAACGTGCAAATGCCATAATTTCATTATTCTTTATGGCTGAGTAATATTCCATTGTGTGTATGTACCACATTTTCTGTATCCATTCATCTGTTGAAGGATACCTAGGTTGGTTCTGTAGCTTGGCTGTTGTTAATTGAGCTGCTATAAACTGATGTGGTTGCATCAATATAGTGTGCTGATTTTAAGCCCTTTGGATATAGGCTGAGGAATGGGATAAGTGGTTCAAATGGTGGTTCCATTCCAAGTTTTCTAAGGAGTCTCCATATTACTTTTCAGAGTGGATGTACCAATTTTCAGTCCTACCAGCAATATATGAGGGTACCTTTTCCCCAACATCCTCCCCAACATTTATTATTACTTGTGTTCTTTATAATTGTCATTCTGACTAGAGTTAGATGGATCTTAGTTTAGTTTTAATTTGTATTTTTCTAATTGCTAGAGATATTGAACATTTTATATACTTTGACCATTTTATATTTCTTTTGTGAAGTATTTGTTCTCCATTGTGTTGGCTTAGGAACCAACTTCCTCAGTCAGACTCTTAAAGGGCAAGAATAAAATCAAGAATCAATAAATGGGATGATATCAAACTGAAAAGCTTCTTCACAGCAAAGGAAACAATCAAGAATGTGAGCAGAGAGCCTACAGAATGGGAGAAATTCTTTACCACTCGAACTTCAGATAGAGCATTTATCTCCAGGATATATAAAGAACTCAAAAAACTTACACACACACACACACACACACACACACACACACACACACACCCCCAAATAACCGAATCAGTGATGGGCAGTCTTTAAAATGATACAGTTTTCTTCTTTCCCTTTAGATATTGGTTTTGATAACAGATTGGAATAATTGTGGCAGTGAGATCATGGCATTATATACACACAGCATGTGATAGGGCTGTTGGGCCCAATTTGTTAACAGTTTTCCAAACTATATTAAGGATTCACTTCTGATGACTAAATTTATCATTTTAAACCTTCAACTTCCTTTGGATCTTAACCTCTAGTTAAATTTTAATTTGTTCCCTCTTTTCTCTGTAAATAAGAAATGAAACGTCTTCATCTTGTTCTCAGTATATTTAACTTTATCACAGGGTGAAGAGATTTTTAAGGTACAAAGTACCTTAACTAGGGTCTATCAGCAAACTCATTCAGTGTTTTATAACTAATATTAAATATATTTTTATTATATAACCCTTCCATTACCTTACCTATTCTTGAAGTTTTCCCTCTTTGTTCTGACAACCCAGTTATGCATGTTTAAATTGTCTGAATTTAAATTCACTTTGTCTAGAACGTTAGAAGCAAACAAATTTAACTTGTGTCTTTTTTTTTGGGGGGGGGAGTTGGTGGAAATGGGGATTGAACCACAGGGGTGCTTAACCAATGAGCCACATCTCCAGCCCTTTTAATTTTTTAGATAGCTCTCACTAAGTTGCTTAGGGCCTTGCTAAATTGATGACACTGGCCTTGAACTTGTGATTCTTTTGCCTCAGCCTCAAGCTGCTGGTATTACAGGTGTGTGCTACTGTGCCTGGCCTCAATTTGTGTTTTAGGTCATTCTCTATCTTCTTTTAGTTTTAAAACAAGTTGTCTTTCTTATTTCCCTTTCTAATCTAGAAAAGGATGATCTTTATCCTGTATTAGGATATGTTCAAAGCCAATGTCACACTAAGAGCAAGTAATTGCTGGTCTTGATTTTGGGGAGTTAAGTGTTTTCTCTTGTTTCTTTTGGGCTACTTGAGGTTGAGTAGTCCATGTTAGTGGATAATCTACTGTTTTTTTCCTCTACCTGAATTAGTAATTTAGCTAGCCTTTTTTACTGTGGCCTATTGTCTTTTAAAATATGAAGTTTAGCTGCTGTAGTAATTCTTATATCGTGTTTTGAACAGGACACACCACTTTGTCTTTCTCTGTTATGTATTTTTGGGTTGGGGTGTAGTTAAAAAGTGCTAAATGCTTATGTTGTTCTCAAGGTTTTTGTTGTTGATTCATATCTAGATAACAGTGGAAATGTGTGGATGTTAAAAGTACAAAATAGTGGAATTGGTGGCACATGCCTGTAATCCCAACAACTGAGGCTGAGGCAGGATTGCAAGTTCAAGGCCAGCCTCAGCAATTTAGCTGGGCCCTAAGTAACTTAGTGAGATCTTGTCTCAGAATAAAAAATATGAAGGACTGGGGATATAACTCAGTGATAAAGTGCCTCTGGGTTTAATTTCCAGTTAACACTCCCCCACCCACCCAAAAAAGTTAGCTGAGTCATAGAGCACTTGTTTAGTGCTCAGTCCAATTAAAAGGAAAAAAAAAAAAAAAAAGGGGAGGGAGGGGGTAGACACAAAACCAAAAAATTATGATAGTCTTTTTTCTTTAAATTGCATTGTTTAAAAAGTATGTTTAATATATTCATAATAGTTTGTTAGGCGTGTAATGCATCAGGAAGTATACAGCCCAAATTGGCCACAATTGGCCCTTTGATCAGAGGTTGTAGAAGTTTTACTTTGCATCTTTGTGTCTTTTTTTCTTTAGCTTTTAGCATCCATTTCCCCAATTTAAGTCTTTAGTTGTGTTGAAAATGTACTTGTGTGTATATACATATCCATTGAAAATACTGTTTCCATTTTAGTTGATGCATTTAGAAAGAAAGAAAAAATTCAGCTTATAGGTTTTCTTTTTGTGGTAACTTCTGAGTTCTCATGATTTAATTTTATTTTTTTAATTGTTAGGCTCTTGTATGGGCTATAGTAAATGCTAGCTCTACAGCTCAAGGGAATCTTTGCTTTGGTAAATAACAACAGCAGCAGACTCCAAAATAGAAAAGTATTTCTGGCTATCTGTTTGAATGACACTCCAGAAATATGCTTTATTGGTATTTGGATTATATGAGTCAGTTTAGGTCTCATTTTCTACCAGCTTATAAGTCACTGAAGAAGAGAGTATTAGTTTATAACTTTATCATTTTTGGTTCTATATTTGTCAGTGAGTGATGATCTAATTCTTCATTTTAGTGCATTACTTTCTCATTAAACTTTTTCTTCAGGAACTTTTCTATTTTTAGAGCCTTTCTTTATCATTAAAACTACCAAAGTAATTATCTAGAGAAAATGTTGGATCTAGACAGTAGCTTTTAACCTTGTATTCCTGTCCTTCTGCACTTGTGAAGATACCAGGCTTTATTGAGAACCAGAGTATGAGAGTTTTTGTCTCAGGTATAAAAAGCATGTTGAAGAGAAAAAATATGACATATTATATGTATAACTTTTAAAATTGATCGACTGCAGTGCTGGACCGTGTACTCAGGGACTTATGATGCTAGGCAAACATTGTACCATTGAGCTAAACCTCCAGGCCCCATATTTATTTTTTAAAAGATGGGGTGGGGAATATAGCTTACTGGTAGAACATTACCTAGTGGGCTTTAAAATAAATAAATGAATAAATAAATACAATACTTTGAAGGGTAAAAAGTCTTATTAAAGGTCAAGAACCTCTTTAAAAATCTATATATTGACAGATTGTAGCTGTACATGTTTATGATGTATAATAATGTTATGCGTCTCCCCCTTCTGCCCTACACTTCAGCTGGGGATCAAACCTAGGGCCTTGGTCAGTGCTCTATCATGTCCTTTAGATCAATGATTTCTTTCTTTTTTTTTTTTTTTTTTAAATAATGTGCTGGAGATTGAACCTGGAGCCTTACACATACTAGGCTTTACCACTGAGCCATATACCCAGCTAGGTGGAATGTATTTTAGAACTCCAGATCCAAGCCAACCAGCCCATTCATTACCTCAGACATTTGACATCTTCTGTGAGGAGATATGGAAATCCTCAACACAATACTAACTAGCAAACCATATTCAACAACACATTGATGATTCATCATGATTAAATGGGTTTATCCTTGGGATGCATGTATGGTCGAAAATTCACAAATGAAGAAATGTACCTACCATATTAACAAAATCAGGGCAAAAATAATATGATCACATGATGATTTTTTTCATACATTGCATTAGGTGTAGAAAAATATTTGGTAAAATTCAATATTTTTTCATGATAATACACCCAACAAATAGGTTTAGAATTGTACTTCAGCATTCCGAAGGCCACATATTATATTGAGACCATAGTTTGGAGATGAAACTCAATTACCTGCTTCTGCTGGTAGGCGAGGTTTGTGTAAGGTTGCAAACCTCTGCAGTTGAGAAGTGTTGTAGCTCTTAATGGTGGGCCATGTCCTTTGGGGCTGCACCACACCCCAGCAGTTCACTCTGGTTTTTTTTCCTGGGTTCATGTCTTGTGAATTCAAAGGATGAAATACACAGACCAGGATGAGTGAGTGTAAGAGTAGGATTTATTGAAGAATGGAAATAGGAACAGAACTTCTATGGTATAAGAAGGGATTTGATAAGCAGGTTTTCTTTTGGAGTGTGCTAGTGTAGGGGCTTTTATAGCACATGGGGTCACTGCTATTGGTCCAAACTTACGCTAATTAGTACAAAAGTACTAATGCTTTTGTTCCAAGTTTATGCTAATTAGGTTTGAAAATCTAATGCCATTGGTCATTTTTTTAAAAAAAATTTGTTCTAATTAGTTATATATGACACTAGACTGTATTACAATTCATATTACACATATAGAACACAATTTTTCATATCTCTGGTTCTATATAAAGTATATTGACACCTGCCGCAGTCTGGCTGGGCACAAATCACCAGCCACTCAAGCAGGAACAAACTTTATTTCCGAACTTCCCCAAACACCGCATGGGTCCAGTGACCAGACACCAACAGGAACTCCCTCCACCGGAACTCCACCAACCAACGGGAACTTTTCAGGAATCCCCGAGAGAGCTCAACGGGGAACTCCGTGAGAACTCAAAAGTCATCATCTTAATGGCTGGCTGTCGTCATCTCTCAACCACTACTTCTGGCAAAATGCCAGGGGCCATTCCAACTCGGCTGTGGCTCTCAATATCTCCCCCCTTCTGTTTAATTAAACAACAAGCATGTGGCTTAGGGACCGTGCCTGTCTTAGGTTGTCCAAGACTACATATGTTCCTTACCCGTCATCGGATGAGCTGACCTCAAGGTGTCAGCCTCCTGTCTTAGGTTGGTACCATTGCAATTGGATCTTAACCGTCATTGACTACTGGTCCAGCATACAGCCATACTTGTGGATAGGCCTTTGCACCAGTGGGGGGGTGAGGTTCTTTGTTTTTTGCCATCATAACCATTTTCTCATGTCTCTGCATTCATAAAGTAACCATGTATACTTCTCATTCTGAAAATATCATCTCAAAATACAGGTCCCAAATTTCAGAATTGTATTTGGTTCTTTGTATTTCCCTCATTTCTGCACAAAGGTCTTCAAGGTCATATGGATCATCCTCCTTTTTATCTTCTTTTACTTTGTGGGTTTTCTTCTTCATCTTCTTTTCATTGACCTCCTGGTCAGAAGTGATTGCAGGATTATCAATACCACCTTTCCAAGTTTCAACAGGAGAAAGAAGTGGGTCTTCTTCACTTCCACGATGTCTTCCTTTTCTTTTTGTTTTTGAAGTATTGAAAGCCTCATCATCACTTGCATCTGAATGGTTTCTTCTATAATATGACTTGGCTTTACTAAACAAAGTTTTATATTTATATTTAGAAGGCCTCCGTTCCCTATGAACTTTTGAGGTTCTATCAGAAAATCCATTTTCTTCTTCTCTTTGTGTGTTATTTACAAATGAGTTTCGAATTTTAATAATTTGATTCTGACTATCATCTGAGACAACATAAATCTCATCAGAATAGCCCTTCTGTTTGAAAATTGTGTCAATGGGTTCTGCATAGTTATCTGAAGAATCCATATCTTCAGGATGTGCCAAAGGCACCCGGGAGATCTGTTTTCTTGGATTTTTACCAATACCAGCTTCAATTGTTTTTTAGAGCTTTGGATTCATTTTTTTCACATTTGTCTTAGGTACAACTGGTTTAGGTTTAATAGGTTGCCGCAGTCTGGCTGGGCACAAATCACGAGCCACTAAAGCAGGAACAAATTTTATTTTTTCTACTGCAAGAAAAAACCTCACACACGCTCCTGGGGAATCCTCCCGAAAAGCCACGAGGCTCCTCCAGCAACCCCCAGCCGGAAATATCTCTCCGGGAAAACCCTCCTCCTGCACTTCGCCAACCAATGGGAACTCCCAGGGAATCCCCGTGAGAACTAAAAATAGCACGAGAACTCAAAATTAGCGCTAGAACTCAAAAGTAGCGGCAGAGGCGGATATTAACGACTTGCCGGTCAATCAATACTGTTGGCAAAATGCCAGGGGCCATACAGACTCGGCTGTGGCTCTCAGCATCTCCCCCCTTCTGTTTAATTAAACAACAAGTAATGTGGCTTAGGGACCGTGCCTGTTAGGTAGTCCAATTCAACATATGGTCCTTACCCGTCATCGGATGAACTGACCTCTAGGCGTCAGCCTCCTGTCTTAGGTTGGTACCACTGCAATCGGATCATACCCGTCACTGACTACCGGTCCAGCATACAGCCATACTTGTGGATAGGCCTTTGCACCAGTGGGGGGGTGAGGTTCTTTGCCTCACCTCTGTTGGCCCCCAAACTTGTCCTTGGTGCCAGTGGGGGGGTGAGGTTCTTTGCCTCACCTCTGTTGGCCCCCAAATTTTAGACCATCACTAGTAGAAGGGAGGAGGATGAAAAATGCCATGACACCAAGCCAATTGAGGGCTCCTTTGAAAAATTGTACCACCGGTGACACCATCAGCAAAGATGCCAGCATTACCACAATTCGCTGCACCAACAGATAGTTCACAATGCATACAAGTGATACATAGTCCAGGCAAGTTGTGCAAGCAGTTCAAAGTAGAGGAATCTGTCAATATGTCCATTTCCTCCCAAAGTAAATCTACTCCTTGATTGAGCATTACTTGTTGAGTTATTATTCACTGATGCATCAGTTTATACAGTTTGTTGATAGCTACCGAAGAAGCTGTAGTTTGGTTTTATCTTTGTCTTCACCGGCACTGGGATGAAGATAGGAATTCTGGCAATGATGCTAGGAAAAAAATTATGTAACATTCCAACAGGCATTAAGAAAACAATTTTTTGAACAATTTACATTATCCTGAACAGAATTATTAAATATAATGAGAAGGAAAGGTGAAAGCAAACAAACAGATCTGTTAACCTCCTTATTTGTTCACATATTAAAACAATTTTCAACAGCTGTTTACCCAATCTAAATTAAACCATTAAAATCACGTGAATAAAAAAAAATTCGGATCCATTTATTCATGAGCGCTCCTCATATAAGATATATGGACATACACACATACAGACATACAACACAAAACAGAAGTGTGCGCACATAACATACAACATATAAGACAATAATAAAGGCCTTGTAGCTTTACCTAGGTGAAATCTCCATTGCAATGTTTAAAAACTCCACAGTCAAAAAATAAAACACAGTCAAAAAACAAAACTGATCAGAAAAACATTAACCTAGGTTTGTATGAGCTCAAAAAATAAAATAGAACTTTATGATGTGGGAAAAATGCAATAATAAAATAGATATTGAAAAAAGGCACCGTGGTTAATCACTGTCGCAGATGTAAGAATAGCCAAGCTGGAGCTCTGGATATCAGCTGTTATGGATTTCAGTCAAATCATCTTCTTTTTCTGTAGAAATTGTTTTGGTTAACCTCTCTGGAATCCAAATCGGCTGCTGTTCTCCCTGTGGGAACACACAAACGGAACCCCGACTCCAGACAATAACTGGGTCGGGACCTTTCCATTGTCCTGTTAGAATATCTTTCCAAAGTACCTTAGGCTTATGTACATTTTTCGGATACATATGTCTTTCCGCAGCACTAAGTCCTGATGAATCCAAATTTAGAAAGTTTAGAGTAAAAAGGGTTATTTTAAGTTTATCTTTGGGGGATATATACCCCTTTCCAATTCCCTCTTTTTGCTTTAATAAGTACGTTTTAATAGTTTGATGAGCTCTTTCAACTATGCCTTGTCCCTGTGGATTGTATGGGATTCCTGTTATATGAGTAATACCAAAAGATGAGCAAAATTGTTTAAAAGAGTTAGAAGTGTAACCAGGACCATTATCAGTTTTTAACTGTTTAGGAACACCCACAGTGGCAAAATTTTGTAAGCAATGAGCTATAACATCTTTAGTTTTTTCTCCGGCATGAAGGGAGCCCATCAAAAATCCGGAAGAAGTATCAACTGTAACATGTAAATATTTTAATTTTCCAAATTCTGGCAAGTGTGTGACGTCCATCTGCCAAATATGGTTAGGTATCAGTCCTCTAGGATTGACTCCAAGATTAACTTGTGGTAAAAAGGTCACACAATTTTGACATTGTTTTATTATATGCCTGGCTTGTTCCTTAGTTATTTTAAAACGCTTTTGTAAAGTATTAGCATTAACATGAAACCTTTTATGAAAATTTGTAGCTTCTTCTACAGTAGAAAAAATATGTATATCATGTGTAGTTTTATCTGCTAAATCATTGCCCAAACTAAGGGCTCCAGGCAATCCTGTATGTGCCCTGATATGTCCTATAAAGAATGGATCTTTTCTATCCCAGATTAGACTTTGTATAGTGGAAAACAAAGAGAAAACAGTAGAGGAAGGGGAAATCCTACCAGCATCTTCAAGGGATATTATAGCATTAACTATATACTGACTATCAGAAAATAAATTAAATACAGAATCTTTAAACATCACAAAAGCTTGTAAAACTGCATTGAGCTCTACCTTTTGAGCTGATTGTTTGGGAACTAAAAATGTAAAAGTTTGATCAGGGGTAACTACTGCTGCTGTACCATTATTAGACCCATCAGTGAATATATTTGGAGCATTCACGATAGGTGTTTTTCTTGTCATTTTAGGAAAAACTACAGGATGCTTAGACCAAAAAGACAACAAAGGATTAGATGGTAAATGATTATCAAATGAAACATTTGATTTACACATGATTATTGCCCATGTATTTAACTCATTAGCTAACTCATCAATTTGCTCCATAGTATATGGAGTAATAATTTTATTGGGAGAAATTCCAAACACTCCCTTTGCTGCTTTTATTCCTTTCAGTATTAATTGTCCTACAGCCTCAGGATACCTAGTAAGAATAGTGTTAGGAGAGTAAGATAAATGTATCCACAATAATGGACCTTCTTGCCAAAATACTCCTGTAGGAATATTTTTTGTTGGTATTACAATGAATAATAAAGGCAAACTTATATCAATTCTGTCCAAATGCATATTTTCCATATATGTTTCAATAATTTTTAATGCCTTTCTTGCTTCAGGAGTTAATATGCGGGGTGAATTTGGATCTGATGGACCTTTTAGGATATCAAATAAAGGTCCCAACTCTCCTGTTGGTATGCCTAGATAAGGCCTTATCCAATTTATATCTCCCAACAACTTTTGAAAGTCATTAAGCGATTTGAGTTGATCTACTCGTATTTGAATTTTAGGTGGACGGACCATGGTTGAGGATAATAGAACTCCTAAATAATTAATTGGAAAATTTAATTGTACTTTATCTATTGCTATCTCTAGATTATAATTTTTTAACAAATTTGTAAGTGTGGCATAACATTCCAACAATGTGTTTTTATCTTTGTGTGCTAACAATACATCATCCATATAGTGAAATATTTGTAGTTCAGGATTTTGATTTCTAAGTGGCTGGATTGCTTTATTAACATAAATTTGACACATAGTTGGGCTGTTAGCCATCCCTTGAGGGAGCACTTTCCATTCATATCTCTGATCAGGACCTTCATGATTCAGTGCAGGGATAGTAAATGCAAAATGTGGACTATCCTCAGGATGAATTGGAATTGAAAAGAAACAATCTTTAATATCTATAGCTAAAACATACCAGGTTTTTGGTAAAGCAGACAATTGAGGAATCCCTGATTGAGCAGGTCCCATAATAACCATCTCATTATTAATGGCTCTTAAATCTTGTAATAATCTCCATTTACCAGATTTCTTTTTAATGACAAAAATGGGAGTATTATAGGGAGATACAGAAGGTTGTATATGTCCCTCCGCTAATTGTTGTTTGACCAGGTCATGGGCTGCTTGTATCTTTTCTTTAGTCAGGGGCCACTGAGAAACCCATACCGGTCTATCTGATTTCCAAGTGATTTTTATTGCCTCAGTGACCCCTTCTGAAAACCCAGTCCATGTCTATTTATTCTTTGATCTATTTGTATTGGTGCTGCTATACCTTGTTCTTGTTTTTCTAATCTTTTTCCTTTCCTAAAACCTTGTCTAGCCATAATAGTGGGTGCATTTTGATTGATATTATTTGTTAATGTCAAACCTAATTGATCTAAGACATCTCGTCCCCATAAATTTACGGGAAGATGATCCAATACATATGGCTGTATAGTTCCTTCACATCCTTCAGGATCCTTCCAATCTAAGACCATTGCACTTCTATGGGGATTAGTTGCCACTCCTAGGCCTCGAAGCGTTTGAGTGGCTTGTTGTAATGGCCAATGTTTTGGCCATTCTTGACGAGATATGATGCTAAGGTCTGCACCTGTATCCAGTAGCCCATTAAATTCATGTCCTTGAATATTTAGTTTTAGCATTGGGCGAGAATCTAAATTCAAAGACAGCATAGCCCAATCTACACCTGTGGAGCCTAAACCCCTGGAACCTCTTTCCATAGTAGTACTGGAAAATTTATCATGTAGGCTGGATATTATTAATAACTGTGCTATTCTATCTCCTGGTGAAATTACTGATATACCCTTTGGAGAACTAGCTATAATTTTTATTTCACCTTCATAATCGGGATCAATTACCCCGGGACTTATCATAAGTCCTTTTAGCGTAGAAGAACTGCGTCCTAACAATAAGCCTACTGTTCCTTGGGGAAGAGGTCCTTTTACTCCTGTGGGAATGATTTGAACTCCCATCTCTGGAGTTAGTACTGCTCTGGCGGAGGCGCAGATGTCCAACCCTGCGCTCCCTCTGGTTCGTCTGATGAGAGATCTGATGGATAATGTGTCCTGGGTACTACCCTGATGGGGTTGCTGGGTTCCTCCATGGTTTTTCTGGGTTCCTCCAGTGCCCCGTACATTTGTGGTCGTGGGCCCCAGAGCATTGGGCCCCCCTGTCCGTTTTTTGGCAATGGAGCCTGATGCCTTTCTCCACGATATCGTGGGTAACCACCTGGTCCTTGTCCATTTTTTGATAATGGAGTACCCTCTATGGTGGTTTGAGAACGGCATTCATTAGCCCAGTGTCTCCCTCTACGGCATCGTGGGCAAATATCTGGTGTTCTATTCCTTTGATACCTAACTTTGTTAAACCTTCCTCCTATGGGGCAACTCCTTTTAAAATGTCCTGTTTGTTCACAATTGTAGCATGTTTTTGGCCTGGCATCTAAAGCCTGTTGTACTGCTGCCAAGACTTGTCCTTGTTCATTAATGTCTCTACATAATTTGATATATGTGTTTAAATCTTCATGTTTCCATGGTCTAATGACCTCTCTGCAGCAACGATTTGCTTGGTCATAAGCCAGTTGTTTTATAAATGGCATTGCTTGTTCTGTGTCACCAAAAATTTTGGAGGCTGTTTGAATAAGCCTATCTACAAAGTCAGCGTAAGGTTCATTAGGTCTCTGTATTACCTTAGATAGCTGACCTTGTAAATCTCCATGTCCTTGTAAAGTCTTCCATGCCCTAACTGCGTCTGCAGCAATCTGTGCATATACAGCAGGATCATATTGAATTTGTTGCCGCTGACCCTCATAAGGTCCTTTTCCTAGCAACATCTCTAGACTTCTTTGAGGGTAACCGGCTGCTGCATTTCGTCTAGCTGTCTCCCTGCAAAATTCCTCATTGGCAACCTTCCATAACAAATATTGTCCTCCATTTAGCACAGATCTACACATGCTAGCCCAATCTGCTGGAGTCATGTCCAAGTTAGTAATGGATTCGACCATGCTTACAGTGAAAGGTGCATGAGGACCATAGGTTGTTACAGCCTCCTTTAATTGCTTCACTGTTTTGAACTCTAACTCACGGTGAATTCGCTGCCCTCCTGCCTGCTCAAGTACAGGGCATGCTAATCTTTGAGGTCCTGTCTCAGGATCCCATCTATCAACTACGGGGGTTGAGGGGGTTGAGGGCCACTCAGCTATCTCCATAGGTGGAGCTGTTGGCT
This sequence comes from Urocitellus parryii, assembly GCF_045843805.1. Classification (NCBI taxonomy): domain Eukaryota; kingdom Metazoa; phylum Chordata; class Mammalia; order Rodentia; family Sciuridae; genus Urocitellus; species Urocitellus parryii. The sequence goes on along the minus strand of NC_135532.1, from coordinate 100,869,620 downwards.
GAATTACGCCCTCTGGTGATAGATCGGTGTTAGTAGCAGCCTCCTGTTGTTGCTTCCCCCCTGATAGCTGTTTCTCCTCTAAGCTTTCTTCCTTTAAATTTTCTTCCTCTGTCTGACTAGCTTGAGAGACCTTCTCTTTTGCTTGATCTAAATTGTCTTTCTCCATGGTTTGAACCTCTAACAATTTATTTAACACTCTTTCAGTTTGTTTTTTACTAATTTCTAATCTGTTACAAAGATAACGCAACCCAAAAAGATAACACAAAACAAGACCGAAACAGAATGAAACAAAAATGGAACAAAAAATCGTTGTATCAATTTTCCTATTTTCTGGACATGTGCATTTGTGGTCTATTTCTATCTCTTCCTCAGGGGCAAACAACTTCAAACCTTGAGCCAACCATTTTTCCCAGTCTGCCTGAGAAAATTCTAGGGATAGGCAGCTTGAAACAAAACCAAAACAAATCAAAGCAAGAACATATTGTTTTTTAAAATGGTCACCCATTCTCTTGCCTTCCCTTAGGGGTAAGCAATTTCACTTACCCCGAAGCTTCAGACGTTCCCCGTCCGGGCCGCCAAATGCCGCAGTCTGGCTGGGCACAAATCACGAGCCACTAAAGCAGGAACAAATTTTATTTTTTCTACTGCAAGAAAAAACCTCACACACGCTCCTGGGGAATCCTCCCGAAAAGCCACGAGGCTCCTCCAGCAACCCCCAGCCGGAAATATCTCTCCGGGAAAACCCTCCTCCTGCACTTCGCCAACCAATGGGAACTCCCAGGGAATCCCCGTGAGAACTAAAAATAGCACGAGAACTCAAAATTAGCGCTAGAACTCAAAAGTAGCGGCAGAGGCGGATATTAACGCCTTGCCTGTCAATCAATACTGTTGGCAAAATGCCAGGGGCCATACAGACTCGGCTGTGGCTCTCAGCAATAGGTGGAGGCACTTTATGGTTACGTTCATGATCGTGACAGTTTGGAGTGCTATGAACAGGGTATTCATTTCCTTCCAAATCTAACCTATATCTGGAACGGTCACTAGGTGTTGGAAGCAACTATACATCATCCCCAATTGGACTTTAAGGAGGTGGTGCTTCTGTATCATCATCTGAATCAGGGTAGTTGTTATAAGGAAAACAATCTCTGGGAGATGGTAGAAAAACATCTTCACTTTGATGTATTGACTCCCTTGTATTATCAGACAAGTAAGAATTTTCTATCATTTTTTTTCTCTAGAAAATCACTAAAAAACAGAGTAAAGACCTCAGTTTGCAGATGATACTGAGATAAAGAATACAATGCTATAAATTTAGCAGTGATCTCATTTGCAATGTGTTCTCCTTCAGTCATTAACTCCTTGATAGCCTCATTTTCAAAAAAATCTGCTTGGCTGTCAGTAACTGCCACCAGTTGTACAGGAATGGTATCTTGAACTTCTGATAGAAATGCTCGAAGCATTCCCATTGATGCTTTCTGTTCAGCAGAGTAAACTAATATATACCCATGAACCAGTTCATCCTTCCTTACTCCAATTGAAGAGTGATATGACAATATTATGATCTGTATTCACCTCCTTTTTTCATCGATAATTTTATCAAGCATTAAGGAATTATTTTGTTCAGCTTGAGCAGCACTGCAAGTATGAGAATTAAGGAATGGTGAAAGAATAAGATCCACACTAAATGGATCACCACACATGGCACACATGACAATTCTCAAGTCAGCTTCTGATACATCCTTATTGGTGGGAACTGGGCTCACCACATCTAAATTGTGTTTAACTGATTCCAGTACTCCTCTTAGAGCTTGCTTTATTTGGTTTCATTAAATTTACGAGGATATGTACCTGCAGGCACATCTACAAAAGGACACTGTATAACTTGTTTGCCAATTGCTGCCCTTGGTGCCTGAGAATGGGAAGGTTCTTGTCATGTCTTCATGCATGTACTTAGGGTAATGATGTCCATCTCATTTCCACCGTCTTTTTAACCCCCTTGTTCCCTTCTTTCCCTTTCCTCTATTTAGGGTTCATCTAATCTTACCATGCTGCTCCTTCCAACCTCAGAATGAATCAGCCTTCTTATATCAGAGAAAACATTTAGCATTTTTTTTTTTGGCATTGGCTGACTTCACTTAGCATTATATTCTCCAACTCCATCCATTTTCCTGCAAATACCATGATTTTATTCTCTTTTATTGCTGAATAATATTCCATTGTGTGTGTGTTTGTGTGTATCTCACATTTTATTTATCCATTCATCTACTAAAGGGATCTAGGTTGGTTCCAGAGTTTAGTTATTGTGAATTGTGCTGCTATAAACCTTGATGTGGCTGTGTCCCTGTAGTATGCTATTGTTAAGTCCTTTGGGTATAGACTGAGGAGAGGGATAGCTGAGTCTAAAGGTGGTTCCATTCCAGTTTTCAAAGTAATCTCCATACTGCTTTCCATATTGACTGCACCATTTTGCAGCCCCACCAGCAATGTATGAGTGAAATTTTTTTCCGCACATCCTTGGCAACACTTACTGTTGTTTGTATTCATAATAGCTGCCATTCTGACCGGAGTGCGATGATATCTTGTTTTGATTTGCATTTCTCTAATTGCTAGAGATGTTGAACATTTTTTTCATGTATTTATTGATTGATTGTATATCACCGATTGAGAAGTGTTTGTTCAGTTTCTTGGCCCATTTATTGATTAGGTTATTTGTTTTTCGATGCTTAACTTTTTGAGTTCTTTATATACCCCAGAGATTAGTGCTCTGTCTGATGAGCAAGTGGTAAAAATTTGCTCCCAAGCTGTAGGCTTTGTATTCACCTCACAGATTGTTTCTTGTGTTGAGAAGAAGCGTTTTAGTTTGAATCCATCCCATTTATTAATTCTTGATTTTAATTCTTGCGCTGTAAGTAGGGTCCTAATCCGATATAATGGAGATTGGGGCCTACTTTTTCTTCTATTAGACACAGGGTCTCTGGTTTAATTCCTAGGTCCTTCATCCACTTTGAGTTTTGTGGATAGTGAGCGATGGGGGTTTAATTTCATTTTGTTGCTTATGGATTTCCAGTTTTCCCAGGACTATTTGTTGAAGAGGCTATCTTTTCTCCAATGTATGTTTTTGGTGCCTTTGTCTAATATAAGATAACTGTAATTATGTGGGTTAGTCTCTGAGTCGTCTATTCTGTACCATTGGTCTACCAGTCTATTTTGATGCCAATACCATGCTGTTTTTTTTGTTACTATTGCTTTATAGTATATTTTAAGGTCTGAGTCCTTGAAACACTGGTCCGAGCATTTAGACGAAAGAAATTAAAGGGATAAGGATAGGAAAAGAAGAACTCAAATTAGCACTATTTGCCAACGATATGATTCTCTACCTAGAAGACCCAAAAAATTCCACCAGAAAACTTCTAGAACTAGTAAAAGAATTCAGCAAAGTAACAGGATACACCCTTAAATCAAAGGCTTTTCTGTATATCAGTGACAAATCCTCTGAAAGGGAAACGAGCAAAGCTACTCCATTTATAATTAGCCTCAACAAACAAACAAACAAACAAACAAAAAACCCCCAAACCCCACAAACTTGGGAATCAACCTAACAGAAGAGGTAAAAGACCTATACAACGAAAACTACAGAATGCTAAAGAAAGAAATTAAAGAAGACCTTCCTTAGAAGATGGAAAATCTCTCTTGTTCTTGAATAGGTAGAATTAATATTGTCAAAATGACCATAGTACTAAAAGCATTATACAGAGTTAATGAAATTCCAATCAAAATCCCTATGACATTACTCATAGAAATAGAAAAAACAGTCATGAAATTCATCTGGAAAATAAAGAGATCCAGAATAGTTAAAGCAATCCTATTGGTCAGTTTTTGAGTCCTAACCTCCATTCAGGCCTGCCCCATTTCATATTCTCATAGGTTCTGGAAGTGGGAGGTTGAGATCATCGAATGGAACTGGTTGTGCTGCTGCTTGGTTTGTCTCAAAGCTGTCTTTTCGTGCCTTGGCGCCACCAGGCCACGTGGCTGGGCTCCAAGGGACTGTGCTTGCTGCCTGGGGCAGACACTGCCCTGCTCCATTGCTTAGGTGCCACTTCTTGGTAGGCTGGCTGTGCACCTTGTAGCAGGGTACCCATGTCAATAAGATTATATTCAGTGGTGAAATATTGGAACACTTTTCTGTGAGATCCCAACAAGATAAGGATGGATGCTTCCGCTTATGATTATTTTTTCAACATTCTACTGATATCCCTTGCCAAAACAGAAGGCAAGAGAACAAAATAAAAGACATCCAGATAGAAAAGGAAGAAGTAGAACTGTCACTGTTTCTTGACAGTATGATTTTATATGTAGAAAACCCAAAGAGTCAACCAAAAAACTGTTCAAACTGATAAATTAAGTGAAGTGGCAGGATAACAAAAATCGATGTGCAAAAAGTAGTAGAGTTTTTCTACATTAACACTGAACCTTCCTAGAAAGAAATCAAGAGAACTACAAAATCAAGGGAAACTACAAAACACTAATGAAAGAAATTGAAGAAGACAGACAAATGGAAAGGTATCCTGTGTTTGGGTTGGAAGACTTACTGTAAATGTCAAATGAACTTTCTTTGTGTGTGTGTGTGTGTTGTCTTACTCTTAGAAACAGGAAAGTTAAACGTGCTTTGTTACCTTTTTAATCAAAAGTTCTTTTTTGTGAAACAGATACTTTTTCAACTTTATTAGAATTGCAGCCCTTTGTCCAAATGGATTTTATGAAAATAGGATAAATAAAACAAAACTGGAAATGAAGTAGTCGATGGAATGGAAGTCCCTGTCAAAATTCCAGTGTCACATGTCTGTAGTCCAAGTCTCCTTGTAATTACTTCTGGAATAGTCTATATAGATATAAGACAAAAGCAGATAAAGTACTCCTCTATATCTGGAAAATCCAACCAATATTGAAATTCCTGGCATTATCAATTACATTTATCCCAGCATATACTTATATACGTGATTATTATTGAAAGTTCAAGTTAACTGGAAAGAGAAAATACAAATGCAAAAATAAGTTTTTCAGCTCTTTTTTTCTTTAAAGGTTTATACTTTTATTCTGATAAGTTAAGGATATTACGAGGAATAAGGATACATAGAGTGTTTCCCCAGCATGTGCAAAGCCCTGAATCCCCAGCAGCATCTTGGGGGAGTGGGAGGAAGTCAGGGTCCTGTTAGAATTCAAGAATTTGCAAGAGGCTTACCAGCCTAGTTTAAAATATCACTTAATTATGAATCAGTGTTTTTCCCTGGTATTGCCACCTTTTCAACTTGATGATCTTGGCTTCATATATCAAATGCAGCATTTATTAAACAAGAATACTAAAAGCTTTCTGATGGGAAAACCAAGCGAGTTTGGGCAGTTATGTGTGTTTTACACAGATACTGCTGTTAATACTGAATGATTCTATAAAATAAAAATGATTAGGAAATAATTTGACTATGGATTACTGGCATTTGTATATTGAAGTCATTAAAATCTTTCTGAAAAGTGCATGATATATTTTAATTATTTGTGTGCTACTATTAAGTGCCATAATTTTGTTGAGTGTCTTTTAAGCATTAAAGTTGTTAAATGGGTAATTAAATGCATGTATTATACTTTAACAGGCAGACTACTCTTTGAAGTGAAAATAGAAATTTGTAAATGTGTTCTTTTGCCCCTAGCTAATTAGAGGCCGAATTATTTTCATAGTAACAGCTCTGAAGAGCAGAGTCAGTTTGTCAGTTCAGGCCTTTCTCTATCAACCATAGAACTTTCAGATTATTTATTTTTTATTATTACCAAAGTCTTGTTATGTCAGTTGTAAACAGCATGGAAAATACAAGTAATAAAAAAAAAAGCTCATGATCCAATAGAAAACACCATTAACATTTTTATTTCATTAAAAAAATTGTTTGGGGTGTATATTGTGTGTGTGTGTGTTGTAGTCTCAGGCTCATATACAAACAGGGAAGTTAAATTTGTTTTGCTTCCTTTTCAATCAAAAATTCTTTTTTTGTGACACAGATGATTTTCAATTATTTTTTTAGCATTGTGGTCCTTTGTTTAAACAGATTTTTATGGAAGTAGAATAAATAACAACTAGTACTTTGATCGTTGAGGATGGGATGGAAATACAAAATCTGTGTTTGGCTTTTTTTCACTTGTCTGGATTGTCTTGGAGGTATAATCGAAGAACTCTAGAACTTCCTAGAAGAAGCATTAAGCTGGGCACAGTGGCACATACCTGTAATCCTAGCTACTTCAGAAGCTGAGGCAGGAGCTTCACAATTTTGAGGCTAACCTGGGTAACACGGTGAGAAGTGACACTCTGTCTCAGGGGAAAATCACAGCATAGTTGGAAAAATTTTCCTAACATTTTTTAATGGCTGCAGAGTATTCCATTATATGACATCTGTGAGAGCCCTGGAGGGGTTCTGCTTAGATCTCCTTTTAAGAATTTTGCTTTGAGGAATGTTAGTTGACAGCTTCCAGTAATAGAGCCCTTGAGATTTGCTGCATCATTGATCCATGGTCACATTCTCCCTGGGTATTTCTCCCCAAGTAACTGAGCCCAGCAAGGTGCTAGCATCTGCCTTTTCTGCTCAAGGTGAGATTTCTCTAAGAACATTCTTTGTATTTGAGCTCTCTGTTGGGCAGGTAGACCAGAGCTGTAGTGGTTTGAGGGTGTTCTGATCTCTTCTTTATTCTTTCCTTTCACAATTGACAGGCCTGTATCATATCTTGAAGTCTTTCTCTACTCACTCCTCTTACTGTTTCTTCATTCATTTTCCCATAGGCATTTATCATGATAAATTTTTCACATTTGTAATTCCATCTTGGTTCTGCTTCCCAGAGAACCTAAACTGAAATGCATCTAGATTTTTCTTTCTTTCTTTGCAGACTGAGGAACTGAGCCCTGGGGCACTCAACCACCAAGCTTCTGTATTCCTTCTCCCTGCACCCCCCCCTCCCCCTTTTGCAATAGGATCTTGCTAAGTTACTGAGGCTGGCCTAGAATTTTCCATTATCTTGCCTTATCCTCTGCAGTTGTTAGGATTACATGGGAGCACCAGTACCACCTTTATGGCAAGTGTTTTTTTTTTTTTTTTTTTTTAAATATATTACAATTTTCACAGGATAGAAATGCACCCTTCTGCAAAACTTCATAATGTCATCTTCATGTGTTTGCATCATATTCTCACTTATGTCTTTGTATCTTAATTTTACCAACTTTTAACTGTATCATCTTACTGTTTTGAAAGATTAAGGGAATTAGTATATCTGTCATTTCACTTTTTATTAGTTTTTGTTTACCAGCAGTGTTATTCTTGTGATGCTAAAAACTTACTTTATACTTAGTTACATAATTAACTGTAGTTTAGACTTTACTTGATTAAAAATTATTTTTGGTAATTAATTGGTAATATTATTCTCTGTAATACATAAATGTAATTTAGTCCTGAATCAAAGTTGAAGTTATATAGGAGGAATATAATGGCTCTTTATCTTAGCTCTGCCAGTGAAAGTGTTCAGATCTTTAGAGTCTCATCTGTCTTTGTTCCTTTTTTGTTCATTTTGTCATCAGTGATCAAGAGCACAAGCCACACTTAATGGGTTTGAATCCCAGCATCATCAGTTACTTACTATGTGATCTTGGGCAAGTTTAGTCACTATAAACTTAGTGTTAACAGTTCACATGTTGTTGTTGTTTTTAATATGCTCTGACAAACTACCATAAATGTAGTAGCTTAAAACAAAATCCTCGATAATTTCATACTTCTATAGGCAGAAGTTCAGTGGGTTAAGTTGGGTCTTATTGAAGTCTCATAGGCCTAAATTAAAGTGTCTTCATGAGGTTGGTTGTATTCAGGAGGCTGTAGGGGGAGAATCAGTTTCTTGATCATTCAAATTGTTGGCAGAGTTAATTTGTGTTTGGTCAAAGAACTGATGTCCCATTTGTTGGCTGTTGGCTCAGAGATTGGGGTCCTGCTTAACTTCTTTGTTGACCTTGTTTCTTTGGCTTATGGCTCCTTCATTTGAGAATCAATAGTGGAGGGTGGAGTTCCTCCCAAGCTTCAGATTTCTTCTGCCTCTTCTGCTGCTTCTTTTTAACTGATTGTTTTGTTTTGCTTTCATCTTTCTTTCTTAAAGTTCAGTATGATTATATTGGGCCTACAAGAATTTCCTTATTTTGAAGTCTGTTACCCTTTTGCCATGAAATGCAAAATACACAAGTGTAAAAATGGGGCAAAAACTTGGGGGTCTAAAACCCTGCCTAGCACAATCCCTCTTCTGGCCTCTGTAATCCTTATCTATCTCATAACATCTATTCATCCTATCCCAAGATCCCTAAACATCTTTTATATATACCCTATTATAGTTCAAAGTCTTATCTAAAAATCTGTGGACCTATGAAACAATTTAATTCTCCCCAAAGTACAATTCTGGGACAGTTACAGACATTCTGGTTCAAAAAAGGAGAAGACAGAAAAAAAGGAGCTATAAGTTCTAAGCAATTTTAAAAATCAGTTGGAGAAACTCCAGTAGATGTCAAGGCCTGGGAATAACTTTGTGATTTGTAACTTCACCCTTTGGGCTTACAGCTGAGCTCTCTCTCAGATTACTTTTATGTTTTGTGTTTCTTTTCCCCCCCTTCATTTTTTGTTTTTCCTCAGATTTATTGATTCTTGGTTGTCCATCTGTATTCATGAAAGAAAGATTAAGCTGATCAGTTTAGTAACTTGCCTGAAGTTCTCTGCTGCAGGTTTATTTTATCAATAGATCTTTCCTTGACTGTGGCATGTGGTAGGCTTAACTCTCAAGTACTTCTCAAAACCATACATTAAAAAAAAAAAAAAATCTGGGGCCGGATACCCCTCCAAAACCAAACAACTGTTATTCTTTTTGTAGGTTTACCACTGATAGCTATACAAAGCACAAAGATATATGTAGTATATTGTGGTACTAAAATTTGAAGGAGGGGTTATTTGTGGCGGTATGGTGGGGGTGCAAAAGAATCTGAAAACAATTCCTTGGGGTTGGTAACGGAAAGGAAGGTTGAGGGATATTGCCCTAAGGTGTATGGTTGACTAGGAAACTGGCTGTTAGGCACCCATAATTTTGAAAATAATCATGCTTCATCTGAGGAGTGGATTGCTTTAATGTCTATGTGCTCTGCTTTGCTTTAAGGCACTTTTATTTAGAAAGTAGCTTTTTGACTTTAAGAATTGTGTTCCATTGTATAATATTCATCATAACCATATTCATTCATACATTACATCTTTCTGCTTAAAAAAGTAAAATCTCAACTATTTTATCCTCTTCTACTTTACATACCTTCATATGTAAACCATTTCCTCATTTGTTGTTTGTGTTCAGCTGACTTTATTTTTATTTTAAATCTAATTGTGTTTTGCTTTGTTGGAATTATGATTTTCTGGGAGATTGGCATAGCTAAGACTGAGTCATCAAACTAAGAAGAGAATAATTGTGAGATGATAAGTGTTAATTTTTGAGGATGATGTATTGATTTCAAACCATATTTATTTACATAAGCTTTGTGGATAATAGTTAATGGTGTAAAATATGGAGTCAGTCTGAGTTAGAACACTGGTTTCACAACTTGTTGGGTATGTCATTTCTGAGCCACAGTTTTACCGTCTATAACATGGAGATGATGATACTATCTACCTCATGAGAATATCCATGACTTAATATATGTAAATTGCTTAGAATTGCTTAAGAGATAATAATTGTTAGAATTAATATTGTGTTTGGATTTTAAGTTCAGTATTTGATTATGTTCTAAGTTTGTCTAAGTACAAGGCACATAGAATTGAAAAAAGGGGTGAAATTTTTATATTGAAAGGAGTATACTATGTTTTCCACTATCTAGAGTTGGAATAATATTGGGGACTAAAAGAATTATCTGGGAGGTTAATGAATACTTGATTAATAAACCAATACTTCAATCATTGAGCCACCTTTTAAGGGTGTTATACAGTGTTTGTGGCCATATCAAGGTGTTGCCATGGTGGCTTGTTGTTAGTTTTCTTACTTAGCAGTCATTAAAGCAATTTATCTTTGTCATTTCCTAAATTTCTTCCTTAGTAGTAAAATTTGTTCCCAATTTTTTTAAAAAAAATTCCTCCTTGAAGTTTTTGAAAACTTAAAGTTAGAAGATTTTGTTTCACTATATTGTATCACAAAGTCTCGGAAGTCTTGTCACAAAAATATTTTTCTAGTATTTGAGTGTTACAGTATGATTATTAGTAATTCCAGTGTGTTTTATATAAACATCTTTTTTTAAAAGAAATTTTTATTTTCTGATTAAAAACACCTTGAATACTAGTATTTATGTATTGTTTTTTTGAACTAGTTGGTTGACTAGTTTTTGAGCTCGACTGTTCAAAACTATAAAATTTTTAAATTTAATAGTTTTTAAATTTAATTTAAAATATTTAAATTTAAATATTTTTTAATTGTGAATATTCATTAAGTATTATGACTACTTAATGCTGTGGAAAGTATCAGCTTTGAATTCATTTTACAGAAACAAGTTTGTTTTTGAAAGTTTCTTATTCTTGCAGAATTGAACACTGTTCAGATGACTTCGCTGGTAAAGTTGGGGTGGTTGTGCATATCTTTATGATGAGGTTTTTGGAAAGAGAGATCTATCTTCAGTGAATTGCCAAGAGAATGATTTTCTTCAAAATAGTCAAATGTCTTTTGTATATATTATTTTCCTATTCTTTTATGTATCTATGGAATATATACATGTAAACACAAATTATATATGTTGCAAAGCATTTTTATACTACATTTAGGCAAATTATTTTTTTTAGTATGGTTGCATGACAGTTTGCTAGTATATTACAGTACATACCCCCTCTTTTTTTTTTTGTGCATACCCTAATGGTCCATTGCTAAATATAATCCTGATTATTATTCTTTACTGTATCAGTTTTGTGCATTAATAAACAAGGCATTTAACCATTATATGTTATTAAATGTAGGCTTTACTTTGAAATTTATAAACCTTGGTAGCATTTCAGAGGTCATGAATATCAAACATCCCTTTTGTTAAGAAGTTCCTCTTTTAAGGTAGTTGAATTTTTTTCTTTCATTTGGATAATGGGCTGTGTTGAGCTTTGGTTGTTAATTGATAGATGTGGTATCCTCTCTGAGAGAGCTTTTAAAATGCATGACACGTATTTCAGAAAGCAGCTGTTGCTATGGCAACTCTCAGGTCACTTGCAGCTCAGCTTACATGATTGGCTGCTAATGGAGTCTAATATGCTTGAGAAGAGAATTGAGCAAATGAAAGAGGGTTTTAAAGGAATCCCCTTAAACCTCTTGAAGTTTAACAGAATAGCACACAGAAATTTAACACTTTATGTTAAACAATTTTGCTGGAGGCAGTTTTATGAATAATGAAAGTAAGCCTGTACAGATTTTCAGAAAAATAATTTTCAGAATCTTAGGAACATTGGCACCTTTTATGTTGTCACTTTTTTGCATTTTACTATTTGTTTAAAGAAACATTTTCACAGCTATCAGTTACTTTCTGTGGTCTACTCTCTGAAGCATATACCTCAGAGAAGTTAATTGGATTGAGGAATGAAAAAGCTGTTAATTCTGCAGGGTCAGAAGAAGTAGTAAGACCAGAAATAGTGTCTAAATTTACTCTGGTTATGTGAATTACATTAGAGTCGCCTCTCATTTGGATTCTTATGTTAGCCTATGAATACCTGCCTTTCTTACAAGGGTATATGGATGATATAAAGGGAGATGGTGGTATATACATTGGATTTTTAAGGCCTGTAAAGTAAGTAAAATCAAGCATAATTAGGAACTGCCATAATAAAAATTAATAGAGCCATGCAAAATGGCACAGGAATATTTGTTAAATGACTGTTTTCACCAGTATCTCATTTGCAACTGTAGTGCTAAAATGAAGGTTGTTCTATTAATTTTGGCAAGTAAATAATAGCAAATATAATTCAGATACAATTATTAATTTATAATTCAGATGAAGTTTATTCAATAATAAGCTAAAATCACCCTTAGTTTTACAAAGTCAAATTATTCCTATCTTCAGCTGTTATAGTTCAGTAAGTGTAGGATTTAGGCTTAAGACATGTAGCTTATGTATTTGCTACTTTTAATTTATCTTAGAGCTTTAAGAAAATTACTGCTTAAAGAGGTAGTGTTGAAATTGATACACTAAGCAATTGTAGGTTGGCATGAATAGCTAACAAAATTTGCTAACAAAAGTGACTTGTCAAAATTACCCAAATGCAAATTTTTATTAAAATTGCCTTGCATTTATTATTTTCTATTAAACACTCAAAAGTGTTCAATAAAAACTTTTCAAAATAAATTTCCAAAGAAATCTATTAGTGGGGTGCCCCATTACTTTTTTTTAGAAAACACCTTTGAAGTTTAGTGAGTGTAAACACTAACCACCAAAATCTGTGAACCTATAATCAGTATGAACTTTTGGAAATATATGTTTAATTATTTTGTTTTTAAATGATGTGTCCAGTGACCTGGTAAACATAAGTCCTTACTAGGAACCTAATATCCTATTCTGCCTGTGGCAGTACTAGTAGTACTAGACTATGCTATTTTCTCATATAATTTTTACAATAGTCCCATTGTATATTTAACACTAGGAAATATAAAGTCCAGGAAGTTAACGTGCAGATCCACAATTTCAGCTAACTACTAACGTTTTCAAACATTTCCTTCTTTAGTCCTTTTTGTGTGTAGTAGTATATATAAAATGTAAAGAAGAGATCATTCTTTATATATAAATCTTTTATATATAAGTCTATATGTTGGCCACTTCTCTATATCATAAGCATTCCATGTTTTATTCTTTTTGAACTGTTTTTAGTGGTATAAAATATTTTACTGGTGATTGCTTTCCAATTGTAGGACATAGGTTGATTATTATAAATAGGTCAGGGTGGGTGAATATTTTAAAATGTTAACATATTTGCTTATTTATATATACTAACCCCCCCACCCCCAATTGAACTCAGGAACACTCAACCACTGAGCCACATCCCCAGTCTCATTGAATTGCTTAGTGCCTCATTTTTGCTGAGGCTGGCTTTGAACTCAAAATCCTCCTGCCTCAGTCTCCCGAGCTGCTGGGATTACAGGCATGTGCCACTGCACCTGGTTTTATTACTGATTCTTGAAGAATTTCTAAATAAAAGATAATTCATTTCAAGGTTTTATATGTGTGTGTGTGTGTGTGTGTGTGTGTGTGTGTGTATTGTTTTCTAGAAGAGCTTTGGATTTTTTTTTCACTGTTAAATTATTTTAAATTTATTTGTGAGGTCTCAAGTGCAGAGTTGAATTAATCCTGCCTTCACTTTATGACGTACAGTAATTATTGACTCATTTAGATCCTGCTTTCATATTACTTTCGTTTATCTGAATTATTGTTCTCCTCTCTTACCATAGGCACAGACATTTTGATAAGTTTGAGAAACACACATGCTTATTTGTATTCATTTTTGTAAAACATATAATCATTTTATGTGGATATATTTCTGGTCACACAGTGCCGCAGTCTGGCTGGGCACAAATCACGAGCCACTGAAGCAGGAACAAACTTTATTTTTTTACTGCAAGAAAAAACCTCACACACGCTCCTGGGGAATCCTCCCGAAAGCCCCGATTCCTCTACTTTGAACTGCTTGCAGAACTTGCCTGGACTATGTATCACTTGTATGCATTGTGAACTATCTGTTGGTGCAGCGAATTGTGGTAATGCTGGCATCTTTGCTGATGGTGTCACCGGTGGTACAATTTTTCAAAGGAGCCCTCAATTGGCTTGGTGTCATGGCATTTTTCATCCTCCTCCCTTCTACTAGTGATGGCCTAAAATTTGGGGGCCAACAGAGGTGAGGCAAAGAACCTCACCCCCCCACTGGCACCAAGGACAAATTTGGGGGCCAACAGAGGTGAGGCAAAGAACCTCACCCCCCCACTGGTGCAAAGGCCTATCCACAAGTATGGCTGTATGCTGGACCGGTAGTCAGTGACGGGTATGATCCGACTGCAGTGGTACCAACCTAAGACAGGAGGCTGACGCCTAGAGGTCAGTTCATCCGATGACGGGTAAGGACCATATGTTGAATTGGACTACCTAACAGGCACGGTCCCTAAGCCACATTACTTGTTGTTTATTTAAACAGAAGGGGGGAGATGCTGAGAGCCACAGCCGAGTCTGTATGGCCCCTGGCATTTTGCCAACAGTATTGATTGACAGGCAAGGCGTTAATATCCGCCTCTACCGCTACTTTTGAGTTCTAGCGCTAATTTTTGAGTTCTCGCGCTATTTTTAGTTCTCACGGGGATTCCGCGGGAGTTCCCATTGGTTGGCGAAGGGCAGGAGGAGGGTTTTCCCGGGGAGATATTTCCGGCTGGGGGTTGCTGGAGGAGCCTCGTGGCTTTTCGGGAGGATTCCCCAGGAGCGTGTGTGAGGTTTTTTCTTGCAGTAGAAAAAATAAAATTTGTTCCTGCTTTAGTGGCTCGTGATTTGTGCCCAGCCAGACTGCGGCATTCCATATAGTGAAATATTTTTAGTTCAGGATTTTGATTTCTAAGTGGCTGGATTGCTTTATTAACGTATATTTGACACATAGTCGGACTGTTAGCCATACCTTGAGGGAGTACTTTCCACTCATATCTCTCATCAGGACCTTCATGATTTAATGCAGGGATAGTAAATGCAAAACGTGGACTATCCTCGGGATGAATTGGAATCCAAAAAAAGCAATCTTTAATGTCTGTAGCTAAAACATGCCAGGTTTTTGGTAAAGCAGACAATTGAGGAATCCCTGATTGAGCAGGTCCCATAATAACCATCTCATTATTAATGGCTCTTAAATCTTGTAATAATCTCCATTTACCAGATTTCTTTTTAATGACAAAAATGGGAGTATTATAGGGAGATACAGAAGGTTGTATATGTCCCTCCGCTAATTGTTGTTTGACCAGGTCATGGGCTGCTTGTATCTTTTCTTTAGTCAGGGGCCACTGAGAAACCCATACCGGTCTATCTGATTTCCAAGTGATTTTTATTGCCTCAGTGACCCCTTCTGAAAACCCAGTCCATGTCTATTTATTCTTTGATCTATTTGTATTGGTGCTGCTATACCTTGTTCTTGTTTTTCTAATCTTTTTCCTTTCCTAAAACCTTGTCTAGCCATAATAGTGGGTGCATTTTGATTGATATTATTTGTTAATGTCAAACCTAATTGATCTAAGACATCTCGTCCCCATAAATTTACGGGAAGATGATCCAATACATATGGCTGTATAGTTCCTTCACATCCTTCAGGATCCTTCCAATCTAAGACCATTGCACTTCTATGGGGATTAGTTGCCACTCCTAGGCCTCGAAGCGTTTGAGTGGCTTGTTGTAATGGCCAGTGTTTTGGCCATTCTTGAGGAGATATGATGCTAAGGTCTGCACCTGTATCCAGTAGCCCATTAAATTCATGTCCTTGAATATTTAGTTTTAGCATTGGGCGAGAATCTAAATTCAAAGACAGCATAGCCCAATCTACACCTGTGGAGCCTAAACCCCTGGAACCTCTTTCCATAGTAGTACTGGAAAATTTATCATGTAGGCTGGATATTATTAATAACTGTGCTATTCTATCTCCTGGTGAAATTACTGATATACCCTTTGGAGAACTAGCTATAAGTTTTATTTCACCTTCATAATCGGGATCAATTACCCCGGGATTTATCATAAGTCCTTTTAGCGTAGAAGAACTGCGTCCTAACAATAAGCCTACTGTTCCTTGGGGAAGAGGTCCTTTTACTCCTGTGGGAATGATTTGAACTCCCATCTCTGGAGTTAGTACTGCTCTGGCGGAGGCGCAGATGTCCAACCCTGCGCTCCCTCTGGTTCGTCTGATGAGAGATCTGATGGATAATGTGTCCTGGGTACTACCCTGATGGGGTTGCTGGGTTCCTCCATGGTGTTTCTGGGTTCCTCCAGTGCCCCGTACATTTGTGGTCGTGGGCCCCGGAGCATTGGGCCCCCCTGTCCGTTTTTTGGCAATGGAGCCTGATGCCTTTCTCCACGATATCGTGGGTAACCACCTGGTCCTTGTCCATTTTTTGATAATGGAGTACCCTCTATGGTGGTTTGAGAACGGCATTCATTAGCCCAGTGTCTCCCTCTACGGCTTCGTGGGCAAATATCCGGTGTTCTATTCCTTTGATACCTAACTTTGTTAAACCTTCCTCCTATGGGGCAACTCCTTTTAAAATGTCCTGTTTGTTCACAATTGTAGCATGTTTTTGGCCTGGCATCTAAAGCCTGTTGTACTGCTGCCAAGACTTGTCCTTGTTCATTAATGTCTCTACATAATTTAATATATGTGTTTAAATCTTCATGTCTCCATGGTCTAAGGACCTCTCTGCAGCAACGATTTGCTTGGTCATAAGCCAGTTGTTTTATAAATGGCATTGCTTGTTCTGTATCCCCCAAAATTCTGGAAGCTGCTTGAATAAGCCTATCTACAAATTCAGCATAAGGTTCATTAGTTCCTTGTATTACCTTAGATAATTGACCTTGTAAATCTCCATGCCCTTGTAAAGTTTTCCATGCCCTAACTGCATCTAGAGCAATTTGTGCGTATACGCCAGGATCATATTCAATTTGTTGCTGTTGACCCTCATAAGGTCCTTTTCCTAACAACATATCTAGATTTCTTTGAGGGTAACCAGCTGCTGTATTTCGCCTAGCTGTCTCCCTGCAAAATTCCTCATTGGCAACCTTCCATAACAAATATTGTCCTCCATTTAGCACAGATCTACACATGCTAGCCCAATCTGCTGGAGTCATGTCCAAGTTAGTAATGGATTCGACCATGCTTACAGTGAAGGGTGCATGAGGACCATAGGTTGTTACAGCCTCCTTTAACTGCTTCACTGTTTTGAACTCTAACTCACGGTGAATTCGCTGCCCTCCTGCCTGCTCAAGTACAGGGCATGCTAATCTTTGAGGTCCTGTCTCAGGATCCCATCTATCAACTACGGGGGTTGAGGGGGTTGAGGGCCACTCAGCTATCTCCATAGGTGGAGCTGTTGGCTGAATTACGCCCTCTGGTGATAGATCGGTGTTAGTAGCAGCCTCCTGTTGTTGCTTCCCCCCTGATAGCTGTTTCTCCTCTACGCTTTCTTCCTTTAAATTTTCTTTCTCTGTCTGACTAGCTTGAGAGACCTTCTCTTTTGCTTGATGTAAATTGTCTTTCTCCATGGTTTGAACCTTTAACAATTTATTTAACACTCTTTCAGTTTGTTTTTTACTAATTTCTAATCTGTTACAAAGATAACGCAACCCAAAAAGATAACACAAAACAAAACCGAAACAGAATGAAACAAAAATGGAACAAAAAATCGTTGTATCAATTTTCCTATTTTCTGGACATGTGCATTTGTGGTCTATTTCTATCTCTTCCTCAGGGGCAAACAACTTCAAACCTTGAGCCAACCATTTTTCCCAGTCTGCCTGAGAAAATTCTAGGGATAGGCAGCTTGAAACAAATCCAAAACAAATCAAAGCAAGAACATATTGTTTTTTAAAATGGTCACCCATTCTCTTGCCTTCCCTTAGGGGTAAGCAATTTCACTTACCCCGAAGCTTCAGACGTTCCCCGTGCGGACCGCCAAATGCCGCAGTCTGGCTGGGCACAAATCACGAGCCACTGAAGCAGGAACAAACTTTATTTTTTTACTGCAAGAAAAAACCTCACACACGCTCCTGGGGAATCCTCCCGAAAGCCCGAGGCTCCTGCAGGAACCCCCAGCCGGAAATATCTCCCCGGGAAATCCCTCCTCCTGCACTTTGCCAACCAATGGGAACTCCCGGGGAATCCCCGTGAGAACTAAAAATAGCGCGAGAACTCAAAAATAGCCTAGAACTCAAAAGTAGTGGCAGAGGCGGATATTAACGCCTTGCCTGTCAATCAATACTGTTGGCAAAATGCCAGGGGCCATACAGACTCGGCTGTGGCTCTCAGCAACACAGTAATATGGATTGACATTCCTTTGTTTTCTGCAGTTTTTCCCCTCATTCACCACTGTTCTACCCCTGATTTTTTTGTGATAAAATTCACTTAATAAGATGTCATCTTAAACACCTTTAAATATATAATTCAGAAGTGTAAGCATATTCAACTATCACCATCATCCATCTAGGACTTTTCATCTTGCAAAACAGGAATAACACACCCATTAAGTAATAGCTCTCTAATACCCTACCTCTGCCCCAGTCCCTGGCATCCACCATTCTACTTTCTTTCTCTGAATTTGATTACTCAAATTATCATAGATAAAGGGAATCATATAGTATTTAGCTTTTTTGTGACTGGCCTATTCACTTAACAAAATATCTTCAAGGTTCATCCATGTTATAGTTTATATTAGAATTGCCTTACTTTTTAAAAGTGAATAATATTCCTTTGTATATACCGCATTGTGCTTATCTGTTGATCTGTCAGTAGAAAGTATGTTGTTTGCTGTGTTTTTTCACATATTGCCTTAATATATTGAGGAAATTCCCTTCTATTCCTAGGTTGCTGGGTGTGGTTATCATTCATAGGTGTTGAATTGTGTCAAAAAATTCTTTTTTGTTATTGAGATGATTATGCTATCCTCACTTATTTTGTTAGTATAGTATATTGCTATTGCTATTTATTGATTTTCATATTTTGTATTCTAGAAATTACACTTGTTCTAAGTGTATAATCCTTTTAATAATCTGCTGTATTTGATTTGACCACTTTTGTAGTGTTTTGGTAGAGAATATAGTGAAGTGGTAAAAATTGTGCTTAGGTATGTTAGCTTGAATCCTAGCTCTCTCTCTCTATTTTTAAGTATTTTTTTTAGTTGTTGATATACCTTTATGCATTTATATTTGGTGCTGAGAATCAAATCCAGTGCCTCACACATGCCAGGCAAGTGTGCTTCTGCTGAGCTCTAGCCCTAGCCTTTTAGTAACTGTAGTACTCTGGGTTTCATCATCTAGTGCCTCAATTTTATGATTTTGTAAAATGGGATTAAGAGTAGTTCCTTCTCTTGAGAGGAGTAGGCAAATGCTTATTTTTAAGCCCCCCCCCCCCCCGCATTGAATTTGGATCTACTAGGCAGGTGTTCTACCACTGATGTACATTCTCAGCCTATTGTGAGGATTGGATTAGTTTTATGTGTATATTGTTTAGAACAATGCCTGTCACACACTATATGCTATAAAAATGCGTTAATACCAAATTTTAAAAAATTCAACCAGAATTTTAAATGAATTGATACATTTCTGGAAAAATCACATCTTAAGGTAGCTCATCCAAAAGCATGAAATAGCTCTCTGTTGATCAAAACTTTCATGTATTTTTAACAGAATAAGAATTTTCTTCTTCCTAGTATTCATTATTCTTGATCACTAGTTCTTAGCCAGAGTTCATTTTGCTGCAGTGTGGAATGTTTGAAAATGACTAGAGATACTTTTGGTTGTCTCTTCTGTTACTTGTTCCTGCCATCATGGTTTAACATGTCTTGATAGTACTATCATAATAACATTGTAATTGCTTTCCTTGTATCAAGACTTTAAAACCTTTATTCTTTCCTACATCTTGCCTAAAATAAATTTTTATAAAATATGACTTCACTGTACAAAATTAAGTTGTAAGTTCCTTGGATAGACATTGAAGACTTTTAGAAACAAATTTGAGTAGGTTCTGGGAGGCGTTAATATGTAGTATATGTATCTGTAAGTTTTTAATAATTGTCTGATAAGATATATTTGGGTCCATACAACTGGGGGAAAAACACAGTTCTTTCATATATATATATATAATATTTTATTAATTATAGTAAGTATAGAGAAGCAAGAAATGGGAAAGTTGAAAGGAATAATTTCACTGTTCAGACAAAATGATTAGTGTCTTTCTCCTCCTCCCCCTTTTTTTCTGGGGGGGGGTTACTGTATATTAAACCCACAGTGCTTTACCGTTTAGCTACATCCCCAGGCCTTTTTTATTTTGAGACAGTCTGGCTAAGTTACCTGGGCTGGCCTTCTATCTCAGACTTATGAGTTGCTGCAATTACAGGCATGCACCACCATGCCTGGCTGTTAGTCAACATCCTCCCCTAGGTTGGTTTGTTGGGTGTTTTATTTTTGCATTATAGTTATACATATTGGTAGAATTTACATAACATAACAATATAATATTTACATAACAATATAGTTCTGCTAATCTCATTCCCAGGTATTTCCCCTTTCCTTCCATCTTCACTTCCCTAGGTCCGTTTTCTCTATCTGCTGATCTCCCTTTGAGTTTCATGAGGGGGACCCCCACCTTCTCCTTTTTTCTCTCTAGCATTAACATGCAGGAGAAAAACATACAATCCTTGACTTTGAGTTTGGCTTATTTCCCTTAACATGATGTTCTCAAGTTCCATCCATTTTCTTGCAAATGACATAATTTTATTTTTATTTATGGCTGAGTAAAAACTCCATTGTGTATATAATATCACCTTTTGTTTTTCATCATTTAACAGGCATGATGATTCCATACTTTGGCTTTTGTGAATTGTGCTATAAACACAGGTATGAATGTATTGCTATAGTATGATGGCTTTAATTCTTTAGGATGAATACCAAGGAGTGGTATAGTTTGGTCATGTGGTGGTTTCCATGCATAGTCTTTTGAGTACTCTCCGAACTGATTTCCATAGTGGTTTTACTAATTAGCAATCCTATCAACAGCCCATCCTTTCCAACATTTATTATTTGTTTGTAGTCTTGATGGCTGCCATTCTCACTGGAGTTTGATATCTCAGTTTAGATTTGATTTGCATTTCTCCAATTGCTAATTATGTGAACTTTTTTTCTCATATGTTTATTGGCCATTTGTATTCTTCTTTTGGGAAGTATGTGTTTAGTTCATTTTATCCATTTATTAGTTGAGTTTTTTTTGGGGGGGGTGTTAAGTTTTTTGAGTTTTTGTTTTGGGGGTGGGGTACTAGGGATTGAACTCAGGGCACTCAACTACTGAGCCACATCCCTAGTCCTATTTTGTATTTTATTTAGAGACAGGATCTTACTGAGGTGCTTAATGCCTCATCTTTGCTGAGGCTGGCTTTGAACTGGTGATCCTCCTGCCTCAGCCTCCAGAGCAACTAGAATTACAGGTGTGTGTCATGGGGCCAGGCTAAATTTTTTGAGTTCTTTACCTGTTCTGAATATTAATCCACTGTCAGAAGGCTAGCTAACGAAACTTTTCTTTCATTCTATAGGTTCTTTCTTTATATTTTTAATTGTTTCCTTTACTGTGTAGAAACTTTGTAATTTGATGCCATCCTATTTAT
Organism: Urocitellus parryii; assembly: GCF_045843805.1. Lineage (NCBI taxonomy): Eukaryota > Metazoa > Chordata > Mammalia > Rodentia > Sciuridae > Urocitellus > Urocitellus parryii. The sequence continues at coordinate 100,848,191 of NC_135532.1, read as the reverse complement.
TAACTCCTGGTGCTATTATCTGAGTTTTAGGGGTTCTATTGAGAGAGTTGATGTCTAAGCCAATGTGTTGGAGTGTTGTCCCTGTTATTTTTTAATATGTTTTTAGTTGTAGATGGACACAATATCTTTATGTATTTTTTTTAATGTGGTGCTGAGGATCGAACTCAGTGCTTCACTCATATGAGGCAGGTACTCTACCACTGAGCTACAGCCCAGCCCTGTCGTTGTCCCTTTGTTTTCTTCTAGGAGTAACATAATTTTTGGTCTGATTTCTAGATCTTATCCATTTTGAGTTGACATTTTGTGTGGGTTTGTCTCTGTATCTTCTGTTCTAAACCATTGGTATATGTGTCTGAATTCATATCAGTACCATGCAGTTTGAGTTGCCATATCCCTGAAGTATAATTTGAAGTCAGGTTTTGTGATCCTTCCAGCATTATTATTATTATTTTTTATCTTATAATTGCCATGGCTATTCTGGGTGTTTTATTCTTCCAAGTGAATTTTAGGACTGTTTTTTCTAGTTCTGTGAAGAATGTCATTGATACTTGGATGAGGATCGTTGATTGGTTTTCATAGTATAGCCGTTTTAACAATATTGATTCTGCCTAAGAACTTGGGGGTGGGGTGGAGGTTTCCATCTTTTTGTATATTTTTCAATTTCCTTTCTCGGTATTGTGTAGTTTTTGTTGTAGGGGTCTTTCATTTCCGTGGTTAGATTTATTCCGAAGTATTTTATTTATTTTTTGGGCTATTGTGTGTGAATGGGATTGTTTTCCTGATTTCTTTTTTAGCAGATTTTCATTATTATTCTATTAGAAGAAAGCCATTATTTTTTTGTATATTGATTTTATAACCACCTACTTTGTTAAATTTGTTAAGTAACTCCAGCAGTCTTCTCATGGAGCTTTTGTATCTTCTAAGTTTGGGATCATATCATCTGCAAACCGTGATCATTTGACTTCTTCCTTTCCTATTTTTATCCTTTATATTTTCTTCTCTTGCATAAATGCTTTAGCTAGAATTTCTAGTATTGTATGGAATAGAAGTGGTGAGAGTGTATATTCTTGTCTGATTTCAGATTTTATTCTATTTTATTTCATTTTTATTTTTTTGGTACAGGGGATTTAAAAGGGGTACTTTACCACTGAGGTACATCCCCAGCCCTTTTTATTTTGAGACAGGGTCTTGGTAATTTTGGGGGATGGTGGGGCGGGTACCTGTATTAAACTTAGGGGCACTTGACCACTGAGCCACATCTCCGACCTTATTTTATATTTTATTTAGAGACAGGGTCTCACTGAATTGCTTAGTTCCTTGCTTTTGTTGAGGCTGGCTTTGAACTCATCACAATCCTCTTGCCTCAGTCTCCTGAGATGCTGGGATTTCTGGCCTCAATAAATTGCTGAGGCTAGTCTCGAACTTGAGATCCTCCTGGTTGGCCTCCCAACTCACTGGGATTATAGGCATTTGCCACTGTGCCCAGCTGGTTCCAGATTTTAAAGGAAATGCTTTCATTTATTTTCCATTCACTATCATGTTGGCTTTGTTTTGTTATATATACCCTATATGATGTTCAGGTAGATTCTTTCTATCCCTAGTTTCTTTAGTGTTTTTAGCATGAGTAGGTAATGAGTTTTGTTAAAGACCTTTTCAGCATTTATTGAGATGACGTATGTGTTTTATATCCTTAACTGTATTTATGTGATGAATTTCATGTATTGATTTGTATATGTTAGAACTTTTCATGCATCCCTGGGGAAAAAGTCAACTTGATCATGTTGTATAGTCTTCTTAATATTTTGTTGAATATGATTTATTGAATATAATTTGCTAATATTTTATTAAGATTTTTGCATCTAAGTTTATCAGGGATATTGATGTCTAATTTTCTTTCCTTGATGTGGCCTTACGTAATTTTGATGTGAGTGTAATACTGACTTCATAGAATGAATTTTGAAGTGTTCCATCCCTTTCTATTTCATGAAATAATTTTGAAGAGCATTGGCATCAGTTCTTCTTTATAGGTCTGGTAGAATTCAGCTGAGAATCCATCTGGTTCTGGGCTTTTCTTCGTTGGATGATATTTATTATTGCTTCTATCTCCTTATTAGTTATTGGTCTGTTTGTTTTGTGTGTCCTCTTGTTTCAATTTGGGCAGGTTGTATTAGAAATGTATGCATTTCTTCTAGGTTTTTCAAATTATTAAAATGTAAGTTTTCAGAATAGTCCCTAATGATCCTCTGGATTTCTGGGGTGATTTCTTCTTTCTCATATCTAACATGACATTAATTCTCATGTCTTCTTTCTTTCTTTTTGTTAGTTTGTCTTCTGGCATATCAATCTGGTTTGTCTTTTCAAAGAACCACTTGTTTTATTAATCTTTCGTAGACCCCTCCCCTCAACTTTATTGATTTTTGGCTCTGACCTTAATTATTTCCTTCCTTATTGGTTTTGGAATTGTTTGGTTCTTGTTTTTGAAGGATCTTGAGGTATATCATTGAGTTCTTTGAGATCTTTTTTTCTTTTCTTTTTAAAAATGATTTATTTTTTTAGCTCTCTGATTTTCTTTTGTAGACACTCATGGTTATAAACTTTCCTCTTAGAACCATCTCCATAGTGTCCCAGAGGTTCTGGTATGTTGTATCACTATTCACATATGATTCTAAGGATTTTTAAATTTTTTGATTTCTTCTTTACTCATTTAGCCTTAAGAAGTGTATTGTTCAATTTTCATATGTTTATATAGTTTCTGTGGATTTTTTAGGGGGTATTTTTTATTGCATTATGTCTTATAAATAATTATATCATTGTGTGTGTGTGTGTGTGTGTGTGTGTGTGTGTGTGTGTTTGGTAGAATTGCTTTGTGGCCTAAGATATTGTCTATTTTGGAGAGGGTTTGATGAGCCACTGAGAAAAAAGCATATTCAGCTGTTGTTGGGTACATATCTATAGGTATCTGTTATATTCATTAGATTTATAAAATTTTGAGGTCCAAAGAGTTATGACTTGATGACCTATTTATTAGACAGATGTATTGAAATCACCCAGAATTATTGTACTGGAGTTAGTCTAATCAAGTAGGGTCTGTTTTAATTAGGTACACTAGCATAAACATTTACTATCGTCACATCTTTTTGTTGGATTGTTCTCTTTACCTGTATGAAGTGACCTTCTTTGTCTCTTCTGATTAATTTTAGCTTGTTGTCTTCTTTGCTGGATACGAGAGTAACTACTCCTGCCTTTTTGGGGGCTTCATTTAGATGGAGTATCAATTTCCAGCCTTTCAGCCTGTTGCTTTCTTTGCCTGAAAGGTGAATCTCTTGCAGACCACAAATTGTTGGGGCTTGGTTTGTAGTATTAAAAAGCTCAATCAGCTTAAGTCTTAATTTGTGAGTTGAGACTATTTACATTTAATGTTATTACAAACAAATATTTATTAATTCCTGCCATTTTGATTTTTTTCGAATATGTAATTTGATCTGGTTTCTCAAACAAGATTTTCTTTTTTGAGTTCTGGGGTTTGTTTTTGATGTATTCTTTTTGATATATTTTATTAAGTATTTTCTGTACTGCCAGCTTGGGCAAAAATATTCTAAGGCTGGAGATATAGCTCAGTTGGTAGAGTGCTTGCTTCACATATAGAAGGCCATGGGTTCAATCCCCAGCACCACTACCACATTTAAAATAATATATGTATGTATATAAGTTCTACTTATTGTGGAAGGCTTTTATTTCTTGTTCAGTTCTGAAGGATAGCTTTGCTGGATATATCAATCTTGGATTGCCATTTTTTGTCCCCAGTATTTTAAATACATCATTCCAAGCCTAACTGGATTTTAGAGTTTGTGATGAGAAATCAGAAGTGATTCTGATTGCCTTGCCCCTAAGTGGGACCTGGCATTTTTCTCTTGAGGCTTTTAAAATTCTATCCTTGTTCTATATGTAAGGCGTTTTAATGTGTTGTGGAGAAGTTCTTTTTGGATCTTGTCTTTTTGGGGTTTTGAATGCATCCTGTATCTGGATGGCCTTTGCATTTTCAATTTGGAAAATTTTGTCATTTTTCTGAAGAGGTAAGCAATTCATAACCCTTCATCTCACAGCGCTAAGAGTTCTTGTATATTTTGGTCATGGGTATTTATTTTCTTTTCTTTAATACTGTCTGAATGTTCAAGTCTGGCCACTTTGTTTTTTCGCTCTGAGATTTTATCTTCAGCATGTACTATTAAAGAGATTTCCAACTGAACATTTTATTTGATTCATTGTATCTTTTATTTCCTGAATTTATTTTTTGGTTCTTTTTCAGTATCTCTTTCTTCTTCTTAAATTCATATCCTGTACTGACTTTCTCAATTCATTCAATTTTTCTCTTTCTTTTTCTCTCTCTGTCTCTCTCTCTCTGTCTCTCTCTCTCTCTCTCTCTCTCTCTCTCTCTCTCTCTCTCTCTCTTTTGGTGGTGGTGCTGGGGATTGAACCCAGGGCCTTGTGCATGCAAGGCAAGTACTCTACCAGCTGAGCTATATCTCCAGCCCCAGGTTGTTTCATTTAATGTTCTCCTGAATTCATTGTTTTTAATAATCACTTTTGAATTTTGATATTTCATGTACTTTTTATCTTTGGTGTCAGTTGCTGGTGAATTATAAACATTATGAATTATTATGTTACCTCGTTTCTTCATATTTCTTGTATTCCTGTGTTGCATTTTATATATCTGTTGGGATGAATTTCTCTTCCATTCTTAATGTGTGGACTTTTTTATGGCACAGTCTTCTCTTGTGAAAGTGTCTTAGATTGGTCTAAATAGATACCTCCTAGGTATGGTATCTACAACCTTTGTTTTAATCATCTCTGATTTTGCTCTAGAAGTGGATGTTCATGAGTAGAACCTGAAGATCTCTCTCACTGGGGGCTGGCCATTAGTTTGGGGTTTTTGTCTCTTCTGTTCTCTGTATTAAAGTATAGCTGATGTTTGATTGTGGTTAATTTGTATGTGGAGGAAGTTGCACTGCGTTTTGGCTGGATTTAATTCAGCAGCAGAGTCATTACCTTGTGAACTTGAAATGTCCCTGTGGATTTACAGCACATCACTGAAAAGGGGGAATTAAACAACAGCAATTACCAAAGCAAACAATATATAACATTAAAATAAATAATTAGTGCCTACTAGGACATCTACAACAGTAATTACCACAAAAACAGGAAATGTGGGATCAGAAATTGCCAATAGCAAAAATAATAAATAAGGGTGAACTAGATCTCATGTTAAAATAGACAACAGGTGTCGACTATGTTATCCATAGTACTGGTACTGCAATCAGGTGAATGTTGGGGGCAGGAGTTATATAAGCTAAATAGTTCTAAAAGCTTGTAAAAATAAAGTTTATTAAGACAAAAGACAATGTGACAGGAAAATAGAAGAAAGTTTACAGTGGTTCAAAATGTGAATAGAGAATGCAGAAGAGATGGAACAAGTAATGGTTATAAAGAGGAGGAGAGAAAAAACAAAGAACAATAGGATTTGGCTGTTAGCAGGACTTATGTTTTTTTAAATTATTTTTTATTAGTTTTAATTAGTTATACATGACAGTACAATGACTTTGATATATCATACATTTGAATCAGATGGGATATGATTTCTCATTTTTCTGAGTGTACAGTAGAATGAAACAGGCATTATTATTACTGTGTGTATGTGACTGCATGACCAATATGATTCTACAACCGGTACAAGCAGGACTTAGTTAACAGGAAAAAGAGAAACAAACAAAAACAATAAACCTCAAACCCCAACCCTCAAAAGATGAGAAAAGAAAAAGTGACCATTTTTAAAACAATTCTAATCATGAGAAAAAAAGAGAACCAATCAACACAGCAAAAACATGGATCCCCCTCTCCCCAGGAATAAAGATTCTTGATGAAATAATGGAAGAATTATCTCTAATGAGGAGGTAAAACAGTTAGCAAGGATAGATGATCACTGCCTTTGTCTCACTGTCCTTTAAGATTTTTCTTGGGCTATGTACTGATGGAGAGCAAGTCATGGAGGTTGTTAATCCCTACCCCTTTTTGTATTGTTTCCTTGAGCTTCCTGCTCGTCAGGCCTAAAACCGAAGCTGGTTGAAATGAACTTTAGCTTCCCTTCTTTTTTTTTTTTTAAGGTTACAGACAGGCTGGTTTGTTTATTTATTTATTTATTTATTTATTTATTTATTTATTTTTAGAGAGAAAGAATTTTTTAAGTATTTTTTAAGTATTTTTAAGTATTTATTTTTCAGTTTTTGGCCGCACACATACCAGGCGAGCGTGCTACCGCTTGAGCCACATCCCCAGCCCTAGCTTCCCTTCTGATACCCCAGTATAAGGTTAGGATGAAATGGGAGATACTGTTGATTGGAGTTTTGTCCAGAGACAACAGATCTGTGCACTCCCAGGATGGTGCTGCTGCAGAGTTCTGGTGGCTGGGGCTTAGACCTAGGGACTTTGATGGGTGATATCTAGTCTGGAGAAGTTAGAGCCACACTCTCTTAGATCCCAACATGTGCTTGGAATTTGGATATCTCAGGAGCCTCCTGAGGATACTACTCATGGAGCTAAGGGAGCCAACCTTCCCCCACACAATCTGATGCCTCCAAATATGGTCATCTCAGGCTTAGTCTCTTGAGTATATCCGCACCTACCCCATCCAGTTTTATAATCCCCTTCATCTGGTTTCCTTGTGAACTGCCAGATTCAAAGAAAAAGTAAGTTGCACCCCCCCACACACACTTTGATTCCCTTGGGTACAGTCTTCTCTGTGTCTGTTTCAATTACGTTCTGCTGAGGTTCTGCTGAATACACCGTAGGCCACATAGTACGCTCTCTCTGGGACACTGGAAATTTTTTTGCTCTCCTGGCTCCCACTATAGCAAGTATACAGAGTAAAGAAAAGAGAGACTTTCTCAGGATAGCTCTTGCCTCTGCTCTGTGATTGTCAGTTGAGAAATAAAGAGCACTTTTCAAACATCATTTCACTGTACATCCTCTGGATCAGCTAATTTCAGTTTGTTTTTCTGTTCTACAGGGTTTTTTTTCCATGCTAATAAATTTATTTCTCTATGTAATGCGCTGGTTTGCGGTTTATTAGTGTTGTTAACCCTGCCATAATTGACTTGGTTCTGATGTATTCTTTCTTGTTCTTTGTTCAGTGCACCCAAATTTCTGGGTCTATGAGACTAATTGTTCAGTACTGAATTTCACTCATTTCCCTCTTTCACTAACCTCACCGCAGTACTCCCATTGCTTGAATCCCAAGCCATGGAGCAAGTAGGAATGCAACTTTCCTCTAATCTGCCATCATGACTCTACTCTCAAGATATCAGTTCGTAGCTACAGTTTCTAAAGAGACTATTAGTAATTCCACCCCCCACTGTGATCAGAAGAACTGACAAGAACAATTAGAGGAAAAAAATTTATTTTGGGGCATATGGTTTCAGACCTCTCAGTCTATAAATGGACAGTTCTATTCCTTGGTGCCTGAGATGATGCAGAACATCATGGCAGAAGTGTGAAGTAGAGGAATACGGCTCAGGACATGATTGTCAGGAAGCAGAGGGAGGGGAGGGAGAGTAAGCTCAGCTCACAAAATATAACTCCAAAGACATGTCCCCGAAAGACCCATCTGTACCTGCCTACAGTCACCACTCATTTAATCCCCTAGTGGGGATTAATGCACTGATTTGGTTAATATTCTCATAACCCAATAATTTCACCTCTAAACCTTCTTGCATTGTGGCACACATGAGCTTTTGGGGGACATAATACCTAAAACATAACAGAGGCCATAAAAACCAAAGGTTGAATGTTTTCGCTGCTATGTGGAAGCTAAACCAAAATAAAGGGTTAGAGGAAGAAGAGAAGTTGAGTGGATTTAATAGAGTCCAACATAAAAAGGGAAACAAAAGGAAGGGAGGGTTAGGAATAGAAAAGACCGAATAAATCTAACAAAACATGAGAAAAAAAGAGAAAAGAAAACGAAGATATCTAAGTGAATCCCACCAAGGTGTTCACTCAGGAGAATGGGTTCCTAATTAGAACAAGATGTATCCCATGCTTGTATAATTTTATAAAAAATGAATTCTACTGTCATGCATAACTAAGAAGAACTAAAAAAAAAAGGAAAAAACACCCCATTCTAATAGGAATAGTGTTATGCATAGGTATCTTCGTGGTTTTAATTTGCATTCTATTATTGATTAATGATTTGGGCATCTTTTAATATGATTATTTACTATCTAAATACCTCCTTTGGTGAATGATGTCTTTTCTCTTAACAATTTTTTTTTCAGGTAGGAAAGTTTTTAATTTTAATAAAGTCCAACATACTTTTAAAAAAATACATTTGCTGCTAATGTTTTATACCTAAGTTTTAATTTTATTTTTTAGTTGTCGGTCGACCTTTATTTATTATTTATTTATATGTGGTGCTGAGAATTGAATTCAGTGCCTCGCACATGCTAGGCAAATGATCTACTGAGTCACAACTCCAGCCCTTGTATATAAGTTTTTTTTATACTTGTATTGTATTTTTTAAATACTTGTAATTATATTTTGGATGGAATTTTGATTTTCTAATATTTTAACCAGTTTTTTTAATATAAACACATAAATTTTTCAGTTTTTGTTGATTCCCTTATTTAAGACTTTATGGAATGATACTGTTTGAAGTGAACATGCAACTATTTCAGGGAGGGAATGATTTTTGAGCAAAGACTAATTTAAAGATTTTAAACTGGGAGCTTGTTTGACTAAATTATTATTTTAAATTACTGGCTGTAGGGAGGAAGGTTGAATTAAGACAAGCAAGAGAAATTGGAGACTACTGAAATACCCCGGGACAGAAGGGACCTTTTTAGGGCAGTCTGAATAATATTAGAGAAGAGATGGATTTATACTACATTTTAATGGTGAAACCAGCAGTATTTGGTGAAGTAGAAGGGGAAGTCATGGCTGATTTAAGGGTTGGAGATTTCCCACTTGGGTGACTATATGATTAAATGAGATGAAATTAGTAATTTGAAAACAAAATCCTAATCTAACTTTTTAATTAAATTAATTTGGGGAGGGCAGGGAGATAGGATACAGTTGAGAAAAGTGGCTTAGTTTCTGGTCACCACCAAGACTATAAGGCTGCATCTGAGAAAATGTGTACAGGAGTCAATAGTGAACCCAGGATCTAAAATAAAAGATTTTGGAAATCATCAAATACTTATAAATTAGCACTAAGAACCTTTATACTACTTAATTTAAAAGATGTATCACATGGTTATTGAAAGCAGTTTACTGATGCTTGAGGATTGGGGGTTACTTGGGAAGTTGAGTGTCGGGGTTTTTAGTCCTCGTTCCCTCCTGACCTGCAGGAGAGAGAGAGGGAGAACATGCCCAAGCCAGGACAAGCCAAGAAAGGAGAGGGCCAACTGACCACCAGAGGTCAGCCCTTCCTCACCAGAGGACAATCAGACGCATCAGGGAGACCAGTCAAGGCTGGAGCGCCTTTATTGAGGAAGCACACACAACTAATATAAGGCATAGGAGCTAATCAGGATAAAGATCAGCAGGGTGAGGAGAGTTCACCCATTCTACAGGCAGTAAGGGGATACATGAGCTGTCCAGGAGGACGGAAGTGTTCTGAGCTTATCCTACAGGTGGTCCGATTTTTCGTCACAACCCACCATAACGCCTTCTGGCTGATCGCCAGGCGCCATTTTAGCCATGTGGGACCCCAAGACCAGGAAGTGAGCATCAGTCTGCAAGTTAGGTTAACTTTTCTCCATCATAAGTTTATATTTCTCTGATGTGACGTGCCCTACAGTTGAGGGGAAGGGAATATTTCCCAAACTCAGGAGGCTTAGTAATTTCTGTTTTGGTTAAAAACCAAATCCATTCAAAATGAGTATTCTAATGTGATTTGCAGTTTTATTGTTAGTAGTAACAGCAGTAATTTTTTATTATGAAAAATTTCAACCAAAGTAGATGGAATTGTATAGTTTCCCCTTATGTACTTATTATGGAGTGTCCCTTAAGTACCTTTTATGGAGTTTAGCAGCTCATGAATTAATACTGTTTAATCTATACACCTTTCTTTAAGCGAAGCCACATGATTTTAGTATATATTTCTCTAAAAGAAAACTCTTTAAGAAACACCTAAACCATCAATAATAATTCCTCAATATCTTGAAATAATCAGGAAACAATTCCTGATTTTTTTTTCTCCAAAGAGTAATTTCAGTGGAAACTTGTGTATAAGTAAGATGTTTTTTTTGGTTGTTGTTGTTGTTTTTTAACTAGAGGGAATGAAAAAGGAGATGGAAGCTGCTTTTATGAAAGCAAGGAAAACAAGAGTGTGGTTCCTGTCAAGGAATAGGAAGTAACAGTCTTTATATGTTTTATCTGATAGGGACAGTTGAGTGGTTTATAGGCTTTGGGAAGGAGTAAAGAATGAAGTATTGACAAGGGGGAATGTTGCAAGAAGGATATCTTGTTTCCTGAAAGAATATTGAAGGGTAAGGAACGAGTGAGAGAGAGGGAAAAAAATTGAGCAGATAATTTCTAACTAATAACTTATTTTTATTGATTGAATTGAAGTTGGTCAAAGAAATGGGTAAGAGTAGTGAAATTTTTGAATAGTTGTTGAATAGAACCAGAGAGTGAACCATCAATAAACAAAAAGAGTGCTTAACAGTATTAAGATTCCACCTGAAATTGTTTTTTAAAAATTTTTAATTTATTTTTGCATTATAATTCTTAATACACCATTATACCATAATTTATCATATCACTGATTATATATAAGGTATGTTAACACCAAATTCACATCTTCATACATGTATTTTGTATTTTGATGAGGGTCTCCTTTCACCATCCATGATATTCACATTCTCCCTCCCTTTCCTTCCCACCCCTATTCCCTATCTAGAGTAATCTTCCTCCCTTGCTCTCCCTCCCAACTCCATCTCGAGTCACCCCTCTTTATCAGAGAAGATATTTGGCATTTGTTTTTTTGGGGGGATTGGCTAACTTCACTTAGCATAATCTTCTAATGCCATCCATTTCCCTGTAAATGCCATGATCTTATTCTTTTTTATTGCCAAGTAATATTCTATTATGTATAAATGCCACATTTTTTTTTATCCATTCATCACTGAAGGACATGTAGGTTGGCTCCACAGTTTAACTATTGTAAATTGTGCTGCTATAAACATTGATGTGGCTGTGTCCCTGTAATATGCTGTTTTTAGGTCTTTTTGGGTATAGTCCGAGAAGAGGAATAGGGGTCAAATGGGGTTCCATTTCCAGTTTTCCAAGGAATCTCCATACTGCTTTCCAAATTGGGTGCACCAATTCGAAGTCCCACCAGCAGGGTATGAGTGTACCTTTTTCCTCCCGCACCCTGGTCAGCACTTGTTGTTTGTCTTCATAATGGCTGCCACTCTTACTGGAGTGAGATGGTATTTTAGAGTAATTTAATTTGCATTGCTCTGATTGCTAGAGATGATGAGCATTTTTTCGTATATTTGTTGATTGAATGTATATTCTGAGAAGTGTCTGTTCAGGTCCTTGGCCCATTTATTGATTGGATTATTATTATTATTATTATTATTATTATTTTTGTGTGTGTGTGCTTGTTGGGCTCTTTATATACCCTAGAGATTAGAGCTCTATCTGATGTGTGAGGGGTAAACATTTGTTCCCAGGATGTAGGCTCCCTATTCACCTCACATATTATTTCTTTTGCTGAGAAAAAACTTTTTAGTTTGAATTCATCCCATTTGTTGATTCTTGGTTTTAATTCTTGTGCAATAGGCGTGTTATTAAGGAAACTGGGGCCTAGCCCCACGTGATGGAGATTAGGACCTACCTTTTCTTCTATTAGACGCAGAGTCTCTGGTTTAATTCCTAGATCCTTGATCCATTTTGAGTTAACTTTTGTGCATGGTGAGAGATAAGTTTGTAGTGGTATCAGTTTTCATGGTTCTGAGATCCCTTCTCTAACACAGCCCAATAGTCTGGGATGTAAGAAAAGTGTGGGATTATGTAAGGCTTAGACTTTACCTAATAGGACATATAGAATGAGCAGGTGTTAGTGTTGGTGAGTAAATATTCTAGGTAAACACGCGTATGTAGGCTTCCTAAGGAAATGAGACAAGGAAGGAACAATAGACAATGGCAGGAGTGAGCATTAGGCTGTGTATGTGAAATTGAGGAGCAGATATAATGGTAGTGCAGCATGAGAAAGATTGTGAATATTGGATAAATGAGTGAGATTGGTTCAAAACACCTAAAATCCAGAGGCTGTGTGAAGGTGTCTTTTGAATTGAAAAGGTATGAGAACCTTGAGACTTGGGATTAAATAGATGTTGCCCATGGTAGGAAGACATGTGGGAGGGCAGAAATCTGATGAAGATGCAGATACCTTCACTGAATGTGAGAAACAGTGATAGGTAGCCTGTAAATGAGTAAGATTAGAAAGTGGCATACACATGGAGGTGGAGAGAGCAAATGAGAGTATGGTTTGGGATAGGTAGTGTGTAACTAAGTGAACTTAGAATGTTTGAGAATGTTTTTCCTAGTTTCCAGCTATGTTCTAGGTAGTTGAGGTGTTTTTATACAATGATGTCCAAAACCTTGACCTACCCATAAAACTGAAAATATCAATGTATAAATGTAAAACAAGATAGTTTTATAAATAGGTGTTATCCAGTAGATACTGTAGAATATTTTTGAAGAAAAGATCTTGGCACTTTATTCAGTGAATGTAACATTTTAAATATTAACAGACCTAGAAATAAGGAAGAAGTGTGTGTGTGTGTGTGTGTATGCATGCCAAGAACCCCCCACTGGTCCTAAGTTGAACTTTCCCTTCTCTCTGGGAACCCCTTGGACTCTTCTTCAGAGAAATCTCTTTTCCCTATAACCAAAAAAAAAAAAAAAAAAATTACCCATGCACGGAGGGGCAGTAAAGTCCAAAGGTGGAGGCCTTTGGTCTCTTCCCAGGAATGGGAATGCCAAGAGGCACAGGGAAGTGAGGTGGGCTCTGCTCTTCACTGTTCTCTGCTGGGGTTTGAACCCAGGGTCTTGTGCACGCTAGATAAGAGCAAAAGCACTCTACCACTGAGCTATACCTTCAACCTTCGTGGAGCATTTTATCATGAGCTCCATGTACAATGCCCACCCTTATCAAAAATCAAAATAGCTGGCTGTCATGACGCATGCCTGTAATCCCAGTGACTTTGGGGGCCGAGGCAGGAAGATCCCAAGTTCAAAGCTAGCTCCATCAATTTAGCAAGGCACTGAGCAACTTAGCAAGACACTGTCTCAAAATAAAAAAGGGCTGGGGATGTGGTCAGTGGTTAAGTGCACTGGATTAAATCCACAGTTTACCTCACCACCACCCCCCAAAAGAAAAAGAAGGAAAGAAAAACACCCAAGGAATGCCTGGGGCTATCAGAAGCTAAAAGAGTGTGGTATGACTGGAGATCCTCCCATAGAGTCTTCAGAGGGAGTTTTGGCTCTACCAACACTTTGATTTTAGACTTCTAACCTTCAGAACTATGTGATAATAAATTTATGTTGTTTAAAGCCATCCAGTTCATGGTACTTTGTTATGGCAAAACTTTGGAAACTAATACAAGGGAAGAGCCTTGGATATGCAAAGTATAACATAAAATAAAAAAGAACTCTACTCCCCTTGTTGTAGACTCTGACTTTTACCATTCGTTGGTTAGTAATTTTTGCAATGAGATTGAACATGTATTGGCATTTTCAGGCATGTAAAAATATCATTGGTTGCAACAGTTGATTTGTTTTTTGTGACAAGGACTTTTGGAATTTTATTGTTTAGTATGTTCTTGTCATACTCTGTAGGATATGCAGATAGTTTTGTTTTAAGTGCAATTTAATTATAGTGATTAGTATTTGTAGTTTTGACCTGCAAGAGATAGAAATTATATTGGGTAGGGGTAAGAGTGGGGAACCTAGATAGCACTGATGCCCAAGTTTAATAAGTGAATTACCAAGAAAAGAAATGTTTCGAACCATAGGAAGAAAGTTGAAAGGTCATTTGATGAAATACATCACCAATTTTTTTTACTTCATGTTCTTGGATCTTTGAGTTGTGTTTTAGTGTATAGTGTGGGAGTTAGTTTGAGTTTTTCTTCTTTACTCCTGAAATAATTCAGTCTTTTAAAAAATGTTTTATTGGTGTATTATAATTACACGTAATAGTTGGGTTCCTTGTGACATATTCATATATGCACAGAACAGTTGGATCAATTTCATTCTCCAGTACTTTCCTTTTTTCTCCTTTTTTCTTCCCCTTCTTCCTCCTCCTGATCCCAGTCCTTTATTCCACTGGTCTCATGTCTGTTTATTTTTAATTGATACATTATAATTATACCTAAAAGTAGGAATTATTATGATATATTCACACATGCAGGAAGTATAATTTGGTCCATGTCATTTTCAAGTACCTCTTTCTCTCCCTTCCTTCCTCCTGTTCTCCCTTGCTTTGATCTCTTCCTGTACTCTACTGTTTTTTCTTCTATTTTCCTATTGGTCTTCCTTCTGTTTTCCCTGAGATACCCTTTTAAAAATTACTTTTTATAATAAAGTTGTAAAAATAGTACAGAGGTTTCCCTGTTATCCTTTATCTTCCCCAAATGCCAATATCTTATATAACCAGAGCACAATTATTAAAACCTGAAAATTAACTAACCTGATAATTCAAAATACAGACCTTATTTAAATTTTACTTCTAATAATTCATTCTTGTTAATATTCTTTTTTTCTGGTCCAGAATCCAGTGTAGGATCACATTGTGCGTAGTTGCCACATCTCTGCTCTTACCTGGGATAGTTTCTCAGGTTTTCTAAGTGTTTATGACCTTTGGCCAGTTATTTTGTAGAATGTTCTTAATTTGGTTTATCTGATTATGGTTGTGATTAAATCATGATTATGCAGTTTGGCCGTGATATCACAGAAATGGAGTTGTGCCCTTATGTATCAGAGTAGGGTACCCTTTTGGATACTTATCACTATTAGTAGTGATAACTTTTAATCACTTGGAAGGAAAGGTTCTCCATTGTAACATTACTTATTTTTCCTTTTATAATTAATGAGTATCTTGTGAGATACCTTTTTATTATGCATAAATTTCTTACTATACTTTTGATCATCAGTTTTTAGTACCCATTGATGATCCTCACCTGAAAAAGTTATTGTTGCATATCCAGTGATAATATTCACATTTATTTCATTCCTTCTATACTTTTAAAATCTGTGATAAAGAAGAATTTCCTCTTCTCCCTCGTTTATTTTTATTCAATTATCCATTTATATCTATATGGATTCTTAGTTCTCCTATTTTGCAGGTTAGAATCCATTATAGCTCAGGTTTTTCTAGGACTTCATTTTTTCTTTTTTATTTGGTACCAGGGTTTGAACCCAGGATGCTTAATCACTGAGCAACATCCCCAGGCTCCCCACCCCCGCTTTAGTGTTTTATGTTGAGACAGGGTCACGCTAAGTTACTTAGTGCCTTGATAAATTGCTGAGGCTGGCTTTGAACTTGTGATCCTCTTGCCTCAGTCTCCAGAATTTCTGGGATTACTGGTGTGTGCCACCACACCTGGCTTGATTCATTTTTTTAAAGTTATATGTAAGATTTATTAACTCATTTCTTTCACATCATGGTCTCAAAGTTTTTTTCATTTAGTGTGTCAAACAATAGGTACATTTTCTTCCCTTACAAAACTTAGTCTACTTATCACAGACTGTATTTTTTTCTGTTTTAGTGAGTTTTAAGTTCCTTAAGATTAGTTGTCATATTTTAAACATTTTGGGATAACATTATTGTCATTCGTTTGGCATTTAGCAAATTTTAACACCCCCCCCACACCCCATTGGAAGTTTACATGATGGAGGTGGCCAAAAAAAAATATGATCCTGATTTTTAATGATTGTCCCCTCCCCTTATTTGTGAGACCGTAGCTCATAGAAAATTACTTTAGAATGTTTCCTGGAGACTACAGATTTATCCCTAGTCCAGAGAATGCAAACACAGGTGTTGGGTTAAGAGAGGTTTATTACAATGTTCTTGTTTCGGCAGAATAATTAACATTATAAAGCTATTTTTGCAAATTAATCTTGTAAAACTGAGTTAATTGAAGATGAAGGTAGTGATTGTGTAGAAAGGGTGTCAATTAACCTTTTTAAAGCTTGTATTATAAATTATAAGAGAATCTTATTTAATACACTTTATTTTTGGATAACCATGTATTGTTAAATTTAGTGGGGTGTTTTTTTAGGGCCATGGTAATACGGTAGTGGTTGTTTTTGTACTTTTGAAATAATTTATATATGAAAATCTTGGTTATGCAGATTTTGGTAAGGAATTTTTTTTTGTGGTTATATTTTAAGAATACATTTTCTCAGTTTTTTTTTCCTTCGAGAATTGCTTTAACGGTAGATGTTTATTTGCTTTAGCCAAGGATATAATTTGAATGTTTATATTGTTCTGCTTATATAGTTTCTACATCTATGATAGACATATCTGTTTATTTAATAGGCGTTTCTTGATGAAACTCCTAGTTGCCAGACAATTTTCATTTGTATGAGTGTAGGTAAGTTCATTAGTAAAATATTAAAAAGCTTGTAATTTTTTTTTTTTTTTTTTTTGCTGAGGGGAGGTTAGTGGTGGTCGGGTGATGGTAGTGTTTGAATTCGGGGAAATTTAATTTTTTAAAACCACAAAACATTTTTTCTTAAAAAGCTTGTGGAAATATAAATTCAAGTAATTTTGACATTTCTGTCAGTTTTTTATTTGTATGTATTCTTTCATATTTAATGTGAGGTAATGTAGTATAAGACAAGTTGGGTTTATTTTTTTAATATTTATTTTTTAATTGTAGTTGGACACAATATCTTCATTTTATTTATTTATTTTTAAGTGGTGCTAAGGATCAAACTCAGGGCCGCACACGTTCTAGGCAAGCATTCTACCTACCGCTAAGCCAACCCCAGCTCAGGGGTTTCATTCTCAACTTATTAGCTATTTAAAAACTGATGTGTGTAATGTACTTTAAATTCAACAATTCAGTCAATAACATTTATTTTTGATCAGTCACATGGGGGATTTATAGATCAGGACAGCTCTTGATATTAAGATATTAAGATAATTAGATTAATATAAAAAGTTGAATGAGTATCTTGACTCTGTCACAAATCAGTGTATTAAATTAAATTCTTCCACTCCTTCAGCTTTGGTCTTGATTTTTTTAGTTCATGTCAGATTTTCTTCGCTTTACTTTTCATTTATAATGTTCTTTCTGTTTGTTAGATTTGTTACGTTGGATTTGACTTTTGACTTCAATCTCTCATGAAGGCCCTGGTTTGGATCTCTCCAACTAATGGTTTTACGTTTTTCCTCCTTTTCATGTAGTACACCTACCCTAGTTGGATCTCTAAAACCCAGCCCATTAACTTAGCCAAGAGGCAGTATTTTTTAGACTGGAACCAGGGGTGGAGATTGCCATAATATCACTTCCTTTTGTAGTTGTAACATTTTATTGACTTTAAGGAAAAAAATTAGTTAATTAAAATTGGTGGTTATGTAACAGTTAGAAATCATGAAAGATCTCATTTTCAATAGTATTAAATCAAACTTACTAATGAATTAGTCGTTTATTTCTCCCTTATTAATTCAAGTCAAGAGGCATGATATATCTTTCTTTTCCTCTCTCTTTTGTGGCCTTGGGGATGAAACTCAGGGTCTTGTGTGCGATAGGCAAATGCTCTACCACCAAAATGCATTCTCAGGCTATATAATTTATTTTTACATTAGCTAATTATTAAACCCCTTTCCTGTTTGCTGGGTACTAGCGCTTCAATTCCTTATGAATAGAAAGAGAAAACAGTTCTTCCAAATGTTCATAAATCTCCTAACCAGCTAGAATTGTGAATGAATCACTAACAGTATGGTAAATTGTCATGAACTCGAAGCTTCCTAAAAAATAAAGTTAATTAATTTTACAAAACAGAGTAGAATGATACAAATAAGGAATTGAATTAAATTTGTAACACTTTAATTGTAGTTGGACACAATATCTTTATTTTATTTATTTATTTTTAAGTGGTGCTAAGGATCAAACTCAGGGCCGTGCACGTGCTAGTAGGCAAGCACTCTACCTATTGCTAAGCCAACCCCAGCCCAGGGGTTTTATTCTCAACTTATTAGCTATTTAAAAACTGATACGTGTAATGTACTTTAAATTCAGCAATTCAGTCAATAACATTTATTTTTGATTAGTCACATGGGGGATTTATAGATCAGGACAGCTTATCTATTGATGTGGTGAATAACATTTATTGATTTGCGTATATTGAACCATCCTTGCATCCCAGAGATGAATCCTACTTGATCATGGTGCACAATTTTTTTGATATGTTTTGGTATTCGATTCGCCAGAATTTTATTGAGGATTTTTGCATCTAGGTTCATTAGAGATATTGGTCTGTAGTTTTCTTTCTTTGAGGTGACTTTGTCTGGTTTCGGAATCAGGGTGATGTTGGCCTCATAGAATGAATTTGGAAGAGCTCCCTCTTTTTCTCTTTCCTGAAATAACTTGAAAAGTATTGGTATTAATTCTTCTTTAAAGGTTTTGTAAAACTCCTCTGTATACCCATCCAGTCCTGGGCTTTTCTTGGTTGGTAGTCTTTTGATGGCTTCTTCTATTTCATCTATTGATACTGGTCTGTTCAAATTGTGTGTATCCTCCTGACTCAATCTGGGCAAATCATATGACTTAAGAAATTTATCGATGTCTTCACTATCTTCTATTTTATTGGAATATAGGGTTTCAAAATAATTCCTAATTATCTTCTGTTTTTCTGTAGCATCTGTTGTGATATTGCCTTTTTCATCCCGTATATTAGTAATTTGAGTTCTCTCTCTTCTTCTTCTCTTCGTTAGCATGGCTAAGGGTCTGTCGATCTTACTAATTTTTTCGAAAAACCAACTTTTAGTTTTGTCAACTTTTTCAATAGTTTCTTTTGTTTCAATTTCGTTGATTCAGTTAATAACTGTGTATGAGACAGAGTATTATACTATGAGATGATTAGGTTAGCAGTTGTATTCTGCGTCATTACCCTACCTTCATCTTTGCAGCATGGTACATGACTAACAAAGATATTCCTTGTTTTAATAAATGGGGGCATTGTGTCTATATTTGCATATCTACATGAACTCTTACACTTAAATCTACGTGAGGTCAAACATTGACTAAGGAACAAGAAATATTAAGATATCAGGACATAAATTAGCATCTATTGGATACCTTAATCTGCTGATACATTATTTACTTTTTTTAGTGACTATTTTTTAGAGCAGTTTTAAGATTTATACTAAAATTGAGCAAAAGTCTGACTGATTTCTCTTATACCCACTGACTCCATCTCAGTCTCTCCTACTATCAACATAGTTACCAAAGTGGTACCTTTGTTAGATACAACCTACATTGACATGGTATTACCATCCAAAGTCTGTAGATTTTGAATTAGAATTCACTCAGTGACATATTCTACAGGTTTTTTACAGCTATATTACATATCCATCATTACAGTATCATTCATAAAAGTTCTACTGCTCTTAAAACCCCCTGTGCTCTGCCTATTCATTTTCATTCCGGCCTGCACCATCCTGCAACCACTGATCTATTGTCTCTATAGATTTGTTTCTTCAAGAGTACTGTATAATTCAAGTCATGCAGTATGCACCCGTTTCAGATGGACTCCTTTCACTTAGTAATATTTATTTAAGATTTCTCTTCTTTTCATGGCCTGATTGTTTTTTTTCCTTTAAATACTGAGCAATATTCTGTTGTCTGTACCACCGTGTGTTTTTCTATTCACTACTAGAGAATATCTTGGTTGTTTCCAAGTTTTGGCAATTATGAATAAAGATATGGTAAACATCCTTGTGCAGGTTTCTGTGTGGATTCAACTTATTTGGGTAAATATTAAGTAGTGAGATTGCTGGAGGTACTGATTGATTGTAGTCTATTTATCTGGCACATCACTTTATTTTTAAATAATTCTTATTTTTTTTCCAATTAACAGGGTTACCTTTGTGGTTGTTTTAAAATTTTGAATTATACAGAACTTGATTCTTTTGCTGCATTGTGGAACAACCGCTCTAGCAATGATTACTTCAGAGTTACCAGTGTTACAGTAAGTATTAGAATTTTCTTTCCTGTTTTAAAAAGAAAGATGGATACAGATTCTATATTATGGGGTTCTCTTTGATGAGACACAGTAAATATGTTCTTTAATATTGAGATAGTATGTTTGAAAGTTTAAGTATTCGTGTATATACTTACCATATGCATTCATGTCCTTGCTAAGAGAATGTCAGCATGTTCTCTATATTGAACAGAAAAGATGTTCATGTCCTATATCTGGGCTCAGCAAATTATGACCCAAGAGCCAAATGCTGCCTATTTTTGTAAATTGTTATTGGATCCAGACTAACACTGGTTGTGCTTTATATAGTGTTCTTCACATACATGTTATGGCTGCTTTATACTTTAAATTATGATGATGAATATTATCTCAGAAGCTAAAAAATATTCAATCTGGCCATTTACAAGGAAAAGTGTATTATAACTTTAACCCTATATCATGCTTTTTGTACCCTCTCCCTGCTCTCCTTTAAATTTTTTAAAAGGCTCTTTTCTATCCCCTGAGATTGAAACTGTTGAGCTATTCTAATTACCTGAAGTAATGTAAGAGAGTACTATTTGATATTTTTGCTGGCATCTCCTTAGATTTGGAGGACAAATTTAGAACTGGAATTTCTTTTGGAATCTTTGGGAAATATATTAACAGTAATAGCAGATACTGTTCACTTCATAGCTATAAATCAAGGATCAATATACTTTGGCCCTATATGATAATGATGGTTTAGCTATAATGAAAGTGATGAATTTAAACATTTATCTTATTACTGGTCCTGTTAATCTATATACCTCTTTTCCAAAGGACAGCCTTCTGATTACTCTCCTGGATTTCTTTTCCCCCCTCAGTTCCAAGAAATAAAGCTTTCTAAATTCCTTAACTGGCCTAAAAGATGGTTAAAACCTTCCTTTGTTCTTTCTCTCTAATATAGAAAATAGAAGTCTTTTCTACCTACTTACTTCATGTGTCTGTACCTTGACTTGAATATAACACTGATTTTTTTTGCAGGCCCCATGGTTTTTTGTTTGTTTGTTTGCTTTTGCCTTTTGTGTTTATGCACTTCTATTCTATCTTGTCTAACTCAGGTAAGGACTCAGGTATCTACCTATGTGTGTCTCTAGCAAAGTGTTATGCCTCTAACAAAGCTCCTTTGAACCCTCAAGTTTTAGGTAGGTGTCCTTATGAGCTCCTACATTTCCATATGTTTTTTTTTCTTTCACCATGCTTAAAATAACATTCCCTCTCTCATTGTTTCTGATGCATCTCCTAAACTGTGCATTTTTGTGTCTCATTTTTTTGATATGATTTGCTCCTGGCACACACTAATATTAGACAGGCCCTCATGTTAATAACTCTTTGATAAAATATGAAACAGGTTATATTTAAACTGTGTTAGTATTTAAAGATGATGTATGGATGTTTAGTGTTATTGTGCTTTGTAACTGAAATATTTTCAGAAAAAATGTAAATCTGTAATGTCTGTGTATTTAGAGGGAATGGGTAAATGAACTCTGGTTTAGATTTGTCAACTAGAGATAAAGTTGAAAACTAATAAACATGATTTTCTGGGGATTTTGTTGATGTGTTATATATTCTATCACAGCCTTTTGTCTTGGTGACAAAATACCTGAGACAATCAACTTGTAAGGAAGATAGTTTCATTTTGGCTTATAGTTTCAGAGGTTCTAGTCCATAATCAGTTGTCCCTGTTGAGTTGGTGAGGATCATGGTGGAGAGTATGTGGTTGAGCAAACTGCTCATCTCATGGCAACCAGAAAGCAAAGAGAGAAAGGAAGTGGCTGGAGCCCCAGCATCCCCTTCAAGGGCATGCCTCCACTGCTTCCTAAAAGTTTTATCACTTCCCTGTTGTGCCAAGGGTTGGTGACCAAGTCTTTAACACATGAGCCTTTGGGGGGACATGTTTTCAAACCGTAGTACCTGCCTTCATTGTAAAGGAATAAAAACTTCAATTTCCACCATTTGTAAAGTAAAGATAATATGTGGGTATAATATTGGAAAATAGCTGTGTTCATTCATTTATATATTGTATATGATTACATTTATGCTGTGGCATCAGAGTATTAACTGTAGAGATCTGAAGACCCACAAGTCTAAAATATTAACTGTGAAGTCCTTTTAAGTTTGCTAAGTCGAAGATATTATTTATAATGTTATTTATAGTTTTAAATAGAAGATTTGCAAGCAGGGATTAACATGATATGAGAATGTTTTGGTAGTAATGTGTAGAATGGCTTGGACAGAGGGGATGATAAAAACAGGAGATTAATTGAGATCATTTTGGGGAGTGGTGATCATGGTAATTAATAATAATGGAAAGAATGAGTGATAGATTATTATACTGAGAAGGATGACTGGGGAGGACTTGTTAGCAGGAGGCACAAGAGGAAAAGTGATACCATCATGAATTTGAATAAGAGAATAATAGTGGTGATACAAGTTTGTATAGTAATTTAAAACACACTCATGCACTAAACTTTAAAAAGCAGTTAAATAATGATGTTTCCATTAGCAGAGAGAGCCAGAACTTAATCAGAATTGGCCTTAAGTTTTTTTCATTTTTAAAAATTACAATTAACGCTGGGTACACTGATGCACGCATGTAATTCCAGCAGCTTGGGAGGCTCTGAGATAAGAGGATCATGAGTTCAAAGCCAGCCTAAGCAACAGCAAGGTGCTAAACAACTTAGTAAGATCCTGTTTCTAAATAAAATACAAAATAGCGCTGGGGATGTGGCTCAGTGGTCATGGGTCCCTGAGTTCAAGCTCCAGTACCAAAAAAAAAAAAAAAAAAAAAAAAAAAACCCACACACACATAAATTATACAAATTAATAGATTTCACTGTGATATTTCCATACATGCATATATTATACATTGATAATTGTCATCCATTCTTTTTCCACCCTTTTCCTCTTCTCATTCTCACCCCCCTTCCCTCCCTATTTCCCACTTTGGATTAATTTTAGATGTATTTGGTGAGTGTGAGGTAGCTTTCAAAGAAGCACATATACAAGTTAATAATCTTGAATCAGAGATCTGAAATGTGGTCAGATCTACTGATAAGGCATCCAAGTAATTTTTATAGAAGTTATACATTAAGTGGAAGAGATATATCTACAAAGGAGAAAAGAGCAGACACTGAGAATTAAGCTTTAAGGAAGCAAAACAAGGAGAGATTAAGACTAAGAAGAACATTAGTGAAGCAGATTGAAAATAGTAGATTTTGAATTACGTTTACTATTGCTATTACTATTGTGTATCCTTCCTGCTTTTTGTAATTTTATGTAGTTCCTTAATAGAGTTAGTAATGTACAATTTAGTGAAGAGATTCTTGTTCATATGATCTATTCTTTTTCAGTGCCATGTTGGAGCCAACCTGTATTGGCTTGTGAAAGCCAAAACTTTCAGGAAATTTTGAAAGCCAGTTAAATACATCTGTAGCCATTATAAAACATTAAGTGATGTAAGCCTAAAATTAAATCATACTAAAAATAAAAATATATACTCAAAATTCATAATTTTCTAATTATTTTGTATATATCACTATTGAGGTTGTAACTTAACACCTGTTGTATACGTATGGTGGAATATGGTTTAATGATGTACTGCATTTCATCATTTCTCAACTCTTTATGCCACTTTGAGTTTGAAATTGGCTATGGCTATGTAAATATTCCCAGTATTTACACCATGAAAATGAGGAAATACCACAAATCATGATTTGATTTACTGTTTAGTTTATTGTGTATGGAGTTTAGAAAATGAGAGGGAAGTTGTTAAGAATGTGCTCTAAACTTAGAGGTGTGTTAGATATAGCCTTACATTGTGAATAGCACAATATATATATATATATTTTTTAAAGAGAGAGAGACAGAGAAAGAATTTTAATTTATTTTTTCCCCTGCGGACACAACATCTTTGTTTGTATGTGGTGCTGAGGATCAAACCCAGGCCGCACGCATGCCAGGCGAGTGTGCTACCGCTTGAGCCACATGCCCAGCCCCACAATATTCTTCTAGTATTGAGAATTCTTCTGATTCAGCAAACAAGTTGCTTGTAGTATTGACTAATGAGTGAAATTCCAACTGAGATCTTTTTCATTTCACTTTTACATTCTGTTCATTAAAGTGAATAACAAAAAATACTACTTTTTCATGTCAGAAACTCTTGTTTATTCATCAGTTACAACCATAATTTTAGATAAGGATGAAAGAGTTATACTTATCAAAATCATTTTGTGAGAATCAAGTGGCTATGTGGAATTTGCAGTAAAGAGTAGTGTATATTTTAATATTATTTGTAGACTGTATACTATGAATCCTTTATTTTAATAATATTTATAACATTTATAATAACTTACTTTTTAAGAGTCCCTTGATAAACATTTTTAAATTAAATTATGTATTCTAATTTGTCATATACAATGGCAGAATGCAGTTCATTTCATATCACACATATAAAGCACAATTTTTCAAGTCACTGATTATACACAAGTATTTTTGTAACATTTGTGTCTTCATACATGTACTTAGAGTTATGATGTCTAACTCATTCCACCATTTACTAGGATTTCTCTGACTTTAAGGATTTTAAAGAATTCCTCCTAACCCTCCATCTTTTTATACTGAAGAATTAGTATTTTGCAGTTGTATTTTGCATTTATATTTTATATATAAGCTGCCCTTTCCACAGTCATTTCCTCCTTTTAATTTTCCTCTTTATTTGGGAGTTCATTTCATTCAATGTTAATGTGATATTAAGCAGGAAGGATAAAAATTTTGGTTTCGTGAAGAGTTTTTCTGAAAGTAGAAATATTAACCATCTGTATTTAGTGATACAGCAGGAGATAAGGAAAGTAGTAGAATCGCGCTGCATGGTATTTATTAATTAATTTGTTTACTAAAATAATGTTTTCTAGGGATTCAACTAATGAAACTACTGCTCATTCTGATGCTGGCAGCGAACTTGAAGAAACAGAGGTCAAAGGAAAAAGAAAAAGGGGTCGTCCTGGCCGGCCTCCAGTATGTATTTACTTGTCTTCTTTATTTCTTTAATAGTCATGATATAAATAGGTTTTATAATAGCTATTTGTTAATTGTAGTACTAGTGCTGTTAAACACTCTTTTATTATTATTTGTAAAAATTCTAGTGAAGGCTTAGAAATTTTTGGAAACTTTTCTTTGTAAGCTAGCTTAGCAGTGATAAGAAAAAGGAAATTATTGTATCTTTTTTTGCCTTCCGTATTTGGCGCATCATTTGAAGGCATAGAAGTAGTTCTAACATTTGCATGGGGTATAGTTATTTAAGACTCCTGCTTTTCACTTGAAATTCTTGATTACTTCTTTTTTGATTCTCTATTTTGATGTGCTCTTAAGTGTTCAGTGTGAGAGTACTAGTTTAGAGATCTGGGATTAGACTGAGAATATAGTCTCATTGATAGATGATTGAGAATTTTAGAAGATATTTAGATATCCTTCCTCTGAGGATACCTGTACATGTTTTAAGACTTTCAGTTAATTAAACATGCATAAACTTTTCAGAGATAATAGTAAAAATATGTCAAGAGGTTAAGGCTTGTAGCATTCTGTACTCATGTATGACAATTTTTGCTACTAGTAGTTTTTTTCCTCCCTCTGATGAAAGTTCTTATGAATAATTTTAGCCTACTTTTATAGGAGACATAGTAGTATCATGAATACCGCCACACACATTTACCTAGTCTCCATCTTCAACAAGTTGTATCATGACCCTTCCTACCCGCCTGCTATATACCCATTGTCCATCTTCAGCAGTTCTTTTTTTTAATGTAATTTTTAAATTTATATATGACAGCAGAATGCATTTTCACATCTTCATACATGTATTTTATATAATGATGAGGCTCTCCTTTCACCATCCATGCTTCCCTTCACCATCCCCTTCTCCTTTCTTTTCCCTCCCATTCAGCAGTTGTCTTATTTCATCTCTCCACCTCTTTGCTTTCTTTCCTTCTTATGTTATTTTAAAGGGAATCCTAGACATTATTTCATCTGTAAATATTTTTTTTTCCTTACCAGTAAGTAAGCAAGCAAGTATTTTGTAGAAGCAGACATCAGCTGGTTATCTTGTAATCCAATTTATTCTGACACTATCTGTCTGGCATGGGTTCTACCACTGATTCACAATCCCAGTCCATCATCTACCTGAAGATAGTATCAGATACCATAGGTTGAGGGCTCGGTCCCCAAACTCCCAATACCAGTAGTTATAAGGCCCAGGTTGTTTTGCCTGTGCTTCTAACCCAACTGTCTATAAATTGGGTTTCCTACAGCCCTTTCCTTTGATTAATTTGCTTGAGCAGCTCACAAAACTCAGGGAAATAGTTAGCTTTACCAGTTTATTATAAAGGATATTATGAAAAATGAAGATAAAGAGAAGCATAGGTAGAGATATGAGAGAAGGGGCACTGAGCTTTAATACTTGTTGAGGGTGTGCCACCTTCTGGGAACCTCCACATGTCCAGCTGGCCAGAATCTCTCTGAACTCTGGTCTTTGGGGGTTTTATGGAAACTTTATTGCATATCTAATGCTAGTTCACTGCATCAGGAAACCGAGCAAGGCCTTTCTGCTTCAGTACCTTTTTGACCTCTCTCCAGGGTATGGGGCAGGAGGCCTCTGGAATGAGGTGAGCATCTCATGACCTAGTACCAGGCAAGGATAATTTAGATTGGGGGGATGAGGGGGCAGCTCCAAGACAAGAAAGCCAGGGAAGCAGAGTTTGTAGGACCTGCTTTAGGGAAGAGAGTTTCTACTTTCTATGGCCTGCCTTGAGGTCAGAGAGATGATCCAGGAATACATGAAAACAGAAAATATTGATTGTAATATTATAGTCACTTACAAAAAGTGAGGGCTTACTTTGTTTTCACTGCAATATTAGTATCACACCCCAAGATAACAGTGTTTTATTAATATAACCAAAAAAAACACTTATATAGTTTGTTGGTTAGAAACATGATGCAAATTCTACCCATCTGTTGTAGTTTATGGTTATGTTGTTTAACCAGTTATTGTAGATAGATAAATAGATATAAATATAGAAGTCTTTCATAGTGAGTTAATAACATTTTTTGATATAATTACTTTTCTGTTTGCCAGAATTCTTAGTTACTTATTTTTCCAGGTAAAACTTTTTTTTTTTCCCAAGATGGAAGGCAAAACTTCTTCCATTTGCGTACACACTTGTTACACTTGGTTTTAACTTCTACCTTTATTTAGTGAAATTGCAGCTATATAATCTAATAGATAAATAGTACATCTACAGGATGAACTTGGAATTGGAAAAAATATCACAGTAAAATAACATTTTAGACTTGTGTTATTTATACTTCAGTCATTATATTCAAACTCAGTAGTTCACAGGGCTGTCCACTCCATTCCATGATCAGGGAGACAACACAACACGGTAGAATACTACCTCCTGAGGTGTTTCTTAAAAAATTTTTTTTTGTTTTAGTTGTATTTGGACACAATACCTTTATTTTATTTTTATGTGATGCTGAGGATCAAACCTCACATATGCCAGGTGAGCCTTCTACCTCTGAGACACAACCCCCAGTCCCCTCCTGAGCTTTTAAATTGGGCTTTGCATTGAGTGGTGATTTTTATGTCATTTAATTCTCACACCACTTCTATGAAATAGCTCTTCGTGCATTTTACACAGCAGAAAACAGACAGTGAGTAGCAGAATTAGGATTTAAATGAATATCCCAATTCCCATATTCTTTTTCTTAAGGAAGTCGGAATACCAGTCTGTTAATATTGAAATAAATGATTGTCAGAATGATCATATTTGACTTATGTACCAGGTACCTATTCTGAAGACTGATTGGGCATTTTATGTCAACTAGTTCCTTTTTGGATAAATGCAAATTTGAATAATATATAACTAATTTTTTGTAGTTGTAAATAGAGAGCATGTCTTTATTTTATTTATTTTTATTGGTGCTAGGGATTGAAACCAGTGCCTTACACATGCTAGGCAAGCGATTATATATAACTTTGTTTAGCTATGTTTTGTTACATTCTTTAATTTATTCTTATTTCTGCTTCTTTACGTCCTTTAAAAAATTTTAATTGGCCCATAATTGTATGCATTTATTTTTCTTTATTTTTTTATTGGTTGTTCAAAACATTACAAAGCTCTTGACATATCATATTTCATACATTAGATTCAAGTGGGTTATGAACTCCCATTTTTACCCCAAATACAGATTGCAGAATCACATCAGTTACAAATCCACATTTTTACACAATGCCATATTAGTAACTGTTGTATTCTGCTTCCTTTCCTATCCTCTAGTATCCCCCCTCCACTCCTCTCCCATCTTCTCTCTCTACCCCATCTACTGTAATTCATTTCTCTCCTTGTTTTTTTTTTTTTCCCATTCCCCTCACAACCTGTTATATGTAATTTTGTATAACCATGAGGGTCTCCTTCCATTTCCATGCAATTTCCCTTTTCTCTCCCTTTCCCTCCCACCTCATGTCTCAGTTTAATGTTAATCTTTTCCTCTTGCTCTTCCTCCCTGCTCTGTTCTTAGTTGCTCTCATTATATCAAAGAAGACTTTTGGCATTTGTTTTTTAGGGATTGGCTAGCTTCACTTAGCATAATCTGCTCTAATGCCATCCATTTCCCTGCAAATTCCATGATTTTGTCATTTTTTAGTGCTGCTCCATTGTGTATAAATGCCACATTTTTTTTATCCATTCATCTATTGAAGGGCATCTGCGTTCGTTCCACAGTCTAGCTATTGTGAATTGTGCTGCTATGAACATCGATGTGGCAGTATCCCTGTAGCATGCTCTTTTAAGGTCTTCAGGGAATAGTCCGAGAAGGGCAATAGCAGGGTCAAATGGTGGTTCCATTCCCAGCTTTCCAGGAATCTCCATACAGCTTTCCAAAGTGGCCGCACCAATTTGCAGTCCCACCAGCAATGTACAAGAGTACCCTTTTCCCCACATCCTCGCCAGCACTTGTTGTTTGACTTCATAATGGCTGCCAATCTTACTGGAGTGAGATGGTATCTTAGGGTGGTTTTGATTTGCATTTCTCTGACTGCTAGAGATGGTGAGCATTTTTTCATGTACTTGTTGATTGACTGTATGTCCTCCTCTGAGAAGTGTCTGTTCAGGTCCTTGGCCCATTTGTTGATTGGGTTATTTGTTACCTTATTGTTTAATTTTTTGAGTTCTTTTTATACTCTGGATATTAGGGTTCTATCTGAAGTGTGATGAGTAAAAATTTGTTCCCATGATGTAGGCTCCCTATTTTCCTCTCTTATTGTTTCTCTTGCTGAGAAAAAACTTTTTAGTTTAAGTAAGTCCCATTTGTTGATTCTTGTTATTAACTCTTGTGCTATGGGTGTCCTATTAAGGAATTTGGAGCCCGACCCCACAATATGTAGATTGGAGCCAACTTTTTCTTCTATGAGACACAGAGTCTCTGATTTGATATCAAGCTTCTTGATCCATTTTGAGTTAACTTTTGTGCATGGCAAGAGGAGGGGATTCAGTTTCATTTTGTTGCATATGGATTTCCAGTTTTCCCAGCACCATTTGTTGAAGATGCTATCCTTCCTCCATTGCATGCTTTTAGCCCCTTTATCAAATATAAGATAGTTGTAACTTTGTGGATTAGTCTCTGTGTCCTCTATTCTGTACCATTGGTCCACCCGCCTGTTTTGGTACCAGTACCATGCTGTTTTTGTTACTATTGCTCTATAATATAGTTTGAAATCTGGTATTGCTATACTGCCTGATTCACACTTCCTGCTTAGAGTTGCTTTTGCTATTCTAGGTCTTTTATTTTTCCATATGAATTTCATGATTTCTTTTTCTGTTTCTACAAGAAATGCCGTTGGGATTTTGATTGGCATTGCATTAAACCTATAGAGAACTTTTGGTAATATCGCCATTTTAATGATGTTAGTTCTGCCTATCCATGAACAGGGTATATTTTTTTCATCTTCTAAGATCTTCTTCTATTTCTCTCTTTAGGGTTCTGTAGTTTTCATTGTATAAATCTTTCACCTCTTTTGTTAGGTTGATTCCCAAGTATCTTATTTTCTTTGAGGATATTGTGAATGGAGTGGTTTTCCTTATTTCCATTTCAGAGGTTTTGTTGCTGATATACAGGAATGCCTTTGATTTATGCATGTTTATTTTATAACCTGCTACTTTGCTGAATTCATTTATTAACTCTAGCAGCTTCTTTGTAGACCCTTTTGGGTCTGTTAAGTATATTATCATGTCATCCACAAATACTGATAATTTAATTTCTTCTTTTCCTATTTTTATGCCTTTAATTTCTTTTGTCTGTCTAATTGCTCTGGCTAGTACTTCGAGAACTAAATTGAATAGAAGTGGTGATAGAGGGCATCCCTGTCTTGTTCCAGATTTTAGAGGGAATGCCTTCAGTTTTTCTCCATTTAGGATGATGCTAGCCTGAGGTTTAGCATATATAGCTTTTACAAAGTTGAGGTAAGTTCCTGTTATCCCTAGTTTTTCTAGTGTTTTGAACATAAAGGGATGCTGTACTTTGTCAAATGCTTTTTCTGCATCTATCGAGATGATCATATGGTTCTTATCTTTAAGTCTATTGATGTGAATAACATTTATTGATTTTTGTATATTGAACCATCCTTGCATCCCAGGGATGAATCCTATTTGATCATGGTACACAATTTTTTTGATGTGTTTTTGTATTCGATTCGCCAGAATTTTATTGAGGACTTTTGCATCTAGGTTCATTAGAGATATTGGTCTGTAGTTTTCTTTCTTTGAGGTGTCTTTGTCTGGTTTCAGAATCAGGGTGATGTTGGCCTCATAGAATGAATTTGGAAGAGTTCCCTCTTTTTCTATTTCCTGAAATAACTTGAAAACTATTGGTATTAATTCTTCTTTAATATACCTATCTGGTCCTGGGCTTTTCTTGGTTGGTAGTCTTTTGATGGCTTCTTCTATTTCATCCATTGATACTGGTCTGTTCAAATTGTGTGTATCCTCCTGACTTAGTCTGGGCAAATCATATGACTTAAGAAATTTATCGATGTCTTCACTATCTTCTATTTTATTGGAATATAGGACTTCAAAATAATTCCTAATTATCTTCTGTATTTCTGTAGTATCTGTTGTGATGTTGCCTTTTTCATCCCGTATGTTAGTAATTTGAGTTCTCTCTCTTCTTGTCTTTGTTAGAATAGCTAACGATTTTATTTATTTTTTCGAAGAACCGACTTTTAGTTTTGTGAATTTTTTCCATAGTTTCTTTTGTTTCAATTTCGTTGATTTCCGCTCTGATTTTAATTATTTCTTGCCTTCTGCTACATTTGCTGTTGTTTTGCTCTTCCTTTTCTAGGGCTTTGAGACAAAGTGTGAGCATATTTATTTGTTGGTTTTTTCTTTTTTTGAGGAATGACCTCCAGGCAATGAATTTCCCTCTTAAAACTGCTTTCATTGTGTCCCATAGATTTCGATATGTTGTGTCTGTATTTTCATTTATCTCTAAGAATTTTTTGATTTCCTCCTTTATATCTTCTGTGACCCATTGATCATTCAGTAACATATTGTTCATTTTCCAAGTGATGTAGGATTTTTCCTTTCTTCTTTTATCATTGATTTCCAGTTTCATTCCATTATGATCAGATAAAATGCATGGTATTATCTCCACACCTTTATATTTACTAAGGGTTGCCCTATGGCATAATATATGGTCTATTTTTGAGAAGGATCCATGTGCTGCTGAGCAAAAAGTATATCCACTTGATGATGGTTGATATATTCTATATATGTCAGTTAAGTCTAGGTTATTGATTGTGAATTTGAATTCTGTAGTTTCTTTATTCAACTTTTGTTTGGAGGATCTGTCCAATGGTGAGAGAGGTGTGTTGAAGTCACCCATAATTATTGTGTTGTGGTCTATTTGATTTTTGAACTTGAGGAGAATTTGTTTTATGAACATTGCAGCACCATTATTTGGGTAATATATATTGATAATTTTTATGTCTTGTTGGTGAATGGTTTTTTTTAGCAGTATATAATGTCCTTCCTTATCCCTTTTGATTAACTTAGTCTTGAAGTCGATTTTATTCGATATGAGGATGGTCACCCCTGCTTGTTTACGAGGACCTTGTGCGTGGTATATTTTTTCCCAACCTTTCACCTTCAGCCTGTATGTCTTTTCCAATCAGATGTGTCTCCTGGAGGCAGCATATTGTTGGATTTGTTTTTTTAATCCATGTTACCAGCATATGTCACTTTATTGGAGACTTTAAGCCATTAACGTTTAGAGTTACTATTGATATATGGTTTGTACTTCCAGCCATGTTTGATTATTTATTTATTTATTTTTTAAATTTGGTTTGTTTCTCCATGATAAGCTTTCCCCCCGCCCTCTGTCTTCACTGAGGCACTTCCCATTGTTGGTTTTGGTTACTGTTTTTCATTTCTTCCTCGTGTAGTATTTTGCTCAAGATGTTTTGCAATGCTGGTTTTCTGGCTGCAGATTCTTTTAACTTTTGTTTATCATGAAAGATTTTTATTTCGTTGTCATACCTGAAGCTTAATTTTGCTGGATACAAAATTCTTGGTTGGCATCCATTGTCTTTCAGTGTTTGAAATACGTTGTTCCAGAATCTTCTGGCTTTCGGCGTCTGTGATGAAAAATCTGTTGTTAACCTTATTGTTTTACCCCTGAATGTAGTCTGCCTCCTTTCTCTTGTAGCTTTTAATATTTTCTCTTTGTTCTGTATATTGGATATCTTCATAACAATGTGTCTTGTCGTTGGTCTACTGTGATTTTGTATGCTCGGTGTTCTGTATGCATCTACAATTTGTATATCCATTTCCTTTTTTATTTCTGGAAAGTTTTCTAGAATTATTTCATCCAGCAGGTTGCTCATTCCCTTGGTTTGAACCTCTATACCTTCCTCTATCCCGATGACTCTTAAGTTTGGATTTTTTATGTTATCCCATATCTCTTAGATGTTTTTCTCGTGATTTTTTAGCAGTCTTTCAGAGTTGGCTAGACTCTTTTCAAGATGATATATTTTGTCTTCATTATCTGACGTTCTGCCTTCTACTTGCTCCACTCTGTTAGTGATCCTCTCATTTTGAGTTTTTATTTTGGTTTATAGTTTCCTTTATTTCTAGAATTATTGTTTGATTTTTTTTTTATAATCTCTATCTCCCGATAAAGATGCTTAATTTCTTTATCTGTTTATGTAATTCACTTTCAATGTGTTCTTTCACTGTTTGAATTTGCTGTCTCATGTCCTCTTTAAGGTTCCATTCCATCTGTCTAAGGTATTCCTTGAGTTCTTTATTTGACCATTTTTCTGATGCCTATAGGTCCTCCTGAATATTTAGGCTGTCCTGCATTGTTTGTACTCCTTTTCTTCCTTGCTTTTTCATGCTGCTCATGTTACTTCTTGTTCTGTTTGACTGCTGAGTTACTGTTTACTCCTATAAATTTATTTGATGCTTGGGAGGAAAGGTATTAGAAGGGAAGGGAAGAAGTCACTAAAAAGAATGAGAGTAAGCTTGTATAATTTAAGGAAGGGCGAATAAGGAAATTGAAAAGAAATGAAAAGACAAAAGAAAAAAATAGAAAATAAAAAAGGAAAAAAATTAGAAAAATAATAAAAAATTAAAATTAAAAAAAAAACAAAAAAATTTAAAAAACAACAAAAAAATGAAAATGGAAAAAAACTCAAATAAAAAAATTAATAAATGCAGTCTTAGAGTATGATTAACTTCTCTTCTAGTAGGTGGAGCCGTGCCCACCGGGCCAAGATACTCCTCTCAATACTCGGGAACCAATCACTGTGCAACAGCTCCTCCTCCCAGACTGGGTGGGTCTCCAATCCTGAGTGCCTAGGGCCTTCTCTTGTGTGTAGTCACTTCCCCACTTTTCCTCAATCCAGGCCCCCGCTCACCGGTGATGCTCACCACAATACTGGCTACATTCCAGGTCTGCTGCTCCCGGGAGCCTTATTTTCATGAACGACTGGGCACACTCTCCCTATTTGCCATTCCCTCAGACCCTAAGTTTGTAGAGCTTGGGGCTGAGAAACCTCAGCGAATTTTGCTTGTTCTCTGGTCGCCATGCCCCCGGTAGCTGGTGCAAGAGACCTCTGTTGTCAGCACTGGTGGTTGCGGTAGCCGGGAGTTCTGCGCCACTTCTGATTCCCTCAGTCTGGCTATGGCACTCACAGGAGAGCTGGGAGGGGCCCTCAAGGTTTCCCCGCTGTGTGGAGAGGGAAGGCTAGGGCGTTACATACCTGTTGCTGCTGGTTTCAGTGAAGTTATCTCCTCTGCCGCATTCTGGTGATGTCAGTTCCCCGCCATGGTGGTATCCCATGTAAATGACGACAGTTTGTTCCCTTTGCCGGGTGACCAATGCAACGGGTGGGTCCTGACTGGTTCTCCCAAGCCCCGTTTCAATCCTGTGGCCACTGCCTATGAAGGCTCGGTTGGCATTAACCTCCGTAGGTTCATAAGGTCCGGCCAGTTGTTTCAGCGGGATCGTTTAGTGCTGAGTCACAGCAGTTTGTCTGCAAGAAGCAGGCTAACAGGAGCTTGAATTCAGCCCATCAGGGCTCGGTGTGTGTTCTGAGAGGCCCAGACTGTTTGCCACAGATCCATGTCAGCTTAGCATTGCCTAGTGATCCTGAGCAAACAGCATTTAGATGGTTTACGAGTCCCTATGCCCGTACAGCTGAAGAGGTCAGAGACTTGATCTCTCGCCATGTTGGATCTAATTGTATGCATTTATGAGGTACATTATACATTGTGATGTACACAATGTATAATGATTAAATCAGGGTAATTATTGTATCTAGTTCAGTTTTGTTAAGTTTTATGTGTTTGGGTATTTATTCTTTTTTTTTTTTTTGCTTTTTAAAAAATATTCTGTTTTTTTTTAAGTTGTATACAATACCTTTATTTTATTTTTATTTGGTGGGGAGGATCAAACCCAGTGCCCCATATGTGCTAGGCAAGCAGTATACTGCTGAGCCACAACCCCAGCTCATATTTATTGCTTTTTCAAAAGGGTTTATCTATGTTTGTTAATGGATTACTTTTTAAGGGGACTTATTCTGTTTTTATTCATTCGGTTAAGTATAAACAGTCTTAAGGGCATACTAATAGGCACAGTTTTGCTTTCCGTGTTAACATATGCCTAGGGTTCACCTTATGTTTAGGGGACATTTCAGTATATAAATATTTTTAATATGCTAATTTTTGAAAACATTTTTTTGCCACTAGATCTCCTTTTTGTGGAAATAGGACAGTTGTCCTACGTAGTATTTGTTGTTATTGCATCTCTTTATGCAAATAATTACAGGCCTATCTCAGAGACATTGCAGATTTGGTTGTAGAACACCACAATAAAGTGAGTCATACCAATTTTTTATTTCCCAGGACAATTAAAAATTATGTTTACACTATATTGTTGTGTGTTAAGCGTGCCATAGCATTGTATCTAAAAATGTATACCTTAGTTAAAATACACTTTGGGAAAAAATGCTAAGTCATTTGACCCCTGAGTGAGTCATTTTGCTTTTTTGGTGGAAGATCTTACCTGCCTATTGATAGTTGCTGACTGATTAGGGTGGTGGTTGTTGAGCCAAGCTTGTGATTGCTGTTGAATGTGGCTCTGTAAATTTCTTAGTATAAGACTATAACGAAGTTTGATACTGCAGTTGACTCTTCTGTTAATGGACAATTTCTCTGTAGTGTTCATTGCTCTTTTTGTTAGTATTTTATTCATTCTGTCAAAATTGCAGTCAGTTCTTTCAAGCCCTGCCTTTGCTTTATCATCAAAAGTTATGTAGTACTCAGCCCTTTTTTTTTTGTCATTTAAGCATTGTTCACAGCATTTTCTCAGAAGCCATTTCGATCTCTAGAAAATCTTTCTTCACTCATCTTTCAGTAGCAACTTCTCAGCTACTGAAGTTTTATCATGAGATTACACCAATTTATTCACATCCCTAGGCTTATCCCTAATTGTTCTTATTATTTCTAGCACATGTGCAGAGTCTTCCTCTGCAGAAGTCCTCGGCCCTGAAAATCATCTATGAGGGTTGGAATCAACTTATTTTAAACTCCTATTAATGCTGGTATTTGCCCTCCTCCCATGAATCACATCTGTTCATAATAGAATGTATGATGGCAAATCCTTTCCATTGATTTTCCCCAGATTCATCAGAGGAATCATTCTGTGTGGCAGCGGTAGTATTTTTATTTAGTATTTTTCAAATATAAGATTTGGAAGTCACAAATACTCTTTGATCCACTGGCTGCAGAATGGATGTTATTAGCAGGAAAGAAAACAACATTAATCTCATTGTAGATTTCTATCAGATATCCATCAGATGACCAGGTGCATTGTCAATTGAAAGTACTAATTAGCAAAGAACACTCCCACCCCATGCCCAAAAAGCAGTAGGCCTGAACTGTGGGATGTTGTAAATATATGTCTTGTCATTCAGGTTTTATTGTTGCATTTATAAAACATTGCACATTTAGTATAATTCTTAAGGACCCTAGGATTTTCAGAATGGTAATTGAACGTTGATTTAAGCTTAAAGTCACCATTTGGCTTAGACCACAGCAAGTCAACCTGTTCTTCGAAGCCTTGAATGCAGGCATTTACACATCCTTCTCTAGCACCTTCTTCTATTGTAAGGCTATTTCATCTACATCGGAAGCCTCTTGTTTGGTATAGCCAATTATCAATTATCTTGTCTAGATGTTCTGGGTAACAGGGAATAGGGAGACTTGAGAAGAGGAAGACATGCTCCAGGACCACCAATTATTGGAGCAGCTAGAACACAATACCATTTATTGATTAAACTCACCATATTGTATTTGCTTTGTAAGAGTAAAGCAAAGATCCCTAATCATGGATCACCACAGTAAGTGAAAAATCATATTTTTTCACAATATGAAAATAATTTCATATTTTTTCATATGAAATATAAGTATTACCAAAATTTTCAGAGACAGGAAATGAGCAACTACTGTTGGAAAAATGGCACCAATAGACTTTAGTTGATGCAGAATTGCCACAGACCTTCACAGTTAATGTGAAATTCTAGAATATGAGGAGTGCTTTGAAAGATATCTTAACACTATGCAGTATCATGCTTATACCATTGTGATTGGACTGATAAAACGTCTTAGATATGTCTACACACAACACTTCTTTGGTGATCACATTCAATCTCATGACTAACCTGACATCTCAGATTTATGTCTTTATTTCACAGATTATGACTTGTATTCAGATACCTTTTGAGCTCTTCATTTAGATATTTAATGGGCCTAAAGTGTTTAAAAACCTATAAACTCTGAGTTTCCTATCTTCTGCCCACCTTGTCAGTAATGGCAGGCTTTTCCCTGTAATTGCTCAGATCAACTTTGGAGTTATCCTTGATTCTTTCTTAACCTGTATTCAGTCTGTTAGGAAATCCTCTTTAGTCTAATTGCAAATATTATCTACCATTTTTAAAATTCAAACTATTAAAATAGTTTAAGCTAACATGTGCTTTTGCTCAAACCTATCAGACTTGTTCCTTGTCTTAAGGTCCTGTTTCAAAGTGTAAATTTTTGTGTGCCCCTCTCCCCACTTTCCCCAATATAGCTTTCTCTCTTTCCTTCTTTCAGTTCTTGCTCAGAGGTCGTTTTTTTCATTAAGCCCTCTCCTAATGATAGTATTTACCATTACAAATTCTCATCCCAACCTGGCTACCTTTTCTGATTTTGCATGTTTATATTTGTGCACACCTGTTTTACTCCCTATTTCCATGGGACTTAATTGCCATCCAACACAGTACAGTCATCCCTGAGTATCTGTGGAAGATTGTTCCAGGTCAGATACCAAACTCCAAGATGTTCAAGTCTTTTATGTAAAACTGTGTAGTAAATATGTGAAGTTTACTTCAGAAACCCAAACTGTGTAGTATTACATATAAACGACATATAGATTTCCTTGTGCTTGATATCATCTATAGATTAATTTATAATACCTAATTCAATAAATGCTATTTAAAGGGTTATTACACTCTTTTGTTCAGAGAATAATGTTCAAGGGGAAAAGTCTGTACATGTTCAGAAAAGATGTAACCATTGAAGACCTAACTACATCCTATATATCAGCCACAACATATTTTCAGTTATTGATTGGTTGAATCCAGTATTGGATAGGGAGGATCAACTGTGTACATCTTACTTAATTTGCTTATTGTCTGTCTCCTTCAACTAGAAGGCAAGCCTGCACCATGGCACTGATTTTTTTTTTTCTGTGTGATTTATTTACTAGTGTCTGACCTTTATTAAGTGCTTAGTAAATATTTATTGAGTAAATGTAAATCAGCACTTTTTTCTTCCCCTAGTGTTTTAAAAGGCTTTTATTTTAAAATAATTTTACACATATTCTAAGAATTTCCAGACACTCTGTACAGATTTTCCAAAAGTTAACTTTTTCTTTTTTACATTTTCTTTATCATATTTTTGTTTTTTTTGTGTGCATGTACTTGTGTACAACTCTTTCTCTCTGTGTACACACATCTGGGTAAATATATCTATATAGTGTATATGAAATGTTATATACTTATTATTTTTGAACTGTTTTAAAGACATAGTGCTATTTTACTTTTAATACTTTAGTATGAATTTTGTAGAAATCAAAAACATTCTGCATAATCATGATAGTACAGTTATGAAAATGAGGACAATGGTATTGACATAACACTTGCCCTAATGATGACTAAAAGAAAAGAAAAACATTAAATTTTTTCTAACTTTGGATTCAGTGGTTTCGTGTTGCTTTTAGTTTTCGTATATGTCAGTACTTCTATAACTAACTCATCTTAAATGTCCCTGATCTTGTGTTTTTTAAAGGATTTTGTTCCCTTTGTCCTAATTACATGAGGAGCAGTACTTTTGTATCTTCAACTTTATTCAACTTTCAGATTGGCATAGTCTGAGTAGGAGAGGTAAATAAAAAGATGCAGTTTAAAAAAAATTTCTCCTTCTATATGTATAAATAGACAAATATAAACAATGAGTATGATATAGGTTAACAGATGATTTTATTTATAATAATTGTATCATAAATTAAGGCTTTTATTTAGAATACTGTAAATTTCATATTTAAATTAGTTTTAATGGCTAGAGAGAAGTACCATAATTAATCAAGTCCTTATTGTTCACTATTCTAAACGATGCTAACATAAACTGTTTTACAAATCAATTTAGCTGTAAAGCCATTGGTTTTGTTTAAAATTCCTAACAGTGGAGTTGAGCAGTCAAAAAGATATCCCCTATTTTCCTAATCTTTTTTCTTTTACTCTTTTTGTGGTGCTGAGGCTTGAACTCATGGCCACCTGCATGCTAGGCAAATGCTTTACCAAGGATCCACATTCCTAGCCCTTTTTAAAGATTTTGATGTGTATTATTTACCATCATAGAGCAATATATATGGCATTCCCCATTTTACCTTTACAGTGATTGTAAATCTTTGCTAATTTTTAAGTGGTAAAGCTTTCAATACTTTTAAAAATATTTGTTATTTATGTTTCGTGAAATTTAACATTTCCTGCACCTATACTTTGCATTTTTATTTTTCAAAGAAACAAAAACGTCAACAGAATAATTTTTACAGCTTTAAGTCTGTGTACATTTGAATTTATATTTGTCAGTTGAACTTGTGTCTCTTTTTCTTCTGTCAAACTAGCTTTATTGACTTTTTCTTAATTTTTCACTTTTCCTTCTGACTAGTTAATTAGTGCTAGACTTCCATCCACCCACTTACTTATTTGTTTGTTTGTTAAGGACCACCACAGTTCTCCCAGGAACACAGAATTAAAACCTGAGTCACTATTCAATTTTCTGACCCTCCCTGAGTTACTTTCTTAAATCTAATGAAATGCCATATCTCATTTACTTACCTATCTCCCATATTTATATTTCCCAAGTTCCTGTATTTAGGTCTCATTTTTATTAGAATTTGCATTGTTACCTGTCTACTATTATTCTTTCTTCTAATTCAGTGTATTTTGTTTTTTAATGCTGTCTTGTTGGTCTGTTTTTACCTGTTCAAATGGCAAGCAGTGCTTTTTAATTTTGACTACCTTACACTGTATTTTGCTGTATTTCTTGATTCATAACCAATAGGATTCATCTCTCTTGTCCTTTTATCTATGGCTTTTGCTTTCCTACTTCCAACACTTGTTCATGATATTTTTTTACCTTCTTGAGTTCATTTTTTCTAAGTTCCGTCTGTGCTTATCTTATAATACTAATATTACTATTTTATGAAACAAGTAAGTCTCAACTTGTAGGTCTTTTTGTGTGTGTGTGTGTGTGTGTGTGTATGTGTGTGTGAAACTTTCCCTGGTTACCAATACCAAAAATAATCTTTGCCTTCTTAACTCCTTTCAGCACTTATCTTAAACCAAAGTTTCATGAAAGGTATTTTCTTAAAGATTTTTAAAAATTTTTTAATTTTATTTTTTAGTTGTTGTAGACCTTTATATGTGGTGCTGAGAATCGAACCCAGTGCCTCAATATGCCAGGCAAGTGCACTACTGCTGAGCCCAGCCTCAGCCCCAGCCCCAGATTATTTTTTTTCTGTACCTGTTTGTCTGCATATCTTAATCTTTTAATTATATGTATATAACCATTTTCTAGTAAACTGTTCCAAATATATTAATTTACCTTATTTGGATAAAAGGGTTTTTAAAATACTCATTCATAGTTTATGAATAAAGTCAGATAAGGTTATTTGTTTTACTGTTGTTAAGTGTTTTGAGTTCTTATTCTGGATGTTAATCCCCTTTTGAATAAGCAGCTGGCAGAGATCCTCTCCCATTCTGTGAAGCTCTTTCTTCACAGTCATAATTGTTTTCTTTGCTGTGCTCAAGCTTTTAAGTTTCCTGCTGTCCCACTTATTGGTTCTTGTTTTTTTTGAGCTGTAGGGTTCTTGTTAAGGAAGTCAGTGCCTGCCCTGATGTGGTATAGTGTTGAGCCTGTTCCCTCCAGTTTCATGTTTCTGGCTTAATTCCTGGGCCTTTGATCTACTTGGAGTTGACTTTTGTGCAGGGTGAGAAACAGTAATCTAGTTTTGTTCTTCTAAATATTTGTTTAAAAGACTATCTTTGTTTGTTTAAAAGACTATCTTTACCATATTTTTTGGCACCTTGTAGAGTATCTGGTGACTCTGGATTTGTCTTCTTGTCTGTCTTCTATCCTGTTGGTCTTCATGTCTTTTTTGATGCCAGCACCATTGCTGTTTTTGTTACTATTACTGTAGTATAATTTGAGAAGCAAATATTTTGATGCACCAGCATCAATCTTGTTTGGGATTGCTTTGGCTCTTCTGGGTCTTTTTTTTTTGGGGGGGGGGTACTAGGGATTAAACCCAGGGACATTCAAATACTGAGCCCCATCTCTAACCTTTTTTATATTTTGAGAAAGAGTCTTAAGTTGCTTAGGGCCTCACTAATTTGTGGAGGCTGGCTTTGAATTCACAGTGTTCTGCCTAAGTCTCCTGAACTGCTGGGATTACAGGCATGCATCACTGCGCCCAGCTTATTCTTTTCAAAGGAATTCGAGGACTGTTGTTTTCTAGCTGTGAAGAATGTCATTGATACTTTCATGGTGGAATTGTATTCAGTCTGTGGTTTTTGGTGTTATGGCCATTTTAGCAATATCAATTCTGCCCACCCATGAACATGGGAGATATTTCCATTTTCTAGAGTTGTCTTCTATTTCTTCCTTCACTGTTCTGTACTGCTTAAAGATGCATGGAAGGTTGTTTAGCCTTATGACTTTCTAAGCAAACATAATATTTTCTATGAAATTTGTTACTTAATATGTTGCAGGGAAGGATTTGTTTCAGATATTTCAATTTTATTTTCATTAAGAGTGTCATTACCATTTTTTTTTCCTCATCGTATCCTTTGAAATTAGCTGCAGCAGTGAAGTCTAATTTCTGTATTACTAGCCCTGTGGGCTGAAGACATTTTACTTACTCTATTGTTTATAGTATACAATAAGCACAACTGTTTCTTTTTCACCACTAGTTTACAAAATTGTATTAGGATGCTGAACCATACATCTTAAGTACTACAAGTTCTTTGAAAGCCTTGTGGTGCCAGGTAGAAAGATTAACTTTTTTATGTGTCTGATACATATGTGATGAATAAAGAAATAAAAGTGTTCAATGAATGATAAAATATTTTCTAGTAAATTATATTTTGTGGAATGAGTGAGTAAGGTAACATTGGGGATTGGAATAGTCACAGAAGTGTTTCTAGACAGTAAATTTCTTAGAACTGGCTTTAAAATTTGAAATATCAGAAAAGTGCTGTCTTGTTTTATGGACTCTTGTCTTTTAAAATCCTTTTATGGAATCCTTTAAATGATTAAAGATAACATCATGTGGACATTTTTAATTTGTCTGCTTTTCTGTTTGTACTTATCTTTTAAGAAAAACATTTTTTAGAAAAAAATTATTGACGAAAGATTGTTGTTTTCCTTTATCTTCCATTTTAAAACTGTTTATTAAAGGTTTCTGGCCTGGTTGACTACATAGTGAGAGATGTCCCTTGAGGATCAGAAAATTGATCATATATGAAATTATTGAGCCCATAAGTGTGTTGAGATTAATGGATTAATGGAAGTATTCAGTGTTGGAAAAGGGGATTCAAATCTGGAAAAAGCTAGAACGAACTTGGTATTGGATTTATATTTGCATCAGCAGTGGACTTAGGGTTTTCTATATATGTAGATGGATACAGAGGCAATATATTTGCGTGCATGCTTGTGCAAGTGTGTGTTGGTGTGTGTGTATGAGAGAGACACTACTGAAAGAGTAACAGAAATAAAGAATGTGCTCAACGAATTATGAGGCTTAATAAAAGTAACGTAGAAGCCAGTTTGAAGAAGACTCTTCTGGGGAAAATTGAGAATAAAAATATACTGTAATCCATTGAATAAAGTAAGAACTCCTGGTCCACATTGAAATACGTAAGAGGAATGCCAAGTAATAAAAGTAGAAAGATGGATGGAATTAGAAAATCTCCATTTGTTGGCCATCATAATAATAGGTTATTCAGGAAACACCAGATGGATCCAAAAACAAGTAGATGAATGATCTGATGGTATATATTTACAAGTTTTATTCTTATCTCACAAAATACTTGTAAAATTACAAAGTGAGAAAGTAACTTCATGTCAGAGAAATCAGGCCTATGCTTCTTTAACCAAGATGTTAAAATTAACTTGGATGATGGTGCATGCCTATAATCCCAGCAGCTCCAGTGGCTGAGGTAAAAAGAATCATAAGTTCAAACCAGCCTTAGCAACTTAGTAAGAACCTGTCTTGAAATAAAAAGTAAAAAGGACTGGGTCTGTGGCTCAAGGGTTAAGTGCCTCTGGGTTCAACCTCCAGTATCCCCCCAAAAAGATGGTGATTAGGCTGATTGCCTCATGTCTTTTCTGATAAAGGATGCACATAGAAGAATGGACTGCCATTTCTCTGATATTCTTGCTGAAAATACATAAGTGAAATCTAATCTTGGAGAAACTCAGACTAAAATGAGGAACAGTCCACAAAATAATTGGCCACCATTCAAAAAATATCAAGGTCATTAGTTAAAGAAGATAGATGTATTATTCCATATTGAGAAAAAATAAAGAGAGGTGACATCTAAGTATGTTTGATCTTAGTGTGGATCATTTTTTTGTAAAAGACATTGTGATAAATTTCCTTGGCATATGTGGATTAAATGGATGATTTGAAACAAAGGCATTTTCTGATTTAGTTGGTTGTACTAAGATTGTGTTGCAAAGTGTCTTTAGGGTGTTTATCATTATCTACATCTTTCAGTGGTTCAGGAAAAAAAATTGTATAAGAGGTAGGGCAACATGATAACTGTGGAATCTCAGTGAAGGATATACAACAGTTCTTCTAGTATTCTTGGGAGCTTTTATATAAATTTGCTTTTATTTAGAAATTAAAAACAAGATTATGGTATGATTTGTTTAATAGTCTGTGTAACACATTGCTTTGTGCTCTGAAAGCAACAGTGAAATCATGAAAACTTTGAAAGTAAATTATCCCTCATGGTGGTGATTGATCCCAGGGACCCTTTACCAGTGAGTTACATCCTACCCCTATGTATTTATGTAATTTAATTTAGTTTTTTAGACTGGTCCCATTAAGTTGCTAAGGCTGGCCTAAAACTGG
Source organism: Urocitellus parryii (assembly GCF_045843805.1). Lineage (NCBI taxonomy): Eukaryota > Metazoa > Chordata > Mammalia > Rodentia > Sciuridae > Urocitellus > Urocitellus parryii. The sequence goes on along the minus strand of NC_135532.1, from coordinate 100,803,608 downwards.
TAATTATCCTGCCTCACCCTCCCGAGTAGCTGGGATTGCAGGCATGAACTACTGCACCTGGTATCTTTGAAAGCTTTAAGGTGATAAACTATCATCATCAGATATTTTATGTGAAAACTGCTCCATCAACCTATCCAGAATTAGGTAGTCTGCCCTTTTTTACTGAGATGTAAAGTTCATGAGGACCAATATATTTAGTTTTAAAGTATTCCCACATTCTTAAAACACTGTTTAACATTCTGTAAAAATCCCAATAACCAACATGTTCTGAGCATGTATTGTGTGTCAATCACTATTCATATAATTTTTACAAGTCTCCTATCAGTATATAGATACTACTTTTCCCATAAATCAGATGAAGAAAATGGGTACAGGAGAATTAAATCACTTGCCTAGACTCACTAGGAAGTTGCTGAATCACATTTATTATCACAAAATATTTCTTTTTAAATTTTATTTTGAGGCAGGTTCTCGCTATGGTTGCCCTTGAATTTGTGATCCTCCTGCCTCATCCTCTCAATTATCTCAGATTATAGGCATGTGCCACCATGCCTAGCTTTGCTGAGTGTTTAATCCTTTCTTTCTCCTTCTAAATACATATATGCTGAATAAATAAAATGAACAAATGAAACATGAAGTACAAACAATTCAGTGTATTGGGTGAAATATTTAAACTTAGTAATTGAACTATTTCTTAAGTAAGGTCTGCTGCATTTTTTGCTGAAGGTATACACATAGGTCCTCCTCTCTCTCCCTTTTCCCTTTCCCCTCCCCTCCCTCTCCCCACCCCCAGATGTAGATGTGATACCCACCCTAAAGACACTCTGCAACACAATCTTAGTACAACCAACTAAATCAGAAAATGCCTTTGTTTCAAATCATCCTTTTAATCCACAGATATGCCAAGGCTTTTATTGGGGGGTGGGGTTTGCAGGAGATTGAACCAAGGACACTTTACCACCGAGCTACATCCTCAGCTCATTTATTCTTTTAAATTATTATTATTATTATTATTATTATTATTATTATTATTATTTTGAAATTCTGAGACAGGGTCTCACTCAATTGCTGAGGCTGGTCTTGAAGTTGGAATTCTCCTGGCTCAACCTCCTAAGTTGGTGGAGTTACAGGTGTGTACCCCTGCAGCCTGCTGCAGGGTATTCTTTTTGATGATGATTGGAGGTGTTAGAGGACTTGGATCTTTAGGAGTTTTTTTGAGTTTGTATTTTTACATAAAGTATATGAAATTTAAATGTGCATTAAGTGCTGGTACTTTTACTCTATGCAATTCACATAATTGCAATCAATATATTCAGTTGTTGGCACTCTGTATCTGAGGACTCTGTCTAAAGATTTGACCAATTGCTGATTGAAAGTATTTGGAAAATATATAGTATAGAAACTACTTACATTGTATTCGGCATTATAATTAATCTTGAGATCATTTAAAGTATATATACAAATACTACCCCCTATAAAGGAATTGAATACAAACTGATACTAAAATCCCTCATTGATACCAATGTTCAATTGTGGACCACTTCTAGTGCTCTAGGAAAAGCATCCATATGCCCTTTTCAGTCTATTTTTTCTAGGTGTACCTGCTATTCTGCCTTTTCTAAGACTAGTTCTCCATGCTTTTGAACTTTATGTAAATGTATTTATGATATTTTATTTAGTCCACTTTGATTCATTAGTTTGTACAGGAAACTTTGTGTTCTTAGTTATTTGATCTTTTTAAATGCTTCCCAGTGTTCCATTGTATAAAATACTCCTTTTTATTTAGTTTTTCTACTATTATGGACATTATTTTTTCAGTTTTTGGTTATTATGCAAAAAAGATACTATAAACATTTTTGTACAGTTCTTGTTTTAAAAAAATATTTATTTTTTAGGTGTAGATGGACACAACACAATGCCTTTATTTTTATGTGGTGCTGAGGATCGAACCCAGGTCCCGCCCATGCTAGGCGAGTGCTCTACTGCTGAGCCACAATCCCAGCCCCTTTTGTACAATTCTTTACATGTATATTAGTATGCATTTTGTTCACATATATCCTGAGGAATAGAATTAATGATTCAAAGGATATATGTATGTGTAAATTAATTGAGCACTTCTAAACATTTCGCCAAAATGATTATATTTGTATCCTGCCAGCAATATAGAGGAAGTCCATTTGTTCCTTTTTTTTTTAAACTAACAATTGATTTCATCAGTCATTTCTATTTTAGCCTTTGTTTATTATTATTATTATCATCATCAGTAGGTTTCAAGTACCTTATAATTATACACAATAGTGAGGTTTATTGAGACATATTCATATGTACATATGACATTTTGTTCCAGTTCATCTCCTGGTACTTCCCTCTACTCTCCCTCTATCCTATCCTTTCATCCCTCTTCCTCTGTTGTTCTGGTCTTCCTTCTACTTATTTATATATTTTCCATTGCTGCATTATAATTGTACATAAAGTAAGACTCAGTGTGATATGTTCATAAATAAGCATATAGCATAATTTGTTAGGCTTTATTCCCCAGTTCTTCACCTTTCCCTCCTTCCTTCCTTTTCCTCTACCCACTACTTTTACTCCACCATTTTCATAAAATTTCCTGCTTTTATTCTTTTTTTCCCCTTTAGCTTTTTTCTCTTCAAAAAACAGAAAATATGTGACCTTTGACTGTGAGTCTGGCTTATTTTGCTTAGCATGTTCTCTAGTTTACCATCAAATGACATAATTTCATTCTTCTTTATGATTGAGTAGAACTATATTGTGTATGTATGTTACATTTTCTTTATTTTCTGTTGAACACCTGCTTCCATAACCTGACTATTGGGAATTGTGCTGTCATAAACATTGTAATCCATGTAGCACTATTTTAACCTTTCTGATGGGCATAGTGTGGTGTCTTATTTTTGTTTACATTGGTATTTTTCTGATGTTAAATGTCATCAAGTACCTTTTGGTAAGTTTTATAGCTGTTTTTACATTGTCAGTTTTTTTTTCTCAAACTGCTCTGAGAAAGTTTCTCTATATATTTGTAATCCAAATCGATTTCACCATTGTTTTTTTTTTTTTTGAAAATTGATCATTCTGAAATGTCCACAAAAATGCAGTGTCTCTAAAAAGAGATAAAGCAATAAGGAAGAAGTGCAAAGCTGGAAGACCTTCACTACTAGATTTTAAATCTTACTGTAAAGCTACAGTAATGAAGGTAAATTGGTATTGGCACAATGACAGATCTGTGTGAGAGAGTACAGAGACACATATGTCAGCTGATTTATGATAAAGAGTCTTAATTCAGTGGGGGAAAGATGATTTTTTTAAAAAAATGATTCTGAAGCAATTGCTTTTCTGTGTTTAAAGTCTTTCATTTTGATTAAGACTGAAGTTGTTGATTATTTTCCTTTATAGATTGTGGCTTTTGTATTTAAGAAATTGTTGCTAAGCTCAGTTTCCCGTGTTTTTTCTGCTATTACATGTAGGTCTAGATCTCTTTTGAGTTTATTTTGAATGTAGTGTGCAATAAGGATCAAATGGTTTCTGATGTATTTGAAATAAGTTGCAGATATCATGATCCATAATCCCTATAGTTCATGTTGTATTTTCTAAGAACAAGGAAAGGAAATTCTCTTATGTAAGTATTATATGATTATCAAAACCAGGAAATTTAATATTTACAGAATATTATTATCTAATTAATAGCTATACACATAGCTTTATAGTTGTTTCAGAATGTCTTTACATCTATTTTTCTAGTCCAGGACCTAACCAAATACATTTATTATGTTTAGTGTCTGCTATCTTCAGTAGTTCCTTGTTCGATCTCTGATTTTTATCATCTTGATATTTTTGAAAAATATAAGCAAAAGCATTTTATAATGCTCTTCAATTCATTTGTTTCTTCCTGATTAAATTCAGGCTATGCATATTTGGGAGTTATATATAATTAGCACTTTCTCTTAAACATGAATTTCATAAGGTAGAATAAGTGAAATGTATGAGACAATACATAGAAATTAGACATCCCACAAAGTTGAGGCAGATATCTACTTGTTAATGGAATAATTTCCTAAGTTATAATATTTGGGGGGAGAGGGAGTTACATTGTTCATGTTCCATGAGGGAAACTATGTCTTGTAGGATTAGTTAATTTTTAGGGGTCTGTGTTGCGCTACACCTATGCTAGAGCTAGCATGTAGTTGGTATGACAGCCTGTTTTGGGGTTCCTACCTAATGGTCTAGATTCAAGGATAGGGCTGATAATGGTAGAATAGAACTCTAGAAACTGGTTACTATCTAGGTTACTAAGATTATTGAGATAGATTCATTAATTCACGGTTTTTTATTTTTTTTTTAAAGAGTTGGGGATCAAAATCAGGACCTTTTACATGCTAAGCATTCTTCACCTGAGCCAAAGTTTTGTTTTTGTTTTTGGCAGTGTAGGGATCAAACTGGGGCCCACGCATGGTAGGCAGGCACCCTGCTACTGAGCTACAGCTTCACCTTTAAAATTCTTATTTTAAAAATGTCTTTTTCTGTAAGCTTGAAAGAAACTCGATTTGCATGGAATAAATAGCTTTCTCAGAAAAGCTTGAGAAAAACTCCTCAGAGTTTTCAGAACTGCAAAATCATACTTCTAAAATATAAGCTAATTGATTGCATGTGCTCTTTTGATTTTTGATTATCTCTATCCTTTACTATTCATATATTAGGGACAGTCATTCTGAATAACACCTTTTTTGGGGGGGGTCTTTCTGTTTCTTTTACTGTGTAGTAAAGTTTCTTTTATGTAGTAGGAAAATTGTTTTTGTGATAATATAGATAAAATATAGATAGGCCCTAATTAGAAGAAGCTGTTTTTAAATTTCTTATATTCCTTTCTCCCTTTATAACTAACACTAACAAGCCAATAGATGAGATCTATGATTGTTTTAACCCTTTTTCCCCATGAGGTTTTCTTTGTATTGCATATACACTGTGTATATTGAAGTATGGTATATGTAAACATTCTTACACTTGCATAGGTTTATTTGTTGTAGTATTATTTGTCATAGTAAAACAACGGAAGCAAAATAGATGTCTATCAAGCCGGGCATGGTGGCATATGCTTGTAATCCCAGCAGGTCTGGAGGTTGAGACAGGAGGATGGTGTGTTCAAAGCCAGTTTCATCAAAAGGGAGGCTCTAAGCAACTCCATGAGACCCTGTCTCTAAATAAAATACAAAGTAGGGTTGGGTATGTGGCTCAGTGGCTGAGTGCCCCTGAGTTCAATCCCTGGTAACCCCCCGCCCCCCAAAAATGTCTATCAATAGGTTAATGGATAGATAAGTTAGTATACTAGAATATAGCAGCATTCAAGAAAGAATCAAGACTTCCATAGATTGAGTACAATATATATTAATAGTGAAAATAGAATGTTGCGGTACTCTGCACAAACAAAAGTAAATAGATAACATTGATGTACACACATTTATTTCTGTGTGTTTAAATGACTCTAGGAGGACATATAAAGACATTTCGGAATGGCAAATTAAGACAGCAGTGAGAGATACCACTATATACCTATTAGAATTGCTGAAATCCAAAAAGCTGACACTATGAGTTTCCTGACAAGGATTTGAAGCAACAGAGAAGTCACATTCATTAATAGTGGAAATGTAAAATGATACTGCCACTTTGGAAGATAGTTTCAGAAGAAACTATCAGAAGACTGTTTCAGAAGAAACAAGTCTTTCTGAACATTCCAACAGTTGTACTCTTTAATGTGTTAACAATTGATTGTGAAATTATGTATATACACACAATATAAAATTATGTCCACACAAAGACTTGTGAATGTTTATAGCAGCTTCATTCATAATTGTTAATCAGTAGTGATCAAGATGTTCATCATTATTTAAATGGATAACAAAATGTAATGTGTCCATACAATTGAATATTGTTGAGCAATAAAAAGAAAATCACTTATTCAGCCATTAAAAGACATGGATAATTCTTAAAATACATATTGTTAAAATGAAAGATGCCAGTTTGTAAAGGGTACATACTGTTTGATTTCTTTTTTATGAATATCTGGAAAAAGAAAAAACTATAACAAAGATTCTTTAAAAAATTTAGTGGTGGCAAGGGAATGGGTTGAATGGGTAAAGTTTAAGTTTTATTTGAGGCAGGGTCTACCTAGGCAGGCCTCAAATTTGTGATTACAGGGAAATATAGGATTACACCCTGCCTAGCTAGCATATGGGGTTTTTAAGGTGGTAGAACTCTCCATTGTGATACCATAATTATGAATACAGAACACTATGCATTTGTCAGAGCCTGTATAGCTTTATAATACAGTGAATGAATTTTGTTATCTGTAATATGCTGGACATGTATTTCCTTGTTCTGTCCATCTCAGGGCCTAGAAGCAAAGATACCTCAGTAGCAAAAGGCCAAACCTAGTGTTGCAGATTTTCATCTCTAATATCATTCTCTAGTAAAAGGAACCATGTCTTTTTGTAGTATTGGTTAATTTTAGGATTGAGCTAGGAAATATACAAGGTGAGAGTCCAGCAATTTTTAGGTGCTTTAAGTATTCAAAGATTAAAAAACAAAATACCCGCCGCCCCCCCCCCCCCACACACAGTGATAGGGAAATATCAAATGGACACTCAACTGAAATGACCAAGCTTGAAAAAACTTTAAAAACAAAGTAAAATGGGGCTGGGGATGTGGCTCAAGTGGTAGCACGCTCACCTAGCATGCTTGAGGCACTGGGTTAGATTCTCAGCACTACATAAAAATAAAATAAAAGATTTTGTGTCCACCTAAAACTAAAAAATAAAAAAAAATAAGAAAAGTAAAATGATATGAGACTATATCCCAAAGTAGAAAGTAAATGTTGATGAGTCCATATTGATTTAAATGAGCAAATAAATAAATGATCAAATAAATGGGTGAAAACAGATGTGGAAGAATGTAAAATAATTTTATGTAAACTGACTTTCAAGGAAGTACAGCTTAATTTCTTACCCCTTAACTGTGAACTATGTGTAGTAATTTTATTCCAAAGGGTACAGTAAGATAAAGGGAGGAAAAGTTACTTTATAGTGGAGAAACCTAACTAAGGCTACAACAGACAACTGATTAACTTCAGCATCAACAATGATATGTCATGTTAATAATGTATGTTATTTAATGTTAAGTTAATGCATCCTTAATATGAGATGATAAAAATGATGCCTTACTTTTTCTGTCTTCTTCCCCCAAGGTCATAATCCTAGTCTAGTAATGATTAAAAATGCTTGACAAGTCCAAGTGAAGGATCTTTTGGAAAATACCTGATTGGTATTCCTTAGAACTGCTGAAGTCATCAAAACACAAGAGAAGCTAAGAAACTTTCCCAGAAAAGAGAAGCTCGAGTAAAGACATGATGACTGAATATTATATGGTGTCTTGGATGGGCTTCTAGGGCAGAAAATGGTCATTAGACAAAAAATAAGAAAACCTGAATAAAGAGTATACATTTTTATTAGCATATCAATATTGATTTATTATTTGTACCAGACATACTATACAAATACAAGTTGTTAATAAGAAGGGTAACTAGATGTCAGATATATGGTAATTTCCTGTGCTATTTTCATAATTTTTTTTTGTAAATCTAAAACTGACCTTGGAATAAAATTATTTAAACAATAATCAAATGACCTAATATGTATTCACCCACCCACAATATTGGTTTTAGGGCCATAAACTGTTAAGAGAAGTGAAGAGAGTACTACTGAGGTACACAGTAATAACCAAATACAGGGAGCAGGTACTGTAACCATGAATAGAAGCCCTCCATCTTATCTTTTGTAGTGTTCCTCCAGTGCCCTCTATTTTTAATGCCTGATACTGCAGTAGATGGTATAAAAGTAATGTTTCCAGGGTCCAAATCCAGAATCACAAAACAAGACAAATAAGAGTGGATTTGGAGAAAAGGGACATTAGATAATTGGAACACGGTATAGTAAGAATGAATTAAGTTACTCAAAAGAAAATATTTTGATTGAGAAGAAAAGATGCATGGGAAAGACCTCTAGGTAACACTAACATTTAAAAAATATGGTACAGGGAAGGAAAAGGTATCTGAAAGATAAGGAAGAAAATCATGTCGACTGTTAAAGAGAGTTTTAAGAATCTCTATTGCATTTAGCAATGTTGATGTCGTTGATGTATTTGGTGAAGCACCAACCATGCAATTAATATAGATAGAAATGAATAGAATTTATAGAACTGGATGAAATGACCACAAACTGTTTTTCCAAATTACCCTTGACTCTAAAGATGAGACATAGATAGGGTGTAACTAGTATTAACTTAAGAAATAATTGGGGGAAGGGGATGGTATGTTAATTAAAAAAATGTAAACTTCATCAAGGCAAGAACATTTCTATTTTTTTTTATTATTGTATTCCCAGTACCTAAAATAGTTGCAAATATGTTCATTCTGTATTCATTGTATGACTAAGAAATATTTGAGTACTTCTCAATAGGGAAGAGTTGAATAAATGGTATTTCCCAGAAGTATTTTATTGAACAAGATTTCTGAGGCAGAGGATGGCATAATGAAGGACATGTCAAGAGTAGGCATGGTTAAAATATAGCATGGTTAAAATATTATTGTTTTATATCATATCTAATTAGTTTTTAAACTTTGTTTTCATATCTCATATGTATAAACTTAGGTTTGATTGTTTACACTATATTTTTGTTGTTGAAAGCAATATGTAAAACTTTTTTTGTTAGGGAGTTATCTTATTTTGCACTTTTTAAACCACCAGTGATTGACAGTATGTTTAATTTTTCTATTATAAAGTGAAAAGTAAGCCTGCATTTAATGTCATTTTAAAAATCTTTTAATTTAGTCTACAAATAAGAAACCTCGAAAATCTCCAGGAGAGAAGAGCAGAATTGAAGCTGGAGTGAGAGGAACAGGCCGTGGAAGAGCTAATGGGCATCCTCAACAGAATGGTGAAGGGGAGCCTGTCACATTATTTGAAGTGGTGAAACTGGGGAAAAGTGCAATGCAGGTAAATTTAAAGTGTTTTTGTTTGTTGTTTTCTTTTTGTTTCATGCATAAAAAGAGATAGTAAATAACCTATGTGGAATGTCTTAGTGTACATATTGACACTTTTTTTTTTTCCCCTGGGGATACTACAGATTGAACCCAGGGTCATATACTTGCTCAGGACACTCTTCCACTGAATTATATCTTCAGCCCTTATATTCTTGATTATCATGAAACCATAGATTTTATTCTATAAGGTTTTTGATTTGGTTTGGTTTGTAAAGAGCATTGGGAAAGACAGTTTGTTGAATAGTAACATATTCCTTAGATTGTGTTCAATAAGTTGACCGGTATTAATAGGAGATACAAAAGAGGATTTTTATTGCCTTGTTACAGTTTTTAGATGTGATTTTATTGCAGAGTAATTGACAAAAGAAAGGGTGATCTTTTATAACCTTTTTTACTCTCTTTTATCTCTTCTCATTTACTCAAGAGATATCTTAAGTATTTTGTAAGAGCATTATTTTATTAACTTCTTAGTAATTCATTATAATCATAAACCATAATTGTTTTGACGATTCCTTGAGTATGTATTATATTCTTCACTACTATCAAAATTATTAGTCATTATTCATGTATTCATACATATTATTATTCATACATATTCTATGTATCTTTTCATTTTAAAATAATAGAAGTGAAATTATTTGGTTAAAGAATAGTGGGTTTATTTTGTTTTGTCTTGTAGAAGTAATAGGGCTTGAACACAGAGCCTTGCACATGCTAGACAAGTGCTTTACCACTGAGCTATGTCTCTGTCCCTTTTCATTTTAATTTTGAGACAGGGTCTTACCAAGTTGCTGAGGCTGGCCTAGAAGGTGGGATCCTCTAGCCTCAGTCTCCTGATAAGCATGCACCACCATGCTCAGCTAACGGGTTTCTTTCTTTCTTTTTTAAACAGTATAATACAAAAATACCCTATTCCTCTCCAAGGATTTAATCTAGTTTACCTTTCACTAGAAGTATAGCAGAATGCTCACATTTATACTAGTGCTAGCAATTGCATATTTTGTATTTTAAAATTACCTAATAATATGAAAGTTGGTATTTCACTATTTTAATTTGCACTTTTTGGTCACCAAAGATTGATGTTATGTTAAATCTATCTGATAATTGACTGTTTTATTTCATTTTCCCAGTTAGTGTGACAGTCATTTAGGTAATTTATGTAACAATAATTACTTGTGGCACTTACGCAGGTTTTCATTAGTAAAAAAAAAATTTAATCTGTATTTCATTTTCAGTCCATAAAGGAGCTTAGTGTTTATTGCTTTTTATGTATGTTGTCAAATTGATGTGTACAAGAGTCTTGGAATTTATATGCTGAGGGAAGATCATGAAGTAGTGGCATGATTCTAAATGGTAAATACTGAATTCCCAGTTATTTAAAACAAAGGGTGACAATCTGTGAATTATATATGTATAATTTAAAAAGAGATAAAGTGATCTTTAGCCATTAAGCTTGAAAATTTTATCATTATATTTTAATAGAAACATTGGTAAGCTACAGAAATACTAATTTTTGAGATTAACTTTATTGCTTCTCACCTTTATGTAGAAACACAAGTAACAGAAAGATAAAGGGTTTTTATCTACAATTTTAATAATTTCATTTTAATATTTATTTTCATTTTTATGTGAAGCTTTATTGTACCAGATAGTTACATATTGTAATGATAATTTTAATGCATATTCTATTTAAATTGAATGCTAACATTTTTATAAGTATATAAAGCAGGGTTTATTTAAAAAGGGGTAACATCAACTTCTAATATGAATAAAATTTTATCATCTATATATGAAACAAAATACTGACCAATATAAATTATTTTTTCTTTTATCCACATGTTCAATTCTTCATCCTGATTACTTTTCCCTAAGAAAACTGTTTGATACTGTAATTCTTTTACTTAAAATCTTTGCGCCATATTTTCTGACAGATAAGAATTAATAATTAGGACTCTAGAGGCTTCCATAATTTGGTTTTAACCTACTTTTTCAAGTTTTTTTTTTATTCATCTTTTGAAGTCTGCTCTAAACCTTTTTTTAAATTTTTTTTTGTGTTTTATTATTAATATTATATTTTTTCTTACTAGGTATATTCACATTAATCTAAAAACTTATATAATATCGTTTTTCACTTAATAATTTTCTAATAAACTTGTTGCTGAGCACAAAGGGAATGCACATTTAAAAAACATACAAGTGTGTTCCATTGACAGTGGCACAGCAGTTTCACAGTTTATTACATCCTGACAAGATAAAATGATATTTTAGTTAAGTATTAAAAAGAGAAGACAAACAGATATCAGTGTATTCAGAAATAAAGCAAGTATTTCTGTGGTTTATATAGAAGAAAACTACAAAATGATGTTCAGGATTTTACTTAGAATAGAGAAGCACATTCTTACAGCCAAGAATTTGGTACTTGTTTGTTAAAATTGCATTATGAAGAATAGTGGAATAGACTCCGACTTATTTTATGAAGCCGTAGCCTAATATTAGTTTCCATCCCTGAAAAGGAAGCTAAAGAAAGCCACTGATAACTAATGCGAAGGCTTATATTTATGGTGACTATATATTTCAAGTTGTCCTTGAGACTCTTTTTATACTTATCGCCCATGCAGTTATTTATTTATTTAGTTAGTTTTTTAAAAAATAGATGTAGGTGGACAGAATGCTTTCATTTCACTTGTTAATTTTTTTCATGTGGTGTTGAGGATCAAACCTAGTGCCTCACACATGCTAGGTAAGCGCTTTACCACTGAGCTACAGCCCCAGCTCCCACCCATTTAGTTACTTATTAATATAGATCCTTAAATATTCAAAAGGGTCTTAGTTTGGATTATAATTCATATTAAATTCCCATTTTTAAGAAATCAAAGGATGATGGAAGAGAGAAGACATAGTCCTCATAACAAACCCTTGATTGAAATGTCTGGTAATGTGGTGTCAGGGTAAAAACTTCCATTGTTATTTTAAGAAAGGAAGATCTAAGCCCATATTGTTTAATCTGAATCTGCAATGCCAAGCTCAGTAGGAACAGGTAATAAAAACATTAGATGTGGGCTGGGGTTATGGCTCAGTGGTACACTTGCCTTGCATGCGTGAGGCCCTGGGTTTGATCCTTAGCACCATATATAAAAAAAATAAAGGTATTGTGTCCACCTACTACTACAACAACAACAACAACAACAACAAATTAGATGAAGGGCAATGAATAATAAAATACTAGCAGAATGAAAGAAGCAATTCTAATTAAAAAATAGGGCATAAATGAAACAAGAAGGGACAGATTTGAAAACTGATCAGTCTTGAAAGTTGAAAATAAATTTTGAATCATAAAATTCAAGAAGTTAATTTTATTAAAGAAAAATACTACATTAGATGCCTTCAAAAGGAGAATTCAGGAATTAACTTTCATTAAGCATTCATTTAGAAAGTACCCAGAGTAAGAAAAATGTTAAAAAATATCTAAGAGCTGTTTAGAGACTTTGGTATGGATTAGATGGTTTCAAAATAGGGTAGAGGAAGAGATCAGAGGGAATTAAAGAGACAACCATTTTGAAGAAGTAGTTTTACAAAATGTCTAGATAGGGCTGGAGCTGTGGCTCAGCGTACCAGCACACGTGAGGCACTAATAAAACAAAGATATTGTGTCCATCTACAACTTAAACAAAACAAAAAGGCAAAATTTCTAGAAAAATTTCCCTACATCTAATGTTTGTTCTAAGGAGTCTTGAGCTAAAAAAGTGAAAATAGGGGCTGGGGTGGTGGCTCAGTGGTAGAGAGCTTGTCTAACATGTGTGAGGCACTGGGTTCAATTCTTAGCACCACATATAAATAAATGAAATAAATGTCCATTGACAACTAAAAAAATGTTAAAAAAATTTAAAAAGTAAATAATTACACAGCTGCAAGAGTATATTATGAACAGAGAATATTGAGGAAATCTTGAAAGATTTGGTTAAGGATTTGTCCCGTGTTCTCTTGACTACAGTGCAATTAATGTTGAAATATACAATAGAATAAATTCCAATTATATTATACTTGGAAGTATAAAAAGATACTTGTGAAATGTCAGTGTTAGTGAAAGTAATGTTAATGTAAATGATGGGACCAGCTAAAGTACTACTTGAGTAGATGAGTCCTCTTAAGTGTATTAATGTTAAGTGACAGCAGTAGAAGGAAACTAACAAAAGAAAAATGAAAAACCTAAAGTAATTTGGAAGAAAACAATAATGAAAATACAAGTAGAAGTTAAAGAGAAAATGGTAGAGAAGGTCAACTGAATCCAAATATATGAATCTAATAAAATTTTAAGATGTTGAGGTTTTATTTTATTTTAAGAATTCAAAGGTGAGCCAGGTGGAGTGATACATGCCTGTAATCCCAACACTCAGGAGTTCAAGATGGGAGGATCACAAGTTTGAGGCCAGCCTGAACGTAACCCTTTCTGAAAAAAATAAAAAAATAAGAAGGGATGCAGGTGTAGTTCATGGTAAAGCACTCTTGGATTGAGTATACAGTGCTGGGGGAGGGGTGCTGCAAGAATGGTTTAATATTAGAAAATCTTTTGTACTATAATGTACCAAATAATCATATTACAGGAGTAAAAAACCTATACTTATCTGAATTGTTGTAGAGTGTTTAGAAAAATCATTTGATAAAGTAGATCTGACATTCATGATAAACAAACCTTTTGATGAGTTGGGAATACGGCAGTACTTCATATCCTAGTGTAAATTATTTCTCCAAAATGTACAGTGCACATCATGTCATTTTTAACAGTGAAATATAGATGTATTTCCAGGACCTAGCATTATCAGTACTCTACTATACTGGAACCCCAAGCCAATAAATTAAAACAATAATAATTAAGTGGGCTACGACTATATGTCAGTGGCAGAGCGCTTGCCTAGCACATGTGAGGCACTGGGTTTGATCCTTACACCACATAAAAATAAACAAATAAAATAAAGGCATGCTGTCTATAATTAAAAAAAATTAAAATAATAATTATAACAATTAAAAAACGATAGATATAATAATAAAAAAGAGTGATAACAATTGAAACAAAGATGTAAACATATCCTTATTTGTAAAGGAAACAATTATTGTCTATATTGAAATTTCAAGAGAAACTCAAGATATAATGAGCAAAGTTTCTGGATAGGAAATTAACATTAAAAAATGGGTGTACTTCTGTGTAGTAATAATAACCAATTAGAGCAAGTAATCAGAAACAGCATCTTATTTAGTTCAAGTTAGAAATAAAATTTTAAAAGCACCTACAATTTTTTTTTAAAATTCTGGGTAGAATGGTATAAAATAGTGTCTCATACTCATCGATCATATTGAGTCATATAGAAAAGGTCTGACAACACCTATAGGCAATAAGATGTGGAATAGCACCTAGTAGAAGTCCAAATCTATTTAACTACTTTGGAGAAAATTTTATTAACATCAAGGTAAGTTGAATAATCTATTATTCAGTTTTCATTCATTCAGTAAAAATTTAATGAGTTTCTATACTGTAGTAGGTTTACCTCCCCATCTCTTTCTGTTCCCTTTTCCCATTTCTTCCCCCATTTCGTCCACTCCTTTCTGCCCTTTAAAGAAAATCAGTTTTAAAAAAAGACTACTTTAAAAAACAAAAAAACAGTTTTTGTGGTGCTGGGGATAAAACCCAGGGCCTCATGTATGCTAAGCAAGTGCTTTACCACTAAGCCATATCCACAGCCTTTGTAGAGAACATTTTTTTTACATGTTTATAAAAGAGGTCTGTATGAGGAATGTTTATTGCTTCTTTGTAGTGGCCAAAAATTAAAAGTATAAATGTCTGTTACCAAGAAAAATAGTAAATAAAACATGCCATATTCAGATATTTTACTTTTCTATAGCAGTTGGAAGTGAAGTGGTGCTGTAATTGGGAAATAATGAAGGTTCAATTTTAACCTTATGGTAAATTTCAGAAATGCATTTTAGGGAAACAATGCAAGCTGTAGAATGATGTATAATGTATGATAGCACTTAAATATAAGCACATGCATAAGATATTTTAACAACATGTTTTTGATAAGTGTTACTAACAAGAAGATAGGATAAAATTGGACCTTAAAGGTATGTATAGTATGTATGTTTTGCTTCTAATTGAAAAAGAAGCAAAAACAAAACAAAGAAAAAATAAAATATTTTCATCTTTATCTAGTTTATTATTTGAAATAAAAATAGATGTTTCTGAGATGCCTCCCCAAAGGATGGCTTTATGTATTTAGTATATTTGGAAAATGTCCATATTTCATCTCTCTTGGAAGAGACATGGAATGTAAAGGCTTTGATAAGTTTAGTATTAAAGGGCCTAGTGGCATTTCACAAACTCTTGATTCCTACAACTATTTATGATCACTCTGTTTTTTAGTCCTTTCTCCCTATCAGAATTAATCATAATGAATCAGACTTAACTACTTAAGATAATTATTATGCATGCCCTATATTCAAAGATTGTGCCAGATAGTTCTTATATATGCAGAAGTTTAAAAAGAAAGTTCTGCCCTCATGGAACATACCTTATGGAAAACATATTAAAAGGTACTATTAATTCTTTAATAAGAAAGATAAAAACTACTTTAGTTGAAAATACTAAAAATTCACATAGGTCTGCCTAGAGGACAGGATTGTGGAAGTTTTGTCAGAATATGTATGTACATATATATGTATGAATGAATATCTGTATGTATATTTGGTATAATGTTGAGAGCCACAGCTGAAGGGGCCCCAGCATAATAAAAAGTTAAGGGAGTAACAAAACCACCTCCCAATAGAAAACAATGATTTTCAGGGAGAGTAAGCTCGCTATCAAAGACACCCAATTATAAAAGCTTTTTTAATAGTTCCAATTGGTAAGTAATGAAGGTTTAATTTTACAATGTCAGTGATGATGGAGAGGAAATGACAGACTTTATAAATATTAAAGCAATGAAAAGATTCTGAAAGGTAAGAAAGAGGAAGGCATCTGAGGTGATCCCTAGTTGTTTTTAGTATATTCACTGAAAGAAAGTTTGCATGAGTGTAGGCATTTGAAGCTTGGCATGAGATTGTTTGGCCTGAAAATTTTGGCTTTGAAACTTAAGACACTAAATATATGTTCAATTTTGGAACATTCAAGCTATTTATTTAATTGGAATTTTTTGATTATTAGTTATGAATTGGGAAGCACTTGATTGTTAATTCTGTAATCTGTTAGTATTTGCAGTTTGTACCCCAGATATCAACTTTAAAAAGTTCATTTGTTCAACACATATCTATTGAGAGCTGCTTCTTCCAGGGATTGAATTAGGCATAACAGATAGAATATGAAATAAACTTGCCTGACCCTTCATGGACTTGCCAGTTTTTGTAGGAAGAATAAAAAAAATCCATAGTGATCAAATGGTCTATTAATTTATAATTACAAATTATTGGTTAAATTATTGATTAAAGCTAAGCTAACTCCCTTTGATCTTACCGTACTGATGCTATCAGCTTGTGTGAATAAGGAATTGGTGTTAACTGAAAAATGAAGTTTACATAATGAGTGAGACTGTTTGGTCTTCTGTTTGTGCTTGACAATCAACTTTGAAGGTAAAGCTGATTTTGTCCATTTAAGTATGATTGGAAAAAAAAAAAAGATGTCTTAAGAGGGTGGTCTGTGAGTTAGCCATTCATTCTCTCTCCCAGAAGGAGGTAGTTTTGTTCTAGTGTCAAAGAAAAGTATGGACTTTCATAGTGACACTAATTTCTAGTCCCCAACTTAGAAGTGTGTTAGATAACAAATCTCTACATAGCAAATAGAAAGGAATTTGCCCCATTATTTAACGGGGCTTGAATTTACTAGGTGACTACACTAAGGAAAATCAAAAGCAGTGGTGGGTGTATTTAAATCTCACCTGTTCTGTTTTAGCTGACAATTATATAGTAACTTACTGGAAATGTTTGTACTTCTGAAGCATTATTAGAGTGGATAAAAGTGTTTATAATACCTTTTTAAAGTTAATTGATTGAAAGGCCTAAAAATTTCAAGAAGTATTTCAGTGGCTGAAGAACTATAATTATAAAAGAAGCTACTGAGAATTTTGAGAGAACAAATATACTCTTGACTGAAATGAAACTTTATAGCAAAGATGAGCAAAAGACTTTGAAGAATGGAAATACTGCAATGAAGATGAGGAGTAAAACTTATAGAACTAAGAAAATATAAGTACTTGAATAGAATTAATAAATGTAAGAGAGTATAATAAAAGAATGTTTATAGCTGTTAGTGTTAAAATATTAGGTATGAGATTTAAAATCATAAAATGTAAACATTTAGATTCAATTTGAGCATAAATGTGGAAAATTGTAAACAACAGTTGTTTAAATAAGATAGAAGCTTATTTCTCAAATATGTAAAAGATCACAAGTGGAGCTTGGGTTGTAGCTCAGCGGTAGAGTGCTTGCCTTGCATGTGTGAGGCCCTGAGTTCGATCCTCAGCACCACATAAAAATAAATAAATAAAAATAAATGTATTGTGTTCAACTACAACTAAAAAATAAATATATTTCTTTTACCAAAAGGTCACAAGTGATCTTTTCCATGTGGACAGGAAAAGATTGTCAAATTATTGAAATTGTTAATACCTTTATAATCATTGACATACATAATCATAATTTTAGCAGCTAAATATTTAATGTTTAAATGTTTTGAAAAACATTTTGATGTTTTTAAAAAATGGACTTTATGTTTACAGAAGGAAGAAACTAAGGCAAGACATTTAAAAGCAGTGAATTCTGGGTCCTTATTTAAAGCCCTCCGAATATCCTCCTGCCTTCTCTAATTCTCTTTGCTTTGGCCTGAATAAGGGCCCAGTGTTCCTACTATTGGTGAAAAACGGCCATATTACACCTTGACTGTATCATGAACAAGTGTTTATGCTACAACTGTGGTGAAGTGTTGGGGGGAAGTGCTGGTGGTCCTAGCCCCTCACTGGACTTTTGAGGTGAACTACTCCATTCTGGATCCCTTATTTCCTGCTAGAAACAAATGTATGAGTGGGAAGAGTATGATGAACCCTAGAGAACATACCTTTGTGGATATGGATTGCTTGAATAACTCCAACTACAGCAGAAAGGGTATTTGAAAATCCACTAGCACAAACAGGTATCATTTCATTGGTGGGTGAACCTAATGGCATTCACAATGGAAAAGAAAGACCTGACCCTGTGACATAATGCCTTTGCCACAAAACGTTACTGCCCTGATGTTGTGTCTTTAAACATTTCAGGGATGTTGAATGGTCAGTGGCTGTTTTGTGGTGGATACTGGCTATATTCCAAGTACATAGTAGTATACTATGAGCGCCCCACTATCTATATCGAATGGTAACAGAATTTCTCTCAAAAGGCCCTTGGTGAGGTGGGCATTGCTAACTCTGCTGATATTGAGAGGAAAGCTAGGAGGAATCACTCTTCCAGACTGATAGAAGTCTCAATATGTAGTTGTATGGAAGCCCCCTGCTGGTAATCTCAAAAGTGAATCAGAAATCCACAACTATTCTCCATTCCAAAACATTATGAAATATTTGTTAGTTAACTTCAGTGTTGTCATTCTGGTGGTCCTTACGGTCATTGTTGCTGGCATTGTGCTCACCATTAGGAAGAAATTGGGAGGGTACCAAAAGGCAGAGATCAAGGATTAAGGGAGTTGATAATATAATAACCAGGCATTGGCCTATAGTAGGGAGGGTAAACAAGTGTTCAGGATCAGTTCAGGGTGATACTTGATTATTGATTCAAGGCAAGTACTACTTTAACTGTCAACCCAAATTTCTATTCTTCCCTTCTATCCTTCCAGTTCAGTAGTTTGGATCCAGGGTTATTTCTATTTGTAGTCATTTCCCAATCTTTTTGGAAGAGCGGTTTCTAATAGTTCTTCTTTTTGGTCCATAGCCGAGAAACCTGACTCCGGAATTAAGTGAAGCCAGGTTCAAAAGGTCTCCATTTAATGATGTCTTTGAATATGTAAGATAAGTAAATATATGTTGACATTGCATATTGATGGTCACTTCAAAGTGATGCATGAGAAACAGTGTTTCTCTTTCCTAGGTTTAAGTTATCTTTATTAGCTTTGTCTAGTTACAAGTGAAAGGTCTCTTCATCCTGTATTATCTACTCTATTGTGGTCATCTTAAGAAATTTGGCTTTATTTGGACTTTCGTAACGACTCCCATTTTTATTGTGTATGAAACCACCAATTGCTTCTCACTTAAAGGGAAATATTATTTGTTCTGCCTACACACATTTTGTTTTCTTTTGTTTTTGTTTTTATTTTATTTTTACGTGGTGCTGAGGATCAAACCCAGTGCCTCACACTTGCAAGGCAAGTGCTCCACCACTGAGTCCCAGCCCCAGGCCTTGTTGGTTTTTTTGAGAAGAGACTCCAGTTCACCCTCAATGCTATTGATGACTAGCGATATTTATTGTGTAAAAATGCTTGTACATATTTTGTCTTTGTTAAATTTTGTGACTCAATGTAATAAGTCTATTGAAATTTAAACATGAGAAAAGTATAAAGAGAAGGATGAAATTTGAATTAGGGTCAGATTATGCAAAAAGAAACAAAAGCTAACAAAACTTTGGGGAATCTTGATAAGGGGTTGCATCAAATGGAATAATTGGAACTTCCCAAATAGTAATTGGATAAATGACATCTGTATTTTTTATGATCAAATCAAAGCATATTTCTTGGAGTTAATGCCATTTTTAGAAATGTTCTGATATTATAGCCCCTGGCTTCCCCCAAATGATCTTATTTTTGTTTAACAAATATTGTTATTTGTTATTTCTCCTTAGAAGTTCAGCTTGGTTACCTTTAAATTTCTTTCATTTAGATTCCATAGTCATCTCTTGCATGTCTTAAACTGATATTTGGAATTGGTTCAGGATATTTTACAGTAAGTTTGTACCATGTCACTATCACTTAAAGCCAACTCCTACATTATTTGAGAATAAAAGAAAGTAAGTTCTAAATATAAACTGCATTTCTCCCAGTTATTTGGTTTTTAGTTATACAGCTTATTTTTTCTGTTTCTCAAAGATATATGGATAATTATGTATATCTCTTGATTGTATTAACCCTGGTAGACAAATGAGTAGGCAAAGGAAATTATTTTTTGCTATTTGTTGAACAGTGTGTTAAAAATAGTTTATGAGAAAAAATGTTAACAGAAAACTATTTGACACATTTATTTTTTTTTCCCCCTTGGATTTGACTAATCTTTTTCTCTTGCTTTGACCAAATAACATGTGACTAAATGTAGACCAAAAAAAAAAAAAAGTTTTTTTTAGCACTTTAGTTTTGACTTCTCCTTACTTTCATAGAGTGAAATGTATAGTATATACAGAATGTTTTCAGGCAGAAGTTCCAAGCTATTTATTTCATTTCATGGCTATTTGAAAATCATCAAGTGGTAGATTAATATTAAGTGTGAGTTTTTATGCTTTTTACATAATTAGGGAGTATCTTTGAAATTAACTTTGAATATTTTAACTTGTCTCGAATAATTCTAGTAGCTACATGTATAGTAAAACTATGTGCTATTAAAAATAATTAAATCAAATGATTTCTCATTCATGTGAACATCCAATACCAGAGTTAGTGGAAGGCATCTTTTCTTCTTATGACAATTTAAGTATCTAAGCTCCTCCAGTTATTGTTGCTCTTACCTATAAAGCTCACATGTTGTTAACATTCATTTGATGGAAGGTGAAAGACAGTGAAGAAATGGTACCTACTTCTTAGAAGACTATGGTTCCTCTGTTTCAATTCCATTTGATGGAAACTTAGATCAAGACAATGTTACCCCCCCCCCAAAAAAAAAAAAACTTTAAAGATATAAGTAGAGAGAAAGCTCATCCTAGTGTATTTTATTGTTCAGCAAGAAGAATGGATTGTGATTGGTGCCAGAAACTCCTTTCAGGAGTTTTAGTTCTTGGAGAAAACTGGCAGAATTATTTTTTTTATGAATATGTTATCGAGAGTCTCAAATTGCTTGAAACAAGACAAAGTCAAATCTAGCACACATATTCTAAGAAAGTATTTATTAATGTCATGCTGTTTGAAGCATCATTAAACTAGGATGTGAATGTCTCCTAACTGAAAACAGGAAGTACCATCTGAAAAAACATATTCAAGAAAATTAAATGCCTCTTATTCCATATTAAAACTAAAGCCTTCATCCATCTCTCAGGCATGCCTGCCTTGATAGTCTTTGCTAGTTTTTCTCTGTGAGATCTATCATCTTACAACATGGAACTTGATTATACTTAAGTCCTTTTTCCTGTTCATCTTAATCAAATCTCAGCATTATTAATTTACTTTTTATCTGTATTTTAACTGGAATTCTTAAAACTACAAATATTAGAACTAGAGATAATTACAGGGTTACTTTGTGTGATGTGATAGGAAATCACTCACCTGCAATATTTATAGCTTAACATTTACTTGCTGATATTAAGTTTATGACTTCAGATTAACTTGGGTATATTGGATATTATTAATTCCCTTTATTATTTTCCTTAAATAATATTTCCTTAAATTATATTTTCTTAAATCATATTGTATAATTTAGATATTTTGGTCTTAGAAAACATTAAAGAGAACTATTCTATGCTTTTAAAGAGTTTTTACCCCTTTATGACAGCATCTTATCCATTAATAGCAAGATAGGTATATTTTTACTGCACTGGTCTTTCATTGTTTATGTTATCATGCCTACCCATATATCTTAGGTTTGTCTGCTGCAGTATCACTTTCTGGTCATGCAGAGCCAGCTGTTTCACACTGTTTTTCAATACTATATACAATAGCAAATTATTATTCACTTTTTAGATACTGATAGGATTTTTTTAAGTTGCTATTTTAAAATTCTTTTAGAATATAAAAATTATTAGAAATAATTCTTTTAGAATTATTTGATTTATAAAATATTTCTGGTATTTAAACTCTTTATAATTCCAGAAAGAATTGTTCAATATTGTATTAACATGAAGGAGAAAAAAATAACTAGGATAAGTTAAATTTATCCAGCTTTTATGCAACTTGAGAAGAAATTGTAGATAGCCTTCCATTTGTCTTTGAAGCCAACTGCAATGCAAGGCAGTTGAGAGTACTGGCAGGAGTTTTAAAGGATGTACTATGGGATTTAGTACATACTTTACCTGACTTAATTATTGACAGCACCCTTTTTTATCTTATAAAAGTGTCCTAGTTTGTATAATAAATTGTAATGACACCCACTAAGTAGGTAAGGAGATGAAACAAGATACAGAAAGACTTTACAGAACCAAAGTTCTTGAGGCTGTAGATATAAAGTGTTATGGGATAAATGGACAGAGGCATGAGATTATACCAGGTAGTGTTGAAATTTATGATTTCAAAGATGTAATAGTTCCTAGATGTGTACCATGTAGATGTAAAAATTTTGATGATTTTTGGATCTACAAAAGTAAAAATGGTGGATCTATAGATACAGGATGTATCTTTAATAATACCAGAATGCCTCAGGTTGAAGGCTTGTGCCACTGTGCCCAATGATACCATTATATTTTATAATCAATGAGGCCATATGAAGAAACACAGCTATTGAGAATTGTTCAGCAAATTCTCAAGTACATGTAAAAATAAAATTCAGTAATAAAATCCGTTTTACTTTTTGTTTATATTTACTATTATTGGCAACTGTTTACTCATCTTTCAAATTACTTTTTGAGATTGCTGGTTTGTGAAATATAAACATATTGGAATATTGAATATAAACATATTGGAATCACTAATTTATATAATCCAAACTTGAAGTCTGACATTATACCATTAGGAACTACCAGATGACCTTTTGTATTCCTTTTTCCATTATCATCTCCCATTGGTAGGTCTCTGAAAAACAGGTGGTTAAAGTTAATTCTTATTTAAAAGCATCTATTCATTGTGAGGCAAACTCCCTCTACTCTGCTTAAAATATGGTGATCCTGTCCCATTCAAGTTAAATACATGAACATCCCATTCTAGTATGATATATACACTTATTGTAGTTTATATCCTTCTTTTTTTCTCCCCTCTTAAAATTTTTTTTAAATGTTTTTGTTTCAGGAACTATGTCAAGTACTTTTATGTCTACCACCTTTGACAGTAAAATACATATTACCAGAACTAAATGAATTTGCTAAGAACATATAACAAATAATTTCCTTGTGTGGATGTATAATTTAAAGAACAGTATTTATTGATTTTCAGTTTAGCTTCTATATACTTTTCTCAACCCAGATAGAATTTTTATTCTTTTAAAAATGTTTCTATTAATGCATTATAGTTATGCTAATATTGGAATTTGTTTGGATATGAGCATACATGTATGGAATATTATTATCTCCATTTCAGTCCCCAGTACTTTCTCTTTATCACCCTCCCTCCCTCCCTTTCCTCACTCCCTTTCTGTACTCTACTGGTTTCCTTCTGTTCATTTACTGGTTTCTTAATTGGTGCTTTATTTATTCACACAAAGATGAACTCACTGTGTTATATTCATGTGTGTGCATAACATAATTTG
This sequence comes from Urocitellus parryii, assembly GCF_045843805.1. NCBI lineage: Eukaryota > Metazoa > Chordata > Mammalia > Rodentia > Sciuridae > Urocitellus > Urocitellus parryii. The sequence continues at coordinate 100,779,887 of NC_135532.1, read as the reverse complement.
GTCATTTTCATTCTGCATTTCCTCCCCTATTCTCCTTCTTTAACCACTTCCCTTACTCCCCTGATCTCCCTTCTGTTTTCATGGGAACACCCTCACCTCCTTTAAACTTATCTTCGTCTAACTTTTGCATATGAGAGAAAATATTCATTCTTGATTTTCTGAGTCTAGCTTATGTCAGTTATCATGATGTTCTCTAGTTCTGTCCATTTATCAAATGACATAATTTTATTTCTTTATGGTTGAGTAGAACTGTATTGTTTTATATATACAAATATACCACATTTTCTCCATCCATTCATCTTTTGACAAGCACTTGAGCTTGTTCAATAACTTGGTTATTGTGGATTACACTGCTATAAACATCGATGAGCCTGTGTCACTATAGTATGATGATCTAGTTCTTTAGGATAAATACCAAGGAGTGGGATAGCTGGGTCATATGGTGGTTCTATTCCTAGTCTTTTGAGTAACTCCATACTGCTTTTCAGAGAGGTTGTACTAATTTACAGTCCCCACATCCCCACCAGCATTTATTTGTATTCTTGATAATTGCTATTCTAACTTGTATGATCATCAGTGTAGATTCAATTTGAATTTCTCTGATTGTTAGGGATATTGAAACTTTTGTGTATTTGTTGGCCATTTGTATTTCTTCTTTTGAGAAATGTCTTCTGCCCCTTTATAGAACCAGTTATTTCTTTTATTGATGTTAAGGTTTTGAGTTCTTTATATATTCTGGATGTTAATACCCTGTTGGAGGAGCAGCTGGCAGAGATCCTCTCCCATTCTGTATGCTCTTTCTTCACAGTCATAATTGTTTTCTTTGCTATGCCTAAGCTTTTAAGTTTCCTGCTGTCCCACTTATTGGTTCTTGTTTTTTTGAGCTGTAGGGTTCTTGTTAAGTAAGTTGGTGCCTGCACCAGTGTGTTATAGTGTTGAGCCTGTTCCCTCTAGTTTTATGTTTCTGGCTTAATTCCTGGGCTTTTGATCCACTTGAAGTTGACTTTTGTACAGGGTGAGAAGCAGTAATCTAGTTTCGTTCTTCTGTATATGGATATCCAGTTTTCCCATTACCATTTGTTTAAAAGACTATCTTTTCTTTTTTATCTTTCTTAAGATATCATCAGTTTAATTCTTACAAGTTAGATTTTTATATGGGAGAAATCTAAACACTTCTGAAATTTAGAATCACCAAACAGTAGTCCTCAGAGGCTTCAACTGGCTAAATGACATTTCACAAGGAAAGTGGTAGAAATGCTCGGAGGCCACATCCCCTGTCCTACCTGCCAGTGACCTTCCCTCCTGTCTGCACAGCCTTGAGTGAGGAAGCAAGTCCCACCCACACAGCCAAAGACACCTACAGTGACAGATCATCTCCCCAGTAACACCAGTTCTGGGCATGTGGGGAAAGACTTCTGGCTTTACTACTTTCCCTTTCCTGAGACACTAGGCACAGCTTGTAAGACACCTGGTTCTAAAATGTGAAGGGCAGTCAATCACAGATGTGTTATCTACTGGACACAATTGAAAGCCTGGAACCAACCACTCAAAAGACCTCCTGGTATGTACAGGGACTGAAGATAGTGCCTCAGGTGTTTCTTATAACTGGCAGGGAATGCTATTGGGATGGTCCTCATCTGAATGTAGGCAGTCATTTTCTGACTGGTTCCCTGTGGGCCTCCTTAAATGAGTCACAGTCTGTGTACTCCCTGAAGTGAAATGGCAGAAAACTCCCGACACCCTTAGCACTAGGCAAGGTATGGAAAATAGGAGAACAAGCCTGCACTGTGATCACCACACCCCGATAACACAGCCTGTGTAGCCAGGAAACTGTCCTTGAATGGGGACAAATCACAAAAACAACACAAGAGTGGTAGGTGTATGTTGAATGCACAGACCAGCCCCAGGAGCAGGAAAAACAAACTATCGAGTTTCCGAACTATGTTTCCGTTTCCTACTTGATTTTTTTTTTTAACCAAAACTCAATTTTCATTTAGATATTAGGTTTTAATAGTTAAATTGCAAAGTAGAAAAATAAATGCACACACTGTCCTCGAAAGTGCTAGAAATCTTCCCTACTGGGGACATCAGTGGGTCTCCAGTCTCACCCACACCTGTGCATACTTCATGGCCCATTCACTAATATGCAACTGGAAAATCCCAAACAAGAACAAAATTAAGTTTTGTGTGAGCTTGTCGGTTGACAGTGACCGAAGGACTGTTCATTGGGCTCAGCACCAGGGGAAATACAATCCATGAGAACAGGCCATCTCTTCACCTACAGTTGGCAGCACAGGATAGTTAATAAGATGCAAGAATCAGTGGTGGCTTTCACTTAGATCACCTGCATCAGAATTATACTCATAAAGTATGAACTTTTTAATGGGATCTGGCAGAGGCAGGAGGGAATCAAATGAAGTCAGTGTTTTCCAAAAACTCTTCTTTCAGCCACATACAAACTCCTCCATGGGTGTTTGGGCTGCACCTTTGACCCCAACCCCAGTGATGGCCTGTTTGCCCTCCTGGAAACCCCAGCTAGAGAGTGCTCGGCTCCTATCTTTTCTTTAATGTATAATTTTGGCATCTTGTCAAGTATCCAGTGATTCTCTGTGGATTTGTCTTTGTTTCTTCTATTCCATTAGTCTTCATGTCTCCCTTGATGCCAGTATCATGTTGTGTTTGTTACTATGGCTCTATAGTATAATAGTATAATTTGAGAAGCAAATATTATGATGCCTCCAACCTCATTCTTAGGATTGCTTTGGCTATTCTGGGTCTTTTACTCTTTCAAATGAATTTTAGTACTGTTTTCTTACATTTAAACAGTGTTATTGGCATTTTAATGTTATTGAATCTGTAGATTGCTTTTGAAAATATGGTCATTTTAATAGTATTAATCATTCCTAGGAGAATTAATACATAATCGGTGATATTTATTTTACTTCTGATGTAGTAATTGCAACACAGTTGTTTCCATCATGTAAAGCCTTATTCATTTTCATTTTTTGGTGTTTTATAATTTTTATTGTTAGAGTTCTATCATCTCCTGAGTTAGATTTATTCTTGTTTATTTTTCAATTGAATGAAATGATTTTTTGATTTCTTTTTTGGCAGATTTATTATGGGGCTATAGGAAAGCTACTGATTTTTGTGTGTTCATCTTGTGTGCTACTTCTTTTGAGTGTTTTTTTAAATCAGATCTACAAGTCTTCTGCTGGAGATTTTTGTGTCCTCTTTGTATAGAATCAGGTCATCAGTCAGCAGAGATAATTTGACTACTACTTTTCCTATTTTTCTTTAGAAGTTTTCTAATGTTGCCTGGTTGCTCTGGCTGGTATTTCAACAACTGTAATGAATAGGAGTGATCAGAGTAAATAACCTTTCATTGTGTCTGATTTTAGAGGAAATGCTTTCAGTTTTTCTCTCTTTAATATGAGGTTGACTTTGGGTTTGTTGCATATAGCCTTCATCATGTTGAGGTATGTTTTTTCTATCCCTGGTTTCTCCTGTGTTTCTAACATGAATGAGTGCTGAATATTTTCAGATCCTTTATTTTTTTTGTATCTATTGAGGGAATGTATTCTTAATTCTATTTATGGTATGAATTATATTTTTTACTTGTGTATATTAAACCAACCTTGCATCCCTGAGATTAATCCAGCTATTCATATTGTCTACTCTTGTTAATGTGTTTTTGAATGTGGTTTGCCAACATTTTATTAAGGATTTTTGCGTATATGTTGATTTAGTATATTGGTCTGTACTTTTCTTTCCTTGATGTGTTTTTGTTGTTGTTGTTTTTTGGTCTTTGTTTCAGAGTAACACTGGTTTCATAAATGAGTTACAGATTGATTCCTACCTTTCTATTTCTCAGAATAATTTGAGAAGATTGGTGTTAATGGTTCTTTTCTGGGGGCGGTATGTGCACTTCTTTGTAGTAAATTTTGAAGGAGGTGTATGTGGTTTTTATTTTTTTTAAGTTGTTAGTGGCCCTTTTAATTTTTTATTGATACATGCTAGGCAAGCTCTCTGCCACTGAGCCACAATTCCAGCCCTGGTGTTAATGCTTCTTAAAGGCCTGGTAAAACTGCCAAGAATCCATCTGGTCTTGGGGTTGTCTTCCTTGGAAGGCCCCCCTTTTTTTCTTTTTATTTGGTATTATGGATTAACTCAGGGGTACTCAACCACTAAGCCACATCCCCAGCCCTTTTTTGTATATTTTTTTTAGAGACAGAATCTCACTGAGTTGCTTAGTACCTTGCCATTGCTGAGGCTGACTTTGAACTCACAATTCTCCTGTCTCAGCCTCCCAGGTCGCTGGGATTATAGACCTGTGCCACTGCGTCTGGCTTCTTAGAAGGCTTTTAATTAATGCTTCAGTCTCATTGCTTGCCATTGATCTGTTTAGATTTTCTATTTCCTCATGGTTTAATTTTGGCAGATGATATATCTAGAAATTCATTAATATCTTCTTGGTTTTCCTGTTTATTAGAATATGAATTTTCAAAATAGTCTAATGATCATGTGGATATCAACAGTGTCTCTGTTGATATCTCCTTTGCTATCTCTAATTTTGTTGATTTGGGTCTTCTCTCTTTTTGATAGTTTGACTAGGGGTTTCTCAATCTTATCTTTTGAAAGAATCTGCTCTTGGTTTCATTGATTTGTTGAATTTTTTTATTCTTAATTTCATTAATATTAGCTCTGATCTAAATTATTTTCTTCTACTGGCTTTAAAATTGTTAAAATGTTGGCAATGAATACTATAAGCTTCCTTCTTAATCCTGCCTTTATGGTATCCCAGAGATTTGGGTGTGTTGTATTGCTGTTCTAATTTGATTCTAGTATTTTTCCTTGTCTTACTTTTTCAATGATTCATTCTTTATTTAAGAGAGTATTGTTCAATCTCCATGTATTTATGTGGTATCCATATGTTTTCTGACTTCCATTTATTATGATATTATAAGTCATGAGATAAAATTGATTTTTTTTTGGTGTGGGGTATGTGCTAAGACTTGCTTTGTGCCTTTAAAATAAGATCTGTTTTGGGAAAGATTCCATAAGTTGCTAAGAAGAAATTGTAGTCAGCTGATGTTGGTTGAAATATTCTACAGATGATAAGCCATTTGGCTTATCATATTATTTATGTCAGAAATGTATTTATTGATTATATGTCTGGAAAAATCTGTTTTTGGAGGGGTGGGTTGGAATCAGCAAGTATTAATCATACTCTGTAAATTCATGAAATATTTATTTCATGTAGTAAGGTGTATTTACATTTGAGGTAGAAATATTTGTAATTGTTATATTTTCTTGTTGGATTTTTCCCTTTAACAGTATGTGCTTGATTTTCTTGTGATTAAGTTTTGCCTAAAAATTTTTTTGTTAGATATAGCGTCTCCTTTTTTTTTTTTGAGAGAGAGAGGGAGATAATTTTTAATATTTATTTATTTTTTAGTTTTCGGTGGATACAACATCTTTGTTTGTATGTGGTGCTGAGGATCCAACCTGGGCCGCATGCATGCCAGGCGAGCGCGCTACCGCTTGAGCCACATCCCCAGCCCCTTGTTTTGTTTTTTTAAAGCTCCATTTGTAGAGAACATTTTTTTCTGTCCTTTAGCTTGCAGTTGGTGTATATCTTTGCCTATAATAAGATGAGTGCCTTGGAAATTGCATGTGTTTGATGTTAGTTTTTTTGTTTGTTTGTTTTCATTTTTGTTGTTTTCTCCTTGTAGTACTGGGGATGGAATCCAGGGCCTTGTGCATGCAAGGCAAGCACTCTACCACTGAGCCATGTCCCCAGCACTGAGTGTGATTTTTTTTTTATTATTATTATTATTCAATGAGTCAGCTTTTTAATTATAGAGTTTAGACTGTTTACATCAGAGTTACTATGGTAAGATATTTATTATTTCCAATCTTTTTATTTTGTTTTATAGTTTTAATTCATTATTGAGTTTAATTTGCTTAATTGCTCTTCTGGAGAACTATACATTTGAAAGTTCTGGGGCTTGTTTATGATTTCTCTCTGTGTAGTATTTCTTTAAATAATTTCTGTAGTGTATGTTTAATGGTCATGAATTTTTAAATTTTATCCTTATGATGAAAAGTTTTTATTTTATCTTTGATTTTAAATGATAGCTTTGTTAGATAATCTAATAACCTTTGTTGGCAGTTGTTTTCTCAGTATTTCATTCATATCTTGTTTTTTGGAATCTCAGTTGAGAAATCTGAAGCAACTCTTTCTGTTCTACTTGTGTCATCTGATGTTTTTCTTTTTTGTGTTTTAATAATAATAGTCTTCTATTATTATCTGTATTAGACATTTTGATTATGACATGGCTTCGAAAGATTAATTTTTTATCTTGGCTATTTAATGTTCTATATGCCACAATATGTGAATGTGCATCTCATTTCTAAGGTTTGGAAAGTTTTGGGGTATTATTTCATTGCAAAGGTTCTTAATGCCATTAAACGTGTTTATCTCTGCTCTTTCTATCCCAATGACTTCATTATGACCGTGAAGTTTTGTTTCTTAAATCTTGTTCCCAAGTTGTTATATATTTTCATCATGTTCTTTCCTTACCTTAGATATGTGTCTCTTAAATGCTCCAGCTTAAACTCACTGTCAAGTTTCAAGGTTCTGTTTTCTCCATAGTCCAGTTTGTTGATGATAATTTTCAAGTGATTTTTTTTAATTCAATTTCATTTTGTCTTTCATTTTCAGAAGTTCTGATTGGTGTGTCTTCAAACTCTATATTTCTTTAAGTGGTCATTCAATTCTTGTAATTGCTCTCTTAATTTCATTTCTTAATTAGTTTCCCACATCTTCTTTTACTCATTTATCACTTTAATAATCAATTTTTAAAAGCTTTTCTTTGGAATTTTATCCCCTTCTCTGGTTGTGTATCCTTTGTTGAACGGTAGTAAGTTTTGGGGGAAGACTTTTTTCCTGTTTACTCATGTTTGCAGAGGTCTTGTATTTGCACATCTATTGAGATGAATTCTTCTTCCTCTCCTGTGGATATCCTATGGAGTGTAGTTGTAGATTTTCTTGGTATCTTCAACACATAAGCTCGGTGTAATTCAGTTGTTTGTTTCATCTGCCATTATCTTCCAGTTTGGTGCTGTAGAACTGCTAAATTAATTCATTCTTGTAGAGCTGCTATAATACTATGGGCTTTTTACATCCTTCTTTTTGGAGTCTTTCTCTTATATGTTGTAGGGGTAGGGGCCTGATGCTCTCTTTATTTGTTGGTACCTGGGATTTAGTCTTTGATTTGACATATTTGTCTACCCTATTCTATGTGTTAAAATATGGTTGAAGTTTAATTTGGATTGGTTTATGTATGGAGGAAGATGTGCTGTCATGTTCCTGAATTGTGGGTGTATTTCAGTCTCAGAGTCTCTACTCTGTGAACCTGTAGTGTACCAGACACTTCCTAGCCCTTCTCAAAGGTAGGAGAAACAAGCAAAAGCAACAATCATAGTGATCAATATTCAACATAAAGATAAGTGTACATTGTCTACTGTGGCATGTACACTTTTAATTATTGCAAAAAGAGGAAGGGCAGGGTTAGCATTTAATAACAGCAATAATAACCAATAACTATGAACCAGATCTTGCATCTCCCAGTATGAATAACTTGAGAACAATATGAATGATGAGGTAATAATCATATAAATTATTGTTAAAGACAGTATAATTATAATTCATTAAGAACAAAGAAAATAGGGACAATGTAAACAAAAGTTTAAAATACTCAAAAGTCGAATAGGGGTACAATAGGAGAGAAGAGATATCAACTGATGGCTGTAAAGGAGGAGGAATAAAAGGGAACCGAAAGAAATAAATAACAAGAAAAAGAGAGAATAAGCAAACTTGGCTGTTAAAGAGGGAAGAAAGGAGAGAAGGAATAATAAGGACCAGAACTAAAAGTCAAACCAAAACACACAAACAAAAAACTTTACTCCTCTACCATCATAACAAGGTGGAATAACCTAGTTTGAGGGAAAAAAAAGTAGAAAAATTATAAAGGAAGAAGTGGAAAAGTGATAAAAATGAAGAGAAAAAAATAGGAAAGTGTGTATCTGTGTGTCCATGTGTCATTCAACACAACTAGAACATACACTCCCAGAAGAACATGTACTTTGACACTCATGCTCAATTCAAAAAGGAGAAAAAAAGGAAGAAAAAGAATTCTGTTTCTTCACTAATTTAGTCTTTCTTCTTGTGTTGCCCTTCCCCTCCACAGTAGGCCAATGCCATGCCTTTTTGGCTGCATTCCACATGTGTTCTTTCCTATCCTTTGTTTAGAACATCTGAATTTCTGTTTCTTTGATTCTAATATTAATATTAGGTGAATCCCTTGTGTCACCCTCCTTGCTGGGAAGCAATGTTGTGCTGCTTGAATCCCCAGTCACAATATCTGGATATTACACCCTTCCTCTACTTTGTCATCTTTCACCTCTAATTAGTGATAGTGATTTTAAATGTTAATTTGATGTTAATATTACCTCCTCAGCCTTTTGGTAAGTTACCAAGTATTTATTGATTCACATTTTTTTAAGGTATAGTTGGACACAATGCCTTTATTTTATTTACTTATTTTTATGTGGTGCTGAGGAACGAACCCAGGGCCTTGCACGTGTTATGCAAGTATGCTCTATCTCTGAGCTATAACCCCACATGTTTTTTATAAACAGAATTTTATCTTATCTAAATAATACGTGTATATGATTTTTAAAAATAAAACAATATTTTGATCAACATCAACCCACTATCCTGCCCTCTTCACCTGCAGTCCTCCTGCTTAGAGGAATTCTTTTATTTCTTTAAACTATCCCCCAGTATTACATGATTATTTACTGCATTTTGGTGAGGGGCAGGTAGTGCTTGGAGCCCAGGACCTTATGTATGCTGGTACATACATACCCTAACTTACTCCTCCTTTTGACAACATCATGATAATATTTTTGGTGAACAAAAAGTATATCTAATTCTTTTGTAACACATATGCAATATAGAGAGGGTAAGATTTTCCCCTACTTCAAAGTCAGTTGTTTGTGGCCATTGTTAGTAAATTACTGGATATTCAATGATTTGGAACATGTCCTAAAAATATGTGAAATTTTGTGGAATATAAAGACAATAAATATATATCTATGGAGTATTGTGGAGGACAGACTCAAGTGTGCCTCCTTCTGAGCATCATCTACTGATATTCATCTTTTTGTGTTGTCCTCTTGAGTAGGTTAAAGCCTGTTACTTGCTTTTAAACAACCAACATAATATAGCAAAGATGATAGGGCAATTCTGATTACTAATGTTGTGAAAAAATTTTCTGCTAATCTGCTTTCTCTAGGGATTCTCCTTGCTGGCTTGATAATGTGAAAATATTGGAGAAGTGTATATGACACAGAACCATGGATAATTTCTTGGCCCTTAGGGGCCCTTCTTTAGCCATGAGTGGGCAGAATATCAGTGGCTTCGATTCTATAACAACTGAGAAATTAATTCTGCCTTTGACCTTAGCGAACTTATAAATTGATTCTTTCCCAGTTGAGCACCCAAATAAGAATGCAGAGAATGCAATGCAGCAAACAACTTTTTGTGTCCCCACCCATGTCTCTGTCTCTGCATCTTTCTCTCCCCCTCCATACTGTGAGTTTTTTTTTTTAACTCATTCTAGATTTAAAAAAAAAAAAAAAACTGTATTGAGTGATTTCTCCTAATTGGAGTAAAAGGCCTGTGATGAGATTTTGAAGTTTCCCCAAGGATGTAGTATTACTTCTAATTTATTTTCTTGGTAGGGAAAGGAATTTTCATTACATGTCCTTTAGCTATTCTTTCCATAATGACCCTTTTCCCATGGATCAGTAAAGCTGATGTGGGGATTCTGACATTTTCAAGTATGTCTTTTGCAACTATATATTCAGAACTGAGGAAATAACCACAGAATGTGTCTATGGTTTGGGGTTCAAGTTCATTGGATTTGAATTATAATTCCATCAATCATCCAGCTAAGTCCGTAATTTAACTAGTTGATCACAATGGCATTTTTTTTTTTTATTTTTTCACAATGGCATTTTGAATCTCCAATTCAGACAGTGTCTCTTAATACATGAAAGGTCCTAATGTTTGCTTTTTAACAATGCATAGTACCTCTAATTAATGGCTATAAATTCTTTGAGGGAAGGATTAGAGGAAGATATATGGCATGTAATTGTAGCTGTTGTGCTGGGGTCCTTCTTCAAGATACCTGGTCTCAGTCATAGTAGAATCTGTGAATTGACCTAGATCTGAAAACTATGAGAGGTTGTAACTCTTCACTGTTGTCTCCTAAGTCCTGATTCTAGCTACTAGACCTAGAATTTCTCTTGTTATATAATATATACAGTACTCTAGACTGCTCGCCTATTTTGTTACTAGGGGCATTGTTAATTATCTATTGTTGAAGATGTTTGTATAATGACATAATAATTATGTGTGTGTGTGTGTGTGTGTGTGTGTATGTTGCTCTTTAGAGATTATATGTCCACTTTGTTTTTGATGATTAAGTATGGCCAGTTGGAATGTTTTCCATTGGAATTCCATTATCTCCATTGAAATCTAGAAACTCTTCTTAATGACCATATCTCATGTAGTCATACCTGGCTTTAAAAAAAAAAAAAGAAAAAAGAATAACCACAGAGCTTTATAAAGATGTATATGTATTTCCTTCCTTCACTAATAACAGTTTTCATTGTTTTTGGTCCCTCTCATAGAGCATAGAGGGGAGTAGGAGCGTACATATGCAGTTTGTACATGATACATCAAATCCAGCATTCCTAATTCTCTAAATCATTGATCTGTGTCAGTGCAGGGAAGCTCTGGCATCTCAACTGTTACATCCACTTCCAGTGCACCAACTAGATAATATAGCCTTTACCAGCTACACGAACTACTGCATTAAATCTGGAATTTTTAGTAAGCACATTAATATTAATGAAATTAGCATGATGTACTGTTATATTCTACCCTTTGTGGTCAGATATGTTTAGAATCTACTCCCACATGTGTTCCTCAGTTATCTTCTGTGTTTGTAAAGTATTTATTTCTTCCTGGATTACCAATATATACTTTTCCTCTTAGAACACGCTGATTTGAACTCAATTAAGGATCAAGTGTCAACAAGAGCTGGATTACATCTGCTCATATAAACAGAATTTTCAAGCCAAGAAAGGCCCATCTTCTCAGACACTGGAAAGGAACTTTACTCCATTGGTGTGGGAGGCTCAAAATTACTTGGGAATGAGGGAGAGTTGTTTACAAAGGTTAGTTTCATCTGAAATGAAACAAAATTCTTTGTTCCATGTTTCAGGATCCCATTCTTTGCCAATGCAGGTCATAATTTTCTAGATGGGAGAATTTGGTGAGACTGAATCAATTACTCAATAAAAATTTTAGGAGTTGGGGATTTAGCTCAGTGGCAGAGCCCTGAGTTTAGTCCTCGGCCCTAGGGGAAATTTTTTTTTTTTTCCAGCTTGATTTTTCAGCAGTTTTAAACCCCATAACTATAAAGGAGGAAAAGATTCTTCTAAGACAATCATGGAAGTTCTTTGATTCTCACATTGTGATTTAGGCTGAGATTTAAGGAACTTGAGCTTGTCATTTGCTCTCTGTAAATCCTGTAATGTACTTAGTGGGATCTATGTTATACTATTGCCCTAACACTTGTTATTACTGCCATAATATTCAGCTACACTAGCCACTAAGCTCCCAAGGTATGTGCTTGAGTGGGCAGTTCATTACAACCAACCACAGATGACAACTTGGTTAACACTTTTTTTGTGGTATGAGGGATTGAATTCAGGAGCACTGAACTACTGAGCCACATTCTCAGCCCTATTTTGTATTTTAGAGACAAGGTCTTACTGAATTGTTTAGCGCCTCACTTCTGCTGAGGAGATCCTCCTGTCTCATCCTCTGGAGCTACTGGGATTACAGGCATGCGCCATGGCACCTGGCTTTGGTTAATTTTTGAAGTTACTATTTCTATACTAGCATTCTGTTTTCCCTAGCAAGAAGCATAGTCTTGTCTTTAACCCCAAGGGTATGACTCAACTCCTCAAATCTTATTTCTACTGTTTTATATCCTGGAAATAATTATCAGTTTGAATTTAGTAAGGAGCCAGTCATTTGAGTTAGTAAAACTTATTGTAACTAATCACTAAGTTATAGAGGAATAACTTTATATATAAAAATAAAGATAATTCTAAAAGGCTTGAAGCACCTTTCTCAAGGAAAGTCAAACTTGAAAGGAGGAACCTCTGCTCCTTCATGGTGAATTTCCAACTCTGTTGGGAAAAGATGAATTGCAGTTCCTTGGATGGTAGATTGCACTAGGTTGCCTTGGCAAAACTGGGTTGCATTTGCTGGGCAATAGGAAACAACACTTGAGGTAGTACACTTGTTAAAAATAGTAGATAGTTGTAGAGAGATGGGATACTTGCTGCCATCATGAGACCTGGAACATACCAGTGACCATGTTCATGGGATATCAAACAGATAATCATCAGGGCTGAAGTTATAGCTCAGTGGTAAAGCACTTGCATGCATGAGGCCCTGAGTTCAATCCTCAACACTATATAAAATAAATAAATAAAAATAAAGATATAGTGTCCATCTACTAATCTATCTATCCATCTGTCTGCACACACACATTTTTTTAAAGGATAATCATCAGTCTCAGGCTAGGCAGAAGGTCAGTGAAGGACTGTATACTTATGGCACAAGACTGAGGTAGACCACTGTAGTATTTCCTTATATATACTCCTCCTGGATAGACCATGCAGCAAGAGCAAAAAAAAAAGAAAAACTCAGCATACCAGAACCAGGAAGAGAAGTTTTTTTCCTTTTCTACTATCCTCTCGAAATTATACTGATAAAATTTATATACTTCTTAATGTAAAGGGAAAATGTCCATTATAACAGAACTGATACTGAAGGATAATTTTGGAACTGAAAAGCAGTAGATTGATAATAAATTCTAGAGGCTTTCCTTATATGTCTAGCATTTCTTGGCTATTTGTTTAAAGGTATTGATTGCTGATTGGGTGATCCCTAAGAATAGTTTATAAACATTTTATCTGATTTATTTTTGGTCCTCAATGTTGTAAGGTTTTTACTTTTTCCTTGGAATTAATGAATTTTACCTGGGTATGTTTAGAGTTATGATTTTCCAATTAATTCTGGCTGTAACTAGATGAATCTTGTATATGTTCAGATTTAAATCTTTCATTGATCAGGGTATTCCTTTTAAAATGATTAATTTATTTTTCTTCCTTTCTTCTTTTTTTTTTTTCTAATTCTCAAATAGTTAGATCTGCTAAATGCATCTGCCAAATCTTTCACTCCTTTATTCATGAATTCTTTGTATTTTTGTTTTATGTGTTGTCAATCCTCCACCCACTTACACAAGTTTCATGCCATTACATTTGTTCTTGGTGATTATTCTTTCATTTCAGGGCATATTTAAATTGGAAATTCATATTTTCTTAAACTTCTTTTTTTTAAACTTCCAGTCATTGTTTCTATGCTTTAATTTCCTCATCAGTTTCATATACAATTGATTTGCTTTTTCACTTCTTGATTACTGAGTCTTTTAGGCACATTATTTTGTTTTGATTCCTTAAGGAGTCATATTGTCAAATTACCAGGGCCTTTTAACTGACCCAAAAACATATGTAGTGAATGTTGCTGTAGTCTCTATTCCTGTATCATTCTAATCAATTCTGTTAATTGGTGCTTTCCCACCTAGTCTTAGGAGTGGGAAGCAACTAATTCATCCTGTTAACCTGTGGTTTCTTTTGGGCTAAGAACTTGCAGTAGGCTTTAGTACCGCACATCTCAGGAATTCTTCTATTCTAAAGAAGATTCAGCAATCTCTGAATATGCCACTTTTTAAAGAAATGTCAACAAGAAATTCTTGTCTTTCCCTGAACATTCTTGGCTGAGAAGAAATCTTCATTTTGTGCTATTTCTCTTCTCTAGAGATCCTTGTAGAACCCATATCTTTGCTTGCATCCTCCTTGTTCATTGTAGTTACGTTGTTCTGAATGGGAATGTGATGAGAAGAGCATCAAAAATGGAAATTCAGGTTGTCATTTTGCCAAAATGCCTCTGATGAGACCTGTGAGATAAATATTGTAAATGTAAAGACAGCTTACAAACTGAAGAGAAACTATAAAACCTAACATCAATATTAAAATACCTTTCTCTGCCATTTTTATGTAAATGGCTATTAGACCACTTAGCTTTAATGTTACCATGTTAAATGAAAAAATAATTTCTTGATAATAGCTTGGTATTTCATAAAAATAATAGAAATGGGAAAAACTAAAATTAGTGTGAAATATAGTGGTCATGGGGCTTTATTTATTTTTCTGGAAATTGGTATGAAATGATATTATAAACTGATTCTAAGGTAAAATGAAAATACATCCTATTGTATGAAGGACCACACTATTCATCTAAGCTTAAAAACTAAGTAGTAATATAAAAGGACAACAGTAAGATCACTTTGGTCAGAAACTTCAATAGTACAAATGAAAAGAAATAGCATTGTGTATAAGAGCAAATATCAGAAGAGCTACGTTAAAATATTAAAAATATATTTAAAATAAGTGTAAAATAGTAAAAACAGACAAACTCAGACTTGCTTGTGTTCCCCTGTCCCACCCTTTGTGGTGCTGGGGATCAAATCCAGGGACTCTAGCATGCTAGGCAAGATTGCTACCACTGAGTTGCATCCTAAACCCAAAACTCAGGCTTTGAAGAGCTATAAAAATAAAGAATGTTTGAGGGATATAGCTCAGTTGGTAGAGTGCCTGCCTCACATGCACAGAGCCATGGGTTCAATCCTCAGCACCACAAAAAAATAAATAAGTAAAATGAGAGTTATATGTATGTTAAAAAAAAGTTTTAACTTACACATCAAGATAAGCCTCAGTTAGTAATAAGATAAGTCTCATGAAGTAATAAAAAAATTCTCACTATGTAGAACTTACGCATTTACACACAAAAAAAATGCATGTGATTTGCAGGGGGGAAAATTTCATACATTTATTATACAATGATTCTCAGTTTAGAAGAGAATGGGAATGTTTTCTCTGATACAAGGCTGATTCATAGTGGGATAGGGAGGGGGAGCATGGGAGGGATGAACTCTAGATAGGGCAGAGGGGTGGGAGGGGAAGGGACGGGGCATAGGGTTAGAAATGATGGTGGATGAGATTGACATCATTATCCAAAGTATACATATGAAGATACGAATGGTTTGAATATACTTTGTATACAATTAGAGATGTGAAAAATTGTGCTATATGTGTGTAATATGCATTTTAATGCATTCCACTCTCATATATAACAAATTAGAATGTTTTAAAAAAAGGATTACTGTAGTTAGGTCTGCTTCCCCCCTTCCCGCGCACCTGCCTCGAAACATGGTCTATTTATACCCCAGAGTGACTTCTGTCTCCTAGGCTCAGGCAGTCCTCGAGCCTCAGCCTCCAAGTAGTTTGGACCATAGGTGTATGCCATCATTCCTGGCCCAGATTAGAGTTTACATGTGACTGTATTTTCTTTGCCATCTGCTTGTCTTTCTACAAAGCAAATGAATCTATAATATAGGATACTAGTTCTCTGTGCCTTTGTGTGTTTAACCAACATTCTGTCAAATGCTACTGAAAAATATATTTACCTAACAGTTTAAGAATATCAACTTAGTACACTGCATAGATAACCAAATTGAATTGATCTCTAAGCCTTATGGAGAGATTAAAGGCAAGATTTAAAATTCATTTTTAACATTGACTGTTCTGTACCATATATATAATTTTTCTTCCTTGCTTTAATTTTTGTTGTTGTTGTTGTCTTCTCTTTATTTTCTTTCTTAATTTAAAAATGTTATTTTTTGAACTGCCTCATATTCCTTATGGAGAAAAACAGAATATTAATTTCTGCACTGTTCTCTAGTATATAAGAATCATGATCATAACAAATATCATGATATTTGTCATTTATAATCTGTAATTTTGAGTCTTCTAATGGTCTTCTTGTTGAATATCTGTGGCTGAGCTCTCAGAGGTTTTCTTTGTAGTAAAGTCTTTTATAATAAAACTCTTTGTGTTGGTGAGGATATGAAAACTATCAGTATCACAGCTTGAATTTTTCATACGTTTTTCTATTCTGGAGGCATGTATGTGAATTTGCTTTAAAATTAGTATCACACATTTCTCTTTTCACTTAATGTCACAAATAACCTTCATTATCATTAATGCTAACTGTAGATTCAGCTCATTTGTATTACTATTTACATTTCATCCTAATGTATGAATATATTAGTTTTATGAAACATTCTTTTATAAATATTTAAATTGATTAGCTTTTTTTACTAAACAAAAATATCCATGCAGGAAGGAATTGTCTCTATGTGGTAGGAAGGCTGCCACAATTATTGGAAGTTGGACTGATTTTGGCAGAGATAAGAAAAATATACCAAAATTTAATTTTTCTTCTTGGTAGTAGAGAATTTCTTCACTTCTAATATCCAAATATCTAATATGGCTACTGATGTTTTGTCAATGAAGTACACTTCAAATCTGAGTCACAAAAACTTACTATGAGATGCTTTTTTAAAAATGATTTTTATGTTCTGTCAACTGGATATTGATATTGAAGGCTACTTACTTAGGATTATAGAACCTTTGTCATATTAAGGTCCCAGAGTAATTGTGTGTTTGTGATTTATGATTTAGGTATTCTAAAGTTATAGGATTCTCTTTAGATCTAGGATTATCGTATCCAAAATGTTTTTTGAAATTATCCTGTGTACCTTTCCTACTCCACAAATAAGGGCAACCCATATTGGAATATTATTTTTCTTAAGGTAAACCCTAGACCATTGATTTAGATCTTTTTAAATAAATGTGGAATCTGTAAAATATAAGTGTGTATATGTAAGTATGTATGTAGTACTGGAATTGATTGAGCCTTGTATATGATAGACAAGCACTGTACCACTGAGACACATTTCCAGTCAAATTATAAGTAACTATTTAAATGTCTTACGTTTCGTCTCCATAAGCACCACTTTAGCTGTATTTTGCAAACTTAGATGTTTTCATTATCTTTAGTTTAAAATATTTTCTAATTACCAAACATTTGGGGATATTTTGTTATCTAGTTCTGACTTGAATCTTTTATGGCCAGAGAACATGTTCTTTGTTATTTCAGGCCCTTAAGTACTTAAAAGATTTGATCCATAACCTGTTTTGGTGAATTCTATGTGTGTGAGAATGTATATTCTGTAATCATTGACATTATTTTTTATTCATGTCAATTTGGTCACATTTGTCTTATTCAAAACTATATACTTACTTTTTTTTGGTCTTTTTGCTTCTTTCTTCAGCTACTAAGAGATGTGTATTAAAAATCTCAGTATGATTATGAATTTGTCTACTCTTCTAGTTCAGTTTTTGTTGTGTATGTTTTGAGACTTGTTATTTAGTGTATCCAAATTTAGCATTATTATATCTTCCTAAAGAATTTATTATTGTGGAATATTCCTCTTCATGTTTGATAATATTCCTTGTCTTTATTTCTGTTTAGTGTAGCCATATTCTTACAATTACTATTTGCATGGTATATATTATTACCCTAATATTGCAAGCTACTTGTGCTCTTGTATTTAAGGAGTATCTCTTGTAAATATCACGTGGTTAGATCTTTTTTCTCTTTTAAATAGCAGTGTTCTTTATAATGACAGTATTAATAAACTACTTAAATGAATATGTTATATTGGGCTCAAATTCAGGACCTGGGAAGAGATATAATTGGACTTTAATAGTTCTCAGACTCTTAAAAAAGAGGAAATTTTTTTAAGGGAGTGGTGCTGCTGTAAACACAGCCTAAAGAAGCAGAAAGTTGGTAAAAATCTTAATATAGGTGACTTCCAAGGAGTAATTACTGGATGTATGAGGCTAATATCATTTTTCCTTCTCTATAATTTACTTGTCTTGGTTGGGTCTTGTTGACCAGTCTTAAGTCTTTTCTCAAGAAGAGTGTTTAGTCCATTTTCTTGGTTTTATTTGTATTTTTCGTTTAGTGTTTTGTTTTAAAAGTTATTTTGCCTTTATTTGGAAGATTTATTTTGGGTAGAGTCTGTATTAAAAAAATTCTATATGGACATATTTTTTTCTTTCTTTCCGTATTTTAACTAGATCATTCCATTATCCATGAGCTTGCATTATTTTTTGGTGTGAAATATACCATCCTTCTTGTCAGTCATTCCCACATATATATCCTCTGGCTCCTTTAAGAATTTTTTTCTTTTTTCTGAAGATTTCCATTAGTTTGATTATGAGGCATGTTCATGGTTTTCTATTCTTTTTCTCTCTTTAAACTTTTATCCCACACAAGGTCCTCTGTAACAGGCTGCATTATCTACCCACCTATGCCCATAGTAATACTTCTCATACATGTATGTCTGTAGTTTCTACCAACACTTCTTTATATTCTCATGTTTTTTTGTCCCCACACTTTTCTGGTAGCTTTTATATTTAATTTAATTAATTAATTAATTTGCAGTGCTGGGAATTGAACTCAGGGGCACCCCCCATCCTTACTATTTTATTCTGAGACAGGGTCTTTCTGAGTTGCCCAGCGTGGCCTTAGACTTGTGATCCTTCTGCCTCAGCCTTCTGAATAGGCTGATTACAAAAGTGCACCACTGTGCCTGGCTTCTGAGAGCTTTTAAATAGTATGATTTTTTTAAACTCCTAGATGAATAATCAATTATGTTAATATAATTTATTAATAAATTGATGTTTTCCTTCTAAAATTGAAATACTTTCTGTGTAATGTGTTCTGTATATCTGAAACTACTTCTGTACTTTGTTCTTTTATGTTACTTGTCTGTTATTTTCTGATTTATATTCAGTACCTTTGTAGTAAATTTTAGTACTTCTAATGCAATTTCCAGCACACAGGTTTTCTCAGAATGTTTTGAGCTCTTCATGTATAACTGGTGGGAATATAAATCAATACGGAGGAATGAAAAATTCTGTCACCATGTTCAGAATGCTTTCACAATGGTGGACCCACATAGAAATACAGAAACAGATTCTTCCTCAGCCTTGTGCCACATTTTTTTTAACAAGGTCTCACAAAGTTTTTTGCTTGGGTGCTAAATCTTAAAAGTTTCTGCATTTACTCCCTAGTTCTCACCATTATCCTGAACTAGTGATGAGACCTAACTCTCAGCAGAGCTGAACTTTCAACAGATAACCGTACAATTCTTTTTGATTTTTGCCCTCTCCTACCACCATAATATTTTTCTTAGTTTCTGTTCATTTTTAAAATAAAACCTCCCAAACACTGTGTGATAAGATAGGAAGATAGGATTATGTAAAAAAAAAAGTCCTTTCTTTTTACTTAGAAGAAATGAAAGTGATTCTTTTCAATAAAAGGTAATAAAAGAAGGTTAACCCAGCCAGAATGGACTAAATTAAAAAGACTAAAAATACCTAGTATTGATTGGGATATGGAGCATCTGGAAATATCCTATATCGTTCCTATTCTGTTGGTGGAAGTATAATTTACTATACTTGTTTCTGGGAAATTGCTTGTCATAGTCTGCTAACCCTTGACATGTATATTCTGTATACTAACAAGTCTACTGCTGATTATATAGAAAGTAGAAAAGAATGTGTATGTTCATCAAAAGATGTGTACATTTAAAACAGTTTGCTTGTAATTATCCTAATCTGAAAACAGCTTTATGTCCATTAACAGTAAAATGGATAATAAATTATTATCAATTTATAAAGTAAAACACTACTCAGCAATATAAAAAAGGAATTACTAATATGAAAAATAACATAATTGGATCTTACTAATATAACTTTGCTGGAAGGAAACACAAAAGATGAAACATATCAAACTAATTTTTGGTAATAACTGTCAGAATAATAATTACCCTTTGGATTAGAAATGATTACTTACAGGAAAGTATCAGGAAGGAACATGTTTCAATTCTGGAAATATTTTCTTTTTCTTGTTTATTACATAGTTGTATTGGTCAGTTTATTAAGGTGTAAGTTAAGATTTATGCATTTTGCTGTATACAAACATACTTCAGTGCACAAATAAAATTTTAAAAAATGTATTATGTTTTATATATTTATTCTGATTCCCATCCTCAACTCCCACCAAAGTTATCCCAAACAGTCCTGCTAACTAGAATGCCAACTAAAATCTCATTAATTTGCCTCAGAAGCTGAGAAGACAATACAGTTTTGAAATAAAACTGAACTTTTTGGTGTTGTTGTTTTTAAATTCAGAACATATTTATGTCATTTTTTATATCCTGTAAATTTTTCAAACATTTTCCTTATTAGTGCTTGTACTTCTCTTGAATTTATTTTTGGCATTTTTAGTTGTTAACAAACCTCTCTTCCTTTTATGTTGTCTAGTTATTGTAATGCTCAAGCCTTTTTTTTAATCAATGGTCTTATCAAATTTTTCTATTTTATTAGTCTGTTGAATCACTGTAGCAGAGCCTTAAGGTTCTTATTTGTAGCAAAAGAGACTTGTTTTTATTAGTGTTTTACTAATATTTGTGTTAACAAAAGGTTCAAACCTGTGTTGAATGGCTACAAGGGGTATCCTTGCTTTGTTTCTTGTTTAGTTGAAATGTCTTAAATATTTCAGTAACAAATGTATTTTAGTCTTTGTCTTTATTTTCTCTGAGTAGATTCCATCTTACTCTGGTTTTTGTAGAAGTATTTTTTTTATTGAGATTGACTTAATTTTATCAGACAGTTTTGAAATCTAAGAAGTGCAACCATTTAATTTTTTCATAAATTTGATTTCCAAATATTGAACCATTCTTTTATTTCTGAAAAAATTCATTTTGTTACATATGTTCTGCACTCTTTAGTAGGTTTTCTGATATTCAGAAAACATTTATCTGTAAGGAGTGAAGTTGGCTTAATTTTGAGGTTGTTTTTATAATATAGTTTCTGAATAATTATATTTGCTTGACTTCAAGGGATTGGTAAAGTCGAGTTTGTTTGGTGTATTGTGAATGAGAACTAGTAATGTACATTTTATTGACCTTTTTAAAAAAGAGTGATCTTTGCTTTTATTTGGCTACAGAGAAGTAGTGTCAGGTAAGTAGTTTTCTTATTCAAATAGACCCACAAACACAAACTTTTTGAAAATTTATTTGCTATGATATCAAAATTTTTTGAAGTTTTCATTTTTATATTTTTTTTTCCACAGTCTGTGGTGGACGACTGGATTGAATCATATAAACAAGACAGGGACATCGCACTTCTGGATTTAATCAACTTTTTTATCCAGTGTTCAGGATGTCGAGGTACAGAATATTAAAATAAACGATGTACATTGAGCCTGTCAGCCCAGCAGTGTGACTTTTTACTTCACCTGCACTACTCAAATATAATTCATTCTAGAATTATGTACTAATTTTTTTCTGATAGAGAAAATAATTGGTAAATTATTTAAGGATATTCATTTTTGTTCTAGTTCCATTTTGCTCCTATAAAATAATGCGTTTCTGAATTTTTTTGAAACTTTAGGGAGGAAATATGAATTTTATGCAATAGATTTTTGAATTGAATTTTTAGATCATAACATTTTGCTGTTTTTACTCATTTTTGTACATAAGCTTCATGTTAGAAAGTGTGGTAGTTGCTAACATTCACAATTTTGTGCATTTGCAAATATTTTGATCCTCATATATAAATAGTTGAAACTCTTAACTTGTGTATTAAATTTACAGTTTGTTGGAAATCCATAAAACAATTTAATTAAAGTGATATTTTTATCATTTTAACAGGTAGTTACTAGATATTTTTCTCATATAGATTAGTTATAGCTTAGATTAAAAGAGTCTAATATTTAAAGGTGTCTTTATTGTAAGGAATAATAAAGGAAATATATGACTAGTTCAGTGAAGTGTTATGATGATAAAAACCAGATATTATTTAATGACTGTTTAGATATGTCAAACCTAGTGCTTTTCTAAACTACATTAGTTGATTTATTCTGTGTTAACAGTCTTATCAGGTAGTTGTGATCCTTATTTTATAGATCAGAATCTGAGATTAAAGGTGTTAGGTAAGTTTATCTGGATTCATACAGTTAGGGCCAAAATCAAGACTCAAGAGTCAGGCAGTTTCATTTATTGTCTATATCCCTAACCCAAAAGATCATGAGAATAATAGGGAGGAGCTTCTGATCCAGCTGGGCTGTACCTGTATATATTAATGTGGGGAGATGGTAAAACAACAAAACAACACATCCTAGAGGAAGCAGACCCTGAAATGAATATAAGGACGTTTGAAGAGAACAGCAAAAAGTAGCAGTGTACAAAAAGACAAGGAGCCACAATTGACTCCAGGACAGAATTCAATGGCTGAACCTTAGAGTTTAGAGACTGGCAGGGAGTAGGTAGAGATTAGGCTATTTAAAACTAAGAAAATTTGTTCATTTTACTCTGGTAAAATTGGTGGAGCAACCACTGATAATATGTTTTTCATATATTATCTCTTGCATTCCAAGAGTTCTGGGTTTTAACTTTAAAAGTAGTAAGTAGTCTTTAAAATTTTACTCCTGCAATGTATTCCCATGGCTCTAAAAATAATTTTTAAGTTATATAATAAAAAGTCTTTACACTTTTTGTCTTCTTATTTATCTCTGCGTAGTAGATGGCTCCTGTCTAAATTATTATATGTCCTCCAATCTATTTTTCTTTCTAGCCTTCTAATTTCCACACTTATAGGTTGAAATGCATACAATTTCTTCTCCATACCTATAACACAAAACATATTAGTGTATAGAGCTTTCATGCCCCCCCTTTTTTAGGGAAAAATATATATTTATTTTTTGTTATTTTAAACAGTACTATATTTCTCAAAATTTTCAGCTTAATGATTTAAAAATGATATCAGTGTGATTTTTTTAAAATATGATGTGAAATTTATATGACAGCCATTTTTAAAAATTGATTTTTTTAAAAAATAAATGACAGTGGAATGCATTACAATTCTTATTACACATATACAGCACAATTTTTCATATCTCTGGTTGTATATAAAGTATGTTGACACCAATTTGTATCTTCATACATGTACTTTGGATAATGAGTCCATCACATTCCACCAACCTTGCTAACCCCCTGCCCTCTCCTTTTCCCTCCCACCCCTTTGCCCTATCTAGAGTTTGTCTATTTCTCTCATGCTCCCCCTCCCTACCCCACTATGAATCAGCCTCCTTATATAAGAGAAAACATTTGGCATTTGTTCTTTTGGGATTGGCTATATAATAGCCATTTTAAAGTATACAGTTTATATCGTGCAGCTGTCTTAGTTTGCGTGGCTGTAACATCATGAAAGATTGATTATCTTATAAAAAACAAAAATTTACTTTTGGAAGTTCAGGATAAGAGTGCCAGTATGGTCTGGTCCTTGTTTGGTTTCCCTTCCAGGCTGTAAATTACTGATTTCGTGTTGTATCCATGATAAAAAGAGGGTGAAAGAACTATGCAGGGTACCTTATAATGTCACTAACTCTCATAACCTAATTATTTCCTTCGTCCCTGTCTCCTAATACCAGTGCACTGGGACTTAAGATTTCAGCCTAAGAATTTTGGGAGGACACATAAAGATGTTTTATACTTACCGTATATTTTTTAGGATTAGATAAGTTGTAGCATGTATCAGTAGTTCATTTATCTTTCATGACTGATTAATACTCCATGTTATATATGAATTTCACAAATTGTTTACCAGTTCATCTGTCTTTAGATATTCAGGTTCTTTCTACTATCTTTGCTATTGTGATTACTGAAAGAGAAAGCATTCATGTACAGGTCTTTGTGGTACAACTACACACTGGGCTTTTGTGGCACTTTAAACAAAATGGGGAATATCTGTGCTTACATGCATTAATACATTTTTAAGGGCAAAGTGCAAAAGAAAATCTGAAGTATACATCCTTTTTTTTCCCTAAGAAGGGAGAAATTTAGATATACACATGTATATGCTTATATGACTGAAAAGAAATATAAAAAGAATAAACCAGAGATCAATGAGATTGGTTACTAATAGGGAGGGATTGTGGGGGAGGGGGAAGAAAGGGAGGGAGAGTGAGAATGAGAATTAGCTGGGAAAATATAGAGGGAATTTTGTCGGGGATGGATACTTAATTTGAAAATACCTTTTTTTTTTTTTTTTTTTTTTTGGTACTAAAGACTGAACCCAGAAGTGATTTGCCACTGAGCCACATCCCAAGCCCTTTTTATTATTTTATTTTGAGACAGGGTCTTGCTAAGTTTCGTAAGGTCTCAGCCTCCTGAACCACAGGAATTATAGGCATGCACCACCATGCCTGGTTGAAAATGCTTTTTGAATAGTCCTTAACTTTGAATGCTATCTCAAAACTTCACACACTCAACAAAAATAAAATGGAAATCAAGAAAGATGAAGGTGTAAGTTCTAAAATTGAATGCAAACGAAACAAATTAATCATATCATTCCATACAGTAATTAAACTGTACTAAAAAGAGAACTGAAAACTTTTATATAATAGGCACAGTATAGTGAAGGTCAACAAAGGACAAATGAACTATATTTCTAATATGTTGAGGTAAGATTTGTATCATACATACAGACCTTTTCGTTACAAATTAAATTTCTAAAATGCAGGTTCATATTTTATTGTATCAGTTATTCCCCCTAAAGCTGCTTAAGATCAAATGACTAATCGATGTTTACAAAAATTGTCTTGATGGAATAGGGACTATTTAACAAGGGGACTATTTATCAATAGGGACTATTTAGGAAAGGGAAGAGTTTGGGAGAAAGGGTAGAAGGGAGGATTGGATATGATGAACACATGATATAAATACATGTATGGAAATATCACAGTATAACCTGTTAGTTTGTACAATTAATATGTTAATAAATAAAATTGGCTTGAAATGGGAAGAGAGTAAGGGCATCGAGAGGCTTTTTTTTTTTTTTTTTTTTTTAACCATTAGTTACAGACTAGAAGGATACCACAACCAATGACAAGGCAAATGGAACATCTTACCATGACTGAATAACATAGGCAGTATTGTTTTCTCATCTTGGATCTTGAACCCTAGGTTACAGTATTGGTTTCCAAATTTAGCTATCTTAGATTGCATCAGCACCACTGATTGCCTCCCTAACTGCCCATTTATCTTTAGTCTTTTCACAAAAGTCTCTTCATTTGAACCATTTAGAGAGAATTCTATTTACTGTGGGAGCCCTCCATGAAAATGGGCCAACTAACTCAATAAAAGATATATTCAGTATTAATGAATAGGGAATGATGACAAAGGAAAAGTTTAAAACTGTTAACCTTGTGTTGTAGTCTTAAGTTGTATAACTTTATAAATGTTTATAGAAATAAAGTTATGAGGAAGCTAAAAGGGCTTTTCATAGAACTATAGGGATAGATTAATAGAATTATGCTTGCCTAAATGAATGTGTTAGCCGTGTTCAAAAGTATTATACTTTATTAAATACATAATATTGATGAATACATGCATACATTCTGGTTTACACCAATACATAACATTTCAAAAGTGTTTATGTGGGGTAATGATAAATATTTTTCATTGACAAATGTCTTTTTATATAAAGTATATGCTTGAGAATTGATGATTAGAAATAATCTTTCTTATTTGGTTATAACAACCAATATTTCTGTTTTGTAGTACTTATATTGACTTCCAAATGCTCCTTAGGAGTGCAGGATTGCCAGAGAATTAAACCTAGGAGCAGTTAATCAGTTTCCTGAACTTTCCTAATTTGTGAGCCCATTAGTGTCACAGTAATTTTTTTGTGGCACCTCTAGGCCAAAAGAAATACAATGGTTCTTTTTATGAAATAGTTATATCCCAACTAGTTATTTATGTCCTCACAACTTAATAGCTGCTGTTAAGAAAAGTGATATGTATATAATTGAGATAAAATAAAAATTACGTTACTCTTATATAACCATAATTAATAATGTATGTGTGTACCTATTGGACACCCAATCTTTGGATTCACCCTCAATTTTGGTTCCATATTGGTTTTCTGGCAGTACTTATGAAAACTAAGATTCCTAAACATAAGATATTTTCAGAAGGAGCTTAATTAGGTTCTAGTTAATGAGAGTAGTAATGGTCTACATAACACACTTCTAATTCTGATTTTTTCCCCTTATTTTATGTCCCTACTGTAATACTATGATTTATTGTCTTCTCCCAAGTAAATAAATGGCACTGGTATCCTTATCTGTGTGTGTGTGTATATATGTGCCTGTGGCTTAGAAACTAACAAGTGTATATTTAATGGGTTCATTATGTATTAATCAGTATTCTATTTTGAATTTAATGAATCCTTATCTCTAAACATGTACAAGTACATTATCATTTTTCTTAAGTTTCTTTAAGTTGTGACATTTTATACATACAGAAGATATATAGAATATGAAAGTATAGGTTATATAATTTAATATATTATGAATTCCAGTGTTACCAGTACTCCAGTCAAAGAAAAGAATATTGCCAGGACTTCACAAGAACCTTCCCTTCTGTGTTGTATGACCCTCCCCATCACAACTGTTTCCATTTCCCACAGAGATAAGTGTTACCTTGATTTTATGAGAACTATTTCTTGGCTTTTCTTTATAGCTTTATAATTAGTGGTTATGTCCTTAAATAAAATAGTTTTGCCTGCTCTCCTTGTTTGGATAGTTAACTATACCTACTCTTTGTGTTACTTTTATGTTTCCTGTACTGTAGTTATTTATGTACAATGATATGATAAAGACAATTCTTTGTTGTTTTGGTTTCTCCTGTGTATCATAGAACATTTAGCAAAATCTTTTACCTGTAACTCTTAGTTACCAATAACACATTTCTCTCTTTCTTCTCTCCCTGAGTTATGACAATCAAAAATGTCTGTAGAGGTTGCTAAATGCCCCTGGAGAGGCAAATTGCCCTATTTTGAGAGCTTCTATAAAATATCAGTTTTATAAGCATACCAGTTTATTTATACTTCTACCTTTGAAAGAAATTAAATTGTTTCTAGCTTGTAGGTAATATAAACAATATTACTATAAACTATCTTTTATACATGTTAGTTAGTATCCCTGTACAAAATGGTGTGATTTATATACCATGGAGTCAAAGTGCTTGCTGGGCTTGAAAATATAATGGCCATACTTTGTTGAAATGGTTGTAGTTAATTTTAGTGCTCTAACTAGTCAATGTCACTGAAATCAGATGGCTTCATGTCTTTGCTCAAACATAGTATTGACAATATTTTTAGATTTGTCTTGTGAGGTAGCTTCCAAAGTCTCATGTTATGTTTTTCATTTTTATTTCCTCTCCTGCTTTTGAGATTGTGTACTGTTTCATATATCAGTTGATTATTTTACTCTTGCAATGTTGGTCGTTTTTTTTTAAATTGATTTGTAAGATTTTTCTGATAATACTAGTCTCTTGTTGAAAAAAAAAAATATATATATATATATCTACACACATATACTCACATGCATATGCTGTCCTTTCCCACCTTGCAGTAGGTTCTTTTTTTTTCTCCTCTTTCTCATAATTTGATATATTATTATTTGAGTGAAGTCATTTCTATCTGTTTTGTTCTCTGTTGTATCTCTAGCACCTATAAATATTTGTTGAAAGAATGAATGAGCCTAAGTTCTTAATTTTAAAATGTAATGAAATTTGTTAGTCTTCTCTTTTATGTGCATTTTGTGTTTTATGTGGGAAATTCTTGGTTCCCCCCTCCCTTTTCCCTTCATCTTTTTGTAGTACTAGAGATTGAGTCCAAGGGCATTCTACCACTTTTATGTCCCTAGTTCTTTTTTCAGTGTTTTTTATATGATAATGTCACTAAGTTGTGGAGGCTAGTATTGAACTTATGATGTTCCTACCTCAGCTTCTCAGGTTGCTAATTGTATAGGTATGGGACCCCACATTTAACTTATTTAAGAAATTCTTTATATGGTAGTCAAGAAAATATTCTCCTGGTTTTTAAATAAAAACTTCTAGTTTATATAAAGTTTATTTATATTCAGTTTAACCTTGGAAATTTAGGTTTTTACTCCATCTGGACTTATAGATTTTTAAAGTGTGAAAAGTCCTCTAGTTTTTTACTATTTGTACAATGGCACTATTAGCATATGCAAAGTATTTGCTTATAGGAAAGTCTTCTGGATTCTGTATTCTAATAATTAATTTGTTACTTTAAAAAAATCCCTTGACTAGAAAATTCTTGGTGTGCATGTGAGATTGTGTGTTTTGTAATTAGTTCTACCAATAAACTTGGTAAAACTAATTACAAAACTTGTTAGAATTTGTGTATCAGAGTTTCTCAACTTGGATAGACACTATTGACATTTGGGGCTGGATTATTCTTTTTTGTGGAGCATTTCTCCATCATAGGCTCTACCCACTGAATGACAGTGGAAAGTCTCCTGTACCATCATTGTTCATGTCAAAGTAGTTCACAGGTGGAAGTGCAAAGATTAATGATACTTTTATACATCCGTGGTTGATATATTTACATTTTTATGAAATCAGATCTTATAATTCACAGTCATTTTATTTCTCCATTTAGGTTTTTTTTTTCACTATGTTAGAGGGGTTTTTTTTGGGGGGGGGGGTTGTACATCTGTCATTAAATTTATTTTTGGACTTTGACCATTTAAAAGCATTCATTATTAATAGAACCTTTTTTGTCAAAAGACTTAATTATAATTATCATTAGAGTTTACTCTGTGATGTAATATTCTGAGTTTTCACAAATTCATGATAATCTATATACTGTTACAGTATCATATAGGATAGTCTCACTGACCATAAAATCCCCTATTGTTTTACAGCTCTCTTCTCATTCCCCCATCAAATTTTTAAATTTATCACTAAGTTTGATTTGTTAATATATTTTGGGGGATTTAGTATGTGTATCCTTTTTGTTTGTTCATTTATTTATGGTACTGGGGATTGAAATCAGGGCCTCATGCTTGTTTGGCAAGTACTCTACCAGTGAGCTACATTCCAGGCTCTTTTTAAAAACTTTTTAAAATTCTGGATCTAGATAGGGTCTCCTGAGTTGTCCAGGCTGGCCTCAAACTTCTGATTCTTTAGCCTTGCCTTCCCAAGTACCTGAGATTGTGGTTAGATACCACAAATCCTATATATCTATATTTTATCAATGAGATTACCTGTACTTTTCCATTTTTAGTATCAAGGCTTTCTTTTCAGAATGTTTTGTAGAATTCATGGCACTTGGGCCTGAAATTTCTGTTGTTGCGAGATTTTAAACTACTGTTTTATTTTCTTTAACTGATTTGGCACCGTTCAAGTGTTTTATTTATTTGACAAGGCACATTTTTTTCTGGGAAATTCTCCACTTTACCTCTATGATTTATGGCATTGTTTATAATATTCCCTTATATTTTAGATATATTTATTGCTCCTTATCATGTCCCCTGTTCACCTGTTTAATTTAAAATATTTTCTAATTTCCAGTTACATTTTGTATTTGACTATTTAAAAGCATTTTTAAAAATTTCCAAACATAAAAGTTTTCTGGTTAACCTCTGTTGTGGATTGATTTTTCCTCCTCCCTCCCTTCTTTCTTCTTTCCTTCCTTTTTTTAATTTGACCCTAGAGAAAATGGTCTATGTAGTTTTTTTTCTTTATGAGTATTGAACCCAGGGGCACTTTACCACTAAGCCACATCTCCTGCCCTTTTAGTTTTTTTATTTTGAGCCAATTCTCACTATGTTGCCAATGCTGTCATTAAAATTGGGGTTCTCCTGTCTTAGCCTCCCGAGTTGAGTTGCTGGAATTAAAGAGTTATTTTAAGAGATATCATCAACTTTTGCAAATGTTTATGTGCCCATGAAAGCTCTGTGTATTATGCATTTTTTAAGTTGTAGGTTGTTCATTGTTAAGTTTATTACTTTTCTTTAAATATTTTTAATCCCAATTTATTGTTTACTGCTTTTTACAGGCACTGTACATGTATTAAAACTTGACATCATGATTTTAGATTTATGCATTTCTCCTTGATTATATTTGAATTTTAATGAGGCCTAATACTTTTCTTGTTTTTCTGGCCCAAACTTTTTTTTTAATTGCTTTTATTTTTTAAATATATGACAGTGGAATGCATCACAATTCTTATTATACATATATACCACAATTTTTCATATCTATGTTTGTATATAAAGTATGTTCACACCAACTCATGTCTTCATACATGTACTTTGGATAATGATGTCCATCACATTCCACCATCATTGCTAACCCCCTGCCTCCTCCCTTTCTGGCCCAACCTTTCTGTTCTTGTTCTTTTGTTATTCATGTACCCTTCCCTTCTAGATGCTTCTTATGTACATAAAACTGAATTGTGTTCTTTAAATTCTGATTGAAAAGTCTTAACATGAGATCTATCATCTTACCAGATTTTTAAATATATAATCTAGTATTGTTAATTTTAGTGATATGTTTTATAGTAGATACATATGATAGATGTATCTGAGATCACTTCTGTCCAAAGAACAGCATTTAGAAATTCTTTTGAGGTTCTACTAGTGACTGGCTCTATAGAACTTCTTCTGAAATTTTATTTGTTATGTGTTTTTCTTAAAATGTACATGTGTATATATGTACACTTATAATATTGGCAGTAGTTTTCATTCAGCATATTGAGGACATTGTGCCTTGTATTGTTTAAGAGAATTCAAAATAAACATTTTTTCGCTTTTTCAATATTTACTTTTCCTAAACTTGAGGGTTTTCTCTTTGTTTCTACTCTTTTGACTTTCTCTATGCTGATTTCTAACTCTTGAATATATTTCTTTGGATCGATGTGTTTCAGCAGTTCCAAAATGTCTTGATTATTTTCAATTTAAATATTACCTTTTCACATTTTAAGTTCTCTTCAGGAATTTTGTTTAAACTTTGCATGTAATCTTCTATGTACCTTTACATATTTTCAAATTTCTGTGCTACTTTCTTAATATTCATACCCTGCATCCTCCAGTTTACTTATTTTCTTTTCACCTTTGCCAATCTCTTAAGCTTTCTTATTTCAATTGATATGTTGTCTGTTTCTATAAATTATAGCTGTTTGGTTCCTTGGAATTCCATGGAATTTCCCTTTGCAGATATTCATTTTTTTTTTAATTAAAGAGGAGATATTTCCTTGTCCTTTCTTTTTTTTTTTTTAAGAGAGAGAGGGAGAGAATTTTTAATATTTAGTTTTTAGTTTTCGGTGGACACAACATTTTTGTTTGTATATGGTGCTTAGGATCGAACCCGGGCCGCATACATGCCAGGCTAGCGTGCTACCGCTTGAACCACATCCCCAGCCCATCCTTGTGCTTTCTTTTTTTAAAAAATATGTATTTAATTGTTGATGGACCTTTTTCTTAATTCATTTATTTACATGTGGTGCTAAGAATTGAACCCAGTGCCTCACACATGCTAGGCAAGTGCTCTACACAGTCTTAGCCCCCAGATACTCAATCTTGTATTTTCCTTTTAAACATTCTTTTACAGTTTGTATCTGATAGTTATAATATTTTAAGCCTTCGAGAGCCTGTTCCTACAATCTTGCTTTTGCCTGTTGTTTTGTGTGTTAACAGTTTATTTTCTTGGTATATTTTCATTACTTTTTATTTCAACGTTTGTTTTGTTTTGTTTTTCCCTCTCATTTATCTGAAACCTAAGATATAGGTATATTTCCATAAGAAGGGTATTGCTCCACAATACTAACTAGGGGCATTTGCAGTTAAATGGAGTTTGGGGTTTTCTGAATCAGAATATATGAATTTAGGATATTTGTTGAACCATCAGTTTTTTACTATAAATTCTCAGATAAAATTTTTTTCTCCTTTTATGTGTTATCAAAAAACACTGTTCTCCAAAATGAGATGTTACATTTACTAGTTATTTAGCCTGTACCTGAGGATGTAATCCTTTAATGTCCCACTATATGAGTTGTTTCACTTTGATTCTTTCCATCAGAACTCCTATCAAGAATGCAGACAGAACAAGACTCATAAGAGAAAAAGTGATTTTCATATTTCTTTCATATTTTGAATTTGTGCTGTAATTATTTTTATCCTAATAGTTTCCTAATGCTTCATAAATTTCCACGTGCCTTTCAAAATGTGTCTTTTTTGGGGGAGTGTATATGTCTTTCTCTTAGCTTTTTTGGCATAAGATTTATATGAATAATATTGTTATCATAATCAGAACTTATATATTATTCATTTAAAGTAGTTTCTTCCTTTGGGTGATTGGGAGAGTGTCTGTGTAAACAGTAAGTCATAGCATTGAACTTTTTAAAATTTTTTGGTTTTTAGGGAAATGAATGATTTTGAAACTTCCACAATTTTTGGCGTCATTTGCATGTTTATCTTTTTTGTAAGTTCATTCATGGATTTAGATTTTCTTGGGACTACTTGAAAGCATCAGTTGCAATTAATGTAGATATCTATATAAACTTTGAGGAAATGCAACATAACTCCCCACCCCTTAAGTATGGCTGTCCATAGTATCTTTTTAAGGAATACAATAAGGAAGAAAGGGAGAAGCGTTACTATATAGTAAAGAAAATTGACAAATATCACCTCACCTGCATGATTAAGATTAATTAAGATTAATAATCAGAACTGTTTAGTCATGGTGATCTTTGATTTGATATGATAAACACCACACTTTTTCCTTTTGGTCATCCACTCTACCAAACTGCAACAGCAACAAAACAAATAGAACATAAACCCTATCTAACAATGAGTAAAACATCAAAGAAAACAAATTAGAGGATATTGAGTAAAATGCATAACCTCTTATTTTTAAAACTTTTGTGTCATCAAAAAACAAGTCTGAAGTAAAATCATAAATGAAAGAAGAGATATTAAAACGGATACCCCAGAAACAGAAACAATCATAAGAGACTACTATAAATAATCACACACCCAATTCTCCAAAGAATTGGATATCGTAGAATAATGAATGAATTTCTCAAACTGTGCCATCTAACAAAACTGAGTTATGAAGAAAGAGAAAATCTGAACAGACCTAAATTAATTCAGTAATAAAGAAAGAAAAGTCCAGCACCAAATGGCTGCACTGATGAAGTCCACCAAGTATTTAAAGAATAATTAATACCAATTCTTTTTCTCAATCTCCTCCAAAGGTTTGAAAAAGCTGAAACACTTCCAAACTGATTTTTATGAGGGCAGTATTAACCTGATATCAAAGCCAGACAAAGATATCAGGGGCGGGGGGGAACTACAGGCCAGTATCTCTGATGACTGTGCAAAGTAATTCTCAACAAAAGACTAACAGACCAACTTTAGCAGCATATTAATGCAGTCATACCATCACAGTCATGTAGAATTTATCCATGAGATACAAAGATGATTTAGCGTATAAAAATTATGTGGTACACACTCCAGTAATCGAAAAAAAGATTGAAATTACATCATCTCAGTATTTGAAGGGAAAATGATAAAATTCAACAGCATTCACATTAAAGAAAACAAACCAGGAATAGAAATAAATTACTTCAAAGTAATTAGCCATATAGAAAAAGCTCACAGCTCACATTATACTCAATAATGAAAAACTAAGTGTGTATTCTTTAAAATCAAGAATAAGTTGGGAATGCCCACCATTCCATACTTCTATTCTACATAGTACTGGAAAACCTTTCCAGAGCAGTTAGGCAAGAAAAAAGAAATAAAAGGCATCTATTTCAGAAAAGAGGAAGTAAAATTGTTCCTGATTGAAAATAACATATGAGTTTATGTATAGAAAACTATAATGGGGTGGGAATATAGCTCAGCCTTGGTTCAATCCCCAGCAACACCAAAAAATATCATAAATATATATAAAAAATTAAAATGACTGTGCAGAAAACTGTTAGAGAGTTGATAAATGAGATTGCCAAAGTAGCCAGATACAAAATCAACATGTAGGAATTAGTTGTCTTTCTATATGCTAACAGGAAGTTAGGAAAGCAGTTCCATTTGCAGTAGCATGAAAAAGAATAAAGTATATAGCAGTAAACCCAGAAAGTAAAAGACTTATTCACTGAAATTGTAAAACATTGATGAGAGAAATTCAAGACAACACAAACAAAATGTAAAGGTATCCTATATTTATGTATTGGAGAAATCATAAATATATTCTATATTTATGGATTAGAAGACTTAATATTGTTGAAATCTTTGTGCTTCCCAAAGTGATCTACAGATTTGATGCAAATCCTATCAAAATCCCAATGTAATTTTTTTTTTATTTTACAGAAATGGAAAAAACAAGTAATGGAATCATAAAAGATGTTGATTAGTCAAATTAATCTTGAGAAAGAAGAACAAATCTGTAGGCATCACCCTTCCCAATTTCATAATATTATTACAAGAGCTAAAGGTTTAACTTAATGGTAGAGTACATCCTGCCATGAAACTTTGGATTCAGTTTTCACACCTCCTGTCCAAACAACAATAAAATACAAAATCACACTAAGTAAGTCAGAATGGTATTGGCATAAAGGACAGAATAGCTCAGAAATAAATCCACCCATATGTGGTGATGTAATCTTTAACAAGTGTCAAGGGTGCACAGTGGGGAAACGAAATGGTGTTGCGAAAATTATCTATAAGCAAACAAATGAAATTGGAACCTTAATCTTACATCATATATAAAAATTCACTAAAAAAAGATTAAATGCTTACATATAGGACACAAGACTAAAACTATAGGAAAACAGGGAAATCTTTATGACATCATTCTTAGCAGTGAAATATAAACTCAAAAGCTTATACAGAAAAGGCAACAGTCAACAGAGTGAAAAGGGAGCCTATCCGATGGAAGCTAATATTTGGAAACCATATATCATATTCTGGGCTGATATTCCAAAGTATGTAAGGGACTCCTTTATCAGAGTAACAGAAAAACCAATAACCCAATTACAAAATGGGTAATGGACTCAAATAATAATTTCTTTAAAGACCACACAAATGCTTTTCATGGGAATATGAAAAGATGCTTTTCATCACTAGTGATTAGGGAATGTAAATCAAAACCACAATAAAATATCATTCTCACATCTGTTGCTGAATCTTACTAGTAAACAAATAAAACTAAAGACAGCCAACCACACACTTGTGATCCCAGCTACTTGGAAAACTGAGACTGGAATATTGCAAACTTGAGATCAGTTTTGGCAACTTAGTGAGATCCTGTCTCAAAAAATAAAATAGTCTGGGGTATAATTTAGTGGTAGCGTGCTTCTGGGTTCCATCCCCAGTTTTACAAAAAATCAAAAAAAAAAATAAATAAATAAAAGACATGTATTTGCAAGGATATGGAGATATTAGAACTTTACATATTGATGGGAGTAAAAATGGAAAATAGAATAGAAATTACTTTAAAAGTTAAAAATGAAATCAGTACCTTGATATCTATATCCCCAGGTTCATTGCAATATTATTCACTATAACTAGGGTGTATATAGTAGCAAGTGTCTGTTGAAGGATGAATGGGTAAATGTAAAGAATGGAATAATACTAAGCCTTAAAAAAGAAGGAAATTCTGCAATATGTAACAGCATGAATGGCAGTGGATGACATTATGCCAAGTGAAATAATATAGAAGGACAAATATTGCACAATTCCAGTTATATGAGTTATGTAACTCATAGAAGCAGAGAGCAGAATGATGATTATCAAGGACAGAGATAAAGAGAAAATGGGTAGTTGGTTGCTTAACAATGCATATAAACGTTCAAGAATGCTAAATGAGTAAATTTTAAGGATCTGGTGTACAACTTTATGCCTATGGTTAACCCTATTGTTTTGCACACTTAAAAATTTGTTTGATTTTAATAAAAATAAATGTTTTCAAGTCTGAGAAAATATCACACTGTATAGCAGCTTATACAGTATAGGTAGACTTGAAAAGTATCACCTTTTGTGATATTTTGGATGGGATCCTAGAACAGAAAAATTGAAATTAGGTAAAAACCAAGGAAATACAAATAAAGTATAAATTTTAGTTGTTATTAGCTTTATCAATATTGGCTCATTATTTGTGACAAATATACCATAATGATGTTAGATAATAGCAGAAAGGGTACCTGGATGTGATTGATATATATGAGAACTCTGTACTCTGTCACTTTTCTTTCAACTTAAAACTATGATAAAATAGGAAGTATATTTTTAAAAAAATATATTATGAAAATTTGGTGGTTGAAAGAAAATTCCCTGAGACTAAAATATTAACAAATGCATCCAGTTAATGTCTTTCTCATTAATCACATACATAAATGTTGGACAAAGTACAATAAGGTATTCTAGGTAAAAGATGAGTTAAGAAAATTTTAGCGCCACTAGGTAAAAGATGAGTTAAGAAAATTTTAGCGCCACATGAAAAAAATTGTGTGAGAAACTTTTAAGAAGTATACTTGATGTAATTTGGGACCTCTGTTCATAGAACTTTTTAAATTTTTTTAATATATAGATGAACACAATACATTTATGTATATATGTATGTATGTTTGTTTGTTTATTTGTTTATGTGTTGCTGAGGTTCGAACCCAGTGCCTCACTTCTGCTAGGCAAGCACTCTCCCACTGAGCTACAACTGTAGCCCTGTTGACAAGAGCTTTGAAGCACAGGTTGAAGGAATAGTACTCAGTTATCTGTTTGCAATTGGGGATGGGGGGGCACTATCAAAATATCTTTTTTTTTTTTTTTTTTTAAAGAGAGAGTGAGAGAGGAGAGACAGAGAGAGAGAAATTTTAATATTTATTTTTTAGTTCTCGGCGGACACAACATCTTTGTTGGTATGTGGTGCTGAGGATCGAACCCGGGCCGCACGCATGCCAGGCGAGCGCGCTACCGCTGAGCCACATCTCCAGCCCCTATCAAAATATCTTAATCTCAAATATTTACATCTTAAATTGTGTAACAAGTGAAATATACAGTATTATTTAATAAACAGGATACTTCATAAATAGACATTTGTTTTTTAATTGATTTATTCTCTGTAGCATTATAGGCAAGTTTTTTGTCTGTGTCTTTTTTATTCCAGCTTAGAAATGAAACTTGGCTCTCCATTTATCTCATATCATTTTACTCATGATTTCATTTATTAGAAGGAAAAGTTCAGCCTTTTCTTTGTTTTCCTGACTTTATGTTTCCATACCATATTATGAATGATATTAGCCTTCTCTAGAAGCTGTGGCCATTTTATTTCTGCTGTCAGTTTTGTACAACTAAAATTCTTGGGTTAATACTTTCCTTTTATGCCTATTTATTATCTTTCTGAATTGTCAAATTCTTTTAAGAATTTAAAGAAAGGTCCCCAAATTTGGAGCTTTCTCTAAAATAGGTACTTAGGAATCAATGTGCCCTGCTGTCTTTAATCATAATAGTATTAGTAATAGAGCTGAGGTAGCAGACATTTTAAAAATATTTTCTTTTCCTCACTATCATTTCTTCTGATTCTTGTCCTATATGAATAGCATTAGTTTTGAAGATGAGGATATTTAATAATACAGCTTGAAGGTTTGGTGAATCTTCGAGTATCTTTGAAAGGAATAGATCTAGGACAATGTTTAGTTTTGGCCATAAACTATGTTAGTGTGGGTAAACCACATTCCAAAATTTGATATCCTTATATTTACTAAAGTTATCTGTTCTTGGTGTGGACGGAATGACCCTATCAGTCTTGAAAGATTAGTAAACACATACTATGTACTAATAAGTGATTTATCTTTTTTGAGTGTTTAGTTTTATGTTTTGCTTATCTTTTACAAAGGGAGAATATATTTATTTGTTTTCCAGGGATTGATACAAAGTGCAGGCTGCCATCTAGAGACAGGCTTATCACTGTAGATATAATCACAACGCTCTCTGTTTTTAAGGCATTCTAATGAATTTGCAAGTTTTCAAAAATATTCTTTATATAATAATTTGTGAGATAATCCCCCAATTTTTTCATGTACTACCCAGACAGATTACATGTATCTCAAGATATTTATAATTGAAATGCTCATTGGAAGGTAGTCAAAGTGTATTCCTTTTCTCTAACATTCCCCCAGTACTCATTCTCAGATCTTAAGAAAGATTTATATAGACACTGAATTACTAGGTCACTAAAGTCCTGCATTTTTTGTAAGCATTTGTTTCTTTTAGTGAATCCTAAATTTTAGTAGTCTTGACACTTATCATTTCCTAACCAAGATTTACTCTGGCAATTCATCCATATTTATTTACAATATTTTTGCATCTTATTTTGAGTTATAATCTGTTCTTTACAAGATGAAGTAAAGTAAAAATGAAACAAAAAAGGAGGCTGAAAAAAGAGATGTCTTCTCATGTTCTTAGGTTATCTTTGGTAACATACCACATTAGATTTCACTTATGAAAATTCTGTATTTAAAGCTTTAAAATAAAAAGTTGATTCATACATGGAATGGTTATTTGAAATGTGTCTACTATTCAGAAGAGTGTTTATGCTAGGCAGTGTTAGCATATTTCAACCATACCCAGGTTTTGGTAAATTTGTTATATCATAAAAGCCATAAACCTAAGAGGTTGTTATATTTTGATATTTTGAACAAGTAGTTTTGCTGCTGAGTTATGTTCTGCCAGCTTCTACTTCTACCTGTACCTATTTCTACTTCAGACTAACATTGCAGAATAGGGGAAAGGGAGAATAAAATTGAGTAAGGAGGATAGGGTAAGACAGTTTTCTGCGCCATGTAGTTCATTTTTGTTGGGGCATGGGGGTGCATTTTGCTGGTTCCTTCTTGGCTTTTGTGAAAATTACTTCTTCATTCACTTAACTTATCCCTGTGATAGATAATAAGGGTTTGGACAAGGGTAGTTATTGTTGGACCTGGTCTCTATTCTGGAAGCTATAGGTCTGGATGGTAGAAAAACTGTTGGAAATAACTTTGCCTGTTCCAGGGTTTATAAATAAATAAGTATGAAGAAATAGGAAAATAGAGAAACAACTATGTCTCATTCTCCAAACAGTATTAACCTGGGAAAGTTCATATATAGAAATTTGGCTTCCAGTAGAGCTCTAGTTAGAAACTAGAGCTTTTAGCTTGATTCCAAAATTGACAGAATAATTTATCAAAAAATAAATAGCCTCTTGTTTCTGGACCTTTTGGCTAAGATCAAAGGTAAAAATGAGTGACCAAAGGAGGGGAACCTACTAACTGAAAACCTTATGTGCTGTAGACATAATGTAAGATACTTTATATTTATTATCTCATTTAGTTGTCTTATCCTTGTTTCTTTAACTGATTTTTTTTTAATTCCTCCTGTATGTTAAGTACTATTCTAGGCATTAGGAATTACAGTAGCACCTCTGCTGTGCAGT
The DNA here is from genome assembly GCF_045843805.1 of Urocitellus parryii. NCBI lineage: Eukaryota > Metazoa > Chordata > Mammalia > Rodentia > Sciuridae > Urocitellus > Urocitellus parryii. Next base: position 100,740,351 of record NC_135532.1, on the reverse strand, counting down.
GGTACCATCACCACTTAAAATGTCAAGTTGAGGATGTAACTTAGTGGTAGATTGCCAGCCTTTCATTCAAGAGGCCCTGGGATGGATCCCTCACCACCAGCACCACACACAGAACACATGACTGAGTGCAGAGATTCTTGTTTAGAATAAATAGCAAGAAATTAAAAATGAAATAAAAATAAAGATTAGAAATTTGTAAATTCTGGAGATCAATAAACTTTTCCATTGTAATATGTCTTAGTAACTGGTGGAACAAAGAATTAAACCCTACTTTGAGTCATTCCAAAGATTCTAAACCACTCTTGAGGATTCTTCTCTATGTTGTGTTTACTATACCCATAATTGCAGTCTCTTTTAATTGTCCATAATCGATAATTATGCAAGCCAATGTTTTCCAGCCCTATTTTCATATTGCTTTCAATTTTATCTTTTGTGTCCTGTGATACCATGTAAGTAAACGCATAATTCTGCATTTCTGGCAAACTTGTTTTAAACATTCTTCCCCTGCCCACTAATGAGGGCATGTTGATAGTGACTACACAAATGCCCCATAGGCAAGGTTTTTGTTTTTCCTCTTTGAAAGTGGGGATTGAATCCAAGGATGCTTTGTCACTAAGCAATATCTCTAGCCTTTTTATTTTTTGAGACAAGATCTCTCTCAGTTGCTTAGGTGCTTGCTAAATTGCTGAGACTGACTTCAAATTTTTGATCCTCCTGCTTCAGCCTTCTGAGCTGGCATTATAGGTATGCACCACTGCACCTAGCACCCTTAGGCAAGGTTTAAGAACTGTCTGATAGTCAGATTTGTTTTTAACATTTCTTTGAAATGGCTTTATGCATTAATTTGTTTGAGTAATATGTTTGCATAGTTCATTTTTTTTTAAATGCAAAGGATATGCAGTGGGATGTCGTCCTTCATCCCTGAGCCTCAACTACACTTTGTTGTTTCCAGCAACCAGTTTTGGCAGATACTTGTGTATCTTTTCAGAAATTTTTTAATGGTGCACAGACATGTATCACTATCTCTCCTTTAATGTGTGTGACTTGTATCCTACAGAACTTTCTAGAATAGTCAAGCTTGATTGTATTTTGACAGCTCCTTGGATTCCATTGCGTTTCACAGTCAATAAAGAATAGTGGTTAGTTATAGCCAGTCTGCCTGCACAGAGACAACAGATGAGCTACTGACAAACAACTCTTGCAAGTTACTAAACTTTTACATGCCTGAGTTTTATGATCTGTAAAACTGGAAAAATAATAGCAATTCTTCATAGGATTGTTGTAAAGGTTAAATGTGTTAACATGAAGTGCTTCTTAGGAGTGAGTAAGCCCCAAGTTGCTGCTACCACCACCATCATTATTTTTTCTATTATTCTTTTATTTAATTCGATATTTATGGACATTTGAGTTTTTTATTCCTTTTTTTCTATTACAAATAATACTCAAGGAATAACCTTTTACATTCTTTATTTTGCACATTTATGGATGCTTTGCCATAAATATAATCTCAGGATCAAAGAGTATGTAAATTTTGAAATTTTGATAGACATTTCTAAAATCGCATACCACAGAGGTTTTACCAAGTTATGCTTTTACACAGCAGTTTAACAAAATTTAAATTCTTAAGTATTTGATAGTAGCTTTCTACTATTACTTCTAATTCTGGGATTATTTGTTAGAAATGGCAATTTCACAATTCTCTATCTTATTGGAAATATTATCTTGTCAAGACTGCCTGTTCAAACAGCCTTTTATGTTTTTATATAAATTATGTATGTTGGTAATTTATTTTTTCAGCATTCTCATAGATAGCTTGTTAGTGTTTAAGAGAATGGAAGATGATGCTCTTTCCCACTCCTTATTTTCAAATATTTATTTCTTTGAATGTATATAATTTCACATCTTTGTCTTTATCCATAATCTTATGATAAACTTCTATTAGAAAATGTGTACCTTTGAGACCAAAAATGTTTAGTCAAGTGAGATTAGCTCTTTGTGTACTAGTCCTGAATCACAGCACTTTTTTTTTTTTTGAACCTTCTCAAAGAGAGCTTAATAGTAAGAGGGAAGAGTAAAAGATGTTAGCTGTTTTTCAAATAACTGAAGGAATGAAAAGATTAATAAGTGGTGGTCTCTGCCATACATTTCTTTTACAGATGTTCACAGAATACAGTGGAGGAATATGATGATATAAAAATCAATATAATGAACAAATGCTTTAAATAGAAAAGAGTACCACTATGAAAGCAGGACTATTTGGTATATCAACTAAGAGATGACTGGTATTAGGAAACAGTTTTAGTAGAGTCACAGGATCCAGCTGGAAAAGAATGAATAGTTTGAAAGTAAGTAAATAGACTTATCTTTGGAATAGTCATTGTAGCAGCACAAGGATTTTCCTCTTAAACAAAAAATTCAGTATTCAGTTTTTGTTTTCAAAGTTATGTTTTTATTTTATTAGTAATGTGTATTTGTAAATGAGTCATCAGTCACCTTCAAAGGTGTTAAGCTTGAGGTTGTCTTTTCATAGTGCTTTCAGTACTAGTTACCATTTTGTTCCTTCTTGTTTTATTACACTAAATTAATGGAGGAAGATAGTCCTCCCTTTATGAACAGATATAACTAGTTTATTCAAAATATAATTAAAACTATATGTGATGACTGCCATAGTAGTCATGAAAATAAGAGTTAAGCATTATTTACAATTGAATTATCTTAACAGTGACATTTATAGTTATTACTGAAATCATAAAATTAGCACTGTCCTTTTTCTTAGAATTAAAAAAAAACAGTTTACCAAGACATTAAAATTTACACATTTTAAGTGTGTAGATTAATGACTTTGGGCATTAATTTCTTTTTATTGCTTAGTAGTAGTACCCCATAACTTAATTCTTCTATTGGATCTCTATACATATATTTTCTGTGATGGAAGAGACTTAATTTGTATAAATTTGCAGTGCCTTTTCATTTACAAGTCTTTTCTTTTCATCAGTGTGTTTGCATTTCTGAAGACTAAATTCCTAGGAGTATAATTCCTGAGCCATTCATGAAAATATCCTTGATATTATGGCGTTACTATAACCCCTTACCTTTTAGTATTTAAAAGAAAATTTATAATTCTTTTAAAATATGGATTTCTCTGGAAATTAATATTGAAACTTCTGAGAAGTCTCTAATAGTTGTTCTGTTTAACAGACAACCACAATACTTTTTAAATAGCATTAATGAGCCAGATGTGGTGGCACACACATGTAATCCCAAGGACTCAAGAGGCTGGGGCAAAAGGATTGATTGGTGAGACTCTGTGTCAAAATTGAAAATAAAAAGGGGTGGGGATGTAACTCATTGACAAAGTACCCTGGTTATTCCTCAGTACCAAAAAAATAAAGTAAAATAAAATGTGGAATAATTTAAAACATAAAACTAATCCTTTATTATCTCTGTTTCTGTGATTTCAGAATTTGTGAGCAGCTTAGGTAGGGGGATTCTGCCCTACCATTTCTCTTAAAAAGTTGTAGGCCAGGGCTGCTGTTACTTAATTCTTGTCTAGTATATCTACACTTATTTACGTGTCATTTGCCTCTGCATACTGCCCTGAGTATATTTATATTGTGACTTCCCCCAGAACTTAAAAAAACAAAAGGAGTGATACCAGGCTACTTCTATGATCTGGTTTCCAAGTTACACACAGTCACTGCCTCCTTATTCTATTTGTTAGATAAGGTTTACTAAATTCAGCCCATTGTTAATAGGAGTACATTAGGCCCTGAATAGCAAAAGGTGGGAGTTATTGGCTAGGAAATCATCTTGGAGGTGGACTACCAAAGGTATTAAATTAAAAATTGTCAGAATGTTTAAAATATATTAATGTGTATTTGAATAATTCTGAAAGGTAAAAACTCTTGAGAAAATGATATATTTTTATATAGGTTTTGGGACTCTGAAATGAATTAGTGCCTTGTTTTTCAAAGTCCAGGGAGAAATGAATGGAAAAACAACAAAATGTTCACTATGTATCTCTTTGGGGACTGGGGTACTAAAGAATGAACCTGGAAACACTTTTCCACTAAGCAACATTCCCAACCCTTTCATTTTCTATTTTGAGGCAGGGTCTGGCTAATTTACTATGGCTGGCCTCAAATTGAGATCTTCTTGCCTCAACCTCTGAGTTTCTTGGATTTTAGGCATGTGCCACTACACTGTATCTTAATAAAAATTAGCAGCAAATACATTTTATAAACTGTGGTTTTTTTCATTTCTAGGGGTACACTACATAAGCCGTGCACCTAAATTGTACTCAATCTCAGGATAAAAATCTACTGACATTATTACATGTATTTTTAGATTAATGCAGAAATACTAATTAATTGTTATACTGAATTAAAGAATTCCATTTGTTTTTCCGATTTAGACTGGCTATAGAATAAGATTTCTGCTTACTCACAAAAGTGACTTATGAAAACTTTTTGCACTATTTTTGAAAAGCAGTCATGGAAAGGCAAATTCAAATAGTTGAAAACTAAAAAGAGTTCATTAGTTTGGGTTCAAGATCCTTCAACTTCATTTCCATATGGTTCCAGATTGTTTTTGCCATGACTTTGATTCTAAAAATTTTTGTAAGATATTTTTGAAGTTACTTACTTTATGTATTCTTTTTTTGAAAAATAATAATATATATTAATTGGGCCAATTAATGGGTTTCAATATGACGTTTTTCATACATGTGTATATCATGCTTAGATCATAACATCCACCAGCCCTACTACCTTGTCTTGCTCTCCTGTTTCTTTCCCTCCTCCTTGTCTCATTCTCCTTCTCTATAGCTCCTTTCTACTTCAGGGTCTACTTTTTTAAAAATTAGTTTTCTCATATAAAAGAGTACTTGTACTTTTATTTGGATCTGCCTTATTTTGCTTAACATGATTGTTCTCCACTTTCATACATTTTCCTGCAAATAATATAATTTCATTCTTTTTTGACTGAATGAATCTCCATTGTGTATATAGACCATATTTTTTTAAAAAAAATCATTCATCTGTTGATTAGCACCTAGGCTGACTCAACATCTTGGCTATTATGAATATTGCCACAATAACCATGGGTATATATGCTATCATCTGTAGGCTGATTTTATTTTCTTCAGGTATGTACAAAGGAGTATTATAGCTGGATCATATGCTAATTCTACTTTTCATTTTTTGAAGAATATCAATACTGTTTTCCCTAGTGACTGTACATACATGCGTACCAACAGTGTCTAAGGATTCTCTTTACATTCTCACCAACATTTGTTACTTTATTTATCATGTCCATTCTGACCCAAGGACTGGGAGATCGAGGAGATGTAATTGCAGTGCAGTTTTATCTTATATTTGCTTGTTGACTAACAGTACTGAGCATTTTTTTTATATATTTACTGTTCACTTGTATTTGGCAAGTGTCTATAGATCACTTATGGTTTATTGATTAGATTACTTTTGTTAATTTTTTTTAATTCTTTATTCTGAATACTAATCCTCTGTTAGATGAGTAACTGTCAAAGGTTTTCTCCCATTGTATGGTTGTCTTTTTACTCTGTTGATTGTTTTCCTTCGTCACGCAGGAGCTTTTTAATTTGATGCGATTCCACTTGTCAATTCTTGCTTTTATTTCCCTAACTATTGGAGGTCATTTCCTGGGCCAGTATCATAAAAGTGTTTCCCCTTTCAGACTTCCATGTCTTACATTAAAAGTTTTGATCCATTTTGACTTGATTTTGGTGCTAGTCATTTGTTTGTTGACCATTTGTATTTCTTATTTTGAGAAGTGTCTGTTCAGTTCTCTTGCCCATTTATTGATTTGGGTTATTTGTGGTTTTGGTGTTAAAAGTTTGTTACTAGGAGAGATGAGTATCCAATTTTAATCTTCTGCATGTAGGTACCCAGTTTTCCAGACACCATTAATTGAAGAGGCTTTTTCTACCCCTCCAACATGTGTTTTGGCACTATGTCAAGAATTAGATGGATGGAGAGATGTGGGTTTATTTCCAGGTCCTTTATTTTGTTCCACTTATTTATAGCAGTTTTTTTATTTTTTTAATCCTCAGGGAGAGTATAATCTTTTTAAAATTTTTTTTACTTTGTTCTAATCAGTTGTACATGATAGTAGAATGGATTTTAATACATTGTACACAAATGGAGCACAATGTCTCCTTCCTCTGGCTGTACGTGGTGCAGAGTTACCCTGGTAATGTACTAATTACATTAGTAAGTTAATCTAGTTCCACCATCCTTCATCTCCACAACCCCTCCCCCAACTCCCTTCTACACAATCTGAAGTTTCTTCATACTTCCCCACACACTCCCCCCCCTATAATGATCAGCATCTACTTACCAGAGAAAACATTTAACCTTTGGTTTTTTGGGTTTGTATGCCATTTTTCTCCCTCCAAGATTACACTGTTTTTGTTACTGTGGCTATATAGTATATTTTGAAATCTAATGTTATGATGCATCCAGCATTGCTCACTTTGCTATGTATTGCTTTGGCTATTCAGCATTTTTTGTATTTCCAAATGAAGTTTTGGCTTGCTTTTTTCTAGTTCTATGTAGAACTAGACATTTTGGTGAAAATTGCATTGAATCTTTAGATTGCATTTAGTAATGACTATTTTAACAGTATTTAATTCTCCCAGTCCCTATGGACAGGTATTTTCATCATCTAGGGTTAGCCTCATTTTTTTTTTCCTTTATGAGGGTATTGTAAATGGGATTGTTTTCCTGATTTTTTTTCCTCAGTGAGTTCATTATTGTTTATAGAACAGGTACTGACTTTTGTAAATTGATTTCCTTTTTTTAAAAATTTTTTTTAGTTGTTGATGGACCTTTATTTTATTCATTTATTTATATATGGTGCTGAGAATAGAACCCAGTACCTCACACATGTGAGGCAAGCACTCTACCATTGAGCCATGATCCCAGCCCTTGTAAGTTGATTTTCTATCTTAATACTTTGCTGAATATTTTTATAAATTGAAAGTCTTTGGGTTTCATTTTTGGGATATTCTTAGAATTATATTATGCAAACATAATTTGGCTTCCTCTTTTCCTATTTGTATTTCTTTTATTTTTGTCTTTTATCTGATTTATTTTACTAAAATCTTAATTACTATATTGAATTAAAGTATGAGAGTGAACACCCTTTTTTTTTTTTTTGGTCCTGATTTTATAGGAAATGCTTTCAATTTTTCCCCATTTCATATGATGTCAGTTATGGGTTTGTCAATATAGCCTTTTATGTTAAAGTATGATCTTTCTGTACCCAATTTTTTCAGGGCCTTTTGTCATGAAGGGATGTTGAATTTTATTAACGGTCTTTGTTGTATCTATTGAGATAATTATGCAGATTTTATCCTTGATTCTGTTTATGTTTATTTTATTCTCTTTATGTTCTGTATTATGTTTATTGATTTATATATGTTGTATATATAATATATGTGTTATATGTACATGTATATATAATATATATGTTATATATTAAATACTTGAATTCCTGAAATAAAGCCAAATTGATCATGGTGTATGACCTTTTTAATGTGTTACTGAATTCTATTTGCAAGTGATTTTAGCTAGCATATTTTCATCTGTGTTCATCAAGGATGTTAGTTTATAATTTTCTTTTTTAGTTGTGTGCTTATGAGGTTTCAGTAGCAGGTTAACACTACCTTGTAGAATAAGTTTGGCATTGTGGAATGAGTTTGGAAGGGTTTCTTCCCTTTTTTATGTAATATTTGAGCAGTGTTGGTATTAGTTCTTTAAAAGTCTAATAAAATACAGCAGTAAATCTGTCTGGTCCTTGGCTTTTCTTTGTTGAGAGACTTCAATCTCATGGCTTGTTGCTGATCTTTTTAATTTTAAAAATATTCTCCTGGTTCAATTTTGAGTGTTATGTGTGTTTAGAAATTTGTCTTTCTAGATTTTCCAGTTTAATAACATAATTTAAATAATAATTCATAATAATCAGTATTGACTTCAGTGATGTTGTAATTTGTTTTTGATTTTGTTTTTTTGTTTTTTTTGAGAGAGAGAGAGAGAGAGAATTTTTTAATATTTATCTTTTAGTTTTTGGCGGACACAACATTTTTGTTTGTATGTAGTGCTGAGGATCGAACCCGGGCCACATGCATGCCAGGCTAGCGCGCTACCGCTTGAGCCACATCAGAAGCCCTGTAATTTGTTTTACAACTTCTTTGTTGTAATTTCTCCTTTTTCACTAATAATTTTATTTATTTGGGTCCTTTCTCTCTTTTCTTTCATTATTTTGCCAAGGATTTTTCAGTTTTTTTATCTTTTATAGAATCAACTCTTTTTTTATTCATTATTCTTTTGTATTGTTCTCTTGGCCTCTATTTAATTTTTTTCTGCTCTGATCTTCTTCACTTCTTTCCTTTTATGGATTTTGGAGCATTTTTCCCTCCCACCTTGTTTCTCTGAGACCTTGAGATGCATTATTAGGTTATTAGAGGTTTCTCTGTGCATTGTAGACTTTCCTCTATTAACTGCTTTTCCTGAATCATAGATTCTGATAACGTTGTGTTTTCATTTTCATTTTATTCTAGGAATTTAAAAATTTCCACCAGATGAGAAACTGATGCCCCTCCTATTTTCTTCTGTGACCACTCTTCATTCAAAGTTTATTCTCTTTCTCTGTGTTGTATAATTTCTATAGTTCTTCTTGCTGTGTGTTAACAATTTCATTCCATTATGATTTGATAAGGTGCAAGAAAATATTTCAATTTTTAAAAAAAAATTTTTTTTCCCTCTGATTCTGAGGATCAAACCCAGGAACAGACTCTACCCCTTAGCTGTGTCCCCAGATCTTTTGTTGTATTTTGTTGTATTTCTGTATGTGTTGCCCAGGCAGTCCTCAAACTCCCAATCCTGCCACAGCCTCCCAAGTAGCTGGTAGTACACATCTATGCACTGCTCCCAGCTTCGAATTTGTTAAGACTTCTTCTGCAGCCTAAAATATGTTCTACTTTGGGGAAACCTTTCATGTTTTGATGAAAACAATGTGTATTTTGTTGGAATTGTGTTGATTATTCTATAGATGTCTGTAAGTCCAGTTTAACTCTGACGTTTCTTTGTTGATTTTTTTTTTTTGTCTTTATTGATTAGCTGTCTTTTGGTGAGAGTAGGGTATTAAAATCACCCACCATTATTCTTGGGACTTATATCTCCCATTATGTGCAGTAATGGCTTTTTAATGTAAAATAGGATGCTCTTATGTTCATTGCACATAGATTTGCAACCATTATATCTTCCTAATTAATGGATTATTATCTTTATTAATATGAAATGACCTTCTTTGTCTCTTTACCAAATTTGGCTGTATGTCTGTTTCATCAGATATGAATATAAGTACTCCTTGCTTTTTTAATTCCATTTTCCATCTTTTCACTTTCAGTGAAGTTAGTCTTTCCTAGTAAGGTTACTTTTTTTTTTTTACAAGCTGTTGTTCCTTGGATTACTTTGAAGATTCTACATTTATTTGTTTTTCCCTTATTCATCTTAGTCATTAATGTTTGATTCTATCGTAGTTCTTATTTGCTTATCTTCTAGTGAGGTTAATTCTTCACTGTGTTCTCATGATTGCTTTTATCTTTCTTTTCTGGATTTAGGATTCCTTTAAGTATCTTCTGTAATGCTGCTGTAGTGATCATTAATTTCTTTAGTTTATACTTGGAAAGATTTTATTTTTCCTTTGATTCTGAAGGAAAACTTTGCTGGATATAGTTGTCCAGTCTGCATTTATTTTCTTTTCAGGATTAAAATACATAATTCCATGCCCTCCTGGCCTGTAGAATTTCTGCTGTGAAATCTGTTGCTCTTTTATATCTGCCATAATTTATATATGACTTAGCATTTTTCTCTTGCAGCTTTTAATACTCTTTCTTTGTTCTGTATTTTTGGCAGATTAACTATTTGTCATACAGAGGTTTTATTTTTTTCTTAAGATATCTCTTTGGGATTCTAAATCTTCTATAGCTGGATATCTATTTCTTTCCCAATATTTAGGGAATTGTCTGCTATTATTTTACTGAATAAGTTTTGTGTACCTTTGCATTGTAACTCATCTCCATTGTCTCTTCTGCTATGTTTGATCTTTTAATGATGTCCCAAACGTCTTGTATATTTATTTTTTTTCTTTTTATTGCTGTTGGAATGTGATACTTCATCAACCTTGTCTTCAAGCTTTGGTGATATTTTTTCCACTTGAACTAAGCTGTTGGTGAGGCTATCTACTGAGATTTTTATTTGACTTACTGAGCTTTTCGTTTCCAAGATTTGTTTGGTTCTTTTTCAGAATCTCTCTCTTATTGAAGGGCTTTTTCATTTCCTGCATTGTTTTTCTTTATTCATCCAACTATTTATTTTATCATCTTTGAATTAGTTGATTCTTTTTAAAAGTTGATTCTTTGGCTTTTCATCCCCTTTGTTATCTTTGGAATCACTTTCTAGATAGTCAGGAGCTTTTAGAGGAACCATGTTTTATTGTTTTCTTATTTCTTGTATTTCTCTGTTAAAATTTTTGCATTTGTTGGGAAGCATATCTCTTCCATCATGTTGTGAGGGTCTTTTAGTAAACAGACTTTTTTTTGATGATATGCTGACGAGTATTAGTTTGTATTGGAATGTTGCACTTAGCTCCAAATGGACTTGGTGGTATAATTTCTTTGTGATTTCTGTGTTTAGTGGATTTTGACACAGTTGTACCTTGATAGAGACTCGGGCTTGATTTTTTTGTAGGTTTCAGGAGAGTAGGATCTATTTAGTAGTTCATGCAGGTGTCATGTTGACAGTGGAGTATTAGAGATGTACACTCTGATGACTCCCCTAGTCTTGTCCACAGTGTGCAGTCTAAAAGGTTCTATGAGAGTGACTTAAGGGAAGCGAGATCCTTTGAAGGTCTTCTTTCTCTATACTTATCATCTAGTTCATTAGATATTCAGATTTTTAAAAAATGTCTGAAGAAGTTTGAAGTTCCTATATAAGAGGTGTGGTATCCAAAAGAGTTGTTATTTATGGGTGCTGTTATTATACTGAATGTCCAGGAGAGGGACTTTAGATTCTTGTAACCCTGCCAGATTATTCTGGCTTAGGATATTTTTCTCATACATTCTTGACTAAGTTTTCCCTAGAGTAGGTTGTGGTTTCTCTCAACAGGCGTGGTGGTGTAGCTGAGTGGCAAAATACCTGCCAGGTACTTGAGTTGCCAAACATGAATTCTCAGAATAACTTAGAAGAAAACAAATAACAGTAACAACAACATAAAACACAGTAAAAAACAAGTAAAAGAAACAATAGGGAAGTGTAAAAAAATAATATAGAATTGATTAAAATGTTAAAAGTTGATAAAGGTAAAATTAATAAAACAATAATAGTGAAGAAGGAGAGACAGGGAGGAAAGAACAAAGAAAAATTTCAAACAAAGGAGAAAAATACATAAATCCAATTAAGGCGTAGAAGAAAACAGCTGTAAACAAAAATGAGAAATAAAATTAATAATAGACGTTAAAATACATGGGGGAGAGGAAGCCAAAAGTTCCTTCTAGCCTGGTACTTGAGTTGAAGATTCTTTCCTCAGCTTATGTGTGTCCCATCTAAAACCTGTTGTTTCCTGTCAGCTCACATTAAACAAATTGAGTGGTATTCAAGCTGTGCTTTGTGTTTCTTACCAGGCAGGGTCAGGGAATGTTGTCTGTGCCAGCATTGTATTCTCTCCACAATTTTTTTGTATGTGCAACCAGGTGTGTGGTGTATGTTGGAGCCTCCACAAACCCTTCTTGCTTTTAGCAGTTTTGTTATAGATTTATATGACAAAACATATAAATCTATGAACATGAATGATGTTCTGCATAACTTATTGGCTTTTGTAACACTGTAGTCAATACAGTTTATGTGTATATAAATATGAATGGTTAGTCATTTAAAAATCTAATTTTAATTCTTTTAATTGTTTAATTTTTTGAATGTCAGTTTATACTTATCCAGGGTGCTATGAAACAATAACTAACAAAATAGGGGTTGATAAAATAAATACAATAAATGTATTACATATTTATCTGTGAGAACTGTTTCAAATTGATAAGATTATTCATAACCTAAAGAAGTTTAACTTTGATGGACTGATGTTAAATTAGGGTTTTTTTTGGTTTTTTTTTGTTTGTTTGTTTGTTTTAATTTGGGTGATTTTAGGAATGCCTGCCAGAGACAGATTTTATTTGTGATAATTAGAAATTTAATTCAGATTTCCTCTTTAATTTTTAAAAATCTTTGAAAAATTAAGCTTATATTTTAGTGAGTAAACTGTCTTCAAGATTATTTTTATCATTAAAAAGATAAAGTCATAATACAAAGTAAATACAGTCACAATACAAAACTTTCCCATCTTTTTTTTTTAATATTTATTTTTTAGTGATAGGTGGACATGTGGTGCTGAGGATCAAACCCATTGCTTCACACATGCTAGGCGAGTGCTCTACCACTGAGCTCCAGCCCCAGCCCTCCCATCTTTTTTAATCTTTTAAAATATTTTTTTTCTTCTTCCTCTTGGATATAGGGAATTTATTATTTATACTTGATAAATTGATATTGATAAATTCAGCATCCTGTAAATGAAGTACCAAGTATGTACCAAGTAACTAAGTAACTAAAATGTGCTTGAATATGATTCTATTTAAAAAGATAAGGCAGATTTCAGTTTTACAGTATCAATTTTCCAATTAGTAAATTAAATTTAATGTGCCAATATAGTTATTTCATTTGTGTGTTTTTTTGTTTTGTTTTGTTTTGTTTTGAGGTACTGGGAATTCTACATCTGAACTACATCTCTAGACCTTTGAAAAATGTATCAATCTCATTTATTTATTTATTTACGGATGGTACTAGGGGTTGAACCCAGGGGCATATACCATGTAGCTATATCCCTGACCCTTTTTATTTTTAGACTTTTAGTTTAAGATAGGCTCTCTCTAAGTTGCCCAGTCTTACCTTGAACTTGCTGTCCTCCTGTCTCAAACTTCCCATTAACTAGGATTGCAGGCATGTGCTACTAAGCCCAGCACCGCCCTCCCCCCACCTTTTTTTCTTTTTAATACTTTGAGACAGGGTCTTACTAAGCTTACCAAACTGGCCTTAGACTTGTGATTCTCTTTCCTTAACTTGAATAGCTGGAACTTTTACTGGCCCATTACTCTAAATGAAGGGCACACTTTTTTGACTTCTAGAAACTATTCTATTGTTATGTGCTCTTTCTTTAAAAAAAATATATAGTACATTTTTGGGGCTGGGGTTGTGGCTAAGCAGTAGAGCTCTTGCCTAGCGTGTGTGAGGCTCTGGGTTCGATCCTCAGCACCACATAAAAATAAATAAATACAACAAAGGTATTGTGTCCAACTACAACTAAAATAAATAAATAAATATTTTAAAATATATAGTATATTTTAAAGACTCTTCCCTCTTTTTATTTTTTCATTTTTTAAAAGCATAAGACAAGACAATAGGATTTTTTCAAGTGGAGAGAAAAGAGACAGATCACTTGTAAGGTGAGAGGGACCCTATAGGAGTTACTCCACTCTTTTCTTAAATGTGATTTGAATTGAAGTTGATAATTACTGACAAGAAGTTTGTCAGATTATAATTATTTTTGGATTTATTCTTAGAGTCTTAATTTTGCAATTTTTTTAAAACTTGAATAGAAAAAAGTCATGTTTAATTATTCTCTGTATTCCAGATTGATTTTTGAATTACATTTCAGTTTCTTTAAATTATGTTGATTTTTAATGCAAGTTTTCAGCTAAACTACATTTGTTTTTCCTTATCAGTACCAGTGGTAAAATTTACATGACCATATTTCAGGTAAAATCAACTAACGAAGAGAGAAGTATTATGAAGGAATAAGATGAAAAAGTAAATTTTTATTTCTTGATAATTATGTAGAACTTAGGAGTTTCTTATTTTCAGAGAAAACAGGTATGGATTATATCAAGGGACATTTTAGTTTACTGAAGAACATTCTGATGATAAAGAATATCAGAAATAGCCACAAGAGAAATATGATCTCTATAGTTGGAGATTTTTAAGACAAAGGCAGCTAGCTGTATGTCTAGATATCACTAGTGTATGTTTAATTAGTCTCTTCTAGTACAAACTTATGTTTTTTGTCTTTGTCTTCTCCTTCCCCAACACTCTTTCTCTGTACTTATCATCTAGTTCATTAGATATTCAGATTTTTTAAAAATATCTGAAAAAGTTTGAAGTTCCTATGTAAGAGGTTCCTTTAGAATATATGGTATAAGAATTTGAGAAGGAAAGAGAAAAACTATAAATTTTTTTAATTTTTCAAACAATGATCAGATTAAATTTTATGTTTAGCATGAGATAGATAAAGAATAACTGTAAAATCTGTTGTTTCACAGGTACTGTGAGAATAGAGATGTTTCGAAATATGCAGAATGCAGAAATCATCAGAAAAATGACTGAAGAATTTGATGAGGTATAGCATTCCAATATTTATGCAGATTGCCTACTTATACTTTTAAATTGTTAACATGTTGATTATTTCAAGTTTTGTTTTGATTTGGTGTTTACTGTAAGAGAAGATATATATTACTTATTTATATTAAATATCAATCCATGCTACAAAATTAATAACTTTGGGGATTTGATTACATAGTGTGGAGGTAGCATTAACTAATGTCTGATGATTGATAAGGATAAGAAAATTAATATTATGAAGTAGAAGTTCATTCTTGACTTTTATTCTTGAAAACTTTCTCAAATTCCCAAATTTATAAATGCATCTCCAACACTTTTCTTCTGTGGAATGCTAGTCCCATTAAATGCTTTAGAGGAAAAAAGGTTCAGAGGTCAAAGAAATCTGAACAGGGTTCCATATTATACCTTTCTTAGTATCAAAGCACATTTTAGTTTTTAAGATTCCTCGTGAAGAAAAATCGGCTTAACTTTATATGACTCAGAATTTTCCAGTTATTTGAAACAGAACGTTCACTGCCATCCTATGTCTACTTGTGTGTATATGTGAAACTTAAAACTTCTGTTTTGGACATTCTACTTCAGGGTATTCTAATTTTCATTTAGAATACATGTTTTGTTTTTTTCTTCATAATCCCCTTTCCTATTTTCAGTGAAATATTGTCTCAAACAGTTTTTACATGGATTGTAAATGCTGAAACATTTTCACTTTTACTTTTATATTTATGCTATGGGGCACTGCTAATTGCAGTTTTAATATTCTTCCTTTTCATTTAAATATGATTTCTATTTTCTGGCAGATGTTCCTTTTTCTTGACTTTCAACAGAAAAGATTGCTTTTGTCCCCCCTCTTGGGTGTAAGCTTAGCCTTTTTTTTGTTGTTGTTATTGTTACTAATTTTCAGTTGAATAAAGTAGTACAAACGCACCATAAAACAAATACACTCAAACATACATAACATCTTGGATGTCTTTCTCATCAGTTGTTCACCTTCTATAAAGCAAGCTCAGACCAAAAATATTTTTTTTTTTAAAGAGAGAGTGAGGGGGAGAGAGAGAGAGAGAGAACTTTAATATTTATTTTTTAGTTATCGGTGGACACAACATCTTTATTTGTATGTGGTGCTGAGGATCGAACCCGGGCCGCACGCATGCCAGGCGAGCACGCTACCGCTTGAGCCACATCCCCAGCCCCAGACCAAAAATATTTTACATGTGATTCTTTACAGAAACATTATGCTAGTGTCTTTTCAACTATATTAGTACCATGTTAGGAACTTTACATTATGCTCCATTCATATGTATATCCAAAATTCCTTGTTCTCGATTTTGTAATCCCAAAAGCCTTTGACATTGTAAAGTTTTTTGGTTTTTTTTCCCACTTAGGTAAGGTTATTTACAGTTTTGATTTCTGTCAGCCAGTGTGAGTATATGTTTTACTTAATTCTTGACTTGGTACTAGTCAGATTTCTTTCTTACAAATTCCTGAGATAAACCTATGAAAACGAAAGTTTTGGAAGTTTCAGTTTATGATCTGCTGACCCTGTTATGTTTGGGGCTGTGGTATGGCAGCAGTGCATGGCAAAAGCATTTATCTCATGTTGGGAGCAAAATAAAGAGGAAGAGGCTCACTTTCCCTTTAGGGGCATGCCTCCACGGACCTAAGAGCTCTGTCTAGGCCCCACCTCTTAAAAGATTCTACATCCTCCCAACAATACCAGTCTGGGAAACAAGCCTTTAAAACAGGAACATTTAGGAGACATTGCAAATACAAACTGTAGCAAATATTCCTGGAAATATTTAATTAGAAAGGCATGCCACAGATTCTGTTTGGATTGTGTTGGACTATAAGGCATTTGAACTTACATGAAGTTAACTTTCTAAAACTAACAAACCTGGATTTTAATATATTACTGTTGGGCTTCTTTTCATCAAAAAAATAAACTGGTTATTTCAAGAGCTTGTATGTGCCAAACAGAAGGTAACAAAATCAAGTTAAGGTGTAATTGGGAAGTTGCTTCATCAGCTGCCAGAATGATTGTACTACACTAGACTTGTATCAAAGGTGATTCAGATCTCAAATTAAAATGTATTGTGTATCTTGGACCTTAAGAATATTAACACTTGATGAAAAGATTATTACAAGTTTTTGAGATAGTAGTTCCCAACCTTTGTTGCATATTGGTGTTATCTGGGTATCTTTAAAAAGTACCTGTCTCTGCCACATCCCCAGATATTCTGATTAATTTGTGAAGTGCATGATCTGGGCATGAGAATTTTTAAAAGTTCATCAGGATTCTAACAAGACATCAAAGTTTGAAATTACTGGTTTAAGGTAAATAAAAAGAAGAAAGCCAAGAATTAAATTATTAAAACCCTTCACGTGTGAGAACAGTTAGAGGGGGAAACAAATGAATATATTGTAAAAATGAATGTGATAATAAGAAATTGTTACTTTTGTTTATTTATTTTTGGTAGTTGGTATTGAATGTGGGGGCACTCTAGCACTGAGCTATATCCCCAGCCCATTTTATTTCTTAATTTTGAGACAGGGAGTGTCTTACTACATTGCCAAGGCTGTCCTCAAACTTCTGATTCTCCTACATCAGCCTCCCATAAATTTCTGGAATTACAGACCTGCACCACATCCAGCTCAAGAAAAAATCATTACTTTTGTACTAAGTTTAAACAACTAGAAGAAGATGAGAAATTCATGGAAATAAAGGTCATGATATGCCAATACGGTCATATATTCAAAATATATTAAAAGGTAGTTAACTGTTACCAAAAGTGATAATCGATACATAGCAAATAAAATTATTTTAAAAGGATATATTTCATTTCTCTAAATATTTTTTCCAATATTTGAGATAGTGATGTAATCAAAGATTGCTTTTTTTAAAAAAAAAATCATTTAAATCTTTTTCCTTTTTGGTTGTACAACTGTTTGGGTACACTAGGAATGTGTTGATTTAGAGCAGAATTATTTATTAGATTATCTTCTAAGGCCATCTATTTTATCTTCAGTAATTTTAGGAAAATATTATTCTTTTTTTTTACTCTGTATATTCCCAAGAACTTGGGTTTAAATACTTGTATATTACTAGATATACCATATTTGATTTTTTTTCCCTTCAAAATACTTTTTTGGTCATTTATTCCCCAGGGGATATGGGAGGTTATTTTTGGTACATCATGTTTTATAGTAATGTTTTTTAAAAGATCTGAACTGTTAAATTCGAACTGTTAAATTCAAACAGTGGTTCTCAAAAGAGTAGTCATTATTAAAATATTATTGAAATAAATATATTATAGCAAAGTCAGGTGAAGGTGATCACCTAATCAAATACAGATAGATTTTATAGGAAGTGGTCTAAAAATCTATGTATTGCCTGAGAAGTACACTAATGTTCCTATTCTTTATTACAAATAGTTTGTTAATAAACTTTTTTAAGCCCTACAAACTTGCACATAGCCAAAGTGCTAAGTAATTATATCAATCTAATTTAGAAATAAATTAATTCCCAGAGCATTCTATGGCTCTTCAGTTTATAGCTAAGTATATTTGGTTCTTCTGGGAATCAGCCGTTGGAAGCTAAGGCAAAATATAATATTTGTTTTCCAGATTATTAGCATTATATTCATATATATAAACCTTTAGGTATGTTTTACCAAGATCAGCTAATATAGTTTTCATATATTTAAGTATGCCTTGTACATAAGGAAACATTTGTAACACATTTAATATATTCATTTAGTCCCTTTAATTCTTTTTATAAATTGTAAGATTATGTGGTGATTTTCTATAATGATTACAAGTTACCCTGCAGCTTTTTTCTCTTCTCATTTGTTATCATATGTGCTTCCCTAATTTTTTTTTATTTAAAGTAAGTATGGAACTTTTATATTTTTATTTATATGAACAGTTATTTAATCAAAGGGTTAAAATGTTAATAAGTATAAAAGTGGTTAAATAGCACACAACCTCAAAAATGTAAAAGAAATGCTGCAGAGTGTAGAAGAAAGGTCAAATTATTTGCATTCTCAAATACAGTCTCTTAAATTTTTTCATTTATACATTCTATCAAGAAAGCATTTTTCAGCCTTCGAACCATCTAATAGTGAAAATTTGGGATAAAGTTAATTTGACATATAAAGTTTCTCTCCCCTCTTTGCCCTGTTGCCTACATTCTTCTCAAAGAGTAGCTAGATTTCTTATGGGAAGTATGCTTAAGTAACTGGTAATTATTTCACATTTTTCCCTTTTAGTTGTAATCTATGTCTAATTTTAAAGTATCTGGTAATTTGAAATAAATAGATGAAAGGATTTATTTTCTTTCCACTCTTGGTAAGTAGAAGACTGCGTATGTAGTCCTCGTGTATTGTAATAAGATATAATTTGCAGCATATATTGTTATTCATAGAGTTAAGTGTATCTATTATTGTATTAATATTATTCACATAAAAGTAATCTTTGAAGGTCAATGAAGACAAAAGGGATATTTTACATACTTTTTAAATTAAATATTTAAATGCCATAATTACATGTGTTTCAAAATATTACAGTCGTATCAGTGCAACCACATGCCATATTATTCACTTGTTGATTACAAATATTTAAGGTTTAGTTTCTGGTTTTTTCTCTGTATTTAGTACTTTTGTATTTTGTGGGGAGATACAGAGTATAGACTATAAAATCATTGAACTTACATACGTAATTTACAGTAAGTGAATATATTAGTAAGGAGTGCCATTTCTACTGTCTGCCGTCTTCAGTATTGAACACATTACTCTTTCCCTTGGGATACTTGAAATATAATTTGTGTCTACCACAATGATCTGAAACTTAGACCCAATGAGGGAATACTCAGCAATAATACCTTAACATGTTTAATAGTTATGAAACATGCAAAATCCAGTAAGACACGAAAGGATGATTTAATTATGTAGGGTGTGAGGTCTTTACAAACTAGATTTTGTTTTCTTTCTAATTATTATTATTATTATTATTATTATTATTATTATTTTGTAGAATCAGGAATTGGACCCAGGGCCTCACACATGCTTGACAAGCACTCTACCACTGAGCTATATCCCCAACCCTGAATATAGATATTTAAAGATGAATAAAAATTCACCTGAAAAACCTGGAAGGAGTTTAATGAGGAGAGTTTAGAGTGCTTGAGGGGAAACAAAAATGAAGCTGAATCAAATCATTAATAGTCTTGTGTACCACACTCAGGAGATTGGCCTTGATGTTAATAAATTAGCCATACTGTAAACATTGTTGTTCTCCTAAGTATACTACACAGTGTTGTAGGTAAGTGCTAAAGAGTCAAAGATGGGAAAGCTATGTGATTTGAACATTATAAAAATCTTGTGGCGTTGACTTTTCAGTATTCTTAATTGGTATAACTGTGTTTGTATAGGACAAATTAAATCAAACTTCCTCTTATTTTAGAAGTATATAGTTTTACCACAATCAATCGAATTAATCTTTATGGATACTTTTCATTGGTAAATATACAATAAAACTTCAAAACAAAAGTTCAGACAATGTATTTTATTAGGCCCTTCAAATTTTGTTGTGTAAAAATATTTTTTCACTAGAGCTTCCCAAGGGTGAATAGAATATTATTTTGTTTCCTTAACACATGGTTCTTTTGCATTCTAACTTTTTGAGGCAGAATTAAAATGAAATCTGATTTATGTAAATTCAACAGATGTGGTTTTACATCTTAAACTATGACTATTTTATTGTAATAATTTAGGAAACAGCACTCTAGAATTTGGAATTTCTTCTTGCGATTTCAGGAACATGGTATCCTCAAAGATGTTAATGTGTATAATTCCAAAACGTTTTTAATATGCCCGTTTTTCATATGAGTCACTTGATATATGCAAAGCAATATATATAACATTTGTGTAGGATATGTGAGTATGCCCTTGACAATTTGAAGAACTCATTTATTGCCAATACTACCAAAATGATCAGTGGACTCCTCTAGTTTATCCCAAAGGTATCAGTATCCCAATTTTCATTGTTGTTGGCTCCCTCCCCCCCATAAATCTAATGATAGATTGTTTCCCACTCTAAATGAAAGGTTTGTCAAGATTCATGAATGAGAGTAAAAGAAAAACGTTTGGTAGTATCTCATTTAACTAATTGATAACAGTTTGGGGCAAGACATTTAAAAGGAATGATATTGGCATTCATTGTTGCTTTGATTTTATATATTTATTTCTTTTTTAATTTTTTATTTTAATTTGTTATGTATTACAGTTTATATTACACATATAGAGCACAATTTTTCATATCTCTGGTTCTATACAAAGTATATTCACACCATTCGTGTCTTCATGCATGTACTTAGGGTAATGATGTCCATCTCATTCCACCATCTTTTTTACCCCCTTGTTCCCTTCTTTCTCTTTCCTCTATCTAGGGTTCATCTAATCTTACCATGCTGCCCCTTCCAACCTCACAATGAATCAGCCTCCTTATATCAGAGAAAACATTTACCTTTTTTTTTTTTTTTTTGGCATTGGCTAGCTTCACTTAGCATTATATTCTCCAATTCCATCCATTTTCCTGCAAATACCATGATTTTATTCTCTTTTATTGTTGAGTAATATTTCATTGTGTATATATACCACATTTTCATTATCCATTCATCTACTGAAGGGGGGGCGTCTAGGTTGGTTCCAGAGTTTAGTTATTGTGAATTGTGCTGCAATAATATTGATGTGGTTGTGTCCCAGTAGTATGCTGTTTTGAAGTCCTTTTGATATAGACCGAGTGATAGGATAGCTGGCTCTAAAGGTGGTACCATTCCCAGTTTTCCAAGGAATCTCCCTACTGCTTTCCATATTGGCTGCACCATTTTGCAGCCCCACCAGCAATGTATGAATGTGCCTTTTTCCCCACATCCTTGCCAACACTTACTATTGTTTGTATTCTTAATAGTTGCCATTCGGACTGGAGTAAGATGAAATATAAAGTTTAGTTTTGATTTCATTTCTCTAATTGCTAGCGATGTTGAACTTTTTTATATGTTTGTTGATTGATTGTATATCACCTTCTGAGAAGTGTCTGTTCAGTTCCTCAGCCCTTTTATTGATTGGAGGATTATTATTATTATTATTATTATTATTAGTTGTTGTTGTTTAGCTTTTTGAGTTCTTTATATACTCTAGAGGTTAGTGCTCTATCTGATATGCAAGTGGTAAAAATTTGCTCCCAAGCTGTAGGTTCTTTGTTCACCTCACTGATTGCTTCTTTTACATTTTTGTTTGAATCCATCCCATTTATTAATTCTTGATTTTAATTCTTGCTTTATAGGAGTCTTATTTAAGGAAGTAGGGGCCTAATCCAATATGATGGAGATTGGGGCCTACTTTTTCTTCATTTAGATGCAGGGTATCTGATTAATTTACTAGTTCCTTGGTCCACTTTGAATTGAGTTTTTTGCATGGTGAGAGAGAGGGGTTTAATTTTATTTTGTTGTGTATGGATTTCCAGTTTTCCTAGCAGCATACCATTTGTTGAAGAGGCTATCTTTTCTCCAGTATATGTTTTTGGCGCCTTTGTCTAATATAAGATAACTGTAATTATGTGGGTTAGTCTGTGTGTCCTCTATTCTGTACTATTGGTCTACCAGTCTATTTTGGTGCCAATACCATGCTGTTTTTGTTACTGTTGCTCTGTAATACAGAAGTTCTGGTATAGTGATGCCACTTGCTTCATTCTTTTTTCTAAGGATTGTTTTAGCTATTCTGGGTCTCTTATTTTTCCAGATGAATTTCATGACTGCTTTTTCTATTTCTATGAGGAATATCATTGGGATTTTAAATATAATGCTTTTGTTAGTATGGTCATTTTAATAATATTAATTCTGCCTGTCCAAGAACAAGGGAGATCTTTCCATCTTCTAAGGTCTTCTTTAATTTCTTTCTTTAGTGTACTGTGAGAGGATTTGTTGCTGATATACAGAAATGCCTTTGATTTATGAGTGTTGATTTTGTATCCTGTTAATTTGCTGAATTCATTTACTAGTTCCTTAGTCTGCGGCTAAGGAAACAAATCACCAAAGTTGATGATTAAAGAACGAACATGAATAAAATATTTTTAGATATCCCTATCATTTTTAGAATCATATTGAAAATAGTATTCTCGTGGTGACTTATTCATTTGATCAATAAATATTTGAATGTCTTTTACATTCAAAGCGTTGAGGATATAACACTTGAATGCACTAGACACAAACCCCTGCCCTCGCAAAATTTTCATTTTAGTTAAGAGGAGAAAGCCAAAGAATAAACACCTAGGCAAAATACTGTAGTATGATAGATGGCAATAAATACTGTGCAGAAAAATAAAATCAGTAAGAGATTGGCCCAAAAGGGATGATTTAACATAGTACATTCAAGAACACCTCTCAAGAGTGTGACACTGAGCAAAGACTTGAAGAAGATGATGGCTCTCATTAAACTCATATCTGAAGGAAGAGAAAACAAGGGCAAAGACCTTGAAATGGAAACATACCTAGTGTATTTAAAAGACCATAAAGAAGCTAGTGTGACTAAAACATACTAATTGACATTACTGTATTTAATTGTTATGTCTTTAGGACATTTTGAAACTATAAAACAATTTCTCAACTTTTTTTTTCTTTAGGTAGTATTAACTGTTTTTGGTATATATTTTTTCATTGTCAATGGATCTTTATTTATGTGGTACTGAGAATTGAACCCAGTGCCTCACACATGTGAAGCAAGCACTCTTCCACTGAGCTACAATCCTAGCCTGACATTAACTTTTTTACAGCATTGAACTAGTTGTCTTGTAAAGCATCCACATTTTTTGTTTCCCAGATTTTTTTCTTTCTTTCTGTATTATTTAACATGTTCCTATGTCCTTTTTGTTCTTTCATTGAACGTCAGGTCTAAGGACCTCCTTAGATTAGATTTTTTTTCAAGGAAATTCATTGGTGAAATTTTGTGTGCAATATATACCAGGGTATTGATTAGCAGAGCTAAAATTGAGCCTTGTTTAAGGTACATTGCATCTCTTTGTAAAATTACATTTTTTTTGAAATTGCCAAATAATGGTTTGACAACCATTGAAAATTGGCCAAATAATGCTTTCAGTGTGCATTAATAATCTGTTCCTAAAACTTTGGGTTTATTTTAAATCTTGAAATCAGTGTGGCCTGAAGTCTGGAAATTGGATATTCTACATAAAATGTTTTGAATTAAAGTGTGACCATCTATTCTTATGGGACAGAGTAATTGGGCATTCCTAAACAAAACTTAGTCCTCCTATTGAAAGAATTCCTCCATGCAAGACACTTCGCTGGGGAGAGTTCCACTTTATTACAAAAGGCTGTGGGCTTATATAGATCTAAGGAGAGATGGCAGAGCTTAGGTAAATGACGGCTCACTCGTTTATTGGTAAGTTCCTCCAGATGTCAGTTCCGAAGCCCATGAAATTAGTTCTTATTGGGGCTAAGGTTTCCTGCCAGAGAGATTTGAAATTGACGCCAGCGTGAGAGTTCACGCCGGCGGGAACTTTTCGCACCGGTGAAAAAAAGGGGAAAATAGGAAGAGAAGGTCCTTAGGCGCCATGTTGGCGTTTTTTCCCCTGGGGTGTGGCTGCCATTATACTTTTTCTCAACACCTATCAGATGTCAGGAACAATGAATTTTTTATTTTCTGTTGTGGAAAATCCACCAGTCAACCAAACCAAAAACATAAAACTTATTTTTGTCTGTCATTTAAACTGGTAATTTTATTTTTGCACTATTTCAGTGTTTATCACATTCCTTCCATTATCTTCCTCACCATTGCTACTATCTTAAATTTCCTGCTCCATCTCTCATTTTGTTTATAAATGTGTTAGAATGGTAAGTCTCCTTAGCTCTTTTTCTGTTCCTTTGCCTAATGACTGACTATTCTCTACATTGCAATCAGTTATTTCTTTATAAAGCTGGTTACTCACTTGGTCAAAATCATTCATCAGCCACCCACTGCCTCGAAAATGAAGTTTAACTTCCTTAGTTTCCTTTATGAGTCACTATGCTCCTGCCCTCATTTTGTTATTTTAATACTAGAAATTCTATTTTAGTTTATGAAACAGTGTAGCTCTATGGTCCCATTAGTATGACTTTGCTAATTGTATTGCTTACAATGCTTGTTCCTCTTGCCCATGCCCATTTCATCTGTAGAGAATTGACAATACTTTCTACGTTCTATTACTTTTAACAACTCCTGTCATGTGTGTGCGCGTGTGCACATGCACGCGCATGTATACATATTCTTCATTAAAGTAGAAATTCTTTGAAAGAAAAGATATTTGTTGTACTCATATTTTTTATGTCCAGGACCTGATATAGGAGCATGTTTGTTGTTCAATAAATTATTATTTAGATAGTTGGTAGATGATTGGGGAGGTAAGTTGTTTGTGCTCTATAAACAAGTGTTCATAAATCACTGTTTTAAGTAATAGTAGTACAGTAGTCCTTTCTTATTTGGGGGAAAATGTTTTAAGAACTATAGTAGATGCCTGAAATCAATAATGGTACCAATCTTCTATGTATATATGTGCCTCACTTTACAATAGGATTGTATCCTACTGGCTTCATAATGAGCTGAAAATATCATAAGTTGAAAAATTTGATATGCTCAACACACCCAAGCCTTTGACTTCATATAGCATAGTAACACAGTACACTGTAGAGTAACATTTGCTAACTTTTTTTAAAAAATGTTACTAGGGATTGAACTTTACCACTGGGAAGTGAACTTTAAAGGGGGGGGGTACTTTACCACTGAGCTATATCCCTATTCCTTTTCAAATTTTTAAATCTTGAGACAATGTCTCATTAAGGTGCCAAATTTGGCTGTCCTCAAACTTGCAAGCCTCCTGCATCAGCCTCCCAAGTTATTGAGACTGTAGGCGTAGGACATCACGCCCAGCTCAGTTTTTTACCCTTATAATTGAGTGTCCACTATACAGCTTTGTGAGAGAATATTATACTGTATGTCATAAGTATTGGAAAATATCAAAATTCAAATTCCAAAATTCAAAATGATTGCAAATGAATGCATGTCATTTTCTTATTATCATAAAATCTAAAAGTCATAAAGGGACCATCTGTACTTAAAAGTTTTTTCCAGTACATACATGATAAATTAGATCTAATTTATAAATTAGGTATAGTAAGAGACTGATAATAATAACAAATAATAAAGTTATTATACAAATATACCATAATAAAAGTTATGTGAATGTGGTCTGTCTTTCCTCTTCACTGCCATGAGGCAGATCTTGAATACAACATGGATATTCTAGATACATGGATGACTTATGTGCTGGGTAGTGGGATGGTGTAATATTTCATCACACTACTCACAGCAACAATTTAAAACTTAAGAATTGTTTGTTTCTGTAATTTCCCATTAATATTTTCAGACGGAGGTTTACCAAGGTTGACTAAAACCGTGGAAAGCAAACCCACAGATTTGGGTAGGGGATACTGTGTATCTTTGGGTAAATGTGTTGAAATTAGATAGCTAAAAGCATGTCACTAAAAATAGGACAGCATTATCCATTAGCTGGTTTTAAAAGCAATTCTCTCGGATTTGTTCCTAGAGAATGTTTTATCTTATTAGAAATCTATAGTTTGTGACCAAATTTAGTTCTCAAATATCTGTAAGGAGACTATTCTTTGCTATTTTAAATTCTGATAGATCATTGTTGGTTGTTATTAAAAAAATCACATGCTTAAAGATTGAGCAGTCAGTTCTTTCTACCTCTACTAATTACATACGTTCAACCATGCAGTAGACCTCTTAGGAGATTATCCTTTTCTGAAGCTCTAAATCTAATTTTGTTGCTGACTCTTTAAACTTGGCACTGTTTTCTTGTTTATTTGTTTGTTATTTCTTACCCTATCAGGGCTCCTTTGAAACATCTGTTTCATAAGTAGGTTGTCTCTCTAGATGACAACAGAACTTCATTTGCCCCTCTGTTGAAAGAAAAATCATCAGACAAACCTCTGTCCTCCAGATTTCCTTTAATAAACCAAGTGAAGCGCAGTGTATGGACTTTACAATACCAGAACCAGAAAACTAAACTCTAGGATCTAGAACAAATTCTTTATTTTTCTACAGGTCTTATTTCTCTTATTATGCCTATTAGTAATCACCAGTGCATGGATATAAACTTCTTAATGTGCAAAGTATATACCATATATTTTAATGTACAATATATTATATTTTGTGACACAGATTTTCTACCTGTATTTTCTGAACATACTTCAATGAATTGCTTTTTTTCTAGACTTTTTTTGTTAACTCTGTTATTAGTCTTTACATTTATTTATTGAATAATTATTTGTTCAAATATTATAAGGCTTTGCCCAAAGATCTTAAATATTAGTTTTTGGATAAAGCTTTTAGGTTACTTGATTATTATCTCTATTTTAATTTCCTTATTAGTTACCTTAGCTTCCCTGAAAAAAAAGATGCTACTTATTTTTCAATGTCCCTTGCCCTTCATTAACTAGACAGTTTTTAAAATGTGGCATGCCTAAGAGCTACTATTAAAGAAATTTTTTACCTGAATGCAGGAGATTTTCTTTTCCCCAAATGTTTTTCCTCTTGATAATAATATTTGTACTAGTTTCAAAAGCAAAAAGGAACAAAATGCTATACATTTTCACTCTAGACAGTAGTATAACTGGATTTGTTTTGTTATAACAGGTTTCAGATTTCTCTAATGGTGTAGTGCTCTTGCCTTGTTATATCTTGCCTAAGGATATCAGGAGGTTTTTTTCTTTGTGTTCCTGCTCCATCCTTGTAGACCTCTGCCATCTCTATACCCAGTGCCACAGAGGAAATCTCTCATCACACTCTTACCCCTTTACCAGTGGTAGACTGGTATTCCTAGTCCTACCTAAGATTTAACCATACCCTTTGTGCCTGCAGCCACTGAGGGACCTGTCCAGCTTTCTTCTTTCTTTTTGTAGCAGCCAATCTCCTCCTTATATCTGTAGATCGGACTTGATTGGGAGTTTCCTATTCCTTTCCTAGTACTAGCAGACCTTTGATATTGGCATAGATTTCAGAACCCAAGACTGTTTTGCTCCTGACTTACAAGAAATGAGTTTAAATTTACTCTTATCCCAACCACAATGGATCTTTGCTAGTGCTATGCAGATAATTCAGTTTGCTGTTCTTCCCTTCACTAGATTAAGGCTTTCTGATAAAAAGGAAAGTTCTGAAAAGGGAGCTGGGATTCTTACCTTTTTCTTAGACATTGAAGATTATTCCCTCCTGGCTTTTCTCCCTAGAGAGAGGTTCTCTGTTTTCTTTCTCTGTGCCCAGATTTGGTTGTGAATACAAGGTTATAGAAAAAGAATTTTGAGTGAGTGCAAACTTCCCTTGTTATTCTACATTGACAAGCTAGCACACACTTGATATTGGACAGTTAATGAAATTTTTAGTTGATTTCTCTTACCTGCTTAAGTAATGGTCATCTTTCTGCCTTGTGAATTTTTCTTTCTGTATGTAAGTGTTTTAGATTATAGAGAGAAACCCCTTAAAAGTTGGGTTCAACTTTCAATTGATGGTGATACAATCTAATGATATCAAGAGCTCATAATAGTTTTTTTCTTAGAAAAGTTAATAAATTCATTCTGTAAAATAGAATTAAGTTTATGGTAAAATTGGAATAAATGATGTAGGTATTTCTGATGTGAAAGATTAGTTTTGGGTTCTTCAATGAAATGCTCATCCTTTTGTAATTCTTAAATATTCTACTTAGAATATTGGAAGATGTTTTGTGATATAAGTATCATTATTACTTTGATCTAAATTCAATGGCAAATAACCTTTGTAAGTCTAAACATTAATGTTTTGGGTTTTCTTGAACAAAGATTCAAATACTACATACTAAAATCTATTATTTTGAATGAAACATTTAGAATAATAAAGTAGATGATGGTGTTAAAGTACTAATTTTGAGCACTTAAATATTTTGTCATGGCAGTATAAAATAACAACAACAACAACAACAAAGCAATCAGTATATTTAGGAAAATAACCTCTTATTTTTGCCCCCAAGTGCTCTGAAAAAGAGGATGCCTACTTATGTTGTAGGGGGGAGAAAAACTTTTAGCTGTGTGTAGTGGTGTATGCACACAGGAACCTGTAATCCCAGCAGCTCAGGAGGGTGAGGCAGGAAGATCATGAGTTCAAAGCCAGCTTTAGCAACTTAGTGAGGCCCTAAGCAACTTAGCTCTGTCTCTAAATAAAATATAAAATAATAAAATATAAAATCCAATGGGGCTTAACCCAGTGGCTTAACCACTGGATTCAATTCCTGGTACCAAAAAAAGGAGGGGTGGGGACCTTTGATCAATATACTATCATGTCATACTTACTATTCTTTTTATACTTTTTAGGACAGTGGTGATTATCCCCTTACCATGCCTGGACCACAGTGGAAAAAGTTTCGATCAAATTTTTGTGAATTTATTGGAGTCCTGATTCGACAGTGTCAATATAGCATTATTTATGATGAGTATATGATGGATACAGTAATATCCCTTTTGACTGGTTTGTCAGACTCCCAAGTCAGAGCTTTTAGGCACACAAGTACCCTTGCTGGTAAGTAACCAACATGTTCTTTCTTTTCCATTTGGTTTGTTAAGTATATTTTATTTCAGTTAAGCCTTCTTTAGAGCAAATATTAATTTAATGCCAGTGTTCTGGAAAATAACACTTTCTGCCAAATTCATCTCAGTGATTTGTGTTATCTGTTAGGGTAAAGTTTAAGCCTATTTACTTAACTGGCATCTGATAACCTTAAAAATAAAAATGTGTCAGTAAATTTCTTTCTGAATGTGTTTTCCTACATCTTTATTTTACAACCAAAATATTTTAAGAGGTAACTATGCCATATTCTTTGGTAAACCCAATTAATGATAGTGGAAATTCCAAATTGGCACTGTCTTTTCCTCCACTTAATTACATTGCTTTATGGCTTATTGTTTTATTGCAAATATTTTAAATAATTCTATCTAGTATAAAACAGATATTCTTTCTGTAACTAATGCTTTGCTAACTTAAACATATCTAGACCTAATGTCTCTAATATCAGTTCATTCAGGTACACTATAGATAATCTGAAAAACTGATAAGTTTTTACCTTTGCTTTCTTCATTTAGAATTATTATTATCTTGTCAGCCAAGTATATTCATTTTTTTGTTTTCCCACAAGATAGTTTTATTAATTGAGTAATTGTCTGTTTTGCCTCTACTACTTTAACTGTGCTTACCTAAAATGACTGTTCCTTTTCATTCATGTATGGAATGTGCATGTGAGAGCACATGTGTATATATAAACATATTTCAATATTCCCAATTTACATTTTTTGTAGCAGTAACTTTGTGTATCTTCCATCTTAATTTTTACCATGACAAACCAGATTTAGGTTAAGTAAATACATTTCATCTTGCATTTAAATTTTAGTATTTCATTTATTTAAAACATTGTTTCTCAAACCTCAGCATGCATAAGAATCATCTAAAGACATGTAGAAACAGATTATTGGGCCTCACCCTCAGGATTTAACAAGTTTCTAAATGATGTTGATCCTGGTGGTTTGGGAACTATATGCTACAAATGCCTGATTAAATATTGTGTTGTTTTCTGGCTTGACCTATTACCCAATTCCAGTATGATAATATTATCTGGAGTTATTTGAGATATTCCATTCATTTTTTCCAATTTTCTTTTTATTTATTTATTTTTTTGCTCTATACAGCTATGATTAGTGTTCTACAGTTTTATGCCAAACAAATATGAAACGGTTTATTTTCTTTTACCATTGTCTTTTTTCTCATTGTTAAGAGGAGAGGGAGATGTTTTACCTAGTTTTATCTTTATATAAAAGGTAAAATGGAAATATCATTTATTGTTAAATATTTCTGTACAGAACATAAAGCAAACACAATTTATTCTGTTTTGAGAATATCCTCTTCTTCATTATTAGGAAGAGAAATGTTTTTTACGTAGTTATATATTTTTTAAAATATAATTAAAATGTTTATTCAGTAAGTTGTGTGATACTACACATTGCTTTCTAATTTCATGGCCTTTAATATCTTCTGCATATGTCTGCTTTTTCTTTTATTTTGTTTTCTATTTTCTTTTTATCTTACTTCTCTCTGTGTACAGTAATGCCCATTTACCTGGTTGTCAGATGCATAAAGACTTCAGTGATTTGAAATATACACAACTTAAACATAAGGTAGAAATTGCTTCTAAAAAGCCAAAGTTGCTGTCATAAAAAATTAATGCACTCGCCTTCAAAAAGAAGTTATTGTCTATTTTCTTAAAGTCAGGAGAGAAGGAGAAGCAACAAATTGAAGATTAACCTTAGATACTATTCTGCTGGTAGTGTTTTGAAATGACAATTCACAAAAAAAGAAAGAAAGGTTAGTTTATAAATCTTATGTTTCAGAGCAATCTGGGGCTCTTCTTTAGCAGTAGACTACCTCTCTTGAATCCAGAAAACTTTGTGCCACATAACTCTATTTAAGAACAGAAGTTGGGCACCTTGGTGCATGCCTCTAATCCCAGTGACTTGGCCGGCCTGAAGCAAGAGGATGGAAATTTCAAGGCCAGCCCAGACACTTAAATAAGACCCTGTCTCAAAATAAAAAGGATGAGTATGTAGCTCAGTGATAAAGAACCCTTGGGTTCTAGTCCCTAGTACTGAGGGGTAAAAAAGGGAAAAGAGAAAGAGTACTGTATTATAGAAATATGCAGGATATTTTCACTTTTAAAATATTGACTTGGGACTAGGGGTATATATTTCAGTGGTAGAGGGCATGGTTAGGCACAATTCCCTGTCTTCAGTTCCAGAACCAAAAATAGCATGTTGTCTTAATTCTTTGAACAACACACTTTAATTCATTTGCATTTGTCCTTCGATGCCATGTAAATGATGTATTTCTGTATTTTAACTGCATTTATTAAGATGATTCATTTTAGTTCTTCTTTGTGTTGACTCATTTTCACTATCCCTTTGATTGCTTATATCTGCTAATTTTGTATATTTTCATTATGGCTTTTCTTCTGTTTAAGTTGAGTAGCTTCCTTCTAGTTCTTTGTTGTCTCTTTTCCCATTATTTACTTGTGTTCATGATAGCTCTTAAAATTGCTTTATGAATGCCGTTTTGTTTTCACCCAAATTCTTTTTAATTTCTTCATGTAGATTATTTGCATTTGAAATTGTTTTTCAAAATCAAATATTGAAAAGTGGAAGTTATCAACATTGTTTATACTGATTTTTTAAAACTTAGAACCTATTTTTCAGTCATTCTCTAAATTTGTTTCAAAATAGTACTATAATTCCCATATGTCTATATTAATCATCATATCTTCTAAAGCTCAGTTGAATAAAATGTGTGAGACATATCAATCACCTTTCTTTCAACAAAGCACAGAGGGCTTGCTGAGAACTTAATTCTAGGTTGGACAATAATTATCCATATTGTCAAGGATGATTTTTTGTTCTCATCTTTGCCCTCTTTTTTTGTGGTATGTATTGAGGCATAGATTAAAAGATAATCATTTTTATTCACTTTGCAGGACAAGTCTTGGGGACTAGATAAAATGGGCAGGAACATTTAATCCTCTGCTTCAAAGACTATGTGCATGGACAGTTACAAGGCAGTTATGGCCAGATATGATTATCGGCTTTGGAATAAAATGCTCCTTGACATTGCTTATATCTTAGCTGAGAAGAGAGACAATCAGGTTAGTTATTTTGTAGGGTACAGATGTGATGAGTTCCATAGCTTCATAAGTTACTAGAGTGGTCTTATCAGTAGTACTTTTAATCTGTTTTCCAAATATCCCACTTTCTTATTATGAATTAACTAATGTGTCCCTATTATCAGTGTTTATGATTGCGTTAAACTCTATACTACATTTTTGTTAAAAGTTTTCAACATTCTGTAGTTCTTCAGGTCTGTTTATCCCAGTTTATAAGTATTCTAACTTTTCATTGGAGGTAAACTCTTTTTGGAGTACTTTTATTATTAAATTGAAACAGGCTGATAACAGTTACATTTTATTTCCTACTTTCCTTATTCTTCTTTTCTATTAATTGAAAATTTAAAGTATAGTGTTTTATTTACTTGACCCGTTTAATAAAGAAGGCTCACATTGCAGTACAATTTTTATTAACTCTTAATCCTCAGAACTAAGTACCCTTATAATAGCTCTCAGTTGGACATATTAGAACAGTTTGTGGATTTAACTTATCTAAGAAACATTTTGTTACACTAATTCTGGTGGATTTATAGTCTGAGACTGGGAACATTTTCCCCCAATTTGATGAAGTTTTTATACTTTAGGAGAAAGTTTTTTTTTTTTTTTAAACATGGTCATGAATAAATCGGACTCTCTTTGATTTAGCACTTTGTTTGGAATTATGAAAATAATGATTTCTTCCAAGAATCTTTTTCAGAATTATAGTTATCTCATTTTTAAGCAATTGCTTTTAAACTGTATGCCAATACTTCAGAACTTGTTCACTTCAAATTTTTGTTAGATGGCAGTTTTCAGAATGAGCAAGGTTGGTTTAACTTTATTTTTCATTATTTTCTCACCTATGTAATTTTCTAATGATGTTGCAGATAGTATTAATCTAATACTGGCTGGCTACCTCTCACTTTTAAGGTGAAGATGCTTATTTGAACAAAGGAGAATAAAGAATTAAGTATCTGTATTAATAATGAGGTGATTGATTCTGTTTTAATTTTTTCCAAATTGTGTTTGGGAAAAATTTTAAAATGTGGTCAAGATCATTATATAAGGGCAGTCTTGATAAATGGTTTCAAGATAAATTTCAAGATAAAACTCTTGAAGGATTAAATATTTCTTTATACTTTATTGTTTAACACTATTATGTTAACTTGTGGTTGATTTTATATTTGTATATGGTTTATTATTTATTAACATTTCTTAGTTAGCATCTCTAAACTTTTTCTGTGAAGAAAGACATTATGTATGTGAAATTGCTTTATTTATTAATAGTAGGGTGAAAATATTTTGCTTTAGAATATTGACATTTCTTTTCTTTGGCTTTTAGTTGCTGAAACCATATATTAGTGATTGATAGAATGGGTTTTGGAGCCAGACTTTCTGGATTCCCATTCCTCTGTGCCTTTTACTAGTTGGATAATCTTAACCTACCTGGTCTCATTTTCTTCAAATGCAAAGTGGGAAAGATAATGACAGTTACTTCTTTCTAAAAGAGTTTAAGAGAATTTGGAATGGTGTCTGGAATTTAGTAAGCTGCTGCTCTTACTCTATGATGACAAGAGGGCTAATAGTATTTGTCTGTGTTCATACAGAATGTTTGAATACCTACTTATAGTAATAATAGACATGGCTAATGGGGAAATCAGGGAAAAAAACAAGTTAGTGAATTTTGAAAAATTGCTGTTAAGAAACACTAATATGATGCATTTTCATTTTACTTACCTATTGATTCTCAGAACCCATATTCTGTTTATTAAATTCACTAAGTATTTTATAATTCTTAAACAGACAGATTATGTCTGTTTTTTATGGTTAGGACTTGAAAAGTTTAGTACAATCTGTCATCAAAAAAAGAGACCATAGAGTATAAATAATTTCTCTTTTAATTTTTGTCTTTATATTTAATTTTTCCTACTCATTTTTAAGTGTTTCTTAAAAAGTACAAGTTTTCATTGCCTTGTACTTTTATCCCTTCTGTTATTTTACTTTATCATTCATCTTTCTCAGCCATGCTACAGGTATAAAACTTTAATTCAAGTTTCTAATATTTGTTAATCATTACCTTGTAGTATTTTGGGGTTAATATACAGTTGGCCAAAACCGAAAATACCTCCACATCATATAATTATATCTGTAAAAGAAAAGTATGACTTTAAAATTTTAATCTTTTTTGAGTCTAGAGTAATTTAAAATTTTTTCTTTTTGTTGGTTTTTAGATTCCTTTTTTTTTTTAACAGTTCTGAAAATCGGCTTTATTTTAGAAACCAGTTTCTTAAAATAAACCTTGTTTTTAAAAATCACTTTACAAACATTTTGTATCTTGTATTTATTAACTTAGTGACTTTGGACAAGCAGCTTAACATCTGTGCTTCATCTGTATGGTATCAATACCAATGATCCTATCTCAGTACTGGCATGTAGTTAAAACAACGTGGAGAATCAGAACTCTTACAAACTTAAAATTGTGGTCAAAATTAAGTTAAATAAAATCAAGGAAATAAAATAATTGTTAAATTTATTTAACAAGAATTTTAATGTGCTTTTAATTTTTTTTAAATCATAACCTTATTTGCTACAATTGTAATGTCCCTCAATTTATATAAATTTTCTGTTTTCCTGTTGTTTGGATCCTTTATCTTTTAGATCCCCTATTATATTTTTTCCCCTTAATTTAGTCTCCTTTTCTGGTATAGGATATTATCTGATACATTTATGAATAAAAGGATATCAGGGAAGTAAATATTTGAGATTTTGCATGTCTACAAAATATGGATTTGGCCTCTTATTTAATAGTTGACTGCAATCTAGATTTAAATATTACAAATTATTTTCTTCAGAATCTGTCTCTACCTTCCAGTGTTGCTCCTGAGAAGTTCTTCGCTATTAAGATTTCAAGGGCTGGGATTGTGGCTAAGTGAGAGAATGCTTGCCTAGCATGTGTGAGGCACTAGGTTCGGTTCTCAGCACCACATATAAATAAATAAGATAAAGGTTCATCAACAACTTTACAAATAAATAATTAATTAAAATATTTCAAGCCTCTCTCCTTCCCTCCCTCCCTCCATTCCTTCCTTCCTTCCTCCCTTCCTTCCCTCCCTCCCTTCCTATTGAACTGGGGGGGGGCACTTAACCACTAAGCCAAATCCTTAACCCTTTTAATTTTTTTATTTTGAGACAGCATCTCACTAAGTTGCTGAGGCTGGCCTCAACCTTGGAATCCTCCTGTCTCAGTCTCCCAGCCACTGAGATAACAGTCTTGAGCTGCTCTGCCAAGCAATGATCCTGTTTCTTGTCTTTAGAAACTTTTACATTTTGCTACTTGTTCCTAGTATTCTGAAATTTTACGGTGCTATACTCTGGTGTATGTTTTTTCCAGATTGGTGGGTATCATTGTGGGGTTGTCTAGTGGTAAACTAATGTTTTCATTATAGGTCCTCAGATGTTGGCTTTGATAATATTTTTTTTCTCCTGTAGAAGATCAGCTTCTTTGCAGAAGCATGTATAATGGCTGTCTTGACATTTTGGAGTTGGGTAGGGTGAGGAAGTGCTTGACATTCTGCACATCACATATAATTGTGAATGTGAATCATATATGTGTGTGTGTATGTATGTATGCATATGTATTATGTATATATACGATGATTCCAAATCTCTGGTTTATTTTCCTCAAGAAATAAATGTCTGGACTTCCAAAATAAGTATGTGGTAGAAAAATTGCCAGGCTGCCTGGGTTTGGTGAGGACATGGGAATTTAATTGCATATTTTACAGACTATATCACTTTCCATCTTCTGTGGAACAGATGCAGTCTGTTTCTGCATTTTACAGAGCAAAATGGCTTTTTGTTTCACAGATAATAGCTGTCATGATTTTTCTACCCCTTTCTTTGATTTGAATGTTCCCTCCTCATCTCCTTGCTATTCATATATTTGTGATTTGAGACTGCAGGTATTTTCTGGATTCTTTGAAGATGAAAAATCTTTTCTCCTTCCTATTTTGCTTCAAATTTAAAGGGATAAAGGGATTAGTTAAATCTTTTTTTAAAATAGTTTTTTAGTTGTAGATGGATACGATACTTTTATTTGCTTGCTTATTTGTTTGTTTGTTTGTTTGTTTGTTTGTTTTTATGTGGGTGCTGGGGATTGAATCCAGTGCCTCATGGATGCTAGGCAAGTGCTCTACCCTGAGCCACAACCCCAGTCCTAATTAGTTAAATCTTTATCATTTGAAAATGATGAAGTTTATCATAGCCCCCTTTTAACCTAAGCTTTTTATAGTAAGGCTTATGCAAAATTAAGTATTATCAACCCTCTCTTAATAATCTAATGTGTCCCATTATCAAACATTTTTAGACACTAGATATAGTAACATGTGCCTATAGTCCCCTCCCCACTTGGGAAGATCACTTGAACCTATGAGTTTTAGACCAGCCAGGGCAGTGTAGTGTTTTTTTCTGTTTTCCTACTCATCTACTGTTTTTCTTCTATTTGGTCCTGAAATACTTTTACACAGTATTTTTTTTTATTTTTTATTTGTTTTAATTAGTTATACATGATAGTAGAATGCATTTATGCACTTTGATATCTATAGATGGGATATAATTTCTCATTTTTCTGAGTGTTCATGTTATAGAATCATATTGGTCATGCAGTCACATACATACATAAAGTAATAATGACTGTTTCATTCCATTATCTTTCCTATCCCTAAATCCCCTTTCCTCCCCTTTTTTCACTTCCCTCTACCTAGTCTAAGGTAACATTCTTCTTCTCTTATTGTGAATTAGCATCTTTATATTAGAGAAAACATTTGGCCTGTGGTTTTTTTCGGATTGGCTTATTTCGCTTAGCATGATATTCTCCA
Source organism: Urocitellus parryii (assembly GCF_045843805.1). Taxonomy (NCBI): domain Eukaryota; kingdom Metazoa; phylum Chordata; class Mammalia; order Rodentia; family Sciuridae; genus Urocitellus; species Urocitellus parryii. Next base: position 100,703,108 of record NC_135532.1, on the reverse strand, counting down.
ACTCCATCTATTTACTAGCAAATGTCGTAATTTCATTCTTCTTTAAAGCTGAGTAATATCCCATTGAGTATATATACACACCCCTTTTTTAATCCATTCATCTATTGAAGGACACCTAGGTTGGTTCCATAGTTTAGCTATTGAGAATTGAGCTTCTTTAAACATAGAGTGGCTGCATTACTATAATATGTTGATTTTAAGTCCTTTGGGTATAAACCGAGGAGTGGGATAGTCAAATGGTGGCTCCTTTCCAAGTTTTCTGAGGAATCTCCATTCTACTTTCCATAGTGATTGCACCAATTTGCAGTTCCATCCCAGTATTTTTAATATTCTTCACACAATATCTATCTCTTTTTTTCCTTTCATCATTTATTATAATCACATCCTTCTTTATACCCTCAATTTCTTGCCTCTGTCTCCCTTCGTCATACTCCCTAGAAAACCCTGTATCACCACATGCACCACACTTGCATCAGAGTACCTGAAAGTGACTGGGGAGGAAACCTAACTATAATGGCTGGATTTTCTGTTAATCTGTCAATGGAACCTTTTTAATGCTGCCTAGTAAACCCTATGATATTTCATTCTAGAGTTATTTGCACTTCCTTACAAGGTTATGCCTTACCTCAAAACTATAAAACCTCCTGTCTTATCTTCACACTTAGTTGATTATCTTGTTCTTTAATGGAAACAATCAGAAGAGGATTATTCAAGGATTAAACCTACCTGTCTGGTTACAATAGTTGTAATATCTATACGTTCTTTCTTTTCTCTTACTACAATGCCCTCTAAGGCCAGTCCTTATATTTGTACAATGAATCTAATCCCCGTTCACTTTAGAACATTGTTTTTCCGATTGTTCTCTCTCTCTTTTCTGACTTCAATTTGTCCCCTGGGATTAGATAAGTCTTATCATTATGCTAACATGCTGTAATGGCTCCCATCTTTTAGAAATCCTTTGCATTAATCTGGATTCCTTCCAAATAACAAAACCATTTAGAAATATAGTTACCTATTTACATGCACACACACACACACACCAATACATACATACTTAAGTAAATTGACTCTATGCAATTATGAGCTGTCAAATTGAAATCTGTAGAAAAGCCAGCCAACAAGTTGGAAACTCAGTCAGGAATTATACTGCATTGAATCAGATCTGTAAGGCAGGCCAGAAGCTCAGTATTTTATGCTGCAGATGTCAGAAATTTCTTTTGAGAAGTTTGATTTTTCTTTTAAACCCACAACTAATTGTGTGAGGCCCACTCACATTAAATCTCCTTTGTTTAAAATCAGCTGAATTTAGATATTAATCATATCTACAAAATACCTTCAAGGTAATAAGTCCATTAGTGTTTGATTAAATATCTGACCAAGGTAATCTAGCAAAAATTGACATATAAGACTGATTATCACAAATCCCTTGTTTCCTCATGCCCCTCAGCTATATTCTCATCACTCCTTTTCTATGCCACAAATCACAAAGAATTATTTATATGTACTATTTTACTCAGTATCCTCATAACTCTCTTTGTACCTACTCCTGTCAGGTTTCTGTTTCTACCACTGCACTGCCTATGTTGTCGCCTGGTTAGCAGTTACCTTCTCTGATTGGTAGATCCCCCCCCCCCCCTTTTATTAAGGTGCATTATAATATACATAACAGTAGGATTTTTTGTTACATGTTCATGCATTGAGATTGCCAGTATCTCTTTCCCTTTCCTTTTCCTTCCCCTGGTCCCTTTCTTGTGTTTACTGGTCTCCTTTCTAATTTCATACAACCTCCACCACATTTTTTTCTTCTTTTTTTTCACAAGCATCTACATAAGAGAGAAAACATCAGACTTCCTGAGTTTGACTTATTTCACTCAACATGATGTCCTCCAGTTCCATTCATTTACCACCAGATTACATTATTTCATTTTAGTCCCTGAATAAAACTCCATTGTGTATATATACACATTTTATTTCTCCATTCATCTGCTTTTATTCTGGTTGTATAATTTGGCTATGTGAATTATGCTGCTATAAACAAGGGTATGCATATGTTGCTATAGTATGATGACTTTAATTCTTTGGCATAAAAATCAAGAAGTGGTATTGCTGGCACATAGGGTGGTTTCATTCCTAGTCTTTTTTTTTAATTATTCATTTTAGTTCCATATAATATTAGGATATATTTTGGCATTAATCACAAAAAAAATGGAATATAACTTGCTTTAATTTAGCCCCTAGCACTTTTCTCGTTGACCTTTTCCCCCTCTTTTTGTTCCCCTCCCTATCTCCTACTGATCCATCTGTAATTTATAGTTTTTTTTTTAATTAGTGTCTTATAGATATACTTGATGTTGGGATTCACTGTGGTATATTCACATATGTATACATACGAAAGTTCAGTCAGATTCATTCCACTGTTCTTCCCTTTTCCTATCCTTCTTTCCTCCTCCTCCTCAACCACCTTTGTCTGCTGTATTGAATGATCTTTCCTTGTTTTGTGATGAAATTTCTCCCCTTTTTTCCCTTTTCTTTCTTTATTTGTTAAACACACACACCATGCCTGCCTAGTTTGGATTAGCTTCTACTTATTGGAGAAAATATTTGACCTTTGATTTTTGGAAACTGGCTTATTTCACTTAGCACAATAGTCTCCATTTTCATCATTTGCTGGAAAATGCCATAATTTCATTCTCTATGGCTAGTACTCCAATGCATGTATATATAATATATATATATATATATATATACACATACACACCTCATTTTTCTTGAGCCCTGTTGAAGGGCTCCTAGGTTGGTTCCATAGTTTGACTATTGAAATTGTGCTGCTATAAACATTGATGTGGCTGTATTCCTGATATATGCTGGTTTTAAATCTTTTAGATATACATCAAAAAGTGAATAGCTGGGTCATACGGTGGTTCTGTTCCATAGTCTTTTGAGGAAACTTCATACTGATTTCTATAGTGGTTATACTAATTTACAGTGTTGCCAAGAGTGTAAAAGTATTCATTTCCCCACACATCTTTTCCATTTGTTGTTTTTTTTTTTTATTCTTGATGGCTGCCATTCTAATTTGAACAAGATGAAATCTCAGTGTATTTTTGATTTGCATTTCCTCATTGCTATATTTGTTGGCCATTTGTACTACTTCTTTTAAGAAGTGTCTGTTAAGTTTATTTTTTCATTTATTGTTTGGGTTTTTTTTTTTTAGTCCTTTATATATTCTAGATATTAAACCTTCTGTCAGAAGAGTAGCTAACAAAGCTTTTCTCTTGACACTCTTGTTTTCTTTGTTGTGCAGAAGCTTTTTAAATTTGATGCTGTTCCATTTATTATTTCTTGGTGTTATTTTCTGAACTTTAGGAATCTGTAGAAAAAGTCCTTGCCTGTACCTCTATGAGAATGTTGACCCTACATTTTCTTCCAGCAGTTACAAAGTTTCAGGTCTAATTTCTAGTTTTTGGTCCCTTTTGAATTGATATTGGTTCATGGTAAGAGATAGGAATAGAGTTTCATTCTTAGACATATGGATATCCAGTTTTCCTAGCACCATTAGTTAAAAAGGCTATCTTTTGTCTCCTGTGTGTTTTTGCTATCCATGACTATATCTTTTTGGGTTTGTCTGTGTCTTCTATTTTCTTCCATTGGCCTATGGGTCTGTTTTTATGTCAGTACTATGCAGTTTATATTACAGGTATCACTTGAATTCATTTATTGTGATTCCTCTCCAGCATTGTTTTTTTGGCTTAGAATTGCTTTGACTATTCTGTGTCTTTTATTCTTCTAACTGAATTTTAAGACTTTTTGTTTTTGCTAATTCAATAAATGATGTCATTTGTATTTTGGTTGGGATTTCACTAAATCTCTACTTTGCTTTTGATAGTATGACCATTTTAACATATTAATTCTTCCTTTCACTGGAGCTCTTTCTACCTTGTGTCTTCAGTTCTTCAGCGTTCTGTAATTTTCATTGTAGAAGTCTTTCACTTCCTTGGTTCGATTTATTCCTAGTGCTGGTTTTTTTTTGGGGGGGGTGGGGGGGAGTATGGGGAGTATTATAAATCAAATTATTTTCCTGAGTCTCTGCATATTCATTATTGATATATAGGAAGGGTTATGTTGATTTTGTATCTTTAGCAGTTATCTTCTCATTGCCTAGGTCATTGAGCAACTCACGGATGTCACCTTTCTTTCTTCTTGGAACACTGTCTTTGCATGTTTTCTGGAAACAAGTATTATCCTGTAGGTTTTAACTAAACTGCACATATTGAATTATCTTTAAGACTCAGTCTTCAGGTTTTTTTATTAAGTAATGAATAAAGTGAAAAATAGTTTGTGTTAATTTTTTTTTCTTCTTTTTTTTTTTAGTTGTAGTTAGACGCAATATTTTTATTTATTTTTATGTAGTGCCTCACCAATGAGGTACAGCCCCATCCCTTGTGTTAACTTTTTGTTCACTGCGACAAAGTACCCGAGAAAGTCAAATACAAACCATTTTGACTTATGATTTTACAGATGTGAGTTTATGGTCAGACAGTTCAGTTGTTTTGGAGCTTATTGAGGCAGTACATCATGGTGAAAGGGCATGATAGAGCAAAGCTGCTCATCTGCTGGCAGCTAGGAAGCACAGACAGAGCGGGGTGCTTGGAGAAGAGTGTTGGGGAAAAAATATACCCTCCAAAGTTATTCCCTCAGTGACCTACCTCCTTCAACTAGGCACCATCTCCTAAAGTTTCTATCACTCCCAAAGCTACAGACCAAGCTTTCAACACATTACCCTTTGGAGGAAAATTTCAGATACCAACCATAACACAGTTCCATGGTTTAATTATTTTTCTGAAAATATAATCATTCTGAGAGGCATAATATTCATCGAGTTCATATTCAAAATAAAAAATGTTACATGGTAACATACTACTTATCTATCCCAATCTCAAATTCTTTTCCCTGAAGAAAACTAAAATTTCTAGTTTCAAAAATATTTTATGTGTATAAAAGCAAATACAGGTTCAGTGAGAGGCAGTGTGGTATAATGATTGGGAGCTTGGAATATGGAACAAATCTGCTTGTAATCAAATTTTCTACCAGTCACTGGCTGTGTAACCACTGTCTCTTAGCTGATCTGAATACATACGTGCAAAGAGCTTAGAAGACTGTTTGGTATATGAAAATAAGTGACATATTTATTCTTTCTGCTAAATGATTTTGTAATATAAATAACATCAGGCATTTTGGCTCTCCCCCCTTAAAAAACACACACACACACACACACACACACACACACACGGCAAGCTTTTTTAAAAAAAAACTTTTCTTTCTTTCTTTCTTTTTTTTTTTTTTTTTTTTTTTGATGTTGATTGACCTTTATTTTATTCATTCTATGTGCTGCGCTGAGAATCTGACCCAGTGCCTCACTCATGTTAAGCAACTGCTCTAACACTCAACCACAACCCCAGCCCCAGGGCAGGATTTTCTTTACAACAAACAAATCATACCTGATATTTTTTCCTTTGGCCAGTAATTTTTCATTAAATATTTGTGCCATCCAGTTTTATAGCTCTAAATACCAATGTCTTTGATAGCAACTTCCAAACGTTTTACCTACTGGACATTGCCACTTAAATACATAATTAGCCGGGGCACTTTTTAGCAACCTTTGTTGCTTCTATTTCTCTGATTTCCTTTATTATAATTTTTAAATTTCCTTCATTATAATTTTTAAAATTTGTTCACCTACAGTGTTAAAATATACATTATATGTAACCATTTTTTTCTACCTCTTGCTGCCACCTTAATCTAAGCCATCATCACTTTACTTTTAAATTATTATTTAGCATTTTATGCAAAAGATTTTCAGCTCTCCTTCACTCTTCTCCTATTTGGTTTTTTTTCCTCCACTTTTACTCTCAAGTAGAGTCAGGTGCTTTGTTTGTTCATTTTTGTATCTCTAACACATCAACCAATGCTTAGTATATATTGGGTTGATATGTGAGTGAGGAAGCACTAAATAAGTGCTTTGTGAACTATGTGGAGTAAAAAAAAAAGTTTTGTTTACCAATCTGTCACAAACTAGTACTTTTGTAAAATGCAATCAAATAGAATTTAGGAAAAATGAAATATGTATTTATTAGTGTCATTTTATTAGCTACAACATACTGTCAGATTGCTATCAAAATTTCTAAGCACTTTCAAATTTGTACTTACAGTGTCCTTATAATAAACCTTTTTTGGTAAGCAACTGTTTGCTGACCATACAGTACTAGATCATGTTCATCATTCTATAACCCACAGTTAAAAATGTAAAAACTAAATGAAATATTACTCTCCTTGGTAGAGAAGAAGAAGGCACTTCAAACCCTCTGTCATAATATGAAGGCTAAATCCCGTTGGATTACTACTTTATGAAAAAAATTTTTTGGTAATACTAGTAAAATTTAATAAATACTCTCTGCATTAATCAGTCGTTTTCAGGGGACTAAAGAAAACATAATTGTCAAGTTGTATCTGTCTCATAAAAGTAGAAGGCTATTCTCGATCTATTTGTTTATGTGTTGATAAGAAAAGTAAATCTTTTGGTGACGTCTTAAATTCACAGAGTTAGAAATATTTTAACTCAAAGAGTAATTTATATTATATATGGCACTTTCCTGAAAATGTTTGCTCATTTTGCATTTTATGTTTATTGTCGTAAGTTGATTATTTTCTTGTTTATATATCTGAGCTGAGAGGAGAGTCATTTCATAACAGAGTTTAGTATCAGGATTCATAAAAAGATACATAGCTGAAAGCAAAAATGACTAAACTCAAGGAAATCTGTGCCTCATTTTCCACTGGTAATTTCAGGCAGAGTTTATGTGTTAGTTTTAATACTTAAGACTTTTTTTACCTTTATTTGTATAGTCCCATATTCTACTGTTGACAATGTATAAATAAACCTGCAAAACACTAGCTTGTATTTTGAAACACAAGAATGTTTCTCAGTGTATTATTTACAATATCATATCTCAGGAAAAGAAGTATTAGATGCATATCTAAATTGTCATTAACTTAAATGTGTTTGTTTTCAGGATTTTTGTTTTATATTTTGGTTTTAGGGCAGCAACAAACAGTGTTGACATGAAACTGGCCAAAATATACAGTTTAAGAAGAACATTGGGAGTATGCAGATAGATCAATAATAGATTAATAGATAAGTAAATAGACCTCAATCCAGCATTATGTATGTTATATATGTAATTAAAAGGAAATAGAATTTTAAAAGAAATGTATGCTCATTTTTAGTTAAATTGATATGTTAGCAGATATGTGAATCAGTTCTAAAGCACTGGACAGCTCATTTTTTATTAGTGAACATTTATATTTGTGGATGAATTACCTAAAAGGAACAAAAGGGGAAATTATTTACCAACACAGACTGTCTTATTTCTTTACCAGTATTTCCCATACTCTGTCTCAACAGTGAAGAGAAGTATGAATGAATAGACAAATAAAAATTTGAGATTCATGTTCATACTGTTGAACAGATGATTTACAAACAGAAGTTTGAAAATATTTAATAGGATTTACAAATACCAGGTGAACATTTAAGAGTACATTAACACTGTGACTGAAGAGAGTATCTTAATTGGAAATTCACAGAATGCATTTTTTAAAGAGTTCAATATGATCAGTGTTTTTTTTTTTGGAGTTGAAAATTGTGCAGCTCACTGAAGTGAGAAAAAGAGGGAGAAGACCATCTTTGGTGATACAAGGATCATAAATTGTAAACATTTAAGGGACCTTGATGTATGTGCATAAAGGCATTAAGGAAACATTTGTACACACAGATCTGGTGGTCAGAAGAGAGGTATAAGCTTGATTAGTATGCCAACCCTAAGGTGTTTGTATTTGGAAGTAGAGGGAAGAGATTGTTTAAAATGCTGCTTAAATCTTTCTGGCTGATAATTAGGATGAAGCTCTTTTTAACTAGGCAATGTTAACAAGCCCAACAGATTTTTTTATTGAGGAAGAAAAAATTATGTTCAAGACTGAAAAAGATGAGTTTATTTCTATAAAATTACCATTTTGAAAAGTTTAAATTTCCCTGAGTTATAAAACAAATCGTACTTTTATCTTTTATTCATTTGCTTTATAAATTTGTAATCTTTTGGATGAAAGTATGTTTTGTAGGTGAATATTATAATATTTCTTATATTTCATAGCCATGAAGCTCATGACTGCTCTGGTGAATGTTGCCTTAAACCTCAGTATTCATCAGGATAATACACAGAGACAGTATGAAGCTGAGAGAAATAAAATGATTGGGAAAAGAGCCAATGAAAGGTTGGAATTACTACTTCAGAAACGTAAAGAGGTAAGTAAATTTCATTGTAACTGATGGAGTATGTAGTAAATATAAGTAATTTTTCATTGTTCTCTGCAGAAAGGTTTATATTTTTTATTATTAGTTGTTCAAAACATTACAAAGCTCTTGACGTATCATATTTCATACATTTGATTCAAGCAGATTATGAACTCCCGTTTTTACCCCGTATATGTATTGCAGATTCACATCAGTTACACATCCACTTTTTTACATACTGCCATACTAGTGTATGTTGTATTCTGCTGCCCTTCCTATCCTCTACTATTTTTAAAATTTATTTTTAATTTGTTTTATCTCAGAGTTCTCAGATAAAACTGGAATGTTCATTGCTGATTGGCTAAGTGCCTTCTGAGGTAGACAAAGATCATAGACAAATCAATTTTCAAAAGAAGGCTGTCTGAACCTTAGGCAGCTCAGAAAGGTTGTCAGGGTATGGACTCAGAAAGCACAGTAAATACTTAAGTCATAACTGTAGGCCAGAAAAGTTGTGTTTCTAGGAGAAAGCCAAACCTGCTGATATATAAGGTATTACTGTAAATTAGGTTGGTCCAGATTTTGTTTGTTGTTGTTCATTTGTTGTTTTCTTTTGTTTTTTGCTGTGCTCATGATTGAACCCAGGAACTCATGCAAGCTAGGCAGGCTTTCTACCAATGAACTATACCTCCTTCCATTGGGCCCAGTTTTAGACTGTTTTTTTTCTTTTGGGTACTGGAGATTAAAACCAGAGATGCTTTACCACTGAGCTACATTCCCAGCCCTTTGTATTTTTTATGTTGAGACAGGGTATTGCTAAGTTGCTGAGGCTGGCCTTCCAAACAACTGGGATTACAGGTGTGAACTACTGCACCTGGCTTAGAATAACATTACATATATATGTTGAAACATTTTAAAACTGGATTTTTAATAGGAACATTTTTATCATCTAATTGGAAGTAAAATTTTTAGATTTGTAATAATCTACCTTTTAACTTGAGAAAAGAGTATCACATTGCTGAAAAGGAATTGTGTGTGTGTGTGTGTGTGTGTGTGTGTGTGTGTGTGTGTATGAATAATGTGTTATTCATGGGTAAGAAAAAGCAATGTATCTCTAATATATTTTTTAAGAGAGAGAGAAAGAGAATATCTTTTTAATATTCTTTTAGTTTTCAGCAGACACAACATCTTTATTTGTATGTGGTGCTGAGGATCGAACCCAGGCCACACGCATGCCAGGCGAGCACGCTACCATTTGAGCCACATCCCTAGCCCTCTCGAATATCTTTATTATCCATTTTGTATAAGTTTTATAGGACTGCTGGAATGAAGTACCACTATCTGAGTAATTTAAACAAGTGAAATTTATTTTCTTGTACTTTTGGATGATAGCTGTCCAAGATCACGGTGTTGACAAGACCATGTTCTCTCAAGGCGTTAGGGAAAGATATGTTCTAGGCTTCTCTCCTAAGAGCATGACTCCAGTCTTCATGATTTTCTTCCTGTGTATGTTTGTCTGTCTTTACATCTGTTCTATTTATAACCAGTACAAGTCATGTTGAATTAGAGGCCTGCCCTACTCTAGTGTGACCCCATTTTTAAGAATTGTTTTGTCACAACCTTGTTTCTAAATAAGGCCATATTTTGAGTTACTGTGCATTACAACTTAATTGTACAAATTTTTGAAGAACATGTTTTAACCCCTAACACATTATGCTTGAAATGTTGTGGAAGTAAATATTGGAACAAGGCTTCATTAAGTATTGCCAACTAAAATGTAGGACTCTTCTCCTTTTTTTAATGCTTTTATTATTTGTTGATGGATCTTTATTTATTTATATGCGGTATTGAGAATCAAACCCAGTGCCTCACATGTGCTAACCAAGTGCTCTACCACTGAGCTACAACTTCAGCCCATAAAATGTAGGACTCTTATGAATCAGTTTTCTATAGTAATTAATAAAGCAAAAGGAATTTTTATAATTTACAATAAGTTACCATAATTTGAATGATTTACTCAAAAAATACAAATGGTACCCTATATGATGATATTACTTAAAATTATTCTTACCTTACAGTAGAGCAAAAGCCATATATATTTAGCATAAAACTCTGCTTCAAATTTTATTTTTCATTTTTTTCAGGCTAGTAGTACATATAATACCATACTCATTCTCTCCTGATGCTGGACAGTAGTGGTTCACATTCAGCTACACAATCATAATACTCTCTGAGGTATACTGTATTGCCAGTAGTTTTTTGGATATTGTGTTGTCAGTTTTTTTTTATCCCATCATGGCTACAAATGCCCATCTATGTGTATACATTAGATGTTCAACACTCTATTAAAAAATAGGCTTTGTATTAAATGATTGCCCATCAGTAGGCTACTAGTTTAAGTGTTGTGAGCACATTTAAGGTAGGTTAGGTGATGCTGTGATATTTGATAGGTTAAATGCATTGCTGACTTAACAATATTTTAAACTTAAAATGGATTGATCAGGATATAATACCAACTTAAGTTAAGGAACATCTTTCTCTGTTCTCAAACTTAGTAAAATCTGAAACAGCATACAGCAAAGAATAAATCTGAAGGAATTTTATTATCATGTTTTTAGCAATAGCAAATATGTCACTGGACATTATTACACAGCAAATGATAAGATAAATTGGAATAATAAATACCATATCAAGTGTCATGTTATAGCACTGCTTTTGAGTAGTTAATAAACTTTATCTCTGATCACTGATGTTGCCTGAAACTTATCTTTCCTGTAGTAGTTTATTTTGTTCCATTACACCACTGTTTTCTCTTATGCCTCCTAATTGAGGAACTTGGCCTACTTTCAGTTGTGAATTACTCAGATGGAAAGTAATATTTGGATACTTTAGATGGAGTAGGAAGTTCTTGTAGAATGACAGATATATTGATCACTGATGATCCCTTATCTAAGGAAAACAACACCAAGCCAAAGACCTGATTTGATGAGATGTGTAGAAATTTAGGCCTATTCACAAAGCAGATGATACTTTGGAGATAGGAGCCTGATCACTTTACCTTTTAGTCATTGTGTAGTATATATCTATTTTTTCTTCTTGTTTCTTTTCTTTTTAATAAATGGGGATTGAACCTAGAAACACTACTGAGTTCTTTTTCAATCCCCAGTTGTTCTTATTTTTTTATTTTTAGACAGGGTCTCACCAAGTTGTGGAGGATCTTGCTAAGTTGCTGCAACTGGCCTCAAACTTTAATTCCTCCTGCCTCAGGCTCCTGAGTCCTTTAAATTACAGATATTCACTACCATTCCTAGCTAATCCGTGTCTAGATAGAGACAGCAAGAGATTTAAGGTGATAAAGCTGTAGAAATAATGCAAGTATACTGGTTATTTCAAACATCTATTGCATAATGTTTTTCAATTTACATTTTTTACTGTCTTTTCTCCCCCCACCAGCTACAAGAAAACCAGGATGAAATCGAAAATATGATGAACTCTATTTTTAAGGGCATATTTGTTCATAGATACCGGTAAGGGATTTTTAAAGTCATTTAGAAAGTTTTTACCTTAGATAATTATTGCTTATTTGTAACAGACTAACTGTAAAGCCATAATACTCTACTAATTATTACTTTTGTTTTCTGGAAAACAACTGTGGCTATAAATGCCATGTAAATGACATGTGGAGAATATGCACTTATTACTGCCACATTCTTCCAAACTCAGACTGTCTACTGTTGGACTTGGAATTTGTACTAATAGGATATTTATATGATTATTAAATTAATGTAGCCTTAATAAGATATGTTTTTCACATTTGGAAAAATTGAATGCTTTACTTCTTGATCTGTGTTACTTACTGTCCTGTTTAATGATCAATTAATGACTAATTTTTTTAAACATGTCTGTTAAGAAGAAAGAGGACAAGACTAAGAAAGGAATTGTTAGCGAAATATTTTTTGTCATACTACATTACGAATGAGTTTAGTTTGTCTTTCTGTGAAGTCATAAAACTTTGAAAATACTACATTATAAAAGCATATTTGACATAAAATTAATAGATTGTATGTGTACCTATATTTTTGTTACTTAGATGCAGTATATGTATAGGTAGATACACTCCAATAGAAGCACTGTTTTCAGATAGATTTGAAACTGTAGTTGATAAATTAATATAAAGCAGTAGTTTAACGTAAGAAATTTTGTGTGTAGGTGTGTGTTTATATATAGCTTTGAGATTTTAGCAGAATTTAAACATTTTAACTCAAAAGTATATAAATATCTTTTGAAACAGGACCAAGGCCTTAGTTTTAGTATGGATTCTCTGGTTAGATCTTTATATCCTCTTTTTTGCATAAACCTTGTATATAATTCAATACTGACCCATTTATTTGAAACAAAAAAAAGAGCTTACATGTATGTGGCATGCAGTCATGTAGTCTTTTGTTCTTTGTGAATGTATAATTGAGGTAAAACTGCACATTTAATTGTATAATTGAATGGGTTTTGACATATTATGTACCTGAAAAGCCACAAGATAAATAATAAGTCCATCAACCTTAGAAGATTTTTCTTGGCACTTTGTAGTTCCTCCCTACCTACTTTCTCAGCACTTTACCCTCCCATCATCCTTAAACGATTGTTGTTCTGCTATTTGATTCATGGTTCTCTTTTAGACTTTTGAAGCAATAGAATTATACAATATATACTTCCCATTAGTCTGGCTTTTTGTCTAAAAAAAATTAGTCTTTCACCATTAAATGTATTGTTTACTGTAAGATTTTCATAGATGCCATCTATTAGACTGAGGAAGTTTGTTTGTTTCTGTTCTTCAGAAAGTTTTAATTCAGAATGTACATTGGATTTTATGAATTGCTTTTCTGCATCTAGAGATCATTGTGTAATTTTCTTTTTGAACATTGTTAATGTGATGAACTGAGTTGTTTGACTTTCATATGTTTACATTTATTCATGGGTCAAAACCCACAGTCACGTTGTAGTTTTTTCTTTTTATTTTTTAATGCTATATCTTTAAGTATTTATTATTAGATGTGATTTGCTAGAATTTGCGCAAGAAGTTTTGCATCTTCAAAATATATTAATCTCTTTTTATTTTAATGGATGTATCTGACTACTTTAGGTATAAAGATAACAACACTGAACTTGTAGATTGATTTGCATTCTGAGCTATTTGTCCTTATCCCCATGCTACCTTCTTTGAGAAGCATTTGAGTGAGATTTTTTTTTAATGAAGTAACTTTTTTTTCTATAGGTTTATTTTATTCATTTATTTTTTATGTGGTGCTAAGGATCGAACCCAGGGCCTCACATGTGCTAGGCAAATACTCTACCACTGAGCCACAGCCACAGCCCTTGAGTAAGATTTTTAAATTAGGTAATATAGTATTTCTACTTTGTTCTTCCTTTTCAAAGTTGTTTTGAGTATTATAGGTCCTTTGCAGAATACAAATTTGGGGATGAACTTGTCCTATTTTACACAAAAGCTTCTGAAGTCTTCATATGAATTGTAATGAATCAATTCTTTTCTAATTGTTTTCATATTTTATCTTGTAACTGCGATTTTATTATTTTGTGTTAGATTGTTTCCTGCTATTACACAAAAATACAGTTTTTAAAATTTGTACAAAGTAATTTTATCCTGGCAGTTTTGGTCAGGGTGTGGTGAGTTTTGTTTTATTCTGTTTTTTTTTTTTTAGGTTGTTTAGAACTTTTCTACATGTGAGATACAGTCATCTTTGAATAAAGAGAGTTTTACTTTTTGCTTCTGTTATCTCTTCATTCTTTCTTTAAAGGTATCTTTACTTCTAATTGATGCATCGTAATTATACAAACTTATGGAGTATAATCTGACATTTAATACATGTGCACAAATGTAAGATAATGTCAGGGTAATTAGCTTATCTGTCACTTAAGGCATTTATTATTTCTTTGTGGTAGGAATATTTGAAATTTTCTCTACTACCTATTTTGAAATATTTTCAGTTAATTGTTGTGAACTATAGTTAGGCTATTGTGCTGTAAAACATTAGGAGTTATTTTTCCTATCCAGCTGTACCCTTCTACCTGTTAATAATTCACTCTCTGTCTTCTTTTCCCCATGTCCTACTCAGGCTCTGGTAACCACCATTCTCTTCTCCACTTCTTTGAGATCCAACTTTTGTTCCATATATGTTGAAGAACATACTCTTTCTGAGCCTGACTTGCTTCACTTAACATAATGTCTTCTACTTCATCTCTCATCTCACAATGGACTAGCTTTCATCCTTTTGATGACTGAATAATATTTCATTGTATCTACATATCACATTTTCTTTAATTCTTTTGTCAGTAGGTGCCTAGATTGATTCTTTATTGGCCATTTTTTTACTGTCTTTGTGAAAAAGTCTGTGTCTTTCAGTCTTTTGAAAACTGGATTGTTTTTGTCTTGAGTTTTTGATTAACTGGTATATTCTAAATATTAGTCCCTTGTCAGATAAATGGCTTGCAGGTATTTTCTCCTATTCTGTCAGTTATGTCTTCATTATTTTGATGGGTTTCAGTATCATGAAGAAGTTTTAGTTTATGATAATCCAATTTATCACATATTTTGTTTCCTGTGTTTGTGAATTGATAGCAAAAAATATCTTTTTCCAGACCAATGTACTGAAACATTTCTCTATATTTTCATCTAATAGTTTTATAGATACGGGTCTTACATTTAACTTTTTATCATTTTTTTGTAGTTTTTTTTTAATATGGTGAAAGATGGGGATCTAGTTTTCATCTTGTGAATATATATATCCAGTTTTTCTGGAACAGTTCAAGGAAGAAACTTTCCATTCCTCAATGTACACTATGGGTACCTTATCCAAAACTGTCCACTGTTATTTGTGGATTTATCTCTAGGAACTCAATTCTTTTGTACTCTATGTTAAAACCATGTTGTTTTGATTACTATATCTTTGTAGTATCTTTTGAAGTCAGGTATTATAGTACCTTCAGCTTTTTTTGCTCAGGACTGCTTTGGCTATTTGGCACCTTTTGTGATTGCATAAAACTTTTAGTTATGTTCTGAGAAAACATATTTGCTTTGTTAGGAATAATATTGAATTTGTAGATTGATTTGAGTACTGTGGATATTTTAATAATAAAGATTTTTTTACTCCATGAACAGGAAGTGTCTTTCTATTTACTTTTGTCCTCTTCAATTTATTTCATCAGCATTTTGTTATGTTTGTTGTAGAGATTAGTCACTTATTTAAACTTATTCCTAGGTATTTTATTTTTACTTCTTTTCACTTAAGTTTGTGGGTATTGCGAATGGGACTATTTTATTGATTAGTTTTTTAGCAATTTTGTTTTGGGCATATTTAAATAAAAAAGCTACTGATTTTTGCTAATTTTTATATCCTACAACCTTAATGAAATTTATCCTTTTTAACAGTTCAGAAGAATCTTCAGTTTTTTCTATATATCAAATCATGTCCTCTATAAACAAAAATAATTTTACTTTCTTCTTTCCTATTTGGGTGCCCTTTATTTCTTTCTCTTGCTTTATTCCTCTGCCTAAGATTTCCAATATTGTGTTGAATGAGAACAGTGAAAATAGACATCATTATCTTTTCCTTCATCTTAGAGGTAATGATGTCAGCTTTTACCTATTCAGAGTATTGGTTACAATTTTGTCACATGTAGGCTTCATTATCTCAAAGTACATTTCTTCTTTATCTAATTTTTTGAGAGTTTTATCACAAAGGGACATTGAATTTTATTGAATACAGTTTTTCTATCCACTGACATAATTAGATGATTTCGTCCTTTCTTCTATTGATGTATTACTGTACTAAGTTTATTATTTTGAACCTCCCTGTATCCCTGGGATAAATTTAATTTGATCATGGCACAGGATCTTTTTAATGTACTTTTGTGTTTGATTTGCTAACATAGTTTTGAGAATTATTGCATATTTGTTCATCAGGGATATTGATCTGTAATGATCTGGGTTTTGGGGGGAGGGGGGGCAGGGATCAGAGAGAGAACTCATGGCAGTTGATCACAGAGCCACATCCCCAGCCCTATTTCGTATTTTATTTAGACACAGGGTCTCACTGAGTTGCTTAATGCCTCAGCCTCCTGGGCCACTCGGATTACAGATATACACCACCGCGCCTGACTATAGTCTGTTTTTGCTGTTGTTTGTTTTTGCCTGGTTTATTTATCAGGGTAATGCTATCTTAACAGAGTAAGTTTTCAGGGGTTTCCTCCTTTTCATTTCTTTAAAGTGTTTAGAGGAGAACCGGCATTATTCCTTCTTTAAATGTTTGGCAGAATTCAGGCATGAAGCCATCTCATCCTAGCCATTTCTTCTTTGGTAAATTTTTGTATTACTGGTTATTGATCACTTCTGATTTTTGTCATTGTGATTCAACTTTGTTAGGTCATATGTATCCAGAAATTTATACTTTTCTTCTAGGTTTTTCAATTTATTCCTATATAGTTATACATCATAATCCTTAATGATTCTTTGTATTTGTATTCCCTGATGTTATTTACTTGGGTCTTCTGTTTCTTTTTTGTTGTTGCTATTGTTGTTTTGTTAGTCTACATAGTAAAGATTAGTCAGTTTTGTTTATCTTTAAAAAAAATCCCTTTTTTTATTAATCTTTTGTATTTTTTAAGGCTCTATTTTATTTATTTTTGCTCAATCTTTGTTATTTTTTTTTCCTTCTACTAACTTGGGGTTTGGTTAATTCTTTTCTAGTTCTTTAATTTACATCCTTAATTTGTTTTTGTGAAATCTTATTTTTCTAATGTAAGTACTTGCTACTATAAAAATTACCTATTTGTTCTGCTTTTACCATATTGCCATAAGTTTTAGAACATTATTTTTATATGTTTGCAAAAAATTTTTAAATTTCCCTATTGGTTAATGAAGAGAATGTTTTCTAATATGCATGTATTTCTATAGTCAGTGTCTAAAATTCTTACTGTTTTTCTAGTTATATTCCATTGTTTTCAGAGGAATATACATGCTTTGGCTTCAATTTTTTCAAATTTGCTGAGACTTATTTTGTGACCTAACATGCCTGTCCTGTGCTCATCATTCAGAATTGCTTTATTCAATCTCCATGTATTTATATAGTTTCTGTAATTTTCTTGGCCAATGACTTTATTTTGTTATGATCTGATATGATGCAAAGAATTATTTCAGTTTTTGAAAAATGTTTTCAAAGACTTGTTTTGTGTCCTAAAATAGAGTTTACCTTGGAGAACATTACATGACCATCTGAAAAGAAAGCATATTCAGCTGTTGTTGGATGAAATATTCTGTAGATGTCCCTAAGTCCATTTGATCTATAGTAGGTTTTATTTGTGTAGTGTCTTTGTTGATTTTATAGTTGGATGATGTATCTATTGGAGAATTATATTGAAGTTACCATGATTGTTGTATTGGAATTTATCTGAGTCTTACTATCAAATATTGTTTATTTTGTCTCATTCAGTGCATAGGTATTTGGGGGATAATATTTTCAATCTTTATTTTTTCTTGTTGGACGTTTTTCTCTACCAGTGATCTTTTTAGCAACTTTTTTTTTTTTTTTTTTTTTTGGATTAAAATTTGCTTCGTTCTGATGTGAGAGTTACCACCCCTGCTTCTTTCAGGTTCCATCTGCATTAAATATAATTTTCCATCTTTTCATTTTCAGTCTGTGAATGACTAATATACTCTTCTAATGAGATTTATTCCTTTCCGAGATCTCCTTATTAAAACTTCTATCATCTTCTGTGTGTAGAATTTTCTATTTTTCTATAGTATTTGCTTAGTGGTCATGATTTCCTTTTGTTTATGCTTATCACATAAATTTTTTATTTCTTCTTAGGGTCTGTCACATAATTACTGGAAATAGCAATCTAGGTTTATAATTACATTCTTTCAGGGCTTGAAACAATTTGTTCCAAGCCTTCCTGGCCTTTAGAGTTTTTGCTGAGAGATTTGCTGTCATTGTGACTGGTTTTCCTTTATACATGATCTTGGCATTTCTGTCTTGTAGCTTTTAAAAATTCTTTACTTGGTCTGTATTTTTGGTATATCAGTGTCATGTATCTCTTTTGTTCTATGGGCCTTGTTAGGTCTTTTAATGTCCCATATTTCTTAGATACTCTGCTCATGTAAAATATTCTCATTAATATTTTCTCTTCAAGGCCTAAAACTTTGTTTTCTACATCACCTAATCTATTAGTAAGACTTTCAAATGACTTTTTTATTTGATTGAGGTTTTTATTTCCAAGATTTCTGTTTGGTGCTTTTTATGAATCTGTATCTTTAAATTGAAATGCTCTTTTATAGCCTACCTTTCTTCCTTTAGTTTATTTGATAGATATTCTTTTACTTCAGTGATCATTTTAACCAATTTTTGAATTTTTAAAAAATATTTTTAGTTGTTGATGGACAATACCTTTATTTTATTTGCTTATTTTTATGCAGTGCCCAGAATCAAATCCAGTGCCTGACACTTGCTAGAGGAACGCTCTACCACTGAGCTACAACCCCTGTCCAAAAACTTGTTGAATTCTTCATCTGACATTTTCTTGACTTCAGTGTCTATGAAATCAGTTATTGGAGAG
The DNA here is from genome assembly GCF_045843805.1 of Urocitellus parryii. NCBI lineage: Eukaryota > Metazoa > Chordata > Mammalia > Rodentia > Sciuridae > Urocitellus > Urocitellus parryii. The sequence continues at coordinate 100,684,144 of NC_135532.1, read as the reverse complement.
GTGTGAATTTTGAAAACTATCTTATTACCTTGTTTCCTCACATTTTTTGTATTTCTTGGTTGATATTTTCACATCTGGTAGGATGATTATCTCTTCCAGTGTTATCTAAGGAACTTTTTAGTGAGCTGTTTCTCTTAATTGTGTGCCCTGAGTTGGGAATATATCTATGTCAAAACTCACACCCAACATTGTTTTTATATTCAGTCCCTCACACTGTTTTGAGAGGAGATACAATCAGCTGTGATCAGTTCAGAACAAAGCCATATACTAATAAACCTTCAAAAAATATTCTGAACATGTTCTTCTCAATCTCTTTTATCTAAAAGTGGAAATGTGGAGTAATTCTCTAGCATAAGTTAAGAAATTAGGTATTAAAGAAAGTACATTGCTATTAAACTGTGGGGTCATGATGAGGAAAGAGGGAAAGGAAATGGCAGTGGAGAGACAGGAGTAGAAAACACAAAAAGAAAAAGAGGGAGAGAATATAAAGTGAACAAGGAGAAAGAGGAATGAGTAAATCCATTTAATTCATTAAATATATATTTATATATATAATTGTGTTGATGAATACAATATTAAATAATAGGGAGAAACCTAGCAAATCAATATAAAAATAATATCTGTGAAATAAAAAACTATTTTTAAATTATTTCTTACTAAACTAATTGAGATGGAGAGATTTCTTATTGGGCCTTCTGGATTTGAATTTCATTGGGTTTTGGCAGGCTTAGTAAATGCCCTCACCTCCTAGTTTGCCTGTTTCTCTGGATGTGGAGGTAATAACCTCTCTAGCCCACCTCTGATGCAAGTCTATTCTGCTCCCTCTGTTGTTTGGTATGCTGGGCATGCCTATGGCTTTCTGGAAGGTGAGAGAAAGAACCCCTAATTGTCTGTAATTTAGCATCCAGTCTCTTCCTGGTTGGGATTGCAGTCTTATGTGCCGGCCTATAAAAGTGTTTCCTGCACCTAGAGCTGTCAACTGGACTGAGCTTACCTGTGTAGATTTCAAGATGCACAGAGTGTGGCAACCCTGGGCTGTAGTGCAGGGTCCCATCCATAGTGGCACTGAGTAACCTGCAGGAGGTGCAGAGTAGACGCCTGTGGCTGGGACACAAGCATGATTGAGCCTGAGTCTACTATTGACAGCTTTGGGGTTGCATAAACAGGCTGCTCTTAGGGCATGCACTGTGCTGTGGCAGTACAGGATGCTTCTGTCAGCTACAGAAGAGGGGACAACTTTGGTAGGGACTGAAATTTATGTATTCCTAGAATAGTGCTTGTGTGTGCTCAGCTGTAGCCAGTTTCTAGGTTGTGTTCAGCATTGCTGGGCCTCAGGTGGCTTCTTCTGTTTTATGGTACATGTTTTCTATGCCTATATGATTTCTCCTGGAATCACCCAGTCCACCCAGGATTCCCACGTATGTGATCTGATGTTTGCTTGGCTGGACCAGTAGCAGAGGCATAGCACCTGTCACTTCTTGAAGGCTCATGGGGTTGGGATTGAACCAGTGGGTCCAGGTAAATGCAATGGGGGCCAGGCCACCCCAGATGGCTGAAGTACATCCATTCAGCACTGAGGAATTTACTGAACTTCATAGGACCTCTTAAGCTTAAGCTGGTCTGCCCACCTGCCTCCCAGGGTTGTGTGTGTCACCAAGGGAACCTGCTTTCCAGTTCATCAACAGGTTGAGCTTCTAAAAAATGAGTCGCCTGACTGCAGGCCCTCCTGACTGTTTTAAAGGGACCTCAGTTGGCCATGTCCTCAAGGTAGGCTGCCTAGGTGCTTCCCAGGGCCATATGAAACTGGGCAGCTAGTTCAGAAGGCTGAGTTGGGTAGGAGAAACTGCCTGGCTGCTATACGGATTCCTAGGTGGACAGAGTCTTAAAGTGGTACTCTGTAGCAGGAACCTGTGGTAGAGTGGGCATAGTGTGGGCTGGGCTCTTTTTCTGGGGATAGTGCAGTAGTATGGTAACCCAGTAGCTCCCCAAATGGTGCTCATGATCTTAGAAGACTGAAGACTTATCTAACAGCAAATGATTCAGGCGTCTGAAGTGAATAGGGACTGCTAGGAGCCTCTTACTTCCATGCTGAGTGTCTTGGTTAGAGGCCAATCTCAAAAGACAGGGTGAGAAAGTATATGCTGATTGCTTAGTTGCCTTCTTTAAAAGGCCATTGTGTGTGAATCCTCATAATCCCTATTGTCTCTTCCATGTCCCCACAGAAACACTCCAGTGAAATAGCTATTCTTTTTTCTTCATTTGGCTCTTCCTGTGGATAGAAACCTGGCATCTCTTGTTTGTCAATCATCTTGGTGAAGTCACCTTTATTTTTTCCTTTTGTACTGGCTGTACTCTCCAGTACAGTAATTCACAGGGAAAAAGTATTTATTTCTGATCATAATATCGATAGCCATCAAGGAAATACAAAGCAAAAGCACAATGAGGTATCATCTCACCCTAGTTAGAATGGCTATTATCAAAAAGATAACAAACTTGTGAGAACTTGGAGAAAAGGGAATTCATATGTTATTGTTATGAATGTAAATTAGTACAGTCACTAAGGAAAAAATTAGGCAGATTCCTCCAAAGTTAAAAAAAAAAAAAGAAGTACCAAATAATCTAGTAATCCAGTATACTAATGGTTATATATCCAACAGAAGTGAAATCACTGGGTCAAGAAGACAGCTATGCCCCCATTTATTGCAGCAATATTTACAATATCCAAAATATGGAGTCATCCCCAAGTGTCCATTAACAGAATAATGGATAGAGAAAATGTGGTGTGTGTATATACTAACAGAATACTACTCAGTCTTTTAAAAAAAAAAAAAGGATGAAATTGTATCATTTGTGAAAACATGGATAAGCCTCAAGGGCATTTTAAGTGGAATAAACCAGGTACAAAAACATGGTCAGTGTTAAACTTATTCAGAGGTATAAGTTCCCATTCTTTAAGACCTTCACTCTTTATTGCTTCTTTTGCTGTACAGACATTTAGTAGTTTAATATGATACTTTTTTTTTGCTTTTGTTTCCTATACTGTTTCTGTTGTTTTTTGTTTTGTTTTGTTTTGCTTTGTTTGTGTGTGTGTGTGTGTGTGTGTGTGTGTTCTTCTTAAAAATATCCTTGGCCATAGCAGTATCCTGAAGGATTTTTCCTGTTTTCTTTTAGTGGTTTCAGAATTTCAGATCTTACATAAATCTTTAGTCCATATACAGTTGATTTTTGAAATGAGGTCTCATTTTATTCTTCTGTATGTGGATACCCAATTTTCCCAGCATCATTTATTTAAAACACGATTCATTCTCCCATGTGTGTTTTTCATATCTTTCTCAAAAGTCAGTTGGCTATATATGCTTGTGTTTATTTCTAATCTGTTTTGTTCCATTGGTCTATGTGTCTCTCTTTTGCCAATCCTAGGATGTTTTCATTACTTTGTAGTATTTGGGGGAAGAGGGGTACTGGGGATTGATCCCAAGTGCCATAGGTAACCACTGAGCCACATCCCCATCCCCTTTTATTTATTGTTTGTTTGTTTATTTAAAGTTTGAGATAGGGTCTTGCTATTTTGCTGAGGCTGGCCTTGAACTTGCAGTCCTCCTGCCTTCACCTCCCAAGTCACTGGGATTATAGGCATCTGTCACCATGCCCAGCAGTTTTGTAGTATATTTTGAAGTGAGGTAGTATAATGCCTCCTGTATTTTTGTTTTTTCCCAAGGTTGCTTTGGCTATTGGGGGTATTTTGTGAACCCATATAAATTTTAGTATTGTTTTTTTTTTTTTTTAGTTCTGTGAAAAATGTCATTTGTACTGTGGTGTATGAATTGCTGTCTTGATTCTTATTTCAGGTAATTTTGATGCTGTTGCTGTAAAACAGTGCTGCTGAAGGGTGTGTGTATGTGTGTGTGTGTTTAAGGTTGATTTTGTGTCCTTCAACTTGATGAGTTAATTTACTACTTGTAATTGTTTTCTGGCAGAGAGTCTGGGTGTTTTTTGTTTTTGTTTTTTAAATATATAAGATCAGGTCATTTGCAAACAGTGACAATTTGATGATGACTTTCCACTTTGTATGCCCTTTATTTCTTTTTCTTACCTAATTGCTCTGGCTAGGATTTCTAGTACTATGTTGCAAATGTGATGAAAGAATGGGCATCCTTCTCCTTTGCAGTTGTATATTTTTGATGCATTTCTTTTTTCATGATTTATTGTTAATTTATTTTCATAATGTTTCATTTAATTCTTCAGATATGCTTTCCTTTAATTCTTTGGTTATATTTGTTAGAGCCACTTTAAATTGTCTTTAGTAAGGCTGGGCATATTAGCTTAGTGGTAGAGTGCTTATCTAGCATTCTGCTTTTGGTACTGGGGATTGAACACAGGGTTCACTTTACTACTTAGTTCTATCCCCAGCCCTTTTTACTTATTTTTTTTTTAATTGTGAGACAGGGTCTCACTGTGTTACTTAGGGTCTCAGTCTCCTGAGCTTTTAGGATTACAGGCATGTGCCACCACACCCAGTTTGCCTAGCTTTCTTGAGACCTATGTCTCATCAATCCTTATTATGATCAAAAGAGAAGATTCTTGGTATTTGACATGTGGGCCCACAGAGTCCTACAGTGTTTCAGATCCCGAATATGGGCCATACTTTGCTGTTTTGTTTTTTGTTTTTCTACTGGTGGGGGGGAGCACAGAGCTTTAGCTTTTCCCCCCACTTATTTTCTTATAGAATGTATTCTTTTAAGTTGCCTTCTTCTGTGCTTATGAGTATTTAGTACTTGGATTCCAACAAATCAGCTCCCTGAGCATCAAAGCTGATGGTGTTCATAGGCATGCTCAACCTTGGCAATCTACTCTATCTTAGGATTTTTGAAGAAATCAGTTTCATGCCAGAATGCCATAGGCATCCATTCTTCTTATCCTAAGTTCACTAACTTTTTATAAGTAAATGTTTTTGCCTTTTTTTTTTCTTAACTGATTTCCAGAGGACCAAAGTTGGGAGTGGGGGTGGTATTGGGTTTTGTTGTTGTTGTTGTTGTTGTTGTTGTTGTTGTTGTTTTTAATATATATATATTTTTACTTGTAGTTGGACACAATATTTTTATTTATTTTTATGTGGTGTTAAGGATTGAACCCAGTGCCTCACACATGCAAGGCAAGCGTTCTTCTACTTTGCCACAACCCCATCATCCCTGACCCCGAGCTCTTTTTGATATTTATTTTGAAAAAGGGTCTTGCTTAGTTGCTAAAGCTGGCTTTGAACTTTTGGTCCTCTGGCCTCAGTCTTCAGAATCACTTGGATTACAGGAGTGTGCCACCACACCTGGCAACAACCTCCACTTTGTATAAGCCCCCTGCAAGGAGTGAAGAAGAATTTTCATTCTTCTGTTATCCTACCTTCATGTCTGAATATTTTGCCTCTTGGTATGGAAATCTAGGTTAAATTTTGAAATTCTTTTTTGTGTTTTTATTCTTTAAAGTAATAGATTCACTGTTTCTGTATTGCCTTAATGCCACCTTTAAAAGGAAGTCTCCTGTCATTCTTTTCTTGCATCCTTTGTAGTTAATTTCTTTTTACTTTGGTTACTTTTAGGTGTTTCTCCTACTGGTTGTTTTTACACTGTTCTGTTATGGTATTCTTTGTTATGTTTGTGATCTTCCTTTTCTTTCTTATTGTCTTTCCTTAACATATTATGGTTTTTTTCTGTAGCTTCTTGAACATGTAGGTACTTTTTTTCATTTTTCTCTTTCCTTTCAGGACTTGTATTTTTTATTGAATGCCTGACATGTTGGATTTTTCTTTCTGTTTCGGATAGTTTTATATTATTACAAATATTACTTGTACTTTTTTTCTTGGACACAGTTATGTTTAATCTTTTCATACCTACTTTTAAGGTTTGTTAAGTGGACTGGAAGAGCATTTAGTCTAAAGCTAATTTTCTCTCCAGTATTTAGATAATAAATTTTGTACTCTATTCTGTCTCCTGTGAATTATATTATGTTCCCATCCTGGCCTATCAGAACACAAACTTTCTACCCATGCTCATTTTTTCTGGTCCTTCTATTCTTTCTCCATCCTAGGGTGGTTTCTTCACATATATACTCTCTACTACTCAGCTAAAGAGACCATAGGGTTCTTTTGCAGATTTTTAGAACCTTCTCTTTCTGTTTAGCTGTCCCTTTTGATCCTGCACCTTATATAGTATAATCACCTTGGCCTTGCTAAAGTCCCAGCTCCTTCTCCACTCTATTATGTCCTAGCTCTGCTTAGGTTTCCCTGCTTACTATGCTGCCTGGCGTGTATAGAACTGGTCCAATTTTAAGGCTTACCTTGTGTTATCCCTTGTCAGGGATCACTGTCTTTTTATGATTTCCCTGAATCTGTAACACCAAATAAAACAGCATTTACTATTTAATGATTGATTTTTATTGAGTCTTGCCAAAGCTTTCAGCCTATTATTCTCATATAAACAAGAATTCTTTAATTTCATGGTGTTAACTTTAACTGATTTGTATTTTATTTTATCAGACCTTATATCAATTTGTATTAGATCTGTTTTAGCTTACTATTGATATATAAAAAATTCAGCCATTCAAAACAAATGCCAGTATAGTTGACAATATAATCTACCTCCCAGATATGAACAGTATGCTATGGATATCAGCCATTAATTTTCCAGAAGTATCATTCAGTTTTCTTTATTGATAAAAGCATGATGTTACTGCATTTATATACTTGAAATAGTGGGTGCTATGACAGGTGGCACTTTAACACCTTGTGTCCCACCCACCAACCCTAATGTCAAAAGATGAATTTCAATTGAATTATGCTAGACTATTATTAATTTATAAGACATATGAAAAATAATCTGACTGAAATTCCATGGTATCATTTAATCTACAGTGTGAGAATTGTACAGACTAGATGACCCACTTGCTTCATCAAGTAAGTGGCTCAGAATAAGAACAAGTGGTTGTGAAAAACCTCCATTTAAAATACTATGAAAAAATTATTTACAGATTTATATTTAATGAATAGGGTGGCCTTTAGAATGATGAAGAGATAATTAATTGGAATATAATACATTGGAAGTTAACCAAAATCACATTATAAAAGGATATAAGATATAGAAAGATGCTTTTGATTTCATCAGTCCTTTTTCATTTTATTTTATTTTATTTTATTTTTATTTTTTGGTCCTGGGATGCTTTACCACCGAAACACACTTCCAGTTCTTTTTATTTTTTATTATCAGACAGGGTCTTGCTAAGTTTGAGGCTGACCTTGAACTTGTGATATGGGTGTGTGTGCCATTGTGCCCTTCATCAGTCCCTAAGAAGGGAATTTGAAAAGAAGATTGTAGAGAAATAGTACTAGTGATATAACCAGTATTTTTAAAAATTACATTAAAAAATTAGAATCTTCTGATTGAATGATTAATTTGTATTAATCGTCTTACAAATGTTTTTATCACCTGCTTTAGTATTTGCTTTGGAAGCAAATAGTTTATTCTGAGCAAAGTGTCACTCTATTACTTTAATCTCACTTATAATTCATGTTTGACCTAACCTATAGGTCTGTTTGATAGTTAAAATATAGAAGATATCTTTCTTTTAAAGGTGGCAATATGTCTTGGGGCACGAGGTGGGGGGGGGGGGTAACCAGGAATTGAATTCAGGGCCATTCAACCACTGAGCCACATCATCAACCATATGTTGTATTTTTTTTAGTGACAAGGTCTCACTGAGTTGCTTAGCGCCTTGCTTTTGCTGAGGCTGGCTTTGAACTTGGGATCCTCCTTTCTCAGCCTCCCAAGCTGCTGGGATTACAAGCAGGTACCACCACACCTGGTGGTAATGTGTCCTTGACAATGTATTTTTAGTCTTATTTATACCCAAAGTTCTCTTTATAGCAAAATTCTGAGGACTAATGCATGGTAGTAAATAACCACCAAGTTTTCTGTAGGAGAAATGGTACAATGACTTTCTCTTTTTTGTCATTATTTTTACTAATGAATAATGCAACAAAAATGAGAGGAAAACTAGCCTTAATTTATTTGACCTATTACTTTTATTTTTCTTTTGCTGTGCCTGGGGTTTGAACCCAGGGCATTGTATATGCTAGGCAAGTGCTCTACTACTGAGATACAAACATAGTTGTAAACCTATTACATTTTTAGTATGTTTAAAATAACTCTGGTCAGGGACTATAGCTCAGCAGCAGAGCACTTACCTAGTTCGTAGGAGGCACTGGGTTCAATCCTTAACGCTGCGTTTAAAAAAAAAAATAAGTAAAATAAAGGTATCCCATCTATTTACAACTACAGGAAAAAAATTGTAAATATATATATAACTCTGGCCAGCCTGAAAAAATAAATAATTAGATTTAATTAGGAAGCTGGAGAGTTTTAGCTCTTCAGGTGTTAAGTTTACTTCTCAGAAACCTTCCTTTTCTCTCCTCTATCATTTTACATGCTTCTGTGTTTCCTTTAATGCCTTCTACTAATGTTCAGCACTCCTTAAGTTAGTATTTATTATGGTCTCTAGTGTCCACTTATTATTCACAATGTAAAATAGTATTATTTTTCAGAAACTCCTTCAGCTGTTCCTTTCTTTGCTTCTTCTTACCAAAACAGAAAACCCTCTGTAGTTGGTCTGTTGTAGAAAATCTACAAAATTGGTTGTAATATGAATTCATTTTTTGTGGTGTGATTTAGGTAGTGTACCATTTCTGACATTCTGAATTATTTCTCATTTTAGAGCCCTATGAGATTCCTTGTATATGAACAGTGATTGTGTCAGTATCTCTATATTAGTCAAGAGTTTTCCCAAAAATTTGTTTTACAGTAATTTTTATTTTTTTCTACATCCTTAGTAGGAAAGTATCCATCAAAATAGTTCAAGAAGCATTTATCTTAAGAAGACCAGTAGAGTCGATTTCATTCTTGGGGGGTTTTTTGTTTGTTTTGTTTTGTTTTTTTGTAAGCAGAAAGTCATTAAATTTCAATCTGCCAAGAAAGAAAATCCAGAGTTCAGACTTTAAATTAAAGGACATGTTTCCCCAAAAAGACTGTGAGGGTCAGTAAGTTGGGTGACTTTTTCATAAAAACATACATGGTCACTTTTTATGCTATAAAATAGTGTTAGAACAAAGGATTTTTGTAATTGCCCTGCAATTATAGTTTTCTATTTGTTTTTCTTTGTTTAAATTCCCGAGTAAAGGGTACTGCTTTCATATTTAGTCATTTATTTCAAGGCCCCAATGATACAATACTGTGAAAATCAGTATAGGTAACCTAAAATAGAATTTAGGATATTTTAGACATAGGGATGACTACAAACATGTAGGTGCTAATACACTGGCTATTTGAACTAAAGGAGAACTAATTTGTGGTCCAAACAACAAGACTGTAGGTTTCAATGAGCTTGATAAGGATCCTTAATCATAAGAAAAACTAATGTTAGCTACTTTTTATCATACCGCCAAGCTTGGCAGTATAAAACAACATTTATTCTGTCATAATTTTGTGGGTCCAGAATTTGGGAGTGTTCCAGCTAGGTAATTCTGGCTCAGATTTCTCAATATTGATTGCAGTTAATATCATATAATAGGGTGACTGTTGGTGGTAATATTATATTATACATTTCAAAAAGTTAAAAGAAAGGATTCATACTTTTTTTGCCATAAAGATAAGTGATCACATAGATATGTTTTAACTTGTTTTAAATATTACACAGTATATACATGTATCAGTATCACTTGTTACCCCATTAATATGTAGAGTTTTTATATATTAGTTAAAAATTGATCCAAAAAATAACAAATTGCTATTGAGACATCACTTGAGAATGCAGATAACTGAGACCTTAACTAGGACTGGAGGATCTACTTCGAAGATGGTTTATTCACATGGCTCTGACAGAAGTCTCCAATTACTCATCCATGGAAGTTTTCATAGGGCACACCAAATATGATCAAAACATGGCTAATGGCTTCCCCATAGAGAGTAGTTTAAGAGATAGCAAAACTCAAGTCACAGTATCTTTTTTACTTAGCCTCCGAAGTAATAAGTCTTCATGTTAACCATATTATATTCATCAGAGGTAAGTTATTTAGTGTACTCAAACTTGAGTAAAAGGAAATTAATCTTCACCAGAGAATAGTTGCAAAGAATTTGTGGACATACTGTAAAAACCACCGTAAAAGAGTTTTAATTTTACTATCTATTCTGTGGTTGTAAGTACAGACATATGTAAAGAATAGCTGATCTGTAAAAAAATATTTGAGCTTTTAAAGTTAAGGTGAAAAGGATCAGATTGGCATGTGAACTAAATAAGCCTTGGGATTCCTAGGAGACATGCTGTATCCAAGTATTGGCAGTCATGCAGAGAAGCTATATTCCAGGAACCTAAGTTGTTTAGGAGTCTAGCTGGTGAGACAAAAAGGCATTAGAGGCTCAGTGACATGGTACTTGCCTTGCATATGCAAGGCCTTAGTTCAGTCCCCAACACTGCACAAGACAAAAACAAAAAAACAAAAACAAACAAAAAACCCAAAGCACTAGATAGAATAGGAGTAGATATAGAGGTAAGTATAAGAAATATTTTAAACAAGACTGTTTTCCTTAAATAAAGCCAAGCCTTTTTATTCTCTAACCTGTGGGAAATAGCCGTCTTAATCCCAGTGTCAGTGGTAATTCGAATTAAATCCAAGTGTAAAGGAGAGTTCTGTGTATGGGTATTTGATAAACTTTGTGGTTGCCATAGTTTAATTAGTATGCCTATTGATTTTGTTCTCTTCCTGCTTCCGTGAGATTGTATAATAGACTTAGCTGTTTGTGTTGTGTTGTTGTTTTTGGTTTTGTTTGGTAAGATTAACTTTTATAAAGGTGGTATAACAGAAGAATCAAATGGATTCCTGATGGAGTTTACTACTGGGCCTGAGAGAATGAGAAAGCTAAAATGTATGGTTTGGGTGTTTTGTAGTTATGTTTTATGATTGTGTTTTGGTTTTGGAGAGGGATTGTTTTGTTTTCTTTTTTAAAATTTTTTTTTTTTTAGTTTTGGGTGGACACAATACCTTTATTTTTTATTTATTCGTATGTGGTGCTGAGGATCCAATCCAGCGCCTCACACGCACTAGGTGTGTGCTCTACCGCTGAGCCACAACCCCAGTCCCTGTTTTGTTTTCTTTGGGGAGTTTTTTTTTTTTTCCTTTGTTATCATTTGTTTTTATTTGAATAGCCCTGTAGAAAACAAAGTATATAACCCTATACCTCACAGAGACAAAATTCTATATTAAAGAGCAAGACACAGTCAAGTGTATGAAGCACTGATTTACAGAGAAATTTTTAAATATCTAATAAAGTTGAAGATGTACATTCCTATTCACCTGTTAATTTAACTAATAATTATAAACTCATTGTCTTACAGATGTTGTTGACCATGTCTTTCAGTGGGTATATAGTTGTTTCAAGAGAGAATATTTACTGCCTTACAGTAATATTATCTTAGTCAGATTCCCATCACTGTGACAAATATCTGAGATAAACAATTTAAAAGGAGGAAAGGTTTATTTTGGCTTACAGTTTCAGAGGTTTCAGTCTATGATCACTTGACCCTGTTGCCTTTGGACCTATGGTGAGGTAGTACTTAATTATCGGGAGCCACATGGTAGAAGAAACTGCTCACCTCATGGCAGCCAAGTATCGAAAAAAGTGAGGAAGGGCCCAGGGTCCCAATATTCCCTTCAAGAGCATGTTCCCTATGACCTTCCACTAGACCCCACATCTTAAAAATTCCCCACTTCACAATAGTGTCTCAGACTGGCAGCCACGCCTTGAGCATTTTAATTTAGGTTGTTTCCAAGTTTTTGCTTTTATTAACAATGACTCCTTGACTGCATTGTCTTCTGGAGTCTAGATGGATAAGACTTAGATATTTGAGAGATTATAATGGCTTACATTTATAGAAAGTTTATTAGGAGTATTTTACTTATGATTTCATTCTTTAATAACACTCTGTTAGGTTTTATTATTATCACTATTTTATAATATTTTTTAAGAATACCTAAGAAAGGTTTTATAGGTAAGGAAACCTAAGAAAGTAACTTGTCTAAGGTCACACAACTAGTAAATAGCAGAATCAGGATTTGAACTCAGAATGTTTTGCTCCAGAACCTGTGCTGTTTATCCACTATGCTACAGAACCTCTCCATGAGAAATAGATATTATCAAAAGTGTAGAGAAACTGGGGTTGGGGCTATAACCCTGTGGCAGAGCTCTTGCCTGGCATGTATGTGACACTGGATTGGATCCTTAGTACCACATAAAAATAAATAAAATAGGGCTGGGATTGTGGCTCAGCGGTAGAACGCTCACCTAGCATGAATGGGACCCCGGTTCGACCCTCAGCACCACATAATAGAGGCATTGTGTTATGTCCATCTACACCTAAAAAAATAAATATTTTAAAAATCCATTTATAAATAAATAAATAAAGGCATACTGTCCATCTACAACTACAAAAAAGTGTAGGGACACTAAAATTTGAGAATAGTAGTATGGTTTGGGAAGAGAAATTTTCCCCCATTTTTATTCTGAGGCAAGAGAATGCTCTAGAAGGAACTGGAATTTATATGATAGAGGAATGAAATATTAGAATTCTACCATTCATTTAATTACAAAAGAGAAACAAGTGTGCTTAATTTTCCATTAAAATGACAGATTATTGCCTTGTATAAATTAGATAATTAAATTATTTTATAATTATTTGCATGTGGTAAATTAGAAACCTTGAAGATTGATTTACAGAAGAAAATTAGGTTTCACCATATTATCCTCAATATTTTTTTTTTAAAAGCTAGAGCTATAACCTGGCGAACAGTGAAGTAAAAGTGTTAGCATTGTATTTGTTCATGATTCATAGATCTTGAAGTAGGAAAGTCATCCCAGAAGTATTATATTAAGTGCTTACAGTGACGTGAAGAGCCATCTGGGCAGTGAGCCAAAATCCTGACATTTGGAGTTGTTCTTCTACGACTTCATAATATATTCACCAAGATTGGTCTCATTTTAACAAAAGTAGATTATTATTCCCAATTCCTCAGCCTAAAAAACAAATTAACTAAAGATGAAAGACCAGAGCTGAGGATATAGCTCATTTAGTAGAGTACTTAACTCTCATTTAAGGCCCTGGGTTCAATCCCTAGCACCATCAAAAATAAATAAATAAATAAAAGATGAAAGACCCATGATTTGAAGGAAGAGATAAACATCATTCTACACATGTGTAGGATAATTATACAATGTATAGTTTAATTTACAATAAAGTACTTCATGATTTAGATTTTGTAGACTGTTGCACATTTTTAAATAATTTTGGCTTTTACATCATTTTCCCATTGATATATAACTAATTTATTTCTTGGTTATAAAAATTTTCTTTTAGTTCGTTAGACATGTGGTAGGTTATAAACAATTATTAACAATTCTTTATAGAGAAACACTTTTTGACCTATACATTATTCTGTACTTGGATGTTGACACTTTGGTTTTCTTAGGAGATTTAACATGTTTGTTGGCTCTATATTTATAATTGTGAGGTTCTCAGAAAGTTCTAAACGTCATTACCCATCCCAATGAAAACAGAGCACTTAGACCAAAATAAGGTGTCTTCATATTTCACAGAAACTATATTTTTTAAAAAAACAAGATATTTTAGTTGGAGGGCTTTGAGAGCTCAGATACAAATACAGTGTTAGAAACTATATTTGCTGCTTGTTGAAAGTGACTAAGAATACATTTCAGCTTTGGATATTAATTAGAGATTTCTTTTTTTTTTTTAATTTTCTGCTCTAGAGATGCTATTGCTGAGATTAGAGCTATTTGTATTGAAGAGATTGGAGTATGGATGAAAATGTATAGTGATGCCTTTCTAAATGACAGTTACCTGAAATACGTTGGCTGGACTCTTCATGACAGGGTAAGTAATATCTTCTAAGCTTTAGAATAGATGCTCGTATCAGTACTAGCATGCTAGGAATCAAAATTGCAATAGTTGATTTTTTAAAAGTTGTAGTAATGGGGTTGGGGTTGTGGCTTAGCGGTAGAGCTCTTGCCTAGCACGGATGAGGCCCTGGGTTCGATCCTCAACACCACATAAAAATAAATAAATAAATAAAGTTATTGTGTCCAACTACAACTAAAAAATAAAAAAATATTTTTTAAAAAATAGTTGTAGTAATATTAAATTTAAAATGATTCAACATAGTAACTGTTTATTTGAAGACCATGATTTAACTTCGAGTCATTGGCCCTTATATAAAAGAGTTTGTCATATTTAGATGCAATGCTATCTTAAATCAAAATGACCTGTTATATCTGAATTTACAGGAGAATGCATATCATATCCCAAGAAGATAATTAGCTCTTTTTCTTACTGGAATAAAAAAATTTCTTGTCTCTTTTAATATGTAAAAACTAAATACCTTTATTATTTTTTTTCTTGTACCAGGAATGGAACCCAGGGCACTTAACCTCTGAGCCACATCTCTATTCCCTTTTTTTATTTTTTTTATTTTGAGACAGGGTATCACTAAGTTGCAGAGGCTTGATTTAAATTTGCGATCCTCTGGGGCTTGGGTTGTGGCTCAGCTGTAGACTGCTCGCCTAGCACGTGCGAGGCGCTGGGTTCGATCCTCAGCACCACATAAAAATAAATAAATAAGGGCTGGTGGTATAGCTCAGTTGGTAGAGTGCTTGTCTAGCATGCATTAGGCCCTGGGTTCAATCCCCAGCACCACACCAAAAATAAATGAATGAATGAAGGAAGGAAGGAATTTAAAAAAAAATTGTGATCCTCCTGCCTCAGCCTCACAGGTTGCTGGGAATAAAAGTGTGCATCACTGCCCCTGGCTAAAAACTAAGTAACATTCATGTTTTGAATTCTCCAGGGTTTTATCACAGTAGAGTGTTTTAAAAGAGTTAAATAGATTTGTTGAAATCTAGAATACTTGGTCTAAAAATGTATTTCTACTTCTAATCTCTTAGAAAGGGTCTGACTTTGACATGAATCCTATATCATCAAGTCCTGAATAAGTAATCTTCAAAATAACCAAGGGTAAGAAGAAAAAACTATGGAAATTTTTATTAAAAAAACAAACAACAACAACAAAAAAAAAACCCTGACATTCTATAGCTCAAACTGCCAGGTATTCATAAACATGAAGATCCACCCCTATCCCTCCACCCCACCCCCCAATACTGGATATTGTTTACCTAGGGCAATACCCATGGTAGGCAGTTGCTCTACTACTAACTTATCCTCTTTTTTTTTTTTACTTTGAGATAGGCTCTCTTTAAGACATCCAGTCTGACCTTGAATTTGAGATCCTCCTGCCTTAGCCTCTCAAGTAGCTGGGATTGTGAGCATGCACCACTGTGCCAAGCAGCAGCATAGAAATTTTATAACAATTTAAATCATAGTGTTAGTATAATAGCTATCAGAAGCCTTTTTTATATATACCTTTATTCATTTTTATGTGGTACTGAGGATCAAACCCATTACCTCACACATGCTAGGCAAGTGCTCTACCAATGAGCTACAACCCCAGCCCAGAAGCTATTTTATTTTTTAAAATGCAATTATAAGGGGCTGGGGATGTGGCACAAGCAGTAGCACGCTTGCCTGGTGTGCGTGAAGCCCGATCCTCAGCACCACATACAAATAAAGATGTTGTGTCCACTGAAAACTAAAAAAATAAATATTGAAATTCTCTCTCTCTCTCTCTCTCTCCCTCTCTCCCTCTCTCCCTCTCTCCCTCTCTCCCTCTCTCCCTCTCTCCCTCTGTCTTTAAAAAAAAAAAATGCAATTATAGGGGCTGGTGTTGTTGCTCAGTGGTAAAAAGCTCATCTAGCACATGCGGGGCCCTGGGTTTCATCCTCAGCACCACATAAAAATAAACGAGTGGAATAAAGGTATTATATTTACAACTAAAAAAATAAATATTTAAAATAAAATTCAATTATATTCTTAGATATTTATTTATTTATTTATACTGGGATTGAACCTAGGGGCACTTCACCATTAAACTATATCCCTAGCCCTTTCTAATTATTTATTTATTTGTTTTAATTATACACACACACACACACACATATTAGTTGTAGATGGACACATTACCTTTATTTTATATGTTTATTTTTATGTGGTGTTAGGGAACGAACCCAGTGCTTTATGCATACTAGGCAAGCTCTCTACCACTGAGCCACAACTCTGGTCCCATCTAATTTTTTATCTTGAGACAATATCTCACGAAGTTGCCTAGGCTGTCCTGGAACTAGTGATCCTCATGCTTTAGCCTCCGCAGTAGCTGGGATTACAATCATGCACCTCCCATGCCTATCTTTTTTTAATTGATGATAAAAATTTGAGATTCTTACCTCTCCCTGTCCCCAGATCATCATTTGAAGGGAAATCTAATTAGTATGTAGTGAGTTTTTTTCTCAAATATATATCTTCTGTAACTATTTTAACATCCTTTTCTTTGCAGTAATAAATCCCAAGCTAGATTCTGTTTGTTTTGTTTTGTGTTTACTCCCTATGTGAAATTGGAACCTTTGCATCTAAGTCCACCTCAAGTTAATCCAACTAGATTTTACTTCACTACGAGAATGTAGAATTATACAGTGCATACTCATCATATATACACACACTCCTATATTCACCAAGACAGTCTCTTTTGTAGGATTGGATTAAAGTTTTGTACTTTTTATTCCCCACCACTACCATCCCAGTTCTTTCCCCTGTTCCCGCAGTAGAGTATTCTTCTGAATTTATGTGACGGTTATCAGTTTTAAAAGAACTTAATGTATGACCACAAATTCTTGGGAAACCAAATTTTTGGTGTTTCTTACCATCAGTTTTTTGTTTTTGTTTTTGTTTTTGTACCAGGAAGTAAACTCAGGGTCACTCAGCCACTGAGCCACATCCTCAGCCCTTTTTTGTATTTAGAGACAAAATAAAATAGCAGTAGTGAGTTTCACCTCACTGTTGCTGAGGCTGGCTTTGAACTCACAATCCTGCTGCATCAGCCTCCCTAGCTGCTGGGATTACAGGTGTGCACAGTCGCACCTGGCCTCTTACCATCAGTTAAAAAATTATTAGACTGCTTTTATAGAAATCCATTGTCTAGGTGAAGGAGGGGAGGTTGATATCCCTTGTACATTGTTGATAAAAACATATGAATATTCAGTGAAATGATTTCTTAAATCTCTATCAGCCTCAATTATTTTATTTTTTAAAGATTGCAAGTATTAAGTAATCCCCTCTACATTTTTCTTTTATCATTCCCACTCTAATCTCTTTTCGTCTTTTTTTCTGAGAATGACAGTCATTGTCTTCCTGTTTCGTTCATCTGATTGAAACTGCACCCTCTTTAACCTGTAGCCTCTGTCTTCAGATTCATCTTATGCCTCTTCCAAATGAGCTGATGAAACCTTTGTCTTGATTTTAGAACTTTGGAGGTTATAACCTCATCTGTTCTCCTGAATAAAACAAACTTTTTAAAATTGTAAGTTTTATGCTGTAAGTTGGTCAACAGAAAGAAAATCTCTAACAACTAAAGTAGTTGTTTCTGTAGGTTCTCTACCTAGCCATTTTATTTCTGCCCTTCATGGTGACGCAGAATGTGCCTAATTTGCCTAATTTTGAAATTGCATTAATAATTTATGTATTTTAGACTTAAATATCTTAAAATCTTTGAGGATTTATGCTCATAATTCTAATTGCCTTGCTCTTATAGTTTATCTGTATTGTTCTGTACTACTTTTGCTTTTACCATGCCTGTTACTCCATTTTCGGTTACTACATATGAGTCAGGATAATTTAAAAAGAAAGGGGTATTTTGACTCACAGTTTAAGAAGCCTAAGAGCATGACCTTGGCATCTGCATGGTTTCTGGTAAGGGCTTCACAGCAGTTGGTTTGTAAAGAAGAGGAAAAGCAAGTAGAATTCCCACAATAGCTAACCCATTTCTGCCAGAGAAACATTCATCCACTTATAAAGGCAGACCTTCTCACCACCTTTCAAACTCTCACATTAGAGACCAAGCTTCCACCTGAGTTTTCAGCAGGAAAAAACTATGCCCAAACCATAGCACCTGTGTGTACATTTATTTTATACCTCTTAGTATATGCTAATCCCCATATCAGAATCTTTGTAGTGTTTAACAATCTATATTTCTTTAACCCACCTTATTTCTTCTCTTTCTTTTGACTCATCCTGAATCCTGTTTCTCATAAAGTTGCCAAAACTGTCCCTCTCAAGGGAATCTTCTCTCTACCCCTGTACTCCTGCCACATACTAACACATACCTTTTTGGACAGTCCACTTGAATTTAGTTCTTCTTAACTCTTTCACAGTATTTCCATTTAAATATTCTCCTGGGAGCATAAATTATTGTTCCTTAAAGATATAACTCATTTCAAACCCATGTTTACCATTATTTATGCAATATTGTTATACCACTTGATGTTTCTTACAGAAGTGTTTTGCACAAATGTTAAAAAAGAATCTCTTTGAATAAAGAATCTCTGTTAATACCCAATTCTCTCCTCTAACAAATCATTTTATCCTTGATGCTTTTATTTTCTTATTTATGTAGTTATTAAAAAATATTTATTGAGCAGTTAATAAGCACTAGATGCTGTGTTAAACAGCATTTATATTTGAATAAAATTTTCTTGTAATGGGAAAACAATAAAGCATTAAGTGTACTATAATAGAAATAACTGCAGAGCATAGTAGAGCACTTAGCAAAAAAGCAATTGGGAATTTTCATTCCAGCAACAGGTTGTTTTCCAGTTTTCTGAAGTGCTTTCATGAATACCACCTTACCTTATTTAATTTTTAAGGTCCTGTGGTATAGGCAGGACACATGATAGGTAAAGAAACGAGACTTGGGAGGAGAGATGGTTGCTTGGGAATTTTGCTGGACAGGTGAAAATGAAACTCAATTCATGTCCTTACTATATCTATATCCATAGGTAATGGTATCAAAAGAATTGTTGAGCAGCTAATATGCACTAGGTGCTGTGTTAAACAGCATTCATATTTGAAGATTTTATTTTATTTTTTAATCTGTGGGGTTTTTGAAGAGGATATTGGAGAACGAACACAGGAGTGCTTTATCACTGAACTATAATCCCTTACCCTTTTTATTTTTGGAGACAAGGTCTTGTTAAGTTTTTTAGGGCCTTGCTAAATTGCTGAGGCTGGCCTTGAACCTGTGGTCCTCCTGCCCAGCCTCCCAGGTCACTGGAATTACTGACATGCACCACATTTCCAGCTTATAATTTTTACTGTGTGAACTTGGATGTATTAATTTCATTTTTCTTGGCATTGATGTCAAGTCTATGGTTAGGGAAAAGTCAGTCATGCTATCTTACATCTGAGGTTGTGACTGTACATTGAGACAACTATCTTCAGCCTTTTACTCATCCATTGTTGATCTTTTCTCATTATATATGTTATATAATACTTTCATCATTGACTTTCCACTTATCTTCCCTCCCGGAAGACCATATCCTTTGAGCCAGTTCTGTAAATCCCCAATTGTTACACTTGAACCTTGCTACTCTTTACAGTACTGTGCTCTGTCCCAGTTCATTTTTTGTTGCTATAACCATACTCGATTCTGGGTGGTTTATTTTTAAAAGTGGGTTTATTTAGCACATATATGGGGGGCTCAAAGTCCAAGATCAAGCAGCACCATCTAGTCAGCCCCTGTTGAGGACCTTCTTGTTACACCATGGCAAATGATCGCATAGTAGAAGTGGGTGTGAGAGAGTTTGCAAGGTAAAAGAAAAAGTACAGGGAGGAGTCAGGCTCTCTATTACAACCCAGCCTCTTAGGAACTAATCCACTCCTACCAGACCAGCATTAGTGCCTTCACAAGGGTGGACCCTATTCACTTAACCTCCCACTAGTCTCCACTTCTTACCTGTTTACCACCTTTTAATACCATTACGTGGGGATCTGGGGACCAAACTCCTAGCAAATGAAGTTTTAGGAAAGAAACTATATCCAAACCATAGTATGTTCCTCTTGCATTGAATGATTAGGTGATACTGCCTTATCTGCTGTTTTGTGATCTTATCTATGAAGAGATTTAACCTTAACCTAAGTGGAAATTTCTGTAGATCATGATGAGGGCTGCTAGCATTGTCCTTAAGATACCTGCCAAAATTTAAACTTCCACAGTCTTTCAATAAAGGGATGGATAGGGAGGAATCATGCCTCCTCTACCAAGGGGTATGAGTCATTTTTAGGCTCACAAATTCAGAAGAAACTAAGAATTAAAGGTCCTCACCTACATCCACCCAGATATTTTTTAGACCCCGCTTCTTTCCTATCATAGTTCTGATTTTGTCATAGGAAAATTGATTAAATTTCAAAAAAAAAAATGGCAGCACTATCCTTGAACTGGCAATTTAATGGCCTGATCTTATTATTTTTTCTCTTTAGGATCATAGTACAATATAGCAGCAAATACTTAGTTCCACAGTCCTTAAAGTTAACTGTTATTCACCCTGCTTCCTCAAATGTCAGAATGGTGTACAAGTTAATAGTGCACATTCTTTTTCACCCACAGGTAAAAACCCTAGCAAAATACAATACTGTTCTGTGTCAGAAATTGTCAGTACTTATCACCATTGGATTCTTCCTCATAACAATCCAGTCTTCAAGTAATCCAACCTCAGAATCTCATCAAAAAAGTTAGATCACATTCCCTAGAAGCCAAACCTGAGGAATTATTGTGCTAACAGTATAGTTGTGTGTCTTAACAATGGGGATATGTTCTGAAAGATGTGTCACCTGGCCATTTTTTCAGTGAATAAACACAATAACTGCATTTGACTAATCACAAGATTTTGTAAAGCTGCTGTGAGCTAAACATAGTATATTATTTTATAATAAACTTTTTGCCTTTAAGCAGATATATATTCTAAAATAATGATAAAGCATATAGCAGGTGCATAAGCTAGTAAGTCATTTACTATTATTGTCAAATATTATATACTGTGCATAATTGTATATGCATAGTAGGTTTGTTTACACCAGCATCAACACAAACACATGAGTAATAAGTTCTGCCATGATGTTATGATGACTACAGTGTCCCTAGATACTAGGAATTTTTCAATTCCATTGTATCTTCTGGGATCACCTTTGTATATGTAGTCCCTGATTGAGCAAAACATTGTTTTGTAGCACATGATTAGGTTTGTACTCAGGAGTATCTTATTGGAAAATATGATAAAGCAGGAAACAGCCCAACAGGTGGTTTCAGAATAAGTCTAGACTCTGCACAATCTCACAACGAATAAATTACATCTCAAAGTTTGTCCTGCCAGAGTTAAACAGTTAGGCTGTTTTACCATTATGTCTTTCTACTCTGGTTATGGGCATTAGTCTGGGAAAGGTGAGAGTGGAGTGGAGTGAATAGGAAAGGTGAAACATAACCTCTTAGGAATTTCTGTGCCAGGTGGGTCTTTTCAACCATGGTGGTTTCTTCAGAGAAAGGTGTGTATAGGAATCATTAGCAGTTGACATAGGCTGAAGAATTAACAAGTAAAGGGAGTTTGGGTGGAGTATTAATTGCACCTGGTATAAACACTTCAGATTTCTCCTACATGCTATAACTAACCTTAACAGATAATATCACTTCATTCACTGCTGTGCTATTAGTAGTTGAATTAGCTTGCAAGAGGGTGATTATACACACTTCTCCATGAATGAGTTCAATGATAGTTCATTGGTAGTTCAGTATCATCTATGGAAGGTGTATTTATGTTACGGATCTTTGCATGCGTAACAAAGTGTGCCCTGTTCCCCAGAATGAGTTACTAAATCTTTTACCAGCATATCCCTGTACTTAGACGTGTGTGTGCGTGCGCTTTGGGGATTTTGTTTTGTTTTGTTTTGTCTTGTTTTGTTTTTGGAGGGGCAACTGGCATTGAACTGAGAAGCACTCAACCACTGAGCCACTTCCCCAGCCCTAATTTGTATTTTATTTAGCAACAAGATCTCATTGAGTTGCTTATTGCCTTGCTTTTGTATATGTAGTCCCTGATTGAGAGATGTGGGATGTGGCTCAGTGGTTGAGTGTTCAATCCCCCGTACCAAAAAAAAAAAAAATTAATCTCTTGAATCCTTTGAGAGTGTTGACTAAATTTCTAGATGATGCCATACACATTCTGTTTACACTGTGATTGCCAACAACCTTTACTCTTAATTAGTGACTTTATATTAAAGATATTCTTCTAGTAACTCGCACCCCCAGGACTCTACACTGTGTCATTTTCCCAGTGTTTTAAACATTCTGCTGTTTATCTGTTTCCTTACTACTCTCCTTGGAATGTAAAAGGCATCCAGTAAATACTTGTTGCATGAATAAATGATAACTTTAATATGAAATTAAGTTTTGCCACAGGATTATTCTATAATTACATATAGAAAAAAATGAGCATTCCCTTCTCTAATTATGATCATAAGTTAAAAATTCTAAGTATCACCGAATAATATGAGAGATACTCATTATATGGTCAGAGTTGATAAATGTTTGACACAGTTATATTCACAAGAAACTAAGGGATTTTCAATGTATTTTTAAATGACTAAACTGAAATTATTTTATTCTTCATAAAGACTTCAGTATTTTTATTATAATCTTTGTGGCATGGAATTAACTGCTTCTTTTGTGTTTTTATTTGTATCTCTGAAGCAAGGGGAAGTCAGACTGAAGTGTTTGAAAGCTCTACAGAGTCTATATACCAATAGAGAATTATTTCCCAAACTGGAGCTATTCACTAACCGATTCAAGGTAAGCATTAAGAACAGTGAGATTATTATTTTTCATAGTACCTACATTATTTCTCATTATAACCTTGTACTTATAGCTAGTTTATCAAATGACATTACTGTAATAAGTGTTTAATTCCTGTTCTTTACTACATATTCTTTAAATAAACCCGCCTGAAATAAATGAGTCAGTATCTACTTTACCACAAATACACACAAGAGTTCTTGTTTCCTTAAAAATGTCTTTCTTGTTTAAAATTATTTCTTTATATATCTTCTTTAATGAATGTATTAATTTTGTAACTAAAGGTTTCCCTGTCACAGTGTTCTGGGAATGCCAGTTGATGAGAAAGATTTTAAATTACAAACATTCTAGCATCTCCTTTGTGAGAGTAGAACTATGAGAATATGATTTCAAGAATAAAGTTTTGCATTTAACCTATCATTAGTGTGGCACATATGCCTCAGAATACATAATCTTAAGTCTTTCTCAGCTTTTTTATATTTATGGTTTATTTTTTTATAACTATTTTTTTAGGATCGCATTGTATCAATGACACTTGACAAAGAATATGATGTTGCAGTGGAAGCTATTCGATTGGTTACTCTAATACTTCAGTGAGTTTATTTTTTAATATTTTGATATTTTATTGCCCTTTTCTCTGCATTATTGATATCCTTTTGTATATAAAGCCCTTAAATATATTTATCACTTCAGGTTCTACTTTTAATACCTTAAGGTTTTGTTCCAAACAAAGTATTCTTTTTTTTTTTTTTTTTTTGATTGTGTGTGGATTTGTTTTGTTTTTGTTTTTCATTTTGACTGTTGTCTCTTTCCTCCATATTAAAGTTCTTTCATACAATCTAGAGAAAATACCAATGAAAGAAGTCTTCAAAAGAAAGATCTCTCAAAAGGGATAGATTTTTCAAATAGGCTTTTTGGAATGTATGTAAAACCAAAAGATAGGAAATAAAGCAGGTAATTGTTTTATTTACAAAATGATCAAAAATAGATTTTAAAATAGCAATTTTAAGAAAGCTATTTAAGAAAAATAGCTTTTTCGTTACAAGTTTGACTATAAAAATAGAATCTGTAAGAGAATGTGATTTCTAGCAAAATTGTTACACATTCTTCTCTATATACTTTATAATGACACACCTGTCATGAACTAAATAGCTATACAGGGGTCTACTGATGCTTGAGTTCTTTATACCTTTTTGCCTTTATACCATGCTTTTTATTATTTTGGCTTTATAATATATTTTAAAATCCAGCCTCTTCTCTTATTGGTAGATTCTCTGGTCTATTTAAAATCCTTTTTTCTATGATAAGAATTTTTAAAATATACTTGTCAGTTGCTTCAAAATTTTGGTTAGTATTTTAAATATTAGAACTTCATGGAATTTAGGAGAAAATGGAAGTTTTTATTATATTATATCATTTATTCATGAAAAGATGCATTTCTTTGTTGATATCATTAGGTCTTATACATAGAGCTCAATTTTCCATGGTGATCTTCTGTGTTATTTAGTATATGTTAATTCTTTAAAACTTTGTAGTTTTATTGCTATATAATTGGTATTTAGTATTTTCTACTTCTTGTTTTGGTGGGTTTCTTATGTTTTGAGACAGGGTCTCACTAAGTTGCTTAGGGCCTCACTAATTGGTTGAGTCTGGCCTCAAACTTGCTATCCTCCTACCTCTGCCTCCTGAGTTGCTTGGATTATAGGCCATGATGCCTAGCTTCTACGTGGTTGTTGCTGAGGTGTAGAAACCTTCAATTTTTATGTTAGTTTTATAGTTATACTGGATTAGAACTCTCATTTCTTCTGATGTTTTGTTCATTCTGTTTACTTGTACTATGTAAGTTACATTATTTGCAAACAATTTCAGTTCCTAACCTTACAAGTTTTCATCTCTTGTCAAATTGCATAACCAGTTCCTTTATTACTATTAACAGTGTCACTGATAGAAGACAGTTTTGTTCTTGTTCTGGGGAGGCAATTAAAGTTTTTAGTTTCTGTGATTTCTGTGGTATCTTTTGGTCCATGATAAAATGTTTCCTTTGTATATGAATTTCCTGAGATTTTCCCATTATCCACTAATGAACCTGAGTTAAATTAATAAATCTGTCTAGTGGTAAGCACCCCTTGCATTTCTAGAATAAATTCTATTTGAACATGATACAGTTCTGTTTTGTTTAAATACAGTATTAAATACACATCTGTTATCATTAATAAATTTGACATTTTAGAATTAAATTTATTTTTTAAGCACATACATAAAAACAAAAATTGTATGGGGCTAAAGATATGACTCAATTATAACTCAGTTATCTACTCAATGGTAGAATGTTTGCCTAACATGTGAAAGGCCTTGGGTTTGATCCCCATCACCACAAAAAAAGAGTATAAATAAATGTAAATAAAATTGTACATAGTAATCGGGTAGCATGATATTTTGGTACATGTCTAATGTTGAAATTAGGTTAAATATGTGGATCTCCTCAAACATTTATCATTTCTTTACTTTGAAAATCCTTTCCTCTTTTTGAAGTAAATATATACATTATCCTTATCTATAGTCATCCTGCTGTCCCATGTTAAACTTGAACATCTGTGTAACTAACTCAGTAGCCATTTATTGGGGTCTCTTCACCCTTCCCTTTCTCTTAATCTCCCCAGCCTCTCCTAAATACCATTCTGCCCTCAACTTCTACATCAGGGTTTTTTGTTTTTTTTTTTTTTTTTTTTACATTCCACATATATGCCTGGCTTATTTCACCTAACTCTAGTTCTATCATCCTTTTTCATGGCTGAATTGTTTCCTTTTTGTATATATATCACCTTTTCTTTCTCCATTTTTAGTTGATAGACACTTTGATTGCTTCCATTTCTTGGCTATTGTGAGTAGTGCTGCAGTGAACCTGAGTATAGACGTCCTCTTCCATGTAGGGATTTTATTTCCTTAGAATATATACTCAGTAGGGGGTAGATATATGATCTATATTTGTAGATCATATGGTAGTTATGTTTTTAATTTTTTTTAAGTTGTACTGGACCAAATATCTTTATTTATTTATTTATTTATTTATTTATTTTTATGTGGTGCTGAGGATTGAACCTAGTGCCCTACCAGTGCCAAGCAAGCTCTCTACCACTGAGCTACAACCCCAGCTCTGTTTTTAATTTTTTGAAGGAATATACATACTGTTTTCTACAAGGACTGAACTAATTTACATTCCCACTAACAGTATGAGTTTCCTTAACTCTTACCAACACTTGATATCTTTAGTCTTTTTGATAGTAGCCATCTTACTAGGATGAGTTGACAACCTTTTGTTGTGGTGGTGGTGGCGGTGTTGTTGTTGTTGTTGTTGTTTTGCACTACTGGTGATTGAACCCAAGGATGTTTTACTGCTGAGCCACATCCCTGGGTTTTTTTTTTATTTTTCATTTTGAGACAGGGTCTTTTTAAATTGCTGAGACTAGCCTCAAGCTTCTGATCTTCCTGTCTCACCCTCCCAAGTTTCTAGGATTATAGCCCAATTTTAATCAGACTGGATTTTTACTGTTGGAGTTTTTGAAGTTTATTGTAAGTTCTGGATATTAACCTCTTATCAGGTATATAGTTTGGATATACTTCCTCCCATTCTATATGTTGTACATCTCTTTACTGTACCTTTGCTGTACAAACACTTAGTAGTTTAATGTAATACCATTTGGCTTTTATTTCCTGTACTTTTCTGCTCTTGTTTCCTCTGCTCTTGGGGTCCTCTCCAGAATATTCTTGGCCTTTCCAATATCCCTCAAACACTTCCCCTGTTTTGTTTTATCGATTTCATGTCTTATATAAGTCTTTTAGTCCATGTACAGTTGAATTTTTTAAAATTTTATTTATTTTATTCATTTTAGTTACTGATGGACCTTTATTTTTTATTTATATGTGGTGCTGAGAATGAAATCCAGTGCCATACATATTTGAGGCAAGCACTCTGCCACTGAGCCACAACCCCAGCTCCTACAATTGATTTTTGAAATGGGTGGGAAATGGGGGTCTCATTTTATTCTGTGTGTGGATATCCAATTTTCCTAGTACCATTTACTGAAAATACCATCTCTTCTCCCATGTGTATTCTTTGGATCTTTGTTGAAAGTTAGTTGACTATCGATGCTTGTGTTTACTTCTAGTCTATTTTGTTCCATTGGTCTATGTCTCTTTTTTTTACCAGTCCTGTGTTGTTTTGATTACTACAGCTTTATAATTTATTTTGAAGTCAGGTAATATAATGTCTCCTGCTTTGTTCTTTTTACTGAAGATTGCTTTGGATATTGGTGGCATTTTTTGAACCCATACAAATTTTAGTGCTATTTTTCTAGTTCTGTTGAGAATGTCATTGGTACTTTGATAGGGATTGCACTGAATCTGTTGATCACTTTGGGCGGTATAGACATTTTTAAAACACTAATTCTTTCAACCCATGAACCAGGGGATCTCTTTTCATTTACATGTGCCCTCTTCAGTTTCTTTCACTGGCATTTTATAGATTGCATTGTAGAAATCTTTCACCTTTTTGTTAAACTTATCCTTTTGTATTTTACCATTTTTTGTAAGTATTATAAATGGGATTACTGTGTTGATTCCTATTTCAGATAATTTGCTGTTGGTGTATAGCAGTGCTGCTGAAGGTTTTTTTTTTTTTAATGATGATTTTGTATTCTGCAACTTTGCTGAGTTAATTTATTAGTTGTAATTGTTTTCTTCCAGCAGAGTGTTTAGGTTTTGTTGTTGATTTTATGTATAAGAGGAGGTTAGTCAGTGGTAAAGCATTTGCCTAAGATCGTGTCATCTGCAAACAGTGACAGTTTGATGATGACTTTTTCAGTTTGGATGCCCTTTATTTCTTTCTCTTGCCTAATTGCTCTGGCTAGAGTTTTGTTTTGTTTTTTAATTTTATTTTTTAAATTTCTTCTAATTAGTTATGCATGACAGTAGAATAGATTTTGATACATTGTACACAATGTGGCACAACTTCTTCTTCCTTTGGCTGAACATGGTATAGAATCACACTGGTAGTGTAATCATACATGTATAGGGTAGTAATGTCCGTTTCATTCCACCATCCTTCACATTATCACACCCTCTCCTCTCACTCCCCTCTGCACAGTCAAAATTTCCTTCATTCGGGATTCCACCTCTTGGGTCCCCTTCTTCCTCCGGGAGAAGTCTTTTCTGCTGTCCTTTAATAAACTTCTAATTTCTACTCTGAAAGAAAAAAAAATTTCCTTCATTCTTCCATAACCCCCACCTCCATTATGGATTAGCATCCACTTATCAAAGAAAACATTCAGTCTTTGCTGTTTCTGGTTTGGCTTATTTCACATAGCATGATATTCTCCAGCCCCATCCGTTCACCTGCAAATGCCATAATTTCATTTTCCTTTAGGGAGTAGTATTCCATTGTGTGTGTGTGTGTGTGTGTGTGTGTGTGTGTGTGTGTGTGTGTGTGTATGTGTATGTATATATATATATATATCACATTTTCTTTATCCATTCATCTGATGAAGGGCATCTAGGTTGGTTCCGTAGTTGAGCTATTGTGAATTGAGCTGCTATAAACTACTTTACCACATCCCCAGCTTTTTTCACTTTTTATTTTAAGACAGGATCTTGCTAAGTTGCTTAAGTCCTTGCTAAATTGCTGAGGCTTATCTTTAACTTGTGATTCTCTTCCCTCAGCATCCTGAATTGATGGGATTACATGCATGCACCACCATACCCTGTTTTAAGCTATTGTGCTAATTGTTTTATACCATAATGAAATTGTGCAGAGAATGACCTGTACAAAACACAATAAATTGTTCAAAGATTAGTCTGTTCCCTTTGCAAGGACTGAAGAATTCAGTATTTGGTATTCAAAATTTAGTCTTCAGTCTTCATTTTTGGATGAATCATTGGGTATGTGTCACAATCTATGCTTTTAACCAGATTTTAATAGAAAAATAGCGGTTTGACCCAGTTGGATGTTGAAAAAATGTTTGGTTTCATGTATCACATAATACAAAATTGCTCCCCAAGAAGTAATACCAGGTGGAGTTATACATCTTGTCAAACTCCTTAATATGGGTTGAAGTATTCTTTTCCATATTTCTCCAACACCTCAATAGTGTACTCCATCAGATCCGGTTGTATCTTTCCTGTATGTCCGTTATTTTTGGTTACTGCCTTGCCACACATAGTTACTTTGGAGCAGGATCTGGCTGACTGAAATAGGAGAGGTAATGGCATGGTTTGGGATCAGAGGGAACTGCCATTATTACTGAAACCATGGCACATCTCTGTTTTCCAGTTTTATTATAGAGAACTCAATAGTATATTTTTGTTTTCCACAAAAAAAAAAAAAGTTTAAAGCTTTCCTTTCTATTTTATTCTGTTATCTCAGAATATGTTCTGAATGTTCTGGTCAATTCTTTGTATTTTATTAATATGTTTAGAAACATTAGAGCTGAGGAGGTTAGTCAGTGTTAAAGCATTTGCCTAATATGCACAATGCCCTGAGTTTGATCCCTGGCACTACAAAATAAGTAAATAAAAACAATATATATACACATATTGCATATAATTGTATACATATTTATTTTGCTGAATTTATACATTGTTTCATTCATATTATTTCCTGTCTACTTTTTAAGGATAATGTATAAAAGTCTTATAATTGTTGCCTTACCTTTCCTCCTGAATGTTGATCATAAAATATTTTTCATAATCAATTATGAAGAGTTTTATTTCCCCTCTAAAATCTATTTTAAAATATTTGCCCTTAGGTTTTCTGGTGAATTTGACCAGCTATTGATACCTTTGCGCTGAAAAATACAGTATCCTGACATTCTAACCACTCATATATTTCAGTGGTATTGTCTGGAATTTGAGATGAGATCTGTATCATTAGACTGTATGTATATATATCTGGCTGTCTGCCTTTTTTATTTAGTTTCAGTACTTGATCATTTAGACAGCTCGTTTGTTTTTTACTTTGATAATTCTTCTTCCTTTTTTTCCAGCAGAGTAATTATTTCAGTCTCCAAAGATTATCTAAATAAGTTAGATTTCTACCTTCAAGGGTGTTTTCAAACCTTCTAAGACTTGTATGTCTGGAAAAATTCTACTTTTCCCACAAATGTACAAGATTGAGTGGTTTTATAAGTGCGTAGATTCTATTCCCAGTAGGGTTGGTGGGGAATGAATGAATAAACTACTGGGTTAGAAATGAGTGAGAATAGAGTTGTAAAGAAAATATAGAATTTGAGCTGGGGTTGTGGCTCAGTGGCAGAGTGCTTGCCTTGCACATATGAGACACTGGGTTCAATCCTCGGCACCACGTATAAAAAAATAAATAAACTAAAGACATTGTGTCTATATATAACTGCATGTTTATTAAGGGTGGAAAGAAATTGTTAACACTATAGTTCTGTCAGATATTCTAAATGCATTGGAGACATTGGTGCTTTTGTGAATTCCTCATAGATCTCTACAACTCCTGGCATTTATGTTTTCTGTGTGGAAGTTGTTTGCCCTAAAGGTAGTTCTATTGGGTAGAGTCTTTTAAATCTATTCAGAAATGTTCCTTTTCAATATTACATACATGGCCTAAAGGAAATCAAGACCATTCGTGAATGGTTGAAGTACTATGCACTCCCTGGTATCCATACACTCTTGTTTCTCCTACTGTGGACTGCTCCACAAACATTTTATCTTTAGAACTCTTTAATCCCTGCACTAGATACTAGTTTCTAAAATTTCTTATAATTTTAAAGAATATTCATAACGTTTTCATTGAAATTTTCTGAAACTTGGTGTTCTAGATTAGCTTAGGGAAAGGCTTCAGAGTACCACAACACTCTGATATCTCTGTCTTTAAAGAAACCATATTAGTATCAAGCTCCTTGATCCATTTTGAGTTAACTTTTGTGCATGGTGAGAGAAAGGGATTCAGTTTCATTTTGTTGCATATGGATTTCCAGTTTTCCCAACACCATTTGTTGAAGATGCTATCCTTCCTCCATTGCATGCTTTTAGCCCCTTTATCAAATATAAGATAGTTGTAACTTTGTGGATTAGTCTCTGTGTCCTCTGTTCTATACCATTGGTCCACCCGCCTGTTTTGGTACCAGTACCATGCTGTTTTTGTCACTATTGCTCTGTAATATAGTTTGAAATCTGGTATCGCTATACCGCCTGATTCACACTTCCTACTTAGAATTGCTTTTGCTATTCTGGGTCTTTTATTTTTCCATATGAATTTCATGATTGCTTTATCTATTTCTACAAGAAATGCCGTTGGGATTTTGATTGGCATTGCATTAAACCTATAGAGAACTTTTGGTAATATCGCCATTTTGATAATGTTAGTTCTGCCTATCCATGAACAGGGTATATTTTTCCATCTTCTAAGATCTTCTTCTACTTCTCTCTTTAGGGTTCTGTAGTTTACATTGTATAAATCTTTTACCTCTTTTGTTAGGTTGATTCCCAATCAGAGACTCTGCGTCTGATAGAAGAAAAAGTTGGTTCCGATCTACATATTGTGGGGTCGGGCTCCAAATTCCTTAATAGGACACCCATAGCACAAGAGTTAATAACAAGAATCAACAAATGGGACTTACTTAAACTAAAAAGTTTTTTCTCAGCAAGAGAAACAATAAGAGAGGTAAATAGGGAGCCTACATCCTGGGAACAAATTTTTACTCCTCACACTTCAGATAGAGCCCTAATATCCAGAGTATACAAAGAACTCAAAAAATTAGACAATAAAATAACAAATAACCCAATCAACAAATGGGCCAAGGACCTGAACAGACACTTCTCAGAGGAGGATATACAATCAATCAACAAGTACATGAAAAAATGCTCACCATCTCTAGCAGTCAGAGAAATGCAAATCAAAACCACCCTAAGATACCATCTCACTCCAGTAAGATTGGCAGCCACTATGAAGTCAAACAACAACAAGTGCTGGCGAGGATGTGGAGGAAAGGGTACACTTGTACATTGCTGGTGGGTCTGCAAATTGGTTCGGCCAATTTGGAAAGCAATATGGAGATTCCTGGGAAAGCTGGGAATGGAACCACCATTTGACCCTGCTATTGCCCTTCTCGGACTATTCCCTGAAGACCTTAAGGACTATTCCCTGAAGACCTTAAAAGAGCATGCTACAGGGATACTGCCACATCGATGTTCATAGCAGCACAATTCACAATAGCTAGACTGTGGAACCAACCCAGATGCCCTTCAATAGATGAATGGATAAAAAAAAATGTGGCATTTATACACCATGGAATATTACGCAGCACTAAAAAATGACAAAATCATGGAATTTGCAGGGAAATGGATGGCACTAGAGCAGATTATGCTTAGTGAAGCTAGCCAATCCCTAAAAAACAAATACCAAATGTCTTCTTTGATATAATGAGAGCAACTATGAACAGAGTGGGGAGGAAGAGCAGGAAGAAAATATTAACTTTAAACAGAGACATGAGATGGGAGGGAAAGGGAGAGAAAAGAGAAATTGCATGGAAATGAAGGGAGACCCTCATTGCTATACAAAATTACATATAAGAGGTTGTGAGGGGAATGGGAAAATAAACAAGGAGAGAAATGAATTATAGTAGATAGGGTAGAGAGAGAAGATATGAGGGAAGGGGAGGGGGGATAGTAGGGGATAGGAAAGGTAGCAGAATACAACAATTACTAATAGGGCATTATGTAAAAATGTGGATGTGTAACCGACGTGATTCTGCAATCTGCATTTGGGGTAAAATTGGGAGTTCATAACCCACTTCAATCTAATGTATGAAATATGATATGTCAAGAGCTTTGTAATGTTGTGAACAACCAATAAAAAAAAAAGAAACCATATTAGTAACATATGGTGGAACCCCACCTACTGCTTGTAATCCCACCTATTTGTAATTGCACCTACTCTGGAAGCCTGAGGCAGTAATATCACAAATTCAAGGTCAGCTTAGGCAATTTAGCCAGACAGTGTCCCAAAATAAAATAGAAAGGCCTGAGGAAGTATCGCAGTGGTAATGCCCCAAGTTCAATTCCAGTAAATAAAGTTAGAAAATGAAGAGATTTTTTCTACCAATTATGTTGCTCAGTCTCCTAATTTCTAGTTACTTATTATTTTGTTGGGTAATAAGCTAAGCATCCCAACCCAGCTTTCCTGTATCTGATAGCACGTGCATGAAAAAATTAATTTGACCTTGTTTTACTTGATTTGTGAGATCTCTGCCATACTAAAACTCCCAAAACTTCAGGTAAAGTTAAATATAACATCCTGTTACATTCTGTCCATCTATTTGATACACATTGTTTTCCTTTCATTTTTGAGCTTGGGTTCCTAAGATGTCATGTTAAATTGTTTTGTTTTGTTTTGTTTTGATGTTAAACTGTTAATTTTTGAGGGTATTAGCCAGTGGACTAATGATATCTAACTTGGGAAACAACCCTAGCCTTATACCCCTCCTTATAATTTTTGGTATAAATTGGACATAGAGACATTTGTGCTTTAGAGCAAAAAGCCTCTTGTTATAATCTAATGCTCTTCTTTGGTAGTCTTAAAATTGTGTCTTTCGATTATAATTTCATAGCCCCAAGAATATGGAATGGATAGATAAAGAAAGTAAGTTCATGGACTAGCCAGTCTACTTACACTTACTGTTATTTCCCAGCACCTATTGACAGTTGTCTTGTTTGTTAACACTACTCTGTTTTTCTGGCTTATAATAATGGAACAGAGATTATTGAGGAAAAAAATGTTTCTAGGCTGACTACCATCCTTGATTTTTATTTTTCCTGACCAGATCATTCTAATTTTATATGATAGATTCCTCAACATCCTAGTTCCTGAGGCATCTCCAGATGTGAATTTGGGGCATGAGCTCTAAACCCCTACATGTTGTCAAAAATGTGTACATTTTTTTGTTTCCCACATAGTTGTTGTTAATCTTTAATTATATCAGACATTTTAAAACAGTCATAATATGGATATTCTTGGTGGGGGGAGTACTTAAAGACACATTATGACCAACTAAAAAATGATGCCGACTTTTTAAGAATGCCTGAATAGAAAGTTGAGAAAGGAATGGTTTTTCCTACAGAATCCATTTATTAAGAAGACCAAATAGTACTGTAAATATGGCGCTAAAATGTAATTTTAAAAATACAGTTCTGGAAAGAAGACTTATATAGCATAGTAATTTCTATGAAACAAGGACAAAAATATTGCCAGAACATATCAACAAAAATCTTATGCACATTTAAAGAGCTTAATAGTCATTGTATAAGAATATGTGTGTGTGGAAGTATTATATATTTTATTTTCTCCCTGTTTTATCTATATATTCTGAACATTTTATAATGATTGTGTCTTTTATATAGTGAAATAGTACTTTCAAAGTAAGATAAGGCGGAAACTAAAATCAGTGTGCCTTCAACTTTTATGTTGAACTTTCAAATTTTGAAATAACAGTAGAACTGAAAATATGTGCTTATTTTGGTTCAGCTGTTAACTTTCTGAAATTTTCAGTGGAAGTGAAGAAGCCCTTTCCAATGAAGACTGTGAAAATGTTTACCACTTGGTTTATTCAGCACATCGCCCTGTTGCTGTGGCAGCAGGAGAGTTCCTTCACAAAAAGTGAGTTATTTTTCAAAACTCATGTATTTTGGGGTTTTTTTGTTGTTTTAGAGTTAGTAGAAGAGAGTAGTAGTAATTGAACAGAGTATTAAAAAATGTGCATATCACCTTACTCAGCTATCATAGCTTCATAAACTTTACACATTATAAATTATATTCCTGAGAATGGTATGTCTTTTGATATATCTATTTTTCCCTGATATGTGAAAAGATGATTCACAGCTAGGTGGTGAAATTGGGAAAGTATATGAAATTTATGAAAGCTCCCCAGGTAGGGTTGGGGATGTGGCTCAAGCGGTAGCGTGCTCACCTGGCATGCGTGCGGCCTGGGTTCGATTCTCAGCACCAAAAACAAAGATGTTGTGTCCTCCAATAACTAAAAACTAAATATTAAAATTCTCTCTCTCTCTATCTGTCTCTCTCTTCTCTCCCCCCCCCCTTAAAATAAAAAGCTCCCCAGGTAATGATATTTCATTTTACTAATTTTTTTCTTTTAAAATTTTGAGTTCCAATCTTACCTTTTCAACATTTATAATTTAAATGTTCTGTAGTATCACCTTTAAAATGCCTCCCCACTTTTCATGGTTTTTTCCCCCCTGTTCTCTCCATAAAAAACAGTAATCTATAGTGATTAATTATTAAAGTTATATTTACAGTTAAAGTTTAAATTTTTTGAATTTTTTTAAAACTTGTTAAATTTATTTTGGCAAAGCATCAAATTAATGAGAATTTATAAGCATAAATACTTATGAAATTCATTTTTATTATGGTTTACTACTGTATGTTTTATAACAGTAGGATCATTTATTTTCATAATACAAACATATTGGTTATATGTGTACCTTTTGCTTTGTGTTTTTTTTTTTTTAAATTTTTTTTTTTTTAGTTGCATTTGGACACAATACCTTTATTTCATTTATTTTTATGTGGTGCTGTGGATCAAACCCAGCGTCTTGCACGTTTTAGGTGAGCGCTCTACCACCGAGCCACAACCCCAGCCCCTATTTTTTGCTTTTTTGATTGTGGATTTAACTTAGTGGCTTTGATTATTGGCACGTGAACCTAAAAGTCCATTATGTACTAATTTGTGATTGTGCTACAGCATGAATATAAATCATACACTGGGCAGTTGTTGCACCTGGATGATTAACTTTGATAATGAGCAGATCTGTCTCTTCTTCAAGTATCTACATCACAGTGCCTCAAGAACAGTTTTTTCTCTAAGTAATTGTACTACTCAAAGTGGGAAAAGTTGTTTTATCTGTATCATTTGAATAAGTTTGAGATATTTGCTAACATTTTTTATATTGGGACACTTTACCTAAAAGTTTATTATTTGTTTGTGAAAATGAAGCCTATTCTTGTGGAAGTAAATGAAGACTTCCTTAATTAACTGATTTTTAAGCCCCTGCCCTGGAGCAATTCACATTTTAATTTTTTAATGATTTTTTTAAACATTCATTTACCATTTAATATGATTACCTTTTAAAATATTTTTTCTTTACTTTAACATTTTTTTAAATTAAAATCTTAACAATATATAGCAGCCCCAGAAATTCTAGGATTATGTCAAAAATACTTGAATCTGTGCTTGTGCACACAGTATCTTAAAATCTACAAGCCATGCACACAGTCTTAACCAGTCATCCAAATGATAGTAAGCTGAAATGGATATTTTAAAGTCATCCAAAAATCCACATTTTTTTTAAGTTTAGAAGCCTACGCTAACTTCTCAGTAATATATATATAATAAATGCATTATCCAAACTCCTATATTTTTAGTTACCAAGGACCCTCAGAATTTTCATTTGCCACCCCTCTGAAAGCTACCCACAAAACAAAACCATCTCTTTTAACTATTGTGATAGCTGTATTCATATAGTTTCAAGATAAGGCTTATATGTCCCCCAGCCAAACAAAACACAAATTTTCTGTTGCAGTTTTCTACTTGGGATCTCTTTGTTTTTGTATCACGTGAAATTTTTCTTATTTTCTTCAGTTATTTACCTTTCATATGAGAGGCAAACTTTGACTTCCGTATGTAAATTAGCCCATGCTATTTGTCTGTCTCCATGTTCTTATTTTTTATAAAAGCTGAGATTTTTTTTTATAAAAGAATCAGGGTTTTGTCTTTGGTCGCTGCTATGTCCTTTTTATCTAGAGCAATGACTGGAAATAGGGGACTTAAGGACCTTTAGCAGTCAAGTTTTATTAGAATAAGTCTACTGAACAAATGAAATTTTTCAGATAATTTCATAGTCATATTTTAGAAAGTTAGTCACTAAATGATACTTTTCTAACTGTAACATGAATGTCATTTTACTGAAAACATTTGGGTGAGCATGTTAATTGGTAATAAGTTATAAGTAAGAGGTAATGATTAAAAATATGAATTTTCATATTTTCTGGAACATTTGGTTAAATTCTATAGTTATGTGATTGTGAAATCATTATCTAAGAAAATAAAACTAAATTACAGGACTAGGGACATAGTTCAGTGACAGAGTGCTTGCCTAACACACAGACGGCCCTGGGTTCAATCCCTAGCACCACTAAAGACAAAATCAACCTATAAAATTATGTACTCTAGTATTAATCATATAGGATATTATCAGTGCTTATATTTTTCATTAATATTTGAGCATCGATTATTCAGTAAAATTTTCCTTGTACTTTTCTTTTTTTAACCACAAGTATCATTTTTTTGTGTGTGTGGGTGGTGCTGGGGAGTAAACCCAGGGCCTTGTGCTTTCAAGGCAAGCGCTCTACCAACTGAGCTACATCCCAGCCTCCTTGTATGTTTTATATATAGCTATACTTTAAGGAAATTTTCAAATCCAACCATTTTTTAACCTTTATATAAAGGTATCAGTAACATATTTTTGTTGAAATAGATTGGTAATCTGATCTCAGATTTTTTTTAAATGCTGAAATAATTTGTGTAATGAAAGAAAAGACTAACTGATATCCATGAGAATTTGTAATGCTTTTATTGTCATCCCCCCTCCCCCTCCCACCAGGCTGTTTAGCAGACATGACCCACAAGCCGAGGAGGCATTAGCAAAGAGGAGAGGAAGGAACAGTCCAAATGGAAACCTCATTAGAATGCTTGTCCTTTTTTTTCTTGAAAGTGAGGTAAAAGCAAAAAAATTAACATTTTATTTTTATATACTACATATTAAATAAAATTGTCATTGAATTTAAAATCAAATGAAAATAAGACTATTTCTACAAAGTTGTCTTTATAACTTGCTTAATTTTAGAATTAATACTCTACCTTTTGTGGAAGGAACTTCTAAATATACATGTAGAGCTATATCAATATTGAGTATATAACAGTAATTGTTAAAACTTTTACACTATTACAGGGTTGCAATACTGCATACTAGTTTGTTTTTCTCTTAAATATGTATCTTTTGTTTTAAATTACGTGTTTACTTTGGGAGTTGTCAAATTATTGAAACCATTAGTTTGATCATTTTTGAAAATTGCATTATTTAATAAGGAGTAGGGAAAGTATGAATTTAGATGTTTTAAACTGTTCTACAATTCTCATAGCAGTGTTTTCATTGCTGTATCAGTTATCATGTAAAGAGTTTTATAATTAACACTCAATGTACAATTAGTATCTGTTTTTACAGGGAGACTATAGTTTTTCTTACTAAAATACTGTTTGATATTTTATTCTGTATTTTCTATTGGGGGAATGGTCATCCAAACCTAAAGAACCCCTGAATAGCCAGGCACGGTGGTACAAGCCTGTAATCACAGTGGCTCAGGAGGCTGAGACAGAAAGATTTTGAGTTCAAAGCCAGCCTCAGCAATTTCTCAATGCCCTAAAAGCAACCTGGCAAGACTCCGTCTCTAAATAAAATATAAAAAGAGCTGGGGATGTGGCTGAGTGGTTAAGCGCCCCTGGATTCTATTCCCAGTAGGGGTGGGAGTAGGGAATGAATAAACTACTGGGTTAGAAATGAGTGAGAATAGAGTTGTAAAGAAAACATAGAATTCAGACTGGGGTGGTGGCTCAGAGGCAGAGTGCTTGCCTCGTACATGTGAGACACTGGGTTCGATCCTTAGCTCCACATAAAAAAATAAATAAAGACATTGTGTCCGTGTATAACTAAAAAAAAGAAAAAATATAGAAATATAAGACTCAACTTTGTTTGGGCTATGAATGTTTTGGGTTTATGTTGGATTGTCAGGGATGAGAAATTTAAGATTCTGTGAATACTCAAACTTGAGAGTTTTGGTGGAACAGTATAGGGATGAGTTAGAGAAAGACAAATAGGTAGCTTATATGAAAATTAAAATCAGAGAACTGAATCATTGAAATGAAGGGGTGGGGGTTGTCATGGCAAAGCAGGGTAGAAAGGACAGTTGCCATAGATTTTTTAGTTGTAACTCCATAATAGACAAAGTAAAATCAGAAACCATCTGGAGAGTTTTCATTTGAGTCAAGAATGTATTTAAGAACATGTATAGTTTAAATGATATTTAAACTGTATTTAAGAATATAGTTTAAAATGTACATACAGATAACCTGTGGATCTTGTTAAAATGCTAGTTCTGATACAATGGCTCTGGATTCTTGAGATTCTGCATTTCTAACAAGTTCTTATGTGATATGCTTATGCTCTTGGTCCAGGAACCATACTTTGCATAGTAAGGGCACAATACATTATTTTCTTTACAAAACAAGCTTGGATATGTTGTAAGATAAAATGAACATGAATTTTTAAGAAAAAACACTTAATACCCAATAAATACTACACTTAGGATAATCCATTTCAAACTTTACCTTGAGTCCCCTTAGAGTTTAGAGGAATAGGATAAAAAGTATTATGAAACAGTCAAATCAACAGTAATTTTAAATATTGATAAGGATGGGTATGCAGATATAATTAAAGGAAATGTTTTGGATTTCTGGAAGCTCAAGAACGTTGACTTAATTTATTAAAAGGCGTAAGTACTTAGTTTTAGGCAGTTTTGCCTTTTATTTAAGGCAGTAATTTATGGTGTTTATTATTGCTCTATTTTCAGATTGCATTACTGTATTACTTTGTTTATTGCCATTTACTAATGTGTTTCAGCAGTATTAAAATGTAATTCTTTTACATGGCATTCTTGTTGACTGCAAAAGCAACTGCAAATCAGATTTAAGGGTTTCTGGTTGATTCTTGGTTTTTGGCTTTTATGGTCTTCTGTATTTCAGAATGATCATTCTTTGTGAAAATCTTTCTTCTTATCCTGTTGTACTAGTGTGTACTCAGAGCTGCATGTTTATTGAATTCATATTCTTATAGTATGATAGGATTCCAGTTGTGTCCTACTCTGAATTTTTTATTGTAACTCATGTTCATTAGTAAAATTTTAGTAACAGACACCTGAAATGTTGAATTAACTAGACACTTTAGAAATCATAAGTAGGATGAGTCTTTTATAGATAAATTACAGATCACTTAACTGAACCAATTATCATTCTTTTCCTGGAATGTGAGATAAAATTATAAAATATTGAAAGGGATTTATAGTGTAAGTGAAATTATCTAGATAAAGAGATCTGCCTAAACTAGTTGTCAATTTTCTTGCAGTACTCAAAGGTGACATTTTTAAGCTACCACAACCTTTATGATAGTCATTAATATCTAGTGACAGAGTACCTTGTATTATAAATGCAAGCCAGACAGTAGGATAAATGGTATTTCAATTTGATAAGTTCAGATCACCCTATATGTAGTGTTCATATTATGATACTTTTCATAGAAAAGAAAGCGATTAATATTATTTTAGAACATTTTTTAAATAGTTTTTTAGTTGTGGATAGATACAATATCTTTGTTTTTATGTGGTGCTGAGGACCGAACCCATGCCTCATGAGTGTGAGGCAAGCACTCTACCACTGAGCTACAGTCCCAGCCCCAGAACATTTTTGTAAAGACTAGAGGTATGGTCACTCTCCTTATAGGCTTAAAGAATAATGAGAACAGTTGTGACAGTAATTTAACACAGAAAATTGAACAGTGTATTGATATATCCAAGATTTCTCATCTAGAGTGTTCATTCTTTGTGCATAAATAAGCTCTTTTGCTTGGGTTTTGTTTGTGTTCTTTATGATTTAACAGTGACTGACTCTATTTTAACAGAGGTAAAGACCCAATATAAGAGTATTTATAATAATTTTGAGATGATTACTTGAATTCTAAATGATATGTCATAAAAGGAATCACAGTAATGTACTATTATATAGTGAAATCCTTAAATATATTTATCTGACAGATTAGCAGATAGAAGAAACTTGATAAAATATTAAAAATAGTATAATGTTTGAAAGATGAATCAGAATATACCTAGAAAATTATAATTTTCATCACCAGGAAGATGAGATTAGTTTATCTTAGAGGAAAACCAATAAAATAAATTATACTTTCATTTAACATGGTAAAAATCTACCTATATAAATAGAAATGTGATTTTAGATAATTTAAATTCCAAGTTTTGTTTTGGTTTAGTTTGGTTTTTAATAGCCACTGAAAATGCCTCAAGGCCTGCCTTCTCATAGCTTCATCTCTTACTCCTTAGTATAAAATGTCTGAAAGGTGATTGTAGTGACCTTTTATCCTTTCCAGCCATGTTAGAATTCTTTTTTCCTTTTTTTCTCAAACATGAATTTACCTGGTATTCTAATAGAAGTTTGAGAATATCAAGTTCTGTGACCGTCACAGATGCCTAAAGACACGTCAAGCCAGCTCCTGACTGACCATATTGTGTTGATTATTGTAACTAGAGTTGGTAAATTTACAACTCTTATCAGAAAATGATCCAATTTATTATCTTGCTTTTCTGATGTAAACGTTGAATTTTAACCTATTGGTTATTGATTTTTAACAAAATACATTCTATTGCATCCACTACCTTAGAGTCAGGTGAGTAAACTGTCAAAGAAGTTAGCATCTAGATTTACACTAATTTAAGCATTGAATTTTGCCTTTAGCTCCTCCACTGAAAACCTCAGGCTAAATTAGTCAAAATGAAAGAGGTATTATCAGTTCATCAGAAGAGTGAAGAGTGTGTGGAATATATAAAGTAAATGAGAAGAGACTGACTGAAAAATCTATTAGCACTAGGTAACCCATTGCCCAGTGAGACAAAAATAGAAAATCCCTGTTTTAACTGAGGTGTTGCTGGAACAACTCAGAAATACAGTGAAGATGGTAGCAACAGAGGCTAGTGAAGGGGTAATGCATAAATAGTAATTAAGTAGCTAGCTGTCCTTTAGCTGAGCATATTTATCACTTTAGAACTGTTGGTCCATACATTTGGGGTATATAAAATGGATCTGAAAAGGAAAGCAGTGAAAGCTTCCAAAATTTTATGACCACCAACAGGGACAGGAAAATTTTGCATATAAAAGAGAAATTGTATATCTGTACAATAGAGGGGATTCCTGCCTGATCACAGATTCCCCTTTCCTGCTCCACCAAGGAAGCCAGAACCTTGCTATCAGTGTCAAGGAAGGATTCTAGTTAAAACTGTTCATGAGTGTAGACTCATCAACATATAAATTAGCAACCAAGAGTCTTTAAAACTTGACAAATAAATATAAAATTCATCATATTGACGAAAAGATTTAATTCATACTGCCAAATAGGTGAAGAGGCTTATAAAAGAGGAAGATAATTCACATGAGTTAAAATGGTTTCTAAAATTTAAGGAGGAAAATCAATAAATGGCTTCAGTAGACACAACCAAGGATTGGCTACAGATAGAACCAAGGGATTTTTTTCTAGAAAGCAATACAAAAGATGAAAGAAAGGAAAAAGATGAGAGAGATGTAGAAAGAATGGAGGAAAGGAACTAATCAAATGACAAAAAGTTAACCACTCATGAACTCTATATGTAAAATATTACTTGAGTATGTTTTCTAGCAAAATAGAGAATGAATACAATAAAAAGAAATCAGGAATATAAGAAACTGAGTGAACAAATAAGTGAAAAAGTTTAAATAAAGCTGAGCCTAAAAAAACACGACTGTGATGTTTAAGGCAGAAATCTAAATATTATTAAGTAGAAATATAATGTTCAGATTAAATGAAAAGTAAAGAAATATTCTAATGATCTTTAATGGAAAAGTATAAGTCAAAATAAAGCTAAAAATGAAAGACAGATAAAATACTAAAGAAAATGGCATAAGTTAAAGCACAGAAAATAAAATGCCAGAAATATTTCCAACATCAGTAATCCAGTAAATGTAAACAGGCTAACATTCTGTATTAAAACACAGATTGTCATTAGGAGTTGAAATAAAGAAATAAAACATAGCTATATGATGTTTACAAACACACTTTAGTTAAAATAATACCAGGATTTACAAATAAAAGTCCAGATATAACAAGAGCCCTCAGAAAGAAAACAGGACAATATCAAAAAATAAACCAGAATTGAAAGACCAGAAGCATTAAGAGGGATAAAACGTGGATCTATTTATAAAAGGTATAATCCACTAGATATATATATTGTAATTCTAAATATATATCTTATTTATGGAAATGTGCATCTACACAGTCAAATAAAAGCACATCTATATAGCATGTTCATTTTTATAATAGTAAAATGGACATAACAATTTTTTTAAGTGTACAGTTCAGTAGCATTAAGTGCATTTACATTGCTCTATGGTCGTCACTGCCATCCATCTCCATAACTTTTTCAAATCTTCCCAAACTAAAACTATGTCCATTAAACTATAACTCTTCATTTCAGCATAGTCTTTAACAGAAGTGTTGAAACTATTATTCTTTTTTTGTGCTTTCATATTCATTTTTAACACCTAGTTTTGTATTACTTGTGCCTGTCATTGTTAGAATGATGTTACTGATGGTTCAAGAATAGTTTCTCATGCTATATGAGTTCGGAAAATTTAAAATACCTTAATGCAAACCTTTGCCCGTGTTCTTTTGAAGCAGAGATGATCATTATTATCTGCTCTGGCTTTAATAAAATTCATTGGGAGACTATGTAGTGTGTTTGTGTGTGCATGGTTTTCCTAATGCACTTCTGGAGCCAGTGTGCAAGATTTAAAATGCAGTAGAAATGACGTACAGAACCAGAGTCAATGAAAACAGAGCATTAAACAAGTTATTAAAATTTACATTGAAGTTTAGAATATGGTAGAATTAGTAAGGGAGGTGAGAAAGAAAACTAAAGTACTTTTTGGGCTGTCCCTACTGATGAGAAATATGTTTTGTCAAAGACAAGTACAAGCATATATAACAAATAACAGTTAAAGGCTGGGATATAGCTAAGTAGTAGAGCACTTGCTCAGCATGCATGAAGCCTTGGGTTCAATCCTCAGCACTGGGAGGTATGGGGGGGACAGTAACGTGAAATAATATTTATCCTTTCTATGTGCTATTCACTGTTTTTATCTCTGTTTCGACGCACTTAACTAGTTTAACAACCCAAGAATGAGTTGCAGTCTATAGTTTGAAAAACCATTCCTAGAATTGTTTATCTGGGTATCATGAGCCTCAAAGGCAGGCTGTCTTTTTTCTAAGGGTGGAAATTATGAGTAACAGAAACTGGGACAGTGCCAACACCTTCTTCATTCCCATTGCCTGAAGGGCTTCTTTGTCAAAGTATAGTATACTTCTTTGTCAAAGTATAGTATACTTCTTTGTCAAAGTATAGTTTAATGACTAACAAGTGGTAGAGTTTGTCGTGAAGTATTTGATAAGGAACTTCAGTGTGTTTCTTTACTGTGGGATCATGGGTCACTTGTGTAAAGAGAGTAATGACCAGAAAATGAAGGTGAGGTGATAGATGCGTTGAGTTAAATGGAAATGAAAGTAGATAAAGAAGAGAGGGAAATAACTTACATTTTTTACTTTTTCACCAAGTTGAGGCTAGTACTGAAGTTTCAAATGGAAATCTGGGAGAAAGTAATAAATTTCCTAAAAGAAAATAGTTAAAAAGAGATGACCAATAGAAGTGAAAAGTGACCTAAATCCAGTTTATAATTTCAGGGATTCTGCTAAGTAGCAATC
Source organism: Urocitellus parryii (assembly GCF_045843805.1). NCBI lineage: Eukaryota > Metazoa > Chordata > Mammalia > Rodentia > Sciuridae > Urocitellus > Urocitellus parryii. The sequence goes on along the minus strand of NC_135532.1, from coordinate 100,639,539 downwards.
TACTATCAATTTCCTCATCTGTAAATGATGTCATTAGTCTTTAAGAGATCCTTAATTTTACTACTGTTCATGTTTGAAAAAAAATGATTCTACATACTATATCCACATTATTGATGGTGGAATATGAATATATATGTTATTCTCCACATGGTTCTTAGAATCATTGACACCAAGCCATTTTAATTATAAAGAAAATGGTTTATTAACTTGCAGTATTAATAGTGATTTCTTTATTAAATGTTCTTTAGTCACACTTGATTTGTTAATTTTAGTTACACGAACATGCAGCCTACTTGGTGGACAGTTTGTGGGAGAGCTCTCAAGAACTGTTGAAAGACTGGGAATGTATGACAGAATTGCTATTAGAAGAACCTGTTCAAGGAGAGGAAGGTATAGTATTTGACAAGTTGGTTCACAGATTGTTATGTTTTCATTTATAATCATACTATCCTATATAGATCACGTCTTAAAAATGAATGCCATATATCTTTTTCTCAATAGAACAGTTTTCTATAACAAGGAAGTCTCTATGGTTTAACATCTTTCCATATTAGCACTGCTACCATGCTGCACAAGGGCTTTAAAAATTCTTGTGTTACGTAGTATTCAAAAAAGTTTTCTTTATGCTGATTTGAGACACAAAATACTGATATTACTCAATGTGAAAAAAAGTGCATCCAGGATATTTTTGCTGTTTGATATGTAAACTTGGAAAAACTTTGATACTTTTTTTTTTCTTCTCTGTCTTTTCAGGGAGAGGCTACTAGGGATTGACCCCAGGGTCTTGTGCTTGCTTATCACACAGTATACCACTGAGCTACATCCCCAGCATTGAGAATGTGATTTAATTAAAGCACAATCTTCCCCTCTTTCATTATATTTTCTTATCCTTTGTCTCCTTTTCTCTAAAAGTAGAGATTATTTTCCTTATGTAATTTACATACTTTGGAGGATTAAGTAAGATAATATACTATTGATTATTTGTTCTGCTTCCACTACCCTCCTAATGGTTCAACCCTTTGAAATATTATAAGATCAGAATGAGCCCTCCCCTGCATTTGACTGTGCAAACAGGTCACTAACGGAGTGACCATCCCCTATACCTATTCCAGCTTTGATTCAGTGGGAGAAACATAGATAGACATCATCTACCCACATACACTCCCATAAACAAGCTCAGTTTGCCTTTGTTAAGTATAATTTGAATATCTACTTCACATTCTCTTCCTTTATCTTCCCAAACTTTTCACAGACCTTTTTCTTCCATGATAAACCTTAGTTAGAAAATGACAAGTTGACAGAACCCCTTTGCTCACTAGGTTGAACTAACTGCACTTTGCATTCCTTTTATTTTCATGATCATAAGAATATGAACATATATTCTGCATTTTCTCCTTATTATTTTGCTTATACATTTTCTTGCTCAGTTCACTGACTTCATACATTATATTTTTAACTAATCTTATTATTTTTCCTGTTGAAATAATTTTTCTTTCTAATCAGTACTACCCAAACAACACTGGCATAGTTTGAGTGATATATCCCATCCATGTTTTCAAGTCATTTTTTCCTTTACCACCTCATGTTTTATAAGGTTATGTCTAATAAGAAGGGAGGCAAGGAATGCAAATTAAGGGAAGAAGTGCCAAGGTAGTATGCTTTGGTATTGTTAGTTTTTACTTTTGTGTAAGATATGTAAATCGGTAAATTAATAAGTCTTTGAGTCATTAAGATGATCTAGATGGATTTCTCTTCTTAAAATAACTATGTGCTTTTAGATATTTCATTGTGGTGTAAATTTAGTTGACATTGAATTTATTTGGCTTTCTGTTAAGAGGTTGGTTTGGTTTGGTTTGGTTTGGATATGGTTGGTCTGGTTTTAGCTATAGAAGCTACCTTTAAAATGGGAATCATTCTTTAAACTGAACCACAGTTTTAGGATGTGATTGAATCTGAGTAGGGTAAGCCTGAGAAATTACATATAACAAATGTAGAATTGTATCTACAAGATAACTAAACTTTTTTCATACTTTTTGTGTGTGAGTGTTATGTGACTTATAGGGTCTGGCATCAAATGACATTCAAATCAATTTTCTGTGCTACTATTTTGCTGTATTTTATAACAAAAAGCTACCTGAAACTTATTTTTGAAACTGATTGGAATTTATTTTTTAGACAGTTGAAGTGTGGCAAAATTTCAGTGAAGAAAATTTTAGTTAAAAGTTGAGATGTAGGTCTGAAATTTGGAGAAAGAGACACATTGTAAAAGACTAACACCAGCTTAAATCACAGTAACCTTAAGACTGTCTTGCAGTGTTTTTAAGGGGCTGTTGTGTGTGTGTGTGTGTGTGTTTGTGTGTGTGTGTGTATGTATTTGCTTATAGCAGAATAAAAATTGGATAAATGTTTAATATAATAATGTGAGGATCTGGGTTCTTAATAGCTTTGTTACCAGGTAACAAGTTATTTGACTTATGATTATCAGCTTCTTTAACTTTAATATATGAACCTTTGACTAGGTAATCTTCTTTCATTGCTTCTAATGCTAAAATTCTGTATTCAGTTGCTTGAAGATGCAAATGATGAAATTCTTCAAAGCAGGAATTGTAGGCTGGGGATGTAGCTCAGTGGTAGAGCGTTTCCCTAGAATGCACAAAGCCCTGGGTTTAATCCCTTGCACGCATTCAATAACAACCATTCAAATCATTAATTTATTTATAATTTTAATAATATTTACTCTCATTTTTTAAATTTTTCTATTTTTGTACTTGTAGATGGACAGAATGCCTTTATTTATTATTTTTACGTGCTGCTAAGGATCAAACCCAGTGCCTCACACATGCCAGACAATTGCTCTACCACTGAGCTACAGCCCCAGCCCAATATTTACTCTTTTATATATGCCAAATATTATGTTAAATACTGAAGGTACAATATTAAACTAGGCCCATATAGATCTTATATTCTTTTGAGGAAGGCAAACCCAAAAATCAAGTTATGTACTCTTAACTATTTGTTAATTCCAGGAGTTAATAAATGTCTGTGAAGGACAATAAGGAGGGTTTTTCTTTAGATCAAATCCTGATGGAAGACCTTTTTGAAGAATCCCACTTGTAAGCCAAGAAACAAAAGGAAGTATCAAAAAAGATATGTCTAGATAGTGGAAATACCAATTGCAAAGCATCAGAAGCATGAATGATAATTTCATTCTAGGAGCTGTAATAACTAGAACATAGCCATTGGTAACAAGTGGAGATAGAGATAGAGATCAGATAATTTAGAATATTTTAAGTTTACAAGTGAATTTTTTTAGTTTATTAGTTTGATTAGGATTCCATTGAAGGATTTTAAACAAGGATCACTGTGATCCAATACATATTTTAAGAAAAATGCCTTTATATATGTGATTTGGAATAGGCAGAAGACTAGGTATGTAATTGTTGCAGTGGTCTCTATGAGAAACAATAGTAAAAAATTAGAAGATAGTTTATGAAGAAAGTAAGAGCCTGTAACTCACTTAAAGATTGTGGATACCAAACAATAGGAGGAAGGGCAAGAGAGAATAACAGCTATGAAAATGAGAGAATTATACCCTTTTACAAACCCAGTAAAGACGATAATCAAGAGATATATGGTTAATAATAATATATATTGTAGAGCTGTGGTTAATATCATATGTTGCTTTAAGACTTACACAAAGGTCTTTTGAAAATTTTTGTCCTGGTTGACTTTAAAGCGTTTGTTTTTAGTGATAAGACTAAAACCAATACTGAGAAAATAGAGATGATGCATGAAAAGGTTTCCCAACAGTTAGAAAGTTGTGTAATTATGTAATAGTTCAAAGTCTAAGTAGTTACCTGTTTATTTCATTCAGTGTGACTATTTGGCTCTTGTCTAAGGCTTAATAAAGCTTGCTTAGTTCTCATTATTATGTAGATTTGCTGTCATATCCCAGAAGGGATTTAATTAAGTTTCAGTTGCTTTTGATTTTTCCTGTCTCTCCATTCAGGGAAGGTTTCAATTTTGATAGTATAAATTTAACAAAATTGATGTTAGTGGATACTGTGCAAAGTTTAGTTCTACTTCAACACTACTTTGAGTTTTACTATATAGTGTAAGAAAGTTTCCATTCTTGTGATAACTTGTTCTCTCTTCACATTCCATAAATCCAGGTATTATTTCTGAATTTTAAAAACATGCATTTAGTTCGCAGACAACCTGTGCTCCTTTATTCACGGCCAGATTTTAAAAAGTTATGAAATTCCAGAATTGGAAAGTAAAAATGTTACTGAATGGAGTGGTATTTTGTATTGTTAGGCATTGGATCCTAGGCGTACCGGTGGAAAAATTGAATTTGTTTTATGTGTTTTTCCTAAAATAGGCTAAAATTCATGTGTTTTTTCCTAAGAAAATAAAAATTTAAGAAATGATTGAATTGAGATGTATGTATAGGCTGGGTGCTGTGTCCACGCACATGTCATCCCAGCTACCTGAGAGGCTACAGTTCAAGGCCAGCCTAGGCAACTTAATGAGGCCCTATCTCAAAATTAAATTTTTAAAAAGGGGTAGGTTTGTAGCTTAGTGGGAGAGTATGTGACTAGCATGCACAAAGTCCTGTGTACAATCCCCAGTATTGCAAATAAAGAAAGGAAGAAAGTTGTATATATATGTTCCTGTGCAGGATAATTTTGCTATAGACTACAGGACAGGGTGTCATTATGTCTTTGTCTGCCTTTTCATTGCTTTTGCCTCAATTTAAAAATAATCATTGTAGACTTTTAAACTTTCATAGATTCATTGTATTTTTCCTTCTGAAGTTCTTTCTCTATAATATATTCCTACCATCTAAATTAAAGTATTTACATTATCCTTTTAAAAAGTATGTTTAAAAACACATGGGGTGATTTCAGAAGAATAGTACTTAATTTCTTTATGGGAAAACTCTAATGTTTTCTTAAATGATGTAAAACAAGATCTCAAATGAAGAACTAAGTTATGTTTCTAGATGAAAAGATTGTAAAAACCGGGTGCAGTGTCACACTTGTAATCCCAGTGGCTCAGGAGGCCAAGGCAGAAGAATCTGTTTAAAGTGAGACTCAGCAACTTATCTAGGCCCTAAACAACTCAGTGTGTACGGTTGGGCTGTACAGTTGGACCCAGACCTAACCAAAAAATATTTTGAAGTTTATGTAGCATTTTAAATGTATGTTAAAAAGCCAGTATAACATAGTGCTTAAGAGCACTATTCTAGAGTCAGACTACCTGGGTTAATGTGTTGATTCTACTACTAGTTGAACATTTTGAATAGTTATTTAATCCCTTTGGATTATATTGGTTCTTATTTCTTAGAGTTGTTTGTGGATAAAACAAGTTATCAACTAATCCAATTTAATATATGTGCCTTATGCATAAAAATGCTTAATAAATTATTTGCTGCCAGCATTATAAAAATTACAAAAAAAAAATTTAAAAGGACACAGTAAGGGAAACTTGTTTAATTAGTTGTATTAAGTTGCAAAATAAATTATTTTAATAAATTATAAATGTACTATAACCAAAAGAGGTAGTTATAAAAATATACAAGTAGATTAGCAAAACTAAATAAAGAATATACTTAGAATAAAGATCTAAGTTTATATGAGAGCCTACAGCATATTTTAAAATGGCATTTAAAATACATAGGTAAATCTGGTTTATTTAGTAGTAGTGAAGGTGTAATTGGCTTTTTTTATTTGGTATAGGTAAATAGGCTTATACTTTCTACTCATTTACAAATAAATGCCAAAGAGATTAAAGATATAAAAGTGAAGGAATAAGAAAGAACAAAAGAAGGAAGGTCAAGAGAGCAAATGAGGGGCTGGAGTTGTGGCTCAGTAGCAGAGTACTTGCCTGGCATGTGTGAGGCACTGAGTTCAATCCTCAGCATCACATAAAAATAAAAATAAATAAATAAATAAATAAAGGTACATCAACAACTAAAAAATTAAAATAAAAAAGAGAGCAAGTAACCATGAGAGAAAGAAATTAAAAGAAAATGAAGAAAATATTTCTCTAATCTCTAAGACAGAGCATTCTTTGAATGCAATATAACAAGCTCAGTGAAACTGATTAGATAATGGTTTATGGATGTATAAATATTCTACAATAAAACAACCATTCTGTATAATTAATATACACCAATAAGCAAAACCCAATGGGAGACACATGTGACTTTTTAAAAGGTAACAGTTCTGTCTAATAAGATACTAAGAAGAGTCAGAAGACAAAGGTTACTACATCTTAATAACAAAAAGAATGGAAGACTGGGCAAAGAACAATAAGAAGAAAAATCTCAATAGTCAAATGCTGTGAAATGTGCCTGTAGTTCATCCCATGTATTCAGAAGGCTTAAATGGGAGGGTCATTAGAGCCTCTGAGTTAAAAACCAGCTTGGGTTACCTAGCAAGATCCCATATCAAAAAAAAAGATAAATCCTGGAGGGTTGGGGGGAAGAATACTTGCTGATCAGTAGATATAAAGGAACAAAATAACAATGAAATAACATTTCACAACCATAGGACTGGCAAAAATTAAAGGGGTTTCTAAAACCCAGTACTGGCAGTGATATGAAAAACCAAACATTATCATCATTGCAATTGGAAACTACAATAAATAATCTTAGATTTGTTGTTTTCGAGATTTGCCTTTTGATGAGTTATTCCCATTCTTGGAATTTATTCCTCAGAAATAAGTTTATCAGTTACCTAAGTATATATGCATTAATGATGCTTATTGCAGCACTTTTCATGGTGTCAAAAATCTGAAAATAATTTTGACTGTAGACAGGAGAAGACTAACTTGTTGTTATAATAATTATAATATATATATATATATTTGAAGATATTTAAAAGTATTATTAATTTTTTAAATATGTGGCATGATTTTTTTGTTAAAAAGCTTTAGAAAATTAGACTGGGGTTGTGGCTCAGTGGTAAAGTGCTTGCCTAGCATGTGTGAGGCACTGGGTTTGATTTTCAGCACCACATATAAGTGAATAAAAAATAAAGGTCCATTGACAACTAAAAAATTTTTTTTAAACCTTTAAAAATTTGTATGAGCTTTGGAGTAATATGTAAGGAAATAAAATAAAATTTTAGCATTGCCTACTCAAAAGTATGGTGTTAGAACTGAGACCAAAATTTTACTTTATATACCTCTTTCTTATTTGACTTAAGACAACGAGCATATATTACTTCTGTAAGAAAAACAAAAGGAAAAAAAAAACAGCAAAATACATAGCTTAAGTCTTCTTCATAGTAATATATTTAGATTTTTAATAATTGCATTCACTTTTAGCACATGGTTATTGTAAAACTGTCTGCTCATATTCATGTATTTTGTTTCACCTTAGCAATGTCTGACCGGCAAGAAAGTGCTCTTATAGAGCTAATGGTTTGTACAATTCGTCAAGCTGCTGAGGCACATCCTCCAGTGGGAAGGGGTACCGGCAAGAGAGTAAGTTACCTTAGTGAGAAATCCACAATAAAGCTTTTAATGTAATTGACTGTCTTAAAGATTTGGATATTTTACTGGAATTTACATCCCCCCAAATATACTATTGTTGTAAATGATACATCTATGATACTTCGTTTTTATATTGTGTCTACTGGGCTTGGGTTCCAAAAATTGATTTTTTTTCCTTCATGATACCATAACATCTGTCCCTACTTCTATGGTATGTATGTAGTACTTTAAGAATTTTCATATTTATATCAAGAGTGCATAAAGGCTCAGAAGGAAGACAGCTTAACTTTAAGCTCTTCTATTTAGCAGCCATGTAATATTTGGATAGGTGAATATTTGCGTGTGTGTGTGTGTGCCTTAGTTTTCTTTTCTATAACATGGGACTAATAATAAAGGTATTATTTGGACAAGTTGAAATGATCACAGGTGGAGAGACTTTTCTCTCTTGGTATAAAAGGGTAGGCAAATCCTTTCTGCAAAAACAAGTGTAAACGCTGAAGTTTCAGGTAAAAGCAGAAGAATCTGCAGCCTTCCTATTTTAGGCTTACAGTGCGCACACACACACATTCCCACAAGTTTACTTGGTGAGATCTTTTACCAGGTAGCACTAGCAGCAAGTACCAGCAGTTTTGTTGTCAGAGAGTTGATACAGTATGTACAAGTGGTAAAAGCCCATTGCTTTTTTGTTCACTGGAAGTGGCCAACTTGTTTCTATAATCTGAGTTGGTGGTTCAGATGCACCAGCCAAAATTTTAACTGAAAAATCACAGATCCTCCTGCCTCAGCCTCCCAAGCCACTGGCATTACAGGCATGTACCACCAAGCTCAGCAAGTATGTGTGAAATTAAAGCACATCTAAAAAAAAATTAAAATTATAAAAATAAGTTAAAAGCCATAGTTACATATATTATCTTAAAATGTCTACTAAAGGGAAAAAGGAAGACAGTAGAAATGTCTTCTCAGTAGGCACACATGTTGGATTAAAGAAGTAATTACCAAAAACTTACCAAATTTGATGAAAAACATTGATTCACAAATCCAAGTGGAATAAACACAAAACCCTAGTAGAATAAACCCAAACTGTTTCTTTGGAGACACAGCAGTCACCCAGTTGAAAGACAAAACTAGAAAATCTTGAAAGCAGTAAAACAAGTCAAGGAGTAGTCAACTACAATAGGGTTTAGCAGTTGACTTGTTATCAGAAACAGTGGAGGCCAGAATATTCAACAGAATTGCCCTCCGGAAATTTTTAACCCAGTAAAATTATATTTCAAAAATGAAGATATGTTAAGACCATTTCTGGATAAACAAAAGCAAGAATTGAGAGACTGCATTCTTAGAAGACCTGCCTTATAAGAAATACTAAGTCTTGCCTGGCGTGGTGGTGCACTCCTGTAATCCCAGCAGCTCAGGAGGCTGAGGCAGGAGGATTGCAAAGCCAGCCTCAGCAAAAGCAAGGCATTGAGCAACTCAGTGAGGCCCTGTCTCTAAATTAAATACAAAATAGGCTGGGGATGTTGCTCAGTGGTTGAGTGCCCCAGAGTTCAATCTCTGATACCAAAAACAAAAAAAAGAAATACTAAGTCTTTGAGGCCATATAAGGAATGTCATCAGATGGTAACTATAATCTGTGAATGGATATAAAAGGCAGATGTATTTTTTCCATCTGTTAGTTTTTTAATGGGACATGATATTGTGTCAATAATTATAGTGCTATTTTGTTGAGTTTATAATACAGGCATAATATATCTGACAGTAAAAACACAAAAAAAGTGAAAAGGATATGAAACTATATTGCAGCAAAATTACTACATTTTGCTATAAGTAATTTAGTATTAACCTGCAGCCAATTGAAAGTAAAGAAGTATATTATAATTCCTACAGCAATTATTCATATATAAAAAGAAAATGAAAATTATGGTGGTACACTTTAAGTAAAGACAGAAAAGAGGAACTAAAGAAATAAATATAGATTACAGCAAAATGGATGACTTTTTGTGAGTTAAAGCTTACTATTTTTTTTACTCATGCTTTATAAGTATAAGTAACAGTGGGATTTGTTTTTACTCATATGTGCACACAATAGAACAATATAATTTGGTCAATTTCTTCCTCTTTCCCTCTCCTCCTCCCTCCTCCTAGTCTTCTTCTTTTCTGGATTTTGTATCTATAGCCATATCAGAAATTATATTGAATATGAATGCAGGTGAAAATTTCAATCCCTAGCATTGTGCACCCCCCACCCCCAATAAAAAAAGAAGGTATTGTCATACTGCGTCAGATTTAAGACAGATTTGTTGGAAGTAAAAGGATGGCAAAGGGCATTATGCAATGAATAACCTTAAGAGAGCTGAAGAGATTATTAATATTATAAAAATAGACTTTAAGTAATAATGTTACTAGAAATCAGAAGAGAGATTTTATTAAGATAAAGGGGTCAGTAATACATTGGGATAATACAGTAATTATATACACAACAGAATCCAAAATACATGAAACAAGAAATTGAGACATTAAATAAATGCTTAAACTAATATTTCTCTTTCAATTGAGAACAACTAGATAGGAGGGAAAAACGTGTTTTCCTTCTGGTTTCTCTTATTGTTACTTCATAGCACTTCATTTAGTTTTTCTTAACATAATTTTTTTGTAATCTGAAAGTTAATTGTAAAGGCTTGATCCAATAAGGTTATAGATTTTGTCAGGAATAATTTTTTATACTCCATACTACATCATATCAGAAAAGCACACAATGTTTAGTTTTCCTGTATTGGTAATACTGAGATTTTGGGGTAACCAAATATTTATTGAGGCAAACTTTTTTGGTAGAAGTGTCACTGGTAATAAGTGGAGGAATAACAGAATTAAAATATTATTTTGTCACACAAATAAAATAATCTAGATGACAATCATCAATGGCCTGTAGTTACATGAAAGATTAATGAGGAATTCCATGATAGATTGCTTTGCCATCATCTGAATGCATTGATTAAAAGTGAAAACTGCTATTAAAAGTGAAACTGCTGCCACCTTTGAAGTGTTCCTGGGCTGGGTGAAGGGAGGTGGCTGAAAACAATCCATGTAATCAAGCTTCCAGAAACAATTGCTTTCAAGAAAATATGGGGATGAAAGAATGTTTTAAAGGAAACTATAGTTAGCCAATTCAGAATGTAGAAAAGGAGAACATTTAGAGATTACAGAAATGTAAAGGACATAGGGACATAGCGACCAAATATGTTTGAATTCTTATTTTAAACAAATTGTAACAAATTGTAAAAAGACTGTTTAAGTCCTGTTAAAGATATGTAAATATTTAATGGTAAAATTATATACAAAGATTTGCCTTAAAATGCAATAGAAAAAAAACTTTAGAATTGAGAAAACAAGAATGATAATTCTAAATAGTTATTGCTGTGCTTTAGAGGGTTTTTGAAATTTTCCATAATAAAAGTCTTTTAAAAAAGTATATTCTTCCAGCTTTGACTAATGAGAGACCCTTAGGCTAATTCCTAATTCAGACATTATCATTTTTGAGCACTTTGTTTCAGAATAAAATGCTCCAGGTTCATTTTTTTTTTTTTTTAGAGAATTTTAATAGTTATTTTTTAGTCTTCGGCGGACACAACATCTTTGTTTGTATGTGGTGCCGAGGATTGAACCCGGGCCGCACGCATGCCAGGCGAGCAGGCTACCGCTTGAGCCACATCCCCAGCCTGAGGTTCACTTTCATTAAAGTCTTATTTAAAGGACCTCCTTCTACACCTCATTCCTACTAGAACCAGTTTTATTTCTAGTTTATCCTTCCAGCGTTTTGTTTTGTAAATTAGGGAAATGTATAAACACACATACCTACAAGTATTCTTATTCTCGATTCTTTCTGCCTACCAATTTTTTACAAACAGTAGCATAGTTTATACACTGTTCTGTACATTTCTTTTTGTATTTAACAGTGTGTCTTGAATATCACTCCATAACTTTATTTAGATATCTTCATGATTTTTTTTTTAATGGCTGTATAGGTACTGAAAATCACCTATTAACAGACTGTTGGATTATTGCTAGTTTTTTGATACTTAGAAATACTTTATGGTGAATAATCTTGTGCATGAGTCATTTCTTTCTTATACCTGGTGTATTGGTGGGATAGATTGCTAGAAATGGGATTGCTAGATCAAAGGAAGGATATGCATAAACTTTTTGTTAGATATTAGCAAATTCTTTCTCAATAAGTATCACGCCATTTTTATTATTTCATCAGAGTTATTATGAAGACCAGATGAGTTCACTGTATGTAGAGTGCCTGAGAAAATTATCATCTGGTCAAAAATAACTGTTTCCCTAAAATCAGTGTCCTTGGGCCTTTGATCTATTATTAGATGAATTTCAGAACTCCTTGATGTCCTGAATACATTTTTAAACACATATTTGACTTTATTTGTAGTCCTTTTAATTATTTTGTGCAGAACTGAATACTGTAGAAGTTTGTAGATCATTCCAAGTGATTGTTGTTCAAAATATAAGCATATGAAATAATCAAATAGGAGGCATCTACTTTCATGTATTCTTAACATTGAGGTTCACGTTTAAATAGTGACAGTTTATATTGGAAAATTTCTGTTCTGTAAAGCCATTCAATATTAAGATGGAAAATCCCTTCAGAATATTAACAAAATGCAGAATACTTTGGGGAAATGATCTTAAACTGAGCTTGCATTTTAATATTTTATTTTTGAAAGGACCCATGGTTTAATAAGTTGCATATAGTCTAAAGTACTGAGTGTTATCAGCTTAAATTTGTTCAATGATCTCAGGCTGTACTACTTTCTATTTCTCTTGAATGCTGCCTAATAGATTTATGAGCATAGTTACAAGAAGACTTAAATATAAATGAATTCAGAAATATCATTAGTATATGCCTTAAAAATACATGAAAATTTATTAGTGTCTGATGGTTGTAAAAGAGGACTACTTTAAATAGTATAGGTTTGTGTTTAACATGTGAGAGTGAACCGATAATACATTGAGGTTAAAACTCTAGAAAAATTACTTTTTGTTTTCAATATTTTTATATTCCTAATTATGGTTTTTATAGAAATGTTTATATTTTTATGTACGTTAAAATAGTAATTTAGTTATTTAATAAAGAACAGTCTGGACTGGGGATGTGGCTCAAGCGGTAGCCTGCTCGCCTGGCATGCGTGCGGCCCGGGTTCAATCCTCAGCACCACATACAAACAAAGATGTTGTGTCCGCCGAGAACTAAAAAATAAATATTAAAATTCATTCTCTCTCTCTCTCTCTCTCTCTCTCTCTCTCTCTCAAAAAAAAAAAAAAAGAACAGTGAATGTTAACATTTTTGCGTTTTTTTCAGTAGTTTAAGTTTCTCTTAAAATTCTTGGTTTTATTATATGCCAGTTCTTCATCCTTCTGTATGACATTTTAGACTTATACATTTGCACATGACACTCTTATTCTTTTACTGTTTTAATATATTTCCAGGTGCTAACTGCCAAAGAAAGGAAAACTCAAATTGATGATAGAAACAAATTGACTGAGCATTTTATTATCACACTTCCTATGTTATTATCAAAGGTATTGTTTCATTTACAGTTTCGTGATAATATACCCCCCCCCGAGTTTGCTTTCAACATAACTATTAGTTACTGCTTTTTTCTTTACTGTTTCTTCTAGTATTCAGCTGATGCAGAAAAAGTAGCAAACTTGCTGCAAATCCCACAGTATTTTGATCTAGAAATCTACAGCACAGGTAGAATGGAAAAGGTAAGAGACTGAAATTGAAATTCTGCCATTAAAGAAGTTTTATTAATGGAATTATTTTATTTGCATGTAATCATATAGTCTTTTTTATTTGATAGATGCTAATTTTTAGTATTTAAATGTCATTGTTTTTCTTTTTTTTCTCCTTAGCATCTAGATGCATTATTAAAACAGATTAAATTTGTTGTGGAAAAACATGTAGAATCAGATGTCCTAGAAGCCTGCAGTAAAACCTATAGCATCTTATGCAGTGAAGAGTATACCATCCAGAACCGAGTTGACATAGCTCGGAGCCAGCTGATTGATGAGTTTGTAGATCGATTCAATCATTCTGTGGAAGACCTACTGCAAGAGGTCTGTTCTAAAGTTAATGTGTACTTATAATAATAATTTTACCTAATAACTGAATATTCAAGATAGCTGAGTGTGTGATCATTTCCATTTTGAAATAAAATCTAGAAATTTCTGCCCCTTTAAAAAAAAAACTTGACAGCATATTGCAGTTAATACATCCTAATTATATTTTTAAAAAATATATATTTTTTACTTATAGTTAGACATAATTCCTTTATTTTACTTATTTATTTTTTTGTGGTGCTGAGGATTGAGCGGGCCTCGCATGTGCTAGGCAAGCACTGAGCCACAACCCCAGCCCCATATTTCCTTTTTTTCTTTTTTCTTTTTTTAATTATTTATTTTTTAGTTTTTAGGTGGGCACAATATCTTTATTTTATTTTTATGTGGTGCTGAGAATCAAACCCAGTGCCTCATGCATGCTAGGAGAGCGCGCTACCCCTTGAGCCACATCCCCAGCCCCCACATTTCCTTTTAATGCTAGATTTTTTTTCCTTCTATTTTAAGAAAAGTCATTCTGAGGTTTGATTTTTCTTAACTCATTTCCTTTTCCTGGGACCTAATTTGGCATTTTAATATTACTGTATTTTGTGATGTGTTACAGAGTAGAAATGTACAAATTAAGTATGCTTTTAAGGAATCCCCATACCTGAATGGTATGCTCAAGATAGCAAGCTTCTTCAACTGGTTATATTTCTAATTTTGGGATCCTTATCTCTTGACCTCTCATCCCAGTCTACATAAGGCAATCTGGAATTCCTGTAGTTGTGTGTGCTCTGATGTCCAGGCTGATCGAATTTTCCTTTTTAACACATATAATTGATTTTTAAAAGAATTATTTCTATTTGAACTTCTCTTTCTTTCAAACATTTTTTATGATTTTCAAGCTACAGAAGTAGCTGACTGTAAGATCTGGAATAGTCATTATCTTTGAGGGCAGGGCTATAGCTCCGTGATTGTGTTTGCCTTGTATGCATAACGCCCTTAGTTAAATTCCCAGCACCAAAAAAAAAGGAAAGTAAAACTTTACCCTTTCACTCAGCAGTTTCAAGGAATTTATTGTATAATATTAATTAGAAAAGTGTATAATCATGTTTATCACATTATTTTAAAATGTAAAGATTTGGGGTTTTTTTAATTGTATTATTTACCTCTAGAGAATGTGTACTGTTTATATAATGAAGAATTTTTCTTTAGACAGTTAAGTATTAATAGATTTTTCTGTGAATGTGAGTTAGGTTATGATAATGAGGTGATCTTTACTTTTTAATTTGTAGGGTGAAGAAGCTGATGATGATGATATTTACAATGTTTTGTCCACCTTAAAGCGGTTAACATCTTTCCACAAGTATGTTGTTTGTTTAAAGTAGATTCAGTGATTAAAATATACTAATCAACATAAACTGTAGCAGTTTTATACATTCATGTATTTCTTTCTCTTTTTTTTTGAGGGGGGGGGGGTACTGGGAATTGAACCCAAGGGTATTTCACCACTGAGCTACATCTCCAATCTTTTTTATTTTATTTTAGTTTTTTTTTTTTTTAAATTTGAAATAGAGTCTTGCTGAGTTGCTGAGGCTAACCTCAAACTTGTGATTCTCCTGCTTTGGCCTCCTGAGTCACTAGGACTACAGATGTGTGCCAACATACACAGCAACATTCATATATTTCGATAGAAAATTTTAGAGAAATATTGAGATGGTGGTGATTTTCTTTATTATGCAAATTTTCTCCAGAGAAATTATGATCTGTAGTTATTTAATTAAGATGTAAGATTTACTGTTAGTGTAATGAAAAATTATCATTTAAAATGATGAGTATACACTATAAAAGTTGAAGTACATCAGTATTATTTAACAAATTAGATAAGCTTATTTTTATAAGCTAGACTTTCATGGGTATAATTTTGATGGCTTTTAGAAGCCTTGCTAAATAAGAAATAAGATTGATGGTGAGTTGGAGATGTTACTCAAGGAATACAAAATTTCAATTAAATAGGAATAAATTCAAGAGATCTGTTGTACAGCATAATGAATATAGTTAACAACAATATATTATATCCATAAAAATTGCTGAAAGTAGATTTTTAGTATTCTTACCACAAAAATAATTAGATGAGGTAATGCATATGTTAATTAGTTCTAGTTAGCCATTCCATAATATGCATATTTCACAACAACACCTACATGATCATTTGTCAACTTAAGTGAAAAAAAAATTATGGGGAAAGCTATGAAAGTGAGTTCTGTGGGCTTTTTCCTAAATTATTTTTGTTTGGTTCCTTATTACAGTATTCTGGGAACAGAACAGTTGAGTTTCAACAAGAAAAAAAAAGGTTCAATGAATGAAATGTATGTTTTCAAGCTATAATTTGTATATCTTTTAAAATTATGCTCATCTTCTCCATAAAGAAAGGAAAGTAAAATTTGTCAAAAAAAAAATTTTTTTTTGGATTGAGTCTCTTAATGAATTCTATAGATTTCTAAAGCAGTTTCAAAAATCTAAAACTTTTAGCCAGGTTCAGTGTAATCCCAGCAATTTGGGAGGCCAAAGCAGGAGGATTGCAAATTTGAGACCAGACTTAGCAATTTAGTAAGACCCTGTCTCAAAAATAAAAAGGGCTGGGGATATAGTTCAGTGGGAAAGGGTCTCTCCCTTTACCTCCCTCCCTTGCGATACACACACACACACACACACAAATATAAATCTATCTCTCTATACATAAACATACATACACATTGGTTATAAATTTTAAAGTTGTAAATGGATCTGTTTAAGATGTATTTTAAAATACTAAAAATAAAAGATACCTATGTATGAAGTTTGAGTTTATGTTGACCATATGGTAGAAACTTTCAGTTAAATGTTTGAAGTTTATTGTTGATTTCTTCAGTGAATTCCTGGTATCAGCTCTTTTTCATTCTGTGTGTGTGTGTGTGTGTGTGTGTTTGCACACGCGCACACGTGTGAGGGTCTAACACACACATTTCCTTAGTGGATCCTTTTTAATTCTTAAAGAAAATGTTAGGTTTTTTTAATTTTTTGTTTGTTATTTTAGTTGTAGATGGACTCAATACATTTATTTATTTACTTATTTACTTATTTATTTGATGTGGTGCTGAGGATCAAGTGCAATGCCTCAAACGGGCTAGGCAAGCACTCCACCACTGAACCACAGTCTCATCCCCAAGAAAATGTTTTATTTTACTCTTCCTTTTACTGAAACTAAGTTCAAATAAAAGTTTTCTTGAACTCTATCTAGAATAAAGTTAATGCGTCTTTTGTTTATCTTAGTGCTCATGATCTCACAAAATGGGATCTGTTTGGCAATTGCTACAGATTATTGAAGACTGGAATTGAACATGGAGCTATGCCAGAACAGGTAGGAATTATTGATATTTTTTCTCTGTTGTCTTAACATTAAACTTCTCTGAAATAACAATTTTAAAGCCTTTTATGGAAAGTAGTTGATCATTCTTTAATCCAGACTTCTCCTTTGAGAATTATTATCATAGTGATTGACTGTTACTGTTAGTATTATCATATATTTCAGATGTGTTAGAGCAGGAAAAAATTAAAGAACTTTTGCTATAATACAACTTAAAATTTTTAATGGTCTTCTAAGGGAAATATGATTGATTGCTACCATAACAATTTCAAAACTTCTGAATAATTCATTATGTAATGAAAATTTCTAATCATGACTATATTCCAGACTCTGTTTTAGGTATTTCAAATACAGGGTTTTAGGCATGGCTTAGCTTTTGTATTAGACCCATAGTTAAATATTTCAGGGAACCTTCAGCAGATTTTACAATATTTTGTACTCACAAGTTAGAGTACAACAAGCAGAAATTGAAAAAACTGAGACCTGAGTAGAATAATTGTTTTATTTCTGCATGAGAAAGAAGTGATTTGGTATACTGCAGATAGTCACAAAGACCAAAATAACAACTTTATAGTAGGATTGTGTATAGAAATTCTCTTTCTCATTCCCATTTGGTGATGTGGAATGCTTCAGTGATGCTTCAGTGCTATGAAGCAATAAGAATTTTGACACATATAACAAAATGATAATTGCATAATTTCAAGTCTATCACAGAAGCCAGACATGATGATGCCTGTAGTTGTAGTGACTTGGGAGACTTAGGCAGAAACATCCTTGAACCCACTGCAAGGCCAGCCTGGGCAACATGGTGAAGTCCCATTTCAGAAAAACACAGTCAGGTTTGGAGATGTAACTCAGAGGCAGAGTGCTTGCCTTGCATACACAAAGCCCTGTATTTCACCCACAGCACCATTTAAAAAAAATTAATTAATTTTAATGTCAATTACATAAACAGTGTTCTACAATTACTATGATTACATTAACTGGGAATGTAGCTGAGTGGTAGAGCACTTCCCTTGTAACACAATCCTCAGCATTACCCATGCCTAACATTCGACTTTTTTGAACACTGCTTCATGTAAAGCCACTCTTTAAAAAAAAAAAAATGCCTTATTTTTTATGTCTGAGGATGGAACCCAGTGCCTCACACATGCAAGGCAAGCGCTCTCCCACTGAGCTACAACCCCAGCCCTAAAGTTACTCTTAATAAAACAAATATCTGGGGCTGGGGATGTGGCTCAAGCAGTAGCGCACTCGCCTGGCATGCGCAGGGCGCTGGGTTCGATCCTCAGCACCACATAAAAAATAAAAATAAAGATGTTATGCCCACCAAAAACTAAAATAAATAAATATATATATATAAAATAAAACAAATATCCCTGACTATATTAGGTATTTTTTATTGTAGTTTATGGAAAGAGGTAAAATATTTGACCCTTTGTTTTTTCTCATTTATTATTGGCACTTCAAATTTCCATTTTTGTG
Source organism: Urocitellus parryii (assembly GCF_045843805.1). Taxonomy (NCBI): domain Eukaryota; kingdom Metazoa; phylum Chordata; class Mammalia; order Rodentia; family Sciuridae; genus Urocitellus; species Urocitellus parryii. Next base: position 100,621,031 of record NC_135532.1, on the reverse strand, counting down.
ATCTCAGTTTTTAGTGCCCTAAATACAGTTCACTCGTATTCTCAAGCTGTTCTTCAGATTTGCAAGGAAATGAGAAACATAAGTTATTCCTTTTTGCTTTCCTCCCTTTCTTCAGGGAGAGAATAAAAATACAGATCTCTCTTTCATCTGGAACTATAATGATGTCTAAAAGTTATTTTTTAATTCTCTATACCATTGTTACTATCTTAATACTAACCTGTGATGGTCTCACAGTTCTGTATTCTGATATTATTTTTTTATTACTTATATTCACTACATAGGTGTTATTTTCCTTGTTGTGTATTAATTTGTCAAATAACTCTGTTAACTTCTTAAACACAAATTCTAGTCTTTAGCTATGTGTACAAAATTTGAATACATAATTGCCAGACTTGTTCATTTTAGCAGTTCCTGGAAACATCTCTTAAAATACCCAGTATTGAAAATGTAAAAACTCTATATTCAACTAATTTCTTTTTGTTTTTTAAATATTTTTTATTAGTTATTGATGGACCTTTATTTATTTATTTGCTTATGTGGTGCTGAGAATCAAACCCAGTGCCTCACATGTGCTAGGCAAGCGTTCTACCCCTGAGCCACAGCCCAGCCCCATTTTTTTTCTTTTTTATTGGTACATTATGATTGTACATAAGAGTAGGATTCATTATGCCATTTTTTGCCATTCCTATTTAGTAGATGTTCAACATTTTTTCATATATATATAAACCATTTGTCTTTCTTCTTTTGAGAAATGTCTGTTTAGTTCTTTTCCCATTTGAGGTTTTTTTGGTGTAAGTTATTTGAACTCTATTCTGGATATTAATCCCCTATTTTGTAGGTTGTCTCTTGTTTCCTTTGCTGAATGGAAAGTTTTATAACTTGATGCCATCCCTCTTATTGATTCTTGGTTTTATTTCTTCCATTTTAGGAGTTTTGTTAAGGAAATTGATGCTTGTACCAATATGTTGAGGTGTTCAGTCTATATTTTCTTCTAGCAGTTGCAGTTTCCTAGATTTTTGATCCACTTTGAGAAATGAGTTAAATTCTCTCCTTAGTCTGTATATTAGACATTTCATCATAAGGTGTTTTGGAGAGGATCTTTTTTGATCTTGCCTATTTGGAGTTCTGTATGCCTCTTATATTTGGATTTCCATCCTATTTCTAGAATTTGGAAATTTTTCTAGTTTTATTTCATTGAAAAGATTGTGCATTCCTTTAGTTTTTATTTCAGAGCCTTCATCTACCCGAGTGATTCTTAAATTTAGTTTCTTGGTATATATCTCAGGTTTCTTGAATATTTTGGTCTTGTCAATTTATTTTCAGGATTATATATACTTTGTCTACAGGGCCTGAAAATCTATTTTCGAAGTTTTCTAATCTATTGGTGATACTTTCCATCAAATTTTTAATTTAATTTATTGAGGCTTTCATTTCCAGGATTTCCATTTGATTCTTTTTTAGAATTGCTATTTCTTGATTGAAATAGTCTTTCCCTTCCTGAATTTTCTCTAATTTTACTCATTACCTCTTACTGTAATTTGTTGAACATTTTAACTGTGATTTTCCAACATTCATTCTATGCTATTTCTTCCACTACAGTGTCAGCAGAATTAGCTGTTGAAGTGTGGGCAGTTTGGGGTGGTTTCTTCCCTTGCTTTTTAATATTACTTATTTGTCTACCCATCTATTGAGATGATATTCTTTTATGCCAGGGACTATTTTTATGAGCTGCTTTTTCTTACTAGCCCTGGGCTGGAGGAATATCAAGGTATTAATACTTAAACTCAATGTGTGTCCTCTGCTGTTTTCAGTATCAGCAGCCCTGAACTCTATTTATTACAGTCTCTTCAGAGCAAAACCACGTACTCATCAGTCTTATGTAAAACAAAAAAACTTGTTGATACTGTTCTCCACAGTTTCTCTAATCCAGATATAAACTTCTAGTAAAGTTCTCTTGGTAAGCTGTTCTTCACTGCTTCCTTTCTGTGCCATGGAGAGATCAGGAATCACCGATTAGCTCTGTTCCACCATCTTACTCCTCCCCTAAAGATATTTTAATGATGTATTAGAAGCAATTCCTAATTTCAGAAGGCTTTTGTTCCTTTTTATAAATTCTACCTCTGAATATGCTTTGTTCTTCCAGGCTCTACTACCTTAATTCAATCCCTCATATATTCTCTAGTTGATTACTGCAGAAACTTCCTGTTTTGTCTTAGTAACCTCAGTTTCACCCTCTCTCCAATCTAGGCTCTGTTTTAGTAATTCTAAACTGTATATGTGTTCATCAGAAACCCTTATGAAACTTTATGTAACTACTTTATTCCTCTCAGATACTATTCTGAAAATAGTTGGTATAACCCCTATAGAAGATTGTTTGCCTATGTTTATCAAAATTGAAAGTGTACATACACTTCCTCTGAGCTTTCATAGTACTAGGAAATTAGACTACAAATATATACTTGAATGTATGTATAAAGGTGTAGTTACAGATATAACATTTTTATTAAATTTAAAACTTGAAATAATCCAAATGTTCTTGAATTAAACACAGGTTAAATAAGTAGGATAGTTTTGATTCTCTACAATTCTGTATAGCTATGAATAAAATAATGAGGTAGATGTTTCTTATGTTGTAATATTCTATGTGAGAAGACATTTACTGATATATTGAATGAAAAGTGCAAGGAAGAGATCAGTATTTATAATTTCAAAGGGTGATAAGAAGATCTTTAGTATATCTAATTCACAGATTATTTCTGGGATGAGATATAAACTGTTAACCAGGGCTTTCTCAATGGAAAACTAGAGATCTATAGTGGTCAAGAAACTTGATTTGAATTGTATACCATTCTATATTATATATTTTACCATGTGATCTGATGTTGATGCTTTTTAGATTTAAAAATCCATTGTTTTACAGTGAACAATTGGAAAATGAAATTTTGTAAAATATGTCATTTACAATATCTACAGACACATGAAATACTTAGGTATAAAACTAACAAAATAGGCTCTGGGGTTGTGGCTCAGGTAGAGTGCCGGTCTGGCACATGTGAGGTACTGTGTTTGATCCTCAGCATCACATAAAAATAAATAAAATAAAGGTATTGTGTCCACCTACAACTAAAAAATTTTTTTAAATAACAAAATATGTGCATAATCTATATGATTAAACCTACAAATCATTAATAAAAGAAATCAGAAAATGAAAATTATGTTTATTAATTGGAAGATTCAGTGTTGTTACTGTCAGTTCTCTCCAAACTGATCTGTAGATTTAACAGTTCTAGTTAAAATCTGAGTAGAATTTTTTGTAGAAACTGACAACTGGACTATAATATCATATGGAAAATATTCATATATGAAAAAGCAAAAGAGCTAAAAGAATTTTAAAAGCACAGAGGAGATACACACTTCTTGATTTCAGGACTGTAAACCCTAATCAAGATGATGTAGTATTAAAGAAAGAATAGATAGCTGGGTGCAGTGGTGCATGCCTATAATCTCAGCTGCTCGGGAGGCTGAGGCATGAGCATCTCAGCAACTTACTGAGGCCATAAGCAGCTTGGCAAGATCCTGTCTCTAAATAAAATATTTTTTAAAAGGCTGGGAATGTAACATTACTCAGTAGTTAAAAATCACTGGGTTCAATCCCCTGATACCAAAAAAAAAAAAAAAAAGAAAGAAAGAAAGAAACTATAGATATATATACATTGAAAGAGCAGGATAAAGAGTCCAGAATTAGAGTCCTGTGTACATGGTCAGTTGATTTTGTTTCTTCCCACAAAGATACCAAAGCATTTCTTTAGAAATACAATAATCTTTCACAAAAATGTGTGGAAAAAAATCCATATTCATACTATATACAAAAATTAATTCAGCCAGGCAATGTGGAACATACTTATAATCCCTGCTATTTGGAAGGCTGAGACAGAATGACTGGAGCCCAGGAATTCAGGATCATTCTGGGCAACATAGTGAGACCTGATATTTAAACAAAAAAATCCTAAAACAGATTATAGACCTAAATGTAAAACCTGGTACTATAAAACTTCTAGCAGAAAACATGAGAAAAATCTTTGTGACCTTGTTTTAATCAAGAAATTAGCTAGTACCAAAAACAGAAAAAAAAAATACATTAATCTTCATTAAAATTAAAAACTAAAAGAGAATCAAAATCAAAGACAGGCCAGTTGCTGGTGAATATTTATAAACCCCATATCTGATAAAGAACTTTTATACAAAAATAGAAAGATTTCTCAAAATTCAATAGTAATAAAAACAACCCAGTATTTTAAAAATGAACAAAAGAATTGAACAGATAATACCAAAAATGAATGGCAAATAAGCACCTGAAAAGAAACATCATTGGAGAAACATAGGTTAAAACCACAGTGGGATACCATTACAAATCTATTAGAAGGGCTAAAGAAGAAATTAAAAAATCTGATATTACCAGATACTTGTGAGGGTAAAAAGCAATTAGAACTCATATGGGGTCAGAAAACAGATTTTCAGGTACAGGGAAGAGGCTGACTATAAAAGGATCTGGGAATTTGAGGAGTGATCAATCTGTTTTATATCGTGATTGCTTTGCTGATTACATGACTATGGGTTTGTATAAGTGATACATTAAATTGTTTTTGATTGAAAAAAATAAGAGAGTGATTGTTTCTTATCTGATGAAGATTTTTTTCAAAGTCAGACCAGTGTGTATTTCTAGGCTTAGAAAACCCCAGAAAGTAATACAATGTGAAAAACAAAAGAAAAACATCACATAGTAGAAATTTCAGAACCAAGGAAAGTTTGATATAATTTTTATTACAGAGGTACAAAACTCAGTTATGTAATGATTGCAAAAAAATATTTAAAATAAACTAAGAATGGAAGTTGTTAAACTATTTCTTGAACGAATTTTCAGAGATGGAGGATGAACATTTGTAATCAAAAAAAAAAATCTCTATGGGTGGTCCTTCAGAGGGATGGCTAAGGTGAAGTACAGTTGATCTCTCAGACTACATGTAGCATGACACCATTTATTAAAAGCTCAAAAACTATCAGTTAAACAGTATATCATCTATTGGTATGTGTAAGTGATATATGTGATTAAGAAAAAAAGACTTTTTTTTAAGAGCAAGGGCAATTGTATACATGAAATTTAATAGAATGGTTAACCAGGACATGAGAAATGGGAAAATGCTCATAGGTTAGAAGCAGAGTTACTGGTATTAGAGCTGGGGGTGATATAATACATTTTTGAAAACTACTACTTTTTGCTGTTATAGTATATTTTTTTCAAAACATCTAATCTTAGCACTCGGCTGTCAAGGATCTCTCTGAATTTTAATAGCATCCAGATTTCTTTTGTCCTAGAAAGGTGACACCAGTGTGTGTGTGTGTGTGTGTGTGTGTGCGCGCGCGTATTCTCTTAAAAGTAAAAGGAGATACTGTTATTAGTTGCTCTAAGACATAAGCATAAACTAGAATGTATGTTCACCTTCCTGTAAGGTCCTCTGTGACCTGCTTTCTTCTCATTTAGCCTCATTTTTTTTTGTTGTTTATACTTAAGCTTTATTGTGTTCAGTTTATCAAAGCATTCTTTGAAATTTCCCCCTTTTTTTGCAAGATTAAATCTTTAACCCTTTTCTTTCAGATTTAGTATAGAGGGCTTGGGGGTGTAGCTCAGTGTTACAACAAGCACTAGGTCCTGGGTTCAATCCACCCCTACACACACACACACACACACACAAACTATTACAGATGTTTGCCTGTCTAGGAATATTTTCCTAATGTTATTTATTTATTGATTGATTGATTGGCATGGGGATTGAACCCAGGATGCTCTATCACTGAGCTACAACTCCAGCCCTTTAAAAAAAAAATTTTTTTTTTTAATTTTGAGACAGGATCATGTAAAATTGCCCTTTTGGTTATTATTATTTTTAATTACATATAATAGGATTGACTTTTTTCCTTTTTATGTACAGTCTTGTGAATTTTAATATTTGTGTAGATTTGTAAAGTCACCACCCCAGTAAGAATAAAGAACAGTTTCACCAGTTCTGCATACTATCCCTTTATAGTCATATGCTTTCTCCACCTGCAACTCCTGGACACCAGTGGTCTGTTTTTCATTATTATAGTTTTTTTCAGATAAGTTTTTTCCAGATAAATGGAATCAGACAGTGTGTAGCCCTTTAGAGCATAATGTCTTCATTGAAGAAAATGCTTTTGAGATTAATCAAAGTTGTGAATCATACTTCTTTTTACTACTGAATAATATTACACTTTTTTACTACTCAGTTTCTTATTGCTGATTAATATTACTCTGTTTGGATACATCACAGGTTGTTTTATCCATTCACTCACTGAAAGATATTTGTGTTGTTTCCAACTTTTGGCTTTCACAACTAAGGCTGTCATTAACATTTGTGTACAGATTTTTGTTTGAACTTAAGTTTTCATTCCTTTAAAGTAAATGCCCATGTGTATAATAATGAGGTCTTGCTCTAAGTATATGTTTAATTTTATTTGAAACTGCCATATCAGTTTTCAGAGTGGCTGTGTTATTCTGCATTACTCCCAGCAGTGTATGAGAGATCCAGTTGTTCTGCATCCTTATCGGTGTTTGATAATATCAGTAATTTTTACATTAGCCATCCTGCTAGTTATATAATAGTGTCTCACTGTGTTTTTAACAGATAATTTATTTCCCTAATGGTAATGATGTTAAACACCTTTTTCATGTTCCTATTTGCCAGTTTTATATCCTCCTTGGTGAGGCCATATTGATTATTTTATTTGCATCTGAAGGACCTTTTCAAAGAGGACATTGTCACTTATGTTACTAGTCTAACAATGATAGTAATATTGCATGTCATTAACAGACTAGCGTTTAGTCCTCTCTTCTGTCATGTACATGTCCACTAATTTTCCTTCTCCTAAGATCTCTTGCAAGCAAAAAAACAAAGAATCCAAATTTATCCACTGTCGTGGATAACACGTATAGATAACATACATGTACAAATGCATATATGTTACATGTATATAATAATTTTTCCTTACAATTGTCCATAGTCTCAATTCAGACTTAATTTTCTATGTAAGTTCAGTTTTTCTAAACTTAATTACTCCAGAAACTTATTTCTCAGTATTATTTACATTAGTAACAGTTCATCTTCAGGATATATGATATCAGTAACTGAAAGCTGATTGATTCTCAATGGTTCAATCCGCTAATCACATAAAAAGCTGTAGTTCCTTTAAAGACATGAAGTCAAGGAAATTTAGATGAAGTTAAAGAGGATAATTTTATATTAGTTAATATGGTACTAGCTTTAGTAATAGATTAACCTCATAATCTCAGTGGTTAACACAGTAGGAATTTATTTCTCACCCCCATAACCATTAGGGAAAGTAGGTAGTTGCTGCTTCACTTAGTCATTCAGAAATTGACTTTTTCTGGGGCACTGGTATCATGCTGGGGGGGGGAGGGCAAGATACAAAAGATACTCCTGCTTCTTAATTTACCAAAAATGTGCAGTGAACATTAGTGTTTCCTCCCATGAACAAAATTTCCTCATGGAAATATGAAGACAGAGAAATGGGGTTGAAAGAAATTCTTAGTCATCAGACTAATGGTGCTATTTGAAGACCCTCCTTAGGGTCAGAACAATGTTAATCCAGAAAAAAAAACAGAAGAGGAGGGTAGTGATCGTAGGTTAAAACAGTTTCTTTTGGCTTTTTCAGTTTCTCATTGCTAGTCCTTCTTGTTTTGTCTGTGCTCCAAAAATGATGAAGTTATTGAATAAAGGCTTCTGGACAAGTTAGGATAACATTGCTGGTGTAGAGGATAAATATCAAAATGACTGATAGTGAAGCTTGATGGAATAGTTCTGAATTTTCTTTTGACATTTGATATTATGTAACTATGATATTACATAATGGTACTGTGAGAAAGCAAAATGCTTTTCAGGCAATGAGAGCAAGCTTTTTAATTTAAAATAATGCAGTGGAGCTTCTTTAAAAGTAAACAACCTGGGCACAATGGCTCACACAACCTAGCAACTTGGGAGGCTGAGACAGGAGTATTGTGTAAAACATTAAAATGTGAATTCTCTATTTGAAAATAGATATTAGAGTAAGCAGGTGCCTTTTTCCATAAGCACCATCAAGAAACTTCTATAGAATTATAAAAATAAAAGGAAAGAAATTTGATATAACCAAAATTAAGCCATTCTTCAACATTATTTTGTAGATTTTAATTTCCCATTTATTGCTATTGTCACTCTTCTAGTAATTTAATAATTGATGTTTCAAACTCAGGAGAACTGTTTAGGGGGAGAGTTTCTTTTAGTTTTTGTTTTGTTGTTATTATTTTTTGTTTGTTTTGCAGTGTTGGGAATCCAATCCAGGACATTATGCATACTAGGAAAGCACTCTACCACTAAACTACACACCTGCTAAATTGAGAGTTTTTTTGTTTGTTTTGTTTTTTTAAATTTTGCCTTTTGCTTCCACAAAAACCCCTTTACAATTGTATTTGGGATTGTAAGTGACAGCTTATCAAAAGGGTCTCAGGAACCATTAGGTGTACTGTCTTTGAACATCTTCTAAGTATACCGAGGTGATTTATTTAACACTAATCTTTACAGTGTGTCCATAGTCTTGTTTCTGCATTTTTATATGAATGAGTTATGTTAATTATGTTTATTGAAACCCTGACATTGTCTCATCTGGTCACTGCTGCACTCCTGTAATCACAGCCACTTGGGAAGCTGAGGCAAGAGGAATTGTAAGTTCGAGGCCAGCCTGGGTATTTAGCAAGACCCTGTCTCAAAATAAAAACGTACTGGGATTCAATGCCCAGTACCGGAGCGGGAAGGAGATAACTCTAATTTTTAGGAGTTATTTTCAGTGTTCAAGTGGGCACTTTGGAGATATCTTTTGCTTAAATGTTCTGAAACACGATAATTTTAAAATAAAACTAGCAAAGCTCACAACTACTTTCTGCAGCATTCCATTTATGGGATTTCTCTCTCATTCTCTACATATGTTTATTTTTATGGGTTTTAGTTTATCATATGGGGATGATGATAATAGAAACACTAAAATTAGCAAGTAAAATAATGTAATATCACTTTATGAGATATGTTTTGGTACAATAAAGGAATATGGATTTGAACAAAACTTCAGTAAAAATCCTTCCCAAAATGGAATTCTTTTTTATGTTATGAATCTTATTTTCCTGAATTTATTATTAGTCTCCCTAGAAAATAAGAAACAAAGACTTGAACTATACATTTCAGAGCTGAAGGAATTCAGATGCCAATAATAAATTTTTTTTAAAAGGCAGCCATGGGCCGGCTGGGGTCGTGGCTCAGTCGTAGAGCACTTGCCTAGCATGCATGAGGCACTGAGTTCGATCCCCAACACCACATAAAAAAACTAAATAAACAAAATAAAGGTATTGTGTCCATCTACAACTAAAAATATTTTTTTTAAAAAAAGGGCAGCCACAGGCTGAGGTTGGAGCTCAATGGTAGAGCGCTTGTGCAGCATGTGTGAGGCACTGGGTTCTATTCTCAGCACCACATATAAATAAATAAAACAAAGGTCCATCAACAACTAAAAAATTATTTTTTAAAAAAGGCAGTCATCAGGCTGGGATTGTGGCTCAGCGGTAGAGTGCTCGCTTAGCACAGGTGGGACCCAGGTTCGATTCTGGCACCATGTAAAAATAAAGGCATTGTGTTGTGTCTGTCTACAAAAAAGATATTCTCTCTCTCTCTCTCTCTCTCTCTCTCTCTCTCTCTCTCTCTCTCTCTCAAAAAAAAAAGTAGCCATCTTCATTGTAATTAAAGAAATGTAAATTAAAACCTAAGATCCTATTCATACAAAATAGAATCACCAAATATCACACACCTGATTATATCAAGTTTTGATGAAAATGTGGAGCCTCAATTAACTAGTAATAACTACTACATATAATCATTTTGGATACAGTTTGGTAACATCTAATAAAGTTAAATCAATCCAATTTCTAGAACAATGGTTCTCAAATTATGGTTATGGAATCACCCTTAGGGGTCTCCAGGGGAGGTCCATGATGTCAAAACTATTTGCATAGTAAGATAAGATATTACTTCCTTTTATTCATTTTCATTCTCTCAGCTATTTAGGGAAATATTGGTATTATATCAGAATATCCATATTTATCTACAAAAGATACAAAAATATGTGTTCTTATTTCAGCTACTTCATATACTTCAGATTTTCTTCATATACTTCAATCAAAACAGTATATTACAAAAGAGAATGCAGAAGCAGATAGGAAAATTCATTTTTCTATTAGAGCAGACTAAAGAGATTTGCAAAATCTGTCACTCAATAAAATTTTGTGTTTTATAAATTTTAGCACATTTTTGAGGTTGGGGTTATAAAGCTCAGTGGAGAGCGCTTGCCTAGCATGTGTGAGGCACTGGGTTCAATCCTCAGCACCACATAAAAATAAATAAGTTAATTAATGTATTATGCCCATCTACAACTAAAAATAAAAAATTTAGTGCATTTTTTCAGAAAAATTATTAAAATATAGTCAATGTTATTTTTATATTTGAATTCAAAGTATTTTATGATTTTTAAAAAAATTTTCTAATATGGTACTATTCATAGATATATCTCAAATAACAACAACCTTTTTGGGTCCTTAGTAATTAAAGAGTGTAACAAGATCCTGAGAACAAAAACTGACAACCTCTAAAATCATAGAGAGAAATCATAGACTTATGTACTTAAAAATATACTGATTGCTGGATAAATCAAAATAACTTACTCATAGGAAAAGATAAAGATGATATTGGGATGAAATGCTAACAGTGTTCTATTTCTTGATCTAGAGTTTAGTTACACAAATATTTTTACTTTATATTTATTTAGTAAGCTTAATATTTGTTTTACGCATCTTTGGTATAAATATTACTTTTCACATTAAAAACACTTTTAAAAAGAATAAGTAGAATATTTCAGTTTCAAAATTTGGATAATAGTAATTTCATACATTTTATATTTGTGTTTTAACATGTTATTTGGGTTCAAATTATCAAGATATATTCTACTCTGGCACATGCTTGTAGCAACTTGGGAGGCTGAGGCAAGTGGATTGCAAGTTCAAAGCCAGCTTCAGCAACTTAGCAGGGCCCTATCTCAAAATAAAAATAAAGAAGTGGAGCTAAAGATGTAACTCAGTGGTAAAGTGCCCCTGGGTTAAATTACCAGTACTCCTCTTTGCCCCACATAAAAAGATATTCTATTTTTATTCTCTAGGTAAATGTGTTGGTTTATCTTTTGTTTAACTCATATTTTATCCATTCTGTAAAAATTGGAATTGAACTCTATTTTATTATAAATAAAAATCATTGTAAGTATTATTCTCCTAGTACTGTGAAAACATAAATTGTCTAATTTGTTTGAATTTTTTATTGAATTTTTTTTTCATTTTATACAGATAGTTGTGCAAGCACTGCAATGTTCCCATTATTCGATTCTTTGGCAGTTGGTGAAAATTACTGATGGTTCTCCTTCCAAAGTAAGTAACAGTTTCTATGGGCAGAAAGGTTATTATTATAATAATCTTGCTTAACTCATGATTAAATAATTTATCAGTTATATAAATTATTATAATCTTCAATAAAAATACAATAATTTATTGTTACCAGTTCTTGCTTTATGAGTATTTATCTTTACCTTTTTAGAAAATATCCAGTCTTCAAGCATTAGAGACACAATTTACATATATGCAAACATAAGCCCACACAACACACAATTAAAATACTTTTAAAAAAATAACTGGTAGATGCAAGAGCTCTATAGGTGACATGCTATAAGGAAGAACAAATAGTGAAAGGTAAGTGTAGCTTTTGATTCTGGCTGTTTGGCAGCTATGAGTTCAAAGCAAATAGCTCTCTTTTAAGTGAAAAACAACTTAAAATGTTAGATACTTTTGTTTGTCTCTTTTGTTTAGTCTATTCATAATTATGCAAAACCAAAAGGAAAATATGCCACAGATTAAGTGTAAGTGGGAATCAAAGAAAATTTTAAAAGTACTGAAGCCTTTATTTTACACTGAGGATCTTTAATACAGAAAATGCACAACATCCTTCCCAGGTAGTATGTCTAGTAGATGGCCACAAATCTCTGACAAAATCAAGAAATCCTAAAGAACTATGGCCAAGAACAAGGGTAAATAGAAATAAATGTATACCAGCTCCATTCATGAGGTGGGGGTTAAGGAAAATATCCTGTATTAATTTTTTATTGACTAAAGGTGTGGAAAGATACATTTCCCTTGAAAGTTTATAACTATGAACTAGTTTTCACTTAGGTTTTACTCTGGATTCTAACTATTTCAGTGGTTAAAAAAAAAGGAAAGATAAAAATAAGAACAAGTTGAGGTTTTTATTTTAAGTGTTCTAAAGTGGTAGTATCCCCAAATACCTAACAGAATCAAATCTAAATCTCTTGTGAAGGAACCCGCCTTAAAGAATTTCTTTAAATAAAATTTTAAGTAAACTCATAGTAAAAACATAACTTAAAAGAAAACAAGATACCATGAATAGAACCATGAAGTGAATCAAGACAAAAAAAATATTTCACACATTGTAATTACCTGATATAAATATCACAATAATTTTTTCAGTGGTTTCATGGAATGAGAGGTTTGATGTTTACATATCATCTTAACAAACGAAAGCTATTTAGCCCTAAAGATAATTGATGTTTGCTATAAAACCACCAGCTTAATCTGGAGCATTGTTTTCTCAGAGAAACAATTTTTTTTCTTTTTCCCTTCCTGATTAATAATTTGAGAATTTATTTGCATTTGCATCTATAAAGTAGATGTTATAATCCCATTTTATAATAAGTCATTTGAATCTCAATCTGATGCTTACTGTTAGTGCTCTTTAAATTATTGTATTAAGCTTTTAATACAACTAGTTCTGGAGGGTTTTGTTATAGATTTTATTTTTAACAAATTTTCTAAGGGCAAATTGGTTGATGCAGCTGATCACAAATTGGTAATATTTGCTAATCGTTAAATTATGTTACATAGGTAGATTTCATTTCATCATTCTTTATGCCTACAGACATTTAGATGGGAAGTTATTTTGATTTCAAATGTCAGAGTTGTAATGCCAGTTAAAGTATATGGAGGAATTAGTAATGATGCACCTGAAACTCTATCCCTTTATTCCCCTTTAATTTTTTCCTGAATTTTAAATGTAATATAATAGATATTAGCATATTTATAAATGTTAACAATACATGAAGTTATTTTGTTGAAAAAAAGGTTAAAATTGAATGAGTCATTTAGCTAGTGAGGAAGCAAGCCAGGTGACCATCATGTGTTTGGTTCCCTAGTCATTAGTACATTTACAGAAACTCATTTAAAATTCTGTAGAAGTCATCTCTATTATTAACTAATAAATTATGCTGATTGGTTTTTGGTATAAATTACAAGGTTTTCATAAAATTTCACTCTTTTGAGCACATGCTTGTTGTAACAAAGAAAGAAAAAAGGGAAAGAGAAACAAAACTACCAAGTTACATCACCTGTGGATTTCCACTTTTAGTTTTGATGTGCTTTGTTTCCATAGTTTTTATTGGCACGTAATAAGATGTGGGGGATTTTTAGTTCTATTTCTTACATGTATTTCTAATCATACTAAAATCATATTTATAATTTTGCGTCTCTTAAATTAACATTTTCTTTAGGTAAGAAAATTATTATACAAAATATTTTAATGTAATATTGTACATACATCAATAATCTACATTATAGTTTATTTTGCCACTCTCCTCTTGAATGGTTTTAAACATTTTTATTAAATAAAGTTAACACCATGATGGGCATTCTGGCTAAAATTTTGTTCTGCATTTTCCTTATCTTATATTCTTAAAAAGTGGAATTGCCATGTCAACAGTTATACGTATGTTGAACATTCTTTATGCATTACTGCCAAATTGCTTTTTAGAGAGTGCTTATAAAATTTATTTTTCTTCTGTATTGTCAGGAATACGATCAATCAGAAGATTATGAATGGTAGTTATATTTGAAGCTTAATTTCAAGATATAGTTTAACTCAACAGTAAAAATTTTATGAAATAAAGTATATGTGTAGACTATTATCAAGAACAGCATTAGACCTTTATTTGAAATGGAATTGAACTGGGTTTTACCAATGGGCATTTCCTCTCCTAATTTCCAGAGTTGAAGCCCTTTGACAGTCACACAGGTCATGTTCAGTATATTTTGCTCCAGTGCCCCCTAGTGCTAGTCCTATAGAAATGGCCTACAGTTTCTTTTCTATAGCAGAAAGAATCTTTCTTCTTTCAGTTCCTCTGGACATATACAAAGACATTTAAAAGGCAAGGTAAACAGAGGGCTAAAGACCCTATCTCTTTGTTTGCCCTAAATATCTAGAATTTATCCTCATTTTTTTTCCTTTTGAGAAAAGCTGTCCTGCTTTCTGTAGTCTTAAAATTATGATATTCTGCCTTACTTTATTCTGCATATTTCTGTTCTGGACTACAGTAGGGAGGGTCTGGGGCGGGCAAACATCCCTGCCTTCTGAATCAGGAACTTATTCCTAAAAGAAGTCAACATTTCCTACATAACTGCAGGTGAAATTATTAGAGGTATAGTAACTACAAAAATTGTTCATCACCATCTTGACTAGAGTTGTACTCCACAAATTCCAATTTTCATCTCCAAACAAACTAAAGAGAAGGAGTAAGGGTGAAGGTGCAACTGGTGGTAGCCAAATCCCTTCAATCTTGGTTTTCTTTCCACAGACATACTTCCCTAGAAATGAGCTCAAATGAATAAAAACCTGTGGGCTGCTTTCTCTCATTCCTTCTCTTCAATGTAGCAGTGAACAATAAAGAAATAGCTCAACTAGGTCCTTGCCCAGAATTTCTATAACAACATAGAGAACATCTCTTCTGTCTGCAGAGTTAACTGACTTGATGTGAAGGGAATGGAGCCAAGGATGACAAATAAAACTATCCCTATAAGAACAAATTTTCACTAGTATATAACCATTTTATTTGACTTCTTTTATTCCAGAATACTTCCCTGCCACCTTCTGTTTCTTCAGAATTCTGTCTTCATTAACTATTCAGTTAGTTTTAAGGCTTTCCTTTTGGTCATTCCATGACTCCAGAGTTGTTCTTTAAAAGAGATGTTTCTGTTAATATATCTCCAAACAAAATTGCTTAATTGATCTAAAAAGGTTAGGGGAGAAAGAACTAGATCTTATTTAGTACCATTTCTTGTTCAGCTCAGAATTTTTTTTTTAAGCTAGAATACAGAAATAACTGACTATTCATAGTAAGTTATAAACTTCAAAATTTTATCCAATTCTAACATTTTAAAATTCTCTACCAGAAATAAATGTATTCATCTTAGAAAGGTAAAAACTTAAAAGTCATTGTTTCAGCATTTTATTAAGTGTGCCATGCTATATTTGCAATCCCCCCTTGGTCTCCAGGTTTCGGAACTTGCTTTCTTTCTGGCAGGGAATCCCCCACTTGAAAGAGGAAGCATAAAGCTTCAGAAGCCTGTCTACCTGGATCCTGTTCTTACCTTCAAAGAGACAGTGACTTTTAAAGTACGATTTACAAATACCCAAACTCCTTAAAATATAGATGAGACCACAACAGGGACACAGGGCAAATGCACTCCTAAGGCCTTTTGTACATAGACATTCCTTAAGTGATTAAAATGTCTATCTAAAAACTGATAATTTAAGGCTTATTATCCTTAAACTTATTTAACCTATCTCATCCCCCTTTTCAAACTAAGGACACCAAAATATGAGTAAGATATTTTCAAGATTTATGGGAACATTCAACTGCCATTTTTTATAAAAGTCTTGTTCCAGACCTGTATCTGGAAATAGAAGTCTTCAGTCATTCCCCTACACCTTCCAGGAACAGTAGACCCTTGAAGGCAGATCAACCCTTGATGAGATCACCACCCCTAATCTTCTCAAGGGAACCAGATTGCCCCCTCAAGCAATAAGGATTTCTCTGGAATCACCTGGCAGAATCAGAACTGAGATTATGATCATCCAGAACCTAGCCCACCATAACTGTAAAGGCTTGTCCTTTTCCTTATTTGAGGAACAGCTGATCTCTGTCTCAGTGTTCTCCTCTTCTTAAGGTTAAACCTCAAACTTAGCCTGTGTGTTTGTACTCTTTGGCCCAATTTCTTCATTTCTATTGTCAGTAGGTTAGAAGTTCCCATCTCTGACATCATACTCTACATAGTAATTATTACAGTATAAGAATGTATTTTAACTGAGCTTATCCAGAAGTGTAAGGCAATATTAAAAAAAGATAAAACATAATAGTTCTCACTTTCTAGTACAGACATTGGAGCTTTTCTCCCCCCAAATTACTGATATCTACCTTCATATTAGGCCATTTATTTGAATAGAAATAAAACAGATGTCTTATCCTCTTTCATTTTCCCTGAGTGATAGACTAATGATTTTTCCTCCTATAGAAGGTTTTATATTTTGGGGAAAAAATTTTCCTAGTGATTTACAATTGCTAGGTTTCCATCAAATGACAATTTATTGCTGATCCATTTATCTATGTTAAGACACTCTCAGTTCTTACCTTTCCAACATTTGTGTGTGTGTGTGTGTTAGAGCAGTGGTGGTCTTTGGAGTTAAAAATCAAGTTTGAATTTGGCTATACTTCTTATCACCTCTGGTAGCCCAAGCCAGGTACTTCACCTGAGTTTCAGTTTCCTAGTATATAAAGTGAGAATGATATTTACAACTGGTTAGGTTTGTTGAGAAGATTACATTGAGAAAAATGTTTCAGTTAACAAAAACTGTTATTTCATTGGCATTAAATCTCAGCCTTGTATCTGGTTTCTCCATCTTCCCTGCCAGAACTAAGAGTTGTAATTGAGTAATTTATTTTCTGAGGCTAGAGTAAGTACCTGTATATATGCAGTAGTGTAGGTTTGTGATATAGCATAGTAGGTTTTGTTCTTCGTCTGAATTTTGGGATAGTTTGGGGATTCAGGTCTCTCTCTCTCTCTGGTCCTAACAATCACTACTTTTCCCCTGTCCCTCTGACTCTTTAGCTTCCTTCACCTTTGTACACTACAGGAAAGAGAAACCAGAAGATGTTTTGGAACTCCAGTAGGCATCTTAAGGGTTCCTGGAACATAAATGGATTAGCCTTTGAGCAATGGCAGGAGTCAGCAGGTGGGGATTCATATTGCCAAGAACAGCAGCAACACTGAAAACTAGGTATTATATTTGGGGTTAAATATCCAGTAGTTTTATTGTGTATCCACAGAAGTTTCTATCCTGTTGGAACAAGTCCTGTGACTCTCCATGAGCTAGGTCCCCACCCTTAATTATTTCTTAGTTTGGAATGAGTCCTTTGACTCTCCCTTTTGTCTTATTCTCTTGTTAACTAACCTGATTTTTTTATTAACATCTATAAAACCCCCTTGGGGAGGCTGAGACAGCAAATCTAATAAGGCTTTCTCAACTGTTTTCAGTTTTGCAACATATGAAATAGTCGGCAACAGGGTTACCGTTAACAACAGCATTTACCATGACCTGGTTAATGGCCGTGTTAGGTGAATATATCCAGGTCATCATAAAATGCCTCTTGCATATGAAGGATATTGGCTACTATGCCTGTAATGTTCTATTTGCATTTATTGGTGGAGTTGAACAGTTCCCCTTCTCAGAGTAAAACAGTAATAGTGACTTCTGTCTAGTTCACCAGGCTGACTTCACTTGGGAGTAAGGTTCTATGTCTAGACCAACTATAGTCATCTGTGATTGTTGCTGAGTACGTTATTGGTCCTGCATCAATCCAGATATGACTTTGTCTCCATAGCATTTAAAATCAAAGATACCGGTCCTAAATTAGCTATTCTCAAAATTCTTTTTAGTAGTCTCCTCAGGAAGTGGATGGTACTGATATAGAGTGAAACAGTCCCTTTACAGTATAACCCATGGTCTCTGTAATTTCTTAGTTTTGCCCTCGCCTAATGTTGACTACCTTTTTTGTAACCAATGGCCTTTGAGGTATTTTTATTGTCCTTGCATAATTTTTCTCTTGATGGGTAGATTTGAAGCTGATAGTCTGAGCCTTATTTCATACAGACTTAATTAGCATCTAAGCTTGGTTCATCCTCAAGGCCTGAGCCTGCACTTTTACTTTAATTTTAGCTATTACAGATAACAGTAACTAAAGGATTGCATTTAACATGGCTGCTTCTTATTTTGCATTTCCTTACATGTCTAATGTTCCTACTCCTTGAAATTTAGGTCTACAACATCTCTAAATTTCACTGGTAACTTTACCAAGCATAGAGCACCACAAGTTTTATACCATAGATGACTAGTAGTCCCTGGATCAAAGGTTCCTCATTATCCACTCTTATGTATTTTCTTACATGTAACCATGAGTCAGGGCTGTTCTAGCAAATCTCATCACTGCCACCAAATATAAGAATATTAAGGGAAAAAAAGGAAACTCATTGTCTTCCCATATTCTCACAGCAGAGAATACTTGTATGACCTAAGAAGTGTGAGGATTTCTCCCTACCAGAAACCAATCAATCAGTTCAACAGTGGATACCAGCTGAGTGTTGTTTGATTCAGTTCTGACATTACAGTATTGGATCCCACAGTTTAAGGTTTCAGTCCCACAAGACCGCCTTCTCTATTTCAGTGCCAGTTGCAGTCTCAAGTTGTTTTACCTTCTGACTGACCTGCTATAAATAAGGATTCCCACGGTACCCTTCTTGGGTTAAGTTAATTTGCTAGAATGGCTCACAAAACGTAGAGAAATAGTACTTAAATTAGAAAGGATACCCATGAACACCAGATGAAGAAAGGCATATGGGAAAATGTATAGAGCTTCCATGCTTTCTCTAGGTGCACCATCCTCCAGAAAACTCCACATATTCAGCTATTTGGAAGCTCCCAGAAACCAGTGCTTTGTGGGGTTTTTTGTTGTTGTTGTTTGTTTTTTACTTGTAGTTGGACACAATACCTTTATTTTATTTATTTATTTTTATGTGGTGCTGAGGATCAAACTCAGCATTCACGCGTGCTAGGTGAGTGCTCTACCACTGAGCCACAACCCTAGCCCCACTACTTTGTGGATTTTTGTGGAACTTCATTACATAGCCTTGCTTGATTGCATCACTGGTTATTGGTGACCAACTCAACATCACTTCCTGGATGGAGAAGGAGCAGGGCTAACCCTTTAACTGTGATTTGGTTTTTCTGGTGACCAGCCCCTATACTGAAACTGCCTAGGTGATACCAGCCATCAGTCAACTCATTAGCACATGAAAGAGCACTTTAGAAAGTCCCAGGATTTTAGGAGTTGAATGCTAGGAAACAGACAAAAGACCAACTATACCAACTATGTATTTCACAACATCATACAGCCCTCCCATTTAGATATTTGCTCTACCATTTAGAATATGAGTGCCCTGGATTTCAGTTATTTGTCTATAAAATGGAAATGTTTTCATTTATTTCACAGAGTGATTGTGAAATTTATACTTATGAACATGGAACATAGTACTTGATACACAATACGCTCTCAACAAAATATTGTATCTTCTCTTAAATGACCTATTAAAAATCATTGTCCATTCTGTTTAGAATGTGATTCCAATGCACAAAATTTTAACACTCCCATTATAAAAATCCTCCTTTGGTAGTTCCTTATTTTTATCAGGATAATATCCAAATGATTTAACATGACATTCAAAATGGCCTTTCATTTAAGTGGAAATGGGTTCTATTTTTCTCTTTTGCTTTCTTGTCACTCCTGTTTATACCTGAGCTACAATTAACTTCCTCAAAAGTATCTCCAAACTTTTGAACATTTGGGACCCTATCTGGAATACCTTTTTAAATAATCTCTGTCCCCTGGATCCAGCTTCATATTAGTTCTTTGTTCTCCTTTTATGACTACTTTTGACTCTGAGTTAGCTTTTCTAGCATAGGGCTCATGCTCTCTCCCACCATAGCACTCTGCACTCCATTATAGTTGCCTGTTATTTTATCTGTTTTCCTCAATGCATTGTGAATGTTTGAAATTAAAGTTCAAGGAATGTTGAGATGTGGTTACTGAATATTAATCCACAGGTACATTAAAGGTCTTCAAGACATTTTCCTTTTACTACTATGTACAAGATGAGCTTATTTCTTCCTGTAAATATGTGCACTGTAGCTGGGCATGGTGGCACATGCCTGTAATCCCAGTGGCTCAGGAGGCTTAGGTATGAGCATCACGAGTTTAAAGCCATCCTCAGCAAAAGTGAGGCTCTAAGCAACTCTGTGAGACCCTGTCTCTAAATAAAATACAAAATAGGGCTGGGGATATGGCTCAGTGGTTGAGTGGCCCTGAGTTCAATCCCTAGTATCCCCCCCGAATAAATAAATATGTGCACTCTATTAGTAATAGGATATATGTATAACTTTCAAAGTATTATTATTTAGGTTGTGAAGGTACCAAAATAGTGCTGTCATCTCTACAAAATAGAAGAGCCTAAAGAATTTTAATTTAATAGAGTACCTTATTAAAATGATTTTTACATGGGCCTTTGCTCAGATAATTACTTTCTATTGTTATTTTAAATGCCAGTATAATGCTGAATTCTTTGCACATGTCATTCATTTGTCAAGAAAATATGAGCTCTGGTATCAGTCCTGGTTTCAATGCCCTTTGCTAATAATGACTGATTTTTTAGGATCTGTTTTGTTGTTGTTATTGAGACAGTCTCTCAATATTATTGCCCAGACTGCTCTGCAACTTGTGGGCTCAAAGAGATCCTCCCACCTTAGCCTACTGAGTGCTGGGGCTGCAGGTGCATATGAATGTGCTAGTAATTAACTTATGTAATAGTAAACCCTCAAATCAGTGCTTGACATGTTGTAGATGCTTGATAGAGTTTAGATCTCCTTTCAGGAAAATGATTATAGCTCAGTAGCAGAATGTGTGTTTAAGCAGAATGTGTTTAAGCATGCTCAGGTTCAGTCCCAGTATGAAAAAAGAGAAAGTAAATTTCCCTTTAGACTTTTTCAGTGTTGTTTCAGGTGAGATATTATCTGGCCATCTAGTTAAATTCCATTTACACATCCACTCTTTGAAGGTTTATCTTTCTTCCACAAACATTTGCAGTACACTGTGAATATAGGAGAAGTTAGGTACTGGTGTTTTGCTACTTTTCTCAGTATGCTGTGATCTTACTACTATTTAATATGTGTTGTAGAAGTAACTAATGGTTTTAATATCCTAAATAACCATATTTGTAAAGGAAACTTCTGAGAGCAATCACACTGAGCAGTCCATTGCTAAATAGAAATGCATGTTCCAGATTCTTAGCTTCACTGCCCTTTCCATTAGGTCAAAAGCTAGAAAATAACTATACTAATTGATTTTCAGTGATAAATTTGGTCTTGTAAATTTCCTTCACAATAAAGCAATTTGGCTATTTTTCTATTATTTCTTTTGGCAATTTTCTAGGATATTAATTCATGCTTGCATCTTTGAATGTGTCTTGCAGGAGGATCTGTTGGTATTGAGGAAAACAGTGAAATCCTTTTTGGCTGTTTGCCAGCAGTGCCTATCTAATGTTAATACTCCAGTGAAGGAACAGGTAAGAAATTACCAGTTATGAGCTCTCAGTAAAAATAACCCAAATGTATTAATAAATAGTAAGAAAGTAATTTTTTTGTGGCCATTCTTAGCATACTTTTCTCTCCCTAACATTCATGGGACCTCTAGGACCAAGAGTATTGATGTCTGAATGTTTTAAGTTATAAAGCAAGCTAATAAATTTGTCATGTTTTGTTGTTTTGTTTTGTTGTGGGCTTTTTTGTTTTTCAGCTAACAAGCTTATTATATAAATAAGTTCTATGCTTGTACTTTGACAAGTATATTCTCCATCAACTTGAAGACCAAGTTCAAATTGAGAAATCTTGACTCCTAAGCATTCTCTACCAGAATGTTGGAAGTCTGGGGAGCAGAGCTAGAACTTACCCTTTTGTCATTTTTGCCTCCTCTTGCATATACATTTGAATACTTCAAACCATATGTCCAAACTCTGTCTGTACCACCCCTCCAAATAGCTACCCCTTGACCACTCTGTGCCCTAAGAATACACATACTGGAGGTGTAATAGGCCTAGGGAAGAGGCCTTTGAAGGCTTTCACAATTAAGATCAAGTTTCTTAGAGCAAGAAATTCCCAAGTCTCTGTATGTGGACAGTCAGGGTGCCAGTGGGGATATCTCTGGTTTAACAGACTCCTTACCCCTTGGACAAGGTTACAACCCAAAAGGTTCAAAGTGGAGCCCAGGGAAGTACTGTTTCCATTAACTGGTTTTGTAAAATATTTCTTTAACTCACTCTTCTACTAGAGAATACTTTTATATAAAATAGATTGTACCTTTTACACACTTTCTTATTTTGTCATTGGGCTAGAATAAAAGTCTTGTCAGGTTAAAGGTTTCAATGTTATTCATCCTTTGCTATTCCTTCATACAAATAGATTGTCACAACTTTTATTCTTTATTGAGTTATTAACATTTAACTTAAAATGGAAACAAAGATCCCTAAACCTTACTCTGTAGATGTTCAGAATCCCACCAGTGCTATATAGAAGTACCCAGCTCTGGCCATTTAAACCAAATATTCATTGTTTCTATATCAGACCTGTTCAATGATATTCTGAATGACCTGTGTAAAAAATGTAAAAATCCCCTGGATTCTCTTTAAGCTTCCCTCTTTACAAATGGCTCTTCTTAAATATCTTAATGTATTTCATTGTTGTGCAATCAGAGCATAAACTAGCATCATTCTTGCTAGAGCCAGACAATTGGATAGGCAGCCATCACCCCAATAAGTGCCAAAATTGTGGTTTTTCTCTTAGAAATCAACTTTTATGGGATGAGTTTCAGTGAATTGTTCAGAAATGTCACAGCCCTCAATAATCCCACAACAAAGTGTTTTGATTTTTAAACTAATGATGTTTATTTCGTCCCATCCATTCAAATAATGCACATTTGCTAAGTTAATACTTAGTCTTTCGGTAAAAGTGATAAGTTCCCTTATAATTCAATTTGTTGAGAGGTTTTTAAATACCAGTTTTATATTAATGGTCTAACCATTAATTTTTAAACATGGTTTCTCTTAAAATTTCACATCTGTCATTTGTGATGCCACTTATATGTTTACAGAGTTGATTTTAACTTATTTTTTTATAGTTCAGGTGAAAATCTCTTGTTCCACATTTTTGAGTTAACACAGCCAAGTAAAATAAATAGATTGTATTGCAGGAGGATCTTAAATGCGACCAGTGTTTAATGAGAGAGGGTAATGAGATAAGAAAATTAAAACTAAAGAGAGTTTATTATGTTAAGGTTTTGCTGTTGAACTGTTAATATTTAGTGTGTTTTCATTCACATTGGCATGTAGTCATATTCATGCACTATTTTGCTAATGAATTTCCTTTTCATTCTAGGCTTTCATGTTACTTTGTGATCTTCTGATGATTTTTAGCCACCAGTTAATGACAGGTGGCAGAGAGGGCCTTCAGCCTTTGGTATTTAATCCAGATACTGGACTCCAGTCAGAACTCCTTAGTTTCGTGATGGATCATGTTTTCATTGACCAGGATGAGGAGAACCAGAGCATGGGTATTTATAGCTATCACCTTGTTGATATTTATTTTATTTTATAAATCCCAAAAGACAGAAGTGAAAAATTCAAATCCAAGAGTTACTAAGTTTTCTCTCCCTAAAAAATGCTAATAGTATTATATTCATATATTTCAGAAACCAGCAAGAACAAAAATATGGATAATGATGGCTTTCTCCTTTAAAAGTACCTTAGAGTTCTTTCCCCATTCTTATATAAGCTTCCTCATTCTTTTTCAAACAGCCATATAGTATTTCTTTCCTATATAAAATATATGTGTATGTGTGTGTGTGTGTGTTGTAGATGTACACAGTACATTCATTTATTTATGTACTTATTTTTATGTGGTGCTGAAGATTGAACCCAGTGCCTCACACATTATAGGCAAGCATTCTACCACTGAGCCACAATCCCAGCCCCATATAGTATTTCTTTGTGTAGATACAGGGTAATTTACATAATCTAGCTCACATTAACTGACATATAGTTTGCAGTCTTCAGCTATAATGAATAATTCTTTTACATTTGCCATTTCCCACATGTACAAATGTATATACAATCTAGAGGTTGTTTCTCATTTACTGCGTCCAAGTTTACAGTTTTGTTTTTTAATATTTTTTTAGTTATACATGGACACAATATCTTTATTTTGTTTGTTTATTTTTATGTGGTACTAAGGATCGAACCCAGTACCTCACATGTGTGAGGTAAGTGCTATGGCACTGAGCCACACCCCAGCCCCCCAAGTTTACAGTTTTTTAAAGGAAAGCATCCAGGTTCTTTTCTATTCCTGAGTGGCTGTCATATATTATCACTTGAATAAAATATAGCTCAAAGAAATTAAATGGTGAAAGATAATCATCAAACTTCACTAGTCAAAATTGTGCTGAGCCTGTAAAATAATCGCTTAGCAAAATCAGACTAAATTTAATGCTTAATTGTAAATAAATATTTTTTAAAATAGATTATTTGTGAAATAGATGATTTAAGCTCTCTAAAAAAATTTAAGAGGCATATTTGATCCACACATCTATTTGGTGCTATTAGATATTCTTTATAGGACTAAGGGTATAGTTAAGTGGTATAACACTTGCCTAGTGTGCAGAAGGCCCTAGGTTGGATCCATAGCATGACTCAAAAAAAAAGAAGAAAAAATCTTGTTCTTAAGAGAACATTTTAGAAATACTGCAGTGTGGAACTGAGTATGCTTATTTACACTCAATCTCAAGAGATCTTAACTGCTATTTTAAGCAAAACGATTTCCAGTTTCTCAAAGCACTGGTGCCTCAGAACTTATCAGGACTTACTAGTAAAAAGAAAGAGACTGAGAGTAAATTATTTTATCAATAGATACATATAAACAAAAGAAAGAAGACTTATCCCAAATACAGAGCCTGAAATAAATGTTGTCATCTGGAGCCTTGTAGGAAAACTTTTTCTAGGATTAGAAATACATAACACAATGGATTATATATTTAAAAAAAATTAAATGAGAAACACTACTTATTTAGAAAGTTTTTAATGGAGTATTTTAACATGGTTTGCAAAATAGATTTTATTTTTCAACTCATAATATAACCATGTGGACAAGCACTGAAAATTAACTGCTCCATATATTTCCTTTACCCCTCTATATATTTTTCTAAAATAAAACTTTTCTGGGGCTCGTGTTGTGGCTCAGTGGCAGAGCACTCACCTAGCACATGTGAGGCACTGTGTTTGATCCTCAGCACCACATATAAATAATAAAACAAAGGTGTTATCCATATACAACTAAAAAATATATAGAGAGAAAAACAGCTTTTTTGCCTGTCTCATAACTTTTTTTTCTTGTGGGAATGTATTAGCATATAAGAAATATTGAGATTAGAAAAAACATTGTAAGATAAAACAAGTTGACAGTGTTGTTGTGACAAAAGTATGAAACAATCTATGTATGATTTGCTGTCTTTGTTTTGTTTGTTTGTTTGTTTTTATTTTTGTTTTGGTACCTGTGTTTGAACTCTGGGTCAGGGCACTCAACCACTAAGCCATATCCCCAGCCCTATTATACGTAGGGTCTCACTGAGTTGTTTAGCACCTCACTGTTGCTGATGCTGGCTTTGAACTTGCTATCCACCTGCGTCAGCCTGTCAAGCTGCTGGGATTACAGGCATGCTTTTACCCCAATCCCTACCTCCTAGCTGATTTGATTATCTTAATCATTACTATGATAATCTCCTAAAAGATAGGAATCTTTTTGCCTACCAAGTATTTGATAAGCATGTAATAAATATCACTCTAAAATAATTAATCAGTATAACTATTTTTGTTCTGTGTAAAACTGAATTGTGCCTGTTTGTGAAGTATTGTAAAGCTAGTTTTCAAATATGCAGATTTTCTACATTGTTTTATTGGATCAAGAGCCAGATTTATAACCAATTTATTTTCTGTGGTTAGAGGGTGATGAAGAAGATGAAGCTAATAAAATTGAGGCCTTACATAAAAGAAGGAATCTACTTGCTGCCTTCAGCAAACTTATCATTTATGATATTGTTGACATGCATGCAGCTGCAGACATCTTTAAACACTACATGAAGGTACAGTTTAATATTCTTATTTTTCTCCTAAATAGCAGAGAAATTTGCAATTATAATGAATGGATGGTGATGAGAAGCTGAAATTGACAGCTTTGAACCGTGTACTGTGGATAATTTTCTAATAATGTTATCATTTTATATAAACTCTTTATGAATCTGCACCAAAGTATCAGTCTGCACTCCCTGGAGTTCCTAGCATTTACATGAAAAACACTCAACTTTCTAGCTGCTTGCTTTTCCATAAGCTTCTTTTTGTTCCTGACCCTCTGAAAAAAAACAGATCTCAGAATTCTTCTAACAGGCATGGATAAAAGGGAATGCTTCTTAGTTTTTATGTGTTTGCCTTCCCAGGTCAAAGAGAATGTTCTGTTTTGCCATATTCAGAATATTGTGTGCTGTTTGATCCAATTGTACCTTTATCTATGTTTGGGTATGGTCCAGTTCCAGTTGTGATATATGGGTTGAACATCTGTGATCCTAACTGAAATCTGAAATTTTTGGAGCACCACACAAAAAATTTAGGTTTTGGAGCATTTCACATTTCAGATTCTCCAGTGTAGGCATACTCCACTGGTAAGGTCTGCGCTTCTGTTTTTTTACTTTATCATTGATTTCTAATTTTATTCATTATGGTCTGATAGAATGCAGGTACTACCTCTATTTTTTGGTATTTGCTAAGTCTTGGCTTTGTGGCATGAGATATGGTCTGTTTTAGAGAAGGATCCGAGTGCTGCTGAGAAAAAAGTGTATTCGCTTATTGATGGATGAAATATTCTATATATGTCTGTTAAGTCTAAAATATTGCTTACATTATAGAGTTCTATAGTTTCTTTGTTTAGTTTTGTTTGGAAGGTCTATCCAGAGGTGAAAAGGTATGTTAAAGTCACCCAGTATTATTATGTTGTGGTCTGATTCTTGAAATTGAGAAGGGTTTGTTTGATATACTGGGTGCTCCATTGTTTGGGCATAGATGTTTACAATTTTTATATCTTCTTGATGTAAGATTCCCTTAAGCAGTATGAAATGACCTTCTTTATCCCTTCTGGCTAACTTTGGTTTGAAGTCTACTTTATCTTATATGAGGATGGAAACTCCTGCTTGTTCTTGTGTTCCATGTGAGTGGTATTTTTTTTCCCATCCTTTCATCTTCAGTCTGTGGATGTCTTTTCCTATGAGATGAGTTTAAGCCATTTGTGTTCAGGGTTATTATTGAAATATGGGTTGTAGTCCCAGTCATTTTGATTTATTTTTAGTTTTTAACTTGACTTGGTTTCTCCTTTGATTAGCTTTTCCTCTCTTTGTTGATTTTCATTGTTGTTTTTCACTTCCTCATGGAATATTTTGCTGAGAATGTTCTATAGTATAGGCTTTCTCTAAATTACTTTTAACTTTTGTTTATCATGGAAAATTTTTATTTCATCATCAAATCTGAAGCTTAATTTTGGTGGATATAATATTCTTGGTTGGCATCCATTTTCTTTCAGAGATTGGTATATGTTGCTCCATCCTAGCTTTGAGGGTTTGGGTTAAGAAACCTGCTGAGATCCAAATTGGTTTTCCCCTATATGTAATCTGAAACTTTTCTCTTGCAACTTTTAAAATTCTATCTGTATTCTGTATGCTACACATTTTCATTATAATGTACCTTGGTGTTGATCTGTTGTAATTTTGTACATGTGGTGTCCTGTAAGCCTCTTGTATTTGATTTTCCAGTTCATTTGGGAGATTTTCTGATATGATTTCATTGAAGAGATTATACATTCCTTTGAGTTTATATCTCTGTGCCTTCTTGTATTCAATTGTTCTTAGATTTTGTCTTTTCATGTTATCCCATAATTCTTGGAGGTTTTGTTCATGGTTTCTTTCCATTTTCACTCTGTGGGCAGCTTTATTTTAAAGACAATGTATTTTGTCATCATTGCCTGAGTTTCTGTCTTCTAAGCGATCTAGTCTGTTGGTGATGCTTTCAATTGAATTTTTTTTTTAATTATACATGGACACAATATCTTTATTTTGTTTATTTATTTATTTTTTAATGTGCTGCTGAGGATCGAAGCCAGGGTCTCTCACGTACAAGGCAAGCGCTCTACCACTGAGCCACAACCCCAGCCCTCTATTGAATTTCCTTCATTTCAAGGATTTCTGGGGTTTTGTTTTTTTGTTTGTTTGGTTTTGTTTTTATTTTGTTTTTTCCAGAATCTCTCTTTCTTGAAGTAATCTTTTTCTGAACTCCTCTGACATTTTAGCTACTGTGCTATCAGTGGATTCTATTATTGTAGCATCTTGGTTTGTTTGAGGTACTTTCTTCCCTTGTTTTTTCCTATTGTCCATGTGTCTTCCCCTCTTGCAAGCAGATCCAGGATATTACGGTTTTTACCCTATAATATTGTACTGTCCCTGTATGTTACCAGTACATTGCCTTTAAGGGACAGATCAATATTTACAACATTGATACAAACAATATATAGTCTTAAACCAAATAACTCCTATTTGGACAATTACAGTTTTGTCACAATAAGCAATGTGTTTATTGATGTGTTCAGTTCATATCTATAGTATAAATAGTAGGCTTGCATACGGGTTTACAGTTTAATAGTGGACAAAGAGAGCAGCAGGTGGAATGGGGTTTGTGAGGTAGGAGATGAAAATGTAGAGGTATTAGATCATAGGAAGAATGAATGAGGAATCAAGAAGTAGACTAGCAGGACTACCTCTGGTGTGACAAACCTGCAGGGATCTTGGTGGCAGTCTTCCATCTTGTCTCTAGATGGAGGTGAGCATGTCCCTAGATTGTAGTAGCAGGAGCCTCAAACCTGTAAGTATATTGATATTAGGCTTCTAAGCCCTATCCAGTATCCTAAAATGGAAGCACCCCCAATTAAAGATAGTGGTAGCAGCCGCATAGGTAACCTATGATGGTGATGGAGGTGTTCTAGGATGAAGGCGATTACTTTCAGAGATGGGACTGAGAAGCAGGCCATGTGGTGGCATTGGGCAGCCTGTTTGGATAGGCAGTGCTGTGGTGGGCTGCTGCCTCCAGGCCCTGTCTGTTGTCCTAAGGTAGAGGCTAACAGATGGGGTGTGGGCTATGTAGGTGGCTGCAGTGTCCCAACATGGAAGTGAGCCAGGAGAGCCACACATTGGTAAAAGGCGCCACAGCGCAGTCGCCCTCCTCCTCCTCTTCTGCAGGGCAGGACAGGGTCACTCTGCATTTCCAGGTATTTTAAGGGGAAAGATTATAGCAGTTTTCATATGACTTTATTCCTCTGAAAAATCTATCTTTCAGCACCTTTCCTATTTTTTCTCCATTCCTTAAATAACTCAATGTTTCTATAATCTCTGCAAATTTCCTTAGGACATGATTTGTGCAATCTAGAAAACTAGTTTGTTTGTAATGACTTGATGCTTTCATTGGTTCTTCACTAAACCTGGCTTTCAGTATCATTTTGACAGTTATTCTACCATTTTTAGGTACTTTTTTTCTTATTAGAAAATTAGAGAATCATTTAATATGTTGAGTTTTGGTTTTAGTTTTGCCTTGTCATTTCTTAATAGTTCTGCATCAGTTCCAAATAATAATAATAACTTTATTCAAAATTTTTATCAGCTCTAGCACTTTTTTCACATCTCAGCTCATTGTAGGCTCTGACCTTTTTATGAGTAGTCTGATAGATTTTTGCTATTCTGATATGTGGCTCTGTGGCTTTCTGTACATGATCTGTTTAAAACTAAACTTAGGAAAGATCTATGTGCTAAGTTACTCTGGTGACCTAAAATAATAAATGAAACAATAAATCTGTTACTCTAATCTGTCCTCCCATTTAGGCTGATCTCCAGAAATAAGCAATTTTAACTGTTTTGATTTTAGTTCTTCAATTTATATCCACCTTTTAGATGGTGTTCAGTTCTCTTCTGAAGTCTGAGAGGTTTTGCTCTCCTATATCACCTCCTCTCCTCCTCGAATTCCTGGCCTTTTTAGTTTTTATTATTTTTACCTCATAATTAGGTATCAAATGTACATTGCTTTAATTTAGAAAAATATCATTTAACTTTCACTATGTTTAAGATGAAGAAATGAAATCCTTTTTGTAGTCACTTTTTCTTTCTTTTACCATCACCATCCTTCATCTCATGAAATTTCAAAAATTTGGGGGCATGGGTTGTGGCTCAGCAGGGGAGCGCTCGCCCCATACTTGTGGGACCCTGGGTTCGGTCCTCAGCACCACATAAAAATAAGTGAAATGAGGGTAATGTGTCCAACTACAACTAAAAAATAAATATTTTAAATTTTTTTTTGCAAAACTTTTAAAGCTGTGTTTCCTTTTGTTTCCTCATAGTATTACAATGACTATGGTGATATTATTAAGGAAACATTGAGCAAAACCAGGCAGATTGATAAAATTCAATGTGCCAAGACCCTCATTCTCAGTTTGCAGCAGGTGAGTAATTTGGAGGGGAGGGGGAGACAAAGAATAGATGCAACTTCTGTGTGCTTAGTATGTGCTAGGTATTTTACCTGATTTAAAGTAACTCATTAATGTATTACTGTGGTTACTTTCTGATACAGACATGGATTGCATGTCCTCTTTTGAAAGATAATCCTCCAGTTCTCATTTCAAAACATGAAATCCTGAGGTGATCTACCCTTAGGCCAAATGAAGAGTCAAATTGGAAACTTTTAAAAGCAATAATTTAAAAATAAGAAGTAAAGGTATTTAATGATGAAGGGACACCAGCAATATCCAAATAAGAAAATATATTGCATAAATAAATTTTTTAATATATAAATGTCTAGTAAACCAAAATAGAGAGTTTGGAGAGTTCAGAAATATATGCATGTACATTTCTACATTTGTGTAATTAATTTGTGATAAAGGTCTCATTTTCAATCAGTGGGGAAAGGATTAGGACTCTTCAGTTCACAGTGATGGGTTAGTTGAGTATGTTTTTGGAAAAATAGCTACTTCTGGGCCCACCTAAGGTGTACCAAAATAACCACTAGGTGGATTATATATCAAGGTTAAAAATTAATCAGTTTTAAGGAAATAAAGGAATATTTTAAAAATCTTTTTCTAAGAAAACCAAAAGCAAAAAAAAAAAAAGTGATCTATATAAACTTAAATAGGTTTGTACATCAGTCAACGCTTAGTTTAAAAAATAAATGACATTTTGGGGAGAAATATTTTCATATATAACAAATCCTACAAATCAATGAAAACGATAAAGTAAGCAAGAGTTTTGGAAAAGGCACTTTGCAGAGAAAAAAACTTAATCAATAAACATGAGATGAGGCATAATTTTGTTAGTAATTAATGAAACAAATTAAAGAGATATTTACCATCATTGAACAGATTATCATTAATTGAAATGATTGATAAAGGATATCCCCAAATTTTTAGGATCACCAAACTTTATAAAGGATGTAAAAGTGAAGGTCCCTTTAGACTAAAGAAATTTTCTTAAAAGAAATTTTGGAGTATATTTCAAAATTAAAGATATATATTCCCAGGGCTGGGGTTGTGGCTCAGTGGTAGAGCACTTGCCTAGCATGTTTGAGGCACTGGGTTCAATTCTCAGCACCACATCTAAAAATAAAATTAAAGGTCCATTGACAACTAAAAATTATTAAAAGAAAAAAATTTAAAAAAAAAATATTCCCTTTAAACTAGTAATTTTCCTTCTACATATATAAATAAATAACATCTTGTGCACCAAGATGTATATATGTAAAAGACTTTTTACTATAGCAATGTGTTAGTAGTAAAAAACTGGAAATAGTATAAAATTCATCATTAGAGGAGAAGTTAAAATATGAAACTCTGAAATAGTTTATAAAATTTTTTAAAAATGTTACCTAGGTTGACAAGTTTCTGGAATCAAGCGATCCTCTAGCTCAGCTTCCAGAGCAGCTGAGACTGCAGGCATGCACCACTATTCCTGGCTGTTCAAAAATTTTATGGCAAAATATGAAATGAAAAATACAAAGCTATAGGACAAATAAGTAGTGTGGGATAGCATTTATTTAAAAATAAAAATTTTATATGTACTTGTAATATTTTATATGTACTTGTAATATGTCTAAGATGATGTAGGAAATGTTCGATTTTTAACACCATTTACCTTTGGTAAGAATGGTTTTGGGGCCAGGCACCATAACACACACCTACACATAACACACGGCTCTGGAGGTTAAAACAGGAGGATAGGCAAGTTCAAAAACGAGGTGCTAAGCAACTCAGTGAGGCCCTGTCTCTAAATAAAATACAAAATAGGGGTGGGGATGTATCTCAGTAGCCAAGTGCCCCTGAGTTCAATCATCTGTATCCCCCCAAAAAAGGAATGATATTTGGGTAGGCTAGGGTTCTGGCTCAGTGGTAGAGCGCTTGCCTGGCATGTGTGAGGCACTGGGTTCTAAACAACTAAAAGTATATATATTACTTTGCATTAAAAAAAAAAAAGAATGGTATTTGGTGGAAAAGAGAAAGGAGAACTTTTACATAGATATTCATTGAATTTCTTTACAATAAAATGTATTTGAATTCACCTTAAATTTTAAAGTTTAAGGCTATTATATACAGCTGTCAATAAAAGGCTTTTTAAAGCTTAAAGATTTATAAACAGCTATTTGTGCATAATTTGAAAATCTCCGGAAGAACCATTCCTTCTAGTAATGGCATAGTAAATAAGTAATTCAGGCCAGTTCATTGCTAAAGAACACTTAAACAGGGAACAACATAGTTGAACACAGGAGTTATTTCAATAAGTGTGAAGTTAAAGTGAGTATAGTGATGGTTACTAGAGGCTGGAAATGGGGAAAACAAAGTGAAGGAGACAAATAAAAGAAAATGTTCAGTAGTAAAGAAAACAAATGTAAATAAGACTTTAGAACCTGTGCCACAAAAATAAATCAGACAAGCATTGGTAGCTGGCACAGGAAATGGAGTCAAGAAGTTAGTGGTATTTTTAAAGATGTTTGCATCTAATAGAAAAGGAATAGTTAATGATGCAAGAGAAAGAGAAAGCAGTAAGTAAGTAGCAAACCCTTGAGTAGGTGAAGACTTTATTTTTCATCTGTATTCAGTGCATAAGGAGGGAGTAGCTTTAGATAAAAGGCTGGATAGTTCACACATATTTCAGGAAGGAAGATAGATTTGCACATACAATTAAGTTTCTAGATTTGATAGTAGAATGATGATTGTTTTTATATTATTACTCTGGGGTATTTATTGTTATTTTGTGATATATATGTAACTTATAAAACCTCTCCACTCAGTTTAAGAACTTTTAGGTATATTTTGTGGCTGAGTGAGAAAAATCATAGCCCCATATATCCAAATATATGTGGATGTTTACATAATGTTATTTTACGTAATGTTCTTATAATAAATGGAAAAAACAGAGTTCCAAACCCTGTATTTCATATATTGACATATCTGTGAAAAGACTATATATAGTTATTTGTAAATATGTACTATTTTTCTGTAAATATATTATTACCTTTTCCCATTCCAAAATGTATTCTTTAAAAATTTGGCATTAAAAAGAAATAAATTCCTCTCTGCATTTAATAATACCAGCAGCATGAAAGTGAACTCAAAAAATTACTAATACAAAATGACCAAGTAAGGGAACATAGTGGCTGTAGCTCAGTGCAAGGAGGGAAACATTTATTTTATCTTACACCTTTTATATATTTTTAAACTATACTACCTATTCTAAAAATAAATAAAATCTAAAATATTTCTTAGCTGTAAGTTTTTCCCTTTTTTTTTTCCCTCTTTCTTTCTACCAGTTGTTTAATGAACTTGTTCAAGAACAAGGTCCCAACCTAGATAGGACTTCTGCCCATGTCAGTGGCATTAAAGAATTGGCACGTCGATTTGCCCTTACATTTGGACTGGACCAGATCAAGACACGAGAAGCAGTTGCCACACTTCACAAGTGAGTAACATAAGCAAACAATGTTTTATAGAATCTAGTTTATTGGAATTTAACAAAAATAACTGTTTTGACCCATTTTTAAAGCAATAAATTACAGATTTTTCAAATTATAAGAACTATAGCTATTAATCTAATTTAGAGATTGTTAAGTAGGAGGTTTTTTGTTTGTTTGTTTGTTTTTTTGTGGTTGTAGATGGACAGAATGTCTTCATTTTATTTATTTTTATGTGGTACTGAGCTATAGCCCCAACCCAAGTAGGAGGGCATTTTAATTTTATTTTTGTTTTATTTATTTATTTATTTGCAAGTATAAATTATTTATTGCTAGTTAGGATCAGAAAACCCAGACAGTGTTGGTGAGATGGGCAGGATCTTCAGGGGTCTATCCTGGCTCCTCCTTTGTGGAGGAGCAAAGAACCTGCAGATAACACACCCAGTGGAAGGCAAGAGCCAAGGGGCATTCTGAAGAAGAAGGGCATTTTTAATTTGGAAAAAAAAAATTATCATGTTGGGATGTAGCTCAGTGGTTGAGCACTTGCCTGATATATGTAAGGCACTAGGTTCAATCTCCACCTCAAAAAAGAAAAAATTTATATGAACTGCACATTTTCTTTATCTTATAAAATGGAAAGTTCATTAACTTTCTTATCTGGTCTATCAGTGAGAAAATTTGGAAAACAAGTTTAAAAGAGACTATGCAGTACTGATTTGGTCAATCTCATTTCACAACTATGAAAACTGAATACAGAAAACCTCAAGCCTGAATTCACACAGCTGATTGATACTCTAAAGTTGAATACAAAAGCAAAATACATTATGAAAATTCGCATTGTTTTGCCATTTGAATTTATCAGATATTACTTCTTCAGTGATGATTTCACTCCCTTCCCAAATGTTTTTGTAATTTTAGCACATTAAGAGAACTACATGAACTATCTAGAACTATAAGATACTAAGGGTATTTTTGTGTTTTATTTTGTTTTAACTTCAGGGATGGCATAGAGTTTGCCTTTAAATACCAAAATCAGAAAGGACAAGAATATCCACCTCCTAATCTGGCTTTTCTTGAAGTACTAAGTGAATTTTCTTCTAAACTTCTTCGACAGGACAAAAAGACTGTGTAAGTTGCACATTCCAAAGGAAGTGTTTTTTTATAATGACACCATTGAAATTTCAAATGTTTCTTTCTTAAAAAGTGTTTAATGAGATAGACAAAATAACTGCTGATTTAAGGAACTTTGTTTTCTTTCAAGCTTTCATATTGTTATTCTCTTACTACTCACTTTTAGTAACTTAGAATGTATAAGATGAAATTAAACAGGTATTGAATCTTGCAATTCAAAGATATATGAACACTGAGCCATTGTATAACCTTTTCTTTAACATTAATTTTATTGTAGTTTCTATTTTTTTTATAATTGATAGAAGTCTAAAAAAATATGTAGCTTTTAAAAGAAATTTTCAAATTTTTTTCATTTTTTTTTAGTTATATATGACAGTAGAATGTATTTTGACATATCAAACATACATGGAGTATAACTTTCCATTTTTGTGATTGTACATGATGTAGAGTTAGACTGTTTGTGTATTCATATATGAACATAGAAAAGTTATGTCTGATTCATTGTACTGTCTTTCCCATTCCCATCCTCATTCCCTTCCCTACTCCTCCCTGCCGGCCCCCAACCCACTTGTTGTGAGTCAGTATCCACATGTCAGAGAGAACATTCGGCCGTTGGTTTTGAGGGATTGGCTTATTTCACCTAGCATGATAGTCTCCACTTCCATCCATTTACTGGCAAATGCCATAATTTCATTCTTCTTTATCTCTAAGAAATATTCCATTGTGTAAATATGCCACATTTTCCTTATCCATTCATCTGTTGAAGGGCACCTAGGTTGGTACCATGACTTAGCTATTGTGAATTGAGCTTCTATAAACATTGATGTGATGACATCACTATAGTATGCTGATTTTAAGTCCTTTGGGTATATGCCAAGGAGTGGGATAGCTGGATCTAATGGTGGTTCCATTCCACGTTTTCTGAGGACTCCATACTGCTTTCCAGAAGGGTTGCACCAGTCCTACCAGCAATGTATGAGTGTACCTTTTTCCCACATCCTCACCAGCCTTTATTATTACTTATATTCTTGTTAATTGCCATTCTGACTGGAGTGAGATGAAATCTCAGTGTAGTTTTAATTTGCATTTATCTAATTGCTGGTGATGTTGAACATTTTTTCATATATTTATTGACCAGTCATAATTATTATTTTGTGAAGTGTCTGTTCATTCATTTTAATAGTTCCAAGCAGAGGTTTTTTATGTATTAGATCATGCAAACAGTGACAATTAGATAACTTCTTTTTCACCTTGTGTGCTCTTTCTTTTTCTTGCATGATTGCTCTGGCTAGGACTCCCGTACTGTGTTTAATACAAGTGATGAAAATAGGCATTCTAGTCTTTTGTTCCAGATCTAAGAGAGAACATGGAGCTAATGATATAAATCAGTGGTAGAGTACTTATGTAGCATATGCAGGGTCCTGGGTTCAATCCCCAGCGCTACCAATAAAAAGAAAGCCTTCAATTTTTCACCATTCAGAACCATATTAGCTGTAGGTTTGTCATATATTATTTTTATTATATTTTGAGGTAATTTCCTCTGTAACCTAATTTATTTAGAATTATTATCATAAAAGGATATTGAATTTGATCAAATGCCTTGATCATATGGTTTTTGTCCTTCTCTGTTGATGTTTGTATTATATTACACTGAGCTACATCCCCAGTCCTTTTTGAGACAGGATCTCACTAAGTTGCCCAGGTTGGCCTTGAACTTGAGATCCTCCTGCCTCAACCTCTGAGTCCCTGGGAGTACAGGCATGTACCATTGCACTTGGCCCCATTTCTTTTCTTACCTTTATGATCATATTATGTTGCTACCATTTCAAAATAGCTTGTTACAGTCAATACATGTTTCTTGTAAGCCGTATGTTAACCACAAAGCAAAAATCTATAGTAGATAAACAAATCATGAGCAAGAAACCAAAACACTATTATAGTAAATCATTTAACCCCAAAGACTTTGAGACAGTGAGAAAGAAAAGAACTATTATAAAACTAGAAAACAAGATATAAAGTGGCCATAGTAAGGCTTAACATATCAATAATTACCTTGAATATAAACTGACTGAATTCTCTAACAGACATAGAATGACTGAATGGATTAAAAAATGCAGCTATACACTACTGACTAGAAACTCACTTCACTAAAGATGTGTATAGACTGAAAACTTTGAAAAAAAAATAATATTTTCCATGAAATCTTTCCCAAAAGAAAGCAGGAATAGCTGAGCATGGTGGTGCACACCTATAATCCCAGCAGCTTGGGAGGCAAGAGAATTACAAGTTTAAAGCCAGCCTCAGCTGAAGTGAGGCACTAAGCAACTCAGGGAGACCCCTGGGTTGAATTCCTAGTAACCAAAAAAGGCAAAAGAAACAGAACTATGGATGTAACTCAAGTGATTCAGTGCTTGCCTATCATGAGCAAGGCCCTCATTAGAACTCCAGCACTGCAAAAAATAAAAAGTGATATTATTTTTAAAACTATTATTTAAAACTCTACCCTTGTATTCCATTTCTTCAACATTTAGAATGTCTTATGTCTTATTTTTTATCTTTCTGTATTGCCTCTCTTAACATAATGATGTGTTTATTATTTTTAATTGATTTGTCTTTTAGTTTTTATATTGAAGTTATGAATGGTTTATATAATGTTTACAGTATTACAGCATTCTAATTTTGTATAGTTACTCTTACCTGTGAGTTTTATACCTTCCAGGATTTTCTTCTTATTAATATCTCTTTTCTTTCAGATTCAGTAACTAGTGGAGATTTAATCTCTCAGCTTTTATTTGTTCAGGAATGTCTTTTATCTCTTTTATGTTCCTAAGGGATACTATTGTTGGGTACAGATGCAGTTTTTTACCTTTTAGTCCTGTGACAATAACTTGTTCCTCTTTCCTGGCCTTTATAGTTATTTCTGAGAAGTCAGCTGTCAGGAGAATTGGGACACCCTTTTATGTTTTTTTTCCCCCCTCTTCTTGCTGCTTTGAGAATCTTCTCCTTATCTTTCACCTTTAAGAACTTGATTATAATATATCTTGGGGTAAACTTGGTTGGGTTAAATATAACTGGGAACCTCTGTCCTTCCTATTCTTGTGTATTTGTATTCTTTTCTAGGTTTGGAAGTTTTCTGTTATTATTTCTTGAAGTAAGTTTTGTACCCCCTTTGACATTTCAAGTCATTAAATCCCAGTATCCCAAATATTTGCTCTTCTAATACTATCCCAAGCTCATGTATGCTTCCTTCATTCCTCATTTTTTGTTGTTTTCTCCTCCACTTATTTTTAAGTAACCCATTTTTAAGCTCTTCTTTCTTGTTTGATCTGTTCTGCTATTGATGACTTCTATCGTGTTTTTAATTTCACTTAGTGTCAGCTCAAGGCTTTCTATTTGATTTTAATTGCTTTCATCTGTTTCTCTCTCAGAATATTGAATTATTTTTCTGTATTCTTAAAGCTCAGTTTCCTTGAAACAGTTGTTTTAAATTATCCATCCAAGAGTTCACCCAAACAGATAACTATATGGTCAGTTCATGTTGCTTTATTTTCACCATAAGATATGGTCACAGTTTCATGAAAGTTCTTGATGCTGATTGGTATGCAGTGTCATCTTTAAAAGTACAGGCATTTATTCCAGTCTGTAGTCTTGCTTCTACCACCACCACCACCCCCAAGAAATTCTCAATTTACAGCTTATTTTGTCTGAGTCTATAGTCACTTCTGCTGTTTTAGCCCTAGACAGGAAGCATCCTTTGGTCAGGTTTGATAGGAGTCTGCTCTTGGTGTATTGTTGCTGTTTTAGCAATAATTACCATAGAGAGACCAGCCCCAGGCTTCTGTGACACATGTAAGACCACCAGTGCCACAATGCTGTGTCATACCCTGAATCTCAAAGCCACAGGAAGCTCCACAGTCTTTTGGATTTCTGTTTTCATTCATCTGAAAGTATCTTTTTATTTTACTTATTTTTTTAACCTATTGGTTATTCAGTTATTCGGGAGTATTTTAATTATCACACATTTGTGACCTTTTCATTTTTATTGATTTTTTTTTGTACTGGGGAGTGAGCCCAGAGGTAATTTTACCACTGAGCTACATCATCCTTAGCCCCATTCTTTGGTGGTGAGGGTTGGGGGTGGGGGGCGGTGCAGGGTGTGACTAAGTTTCTTAGGGCCTCAGAAATTTGTGAATTTCTAAATTTCCCTTCTGTTATTGATTTCTAATTTCATTCTGTTGTCACAGATCATGTATGTATAATTTTAATCCTTTTGAATTTATTGAGACTTGATTTTATGGAACATATGATCTAACCTGGAAAATGTTTCATGTATACTTGAGAAGATCATATTTTTCTGGTTTTGGGGTAGAATTTTGTTCTGTAGGTGTCTGTGGGTGGCTTATAGTTTTGATTGTGGTGTTTTAAGTCTTCAATTTCCTTGTTAATATTTTCCTAGTTCTATGTTTTGTTGTTGTTTGTTTGTACTTGAGATTGAACTCAAAAGTGCTTTACCACTTAACCACATCCCCACTCACTAAGTTGTTGAAATTGGTTTCAAACTTGGAATCCTCTTGTCTCAGCCTCCTGAATCGCTGGGATTACAGGTGTGTACCATTTGCACCCATATGAAAAGTAGGATATTGAAGTCTATTATTGAATTGACTCCTCATCTCTTCCGTTCTGTCAGTTTTTCCTTCATGTATTTTGGGGCTCTGTTAGGTATATAGAGATTTTTAATTGTTATATATCTTTCTGATCAATTGATTGATATTTTAAAGTGTCCTATTCCATGTTTAGTAATTTTTATCTTGCCTCTATTTTGTCTGATATTAGTATTACCCCTCCAGCTCTATTTTTGTTTCTATTTACATAATATGTCTTTTTTTCCATCATTTTACTTTCTTTTTGTCCTTAAATCTAAAGTGTGTTTCATACAGACAATATAAGATTGGGTTACGCCTTTTTTTTTAATCCATCTGATAATTTATGGTATATTTTTTGTTTCCTATATATCTTCCGGGATTTTTGTTCTTTCTCCTTTACTGCCTTTTTATATTGAGGATGTTTACTTGTGTGACATGATCTTTGTGTTTTTCAGTTTATTAGTGACTTTCTGAGGCATATTATTAAAATTTACTTAAGGCTGGGTGCTGGGTGCCGTGGTACACACCTATAATCCTAGCTTCTGGGGGGCCCGGTGGGAGGGGGGATAATGCAGGAGGAGCACAAGTTCTAAGCCAGCCTCAGCAAAAGCGAGGTGCTAAGCAACTCAGTGAAACCTTGTCTCTAAATAAAATACATAATAGGGCTGGTAATGTGGCTCAGTGGTCAAGTGCCCCTGAGTTCAATCCCTGGTCCCTTAAAAAAAATTACTTCAGATTTACTGTATCTTAATTCTGAAGGAATATAGAAACTTACACATAACCCCATTTCCTTCTCTTTTTGTGTGTGTGCTATTGTTATAATTATTAGTTGATATAATCTTACGTCTTTTTAAGAAGATGAGAAAAGAAAGTAAAAATATATTTGCAGGTTGTTACATTAACCCATTTACCATTTTTGATTCTTTTAATTTCTTCCTGTGGGATTTTAATGGCCATCTACTGTCATTCCCTACTGTAATGTAACTTTTCTCCCACCTACTTTTTTTGTGCTTATTATCAAATATATTACATTTCTGTTTTTGGCCCCAATAATACAGTAATACTATATATACTATATTATATTTACAGATCAGTAAAGAAAGGAAGTAAATGTGCATTGTATTGTCTTTTATCACTACCTTCATAAGTACCTTTACTCATTTTCTTTGTTTTTTCATATACATTCAAATTATCCTCTGGTATCATTGCTTTCAGCTTGAAAAACTTCCTTTAATATTTCTTCTTACTAAGGCAAGTTTGCTAGCAGAAAAAATCTCTCAGCTTTTGTTCATTTGGGACTTACTTTATTTTAAATTTTGCTTGACATAGATCCTTGTTGAGGGCTGGGGATGTAACTCAGGGATAGAACACTTGCCTAACACGCATGAGCTCCTGGGTTCCATCCCTGGCACTAAAAAAAAAAAAAAAAAAAAAATGTGTTTGATAAGTTTTTCACTTTCAGCAATTTGTTATCCCACTGCCTTCTGGCCTCCATTGTGCCTAATGAGAAGTCATCACTTAGTTTTATTGGATTTTCTTCATAAGTAGTGAGTTACTTTTCTCTTACTGCTTCAAGATTTCCTCTTGATTTTTAACTTTCAGAAAGCATTTTTCCTATGATAATTCTTGGTTTGGATTTCTTTGCATTAATCCTGTTTCAGTCTATTGTGCTTTGTAGATTTTTAAAGTAATATTTTTTCTTAGACTTGGGAAATGTTTAGCCATTATTTTTTATTTCTTTATTACATTGGGAGTGCATTTCATGGTATCTCACATTTCTCTCAGGCTCTAGTTCATTTTCCTTTATTCTTTTTTCTTTCTCCTTTAGATTGCTTAATCTCTTAATATATCCTCAAGTTGGGTTGGGTTGGGTTGGTTTGGTTT
The DNA here is from genome assembly GCF_045843805.1 of Urocitellus parryii. NCBI lineage: Eukaryota > Metazoa > Chordata > Mammalia > Rodentia > Sciuridae > Urocitellus > Urocitellus parryii. Next base: position 100,579,094 of record NC_135532.1, on the reverse strand, counting down.
GGTTTGGTTTGGTTTGGGGCAGGGTTGTCTGTTCATATCTACTCTTGAGCCCCTGTAATTTATTTTCATTTTCATTTTTGCGCTTTTCAACTTCAGAATTTCCAAAGGGCAGCTGGAGGTGTGGTTCAAAAATAGAGTTCTTGCTTAGCATGCACAAAGCCCTTGGTTCTATCCCCTGTACCAAAAAGGAAAGGAATTTCCATTTGGCTCTGTCATTATCTTTTCTTTTTATACATATTCTCTATTTGATCATCATACTTTTAATTCTTTAGATGTGTTTCTTTTTTTATCTCTTTGAATGTATTTGCAATAATTACTTTGAAATCATTGTGGGCTATGGACCTAGTGCTTGCTTTCCCCCATCCTTTCTGTACATCACATTTTCCTGTTGTTAAAGCATATCATGGGCTAAGGATATAGCTCAGTTGGTAGAGTGCTTGCCTTGCATGCACAAGGCCCTGGGTTCCATCCCCAGCACCACAAATTTTATATATATTTTTCCCCCTGAAAACTGGACATTTTAGAAAATACATTGCAATTACATTATGAAGTAATTATTTACTTCTGACATTGATTGCCTACCTTCCTAGTGGCTTATTTTTTGTTGTTGTTGTTTGTTTGTTTTTTGCTTGGTCATTTGTTTAGTTACTTGGATGAACAAATTTTGTAATATCTGTTTCCTCTGTAATGTGCAGCCTCTGATGTACCTGTTCAGATCCTTTTTCCTTTGTTTTTAACATTTGACCTAGCTACCCAACAGTCACCCCTGGATCAGGTTGTATTTTAGCTCCCTGAGCCAGTTAGAATTTTACCCTTTATGGATAGATGTATGTGTGGCTTGAAGGCTACTGTCATAACTCAGGTTGGTTACATTTTTACTCCTTGTTTTAAGCCAGGGACTAGCAGCTTTGAAGATCCCTCTCTCTCTGATGGCTCCTGAGAGTGGCAGCCAAATTATGTACAGTTTTCAGAGGACCAGGAGAGCACATGATTTTATTTTTAAGCCTTGTTTCCTAGAAGTTGCCCCTAGGTCAGAATAGCTCATTGTTCATCTGTGTTTTCAGAGGCTATGTTTAAGCCCCTTTTGCTGCAATAATTGAATATTGATAGATCTGTGTGTGGCTTGGAGAATGCTTTCAAGTCCGTCCCATTCCCTACCCTATTTGCCCTTATGTTGGTGCAGCTTAGCATATGTACATAACTTTGCCAGTACCAGGATTTTTATTTTTTTTAACCTTTTCCAAATCTGTTTAATGAATAAACTCACAAAATTTGAAGCCTCTAAACAGTACCTTCTTACTTCAAGCACAGCATTTATATAAGCAGAACAATAACAAAAAGTTATCCTTCTTTCATGTAAGAATAAATGTATATAATGCCTAATTATTCCAGCATCCTGTTAGTAGCCACCAAGAATTGGTAGTGAAGCATTTTCCCATTCTGAGATGGGAGGGAGGGGGAAAAAAGCATGCCAGAACACTATAAGCACAGTGGAGGACCTGGTAGGCTAAACTCAAATGAATCAATTAGAACTCTTAAAATGAAGAATCATTTTGTTTGGTGGATGGGGTGAAGAGTTGAAGCTGCTCCTTTTCTAAAAATAATAAGAATATATATAACATGATGTTTTGATATATGTATATGTTGGGAAATGATTATTACAGTCAAGCTAATTAACATCCAACTGTCATCCAAGAAATCACTGTCATCCCAGAAGAGCTCTTCTTGGCTCTCTTTTCCTGGTTCTCTTCTGGAGTCTTAGCTGTCATTTGTTGCTAATAATATCAAAGACCTACTGGCACCATCTTGCCTTTCATCAAGATCTCATTGTTTACAACAAGGCCCTTACTAAAGGAATTTTCTAAATAATGTCAGCCCTGACTAGACAGCTACAGAGATTCTTCCTTATAGTCTGCCCATCCCCTGGGCAGAAATTTTAACAATCCACTGAAAGGAGGAAGGAAGGATGGGGTAGGGTGGAAATAGCTTCTCCCAGAATAGTTACTATCAGAAGCTTTTCTCTTAAAGCAGGGGGAGGCTGGGTAACCATTGGTTCTCAGCTTGCCCCTTCAGTTAGAGTTGAGATATTTAGGGCCCTAGTACTCTCAGCCTGCTTGTGCTTGGAGTTCCTACTCCACAAGTTGAGGCCAGGAGCGTCACTCATTCCAGCTGCTACTCAGAATAAAGCTGCAACACAGGACCAGAAGGTGTTGCAAAAGGCAAGTAGTATGTTCCTCCCTTGCAGGGTAGCCCTAGGCTGAAAGCTAGAAAGGGGGAGCTCTGCTCTTCTTAGCCACCTGCCTGGAGTAGAGTTTCTACAACTTAGAACTGTAGTGGCAGAGAGGGAACAAGAGAAGAAAACAAATTGTGGTTCAGATGCTTATAAACTCTTGTTGTTCTTACCAAGACTTTATAATAGGTTTTCTTGAATAATTTTTTTCTTTATTTGCTGTATGTCCTATGGATGATTTGTAAAAACTTTTTTGTTTTTTATAATTTTTACCTGTTAAAAGTTGTTTTCCTAGGGAGAGTGCATTCTGATTTCCTCACTCCACCATTCCAAAAATTCTGCCCTGATCTGAACACCTTAAATAGAAAACTCACTATCTTTTTGAGGTAACTTCTAATTTTTTTTTTTTTTGACCATTGGTGTTTAAAAGAAGAAACATAGAAAAGACAAACATGCACATATACATACATGTACCCTTCCTGATTTAAATACACCCTTCTCTGATTCAAAAGCATTCTAGAAATATGTGAAGTAAAACCTTAATTCTCAGTCCTCTTCTTCCACAGGTGACCACCGCTAATGTCTGTCCTTAGGGTTCTTTAGAGCCTTCAGAAAAAGAACCTCAGATTAAAAAATTAAATAAGTGATACAGTAACTGCTCACATGGAAATCATTGCTACATTTCATTTGTGTTTCTAGTCATTCATACCTAGAGAAATTCCTTACTGAGCAGATGATGGAAAGGAGAGAAGATGTATGGCTTCCACTCATCTCCTATAGAAATTCGTTAGTCACTGGAGGTGAAGATGATAGGATGTCTGTGAACAGTGGAAGTAGCAGCAGTAAAACCTCCTCAGTAAGGAATAAGAAAGGACGACCCCCACTTCACAAAAAACGAGTAGAAGGTAAGTCTGAATTTTCATATGAGACGAATGATTTGCCTGGCTTAGATAAATAGGAAGTAATCTGTTGAAGTAAGGTAGTGTTAGGAACATGATGTCCTTGTATATTTGATACTCACTGAGTGATACAGGTAAAAAGGTTAGAATAGACAAAGGGGGACAGAAAAAGGTCAAGGAACTTGAAAAAGCATCTTGAAAAAGCATGGAGTATGGGCTGGGGTTGTGGCTCAGTGGTAAAGCACATGCCTGGCATATGTGAGGCGCGGGGTTCAATCCTCAGCACCACATAAAAATAAATAAATAAATAAAAGGTATTGTGTCCATCTACAACTTAAAAAAAAAATTTAAACATGGAGTAGAGAGGAAGATACACACAGAGGAAAAGGGGAAACATTTATGAAAGTATAAGACTGATCCCTAAAATATATGCCTTTAATACATTAAAATTTTATATACAAAGGTCAATGGCAGGACTGGGGTTGTAGCTCAGTAGCAGAACATTTGCCTCGCATGTGTAAAGCACTCAGCATCACATAAAAATATGTCCATCTACCACTAAAATATTTTTAAAAAATCAGTCCTGTTGTATCAAAATTCATTTTAATAATGGAGGGCTACTGGTAATTTGAGGGTAGACCTCTGCAACAAATTGAATATGCCAGAATAGTGTTCCAGTTCTGTCGTTGGTTGGTTAATTTATTTTTGTAGCATAAGACATTGATGGTTAAATTTTATAACCCTCTTGCACTGTGGGGAACAGGGAGTTGAACTGTCATAAAAATCTGATGAATGGTAGGTATTCCCATATATATCCAAAAAGAATGAAAATTGCTGTATTAAAACAAAACATTTCTCTTAAAACTTCCTGAAAGATGCCTCAAAGTGAACATGCTTATTGTCTCAAATGATCTTCCCCTTCTCGATGCTTCTTTAAAAATAATTAATATATTAATAAATTGTCTCTAAACCAAGAGAGAAGGACAGTGTTTTAAGTCCTGTTTTCCTTTATGCAGCTTGCTATTTGACTCCCATTACCTCGCTTCTGCAGCCTAAAAAGTGATTTACCAAAGGTTTTTCTAAAATCCATAACTAAATTTGAATTTAAATCTAATGTGTCTTTTATTCTTAGGGAGAATGTATTGACTATTAATGAAGAACACAAACTCTAAAATCAGAGTTCCATATTTCAAACATGACTTTCTCATTTAGCAGCTGTGTTAAATTTGGGAGGATATTACTTAAGCTCTCTAAACTTCAATAATGAAAGATGGTCAGAATACCTATCCTGTCAGATACTATGAATTTATAATGAGATACTCCAAATCGAGAATGTAGTACACACAGTACTGAGCATAATGCTTGGCCTATAGGTAGCATTCAATAAATGTTGGCTGCATTATCAGAATGTTATCATGATCGTGTAAGTAATGCCTCTTATCAGTGCATTAGGTAGCATCTTTATTTCAAAGAGAATAAAAGAATTAATGTTAAAATTTAGTAGTCTTAACAAAGTTTCAGATTTCTTTTTAAGTTTTAGCTTTGCGAATTAGTCTTTTTAAAAAGTCCAAAGAATAAAAATATAAAATTCTATCTTTGGATTGTAGGATACTGGAATTTTCTCTACAGAATGACCCCAGTCATTTCCCTTTGAAAATACTTCTACAGCAGTCTTATCAGGCTGCCCATATTGATATATGGGGTTTTTTTCCTTATTCACAGATTTTCTTAGATATAATATTCATAGTAGCTAACATTCACCAAATCTTTGCTATATGTTTTATGTGCATTATATCATATAATTGTTTATAGCTTTTTAAAATATTTTTATTAGCTATTGATGGACCTTTATTTATTTATTGGTTATATGTGGTGCTGAGAATCGAATCCATTGCCTCACACATGCTAGGCAAGCGCTCTACCACTGAGCCACAACTTCAGCCCCATAATGTTTATAAATGTTTTATAAATCAGCTGAGTTTAAAACTTGTCCAGATTTTACACAGAAGAAACTAAGGCTGAAAGAATTTAAATAATAAGTAATCTACAAAATGGAATAGTTAGTATTATTACCTTTAAGACTATGGGAAGAATGTATAGACCAAATAACCTAATTTGCTAATTATTCAATTGAAAAAAATTTTTGCTGTGTGAATTTGAAACGTACAGAATGACTAAAATAGTTTGCATGCCTAGAGCTTTCAGGCAGCAGTTTCATCTGTTTGAGATCAAGATAAGAATGCATTACAGAGGAATCTTTAAAGGATTACAAGTGAATTCTTCCTGAAGTTATTGAATAAGTCTTTATCAAGCACCTTCCTAAGAAGTGAGCTAAGTGCTACAGATTAAGGATTAAGAATTAATAAAACAGCTCTTGGTGCAGATGGGGAGACAGAAAAGAGAAACAGGCAGTTTGAGTTCATCATGATCAGTGCTTTGATGAGCTAAACACAGCAGGCTCTGGCAATATGCAGGGAGTAACCAAATTTTTAATGAATCAGGAAAGATTTTCTGGAAAAGATGACATGAAATAGAGAACTGACATTTATATTTTAATAAACTAAATGATATCAATTTTTTGACCATTACTTGTACTGTGGCAGAGAATAATAATTTTGAGTTATATGTTGAATGAAAAGCAGTATGAATAAAACATGATTAAACACATTTTTGTTGATTGATTCAATAGTGAATTTCAGGTCAGTAAAATGGCCTTAACCAGACAATGAGTGGATATTTTCAAGGGCAGAAAAGCCAATCCAGAATGTTCACATGTCTGAGAAAATACCAAATATCTGAGAAACACTGAGAGAGATGAAATGCTTGGTGGCAGATGAGGAACCTAACACATACACATCTCTCAGACTTATTAGGGAGAGAAAAAACAAAGTGATTAATATTATACTTTGTGACTTTGTGATTATAATTCTTCCAAATATTTTTTTTTTCTTTTAAGTACTAGGAGTGAACCCAGGACACTTCCACTGAGCTATACCTCTGGCCCTTTTTTATTTTTATTTCTTTATTTTGAGACAGGATCTAGCCAAGCTAGTTGCCCAGTCCTGAATTTGCCATCCTTCTACCTCAGCTTTCCAAGTAGCTGGGACTACTGACATGTGCCACTGTGCACAGCTTTTTAGAACTCATTTTTTAAAGTCTTCTCACATTAAAATAATGTAAACTTTTTATAGGTAGAACCATTATGATTAGTGCCTTATTTTAGTTTATTAATGTCTTGGTTTAGTTATGCAAATAATGACTTAGATCTTTGTAAACCATCTTCAGAAGCAGGAAAAAATAGTTCCTGGCCCCTTTGAAGAAACTCAAATCTAATTACAGAGAGAGCATGTGCATATGACTGATGACCTGCTAATGTATAATTGAGTCCTAAGTAAGCAAAAATTATTATATTCCCTCTAGAAGTTAAATGAGAATGGTTAAATGGGGGCTGGGTGGTGGGATGATCACGAGAAGGCTTCCTTAGAGGGCTCGGAAGCATAAAATAGCCTCTTCCTGTGTCCACATATATATTCTGGCAAAACAAGTTATTTTGGGTAATACGTCCATTTGTGTACAACTTGCTGATTTCCCTTTAAAGGACAGCCAGTCTTTAAGTGCTGCTACCTAGGTCCCCTGTGAGGCTCAGGAAATACATCCTTTGTTGCTTGAGGAGAGAATAGCTAGAGAGGGCCCTGACTGACCCCACTCCTAACTACTAACCCCTTATAAGGCGAATGAATCCTCAGAGATTAACTTGAGAGACATGATAATGTGGTAATAGCTAATATGTGATGATTACATATATTACTCATTTAATCCTTACAACTCTGAAGCTAGTTAAACTTTAGAAGATCAGTAACTTAATGCAAAGACAAGCGAGACTTGGAACTGGGATTCAGACTAGGGTCTTCAAGTTTCTTGTAACTTCCACCAGATATCACTCCCATCTGTGACATTCTGGTATGCTAACTGAAATTTTACAGATGAAAGTCTGGATAACACATGGCTCAACAGGACTGACACCATGATTCAGACTCCTGGCCCCCTACCAGCCCCACAGCTCACTTCCACCGTGTTGCGAGAGAATAGCCGGCCCATGGGAGAACAGATTCAAGAACCTGAGACTGAGCATGGTTCTGAACCAGACTTTTTACACAAGTAAGTACTGAGAACTCATTTTCTTGCCATAAAACTTTAAAACTGTTAAAGTAAGAAAAATTTTATCACATTGCTGATCAGATCTTTCAAAAATGAAGTTACAAATAAAGAAGATATATAGGACTGGGGATGGAGCTCAGTGGTACATTGCTTGACCAGCATTCCCTGGGTTCCATCTCCAGTACTGACCCAAAATTCAAGATTTATGAAAAGGCTATAAGCAGTGTTATGGATATCTCTTCCTCAATATTTAAAGACCTTTACTGATAATAGTGGAACAAGTTTTATATCATGTTATTTAAGTAGCCTCAGTTTTCTTAACTTTCAAGATATAATGATAGTTTCATCTCCTATCAACATCACAGGAATATGTAAGAATAAACTAGAAGTATTCTGCTGAAGACAACTTGGGAAGGGAAGCTAGAAACCTTAAATACCAGTTAATATTATTACTAAATTGTATTCTTGTTATGTCTGTACCAGAAAAGTACTATCTCTTTGTGGAGTTCCTGTATATAGACAATGAAATATCTTTTATTCTTTTTTTTTTCTTAATATTTATTTTTTAGTAGTAGTTGGACACAATACCTTTATTTTATTTATGTGGTGCTGAGGATCGAACCCAGGGTCTCTCCCATGCTAGGCGAGCGTGCTACCACTGAGCCATAACCCCAGTCCCTCTTTTATTCTTTAATAAAAACTTTTCTTCTTAAAGTAAGTTCACAAGCCTTTAGATGCATCATATCTCACTAAATGCTAATTTCAGTTGGAATTCACATATTCATTGGCCAGGTCTGTTTTTTTTAGTGACTTCCAAGAAGATAACACTGGTTACTTCCTTGACAAAATAGCCTGTGAAAGCCTCTGCTAGTCTGTCCAATGTCTAAGCAAACAGACTTTTTCATACACTACATTTTTATCATCCATTTAATTAATATTTTTGTCTTGGTTACATTTATATTTTAAACTGTTCATGGATTAAGAATTTTTTAAGATCTTATTGGATAAGTGCTGAGACTAGTTGCCCTCTGAGAACCAACATCATGACTTTTACCCACAGTGGCAATCAGATTGTTTTCTGGTACACAGGGCTCTGAAAAATTATAGAGAAGGCAAGGGTGATGCTATGAGTTTTGCCATAAAAATCTACTAGTTGTTTTTATTTTTCTTTTTTTCTACCTAGTCTTGAGACTAGATCCTCATTTGTATTTATCTGAATATAGTGAGTTATGCTATAAATAACTGGATAAGAGACAACTAACAGTAGATTGAAATGGAAAAGATTAGAAATGTAGTAGGTTACTAAATTTAGTAAGTTACAAAATCTGAAAGGATAGTATCATTTCTGTTCCTTAGAGGCTTGCTGTCCAATAAGGCACACCTGTGAATGGTGCGGTAGCCTGAAACAGGTCTGAGAAGTATTCTTTAGCAGGGATTTGGAGAACAAGGGCGACAGTTTAAAGCATGACCAACTAGCCCCAACCTGCTTCTCTTGGAGACCTCTGAGTGATCTTTTTGGGCAACTTACTGCCCTTTTCACAAAGGCACTGAAATAAATCCAACTGATTCCTCCTATGGGGATTAAGTCAGCCAACCAGGGCTTTCTTAGCATGAGGCTGGTTAGCTAAATCTGCCGACACAAAATGAATAATAGTACCCTTTCTTAGTCCTCAGATGCAGATCTCTTGGTTAGGCCAGCCGAAGTTAGAAGACTTAAATCGGAAGGACAGAACAGGAATGAACTACATGAAAGTGAGAACTGGAGTAAGACATGCTGTGTAAGTGTTACAGTGATTATCTTGAGATCATAACAATTATGTGATGCTAGTCATTCTGGGTGTCTCTAATGTTTAGTCTTAGGAGTTAAAGTTATAATTCTAGATATGCTGTGCAGCACAGAATAGGAATAGAGGGCTCCTAAGCTTCAGGCATTTAAATGCTAGCACTTACCAGCTACATGGACTTGGGCGAGCTCTAAAACACCTGTGCCTCAGGTTCCTCATATGTAAAGTTTGGGGGAAATTGACACAGTTTAATAAATGTTCCATTATTTTTGCATTTACTTATCATGATTTGAAGAGAAATCTGAGTGAATCAAAGGAGTGTGATCCTTAATTATCTTGAAGTTCAGAATCATAATTTATGTACTCTGTCAGAAATAATTAGGAGGTGTGCTTTTCATTGGTTAGAAGAGCCAAAAATCCAAATTTGATGAGTCTAAACAGCTTTCTGACTCTATTTTTTCTTCATCAGTCGGGGTCTGATGGAGGAAGATGCTGAGCCCATCTTTGAAGATGTGATGATGTCATCCCGGAGCCAGTTAGAAGATATGAATGAAGAATTTGAAGACACCATGGTTATTGATCTAGTAAGGAAATTTCTGTTAAACTATAGGAGAGCATTGGGGTAAGAAAATGCTCTGTTCTCTGAATGCTGTGAGGTGAGGAGTGGTAACATTGACCAACAGTGGATGAACTTATGTGTTTTTTAAGCCTGCTTTGAAAGCCATCATATTTTGAATTCTGGGAGTAACAGGGTCTGATTCCTCCCCCAACCCCTTTTCTTGAGAAAGAACTCATCCCAGATCTTTCAACATAGTATATCTGGCATCTTGTACTTTAAATTGGAGTCTGACAATATATACTATACTCCAACATAACAACCAAATGCAGTATATATATCAAACAGTTTTGTATATTATTTATACAAGAAAATTTGAGTATGGACTAGATACAGGTGATACTAAGAAATCATTTTTCAGGAATAGTAATGCATGGTGTTAATGTTTTTAAAAAGTTTCCATTAGTTAAAAATACCATTGAATATAGATAAAATGACATGGGAAAGAAAAAACAGGAGACTCAATGAAACAAGATTGACCAAATGTTTGACAATTGTAGCTAAGTGATCAGTACCTGGAAATTCATCATACTGCTTTCCCAGTATATCAGTTGGATGGGACTGCCATAGCAAATACCACAGACTGACTGGCTTAAACAGCCAGGAATCCAAGATGAAAGTATCAGCAGAGTTGATTGCATTTTATGTTCTTTTTCCTTACGTTATAGATAGCTGCCTTCTCCCTTTGTTTTCATGTGGTCTTTTCTTATAAGGAAACTGGTTACATTTAATTAAGGCTTACTCATATGACCTTATACTTCTTTTTTTTTTTTTTTTTTTTTTTTAATCCTTCTTGGCCTTACAGGGATTGAACCCAAGGCCTCATACATGCAGGGCAAGCACTTCACACTAAGCTATATCCCTAGCCCTTTTTATTTTTGAGATAAGGTCTTGCTAAGTTATGTACACTGGCCTTGAAATTGTGATCTTCGGTGCTGGGGTAGTGGCTCAGCAGTAGGATGCTCGCCTCGCGCGTGCGAGACCCTGGGTTCAATCCTCAGCACCACATAAAAATAAATAAGTGAAATAAAGGTATTGTGTCCAACTACAATAAAAAAAATATTTTTAAAAATATTGTGATCTGCCTGCCCCAGATATAATCGCATTCTAAGGTTCTAGGAATTGTAAATTGCCAGGGGAGGAGGCATAATTCAGTCTATAACATTCTGCTTTGTGTGCTTTGAGGATTCCATAATGAAAAGTTTTTATAAGAAATGTCATTCGAATCTGTAACCTTCCTGTCCTCAGTCCCAGTAGCTTTCAAACTATCTACTTTGGAGAATTCACTGAAATTCATCACCTAGTATTTAATCATTTTTATAATGATTCTGTGACTTAAAAGGGAAGATATGTTTTGTGGGCCCAAAATTAATATCTACATGCTCACTTTTTAAAAATCTGTTGCATAAAACAGCCAATTTCTCATTCTCCTTTAAAAATCAACCCTTGGGGGCTGGGGATGTGGCTCAAGCGGTAGCACGCTCGCCTGGCATGCGTGCGGCCCGGGTTCGATTCTCAGCACCACATACAAACAAAGATGTTGTGTCTGCCGAAAACTAAAAAATAAATATTTAAAAAAAAAAATCAACCCTTGGCCAGGCACAGTGTCATACACCTGTAATCTCAGCGGCTTGGGAGGCGGAGGCAGAAGGATTGAGATTTCAAAGCCAGCCTCAGCAATTTAACAAGGCGCTAAGCAACTCAATGAGACCCTGTCTCTAATAAAATACAAAATAGGGGACTATTTTGTATTTTATTAATGACTCAGTGTCAAGTGCTACTGAGTTTAATCCCCAGTACTCAAGAAAAGAAAACAACCATTGTTGGGCACCGTGGTGCACACCTGTAATTCCAGCAACTTAGACTGAGGCAGGAGGATCTGTAGTTCAAACCCAGTCTAAACAGCTTAGCAAGACTCTGCCCCTAATAAAATATAAAAGGGCTAGGATGTGGCTTGGCGGTTAAGCACCTTGTGTTCAATTCCCAGTACCAAAATAATAATAATAATTGACCCTTAATGTTTCTGTGTAGTTATACCATCAGAAATGTTACCTGATTTTTACATTACATTGTCTTAATGATCTCAAGAAAAATATTAATTTCTCTTTTTAGCCCCCGTCAAGAAATCGAAGAGAGCGAGCTGAGCTGAGGCCAGACTTCTTTGACTCTGCAGCTATCATAGAAGATGATTCAGTAAATATTAAATTAGTACTTTTTATTTATGGTTTCTTAGGTCATGTAGATACATGAAATTAATAATTGTGTTTCTCATTTTCTAGGGATTTGGGATGCCTATGTTCTGAAGTCTGAAGAAAATACAAATCTGGAACTCTATTATTTAGAGCTAGAGGCCTATATACTGTGATAGCTTGTATGGGGAAAAAAACACTTTTGATGTGATCTGATTTGTTTTTTAATCAAATGATTAAGGTCAATCCCTTTTTGCAGTGACAGAGAAGAGGAGCATGTAAACTACCCAAGGAAATGGTGAATGTCACCTCAGAAAGACTGACCCCAAAAAAATCATTTGTGTCCTAATATTGGACGTAGTACAGATTGTGTGTTTTTCTGGAGGGAGGAAGAAATTTTAAATTTTTAAAACAGCTGTCAAGAAACACTGTTATACACCTGTTTTATGAAAACTCAGCATTGAGTAAAAAAAAAAAAAAATATTTTTAACTTTATTTTCCTGTTGTACAATTTAAAAACCGTTTTAACATTTTGCCTTTTTATGTTTTAAAAGCTAACCATTTTTATTAAATCTATGAGTAAGCAGCTCATCCTAATCGCCGAAGAGTGTTTTTGGAGCTCACTGGATTTGGTTGACCTTGTAGAACACAGAAACATGAAGGAACAGAGCATTGACAAGCTAAGATGGAATTCTGACACCGTGCATCTCTGCCAAAAACCACACACCCTCTGTGGATATGGATATGAATTCCCAGATTTTATATACTCTTGAATAAAAAGGTTTATTTTTATTTATAAGTGGGCATAAAATAAATGTCCATGCAGCCATTTTTCCAACAGATGCTGTACTCAGTTCATTTTATATAGAATAGGGAGATTCGAATACAGTGCATTTTCTATTGGTATTTGTTCTGTGCATTTTTAGCAACTTCTACCAGCAAATAAAGTATTCTCAGTAAAACAAAAATGGTTCAAGTTATCAGTTTGCTGTTTTTAACCACTTATTTCATGCCCTGCCAAATTCAAGTTACACAGACTTCCATTTTTTTAATGAAGAATCATGAAGAATCCTTTGCCATTCAAAAGTAATTTTAAGTGTAACATAACTGTGTTTACTTCCCATGCACTTACTATCCTTATGCGCTAATTTTGTGAATTAAGTTTGCCAATTATAGAAGTATGTGCTGCATAGAAGTCTGTGCTTAGAGGGTGAAGTTCCTAAGATTACCTTGAAATACAGCTACATTTCAGTGTTAAATGTGCGTATTGAGAATAATTCTTTTTGGGGAAAAATGTATGACTCTTCAGGACAGTCTTCAATTGTTTAAAATTATAATCTGATTAGACTATTATGACTTGCTGCTGCTGTTTTTTTAAAAAGCCCACTTAGTCTCTTCCTTCTGGTTTTTAATATAAGCCTCAGTATTTCCAAACCAATCCATCCACAGCTGTTTCTGGGCTGGTTTTTAAAGTAGCTGCAAGAGAATCATGAGGCTTTCCCTTTTTACCAAAAATTAACAGCATTTTTAAAAATTCTGTGCACCTCTAATTATATTTTGTGTGGGAAAGCAAAACAGATAATTTTATTCATCCTTTTAAGCAAACAGATTTTTTCTCAACATTTGTACAGTTATTTTAAAAAAAAAAAAAAAAACTTGGTCACCAAAAAATGTTTTATCTGCTAATTCAGCAATTCCTGGGCTCCAGTTAAGGGAGCTAGGGCCTTTCTCCTAGAAATGTGGGCTTCACTGGAAGTAAAGGAGCAGGAATGACTGGCCTATCCAGCCAGCCCTGCCTGTGATTCTGGTCAAGGAGCAAACCAGGAGGGGTCCTGACATATGCACAGACTGATCCTTTGCTTGTAGTCTCTTGTGGAAGACAGATGCTTAAACTTACAGACTACCATGCAACAACAAAAAAGTCTTAATATCTACTCCAATGGGTTTCCAGTTGAGTTTGAAGTCAATCAAATTTTTGTATTTTCAGTGTCTCCTTGATTGGTTTTGCTAGTAATTCTGTAAATTGTACATTTGCAATATGAGGTTTTTTTCCTTTTGTACAATTTGAAACTGATGCTTCACCTTTCCTTTAATAAACTATTCAAAATCAGGTTTGTGGTAGTCATCCTACTGTTCCTACTAGGTAAAGCTTTAAGGAGATTTGTTTCCTCTGTGCTCAAGAGAATTTGCTCTTTCAGGCAATTTGTTTAATGATGATGAGGTTATCCATATTAGGTGTTTTCCCTGGAGAGAGTGAGGAGGCCAAGTCCTCTGTAGTTTGAGGCATGAAAATGAATATGCACTGTCACCTGGGTTCTTGCCCTGCCTGAGCTCACTTATGTTTGCTCCTAGCAGTGGCCCTTTGAAGACCACCTAAATTCTACATGGCTGCAAAAAATGGCTTCTCTCAAGAAATCACAGCCTACATATTTCATAGCCTGGGATGTCCTTTGGGCTGAGCTCATTAAACAGCCTAAGATGCCTATGCAGTAAAGACGAGGACTTGGGAAATAAGCAGGTGAGTTCTCCAGGAAGCCAAGGAGGAAAGGTGAGGAGGATGGGTGTGACTTTCCTTTAGGAAATCTGAGCCTTAGCATGATGGTGACACCCCAGCTCTCGCCTTCACTCACTATCTGTGTGGCCCAAAAGGAACTGGTTTATGTAACTCATGGCAGGGGCAGGGGCAGGGGCAGGTCCAGCAAGATCCTAGCAGTGCCTCTTACCTCTATGACAGCTCATCATACTATCCATTCTCAGTCTAAAGGCAAAATACATGACAGTCCTCTACTCAGTAAGCCCAAGTTGTCTGGTTAAAAAAATTCTTTTTTCTTTTTGCCTTTAATGTGAGAGCATCTGTTGGGAAAGTCACTCCTATACAAAAGCCAATGAGAATACTAACCTACTACCATGCTTAGGGCATTCTTCAGTCCACTTTAAAGAGGCTTCCAAGATCCTGGAGCTTCATGTTTCTTTGGCCAGTTGAATTTCTGAATAGGACAGTCCTAGTCCGGCCCAGGGAATTTCCTGGCTGGTTCCTTTACATCTTCCATCAACATGCCCTTCTTGGCATCCAAATTCCACAACCTGGTAAAACACTTCTTGTACGTACCTCAAAAAAAAAAGCTTAGCCAGACTTGGTGGTGCATACCTGCAATCCCAGCTACCTGGGAGACTGAGGCAGGTGGATCATTGTTTCAAGGTCAGTGTGTACAACTAAGGAAGACCCTGTCTCAAAAAAAAAAAAAAGACGTAGCTCCATGATAAAGTACTCGCCTAGCATGCTTGAACCCTGGGTTCAATTCCCAGTACTGCAAAAATATAATGAAAGTTGAGTGTGATGGTACTTGCTTGTAATCCCAGCTACTTGAGAGGCTGGAGAAGAAGGACTTCAAGATCACAGCCAGCCTGAGCAACTTAGCCCCGTCTCAAAAAAGGGCTGAGGAACTAGCTGGGTAGTAAAGCACCCCTGGGTTCAATCACTGCTACCAAAAAAAAAAAAAAAAAAAAGAGTTTATATGTACTACTATATGGATGGACCACAGCACACAGAACCATAGCCGTCATGACCAAAGCAGGGTCTGAATCCCAAATTGCAGACTCTCAGGAATTGGATTTGCCAAGCAGTTTTAAGCTGCTGGGCCACAATCATTCAGGTTGGTTAGCCATCCAACTTCAATGATTGCTTCTTACAAGGTCTCTAAAATTCTAGTCCACCACCATCCTTTCCCCAGTGGCTCATGGTCTTTCAGATGATTGTGTAGTAGGTGCCAAAGAGAAGTTTATAAAGAACCTCAAATATGCTCTCTGCCAACCTGCAGTTCACTGCCTAGTTAGAAATAAAGACAATAACAGAAATACACAATCAGGTATTTTTAAATACAATCCTGCTATAAGAGGAATCAGCTTTTGAGCTCAAGAGTTCAGGTAATACGAACAGAGAAGTTAGGCCCTTGAACATTAAGCAAACTAGAGTTCTTCATAGCAAGTACTGCAAGGTGGAAGTCACCGGACTGTGGGCTCAGAAATCAAGGCAAGAAAGGGAGGGGCAGACTAGAACCTTTAATGTGGGCTGACAACTTTGGAGAGCAGTGGCGGAGCCGGAGCAGAGAAAGGCAACAAAATGTGGACATGCAGTTAGTATGGTAGCCAAGAACAGAGTTCCAGCTTACAGAGATCCATAAAGACGACTGGAGAGGGTTGGGGTTGTAGCTAAGAAGGTGCGAGGCGCTGGGTTCGATCCTCAGCACCACATAAAATAAATAAAGGAATTGTGTCCAACTACAACTAAAATAAATTTTTAAAAAGACCACTGGAGGGACTTCTGTGAAAGTAATCCCAGCCCAACTAGAAAGGATGGAGGAATGTGGAAAATGGTCTAACAAATACCCCTTGAGCCGGAGATGTACTCAGTGATGGAGCACTTGCCTAGCACGCACCAGGCTCTATGGGTCCAACACCCAGCACCATAAAAACAAACTTTTAAGGACTACTTGGAATGGGGGCAGAGCTCTTTCTATTAGCTTTCAATTAGTGTGGCAAAATATCTGATAAAATCAATTTAAAAGGAGGAAAGTTTCATTTTGGCTCACAGTTTCAGAGGTTTCATCCCATAACTGCTTGTCCTTGTTGCTCTGGGCCTGTGATGGTACAATAAGTCGTGGAGGGTCTGTGTAGCTTCCTGTTCACCTCATGGCAGCCAGGAAGCAAAAAGGAAAGGGCTGGGATCTCAATACTCCCTTCAAGGGCATGTCCCCCATGACCTAACTTCCTCCCCCTAGGCTCTATCACCCCCCAGTAGTGCCACAGGATGGTGAGTAAGCCTTTACACATGGGCCTTTGAGGGACACTTATCCAAACCATAGCACTATTAGAAATAAGGTAAGTGGAGGACACATCGCCACATGTTAAGTTGACTGGGAAATAATGAGTCAATATCCGAGTAGGAATTACAGAACAACAGACCAGCTGGAGCCACAGACCTCAAACAAGGGAAGGTCTCCTACAGTGGGAGAACTCTGGGCTGTCACCACAGGAAAGGCTCACCATGGGACATCATAGATCATCACTTCTGAATGACCCTTAAACAAAATCTCCAATTTTGGTAATAATGACCCTTGATGCTTTATAAACTCAGTAAAATAAAGTCAACAAAGAATTGGGAAATAGTTTCTAAATAGTCTACACAGTACTCAAAACTCATATTGATAAACATGACCACTAATACAAATGACTTAACCATGTGCCTTCAGTTCAAAGACAAAAGAGAATTAGAAAAAGTCTTGAACTTTATTATTGACATAGTTGTAATGATTCTGAAGCTTGCTGGCTACAAAGCACTGAGCAAATGAGCTAAATATATTTAAGACAACAGGAATCCAAGATTAGAATTAAAAGTTTCATTATGAACTCATTGATTTTAAAATATAAATATTCACATATACATACACCTCCTCACACATATACACACTTATTTATATAAATATTTCCCCGCTCCTGCAGGATATGGTAGCACACACTTATAATCCCAGCAGCTCAGGAGGCTGAGGCAGGAGGATCATGAGTTTAAAGCCAGCCTCTGCAACTTAGCAAAACCCTGTCTCTAAATTTAAAAAAAAAAAAAAATGCAGGGGGGTGGGGCTGGGGATATGGCTCAGTGGTTAGGTTCAATCTCTAGTACCTAAAAATAAACATATATTTAATATATATAAGAAGCTAGCTAACTCTGCCTTCTTATGACACTGAAGTATCAGTGTGAATACCTGGTGCCAATTTTAGCCTCTAAATGTTATACCTACTAAAAGAAACCAGGTGCTGGAGAAATTTCTGAGGTTGGGCAAGGAAGATGTAGGATGAGCCTGGAACATTATCCTGTGTCACAAAATAAGGAAATGCTAAAAAGAAAAAAGTTACTAGGACATGAGGGGACCAGCTTATAAAGGAGCTTTCAGTAGCCAAATCAAAAAATTTTGAGCACAGAAATGAGTACCCCCATCAGGAGCTGGGTTTGTAGTCCAGTTGTAGTGCATTTGCCTAGCATGTGTAAGGCACTGGGTTTGATTTTCAGCATTGCATATGAATAAAAAAAATAAAGGTCCATCAACAACTAAAAAAAATTTTTTTTTAATTCAGCAATGAATCCACTGAAAGAGAAATTAGGAAAACTATTCACAATAGCCTCAAAAAAAATTACATCGTGGAATCAATCTAACAAAAGAGGTGAAAAATGTTTACAATGAAAACTACAGAACACTAAAAAAAGAAATTGAAGAAAACCTCAGAAAATGGAAAGATCTCCCATGCTCCTGGATAGGCAGAATTATTATTGTCAAAATGGCCATACTACTAAAAGTTTTATACATATTTAATGCAATTCCTATTAAAATTCTTAGTAAAATCCCAATGACATTCTTCATAGAAGTAGAAAAAAGAATCATGAAATTTATTTGGAAAAATAAGAGGGGCTGGGGATGTGGCTCAAGCGGTAGTGCGCTCGCCTGGCATGCGTGCGGCCCTGGTTCGATCCTCAGCACCACATACCAACAAAGATGTTGTGTCCGCCGAGAACTAAAAAATAAATATTGAAAATTCTGTCTCTCTCCCCTCTCTCACTCACTCTCTCTTTAAAAAAAAAAAAAAAAGAAAAAGAAAAATAAGAAACCCAGAATAGCTAAAGCAATCTTTGGCAAGAAAAGTGAAGCAGGAGGCATCACAGTACCAGACCTTATACTATACTACAGAGCTACAGTAACAAAACAGCATGGTATTGCACCAAAATAGAGTTGTAGACCAATGATACAGAATAGAAAACAGAGACAAACCCACATAAATATAGTTATCTCACACTAGACAAGGTGCCAAAAACATTCACTGGAGAAAACATAGCCTATTCAACAAAGGGTGCTGGCAAAACTGGAAATCCATATGGAGCAAAATGAAATTAAACCTGTATCTGTCACCCTGCACAAAAATCAACTCAAAGTAGAACAGAGACCCTGTGCCTAATAGAAAAAAAGAATGCACCACATTAGCCTAGGATCTGACTTCCTTAACAAGATTCCTAAAATGCAAGAATTAAAATCAAGAATCAATAAATGGGATGGATTCCAATTAAAAAGCTTCTTCTCAGCAAAGGAAACAATAACATGAGGAGAGAGGAGCCTACAGATTGGGAGAAAATCTTTACCACTTGCACCTCTGATAAAGCATTAATTTCTAGCATGTATAAAGAACTCAAAAAACACCAAAAAAAAAAAAAACCAAACAAATAACCCAATCAATAAATGAGCCAAAGAACTGAACAGACACTTCACAGAAGAAGAAATACAGTTGATCAACAAATATATGAAAAAGTGTTCAACATTTCTAGCAATTATAGAAATGCAAATCAAAACTACTTGAAGATTTCATCTCGCTCCTGTCAGAATGGCAATGATCAAGAACACAGACAACAATAAATGTTGGTAATGATGTGGGGAAAAGGTACACTCATACATTGCTGGTGGGACTGCAAATTGGTGCAATCACTATGGAAAGCAGAATGGAGATTCCTCAGAAAATTGGGAATGGAACCACCATTTGACCCAGCTATCTCACACCTCGATTTATACCCAAAGGACTTAAAATCAGCACTACAGTGTTGCAGCCACATCGATGTTTATAGCAGCTCAATTCACAATAACTAAACTATGGAACCAACCTAGGTGTCTTTCAATAGATGAATGGATAAAGAAAATGTGGTATATATACTCAATGGAATACTACTCAGCTTTAAAGAAGAGAGAAATTATGGCATTTGCCAGTAAATGGTTGGAGAATATCATGCTAAGCGAAATAAGCCAATCCCAAAACATGAAAAGCTGAATGTTTTCTCTAATATGCAGATGCTAATTCACAATAAGGTGGGGGGCACTAGAGCAGAATAGCATTACCTTAGATTAGGTAGAGGGCAGTGAAGGGAGGGGATGTGAGGATAGGAAAGATAGAATGAATCAGACATTATTACTGTATGTATATATATGACTACATGACCAATATGATTCTACAACATGTACATTCATAAAAATGAGAAATTATATCCCATCTATGTATAACATATCAAAATGCATAAATGCTTTCTACTATCATGTACAACTAGTTAAAACAATTTTTTTAAATGAGTAATGTATAACATCTTCAAAGAATCCATGAGTCTAAACTGACAGGGGAAAAAAAAGAGTAGAAAGCTCTTCTTTGCTTAGAGCTCCAACTACGCAACATAAACACATGAAGTTAGAAACTCTGACTCTGTCACAATGATCACAAACACCAAGCCAAGAACCACCAGTGGATCCAAAAACGACCAGCTAAGTGTTGACAGAACTAATTAATTAACAAATTAATTATTCATTATAAAGGGAAAGTTGTAATAACCCGGTGGAAAAAAACCTCTGCAGTCACATGATCAGAGTGGATTACCAATAACAGGAAAAACGGACACGCACTTCTTTACCTGACAAAGGGCAGGTTTCTGTAGTGCTCCTCTGAATCTCAACATCAGGACATAATCAGATAAATCCAAATTGAGGGACTTGTACAAGCTAGCTGGCAAGCACCCACCCCTCAAGTGTGTTGATGTCAAATGAAAATGAAAGAAACTGTGGAGGACAATGGGTTTTGTTCCTAGAAAATAACATACTACAGTTTGAGAGCAAAGCATCATGATTCTGAAAGTACTCTCCACTGGATTAATGAAGTATCGTGTTTATGAAAGACAGGAAACAAAGGCAGAACATGTGAACGACTGAGAATCCAGGTGAAGGGTAGATATCAAATTCCTACAACATTTCTACAGGTTTAAAGACTTTTACAATAAAGCGTTTTTAAAATGTGAGAACAAGCTGGTGCGGTGGCATTTCTCAGGAGGCCGAGGCAGGAGGATGGTGATTCAAAGCCAGCCTCATCAACAGTAAGGTGCTAAGCACCTCAGTGAGATCCTGTCTCTAAATAAAATACAAAATAAGGCCGGGGATGTGGCTCAGTGGTTGAGTGTCCCTGAGTTCAATCCCTGGTACCAAGAAAAGAAAAAAAAAATGTGAGAACACATTTATGGAAATAAATGAAATCAATAGGGGATACTACATCTTACTTTCCATTCTGCTAGACACATAGACTACAATCACCAACAGCTCACTTTACCTCAACAATGCATGAAGGAATGAAGAGACTGAATTTTTTAATACTTATTTTTAAGTTGTAGTTGGACACAATACCTTTATTTTATTTATTTTTATGTGGTGATAAGGATCAAAACCAGTAAGGAAACCAAAGCCTATGAAGTAAGTTTCCCTAAAAACATATTATCTCATTGATACATTAAAAAAATCAATTCTTAGGGGAAAAATACATAGAAGTATTATGTAGTTTTTCATTACTACAACAAAATGCCTAAAGTGGGCTAATTTTACAATAAAAGAGGTGAAGCTGGGCATGGTAGCACATGCCTATAATTCCAGCCACTTAAGAGACTGAGGTAGGAGGATCCCGAGTGCAGGGCCAGCCTGGAAACCATAGTGAGACCCTATCTCAAAAATCAAAAGGGCTGGGAATACAGCTCAGGGGTAGAGAAGCCCGTGCATTCTACTGTACCTATAGCAACAGAGAGAGAGACAGAAGGGGAAGTCCCTGTTGGTTGAGTCACATGAACTGAAGCCCGTGACAGGAGATCATATCACCAAAGAGGAAGTGAGAGAGACACTGAGATCCCACAATCCCTTTGACAACATACCCTCAAATGACATCATCTCAGTGATGCTGGGAGGCTGGACCTCTAGATCCCACCTCTCAAAGGTCCAGCCCCCCAACATCACTACATTGAGAACCTAACTCCAGCACATGAGCCTCTGGGGAGCACTCACCACACCCAGACCTTTGTGCCACATGAAGACTGGCTGGCTCTAGGTGGTAATACTCTATCCTGTTTTCTTTCCAGTTTCCTTGGTTTTCCAGACTTCCGCCATGAAAAATGAAATTGATACTCAAAAAAATACCAATCAAGATTTTTAATAAAACAAATAATTTTACAGTAAGGCACAAATGAGATATTCTTAGAATTTAATAAACTTAACTATTTCAAATTATTACGGGTATTTAGAGTCCCAGATTTTCGTGAATGCATATGGCAGGGCTGGGCTACAAATGGCCAGAGAGTAACTCAGCACTTTGATTTGTTTACAATGGAATATTTGCATGTTTCCTCCAAGGACGCTGTACCTTCTTGCTGGCCAAGACATCCAGGTCACAGCAGATTCGGGCGCGAGTAGAGGAGGGCTGGATGATGTCATCCACAAACCCTGGTGAAGGACAGGAAGGAGATTACTGGGTGCCTGATGATGCCATCCCACCCAGGCCTTGGGCACAGCCTCAGTACCATCCCCAGGGCCAACGATGTGAGCAGGGCCCAATCTGGCATGGAGGTGCTGGGCCCTGTGACCCTCCCCTGCACCCCAGGGCTTGCCTGTTTTTCTGGCAGGTCCCGATTTCTAGCCTAGGAGCACTTGGCAAGAAAAAGGAAATCCAACTCCCTCCCCAGCCTGCTCCAAGGCCTCCACCCTGCCAAGATGAATTCAATGGGAAATGAAACTAAGAAAACATATCTATATTTTCAAAGATGGCTACAATTCTCCCCTCCCTATAAACAAGTCCTTCTGCAATATAACTGCTGCTTCTCCCACCAAAAGTGACTCTGGCAGGCTGGGGCTGTAGCTCCGTGGCTGAGCGCTTGCCTAGCACATGTGAGGCCCTGAGTTCGATCCTCAGCACCACATAAAATTAAATAAATAGAATAAAGATGTTGCAAAAAAAAAAAATTCTTAAGAAAAAAAAAGTGACTCTGGCAACCTCCAAACCTAGGCTTCAGGGGATCCTGCAGCTCCCCCTTGTCCTTCTGCTACCCTTGGGACCCATGCAAAGAAGTTTGGATGAGGCTCATTAAGGGTGACAGGCCATGTGGGCAGAGTGTGTCCAACAGCCAGTGCCCACCACACACTGAGGCCACCTTGTACCACAGAGCCCCAGGTGAGCCACCGGGCAGGCCAGGCTGCCCTCTCTGCCGTCCCCACCTCTCACTGCGGCAGGGAAGGGGTTGGCAAACTTCTCGATGTACTCTCTCTGGGCAGCATCCACGTCCGCGTGCCCTTTGAAGATGATCTCCACGGCACCCTGTCAGGAGAGGGGTGACCAGTTTATTGGCACAGGGTCCCAGACCCAAGCAGACAGTAAACTCATCACTGTGTGGCTGCAAACTTGGCAAATCAGAGAGCACTGGAGGGAAGTGTCAGCTCCAGAGGCCGGAGCACAGGGACAGGCCCTGCCTGGGGTCAACCACCGGGACCCCAAGAGCCACATGAAGGGGTGCTTGGCTGGGCCCCTAACCCCATCCCACCCTCACTCCACGTTCTTTGAGGCCAAGATATCCAGCCTCTTTCCCACCTGTAAATTCATCATCCGCTGCATCAAGGGGATTAAAAGTGCCATTTTCCTTCTCTGCTACCCTGAGCCCTGAGCACACACTGGCGCAGACAGCAAGGCTAAGCTGCAGATGGAAAGGGCCTGGCTTCCAGGTCAGCACCTATAGGTCCACCCCTGGGGACCCTAGGAGTTTATCTGGCTCAACCCAGTAGCTCTTTCAAAACAAGGAGGGGGCAGGGACTGGGCCAAGCATCAGGAAGTACCTGTCCCAAAGTCAGCAGGATCAGAACCTGAGGTCAGCTTCTCATGAGCTGAAAGACGGGGCTCTGGGGTCCCCCTGGGGGCTGGGGTGGGGGCAGGGGTGTCCAAGCTCTCCATGGTCAGTTCAGGGGACTCGGTTCTCTTCCCTTTTACCACATCCTTAAAGCCCCTCTGGCCGATTCCACTCCCCTCCTCTCACCTGCCTCACCCTCCCTGCCCCAAAGACACCAGCATGTGCCTGATGGAGGCAGACTGGCCTCAGAGGCCCAGGAAAGAGACTGGCCAAGGACTCAGCCCCACTCCCTCCAGTCCCCATCCAGGGGCCACAGCCTCTTTCCAACAAGTCCCAGCTATGCTCCAAGGGTACATGGCCCAGGAGAGGGGGGTGAGCTGGTGGCCCTCACCTTGGCTCCCATGACAGCGATCTCGGCTGTGGGCCAGGCATAGTTGGTGTCACCAAGAAGGTGCTTCGAGCTCATGACATCATAGGCACCGCCGTAGGCCTAAGGACAGACCCAAACGCACAACATTAGAGCCTGAGACAACCAGATCACACCCTGAGAGACCCAGGGAGCCAGGTGACACGGGGATGGAGAACAAGAAGAGCCCTCCTGGGGTCCGGGAGGCTGAGGCAGGGGGTCTTTCATAATCAGGCTGTTGGTCCTGGCCTCCTCCCACCTCTGCTATTCCCTCTGGAAGGACCCCAGACACGGCTGCAGGGGGGAAGGCTCCTCCTTCACAGGGATGCACAAGACGACCGCAGCCAGCCCTGGTGGCACCTGGCCAGGCTGCTGGAGGCTAAGTGGGGTCACATCTCCAGTGCGAGGGCCTCACCTTCCTGGTGATGACGGTGACTTTGGGCACAGTTGCCTCAGCAAACGCATAGAGAAGCTTGGCGCCATGCCGGATGATGCCCCCGTACTCCTGTGCTGTGCCTGGGTCATGAGGAAGAGTCAGGGTCACACAGGAGAGCCTCACAGGTGTGCACCCCGGAGAGGGACACCCAGCTACCCTCACACAACCCCGTCTCCTGGGAGCCAGAATATGCAGAAGTCACGAATCCTTGAGAGACGGTGCAAATGATCCTCCATCACTGGGCAAAGCCACCTGTCCTGGCCCCAACCTCTGCCAGCGACTCACCAGGAAGAAAGCCAGGGACGTCGACAAAGGTGATGAGGGGAATATTGAACGCATCACAGAATCTGACGAAACGAGCCCCCTTCACAGATGAATTAATGTCCAAACACCCTAGAGAGAGAGAGAGAGACCATGCTGAGCTTCTGGGCAATTCCATTCCAACCCAG
This sequence comes from Urocitellus parryii, assembly GCF_045843805.1. Lineage (NCBI taxonomy): Eukaryota > Metazoa > Chordata > Mammalia > Rodentia > Sciuridae > Urocitellus > Urocitellus parryii. The sequence goes on along the minus strand of NC_135532.1, from coordinate 100,554,208 downwards.
ACAGTACGTCCTCACCTCCCATCCAGAGCTGGTTTCTGTGAAGGCTCCACAGTCTCATTCTCAAGGGTACCAAGGAACCCTCATGCTCCCAGAAAAACAAGGAGGATAGAGAACAAGCCTGGCACTTGCCAAAGAAGGCCCAGGAGTAGCCTCAACTCAGAGGCTCCCTTGCTGGACACAGCCCTGGCATGCCCCGGTGGGAACATCAGTGGCAGTGATCAGCCAGGAGAGTCAGCTGGGGCTTAGCATCAGCCTCTGGCTCCACGATTTACAGCTATGTATCCTCAGGGGAAGCTTCGCCTGCAAACAGGGATAGCATGTTCCCAAGCAGAGTCAGGAGGACCAAGTGCATGGCATCTACAAATGGCACAGAGTGAGAGCCCAAGCAGGGAATCTCCCCTGGGCGAGCTTCCAACCTACTCTCTGAGGCCAGCACAACCCCAAGGCTGAAATAGTGTAGGGCCCCGAGAGAGAAGGACACAGACCAACATCCCTCCTGGATACAGGAGTAAAGACCCTTACCTTTTAAGTAAAGTATATCACTAAATCGAACTCAGCAATATATAACCAGTAGCACACCAAGACCAAGTAGGGCTTACCAAAGGAATTCAAGGTTGGTTTTAACACGTGAAAAACAATAAAATGATTAAATAATGGAGAAAATTTTTTTCTACAACTATCTCAATAAATACAGAGAAACACCTGACAAAAGGCAATATCCCCTCACAGTTAAAAACTAGCAGATAATGAGGGAAAGGAATGGAACCTGATAAAGAGAATGAAATTAAAACACAGAAAAACAGGACTTCATCAATTTTCTGAATGTCTGTGCATCAAAAAAAAGAGATAAAACACCATTAAGAAAATGAATAGACCAGGAAAAAAAATACGTGTGGTACATATACCTAGAAAGAATTCACATCCGGAACAGGTGCAGTGGTGCATGCCTGTAATCCCAGCAACTCAGAAGGCTGAGGCAGGAGAATCACAAGATTGAGGCCAGCCTCAGCAACTTAATGAGATCCTGTCTCAGAAAAAATAAATACATAAAAAGTGCTGGGGATGCAGCTCAGTGATAGAGCACCCCTAAGTTCAACCCCTATTACCCAAAAAAGAAAGAGCTGGGTGCAGTGGCACATGCCTATAATCCCAGCACCTCAGGAGACTGAGGCAGGAGGATTGTGATTTCAAAGCCAGCTTCAGCAAAGTGAGGCACTAAGCAACTCAGAGAGACCCCGTCTCTAAATGAAAATTATAAAATAGGGCTAAGAATGTGGCTCAGTGGTCAAGTGCCCCTGAGTTCAATCCCTGGTACCAAAACAACAACAAAAACGAAAGAAGAAAGAAAGAAAGCAGGAAAGCAAAAGAAATAATACAATTATTTATATGTATAAATAAAACTAAAATTCTGGAGCTAAAAAAGTATAATAACTAAAAATGAAAAAATTCATTCCATTCTCCTGCTCGACAGAAGATCTGGGCAAGCAGAAGAAAGATCAGGGAATATGAAGATCAAACAACTAAAATTACAATATCTTAGCAGCAGCAGCAGCGAAAAAAAACGAAATGAACAGGCCTCAGGGACCTAAAGGGACACCACCAAGTGGACCAACTTACACAGCATAGGACCAGGAGGAGAAGACTGAGAAAATGGGACCAAGATAATTTTAAGAAATAACATCTGAAGAATCCCAGCCTTTGGGGCAGGAGCCCCCCGTGTTTCTCCTTGATAGCAAAAGAATAAACCTTCTTTTTCCTTTTTCTCAAAACCATGTGCTCATTACTGGATTGGCATTGAGGACAAGGACCAAGCTTTTGGCAATATTTGGCGACCCAGATGGGACCCGGGAGCAGTCCCAGCTTTCTTGGTCCCTGGCTCTCTATGGAAGGAACCCCACTGCCATGCTGAGGAGCTTGCTGAGAGCCACCTGCAAGAGAGTCAGGAGATGGGTGAACCAGAGGAGCTGTTCCTGTGAGTACAGGGAGGGACCGAGGGACCATCCCAGCAGCTGCCGAAGCTCGTTTTGCTTTGGGGAACTCCTGCCTTCTCTCCCTGAACGGCACAGGTCGCTCCATCATGGTCCACTTTGAGATAAAGGAAACCGAACTCAGGAAAGTCCCAATAACTTTGGCCACCTGGCAAGTCCTCCTGTGTGCACTCCAAGACCCCTGATTCCACACACCTGATTCCTCTTTGTGGGAACATCTGGTCTCTATTTCTGGGGACATCTGTGTGCCACTGGTGGTGTAGGAATCACGGTTAAGCGGAACTCAAGAACCCAAGGATGTGTACTCCCTTCTGATCTGTTCTAGGTTCTCACCTGTTTGTTGGCCTTGGCCTTGGGCTTGGGAATTCCCTCTGGCTGGCTGTCCTGTTTGAATCTGCCCTTTTTAAGACATGGCCAGTACTGCACTGACCATATAGGTGGTCTCCTGGGAAAGACCTTGGCTGGTTAATTTAAAGGCTCACATTTGTCAGCCTTGGTTTTGAGGCTCTTCTCCGGTTGTTTCTCTTTCTTTTTTGTACAAATTTGAGTTGGTCTGTCAGAGGTAAAGTGAGTTGAAGAAAGGACCATCTGTAAGTCAGTCTAAGATAATGTTTTACTGTAATAATGTAGCTTTTAAGTAGATTTCTACATTATCGTACAATCTTGCAGTTGGAGTTGGTCTGTGAAAGGTAAAGTATGTGGAAGAAATTTTTACATGTGGTCTGTCTGTTTTAAAGGTTCCCATCTATCAGCCCTGGTTTCAGTGATCCTCTTGATCTAGGTTTTTTTTTGTTTGTTTTTTTGGTTTTTTTTTTGTCTGTTACTGGCCCTTTAAGACAAGAGCCATGCCACACTGATCTTACCATTAGTCTCTGGAGCAGAGAGATCTTGGCTGCATGGGCCACCTATAGGGATAAACCTGTCTAAGAGAAAGAGGGTTTGCTATAATATAATCTGGGCTTTAAATGGTTTTTCTGGATTACTATACCATTTTGTCATTGAAGTTGGTCTGTCAGGGGTTCTGTGTGCACAGGCACTGATGCAGGAGCGTGATAAGAGGCTGAACTGTCAAGAAATAAGCTGAAGGTGTCAAAAGGCATGCCTCTGGTGGGCAAGGATAGCAGGACACCAGAAGAAAGCATTAAAAATAGATTTCGGTCTTCTAAATCCAGGGCTGGCAGTCCTAGCACTCGGCCTGGCCCCAGGCAGCCACAGATCATCTCACTGTGGGTAAAAGACACCGGCCCTATATTGGGAAAAAAAAATCCCAGAAAAGCTGCCTGGGCTATAAAAAAATGGCCAAAGAGAACCTGGCCTCTGCCCTGCCCCTGGGGCTGGAGGCTGCTAGCCACAGGTGCTGTGGCAGGAGGTTTCAGCACTGTCAGCTTATGACCTGGGGACAGGAATAGTCTCCCCTTTTAAGATCTGACAGGACACCACATTTGGGCAGGGGATATTCACACTGGGTCAAAGCAGTTCTTGCTCTAATAGTATCCCATCAAATTAATGGCCTGGGGAGACTGGTCGAATAAATAACTGCACCCAGAAAAGAAAAAGGCAGAAACGAAGGCCCACCTGTGTTTTGTAGGCGGCCTCTCAAAGGGATCTCAAGGAGCCTAAAGAAAAGGATGGAAAGGGCCTCCTCCAGTGGGTACCAATATGCCTAGTATAAGGAAGAGGCCCCAAAGGAGCCTCTGGGCACAACTGACAGTGGGGAACTCAAAGTTGGTGACATGTGATAATAATAATGGACACAGGTCAGGCTCAAAAATATCCGGTGCTCTAACTCCTTGAATGGGAGAAAATGATTAAGGCATATATATATTTTTTTTGTATATGCTGGACTGTCCAACCCTCTCTTGAGATAAAATATCTTGTGTAAATTAAATGCACAGATAACATTCATAAGGTCTGTCTCAGTATATGAATTTAAGAAAGGGTCCAAAACTAGAAAAGATAAGAGAAAGTTATATGTATGGAAATATATTTTAGTATGGAAAATTAAAAGGTAAAAGAGATGTTTCTGGATGAGAAAGTATTTTGTCTGGTGAAGTAATATTCTTGTGTTAACGTCCAAGATGAAAGAGGACAAAACTAAGGATATTAAGAAGTTTTGAATGTTTAAGTAAGTTGCAGAAGGTTTGTGGAAGGTAAATCTCAAAAAGTTTGTTTGTGATTAAACTAGCTATAATCAGCACAAAGTTATTTGAACTTTAATATACTGATATGAAGCAAAATGAGCAAAAGACCTGAACAGATACCTCATCAAAAAAGATAAACAGATGAGTTATATGAAAAGATGCTCAACTTCACATCATTAGGAAATCACACAACGAGAAGCACCCATCAGAATGGCCAAAATCCAGAACAATGACAGAAGCAAAGCTGGCAAGGGACGTGGAACAAGAGGAACCTGCTGACAGAAACGCAAAACCAACGAGTCACTTTGGAAGTTTGGTGGTTTCTTATAAAACTAAATATGCCCTTGCCACCCAATCCAACAATCAGCCTCCTTGGCATTTACCCAAATGAGTTCAAAACTGGGCTGGGAATGTAGCCTAGCATAAAAGCTCAGGCTTAACATGCACAAGGCCCTGGATTCAATCTCCAGAACCATATGTGTACACATACGTGTATGCAGAGTGGAAATGTACATCTAAGAAAAACCTGCACGTGAAGGCTTGTGGCAGCTTTACTCAAGTCAAAACTTGGAAGGAAGCAAAATCAACACTGTGCTGTACATGAATGGATAAACTGTGGTACACCCAGATAATGAACTATCATGCAACATTAAAAGGGAGAAGCTATTAAGTCACAAAATGAATCAGAAAAACCTTAAAAACATTAATAAGTGAAAGAAGCCAATTTGAAAGGGCGGTATACTAGAGGATTCAGACCATATGACATTCTAGGAAAACTGCTATGGCAAAAATAACAGATTAGGCTGGGTAAATAAGGGAGGACAAGTTCTTCCAACACAGGGATTCAAATCCTAAATTCCCAGTTACTTGGGTGGTTGAGGCAGGAGAATTCCAAGTTCAAGGCTAGCCTCAGCGGGCTGGGGATGTGGCTCAAGCGGTAGCGTGCTCGCCTGGCATGTGTGCGGCCCGGGTTCAATCCTCAGCACCACATACCAACAAAGATGTTGTGTCCGCCGAGAACTAAAAAATAAATATTAAAAAAAATTCTCTCTCTCTCTCTCTCTCTCTCTCTCTCTCTCTTTAAAAAAAAAAAAAAAAAAAAAGGCTAGCCTCAGCAATTTAGCAAGACCCTGTCTCAAAACAAAAAGGGCTGGGGGAGGGGCTCAGTGACAGAGCACCCCTGGGTTCAATCCCCAGTACAAAAAATAAAAACAAATACTAAGAGGGAAACTGTGAAGAGGAAAGCAGTACCCCAGTCCCCACCCCACCATCCCCACCTAGCACACACCCACAAGGAGTCCCCACCCCCTGGCTGTCACTCGGGTCCATCACCTTTAGAAAGCTGTGGAAGAGACACAGCAAGATGCTATTATCACGTACTGTGTACCCAGGGCCAGTGTTGAAGGTGGATAGGACACCAACACCCCTCCCCTCAGAGCTCACAGTTCAGCGGGTGAAGTGGTTATGTAATGGCAGGGCACAAAGCCAGCCTCTAAAAATTAAAGACCCTACAAGCTAAGAAGAAGGGTCATCTGCACACCCTTACACAGGGGGAAGCACACAAGGAGCCCTGTTGAAGATATTTAGTATCCAAAGAGGAACTGAAAAAATAAAAATTTAAAAGAAAAACTGATTTGACAACAACCACTTGAGTTTTTCTTCTAGTCATGAAAAGACATGTCAGAGGAAAGGGCAAACGGATGCCGTGGGCCGGGTAGCCCTGGCAAGGTTTATCAGACCTTCCCATCCTACCTGAGGCCACCTTGGGCTGGTTGCCAACAATTCCAACGGTCCTCCCATTCATTCTCGCAAAGCCAACAACGATGTTCTTGGCATAATTGGGCATGATCTCGAAAAAGTCTCGCTCATCCACAATCTGTAGGAATAAATTTACTCCTGAGCTCAAAATGACAGAAACAAGTAAAAGACGCAGCTGCAACACAGAGCAAGACATTCCTGTTCCAGTCACAGAGCTGGACAGCTCCACTCCACCAGGACACAGCCCTTCCCCCGGGGATGGGGGACAGCAGCCTACCCCAAGGGAGGAGTGGGAAACTCGCCCCAGCAGTGCGGCTGCTCCACAGGTTCTAAAATTGGACAATTTGAATCTGGAATTATTCATGACAATTTGTTTTTACCTTTGGGTTTTGAAATCATTCAAACTTACATAAAATTTTCAGAAACAGTTCAGTAGCTGGCAGTAGCTCAGCAGCAGAGCACTGGCCCAGCGTGCCAGTGACCCCAGCAGATCTCCAGCACCAAGCAACAAAAACCCGCTGCAAAAAAACACTCATGAATCCTTCACCCAGATTCCTCATTTATTAACATTTTACTGAAGCTCATCTGTTCTCTCCTCACCCTCCTCTTAGACATGATGCTTCTCTACCCTCACAGCCCATCTCCCAAAACTAGGGTCCTTCTCTTTACATAACTACGGTGATAGCAAAACCAGGAAATTAACATCAATGCTATTTTCTATTACAGGACCTTATTCAAATTTTGCCAGATGTTCCAGTAACCTTCCTTGTCACTGTGAAAACTGACCCAGGGTCACTGGCACTCTGGGTGGTCCTATCTCTGTCCTCCTCCAGTTGTTTTTCTCCTAGGTCTTTCGTGATCCTGGTACCTTAAAGGTGCCAAAATAACCTCTCAGTTATTTTGCAGAGTGGGCCTTCTATTTGGGTTGGTTTGTTGTTTTTTCATGTTTGAATTCAGATACAACAGAGGTGACCTTCTCTCTAGCCAGCAGTAAATGATGTTAAACCGTCAGTTAATGGTGGTGATATCTGCAAGGTTTCTCATCTGTAATGTTTCTATTTTTTTAGTGTAATTAATATTTTATGGGGAAATACTCTGAAACTGTGTAAAAATCCTGTCCTTTATCAAACTTCCATTAAAACTCCAGTTCTTCACCTACTAGTTTAACACCAATGGCTGACTCTTGCCTGACTCAGTAACTGCCATGACGGTTACCAGTGATTTTTCTCCTTTCCAATTCTCCTCCATTTATCAGTCAGCATGTGCTTTAAGAAAGATCTTTGCCTTTCCAATTTATTTATATTATGATTCTTGTGGATTATCATCTTTTTAAAATATGTATTCTGGTTGTCGATGGACATTTATTTTATGTATTTATATGTGGTGCTTAATATCCAACCCAGTGCCTCACACATGCCAGGAAGTGTGCTCTACCACTGAGCTACAGCCTCAGCCTGGATTATCATTTTGATCATTATTTTATGTTCAAATGGCCCCTATTTGCCAGTGAGAGCTCCATCTCATGTCATCTCGGTGTCACCATCATTATCTGAGCACTACCTTATACTTGGGACTCATCTACCTTTAGGTTCAATGAGTCTGGCTTTTTTCCTGCCCCAGCAACACAATCAGCCATTTCTCCAAAGGACTCAGGTTCCACTTGGGGGAACGTGTGTGTTGTTCCTAATGGTCCCACAGAGCCAGACTAGAAAACACACATGAGCCCTCACATGCACTTCTAAGTGTACACACATATGGAAAGCCATGAGGGCTAATATACAATTCTTGTCCAGTTCATCCGGAGTCCATCCTAGCTTCCCCCATTTTTGTACCCTGGACTTCATTTTCCAACAGCAGAAACCTGGCTCCCATTAGCTCAGAATGTACTTATTTATTCAATCCCCAAATACAGAGAAAATGTCTCAAAATTGCTAATCCATACGACTATAAAAAACAAACCCAAGACTACAATTCAACTTTCTTTTTTTTTTATTTTTTAATTTATTTTGAAAGAGATAGAACGATAGAGAGAGAGAGACAGAGAGAATTTTAGTATTTATTTTTTAGTTTTCGGCGGACACAACATCTTTGTTGGTATGTGGTGCTGAGGATCGAACCCGGGCCGCATGCATGCCAGACGAGCGCGCTACCGCTTGAGCCACATCCCCAGCCCTCAACATTTCTTTATAGCTACTTGTCTTCAAATGAATAGAGTCAAAATATGTGTTCAAAAACTATTCATCTGAATGAAACTCACACATTTTCCTACTTCATCTGAAAGTTTGTCATTTTGTCTCGAGTTTTTTTTTTTTTTTTTGATACTGTGGTTTGAACCCAGAGGTGCTTAACCTCTGAGCCACATCCCCACCTCATTTTTATATCTGACTTACAGACAGGGTCTCACCTAGTTGCTTAGGGCCTCACCAAGTTGCTGTGGCTGGCTTTGAACTTTCGATCCTCCTGCCTCAGCCTCCCAAGCTGCTGGGATTACAAGCATGCACCACCACACCCAGCTTGATTTTATTTTTTAAAACATTAATATCTTAACATTTCATTTCTCATTCACCCACCCAATTCCCACACACCCTCTGATATTACTCTTAATAGTTTTCGATTTGTGTTTTTACATTTGTATTTTTTATTTCCTCTGCTTTCATGGAAATAACACAGCACTGATAATCCTTTACACAATTGGGTTTTTTCATTTAATATATCTTAGAATCACTTGGATACCCTCCTCATTCTTTTTCATGTCTGTATAGTATGATGTACCAAAATTTACTCAATCTCCTGTGTGTGGTGTACATTATTCTGAAAATTACATTTACTTTTTTAGCATATCTTGCAATTATAAATGACAATGTAATGGTAGTAGACTCAAACATCTATAATATCCTATGGTGAGAAGCACATCTACAGGATAAATTCCTAGAAATGGGTAGGCTGGGTCAAGGCTTATTTATTTAGGCCTAGATAATACTGGATTTCCCTACCAGCCATGTATGAGTCTCTGCTTCCCACAGACTTCCCAACAGAAATGTTTCCAAACTGGTTTTTTTGGTCAATCTCCCTAGGAGAAACAATTCGATGTACTTTTAATTTGTATTTCTAGCATTATTAGTGAAGTTCAGCGTCTTCCTACACGCTTAAGGTCCATTTTATATCTTTTTTGTGAGTTACCTATTCATGTTTTTTGCCTACTTTTCTATCAGTTTTGGTCTTTACTCCCTCAATTGATCTACCAAAGTTCTTTAACTACCAAAGATTAATATTTTGTGATATATGTTGCAAATATTTTCTCCCAGTTTATTGACTGTCTTTCAACTTTGCTTACAATCTTTTGCTCTAAAGAACAGGACTTTTTTTTGGTGGAGGGGGTATCGGCATTGAACACAAGATGATTAACCACTGAGACACATCCCCAGCCCTTTTTATTTTGAGACAGGGTCTCACTAAGTTGCTTAGGGCCTCACTGCGTTGCTGAGGCTGGCTTTGAATTTGCAATCCTCCTGCCTTAGCCTCCCAAGTCTCTGAAATTACAGGCATGCACCACCATAACCAACTTAACGGTAGGATTTTAAATTTCTGCACAGTCAGCTTTACCAATCTTTTACTGAAACCAGATTTGAGCTCCAGTTCAAAAGCATATCTTTATCTTCTCCTAAGGTTATAGAGGAATTCAACTACTCTTTTCTTTAATGCTTCTATGGATTCACAGTTTTTATGTAGTTCTCCAACCCATTCAAAGTTCCCTCACCCCCAAGTCCTTTTCATTTCTTATTTTGAAACAGGTTCTTGCTCAGTTGCTGAGGCTGGCCCAAACTTGCAATCCTCCTGTTTCAGCCTCTGGAGTCACGGGGATTACAGGCGTGCACCACAGCACCTGGCAGTTTATTTCTGTATGTAATGTATGTAAGGATCTAATTTTATATTTTCCTAAATAGTTACCCAGCTGTCCTAGTATCATTTCTTAAAAAAGTCAATCTCTGCCCCTGGGATTTGAGATTTAATACATCATCTACAAAAACTCTCCTGAGTCTATTTCCAGTTCTTCTGCTCTCTTCCACTGCTGTTTATGTGCTAGGACCACACTGTCTTAACTACTGAATGCTCAAAACAATATAAAACAGAAATTCCCCACCTGTAACTGTACAGTATATGCCTAATGATTATTATACTTTCATTTTTCCATATGAATTTATGTACAAACTTGTCTAGTTCTATAAAAAAATTCCTAGGATTGTTTTAAATTTATAAACAAACTGAAGAAGAATTGACATTTTATATATGAACCCAATAATCAACCCACAAGGGATCTCTCCCCAATTATCCGAGCCTACTTTTGCATTTTTCAGAAGTGTTTTAAAAAAATTTTCCCCATATATCTTTTGTACTTTTCCTGTTGTAACTATTACTAAATATTTTATCTTCTCTGCTGCTATGCAAAAGAAACTACCATGAGTGGTTACAAGTTTGCATTTCTGAAGACTTCATTTCTGTATGTAAATTTTATAGCCTGCTCCAATTATTGTTTCTTAGTATAATCACAAATTCTCTAGAGTTTTCTAGCATAATATTTAATCTACAAACACAGCTTAACTCCCTTTCTAAGGCTTTGCTTCTCATTCTCCTCATCTTGCTGCATTAATATTTCTAGTCCAACATTAAATAACAGATTCCTCAATGGGTACTCTTGTCATGCTCCTGTTCTCAGTAAAAACTAGTCTGCCCTTATTAATATGCTTGCTTTTGAAAAAGTGTATGTCAAATTTTGTCACATTAAGAAAGCATTCAAGGGCTAGGGATGTGGCTCAGTGGTAGAGCACTGACCTAACATTCATGAGGCCCTGGGTTCAATCTGCCACACAAAGAAAGAAAATATTCAAGCCCCACTGCAATCCCAGCAACTTGGGAGGCCGAGGCAGGAGTACAGCAAATTCAAGGCCAGCCTGGGCAACTTAGTGAGACTTTGCCTCAAAAATAAAATAAAAGGATTGGGAATGTTGCTCAGTGGTAAAGCACCCCTGGGTTCAATCCAAAAATACCACAAAAATATTCAAGCCAGGCACTGTAGCACACCTGGAATCCCAGCTACTCAAGATGCTGAGGTCAGTCTCAGCAACTTCAAGGCCAGTCTCAGCAACTTAGTGAGACCCTGTCTTAAAAAAAAAAAAAAAAAAAAAAAATTGGAATATAGGTCAGTGGTAGAGTGTTCCCGAGTTTGATCCCCAGTACTGCATAAATTTATAAAAGAAAGCAAGCAAGAATTCATCAATTCTTATTTTCTTATTTTTATCAGGAATGGGTATTCACTGGAAGGGTTGGGGTTTATGCCGGGAATTGAACACAGGACCTCAAGCATGTTAGGTAAGCACTCTACCACTGAGCTACATCCCCAGTTCCTTTTAATTTTTTTATTTTGAGACAGGATCTGGCTAAGTTGCTAAGGCAGGTCTCAAACTTGCAATCCTCCTGACTCAGCCTCCCGAGTGACCACTGGCATGAAATACTGTGCCCAACTTGAACTTTTTTTTACTTTTCTTCTTTTTTGTAATTGTAAACGGACAGCATGCCTTTATTTTGTTTATCTATTTTTATGTGATGCTGAGGATGGAACCCAGCGTCTCACACATGCTAAGCAAGCGCTCTACCACTGAGCTACAGCCCCAGCCCTGAACTTTCTTAAAGGCTTTTTCAGCATCTAGAGTAACTTGATTTTTCTCCTTAATACCTATTAATACAATATATTGTTGGACTTTCTAGAATCAACTACAGTAAATCTCGCTTAGCCCTGGGTATAATTTTACATGGTGCTGGAGTTTGTTAGCTAATATTTTATTTGGTATTACATCAATACTAAAAAGGGATATTCTGAAACCTTAAGTACTCTTTATCAGAATCTAGTATGATGTCATGCTTGTTTCATAAAAATAATGTGGAAAGTGTTTTTGTGATTTGGTGGGGGGGGGGTATTTGTTTTCCTTTTGTTCGGCTGATTATACTGGAGACTGAACCAGGGCCATTTTATCACCAAGCTACATCCCCAACCATTTCTAATTTTTGAGACTGGGTCTAAGTTGCTAAGTTGCCATCCTCCTGCCTCAGCCTCCCAAGTTGCTGGGATGACAAGATAATGTGGTTCTCTTTCTCTTCTCTCCAAGAATTACGTAACGTTGTCTCAGTAGAGTTCATGAAGGTCTCAGAAAGTGGGTCTTTCACTGGTCTGTTATTCCACGCCTGTGATCCCAGCTACTCAGGAGACTAAGGCAGAGAACTGAGAGCTCAAGGCCAGCCTGGGCAACTTGGTCAGTCAGATCCTGTCTCAAAATAAAAAGGGGTGGGGATGTATCTCTGTGGTAGAACATGGCCAGGTTCAACCCCAGGACTGAAAGACGGTCTCACAGGAAAGTGGGCCTAGGACTTTTTCGTGAATTCCTTCCTTCCATGGAGTTTAGTCTTCTTACACTTTCTGCCTGTGATGGGCCAAGTCTGTTACACTCTACTTTCCAAACAAGTTGCTCAACTCATCTAGTCTTATGATTTTTAAATTTCTTGGGGTTTTTTTGTTGTTGTTGTTGAAAATTTTTTTTTTTTTTTGCTTTTTCCTCCCACTACAGTGGCTTGAACCCAAGGGCACTTAACCACTGAGCCACATCCCCAGCCCATTTTTTATGTTTTGTTTAAAGACAGGGTCTCTAAGTTGTTCAGGACTTTGCTAAAGGCTGACGTTGGCTTTGAACTCGCAATTCTCCTGCCTCAGCCTCCCAGGCTGTTGGGATTACAGACATGGCCCAGCCCCTAAATTTCTTATTTTTCAATTGCTATTCTTCATGTTCGCTTCATGCTCTATTTATATTCATACCTTAAAGTTACTATTGCTCTAGTAATTACAGCTACTATTTCCTACATCAGCTTTTCTTTTAGCTGTCACAAATTCCTAGTTGTAAGCAGTGTTGTAATATTTTTTCTCTCTGGAATTTAACATTTTCTTTCTGATCAGCTTTTGTGAATGTTTCCTGTGTTTGTGAGAATAAGATTTATAAAGTCTGAACTAGAACTGTTAAGATCTACCGACTGATGAACGGTATTTAGGTCTCCTGTGTCTTCTTTTTGTCCATCTGACTTGCATCTGGCCATAGCTGCTGAGCCCTGCGAGCTCCCCAAAGGAAGGGCCAGGAGGAGGAACATGTGGCCATCAGAGCCAGGCCCTGGGATGGGCTGCCTTCAGAGATACCCATATGCCTTTGTTAGCAAGGACTGCTAAGGGCCATGCACGTGAGGAAGATGATGGTCACCACAAGTGCCCCCAATGTGCCTGACGCTGTCCCTTTTCCTCAATGACTCAAAAATCTATACACCAAGAAAAAGGTACCAATGGTACCGTTCACCACAGACTTCCACATGTGTTGAGAGCCACAGCCAAAGGGGCCCCAGCAAACTTCCAGCTGCCAGCAAACTTCTAGCTGCCGGCTGATGATTGGCTCACAGCGGCCCCAGCAACATCTAGCTGATTGGCTCCTTCTGCAGTGATGTTCATTGGGCTGTTTCCCCGCCCTTCAGACTGCCAGCTGATGATTGGCTCACAGCGGCCCCAACAACATCTAGCTGATTGGCTCCTCTGCGGTGATGTTCACTGGGCTGTTTCCCTGCCCTTTCAGACCACGGAGCTGCTCATTGGGGGACTTCTTTGGCTCCGCCCACGCGACCCAGCCAATCAGCCTCAAGAGCAAGAGGATTGTGGGAGGTGGAGAGGCTTGTGTTCGGGTGAGAGGCTTGTGGGAAGCCGGTGGTGGCAGTTGGGCTCTGAGGGTTTTTTCCTGAGGAGCTATTTTGTTTGGCGTGTGTGGTTCTAAAAATAAAGTTCGTTTCTTTTGACAAGTGGCTCCTGAATTGTGCCCAGCCAGACTGTGGCACACATGCACATCCTGATCTTATCACAGGATACCCCATAGACTCCCCTTTCTCTAAAAAGACAAGGCAGCCTGAGCATAAGGTCCCTATAAAGTTCCATGACAAGGACCATCCCCACCCCACTCCAGCCAGCTGGCCCAGCTGGCTCCTCCACCTCCAGTCCCCAAGTCCATCTGCACCATCAGGACGTCTACTGCCACCAGCTCTTCCCAGAAAACACCATCAATGGCCTCTCAGTGCCCACCCTGTGCGGCTGACACCAAGGCCAGCTCCAACACTTCCCCACTCGGCCAAAGCACACTGACCACGGATATGGCTGGGCGAGGGCAGGAAGCCAGGAGGCACAGCACTCACCGAGTGGATGATGTCCAGCATGTCGTAGGCTTTGGTCGATTCCAAAGGGACAATGGTGTCCAGCTCAGGAACCAGGCGGTCACTAGGAAAGAGGCACGCACAGTCAAGACAGCCAGTGACCTTCCGCAGGTGGGAGGTGGGGAAGGAAACAGGAGAGGCTCAGCGTGGGGACTAGGCTGGTTCTGTCCCTGCTGGGCTTGGTGAGTCCAACACCAACCCTGGAGATTGTCCTGTTTCCTTTCAGAAGAACAAAGGACCTTATTCCTCCTGAAGGTGATTCATTTAAACTTCTGCGTACCTCCTACAGTCTAGACACTATGAGGCACTAAAGCTCACCAGAGTGACAGACAGGGAGAGCCCAATCTAACATCCTGAAAGATTAAAAGCAAGAAGCAAAAGTCAGAGTTCTGCAGAAACCATCAAGGGTTCCCGTTCCCCGTGGGAAGGCTGACCTGCTGGAGCACCTTTAAGAAGCAAAGCCGCTGGGCTGGGCTGTGGCTCAGTGGTAGAGCGCTTACCTAGCATGTGTGAGGCACTGGGTTCGATTCTCAGCACCACATAAAAATAAATAAAATAAAGGTCCATCAACAACTAAAAAAATGCAGGAAAAAAAAAAAGGCAAAAGAAGCAAAGCTACACCATACTGGGCACGGTGGGGCACGCCTGCGATCCCAGCTACTCAGGAGACTAAGGCAGAAGGAATGCAAGCTCAAGGCCAGCCTGGGCAACTTGGTCAGATCCTGTCTCAAAATAAAAAGGGGTGAGAATGTATCTCAGGGGTAGAACATGCCTGAGTTCAACCCCAGGACTGAAAGAAAGAAAACAAAGCAGCCCCATAGACTGAGACATAGACTATGACTCCTGCCTGCATCAGGTGGCTCAGGAGGGAGGCCAAGCCAGAGCCCACTCCCACCACCCAGACCTCTTCTCTCCATCACTCTCAGCCCTTCCTGTTCCATGTGGACAGCCAGAGGCTACAGTGACCCCAAGATGTGGCCTTGGTCAGGCCACCTGTTCAACAGGCCCAGTTCCCAGAGCTCTTTCTCTGTGCTAGGCGTGGCCCCGATAAGAAGTCCTCCTTCACTTTCCCCTACACACACAGCCACCCTGGACCAATGCAGGCCACGGGGCCAGAACACCTTCAAACGACCCCCAACCCTTCAAGAAGGCCAACCGCACACGCATTCACAAAGAGGGCTATGTCTATAGTTTCTGGGCCCTGAGCAACCCTCCCCTCTAGGACGACACACGCTGGCCTCAATGGGGCCTTTGTGACATGATTTCAGGTCACCCCTGGCCTGTTCCCAGCCCCATAGATGGGAGCTTAGGTCCACGCCTTAGGGTAGTGTCTAAAAATGGCTTCCTTTCCACACAACTCCAAACCCTGAGCACTGAAGTTCAGGCCATGTGAGCACAGGCAGTTCTAATCTGGAAAGGAAACGGGAACAGAGGAGGGGAGCAGCAGTCTCTATGGTGCCCACATCAGGCAGTGACCCCAAAAGCAAGAGGGAAAGGAGGTCTTTGCTAAGTCACTAGGAGCAGGCCTGCTCCAGGACTCTCCCAGCCTTTGGCAAGAACAGTGTGCACACGGGCAAGTGTCCTGAGGGGCAAGCTGTCTGCATCCCTCTGCACTGATTTATTTCATGTCAAGACAAAAAAAAAAAAAAAAAATCTTTCATTTCCAAGTTTGGATAACTCAAATCTCTCTTAGGAAGCAAAATGCGTGGTCCCCCAGCCCTATAAGGTATCCAGCAGAAACTACCACGATGGGGATGTGCATAAAATCATCTTTCTTTGCTCTTGCACCCAGACATGCTACCACCATCCCCATATCTAGAAGCCACACTGACCCTACTCCACAACCTGCTCCAAAATGCCCAACGATCCTGGAGGTCCGGTCAGGGCAGAAAGGGAAGCCATCCTGAAAAATGAGAGGAGGGACAGCCTGTCACCCACCTGGGGTCGTGGCACTCGCGGATGGGAGCCTGGTCCTGGCTGCTGAGGGGCAGGTAATTGAAGAACTCCCGCAAATTGCACAGGGCATCGACGTCATTCTCGAAAGCTCTGTGAGCCACACCTGAGAAAACAGGGAGGATTAATGGGCCAGGGCACCGGTTGGCGCTTGGACGCTGCTTCCTGCCCATGCGCCCTCTCTGGGCCTCTTGCCGCAGATCACAATGACAGCTCTATCCTCGAATCCTCTGCTAAGGATGGACACTGCACACCTCCGACCTTTGGACTGAGCAGCAACCCACACAGACAGTTCTGTGCTCTACCCTCACACTCCGCAGGGTCACACTCCGCAGGGTCACACCTTCCTTATTCAGGTCTGTGCTCACGTCGGTCCTCCCACCCTCCACTTCCACCCCTGTGTGTTGGGGGGGGCTCTTCACACCTTCCCTGTCACACCTGCTGCCCTGTTCACTGCAGAATGCTCCCTTAGAGGGCATCCCACCACTGCCATCCCCTGGCAAGGCCACTACCTGGCCCATGACGTGCTCAACAATGGAGAGGGGAAAGAGGGACTGCCTGACCCTAGCCAGGGATCAAGCCGTTGCTCCTGAAGAGCATTCTGAAATAAAGAGCAGCAAATAAGGTCGTGAATGCAGTGCGCAAGTGACCAAAGACTCTCAGGTCGGCCTCACCAGACTCCCTGCTTCCATCGCTGTCCCTACGGTCTCTTGTCTACACAGCAGCCAGGGGGAGCTTTTAAGTCAAATCATGTCACGTCTCTACTCCTGGCTGTCCACGGAATAGTCACTCTCCTACCCCAGGGCCTCTGATTGACTCTTCCTGCTGCCTGCAATGCTCCTCCCTTGCCCTCACAGTGAGGCTTACCCTACCCACCCCATTTGAAACTTCAGCCACCCCAATCCCCTTTGCCCTGTTCTACTTTTCCACATTATATATTACCTTCTGACATGCTGTCAGATGTACTTATTGTTAATGTTTGTTATTATCTATCTTCTCGACTAGAACACAGGCCCCACATGGGCAGAACTTGCTGTTCTGACCACAGATGTGTTCCCAGCCCCTAGGACAATGCTTCCTACCCAATGAGTAAAAAGCATTTTTGATGTAACAAAATTCTTTCAATCAAGAAGTATTCATAAATTAGTACAACCACTTTGGAGGATGGTCTGGCAGTTCCTCCAAAAAGTTAAACATGGTGTTATCATTTTACCCAGAAATCCTATTTATAGGTATGTATCAAAGGGAGATGAAAACATACATTCACATCAAAATATTTATAGTAGTATACTTAAGAGAGCAGAAAAAGTAGAAATGACCCAAATATCCATTAACTGATCAACAGACAATAAAATACAGTAGGGCTGGAGCAGGAAGGAGAAAGGAAGCTCAGTGGTAGGACACTTGCCTTGCACACATGAGACCCCAAGTTCTATCCCCAATACTGCAAAAATATTCATTAAAATATTATTCAATCATACAAAGGAATGAAATATTGATTCATGATACAAAAATGATAAACCTTAAACAACTGATGCTAAGCAAGACACAAGTCCCACAAGATTACATGTTGTCAGATTCTGTTATATAACATATCCCAATAGACAAACCCACATTAATAGCAAGTGGGCTGATGATTGCTTTGCCTAGGGCAGGGAATGTGGGGTGCAATAGGGTAGGAGTGCTATTGGGTACAAGGGGTAATGGGGTACTGGGGATGATGAAAATGTTCCAAAATTGTGGGAATGATTATACAACTCTGAATGTATTTAGAAACACACACACACATACATACACACAAACACACAACTAACTGCACATTGTAAATAACTATTGAAAGTGTGTGATCCAATGCCAAGAAGGAAGGAAAAAGAGCAAGATGGGAGTCTGATACACAGAGCATCTTTGGACCTTGCTTAGGGGATACAGGATCAGGCATGAGACGCAGACCTTTAAAGGGGCTCACGCCCTGAAAGACTACCGCATACTATTCTGAAAAAAAAAACTCGGGGCTGGGGTTGTGGCTCAGTGGTAGAACGCTTGCCTCGAATGTGTGAGGCACTGGGTTCGATTCTCAGCACCGCATATAAATAAAAAATAAAGGTCCATCAACAACCAAAATAAATAAAATTTTTTTACAAACTCCTAAAATCATGTTACAAAGGAAATCCAATGTCATGGGCAGAGCTTCATTACTTTAAGCTATCAAGAGAAAAAACAGGCAACAAAGAACATGCGTCCACCTGCTTGGATGTACATCATGTATTCACACTCACAGGCCCAAAAGATGGCAGAGGTATCACAGAAAACTCAGTGGTGATTATCTGTGGTCGATGGAATTTCTATTTTTACTACTGTATATTCTACCATAAACACTAAATACCACTGAGATTAAGAGTAAACAGCATATTCTATCAAACCAAAGACATCACCAAGACTCAACATATTTTATATCCCAGTGAGAAAGAAACCACTGCCAATTATGCCCCGAGATAATGCATCTTCACTGATATCAGAATCATGCCCTGCTTTCCATATAAAGTTTTTGTGCCTTCTATAGAAACAAAAATGTTTTGTTTCAATGCCAAAGCACAGATTTTTACACATTTTAACTGTGGCATGAGTGGTAAATAACCCCAGAGAGGAACTGACCAATCTCATGAACACAGACATGACCGTCATGTTAAGACCCTACCTGGCCAGTGGGAGTCGGTAAAACACTACCTATTCTTAAGACATTCTCCAACTTTGGAGTCACAGACCTTTCTGTTAAAAGTTCAACTGCACATATATACATCATATCTACTTATGACCACCATTCCAAGGATTCGTTTTAAAATTAAAGAATAAAAATTAAAGAATATTAAAGCAGGGGCTTGGGTGTAGTTCTGTGGTACAGCACTTGCCCAGCATGGGTGAGGCCCTGGGTTCCATCCCCAGCACCACACCAAAAATAATTAGATAAAAGCATTAATAACACCCTAGTATTCATTCCATGTCTGCAGGCAATACACTGCACTACAATCTCCCCAAGTAAGTCCAGCCAACTAAATGACATTTTTAGAAATCTGTCGCCATTCCCTTTGGCAGTGCCCCTTCCTGGCTACTTGCTCATATAGTAAGCTCATCCTCAGGCCTCTCACCTGACATGGTGGTGTGGGTCTTGGCTCCACCAAGCTCCTCCTGGGTGACATCTTCATTGGTGACAGACTTCACGACTTCAGGGCCAGTGATAAATAGGTAGGAGGTGTCCTGAAATCAGATTTCCAGAACTATCAATCTCAAATCACCAGAGCAGTTCAGATTCTGAAGCTCACTCCGCTTCAGGGAAGGCAGAGGCTTGTCAGCAGAACAAGACTGGGAGCAGACACCCATCCAGGTGAAGACCTGAGTTTTCCAGGCCTCCTGGTCTGATGCTTTGTTTTTTTAATCTTTCTTGCATGGTTCTATCTCCTCAAATTAACTCACAGTGTGATGAATATCTCAGAGTCCTTCATTCATAGAACTCAGTAACAGGTGACCCTTACTCAGAGTTTGCTGAGAACCAAGTGCTTTTCTAAGCACTTCACAGGACTATGTCAGTAAAATCTATCTACCATATCACCCCCATGTACATTTGGGGAAACTAAGGCCCCTATGATGGTATGCAACCAATCACTGTAAGTGAAGACACTTAAAGACACTGATAATCAATACATGGGCACTCAGAGGGTGACAGGCTTTTGATTTTTAGTTTCTAAGTTATAGATGATAAAAGGTACGCTATAAAAAATTTAAACACAAGAATAAGGGATAAGTGGAAAGTAAGTCCAAGCCTGGTGCAGTGGTGTAAACCTGTAATCCCAACTATTCGGGAGGCTGAGGCAGGAGGATCTCAAGTTGGAGGCCAGCCTGGGCAATTTAGCAAGAATTCGCATCAAAATAAAAAGGTCTAGGGGCATAGTTCAGTGGTAGAGCATTTGCCTAGCATGAGCAGAACCACAGAGGAGGGGGAAGGAAGGAGAAAGTCCATATTCCAGGCCTGTTTCCAAGCTTCCAATCTCCTTCCCCTAAGACACCACTGTTTCTGATTTATCCTTATAGAGACACCCATGCACATGAGTGCATTCACACACACACAACACACACACTCACACACACACACACACACAAACACACATACATTTATACGCATATATCTGTCCTCTTGTTTTCTAATGTAACAGGGACTTAGGCTGCCTTTGCTGACAGCAGTGGCCCCCCCCACTTAGGTCTACATATGTGCAGCGGGTAGCAGAAAGTAGGGTAAAGTTACGGGCACCTCTGCCTTCATTTGGTATCTGCCTCCTTTATTACCCTCAACTTTGAGTCAGGCCCCTGCTGAGCTCAGCACATAGACATGTTAATCATTTAAGGAGTGTTCATCTAAAAACTAGCGATACAAAGTTTATTTGCCCTAAACCCCCAAACCTATCTCAACCCTCTTGAGTCTGAGACAATACATGCAGCATCCTGTTTCACAGCCCTGGAGTGGGGGCTAGAAGTCTTCAGTCGCTGACGGACACCTTCCAGAAACAGCAGAAGCAATGTCTCATGGGAGCTCAGCTGCCCCCTTCCAGGATCCCAGGTCTGATGGATAAACACCCTGAGCAGCAAGAGGAAGCTGCCCCCTCCAGTGACAAAGATATCTCTCAAGCCACCTCTCAGAACCAGAGCCCAGAGAATGATCAACCAGGCACAGCTGGACAGAGACTGCTCAACAATTCAAGCCTCTCACCACCCCCACCCGGATTCTTCCTCTATTTCAATCTCAACTCACATCAGCACCCCAAAGACAGCGCTGAGATGCTGGATCTCACTTTGCCTTCCCAAATATGGGATGTTGATTAAAATTCCTTTCCTGCTTTTTCACCATTATTTTTTCTGCTTGGTGTTGAGGCAAACGACAGGATCTGGAGGGGTTTGGGGTTTGGTTTTCCGGGAGGTGCAGAGTCAGTCCTCTGGCCTAGGATGTTGGTAACACTAACAAACATTTTCTTTCTTACATAGTATCTTTTTCATTTATAACACAAACAGTATCATATCTATAATATTCCCAAGTTTGTTTTCTTTTTAAACCATAGTACTATAGTTTGAAGATCATAAGATCAGTATATTAGGACATGTATTGTAACTGAACTGTCACCTACAGATGGACACTTATTTCCAATATTTTGTCAAATAAGCAGTTCTACAATAAATATTTTACTATAGTCATCTCTGAACTGACTATTCATTTTCTTTGCCCATTTTTCAAGTGGACAAGATTTTGTTTTGTTGCGATTTGGTTTTGTATTTGTTGGTACTGGGATTGAACCCAGAGGTGCTCTACACTGAACCACATCCCCTTTTTATTTTTTGAGACAAGGTGTCACGAAGGTGCCTAGACTGGCCTTGAACACAGAAACATAGATTCCCCCTGTCTCAGCCTCCAGAGTAACTGGGATTACAGGTATAAGCCACGGTGCTCAGCCAACTGACTTTTTACAAACTAAGGTTCATCCTTAGTCTATTATTTGTATGGTATCAGTCTTTTGTGGTTCCTTTGTTTGGAATCTTGCTAGAAACATCTAGATAGAAAGATCCCGAATTCCACAAAATTACCAAACAAATGTTCATAGCAGCACTATTCTGAACAATTAAACTGGAAATGGCCAGTCAGCATGTAAGAAGCTGGACTCACAAGTTTTTACTAACCAGTAAAAAGCTGAACAAACTGAAAAATCAAGAGTTCTTAGATCCATCAGAGAGGTGGAATCACAGGGCAGATCACTCCAAAATCTGAGACTGGCAGGTGGACAAACACAGAGAACTGAGGCTTGTCAGAGCAGAAATCCTGAGTCCAAACCTCCAGGGAAGCCAGAGCTGGGTGGAACCTGAACTTCACTGAGGAGCTACCAGAGGCTCAGCAGGTAATCTAAGATGAATACTCCAAAAGGACCTAGTGACTGAGGGTCTTTTACTTGAAAACTGTACCAAGAACTTGCCCGGGTTCTCAGTAACTATTAGTGAAAACCCTCCTGCTGCTTCTGGCAAGGGGAGGGGACAAAGGATCATTTTGAGCCAGTGTGTGGAGCATTCTGTTCCTCTTAACAAGATCTGCCCTCAGGAGACACCATTAACTACAGTCTAACCAGCTGGAGTTTTATCAGAAAATACCTAACTCCATCCCAATCATCCCATCGCCCCCCCCCAGGAAGCAGTGAGAGGGAGGGGACTGAGAAATACCTAGGGTTCACACTCCAAAGCCCAGGGTCACTGGAAGACAGGACCTGCTCAGGACTACAGAATGCCCCGCCCCTTACCACCATGTGCCTCAAGGCCATGCATGAGGCCCTGGGTTCCATCCTCAGCACCACATACAAATAAAAAGGTATTGTGTCCACCTACAACTAAAAAATAAGTTTGGTTTTGTTTTTTTGGGTTTTTTTTTTTAAGTAAAAAGATAAAGACTTTCTCAAGGGCTGGGTTGTGGCTCAGTGGTAGATTATTTGCCTAGCATGTGAGGCACGAGGTTCGATCCTCAGAGCCACATAAAAAATAAGTTAAATAAATAAATAATAAAGATACTATAACTAAAAAAATACTTTAAAAAGACTTTCTCAGATAAGCAAAAACTGATTAAATCTATCGTTAGTAGATATTCTTTGCAAGAAATGTTAAATTATTTAGAATATCTTTCTGAAGGTAAATGATAAAGGTCAGAAACTTGGAGCCATATAAAGAAAGAATATTACATAAGGAATAAATGAAGATAAAATTTTATTTTTTATTCTTAGTTGATCTAACATAATTTGTTCAAAATAATAGCAACAATACATTCAATTACATATGCATACACATATACATGCATACAGAAAAAATGAATAACAGCAATAATCCAAGAGTTGGGAGGAAAGTGAATTACTGTTATCCTACTGCTACCCAGGAAGTGGTACATGTAATCTGAAAGACACCTGGGTTAGTTGCAAATGTTTATCGCAAAGCCTAAGACAACCAATAAAGTTCAAAAAAGAAAAAAAATGTATAACAAATGTGCTAATAAAGGAGAGAAAATGGGATCGTATAAAATGCTCAATTAACCACAAAAGGGCCAGGCACAGTAGTGCACACCTGTAATTCCAGCAACTTGGGAAACTAAGAAAGCAGGATTGCAAGTTTGAGGGCCAGGTGGGCAAATTATACCTGCCTTAAAATAAAAAAAAAAAATGGGGGGCTCAAAGGTGGAGTGCCCCTGGGTTCAATCCCTAGTACTATTAAAAATATGTGTGTGTGTGTGTGTGTGTGTGTGTGTGTGTGTGTATAAACTAACAAGTGATTAAAGCAGGGTTTCAAGATACAAAGTTATTACACAAAAGTCACTTTCTTATACCAGAAATGGATAAGTGGAATTGGAAATTAAAAACACTACCATTTACATTAGCACCACCAAAATTAAATGCTTAGGTATTCATCTAACAAAATATGTACAAAAATCTATGAAAAAAACTACAAGAGAAATCAGAGAACTAAATGGAGACACTCCACGTTCAGAGGTAGAAAGAGTTAAGATTGTAAAGATTTCATTTCTTCTAAACTTCATCAACATATCCGATATAATCATAATTTTTTAAAAAAAACTCAAGTTATTTAGTAGCTCTAATAATTCTAGAAGTTTATATGGTCAGGCAAAACACCCAGAGAGCCAGGAGAAGCAGAGCTGGAAGAGCGACACTATTTCACATGCTATCAATGCACAGTTACCAGGACACTATAGTGGTGGCTGAGGAATAAACAGAACAGAACAGAGAATCCAGAAACAAACACACAGAGGCTATTAATGTTTGGCAAAGGAGCAAAGGCAATATATTGGAGGAAAGAGGGACTTTTCAAATTATGGTCTGGAGCAACTGGATATCCAAATTAGGGGGAAATCGTCTAGAAGATTCAACACCCTTCACAAAAATCAACTCAAACTGGACCACAGGCTTAAATAAAAGCAGTAAGGAAAGTCCACACATACTAGAACAGAATATAGGAAAAAAACCTAGATGATCTTGGTTCAGGTAGTGACTTTTTAAAAGAACACTGAAGGCATAATCATGAAAGAAATAAGGTATACTTGTTAAAATTAAAATTTTCTATTCTAAGGAAAAGACTATCAAGACAAGGAAAAGACAAGCCACTGACCGCAACAAAGTATTTGCAAAAGAAACATCAACTAAAGAACTATTATCCAGAGTACAGAAAGAACACATAGAACTCAACAAAACACAGTCTATTTAAACAAACAGGCCAGAGACCTGAACAGAAAGCTCACCAAAGAAAATATACAGATGCCAAGTAAGCATGAGAAGATGCCACACATCGTCCATCTTCAGGGAATTGTAACCTTAAATAAGATATCAGTGCATGGGCTGGGGATGTGGCTCAAGCAGTAGCGCGCTCGCCTGGCATGCGTGCGGCCCGGGTTCGATCCTCAGCACCACATACCAACAAAGATGTTGTGTCTGCCGAGAACTAAAAAATAAATATTAAAAATTCTCTCTCTCTCTCTCTCTCTCTCTCTCTCTCTCTCTCTCTCTCTCTAAAAAAAAAAAAAAAAAAGATATCAGTGCATACCCACTAGAATGGCTGAAACCCAGAACACAGATAATGCCAAATGCTGGGGAGGATGTGGAACAACAGGAATTATCAGTCATTTCTCGTGGGAATGTAAAATGGTATGGCCACTCTGGAAGACAGTTTGGCAGCTTCTTATAAAACTAAATATACTTTTAACATATGATTCAGTAATGGCACTCCTTGGTATTTACCCAAATTAGTCAAAAACATACGTCCAAACAAAAACCTACACACAGTATTTACAGCAGCTTTACTATATTGCCAAGACAAGGAAGGAACCAAGATGTCCTCTGACAGGTGGATGGGTAACGTAACCCCCAGCATCCAGATAAGGAATGTTATTCAGTGCTAAAAATAAGTGAGCTACTCAGCCATTGAAAGGCATGGTAGAAATTTAAATGTGCATTACTAAGTGACAGGAGCCAATCTGGAAAGGCTACCAACTGGATGATTCCAACTATGTGACATTCTGGAAAAGGCATAACTAGATAGGCAGAAAAACAGTAGCTGTCAAAGGATGGGGGGAGGGTAGAGCACAGAGGATTTTTAGGGTAGATTGAGGAGAGTCAAACTATTCATATGAAAAATGCCATTATATGTTTGTTAAAACCCACAGAATGAACAACATCCACAGTGAATCCTAAAAGGAACAATGGACTTTGAGTAATGATGTGTCAATGTAGGTTCACCAACTGTAACAATGTACCACTCTAGCGAGGAGCAGGGTATACACAGGAAATCTTCGTGCCTTCTGCTCAATTTTGCTATGAACATTAAACTTCTCTAAAAAATTAAGGTCTGTTTTAAAAAAAAAACTAAAAACAACCTGAAATGTTCATTAGAAGATTAATCTCTAAGCAATTGACCTAAATAAACGGGCTGGGGATACAACAGCTCAGCTGTAGAGTGCTTGCCTCACATGCACAAGGCCGTGGGTTCAATTCCCAGCATCACACACACACAAAAAAAAGCAGCAGCAGCTAACGCTCCTCCCACTAATGAGTACGTTTTTTCCATATGATTTTTTTATAAATAAAATATTTTGTATGATTCCATTGATACATAATCCTAGAAAATGCAAATTTATTTGTAAAGACAGAAGGTTGCAAATTTATCTATTGTGACAGAAGGTAAGTCAATGGCTACCAGAAGATCAGGTTTTGTTAAACAGGGAAGAATGGATTACAAAGAAACTTTTAGGAGTACAGGATGTTCCTTGTCTTGAATCATATAGTAACTGCTTTATGGATTTATACAAACATCAGGTTGTATACTTCAAGTATGTATAATTTATCTCACATTTCAATAAAGTTGAAAAAAATGTATAAAGCCAGACGTGGTCACATGTGCCCACAGCCCACCTTCTCAGTAAGCTGAGGCAGGAGAATCTCCTGAACCCAGGAGTTCGAGACCACCAGCCTAGGCAACCTGAGGACACCTTGCGTAAACACAAAGGGCCAAGAATAGCCCATTTCACCTGAGAACAAGGTGGGCCAACCTGCAACCTGCTCTACCAGCTATCAACATCTCCTATAGCCACCCTGACTGAGGTAGTGTGGCACTGTCACAGAAATAGGCACACAGACCACCAGAGCTGGATTTATGACACACGTGGCATCACAGAGCAGGAATGGATGTTCATTTCCATAAAAGGCTCTAGACTGACAAGGTCAATCACTGAAGAGAAAAAATGGGGGAAGGGACTCCTACTTCAAACCATGCATCAATTCCAGGAAGGTAAAGACAGGTAAAACAGGCAAACCAATAAAGCTTTAAGAAAATGGAAACTACCTTCATGAGCTTGAGGTAAGAAAAACTCTTTTCAGAATTAAAACTACTACCCATAAAGGAATGTGCACATGTGAACTTGATTCACATATCAAAGCAGGATAGGAGCCACCTTAAAGGGCAACCTGGCCTGGTTAAGGACAATACCAGCAACAAAACAAACAACAGTAATGGATTATAAACCACTGGGCAAAACAGGAATTCTTGAATTCACATTAATAACAGATCAAATAAACATATCTTCAAGAAAGTAGAGCCGCCAGGCATGGTGGCACACACCTGTAATCCCAGCAGCTCAGGAGGCTGAGGCAGGAGGATCTTGAGTTCAAAGCCAGCCACAGCAAAAGCAAGGCACTAAGCAACTCAGTGATACCCTGTCTCTAAATAAAATACAAAATAGGGCTGGGGATGTGGCTCAGTGACTGAGTGCCCCTGAATTCAATCCCTGGTACAAAAAAAAAAAGAAAGAAAAACAAAAAGAAAGTGGAGCTCTTCCTTAGAGTAAAACGCCAACTGAGGGCTGGGGCTGGGGCTCCACGGTAGAGCACTTGCCTAGCATGCGTGAGGCACTGGGTTCAATCCTCAGCACCACATAAAAATAAATAAATAAAATAAAGGTATCATGTCCATCTACAACTTTAAAAATATATTTAAAAAATAATAAAAATTTTAAAAATTTTTCAAAATGCCACTTGATGGGAAACAAATCATGGAGCTAGATAATCATTTCATTAAACATTAAAGTATGGATTCGTTTAGAATATAAACCAATCAAGGAGAAAAAGTGAGACGCAGTTCTCAAAGTATCTCTCCAAAAAGCACCATTAAGTTACAAAGAGAAAACCAGGAACTCCGTGGGGAGAAACAGACCACACCTTGAGCTGGCTATCAAAGTGGCATCACTCCTAGGGGAATATGGGCATCTCTGGACTCTAGATGGAATAATCTAAGATGATACAGCAAGCCTTACGTAACAGACAAACTCAGATACCAAACCCAACTCTAATCCCCAGGAAACATCAGATAAGCCCATTCTGGAGAACAAAATAATTTATCTTGTATCCTCCCAAACTGTCAATATCATGATGAAAAGTCCAAGGAATCGTTTCAGCTTAAAGGAGACCAACAAGAAATGACAAGAAACAAGAAATGATCCCAGGTAGGTCATGTGTTTGGACACAACACAGGATTTAATCAATTTTGAGAGTGAAATCAATTATAATGGGATGCAACTAAAAACAGAAGGAAAACTAGAAAATTTATAACATGTGAAAAGCAAATAATTTTAAACCATCAATGAGTCAAAGAAAAAATCACAGGGAAATTTTAAAATATTGAGACAAATGAATATTAAAAACATCATACGAGGGGCTGGGGCTCAGCAGGACAGCACTTGCCAAGCATGTGTGAGGCTCTGGGTTCAATCCACTTAAAAATAAATAAATAAAATAAAGGTATTGTGTCCAACTACAACTAAGAAAATGTGTTTTAAAAAATCATACAAAAACCCAGAACACAGTGAAAGCAACACCGAAAGAGAAACTCATAGCTCTAAACACATTAAAAAAGAAGAAAGGTCTCAAAACAACCAACTTTACACCTTGAAGAACTGGGGTTAAAAAAAAAAAAAAAGAACTAGGGTGGGGGTTGTGGCTCAGCAGTAAAGCACCTGCCTAGCGCGTGTGAGGCACTGGGTTTTATCTTCAACACCACATAAAAATAAATAAATAAATATATAAATAAATAAAGATATTGTGTCCACCTATAACTAAAAACCAGATACTAAAAAAAAAAAAAAAAGAACTAAACCTACGGCTAGCAGAAGATAAATAGAAAAACAGGAAAAGCTAACAAAACCAAGAATTAGTTCTTAGAAAAGGTCAATAAAATTAACAAACCTTCACCTAGATATTAAAATGTCATCATTAGGGCTGGAGATGTGGCTCAGCGGTAGCGCGCTCGCCTGGCATGCGTGCGGCCCGGGTTCGATCCTCAGCACCACATACCAACAAAGATGTTGTGTCTGCCGAGAACTAAAAAATAAATATTAAAAAAAATTCTCTCTCTCTCTCTCTCTCTCTCTCTCTCTCTCTCTCTCCTTTCTCACTCTCTCTTTAAAAAAAAAAAAAAAAAATGTCATCATTACCCAAAGTCATCTACAGATCCAAGGCAGTCCCTATCAAAATCCCAATGAAGTTTTTAAGTAGCAAGAGGAAAACCCAGCCTAAAATCAATATGGGACTTCATAGGATTACATACAGTCAAAACAATCTTGAAAATGAAGAATGAAGGTGGAGATCTCATGTCTTCATTTCAAAACTTACTACATGACCACCATAATTAAGACAGAACACATCAATGGGAGAGAGGAAGCCCAGAAATAAACCCTCGTATGAATCAAATAACTGCCTCGATACAAAACTGGTATTATCAGTGCCCCTAAATAGAATAAAAATATATCTTTCATCATATGCTAAATGTACGAAACATTTAGACCCATTTCTCACTTCTGTTCCGTCCCACGATCTGTCCACTCACTGCATGTTAATGAAGCCATTTTGGTTACTGTAGCTTTATAATGTACTATGGCACTGGCAAGCTAGCCCTCATTACACTTCTTCTGAAGTGTTTATTCTTACAGGATGTTTCTTCACCCCACATGAACTTCATAATTACCTTTCAGATTCTTTTTTAAAAAGATGTTGCATTTTGGGGCTGGGGCTGTAGCTCAGTGGAAGAGCGCTTGCCTAGCACATGTGAGGCACTAGGTTCGATCCTCAGCACCACGTAAAAATAAACAAATAAAATAAAGGCATTCTGTCCATTTTCAACTCCAAAAGAAAATTTAAAAAAAAAATGTTGCATTTTTATTGGACTTTATTAAACATATGAAATATTTAAGATGTCAAATGATTAAGGTCTAACAATTAGTTGCAGGACAAGAAGACATCTAGGCCCTAAGTAATTCAGTGAGACCTTGTCTCTAAATAAAATTTTAAAAGGGCTGGGGATGTGGCTCAGTGGTTAAGTGCCCCTGGATTCACTCCCCAGTACCAAAAAAAAAAAAAAAAAAAAAGGCAAAGAAGGGAAAGCAGTTTGGAAAGAACCCCAGCAGCTAGAGGGCTGAGCAGGATAATGTAAACTGTCAATGGAAACCAAGAAGGTGTGGCCAGAGATGACAGGGGATGCCACAGAGGCATTGTGGGAGGGCATGAGAAAACAACACTGCTGAGAGATTCAGGGAGATGAGCAATAACTAACATTCACAGTGACACAGAAGGCACTAATGACCTTAGAAGGACAGTTTAGTAGATTGGGAGGACAAGGCTAAATTGACATGAACAGGAAAAGAGGGTGGGCACAGCGGTGCACATCTGTCATCCCAGCAACTCAGGAGGTTGAGGCAGGAGAACAGGAAGTCCATGGCCAGCCTGGGCAACTCAAAGAGACCCTGTCTCATAATAAAATAAAAAAGGCTGGGGTGCAGCTCAGTGGTAGAGCATTTACCGAGCATGTGCAAGTCCCTGAGTTCAATCCCCAGCACTGCGAAAAAGAAAAAAAAAAAAAAGGTGAGGGGAGGAAGAGAGAATTACCTATAGGTGACAGCTTTTGTTTTTAAAGACAGAAAAGACCTGCACTTGATTAAGTTCTGATAGGATACAGTAGCAAGGGAGAAAATGGAAGTAGTAAAGAGGGCTGGGGATGAGCCAAGTGGTAGAGCACTTGCCTAGCATGTGCAAGGCCCCAGGTTCAACCCCCAGTACTGCAAAAAACAAAGTTCCCATATCCTTGCCACCCTTTAAAAGAATGTAATAAAGCAGCAGAGAGAAGGGTCAGCATTAGGCCACTGAACAGGCATGAAGAGCTGTGTTCCCCAACGTGCACAGGAAGGATGGCCTCCACCAGAGGAGCCACTCCTGCACCTCCCCTCTGTGCCTAGGGCAGGAAGGAGAAGTGCAGCAGCAGCAGCAGAAAGGTGACGCGCCTGGATTTAATGGGCAACGTTCAGGGGATTCTGCTGTGCGCAGGAAGCAAGAGCTCTGGTCATCTTAATTGGTTAAACCCACCCCTTTTGTTGAACATTTATGTGGCTTTCAGTCTGACATCAGGAACAGAACAGCTGGGTCAGAGGATAAGCACTTTAGAAACTTGAATTCCTACTGCTTTGAGAAAAGTGACTATTGTTACTTTGCATCTCCTAACCTTCCTGTCTTAGTATTTGTTGCTCATTTTTGTTAATATTCTAAGAGAAAAAGGCTGATTTTAAAGTAACAGATTAGGGTAGGGTTGTAGCTCAGTGGTTGAGCACTTGCCTCGCATGCGTTAGGCACTGGGTTCAATCCTTAGCACCACATTAAAAAAATAAAAAAATAAAGAATTGTGTCCATCTACAACTAAAAACAATATTAAAAATAAATAAAGTAACAGATTAAGGGTATTTGCCCACATGTTAAGTCGAAGAAAGCTTCATTTACAAATAATTTTAAATGTCATTCCATTAAAATTATAAAATAAAAATATGCACCTCTCAAAATGAAGTTAGATATTGATTTATTCAAAACCATTTCAAAAAATGAAATAAAATGGCAAATAGTTAAAGAAATAAATGTGGGATGACCAGAAACAATATGCTAAAAATACAGAAATGCCTCCTGTGAGAAACCTTTTGAATAGGAGTCAAGAGACGGTCACCTGCCTGGGAAAAGGACAGAGCCTTTAATTACCTAAAAAACATTTCAATTCAGATTAACAAATCAAATTACCCACCACTGAAGCACATGAGCACCTCCTGCTAGTGAATCCCATGAGCTACAGATTCCATGCCAAAACCTCTCCACTAAGACCTTATCATCACTTTGCTGAATGCCAATGAGAACGCAGCTAACAACCTAGATTTGGGTCAGGAATCATTTTTATTACAGATAAGGGGCTGCAGGACTCTCAAAGGGCATCAGAAACAGGCTCTTCTTTCTTACCTTCACCATGAATGTGAAGTCTGTTAGGGCCGGGGAATAGACGGCCCCACCAGCACATGGGCCCATGATCAGAGAAATCTGCGGGATGACTCCGGATGCCATGACATTCCTCTGTCAAAAGAAAAAGGCAAAAGCATCTGGTTACAGGGGTGTGAAGGCCCTACCTGTGGGAAGATAAAGGAAACAGTAGCATTTGGCTTCACCTGCGTAGAGAGGCTATGCAGGTGAAACCTGCTCAGTAAAGCTCTTCCAGAATTATGTACGCAATTTCCTCCCCTAACTTGTGGGACAGTTAGTGTGTTACTTTCTGGGGTGAAGATCTTCTCTCCTCTCTGCTCCTTGGCAGCTGTTCCCCAAAACCTCAGCAGGATATGAGCTACAGAGAATTGTGCCACTCTAGTTCCAGCTCCAAACACACCTCATCCGCAGCACCCATGTCCACACACAGTTGGCTGGAAGAGGAAGGAAAACCTCAGTGAACAGAGCCAGCACTCACCCCGGACTCTGGCCTCTATTCTGAGGCTCTTCACACCCTCCACCCAGAGGGCACCCAGCAGTCACAAGGTAAGGCTGAGAGGTAGGTGCTACCTTCCACAGTCTTCAAAGTCTGCCCCTCCCAGAGAGGGGATGTCAGGGAGGGGAGGTAGGAGAAGCCAGAAAGGTTCCCTAAGAATAAGGGTATATGATGGGTTAAGCTCAGCCCACCTCCTGGAAAAGACTGGATGAGGGGGCTTGAGGACCCAGGCTGGGCAACAGGGCCCAATACATCTTGCCCTACTCCCAACCCCTTTCCCTCTCCTGAGCCCCATCAGCTTTGGAAAAGTGGGTCCACTCGTCAGCCTGCCATAGCTCTGAGCAGAATGTCTGTAAACCATGGCAGTAGCTAACTTTGGTACAAAATGTCTCTATACTATCTGCAAAACTGACAAGTTAGATAGGTGGTCTTCCAGCTATTGCACAGTTAAGAGTCTGAAAAATTCTCTCCCTAAAAAACAACTAGAAAACTGGACAAAATTGTAAAAAAAAAAATGTATTAGCATTCAAGGTTCTGGAAACGAACCAAATATTAAATTGTGAAGTGTTCATTCACAAAATACTGCTTAAGATGAGATGAGAATGGAAAGAGTCTGAGGCATTCTTTTTTTTTTTTTTTTGTAAGTTGTAGATGGACAGAATGCCTTTATTTTATTTATTTATTTTTATGTGGTGCTGAGGATCAAACCCAGTGCCTTACATGTGCCAGGCAAGTGCTCTGCCACTGAGCCACAACCCCAGCCCCTGACACATTCTTAACCAAGAATACCACCAGTGCCCATGCCAGCTCAGGGTTCCCTCAAGGTAAAAGTAATACCAGACAGTAATTCAAGTCCACAAGAGGCAATTAAAAGCATTGAAAAGGGGCTGGGGTTGTGGCTCAGTGGTGGAGCACTCGCCTAGCACTCGCCTAGTTCAATCCTCAGCACCACATAAAAATAAATAAAATAAAGGTATTATGGCCAACTACAACTAAAAATTAAAAAAAAAGCACTGAAAATGGCAAATACATGATTAAATACAAAGTACTGAATGAATATAATTCTCAATACTTATATATAAAATGTAATAATTATAACACTATAATTTGTAATTATAACACTGTAATGAAATATATAATAATAATGGCACAAATGATGGGGAGAAAATAGTTATATTAAAGCAGAGTTTCCATCTTTTACCAGAATAAAGTCAGTATTAACTTGAAGTAGACAGATAATTTAAAATTTATATTGTAACCTTTAGTGCAACCACTAAAAAATAACTCAAAAAATATAGCTTAAAAAAACAGCTCTAGGGGCTGGGGTGTGGCTCAATTGGTAGCGCGCTCGCCTGGCATGCGTGCGCCCCGGGTTCGATCCTCAGCACCACATACAAACAGAGATGTTGTGTCTGCTGAAAACTAAAAAAAAAATAAATAAATAAATATTTTAAAATTCTGTAAAAAAAAAAAAAACAGCTCTAAACATAGAACTGTGGGATATTTTTCATTTGAGACAGGGTCTTGCTGTGTCACCTGGACTAATCAACAAACTGGTGGGTTCAAGAGATCCTCCCCTGACAACCTCCTGAGTAGTTGAGACTACATCCAGCTCAACCTAAGAGTTGAGTGACATCACCAGAGACAGAAGAGGAACTTCTAGGAATCTGGGACTGAAACAACAACTTAATTAACAGGGATTGTCTGAAGTAAATACTTTGGAACTTTGGAGTTTAGTTGAACACTTGCAGGATCCAAGGAAGAGTGTGATGAAGAAACAGGTACATCTCAGTGAATTTCTGCATTTGGTGTAACTGCTAGCATTCCCAGCCCCAAACCATGAGGTAAACCAGGTAACAATGAGGTTAGAAACCCATGTTCCTGCAGTGGCTAGCTGGGGCCAAGGTGGACAACAAGGACCTTGTCCTTCAAATATTAGAGTTGTATGTTTTTGGAGATTTTCATTTTTGAGATGCTGGGGATAGAACCCAAGGGCCTCACAAAAGCTAGGCAAGTACTCTACCACTAAGCCACATGCACAGCCCAAGGATTGTGTATTTTGATTGCTGATCACTGCTTTTGATGGCTGAGGGGCAGCCTGGAGGCCAATCATTGTTTCAATTATCATGGATTCAAATGGCCACCCCAATACAAAGGAAAGAGATAGTTCGTTCCAACCCAGTGTGCCTTCTGAGAGGGACATTCAGGAACATCTTTACCTGATCATTGGTTGGCCACAGAGACAACTAAAATTTCAGTGACCATATTCAACTAGGAAAAGAAGAATTTGACAGAAACCATCGCTGAGGAAACCCAGACACTGGAGTTATTAGTCAGAGATGCTAGAGTAACTATCTTAAATATGTTCAATGAGCTAAAGGAAACCAAGGAAAAAGAACTCAGGGAAGCAGGAAAACAATGTCCGAACAAAATGAGTATCAATGAAACGAAAAATTGACTAGAATTTTCAACAGCAGATCCGAGTGGCAGAAAAAAGGATCACAGGACTTCAAGGTATACATTTTAGGAATCCCAAAAGAGAGAGAACAAGTCTGATAAACTATTTGAAGAATAGCCAAAAACTTACCAAATTTGATGAAAGACGTGAATATACGCATCTAAGAAGCTCAATGAACTCCAAGTAGGATGAACTCAAAGACATTTATACTGAGACGTATTATAATCAAACTGTCAAACCCAAACACAAGGAGAAAATTTTGAAAGTAGGGAGATAGGAGCAACTTATCACACACAGGGGATCTTCAATAAGACTAACCATGTAGGCCAGAAGGCAGTAACACATACTAAAGAAACAACTGTTAGCTAAGAATTCTGTATCCAGAAAAGCTAAACTTCCAGGATAAAAGACAAAATAAGACATGTCCAGATAAACAAAAGCTGAGGGGTTCATTTGCAGTTGACATGTCATACAAGAAATACTACAGGGAATTCTTTAGTCAGGAAATAAAAGAACACTACAGTAATGTGAAATCATGAGAGAAAAACACGACAGTAAATACAACTTCCTAGGTAAATATAGAAGAGAGTAGGCTATATTTCAGTCTATAACATCTCTATTTTTCCTATATAATTTAAAAAACAAATTAATGAAACAATTATAAATCTGATAATGAATACATCATGCATAAAGATGTAATCTAGATAATGACAACATAAGATACAAATGTACAGAAGCAGTATGCTCCCAAACTACTGAAGCTAACCTGGTTTCATTCCAACTAGTTTAATTGTAATCACCAAGGTAACCATTAAGAGAAGGAAACATTAAATATAGAAATGAAAGAAGTAAATTTTGGGGCTGGGGATGTGGCTCAAGCGGTAGCGTGCTCGCCTGGCATGCGTGCGGCCCGGGTTCGATCCTCAGCACCACATACCAACAAAGATGTTGTGTCCGCCGAGAACTAAAAAATAAATATTAAAAATTCTCTCTCAAAAAAAAAAAAAAAAAGAACGAAGTAAATTTTAATGACACAACCAAACTAAACTTTTAAAAGCCACAATGGTGGAATTAAGGCACAAAACTATCACACATACATAAAACAAAGAGTTGAATGGCAGATGGAAATCCTTCTGTGTGGGTAATCACTTTAAATGTGAATGGATTAAACTCTCATGTCAAAAAAAGAGATTGGCAGAGATCCAAGATGGCGAAATAGAGGAGATTGCTTTCCTGGCTGCTCCTTGGTGTGAAACCAAGAAAGCAGACAGGCAGCTTCTCCACAAGGTGAGTGAACCAAAAAAAAAAAAAAAAAGGAGGGACTTTACTGGAACCTAACACTGGACATTCAAAGCAGATAGGGGACACAGAAAAAAAATCCCCTGCAGCATAGCCACTGCCACAGCCAGAGAGGTCCCTTTGTGAACATAGTAGATGGATAAGGGAATTAAAGGAAGAAACCTGCATTTTGGGGAGGTCCGAGGTGTATCTGGGTAGAGTATTTAGAGACCACAGACATTGCCCAACAAACCTGAACAATTCACTGCACAATACCCATGTGGGGGGAAAGAAGCCACCATCTCTCCAGGCAGAATGCAGAGGACAAAGGAAAGAACGAGCAGGCAACAGGGAAAGCCAATTCCTGGCAAACTTGAGTTCGGTCCAAAACACAAGCATTCGGTCCAATAAACATGCTGCACAACAGAGTGTGCTTAAGTGACCAGGAGAAAATCAAACATGGAGAAAGGTTTACACAGGGGACAACTGGGAGGAAACCCACCCAGCTCTACCCCTCCCGCTCCAATCCTAAGGCTTGCAGGACACATCTGGCCTGGAACTCAGAAGGGTGGGGACGGGAGAGATTGGAGATGGGATTAAGAAACAGTGAGGTCTGTGATAAATAGGGACTAAGAACTGGAGATTACTGGGGTAAAGTCTTCCAGCATGGACCAGTCAGTACCACCACTGGAGGTGCACTGATTTAAAATCTCCAGACCAATTAGCATTCAGCAAAGAGCCTGGAGCCTTCCTAAAGCTAAACCCCACCTCAAGGAACTCCACCTACAGATTACCTCTCTCACTCCGGCAATCCAGAAATCCCACTCCAGAATACCAACCTAATACTGCTGAAAAGAGAAGCTGAACTAGAAATAAACCAAAATGACCAGGAACACAAATCACATCTCAAAATAACCTTGAACATTAATGGCCTAAATTCATCAATGAAAACTCCAACAGAAAGAATTCTTTAACTTCTCATCAAGATTTTGTGTTTTTGTTTTTTTGTTTTTTTTTTTTAGAGAGAGAGAGAGAGAGAAATTTTTTAGTATTTATTTTTCAGTTTTCGGTAGACACAACATCTTTATTTTTATGTGGTGCTGAGTATGGAACCCAGCGCCCAGCGCATGCCAGGCAAGCGTGTTACCGTTTGAGCCACATCCCCAGCCCTTTAATTCTTTTTCACTGTTTAATTGTGACATTATGGAACATGAACATTTATACAGTTTCCTATTTTTTTCTTCTTATCTCTAGCATTTTTAATGTTAATATTTTTTTAATATTTATTATTTTTTAGTTGTAGTTGGACAAAATATATTTTATTTTTATTAATCTTTTAGTTCTGTCTTCTCTTTTGCTCCCTCATAATCATCACATCCTATATTACTTCTGTTCTCTCCCCATCCACCATCTGAAAAGTTAAACCCTTTTGCAAACTTCCTGTTTTTATTATAGGCAATAACTGATCATATCACTTCTGTTTATTGTGATAATTAACATTATAGACATCATAATAGGAACTATTTGATTTAATGCTGTACATTGTTTGCACTAGTCATTATTATTGTCTCCCCCTAAACAGTGAGGCACTGGAAACCTTCAGGGGCACTATAAGTCCACAGAGTAAAGACTCTACTGCCTCAGATCCTTACCATTAGATGGGTAGACACACAAACAACATGAAAAAGCAAGGGAACAGATATCCCCAAGCAAACCAAGATTCTCCAATAACAGAATCCATCAACATCACATGGAAGAAATGTCAGAGAAGGAGCTTAGAATAATTAAACTGGTCTGTGAAGTAAAGGATAATGTAAAAGAACAAATATAGATAGCAAAAGATCACTTCAATAAAAAGAGATTCTGAGGAAAAAAAAAAGAAATCCTTGAAATGAAGGAAACAATAAACCAAATTAAAAATTCAACAGAAAGCATCAACAGACTAGACCACTTGGAAAATGAAACCTCAGGCAATGAAGACAAAATATATAATCTTGAAAACAGAATTGACCATAGAGAGAAAATGTTAAGAAATCATGAACAGGGGCTGGGATTGTGGCTCAGTGGTAGAGTGCTTGCCTCACACATGTGAGGCCCTGATCTTAATCCTCAGCACCACATAAAAATAAATAAATAAAATAAAGGTATTGTGTCCATCTATAACTAAAAAATATTTTAAAAAAGAAAGAAAGAGGGGCTGTAGCTCAGTGACAGAGTGCTTGACTAGCACATGTGAGGCACTGTGTTCGATTCTTAGCACCACATAAAAATAAAATAGCAGCTCATGATTTAGAGTAGGGCAGATGAAAGAAAAGAAAGAAAAGAAAAGGAAAGCAAAGCAAAGCAAGGCAGGCAGGAAGGCAAAAAAAAAAAAAAAAACATGAACAGAACTTCCAAGAAATATGGGATAACATGAAAAGACCAAATTTAAGATTTATTGGAATAGATGAAGGCGTAGAGCTACAAACTAAAGGAATGCACAATCTTTTCAATGAAATAATATCAGAAAATTTCTCAGAATGAAATGTAAAATCAAATACAAGAGGCTAATAGGACCCCAAATGTGCAAAATTACAACAGACCCACATCAAGGCACATTATAATGAGAATGTCTAGCACACAGAAAAAGAATCGAATTTTAAAGGCTGTGAGAGAAAAACACCAGATTACATATATGGGGAAACCAATACGGATCTCAGCTGATTTCTCTACCCAAACCTCAAAGCTAGGAGGTCCTGGAATAACATATACCAAGCTCTGAAAGAAAATGGATACCAACCAAGAATACTATATCCAGCAAAATTAAGTTTTAGATTTGAAGATGAAATAAAAACCTTCCATGATAAAAATTTAAAAATTTTGGAACCAGAAAGCCTGTACTTCAGAATATTCTCAACAAAATACTCCATGAAGATGAAATGGAAAAAGTGAAAACCAGCAAAGAGAGGAACTACTTACTGTAGAAATAGTCAATCAAAGAGAAATTAATTCAAATTTAAAACTAGAAATAAACTAAAATGACCAGGAACACAAATCACATCTCAATAATAACCTTGAACATTAATGGCCTAAATTCATCAATCAAAAGACACAGACTGGGGCTGTGCCTGAGGAAGTGTGCTTGCCTAGCATGTGTGAGGCACTGGGTTCAATTATGAGAGAGAGAGAGAGAGAGAGAGAGAGAGAGAGAGAGAGAAATAAGGAGGGAGGTGGAAATCCACTGACAACTAAAAAATATTTTTAAAAAAGACAAACTGGCAAATTATATTAAAAAACAACACTCAACAATATGCTATCTCCAAGAGACTCACCTCATAGGCAAAGACATCCACAGACTGAAGGTGAAAGGATGGGAAAAAACATCCCTCACATGGACCACATAAACAAGCAGGGGTTTCTATCCTCCTATCAGATAAAGTGGACTTCAAGCCAAATTTATTTATTTATTTATTGGTTTGTTTAATATATATATATATATATATATATATATAATTTTTTTTAGTTGTAGTTGGGCACAATACCTTTACTTTATTTACTTATTTTTATGTGGTGCTGAGGATCGAACCCAGAGCCTTGCATGTGCTAGGCGCTCTATCCCTGAGCCACAACCCCAGCCCTGAAGCCAAATTTAATCAGAAGGGACAAAGAAGGCCATTCATACTGCTTTAGGCAATTATACATCAACAACACATAATAATCATAAATATTTATGCCCAAACAACGGGAGCATCTACGTACATAAAACAAACCCTTCTCAACTTCAAGAATCAAACAGACCATAACACAATAATGCTAGAGTTGAACATTTTTATCCATATATATGAATACAAATGTGAATATAATTGTAAAAATATACATGAAAATATTTAAATGGATATGGATTTGTATATAGTTGTTTTTCTCTTTAACAATGTTTGTTTTCTTGCTTTTAATTTTTTTTAGTTATACATGGACACAATATCTTTATTTTGTTTATTTTTATTCAGTGCTGAGGATCAAACCCAATGCCTCACATGTGTGAAGCAAGTGCTCTGCCATTGAGCCACAACCCCAGCCCCTAGCTGTTTTTCTTTTGAGATGGATGTTTACAGTTAGTTAGAGTAAAGATATGGTATATGCTTATGTAACTAAACATATATGAAACTTTTTATGGGTAGGATTTTGGTTGCCATTAGAGTACATTCATATATATATATATATATATATATATATATATATATATATATAAATGTATATAAACATATATGGAATATATATGTGAACATATATACAGACATTTGGTAATATTTATAATTGTTGTTTAAAAGGCTCACGATTATGGGTAGGGTTAGATTTCGTTCCGAGTTACAGCTTTGGTTTAGAGGACAGGTTAACCTTAGAACATATATATCAATATATATGAATATAAATATGAATGTAGAGGTAGTATTGTACATCAAAATGTATATACTACATATATATTTATACTACTAAATATATTTATGTATATATACTTTTATCTATGGATTTTTTTAATTACTGTATTTATTCTAATTAGGTATTTGTCACAACAGAATGCATTTTGATTCATTGTACACAATTGCAGCACAACTTTTCATTTCTCTGGCTATACACGATGCAGAGTCCCACCACATGTGCAGTCATACATGTACCTAGGGTAATGATGTCCATCTCATCCTACCATCTTCCTTACCCCCATACCGCCTCCCCCTCCCTTCCCTTTGCCCAAAGGGCCTCCATTTTTCCAATGCCCTGCCCCATTATGGATCAGAATCCACTTATCAAAGAGTATATTCGGCCTTTGGGTTTTGGGGATTGGCTTACTTCACTTTGCAAGGTATTCTCCAACTCCGTCCATTTACCTACAAATGCCATAATTTTATTCTCTTTTGATGCTAAGTAACATTCCATTGTGTATACATACTGCAGTTTCTTCATCCATTCATCTATTGAAGGGCTCCTAGGTTGGTTCCACAGTTTAGCTACTGTGAACTGAGCTGCTATAAACATTGATGTGTCTGTGTTACTATAGTATGCTGATTTTATGTCCTTTGGGTATAGACCTTGGAGTGGGATAGCTGGGTCAAATGACGGTCCAGTCCAAGTTTTCCAGGGAATCTCCATACTGCTTTCCAGATTGGTTTCACCAATTTGCAGTCCCACCAACAACATGAGTGTGCCTTTTTCCTCACATCCTCGCCAACACTTATTGTTGTCTGTATTCTTGAAAACTGTCATTCTGACTAGCGTGAGATGAAATCTTAGTTTCGATTTGCATTTCTCTAATTACTAGAGATGTTGAACATTTTTCAGATATTTGTTGATCAAATGTACATCTTCTTTATAAATCCTGGAGATTAGTGCTGTATCGGACATGTTTGTGGCAAAAATTTGCTCCCAAAATGTAGGCTCTCTCTTCACCTCATTGATTGTTTCTTTTGCTGAGAAGAAGCTTTTTAGTTTGAGTCCATCTCATTTTTTAATTCTTGATTTTATTTCTTGTACTTTAGAGTCTTATTTTTAAGGTAAGCAATATTGTTATATTACGTGTAAAATCTGGGTAATACCTCTGGAAATGAGTTCATATATAAAATATCTATGGGTTTTGATGTGAATTTATGAACTTATATTCCCAAATACATAAGTACATTCCTATAAAATGTCATGTTTTATATGTATAGAGGTTTCTCTAAGGTGTACTGGTGTAAGCAAAAGTTGACAGGACTAATATAGAAAAACAGTTAGTTTAGGGATTAAACATTTTTATCCTTACACAGAAATACAAATATGACTACATACATAAAAATATACATGAAAATATTTAAATGGATATAAAAAAATAGTTATTTTCCTTTTGAAATGAATGTTTACAATTTGTTCTAGTTATAGTTTATGATTATGTAACTGACTATATATGAAAATGTATGAGCAGGAATTTGGTTGCTGTTAGGGTATATTCATATTCATATATATATATATATATATATATATATATATATTTGAATGTATACAAACATATATAGAAATATACATGTGAAAGTATATATGGATATTCAAACTAAAAAATAAAATAAAAATCAAAGGGAGGTCAGTAGAGGAAAGAGACCACCACGGGGTGCGGAGTGGAAAGCAAGGGGGAAGTGCTGGAAATTATATTGGCCAAATTACACTGTCCTGTTGTGTGCATGTACAAATATGTAAAACAAATCCTATCATCATGTACAACTATAATGTACCAATACAAATGTGGAAAGAAAATAAATAAATGAACAAATATAACAATATATAAATAAAAACAGATTGGCAGACTGGGTTTCAAAAAACAACCTATGTGTTGTTTACAAGAGCTCCCATTCAAGATTTTCAGAAAACTTGGAATGGAACCACCATTTGACCCAGTTGTCCCACTCCTTGGCATATACTCAAAGGACTTTAATATGCACACTAAAATGAGCACACTACAGTGATTCGGCCACATCAATGTTTACAGCAGCTCAATTCACAATAGCTAAGTTATGGAACCAACCTAGGTGCCCTTCAACAAATGAATGGATAAATAAAATGTGGTATTACTCAGCGATAAAAAAGAATGAAATTATGCCACTTGCTTGTAAATGGATGGAACTGGCGACTATCATGCTAGGTGAAATAAGTCAGTCCCAAAACACCAGAGGCAGAATGTTCTCTCTGATATGTGGATGCTAACTCACAATAAGCCAGAGGAGACACACACACACACAGAAGTTCACTGGGTTAGACAAAGGTGAATGAAGGGAAGGGTGTTCGTATATGAATACACAACCAGTGTAACTCCACATCATGTACAACCACAAAAATGGGAAGTTATACTCCATGTATGTTTGATATGTCAAACTATATTCTATGTGTCATGTATAAAAACTAAAAAAAATAAAAAATAAAAAAATTTATTAAAGTTAAACTTCAAACTCCTCTAACTATAAAGGTTTTGGCAAAATTAAGTCTAGCTTTAATAAAGTATATTACTAGTCATTAATGTAAACTTGAGATAATACAAAAATAAGAGCTCCAATTCAGATATAAAGACACAAGGAAAAAATTTATGTCTTATGCAAAGGGTAACAAAAAAAAAGCCATGGTGGCTACATTATTGCCAGACAAAGCAATTCTAAATCAAAAAGCTTACAAAGATATTACATACTGACAAAGGTTCAATATGCCTAGAAAATACAATTACAAAAAAAAAAATAGGCACCTTCTGTCTTAAATTTAGCACTTAGTTCTTCCCATTACTATGTTCAGATGTCCATTCTGTTGTAGACTTTTGAAAAGAAACCATGTTTTTTTTTTTGCAGTATTACATAAATAAAGGTTTGCAAAATTTTCAAAATATATATAGCACCCAAAAGAGCCCTGAAGTAAAAGTTGACAGAACTGAAAAGACAAATAGACATATAATAATAGTTTGAGACCTAACACTCCAACTCTAGTAATGAACAAAAAGAAGATTAATAAGGAAATAGCTATAAATATACATATTAGGAAAAGATCACCAATCAATAACCTAGCCTTCTACCTTAAGAAACTAGACAGAGTAAAACAAACTGAACTCAAAGCAAGCAGGAAGAAGGAAATAATCAGAGCAGAAATAAAATTGAGACTAGAGAAAAAAGGTTGGTTCCATTGAAAAGTTCACCAAAATTGATAAACCTTTAAATAGACAAAAATAAAGGAAGGAAAAGAAAACCACGTTACTAAAGTTAGAAATGAGAGGACACATCACTATAGAATTAAAATTACAAGAAAATATATCAACCACTGTATGGCAACACATTAGATCACTGAGCTGAAATGGACTAATTCCTAGAAAGACAAACACTACTAAAGCTAAGTGAAAAAGTAGAAAATCTGGTAAACCTGTAACAAAGGATAATAACCTCAACAACTACCTACAAAGAAAAGTCAAGGCCCAGATGACTTCAATGGTGAACTGCACTAAACATTTAAAGAATTAGAGGTTGGTGGTGTAGCTCAGTGGTAGAGCATGTGGTTAGCATGCATTTGGCCCCCAGAACCAAATTTATAAAAGAAAAAAAATTCACATCAATACTTTACAAGTTCTTCTAAGCAAACAGGAGAGGAGGCAGCAGGGCAGTTTAAGGATAGTCTCAGACCAACCCAGTTCACCCCACTTTCTCACTTGTAATGCTTAGGAATAACTGTTGAAGGTACTGGAAATGCAACATCCTGGAATAAGGAAGGACTGCCCAGAATATCCAGGTTCTGTTCTAGTCCCTAGAAACAGGCTTTTCTAAACACTTTAAGCCAGCATAAACATGGCCAGAGTATAAAACCCAGGGGGGCCGCTTTCTTGCAAGTGGAGTACGTGCAGTGAAGGGTCCATCCCACCCACGCAGCTTTCCTGTTCCTTGGGGACTGGGTCTCAGTAAAACCTAGGCTTCTGCTGCCTACCATAAGTAATAAATCCACTTCATGCAACTTGTGTGTATGAGTGTTTTGTCTACTCAGACGAGTTGGTAACCAGTGCACAGTGAGCCTACCGCACAGAGGCAGCACTTCTATTTTGATGAGGTGAGAATTAGTCAAATGCCAAAACCAA
Organism: Urocitellus parryii; assembly: GCF_045843805.1. NCBI lineage: Eukaryota > Metazoa > Chordata > Mammalia > Rodentia > Sciuridae > Urocitellus > Urocitellus parryii. Next base: position 100,509,850 of record NC_135532.1, on the reverse strand, counting down.
AAGAAAATGTCGTAACTGTAGACAGGTTTATCTTCTATTAATATCAATTCAAAAGGACTCATCAACATACTAGCAAACAGAATCGAGCGCCTTACAAAATTGATTGATTACACGCCATGACCAAGTGGGATTGATCACAAGAATAAAAGGTTAATTTAACATTCAAAACTCAATTAACATAATAATAAACAGTATCATTTGAAGAAAGGACAAAAGCTACATAATTATCTTGCAGATGCAGAAAAAGCATCTCACAAAATCAAACACCCCTTTATGATAAAAACACCCAACAAATTCGAAGTAGAAAAGAACTTCCTCAACCTAAGGAAGGACATATATATATAACTAAAAACAAAACCAATAGTAAATATCATATATATATTTGGGGGGGGGGACCAGGGATTGAACCACTGAGCCACATCCCCAGCCCTTTTTTGTATTTTATTTAGAGACAGGGTCTGACTTGCTTAGCACTTTGCCATTGCTGAGGCTGGCTTTTGAACTCGTCATCCTCCTGCTTCAGCCACCTGAGTCACTGGGATTACAGGCATGTGCCACTTAAAGGTGGCATCATACTTAAAGGTGAGAAAATGAATGCTTCCCCCAAAGATTGGGAACAAGAATGTCTGCTCTCACAACTCAACAGTGTACAGCAGGTTTTAGACAGAACAATGAGCAAGAAATAAAAGAAGGCCAGATTAGAAAAAATTAAGACTATCTCTATTTGCAGAAGGCATAATCATGTATATAGGAAAACCTAAGGAATATGCACATACAACTCCTATTAGAAACATATTAGAGCTAAGGTGATAGGGGCTTAGCCCACTAGTAGAGTGCATGCTTAGCATGCACAAGGCCCTGGGTTTGATCCTCAGCACCAAAAATGAAAAAGCTAATAAACATGTTTATCCAGGCTGTAGGATATAAGATCAAAATATAAAAATCAATTTTAATTATACATACTTGCAAAAATTAATCCAAAATGAAATAACTCCAGGCCAGCTGGAGCAACTTGGCAAGACCTTGTCTCTAAATAAAATACTGAAAAGAAGGGCTGGGGATATAACTCAATGGTGTGGAGCATGGGTAAGGCCCTGGGTTCAATCCCAGCACTGTAAGGGGGGGAAAAAAAAAAAGTAAAACACCTAATTCTCAAAAAAAAAGAACTGTAAGACATGAATGTTACACATTACAAAATATTGCTGAGAAAAATTAAAGACCACCTACTAAAATGGAAAAACATTCTGTCTACATGGAGTGGGCCAGTCAATATGTAAAGATGCAAATTCTCACCAAATTGACCTAGACTCAATGCAATTCCTACCAAATCTCATCAGGAATTTTTGTAGAGTTAAAAACTGATCCAAAAATTCACATGGAAATGGAGGGGGCTCTAGAACAGCCAGAACAATTTTTTTTTAAATATCTTTTTAGTGGAGTTAGACACAATACCTTTATTTTATTTATTTATTTTTATGTGGTGCTGAGGATCAAACCCAGTGCCTTGCACATGCTAGGCAAGCACTCTACTATTGAGCCACAATCCCAGTCCCAGAACAATTTTTATGAACAACATAGTTAGAAGATTTTACCCAACTTCAAAACTTCTATCAAGCAATAGTAATCAAGACATTGTTTCTCTCAAGTAAGGAGGAGCATTCAGATGAAAGAATCAAGAATTCAGAAAGAAATCTTTACATTTATGATAAACTGATTTTTTGACCAGTGTCAGACAAAATCAAATGAGGGAAAAATAATTATAAATGGTGGTACCTGAGAGTGAATTTAGAATGTTATGTCACATCATCTATAAAAATTACAAGCCATCATATACCTTATGTAAATGAGCCAAATCTATAAAACTCAATGAAGAAAACATTGGGCAAAATCTTCATGACTTTGTTCTTACAAGTCACAAAAGAAAATATTGATAAATTTAACTTTAAAATTTAAAACTTTTCACTTTAAAAGCTATCTTTAAGAAACTAAAAAGCACTTGGGAGGCTAAGGAGGAGAATGAAGAGTCTGAGGCCAGCCTGGGCAAGTTAGCAAGACACAAATCGTATCTGATAAAGGACTTGTATTCATAATACATTAAGAACCCTAACAAATCAAAATTCCAATTACAAGCCAGACACACACCTGTAATCCCAGTGGCTTGGGAGGCTGAGGCAGAAGGATTGTGAGTTCAAAGCCAGCCTCAGCAACTTATCAAGGCCCTAAACAACTTAGTGAGACCCTGTATCTAAAGTATAAAAAGGGCTAGGATGTGGCTCAGTGGTTAAGCACCCCTGGTTTAAACCCTGGTACAAAAAAATAAAAAATAAAAAATTGCAATTACAAAATGGGCAAAAGAAGACTCCCAAATGACTAACAGGTACATTAAAAGATACTCAACATGGGGCTGGGGTTGTGGCTCAGTGGTAGAGCGCTTGCTTAGCATGTGTGAGGCACTGGGTTCAATACTCAGTACCAAATAAATAAATACATAAATAAATGAATAAATATCCATCGATACTAATAAAAACACTTTTTTAAAAAGATACTCAACATGATTAGTCAGCAGGGAAATGGTATTAGAACTACACTGAGACACCACTGCACACCATTTAATTGGCTTAAATCAACACTTGACATTATCAAGTGTTGGCAAGGATATGGAGAATCTGCAACTTTTAATACACTGCTCATGGCAACATAAAATTGTATTTTCATTCTGAGAAACAATTTGGCAATTTCTTTAAGAATTCCATATAAACTAATAAAACCCAACAATCCCACTTGTAGGTACTTCCCTCAATGAAATGGTCTGAAAACAATCCAGAGTTTTACACAAATGTTCACAGTTCATGAAAGCCAAGGAGTACAAAAACCCATGTCCATCAGCTGGAGTATAAACAATGTGGAAAACATTCAATAGAAGAATTCAACTCAGCAATAAAAAGCAAAGAACTCCTGCACATTACAATATGGAATAAACCTCTTAAAACATGATCCTAAGTGAAAGGAGTCACAGAAACATGAACAATAGTTCTGAAGACCCAGGTGGGGGACAGATGTAAACAGGCAGGAAGATAATTCTAAAGTGAGGGAAAAATTCTAAAGCCAGATTATAGTAATGGCTATACAACCCTAGACATTTTTTTAAAAAAACATTGAATTCTATGATTATACTGGGTAGATATTTTGGCTTTTACATAATAACCTTAATGAAGCCAGTTTTTAAAAATATCTAGGTCACGGAGAACAAATTAAAACTAAAGAAACTGCACCAGATTAAAGACCACACCTATCTCAAGTGCTTTTTCCTCCTACGAATGACATTTAACTAATAGTTTTCCCCTTTGAGTAGCCCTCTATCAAGAAAATGGAAACTCTCCCATCCCCTCTTGCTTTTCCTCCACCTTTCTTCCCATTCCCAGTGACACAGGAAGGAGCCACAGAACAGACACAATGGGACAGAGAACAATGGGAAAGATAGGGAAGCTCTGACCAGGACTTGACTTATACAACTAAATCCTGTATTTTCTCACCAGGAAGATGTCTGCGTATCCAGCCAAGGACTCCACTCCCTCTTGGATCCGTGCTCCCCCAGAATCATTCAGCCCAATCACTGGAGCCCCCACTGTTATGGCCTGGTCCATGATCTGAGACAGCAGAGAGACAGCTTGTGAGACAACTGCTCTTATTATCAAAATCAGCATTCAGTGTTTTTTGAAAATGTTCTAAGTGTACTTTTCCAGACAGGAAGCATTAACTCTGGTTTCATTCCTCATGACAAATGGGTATCTTCAATGAAAGACAAAGGACCAGATATTTAAAAGGCTGATAAAAGTCCCCAAATACCCAAGAGCCAAAACACTCCCAATTATCAAGGAGTAAGATAGCTCATGGCAGCTACTTCTAGAACAAGAGGCTTAAGCTGTAAATTTTCAGCAGTTTTATTCCCAGAAACACCATGAAAGAACTGATGGACAGAATGGCCAAGTGGCATTTTCATGAAAGCAGATGCTGATCCATCTATTAACCTGGGGCCAGATCAAGCCTGCTTTTACTTCTAACGTGACAGATTTTCCTCATGGGTCAGTAGCTCTGACAGCATAACGAACAACATCCCTACATCCCTTGACAGGTTCACAAAGCTCATTCAGTTCCATTATCTCATTTATCCATTATAACACGGGCACTAGAAACAGGAAAGTTAGGAAGGTTTAAAATTTAAGTGATTGCCCCAAGTTCTCAGGACTCAGGTAGGACAGGACAATGTCTAGAACTCAAGTGATCCATTAAAGAAGGAAGCTCTGCCCAGTTATAGTCAGTTCAACTTTTAATACCAAAATTCTCCAATTATGGGCCACACTTTTATTCCTCCTTGAAGCATCTGAATTCTAACAGGTTTTTATTTGCATCTTCCAGTGCTGGAGATCAGACTGAGGCCTCCAGCGCCATGTCCTCATTAAGCCTTTTTTTTTTTTTTTTTTTTTTTTTTTTTGGTACAAGGGATTGAATTTGGGACAACTTACAGAGAGCTACATCCCAGGCCTTTTTGAGACAGGATCTTGCCAAATTGCTGAGGCTGGCCTCAAACCTGAAATCCTCCTGCAGACTACTGAGTAGCTTCTATTACAGGCAAGAGCCACCAGGCCCTGCTCTTGCCCTGTTCTCCACCTCTTAGCACCTGGACTCCCACCTAGACCTGAGGTGCTTTATTAAGGGCCCTCAGAACGCCAAGGGGTGAACATATCTCAGTGGTCTATGAAATTAGATAGAAAAAAAAATTAATCTTCAGTATTTCCTTCAATTATGAACACAGGCAACAAATCACAATAGTTTTAGAAACATGTCACTTTGTCATTAATGGAAGTCAGATATTTTATGTTCAAGTTGTTATAGATAAACTAAAATGTCATTTTCATTCAAGCCTATCATGGAATTATACCAATTATTAGATCGACTGCTAAATCTTCCTATTTGATGCATTACAAATATGATTTTAATACATTTATATTTTATATAGTTTATATTATATATTTTATATTTTAATACATTTATATTTTAAATACATTTTATTTGCATATTTATTTTTTAGTTATAGATGGACATAAGACCTTTTTTCTAAATTTATTTTTATGTGGTGCTGAGGATCAACCCAGGGCTGTGCATGTGCCATGTGAACACTCTACTGCTGAGCCACAACCCCAGCCCCAAATACTTTTTAATACTTTGTAATCTTACATATTTTAAATTTTAAAAAATGAGCACCTAGGCTTTACCAAACCATCAAAGAGATACATGTCACAAAATAATATGAAGAATCCCTTCAGGTTGCCCACAGTGGTGCAGGACTATAATCCCAGTGACTCAGGATCACAAGTTCAAGGCAAGCCTCAGTAATTTAGCAAAACTGTGTCTCAAAATTAAAAATTCAAAAGGGCTGGGAATGGGGGCGGGGTTGTAGCTCAGTGATAGAGTACTTGCCTAGCCCATGTGAGGTTCTGGTTTAGATCCTCAGTACCACATAAAAATAAATATATAAAATAAAGGTATTTTATCTATTTATCTATCTACAACTAAAAATAATATTTTTTAAAAAAGGGCTGGGAATGTAGCTCAGTGGTAAAATGTTCCTGGGTTCAATTCCCAATACCAAAAAAAAAAAGAAAGAAAGAAATCTTTCAGTTCAATGCCACCTCTTGACAATTCTGCCCCAGGCCAAGTACCCAGCTCAATGTCTAATATACTCCAAATACTCAATATGCACTATAAACTGATGTAAATATTGGATTTATTTTCAATATTAAAAACTTACTTTGCATATCTTTTGGGCATGTGCTCCTGATAGACTGCCTCCAAAAACTGTAAAATCCTAAAAAGAAAGCACAATTCAATCAACAAGTAAAATATAACTGACCAGAGATGAAGACCCAGAAGAAAGAAACAGAAAACTCACAGAAAGGTGTGTGTGTGTGTGTGTGTGTGTGTGTGTGTGTGCACGCTTGAGCTACTGGGGATGGAACCCAGGGGCACTACCACTGAGCTGTATCCCCAGCTCATTTTATGTTTTATTTTGATACAAGCTCTAAGTTGCCCCAGCTGGCCTGGAACTTGTGATCATCCTGCCTCAGCCTCTCCAGACACTGGGATTATAGGCATGTAGCACTGTATCCAGATAGAAAAGTGTTTTTAAAGGAATTTCAGAAGTTGAAAAAAAATTAAAAAGAAAAACAAAAAGTCCAATTTATAGAATACTCCATCAATGAGCAAATAAAATACCTTAAAGGGAGTTCATGTATCGTCAAGAGCAAAAGACTTCACCTTCACTTTAGGAAAAATGCAGTTTTGAGAAAATAGCTTATGCAGAATTAACCCTAATAACAGATTCCATGGGTGTCAAATAAGCAATCCATCTCTAGGAAACGTGCTGCTTTGACAAGTCAGGAGGGGAATAGTGAAATCAGAGCCCTCGCTGCCTCCTTGGCTTGTGGACTTTCACGTGTAAAAGGCTCCTGGATACGTGGCCTCCCTCCTCAAACCCCAAGGTCATGGGGAACTAAAAACAGAATCAGCCCAGGAGGACAAGAAAAGATGAGGAGACAACAGCAGAGTCTGAACAACCCCAGGGGAACTGAAAGCACAAAAATATCTGACTTGATAGGAGGAAATGGAAGCCCACCTATCTGCAGAGAGTGACCAAGGAAAATGGGGGTGGGAGAGGATGGGGCTGAAAGAAGAGGTTAATAGCGGGCTGAGGTTGTGGCTCAGTGGTAGAATGCTTGCCTAGCATGTGTGAGGCATTGGGTTCGATTCTCGGCATTGCATATAAATAAACAAAATAAAAGTCCAAAAACCATAAAATTTAAAAAAGAAGAAGAAGAGGTTAATAGAAAGTATGTGTGAGAGGGGCTGGGGCTCAGTGGTAAAGTGCTCCGCTAGCATGCATGAGGCTCAGCACCACATAAAAATAAAATAAAGATACTGTGTGTCCACCTAAAACAAAAAAAAAATACATATTAGAAAAGAAAGAAAGAAAGAAAGTCTGTATGAGATGGTCCCCTTCACCCTGAAAGGAGGAAGGCTTATTTCTCCAAAGAAATCTGGACACACAACCATGGGTGAGATTAGGAACCTGCACACTGAATGAGCAAGTGCCAATCCAGGCCTTTCTCCAACAACACACCAAAAGCTAATTATCAGGCAAGAGACTGAGACTACATCTCTAGAAAAACAAACACCCCAGAAAACGCACCTACATATAGTAACATCTTAGAGATCACAACAAAAAAGGTGTCTCATCCCTCCCTCACTATCTTTCAGGGCCTATTTCAAATGCCCTATTTTCCCTGAAACTTTCCATGACCCTGGATAGGATCTTCTCTCATCTTGAGTCCATAGCATTTGCCTGGAAGCTCCCTCACCCTGCTCTGTCCTCTGTCCAATTCTACCCACAAACTGATTTGCTTCTTCAGGGCCAGGACCTGTCTCAGGCATCCTCCTCACTCCCACTTACCCATGGGCTCAACAGTATCATTTTGATGAATTTTTGTATCTACTCAAGTAGGTAGGTAGAACACTATGTCCAGAAAACACAAGAACTTCCTTTGTTCTAGCTTATCTTTTTTATTTTTTTATTTTTTAGTTCTCAGTGGACACAACATCTTTGTTTGTATGTGGTGCTGAGGATCGAACCCTGGCCGCACGCATGCCAGGCGAGCGCGCTACTGCTTGAGCCACATCCCCAGCCCTTCTAGCTTATCTTTTCAATGGTTCCTTCCATATGAGTTTTTGCTCAGCTTATACACATTGCAAAAAAAAAAAAAAAAAAGTAATTCAATAAGTAAGTACCGCTAAATACAATAAATTTAAAATTATCCAAACATACCCAGTTTAATATCAAGCCCAGAAAACATTTTAGTTTCCTTGATAAGCTACATAACTAAGTCTATGAAAGAAACTAAACACTTAGAACTATATACACATTTTCATCTGTAGAGGGGAAAAAATTGAATTCAAAATAGTCCTCTAGGTATTCTGTTAGTTTCTTCTACTGCTGTACAAAATTAAGCTCAAAGCAACACAAGTTTATTATCTCACAGTTCTGTAGCTTAGAAGTCCTACATGAGCCTCACTATGGGCCTTACTGGGCTAAGATCAAGTCCTTGGGAGGCTCCAGAAGGAAATCTGTTTTCTTACCTTCTCTAGCTTACAGAGACAGTCCCCATTCCTTCACTCATGGACTCCTTCCCCTTTACCTTCAAAGCCAGCTACAGGAGGACACATCCTCACATCACATCACTCTGACCTCTTCCCTGACCTCACTCTTCCATTTACAAGTACTCTTGTGATTATATTGGGCCCACCTGGATAACCAAGGCCAATTGTAAGGTCAGCTGATTAGCAACCTTATTTCCTGTTTGTCATGTAAGGTAACACATCCACAGGTTCCTGAGATTGGACAACTTGGGCAAGGGCATTATCCCACCTATGACATTCTCCTACAGTCTCAATGTGACCAAACTATAGCTGTCCTTATGCAGTCCGACAAAATCCTTTAAGCACTTCAATGGCAGTCCAAATCTCAAGAGTCCCCTGGTTGAGAGTCAAGGCCCCTTTGCCCAGGTTGTATCTGGGCCACTCTTGGATCTATACACATTGTCCAGGACACAGATGCCCTCTAAGCACACACCCAACGCTGTCAACAGGAATTTCTCTTGGGGAATAAACTCCTGGTTCATGGAACAACTTCATACAAGCCTACTGCCCTATGATCTCCCCTCCCCCAAGCAAATACAGGACTCCTCCTAAGAACACAGACATGTGAAATGAAAAACAGAAAATAAACCCCCAAACTGTAAGCAAGATCTCATTCCCCAATATAGCTTTGTTTCATATATTTTGTTTCTGGCTCTGCCCCCCCAGGAAAGCTCAGCCTGTTAAGAGTTATAAAATACCTGACTGAAGATATAAACCAATCTTCCATTGATTCGGCCCCGGCCAGTGACCACGCTGTCGCCAGGAAACTGCCAGAGAAATGGAAAAACAAAGGTTAAAAAAAAAAATTCCAGTATTTCTTTTAAATGAATCTGGCAACTATGCCTTCTGAAAGACAAACAAGAAAATTCCTTAAAATTAATTTTAAACAAAGAACGTGAGGAAATCCCACCCCTCTTCCCTGGCTCTGCAACAGCAAGTACCAGGCTACTGCTCCATCAACAGGAGTAAAGGACACTGTAATCTTAGGCTTCATCTTCCTTCCTACAAGCAAAATAATTGGGCTGTGGTGTAGAGTGCTTGCCTAGTGCATGCACAAGGCCCTAGTGAATGTTTGAGGTCACTGAAAACTGAGTACCTGCCGGATGCAGTGGCGCACACCTATAATCTCAGCAGCTCAGGAGGCTGAGGCAGGAGGGTTGAGAGTTTAAAGCTAGTCTCAGCCAAAATGAGGTGCTAACAACTCATTGAGACCCTGTGTCTAAATAAAATACAAAACTGAATATCTTTCATGGATATTAATCCCCCACCCACCCCCCCAAAAAAAAGGCAAAATAATCAAGAGACTCCCTAGGGCCACCATTGCCAGATACTCATGGGAAGAACAAGGGATACATAAAGAAACATGGCAACTTCTCCAAACCAAACCTTCCTACCCCAAACCTTAAAAAAAGCAAGCCTGCCATTTTGCATGGAAACTCAGTAATCAGTGTGGCCCACATGGAGCCAGTTGGTTTGGTGCCAAGTTTATAAATCTTTGGTCACAAATAGCATATATTCAGAAAACTGGATCAAAATTAAGTCCAGGGCTGGGGATGTAGCTCAAGCAGTAATGCGCTTGCCTGGCATGCGCGGGGCGCTGGGTTCGATGGAATGTGAGTGGGCTGCTAGCAACTTGTGCAGTAGACTCAGCACCACATAAAAATTAAAAAAAAAAAAAAGATGTTGTGTCCACTGAAAACTAAAAATTAAATATTTAAAAATTCTCTCTCTCTTCTCTCTCTTAAAAAAAAAAAACAAGTCCAAATGACTCTATGCATCCATGAAAGATATTCAGATGTATGTTTTATTTAGAGACATGGTCTCACTGAGTTGCTTAGCACCTCAGTTTTGCTGAGGCTGGCTTTGAACTTGAGATCCTCCTGCCTGAGCCTCCTGAGCTGCTGAGATTATGGTTCTCAGACTATAACATAGCTAAAAGACATTCTCATGACCCTCCTTACAAATTTGTCATATACTAGCAAGAACTGAATCCTCAACCAAAGCCCTAGGAAATGGGCTCGAGTCCACTTGCACAGGTTGCTAGCAGTTCACTCACATTCCATCTGCAAGGGGAAAGGTGATGAAGACCCTGGAGACCCCAGCAGTACTTCTCCATAGGACTTCCCAGAAAAGCTTTGGAGATTGATTGCTGTAATGGGAAGAGCAGCAGAGCCTATGGTATTCATACCACCACTTGAATAGATACCTTATTTTTATCAGCAGCCATTCCAAAATCTGCACATCTGTGTTCCACAAACATATCGCTCTCAACAAAGCTGCCAGGGTCCAGCAAGAGACTGATCCGCTCCCTGGCAGTGAGCTTTCCCTAAAACACAACAAAGATCACTCACTGATGTTATTGCAGACTTAGAGTTCTAATCAGCTTTTTTGCTGCTGTGAACAAAAGACCTGAAAAAAACAATTTTAGAGGAGGAAAAGTTTATTTGGGGATTACGGTTTCAGAAGTCTCAGTCCAAGGTAGCCAACTACATTGCTCTGGACTCAAGGTGAGGCAGAACATCATGGCAAAAGAGTGTCGTGGAGGAATACAGCCCAGAACATGGCACCAGGATGCAGAGAGCTCTAGCGTGTGCTTCCGCACCTGAGCTCTACTCTCCAGGGACAAAATATATATTTCAAAGGCATATCCCCTCCAACCACACCCTACCCCTGCCTAGTTACCACCCAGTTAATCCCAATCAGGGGATTAATGGACTGATTAGGTTAAGGCTCTCATAACCCATAATTTCACTTGTAAATTTTCTTGCATTGTCTCACACATGTGCTTTTGGGGGACATCTCACAGACCAGAACAATAAGCAAAGTAAGGGCTATTGGCCAGGACAGGGTTTGCCCCTTTATGTTGATATGAAAGCCCCCATTGCATCTGAAGTAGCCAAGGTAGACAGGTGTTATTCATAGTCTTTATTTCAAACAATGAGGAAAGCAGGGTAGAGATAGAGTGCTGTAGGAGCCACCTGACAGCAGAAGATAAATAAGGAAGGAGGAGGAGGAAAAGGTGAAGAGAAACAGGAGTAGGGAGAACCTGACCCTGGAACAAGATAACTCATTCCATTAACAGTGGAGATCTAAGGGGCCTTAAGAACAAAGAAGGGGCTAGGGTTGTGGCTCAGTAGTAGAGCGCTCACCTAGCATGTGCGAGGTCCTGGGTTCAACCCTCAGCACCACATAAAAATAAACAAACAAAATAAATGTAGTGTGTACACATAAAAATAAATATAAAAAAAAGAAGAATGAAGAAGCAGAAGACAGGAAACCAAAGCCTCCTTAGTGAAAGTCAGAGTCCATATTCTCAGGTTTAGAGGCTCCTTCTAGGGAAGCCTACAGGAGTTCACCAGGCTCACCCCCTCCCTCCTATCCTCAGGCTTCCACCCCAAGGGCACACAACTTCCTGGTTCTCCTCCTGCCTCCAAGATGGGCTTTTCCTTTTCCTCTTACTACCCTACATTGGGAACCCTGCTTAGGGACACCACAGCGTGTGTGTGTGTGTGTGTGTGTGTGTGTGTGTGTGTGTGTGTGTGTGTGTATGTTAGGGTGGGGGTTGCTGAGTAAAATGGAAATGGGGCAGAGTGCTAAAGAGCTCATGTGAGAAGTTAAATAAAATAAAATGCTTCTTAGAGTTGAGGTTGAAGTCATTACTCTACCAAGGGCCTCCACTCCTTGGTCTCCCAAAATCTCAACTGAAGCCAAATATCCTGATCCACCATACTTCTCCCACCAAAAAAAAATCTCAAACTGGCTATTTTTCCCACTTAGGAAAAAAGAAGCCAAAGCCAGTAAGGGTGTATTAAAACAAACAGCCAATCCTTTACACTATTGTGTAAAGCAGAAGTCTGGGGGGATAACAATTTGGCAATATATACATATACAGAATTTTTTAAATATTCATACCCTTTGACCTACTAATTCCATTTCTAGGAAATCTACCCTATGGAAATAATCCAAAAATAGTTTAACTGCGGGTGGAAGCCTGCCTCCTGACTAAATAAATCAGTTTGGCAAGAGGAAAACAGCTCTGGAAGCTGCATCTTAACCGACAGCAGGATCTGCCTGGGAAGGGGTAGAGAAATGTTCCAGGAAGAAATTGTGCAATAGGGCCGACAGAAAGAGGGTTCAGGAACACTGACAGGCCTCTCCAGAGGTTGGACTAAACAGCAGCCTTTCTTCGGCTAAATGACCTACACAACTGATCTCTTGAAGGTCGACTGTGATTCTCCCCTCAAAACCTGGGCGGAGGATGACAATGCCTTAGCTCTCAGTCCCAGAGTAGCCTGCACATCCCCAGAAAAGCTGCCTGCTCCCTACCCATGCTATGACCCTAAAGATGCTGACCTGGTCTTCTGTGCCACAAGTTCCCCAAGCGCGCAAACACTCCACGCCAGGCTAATGTGACCAAGTTACTTCCCTTCCCACACGCCTCGATTTTCCCGTTTTTACTATAAAGAATGAACCTGCCACCACTCTTTCACGGGGCACGAGAAGAATAAGCAGATCTTTTTAATTGACTGTCGTCGCTTCCCAATGTCTACATTAACAATAAGATGGGGGGGGGGCAGGATTATTACCATCTTCTATTTAAGGTAAATTGATTACTACAGACTAACTTTTGCCCAAAAACTTTATAGTTAAGTGGTGAACTGGTTGGAGCCCATCCAAGTCGGTCTAAAATTCCAAGGAGATGGCAGCGTGTGACAAAGCCCACAGAGGATCATTCTGGTTTTACTCGCCGCCTGGCGAAAAAAGCCAGGTTCTCCAGGTAAACGTTCTCGCCGCGCCCCTCCCAGCACGACGCGGATTGGCTGGGAGGCCTCGGGCGCTACGAGTCGAGCGCGCTGTGATAGGTCGCCCGCAAAGGGGCGGGACTCGCTCAGCCAGCTGTCTGGACTCACTCGCTTATGCTGCGCATCGATGCGATGCTGGCCTCCTCCCAGCAGCGCGGCGCGGCGCTTGTTTTCAATACGCTCGTTAACGGAGACAGGCTGGCTGCAGAGGCTGCGGATCGCAGTGCGCAGACCACTAGCTATAACGCTGAGCCTTGCTCCGGCCGCCGCCACCCTCATTGCCGCCGCCATATTTGCTCTGCCGTAGAGCCTCCGAGCAGCGCACTTGAGTACGCATGTGCAAAAGGCAGGGACACAGCGGAGTTTGCGCCTGCGCAGCGTCAGTAGGACGTCGGGAGCTGGAGGGTGGACTCCAGCGCGCCCTTGAGAATAAGGGCTGCTAGTTGGAGCCCCAGGCTCCTACAGGGTTATGCAGACAACAGATATAGGACAGGCCCTCCGGTCTTGTATCCGCTTGGCTACGCAGAGGAGGGAATTAATTCTTGCTTTTCTTAAGCCATGTAGACCCCTAGCTTTGTCGTCCTACTTCCTCCAGAAAATGAATAGATGGTAAGCTTTAACCAACATTTATTGAACCCTGTGCCATGGGTTATCTTTTGCACTTTCCATGCACTAGTTTGTACTAGTGCACAAATTCACAGAAGAGGCTAAATGAAGCACAGAGAGGTAGAGTGATATGACCTAGAGCCAAGACTGAAGTTGTGGTAGAATCAGGATTCAAACTCAGAAACATTGCCCAGTATTGACCCCAGAACCCTTAGCTTATAATGAGTGGGTCTCTAAGAGGACCCTGGTTTTTAGCGGGAGAGATAGATATTGGTGATACTCGTTCAAAAATGGTGAGGTAAGCCTCGCGCGGTGGCACACGCCTGTTATCACACGGCTTCGGAGGCTGGGGCAGGAGGATTGCTAGTTCAAACCCATCTTCAGGATTTTGGCGAGACCCTGTCTCTAAATAAAATATAAAAAAGGTCTGGGAATGTGGCTTAGTGGTTAAGTGACCCCTTGGTTCAATACGTAGTACTAAAAAATACATTTAAATTTTTTAAAAGATAAGGTAAACTTTTATTCAGTGGTCCATGAGAGGACGACTGCAATGGGATTTTGCAGTGGCAATAGATTAGGCTCAACTCCAAATATAACAAAGAAAAGGGAGGATTTATAGCCAAGGAGCAGGGTGGAGGGTCAATGGATGGAAAATTACTAAGAGGAACATCAGGGATAGGGGAGAATCTGGCTGAACTTATCATTCTTGCTGAAGGCAAGCTAGGGTTGCTTACACATCCCCTGGGGGATGGTGAAGTATGCACAACCTGATCAGATACTAAGGTCAGAGGATTCTAGTTGAACTGACCTAACAGGATTCTTGTTAAAACTGGACTCTATAGGGAAGGACATGGGAGCCCAAGGTCAGCTTTATTCAAAAGAGCTCAGTAAAGCCTGACCAAAGTTTGGTCAAGGAAAAGAATCTTCTCCACACAACAGCTTCAGCACCACCTGGGAGCAAGTTGGAAATGCAAACTCTCAAATGCTCAGACTTCATTGCAGACGTAATGAAACATATTGGGGTTGGGGCAGTGATCTGTTTTAACTGATGACCCTTAGTTAATTTTGATGCTTGCTAGAATTTAAGAACCACTGCTCTAGGGATTTGAAACTGAACTGTGGAGAGTTTGTCCATCTCTTTCCCCAGCTAACAGGCAGGTCTTTGAGGCAAAGTACAAGGTGCATATTTCTCATTCTTAACCACAAAAACTGCTAATGTTGATCATTAACCCTTCCAAGATCCAGCTCACAGCGAGGGCCTTCATAAAGTCCAAATTCTGGCCTAAGACTTTTTAACATTAATGGAGTTTAGTTAAGCATTTTTGAGCACCTCTGTGCCAAGAACTGAATATCACTAATTGTGTTTCCAGAAGTAAAAATTGTGCTCTTAGATACACATGGAGGTAAAGGTCAAAGGCCTGAAGTCTTCTGGCTAGACAAAGCCCACCTACATCTGTCTGGCTCCACAGTGGTACTTTCGGTCCTTCATTGTGTCCCTGCTTTAAGGATCATACCAACCTAGAGAGGGAGGACAAAAATTGACCATGAGAAAATGGGAGAATTTGAGCAATACTGAGTGTGTAAAGGAAAAGAATCTGAGAAGATAACTGCCTGCCAGGAACAAGAACAGTGTGAGCAAAAGGCTGGCATGTTCAGATTCATACTCATACAATTGGTTGTGTACCCAGCTTTTAGGGGAATGGGGGTAAATGAGACTGGAAAGGGACAATGAAATTAGATTGTGAAGAGTTTTGCCATCTCCTGAGTTGGGACTTGATTTGGACAAGGGACAGTGGGACCCCTTGTCCTACAGCCTTGTAGCTTCCAACTCTAAAGCTCATCCTGTGTCAAGACTGGTTAGCTCTTCTCAACAAGAGGGAAGGGACTGCCCCCAGCTGTGGACCCTGTACTTGGAACAAGGTTAAACACATAGGAGGCCTTCACAATACATTTGTGAAGTTAAATTGAGCTAACAAATAAGCAAGTGCACATGGGTCTGGAGGTTTTACCTACTCCTGTACCTGCTTTCAGGCTCTAATTAGGTGTTATCCCCTCCAGCCAGTCTGTCCTGATCCCCACTCTGCCTGGGTAGGGTAAGCATTGGTCCCTTAGGGAAGCAAAGGATTTTTTTTTTTTAACTTAAACCAGTTCTTAGCAGAAAGCTCAACACAGAAGGGTTCACTGAACCTAACTGCTCTAACTAGTCCTTTCTCTCTCCCCTTCCTCTTTCTCCTTATATTAGTCTGTTTTTCATTACTATAATGAAATGCCTAGGGTGGGTACTTTATAAAGAAAAGAGGTTTATTTTGGCTCACAGTTTTGAAGGCTAGAAGACAAAACAGCTTATTAAGAACCCACAAGGTTGCATCACATCATGGCAAGAGCATATTTAATCTCTATGTGGTCTCTCTCCCTCTCCTTAGAAAGCCACTAGAATTCAATCATGGGGCTCCACACCACAGGAGCCACTTCCAGAGGCCCAACCTCTAAACCATAATTAAGTTTCTCTCCTCTTAATACTATTGATACATAACTAGGGGATTAAACTCCTGTGTGAGTTTGGAGGGCACAAATCATATTCAAACCACAGACCCTCTTCCCCTTCTTCTACCTCGCTGTTCTAGTGGCCTACAGTGAGCATTCCATAATTTTATAGACCTGCATGTCCCAACCTAGGATTGGGTGGGAAGGCTAAGGGAAGGGTTGAACTATCCAGGATCTGGGTTGTGTTCCTGTCCTTAGTCCTCCTCTGTTTTGAGTTATTTCTCCACTGTAAGACAGAAGTATCACCATGACCTGTATTTAGTTTTCTTTCTTTGTAAGACAATAGAGCTAAAAATGGAGTCAGAATACCTGGCTGCAAATTTTGTTCCTACTCTGAATTCCTAGGTAACAGGGTAATTGACTTCTGAACCTCAAGGCCCTGTGTAATCATGAAGAGTTTCCCTGAAGGATAGTCTTTGAAACCCCTGTGTTCTGACCTCTCACCCAGGACTTAATGATAAGAGACCAGTCATTCAAGCCAGACCATCCTGAGTTCCAGTTCTTTCAGTGACCACTGTGTGCTCTTGAACAATTTGGTCTCAGTTACCTCTTCTATAAAATGGGAATAACAGTTCTACTTCATAGAGTTTTAAGGTTTAAGTGTGAAAATATCCATAAAACTCCTAACATAATGCCTGGCAAATGTGAAGTGCTTGTTAAATGTTACTCAGTAGATTAACAGTGGTTTTTTGAAGTGGTTTTATCCATCTGAAATTCTTATGAATACTCTTCAGAGTGGAAGGAGGGTGATACAATTCATGATATTTGTTTACATGGTTTTGTTTACCTCAAGGAGTAAGGGTGGACAGTGCAGTGAGATGTCGACATTTTCTGGTCACTTCAGCCTCATTAGTGACTGCTTTCAGCAAGAATGAGTATGATGGAAAGAAGGAGCAAACGGAACAAGTCTCGCATATTTAGTCTAGGGCTTCAGAGGACAGCTGCCAAGAGGGGAACTAAGCATGCAAGAAATCAATTAGGGGAACCACTTGTGAGAGGAAACGTGGCACAGCAGAGAGCTGGGAGAGCCATCCAGTTGCAATGCAAGCCTGACTTCCAGTGGAGAAGAGGGAAGGAAAGTGGGTGGGACCTTCTTAGACTCCTGTGCAGTTTTAAGTTCAGCAAAGCCTTTGGGGAGTCCTAGGGCCAAAGCATTTCTGCTCCTCTTGGGTTGGGAGCCACCAGAAGAAGATGTGGCCTCACTGCAAATTCACAGTAAATTCCAGGACAGCAGCTGGGGCTGTTGGTCAGTTCTGCTCCATGCAATCCGGGGTGTCTTCTCACCAAGTTTTGAGTGATTACGAGGAAAGGGAATGAGAAAGAGGAAATTTTGGAGAGCAGTTGCCATCCACATGGAAAGAAAATTTTTAAGATTTTTGTTGTGCATTAGTAATGAATGCCCTTCTTGGCTTGATGGTTTTTCTTTTTTTTTAATTAAAAAAATGAAGTGTTTTAAATTCACATTTTTCTTGCTGACCTGTGTTTCCTTGACTGCTGAAATTGGGCTACAAGAGCTCTGACTTAAATTCCAGTTAAGGTTGGGGATGTGGCTCAGGTGGTGGCATGCTTGCCTCCTGACATGCGTGAGGCACTGGGTTCGATCCTCAGCACCACATAAAAATAAAATAAGGATATTGTGTCCACCTAAAAAAAAAAACATATATATATATATATATATATATATATATATATATATGTATATATGAAATAAATTCCAGTTAAGATCTGAAACCTGACTATGTACATTTTCCAAGTCATCTTAAGAAATCATCTTTTCTGACTTGGGCTCTGTGGGAAATGTGCAGAGCTTGCCTGTCCATTTTCCCAGAATCACTTCTAGACCATTCTCTCGCTCTAGCTCAGCTGCTTTTCTCTAAGTTTCTGCCATCAATTGTACCCGCCCATCAGCATTCTCCTGCCAGCCACACAACTCCCTCCTCCTGTGATTTCCACTTTAGGCTCACTTCCCCTTCCATACCTTGCACCTCCATACTCAGAGATGCGGTTGGCTTTCATGATGCTATCCTCCGGCTCCCTGGCCTCAGAATTCCTCAGCCTTCTCTAGAAAAAGAGCTTCAACTTTGCTGCACTTCAGCCACACACACAGGGCCTTGTAGTCACAAAGAATTGCTCCTCTTCCATGAGCTGGAACCTGCTGGTTTCCCTTCATCATCTCTTTTTCTGCTAGCTTTCCATACCTTTCTTTCACGCTGAATCTGGCCCATCTCCTCAACATAACCTTTTAATTCCTTCGGTATAATATTTAAACTCCAGCCTTCTGGCTTCTGTTTCCTTAATTTTCCATCTAGATCGCCATGCCCAGGCACAACCCTCTGATTCTTCTCATCATTGGCTCCAATTACTGGCAGATGTCACAAAAATCATAGTAGGTGTTTTAGTTTCCTACTACTGCAAAAAATCACTACCGAATTGATGATAAAATGATATAAAATTTTCTCAATAGTTTTAGAAACTAGGAGTCCAAAATCAAAGTATCCACAGAGCCATGCTATTTCCAAAGGCTCTAGGGGAGAGTCTTTTTTTGCCTCTTCTAGCTCCAGGTAGCTCTGTTGTTTCTTGTTTCGTGGCAAATTAACACCAGTCTCCATTCCCATCTTTCATGTGACTTTCTTCCCTGTGTCTTTGCATCTGTGATTTCCCTCTTCTTTTTCTTATCAGGTGCCAGTCATTGAATTTAGGGTTTATTCTAAATCCAGGATGATCTGACCTCATCTAGATATCTTTAAGTTAATTATATCTCTAAAGACCCTATTTCAAATAAGGTCACATTCACAGGTACCTGGACTTAAGACTTGGACATAGTGAGCCTGTCACTACAGATTCTTGCTATTCCCTGCTGCTCTTACCAACCCCATTTTTTTGTGTCCAGATCCTATGCATCCAGTTCCCAGGTGTAAGCTTCTTCTCTTCCTTTAAATTCCCATCTGCTTTTTGTTCCTCTTTTATAGCTTTAATCAAGTTCTACTTCCTAACAGTACTACCTATGTAAGAGAGCTTTACACTTCTTCTGGTTGCCTGGGTTGCACAAGGAGCTACCCAAGTGTCGGGGTAGCATCCAAACTTCACTTTGGAATCTTTGATCTGGTTAGAGTCATTTATGTTGCTTAAGCTGCCACTGAACACAATGACCTGGCGCCTCCCCACAAAGGTCCAGGACTCTCCTTCCCTAACCAGTTCCTTGTCTTCCTTCCCTTAGCTTCTCCTGTGCCCAGGCCTCTGTTCAGCAACCTCCCCAGTTTCCCACTGCTGCCTCCCAACTGCCCAGCTTGGTCAGCTCTGTAAAGCCCAATTCTGCCCTGTACACATAAGTCCTTTAAGCCACTGGTTGTCTCTTTATTCTCTTCACCAGATTCAGTCCTTTGTGTGAGGCTTTCTCCTGCCTTCCCTCCAGGCACTCTAGATATCCTTAAATTTCTCCAAGAACATGCCTTTCACCTTCTGGCTTTTCTTAATGGCTTTATTTTCCTTCTTGATACCTAACATACCTTCCATTCCACAAAATTCTATATTTTCCTCTTGTGTTTCTATTGTTTGTCCCTACCTCTATGACACTACCCACTCAACATATTATAGTAAAATTACTTCTTTAGGTTTATGTAAATGGCCTCCTCCCTCCCATTCACAGTTTGCTCCAGTTCTGTTTGGATTTACACCTGGTCATGGTGTTGGGGCGGATGTTTTCAGAACTATGATATACTAGGTACACCTAGCTGGAATGGTGGATGATAGGAAAAAGGATGTGGAGTCAGAGAGCCCTTGACTCACAAAAATAGTTCCATCCAGGCTTTCCTTCTTTATTTTTTTCTTTTTTGGTACTGGTGTATCATTGATGGAACTCAGGGTTGCACATGTGCTAGGCAAGTTCTTTATTACTCAGCTATATCCCCAGCCCTTTTTATAAATTTGTTTTAAGACAGGAGCTCACTAAATTTCCCAGGCTGGCCTGGAACTTGGGATCCTCCTGCCTCAGTCTCCTGGGTAGCTGGGATTACAGGTGTGTACACAGCACCCCGCCATCTTTGCCTTCTGAATGTACTGATTGTACCACCCTTCAGGATACCCTTTCAACCAAAGCAGATTTAAGTGATTCTTTCCATTTCTGGATACTGGTACTGAGTAGCATTTTAGCTAAAATGCAGCCATGAAAGCAAGAAATACTCTTTCTTTTTCCTCCTCCTTCCTATCCCTTTTCTAGTCACCTAAATAGCAGTTATGATATTTGATGAAGTAATGTTTCTTTTTCTCTTATGATTCCTGATGCATTGATGAATTATGCTGTTCTAAAGCAATTAAGGTTAATATCTAGAAATGGGAAAAAATAGCTACTCATATATGACTCCCCATGGAATTATAAGCTTATTCAGAGTAAGGATTCTGTCATTTTTATTTCTATGTTTCCAGCACCCAGTTATTCCTGACACATGGAAGTTATATTCAGTCACTGAGTGAATGGCCCCTCTAGAAAGTTGTAATTATCCGAGCCACAGCTCCGTCACTAGTGGCAGATACTTTCTCCTGAAGAATGGGAAACCTTTATAGTTTCCCGAGGTGATATTAACATTTGAGATATACTTCCTGAGAAACATCAAAAGTAATAATTACTTTTCAATGGGTTATAGTTGGTCCCCCATCCAACTCCTAAGTGTGACCCTGAGCAAATGGACAAAAGAAGAAAGGTTGGGAAGAATCATCTCTGTCTGCAGTGCAATCCAAGGAAAGTCAACAAGAGAGCCAAGTAAAGTGATGACACTACTATCCCTTCTACTACCACACATGGTTTGTTGTATTAGAAAGAAAGATGGCAGGGGCGGAAAAGGGTGTCTCGCCTGTTGATGCCAGTGACTCAGGAGGCTGAGGCAGGAGGACTGCAAGAGACCAGCCTGGGCAATTCAGTGAGACTCTGTCCCAAAATAAAAAATAAAAAGAGGGCTGGGGATGTAGAGTGAAGTAGAGTGCCCCATGGGTTCAACCCCATTACAGACAGAGAGAGAAAGAGAGAAAAGGGGGGGAAGGGAGATGGGAAAGAAAAGGTGAAAAGAAAAACACATTCTATTTGAAGGCTTAGAAAACAGCTGCAAAAACAGAACTTCCCTTATAATCCCTTTTACATGTAGGAAAGGATTAAGTAAATATTGATGCATTCCTCATGTCCAGAGTCAAACAGTCAGAGGCTAAAAGAAGCCCTAGAAAGAAACACTACGAAAACTGAGTTAGTGAAGGGTTTCTAGTACAACATGCTTGGGTGCCACAAAAAAAAAAAAAAAAAAAAAAAAAAACGAAATTTCAAATCCAAATGACACTCATAAGCAGTATGACAGGGGAAAATCAGATAATCTCTTTGAGCTGTGGTTTTCCCATTTGTAAAATGGCAGTGATAATACTGACCCCCATAGAACAGTGAAAAGAATTAAATTAAATCAAATAAGATATGTGAAGTTCTGAATGTGCACCAGGTGTTTAATAAATGATAGTCTAATTGACTGTAGCTTCAGAGAGGAGTGTCCAGTGCAGATAGGAAGGACAGTATAGATAGGAACTGATTCTGGGTGCCCAAAGAAGATCAATTATTGGAAGGAAGGAATTGTCAAAAAGGCTGGTGAAAAGTAAAAAATCAACATAATCTAGAAGCAGGAAACACAGCTAAGACCATGCCATGAGAGCAGTATGGTTAGGACATGGACATAGCTGGTGACAGACTCCTGGATTCTCAAGGCCATACCACCACAGTGAAAGATTTTATGTTGTTCATATTTTGCATCATTCCTGTGCTTATTGTCTGAGTGGGAATATCAGGGTGGTAGAAGCTGAGTCACAGCCTCACACCCTAGCAGGAAAAGGATCTAGACTATTTGGCATCAAGATCCAATAAATAAGAAATTCCTTACAAATAGAAAGGAGTTACAATGAAGAATACCCAAGGAGAGAAAATCTTTACCACACACACACATCAGATAGAGCACTAAACTCCAGGATATATAAAGAACTCAGGTCAGGTGTGATGTCATACCCTTGTAATCCCAGCAGCTTGGAAGGCTGAGACAGGAGGATTGCAAGTTCAAAGCCAGCCTCAGCAAAGTGAGGCACTAAGCTACTCAGTGAGACCCTGTCTCTAAATAAATTCCAAAATAGGGCTGGGGATGTGGCTTAATGGTCAAGTGCCCCTGAGTTCAACCCCTGGGAAAGAAAGAAAGGAAGGAAGGAAGGAAGGAAGGAAGGAAGGAAGGAAGGAAGGAAGGAAGGAAGGAAGGAAGGACTCAAAAAACTTAACACCAAAAAAATCAAATAGCCCAATCAATAAATGGGCTAAGGAACTAAACAGACACTTCTTAGAAGAAAAAATACAATCCATCAACAAATATATGAAAAAAATGTTTATCATCTCTAGTAATTAGAGAAATGCAAATCAAAACTACCCTAAGATTTCATCTCACTCCAGTCAGAATGGCAATTATCAAGAACACAAGCAACAATAAGTATTGGCGAGGATGTGAGGGAAAGGGTACACTCATATATTACTGGTGGGACTGCAATTGGTGCAACCACTCTGGAAAACAGTATGGAGAGTCCTTATAAAACTTGGGATGGAACCACCATTTGACCCAGCTATCCCATTCCTTGGTTTATACCCAAAGGACTTAAAATCAGCATAGAACAGTGACGCAGCCACATCAATGTTTATAGCAGCTCAATTCACAATAGCTAACCTATGGAACCAACCTAGATGCCCCTCAACAGATGAGTGGATAAAGAAACTGTGGTATATATGTATATAACTGTAAAATAGGGAAGGAGACAAGCAGAACAGGTGTCCTGCTTATTAAAGACCCCATCTTCCAGCAACAACTCCATAAAACAGAAGGGATTTCACAAACTTTTGGTTGGCAATTTCCTGGGCAAATATATATGGTAAAATACATGGGGAGTGGGACAGGATACTAAGGATTGAAGGACCCTGAGAGGAAGAAGACATGTTCTGAGAAGTAGGTTGAGAGAGTGGGAAAAATAGATAGTATACTAGGCAGTTAAGTAGGTGGAGTCCACCAATCCTGGGGCACAGGATTGTTTGAACAGCTTAATATCCCACAATTTCTTTCCTGTGGTAGTTGAATTGAGTTCCTTCTACATACAAGACCAGGTTGGCAAGAGTGATCTAATGGCAGCTATGTCCAATATTGAAACTAACTGGGGAGATGTGTACATAGAAAGATAAGCTTTACTTTCTGGGTAGCAGGTGGGAAATGTCAAGGGTGGGGGCAGGGAGTGCTCTATGAATTCAAAGTTGAATGTTATCAGTGATAGGTGGGGGCTATGGTAGGTGTTTAGTCCAGGTCTGCCAGGAAGGTAATGTTAAGACAGGAAGAAATTGTGGAAGAAATTGATTCGGGAAATCCCCATAAGGGAAATTGAGGAGGTTGTCAGGGAGGCTAAGAGAACTTTCATACTGTGAATGTTAAGTAAATCTGACCCTGAGTGAAGAAGAAAGGAAAGGTTCAAGGCAGGCTGGTTGGAAGTGTCTTAAATACAGAGTAGGCTAAGGAAAACTGAGCAGTCCATCAGGATGTCCTTCAGCAAAGTCACTCACAAGATGTCCCCTCTCCCATTTCCCAGCCACACTCAGTCATTGGGTGGGAGCAGCCTTCAAGAAGCATGGCTCCACAGTGAATCCAGTGATGGATCTCAGAGAGAGAAGGTGGGGCTCTTGGTCAGTTCTACTCCTCAAAGTTGGAGAGTGGAAAGGTGCATGATGCTTCTGGTCACTGCAGTCTCCCTTGTACGACACAGATCCACCTCTTTCCACAGGTTTAGGGAGCTGCTACTCCGCAGATTCTATGGGTCTTTCTCCTGAGGGGAAACTAAGAAGAGGGAGTTTAATGAAAGGAACTACAACCCGTCATTGCCACTGATCTCAGAGTGCACAAACTCTCCCTCCTTTATTATCCATCTCAAACCCCTTTGTCTTCCCTTTACCGAGGCAAAGTTCTTGGTGACTTCCCTAGTGAAGAGACCCAAACTTTCTTCTGGAAGGATCTGAGTCAGAAAGGTTACCATACCTTTCTCCAGCCAGAGTTAGTTCATATGTCCATTCCAATTACAGTGGGGCAAAAGAGTACCAGGAAACACCTAAATGGACTGCCTGGCTCCCAAGTGTGTTCTTCCTTGTCTTCATTGTGTAAAAGCAGCCATTCTCCTGGTTGGGACTAATTACCCATGACAGGATGGTGAGTCCTTCTTTTGCCTACTGGTCCCTGGACACTAGGAGTTCAAAGTGCTCTTGTAGCAGCTGTAGTTTGTAGTTCAGTGGAATCCGTGCTATATCCTCTGGCAAGAGTGTGTTCTCTGTAGCAAGCAGGACCTCCAGCCATGAAGAGTTAAGAGTTGTGGGGGCAGTAAGGAAAAAACCCTCAGTAGGGCATTAGGTGTGATAGTCAATGGGGTCACTCCTCTTGCTATCCTTTACTTTCCAGACCCATGTATTCTTCCTGTCGAGTACAAAGCAACATATAGAGGCCTCTGATTTAACACACACACACTGTGTTCTAAAGGATGGCATTCCACGCATTCACAATGCTGCCTCTATAGTGGTACTTTAGTATCATTGGAAGGCCATTCTGGACCTGCCTTGGCTGAACATTCAAATGTCTCTGGAACTCTGATACTCTTGACAATTAGGTCTTCAGTCTGCTACTCAGCTGTGTATGCCCTTTCTCTGCCAGAGATAAGAGTCTCTTTGTAATCTTCCCCAAATGCCCCTGTGGCTCTCTCACTTAACCAAAACCTACTTGTTATCTGCCCTCAGGCTCCCTGTTACCTCTTTGTAGAGCATTAGTACAACTGAGTAGGAACCACTCAACTTTACTGTCTTTGCAGAAATTATCCTTGCTTTTTTCAAGTGCCTGGATCATCACATTTGTCATAGCAATCCCCTTCACTGGGACATTCTCCAGTGAAATCTTTAGTAGTAGAGCTATCTCATCTTTGTCAGGATCTATGCCACACCTTGCCGCAGTCCAGCTGCAGCAAAATAACGGGGGGGTGGGGGGGGGGGTGGGGGTGGGGTGGGGGGGTGATGAATAACTTCTGTAGATTGTTGCAGCAGGAATAGGAGCCGTTTATTGTAGGAAAACAGAGCTATTTATACATTTTGCACAGCTTATCTTAATTAGCATAAACTAGATACATCAATCAACCAATAAGGAATCTCCACACTTAATGGCTCACTTTTGTTACTTCTCAAACCACTCCCTCTGACATTTTGCCAGGCACCATCCAGACTTGTTTACGAACTCTAACATTTCTCTGGCAAAATACCAGGTGTTATTTTTGACTTATTTACAGACCTTAACAACACCTAGTGGCCAGGATGGCATCCTTTTTGCCTGCTGGGAGAGCCAGTGCAAATTTCCATCTTACTATTTTCTTGGACCACTCCTAGTACCATCTGTTAGTCTAGACCCCCGAGATGTGAATGTAAGACAGGGTTAATGTGCAGGAAATGTATTAGAGAAATGCCTTTGAAATAAAATGGGGAGGCAAATAGGGGAGGATGAGAAAACCATCAGACTATGATGCAGTCCTGAACCACAGTGAAGGAAGGAAGATTGAATGAAAGCATGTTATACCGCGTTGCAGTCTAAGGAAAGTCTGAGAAGGCCATTTGAATTTCTCAAGCCAAAGTCACCTATGAGAGCAATCTGGCATCTCTAAGAAATGGGTGTCTCAGTATCTCTGCCATGCTTAGTCATTAGCTGGGAGTGTAGGAAGCAGAACTTTGGTGCAATTTCAGGGGGCAGTAGCTGGATTGCTCAGTCAATAATGCTTTCTGCAATTAGAGACCTAAGAAGTGCATCCTTGTGTCCACCACAGCAACCTTCATGGAGGAGGCACAAAGGAAAGGAAATAGGGACAGCACCTAGAAAACTGGTAGGATATAGATAAGTGCTGATGGCCAGAAAATACATATTGATAACATACAGGTAGACTATGATGTGTGTTCTAAATAAAATAAATAGGGTGACAGACTTAAAGTACACCTTATCTAAGAGGCATATTTTAGAGGTATAAGTGGGGAAAGGAACATAAAGATAGAATTGTTGTAAAACTTGAATGCCAGGGCATGAAATTTAGACTCTGTCCTCTAGGGATAGGGAAGCTGTGGACATATTAAGTCTATAATTTACCTAACCTCTAAGTAGTATTGAATTATTGATTACCCTTTCCTTTTTTACTTTTTCCTTTGTAAAACATTCTTTTGCCTTTTTTTGACACAACACACTCCTAGTTTTCCTTTTATATCTTTGGCCACACATTCTCATTTCTCTTCCTCCTTTGAGGTGGAGTCTCACCCAGGCTATCTCAGAATTCTATGGTCAATTTAACCTTCTGCCTCATCCTCCAAAGTAGCAGGGACTACAGGCAAATAACACAACACTGCCTATTCTCATGCTTCTTTGTGTAGTTCTTCATGACTTGAAAGTGGGTAACTTGCCCAGGGGAGAACATAAATAGAAGAACAGAATTCTAAGTATAGAATGAATGAATTCATGAATGATTCCATCCAGGCAAATATTTTATGATTTTGCTACTCCTGAGCCCAAACTTTTTAATGACTCCTCAATGTTCACATGATAAAGTAAAAAACTCTGAACATGACCTAGAAGACACTATCTGACCTAAACCCTAGGCCTCTCTGTAACTCATCTACTCTTATCCCCCAAACTCTCTAATCCAGGCATACTGGTCTTCTTTCTGCTTTCAACTCCTCAAATGCACCATATTTTCTCCTTCTGTGAGGTCTTTGCTTTCACTGGATGGTGATTTTATCTCTCAGGTAGGATTTAGATAAGTGATGAAGGCCAGAAAATTGTCAATGTCCACACATTATAATGTCTATTTATCTTTTTTTAATATTTATTTCTTAGTTTTAGGTAGACACAATATCTTTATTTTACATGTATGTGGTTCTGAGGATTGAACCCAGTGCCTCATGCATGCTAGTTGAGCACTCTACCACTGAGCCACAACCCCAGCCCCTACTTATCCTTTACATCTTAGATTGACACTTTCTTTTATATGGACATAATAACTTTATTTTATTTATTTATTATTTTTTATGTGGTGCTAAGGATCAAATACAGTGCCTCATATGCGCTAGGCAAGCTCTCTACCATTGAGCCACAACTCAAGTCTTAGACTGAAATTTTCTCAAAGAATACAGGAATGACTTTTTTTTTCTTTTGTTTTTTCTGGTTTTGGTACTGAGGATTAAACTCAGGACCTCACATATGAACTCTCTACCACTGAGCTATATCCCTAGTCCTATTTAAAATTTTATTTTGAAACAGAATCATGCTAAGTTGCTCAGCTGGTGTGGAATTATCGATCTTCCTGTGTTAGTTTCCTGAGTAACTGAGATTATAAGCATGCACCATCACGCATAACCTTCCTTATCTTCTTTAACTAAATCAAACCTTGGTATATGTCCCCTAGTGTGATGTGATGCTTCTTTTATTTATAGCCATTATTAAAATTGTGTTTTTTATATTTATTTGTGTGAATATTTGTCAGTCTTATAGATCTATTTAATTGGACTGTAAGATACGCAGGGGCAATGATTGTGTGTATTTTTATTCTTGTTTGTGCCAGTGCTCAGGACGTTGACTAAAGCATAGTCCTTGAAATAATGAATGAATGGATAGATGGAAAGTAGTTTCTGAGCAGAGGAGGGTGGTACTGCTTTTGCAAATAATTCTTAGATAGCTTGATAAGTCAATACACAGTAAATATTGACTTATCAAGTCCTGGAAGGTCTAGGAAGCTTTATTAAGCAATATGGTTTAGAATCTACTGGTATATTAGGGCAAAAGATAAGTTGCTACATAAAAGTTGAACTGCAACAGGCCATGTGTGATGGCTTACACCTGTAATGCCAGTTACTTGGGAGGCTGAGGCAGGAGGATCACAAGTTCAAAGCTAGCCTCAGCAATGTAGCAAGGCCCTAAGCAACTCAGCAAGACCTCTAAATAAAATATAAAAAAAGGGCTGGGAATGTGGCTCAGTGGTTAAGCACCTGTGGGTTCAATTCCCAGTACCGAAAAAAACAAACAAAAATAAAAACAACAACAACAACAAAAAACAATGGCTCTCAATCTTCTGTGTACATCAGAATTACCCAGAGAACTCATTAAAGCACAGCTTGCTGGGCTCATCTTTGCAGAGTTTCTGATTTAGTAGGTCTGGGATGGTGTCCAAGAATTTGCATTTACAGTTCCTAGGTGATGCTGATGCCACCAGGGACCATAATATGAGAACCAATGTTGTAGAATAAAATTTAATGACATGGGAAAGTGCTTATGGCATATTGTTGAGTGAAAAAAAAAACAGGTCCCAAAATAGAATTATATTCATAATCTAATTTTGGTAGAAAATATATATGTGTTTGTGTAAGCATAAATAGATCTGTAAAGACTACAAACTGTTAACAGGTAGACATATAGGTAGTCTTTTTTTGTTTGTGTTGTGAATTATTTATAAGGAACATTGGTAATAAAGTGGTTTGTTGTTCTTTTTTAAGAAAAAGAATTGACAAGACAATGCATGGGAGCAGGCAAGAGGTAACTCCAAGGTTACAGACTTGAGGGAAAGGGAGAATGATAGCATAATAGAATAGGGAAGGGAAAGGGAGCACTGGGAAGAGGTGATAAATTTGGTTTTGGATACATAAATTTTAAGGTGGCTGCAGGACATCTAGCTGAAGATGGAAGAAAGAAGCTAGGCAGGCAAAATTAAAGCTCAGAAGAGATGCCAAAGTAAAGATGTTGATAAAATGATTCTTCAAGAAGAAAGGATAATTTAAGTCACTTGAGTGGAGTTGCCAAAGTGAGAATATGAATTAATACACATTAAAGACTTTGGCCTGAATCCATACAACAAATGATTCATTCATTCAAAAATAAATGAACTAATATATCAGGCTCTCAAAAAAACTTAGTTTAATAAATGAGAATGTAAATAGCTGGCTTTAATTTAGGGATATAAATATCAAATTGAAATGAAATAAAATAAGTAGCAAAGAAAAATAGAGAAAATACATAGAAATAGGGAAACTTGTCTGGGCAAAATCAAAGAATGAAGAAAGAACGTTTTAAGAAGAAAGATGTAATAAATGTTAACAAAAATGTTTGGTACAGTCAAGGAGAGCAGGGTTAAGATACTGTCGAATGGTACGTTTCCTCTGTTCCAAAGCTGGTCCTTTGGGCCCATGGCTGAGGACAATGAATGTCTAAGTACCCTCAAGTGCTGCAGACACTGTCCTAAGAGGTAACAACAGCAATCCTGCCTCTACCAGCTGCCACTCAACTCTTCTCTCTCTCTCTCTTTTCCCAGTTCATAGAACCAGGGAAGTAACGAAGAGTCAGATTCCAGCCTTGTAGTTGTGAATTTATGGTAAGAAAATTTGCATTCTCCTCTAGGGAAGCTGTGCTCTTTCACTATTTGCAATGCCAGCTAGGATTGGAGGTGGGAGGAGGTTGTTTTCCCAGCTAAATGTATTCTTGGGCAGGAAACTCTATTCCAGCAAGGAAAAGGAACTAGAGATAGATACCAATGGAATTTGGAGGAAGGCTGTGGAGTACTCACATTCCCCCCATTTTTCATAGCAAGGAAAAGTATTTCCTGTTAAGTGGACTCTGAGAATAATAGCTGAGATTGAGCTATCTTAGTAGTATTCCACACAGGGAGCTATTACAGGAAAGGGGTCCTAGCAATGGAAAGATATAGGATAGAGTACACTAAGTATGAACAGAAGATGGAATTGGTCAAGGCAAAGGTATTCCCATGTGTCCTGGCACTGTATGGTGGAGTGGATACCAACAAGTGGTCCTAGAAAAATGCAACCAGTGTACCCCAAGAGAGACCCTGCACTTGGATGCCCTCCGCTCAGAACTTAGGTGGCCAGTTAATGTTAGAGAGGCAGTGACAACCATCAGAGATAGAACTGCATTCCCTTCTGAGATACTTGTCAAGGTCCACCCAGAACATATTCAGAGGCCCAGGCAGGAGAGCAAATGATGGCCCAAGTGTCCTATGTCTATATTTTCAAGTTATAAATTGCACTAACAAAATTTTAAATAAAACGTTTTATCCTCTGACCTTGGCATATGTATTTTTAAAGCAACATGGAAGGCCAGACTTGAATTTAGAATTTTTGAAATCCTTGGAGTCTCACACCAGAATGAGGGAACACAGATAGAATTGGTCCCCGGAGCATGGCTCCTGCCTGGCCCACTTCCTGTTTCTTCCTACCCATGACTCTTTCTCATACTTTGAAGAACCTGATGTGTACATTCCAACCCAAACATCTAATTCTATCACCAACTGCCATCCCTTGGCCACTTTTATTAGTCTCTAGGGAAAATCTCCTTGGTCCTTCTCTACCTGAAAGAGAGGCATAACCAGAATTGCCTCTTCTCGTCTGGGTCTAAGAGCTATACCAGACATTTCACTTTTCCTCTCCTATCTCACTCAGCAACACATCATTTGAGCTAGATCTTAAAGTCTGAGGAGGAAAATGTGTTTGTGTCAGAAACTGATCATGGCCATTATATTTGGCATTCCACAGACCATTCCACAGACCATTGAAAGACCACATGCCTGACTCTCTTCAGCTGAGAATGGCCATATGACTAAGTTATAGTACAGAAATGTAAGAGAAGTATTATGTGGGCTACTTAAAACTGGAGGGTGTTGGGCTGGGGTTGTGGCTCAGCGGTAGAGTGCTCACCTAGCACAAGTGAGGCCCTGGGTTCGATCCTCAGCAACACATAAAAATAAATAAATAAATAAATAAAGGTATTTGTCCCAAACTACAACTAAAAAGTAAATATTTAAAACAACAAAAAACTGGAGGATGCTTAGAAGGTGCTGACTCAGCTGGGAGGCGAGGGGTGGGGCCATTTTACTCTCCTTTCTCCCTTGTTTCCTGAAGGCTCACGTTCAGGAGCCATCTTAGACTATGTGTTGGGGTGAAAGGTACGTATGTGAGTGACAGAGTGTGAAGACAGAGCCTGGATTTCTGAGCACAGTGGAACTGCCATGCCAACTGTGCCTGGACCTTCTCTGGGCCTTTTCTTACATGAAAGAAGTAAATTTCTATTTTGTTTAAGCATTGTTATTTTAGGTTTTCTCTGTTTTCAGTCAGTTTTAACACTGACTCAAAGCTATAAGCTAGACTGGACTTATATTAACTGAAAATAAGCCAAAAAAGTTATGGTATCTGCCCAAAATATCATAGAGGAACAAGAAAGGGCAATTTAATGGTATCTGCCCAAAAATATCATAGAGGAACAAGAAAGGGCAATTTAATACAGCATTGTTGAAAACACTGAACAAAAAAGCCAAACATTAGGGACGCTCTAGTGGGGTTTTTTGGCTGTTGTTTTATGTTTTTAGTTGTAGATGGACATCATACCTTTATTTATTTATTTATTTTTTAATGTGGTGCTGAGGATTGAACCCAGTGCCTCACACACACCAGGCAAGCACTCTACCACTGAGCTACAACCTGAACCTCACTCTGGGGGTTTTGTTTTGTTATATCTCAGTTCAGGAAGCTGGGGAGTCTAAGGTGAGGTAAGGTCCCATCTTCACATTCCAACACTTAAATACCCTCTAGTATATATATATAGTCCAAGTTGGCTCCTGAACTTGAGCATTTCAGGTAATGAGAGAAAGGGGGACACAGCTTGTTGCTGCACGTGAAGGAAGGGGCAAACAAGATTCCATGGCCTGTTATGCAACAGGCTGAGCAAGGGGGCACATGCCCATAGTCCCAGCTACTTGGGAGGCTCAGGCAGGAAATTGACTATTTTGACTTAAGCCTAGGAATTTGAGGCCAGCCTGGACAACACAATGAGACCCTGTCTCAAAGACAAAAACCAAACAAACTGAAAATGTAAGGATACTAATCCCATTTTTTAAACTAGGGATTGAACAAACCCAGGGGTGCTTTACCATGAACCACATCCCCATACTTTTTTTTTTTTTAGTTGTAGATGGACACAATATTTTATTTTCATGTGATGCTGAGGCTCGAACCCAGCGCTTCATACAAGCGAGGCAAGCACTGTACCACTAAGCTACAACCCTAGACCTTCCCATCCCTTTTTTTAAAAAAAATATTTTTAATTGTCAATGGACCTTTATTTATTTTATGTGGTTCTGAGAATCAAACCCAGTGCCTCACACATGCTAGGCAAGCGCTCTACCACTGAGCCACAACCCCAGTCCCTCCCCAGCCCCTCCCCAACCCCTCCCCAGCCCCTCCCCAGCCCCTCCCCAGCCCTTTTTATTATTTATTTTGAGACAAGGCCTTGCTAAATTGTTGAAGCTGGCTTTGAACTTGCAATCCTCCTGACAAAGCCTCCCAAGCTGCTGGGATTACGGGTGTGGGCCATTATGCCTGGCCCTAGTTTACTTTATAAAATACTTCTTTTTAAAATATTCATTCCCTAGGGTGGGGCTGTAGCTCAGAGGCAGAGCGCTTGCCTAGCATGCATGAAGCACTGGGTTTGATCCTCAGCACCACATAAAAATAAACAAATAAAATAAAGGAATGCTGCCCATCTACAACTACAAATAAATAAATAAAAACTTTTTTAAAAAAAGTTTATTCCCAGGCTGGGGATATAGCTCAGTTGGTAGAAGGCTTGCCTCACATGCACAAGGCCCTAGGTTCACTCCCCAGCACCACAAAAAAAAAAAAAAAAAAGAAAGAAAAAGAAAAAGAAAAAGAAAAGAAAATATTCATTCCTTTCACTAAAAATTCCCCTTTTAAAATATATATACAAAGTTTTATTTTCAGGAATGTTCGCTAAAGACAGACTTATTTATAATGGAAAAAAATCCTGTATTGTTTAATGAAGTGTTCAACAATAGAAGACTGATCAAATCAAGTATGGTATACCCATAGTTGCTAAAATTATATTTAAAGTATTTAATTATGTTACGATATTATTACAACTAAAGGTACAATATACTAGAACCCAGTGTTTTTCTTTATGGTACTAGGGATTGGGCCCAGGGGTGCTCTACCCCTGAGTGTGTCCCCAATCCTTTTTATGTTTTGTTTTGAAACAAGGTCTATGAGTTACCCAGACTGGCCTTGAACTTGAGACCTCCTGCCTCAGTCTCCTGAGTTTCTGGGATTACAGACATGTGCCACCATGCCTAGTTTAGGATTCAATTTAGAAACACACACACACACACACACAATTTATCTAGGCATAAAAAAAAAAAAAAAGAAGACTACATTGATTAATTTTGGGTATTGGAAATAATAAGTGGCCTTTTCCCCACTTTTCTTTCTTGGGCAGGAAACTCTGCCCAAGAAACTGTCACTAAATTTTAAACTGTCTTGTTCAAATATGTTCATAATATGAACATAATATGAAGTTCAATATGAACATATATTCATATTATGTTCATATTATGAACATATTTGAACAAGACAGTTTAAAATTTAGTGTAGTTTGCCAAGTGCGTTGGCACATGCCTGTAATCCCAGTGGCTCAGGAGGCTGAGGCAGAAGGATTGCAAGTTCAAAGCCAGCCTCAGCAATTTAGCACTGCCCTAAGTAACTTAGCAAGACCCTGTCTCAAAATTAAAAATGAAAAAGGGCTGAGAATGTGGCTCAGTGGTTAAGCCTCACTGGGTTCAATCCCTGCTACCAAAAAAAAAAAAAAATTAGTGTAGCTTATATTTATGCCTATATAGCATTATTAGGTGTATCCTGTGTACTTTAGTAGCTAAGGGTATCGCCCTTTTCTGCTACCTTACAAACTTTGGCCTTATTCAATCACCTGTTAGCCTTTTTTTTTTTTTTTTTTTTTTTTGGTGGTGGTGCTGGGGGTTGAACCCAGGGCCTTAATACATGCAAGGCCAGCACTCTGCCACCTCTCCAGGCCCCTGGTTAACCTTTTTGTACATTTGTCTCCTCATATGTTAAATGAGGAAAATAATGTCCATCATGATGTAATTCACAGGAAGTTGTATAAATGCAATGTTTATAGTTCACTGTGAACTATGTAGAAAATGGCACTAATAAGATTATTTATATTTAACAATAATAATTATTATTATTCTCAATGTAAAGGCAATGGAAACAACTTGATAACCTTTAAAAAGAATATTTTTTACTGAGCCAAGAAGAAAATAAGAGTAAACAAAAGAAAAGGTTACCTACCAAAACAGATTGCAAGGGAATATATAGTAAATTATTCAAGAAACATTTAGTATTTTCCAACTGTAACAGGCTGGGCCTGTAAGGATGGAAATTTTAAGACAGCCCCATTCCCACATACTTCATCCTGGTGAGTGACCAATATCACTCCCATAGACAGAATCAGAGGCCAAAATCTTTGAAATTAAAGAGGAACGATGCTGATGAGGCAAAGTGCCCCTAGTAAGACAGTAAAGAATCATCAAATTCAACTGTTGAAGATGAGCTGAGTCAGATACAGTAGCTAAGTCCCGTCAAGGGGATGGTGGGCCAGATTGAGTGTAATCTTCAAAAGTTTTACAGAGCCATAAGTGAAATCAGGGGGCAAATTGTTTGGGGATACACCATTCTTGAGATGTTTTCCTAGCAGGATATTTCCTTAAATATAGTAGAATGCTAAAAAACAAAATAAAACAAAACAAAAAATGGGGCTGGGGTTGTGGCTCAGTGGTAGAGCACTCCCCTAGCATGTGCAAGGTGCTGGGTTCAATCCTCAGCACCACATATAAATAAATAAATAAATAGTTATTAAACAAAACACAACACAGAGGCCTGAGGGGAGAAAAGATCCCCATTTGCTAGGAGACTGGAATGGGTGGTGGAATTACTAAAACGCCATTCACAGAGCAGGAGATCCTCTTCCATTACTCAAAATTTCCCTTGTTACAGGAGAGTCAGAGAAATTTGACTACTATCCCCTTGAGCTCCAAAGTAGTTTGGAATAATATACTCTTCAGTAGACTAGAGGGAAGAGAAATCTGATTTTTAAGAGATTAAGAAATTAATAGCTCAAAAATTGAAATAAGGTTGAATTTTTCCAATAAGTTTGACACTCTGGGCACAGCGGTGCATTCCTGTAATCACAGCACGTTGGGAGGCTGAAGCCGGAGAATGGCAAGTTCAAAGCCAGCTTCAGCAATTTAGTGAGATCCGAAGCAACTTAATGAGACTCTGTCTTAAAATACAAGATAGAGGCTGGGGTTGTTATAGGGTATTGATTTAACATTTGAGGAGCCATCTTATGAGATAAGTTTCGCTTCCCTGCATTTTTCTCTTACCCGAACTTCCCCAACCCCTGTTAGTGACCTACCCCCAACCCCTGTTAGTGACCTACCCCGTGGTACCATAACCCTAAACCAATCCCAGAAGGACACGACCCCTGGACTCTGGAGAGCCCCAGGGTGCTATGGACCTAAGCCAATCCCATGCTATTCCCCCCCACCCCCAAGGTCTGACGCAACGCTCCGGATAGCCTAGCTCACAGCACCAGGGCTACAACCCCAACCCCTGCCCCACAAAAGCCGAACACCAGAACTTCTAGGAGCTGCTCTCTCCTCCCTATAGAGGGATGGCCTTTATTTGTCAGCTTTGACAAAGTGTGGATCTCTGCCTGGCCTCCGTCCTTCATTTCTCACTTGCCCTTCTCCGGCTTTCTCCCTTTCCTTTCAGCTGGGGCTCAATGGCAGAGCACTTGCCTTGCACGTGTGAGGCACTGGGTTCCTCAAATACTAAAAAAATAATAAGGGCCGGGGATGTGGCTTAGTGGTTAAGTGCCCCTGTGTTAAATACCCGTTACCAAAAAAAAAAAAAAAAAAAAAAAAAAAAAAAAGTTTAACAGATTAAAGGAAGAGAGAGACAAGGACTGTAAGATGGATTGTCAATCACATAGCACAGCTGAGCAGTCCTGGGGAGGACGACAGGGAGGGACAGCAGGATGAAGAACTCAGACTTGGCAAATGTATGGAGCACATTCCTGGAGGCGCAGGGAAGGAGAGGGTGAGAAACTGATACCACCAGTTCCCAGTGAGGAGTCCTGCTCCCTCACAGGCTGGAGTTTGAACTTTGGAAAAGCTCCTCGAGGCAAGTATATAAAGCAGGGTTTACTTAAAAAGGGAAGGGAGAAGGGGGCCATAGCTGGTATCCCAAGAAGCGAGGTGCTCAGCCTTTTTTATATGTCCTAGGCTTTCTTTGTTCTCCTGCTCTCTTCCCCTTATCTCTTTCCTTCCTGCTGCTTAACTACACCCAGGAGGTGGGATGGCCAAAAGGTTTGAAACAGATGGATGGGGGAAGAACAGGATGGAGCAGCCCAGGACACTTTAACTAACACCTTTATAACTCCCTGTAGGGAGGGGCAATTCCTGGGTCAGGTTACCTGAGCCACCGGTTGGAGCTGGGGCTGGTTATCTTGATAGGGTGGAGGAAGGGCCTCAAAGGCATTTCAATCCCTCAGAGGGGCAGTCTCCAATTTCCTGAGGTCACTCAAATTGGCCTCCTTGATCTGACCTGACTCAGTTTACACATCTATACTGACTGTCTAATTCTGGCTTCAAAACTATGGAATGTTTTGATGTAGGAAAGGAGATCTTGATTTTCTTAAGGTAGTGGTAGGAAATTAAGTGTGACTCCCTTTTTGAGAAACCAGCCTCTACCTCAGAGCAAAGCCTGTCCAAGGAAGGGAGCATGGCCCTTATCCTTGGAGAAACCCACAGAGCACTCCTAGGCACATATCCACCCTGATGAGTTGTTTATCTGCAAATAACAGGACAGATCTTCGGAGCCAGGTGTCCCTGACTCAGGAAGGCTAGGTGAGGACCCATAGCAACCCCCTAGCACCCACCAATCAGCATGAGATAGGGAAAATACCTGGGATGCCAGATGACCCTCCCAGTAGTTTATGGTGGCTGATAACATGTTGGGAAACCATGTAGTTTAGCATGTACTCCCTTTGTGGCCTAAACCAATCAGTTCAAACGAATCCCCTTCTTGTACTAACCAATCACCCCTACCCAACTAGTTCCTGCCAGTGAATGTGCTAATCATGATTTAGAGTTGTTTTATGATTTTCCCGTGGTGTGTGATGATTTGCTAAGAGATGCTATGATGTAGGTTAAGTCCCTGCCTTCCCCAAAGAGTGTATAAAACTGCTGCAAACCCTGGGCTTGGGGCTTCTCAGTGTCAGCAGTTGCTGTGTGCGCGCGGAAGACCAAGCTAGCTCGCAATAAACACCTCTTTGCTGCTTACATCAATCTTGGTCTCTGGTGGTCTTTTGGGGGTCCCAAAAAAAAAAAAAGACCTTACCACTTAGCATAACAGTGGTAAGGTCTTTTGCTAAGAATGGGAAGGCAAGGGAGCCCAATGTGGTAGCATGTGTTTGTAATCCCAGCTACTTAGGAGGCTGAGATAGGAGGATCATTAGTGAGACCTTGTTAATGGATAGAAATGGAGAAGAGCATGCTAAGTGAAATAAGCCAGGGGCAGAAAGTCAAAGGTCAAATGTTTTCTCTTGTACATCAGGTAAAACAAGGGAAAAAAGCAGTGGGCACAATGAAAATAAAAGAGAGATCAACTGTTGGCCAGTGATGAGTCCTTGCTTCCCCAATGTTGAAGAATAACACCAGAAAAGCACGCTGAGGCAAGGTCAGAGTAGAAATTAGAAGTTTATTAAAGGACAGCAGAAAAGACTTCTCCGGGAGGAAGATGGGGACCCAAGAGGTGGAATCTGTGGAAGTGCGTCTCCCCTTTTTATAGTTTTGGTGATGGAATGTAAGGGGGAAGGGTTGGGACACAGGTAGGCCAAACAAGTAATCTGGGCATGAAGGACTTCATTATCACTTCTTTGGGATGGGCCATCTCCAAATTTGTTGGGGGCTGTTTCCTGGGTTCCATTAACATTTCTTTGGAGTGGACTTTGGCCTAGGGCCTTTCTGGGACTTCATTAACATTCCATGAGTTGTCCCTTGTTTCCTGGAATCATTATCAGCATGGCCTCCATTTTAGATTTCACTCGATATGATATTAGACCCGATTTACCTAACTACACTGACTACCTAACTTTAAATCTGGCTTCAGGAGGAGGGATAGGAAAGGGAGGGACTGTGGGATGAAATGGACCAAATTGTGCTATGTACATATATGAATATACTACAATGAATTCCACCTTTATGTAAACCTGTAAAGCACCGATTAAAAAAAAACACAATAAATAAATAGAAGACCAGTAAAATAGAGGAAAGGGAACAATTAGAGAGAGAAGAGAGGAAAAGATGAAGTACTAGGGACCCAAAATGGAGCAAATTATATATCAGGCATCTATGATTATGTCAGAATGAACCCCATTGTTATGTAAAACTATAATTCACTAATAAAAACATTTTTAAAAAAGGCCTGGGAATGCAGCACAGTGCTTGTCTAGCGTGTATGAAGCCTTGGGTTCAATCCCTCTTTCTCTCTCTAAAAATAAGTGGAAGGCAATGTGAGATGAAGGCTCAAAGATATGGGGTCATGGAAAAGGGTTTGAACAGCCCCCAAGCACAGTAAAAAAAGGACTGTGACCTTCCAATAAGACTTCAGTAGTGAAAGAAATTACCGTTTGTGATGCCTACAGGTGCGGGTTATTATGCTAGGTCCTGCAGGCACACTGTTCACTGAAGATGAATCATCTCTCCAGTTAGTTAGCTGCCTACTTCTGACTGCTCATTCTCTGTCTCTTCCGTGGTATCCTTTCCCCCTGCTCTTTTGCTTAAATCCTGGTGGTCCTCAAGGTGTCATTCTTAGCCTTCTTCCCTTCTTACTCCCCCTGAGTAATTGTTTCCTCTCCTCCCACAGTGACTATTGACATCTGTATACTGCTGAATACCTCTAATGTCTATCCCACTCCCCTAAACCCAGGGTGCCAAGACCCATTTACCCCATTGCCTACTGGACTTTTCATTTGGATGTCCTATATATGTTCAAAATCTATGTTCAACATTTCCTTCCAAACCCATTCTTCTGGCCAAGTTTCAAGTCTCCATAGATTTTTAGAATAGTTTTAAAAGTAGAGATTCTGGAACCAGACTGCCTGGCTTCAATTCTCACCCTACATTAGCTGTGTGACCTTGAACAAATTATTAGATCTCTGTATCTCAGTTTCCTCATATGTGAAAGGGGGATGATAATACTAGTACATATCTTACAGTGTTGTTG
Source organism: Urocitellus parryii (assembly GCF_045843805.1). NCBI lineage: Eukaryota > Metazoa > Chordata > Mammalia > Rodentia > Sciuridae > Urocitellus > Urocitellus parryii. The sequence continues at coordinate 100,470,388 of NC_135532.1, read as the reverse complement.
AGCAGATTCAATAAGCTAATATATTTAAAGACTTAGATCAGTGTCTGGCACATGGCAAGGCCCTGTAATCGTCAGTTGTTACTATTATTGTCAAAATTAGAGCTTGGACATCATTTTTGTTCCTCATTCTCACATTCACCAAGTCCAATTACTTGGTCTCCTTAATGTCTCTCACTCCTCACTGCTACCTTTGATGCCCAAGATTAAGGGTTAGAAAACTCTTTCTGTTAAGGGTCAAATCTGCTGTAGTAGAATTGTTTAGAAACTCTTAACAACACTAAATGATTGAGTGTGACTTCATTCCCATAAAACTTTATTTATGTACACTGAAATTTGAAAGTCGTATAAATTTTATGTATTTTTTTTTAGAATTTTAATATTTATTGTTTAGTTTTCGGCGGACACAACATCTTTATTTGTATGTGGTGCTGAGGATCGAACCCGGGCCGCATGCATGCCAGGCGAGCGAGCTACCGCTTGAGCCACATCCCCAGCCCAAATATTATGTATTCTGAAATATTTTTTATTTTTGTGGTGGTGAGGATTGAACCCAGGGCCTTGTGCATGCAGTGCAAGCACTCTACCAACTGAGCTATTTTCCAAGCCCATAACTTTATTTATTTTTATGTGGTGCTGAGGATCAAACCCAAGGCTTTGCACGTGCTAGGCGAGCACTCTCCTGCTGAGCTACAATTTATTTATCATGGTGCTGGAAATTAATTATTTTTATTTTTAAAAACCATTTAGGGGGGCTGGAGATGTGGCTCAAGCGGTAGCGCACTTGCCTAGCATGCGCAGGGCACTGGGTTCGATCCTCAACACCACATAAAAATAAAATAAAGATAGTGTGTCCACCTAAAACTAAAAAATAAATTAAAAAAAAATTAGATGTGTGGATATATACATCTTTAAAAAAAAAACAAAACATTTAGGGCTGGAGGTTAGCTCAGTGATACAGCACTATCATGTCAAAAGCACTCCCAGTGCCATTAAAAAAAAATAATAATAATACAAACAAAACAAAACAACAACAAAAAAACCCTACCATTTAAAAATGTAAAAAACGTTATTATTTCTTGAGCCATAGAAAGATAGGTAAGATGTCAGATTTGGCTTTGGACTGTAATTAGCCAATTCCTGGCAAGATCTGTTTTTTTTTTTTTTTTGGTACCAGAGATTGAACCCAGGGGCACTTACCACTGAGGCACATCCCCAGCCCTTTTTTGTGCTTAGGGCCTTGCTAAGTTGCTGAGGCTGGCTTATGAACTTGCTATCCTCCTGTCTCAGCCTCCCTAGCAGGTGGGATTACACCTGTCACTATTGAGCCAGGCGTAAGATCATCTTTGATCTTTCCTAATTGGTCTTCTAATTTCCAATCTCCCCTTGATCCCCAGCTTATTTTCTGTGAAGCTTCATTGTCTTCAGGACAACCCTTCTGATGTTGATAAGGTTCTTTATAATCTGATCTGTTTATTACTCCAGTCTCATATATCATCATTTCCCTTCTTCTACTGTGCATATCTTAACTACATGATAAAATTTCCCAGATATCTAAGCTTCTTCCTCCAGGTGTTTCTAATTTCTTCCTACTCTTCCTCTGTTTCTCTTACCTGTTCATCAACTCACATTTTATATATTACTTTCTCCATATTTTCCTGAGCCCTGACATCTGGTTAGATATCCCTTCTTAAGTTTTCACAGAATTAAAGTACTTATTGCATTGCATTATTGGTGCCTATTTATTTCTGTCTTAGCTGTCAGACTGAAACTCTGAGACTGTCTTTAGTGTATCCCTCCATCCATATATCCACTATGTATCCATAGCACCAGTGCTGAAAACACAGAGATGAATCACTATGTTAAGCATCAGGGAAAGTATTACTATCCCCATTTTATGGAATGAGAAAACTAAGACTCAGAGAGCTTGAATATTTTTCCCAAATCTACACAGTAATTATCAGAATACAGATTTGCTCAGATTTGATCCACTGCTCCGTTTCAGTACTAATGAGGACCGTTTGGTCTTGCTAAGTTGCCCAGCTAGTCTCCAACCTGGAATCTTCCTGCTTCAGCCTACTGAGTTGCTGGGATTATAGGCGTGTGCCACCATGCCCAGTGAAGACAATTTTTGAATCTTCACCTCCAGGAATGTATACTTAGATATTTTTAGAGATCCTATTTTATCCGAGTGATGTACCCTTTTAAAATTATCCCTGCAATCCCTTTTTTAAAAAAGTTTTTATTAGTGCACTATAGTCATACATAATAGGGGGTCTATTTTGACATATTCATAAATGTTCCAGTCACACCTGCAATCTCTTTTTAGGTGTCTAATCTGCTTCCTCTCTCATATGATATAGCAGTAATTCCAAACTTTTCATTACTCATTTGATGGACTCTTTCTCATTATCTTCTCTGATAGTGAAATGTTAAAATAGTCAAATTTAGACCTGAGGCTACTTTTGTCCTACTGGTTTAATTCAACCTGTGTGACCAGGGACTATCTCAGTCATGTAGGGCTAGCTCTGGTGAGTATGTTGGAGACTGTAAGGCCTGTGATCCTAAGGTGTACATAGGCCATATAGAATAGGTGGGAGTTGTAAAGAAATATAAATTGTCCTAAGATATTTTTAGAAACTGGAGAAATTGATATTCCTAGGGGCAAATGGGCTGTGTTCCAAAAATTCAATTTTAAATTGACTATTTAGAATGCAGAACACATTTTCCGTTAGAAACAATGCTATCAATAATTGCAGTTATTTTTCTAGGAAAGTCCACACAAACTAGTTTAACACATAATGTAGCAGAAATATCTGCTAAGACATTTTAGATCTGCATTGAGAACATCCTAAATCTTTACCACTCTGAATTATAAATAAGCTGCGTACATAGCTGCCACCCCAACTAGACTGTGAACTCTTTGAGGGCTAGAAACTGTTGAATTATTCATTTCTGCATTCTGAATGCCTGGCATATAACTGGCAATAAATGTTGGTTGCATAAATGAATGGACAAATTTAATAGGCATTTGAATAGTGTGGAAAGCATCTTAGGAAATGAAAACAGTAACATTTAGTGGGTACCTTAATATGAGTCTGGCACTGTGCAAGGTGGATAGCCAATAAAGCAAAGTACTTGGTTAAGGCTAGAATTAGGGATGAAGAAGCTGAAAGCAGTTTTAATATCTGAGGAGTAAAATAAATGGGTGCTGGGATTGCTAAATGTTGATACGAATGGATAGGTATACTGTTTTTGAAAAATGTCATAGGAAAACTATCCGGAAGAATTGATATGAAAAGGGAAGTGGTTCTTGGGGGCTCAACGACTGAGGGGAGGGGTATGACCACAGCTGAAAGAGCAGAGGATGGAGGAGGAAGTTTGGTAAGTCAGAGAGTAACGGTCAGGAAAGAACAGAAGGATGCATTTGGTTTTCTGTTCCCTATAAACAAATATTAATTTGGCTGGGTGCAATGACACATGTCTGTGATTCCAAATACTCAGGATGCTGAGGCAGGAGGATCACAAGGGCAGCCAGAGCAATTTAGGGGAGCCCTGTCTCAAAAGAAATAAAAAGGGTTAAGAATGTAGCTCAGTGACAGAGTACTCTTGAATTCAATCCCTAGTACCACACACACACACACACACACACACACACACACACACACACAATATTGTTAATTAGATTGATTGCCTTCCACAATTACAGTAGATTAAGTATTTGATTAAATTTGGTTGTCTGTGATCCAAGCCTGCTCAGGAGGCTTAGTTAGGAGGATTGCAAATTCAAGGTCAGCCTGGGAAATTTGGTGAGACCTTCTACAATTTAATTTAGAAAGAATCTGTCTCAAGCAACAATGCCAACAACAAAACAAAGCAAGCAAACAAACAAACCCCCAAGAATTGGGGATTAGCTCAGGTAAAGCACTTGCTTAGCATGAATTGAACCCAGGCCCTGGGTTCAATCCCAACCCTGGGCTGTGGTGGGGTGGAGAATAAAGAATTGGTTAGGATGGGTATATGTCAATGGGTGGAAGAATGTCAAGGAGAATGCAATTGGGGAAGATCGGAGAGGGAAAATCATGTCTAGATAGTTTTTGGTGGAAGAAGAAAAATAACAGAGGAAGGAGGGTGAAAAAGGATGAGAAAGGAAGGTAAAAGGCTATTTCTTAATTTTGTAAAGGGCTCCTCAGAAAGTTCCCTGATTTAGGGCCAGGCTGGCCTTTGTTCTTTGAAAGCATAACTATGACTACATTTTCAGTATTTACTTCATTGCCCCTGAAGTGCTAGAATGCAATCAATAAATACTAGTGGACTGATATTCTGAGTGTTTCAAATCAATCCGCACTTTGGGTTTTATTAAGGACCTTAGAATTGACATTGATCAAACCAAAGTAAGAACTGTCTTTAAATTTTTAAGCCATCTTAAGTCTTTCCCTGAGAAAAAAGTGTTCATTTGTCCACACCCGTCACAACATATGCTGCTGTGGTGGTTTTACCAACATTATCACATCTCTAGTAATCATCCTCTCCATAATTACTCAAGTCCCATTATTTGTCAGACTCTCTACTAGGCAGTGAGAATAAAAGGCAAAGATGGAGAAAACAGATATGATGGGAGGACATGAGGGCTAAACCAACAATTGCAGCGAGTGTGAGCTCAGTGAAAGAGGCAAGCACTTGGTGACCTCAGAGGAGAGGAGAGGAGAGGAAAGCTTTAATTCAAAATGGTGTGAATATACTTTGTATACAACCAGAGATATGAAAAATTGTGCTCTATATGTGTAATATGAATTGTAATGCATTCCACTATTATATATAAATTTTAAAAAATTAATAAGAAAATGGGTCTACAGGAAATAAGAAAAACAAGTATTCCCAGAATCCCACTATCTAGAAAAAAATTAATACTATGTTGTACATCTTTGCAGACTACACCATAGATATTTAGTTCTTCAAGAATGTTTCTGCCTCACTCCACAGACAGCAGCAAGAGTCTCCTCTAGTATCAATATGTAGATGCCACTATGTAGCTGTTAACTGCAAGTTTAGCTTAAGTTAAGGAATTCCTTAAGTTAAGGAATCTGGGGGGAACATTGAACTTAATTACTGCTAATTTTGAAATGTCTTCGTAGTAGTAGCTTTGGCACAGATGCAGCACTATGGAAGGCTAGAAGATGGGGTCACACTTATCTATTTTCTATGGAAACTGTTTGAATATTTGTTTTATATGGATTTTTATTCACTTTTCAAACAAGTTACTAAAGAGTGCCCCCTCAGCTATCCAGCAAGCATTTGTAGCTTGTACATGGCAGAATGGGCCAAAAGCATAATGTTGCAACTGGTTTTGAAAATAGCGGCTTGGGAGGCTGAGACAGGAGAATCTGAAGTTCAAAGTCAGCCTCAGCAACTGGGAGGCAGTAAGCAACTCAGTGAGACACTGTCTCTAAATCAAATACAGAATAGGGTTGGGGGTGTGACTCAGTGGTGGAGTACCCCTGAGTTCAATCCTTGGTACCCCCCCAAAAAAAAAGAAAGAAAGAAAAGAAATTATCTTGAAATAATAATAATAAAAAAAGTTTCTGTAAATTAGGACTTTAAAAAAGTAATGTATTAGGGGGCTGGGGTTGTGGCTCAGCGGTAGAGCACTCGCCTCTTACATGTGAGACCCTGGGTTCGATCCTCAGCATCACATAAAAATAAATAAACAAAATAAAGATATTGTACCCATGTATAACTAAAAAAATATTTTAAAAAAAGTAATGTATTAGATTGGGCATGGTGGCACACACCTGTAATCCATGCTTCTCAGGAGGCTCACACAATAGGATCCCAAGTTCAAGGCTAGCCTAAGGCAACTTAGTGAGAGAGACACTGTCTCCAAAAAAAAAAAAAAAAAAAAAAAAAAAAAAAGCGAGGGGTGGGGGAGGGGGGCTAGGAATGTACCTCAGTGGTAGAGCACTTGCCTAACATTTGTAAGGCCTTAGTTCAATCCCCTGTACTGGGAAAAAAAAAACAAAGTATAATGAACCTCTTTCCATCTCAATAAACATATTTCCATTGCTTTTTTAGCTATATAATATTCCACTTTATAAATGTACTATGATGTAGACTATTTTCAAATTGGAAATTTGGATTGATTCTACTTTTTAAAAATAGAAACAAAAACCATGACATGTGAACAACATAATGACAACTCTTATTCATAGATCTGTTTCCCAAACAGTGTGCAAAGGTGCCCCTATAACACCACAGAGAACCTGCAGAGAAGCTGCATCCTTTTGAGGGGAATATAGAAACATCTGACATCTGTTGGGATGCTTTATGAGCTATTAGCTCCAGGTAGTTCACGTATTCAACACTAGATCAATGAGGTCACAGCTTTGTAAAGTTGGGTTTTTGCTGGTGCTGTAATAGTGAACTTTGTACAAAAATCAGTATGATTCTGGAAATGAGAGTGATTATGTCCAACCTGACTGGAAGGTTTGAGAAGCTGTATGATGACCAAGAGATACATGTATTCTGTTAGTTAAGAAATTTATTTAATAATGAAATACAAATTCTATTTCTTTCAATGTATGTGAATTATTTTTTCAAATAGCTGCCAAATTAGGGCATAAATACTCATTATTTGGACCCAACAACTTAAAAACATTATTTTTTATTTCTTTTGATCTAGGGGTGTTGAGGAAAAAAATCACTGAGACACTAGAGTTACCATGAACCTAGAAAGTTTGGGAACCTCTAACAGAAAATTTTTAACAGTAAAACTGCTGGTTTTGAGGCTCTGCAACCTTTACATGTTTTAAATATTGCCAACTGCCCTTCAGAAATATTATACCAATTTACCACCCCCGCCCCCCCAACCACCACTACTAGTAGGCTAGTTTCCTTTTAGACTGGTGACCCTTGGACTAAATGAGAGTCCAGAGGGGTTAACTTGAAAGAGAAACTGTGACTGATGCACTGGGCTGAGTTTGATTTTTTTAAGTAATACAAAAAAGAGTAAGAAAACATCTCTAGTCGTCTTAGGCTTCAAATCTTTAAGGCAGAGACTATCTTACTTCACCCGCAACTCCCAAATCTGCTACAGGGCTCTGTGAAAGCATGTTAACAAAATGAAAAAAAGACCCTTTCCTCAAGGGTTTCTAAGGCAAGATTGAAAATAATGACAGGCTATAGTCAAGTATACATATATACTTGAGGTTGCCAGACAAAATACAGAATGCTCAGTTGAATTTAAATTTTACAAATCAAGGTTCATATATTTTCTTCCATATGTGGAAGCCAGAGAGAAAAAAGTGTGTGTGGGGGGAGGGGATCTCATGAAAATAGAAGGAAGACAGAGTACAGGAAGGGGATCAGATAGGGGGAGATGGGGAGGAAAATAGAAGGTACAGGGGAATGAAATGGAGCAAATTATATTATTATATTGTGTGCATGTATGAATGTATAACAATGGATACCACTATTATGTATAATTATACTGCATCACCAAAAAATTACCAAAAAATTTAAATTTCAGATCAACAATGAATCATTATTTTAAAGTAACTATTTCCAAATTTTGCATGGGGTGTATCTGCACTATAAAAACTTGTTCATTGTTTGAGATGAAAATTGTACCTGAGTGTCAAGAAGAACCTAAGGAAACATAACCACCAAGTGTAATGTGATATACTGGGTGGTATCCTGAGACAGGAAGAGGACATTAGGGAAAGACTGAAGAAGTACAGATTTTTATGAATAATATTGTATTTCTATTGTTTTATTAATTGTGACAAATACACCATAATAATATGTTAATAATAGGAGAAATTGGGACTTAGGATAAATAAGAACTATCTGTATAATTCAAAATATGAAAAATTTATTTTATCTTTTTTTGGGGTGCTGGGGATCGAACTCAACCACTGAGTAACATCCCCAGCCCAATTTTGTGTTTTATTTAGAGACAGGATCTCACTGAGTTGCTTATTGCCTTGTCATTGCTGAGGCTGGTTTTGGACTCGACATCCTCCTGCCTCAGCCTCCCAAGCTGCTGAGAGTACAGGCGTGAACCACCTCACCCAGCATGAATAATTTACCTTTAAGTTGATAGTTAAGGGATTTGTGTATTTTGCCTAAATATTTGATCCAAACACTATTTTCCATAAATAACTCAATTGTTTTCCTTTTTAAGCAAGGCTCAAGTAAGCCAATAATTATTAGAAGGGAATATAATCTTCAAGATGTATTGCCCTTAAATACCATAATTTTATCACCAATTGCAACCAATTTCAGAAGCTAAAAAGGAACTCTCCCCCCTTTCCCCACACACAGTAACCATCAATAGAATTATCTTCATTTGGGGTGTACATATCATTTCAAGAGTTTTCTTAAAATGTCCAGTTATGAGAAAATTGGCAGGTTAATGCCCTGCAAGTAACCACTTGCCCAGAGTGACTGCTAATTTGTGCTGCTTGGATGGAAAACAGTGCTGATTATTTTACCCTCCACGTTGCTCCTCTAGGGGAGAACCTGTGTGTTATGGGAGAAGACCTTAAGAGTCTGGAATAAAAATAGAACCGTATAACGGTTTTATTCGAAGATGAGCTTAGAAAAGATCTTATAAAAAAATTGGCAGGTGGAGCCTTTAAAAAATGAGAGTTAATTTTAGAATACTTGCCTGTTTCTATATACAAGACTACCAAATACATTTCCCACAGCTTATTCTGTCTTGTTGCTATACAAAATCAGAAAGATTCTTATTCCTTAATACTTAAGAGCTGATATTATGCTAGGTCTTGTAAAAAAAAATCAGCATTCAGATGCTAATGAAATCACACCTCAGGGGTTGTATGGGTTCCCTTGATCTTAATTCTCATTTGTAAAGTAGTAAGTCCCCCAAACTAACATGTACACCACATTTACATATGACACATACGTGTATATACACAAGTGGACAAAAGATTGGTACACCATCATACATTTCACTTTGCAAACGTGCAGGGCATAGGGCTGGGGATGTGGCTCAAGCGGTAGCGCGCTTGCCTGGCATGCGTGTGGCCCAGGTTCGAGCCTCAGCACCACATACAAAGATGTTGTGTCCGCCAAAAACTAGAAAATAAATATTAAAAAATTGAAAAAAAAAAGATGGAGAGCAATGCTCTGTCTTCCCATTAAAAAAAAAACAACAACAAAAAACGTGCAGGGCATCTACTATGTGCAAAAAAAAAAAAAAAAAAAAAAAAAAAATTATGCTGCTGTGTCCAGAGACAAGAAATGGTTCTTATGCTCTGTTTCTATGTGTGCCACTCAAAAAAGGTTTTATACTTTAAGAAGGGAGGAGAATCATATGGTAAGTTGTACTTTTATTTATTTCCCAATGTCCGTGGTCTCCTGTTTTTGATAAAGCAAATTTTGTTTTAAAAGACACGCTGTGAAGGATTTGGACCCCTTCTACAGCAAAGTCATATATTCAACACATTTATTCACATACAAGGGAGTCGTTTTGTTTTGAAAACTCGGCTGCTCCCGAAGCGGCTCGGCGCGGTCGGAAAGGCCGAGCAGCAGAGTCGGTCAGGCCCGAGGCCCCGAGGCCCCAGCCGCAGGGCTCACAGACCCCCAGCGACCGCCTTCCGGTGCGCGAGAGGCCGCCGGCCCAGGCAGCGCCCTGCCGTGGGCCCGGACGCGCGTTCCGGGAGAAAGGCCGTGAGGGCGGGGCTTGGGGTTGTGCGAGGCTATTTCCTCACACAGTGATCAGTCAGTACCAGAGGCCGCGTGGGGGCCGGTGCGGAGCGCCACATGGCGTGACCCAGCCGGGCCTTGGCGTTGGCGGGCACTGAGGCAGTGTAATGCGGGAAGCGTATGGTCCACACCAGGGAAGGAAGTGCCAGCTAACGAATATTTCACCACAGCCCACACTCCTAGGAGAGGGAATTTGAGAGAGCGTGGGGGAGGGGCGGAGAGAGCAGGCAGCTCAAAAGAGCATGCTCCGTTCTAAGAGCCGTAAGTGTAGAGCCAGGCATGCGCAGTGAGCCTAGGGTGGGCTGGCGTGAGCGGGCTAATGTGTTTATCCGGTTCTCTGGGTGGGCGGTCAAAGCGCACGCGTAAGGGCGAAAGGCGGTGAGTCGGCTGGTGGGTTGCGCATGCGCCGAGAGCCGGTAGCTCGGGCGGGCGTGGAGGGGGTTCTTAGAGGAGAAGCAGGGGAAAAGGGAAGCAAAGGGAAAGGGAAGGGCGGGGGGAGGGGTGAGAGTGTGCTCTGCGCATGCGTGCGAGCGCTAGCGACGACGGCGGCGGGGGAGTCTCGGGGATGACAGTGGCTTTGCCCGTTGGGGTAACGGTCGTCGTCGCCGGCCGGGCCTGAGGCGCCGTACAGCCCGCGGGATCCATTACGGCCGTAGCATCCCGGGCCCTGCCGAGCTAGAGCGGCGCGTGGAGTCCGGGTGAGGGCGGCGAGGCGCGGGGGAGGGGCCTGCAGCGGGGCCTTGCCGTGTGCGCTGGGCGGCGGCGGGGCCTGGCGGTGTGAACGCTCGCCTCTGCCGGACGGGCTGCGCTGCGGGCGGCGGCGGCGGCCGTGCTTAGCGGAGGAGTCATCTGTGTGTGCGGCGCCGAAAAGATGGCCGGGCAGTGAGGGGGCGGCGCTTGCGCCTGGTGACCCCGGAGTGTGCGACTGAGGAGCTAGGGGCGCCGCCGCGGCCCGCCAGGCCTGCTCCCCGCCCCCTCCCGCCCGCCGGCGGCGGCCCGCGCACTTCCTCCCCGGCCCTCCCCTCTCGGGCGGGGGCCTCTCCGGCCCGCCTCACCACTCCAGGGAACTGCGGGCTGCAACCGCGGGGCGGAGAGCCAGGGCGCAGTCTGGGCCCCGCGTCCGATATGGCGAGAGCGGCGGCGGCGTCCGCCTGCCGCAGCAGAAACCTCCGCCGCCGTCGCGGCTTCCTGCACTAGATCGAGGAAGCCGACGCCCGAGCCTTCGCCCTTGCCGTCGCCACTGCCTCCGCGTCGGGCGCTGCAATGGAGTAAGCGGCCCCGCCGCCCGGGAGAAGCGTGCCGCCCCTCGGACCCGGCCGGGCCTGCTCTGCGCCCGCCAGCACGCCTTGAAATGCATCTCGAGCTAAGGCCGCCCGCCGAGCCGCGGGGCTAGACTGAGCGCCGCGTTCTGTGCTCCGCCGCCGCTCCGGACGAACTCGAACGCTGGTCTCGGGCTCGCTCGCTCGCTCGCTTTCTTCCTTTTTTTTTTTTTTTTGGTCTGGAAGTCTCAGGGACGGAGGAGGGGCGCCAAGGCCCCATGTGTGGGAGGATTGCTTCAGCTCCACAAACTTGCGCGGATTTTCGTTACTTCTTTGGCCCGTGGTTCTGCTCTGATTTCTTCCGAATTGTTGCAAATTTGCCGTTGTTCCCTGGCTGCTCACAAAGTTTGATCCGGAATTTCTTTTCAACCGGGAGCCACTGGTGTCGAAGTGTCTGCAATGAACCCCGTGAATGCTACTGCTCTCTACATTTCTGCGAGCCGCCTAGTGCTCAACTACGACCCCGGAGACCCCAAGGCGTTTACAGAGATTAACAGGCTCTTGCCTTACTTCCGACAGTCTCTCTCGTGCTGTGTTTGCGGTGAGATGCTTTTTATTGTTCCCCTTTCAATGCGTGTTTTAAAAAGCCTCCCGGGCAGGGATAACTTGAATGGTTTGACTACATGGAGGTTTGATTTAAGCTTTTGTTATTTGTGCGGTAGTGTACGGTCATTAGTTTTGAAACTCTCCGAGGGACTTTTGCCTAGCGTTCCAGAAAGGCAGAGAACCCTTTCAAAACCTCTTTGTACGGCGACCTTAACGTTCTGAACCGGTTAATTCTCCTTGGTTCATCCGGTGATTGACGATTTAAATGGGGTTAAGATATGCATGCACAATGCCAGTTTTTTAAAACCTTTGCTGCAGGAACTGATTTGAGTACTTACCGTGGTTAAACGTGGTTAAACATGGTTAAGACATGCACATGTGGCGTGTTTGCATTTCCCCAAGCTGGCGTTTTGTGGAGGTGGTGGTATAATCTGATGTACCCACGGCCAGATAACTCTGCGAAACTTTCCCCCCAGGTCCTTCAACAAATGCTTTGAGTCAGGGAAGATAGATGGTGCTCTTTAAGTGCTGCTTAGGTGATGTGATTTTTACTAATTGTTTCTTATTTTGTAAATTTAGTATATTATGGCCTGGTAGAGAGTTATTTTAGACGTTGTTCAAAAGTGTTAACTCGTGGTGGGTTGGATACCGTTTAATTGACATATCTCAAATGGGGGGATAATTTGTGTTAACTGTGCGTGTATTATTATGTACATGCTTTGCAAAAAATCTAGAATGAAATGTTGATGCAAAGGAAAGCATGAATAGACTCCAAATTTTTACGTTTTTGTCAGTCCACTGGTGTAGTCAAAATTTGAGAAGTTTAGGCATTTTCAGGTTTCCACTTAATTTAAAATTGGGTAAAGGAGAATAATTTCTTAATAGTGACCTAAGGAGTAAATAGTATTAATTTGAGAGCCATCCAGCATTTTTTTGTGTAGCCTTGGGGCAAGATATTGAAGGGACCCAGAAGAGGTGAATATTTGTACTTTTTGTGTGTCAGATACTTACCTCATAGACTGAGGGAGTTAATGGTTAAGCTTAGCTATGACAGGTTATGGAATTTAACATCTTCAAAGTGAAGGAGTCACCCAGGACAAATCTCTTAACTGCCCTGGGCCTCAGTTTCTTGATGTGCAAGATGAGAACTTTGGGCTAGATTCAGAGTTTCTTTGCAGTTTAAAATTTACAAAGGGCAGTATAATATGGAGAATTTGCTAGGTTGCACAGTACCATTCTCCCCACTTTCATCCCCCCCTGCTTTTTGTGGTGCTGGGAATGAAACCCAGAGGCATGCTAGATAGGCACTCTGCTACTGAGCTACATCCCCAGCCCTCCCCTTACTTTTATGGAGTGCTTCTTTTTATGCTGTAGCTTTTGGTGATTTGAGAAGTCAGGAGATAGAGCTGTCCTAGTTTCCTTCTCCACATTCTGTCTCTCTTTTTTAAGGAGGGTAATGGTGCTGCTGTGGTAAAGTAAGAGAAAGAGTGTAGGGCAGTCCCCTCTATCCTGCTGAAACAGCTGTACTGAGTATTGTCATCAGGTGACATTTGCAGATCTGGTAGGTCTTCGTTTTACTAGGTGGATGGGATAGATATTTGTTATTTTAAATTTTTTTCAGTAGCTTCAGGTTAGTGGTGGTCTAATTGAATATTTTCCCAGATTCTAACTTGTATTTTAAAAAGTGACTTTAAGCTGGGCTTGATGGTGCATGCCTGTAATCCCAGCAATTTTGGAGGTTGAGGCAGGAAGATCACAAGTTGCAGGCCATCTTGGGCAATTTAGCAAGACCTCTTAGGGTAAAAAACACAAAGTGGGCCGGGGATTTCGCTCAATTGTAGAGCGCTGGCTTTGGATTCAGTCCCCAGTATGGGGGACAGCCCAGGATGGGGGGTGTTAAATATGAAGCTACATTTAAAAAGAAGGCCAACTGCAGCTTTTAAAAAAAACATTCACCGTAAGGAGAATTTTTTCTGACATCAGAGCTTTGTCAGAAATTGGGTAAAGGCCTCTTGTTCAAGCCTCCCTCATCATCCTATGGAAGAGATTCATGAATTTTAGTCTCCCTTATAATTGAGTGGCATGAAATTTTAGTAATGTGAATATAAGTTCAGCCCCCCCCCCCCGCCAGTGTCTGTGCTTGTCAAGAAAGAAAAAAAAAATGTTGAATTTAGTTCTGTCATTAAATTTGTACCAGGTTCTGCCCTAAGCCTTTTTTTTTTTTAATGGCTCAAAAGCATGAACTCGTTAATATAAGGCTTGCATGTGCATTCTTATCTCATAAGAATAATAAATATGTAAAAATAAAGTTTCAATTTATTTTGGTTCTGTAGGGAGTTTATTCAACAGGTCCTCTAGTGTTTGACTTAGTCCTACCTTTTCAGTTTTGTATTCAAGTATGCTCTCATATAATTTCTTTTCCAGCCAAGTGTCTTTGCCTTTTCAAACATCCTTTATATCTTCCTCCTCTTTTCCTTTCCATTGTTCCTTGAAGTTGTTTCTTCCTAAAATATATTCCTTTTCTCTAAAGGTCTAATTCATCAACTCCCTTTCTTGCTCCCTCCAGCAAAGGCTTGTCTCCTTGTCCCCTGAACCTCTTTTGTAACTCTTTGTTACATTCATAAGGTACTTAGAAAAACTGCATTGAAAGGAATTTTATATCTATCTGATTTTTCTGGTGTACTTAATAAGCCTAGGGAAAGTACATTTTTATGCTCCTGCTTCACCCTCTCCTGTCTGGTGACTTGGCGTAAAGTTTTCTACCTTCAGCCCTTCCAGTACTGGAGATTGAATCCAGGGCAAGAGCTCTCTACCTTTGAGTTATGTCCCCACCCTTTTTTTTTGTTTTTTTATTTTGAGAAAGGGTTTTGCTAAGTTGCCCAGGTTGGTGCCTCAGCCTCCTAAGTCTCTGGGATTACAGGCATGCATAACTATACTTGATGGTATGTAAGTTTTTATAGACAGGAAAAAGTGAAAGGAAGTGAGGGAAGATAAAAGGCCTAATAAACATTTTGCAGTTAGGCTCAAGTCTTGACTTTTCTATTTACTGTGTAGGCAAGTTAATTTAACTTTTTGCCTCAGTTTCCTTCATTTGCTGTATGTTTATATCTCCAAGTTTGTGTTATATGTGAACTTATTAATGGCTTGAAGCAAAGTTTTAAATTCATAAGAACAAGTCTACAGATTCAATGACTGGCACTACTAAGTGCTTACCCCACCTTTGCATAGAAGTAGAGGAAAGTGGAAGCAGGTGAGGGAAGAGACTGCCTGTCAGGTCAATTATTGTCAAAGCTAGATACTCACTGGAATTACAGGTTTTGTTATCCTTGTTCTTTGAAATGTTAATTAGCTGATTATCACTGTTTGCTTTTCAACTGTATACATTCAAACCTTTGGAAGCTTCTAGAGAATTGGGATAGCAGTGCTGTAGAGAATTATTGTTCTTTCTAGGTCACATAAACAGTGACCAGAACAATCACTATGGGTACCTTTTTTAAGTGTTAGTTACTTATTCCTCTTCTAAATGTTGGACTTGCTTATCAAGAAGTTAGAATTTCTTTTCCTTTAATGGGGTGAGAATTGATAAATTATGCCCTAGGGATTTTAGATTTTCATTTAACTTTTAAGTTGATATGTAGAGTCAAGTCCTGTTAGAAGAAAAATTTGGAGTCCTATAAATCATTTTGGTCAGATATCTTCTCAGGTATATGAATATTTTCCTAGTGTTTTAGTTAGATACAAAGTGATTTTGGTTTTGAATTTATTGAAATAGTTATGAACCTGTTACACACATAATTCTTTATTTTTTGGGTACCAGGGATTGAACTCTCAACTACTGAGCCACATCCCCAGTCCTATTTTCTATTTTATTTAGAGACGGGGTCTCACTGAGTTGCTTAGCACCTTGCCATTGCTGAGGCTGGCTTTGAACTCGCCATCCTTCTGTCTCAGCTTCCGGATCAGCGTGCCTTGCCATGTAATTTTTCACATACAAAATAGGGAAGGGACTGGAGGTTGTTTTCTGTTGACATAGTATGATATTTGGTGACTAGCTTTTTGTTTGCATGTTTAGGACTTAAAAACATCATCTTTTCATTTTTACTGCTATTCTTACCTTCTGCTGAAAGGTAGGTGGTTCCTTGAGGGTGGGACCTTCCTTGGCTCACCATTGTACCCATTTCTGTTAGTGTTGGCTTAACATTTCTATTTGTTGAAAGGGTAAGTACTTGTCCCATTGAAATGAGAATTTTTCAGTATCATTGGAGTACTAAGAGTATGCTTTCAGAATAAGGAATAGCTTTTAAAATTAAATAGATACAGCTTATGAATGACCTTTTTCCCTCATTTTACTATTGTAAAAAGCATTGTGGATCTACATTGAATTAGTAGAATAGTCATGTAGAGATCTTTAAGTTCTAGAATTCTGATTTTTCTCTTAGCAGAAATTCTTTGCTTTGTGCCTGACAAACAATAATCTATAAATAATCTATAAATAGTCTTCTAATATGTAATTTAAAGGTATAACCTCAAGTGACTTATTTTAAACTATATTCCTTTTAGATGGAAACTAAATTAAAGACCATTTGAATAATTGCATATTATGTTAATGTTTTTGTTCATTTTTCTCAAGCATAAGATCATTTTATTAAAATTTTTCTTGTTCTTTTAAATCACTTTTTTTGTGTGTGGTAAATACACAACAGCATTTACCATTTTCATTTGATACATATATGTATATATCCTTATATATGTAGTATATTTTTATATACTGTGAAGTAGATCTCTAGACCTTTTTCATCTTGCAAATATGAAACTCTAAACCCATTAGCAACAACTGTCCATTTCCCACTATGTCCAGACTGATAATCACCATCCTGATTTGTTTTTAAAAATTTGACAACTTAGGTTCTTCATATAAATGGAATCAAATAGTTTTTTTTTAAAGGCTTATTTCACTTAGTATTATGTCATTAAGGACATAATCAGGATTTTCGCCCCCTCTTTAAAAAAATATTTATTTTTTAGTATAGGTGGACACAATATCTTTATTTTACTTTATGTAGTGCTGAGGATTGAACCCAGTGCCTCATGCATGCTAGGCGAGTGCTCTACCTCTGAGCCACAACCCCAGTCCTAGGATTTCCCTTTAAAAAAAAAAGTTTTATTTTGAGATAGGGTGTTGCTAAGCTGCTCAGGGCCTTGCTAAATTGCTGAGACTAGCTTTGAACTTGATCCTGTCTCAATTGCTGAGATTATAGGCATGTACCACCACACCTGGTTGAGACTCTGTCAGACTCTGTCTTCTAAAAAAAAAAAAAAAAATTCTTCTGGATTTTAACAATATGTTATTGGAGCTTGAGAGAGTGGTAAGGTGCTAGGAAGAAGTTGCAGGTTAGATAGGAATTAGAATGGATGAAGTGTAGGTCTGTAGAGAATGAAGAGAAGGATGGGACAGTGTTGAATAATTTGGTGCCTGGGATTGAGGTTAGTGAGGCAGTGTTACTGGGACATATGGTTAGTACAAGATATACTTTTAAATTTTTGTTTTATGTCTGTCTCTGGAAATTGCTTTTTATTATTTATTTATTTATTTATTTTTGATGGTGCTGGGGATTGAACCCAGGGCCTTGTGCATGCAAGACAAGCACTCTACCAACTGAGCTATATTCTGGAAATTCTTTTTAAAATAATCTTATATACTATTTGTTATTGCAACACAACATATCTTCTGAAGTTGTGCTTGGGCTTGTGGTTCTCAGTCTCAAATTGCTTTGAACATCTATTCCTCCCCTTCTTTACACTGCTTATTTTCTTTGCGTCAATAACATGCTATCACTAAGTTGTTAATGACTTAGCACAGTTGACTCTTAGGATGTTTATTTGGTAATGTTTATATATGAATAATTTAAATTTATTTCTGTGAGTTATGATGTATTGCTTTTTTTGCGGGAGGTACCAGGGATTGAAGTAAGGGGCACTCCACCACTGAGCCATATCCCCAGCCCCCCTTTTTTTTTTGTATATAATTTAGAGACAGGATCTTACCAAGTTGTATAGCGCCTTGCTTTTTCTGAGGCTGGCTTTGAACTCAACATCCTCTTGTCTCAGCTTCCTGAGCTGCTGGAATTACAGGTGTGCACCACCATACCTGCATGATATACTTTCTAAATGTTATCTTTATCTTAAAAAGCAGCATTTAAAAATCTTTATTATAATTTCTCTTAATTTTTTTTTTGTGTCCAGCAGCCATTTTTGACTTTTTCATAGTCATTTAGTTTCTGTTACTGTGTCCCCCCCCCCACTTTTAAAAAAGAGAAGGCTCTTGGGGGCTGGGGCTGCAGCACAATGACAGAGTGCTTGCCTGGCACATGTGAGGCATTGGGTTTGATCCTTAGCATCACATAAAAATAAACAAATAAAGGCATGCTGTCTATCTACAACTACCAAAAAAAAAAAAAGGCTCTTTCTGGTTTTATCGTCAAGAAATGAATTTTGATTTTTTTCATGTTAACTACTACTTATCTGGACAGTTATCTTTTGCTTACTCTTACTTAGTTGCAGGGTTTTCACTCATTGTCTTCCAATTTCAGAAACCTTCCTGGATCTTTGCAGTTTGGTGTCTATGGCTTTTTTTTATTCCCCCTAAAACTTTTTAGTTGTAGTTCGACACAACACCTTTATTTTACTTATTTACTTTTATGTGGTGCTGAGGATTAAACCTGGGGTCTTGCATGTGCTAGCCAAGCGCTCCACCGCTGAGCCACAACCCCAGCCCATCTCAGGGTTTTTTCCCAAGCATAGCCAGTGCATTTTTGTGTGTGCTCTTAGTTGTATAGCAGTTAGAGTACATTTTTAAAAAATATATACATATACGTATTTTTAGTTGTAGATTGTCCATTTTCTTTATTGCTATAGCCCACAGAAAAATGATGCATTTAAAATGTTGTCTGGTCTCATATATGGATATAAAGTATGCTTTCTGGCAAAGTTGGGTGATTGTAAAATTGTGCAACAGTTAAAGGCATGCAGAAAGTGGGATTAGAGGATGCAGTGTGTAACCTAAAAGTATTTGATCTATGAATCTTCATGGACACTATTAAATTTATGCCTGATGTACTGAATTTTGGGGCTTTGGCCTTACATAATCTGGGGATCAAGGTTTAGAAGACACCATTCAAATTAAGGCTCCTTTACCCCTGTTCATTGTATTGGGGATTGAACCCAGAGGTGCTCTACCACTGAACTATGTCCCCAGTCTTTTTAATCTTTTTAGATGGGGTCTTGCTAACTTGCTCAGGTTGACCTAGAACTTGCCATCCTTGGCCTCCCTAGTAGCTGGGATATAGGTATGCTAAGGCTTTCTCTTCTGATGAATTTCTGTATCTCCTTTATAGTTAATGAATTGTACAGCCTGTGACTGAACATCTTCAGCTTTTGACATAGGGTGTGAATGCAGCACCCAGTAGCTGTGAGGTCTCTCGGTCTTTTCATGGTGTCATTGGGCTTATTCAATTTTTTATATAGGCCTTGCTAGGAGGATGTTACTAGATTATTCTTCATGGTAGAAAATTTAGTTTTCTGGAACAATTCAAAAAGCCTTTGATAAAATTTGCTCTCCAACTGTGGAAGACTTTTTATATCTTTCCTGAGACGGTAAGCATCACTCAGTTCCTATTCTGGCATATAGTTTCACTTTTCTCTAAAAAGTGTGGATTTGGCCTGGCATGGTGGTGCACATCTGTAATCCTAGTGGCTAAAAAGGACTGGGGGGTGCTGTGATTGTGGCTCAGTGGTAGAGCGCTTGCCTAGCATGTGTGAGGCCCTGGATTTAATTCTCAGTACCATGCATAAATAAAAAAATAAAATAAAGGTCCATTGATGACTAAAGAAAATATAGGGGGAGGCTGGGGATGTGGCTTAGTGGTTAAGTACCCCTGGGTTCAGTCCCTGGTACCAAAAAAAAAAAAAAAAAAAGATTTTTTCCACCTATGTCCACAGTATTTTAGATATGGACAGATATAATTATCCACATTGGTGACTTGGACAAATTATTTTTCTGTTTTACTTATAAGAAAATATTGGGCTCGGGATGTGGCTCAGTGGTAGTGCGCTTGCCTGGCATGCGTTAGGCACTGGGTTCAATCCTCAGCACCACATGAAAGAAAATAAAGATATTGTGTCTACCTAAAACTAAAAAATAAATATTAAAAAAGAAAATGTTGGAGGGCTGGGATTGTGGCTCAATGGTAGAGCGCTTGCCTTGCATGTGTGAGGCACTGGGTTCGATCCTCAGCACCACATAAAAATAAATAAAATAAAGGTATTATGTTTATCTACAACTAAAAAAAATATTAAAAAAAAAATGTTGGAGTAGAACAGAAACTAGGTGCAGTGGTGTGCACCTGTAATCCCAGCTACTTGAGAGACTGAGGTAGAGGGATGACCTGAATGCAGCTGAATGCAGGAGTTTAGGGCCAATCTGGGCAACAGAGCAACACCCTGTCTCTTAAAAACAAAACAAATATCCCCAGAAATTTGGTTGTGAATTTGACTTAAAAAATAAAAACATTTATTTTTTAGTTGTAATTGGACATAATACTTTTATTTATTTATTGTTACATGGTGCTGAGGAGATCAAATCCAGGGCCTCGAACGTGCTAGGTAAGTGCTCTACTGCTGAGCCACGACCCCAGCCCACTTTTTTTTTTTAAATATGTTTTTAGTTGTAGATGGACCTTTATTTTTTTTTTTTACTTATTTATTTTTATGTGGTGCCAAAGATCAAACCCAGTGCCTCACACATGCTAGGCAAATACTTTACCACTGAGCTATAGCCCCCGCCCCTTCACTAACCTTTAAAGATTGATTAAAAGTTTACCAAGTTAATTAATGGTCATTGTTTCAAAATCTAGAATTCACATAAAAATCCATATTTGGGGGTACCTTCTGGAAAATTGTCAGGTCTTGCATCAGTGGGTGACATTTTCTCATGGTATAGCATTATTGGCTAGAGTTGAGTTTTTTCCCCTATGAGTTATAGGAGTGAGTTCTCTAGTTTGCCCTTGGTCATACATATCTAGTTTTTGTTACTTTTAAAAATTCTCCTTTACTGGATTCCCCCTGTAAAGAATTTGGCTTTTAATTCTGACCAATGGAGTATTTATAAAAGTCTTCTTGTGCTCTGGACACTATTTAGAGCCATAGGATTCTAATATTAAGAACTTGGATTATGTTTTGAAACCTTACCTAGAAAAGGATTAGTTTGTCAGTCAGAGAATAGTTGTTGGTGCACAGTGTTTCTGGTCAGTTGCAACAGTTTGATTGGTCAGATCCGTTATCTTAGTTTTGTCAGTTGTTGAAAGTGCTATTGAAATCTAAGCATAGTTTTGGTTTTGTCAGCTTCTCTTCAGAGTTCTTATCAGCTTTTGCTTCATGTATTTTGAAGTTATTGTTAGGTGTATAAAACATTTTTGAACATATAGAATATAGTTGTGATTTTCTTGCCTGCTAATTCTGTCATCTGTTGCATTTCTGGGTTTGATTTTGCTTTTTTCTGCTGGTTATGGATTATGTTGTCTTTCTTTGGATGTCTGTCTAATTTTGATTGAATATCAGATATTGTTTTGTTGGTAAAAATTCTTTGTTGTATATTCTTGAAGCTTTGTTTTGGGATGAGATTAAATTATTTAGAGACTCTTAAAATTTATATTTTACAGTGTTGGGAATTGGACCTGGTGGCACTCTGTACCACTGAACTCAATTTCCAGCCCTTCTTAATTTAAAAACCTGGGTTTTTAACAAGTTATGCATGCTGGCCTGGAGCTTATGCTCCTCCTGCTTGGGCTTCCCTAGTATCTGGGATTATAAATATGTGCCCTTGAACCTGGCTTGATCTTTTTTTTTTTTTTTTTAATACATACACACACACACATACACACACACACACACACACACACACATATATATATATATATATAGTAGTTGGATACAATACTTTTATTTTATTTATTTTTATCTGATGTGGAGGATATGCTAGACAAGCGCTCTGTGGCTGAGCCATATCTCCAGCCCTAGGACCTGAGCAGCCTTTAGTCTAGGGAGTAATTTTCTTGCTCTATTGAGGCAAAAACCTTGTGATAACATGATTTTTCACTCTGAGTGGTGGAAACAGGAATTATTCTGCTACTGAGTTATGGAGATTGTTCTTTTGCTCCTTTCTGGGAAATTTCTGGTAGTTACTTCATATGTGTATGCTAATAAAAATTCTGCTGGAGACTTGAGGAACCATTTGCAAATCTCTGAATCTTTTTCTGTATAGCTCTTTAATCTGTGGTACTGTGTCCTGAGACTTCCAGATGTCTGGACTCTCAGCTCAAGGAGACCCCCACATTTTGTCTGGATTCTCTGTGCTTTGACCTGAAACTTGTCTCCAGTCAGTAAGCTCAAGGATCACTGTCTGTGCTGCTTGTTGCTAAATGTTTACAGATCATTATTTTATCTGGTGTTGAAACTGTTTAGGTAGGGAAATCTGTCTATCAGTGTTGGGAAGCAGGATAAGGTAACATTCTATACCAGTGCTATCTCACAGAGCTGTTAGCCATATAGACTTTATTTCATAAAAACTAAAAATTTTAATCTAGGTTTTTATTTGTACTTAGCTACACTTTCAGTACTGAGTAGTCACATGTGGCTACTGGCTATCATTGGGTACTGTGGATATATTTTTATCATGCATAAAGTTTTACTGGACAGTGTGTTGTAACAACTAAAGAACTTTAAGAACCATAGAGCTGTTGTTCCTGGAAGCTGTGGGAGCATTGAAAGATCTTGTAGTGTTTTGTTTTCATCTCAAAAGAGTTTTCAAGTTTTGAGTTTAGAACATTGGGCAGTATTTTTTTTTTTAAATTAAAGTCCTTTAATCACAAATTACAAATGCACAACAGTAGTTAACTTGAGGTTTGTTTTTTTTTTTTTAAAGAGAGAGTGAGAGAGGAGAGAGAGAGAGAGAGAATTTTTAATATTTATTTTTTAGTTCTTGGCGGATACAACATCTTTGTTGGTATGTGGTGCTGAGGATCGAACCCGGGTCGCACGCATGCCAGGCGAGCGCGCTACCGCTTGAGCCACATCCCCAGCCCCATTGGGCAGTATTTTAAAAAACATTTTGATGGAGTTATGAACAGATTTTTTTGGAGCTTACCACTTAAAGAGTTTTCTCTGCAGTGAATTGGGCTTAAGAAGGCATTCCACAATGTTCCTGTAATAAAAGATTTGTATTATTAGAAGATAAAAAAGGCAATATAAAGTAATTTATTTTTCTTCCTTTAAAATGAGTTGTAGATGAGATAAAATTTGAAGAGATGTCAAATGAGCACTAGGACAAATAGCAAGCAGTCCTGTAATTACTGGTGGTACCACTTAATTCATCTGAAACCTTCTGTCTACCCCCATAGCCTATAATTGTTTAGTCATGTATTTTGTTAACTTTTAGTAATATTGTTTTCATATAATCCAATGTATTACTGGTTAGAGATAAAAGCAGTAAGGAAATTAAGTTGATATTGAAATACTGGGTAATGAGCATAAAACATAAATGATATAAATATTTGACTTATTATTATTATTATCCTTTCCTATAAGTTGTTTGTGCTGAACTAATATCCTGTATCTTGGGGCTGGGGATGTGGCTCAAGCGGTAGCGCGCTCGCCTGACATGCGTGCGGCCCGGGTTCGATCCTCAGCACCACATACCAACAAAGATGTTGTGTCCGCCGAGAACTAAAAAATAAATATTAAAAAAAAATTCTCTCTCTCTCTCTCTCTCCTCTCTCACTCTCTCTTTAAAAAAAAAAATCCTGTATCTTTTTTTAAGTAAGTTTTTTTTAATATTTATTTTTTAGTTGTAGTTGGACACAATACCTTTATTTTATTTTATTTATTTTTATGTAATGCTGAGGATTGAACCTAGGGCCCCGAACATGCTAGGTATGTGCTGTACTGCTGAGTCACAACCCCATCCCCAATCCTGTATCTTAACAAGATGTTGGTAATATTTTAAAAAGCCAACTTACAAAATACAGTGCTACTCTGTAAACTTTAATTTTAGAGAATACAACCATTTATAATTGCATTATTGGAAGTGTTTGCAGATATTCATCTGAAGCCATTATTAAGCTCATTACTTAGTAACAAAATACAAAAATGGTTAACAAAAATTTTTAGTGAAAAATAATGGAATTCCATATAATAGCTCATGTGTGTTTTGACTCTGCATAATATATTGTTTTGGCCCCCCCCCCTCTTTTTTCTTTTGGTACTGGTGATTGAACTTAGGGGTGCTTTACCGCTGAGCTACATTCCCAGCCTGTTTTTGTATTTTATTTAGAGATTGAATTGCTTAAACTAAGTTGCTGAGACTGGCTTTGAACTTGGTGATCCTCCTGCCTTAGCTTCCCAAGCTGCTGGGATTATAGACGTGTGCCACTGAACCCAAGCTCAGCCTTCTTAATTTTTTGAGACAGAGTCTCACTGAGTTGCTGAAGGCCTTGCTGAATTTTGGAGACTGGCTTTGAACTAGTGACATTCCTGCCTCAGTTTCCTAGATTGCTGGGATTACAGGTGTGAGCCACCATACCTGGCTAGTCTTATTTTTTTTTAAACATTCCTGAGTTATAGATTTTTAAAAAAAAATTTTTAGTCGTAGATGGAGACAATACCTTTATTTTTTATTTATTTTTATGTGATGCTGAAGATTGAACCCAGTGCCTCACACATGAGGCAAGTGCTTTGCCACTGAGCCACAATCCCAACCCCTGAGTTATAAATGTTTTAAATAGCTGTATCACCAAAATGCATTTAAAAAAAATGTGACTGAAGAGATAAAACAAGGTGTTAGTGGAAGTAAAAATTTAGCCTTGTATTATTAAAATGAACTTTATAGTACATTTTTATACATACTGATTAAAAAGGTTTTTACTTAAAAACTTTTTTTGTTTTCTTCCTTAAATGATAAAAATGATTAGAAAGAATACTCATGAGGTCTTGTTGCTCTGAGAGATACCTTCAAGGTAAAAAAGGTTAAACTATCATTAGTGGTTCCTAACCTGTTTATATATCAGAATTTGGGAAATTTTCTGAAAATACACATTCCTGGGGTAGCATTCTCAAATATATGAGAGTCAGGTCTGGAGTGGATTACTTAGATGATGGATGATGGTAGTGCTGATTTGGAGTACTGCTTGTGTGAGGCATACTTTTTTAAAAAAGATCATATACTAGTAATTTTAAACCATGCTGTCTTGGTGCTAAATACTATATGTATTTTGGGATGACTTTCCAAGACAGTAAGAAAGCAGATCTCCAGGTCATGGAATACCAATTTGGGAAATTTGGATCTAGATTTATATTGATTTGTTGATTGTTTGGTTTAGCTGTGAATCAATTTAATTGTAATTAATTGGCCAACCTATATTGTCTTATTGGTGATAATTTTATGAGTGATTGTCATTGAAAATATGAAAATAATGGAATATTAGGAAAGCACTCTGTAACCACAAACACTCTATAAAAATCTCCCTTGCTTGGTTATTAAGATAGATGATGTCTGGCATTCTAAATGATGTCTGGTATTCTATTTTAATTCTTACAGGAATATGTAGTGAGGCTTGACTCGTTTATGAATATGTTATGGGTCTGAGTAGTTACACATGAACCATTTAATAAGAGTGGTGGTGAGTGTTTGGTTTATTTTAATTCATAATGATAATTGACTGTTGAAGCTCACCTTATATAATAACTGATTTATCACCTTGAATACCAGAAGTTATTTGTCATAGTTTTAGGTTAACCAAAGAATTACCAAATTAAGGAAACTCTGAGGTTTAACATCAGATGTTAAGTAAACAGTTTGGCTTGAGTAGCATTCATATTTTAATGCATTGTTTGTTCTTTTTCTTTACCCTCAATCCCCTGTAAAATTGGCATATAGCTGTCACTGGTTTCTTAGTGCAGTAGTACCTAATTATTTAACATGATTTAGTGAACTTTATTTTTTTAGTTGTTTATGGACTTTATTTAATTTATTTATTTGTAGTGCTAAAAATCGAACCCAGTGCCTCACACATGCTAGGCGAGTACTCTACCACTGAGCAATAATTAACCCCAACTCCTCTGTTACTATTTTTAGTGGAATATGCATATTTGTCATACTTTCCTTCCTTGTTTATAGTTAAAATGCACATTTTTCTGGCATACTAAATTGTTTTGTGCTGGCTGATTTAAAGAGAATAGGTTACAGTTCTGTGAAATTCAGGTGATTAAAGATATTCATTTACTTAGACAGGGTCTTGCTAAATTGCCCATGTTAGCCTTGAATTGGAAATTCTTCTTCTCAAGTTTTCTTGAGTAGCTGAGATTATAGGCATAAACCACTACCTGGCTTGATTATGGATACTTCAAGGAGCCATTGCTTTTCTGGGCATAGCTGCTTGAATATTTGTTATAGAACTAACAGTTACTTTTTAACAGTTTATTTGAACTTGCTGTTTTTTTTTTTTTTTTTACATACTATTAAAGTATAAACAGTGTTAAGTATTTTTTAAAAAATATCTTTGTTTTATTTATTTATTTTTGTCTGGTGCTGGGGATTGAACCCAGGGCCCCGCATGTGCTAGGTGAGCGCTTTACCGCTGAGCCACAACCCCAGCCCCCAGTTTATTATTCGTTGTAGTGGTACCATAACCACGAATTTTACCTAATGAAAGGTTTTTTTAGTTGTAGATGGACACACTATCTTTATTTTACCTATTTATTTATTTTTATGTGGTGCTGGGGATTGAACCCAGTGCCTCAAGCATGCAAGGCAAGTGTTCTACCACAGAGCTACAACCCCAGGCCCAGTTAATTCATTTTTGCCCATTTGCTGTGTGATACATGTGATCTTTTTATAGTGTAGTCATTTTTGTTCTTAGCCGAATCCAGAGACCATTTCCTTGTGATTCTACTTTTTTTTTGGTTGTACCGGGGATTGAACCCAGGGCCTTGTGCATGGGAGGCAAGCACTCTCCCAACTGAGCCGTATCCCCAGCCCCTGTGATTGTACTATTTGAAAATGTATTCTACATGTTTAATTTTGGCATTGTAATTCAGAGATATAAAAATGTTCAGAAAGTGTCTTAAATGATAGAGTGGTGGATTCTAGCATAGAGCTTGGTATATAGTTGGGCCTCAAGAATCATCTACATAAGTGATGGTGAAAGGAGAAATGTTTTATTAAATGAAGATAGCCTAAACAATTAACTCTTCGGTAGAGAATGGGGATATTTAGATCAGTGGATTGGATTATGAAAGGATTATTATTTAGGTTGTGTCTGAGACTTTCAACATAATTGAAAGAGTATATTATATTCTTCCCGCTCCTACTTTTATTTATTTATTTTTTTCTTAAAATAGGGCCTCCTAGTACCTGAGATTTACCAGCATGCACCACACGTGGCACAGACTAGTTCTTGAGAATCGATCCTCCCCTTCCTTTACCATGCCTGCCCTAGTTACTGTCCATCATTTTTAGTACCTGCTTTCTGTTTCTTCTTTCCCAAAAAAGGTTTAGTATCTTGGTTAATTATTGATTCTGACTATGGTTCATTTTCAGTGATCATTCTTCTTGATATGTAGAAAGAAGCTAAAATTGTCTCAGTGGTGCTACAGATTTAAAATAGCAGAAGTATTGGGCTGGGGATGTGGCTCAAGTGGTAGCGCGCTCGCCTGGTATGCGTGCAGCCTGGGTTAGATCCTCAGCACCACATACAAATAAAGATGTTGTGTCTGCCGAGAACTAAAAATAAATATTAAAAAAATTCTCTCTGTCTCTCTCTCTCTCTTTCTTAAAAAAAATAAAATAAAATAGCAGAAATAAGGTGGTGCCAGATAAATGAATACTAGGTTAACAATTAGTAGACTCAGCTTCATTGTCAGCAATTAGCTGGTTAGAATGATGCCAAAGAACAAGAGATTTCCAAGGTCACTCCCAAATATAATCTTTTATGATTCATTCATTATACATCTGTTATATGCATAGAGACATGAGAGATAAATTTTTGGCCTTGAGTGAGACCTAGTGAACAACTAATGTGACAAGTAGTATAAAAGTGTGAACTGCTTTCAAACAAACTGAGAGGAAAGAACTAATATAATGATTTTTTAAAAATCAGACCAATTTTATTTCATTTTAGTAAGCAGTGTTTTTGTCATTCCCCCTTTCCCATCCTTATCTCTTTAAGAACATATCCTTTAATATGAGTTTTTCTTGTAGCTTTTATTTTCTGATTATTTTTGGTCTAGGTCCGTTTGTTTGAAAGAATTTTGGTTATGATGAAAAGCATATTGTTATGTAGAAATGGTTCATCTCTTTTGTTTCATGTTGCTCTCAGTGAAATCAGAATGCTACATTTTAAAAAGTATTATTTATTTTTATGTGGTGCTAAGGATTGAACCCAGTGCCTCACATATGTTACTGAGTGCTCTGCCACTGATAGATGATTGAAATCATTACCATTACCTACCTTCTTCATTTTTTGCTTTCTGATAGTAGCATTTCAGGATGTTCTTTATGTGAGTTTTTGTTAATTTTCACTGATCCTCACATGTTCTCTCATCATGTATGTTTATATAAAACTACTACTTTTATTTGAGCTTATTAAGGCAGTCCTTGCTGTAATAGAAGCATGACCAAGAGAAGAACTCTGGAGAGGGCATCATGGTAAATACAGAGTATATCCAGTTTTCCTTACTGAAATTGTTCTCATTGTGATAATTTCTTTTCTGCATTTAAACTTTAAAATGAGGTTTCAATTCCCTAGTCTTTTTGTTGTTCATGTCACATTTTAACCTATTATAATGTTTGCTATAGTAGGTTAAATTTTATGGTCTTTGCTATTACCAGATCCTATGTTTATGCATTAACAAATTCTGCTAGTCATTTTAGCCATGTTAGTTTTTATTTTTTCTTTTGCCCCTCTTTGTACTCTCATAAATTAAATTTCTCTCAATATTGAGGTTAGATTATTCTTGGAGTTAAATACTCATTCCACTGTTAGAATGCAGAAAAAAAATCTTAATTCACAAGTGGTTAGAACATAATTTATTTGGTAGTATGCGTGTCAACATAGAATTTATAATATAGTTATCTTTTGTGTGTGTGTGTGTGTGTGTGTGTGTGTGTGTGTGTGTGTTACGCTGAGAATTGAATTTAGGGCCTGTACATGCTAGGTAAGCATTCTACCACCAAGCTACATCCTCAGTGTTGTATTGAAGTGAGTGAATTATTTTCACTTTGTTCAAAATTGGAATCGGGTATGTAGTTAGAAGAGTTGGCTGTTCTTCATGTTAAGTTAAAGAGTGCCTATCCTTTGTATACAGATAGGGGAAAACTGTTTTGAGACCTCATTATAGTTTATTTTGATGTGATCTCTAAAATTTATGCTGTTTTGTTAATCTTGATTCGTGCTAGGGGCAGTAATGAGGTTGTATACTAGCCAATGTAGATGCTAGCTTTGGCATATTAATTAATAGAGCAATGATTTGAGTGATCTGTGTTAAATCTGATTAATATAATTAGAAACTTATATTAGAGCATGTTGAACTGGATGCAGTGGTGCATGCCTGTAATGCCAGCGGTTCCGGAGGATCTGAAGTTCAAAGGCAGCTTCAGCAGCTTGGACCTTGAGAGACCCTGTCTCAAAATAAAAGAGTTGGGAATGTGACCCAGTGGTTAAATGCCCCAGAGTTCAGGGATTCAATTCCCCCATACCAAAAACAAACAATACCAACCAACCAAAAACCCAAGAGTGTATTGATTAAGAAAACTTAGGGGAATATCCCCCCCCCCCCATGCTGGTGATAAAACCCAGGGCCTCACACTTGCTAGGCAACTACTCTACCACTGAGCTACATTGCCAGTCCACAAAAATTTTTTTTTTATTGGCACATTATAGTTATAGTACGTAATAGTGGGATTTGTTGTTACATATTCATATATGTGCATGTTATAGAGGTATAACTTGGCCGATATCAAGTTATATCTCTATAACATGTACATATATGATTCCTTAGTGATATTCCTTTCTCTTCCTTCCCCCTGAACCCTTTCCTCTACTGATCTCCCTTTGATTTTCATGAGATTCCCCTCCATTTCTTTTTTCTTCTCTAGCCTCCATATATGAGAGAAAACATGACCCATATATGAGAGAAAACATGACCCTTAAGTCTCTAAGTTTGGTTTATTTCACTTAATTTAATGTTCTCAAGTTTTATCCATTTTCCTACAAATGCTATAGTTTCATTTTTCTTTATGGCAGAGTAAAACTCCATTGTACTTATATACACATTTTCTGTATTCATTCATCCATTGATGGACATCTAGCCGAGTTCTATAGTTTGGCTGTTGTGAATTGTGCTACTGTAAATATGGATATTCATGTATCACTATAGTATATCTTTAATTTTTTAAAAAATATTCTTATTAGTTATTGATGGGCCTTTATTTACTTGTTTTATATGTGGTGCTGAGAATTGAACCCAGTGCCTCACACATGCTAGGCAAGGGCTCTACCACTGAGCCACAACCCCAGCCCTAAATTTAATTGTTTAGGATAAATACCAAGGAGTAGTAAAGCTAGGTCATATGGTGATTCCATTCCTAGTCTTTTGAGGCATCTCCATACTGATTTCCATGGTGCTTGTATTAATTTATATCCTATTAACAGTGTAAAAAATGTTCCTTTTTTTCCACATCCTCCCCAGCATTTATTATTGTTTGTATTCTTTTTTTTTTCACTTTTTTAATAGCACACTTCAATGGGTTTTTTTTTCTTTACTACCATAACTGTCATCACCACCATCGTCATCACAGCTGACCATCTACAGCCATAGAAATCTCAGTTCTCTCACTCCTCTCCCCCATTCCTGTCTTCACTGTCATCAACTTTGCACCTGGAGTGGGCCAGCCCATCTTGGAGTTCTGTACCAGGAGCAGAGAAAGAAAAACTACTGATTCAGACAGACTGATCTGTTGCAGCAGAGGCTTTACCTGGAAAGGGAAGGACTCTAGATTTTAGCCAATTAAGCTGGTGGTTAAAAAAAAAAAAAAAA
Organism: Urocitellus parryii; assembly: GCF_045843805.1. Taxonomy (NCBI): domain Eukaryota; kingdom Metazoa; phylum Chordata; class Mammalia; order Rodentia; family Sciuridae; genus Urocitellus; species Urocitellus parryii. The sequence goes on along the minus strand of NC_135532.1, from coordinate 100,439,651 downwards.
AAGCATCCACTCCAGAGCTGGACAAATCTGGTTTCAAATGTCAGCTGGACAAGGTATTCAACCACCGTGAGTCCTGGAGTCCTCATCTGTACGTCAGGACCACCATACCATCTCAGAGGGGTAACTGCAGAAAGTGCCAGTATGGAACCTGGCACATAGGAAGCAACCAACATATGGGAATTCTGATTGTTGTTATTCTGGTTAATGCTCAATAAGATTCGTGTATTCTCTTGGGTAGGCTCCAGTGAGGTGTGGCCCACGTAACAATCAAAGGATCATTATGAATCTTTAAAACTACTGGCTATGGCTCCTGGGAGTTCAGGGATGGTGTTGAGAACACGGGGGATATTTGAGTAGCTGAGGAGTGGGTGGAATAGGTAAGGAGCCTCAGACAGAAATAGAGGAGTGATGACTAAATGTGGAAAACAGTTCACCAAAGCCTTCTGTTTAAAAATGGATTAGGGTAAAATTAAAATTGCTTCATTACTTTCTCCATAAAAACACCAGGGAAGTCGGACAGCATGGCAGATTCAGGAGGTCTCAAAGTATCCAAGAGTTCAGCCTCTTCAGGTTGACCTTGCCAACCTCCTCCAGTGAGCTAATGGCAGAACTGGGAGAAGAGGAGACTCTGGTCCCTACCCAGACCTTTCTCCCCTGCTTTCTACCACTGGGAATGTTTGGGATCAATCTTTAGCCAGAGGAGAGTCCTGGTCCTCAGAGGAGACGAGGCTTAGGCACAAATGCATGTCCTCTCTCTGCTTTCCTTGGCTATGATGCGGCACAAAGGAGCCCCCTCCTGGGTCAGGCTGAACAGGTTGCCTGTGGTAGACTCTGTGGTGTAGATGCTGTCCGAGGTATCAATTTTTCTCACCAATGCCTGTACCTCCCGTGTCAGGGCCAGCTCCAGCAGGTGACCAAAGTGCTGGCCCAGTGTGCTCAGGGTCTCACTCACGCAGGCCTTCATCGACTTCAGGACATGCTCATTCTCAACCTGGAGGCACCTCTCTGTGACTGCTGAGAGCTCTGAGCACTTCTCCATTAGCAGCTTTTCAACCTGGCCCATTTCCTGGGAGGAGTTCCTGCTGACCGCGCTGTACTCGCTGACCATGGAGCGGGCGTGGCACGTCAGGCGCACGCCCATGCTGTGTACGCGCGCCCAGCGGTCCTGGGCCAGTTTCTGCCCGATCCTGCGCAGCTCGGTGCTGATGACCCAGCCCCGCTTGAGCAGCAGCTGCAGAGGGTCTCCGGGGCTGGGACCGCCCGCCAGAATGAGGTCACCTTGGGCATCCTCCTCCAGGGTGATGGGCTTGGCCTGCAGGACACACATGCACTCACACTCGGTCATGAGCTTCAGGTCCTCCATCCAGCGCTGGACTGAGTCCACCTGCATCAGGTGCAGCGGTTTCAGAGTACTCAGTCCCTAAAAGGCTGGCTCAAGGACTTGGGGCTCAGGATGAGGCAAAACATCACGGTGGAAGGGCATGGTGGAGGACAGTGACTCCTATTGTTTGTATTCTTGTAGACTATCATTCTGAGATGAAATCTCAATGTAGGTTTGATATATACTTCCCTAATTGCTAATGATGTTGAATATTTTTTCATGTAATCATTGTCCATTTGTATTTCTTTTGAGATGTGTCAGTTCAGTTCATTTGCCCATTTATTTTATTTTTTTTTTTTGGTGTTAAGTTTTTTTATATAAATTCTTTATAAATTCTGGCTATTATCGCTTCTTTATAAATTCTGGCTATTAAGCCTCAGAAGAGCAGCTAGCAAAGATTTTTCTCTTATTCTGTAGGTTCTCTCTTTATATTCCTACGTGTTTCCTTTACTGTGTGGAATCCTTTTAACTTGATGCCATCCAATTTATTAACTCTTGGCATTATTTCCTGAACCTTAGGGGTCCTGTTGAAAATCATTGCCTGTGCCTGTATTTTCAAGCGTTGGTCTTGTGTTTTCTTTTAGGAATTGCATAGTTTCTGGTCTAATTTCTGTCTTTGATCCATTTCGAGTTGATTTTTGTACAGAGTGAGACATTAGAGTCTAGTCTCATTCTTCTACATATGGGTAATGAGTTTTCCCAGCAACATTTGTTTAAAAGATTTGTCTTTTCTCCACTGTTATTTTGGCACTTTTGTCAAGGATTATATGACTGTGTGGGTTTGTCTCTCTTCTGTTCTGTACTATTGATCTATGTGTCTTTTTTTTTATGCCAGTATCATGCAGTTTTTGTTACTATAACCCTGTAGTAAAATTTTGAAGTGTGACACAAATGTTTTTTGATGACACAATTAAAGGTTCTTTCCCAGGGTTTACAGTGTTTTTTTCTTACATTAAAAAACAAGTTTTTTTTTTTTTTTTTTTCTGGGCTGGGGTTATAGCTCAGTGGTTAAAGTGCTTGCCTTAGCCCTGGGTTTGATTCTTATCACCACATAAAAACAAATAAATAAAGATTAATTAAAAAAAATTCCCCCCTAGTACTGGGGATTAAACCCATGAGGCTCTACTACTGAGCTACATCCCTAGCTCTTTTTATTTTTAGATACCATCTTACTAAGTTGTCCAAGGTGGCCTTGAGCTTGCAATCTTTTTGCCTCAGCCTCCTAAGTCTTTTGAGATTACATGTATGCATTTGTGTTAGATCTTAATCTGTTTTTCAAATTTTTTAAATCCAGCGGAGTAGCTCAGTGGTAGAACATTTAGTATGCTCAAGGCCCTGGGTTTAATCCCCAGCACTGCAAAGGGGTGGGGGAAGGGTATATTTAAGTCATTTTAGGTCAATATTACATCATTTGTTTTAACAGGAAACATAAATACCAAATTCATTTAACTAAAAGACTACTTGGCTTAGTAAAGGAAGGTAAATTAGATGAAATATTGCCGTTTAAGAAATCAAAGACAGTGCCGTAAGAAAACAGTAGTTTGTCATAAACTATAATTTTTTAAGGCTGAAAGTATTTTGAGCAACTTTTTTTGTTGTTGTTGGAAGTATATGGAACATTATCTAAGCTAAAATAAACCCTTTTTCAATCATTTCCCAGTTTTTATAGTAGAGTCTGCCATTTAGTAATATTTTTCAAATTGCCCATCCATTTGATTTTCTAGAATGAGATGCATTTTTATAGAATTTACAATGTTTCCTTTTTTTTTTTTGGTCATAAAACCCAGTTATTTAATTGAAGCTATAAAAAGAGGCAGTATAATTGATAATTGGGGAAGAGTATTTAGAATGTTCCAAAAGATTTAAAATAGTAGCAGGATTTGTATTTCTTAATTTAAGCTAAAGGGTTCCTTAGAAAAATATAATAGGTATCTGGTTAATAGTGATCCCAGTTAAGAAGTTCCTGAATCTTTGTCTTTGTTCCTCACATCACTGGAGCTGCTTTCATTGGGCATTATACAAGAGAACCCTTTGGGAAGCTTTAGAGGCTTGGGTGGTTAGACGAATGCATTAAAAAAGTTTTTCTGGACATTTTATTTTAATTTTTGTGTGTGGGGTGTGTATGTGTGTGGGGTTCTGGGAATCAAACCATGCTAGGTGCTCCACCACTGAGTAGAGCCCACCAATAGGCATCTTCATTGGTAGATTACAATTTTTAAATATTTATATTGGGGATTGGTTGGGAAATCCAGTAGGTTATATGAGGCTAGGTAATGAAGTCCTTAGAACTCACTGGTGGTTGTCAGTGATTTGTTTGTTTTCTTGCCTATTTTCAATTCTTGGTACTAGGTATGGTTATTCTCCTAAGTCCTCAAGATGACTACAAGGCCTATAATTCATTAAATTCCAAGTTTTCAGTTCTGGGAATATTTAAATAAAATTGACATGGTACATTAAGATAGAGTGTAAATCCTAATCTTAGAAAGCTTTTTTTTTTTTTTTTTTTTTAGTTTTCGGCAAACACAACATCTTTGTTTGTATGTGGTGCTGAGGATCGAACCCGGGCCGCACGCATGCCAGGCGAGCGCGCTACCGCTTGAGCCACATCCCCAGCCCCAGAAAGCTTATATATCTTGTATTAAATCATTAAGAATGAAAATGCAGGGCTGGAGTTGTGGTTCAGTACTAGAGTGCTCGCCTAGCATGCTTGAGGCACTGGGTTCAATCCTCAGCATCACATCAAAGTAAAATAAATAAAGTCATTGTGACCATCTACAACTGAAGAAAAATATTTTTAAAAAGAGAATTAAAATACAGATTCCTCTATAAATAGGACACTGGGATAATGTATTTTATTTGTAGAAGCAGTTGTATAAATACGACATTGGGCAAATGTCCTATTTTCATCTGGGATGAAGGGACAAAGTGGCTTAAGGTGCTTGATAGTTTAGGGGAGGTTTTGATTGACAAGATTTGTGGAAAGAAGTGGTGCAGTTAAAGCAAGAAGAGGGTAATTCTTATCTGCCGCTTAATTTGTATCATTTGAAAATCATAAGGAACAAATGATAACAAGATGATAATATTTAAATTCTATCATTTTTTCCCTTAGGCAAATTAAATTCCATCATTATTAATTTATTAGATGGATTATTCTTATGAGGAGAAACTTCTCATCTATAATTTGGTTATTTTGTGATATTGTTCATATAAATAAATCAGGACAGATACTTATTTCTTTTTGTTTACTAGTTTTTAACCCAATAATCTGGTTTACTAGCATCCTGAAATTGATTTTTAAAAAAATGAATTCTTAATTTGAATATATTAGATATGCTTAATTCCATTGCATGTATGCATCTCAGTTTTTCTCATCTTTGGCCAGTTAGAACCTCTTCAAGTATACTTCTAAGTCCTGATTTTTCTTGTAGTTTATTTGATTTCTTGCATAGCAAGGTGAACATATCTTATCTTGAATTCTTGGTACGTGAAGCCCCAATTTCTTTTGTTTGGGGGTGAGGGGAGCACTAGGAATTGAACCCCAGGTGCTTAATATCTGAGCCACATCCCCAGCCCTTTTAATTTTTTATTTTGAGACAGGGTCTTGCTGAGATGTTTGTGGCTTCACTAAGTTGCTGAGGTTGTCTTAGAACTTGTGATCCTCCCGCCTCAAGCCTCCTGAGCTGCTAGGATTACAACATCGTGTCCCTCTTGCCCTGATTTCTTTGAATAGGAAATTGTTTTTCATTACCATTATCTGAATTCATTTGCTACTGAGGTTGGTCCTTGTTTCTAGGCTTTTTTTTTTTGGGGGGGGTGGTGGTGGTGGTGGTGGTGGTATGGAGATTGAACCCAGGGGAACCTAACCACTGAGCCACATCCTCAGCTCTTTTTTGATTTTTATTTAGAGACAGAGTCTCAGTGAATTGCTTAGGGCCTTGTTAAGGCTGAGACTAGCTTTGAACTCTCAATCCTTCTGCCTCAGCCTCTGCAGCCACTAGGTTCAGGTGTACACCACCACGCCCTGCTTGTATCTAAGCTTTTTAAAATAGGTAGTGCTAGGAAATAATGTTCATTTAAGATGAAAAAATGAATTATGAGTTCATACTGATAAATACAGTTGAAATTCATTTTAAAAGACTACAGGATTTTTTACTTAACCTTTTCTGTCTTAAAACTTTCTTAAAATAAAATTCGGATTCTCAAGGACATTAACATTTACTTTATTCCACAATACTTTATCCAACAATAGACACCAGAATGTTTATAATTACTGTTTACCACTAACAATGTGATTAGTGAAAACAAGAAAAATGAGGATCTAATGATTGAATCATTGTTATCTGTAGTAAAGTCATTTGAAATAATTTATCTCTGAATGTTTATTTTATACCTTCATATTTGATATAAAATTAGTGGCTTATTTCATTGTTTTTGATTTTTAGATTTTCTTTAATAGTTGAGATACATAAATACATAAAACATGGGCTGGAGTTGTGGCTCAGTGGCAGAGTGCATAGCACATGCGAGGTGCTGGGTTCCATCCTCACTCAGCACCACATAAAAATAAATAAACAAATAAATAAATAAACAAATAAATGTATTGTGTTCAACTATAACTAAAAAAATTAAAAAATTACATAAAACATGGTTTGAAAGTAAAAACTACAAAAATAGATTTAACTCAAGCTGTATATTTTGTCCATATTCATTTTACTTTGTTCTGTCTTCCTTTCCCAACAAAAACAAAAAGCCTATGGTTTATCCTTCTAATTGCATGAGTGTGTGTGTGTGTGTGTGTGTGTGTGTGTGTGTGTGTGTATGCTTGCGTGCATGCAGACACCCACCCACAGAATCGTGCTAAATTAATCATGTTTTTGTCTATGGACCACATATATAATGGTGGTCCCATAAGATTATAATGTAGCTGAAAAACTCCTAATGTTTACATATGTTTTGTGTAAACAAAACTGTGCTGCCTGTCATACAAAAATATAGGGCATAAAATTATGTATTGTACAGAATACATGATAATAACAAATGACTTTTACTGGCTTATATGTTATAGCATACTATGTTTTTAATCATCATTTTAGTATATGCATCATTAAAAAAAGAAGGTTGCTGTAAAACAGTATGCTGTGTTACATTGGCAGCAGCCTCATGTTTATTCTTTTATATATATTTTCTTTTAGTTGTAGATGGAAACAATACCTTTATTTTATTTGTTTTTATTTTTATGTGGTGCCAGATATTGAACCCCTGCCTCACACATGCTAGGCAAGTGCTCTACCACTGAGCCATAGCACCCCCCGCATCCCGCCCCCTCATATTTATTGTGTTTACTATGACTCTTGCTTGCATCAAGAAGCCACGATGAGTTCTTGGCCTGTACCGTCTAGATTTGTGTGACTGTACTGTCTTCTGATATTTGCACAATGATGAAATTACCTAATGATTCATTTCTCAAAATATATCCTTATCATTAAGGGATATATGATTGTATATGCATGTAGGTGGGAAAAGTGTGTATGTATATTATATTTATTATTCCTTTTGTTCTTCTTTGACCTAGATTAAGTCAAGGATACTCTGTAGGGGATTCCTTCATTGACATTGGGTAGAAGGTTGGATTCCATTAACCGTTGGTGCCTTAAGCTTTTTATTTTATTTTAAGAGTTATACATCCATCATCACAAATCAGATTTTAGAATATTTTCATCATCCCCCAAATTCCATTGTGCTTCTTTGTTTTCATTTCTCTTCTGATAGGTTACTAGGAGTAGAATTGTTAAGTTGTATGGTAAATTTGTTTAACTTCTAAAATTTTCCAGTGTGATTCTACCATTTTACATTGCACCATTAATACACAAATGTCTCCATTTTATTTATTTATTTTATTTATTTTTTGTACTTGGACACAATACCTTTATTTCTTTTTTTTTAAGAATTTTTTTTAAAGAGAGAATTTTTAGTATTTATTTTTTAGTTTTCGGCGAACACAACAATCTTTGTATGTGGTGCCGAGGATCAAACCCGGGCCGCACGCATGCCAGGCAAGTGCGCTACCACTTGAGCCACATCCCCAGCCCCAATACCTTTATTCACTTATTTATTTTTATGTGGTGCTGAGGATTGAACCCAGGGTCTCACATGTGCGAGGCGAGCGCTCTACCTCTGAGCCACAACTCCAGCCTCTCCACATTTTAATCAACTCTTTGTGTTGCCCTTTGGAATTTAGCGGTTCTAATGGGTATGTAGAAGTATCAGAGATTATTTATTTTTTTTATATTCATTTTTTAGTTTTTGGTGGACACAACATCTTTGTTTTTTTTTTTTAATATTTATTTATTTATTTATTTAGTTCTCGGCAGACACAACATCTTTGTTTGTATGTGGTGCTGAGGATCGAACCCGGGCCGCACGCTTGCCAGCGCGTGCTACCTCTTGAGCCACATCCCCAGCCCCCTCTTATAGATTATTTAAATTTTAAATAAAAAATATTTTTCCTTAAAAATATTGAGCATATTTTATTCTGATATGGGTCATTTGTATATTTTCTTTGGTGAAATGCTTATTCAGATCTCTTGCCTACTTTTGTTTTATTTTTTTGGGGTGCTGGGAATTGAACCTGGTGCATGCGAGGCAGGTGCTCTACATCTCCAGCCCTATCTTGCCTTCTTCTTTTTTTTCTTCATATTTTGTTTAAGTTGTAGTTGGACACACTGCCTTTATTTTTATGTGTTGCTGAGGATTGAACCCAGCATGTGCTCTACTGCTGAGTCACAATTCCAGCCCCAATCTTGCCTACTTTTAAAATTGAATTATCTTACTGATTTGTCAGAAGTTTTTTTTTTGTTGTTGTTGTTACTCTTTGTCAGATATGTGATTTGTGAATATTTTCTCCCATCCTGTTGCTATTTTTTTTTTTCATTTTCTTAGTGGTGATTTATGAAGCACAAGTTTTTATTTTTGGGTAAATATATTTTACTGTTTTTTTTTTCTTTTGTTGATTGTGCATTTGGCATCACATCTAAAAATGCTTTGCCCTATTTTAAGCTATGAAGATTTTTCTCATGTTTCTTCCAGAATTTTAAAAATTTTCCTCTGACATTTAGGCCTGTGATCATTTTGAAGTTAATTTTTGTATATGTTATAAGGTAAGGGTCTAATTTTGTGATTTTTTTTTTTCTTAAAGCTTTTGGATATCAAATTCTCCTGTATGATATTGAATCTACTCTTATTTCCAGTGAATTCTCTTGGTGCCTTAAGACTTCTCTTGTCACATTCTTGTTACACAAATCACTTGACCATAAATGCAATAAGAATTTCTTTCTGGACTCCCAGTTTTTGGGATCTATATGTTTGTACTTTGGCTGTTACCATACTTTTTTTTTTTTTTTTGATCGAACCCACAGGCACTTAATCACTGAGCCACATACCTAGCCCTACCCACCTTTTTTGCATATTATTTTAGAGACAATCTCACTGAGTTGCTTGAACTCATGATCTTCCTGCCTCAACCTCCTAAGCACAGGGATTACAGGTGTGCACTGCCATACCCATCTCTGTTACTACACTTCTTGATTAATGTGCTTTATAGTAAAGTTTGGAATCTGGTAGTATAAGTTCTCCAATTTTGGTTTTCAGAGTTCTTTGGCTATCTTAAGGTCCTTTGTGATATCATGTGAATCTTAGAATCAGCTTCTCCCTTGTCTTAGGGGGGAAAAAGCACCCTGAGATCTTGAATTTACAGATTGACTTGGGGAAGATTGCAATTTTGACAATATTGAGAATACAGTTATCTCTAGATTTTTTTTACTAATTTCTTTCATCAGTGTTCTGTGGTTATGAATATGGAATTCTTGTGTATTGTTTGTGCCGTGACCTTGCTAAACTCATTTATTGCATTTATTGGTTCAAATAGTTTTTGTGTATAAATTTTTTGTTTTGATTCTCTTTATATAGGATCCTGTAATTAGTTACTAAGACAGTTTCAAGTCTTTTCCAACTGGATTCCTTGTTTGTTTGTTTGTTTTTTTTGACCCTTACTGCACTAATGAGAATCTTCAGTATAATTTTGAATAGACGTGGCAAAAGCAGGCACTCTTTCCTTGTTCCTGATCTTTGGGAGTGCAGAATAATTTATATTTCACCTTTTAAAGTATGATGATGGCTGTAGGTTAAAGAATTCTAGTTTAAAGTCTTTATAACTATGGATGGCTATTGGATTATTTATTGCTTGATTCTATTTACTGTTTTATTATGGGTTTTTGTGTCTACCTTCATGAGGGATTTTTGTATTTTCTCATGTGGATTTCAGTAGTTAACTAGCTTAAAGAATAAGTTGGGAAGTGATTTCTCCCATTTATTTAAAGTTAAAAAATAAATGTATTAGAATTTACCAGTGAGGGCAGTTAGTCCTAGAGTTTTGTTTTGAGGTATATTTTAAGATACTATTCCTTTCTTATCCTTTTTAGTTTTGGTTGTTATTATTTTGCACCTGTGTGTGGAGTGGATGCTGTATTGGGGATTGAACCAAGGTGCACTCTGCCATTGAATTATATCCCCAGTGGTTTTTAGTTTGAGATAGGGTCTTATTGGGTTTCCCAGGCTGGCCTCAAACTTGGAATCCTCCTGTGTCAGCCTCTGTTAAATTGCTATTTCAATTTCTTCAGAAAGGTTTATTCAGGTTTGAAATTTTTAAGTGAGTCAGCTGGGCTTGGTGGTGCATGCCTGCTATCCCAGCAAATTGGGAGGCTGAGGCAGGAGAATCACAAGTTTGAGGCCAGTACCAACAATTTAGTAAGACTCTGTCTTCAAATAAAAAATGATTTTCTTAATTTTTAAAATTTCTATAGGGTCCTAGTAATTATTCCCTACTCTCCTTCCTGGTTTTGGTACTTTGTACCTCCTCTCTCATTTTCAAGTCTTTTTTTTTCCTTAATTTTTAAGCCTTTTTAAAAAATATGTATTTATTTTTTGGTCGGACACAATATCTTTATTTATTTATCTTTATGTGGTGCTGAGGATTGAACCCAGGGCCTCACATGTGCTACTCTACAGCTGAGCCACAACCCCAGTGCAGCCTTTTTTTAAAATTTTTTGAGGCAGTCTCGCTAAGTTGCCCAGGCTAACCTCAAACCTGGAATCCTTCTGCCTCAGCTTGCCGAGTTGGTTACAGGGATGTGCCACCAAGCCCAGCTTGATTTGTAATTTTTGTTGTGGTCAGAACATTGTTTGTATGATTCATGAGAAAAGAGGTTTTGGATTAACTGTGAATCATTTGTCTAAATAGGGAACCAAGGAACAGTTGCTGCTTTGGGGAGTAAGGATAGAAACAGGGATTGGAATTTAGTTGGTTTATAATGTATGGGACACTTATAATTTGAGAGTTGTCCCAAGTGTCACTTTTAAACTATATTGTTTAAAATATAGTTTAAAATATATTGTTGTGCTTAGAATACTTGTGGTTTATGGATGGGCGTGGAGGTGCACACCTATAATCTCAAGGTTCGGGAGGCTGAGACAGGAGGATGTGAGTTCAAAGCTAGCCTCAGCCACAGTGAGGTGCTAAGCAACTCAGTGAGACCCTGTCTCTAAATAAAATACAATATAGGGTTGGGGATGTAGTTCATTGGTTGAGTGTCCTGCCCTGAGTTCAATCCCCGGTGCACCCCCCAAAAATATTTATGATTTACGACTATGGTCATTTTATTTTGAATTCTTCTATAAGAATTGGAGTCCACTATTATGCTCTGTTTACTTTTTTCCTTTAGCAAGTTTAAATATAATTTTTTCTCCATTTTGTTCTTTGTAGAAGATTTAGTTGAATAGTACTCTTTAACTACATTTTGATTTTCTCTTTTCATTACGTTTATGAAGTATGTATAATAAAAGCTGGTTGAAGGGCCTGCGTTGTGGCTCAGCGGTAGAGCACTTGCCTAGCAGTGTGAGGTTCTGGGTTCGATTCTCAGCACCATATAAAAGTAAATAAATAAAGGTATTGTTTCCATCTACAACTAAAAAAATATTAAAAAGAAGTAAAGTATCTGGGGCTGGGGCTCAGCAGTAGCAGTAGCGCAGTTGCCTGGCATGTGTGAGGCACTGGGTTCAGTTCTCAGCACCATATATAAATAAAGGTCTATCAACAACTAAAAAAATAAAACTAAAAAATTAAAAAAAAAAAAAAGAAATAAAGTATCTAACTAAAGAAAAAAAGCTGGTTAAAATAATATATTTTCTTTTGTGAAAATGTCTTTGTACTAATTGGTTAATGTTCTCAGACATTTTAAAAATGCAGGGACAAAATCTTTCTTGTTCATCTTTTCCCCATTGTCCAATATAAAATAATCATGATTTTGTTTAATATTTGATATTGCATTAGGTTGAGATTCAAGGGATTTTTAAAAAAATATTTTTAGGTGTAGATGGACACAGTAACTTCCATTTATTGATTGATTGATTGATGATGCCCAGTGTTTCACACATGCTAGGCAAGTGCTCTGCCACTGAGCCACAACCCCCAGCCTGAGTTTCCAAGGATTTTAAGCATAGTTTATGTTTTTGGTAATTCATCCCCCCACCTTTTTTTTTTTTAAGTTGTAGGTGGACACAATGCCTTTATTTTTATTTATTTTAATGTAGTGCTGAGGATCAAACCCATTGCCTCACCTGTGCTAGATGAGCACTCTACCACTGAGCCACAACCCCAGCCCCTCACCTCTAACTTATTAATAGCTTTTGGAGAGAAGAGGAGAATCAGGAAAGATCATATTTTGAGATAAAGGAATATATCATGGAAATGAAGTGAACTATTGAGTATTTTTCCATTTCTTTTCAAATATGTTTTTGTTGTCTGGTGAGTTTAACTCATCTAGATTAATGTCTTGTTAACTTCAGTATGTGAAACTGTGGATTTATTTTACTAAAATTTTTGCTTTCCTCCCTTAGGACATTTGCTGCAAGATCCTATTGCACCCACCAACTCCACCTGCCAACACTATGTCTGCAAAACTTGTAAAGGCAAGAAAATGATGATGAAACCTTCATGTAGCTGGTGCAAAGACTATGAGCAGTTTGAGGAAAACAAGCAGTTAAGCATCTTAGTGAACTGCTACAAAAAACTATGTGAATATATAACACAGACTACGTTGGCACGGGATATAATAGAAGCAGTCGACTGTTCTTCTGATATTTTGGCTTTGCTTAATGATGGATCATTGTTTTGTGAGGAGACAGAAAAACCCTCAGATTCATCCTTTACTTTGTGTTTGACACATTCCCCTTTACCTTCAACCTCAGAACCCACAACTGATCCTCAAGCTAGTTTATCTCCTATGTCTGAAGGCACCCTCAGCATTGCTATTGGCAGTTCTGTTATCAATGGTTTGCCTACTTATAATGGGCTTTCAATAGATAGATTTGGTATAAATATTCCTTCACCTGAACATTCAAATACGATTGATGTATGTAATACTGTTGACATAAAAACTGAGGATCTATCTGACAGCCTACCACCTGTCTGTGACGCGGTAGCCACTGATTTATGCTCCACAGGCATTGATATCTGCAGTTTCAGTGAAGATATTAAACCTGGTGACTCTCTCTTACTGAGTGTTGAGGAAGTACTCCGCAGCTTAGAAACTGTTTCAAATACAGATGTTTGTTGTCCTAATTTGCAGCCGAACTTGGAAGCCACTGTATCCAATGGACCTTTTTTGCAGCTTTCTTCCCAGTCTCTTAGCCATAATGTTTTTATGTCCACCAGTCCTGCACTTCATGGGTTATCATGTACAGCAGCAACTCCGAAGGTAGCAAAATTGAATAGAAAACGATCTAGATCAGAAAGCGACAGTGAGAAAGTTCAGCCACTTCCAATTTCTACCATCATCCGAGGCCCAACACTGGGGGCATCTGCTCCTGTTACGGTGAAACGGGAGAACAAAATTTCTCTTCAACCTATAGCAACTGTTCCCAATGGAGGCACGACACCCAAAATCAGCAAAACTGTACTTTTATCTACTAAAAGCATGAAAAAGAGTCATGAACATGGATCCAAGAAATCTCACTCTAAAACCAAGCCAGGTATTCTAAAAAAAGACAAAGCAGTAAAGGAAAAGATTCCTAGTCATCATTTTATGCCGGGAAGCCCTACCAAGACGGTGTACAAAAAGCCCCAGGAAAAGAAAGGGTGTAAATGTGGGCGTGCTACTCAAAATCCAAGTGTTCTTACATGCCGCGGCCAACGCTGCCCTTGCTACTCTAACCGCAAAGCCTGCTTAGATTGTATTTGTCGTGGCTGCCAAAACTCCTATATGGCCAACGGGGAGAAGAAGCTGGAGGCATTTGCCGTGCCAGAAAAGGCCTTGGAGCAGACCAGGCTCACTTTGGGCATTAATGTAACTAGCATTGCAGTGCGTAACGCTAGTACTAGCACCAGTGTAATTAATGTCACAGGGTCCCCAGTAACAACGTTTTTAGCTGCCAGTACACATGATGATAAAAGTTTGGATGAAGCTATAGACATGAGATTCGACTGTTAAATCAGTGGGTCTTTAAACCTACCTCTGGTAGGGAAATAGCTACAGTTTTACGGCAGCTATGGTTCTGTTGGTATAACTTGCCGGAGCTCCTGCATATAGATCACTTGTATCAAGTGTTTTCATTGCTAAGTTATATGTGTTAGTGTCGGGGAAATAGTTTGCAGATAATGGAGGAGTAACCCTACAACTATATGTCCTTAGTTCTTACAGAACCTCATAGTTTGAGAACAAATGCTGATGCAACTGATTTATACAATATGAACTTTGGCAAGGAAAATAACATTAACCTCATTGTTTATGGTCATGCTTTGTGCATAATCAAAGTTTATGATTAAGTGTAAGGAAGTGGTATCTAGTCAGTTCATAAAGATTGTGCTAATTTTTTTGTGGAAATGTAGCCATTAGTTTATTCAGGAGACTCAGTGCTGCCTTCAGATGCCCCATTGTTTCTCCTGTTGTAAAGCTGATGTGTCCAGCTCAACCTTTGTGCTGACATCATACCATTTCTGATCATGAAAATTGGCTACTGGTGTATGTAGCAGTTCTTAAATCAGCAGTATTATGAAAGAAAATTTGCCCCTCATTAGAATGTTTAAGAAAACTGTCTTTTAAAAAAGTGAACAGATTCAGTCAGACTGCAAATGTTTAGCTGTTTATACTCCAAAACTACAAGTTGAGCCTCCTTTCTAGTAAAGACTGACTAATTTCTAGGGAAAAATTTCTAACTCCTACCTTCACTTTGTGCAATGTTCCAATTGGATAAATGAAGAGCAGTTTTATTCTGAAGGAGGTAATTGAATTTAGACTATATATAGTATAAGACAGAATTTTTAAAAAATTATAAAGATTTTATTTTGAAATTGGGATTTGTTTAAAATAATTTTGGAATAATGCCCCCAAACTTATCCAGATTCATGCATTATACTTATTGCCATTGGCTGCTGCTTTGATTTCTCTTTCCTCTGTTTATTTGCCACAGACTTTATTTTGAATATGCTCCTATTTTTTTTAGGGTGCTATTCATTAATAAGGCTTCTCTATTGAGGCCTACTAAAAATGCCTTTTTATGAAGCCTGTGCATTTAGGTAGGTTTGAAGCTAGGAGGATTTCCTTTAGAATGCTCTTTTGCATGTAAAGCACAAACCGTGTTTCAGTTTAAATGTACTTCTTCCCTTTAATTTTTACTGGGAAGATAAACATTCTGTTGAAGGGAAATCTAGTCAGTTGCTTGAAAGAGCACAGTCCAAGAAAAACAAGGACTGACTAGGTGTAAAGAAATAACCTTATGATTTTAAAGAAGAGTTGCTGCTTTGACAGTGCTTATTTAAAGAAAAATACTGCTGGAAAAGTTCCAATTTTACTGCGTTCACCATCTCTAGTGAGATCTCACATATGTTGAAGTTGTTTTGATTTGGCACACAGCATGTTCAATGATGGTTACTCGCCTAGTACAAGATATGGAGAAGAAACCTTTGGACACAGAGCAGATGACACCTCCTTCTGTTTTGTAGTGTATCCTGGTGTCATTTTCTGTGAATGTGGTCAGGTAGAATTGTTTCTGTTGTTGTTGGGCTTTTTTTTTTTTTTTTTTTTTCGGTCTCTTTTTGGTGGGGTGGGGGTGGGCTAAAGCCATAGGAAGAAAAATGTGATGTATGTGTCCAGTATGTACTATTTTGTTTTTGTTTTGCAAGAAGAGTTGAACTATTTTTGATAACAAGAGTAAATGGTGGAAAATGCTTCTTAGTTGTCTTGTCTTTATTTGCTTTCCAAGTTTTGGAATTTTATTTAATTCCTTTAAGTGTTAGCAGTGTTTATGAAACATGTATTTACCTAAAGTTTGTAACAGTTTTGTGTTGAACCCAGATACCCTGCTATATAAACTTGTAAATCTGTTCTTTATTCACTAATGATCACTGCAAAAATTAGTAGAAATGATATTGTACAACACATGGATGAGTAGGATATATTTTGCAAATCTCCCAAACTTTCCTAATATTATGATCTTAAAATTCTTGAAGTACTTTATTCCTTCCCAACTTTGATAATATAATATTAATTTTGTGTTTTTTGATGCATGGGAGGTTGGCAATATAGACAAAGTGGAAATCATTAGTATGTGAGGACCTTGATTGTTATGTAATATTGCCAATGATGAATTCAGGTTGTTTTTAGCACAAGTTTTCTCTTTTTTATGCTGGTATTCTCACTGCCACATTTTTGGAAACCTGTATTACACCTTAAATCTATCAATAAATGATAGTTTTCTAATTCTATGTTGTAGAATACTGAGGAATTTGGGATAGCATGCTCTGAATGGTCTGTTAATTTGGGGAAGTGTAAATAATTACAGTGCCTTGGTTTTATTTATTTCTTTATACTACAAGTATTTAGGAATGCTGACCAATGACTAGGGAATTACTAAAGTAACTGGATTTACTTCATCAGGATATGAAACTACAAGAAAAAGAACAGCATTTAATATGGCATGTCTTCAATGTTATAGCTGGACAGAATGCCATTATTTTAGTTATTTTTATGTGGTGTTAAGGATTGAACCTAGTGCCTCAACACATGCTAGGCAAGCACTCTGTCACTGAGCTATAGTCCCAGCCCTTCAATGTTCTTTTGAGTCCTTAAATAATAGTTTTAGAGCTGACAGTTTATCTTTTTGATTAGCCTTCATTAAATGTACATTTCTATGCAGAGATGCAGTTTGGTTCTAAGATAGAGAATTCCTTTTATTTCATCGTGTCCTGTGTTTTTCTAAATGATTCAATGGCAACTTTGCTGAAGAAAAGTAAAAGTTTTATCATAGATGAGAAAACTGTCCTTTTTCATACCATCGGTAACAAATGCTTTTTAACAAGTGCTTTAGAAAATAGTAAGTTCCAAAGTTTAGTGTCTGGATCTAACACTTTGCTGTTTATATATATTTATATAAATTTAGATATTTTCCCTTAAAAAATTATACATGATAGGTAAGGCTTGAAGTCCTGATTCCTCTGAACCCCTCACTCCCAAACCCCGATTCCTGTCCCCAAAGGAAAGCACTTCTCAGGTTGAGATATCCTTCTACACCTTTGTTCATAGTGTTCCCAGGGATTCAAAGAGTTACTTTAAAAAACTGAGGCTTGTTTATAGCATTACTTTTTCACACATAAATGAGTTGTAAGTGAGCAAAACCAGAAATTGATTATCTTAGTGAAACATGATTCATATTTGACAACTTTATTTAGCTTTGTGAAAAGGGAAAAACAAAAGACATGCAGTCTTCTCCACTCAAAACACACCTTAACATTTTCAAAAGCTGAGCAAATGACTGATCAGTCTAAAGTTTTATAAACACTCTGAATGGTACACAGTGACAAGTAAGATGCAGGAAAATACACAAAATTATATTAGTTTGATTACCTTGGCAATTATGCTATAAACTCATTAAATAGCTTTAAGGTAATGATAACTCTCAACCTAATATTTTGTCAAGGGACCTGGGATATTGTAATGACTTGAAATTTCCAGTTTAGCAATAATGATTATATTTAGCATGATCTTTACAAGTCAATTATGTTTTATATGTTTTATCCTAGTTCCCCAGAATTCACATTCCTTGAATTCAGCTCTAAGAAAGGAGTACAATGAAATACATGCATATAATTCTTAGAGAAAATGTGATAATTTGAAGAACCCAAATTAAATTATCCTATATTGGGATGGTGTTGCTAGTAGTACATTTTCATTCTGAAAATTTCTTTTGGATAATAGACTTTTAAAACCAAATACTGACCCAAGCAAAAGCTAGAGAACTTGAGTAACAAAAAACAAGATAAAAAAATTGAAGTCAAATACTTTGAAAAATATATATTAATTTTTGTTTTTTGGTACCAAGGATTGAACCCAGGGGTGTTTAACCACTAAGCTACATCCTCAGTCCTTTTTATTTTTTATTTTGAGATATGGTCTTGCTAAGTTGCTTAGGGCCTCACTAAGTTGCTGAGGCTGGCCTTGAATTTGTGATCCTTCTGCCTCAGCCTCCCATGCTGCTGGGATTACAGGTTAGTGCCACCATGCCTGGAGGGAAAAAACATATATTGCACAACTGAATTTAGTTATACTTTTTGGTGAGGGTCAGAAAGTTTAGGTCATTATGGACAACAAACCTGTAAACCATGTTTAGTTTCCTAAAATATTACTTCCTTCCTTTTATACTTTTATCTGAAATTTAAAAAGCTTTCTTTTCCTGGTAAATGATGAATGAGATTGCTGGTAAATTTCATGTATCATAAATTATTGTGTGTTTGGGATATTGTATGCGGTGTTTCCTAAAATTTCACTCATTTTTAAAACTATTAGCTGTAATAGTTATTTCTTTAGCTGTTTAATGGAAGATCAGTTATCATGAATAAAATAACAAGAAACTGGGAGGACCTTTTGACAGGCAATATTGCTGTCTTACAGTATTAGTTGGTATGCACTTCCTAAATTCTCTTGTCTCTGCTTTTTGCTTGCCATATCCCAAGGTTTTATTTCAGTCCTTAGCTTTTATACCAGCAAGGGGAACCAAGGTGGAATTGAAAAGGAAGCTACTCCAACACTTTAAATGCTGGTTAAAAGAAAAAAAGTCTAGGGAAACTTGATGAACAGAAATATTAAAAAAGATGCTTGGGTGGGGCTTCTTTTACTTGTGTCAGAAATACCCATCCTTTTAAGTAATTCTTTTCAATTTTGATCCTTCTTCCCATCCCCCTCCATAGTGTAGGATTTGGCTGTACTGTGGCCACCTGAAAAATGTAGGATTCTGAAATGAACACATCTATCACTATGGTAAATAACAGCTTTCTTTTCATGGGTGCCATCACTGTTTTTCCATTTCTGTGAGGAATACTGAGGTGGATGAAAGCTGGTGAACAGTTTCAACACTGAAGTAAGGAATAATGTTTAAGGTTTTGCTTTTGGCCTCATTTAATACTCATTGCAGAAAGGAATACAGTAAGAATATTTATTTCATACAGTACATCATCATTTTAAGTCTTTGATTAGCTCTTCTGTTAGTGTGAAGATAGGGCATCAATTAATTTGGAGATTAACATTATCATTTAATAGTTCTCTATAACTGTGAGATAAAAGGACCTTATTTTTTCAAGTATGAGTCAAATTCTGCACTTATGAAGATATTTTTTTCTTGATATTTTATGTAAAATCCACAGTCAAGATGGGGAGGTTGCCAGAGCTTGGAAGGCCCAGTGGTTACAATACCTGAGGATGTAAAGTGACTAGCAGTTTGGCAGGTTATTGTGAAATTAACATTGAACCAGGTTAGTTCAAGATCTTTGAACTCCAGTACACAAGATTGAGTCTTTGAGATGTTTTGGCAGTGCTTTTTATTACTAGGGCTAAGTCAATTCTGGAGGCCCTTAATACTTGAAATTCAAGTTCCAGAATTAATTTTTGACTCAAGTATTCTGCAAGTGAGTGTTTCTTCTAGGCTCCATAGGAGCCCTTAAGGGCCTCAGGGATGCTGGCCAACACTGAGGCAACTTCTGCTGCTGTGCAGAGAACTAATTGCTTGGCACTGTCCCAAGAGATCCTTGGTACATTCAGGGGTGTGTAGGTGCTGATTTTCAGACTTCGGAAGGTGATGGATGGCAGGCACATCCTTACGTTCACTTCCAAGGAAAATTCTGCAAGAGGTTTCAGGCAAACTGGAGGAGTTGCCTAAGTTGAGGGTGTATCTATACCCACTGCTTAAAAGCATTTTAAAGTTCCCAGTGCAGATACACTCTTGGGAGAAATCAAAGCCTTTAAAAAGCAGTATGCAAACTAGGGCATCTCTTCACAAGAAAAGAGTATTTAAAATATCTTCCTTTTATGTAGACATTGGCAGCTACTCTTCATCCACTGACTGAAGCTTTCCATGTTTCTCTGAAAGGCTTGAATTTATTTTATTGCCTTTGTTTCCAAATTCAGAGGGAGAGGCAGGTTCATCTGTTTCATAATCTTCAAAAGAGCTGAAAGAAAAAAGCAAAATTAAGTTGCTGAGTTTTGAAAAATGTTCTAATATTTGTGTAGAAGTCAATATATAAAATAGAAGGAGAAATAGCTTGAAGAAGTACCCTCAGTTGCTAAATGGCGGCTGTAAACAACTGCTGTCCCAGAGATAACACTCTTAAGTTTTAAGGAACAGGAACAATGTCTCTGCTCTTAAGTCTCTGTTAGAATTCACAGAAAATGTACTATATGAATGAGGCTTTCCTTATAGGCCTTGGTGGAAAAAAGCATTATGGATGGTGCCCATAGGTTAAGGAGTGTTAGGAGCTTTACATGAATGTTTTTTACTCAAGTGGTTTCCACCCAGACTTACACTTTCTCAACTCTTAGGCTGCTTTATAGTTTTCCTCCATAGCTTCCAATAAGCACATTCAGATGTGCAAGTGTGTGCACAGAGCATGCTAAAGCCCATTCATGGATTTCCTTCCATTTTGTTTTGCAGGACTTCACAGCACAGTTAGATGTTATTGCTAGAAAATTAAACTCTGCTCTCTTCATGTCTTCCATGCTGTCCCTGATATTTGCTTTAGGCAAAGATGACAAAATATCTTGTTGGATGATGGCTGCCTGAAGTTTTGAATTGATAAATATTCTGAGGCTTCATCTGAACCCAGAAGCATACGTACACATGGTCATTTACTTAAGTCTCTTTGAATTTGACATCATTGGCTTAGCCTTGTTACTTTTTGGAGGGACCTTCCACAATCTTTGAGCAGAAATTTCTGGATGTACAAGGCCAACTAGTGATTTTTTTTTGGGGGGGGGTGCTCGGGATCAAATCCAGGAAGACCTCATGTATGCTAGGCTTCTCTCTGGTTCCACCCTTTCTGAAGTGGGGTCTCACTATGTTGCTCAGCCTGGCCTTGAACTACTTTGGCTCAAGTAATCCTCCCCTGTCTTCAGGGTTGATGGGACTACAAGCACCTACCATTATGCCTGGCTCTTTGAACAGATTAGAGGAGGTTAAAACTTTAAAAAGCCTACCTGGTGTTTGGGAAATTGTTCCCTATGAATACCACCTTATGATACTATCAGAAATTAATAATCATTTTGCAACAATACTACAATTCCTGGTTTGTTTCCACTCTTATGTCCCTGTATCTTTGAGGCCTTAATGGAAGTGGATATGCTGGATGAGGCAGTTAGGAGTTAGTTAAGTGGTGGGTGACAGAGCCTTCATTTTGGGGAACAAAATTCTCAAAAAGTTTAGTCGTAGGATGTAACACCATTTTCTGTCAGAATGGAAAAAACATTTTCTTCTCCTTGGTGCATGAACATGATTCTGTAAGTTGTCAGTATCAACACAGGTTTGAGAATAAGAATTTTCAGAGTTGTCTGAAGTGAGACTCATTCAATAATATTTGAACTCTTGTTGCTAAGCATGAGCCAAATGCTAAAAATACAATGGGGGAAAGAGTGAACCAGCGCTGCTTCACAGCACTTGGAGTCTAGTGGAGGCAAATAGAAGACTGCTACCGATTTAGCTCTAGAGCATGGGTTTTGGACTCAGGACTCTACAATCTGTTCCAATCTGAATTTGCTCCATGTAACATTGAGTATATTACCCCCTCTACATCAGTTTTCTCAACTATTGAGTTCCTATTCCTCAGAATGCAGTGCAGATCAGGATGTGATAAACTTGACAAATGTTACCTACAATTTTTGTGATGAAGTATTGAAGCTTTTCAAAGCATGGCAGTGAGACCTAATCCTCTTTAAGGGGCAGGATTACAAATTTTTATCTTGAGTAAAACAAGAGAATTGCAAATTCAAGGTCAGTCTGGGCAACTCAGTGAAACCCCATCTCAAATAATAAAATAGGTCTTGGAATACAGCTCAGTGGTAGAGCACCCCTGTTCAATCACCAGTACTGCAAAATATAAAAATAAGGGAGTTTATCCATTGACCGCCCTTGAGATTCTCAACTGGGGTGATTTTGCTCCCAGGTGTCATTTGGTAATGTCTGGAGATACAGTTGATGATCAAAACTGGGTGTGTCTTACTTGCACTAGTTATACCCAAGGATACTGCTAAACATCCTACAATATGCCAGAAATGCCTCTCGATGGAATTACCCAGATTAAAACATCAGTGCTATTGAGAAACCCTGCTTTACCCCTTTCCCTTCAGTGTCTGCAGGTGAGATTTTGGACTAAGTTCTCCTTTTGTACTTCCCTGGCAATCTATTCTCACCATGCTTTGCCCACCACTTGTTCACCTATGGCTTCTCAGCTTTCTAAACTGAAGACCTCTTGAATCTAGCTGCCTACTAGATGGGTCTTTCAGGATGGCTGCTTCTACAAACCTGAACTCACCTTTCCTGCTGCCCTTGTTCTTCCTATTTTAATATTACCATTAACTCCTCGAAGCCAGAAACCTAGTTATCCCAAGTTCTTCCTATTTCCCTTTTATTTATTCAAATCCAGCCAGTTTCTTCTTTTTTTAAAAAAATATTTTTTTTAGTTGCCAATGAATTTTTAACTTTGTTTATTCATATGTGGTGCTGAGGATCAAACCCAGGGAATCACACATGCTAGGCAAATGCTCTCTACCACTGAGCCACAACCCCAGCCCTCCAGCCCTTCCTGCTTCTTGTACCTCATAGACACAGTCCTGCTTCTTCCTTCCTATTGCCATGGACTTAGTGTAGCGCACTGTACTTTCCTGCTTCGATTACTAGTTTCCTAATAATTGGTCCTCCATATTCTTTGCTACTGCCATACAAGGCTGTTAACCATGTTGGAAGGGTTATGGTCATATGCCATGTATATATTTTTGAATTGCTTGAAGTATCCATCTCTTTGGCTAACTGTTCATCTTTTCACCTGAGATGTCACTTGGGTTTCCTGAGTCCTTGCTTTTCGAGCTACCACTATCTATTATATAGATGTCTGTAATGGCTTCCTTAATATTATTTTTGGTACTGGGGACTGAACCAAGGGGTTCGTTACCACTGAATTTTATCCCCAGTCCTTTTATTTTGAGTCAGGTTCTCACTAAGTTGCAGGCCAGCCTTGAACTTAACAATCCTCCTCCCTCAGCCTCCTGAGTTTCTAGGATTATAGGCACAGATCACCATGCCTGACATGGCTTCTTTATTTCTCTTCATATTTCTATTCTTGCACCTCTGCCAATCAATCTATCAGAATAATCTTCGTTTAAGTGTGTGTGTGTGTGTGTGTGTGTGTGTAACATATATATACATATACATTTTTAAAATTTTTTTTGTACCAAGGATTGAACCAGGGTTGCTTAACCACTGAGCCACATCCCCAGCAAACCCCCCCCCCCCTTTTAATACATTTAAAAATATATTTATTTATTTTTATGTGGTGCTGAGGATTGAACCCAGTGCCTCACACATGCAGGCAAGTGCTCTGCTCTACCATTGAGCTACAACCCCAGCCCCTTTTAAATTATATATATATATATATTTTTTTTTTTTAATATTTATTTCTTTAGGTGTAGATGGACACAACACAATGTCTTTATTTTTATGTGGTGCTGAGGATTGAACCCGGGTCCCGCCTATGCTAGGGGAGCGCTCTACTGCTGAGCCACAATCCCAGCCCCTTAAATAATATTTTGAGACAGGGTCTGGCTAGGTTGCTTGGGGCCTTGCTAAGTTGCTAGCTTTCAACTTGTGATTCTCCTACCTCAGCCTCCCAAGCCTCCAGTATTCACTTTTTTTTTTTTTTTTTGGTACGGGAATAGAACCCAGGAGTGATTAATTGCTGGGCCACATTCTCCAGCCCCCACTTTTAATTTTTTAAGTTGTAGATTTTTATGTGGTGCTAAGATCAAACCTAGTGCCCTACACATGCTAGGCAAGTGCTCTTCCTCTGAGCTACAACCCCAGCCTCTCACTTCATTTTAAATTTTTTTAAAATATTTTTTTAAGTTGTCAATGGACCTTTATTTATTTATATGCAGTGCTGAGAATTAAACCCAGGGCTTCACACGTGTGAGGCAGGTGCTCTCCACTGAGCCCCAGCCCCAGCCCCAGTCCCTCACTTCATTTGTGGTGGCTGAAGGATCTCTTGTAGTTTCCCAAGGTCATGAATGATCAATTATAAATTCTTATTGTGGATGTAGAGAGGATGCTAATAATGAACCTCAGGGGGGGTGGGACAAAATTTCATTTTTATTACCAAACACTAAGCCTGGAATAGGACAGGTACCAGTAATAATCTATAGAAATAAATTAAAATTGAGCTTTGATTTGTTTTGTTGAATGTGGAAAAAAAAGTAAACCTTAGCTTCAGGTCCATATATTTATTGAGCATTGTACAAAAATGCCTCAAAACTATTCTATTTGTGAAGTTATAATTTATGCTTTAGAATATTCTTGTCTTCCTTTTCTATTCCTACATCCCAGTATATACACAGACCTCCTCATCCCTGTTCACTGTTAATTTCTCTTACCTCACTGAGGGTAGTGAGGCTCAGACAAGCTCTCACCTCACTAGCTATGTTCCTGGAAGCATGATGCGCTGATGGGTTTTTGGTTGGTCACTTTTGCCTGTAGGGCCTTGTGTTCCAGTGCTGATAGAAGTCAATATAGAAATCTTACAATGAGTAATTTAATTAAGTTGGTATTTAATATAAAGGAAAAAGCTGCCTTTTAAAAACATTCAGTATAAAACAGTTCTTACAAAGTACCTAAACGTCCAATAATGAAGAAATGGATGTGAGTTATTGCTCGTGAGAATGCACTGAAGCATTAAAAGTCATGCTTTTGAACACACTACTAACATTTAAGAGTCAAGAGAAATACAACAAAGCATAAATAACGATGTTATCTCTGGCCTGCTGAACCAAGAGTGGTTTTTAATCTCTTTATAATTTTCAGTTTTTCTTCAGCAAGCCTGTATTTTTCTATGAATCAGATTCCCAGAACAAGGAAAACTGTTTAATCTGGGTTACTTAATGCAAAGCTGTTGGTAAAATATCAGAATATCCTCCTGTAAGAGAGTACTTTTAAGATAATATATAAGGTTCTTAACTAAAAATCTTAAGTAATTAAGTAGTAGTCAACCTGACAGAAGAACTTGTTTCTGATGATTGCAGGTCTGCTTTTTAGAGTAACATGGAGGATCCTGTTGGCCCGCTTTATGTAATTTTGTGGAGTTTTAAACTTTATTGTAGAAAATAAGAGTGATACTTATATTAATGGCATCATATTTGTTGCTTTCCCACAGGTGACACATTTGGTCAAATCATTTTAAGTAATTGATATCCGTGTCTTCCCCATGACCATTCATTACTAGGACTGAATTTATGCAAGCGCTGTCATATGCTGTGGTCACTTGGTGCTGCATGTGCTAGTTCACAGGGCTTGCAGCCTCGTCCCTTCACCTCACTGAGGCCTGGAGTCATTACTGGCTTATTTACTGAAGGCCCTACGCAGGATCAGCCTTGAATCAGGAGGCATAGGCACTTGGCACGAAGGCTACTATGACTGCTGTTAGAAGGAAAAGCAGATGGAGAATTCCTAGTTGTTTTTGGAAGGTTAGGTCATCTGGCCTCCTGCAGATATCCTTGTGGTGAAGGTGGCTGCTGGAGAGTTGCTTTTTCCTGTGTTATTCGGTAAACATTTGCTGAGGACCTCCTATATCCCTAATGAGCTAGCTGCCAGGTGAGGATTACAAAACTAAGAAAAGGTTCTTTGCCTTTCAGGAGGCCACATCTAGAGATAAGATAAATAACTCCTTTTTTTTTGGCACTTATAAGATAGACACTGTAGGACACCTTATATACCTCATCTCTGATCCTCAGTACAGTCCCTCTGGTCACATAACACAAACTTTGTGTCAACTGTGTGTCCTGGGAATGAAGGGAATGAGGTAGGTGATGGAATGCCAGTTAGAGCTGATTAAATGCTACTTTGGAGAGGTTAGATAATGTAGCCAGGATCACAGAAGTGATAGTGATAAAAAGCCATTTTTAATGGATTATCTAGATACACATATATTATGTATACTGTCTTAGTCCTCTGCACAGCTAAGTGAGTATCCTTATTGTATAGGGGATGCCAAGGCTTAGATGCCTGAATCACACAGCTAGTGGTAGAGTAAGGCTCTGAGTTTAAGTTTGTCTAATTCCAAATTTCATGCTCTTATCTGTGTTGGTATATACTGTTACCAGCAGCTATGTGCCAGGTGCTTTACATACATTATCTCAGATTCTCACAACCACCTTGGAAGGTAGCTGCTGATAACTTCTGAAACTGAGCCTCAGGAGTCAGGTAACTGCCCAGCTGGTGAGTGGACCAGATCTGTCTGGCTCCTAAGCCTCTGCTCCTTCCTTGGTAAGGACATTCTTCCTCACTTTCTAATAACTGAATCTGGCAATTTCTGCTTGACATTTAGATTCACCCTGACTTCCTAGGTGATATAGCCTTGGGTTTTGAGTCTTGCTTTGCTTCTGAACTGGTCAGATGTTACTGCTGTAAATTACATTTTCTTTCTTGTTGATACCCTAGTACTCATTCAACAGGTGGCTGTTAACCCTCCTCTCCCCTTGAGACCTCCCCCACCTGTGCACTGTGCAAGCCTTATCTTATCTCTATAACATGAGAAGTGTCCAGCAAGAGCTTCTCATGTACAGTGGTTGAATTTCAGTAAAGCTGCTCTCTGCATCTCCTCTCATAACCCTTCACCTGTACTCTGTGTCCCCTACCTCCCCTTCTTCCTTTCCACACACACACTGGAGTTTTCTCCTAGTGCTAGTATAACTTGGAAAATACTTTTGCTTGAACCTATTATTTATTCACTTTAGCTTCCATCAATATCTGTTTTTATTCATACATGTATCTAAGTATCTCTATTTTCTACTTTCTTTAAAGCAAGTTACAAACTATGTTTGTATATATATGTTTGTGTGTATATATAGTTACATATGCATGACTATAGTTTTATTTAGCTTAAAAATAGTTTTATATTTGTGAAATAGAAAACTTGCATAGAAGTGATATGACAGGCTGTCTCTGAGTGGTGGATTTTAGGTAAAGACTTGTTTGTTATATCCTAACTGTTCTGTGTATATATTATGTAAACATATCTATCTAAGTAAACAGATAAAGAAGAAAAAGAACTTTTTTAAAATTAAAATACACCATCATTACATGAACCTTTTAAATTATAGCAGTATAAAAATGAAATTACTTGAAATTCCACAGCTCAGAGTTAATCAGTTAGTAGTTTGGAGTGATATCTTTTCGTTTGTGTGTTCTACATATATACTTTTTAATACTGAGATTATATCAAACAAATTTTTAGCCCTGATTTTTCTGTGAAATTAAAAATTTTCAAGCACAAAATTAACATGGCTGCATAATATCATGGCACAGATATCATGATATTTAACCACTCTATTACTTGTGCTGTTTGACATTTTTAATTTTAGAATTACCAGTGGTCAATGCCTATTGTTTGGATAGAACAATTCTATTCTATTCAAATTTCTGGGTACTTAAAACAGATATCCAGAATAAGAATTAGGGAGCCAAAGGACATAAATTCAGGCATCTGCTACAGGTTGTTGAATTAATTCCCAAGGATTTCCGTCTTCTATCAGCAAAGGTCTAAAAGTGCTTGTCCTGCCCAGTGAGTCTAGCGAGAGGTATTTCTGCCACATGATTTCTTTAAAGATACATTTATATATATGGTGCTGAGGATCGAACCCAGGGCCTCATGCATGCAAGGCAAACGCTCTACCATTGAGCCACAACCCCAGCCCCTATTGCGTGTATTCTTGATAATTGTCATTCTGACTGGAGTAAGATCAAATCTTACAGAGTAGTTTTGACTTGCGTTTCTCTAATTACTAGAGATGTTGAACATTTTTTCATGTATTTGTTGATCAACTATATACCTTCTTCTGAGATGTGCCTGTTTAGTTCCTTAGCCCATTTATTTATTGGGTTATTTGGTTTTTTTTTTTTGGTGTCAAGTTTTTGAATTCTTTATATATCTTGGAAATTAGTGCTCTATCCGAGGTGCTTGTAGTAAAGATGTTCTCCCATTCTCTGGGCTCTCTCTTCACATTATTGGTTATTTCCTTTGCTGGGAAGAAGCTTTTTATTTTGAACCCATCCCATTTACTGATAATTGATTTTATTTCTTGTGCTTTAAGAGTCTGCATAAGAAATAGAAAGAAGGCATTCCTGTCTTGTTTCAGTTCTTAGTGGGAATCCAATTTTTCATCCTTTAGAATGATGTTGGCCTTGGTCTTAACATAGAAAGTTTTTACTATGTTGAGGTATGTTCCTACTATCCCTAGATTTTCTAGTGTTTTGAACATGAAAAGGTGTTGTATTTTGTCAAATGCTTTTTCTGCATCTATTGAGATGATCATATGATTCTTGTCTTTAAGTCTATTGATGTGATGAGTTATGTTTATTAATTTCCATATGTTGAACCAACTTTGCATCCCTGGAATGAACCCCAATTGGTTATGATGCACTTCATTCCATCTTTTTAATATGTTTTTGTATATGATTTGCCATAATTTTATTAAGAATTTTTGCATCTATGTTCATCAGGGATATTGGCTTGAAGTTTTCTTTCTTTGATGTGTTTCCCTTTGGCTTAGGTATCAGAGTAATATTAGCTTCACAGAGTGAGTTTTGGGAGGGTTCCCTCCTTTTCTATTTCATGGACTAATTTGAGGCATGTTGGTGTTAATTCTTCTTTGAAGACCTTGTAGAACTCAGCTGAGAATCCATCTGGTCCTGGGCTTTTCTTGATTGGTACACTTTTGATGGCATCTTCTATTTCATTGTTTGATCTGTTTAAATTGTGTATGTCCTCCTGATTCAATTTGGACAGATCATGTATCTCCAGAAATTTGTCAGTGTCATTGAGATTTTCTATTTTACTGGAGTATAAATTTTCAAAATAGTTTCTAATCATCTTCTGTATTTTAATAAATCTGTTGTGATATTTCCTTTTTCATCACAAATTTTAGTAATTTTGAGTTTTCTCTCTTTTCATAAAAGTGGCTGAAGGCTTATCAATTTTTTTATTTTTTCAAAGAACCAGATTTTTGTTTTGTCAATTTTTAAAAATTGTTTCTTTTGTTCCAATTTCATTGAGTACAACCCTGATTTTAATTATTTCCTGTCTTCTATTATTTTTGATGTTGATTTGTTCTTTTTTTTCTTAAGACTTTGAGATATTGGGCTGGGGATGTGGCTCAAGGGGTAGCGCGCTCGCCTAGAGTGCGTGCGGCCCGGGTTCGATCCTCAGCACCA
Organism: Urocitellus parryii; assembly: GCF_045843805.1. NCBI lineage: Eukaryota > Metazoa > Chordata > Mammalia > Rodentia > Sciuridae > Urocitellus > Urocitellus parryii. Next base: position 100,410,427 of record NC_135532.1, on the reverse strand, counting down.
CATACAAACGAAGATGTTGTGTCCGCCGAGAACTAAGAAAAAATAAATAAATGTTAAAATTTCTCTCTCTCTCTCTCTCTCTCTCTCTGTCCCCCCCTCTCTCTCACTCTCTCTTTAAAAAAAAAAAAAGACTTTGAGATATAATGTCAGGTTGTTTATTTGTTGAGTTTTTATTCTTTTCATGAATGAGCTCAATGCAATGAACTTTCCTCTTAGTACTGACTTCATAGTGTCTCAGAGATTTTTGTATGTTGTATTGGAGTGCTCGTTGAGTCTATATATGTCTGTTGAGTCTAAATTATTGATTGTATTATTAAGTTCTGTAGTTTCTTCATTTAGTTTTTGTTTGGAAGATCTATCCAGAGGTGAATGAGGTGTGTTAAAGTTATCCAGTATTATTGTGTTGTGGTCTATTTGATTTTTGAAATTTAGGTGGGTTTGGTTGATATATGTAGATGCTCCATTGTTTGGGGCATAAATATTTACAATTGTAATGTCTTGTTGATGTATGATTCCCTTAAGCAGCAGGAAATGTCTTTCTTTAACCCTTCTGACTAACTTTGGTTTGAAGTCCACTTTATCTGCTTGGGGGCTGGGGATGTGGCTCAAGCGGTAGGTAGCACGCTCGCCTGGCATGCTTGCGGCCCGGGTTCGATCCTCAGCACCACATACAAACAAAGATGTTGTGTCCGCCGAAAACTAAAAAATGAATGTTGAAATTCTCTCTCTCTCTCTTAAAAAAAAAAAAAAAACAAGAAAAAAAGAAACCCCTGCTTGTTTCTGCAGTGCATGTGAGTGGTATTTTTTCCCCATTCTTTCACTATCAGTCTTTGGATGTCTTTTCCTATAAAATGAGTCTCTTGAAGGCAGTATATTGTTGGGTCTTTTTTTTTTTAAATCCAATCTGCCAGTCTATGTCCTTTTTTTTTAGGTATTTATTTTTTAGTTGTAGTTGGATACAATACCTTTATTCTTTTATTTGTTTTCATGTGGTGCTGAGGATCGAACCCTAGCATGTGCTAGGTGAGTGCTTTACTACTAAGCCCCAGCCCCAGTATGTCTTAATTGATGAGTTTTAGGTCATTAACATTCAGAGTTATTATTGAAGTGTTTTGCATTCCCAGTCATTTTTTTTTTTTTAGATTTAGATACACACAGTATCTTTATTTTGTTTATTTTTATGTGGTGCTGAGGATCGAACCCAGTGCCTCACATGTGTGAGGCAAGTGCTCTGCCACTGAGCCACAATCCCAGCCCCTGCTTTTGGTCTTATACTTGATTTGGTTTCTCCTTTGATTGTTTTTTCCTTTAGTGCAGTGCCTCCCTTGCTGATTTTTATTGTTGTTTTTCATTTCCTCCTCACGGAATATTTTGCTGAGAACGTTCTGTAGTGCAGGCTTTCTTGTAAATTCTTTTAACTTTTGTTTATCATGGAAGGTTTTTATTTCATCTTCAAATCTGTAGTTTAATTTTGCAGATATAAGATTCTTGGTTGGCATCGATTTTCTTTCAGAGCTTGGTATATGTTGTTCCAGGATCTCCTAATTTTGAGGGTCTGTGTTGAGAAACCTGGTAAGATCCAAATTGGTTTCTCCTTATATGTAATTTGATACTTTTTTTCTTGTGGCTTTAAAAATTTTATCCTTATTTTGTATGGTAGGCATTTTCATTATAATGTGCCTTGGTGTGGATCTGTTGTAATTCTGTATATTTGGTATCCTATCAGCCTCTTGTTTTTGATTTTTCCAATTCATTCTTCAGGTTTGGGAAATTTCCTGATATTATTTCATTGAAAAGACTGTGTATTCCTTTGGGCACTCTGTGTTTCTTATTCTTGCATGGTTTGAGAGAATGGAAACCACAGCATGTGTTCAGTTCACCTGCTTGAAACTGAAAGCTAAAGCTGATCTATATTATTGCTCTTATGTTAGAAGTTTTGTTTGAAGCTTAATAGGTATTTTGTCAATGGTCTATGGATATAAATCACAAAGGTATTTTAAATCTATTTTCAAGGTATAGTTTACTATGTCTGCAAATAATAGGTCTCATCTTTTAGTTTTTCTTCAAAGATGTCATCAGGATAGTTTTATTTTTGTTTTTAAAGCAATCTTGATTCTTTTTATATTCAACCCGGAGGGCTTTTTTGTGTGTGTGTATGGGTGTGTGTGTGTGTGTATGTGTGTGTGTGTGTGTGTGTGTGTGTGTGTGTATGTGTGGAGGTTGTTATTGTCATTTCATAATTGGATTTTTCTTTTATTAAGTGAATCTATTCCTTTTACATTCATTTATCTGAAAATATTGGCCTTAGTTGATATCTTTAGTTTATACTGCATAGCCTGTGTTTTTTTTCTGTACATATTTTGTGATTAAATTAAAATATCTCAAGTTTGGTTTAGTATTTCTTAATATTTTTAACACCACAACTTAAATTAGCAATTTTTGAGGATATCTGTTAAGACTGCTAATGAAACTAACATATATATTTTATTTCTTCTCTGTACCTCTTAATCTCAAGTTATTTCTAGAATTTCCACATATATTTCTTCCCATTGTCTTTTAATGCCCTTAAAGTTATTTAGACTTATTTTTACATTTGAAAGGATTGAATGCTCACTTTTATTTCTTGTCAATCACAGCTGCTCCATTTCTGTTCTCTTTATTTTGGTTTGTCTCTTGGCTTTATGGTTATGTCCTTTTAAAAGAACTAAAAGGTGCTTTATTACCTGAAGTTTTTACATGTTTGAAAATATTCATTTGTATCTTTATGCTTGAATATTATCTTAACTTTGTATGTAAACACTGTCTCATAGTCTTTCAGTATTCTTACTGGGAGGTATCTGAAGCAAAGTTGATTTTTCCCCCCCTTGTCTTGCATTTTTTAAAAATGGGGAAAAAAAACCAAAACTCAAAATAAACTTTATTTATCTTTGAATTCCAGCAAATTGACAATGCAAATCTGGAAGCACTCATTATTATGAGTTCTTTGATATAATGTGACTTCTGACCTTTCATATTCAGGTCTTCTTTGCTGGGTGCAGTAGCACACAGCTGTAATCCCAGCAACTCAGGAAGTTGAGGCAGGAGGATTGCAAGTTTGAGGCCAGCCAGTCCCTGTCTCAAAAAATAAGAGCCTGGCAAGGTGGTCTATGCCTGTAATCCCAGCCTCTGGCAGGAGGATTGAAGGTTCTAGGACAACCTGAGCAACTTTGTAAGACCCTGTCTCAAAAAAAAAATTTTTTTTTAAAGGTTTGGGGGTGTGATTCAATGGTAAAGCACTCTTGGGTTCAATCCCCAGTACCAAACAGTAAAATAAAATAAAAGTAGATAAATAAATAAAGAGCTGGGGAGGTAGCACCCCTTCTTCAATCTCTAGTACCTACTCCCCTAAAAGCCTTTCTATCATCCTTGAATATGTATATTTATTCCATTATTCTATTGTCTAATACAAACAAGTTAGATACCTTTTGTTTTCCTTACATATACTTAACAAGAGTTATCTATTACATTTATCTTTCAAAGCCTTTTTCCTTGTCCCTATTATTTTTTTTTGATAAGGAAAGTAAAAAAATATATATCTACAACATGATCTTAGTGCTTACATGAGACTGTGTATAAATAGTATAATTTTGTTAACCTTCCCTTCATATGCTTAGATTGTCTATTTTTCACTATTATAAACATCTACACCTGTTCTTAACTATACCAATGATGCTTAATAAGATCAATAAAATAATTCCAAAAACCCTTAGACCATACTTGTGAATCCACTTTCCTATTTTATGATGTAGTCAGGCTCATGATATTCAATATATGAATGATTTTAGGATTTTCAGGTCATTGATATAAAAATGAAATTCCACTTTTGTGGCTAAACAGATTTTAAAAAAATGCTCAGATTAAAAAAGACCCTTAAGGGCCGAGGTTGTGGCTTAGTGGTAGAGCACTTGCCTAGCATGTGTGAGGCACTGGGTTCAATTCTCAGCACCACATGCAAATAAATAAGTAAATAAATATCCATGGACAAATACAAAAACAAAACAAAAACAAACCTTAAATCATGGGCAGAACTACACTTTGCCTGTGAGCCTGTTTTATGCTGTTTATCCTTCCTGAAGTATTCTTCCCTATTTTCTCCTCTGGGTAACTCCTCTTCATCTTTTTTTAAAAATTATTTTTAGTTATAAATGGGCACAATACCTTTATTTTATTTATTTTTTTTATGTGGTGCTGAGGATCGAACTAGTGCCTCACACATGATAGACAAGCGCTCTACCACTGAGCAACTCTCCAGTCCCATCTTTCAGGTCTTAATGTAGTCATTGACCTCCTGAAAAACATTCCATGACCCTGTCCCCACCACAGAATGGGTTAGCCTCATTTTTTTTGTGTGTGTTGCTGAAGAATCCTGCTCCTCTTACCCTATAATCATACTGCTGACTTCTCTAAAAAGAGTTCCTTACTATTTATTGTCCAAACAAGGATACCTGAGGATAACTATAATTTAAAATATTTTTCTCTTTTGCTTTTTAAATATTGGTTCTTTTTAGTTATATAATCCATTTGGATATAATTATACAAACATTGGCATATCTTAGTCCCATTCTTATGGATGTACTATAAAATAATTTTCAAATAAAATGTTTACTTAAGTTACATGTTTTGTACTCATTAAAGCAAAAAGAATATTTGTACTAAATATATAAACTTTAAAAACAACATAAGCAGAATGATTTTTCTTGTTATATATTCATAGTTTTAAACATTTCTATGTGTAACATAGTGTCACTGTTATTTTACTTATGGAGAGTATATTTTCGAAATAAAATCATTGTTTCTAATTTTTTTAAATAAAACTGTTTCCAATCTTCAAAAACACTATACGTATTAATTCCATGTCACATAATCAAAAAAATTTAATTTTTTAGCCATGTGATTTTTGGCTTAAAAATGGTCCTAAATTATATGGAAGTTAATTACATTTATCAACTAAAATAAAAGGGGAGGGAGGTTAGTGATGGCATGTCCTACATCCACAAAAAAAAAAAAAAAAAAAAGCATGATGGAGGAGTAAGATGGTACAATTTTACTACAGTATCCATTGGGCTGGATATTTCCTGTTTATCACTCCAGATCCCCCTTAGCTTTATGTCTCAGGAGCCTGACTTGAACTCATCACATAGGGGCCTCCCTTGTCTTCTGATTTCTGACTGGATGAACAGGAGGCACCAGCAAGTTACTGAAGGGTATGAAGTTGGGTACTTTTCTCTAGCAACTCTCTCTCAGCTGGGTTTGGCCCAGGTTGGTAAAATCCCATAACTGAAAGTCACAGATTCTGTCAGGTGCCCCTTTTATATAGCCCCTCTCTTTTGGATTCTAGTGATGGTTTCATCTCTTTGTCCCTTTGGGCCTAGGAACTGAAAGTGGCTCCCCACTCTTGCTTGTTTTAGGTGAATGCATCATTGCTTGGCTTTTCTAAAATCTCATATCTTTGCATACTTTTTACAAATACCTAGTTTGACTATGCTTGTCTGTTTGCCATAGTTCTAGGAAGTTAGCTTGTGTATGTATAAAATGATGTGTATATAGGATGATTTGTTGCAACACTATAATTTCCAATAATGAGGTGTTAGAGATATGATGTTAGTAAAGAACTATAAAATAAGCTGGGTATGGTGGTACACACCTCTAATCCCTGGATGCAGAAGCCAGCCTCAGCACCTTATAAGATCCTGAGCAATTTAGTGAGACCCTGTCTCAAAATAAAAAGGACTCGGTGTGGGGGCTGGGGTTGTGACTCAGCAGTAGAGCACCCGCCTTGCACGTGTGAGGCACTGGGTTCGATCATCAGCACCACATAAAAATAAATAAAGCTATTAAAAAAAAAAGGGATGGGGATGTAGCTTAATGATAAAGCACTCCTGGGTGCAATTCACAGTATTTAAAAAAGAAATAAAAACAAAACAATGTATTTATATTTGCATATACACACAGTACACACAGTCTAGAAAGGTATACAAAGAAATGATAACACTGGCTGCTTTGAGAGAGGAGAACTGGGTGACAGGGAGACTTTTAATATTTATTCACTTTTTTCTTTGAATATTATGTCATATGAATGTACTACGAAACAAGGACTAAGGAAGAATTAGGAGACATTAGATTATAATGGAAAAAAACCAGCAAATTATAAAATTGCTGAAATGTTACATCTGTCAAATTCTTGCATTCATTTTTTCTTTTTATTTGTTCTTTTTAGTTATATATGATAGTAGAGTATGTTTTGACATATTTTTGATTGTGAACATGGTCCCTCCATGGAATTTTGCACTGACTAGTATAAATAATATACAGAAGTTAACTTCTTGTACAGGCTCGAATGCACAAAACAATATGTGATAAAGATCTATTTTAAAAGCATGATCATCTTGTTTTTAAAAGGAGCTTCAGTTCCTATAGCTTCCTCCTTTATCCACCAAGTTTACTGATATCATTAAAGCAGTGGTATGACCCAGTGATATTGGTTTCTGTGAAAGGTGTGACTTATTAAAGGAAATGGGACATGAGAAGACTTTACTAGGAAATAAATGGTGGAAGAGAAGAATGCCGAGAAAAGTATTCATTTAACTAAAGTTGGCTAAATCAATCATTTTTGTTATTCAAAAATAGAAAAAACAGGGCTGGGGATGTGGCTCAAGCGGTAGCGCGCTCGCCTGGAATGCGTGCGGCCTGGGTTCGATCCTCAGCACCACATACAACCAAAGATGTTGTTTCCGCTGAAAAACTAAAATAATAAGTAAATATTAAAATTAAAAAAAAATAGAAAAAACATCCAGGTGTGGTGGCACACACCTGTAATCCCAGTGGTTCAGGAGGCTGAGGCAGGAGGATTGAAAGTTCAAGGCCAGCCTCATCAATTTAACCAGTCCCTAACCAGACGCTGTCTCAAAAAAAAAAAAAAAAAAAAAGGCTCAAAATGAAAATGGGGGATGTGGGCTCAATGGGTAAATTCTCCTGGGTTTAATCCCAGGTATTAAAAAAAAAAAAGAAAAAAAAACTAGAAAAAGATTTATCTAAGGTATTTTTATATTCCTGATATGGGCACCCCTGTTAGAGAGTTCTATAAGACATGGGGAGATTCACTCACCCTTCCTGGAACTGTGCTTGGGCGGATTCCTCTGCGACAAGTGTCTCGTATTCCTCAGCAGCAAACCTGTCCCAGTCAGAGGGCTCAGGCCCATCATTTTCAACATCCTGGTTAGAACAAGGACAGAGAGAGAAACAAAAATAATCAAAGACAAAAAATTGAAGGTAGGTCATAACAAATATTGTATATGCTAAAAATACTTCTCTGAAAAGTGTTTCAACATGTTAAAAGAGGTGGTAAGGTAACACGCCTATGATGATTTTCTACAATTCAAACAAAACTGTTGCACTGACTAGTATAAATTATATGTAGAAGTTATTTCTTGTACAGGATTGTTGTTTAGCAGCCATATTTTTTTATGTCTGGATTTATTAGCCTTGTAATCAGAGATGTTTCTCCATTTCCTTCTCCCCAGCCCTTTGTGTAGCAGCATCTGAAGAGAGATGTAATTTGTACATGCCTACCTGAAATGTACCACTCTTTTCTCTGGCTATTTTTTTTTTTTTTTTTGGTACCAGGGACTGAACTGAGGGCACTAGGCCACTAAGCCACATCCCTAGCCCTATTTTGTGTTTTATTTAGAGACAGGGTCTCACTGAGTTGTTTAGTGCCTCACTTTTGCTGAGGCTTGCTTTGAACTCGCCATCCTCCTGCCTCAGCCTCCTGAGCTGCTGGATTACTGGCATGCACCACTATGCCCAGCTTCTCTGGCAAATTTTTACTGTTTCTTTAACAGCCAGCTCAGATATCATATCACCTGTGAGCTCCTCCTGGAAGCAGCCTTTCTCTTCTAGGTCCCTTTTTTTCTAACTATTTGCAAACTTTTGCTGTTCTGTCTTTGTAATCTCCAAATACTCAGTATCTTTTCAACATAGTGAATTTTTTGTTACTTTCTGACTTGTTTTTCACAGTTATGAATAAATATTGATAATTACCACTTCATAGAAAGAAAAGTAAAATTTATATAAGGTAAAAATAAGTGAGGGGAATAACTATTTTCTTGCCCTCCTACATGTGGGCAGTGTCTTAGATTATATTCTAGGTCAAATGTCTTTCCAAGATGAAAAGGAGTTAGTATTGCTCTAGTGTAGGGTTGGTTATATCTAGAATATAAGTACCTAAACACTGGCCACAAAATGTATTACTTACTATATTTAACCCATGTTAAATCCACTACCCAACCCTTTTAACATTTATGACATTGCTATGCATTGTAGACTAATAATTGGCAATTGTTTTTGCTTAGATATGTAAAATAATGGAGGATGTTAAATTCAATGAAACATTATATTGATGTTAGTTAGCAATAACGAACCTTGGTTATGCCCCAAGGTCAGCTGCAGAGTAACTGTTCTTAGAAGGTGATTTTTATAATCTTACCATTATTTAGGTCAACAGTTATATAATATATGGAAGAATAAGAAAAGATTTTTAAAGTTACCTGTAGTTGTATTTTACTGAGCTAAACAGTCTTTCCTATTGACATAATTTTTACTTCTTAAACAGGGGAATGGTGGAGCAAGTGGTTATATTCATTTTTGTTTTGTTTTTGACATGGATTACATGTACAAGGTTTACTGAGGGTCTAAGGTTTTTGGGCATCTCTAATCAGATGCAGAACAATATTTAAAACTGATAGCCATGAACAGCAATCATTAACACTTGAAAAATGTTGTATTTTCTGAAGGTAACTATCAAAGGCTTCTAGATTTCACTTGGAAGGGGCAAGTTATTTATTACAAAATCCCAAATATGCTTATTAGAACAATTAAATCAAGGTCAATATAGTTTCTAATACAGATGTGCCTATTAATATATTTTGAAAAGCTGAACTTTTTTTCAAAAATACTTTTTTGAAACTAGTTCTAATGTGTATGCAAGTACACAGTCCATTCAGTTCAAAGTGTAGGTAGATGAAGTTTACCTAAACTTCAAGATCGGCTGTGGGGAGAAATGTGCTTTTGGTCCTTTATTCTATTTCTGTGGTGCTGGTGATTGAACCCAGGGCCTTATATACTTTATTCTCTTTTCAACATTTGGTGAAGATATTTTAAATACTAAGATTCCTACATGCAGAGACCATTTTAATATGTAGCACACAGCTCCTGATATTATAGCTCTCAAATAAAGTTAAACTTATACTGGTACCTTCTGGACTGCAAAGGGATCTCTCTGTTCATGGTCCAAGTATTTTTCCAGATTAAAGAACGTATCATAGAAGATGTGAGCCATTCTGCACCTCTTCAGATCTTGTAGAGTTATTTTGCCTACATAAAAACAAATATAACTGGTAAATTTCATCAAGAGCTATTCTGACAAAAGAAAAAACTTCCAGTGATGTCTAAAGTGTATGTAAAAGTTTATTATAAAAATCACATTTAAAAAATCAACATAATATTCACAAAACACAAAATTTTAAATGTTACAATTTAGTAGGATACTCACAATACTGTACAACCATCACCACTATCTAGTTCCATGGTACTGTCACATCAAAAAGAAACTCTTCCCTTTTTCCTTTACTTTCCAGCCCCTGGAAACAACTATTTTGCTTTCTGTCTCTATGGAAAAATCTTTTTTTTTTTAAAACAATGCATTTGCAATTATTGCTGGTTCTCCACTCAATAGCCAAGGGGAAACTTCAAACACTTCTGTTCTTGGGAAGCCCACAAGAAAGACCCTGGAGCCAAGCATGGTGGTGCACACCTGTAATCCCAGATCAGGAGGCTGAGGCAGGAGGATGGCAAGTTTGAGACCTGCCTGGGCAACTTGGCGAGACTCTGTCTCAAAATTTAAAAAAGGGCGGGCTGGGGATGTGGCTCAAGGGGTAGTGCGCTCGCCTGGCATGTGTGCGACCCGGGTTCGATCCTCAGCACCACATACCAACAAAGATGTTGTTTCCGCCGAGAACTAAAGAATAAATATTAAAAATTCTCTCTCTCTCTCTCTCTCTCTCTCTCTCTCTCTCTCTCTCTCTCTCTCCTCTCTCTTTAAAAAAAAAATTTTAAAAAAGGGCTAGGGATGTAGCACAGTAGTAAAATAAGTGCCCTGGGTTGACTTCATAGTGCTGTGGAAAAAAAATAAAAAGACTCTGGAAAGTTAAAGAAGTTAGGATCTATGTAGTATTATGTGCCCCACTCTGTTAAAAAGGTAAACAGTGCCATATGCTATTTATTGGGTCTCACCATCATTGGCTGGCTTCACCAAGTCAAGCATCTGACACAGCAAATCATGGAATGGCAAAGGCTCAATGCCCATGGCTTCCATCCGTTCACACTGCTCCTCGTAGAAGTACTCCAGCTCATACATGGAGAGTATACCATCTCCATCCAGGTCCATGCAGCGGAACCAATACTCAATGCTAGGAGATAAGGACACTCATTTTAGCATGGGCCTGGTAAGCGTCCTTTATTCATCAAGATTTGTTATTGCCTGTGTTTCTTCCTAAATTAATTTACATGTGTATATACTTCAGAATTGGACATAGTTCTACAAAGTTTGTTAGGAAAAAAATGGCAGACCTTTTCCTCCTTTTATTTTCTCATCCCAGAATCAACCATTTTCCACACCTGCTTTACTTTTTACCTTCATATTTTCAGGTTACACATCTTATTTTTCCTTTTATTTCTGTTGTAAGAGCTGTCTATTGATTTTGCTCTAAAAAAGATGAGGTTATAGCTCTTTAACTACTTCATATACTTTACCTGCACACCCTTCCCAAACTTTTAATTTAAATTCATCAACACTGAGTTTATAACTTTATACTTTAATCTCTTATTTGCTTAGTCTTCCATGTACTTGACTTCTTCCCTCCTCCAAATCTCTGCCAGCTGTCTAAATCCACATTTAGTCCCATCAGGTATTTTAGCAATTGTATTTTCCCCTCCAGTACTGGAGATTAAACTCAAAGCACTCTACCACTGAGATACATCTCCAGCCCTTTTAATTTCTTTTCTTTTAATTTATTTTGAGACAGGGTCTCGCTAAGTTCCTGAAGTTGGTCTCAAACTTGGGATCCTCCTGCCTCAGCCTCTTGAATCACTGGGATTACAGAAAGAGTACCACCGTACCCTGTAGCAACTGAATTTCTTGATGAAGCCTTCCTTGGTTTCTTTTGACCTTCTTTAATCTAGTTGGCTTGGTCTCTATGCTTGGTTCACAGTTTCATCCTGTTGATACCTAGTGATACCTTTCTTATATCTCACATTTCCCGCATTCTTTGTTTCTTTAGCACATTCTTCAACAGCAGGTAAATATTTTGATCTTTTTATTTTTTGAGGTGGGGTCTCATTGCCCAGACTGGCCTCAAACTCCTGGACTCAAGCAATCCTCCTGCTACAGGTGTACAACACTTCACCCAGCCTAGATCTTGGATGTGGGAAAGTTCCCTTTTCCTACTCTTAGTTTGTATTTTGGCTAGTTATAGAATTAAATATTGGTGTTGCTTTTCCTTCAGATGTTTAAAGGCACTGATGTATATAGTCTTTTGTCTGTCCAGTGTTACCCAGAAGTTTAAATCCACGTTGATATCTGATCCTTTCACTGTAACCTACAGAGGTGCCTCTGAGTCCCTGGTGGTTTGAAATATGATGGAGTGTCTTTGTCTTGATCTAACTCATCTATTTTACTGGGTTTTTTTGAGAACCTATTCACTTTGGAAACTAGTATCTTTCAGTCTTTGGAAATTTTTATAAATTATTTTCTCTCTCCTATCACTCTTCCTTCTTCTCTGTTCTCTTTTTTTACAACTTCTGTTATTTAGACCAGGCATTTGAAACGTGGCTAGTCCATTATGAAATATTCTAAGTGTAAACATACAACAGATTTTTGAATACTTAATATGAAGAAATGAATGTAATACATCAGTAATGTATATTACATATTACAATGTTAATATTTTGAGTATACTAGAGTAAGTAAGTTGTGCAATTAAAATTAATTTTACCTACTTCTTTTTACTTTTGTGGCTAAATTTAAAAATCATATATTAATCTTTAATCGTATTTCAATTTTTATTTATACTGGACTTCTCTGATTTTCACACCTTGTTTTTATTTTTTGATTGCTTCATCCTTTTAAAAATTGTTCTTGGGGTTGGGGTTATGGCTCAAATGGTAGAGCGCTCACCTAACACACATGAGGCACTGAGTTCGATCCTCAGCACCACATAAAAATAAAATAGAGATACTGTGTCCACCTAAAACTAAAAAAAAATTTAAAAATAGTTCTTTCTGGGAGGTTTACTTAGCTTTATTTTCTAAATATTCTGATTTTTTTATTCGGCTATTATAGTTTTTTTTTCTTTCCCTTTTTCAGTACTGAGGATTGAACCCAGGGGTGCTCAACCACTGAGCCATATCCCCAGCCCTTTTTTATATTTTTATTTAGAGACAGGGTCTTATTGAGTTGCTAAGTGCCTCACTAAGTTGCTGAGGCTGACTTTGAACTTGAAATCATCCTGGCTCAGCCTCTCAGGCTACTAGGATTACAGGTACGCACACCCGGCTCTGCTATTATAGTTTTGATTTTATAGTTCTTTTAGTGGTTCCCTGAATACTCCTATTTTATAAAAGAACCTTCTCTTATCTCTCTAAGGATGTTAATCAGTGTTTTGTTGTTGCTGAAGTTTTCTTTTCTCTGAAAGTCTGTTTCTCTGAGTTATCATCTGCATTTGTTTGGTCTCTATCTTTTGTAAAGAGGCTCTACTCAGATACCTTCTGAGCCCTTGTTTCTGCTTATTCTTAAGAGCAGATATTGAAAGCTGATTGGAAGTTTTGATCCACTGGTTTGTTGACTCTGGGATTTACTGTAAAATGATCTGGTTTGGTTCTTTCCTTGGGCACGACCTTCATGCCTTTATTTCAAACCTTCATGCCCTTACTCTTAGGCTAGTCAGATTCCTCAGAAAAGCACTTTTCAGTCTCTTGCTTGGAGGTTTGGGCAGGAAGAGAGCATTCTGTTTGTTGAGAAAGAAATGAAGACTGGGAATCTCAGCTCATTTAATCTGTTTTCAATCTAGTATCTGCTATGGTTGGGACAAAAGTGTATCCTCCAGGGTTTTTGTGTTAAAAGTCTTGGTTCCCAGTGGGATGGTTTTAAGAGGCAGTGGGACATTTAAGAGGTGGGGAGTAATGGGAGGTCATTAGGTCACTAGGATTCTGCTCTCTGAAGCAATTAAGGCAGTTCTCTAGAGAGGGTTATTATAGAAAAGCAAGACTGGCCCCTTCCTGCCTGCTCTGACTTGGTGTCTTGCCATGTGATCTCTCTCTCTCTTGTCTGAGCTGTTGTTACTGTGATCCATCCATCATGAAGTCTGTACCAGAGCTGAACTAATGGTAGTACCATGCCCTTGAACCTCCGAAACTGTGTAAAATAAAACCTCTTTCCTTTGTAAGTTACCCATCCTCAGGTATGGATGCTACATTGGCCCAACATAAAGTGGACAAATTCACAACTTCAGCTGATTAAGTGCTCCCAGGTGCCAGGTACATCCAAGTCTTGAATGTTTGGAAGTTTTGCTTAGTATATCTGCTTGTTTATTTTTCCCCTCTGCTGGCTTAGAATTTTAGCAGCCTGCCAAGTTTATCTGCTTTCCAGCTTCCAAACCTTTATTATTATCTCTTTTCCTATCTCCTTTATTTTTGTGGGTTCATTCTCCTAAAAAACCTCTTCATAGGCATTTTAGTGGGGTTTCAAGATAGACAAAAATTGCTACATATGGTTAAGTTGGTATCTTCACTCAGAAACTATTTATGGCCACTTTCTCATATATCACTATCCCTTTATAACTGTATCATCAATATAATCACAGAATATGAAACCAGCAGAATTAACTGGAAATAGGGAACATTATATACTTTAAAAGCTACTAATTTTATGGCAAAGTAAAACTCAAGAGGTTTTAGAACACTACTGGTTAAATTCCCACTTGTAGGCATGAACCACCATACATTTAATGGTTTGTAAAAATTTCTTTTGGGAAGAGAAAATAATTACTGTTAATTGTTTTTCCAAGTCAGTCACACTAAGATCTGTGTGTATCTTTTCTGAGAAGGATATATTTTATATAATTGCAACAAACTGAAAATGTAATACTTGCAAAGTTCTTTTGAGAACTATATTCTAAAAATGGTGCCAACCTGATGTTTAATGTTACTATTAAAGAACAGAGGGAACATTCATGGATACAACCAACATGAGGTAACAACAGGGCCATAGTGAGGTCCAACCTTATATCTATTCTTAGAGTTATATTTAAAAAAAAGGGCAGAATATTGCCTCATTTTGAAACAATTCCTGATTGTGGGGAAAAACCTTGAAGAGACATATCTTATCCACTGAGAGTTACAATAAATGTGGTAGTGTTTAGCTGTTACATCATAGTCTTCATTTTTAAAATAATGCTTTTAGTTTTAAAAGGGTAGTAAAATTTCCTTTGATCTGTAAGAATCTCCTTTGACTGGTCTTTAAGAATCTTAAAATTCCTTATTACTTAAGAGAACCAAAAGGAAGAAAGCCAATTTTGATTTTGACAAGGACCTAATAGGACAGAAGCGAAAAGCAACTTATTTTACTAAGGAATGTAAACTGAAGTACTTTATTGCCACTTACATTTTCAATTAAGAACTAAGATAAAACAGTTTGTACAGTAATTAAAGCAAAAGCATATGCTATGTGATAGCCCCAAACAGATAAGGCTAGAATGCACAGAGATAGATACTGCCTGAATACCTGCCAAAGGCTCATGATAGTAGCCTTTAAATATCTATATGAAGGACATGGAAGATGAAATTCCTTGTGATTTTGTGAGAATTAGAGAACATAAAGATCAGTGTTCAAAAGACAGAAGGTGATTTTGGGTACAGACCTAGAAAAACGAAACAGGCTGTCTCAGTTGGTAGTTACTTATCCCTGAAAGTTCAGAAGCAGTGGCTGGTTGGATAAACACATGAAAGAACTATTCAAAGGGAATTTTCTTATTGTAAGTACGGAATACTCTCTAAAGTTTCTTGCAATGCCTATTTTCAAATATTTTTCTTACCAAAGCTAATTTATCTTCTTAGAGGCTAAAAGCAGTGATTCTTCATTAGAAAAAAATTAGAAAACAGAAAAGCATACAGAAGGAAAAATTTGTTTAATTTTTGCTATATTTACCATCAATTTTCAAAGGATACACTTATCAATGACAAATTATATTTGTACAATTTTAGACATAAACAAGATTACCCCTTGTTCCTGGGCTAGATGAAATTGAGTTCTGGACTGGTGATTTCTTACCCTGATATAAACTCCTATAAGCGGGTCGATCCAACATGGTGGTGGGCGCGGAGAGATCAAGTCTCTGACCTCTCCAGCTGCGCGGGCATAGGGAGTCGTAAACTGTCTAAATGCTGTTTGCTCAGGATCACTAGGCAATGCTGAGCTGACGTGGATCTGGGGCCAACAGTTTGGGCCTCTCAGAACACACACCGAGCCCGGATCGGCTGCATTCAAGCTCAGGTTCGCCTGCTTCTCGTGACTCAGCACTAACGATCCCGCTGAAATAACTGGTCAGATCTTCTAAACTTACAGAGGTAAAAGCCAACCGAGCCTTCATAGGCAGTGGCCACAGGATTGAAACGGGGCTTGGGAGAGACAGTCAGGACCCACCCGTTGCATTGGTCACCTGGCAAAGGGAAAGAACGGTCACCATTTGCATGGGATACCACCATGGCAGAGAACTGACGTCACGGGCGGAGGAGATAACTTCATTGAAACCAGCCGTGACAGGTGTGTAATCCCCTAGCCATCCCTCTCCACACAGCGGGGAAACCTTAAGGGCCCCTCCCAGCTCTCCTGTAAGGGCTCCTCCCAGCTCTCCCGTGAGCGTGATAGCCAGACCGAGGGAATCAGGAGTGGGGCAGGACTCACGGCTCGAAACTCCCGGCTACCGCTCCCACCAGTGCTGACAACTGGGGTCTCTTGCACCAGCTACCAGGGGCGTGGCTACCGGAGGGCAAGCAAATTCGCTGGGGGTTTTCAGCCCCAAGCTCTACAAACTTAGGGTCTGAGGGAGGCAAACAGGGAGAGTGTGCCCAGGCGTTCATGAAAACAGGGCTCCCAGGAGCAGCAGACCTGGCATGTAGCCAGTATTGTGGTGAGCGTCACAGGTGAGCGGGGCCTGGCTGGAGGAAACACAAGAGAAGGCCCTAGACACTCAGGATTGGAGACCCGCCCAGTCTGGGAGGAAGAACTGCTGCACAGTGATTGGTTCCCACCTATTGAGAGGAGAAGCTTGGCCCAGTGGGCACAGCTCCACCTACTGGAAGAGAAGTTAATTGAACTCTATGACTGCATTTATTATTATTTTTATTATTTAATTTGGGGTTTTTTCTTTCATTTTCATTTTTTTGTTGTTGTTCTTTAACTTTTTTTAAATTTTTAAAATTTTTAAAAATTTTATTATTATTATTATTTTTTTAAATTTTAATTTTCATTTTTTTATCATTTTTTAAAAAATTTTTCTTTCTTTCTTTCTTTTCTATTTTTTTCTTTTGTCTTTTCATTTCTTTTCAATTTTCTTATTCCCCCTTCCTTGAATTCTACCTGCCTACTCTCATTCTCTTTAGTGACTTCTTCCCTTCCCTTCTAATATCTTTCCTCCCAAGCATCAAATAAATTTATAAGAGTAAACAGTAACTCAGCAGTCAAACAGAACAAGAAGTAACAGGAGCAGCATAAAAAAGCAAGGAAGAAAAGGAGTACAAACAATGAAAGACAGCCTAAATATTCAGGAGGACCTAGAGTCACCAGAAAAATGGTCATATAAAGAACTCAAGGAATACCTTAGACAGATGGAATGGAACCTTAAAGAGGATACGAGACAGCAAATCCAAACAGTGAAAGAACACATTGAAAATGAATTACATAAACAGATAAAAGAAGAAGTTAAGCATCTTTATCAGGAGATAGAGATTATTAAAAAAATCAAACAATAATTCTAGAAATGAAGGAAACGATAAACCAAATTAAAAACTCAATTGAGAGTATCACTAACAGAGTGGAGCAAGTAGAAGCCAGAATGTCAGATAATGAAGACAAAATATATCATCTTTTTAAAAAATTTTTTTTTTAATATTTATTTTTTAGTTTTCGGCGGATACAACATCTTTGTTGTATCCTCAAGTTCAAGAATCAAATAGACCACAACACAATAATTATGGGTGACTTCAACATACCCCTCTCACCATTGGACAGATCCTCCAAACAAAAGTTGAATAAAGAAACTATAGAACTCAATATCACAATCAATAACCTAGACTTAACTGACATATATAGAATATATCAACCATCATCAAGTGGATATACTTTTTTATCAGCAGCACATGGATCCTTCTCAAAAACAGACCATATATCATGCCATAGGGCAACCCTCAGTAAATATAAAGGGGTGGAGATAATACCATACATTTTATCTGATCATAATGGAATGAAACTGGAAATCAATGATAAAAGAAGGAAGGAAAAATCGTATATCACATGGAAAATGAACAATATGTTACTGAATGATCAATGGGTTACAGAAGACATAAAGGAGGAAATCAAAAAATTCTTAGAGATAAATGAAAATACAGACACAACATATAGGAATCTATGGGGCACAATGAAAGCAGTTTTAAGAGGGAAATTCATTGCCTGGAGGTCATTCCTCAAAAAAAGGAAAAACCAACAAATAAATGAGCTCACACTTCATCTCAGAGCCCTAGAAAAGGAAGAGCAAAACAACAGCAAATGTAGCAGAAGGCAAGAAATAATTAAAATCAGAGCGGAAATCAATGAAATTGAAACAAAAGAAACTATTGAAAAAATTAACAAAACTAAAAGTTGGTTCTTTGAAAAAATAAATAAGATCGACAGACCCTTAGCCATGCTAATGAAGAGAAGAAGAGAGAGAACTCAAATTACTAACATACGGGATGAAAAAGGCAATATCACAACAAATGCTACAGAAATACAGAAGACAATTAGAAATTATTTTGAAAACCTATATTCCAATAAAATAGAAGATAGTGAAGACATCGATAAATTTCTTAAGTCATATGATTTGCCCAGACTGAGTCAGGAGGATACACACAATTTAAACAGACCAATTTCAATGGATGAAATAGAAGAAGCAATCAAAAGACTACCAACCAAGAAAAGCCCAGGACCGGGTGGGTATACAGCGGAGTTTTACAAAACCTTTAAACAAGAATTAATACCAATACTTTTCAAGTTATTTCAGGAAATAGAAAAAGAGGGAGCTCTGCCAAATTCATTCTATGAGGCCAACATCACCCTGATTCCGAAACCAGACAAAGACACCTCAAAGAAAGAAAATTACAGACCAATATCTCTGATGAACCTAGATGCAAAAATCCTCAATAAAATTCTGGCGAATCGGATACAAAGGCACATCAAAAAAATTGTGCACCGGGGCTGGGGATATGGCTCAAGCGGTGGCGCGCTCGCCTGGCATGCGTGCGGCCCGGGTTCGAGCCTCAGCACCACATACCAACAAGGATGTTGTGTCCGCCGAGAACTAAAAAATAAATATTAAAAAAATTCTCTCTCTCTCTCTCTCTCTCTCTCTCTCTCTCCTCTCTCACTCTTTCTTTAAAAAAAAAAATTGTGCACCATGATCAAGTAGGAGTCATCCCTGGGATGCAAGGATGGTTCAATATACGGAAATCAATAAATGTTATTCACCACATCAATAGACTTAAAGATAAGAACCATATGATCATCTTGGTAGATGCAGAAAAAGCATTCGACAAAGTACAGCATCCCTTTATATTCAAAACATTAGAAAAACTAGGGATAACAGGAACTTTCCTTGACACTGTAAAAGCTATCTATGCTAAGCCTCAAGCTAGCATAATTCTGAATGGAGAAAAATTGAAGGCATTCCCTCTAAAATCTGGAACAAGACAGGGATGCCCTCTATCACCACTTCTATACAATATAGTTCTTGAAACACTGGCCAGAGCAATTAGACAGATGAAAGAAATTAAAGGCATAAAAATAAGAAAAGAAGAACTTAAATTATCACTATTTGCGGATGACATGATTCTATACCTAGAAGACCCAAAAGGGTCTACAAAAAAACTACTAGAACTAATAAATGAATTCAGCAAAGTGGCAGGATATAAAATCAACACGCATAAATCAAAGGCATTTCTGTATATCAGTGACAAAACTTCTGAAATGGAAATGAGGAAAAACACTCCATTCACAATATCCTCAAAAAAAAAAAATACTTGGGAATCAACCTAACAAAAGAGGTGAAAGATTTATACAATGAAAACTACAGAACCCTAAAAAGAGAAGTAGAAGAAGATCTTAGAAGATGGAAAAATATACCCTGTTCATGGATAGGCAGAACTAACATCATCAAAATGGCGATATTGCCAATAGCTCTCTATAGGTTTAATGCAATGCCAATCAAAATCCCAATGGCATTTCTTGTAGAAATAGATAAAGCAATCATGAAATTCATATGTAAAAATAAAAGACCCAGAATAGCAAAAGCAATTCTAAGCAGGAAGTGTGAATCAGGCGGTATAGCGATACCAGATTTCAAACTATATTACAGAGCAGTAGTAACAAAAACAGCATGGTACTGGTACCAGAACAGGCGGGTGGACCAATGGTACAGAATAGAGGACACAGAAACCAATCCACAAAGCTACAACTATCTTATATTTGATAAAGGAGCTAAAAGCATGCAATGGAGAAAGAATAGCATCTTCAACAAATGGTGTTGGGAAAACTGGAAATCCATATGCAACAAAATGAAACTGAATCCCCTCCTCTCGCCATGCACAAAAGTTAACTCAAAGTGGATCAAGGAGCTAGATATCAAATCAGAGACTCTGCGTCTGATAGAAGAAAAAGTTGGCTCCGATCTACATATTTTGGGGTGGGGCTCCAAATTCCTTAATAGGACACCCATAGCACAAGAGTTAATAACAAGAATCAACAAATGGGACTTACTTAAACTGAAAAGTTTTTTCTCAGCAAGAGAAACAATAAGAGAGGTAAATAGGGAGCCTACATCCTGGGAACAAATCTTTACTCCTCACACTTCAGATAGAGCCCTAATATCCAGAGTATACAAAGAACTCAAAAAATTAGACAATAAGATAACAAATAACCCAATCAACAAATGGGCCAAGGACCTGAACAGACACTTCTCAGAGGAGGATATACAATCAATAACAAGTACATGAAAAAATGCTCACCATCTCTAGCAGTCAGAGAAATGCAAATCAAAACCACCCTAAGATACCATCTCACTCCAGTAAGATTGGCAGCCACTATGAAGTCAAACAACAACAAGTGCTGGCGAGGATGTGGGGAAAAGGGTACTCTTGGGACTGCAAACTGGTGTGGTCAATTTGGAAAGCAGTATGGAGATTCCTGGGAAAGCTGGGAATGGAACCACCATTTGACCCAGCTATTGCCCTTCTTGGACTATTCCCTGAAGACCTTAAAAGAGCATACTACAGGGATACTGCCACATCGTTGTTCATAGCAGCACAATTCACAATTGCTAGACTGTGGAACCAACCCAGATGCCCTTCAATAGATGAATGGATAAAAAAAAGTCACATTTATACACCATGGAGTATTACGCAGCACTAAAAAATGACAAAATCATGGAATTTGCAGGGAAATGGATGGCACTAGAGCAGATTATACTTAGTGAAGCTAGCCAATCCCTAAAAAACAAATACCAAATGTCTTCTTTGATATAATGAGAGCAACTAAAACAGAGCAGGGAGGAAGAGCAGGAAGAAAAGATTAACATTAAACAGAGACATGAGGTGGGAGGGAAAGGGAGAGAAAAGGGAAATTGCATGGAAATGGAGGGATACCCTCATTGTTATACAAAATTACATATAAGAGGTTGTGAGGGGAATGGGAAAATAAACAAGGAGAGAAATGAATTACAGTAGATGGGGTAGAGAGAGGAGGGGAGGGGAGGGGAGGGAGGATAGTAGAGGATAGGAAAGGTAGCAGAATACAACACTCACTAATATGGCATTATGTAGAAATGTGGATGTGTAACCGATGTGATTCTGTAATCTGTATTTGGGGCAAAAATGGGAGTTCATAACTCACTTGAATCTAATGTATGAAATATGATATGTCAGAGCTTTGTAATGGTTTGAACAACCAATAAAAAAAAAGAAAAAAAAAATAAACTCCTATAAGCTATTCAAGAACAAAGTTACAGGAAACTCCATTATGCTAAGGGAATAACTAAATGTGTATTCCTTCATACATCTGGTATACATATTTTAGCACATACTATATTCCAAGGCACTGGCCTAGTGCCCTCATGTATAATAAAAGTGAGTGAAATAGTTGCTAAAGATGACACCTAGAGGAATGGGAAAAAATAAGGAGAGAAATGAATTACAGTAGATGGGGTAGAGAGAGAAGATGGGAGGGGAGGGGGGATAGTAGAGGACAGGAAAGGAAGCAGAATACAACAGTTACTATTATGGCATTATGTAAAAATGTGGATGTATAACTGATGTGATTCTGCAATATTTGTAATGTTTTGAATAACCAATAAAAAAAAAATAAAAAAAATAAACTGAACACACACACACACACACACACACACACACACACACACACAAAGATGACACCTAGAGAGATGAGTAAAGCAGAAGCAGAATGTAATAAAAACTGGGGCAGGGATTGAAGAACACACCAAAATAAGGCTTGTTAAGAGTCTGTCCACAAAACAATCTACCACAAAGACATTTTTTCATATCTATTCCTGCTGGGACCAGATATGCAGTCTTAATACCCTACCTTTGTACACAGTATCTTAACACTTTATTGAGTGTATTACTTATTTTCATGAAACTCCTTTTTCCACCTGTGTCTTTCATAGGCCAGAAAGTTGATTTCTGTCAAATGCTTCCTATTACATTTTCTTTTTTAAAAACATTTATTTTATTAACCTTTTAAAAATATATATTTATTTTAGTTGTTGATGGACCTTCATTTATTTGTTTATATGCAGTGGTGAGAATCGAACCCAGTGCTTCTCACACATGCTAGGCAAGTGCTCTACCACTGAGCCACAACCCCAGCCCTACATTTTCTTAAACAAGAGTTTGATTTGGTATTTCTTCAAATGATTGGAAGAGTACAATGAAATTATATGGCTTGGGAGATTTCTTTTTTCTGAATGGTTTAATATAAATATATTTAAAAGATATGAGTCTATTTACATTATGTATTTCTTCTTGGGTAAGTATTACTAATTAGTGACTTTCAAGGAAATTTAAGTCAACATATTTATGTGTTTGTGTTAACTGTTGTATTCATCGATTATCTTTTAAAACATCCTAATTCCTCTTCAGTAACCCTTTTTGATTCATGAATTATTTAGAAGTGTTTTTTCAGTTTCCAAGTGTGTAGAGATTTTCTAATTTTGTTTCCTTTTTCTTTTATGGTCCTGGAGATTGAACCTAGGGGTGCTCTATCACTGAGATATATTTCCAGCCCTTTTCATTTTATTTTGAGACGGAGTCCCACTAAGTTGCCAAGGCTGGCCTCAAACCTGTGATCCTCCTGCTTCAACCTGCTGAGTTGCTGGGATTATATAAGCATATGCCATTTATTTTTCTCTTACTGATTTCTATATTAATTCCATTTTGGTCAGAGAATATACTCTCTTTTATTTCAATCCTTTTTTTAAAAAAAAAACTGTACTGAAATATATTTCACATCATACTTTCATTTAAAAAATACAATTCAATGTTTTTTAGTATACAGAGTTGTATAACTGTCACCACAGTTAATTTTGGGACCCTCTCCATCATCTCCAAAAACAAATTTCATACCCACTAGCACTCATTTCTCATTTCCTCACAGGCCCCCAGTGGACTAAGCAGTCACTAGTCTGCTTTCTGTATCTACTTATTTTGCCTGTTTTGGACAACTCATATATAGTCATTCATTGCTTAACAAAAGGAAACATTCTGAGGAATGTTGTTAGGCAGTTTCACTGTTCTATTAACATCAAAGCATGTACTTACATAAACTAAGATGGCTATGGTATCACTAGGTGATAGTCACATGTGTTGGCCTGTTGTTGACTAAAACATTATTGTGGCACATAACTGTAAATGAATTCATATAGTAAGTGGTGTTTTGTGTTTGCCATCTTTTTTAAAATTTATTTTTAATTTGATTTTTAGTTGTAATTGGACACAATATCTTTATTTATTTATTTTATGTGGTGCTGCCAGTGCCTCGCCGCACGTGCTTGGTGAGCGCTCTACTGCTGAGCCACGCCCTAGCCCCGCCATTTTTTTTTCCACATAAATGTTTTCGAGATTCAACCATGTGTATTATGTACTTCATTTCTTTTTTTTAAAATATTTTTTTAGTTATAGATGGGCACAATATCTTTATTTTATTTATTTTTATGTGGTACTGAGGATTGAACCCAGTACCTCACGCATGCAAGGCAAGCACTCTACCACTGAGCTACAAATCCAGCCCTTTCATTTCTTTTTTTTACTACTAAATAATATTTGATTTTATAGGTATACACATTTGTTTACCTACCAAATGATGGACATTTGGGTTGTTCCTATGCTTTGGCTGTTAGATATAATGCTGCTACAGATTTTTGTGTGGATATGTCTTCATTTCTCTTGGGTATATACCTCTGAGTGGAATTACTGAATCATAAGGTAAGTAACTCTAAGTTACCGTCTGAAGAACTGTCAGACTATTTTCCAAGTGGCTTTGCCATTTTACATTCCTACCAGTAGTTTATAAAGTTCTGATTTCTCTTCATCCTCACCAACACTTGTTATTATCTGACTATATGATTACAGCTTTGCTAGTGGGTGTGAAGTGGTATATTGTGGTTTTTACTTTTTGTAGTACTACGTACAGAATCCAAGGCCTTATGCATGCTGGGCAACTGCTTACCACTGAACTACATCTGCAGCCTTATCTTGTGGTTTTAATGTGCTTTTCCCTAATGATTCATGATGTGAAATATCTTTTCACGTGCTTATTCATCCATCTTCGCCTGAATAAATAGATTTTTTTGTTCTTTTTAAAAACTGGGTGTATTTTTATTGCTGAGTCGCGTTGTTTATATATTCTAGATACAAGCTCTTTATCAGAGATATCATCTGCAGATATCCTCTCCTAGGTTGTAAGTTGTCTTTTCTTTTTTTAAAAATTTTTTAATTATACATGGGCACAATATCTTTATATTGCTTATTTATTTTTATATGGTGCTGAGGATTGAACCCAGTGCCTCACATGTGTGAGGTAAGCACTCTGCCACTGAGCCACAACCCTAGCCCTCATTTTCTTGATGATGTCTTAGGAAGCACAAAAGCTTTGAATTTTGATGAAATCCCATTAATCCATTTTTTTTTTTTTTTTTAGAATCCAAAGCCTCTTTATGAACAGTATGGAACACTTCACGAATTTGTGTGTCATCCTTGTGCAGAGGCCATGCTAATCTTCTCTGTATCTTTCCAATCCTAGTATATATACTGCCAAAGTAAGCACCCATTAATCCATTTTTTTTTCTGTGTTGCTTGTGTTTGTGGTGTCATAGAAAAGTAACTGTGCCTAACCAAGGGCATAAAAATTTACTTGTATATTCTTCTCAAAGTTTTGTAGTTTTAGCTCTTATGTTATGGCCTGTGATCTGTTTGACTTTTAATTTTGTGTATAAGGTAAGACTGGGGTACAAATTTATTCTTTTGCTTGTGATATCCAGTTGCCCCAATGCCATTTGTTGAAAACACTGTTCTTTCCAATTGGATTTTTCTTGGCATCCTTGTAGAGAGTCCATTAGCCATAAATATATTTCTGGAGTCTCATTTCTATTTTTTTATATGTTCATCCTTAATCAAGTTCTATAGTCTTATTTACTTTAGCTTTGTGGTATGTTTTAAAAACAGGAAGTATGAGTCCTATATTTCTTTATTTTTCTTCATGATTGTTTGGTTACTCTGATTGCTTTGCATTTCCTTATGGATTCTAGATTTAGCTTTTCCATTTCTAGAAAAATAGTAACAACAAAAACCTAAGAAGCAAATAACTGGAATTTTGTTAGTAATTGCTTTGAATCTACAGGTCAGTTGGAGAGTATTGCTATCTTAACAATTTTGCTTGTTTTCTGTGGCTGTAATAAAATATCTAAGGCTGGGTAACATATAAAAAAGGAGGTTTATTTAGCTCATAGTTTTGGAGGCTGAAAGTCCAGGCTGGGTAGTCCCTTTGTTTTGGCCTGGTGAAGGTCCTGTTGACTGTATCGTATCGTGGTAGATGGCATTATGGTGGGATAATGTACAAAAGAGAGAGAACACATGTCAAGACAGGAAAGAAAAGCAGAGAGGAGCTACCCTTATTCTTTTTATAACAACTCACTCTCAGGAAAATGAACTCACTTTGCAAGACTAGCATTAATTCCTCAAAGGGCAGTGCCCAAAGATCTTATTACCTTGCACTAAGACCCACTTCTTAAAGTTTGCACCCTCTCTTAATTCCACTCCATTGCCATACTGGAACCGAGCTTCTAACACGAGAAACTTTGGGGAACAACTATATCTAGACAATGATATTAAGCCTTCTGAATCATGAACATGGGATGTTTTCATTTCATGTGTATTTCAATGTTTTATAATTTCCAGAATATAATTTTTATATTTCCTTTGTTAAATTTATTCCTAGATAGTTTATTGCTATTATAAGTGGAATTTTCTTTCTTTTCTTTGGTACTGGGGATTGAACCCAGGAGCTCTTTACTACTGAACTACATTCCCAGTCCTTATTTTTTATTTTGAGACAGGATCTCCCTAAGTTGCTGAAAGTGTCACTAAAATGCTCAGGCTAACCTTGAACTTGCAATTCTCCTGCCTCACCCTCCATCCAGAGTTACTGAGATTATAGGTGTGCATCACTGAGCCCAGTTTATGAGTGGAATTATTTTCTTAATTTCACATTGGACTTTTCATCATTAGTGCACAGAAACAAAATAGATTTAAACATTGATCTTGTACCCTGCAATATTATTTAATTTATATTTATGTGTATATATATATATATATACACACACACACACACACACACACACACACATACCACATTTTCTTTATCCATTTATCTGTTGAAGCACACTTACATTGGTTCCATATCTTGGCTATTGTGAATTGAGCTGCTATAAACATTGATGTGGCTGCATCACTGTAGTATGCTGATTTTAAGCCCATTGGGTATACACTAAGGAGGGGGATAACTGGGTCAAATGGAGGTTCCATTCCAAGTTTTCTAAGGAACCTCCATATTGCTTTTCAGAGGGGTTGCGCCAATTTGCAGTCCTAACAGCAATGTATGAGTGTACCTTTTCCTTCACAACCTCACCAACATTTATTGTTACTTGTATTCTTGATAATTGCCATTCTGACTGGAGTGAGATGAAATTGCAGTTTAGTTTTAATTTGCATTTCTACAACTACTAGAGATGTTGAACATTTTTTTTCATATATTTGTTCACCAGTTGGGTTTCTTCTTCTGTGAAGTGCCTATTCAGTTCCTTTGCCCATTTATTGACTGGGTTATTTTTATGTATTTATTTTTTATTGTGTTAAGTTTTTTGAGTTCTTTGTTTATTCTGGAGATTAATGCTCTATCTGAGGTGCAGGTGGCAAAGATTTATCTCCCATTCTGTAGGCTCTTTATGTATGTTCTTGATGTTTCTTTGCTGTGAAGAAGGTTTTTAGTTTGATACCATCCCATTTATTGATTCTTGATTTTACTTTTTGTGCTTTAGGAGTCTTGTTGAGGAATTCAGTTCCTAAGCTGACATGATGGAGAGTTGGGCCTACATTTTCTAGTAGG
Organism: Urocitellus parryii; assembly: GCF_045843805.1. Taxonomy (NCBI): domain Eukaryota; kingdom Metazoa; phylum Chordata; class Mammalia; order Rodentia; family Sciuridae; genus Urocitellus; species Urocitellus parryii. The sequence continues at coordinate 100,383,357 of NC_135532.1, read as the reverse complement.
CACAGGGTCTCTGGTCTAATGCCTAGGTCCTTGATCTACTTTGAGTTGAGTTTTGTGCAGGAGAGATGGGGTTTAATTTTACTTGGCTACATATGGATTTTTGGTATGTTTATGGTACCTTTGTCTTGTGTTTTTGTGGGTTTGTCTCTGTGACTTTTATTCTGTTCCACTGGTCTTCATGTCTGTTTTGGTGCCAATACCATGCCATTTTTGTTACTATAGCTCTGTTACAGTCTGGTATTGTGATACCTCCTGCTCCACTTTTCTCACTAAGGATTGCTTTGGCTATTCTGGGTCTCTTGTTTTTCCAAATAAATTTCATGACAACTTTTTCTATTTCTATGAAGAACATCATTGGAATTTTAATGGAAATTACATTGAATTAAATCTGTATAGTGCTTTTGGTAGGATGGCCATTTAAAAAAATGTAGATGGACACAATAATTTTATTTGTCTTTATGTGGTGCTAAGGCTCAAACCCAGAGTCTCACACATGTCAGGTGAGTTCTCTACCACTGAACCACAACCCAGCCCAGGATGGCCATTTTGATAAAATTCTGCCTGTCCAAGAACATGGGAGATATTTCCATCTTCTAAGGTCTTCTTCAATTTCTTTCTTGTTCTGTAGTTTTCATTATAGAGGTCTCTCACCTCTTTTGTTAGATTACTGTGAATGGGATAGTTTTCCTAATTTCTCTTTCAGTTGATTCATCACTGATGTATAGGAACACATTTGATTTATGGGTGTTAATTTTATATCCTGCTACTTTGCTGAACTGATTTATGAGTTCTAGAAGTTTTCTGGTAGAGTTTTTGGGTCTTCTAAATACAGAATCATGTCACTGGCAAACAGGGATGGTTTGAGTTCTTCTTTTCCTACTTGTATTCCTTTCTTTCTTCTAACTACTTTGGCTAGAATTTCCAGGACTATGTTGAATAGAAGTGATGAATGAGGACATCCTGTCTTGTTCCCATTTTTAGAGGGAATACTTTTCATTTTTCTCAATTTAGAATAATGATGTCCTTGGGTTTAGCATATATAGCTTTTACAATGTTGAGATATATTCCTACTATCCCTAGTTTTTCTAGTGTTTTGAACATGAAAGGGTGCTATATTTTATCAAATGCTTTTCTGCATCTATTAAATCATATGATTCTTGTCTTTAAGTCTATTGATATGATGAATTATGTTTATTGATTTCCATATGTTGAACCAACTTTGCATCCCTGGAATGAACCCCACTTGATTGTAGCGCACTATCTTTTCAGTATGTTTTTTGTATATGATTTGCCAGAATTCTATTGAGAATTTTTGCATCTATGTTTATCAGGGATATTGGTCTGAAGTTTTCTTTCTTGATGTGTCTTTGTCTGATTTTGGTATCAGGGTGATACTAGCTTCATAGAATGAATTTGAAAGTGTTCTCTCCTTTTCTATTTCATGGAATAATTTGAGGAGTATTGGTGTTAATTCTTCTTTGAAGGACTGATAGAACTCAGCTGAGAATCCATCTGGTCCTGGGTTTTTCTTAGTTAGTAGGCTTCTGATGGCATCTTCTATTTCACTGCTTGAAATTGATCTGTTTAAATTGTGTGTGTCCCGATTCATCTTTTGCTCTGTTAATATGGTATATAACATTTATTTTTTAGATGCTAAACCAACCTTGCATTTGTGGGATAGTTCTCATGTAGTCATGACATAATCTTTTTTATATGTTGTTGGATTTAGTTTCCTTGTATTTTGTTGAGTAAAACTGACTTGATAGAATGAGTGTCAAAGTTCTCTTATCTTCTATTTCTAGCTTATAAAGAATTGCCATTAAATCTTTCTTAAATGTTGGGTAATATTCTCCAGTGAAGTCTTCTCAGTCTGGGTTTGTTTTTCTTATTCAGATATTTTCTTTCTTTTTGAGCCTGTTTAGTACTTTGTGTTTCTCCAGGAATTTGCTCATTTTCTTTATATTGTTACCATAAAGATGTTCATTCATAGTCTTCCCTTATAATCCTTTTAATTTCTATAACATTCTGTAATGTTGGCAATGACATTGTTTCATTTCCAATTTTAATACTCTTACTATTCCTTTTTCCCCTTGATGAGTATAGCTAGAGGCTTATCAATGTTACTGACCTTTCCAAAGAATTAACTTTTGCTTTTGTTGATTTTCTCTATTTCATTTATCCATTTTAATTTTTACTCTTCTTTGTGTTTGCTCTGCTAATTTGCTCCCCACCACCCCACCCCTGTCTTAAGGTGAAAGGTTAGATTACTGATTTGAGATCTTTTTTCTTTTCTTTCTTTCTTTTTTTTTAAATCGTTTTTCAGTTGTAGATGAACACAATATCTTTACTTGTTTGTTTTTATGTAGTGCTAAGGATTGAACCCAGGGCCTCACACAGGTGATGCAAGTGCTCTACCATGGATCTACAACCCCAGTCCTTGCTTTTTTTTTAATATATGCATTTAAAACTATAAATTTCCCTTAGCATTGCTTTCAATACCTCCCATAAGTTATGGTACACTGCATTTTCATTTTTATCATCTCAAGTTTTGGTATGTTGTGTTTTAATCCATTCTTTTCAAAGTATCTTCTAATATCTTTTCTGTATTTTTTTTGACTCACTGGTAATTTCAACAGTTTATGTCCTTAGGTTTGTGAATCCACAAGTTTCCTTCTGTTACTAATTTTAACTTTATTTCATTGTATGATTTCACTTTTTAAAATATTTATCGAGGCCTACCATATGTCCCATCTTGGAGACTGTTCTATGTGTACTTCAGAAGAATATGAATTCTACTGTTCTTGGGTGGAGTGTTGTATTACTGCATGTTAGATTGAGGAGGTTATAGTATTTATAATGTTGTTCACAACTGTTATTTCTTTGTTGATCTTTGTGGCTTGCCAATCCATCATTTAAAATGGGGCACTGAAGTCTCCAACTATTATTGTTTAATTGTTTATTTCTTCCTGCAATTCTGTTAGTTTTTGCTTCCTGTATTTTGGGGCTGTGTTGTTAGGTACAAATATATTTATAATCACAATGTCTTCCTGTTGGATTGACTCTTTTGTCACAGAAGAATGTCCTTCTTTGTCTTTAAGAATAGTATTTGTATTACAGTCTATTTTCTTTCCCTCAGTATAACCACATGAACTTTCTTACCACTACTGTCTGCATGACTTTTCCCAGTCCTTTTCCTTTTTGTACCTTTAAATCTATTTTTATAATTATATCCAGCCTGATAATCTCTGCATTTTGATGGATTTTTTATTCAGTAACCTTTAATGTTATTGATATATTGGATTTATGCCTGTTGCTTTACTTTTTGTTTTTTATATCTCAGAGTTTTTCCTTTGTGCTTTTTTTTAAAATTCGTTTTACATTTAAATATTTTCTTTCTTTTTAAATTTTGTACTGGGTATTGAACCTAGGGGAGCTTTACTGCTAAGCTACATTTCTCAATCCTTTTTATTTTAGTTTTAATTTTGAGTCAGGGTTTCACCAAGTTCCTTAGGAGCTTGCTAAGTTGCTGAAGCTGGCCTTGAACTTGTGATCCTCCTGCCTCAGCCTCCTTAGCTGCTGAGATTCAGGCATGCATCACTGAGCCTGGCACATTAATATATTTTCTAACATTTTAATCCTTTTTTTTCACTATTCATTTTCTAATTGTTTTCCTACTGGCTTCTCTAGGATTTATCATATACATTGTATGTGTATGTTGCTGGGGATCAAACCCAGGATGTCATTGCAGCCTGGTAAGCACTCTTCCACTGAGCCACATCCCCAGCCCTATCATTTACATCTTAACTTATCAGAATGTTCTTCAGTTTTATACTATTTAATTCCAGTAATACATTAAACTATTACTCATATGTCCCCCTTTCCTTTTCCTCCTCTTTGTGCTATTATTGTTACACATATTACAGCTACATATATTACAAATTTTTTGTTTTAATTTCTAGTTTCTATAATTTATGTTCTTTAAAGAAGCTGAGAGAAGAAAGGACAGCAAGCATGTATTCACACAATTTGTTATATTAACTCTTAACTACTATTTCTGATTCTCTTAATTTGTTTCTGTGACATGAAAGGAGTTCCAAAAAGAGGAAAAGATGGATGGGAAATATCTGAGGAAAGCTTTTCCACAATTAAGGAAAAATGAAACATGAAGATTTAAATATTGAAACTGAGAGGGGTAACAGAACATCAAAAAAAATGCAGAGTCTTCAAATCTTTGGAAATTTAGATAATCTAACTGGAACAATACCAACCATTCAAAATAATGTATTAATGACAAATATGTATACACACATACACACACATATATAATATATGATGGAAATATAATGTATGTGAAAAATGTGTTACCAAACTAGGTATTGCATGCTGCCATTTATCATAACATATCATGTGAAGTAGGGAAAAAGAGGAGGAGGAAGAGGAAGTGAGGTGAAGCAAAGGGAAGATGAGCAGGAGATGGCTGGAAGGAAGAGGGGGAGTAGAACAATATAGACCAAACTGTTAATTATAGGTCAGAAAATTATGAATAAATTTTATGATAAGGTTTTAGATTACATATATTTTAAAATTTACAATAAGTTATACTTGTGATAAAATAATACACTTAAAAAATTGGGGCTGGGGTTTTAGCTCAGTGGAAGAGCACATGCCTAGCATGTGAGAGGCATCATATTTGATTCTTAGCATCACATATAAATAAATAAAATAAAAGTCTATTGACAATTAAAAAATATTTTAAAAAATCCAGCAGAAATGAGCAAAACATACAAAAAAAGGCAAGTCATCTACAACAAAATTAAAATGGCCCAGAAATATACACAGTTATGTTCTGCCCAATGATGTTTTGGTCAGTGATAGACCACATATACGATGGCTGTCATATAAGATAATAGAGATGAAAAATTCCTATTGCCTAATGATGTCATAGCTGTCATTGTACCACAATGCATTGCTCATGTGTTTGTTGTGTTGCCGGTGTAAACACACCTACTGCATTGCCAATTGTAGAAAAGTATAGCACATACAACACATAAGACTTATAATACACAACTATGTTACTGGTTTATATATTTACTATACTACCATTTTTGTCATTATGGTGTACTACTTTATCTAGTTTCTTGACTGCATCAAGAGGCCATGTTGATATTGACTATACCACCCAGGTTTGTGAAAGTACACACTATTGTTCATACAACTACAAAATCACCTAATAATGCATTTCCCAGAACACGTATCCCCAATGTTAAGTAACATGTAATTGTATATACCCAACCTCCCTAGAAATCAAAGAAATACAAATTATGATGATACTGCATTTTTAACTGATCAAATTGGAAAATAGTTTTCGTAGGAAGATGCTTAGTGTTAGTAAGGATCCTAGGAAATAGGTTGATAAATGTATGAACATACCATTTTTCTTCTTAAAAAATTTCTACACCTTTTAAACTAGCAATTCCTTTTCTGGGAATTTATTCTATGGAAAAATAGTGGATACTTCAACTCTTCAGCTGTAATGAATATTAGAGGACATTTTAGAGAATATTCCATGAAAAATTTGGATTTATATTAATTAAGATTTAATCCAATGGTATGTGCCTAGGCTGAGACAGGGGTATTGCTTGAGCCCAGGAGATGGTGGCCCTAGGCAACATAGCAATACCCCATTTGAAAAAGAAAGAAAATGATTTAATACACTGAAAATAGTCTAAAATGGCAAATAACACGTAAAAGAATATACGAAAAGACCACATAATATAGATGTTTTTTGGATATTAGAATTGTTAGTATTAAATTTGCTTTTCTTTTGCTCCTCAATGTTTTCTAAGTTATCTAGAATAGACAATAAATTACTATATTTGAAGTAGAAAACAGTTATTTAAAAATAAAACATATTACCCTAAGATATGGAAGCTATTTTTATTTCCTTTTCAATGATTTATAAACGTATATCCAATATTTACATAACTTTTTGAGCTAATGTGAAAATAGCTGAGTCAGTTACACTTACCACAGCATCAAAGATTGCATTCTCTGCCTCCCTTGATAAGGAGCACAAATTATGTACAGAGCACTGTGTTACACAAGATAGGGATTATATATAAAAGCCAGGGACCTATATTTCTGACTTAAATAAGAGGCACAGTAGTGGGGAGAAAAAGACTTACAAATTCACAACTACAAATCAATGGTTGAAAGTGTCAAGGAAAGGAAGAGGTGATTCCAACTGGGAGAATGAGGGCATGGTTTTATATACTACTCAGCCACAATTTGCTTTTCTTTCCTTCTCCAATTTACCACTGAATGATTAAGATCATAAAAGAACTAAAATTCAAAGTATCTACTCCCATATTCCATATAAATGCTTACTAATGTTACTGATCCCTCCAGACCAGTTTATGTGCCACTTCACCATTGTTTCTGTAGGTTAACAGTATTTCTCATGATATGCTGTGGCCAAGAATTCTATGTCTGTCTCCTTCCCTAAACTGAGAGCTCTGATAGGGCAGAGATTAAGTTTAACCCATTTTAGCATCCTCAGGTAGAATCAGCTCCCACAGATATCTGTCATGACCTTTAAAGCTTTGTGCATGTGTTTAACATCTAAGAAAATAAAATGTAAAAGTCATACCTGGTAGGATTCCTCTTGTCTTCCTCAGAGATCAAAAACCAAACAAAATCTGCGTAGCTCATTCTTCCCTCTTTCTGAACTGTTTTTCCTCTGAATAAAAATGCAAGATGTAAAATTTTCTGAGCAATTAAGGAATAAAATAACATCCTTCCTTAGAGAGGAAGGATTCTACTTTTTGAAAAAGTAGAATACTGGGTACCTCATAAACGGCACATTTTGTGGCCTAACTTCTTTTTTTAAAGGCCTCCAGGGTGAAATCAGAAGATATTTACAAATATGAAGAAAAGAAAATATGGTTTCTAATTTAAATACAAATAATGGTATCAAATATTGTTACCTGTATTTAGGTATAAGACTAATTCTTTTTTTTAATATATATATATTTTAGTTGTCAATAGATTTTTAAAATTTTATTCATTTATTTATTTATATGTGGTGCTGAGGATCGAACCCAGGGCCTCACACATGCCAGGCAAGTGCTCTACCACTGAGCCACTACTCCAGCCTAAGACTAATTCTTATGTTAAAGAGAATTACTGTCTTACATTAAACCATGATTGTGGGGTTTTTTTTTAGGATATTATTTGACCCAATAGTGCTGCCAAATTATACAAGAAGCCTTGCTAATATGAGATTATTACATTATTACTGATAGTTATGTTTTAATTCAGATTTTAAACTTTTTCTTACCTTGTTACTGCCCCAGAAAATATCCTTTCAATAATTCTGTTTGATGATGCTAAATGTAAATAACAAATTACAAAGATAGTTAGAAATATACTTCATGTAAGCAATACTTCTGGCAAATTTATTTTCATTTGCTACAAGCTAAACCATCTTCTATGACATCTTCTATGTCATCTTCTATGACAAGAATATGAGTAAATCTTTCTTATATATAATTTATGCTTTTTTTCCAGTAATTTTAAAAAAGAATAAGGAAATGAATGTGCTTGACATTTGCAACGTATTTATGTAGTTGAGCTTATATGTATAAAATTTATATTGATTTTTGTTATCCATGAGACAAAATTTCCTCTAAAACAAGACAAACGTTATCTCAGCATTAATTCAAGGGGGAACTGATTTTTACAGCTCCTAAAAAAAGGTCAAATGAAAGCAAGTAAAACAATGGAGAATTCTTTTAAGCAGAGTTTTAGAAAAGAAACTAAAACATATCATGAACATACTTTCTTAATTCCCATTCTATGAAAGTCCAGGATATAACAAAATTTTTAGAAATTCTATCTGTAAGTCTTATTTATATAGATAATTATATCTTAAGATGATATATTGCTTTTTGATAACTGATGCTAAAAAATCTATAGCAGTATACCTCACTGTGATTCAAACAGCCAAAGGCATTAATTTAAATTAAAAAAAAAAAAAGGAGATCTTAGGTCTCAGAACTGCTCTTTTAACAAGTACCCCAGGCAATGGCATACACACTAGAATTTCAGGACCCATGATGAGGTTAATGGGGAGTTAGCAGCTATTGACATCTAGTTTTTCTGCATGCTGTTAGATATAGTCAACATAAAGGTACATCAGTCTAGTAGAAGAAAACTTTGAATGTGTGTGCCAGGAGAGTCATACCTGGCCACACAAAAAAGCTTACATAAAGACCCTCTATACTTTATTGAGCACTATCGTATGGGGTTAATAATTTGTACTATATAGAAAAGAAGGGGTATATAGGGAAAGCAAGGATATTTAATTCCAAAGCTATGATTTTTCTTAAGTCTTTTTTAGCTTTGGAAGCAATGATTCCATTTCCTAACCCTGAAGATCATATTATTCTATACTGTCCCATTAAGCACAGTTGCTGAGTGAAGAATTATTTACAGTTTAGAGGTCTCTGCATTTATTCAGACCTAGATGCCTGCTTTTCTGAACTTTGTCCCATTCAAATGAATCTAGTGAGTTGCTATTATGAGAGGATTTTTGAGAACTTGAAAATTACGTTTATAGCAACCAGAAAGGGAGCTTTAGAGTCCATAGGATTGTGCATGATTTTTTGAGGCTCGCTCATGTATGGATGATCTGTTATGGGTAATAGAAAGGTACAGGGCTAATAGGGCTGATCATATACCTCTATGAATATATTCATCTTTATGGTATATTTTAGTGACAAAAATGTTATGACTACTTGATGATGGGAGGTAACAGTACTAATATGTTTGTTTATCAAATAAGTTACATGAAGTATTTCCCCTTTATGTTTGCTTGGAACCTGAGAAGGAGAACTGCCACAAACCATTAGTCACAGATACACCAAATAACAAACAATATTCAATACATTTATTTAAGATCTATACTCTGTTACATCTAAAAAGGCTGAGAAAATATTTAAGGACAGAACAGGAATAATCTTATGACAGAAGAATGAATCATTGTATGTTGGTGCTTAATTAAGAATATTCAATCAGTAGGCAATAGGTTCTAAGTTTGCAGTGAGCAAAAATGAAGCAAAAAGCGTAATATTGTCTGACATGTAATTTTTTCTTTTCTTACAAAATCACACAAAATTCATCTTCAGAGGAAAATATCTTTCTGGAATAAAACTGAAAAAGTAAAATTCTGTAAGGGTCCTTGAAAATAAAACTTGATAAGGTAGAGACATTATTTTCATTCTTGGCCTTTTATAGAAATATTGTTAAATGAAAAAGTTTATAAAAAGTGTGTATGTGTGTGTGTATATATATATATACACACACACACACACACACACATATATACTCTTTCATATAGATTTACAGAGGTGTGAATTTTATTCAATTCATCATCATAAAGATACACATCACTACAAAGTCTTGCCACTTTATCAAAACTAATAGTGGTATTGTTTACTTACCTTTAAACCCCTTATAAATCTGGCCTCTAAATTAAAAACAAAAAAACAAAAAACAACTTTGTTTCCACAAAAGAATTTTTGGCTCTGTAAAGAAATCCGGTTAGCCACAGAATTTAAGAAATAGAAATTTCTCATAATGAGTGGGAATAATTTACATAACTTTTCAAAATAACATTTTCAAAATGTTTAAGCCTTAAACATTTCTTAGCCTCTGCAGAATTACTCACCCTGGTCATTATATCGAGAGAGATCGGCCTGGCTGATGAACAGGTCATGATCACTATCTAGCTCCCAGAATTTACAATATATAACATAGAAATGTTCATAGGAGAAGTAATCTGTGATTTGATTTATATCTTCCTCTTCTTCTAAAAGGGCTAGAGTCTGAAAATAATATGAATAGAAGATTAATTTTAAAATTATGAAAAACAAGCTTAGGCATTGTAGTCTAGCAAGTTTCTGTTTTAAATTGAATTTAAAATTTTGTCTTTTGTACTAAACCAGGTACTTTTTTTTAACAGGTAACCTTCTACTACCTTTAATCAACTGATTCATCTACAAGCATTTATTGAGCTCTGTGATATACTTATCAGTAAAAGGCTATGATGTGGAGGATACAAAAGCAAAATGATGTGGAGGATACAAAAGCAAGGAGAGGGAAGGATCATCACTAAGAGGGCTGTAACCTCTCAAAGGTCTCCCAGACTGGCAGGCACAGAACAATCAGATGATAGACTTAAAATGCATGGCCATAAACTAACACTGCTCTTAACTTTTAAAAGTTATGTGAACAATATTAAGAAGCTTGGGAATCACATACAGCATTTATTTGTAATGAAATCAAGGATACCATAAGATTAGTTATACACACAATTGTGGTAATATATGGTGGTGGCCTTGCATAGAAGGCATGGTGGGTGGAGCTGCAGGATCCTGAGCTAGAAGAAAACTGAGTTTCTTGACTCACTATGTATCCCTAAGGAAAACATCAGAAGTAAAGATTATAAACACATGATTCTATAGTGAGCCAAATTAAATGAGTAGATAAATGAACAATTTCAGAAATGGAATATTCAAAAAGAAACCTTAAGGAAACAATGAATAGGGCTGGGGATGTGGCTCAAGCGGTAGCGCGCTCGCCTGGCATGCGTGCGGCCCGGGTTCGATCCTCAGCACCACATACAAACAAAGATATTGTGTCCGCCGAAAACTGAAAAATAAATATTAAAAAATTCTCTCTCTCTCTCTCTCTCTCTCTCTCTCTCTCTCTCTCTCTCTTTTAAAAAAGAAAGGAAACAATGAATAGAAAAAAAGTCAGTTGGCAGAAATAAGGTCAGATATGTCAATAATCACAATATAGATGAGCTTAATCTCCCTACTGAAAGACTTTAAAAAATTTTCTTAATTTGTTTTAATTAGTTATACATGACAGTAGAATGAATTTATGCACTTTGATATATCATACATAGATAGGATATAATTTCTCATTTTTCTGAGTGTATATGTTGCAGAATCATATTGGTCATATAGTCACATATATACATAGAGTAATAATGTGTTTCATTCTACTATCTTTCCTATCCCAACATCCCCTCCCCTCCTTCCCCATCACTTCCCTCTACCTAATCTAAGGTAATGCTATTCTTCCCTAGTACTCCCCGTCTTATTGTGAATTAGCATCTGCATATTAGAAAAAATGTTCGGCCTTTGGTTTTGTGAGATTGGCTTATTTCGCTTAGCATGATATTCTCCAACTCCAACCATTTACTGACAAATGCCCTAATTTCACTCTTATTTAAAGCTGAGTAATATTCCATTGAGTATATTTATCACATTTTGTTTATCCATTCATTTATTGAGGGACACCTAGGTTGGTTCCATAGTCTAGCTATTGTGAATTGAGCTGCTATAAACATTGATGTGGCTATATCACTATAGTATAAATAAAAATAAAACAAAGGTTATTGTGTGCACAACAACTAAAAATATTTTTTAAAAAAGTCTTTCATGTAATACTATAGTGAAAGACTTTTAAAAAATATTTTTAGTTGTTGATGCACACAATAACCTTTGTTTTATTTTTCTTTATTTTAATGTGGCAGAGGATTGAACCCAGTGCCTCACATGTACCAGGCAAACACTCAAAAACACTCTATCACTGAGCCATAATCCCAGATCCCTGAAAGATTTTTTGATTGAGTATGAAAACCAAATCTAGAAAGATGATTTTGGTATATGAATATCTATAAGAGGTTACACCTACAGTAAAAAAAGAAAGGTAAATATAAAAAGGTAATATTAATAAAAGTAGTCAATGAAAAGGAAAATATGTATTAATATTAGTAGAAAATAAAATGGAATTCAAGATGAAAATCAAAGGACAGAGAGGACTGTATCATAATACAAATGCATTACTTTGATAAAAATTATTTTTTAAATGCAGACAGAAACCAAAATGCTCTGGTAAATTGAAAACAACAGAAATTATTAAATTATGGCAAATCTGATTAATGGAAGATTTTGTGGTGAGTAAAAATTATAGTCTACATATAAATATAGGAAAACCATGATGTAGTAAGGGCAAAATATAGGCTGCAAGATTATACATATCAAGAACTGTACAAAATCCCCCAAATCCATACACGCATATGAATGGGGCTAGAATAACATACAAAAATGGCACTACTTGCATTAGAGGAGTAAAATGTGGTTTTTCTTCTGTGTTCTAAATTTTCTTGTAAATGGTTTGTTTTATAAAATATCTTTTCATGTGTATAAAGCAGAATATTGTCAGTAATAAAACAAATCTTTCACCTACTGGATTGTCACAACATAAAGAAGAAAAATGTCTTCTTTTGTTGGTGAGTATGTAAGTGAAGGAATGAACTAGGCAGAATCTATCAAGTTAAAATTTTACATGCCATTTGATGCAGGATTTTCCCTCCAGTGGTCTATTCTGTAGGAAATTTCTGGCTTATATACAGCCAAAAGGAAAGTATAAGGATGTTTTCTACACCACTGTAATAGAGAAAATCTGAAATTGAGGAATATGTAATTAAAGTGCAGCATGCAATTGATAATGCAGTTGTTAGGAGAAATGAGATAGATTTACATGAATGGAAATGAAAGAAGTCTAAGACACTGTTAATAAACAAGTTACCAGAATAGTAAGTATGAACCCATATATTAGGGGGAAAAGTCCTCATAATAGCAGCCACACAAAATTATGTATTCCATATATGCATTTACAAGGAAATAAAACTACGGATAATATGGGTTCTTTCTGGGAAGGAGAGTCAAATGGCAGAGTAAAGACAAAGAGCAACTTTTGCTTATCTTTTAATCTAGATATATCCATATTATTTGTAAGTTTGGAATAGTTGTTCATGTACTAAAAGAAAGACTAAGGCAAGAGATAGGGAAGAAAAGGGAGACAAAAATAAATTATACTCCAAAAAGAGAACATTTGAGTTCTATTTCCAGTTCAGCAATCTGCCTGCTGTATACTCTTATGCAATATAGTCAATTATATTTGAGACTCAAGTTTTATTATCAGTAAAAAATTGATTATAATAATAATGATTCAAAAACTACAAATGATAATGTACTTCAGAAAATGTGAGGGAGTATTATCATTGTTCTTAAGATGTTATGGAGGGCTGGGGTTGTGGCTCTGTGGTAGAGTACTTCCCTAGTATGTGTGATGCATTGGGTCTGATCCTGAGCACCACATAAATACAACACAATACAATACAACACAATAAAATAAAGTTATTATGTCATCTACAATTAAAAATTTAAAAAAAGATGTTATGGAAATACTATCATCTTAACACATTCCATAATACTACTGAGAGCTGAAGCAGGCATCAGGTATTCATTCAATAAGCATCAAAATTACTGATCATTTTAGAACAAAATGTTTTAAAATATATTATGAACTGTTAATTTGGCCAAATCTTCAATACCATGACTGTCTCGGGAAAAAATAAACAGTAATAAGGTTGTATTATTTGCCAAAGCTTCATTTACTAAGATTCATTTAAAATAAAACATTTCTTGGTAGGCTGACAGGAGGATTGCAAGTTTGAGGTCAGCTTCAGCAACTTAGTGAAACCCTATCTCAAAAAAATAAAAAGAACATGAGATGCAGCTCAGTGGTAAAGTGCCCCTGGGTTCAATACCCAGCAATGCATAAACAAAAACAAAAACATTTGTTTTTAAGTCAAAACAGTTCTACTTTAGTTTTATAGAAGCTGTGATCAGGCATGAAGATTACCTCAGTAAAAGGCTCCCACTAGTGGTCAATACTTTCATTTGATAAAATAACTGAATGAAATGTATTCCTATTTTAAAGGAATTTTTAGTACCGTTCTTCAGCAGTAGTTGGATAAACTCACTGCAGAAAGAATCAGGTCCATATTCTTCCATTTCTTTAGTAAGGCACTTCCCCAACCTGGTTCCAGCCTCATCAATGGTCACTCTCCCAAGGGCTTCTGGCCACTTAATACTGTTTGGCAGTTCTTGAACATGACACTTTCATGTCTTTGCCTTTTGCTTATGCTGCTTCTTTTGTCCAGAATTCCCTTTGTACTAATTTTTTATCTTGGTAAACTCCTGACATCCTCCAAGTCAAGACCACATGCCATCCCTTCTATGAGACCTTCTCTGCATCTTTTACACATGTCTGTGGAATCTATCAAGTCTGCTGCTGCTGTCTGTGCTTGTCTCTCTCTTGCTCCACATTGCATGCCTTAAGGCAGATATGCCTTGCTATTCAATTTTCCTCCTCCCCTCACCCTCCAACACATTCTGGTCTCTCACTATAGGTATTTGATAAATGCTTAATGTCTAAAAGTAGTGATAAAGCTTTGCATACATTAAGCACTCAAATATTTGTTAAATGAAGTAAAAGGATTAAATTGTTCTTTATATCACTGTATGAGAGGCATACTTGCAAAAAGTTGCTTTTTCTTATCTCTGTCGAAGTAATTTTTCCACTCCAAGATCTGTTGACCGTGTAGAATATTCTCTGAATAACCTGGTTCCAAGGAAAACAAAACCAAATAAAAATATTAAAGATCCCCATTATTTTACCAATATATCTGGAGGCAATATTTTTTTGAACCAATTTAAGTTTTGATATCAGGTATAATTCCTGGTGAAAAATAAACCTATATCTACATATTTTGAATCTGCTTTTATAATTTTGGGAAGAAAAAATTTTCTGCTCTCAAGTCTTACTTTCCCAGCTGCTTACACATCCCTTCTTTATTTACCTCTCATTTATACAGTGATGCCCAAGTAGTGTTTATTGGCTGAATGTTTTGAGAAGGTAAATGTGGGAGTAGTATCTCCTAGGCTGGTCTTATGACTGATCAGCAGTCAGAAGGATGGCCGTCAAGGTGGTATGATTGAAGAGGGCATTATTCTGGTTATTAAAGCTTTATTCATCAGAGCCTTGAATACCTCTGGTTTTCCATACTTTTATGGAAACTCAAAATACACCTTGGGTAATTTACATGCTGACTTTCACAGGGGCATAAACACCTTTCTTATCAGCTAGTGTTTTAATGAGTTTAGCAGAAGCAAAACTCTGGAAAACACCAGAGATAGGATGGGAAGGAAACAGGAAACAAATGTCTAGACTGGGGATGTATGCTACAGCATAGGGGAAGACTGGAAAAGTAAGATAGAGGCTGCAATCCCTGGTACCAAAAAAAAAAAAAATCAAAATCTCATTTATCATAATTCCATGTCCCCTCTCTTAAGTTAAAGTCAATTTCAGTGCTTGCTTCAGCAGCACATACACTAAAATTGGAATGATACAGAGAAGATTAGCATGGCCTCTATGCAAGGATAATACACAAATATTTTTGAAATATTTTCAAAAAACAATTCCCAATAAGATTTAGATTTGATGATTAAATAAAAACCTTCCATAATAAACAAAAGAATTTACAACTAGAAAACCTGTACTACATTAGAACATCCTCGGCAAAATATCCCATGAGGAGGAAATGAAAAAGAAACAATGAAAATAAGCAAAGGGTAGTATTACACTAAAGGAAAAACTAATCAAAGGAGAAATCAAGTCAAATGAAATAACAAAAACAAAAATGACCAGGAATACAAATCATGTCTCAATAATAATCCTGAATGTTAATGGCCTAAACTCATCAATCAAAAGATATAGACTGGCAGGCTGGATAGAAAAAAAAAAAGACCCAACAGTATGCTGCCTTCAAGAGACTCATCTCATAGGAAAAGACATCCATAGACTGAAGGTGAAAGGTTGGGAAAAAACATACTACTCACATGGACTGCGGAAACAAGCAGGGGTTTCCATCCTCATATAAAATAAAGTAGACTTCAATCTAAAGTTAATCCAAAGGGATAAAGAAGGACATTTCATACTGCTTAAGGGAACCATCCATCAACAAGACATAACAATTATAAATATATATGCCCCAAACAATGGAGCATCTACATTTATCAAACTCTTCTCAAGTTCAAGAGTCAAAGAGACCACAACACAATAATTCTGAGTGACTTTAACACACCTCTTTCACCACTGGTTGGATCTTTCAAAAGCTACTACAGAACTCAATAATACAATCAATAACTTAGACTTAACAGACATACATAGAATATTTCATCCATCAATGATTGAATATACTTTCTTCTTAGCAGCACATGGATCCTTCTCTTAAATAGACCATATTTCATGCCACAAAGCAACTCTTAGCAAATACAAAAAGTAGAGAGACTACCCTGCATTCTATCAGATCATAATAGAATGAAATTAGAAATCAATGATAAAATAAAAAATAGAAGCTACTCCAACACCTGGAGACTAAATAATATGCTACTGAATGAACAATGGGTTGCAAAAGACAGCAAAGAGGAGATTGAAAATTCTTAGAGGTAAATGAAAACACTGATACAACATATCAAAATCTCTGGGATACTATGAAAGCAGTACTAAAAGGAAAGTTCATTGCATGGAGTTCATTCCTTAAAAGAAGAAAAAGTCAACAAATAGTGACCTAACATTACATCTCAAAGCTCTAGAAAAAGAAGAACAAATCAATACCAAAAGCAGAAGACAGGAAATAATTAAAATCAGAGCTGAGATCAATGAAATTGAAACAAAAGAAACAACTGAAAAAATTGACAAAACAAAAAGTTGGTTCTTTGAAAAAATAAATAAAATTGAATAACCCTTACCCATGCTAATGAAGAGAAGGAGGGAGAAAATTTGAATTACTAAAATTATTGATGAAAAAGGAAATATCACAATGGACACTACAGAAACACAGGAGATAATTATAAATTATTTTTAAAATTTGTACTCTAATAAAATAGAAAATATCAAAGACATCGACAAATTTTTAGAGTCAGATGATTTGCCCAAACTGAATCAGGATGATATATACAAGTTAAACAGATCAGTTTCAAGCATTGAAATAGAAGACGCCATCAGAAGCCTACCAACCAAGAAAAGCCCAGGACCAGATGGAAACGCATTTGAGTTCTATAAGACCTTCAAAGAAGAACTAATACCTATACTCCTCAAATTATTTCATGAAATAGAAAAACAGGGAACACTTCCAAACTCATTATATGAGGCCAATATCACCCTGATTCCAAAACCAGACAAAGCCATATTAAAGAAAGAAAACTTCAGACCATTACCTCTAATGAACATAGATGTAAAAATTGTCAATAGAATTCTGGCAAATCAAATACAAGGATGTATCCAAAAGACAGTGCACCACAATCAAGTGGTGTTCATTCGAGGGATGCAAGGTCGGTTCAACATTCAGAAATCAATAAATGTTATTCATCACATCAATAGTCTTAAAAATAAGAACTATATAATCATCTCAATAGATGCATAAAAAGCATTTGAGAAAATACAACACCTTTTCATGTTCAAAACACTAGAAAAACTAGGGATAACAGGAATATATCTCAACATTGTAAAAGATATCTATGTTAAGCTGAAGGCTAACATCATTCTAAATGGAGAAACATTGAAGGCATTTCCTCTACAGGGATGCCCTCTTTTACCACTTATATTTAACACAGTTCTTGAAACTCTAGCCAGAGCAATTAGACAGATGAAAGAAATTAAAGGGATATGGATAGGAAAAGAAGAACTCAAACTATCAATATTTGCTGATGACTTGATTCTATACCAAAAAATTCCATCAGAAACATTCTAGAATAAATAAATTCAGCAAAGTAGCAGGATATAAAATCAACACTCATAAATCAAAGACATTTTTTTGTACATCAGTGACAAATCCTCTGAAAGAGAAACTAGGAAAACTACCCCATTTGCAATAGCCTCAAATAAAAAATGAAATACTTGGTAATCAATGAAAGTGGTGAAAGACTTCTACAATGAAAACTACAGAACACTAAAGAAAAAATTGAAGAAGTCCTTAGAAGATGGAAAGATCTCCTGTGTTCTTGGATAGACAGAATTAATATTGTCAAAATGACCATACTACCAAAGCACTACACAGATTTAATGCAATTCCAATCAAAATCCCAATGACATTCTTCATAGAAATAGAAAAAGCAGGGCTGGGGTTATGGCTCAGCGGTAGAGCACTCACCTCACATGTGCGAGACCCTGGGTTTGATCCTCAGCACCACATTAAAAAAAGTGAATGAACAAAATAAAGGTATTGTGTCCAACTATAACTAAAAAATAAATGTAAAAAAATAAAAGAAAAAAAAGAAGTAGAAAAAGCAATCATGAAATTAATTGGAAAAATAAGAGACCCAGAATAGCCAAAGCAATGAAACATGTGGCATCACTATACCAGATCTTAAACTATACTACAGAGCAATAGTAACAAAAACATCATGGTATTGGCACCGAAATAAGATTTGTAGACCAATGGTACAGAATAGAGGACAGAGACAAACCCACATAAATACAGTTATCTCATATTAGACAAAGGCACCAAAAACAAATATTGAAGAAAAGATAGCCTCTTCAACAAATGGTACTGGGAAAACGAAATCCATATGCAGCAAAATGAAATAAGCACCTATCTCTCATCATGCACAAAACTCAACTCAAAGTGGATCAAAGACCTAGGAATTAAACCAGAGACCCTGCGCCTAATAGAAGAAAAAGTAGGCCCTAATCTTTATCATGTCGAATTAGGCCCTGGCTTCCTTAATAAAGACTCATATAGCATAAGAAATAAAACCAAGAATCAATAAATGGGATGGATTCAAACTAAAAAGCTTCTTCTCAGCAAAAGAAATAATCAGTGAGGTGAATAGAGAGCCTTCAGAATGGGAGCAAATTTTTATCACATGCACATCAGATAGAGCACTAATCTCTATGATATATAAAGAATTCACAAATCTTAACACCAAAAAAACCAAATAATCCAATCAATAAATGGGCAAATTAACTGAACAATTTTCAGAAGATGATATACCATCAATCAACAAATATATGAAAAAATGTTCAACATCTTTAGCAATTAGAGAAATGCACATCAAAACTACTCTAAAATTTCATCTCACTCCAGTCAAAATGGCAGGTAGTTAGAATACAAACAACAATAAATATTAATGAGGATGTGGGGAAAAAGGCACACTCATACATTGCTAGTGGGACCACAGATTGGTGCAACTAATATGGAAAGCAGTATGGAGATTCCTTGGAAAACTTGAAATGGAACCACCATTTGACCCAGCTATCCTATTCCTTGGTTTATACCCCAAAGACTTAAAAACAGCATACTACAGTGATGCAATGACATCAATGTTTATAGCAGTACAATTCACAATAGCTAAATTGTGGAACCAACCTAGTTGCCCTTTGGTAGAGAATGGATAAAGAAAATGTGATATATATATATATATATATATATATATACACCCAGTGGAATATTACTCAGCATTAAAAGAGAATAAAATTATGGCATAGGTAAATGGATAGAACTGGAGAATATTATGCTAAATAAGCTAATCCCATAAAGCCAAATACTAAATGTTTTCTCTGATATGTGTATGCTGATCTATAACGGGGATGTGGTGGGGAGCATGGGAGGAATGAAGGAACTTTAGATAGGGCAAAGGGGAGGGAGGAAAGGAAAGGGTGTATGGGGATAGGAAAGATGGTGGAATGAGATGGACATCATTACCCTAAGAACATGTAAAGACACGAATGGTGTGACTCTACTTTGTATACAACCAGAAACATGAAAAATTGTGCCTATACATGTACTATAAATTGAAATGCATTCTGCTATCATGCATAACAAATTAGAATAAATAAATAAATTAAAAAACCTTTCTCCTTTGTAAAACTCTGATTGGCATTCTGTGTAGTGGGCAAAACAGAACTGATTCAGTAACAGTGTGAGGAATAAATGGGAAATCCTATGCAGATGGCATCTGGTGATACCTCTACTGTAAGAAGAATTACTTTCTGGGACTGAGAATATAATATAGATAAAATCTTTATTTGATTTCCTTAAAAAAAAATTCCCAAAGCTCCCAAACAGCAGAAATCCAATGGAAAAATAATCCACTAAAAGAGAGTCAAGACAAAAAGTGGCAGGAAATCACAAACACATATCCATACTAATACTGAAGGTTAATGATCTCAATTCCCCAATTAAAAGACACGGATTAGAAGAATGGATCAAAAGCAATAACTAACCATATGAGCAGCCGACACTGATGCACACACTGATCACACACTGATGTGAGGACCTGGACTGACATCCCAGCCCTTCTCATCTGCCTGATCCTCTGTGTTATTCTCACTGCTCTCAAACTCTACAGCAGCCTCTTGACCTTGGTGAGAGCCACAACTTCTCCCTAGGACTGCCTCCTCACCTGGTCATCAGCTCCACCCCAGGGAAAGCCTGCCTTGGTCCCTGACCTGATCACCTTGGACTGAGTGAGTGGGCATCAGTGGACTTAGAGCCTAAGACTTGAGACTTCTGATCTGACACTTGAGCTTAGCATGCAGAGGGAATGTCTGTCATGAGCCTGTCACAGTTAAGTGTGTTTGCAGTGCTTAGAATTAATCTAGAATTGTTTGCTGTGAATAATTAATCTAGAATTAATTGCTGTGAACTGATTATCTATGTCTCTTGCAGTGCCCAGTATTAAAGATTGTCATTTTCTTGATTAAGAACCTATAGAGTGAAACTGTATTGAGTGAGTTGAGTGAATAAAGCATTGAAAAGGGCAAAAACAAACAAACAAACAAAAAAAACTAACCATATGCTGTTTACAAGAGACTCATCTGACACGCAAAGATACCACAGTCTGAAGGTAAAAGGATGGAAAAAATTATTCCATGCATAAGGACCCTGAAAACAAGCAGGAATAACTATTATCATATCTGACAAAGCAGATTTCAAGCAAAAACTAATCAGAATAGATAAGAAAGTCACTATGTCCTGATAAAAGGAACAATCCAACACGAGGATATTAACAATAATAAACATTTATGTTCCAAATATCAGTACAACCAATTACATATAAAAATAATACTATAAATCAAATGGACCTAATAGACATCTACAGAATATTTTACCCCAAAACAGCTGAATTAACTGCTTTAGCAGCACATGGAACTTCTTCCAAAATATACCATATTCTAGGCCACAAAGGAAATCTTAGAAATGCCAAAAAAAAAAAATCAGTATAACCCCATGCATCCTATTAGATCATAGTGGAATGAAACTAGGAAATCAGCAGCGATAAAAATATGGAAACTATGTAAACATATGTAAATACTACTCTCTTAAATGAAGAATAGATCAAAGAAGAAATGAGAGTAGAAAATAAGAAATTCTTAGAAATGAATGAGAACAACGATACACTATAACAAAATCATGGGGACAATATGAAAACAATTTTAAAAGGAAAATTTATAGAACTGAGTGCCTGCATTAAAAAAAAAACAGATCCCCAATGAATAAGCTTATGGTCTACCTCAAGGGCTTAGAAAAAGAAAACTAACTCCAAAACCAGTAGAAGACCGGAAATAATTAAAATGAGAGCTGAAATCAGTGAAATTGAGAATAAGAAAACAATACACAAGATCAATGCAATGAATAGTTGTTTTCACAAAGATAAATAAGATTGACAAAACCTTAGCCAAACTAACCAAGAATGAGAAGCAAATCAACAAGATCACAAAAGAAAAAAGGAGATATCACAGACCCTTGTAAAATCAAGGATTATCAGAACTTATTTTGAAAATTTATACTCCAATAAACTAGAAAATCTGGAAAACACTGACAAATTTCTAGACACATATGACCTGCGCAAATTGAATCTGAGAGATATAGAAAACCTAAACAGACCAATATCAAGTAATGAAATTAAAATAGCAATTAAAAGCCTTCGATAAAACAAAAGCCCAGGGGCTGGGGTTGTGGCTCAATGGTAGACACTTGCCTCGCACATGTGAAGCATTGTTCGATCCTCAGCATCACATAAAAATAAACAATATAAAGATATTGTGTCCATCTTTGACTAAAACAAAAAAATGCCAGGACCTGTTAGATTGTCAGCTGAGTTCTGCCACACCTTTACAGAAGAACTAACACCAGTCTTTCTCAAATTTTCCAGGAAACTGAAAGGGAGGGAACACTCCCAAAATACACTCAACGAAACCATTAAAACCCTGATACCAAAACCAAAGATGCATCAAGGAAAGAAAACTATAGACCAACATTCCTGATAAACACAGATGTAAAAATCCTTAATATATTATTAGCATACAGCATTCAAAAACACATCAAAAAGGTAATACACCATGATCAAGTGAGTTTTATTCTAGGGGCACAAGGTTGGTTCAATATTCACAAATCAATAAATGTAATTCACCACTTAAACAGAATTAAGGACAAGAATCTCATAATAATCTCAACAGATAAGGATCTCTGATAAGATCCAGCACCTATTTGTATTAAAAATGCTGGAGAAGTGAGGGATCAAAGGAACTTACCTCAACATTGTAAAAGCCATTTATGACAGACCCAAAGCCAACATCATACTGAATGGAGAAAAACTGCAATCATTTCTGCTAAAATCAGGAAAAAGATAAGGCTGTTCACATTTACCACTCATATTCAATATAGTCCTCAAGACATTAGCCAGAGTGATCAGGTAGAAAAGGAAATCAAAAGGGATACAAATAGGAATAAAAGAAGCCAAACTATCTTTGCTTATTACATAATCCTAGATCTAGAAGACTCAACAAAACAAAACAAAACAAAAACAAAAAACTCCACCAGAAGACTTTTAAAGCTTATGAACGAGTTCAGCAAAGTAGCAGGATATAAGATCAACACCCATAAATCAATAGCTTTCTTATACTTTAACAGTGATTGAGACAAGAAAGAAATTAGGAAAATCATCCTACTTACAATAACCTCAAAACAAGCAAACAAACAAAACTACCACCTTGGCAGTGCAATTAATATAATCAAGGAGTAAAAGAGCTTTACAATGGACATTATGGAATAATGAAGAAAGAAAAAGACTTTAGAAGGTAGAAAGACCTCCCATATTTTTGGATAGGCAGAATAAATACTGTCAAAATGGCCATATTACCAAAATCAATATACATATTCAATCTAGTTCCCATCAAAATATCAATGACATTATTTACAGCATTAGAAAATAACAATTCTTAGATTCATTTGGAAGAATAAGAGACTCAGAATGACCAAAGCAAAGAAAAGCGAAGCAGGAAGCATCACACTATCTGATCTGAAATTATACTACAGAATTGTAGTATCAAAAACAGCATGGTATTGGCATCAAAATAGAAATGAAGATCAAGGGAACAGAATGGAAGATCAGGGACCAATCCATATACCTATAGCCATCTGATCTTTGACAAAGGTGCCAAGAATATATCCTGGCGAAAAGATAGCCTTTTGAACAAATGGTGCTGGGAAAAATGGATAGCTATATGTAGAATATGAAACATTCCATTGTTGTTGTATATTTAAAAAATAATAAAATCAATAAAAAAGAATATTAACTTGTTAAAAGGGCGATACTGCAAAAAAAAAAAAAAAAAGACTTAGGAATTAGACCAGAAACCCTGCAAATGCTAGAAGAATACACAGGGTCAACACTCCATCATACAGGTTCTGGCACTGTTTTCCTTAACAAGGCCCCCAAAGTACAAGAAATAAAACCAAGAATCAGTAAGTGAGATGCCATTAAACTAAAAAGTTTCTGCAAAGGAAAGGAAACAATTAACAGCATGAAGAGAGAGCCTACAGAATTGAAAAAAATATTTGCCAGCTATTTTCCAAAATACATAAAGAACTCAAGCTGGGCACAATGGCATATGCTTGTAATCCCAGCAACTTGGGAGGTTGAGGCAGGAGGATCCTGAGATCAAAACCAGCATCAGCAGATTAGCAAGGCACTTAGCAACTCAGTGAGAACCTGTCTCTAAATAAAATAAAAAAGGGATGGGGATATGGCTCAGTGGTTAAGTGCCCTGTACCAAAAACAAAACAAAACAAAACTCAAGTAACACATCAATAAATCAACAAAAGAACTAAACAGAAACTTCTCCATGAAAGAAACACAAATGGCCAACACATACATGAAAAAATGTTCAACATCTCTAGCAAACAGGGTAATCTAAATAAAAATTACAATAATATTTTACTTCAGTCCAGTCGGATGGCAATGATGGAGAATACAAGCAATAATAAATGTTGGTGAAGTTGCAGGGAAAAAGATACACTTGTATATTGTTGGTGGAGCTGCAGGCTAGTACACCAACTCTGGAAAGAATAATTTTGGAGATTCCTCAGAAAACTAGGGATGGAACCACTCTATGACCCAGTTATTCTACTCTTTGGTATTTTCCCCATAGATCTAAAATTGGCATAGTATAGTGATACAGCTACCTCAGTGTTTACAGCAGCATAATTCATCATAGCTAAATTATGGAATCAACCCAGGAGCCTATCAATTGATGAATAGATGAAGAAATTGTGGAATATATGTACAGTGGAGTTCTACTTGGCCCTAAAAAAGAATTAAATTATGGCATTCATAGGTAAATGGAGAATATTATCCTAAGTGAAATAAGCCAAACTGAGAAATTCCAAGGTTGAATGTTTTCTATCACATGTAAAAACTAGAGTAAAATTAAGGGAAGGGAAGGATGAGATATCATAAAGATAAAGGGGAGATCAGTAATGTAGAAGAAGGAGACTGAGAGGCAGACTGAAGGGAAGGGTAAGGGGAGGCAATGCAGAATGAATTCTTTAAAATCATGTTATGTGCATATATAAATATACCACAGGGAATTTCACATTAATGCATAAGTAAAAAGAATGAATTAAATATAAATAAATAAAGGGGAAAACTGTAGTAGAGTAGGGGAAGGAAAATAGAAAAGGAAGGAGGACAGGAGAGAAAAGGGGAGAATCATGAACTGAAACTGAATTCCCTAAATGTATGAGCTTGTCAAGATGAATCCAACTATTATGTATAACTATAAAGCTATAATTGAAATGTGAATTCAACATACTCACCAAATTCTTTTGAGTAGCATTAGATTTTATTCTTATTTCTTTATTTTTGATAAATTTAAAGTCTGTTTCCTATCTAAATTTTGTACTTATATACTCTCAAGTATATTATTTATAGACATACTAAAAATTTATTTTTACTTATTTTACTTCTTTTTTTGTTCTTTTTGACAGAATTTTAAAAATTTGCTTGTAGTTTGTTAGGTGTTTCCTTATTTTTAGCCTCTGCTAACCTACTTATCTAGCACCATAAAATAATGTATCTATTCCATTTTTCCATAGCCTAAATATCCTTATTCAGTAGCCCCACTTCATTAACATGTTTGCTGGTTTCCACATTACTGATTCAGCATTTTAGATTGCTTAGGCAGGAATACCATCTAGTGGTAAAAGTATGTAGCAGCTGGTACTAAATTATGGTTTTATTTTTCTAACTTTTGGTCTACCATTTTTAAATACATAAAAATTAATCACAATTATAAAAATATCAAAACCTCCACTTCACAAGTATAGACCACCAGGAATAGAAGTGTTTGGTGGATCTGCCATATGGTTTTTGAAAGTAGATTAAATGCGGGTACAGAAATTATAAAGACTTCCTCACTGTAGATGACTTGAGTGCAGATCAACACACTCGAAAGCTAGAAGCCTGGGTCTTCCGCTTGGCAAGCAGTGATGGATGGATTATAAATCCAGACTCTGAAAAGTATGTCTTTGTAAAATTTGGACAATCTAAAAAATGTACCTGGGCCAGGCATGGTGGCTCATGCCTGTAATCTCAGCTACTCAGGAAACTTAAATAGGAGGATAACAAGTTGGAGACCAGCCCGGGCAACTTACGGAGATCCTGTCTCAAAATACAAAATAAAGGGCTGAGGGTATAGCTCAGTAGTAGAGTAACTCTGGGTTCAGTCCCCAGTACCAAATAAATGAAAAATAAGTAAATAATTTAAAAATGTATCTAATAAAAGTGATTTCTTTTGGTGTCAAGAGCCAAATTTTCAAGGGGAGCTAATAAGCTCTCAGTGATGAGCAGTCATCACCCAACAACTTAGATTTCTTAGGAAATATCAATACCTTGTCTTCAACAATTAAAAAGCTGGCATTTCAGCCTAAAGTGATGAAGTCGGGCCAATCAAGATACTGAACACACCACTAAGACACCATCTGAGCAAATTACAGAAACATCTTTACTGACAGCACCAGTGTCATAAAGAAATATTTTAAATCTCATTGATTATTTTAACAACTCATGTAAGCACCATTCCCTCAAAGGTTGGCATAAGTGGAGTCTTTCATTCCACTGGTAATCTTTGTATAGGATGCAAAACTGCAAACTCAAGGGCTACAATTTGCTGGTATTTCTAAATTTCATTTTCATTCAATATCAAGAGGCTTATTTCTTATTTGTTAACTCTTTAACATTTATTTTTTAGTTGTAGGTGAACATAATATCTTTATTTTATCTTTATGTGGTCCCTTATGCGTGCTAGGTGAGCACTCTACCACTAAGCCACAGCCCCAGCTCCTCAATTGTTAACTCTTTTGTGAAATAAAGAAGGAATATGGACTGACTTTTGGTGCATTTATTTTTTCCATATTTTTATTTCTTTACTATAGTTGCGCAGAATGTTGGGATTTGTTGTTACCATATTCGTACAGGCACACAGTACAACAATGTAATTCGGCCAATGTCATTCCCCAGTAGATGCAATCACTTATTAGTCTACATAATCACTTATTTAGTCTAATGCAATCATTTATTTAGTCTTTTCAGTCTAAGAACAGCTGACAAAATAATTACCTAAACAAACCAAAAGTCTTTTCCTATAGTAAAGGGTTTTTTTTAAAAAATATATTTTTTTTAGTTGTTGATGAACCTTTATTTATATTCAGTGCCTTACATATGCTAGGCAAGCATTCTACCACTGAGCCACAACCCCAGCCCTATAATAAAGGTTTTTTACTTGCGGGGGAAGGAGGGTAATGGGGATTGAACACAGGGGCACTCTACCATTGATCCTTATTCCTAACCCTATTTTGTATTTTATTTAGAGACAGGGTCTCACTGAGTTGCTTAGTGCCTAGATTTTGCTGAGGCTAGCTTTGAACTTGTGATCCAACCTCCTGAGCTGCTGGGATTACAGGTGTGCACAACTGAACCCAGCTGTGGTAAAGGTTTTTAAAGAATTAAGAGTTGTCCAACATCCCACCTACAAGCTAAATTTTGAGTCATGCTTTGTGTCAGTGGTTTCTTCCAAGTGTAAAGTGATGTAATTGAAGAACACTAGCAATGTATACATAATACAGAATAAAGGCTGAGTTCCCTTATCCAAGTGATAACACTAGAGATATTTCAGGTTTCAGAATGTTTGGGATTTTGGAACATGTGCATACACTTTATTGGTTGAATATCCCTAATCTGAAATGCTCCAAAATCTGAGAGAGAGAGAGAGAGAGAGAGAGAGAGAGAGAGAGAGAGAGAATATGAGAATGAGTGTGTGTGTGCGTGCACATGTGTGCAGTACTAGGAATTGAACCCAGAGCTTCATTCATGCTAGGCAAGCACTCTATCACTGACCTACATCCCCATCTCTTTAAACATTTTAAAATTTTGAAACAGGATCTCAGGCTAGCCTTGACCTTTGTGATAAGCCTGACTCAGGCCTGTGATGTGTCACCGTGCCCAGCCTAAATCCAAGACTTTTTGAGTGCTAATGCGCAAACAATTTCAGATTTGGAGCATTTCAAAGTTTGGATTAATGATGTTCAGCCTGGGTATTATGGTTCTACCCTATATGCCACTGAGATTATATGATATTCAATAGGGTCATATGATAAAATGATTTTGCTCTTTGGAGCTATTTGTCATTAATTCTGAGGCTGATCTTTATAAGTTTCTTAGAAACAGTGTAATATCTGTTTTTGATATATAAGCAGGATAGAAGACAATGCTTTAGTATGGTACTTTTGTGCCTAATGACATCATCAATGAATTTCATACTGGAAGGCCTTATTTGACATTTGTTCTAGAAAAACTCATTGTACTATGAGATAATACAAAAGTTTCAATGATTTCATGTTAATATTTCACCAGGTTTCATAATACAAAAGGCACTATGGAGAACAAGTGCAATAAAATTTTATTTCCAGTTGTTCATTGTTACACCTTTTAATTTCACTTTTCTTTTTTGGGGGGGTAATATGAGATTATTACAAGAGCAATCACTTGTCTTAGTACATACATTCTGTATTCCCATTTGAATCTTGTTTACTACTTATGCTGTAATGCTGGTTTTTTAAAAAATTTTTTTTTGAGAGAGAATTTTTTAATATATATTTTTTTAGTTTTTGGTAGACACAACATCTTTTATTATTTTATTTTTATGTAGTGCTGAGGATCGAACCCAGTGGCCCGCGCATGCCAGGTGAGCGCGTTACCGCTTGAGTCACATCCCCAGCCCTGTAATGCTGTTTTGATTTGCTATATTATTATGTTTCATTGCAAGTATTTCTTGGTTAATGAGTACTTCTGAGTAATGGATTCACTTTTGTGAATTGGGGAAAAAGCAGAATAATACAACAAATTGTAAATTTAACAAATATAAACAATAATGTGCAAATACCATGAAAAATATGACAGCAGAGATAATTAATGTATTCTATTAATTGACCAGTTTTTTTTTTGTTCAATGATCATTAACATGACAGAATTAATGAAAATGTAAATTATACATGAACAAAATGACTTCATGGCTTTTCATTTTAAAAATCATAAGTCTTCTTAGGACTACTTGCTAGATGACCACAGACAATTATAGGTCCAAATAATTCAGAAAATATCAAACAAGAAAACAGAAAAAGAGAACTTATCTGTGTTACTTTTCTGTTTATTAACATCTTTTCTAAGAATGATTCCAATAAAAGGTTCCTCTTTAAAGAGTATTTTCTGAATTAGCTGAAGGTTGTACTTTATTATTTCTTAGATCTTTCTCACCTCCTATGTTTCTAAATTATGCTGTTAACGTGCCCAGAGTTTACAGAAGAGCCAACAACAAGAACCCAATAATTTCCTTTAGGATTGCTGGTAGAGTTAATGCAGAATTCTTAAGCAAGAATAATTTTACTTATTCACTCAATAAATAAATAATGTGTGTCTATTATGTGTCAGGCACTATTCTAAGTACTGGGCAGAGAGCAGTGAAAAATAAAGACAAAGCTCTTGCTTTCAAGGAATTTGTATTACGTAGAAGGAGATGAACAATAAATACAGTACAATTTAAATATCAGTTAATAAGAGTAAAGAAGAAAAATAAGGCAGGAGAAAGGAACACAGAGTGTGGGGGAGGAAGCAGAGTGAAAATATGGGTCAAGAAGGCAAAGAGTGATGACAGAATACACGAGCAGATACCTGGATAAAGTGAGGGAGGACTGATGTAAGTGGCAATTGGCAGAAGAACATTCCAGGCAGAGGACAGTGGAAAGCACCTGAGGCAAAAGTGGGCTTGGTCTGCTCTGGAACAGCAAAGGGGAGGTCAGAGAGAAGGGCTGTAAAGGTATGAGTGGGGGTGGGGTGGGTTACAGAGGGTTGGCAAGGACTGTAGCTTTGATCTGAGTGAGATGGGAAACCACTGGAGGGTTTGAGCAGAAGAGTGACATGATCTAACTTACATTTTTAAAGGATAACTCTATTTGCTATGGGGAAACTAGACTATAGGGCAGTAAGAGTAGAATGGAAAGGCCAATTAGAAGTAATCCAAGTGAAAAATGAGAGTGGCTGGAGGTAATTTTGTTTAGTGTTGTGGTTAATGAGCAAAAATAGCTTGTGAGATAGTCTCAGATGACAGTGACACCTTCTGGCTCACAAAAATCTTACAAAATTTTACAGTGATAAGAGAGAGCTAGTGGAAGAGCAAAGAAAGAAGTTCCTACAAGAGGAGTAAAAAAAAAAAAAAAAAAACAAGAAAAGCAGTAGAGGCAAGGGGCATCTCACTTGAGTTTATCAGAGAATGTGAGTCATGCCTGTCCTGAATGTATGGGATGCCCCAGAGATGATCTTGGAGTTAAGGCAGGAATGTAGGAACTGGCTGCCCTGTGACTGACTGAAGCTGTGCCTGAGAAACAGGGAGTGAGAGCCCCTCACAAAATGGACTGTGATTACATTACTTTAGATTCATAGATGATTTATTTTCTGTTTATACTAAGCTATTTCTCATTATTTTTCTATTTCTACCTTTGAAGTACTAGGGACACATCTCTTTCTAGAACTGTTGAAAATTATTTTCAGTATTATTTGAAAATTCTAAAGATCAAAAGGATATTAATATTCATGATAGAGCAAAGGTATATATCATAAAAGCAGAATGAATATACTACTTAATTTTGTTTATATTAAGAGTCTTCTTTAAAATTTTTTTTTTAGTTGTAGATGAACACAATATCTTTATATTATTTATTTATTTTTATGGTGCTGAGGATCGAACCTAGTGCCTCATATGTTCAAGGCAAGCACTCTACCGCTGAGACACAACCCCAACCCTATAAGAGTCCTCTTTTAAGCACTGAACACATATAAGAAGGGAAATGGATACAAATGAAGAAATTATTACTTTGAATTTATACTATTTTCCTTCTACTCAAAATAATCATTATAACCCATGTTACCTTCTGGATAATGATCTGAAAACCTGGATACTATACAGTGATAAAAAAGTGCTTTAATATTAACCTATTATGTCCTATCATTTCATTTAAGGAATGCCTAAAAACCTTAAATTGAGCAATAAATATACCACTTCTGATAACTTTGAAATAAATAAATGTTTTTAGAATTCTTTTGGGAAAACAGGTGATGATCAGTCATAATATTCATTAGTATTATTAATGACATTAATGATAATAAGTTGTATAATAAGCTCTAGATTATGATTTCCAACCTATTTTAACATACTTGTATTACTTTAATTAAAATATTTGCAGAATTGAAAACTTGGGACTTAACACATTAAGATAAAATAGAGATCAACCCTTAAAAACAGCATACTACAGGAACACAGACACATCAATGTTTACAGCAGCACAATTCACAATAGCTAAATTATGGATCCAACCTAGATACCTTTCAGTAGATGAATGGATAAAGAAAATGTGGAATATTATTCAGCATTAAAAGAGAATAAAATTATGGCATTTGCAGGTGAATGATGGTTTTAGAGAATATGATGCAAAGTGAAGTAAGCCAATCCCAAAAAAACAAATGCTGAATGTCTTCTTTGATATAAGGATACTGATTCATAATAGACCTGGAGGGGAGAGCATGGGAGGAATGAAGGAACTTTATATAGGGCAAAGAGGAGGGAGGGGAACGAAGGGGGCATGGGGGTAGAAAGATAGTGGAATGAGACAGACATCAATACCCTAAGTACATGTATGAAAACACGAATGGTGTGACTCTACTTTTGTGTTCAACCAGCGACAAGAAAAATTGTGCTCTATTTGTGTATTATGTGCTGAGAGCCACAGCCGAGTCTGTATGGCCCCTGGCATTTTGCCAACAGTATTGATTGACAGGCAAGGCGTTAATATCTGCCTCTGCCGCTACTTTTGAGTTCTAGCGCTATTTTTGAGTTCTCGTGCTATTTTTAGTTCTCACGGGGATTCCCCGGGAGTTCCCATTGGTTGGCAAAGTGCAGGAGGAGGGATTTCCCGGGGAGATATTTCCGGGGGGAGTTCCTGCAGGAGCCTCGTGGCTTTCGGGAGGATTCCCCAGGAGCGTGTGAGAGGTTTTTTTCTTGCAGTAAAAAAATAAAGTCTGTTCTTGCTTCACTGGCTCGTGATTTGTGCCCAGCCAGACTGGGGCATTTGGCGGCCCGCACGGGGAACATCTGAAGCTTCGGGGTAAGTGAAATTGCTTACCCCTAAGGGAAGGCAAGAGAATGGGTGACCATTTTAAAAAACAATATGTTCTTGCTTTGATTTGTTTTGGTTTTGTTTCAAGCTGCCTATCCCTAGAATTTTCTCAGGCAGACTGGGAAAAATGGTTGGCTCAAGGTTTGAGGTTGTTTGCCCCTGAGGAAGAGATAGAAATAGACCACAAATGCACATGTCCAGAAAATAGGAAAATTGATACAACGATTTTTTGTTCCATTTTTGTTTCATTCTGTTTCGGTTTTGTTTTGTGTTATCTTTTTGGGTTGCGTTATCTTTGTAACAGATTAGAAATTAGTAAAAAACAAACTGAAAGAGTGTTAAATAAATTGTTAAAGGTTCAAACCATGGAGAAAGACAATTTAGATCAAGCAAAAGAGAAGGTCTCTCAAGCTAGTCAGACAGAGGAAGAAAATTTAAAGGAAGAAAGCTTAGAGGAGAAACAGCTATCAGGGGGGAAGCAACAACAGGAGGCTGCTACTAACACCGATCTATCACCAGAGGGCGTAATTCAGCCAACAGCTCCACCTATGGAGATAGCTGAGTGGCCCTCAACCCCCTCAACCCCCGTAGTTGATAGATGGGATCCTGAGACAGGACCTCAAAGATTAGCATGCCCTGTACTTGAGCAGGCAGGAGGGCAGCGAATTCACCGTGCGTTAGAGTTCAAAACAGTGAAGCAGTTAAAGGAGGCTGTAACAACCTATGGTCCTCATGCACCGTTCACTGTAAGCATGGTCGAATCCATTACTAACTTGGACATGACTCCAGCAGATTGGGCTAGCATGTGTAGATCTGTGCTAAATGGAGGACAATATTTGTTATGGAAGGTTGCCAATGAGGAATTTTGCAGGGAGACAGCTAGGCGAAATACAGCAGCTGGTTACCCTCAAAGAAATCTAGATATGTTGTTAGGAAAAGGACCTTATGAGGGTCAACAGCAACAAATTGAATATGATCCTGGCGTATACGCACAAATTGCTGTAGATGCAGTTAGGGCATGGAAAACTTTACAAGGGCATGGAGATTTACAAGGTCAATTATCTAAGGTAATACAAGGAACTAATGAACCTTATGCTGAATTTGTAGATAGGCTTATTCAAGCAGCTTCCAGAATTTTGGGGGATACAGAACAAGCAATGCCATTTATAAAACAACTGGCTTATGACCAAGCAAATCGTTGCTGCAGAGAGGTCCTTAGACCATGGAGACATGAAGATTTAAACACATATATTAAATTATGTAGAGACATTAATGAACAAGGACAAGTCTTGGCAGCAGTACAACAGGCTTTAGATGCCAGGCCAAAAACATGCTACAATTGTGAACAAACAGGACATTTTAAAAGGAGTTGCCCCATAGGAGGAAGGTTTAACAAAGTTAGGTATCAAAGGAATAGAACACCGGATATTTGCCCACGATGCCATAGAGGGAGACACTGGGCTAATGAATGCCGTTCTCAAACCACCATAGAGGGTACTCCATTATCAAAAAATGGACAAGGACCAGGTGGTTACCCACGATATCGTGGAGAAAGGCATCAGGCTCCATTGCCAAAAAACGGACAGGGGGGCCCAATGCTCCGGGGCCCACGACCACAAATGTACGGGGCACTGGAGGAACCCAGAAACACCATGGAGGAACCCAGCAACACCATCAGGGTAGTACCCAGGACACATTATCCATCAGATCTCTCATCAGACGAACCAGAGGGAGCGCAGGGTTGGACATCTGCGCCTCCGCCAGAGCAGTACTAACTCCAGAGATGGGAGTTCAAATCATTCCCACAGGAGTAAAAGAACCTCTTCCCCAAGGAACAGTAGGCTTATTGTTAGGACGCAGTTCTTCTACGCTAAAAGGACTTATGATAAGTCCCGGGGTAATTGATCCCGATTATGAAGGTGAAATAAAAATTATAGCTAGTTCTCCAAAGGGTATATCAGTAATTTCACCAGGAGATAGAATAGCACAGTTATTAATAATATCCAGCCTACATGATAAATTTTCCAGTAGTACTATGGAAAGAGGTTCCAGGGGTTTAGGCTCCACAGGTGTAGATTGGGCTATGCTGTCTTTGAATTTAGATTCTCGCCCAATGCTAAAACTAAATATTTAAGGACATGAATTTAATGGGCTACTGGATACAGGTGCAGACCTTAGCATCATATCTCGTCAAGAATGGCCAAAACATTGGCCATTACAACAAGCCACTCAAACGCTTCGAGGCCTAGGAGTGGCAACTAATCCCCTTAGAAGTGCAATGGTCTTAGATTGGAAGGATCCTGAAGGATGTGAAGGAACTATACAGCCATATGTATTGGATCATCTTCCCGTAAATTTATGGGGACGAGATGTCTTAGATCAATTAGGTTTGACATTAACAAATAATATCAATCAAAATGCACCCACTATTATGGCTAGACAAGGTTTTAGGAAAGGAAAAAGATTAGAAAAACAAGAACAAGGTATAGCAGCACCAATACAAATAGATCAAAGAATAAATAGACATGGACTGGGTTTTCAGAAGGGGTCACTGAGGCAATAAAAATCACTTGGAAATCAGATAGACCGGTATGGGTTTCTCAGTGGCCCCTGACTAAAGAAAAGATACAAGCAGCCCATGACCTGGTCAAACAACAATTAGCGGAGGGACATATACAACCTTCTGTATCTCCCTATAATACTCCCATTTTTGTCATTAAAAAGAAATCTGGTAAATGGAGATTATTACAAGATTTAAGAGCCATTAATAATGAGATGGTTATTATGGGACCTGCTCAATCAGGGATTCCCCAATTGTCTGCTTTACCAAAAACCTGGTATGTTTTAGCTATAGATATTAAAGATTGTTTCTTTTCAATTCCAATTCATCCTGAGGATAGTCCACATTTTGCATTTACTATCCCTGCACTGAATCATGAAGGTCCTGATCAGAGATATGAATGGAAAGTGCTCCCTCAAGGGATGGCTAACAG
This sequence comes from Urocitellus parryii, assembly GCF_045843805.1. NCBI lineage: Eukaryota > Metazoa > Chordata > Mammalia > Rodentia > Sciuridae > Urocitellus > Urocitellus parryii. Next base: position 100,348,374 of record NC_135532.1, on the reverse strand, counting down.
CCCAACTATGTGTCAAATTTATGTTAATAAAGCAATCCAGCCACTTAGAAATCAAAATCCTGAACTACAAATATTTCACTATATGGATGATGTATTGTTAGCACACAAAGATAAAAACACATTGCTGGAATGTTATGCCACACTTACAAATTTGTTAAAAAATTATAATCTAGAGATAGCAATAGATAAGGTACAATTAAATTTTCCAATTAATTATTTAGGAGTTCTATTATCCTCAACCATGGTCCGTCCACCAAAAATTCAAATATGAGTAGATCAACTCAGATCACTTAACGACTTTCAAAAGTTATTAGGAGACATAAATTGGATAAGGCCTTATCTAGGCATACCAACAGGAGAGTTGGGACCTTTATTTGATATCCTAAAAGGTCCATCAGATCCAAATTCACCCCGCATATTAACTCCTGAAGCAAGAAAGGCATTAAAAATTATTGAAACATATATGGAAAATATGCATTTGGATAGAATTGATATAAGTTTGCCTTTATTATTTATTGTAATACCAACAAAAAATATTCCTACAGGAGTATTTTGGCAAGATGGTCCGTTATTGTGGATACATTTATCTTATTCTCCTAACACTATTCTTACTAGGTATCCTGAGGCTGTAGGACAATTAATACTCAAAGGAATAAAAGCAGCAAAGGGAGTGTTTGGAATTTCTCCCAATAAAATTATTACTCCATATACTATGGATCAAATTGATGAGTTAGCTAATGAGTTAAATACTTGGGCAATAATCATGTGTAAATCTAATGTTTCATTTGATAATCACTTACCATCTAATCCTTTGTTGTCTTTTTGGTCTAAGCATCCTGTAGTTTTTCCAAAAATGACAAGAAAAACCCCTATCATGAATGCTCCAAATATATTCACTGATGGGTCAAATAATGGTACAGCAGCAGTAGTTACCCCTGATCAAACTTTTACATTTTTAGTACCCAAACAATCAGCTCAAAAGGTAGAGCTTAATGCAGTTTTACAAGCTTTTGTGATGTTTAAAGATTCTGTATTTAATTTATTTTCTGATAGTCAGTATATAGTTAATGCTATAATATCCCTTGAAGATGCTGGTAGGATTTCCCCTTCCTCTACTGTTTTCTCTTTGTTTTCCACTATACAAAGTCTAATCTGGGATAGAAAAGATCCATTCTTTATAGGACATATCAGGGCACATACAGGATTGCCTGGAGCCCTTAGTTTGGGCAATGATTTAGCAGATAAAACTACACATGATATACATATTTTTTCTACTGTAGAAGAAGCTACAAATTTTCATAAAAGGTTTCATGTTAATGCTAATACTTTACAAAAGCATTTTAAAATAACTAAGGAACAAGCCAGGCATATAATAAAACAATGTCAAAATTGTGTGACCTTTTTACCACAAGTTAATCTTGGAGTCAATCCTAGAGAACTGATACCTAACCATATTTGGCAGATGGATGTCACACACTTGCCAGAATTTGGAAAATTAAAATATTTACATGTTACAATTGATACTTCTTCCGGATTCTTGATGGGCTCTCTTCATGCCGGAGAAAAAACTAAAGATGTTATAGCTCATTGCTTACAAAATTTTGCCACTGTGGGTGTTCCTAAACAGTTAAAAACTGATAATGGTCCTGGTTACACTTCTAACTCTTTTAAACAATTTTGCTCATCTTTTGGTATTACTCATATAACAGGAATCCCATACAATCCACAGGGACAAGGCATAGTTGAAAGAGCTCATCAAACTATTAAAACGTACTTATCAAAGCAAAAAGAGGGAATTGGAAAGGGGTATATATCCCCCAAAGATAAACTTAAAATAACCCTTTTTACTCTAAACTTTCTAAATTTGGATTCATCAGGACTTAGTGCTGCGGAAAGACATATGTATCCGAAAAATGTACATAAGCCTAAGGTACTTTGGAAAGATATTCTAACAGGACAATGGAAAGGTCCCGACCCAGTTATTGTCTGGAGTCGGGTTCCGTTTGTGTGTTCCCACAGGGAGAACAGCAGCCGATTTGGATTCCAGAGAGGTTAACCAAAACAATTTCTACAGAAAAAGAAGATGATTTGACTGAAATCCATAACAGCTGATATCCAGAGCTCCAGCTTGGCTATTCTTACATCTGCGACAGTGATTAACCACGGTGCCTTTTTTTCAATATCTATTTTATTATTGCATTTTTCCCACATCATAAAGTTCTGTTTTATTTTTTGAGCTCATACAAACCTAGGTTAATGTTTTTCTGATCAGTTTTATTTTTTGACTGTTGAGTTTTTAAACATTGCAATGGAGATTTCACCTAGGTAAAGCTACAAGGCCTTTACTATTGTCTTATATGTTGTATGTTATGTGCACACACTTCTGTTTTGTGTTGTATGTCTGTATGTGTGTATGTCCATATATCTTATATGAGGAGCGCTCATGAATAAATGGATCCGAATTTTTTTTTATTCACGTGATTTTAATGGTTTAATTTAGATTGGGTAAACAGCTGTTGAAAATTGTTTTAATATGTGAACAAATAAGGAGATTAACAGATCTGTTTGTTTGCTTTCACCTTTCCTTCTCATTATATTTAATAATTCTGTTCAGGATAATGTAAATTGTTCAAAAAAATTGTTTTCTTAATGCCTGTTGGAATGTTACATAATTTTTTTCCTAGCATCATTGCCAGAATTCCTATCTTCATCCCAGTGCCGGTGAAGACAAAGATAAAACCAAACTACAGCTTCTTCAGTAGCTATCACAACAAACTGTATAAACTGATGCATCAGTGAATAATAACTCAACAAGTAATGCTCAATCAAGGAGTAGATTTACTTTGGGAGGAAATGGACATATTGACAAATTCCTCTACTTTGAACTGCTTGCAGAACTTGCCTGGACTATGTATCACTTGTATGCATTATGAACTATCTGTTGGTGCAGCGAATTGTGGTAATGCTGGCATCTTTGCTGATGGTGTCACCGGTGGTACAATTTTTCAAAGGAGCCCTCAATTGGCTTGGTGTCATGGCATTTTTCATCTTCCTCCCTTCTACTAGTGATGGCCTAAAATTTGGGGGCCAACAGAGGTGAGGCAAAGAACCTCACCCCCCCACTGGCACCAAGGACAAATTTGGGGGCCAACAGAGGTGAGGCAAAGAACCTCACCCCCCCACTGGTGCAAAGGCCTATCCACAAGTATGGCTGTATGCTGGACCGGTAGTCAGTGACGGGTATGATCCGACTGCAGTGGTACCAACCTAAGACAGGAGGCTGACGCCTAGAGGTCAGTTCATCCGATGACGGGTAAGGACCATATGTTGAATTGGACTACCTAACAGGCATGGTCCCTAAGCTACATTACTTGTTGTTTAATTAAACAGAAGGGGGGAGATGCTGAGAGCCACAGCCGAGTCTGTATGGCCCCTGGCATTTTGCCAACAGTATTGATTGACAGGCAAGGCGTTAATATCCGCCTCTGCCGCTACTTTTGAGTTCTAGCGCTATTTTTAGTTCTCACGGGGATTCCCCGGGAGTTCCCATTGGTTGGCTAAGTGCAGGAGGAGGGATTTCCCGGGGAGATATTTCCAGCGGGGAGTTCCTGCAGGAGCCTCGTGGCTTTCGGGAGGATTCCCCAGGAGCGTGTGTGAGGTTTTTTTCTTGCAGTAAAAAAATAAAGTCTGTTCTTGCTTCAGTGGCTCGTGATTTGTGCCCAGCCAGACTGCGGCAATTATGAATTGAATTGCATTCTGCTGTCATATGTAACTAATTAGAATAAATAAAATAAAAAAAAATTTAAAAAGAGTCAACCTACCGTGGTGATATAGCGAGAGTGGAATTCTGGAGCATCTTTCAGGAACGTAAGGCCAGGGTGTGTATCCACCACATCCTGAAAAAGATCCAAAACTAAATTAATAAATCTATATTGAAAAAAACCCTATGGAATTTTTTACTTCCTGTAGAATAAGTTACAAGTTAAGCAAATTTGCCATTTATAATACTGAATAATGCACTTAAAATTTAATTAATACCTGAAGTCTAAATTTTATTGTAAGCATACTTAACACTGTATACACACTTAAGTACACTATGTATACTTACATTAAGTATACATAGTATAGTGTACTTAAATGTAAGTTAATTTTTTTAAGAGAGAGTGAGAGAGGGAGAGAGAGAGAGAGAGAATTTTAATATTTATTTCTTTTAGTTATCGGCGGATACAACATTTTTGTTTTGTATGTGGTGCCGAGGATCGAACCCAGGCTGCACGCATGCCAGGCGAGCGCGCTACCGCTTGAGCCACATCCCCAGCCCCAAGTTAAAATTTTAATTTAACTATATTTGGTGATTTGTGAATCAAATGTATTAGAGGTATATACCATATTCTAACACATCAAAAAATGTCAAGGATAGTTGGGCGCAGTGGTACACACTTGTAATCCCAGCAGCTCGAGAGACTGAGATAGGAGTTCCAAGCCAGTCTCAGCAATGGTGAGGTGCTAAGCAACTCTGTGAGTTGTTTCTCTAAATAAAATACAAAATAGGGCTGGGGATGTGGCTCAGAGGTTGAGTCCCCCTGAATTCAATTCACAGTACCAAAAAAGAAAAGAAAGGAAATGTCAAGGAAATTCATCTGACAGATTTTGATAGGGGTTGTTAAGTAATATTTACACAAAAAGGATGACAGAAGCCAATGAGAATGGTTATCTTTCTTTATCTAGAGGCATGAGAAAGTTTTGAAAACAAACAAATAAACAAAAAAACCCATGCAGTTAAAATCTATGTTAATGGGGCTGGGGATGTGGCTCAAGCGGTAGCCCGCTCGCCTGGCATGCGTGCGCCCCGGGTTCGATCCTCAGCACCACATACAAACAAAGATGTTGTGTCCACTGAGAACTAAAAAAAAAAATAAATATTAAAATTCTCTCTCTCTCTCTCTCTCTTTAAAAAAATAAAATAAAATCTATGTTAAATATGTTAACCAGCTAATGTCCATCAATTTTTATTAAAAGGGAAATGTGGACAAATCTGTTCGTAATTTAGAATTTTGTTTATTTTAAAATTTGTTATCTTGTTATCACTAACAATTATTATAATAATTAATACACAGAATACTGTTTCTATTTTCTAATTAGAAATTGAAAATACTTTATCCTAGAGAATCTATTAGAGATAATTATTGTTAAAAACCAGAGGCAACTATAAGGGCAACATAGATATAATCTATTTATTGGCTAGTCATCAATGGACAAACATTAGCTGTATCTCTTTGTTTCTTCAGAGCAGTTAGCTATATATATCTACCAATATAGTCTAGAACCAGGGAATCTTATAATTTCTTTTTTGTTTGTTTTTAAATCTAGAAACAATTTTGGACTCACAAGTAAGTTGCAAAAAATATTATGGAGAAATTTCCTAGGCCCTTCTTCTAACTTCCTATAACAACTCACAAACCATAGTTTAATGACTGAAACCAGGAAATGAATGATGATACAATAATAAACTATAAACCTTATTCAAATTTCACTATTTTTTTCTGTTCCAGTATTCTACAGTGCATTCATTTTTTTTCTATACTGAGAACTGAACCCAGGGTGTTCTACCAAAGGCTTCATCCGCAAACCCTTTTTATTGTGACAGGGTCTTGCTAAATTGCTGAGGCTGGCCTTAAACTTGTGATACTCTTGCCTCAGCCTTTGGAGTAGCTGGGATTACAGATGGTACTAAATGCACCACTGTGCCTAGCTGCATTTAGTTTTTATGTCTCATTGGTCTCTTCCAATCTGTGACAGGTCCTTTCCTTGTCTCTCATGATTTTGAATACATATATCCTCTATTTATCTTTTTGTCTGGTTTATTTCACTTAACATGCTGTCTTCTGGTTCCATCCAATCTTGCCTTACCTGCAAATGGCAAGATTTCATTCTTTGTGGCTGAATAAGCCTCTGCTGTGCCATGTTTTCTTTATTCATCCATCTCTCTTTTTTTAAATTCCTTTATTTATTTCATGTGGTGCTGAGGATCAAACCCAGTACTTCACATTTACTAGGCAAGCACTCTACCACTGAGCTACAACCCCAGCCTTTATTAATCCATCTCTTGATGGGTATCTAGGCTGTTTCCATGTCTTGGCTATTGTGAACAATGCCAAAGTGAATACGGGTATGCAAGTGTTTCTTCTGTATGCTGACATCAGTTCCTTTGGATGTATACTCAGTGAGGTACAGCTACACCATATAGAAGTTCTATTTATAGTTTTTAAAGGAATCTCCATACTGTTTTCCATAGTGGGTATACTAAGGATTCCCACCAACAGTGTAAAAGGATTATTTTTTTTCCTCCACACCCCTGCCAGCATTTGTTGTCGTTGTTGTTTTAAATATATATATTTTTAGTTGTAGATGGACATCTTTATTTATTTTTATGTGGTGCTTAGGATTGAACCCAGTGCCTCACACATGCAAGGTACATGCTCTACCACTGAGCAACAACCCCAGCCCCTGTTGTTGTTTTTATAACAGTCATTCTGACTGGGAAGAGATGGAATTGCTTTTCATATTTATTGACCATTTACACTTCCTTTTTCTTGAAGTATGTGTGTGGGTGTATATATGTATATACATATATATTTTTTAGAAAATTGCTCAGCTCCTTTTCCCATTTATTGACTGGATTTACTTTTCTGTGAGTTTTTTTTTTTTTTTTAGTATCTCTATTTTTGTTTGTTTATGTGGTGCTGAGGATTGAACCCAGTGCCCTTATGTTTGAGGCAAGTGCTCTGCCACTGAGCCACAACTTCAGCCCTTTAAGTTTTTAAAATGTATTCTAGATATTAATTATTTGGCAGGTGAGGAGCCGGCAAAGATTTTCTTTCATTCTTTAGGTTGTCTTTTCACTCTTCTGGTTGTTTTCTTTGCTGGTGCAGAAGTTTTTTAATTTCAGGTATTCTCATTTGTCAAGTCTTGTTTTATTTCCTGGGCATGGCAGCTCCTGAGAATGAAGGAATTTCCTTGCTAAGATAACCACTGGAGTCACCCAGGAAATGACTGCCTGTCCTAATATCTTGCGGGACTCTATGTTTTCTTTTAGTAGTTTCAAATTTTCAGGTCTTATATTAAGGTCTTTGATTTATTTGGTTGATTTTTTTGTACAGAGTAAGAGACAGGGGTCTAATTTCAGTCCTTTACATTGAATATCCAGTTTTTCCAGCACAATTTGTTGAACTTTTGGCACCATTGTCTGGAATCAGATGGCTAAAGCTGTATGGATTTATATCTGGGTCCTCTATTCTGTTCCACTGCTCTGTAAGTATTGTTTTTGTTATTAAGATTCCGTAACATGTTCTAAAATCAGATCTTATAATGCTTCCAGCACTACTATTTTTGCTCAGGATTGTTTTGGTTATTTGTGTTTCCACAGAAATTTTAGGATTATTTTTTTCTGTCTCTGTGAAGAATTTCATTGGCATTTTGATGGTGACAGCACTGAATCTGTAGACTACTTTTAGCAGTATGGCCATTTTAACAATGTTAATTTTCCCAGTCCAAGAACATGAGAGGTCTTTTCTAGAGTCTTCTTCTATTTCTTTCTTCAGTGTTTCACTGTAGAGGTCTTTTACATTCTTACCTAGGTTATTCCTAGGGATTTCTTTATGTGTGTGTACATGGGGGTGGTGGGCTACTGTGAATGGGATTGCTTTCCTGATGTTGTTTCCAGTGAGTTAATTATTAGGATATAGAAACGCTGTTGATTTTAGTAGTTGATTTTGTACTCTGCTACTTTATTGGACTTGTTTATCAGTTCTGAGAGTCTTTTGATGGCATATTTAGGATATTATTGTCAGGTCGGTTGCGCGATGACTTAGGAACAAAGCACCAAGCAGCCTGCGTGCGTGAAAGAAACATCAATCAGGCACCAATGGAAATGCTTGTCAATCAACAGGGTCTCCTGGTCAATCCTGGATCTCAGCCAGTTCCTCTGACCAATTCCAGTGGGACAAAGGACTCTAAAAACCCCTTTTCCTGTCCAGAGCACTTCCCTTCCTGCTGTAAGCCCCATGAAATTCCAGTCCGGTTGAGTCCCCACTGGTTACTACTCAGACCCTCTTCCTATCTGCTCTGTGGTTCTGATAGAGTTCTGCCTGGGAGTGGAATCTCAATAAAGCCTTTAAAATTCTGCCTCCTTTTGGTTGCCGCCATTGCCTGACCTTACATTTATGCGTATATAGAACCACATCATCTGCAAAAGTGATAATTTAAAGACTTCCTCTTTTTCTACTTATATGACTTTTTATTTCTTTCTCTTGCCTGATTGCTCTTCCTAGAATTTCTAGTATTGAATAAGAGTGCTGAGAGTAGACACCCATGTCTTATTCCTTAATCTTAGAGAAAATATTTTCAGATGTTCCCCATGCAATATGATGTTGGGTATGTGTGGAGAGTGGTGACAGTGACTGGGAGACCAGTGTCTGAGACTGGGGTCCCTGATGACTTCACGGCTGTGGCATATTTGGTGACTGGGAAAATTTCTGTGCAAAGGCATAGGATGCCTGGTTGCTATGGAGATGTCCTCCATGCTAGAGTCTTATTGGCTTCGACCTTATTCTCAGGCATGGCAGCTCCTGGGAATGAAGGAACTTCCTTGCTAAGATAACCACAATGTTTCATCAGTTCTGCTGCCCCTGAATCTGCCCACAAATTAGTAACTTTAAACAATGGACTTTCTTGAGAGTTGCAAAATGCTCCTAACATTGCACATTGCAAATGTAGAATGTAACTGAGGAAATAGTTGCATGCTATCGCTAACTCTGTAACTTTCATGAATATAAAGAATAATGCTTGCAGTCTTTAATCTGATTTAGACACATATATAATAAAGATTGCTGGTGTAATTCTTTAGACCTGCTTCTCCATCACAGAACAGCGCTCCACCTGACCCCAGCTGTTTTATCTTCAAGATCTGTATGTATGATTCTTTATTTCTTCCAATTGCTCATCACCCCTTGCCAGAACCTGTTCGTTTGGCTGTGCTGATCACGGCAGATATGTGTATGTCATATGTATCTTTTATTATGTCAAGGTATGATTATTTTATACTTAACTTATTCAGGGCTTTTATCATAATGGAATGTTGACTTTTTATGAAAGGCTTTTTCTACATCTAGAGATGATCATGTGATTTTTATCCTTGATTCTATTTATGTTCTATATTATGTTTATTGATTTGTTAAACCATTCTTGCATCCCTGGAATAAAACCAACTTGATCATAGTGTATGATCTCTTTAATGTGCCACTGAATTCTATTTGCCAGTATTTTGGTGAGGATTTTTACTTCTATGTTCATCAGGGATTTTGTTCTGCAGTTTTCTTCTTTTGTTGTGTCCTGCCAAGTTCTGAGAGCAGGATAATATTGGTTTTGTAGAATGAGTTTGGAAAGGTTCCTTCCCTTTCTCTTTTATAAAATAGTCTGAGAGCACTGTTTTTGGTTCTTCTTTAAAAGTCTGGCCAATTCAGCAATGACTCTATCCAGTCCTTGCCTTTTCTTTGTTGGGAGACTTTTTATTACTGCTTCAATCTCATTACTCGTTATTCATCTTTTAGATATTTTATTTTAGATGGTTCATTTTCAGTTAATCATATGTGCCCATAAGTTTGTCCATTGCTTTTAGATTTTCCCATTTATTGGCATATAGTTTTTCCCAATATTCCCTAATGATCCTTTGAATTTTAGTGGTAACTGCTGTAATGTCTCCTTTTTCATCTCTAATTTTATTTATTTGGAACTTCTCTCTCTTTTCACTAGTTTAGTTAAAGGTTTGTCAATTTTATTTTTCCAAAAAAACAACTCTTAGTTTCACTGATCCTTTGTATTGTTCTTTTAGTCTCTGTTTATTCATTTTTGCTTTCTTCTTTATTATTTCCTTCCTTCTCCTAATTTACAGTTTGGTTTGTTCTTGTTTGTCTAAGACACTGGAATCATTATTAGGTTTTATTAGGGTTAAGGAGCAAATAAGGAAATGGAAAGACATACAGAAACCAGCCAGAGGAGGATGCTGTTATTATCCCTTGGGCTAAAGTATAAGGGTTAGGAATGGAGTTAAGGGACATTAGAGGAAAGAGAACCATGGAGAAGAGGTTGTGGAATAGAAGCTGTATTATAGAGGGATAGAGTTACTGTGCTGAATAAAAGAGTGGGAAGAAATGTCAGCTTCTCCCCTCTCCCCTTCCATTTGCTAGCAGCATTTCTTATTGGCCAGACCCAACCAAAGCTAATCAGAAAAAGCCCAAAAGATGCAGTTTGCACAGATGAAAGCAGAGTTAAGAATGAATCTAGAAAAAAACCAGGGATAGTAGGAACATACCTCAACATTGTAAAAGCTATATATTCTAAACCCAAGGCCAATATCATTCTAAATGGAGAAAAATTGAAAGCATTCCCTCTAAAAAGGGAAACAAGACAAGGATGCCCTCTTTCACTACTTCCATTCAACACAGTCCTAGAAAATCTAGCCAGAGCAATCAGATAGATGAAAGAAATAAAAATGCAAAGGGATACAAACAGGAAAAGACAAACTCAAACTATTCTTATTTTCTGATGACATGATTCTATCTTTAGAAGATCCAAAATACTTCACCAGAAAACTACTAGAACTCATAAATGAATTCAGCAAAGTAGCAGGATATAAAATTAACACCCATAAATCAACTGTGTTTCTATACATCAGTGATGAATCAACTGAAAGAGAAATTAGAAAAACTATCCCATTCACAATAGTTTCAAAAAAAAAATTCTGGGACTCAATCTAACAAAAGGGTGAAAGACCTCTACAATGAAAACTACAGAATACTATAAAGAAAGAAATTGAAGACGACCTTGGAAGATTAAAACATTTCCCATGTTCTTGGATGGGCAGAATTAATATTGTCAAAATGGGCATACTACCAAAAATGCTATACAGATTTAATGCAATTTCCATTAAAATTCCAATGACATTCTTCATAGAAACAGAAAAAGGAATCATGAAATTAATTTGGAAAAACAAGAATAGCCAAAGCCATCCTTAGTGAGAAAAGTGAAGTAGGAGGCATCATGATACCAGACTGTAAATTATACTACAGAGCTACCAGTAACAAAAATGGCATGGTATTGGCACCAAAACAGACATGAAGACCAATGGTACAGAATAGGAGACACAGAGACAAACCTACATAAATACAAAGGTGCCATAAACATACCAAAAATCCATATGTAGCCAAATGAAATTAAATCCCTATCTCTCACCATGCACAAAATTCAACTCAAAGTAGATCAAGGACCTAGGCATTAGACCAGAGACCCTGTGCCTACTAGAAGAAAACATAGGCCCAACTCTTCATCATGCTGGATATTAGGAACTGAATTCCTCAACAAGACTCCTAAAGCACAAAAAGTAAAATCAAGAATCAATAAATGGGATGGTATCAAACTAAAAAGCTTTTTCACAGCAAAGAAACATCAAGAACATAAATAAAGATCCTATAGAATGGGAGATGAATCTTTGCCACCTGCACCTCAGATAGAGCATTAATCTCCAGAATAAACAAAGAACTCAAAAACCTCAACACCAAAACAACAACAACAACAATAACAAAACAACAACAACAACAAACCCATCAATAAATGGGCAAAGGAACTGAATAGGCACTTCACAGAAGAAACCCAATTGATGAACAAATATATGAAAAAAATATTCAACATCTCTAGTAGTTAGAGAAATGCAAATTAAAACTAAACTGCAATTTCATCTCACTCCAGTCAGAATGGCAATTATCAAGAATACAAGTAACAAAAATATTGGTAAGGATGTGGAGGAAAAGGTACACTCATACATTGCTGTTAGGACTGCAAATTGGCGCAACCCCTCTGGAAAGCAATATGGAGGTTCCTTAGGAAACTTGGACTGGAACCACCATTTGACCCAGTTATCCCCCTCCTTAGTATATACCCAATGGGCTTAAAATCAGCATACTACAGTGATGCAGCCACATCAATGTTTATAGTAGCTCAATTCACAATAGCCAAGATATGGAACCAATGTAAGTGTGCTTCAACAGATAAATGGATAAAGAAAATGTGGTGTGTGTGTGTGTGTGTGTATATATATATATATATATATATATATATATATATATACACATATACATACATACACACAGAAACACACACACAGATACACACACAATGGAATATTACTCAGCCATAAAGAAGAATGAAATTATGGTATTTGCCAGTAAATGGGTGGAACTAGAGATTGTCATGCTAAGCAAGTGAAATAAGACAATCCCAAAAAACCAAAGGAAGAATTTCCCTCTGATATGTGAATGCTAACTCACAATAATTTGGGAGGTGTAGGGAAGAATAAAAGTACCCTGTATTAGACAAAGGGAAATGAAGGTAAACAAGGGGGAATTGGAATAGAAAATATAGTAGAATGAATTGGACATAACTTTCGTATGTTTGTAGGAACACAGGAAGCACAACCTGTGTAACTCCACATTATGTACAACCAAAAGAATGGGAAGTTATACTCCATGTATGTATGATGGATCAAAATTCTCTCTACTGGAGCTAGGGTTGTAGCTCAGTGGTGGAGTGCTTGCCTGGTGCATGTGAGGCTAGATTCAATACTCAGCACCACATAAAATAAAGGTATTGTGTCATTCTACAACTAAAAAATATTAAAAAATATTCTCTACTGTATTGTCTAAAAAGAATAAATAAGAAATAAAATAAAATGTATCTCATGAAAAAAAAGGAATGCATCTAGAGAGTAAGGAGGGAAAATGAATAGAGAACAAATAAAACCTGAAATTTTATTAGCAATGTTGTTCAAATACTAAATATCTGAGATTCCACAGGAATGTGTAGTGTTGGCTTTTAGGTATAATGATACTGATTAAATAAAAAACCTATTAAGAATTCTCATTCTCATGTGTATTTTTTTTGTTATTGTTGTTGTAACAGGGACTGAAGCCAGGGGCACCTAAACACTGAGCCACATAAACAGCCTGTTTTTTTATTTTTCATTTAAGACAGGGTCTCACTAAATTGCTTAGAGTCTCTGTAAGTTGCTGAGACTGGCTTTGAACTTGTGATCCTCTTGCCTCAGCCTCCCAACCTGTTGGGATTACAGGCATGGCACCATTGTGCTCAGCTCATGAGTTTTTGTTTTTGTTTTTTTTTTTGGGTGGGGAGCAAAATCATACAGCAGATGAGTCTAAAGATAATAAAGCCCACCCTGCAAATTAAAATAAATTTGAAGGAACTGGACATAAAATCAGAAGCAAACTTCATCTTTTAAACATGAACAATTGTTACTGTAAATAAAAATCTATGCATATGCTATTAGAAATCAGCCTAATGGTTAACTTTAGGTATTTTATATGTATATATTTCCATAAAATATAAAAATAGCTATGATTATAAGTTTTAAAAAGCCATAACCAAGTCAATGTATTTCTATGCCTTTCAAATGATAACAGAAAATCAAATGATAACAGAAAATCTTCTTACAGATCTGAGATTAATTACATTTGAGACATCTTTTCCACATGAATAATAATATGAGTATATAACACATAAGGTGATATGTGTTAAAGTTTATTAAAGTGTCTTCTGTGTATTAAAGTTTCATAAACAGAAAAGGAAAAATGAGAAATAAACTACTGTTTCACTTATTTGATTCCATCAGTGAAAAGTTGCTCCATAAAGTGAATTTTCTCGATGAGTAAAAATAGTTTATGATAATAATACAAATTATTGATCTTGGCTGAAATCTGATAATAAGACTGGGGACTATTTCTCTTATTTCAAATTGCTCCTACAGGAGCAATTTGAACTAAGGGAAAACCTGTAAGAGGAGTGCTCTTACAGGTTTTGCATATTTTTTCTTTTTTACGTAGCTTTTCTTACTTCTAATAACACTTAGAGTCCATTTGGAAGATCTTAGGGAGTTTGATTCTAGTTTATTCTCTCCCTCCTTTATACTATAATTTTTCATTTCACATAAATTGGGTTTGAAAATCAAAAAACCAACCATTTTAGAATTATGCTTAAATCAAAGAGTCAAACCACACTGATTGAAAATCCTGTGGTTCATGACATTGGTTCTGGTTACTCCACAACCATTCCTTGTTTCCTACCAGGTTTTTAACTATGTTTGATGTCAGCATTCTCCATGTTGTATAAAACAGTTTCAGAAGGTAATTTCTATGGTTAGAGGTGGGTAGTTTGCTGAATGGCCCCTTTCTCCTGCTTCATTGAGACTGTAGCCCTCTTTTATCTGTTTTATGCTATGAGCTTTGTTTAACAAAGAGATTTTATTGCTAAAACAAGTGCAAAAACCACTTTTCAAGAAAACTTACTTATAGATTTGTATAGCTTAACTGACAAGTATTACAGTTGCAAATTTTTTTTAAAAAACCTCTGAAACTGCAGAAAAATAGAACCCATTTTTGAAAGGATATAAATTACCTGAAGTAAAGGGAAGAAATCCTCCTGTTCTAGAGAGCTGCAGCTGGGTTTTGCTAGAAGACAGATAAACTTAGAGGCATCATCATGATGGTTATTCAGCAACCTACAAAAGAAACAACTGCTTAGGAAGATCTGCTACTCTGAACCATGACTACAACATCACTGGTCATTTCAGTCTGATCTGAAGGCTACTTAGATTAAGAATCGAGTACTCTTTTCTTTTTTGGGGGCTTGGAACTGGACCCAGGGCCTTGTGATAGATAAGCAAGTACTCTACCACTAAGATACCCCCAGAACAAGTCCTTGCTTTTCAATGAATTCCATGCTTTTGATTTTGTTAAAGGAATATCTTAAAAGCTCAATAACAAAATGGTATATTATTCTAATAGAATGCTTCTGAGACTGAGATCAAAGAGTCAACTGAACTAGTGCAGATGAAATATGTGTTATTAAAATACACTGGGGGAGAATATCCATTCAGTTTAGTGCAGAACATTTGGAACCAGAACTTCTAAGCTGGCCATAGCAAGGAGGGTGTGATACCTCAGATGGACAACTATGCACTACACAAGGCATACAGTACCCAGGTTTACAGACCTTCAAGGTTAACCTGATAGGTGGCTTTTGAAATTAGACTCTGAAGGAACAGGCTTAAAATAATGAGTGTTCTATTAATTCTTCTCAGTTCCAAGAATTCTTATCTCCAACTATCTGCTAGATGTTTCCAATTGGGGACTACATTCTGATAGCAAAGCTGAAATACTGAAAATCAACTTTAAAATCTTTCTCCCAAAGTCAGTCCTTATCCTGGGCATCTGTTTTTTTTAATATTTATGTGTTTTTTAGTTGTAGTTAGACACAATCCTTTATTTTACTTATTCATTTCTATGTAGTGCTGAGGAACAAACCCAGAGCCTCACATGTGCTAGGTAAGCGCTCTACTGATGCCTACACTTAGAGGCATCATCATGATGGTTATTCAGAAACCTACATTTATTTTTGTAAAAATGGTGGTATCTTAGTTGTCTGGGTTTGACACTTTAAAGTCATTAAGAACTTATTTCTTTTCCTATTCTTTATAACCAATTAGTTTCCAATTTTCTTATTCTTCATTAATAATTTATTGAATACTAACTATGAGCCAAGTATTGTAGCTGGCCATGAGGATGTAGGGGAAACAAGAAAATAAGACACAGTGTTATGCTCTGTAAGGAAGTTCCAGTATAATGTTTAGTTATCAATAAAATTAAACTATGAAGACCAGCCATAACAGAAGTAATCTGAACGGGGTACTATGGAAGGACAGAGGAGGCCAGTGAGATTCCCCGGAAAGTGAAGTAGAAAGGAAGGGCATTTTGGTAAGGAGGAAAATAGGTACAAATGCCTGGTATGTGATGGGCAAGAGTAAGCACAGAGATGGTAAGAGAAAGGGATATATATGCAGTTAGGATCAAATCCTGGAGGCCTCTGAAGTCAGGTTAAGAAGCCAGGACTTTAGTCAACTCCACAAGAGAATTTTAACTTGAATAGTGACATTATAAGAAGTGCTTTTTTCCCCCCAGAAACATTAAGCAAGAAACAATGAGAACCTGAACATAGATACTAGCAGTGGGAGATGAAGAGAAAGGTGCCCATTACCACGAAAGGATGTGGTAGCTGACAGGTGTTGGGCATGAGAGAATTCCCAAGTTTCTAGCTGGGACCATCAGGTGCTTGGAATACAAGATAGGAATACTGAATATCCTGAGGAATTTTTCCACAGAATGTTCTAAACAATGGCTTATTCCTTTCTATTTCCATTGTACTATCAAATTCAAGCCCTTTTAAGTTTATGTTGAGACTGCCAGAAGAGAAGAGGGTCATAACAGGGTTCGGTACTCATCCAACCTTGTATAACAGATGATTCATCATTCTAAAACAAATATGGATGACATAATTTCCTTATTGAAAAATGTTCAGTAGCGTGTGTGCTCGTTCTTGCTCTCGCTCTCGCTCTTGCGCTCTCTCTCTCTCTCTCTCTCTCTCTCTCATAAGCATAAGCCTACTCTTGTGGGTTGATTTTAAATGTCTACCAAAAGCTCATGCATTAAAGGCTTGGTCCATGATGCAATAGTGTTCACAGGTGGGGCCTCAGGAGGTGAATGAATTATGGGGCCTCTGACCAAATCAACAGACTAATCCATCCAGAGCTTAATGGATTTTGGAGGAGAGGCAAAAAAGCTCTCCCTTTGTTTCCTGGCTGCCATGAGGTGAGCAGTATTGCTCTACCACATATGCCCAGCCATGATGTTCTGCCTCTTCCCAAGGACCCAGAAATTGATGGTGCCAAGTGACTATGAATTGAAACTTCTAAAACCATGAGCCAAAATAAATGATTCCCTCCTTTTAAGTTGTTTATCTCAAGTACTCTGTCACAGTAATGTAAAGGTGACTAACAGAAAATTGGTACAGGAAGTGGGGTTGTTACTGTGACTATTACCTGATAATGTGGTTCTGCTGAAATTGGCTCATGAGAGGGATTTGGAAAAGTTTGGAGATGTAGGCTAGAGACATTCCAAAATGCTATAAGGAAAGGTTAGTGGGCTAATTCTGGTGGGAGGTCCAAAGACAGAATACTAATAGGAATGCAGAGTAAAGACCAAGCTCAGGAGGATTCAGAGGGAAATGAGGATTCTACTGAGAATCTAACTAGAAGCCATTATGTTACCTTCTGGCAAAGACCTTGTCTACATTTTGGCCATGCCCTGAGACTTTGTGTAAGGCTGAGTTTAAAGGTGATGGATTAACTAATCTGGCAGAGAAAATTTCAAGGCACCATAACATTCAGGTTATGGCATAGATATTTCTGGCTGTTTTAGCCAGACTGACAGTGAGAATCAAGAGCAAAAAAAATAATGGAAAGATCTGATAAACTGGCACCTCAGCCAAAAAAGAAGTACCAGTAAAGTTGTAATCAAGGAGGATATGGTTGTATAAGAGATGAGTGTAATCAAAAAGAAATGCTTTGTAACAGGATAAGAGAAATCAAATCAGAAATACCCCACCCACCACAGGCTCAAGGATGTAAAACTCTTTCCAAAGACTGTGTTGAGAAGGGAGCCCTAGAGTGCACTGCTCACATAGGGTTGTCTAAGAAATGGTTTCCCTGGGATTTGTTAGGTTGCCCAGACTCTCAGAAGCCACTGCTTCAAGATAGTCCTTCTGCTGGTGGCAGAACTTGGGACTCATCCATGTGGTGTTGGTTTTGTAGGCATGTAGAATGTAAGAGTTGTAAGGTCACTGAGGCTTCCACTGAGATTTCAAAAGGAAAGCCTTGGAGGCAGGCAATGTGTGGCAGTGTCAAGAGTCCCTGCAGGCAGACCCTGAGAGGGTGATGTGTGACGTTGTAAGAGAGAAACCCAAGCTACAATGGAGACTCCAGAAAGTTAAAGATGCCAAGAACGTGCAAGGCTTGCCAAAGGATGCCTCATGCAGTAAGAAGAGCCAGCCAAAGAGAGTGGCTATGTGGGCTGCAGCCAGCAAAACCACAGGTGTCTTGCTGGGACTGCCCAAGTCTTTTGGACCTCACATCACATCACTATGAGTTCAGATGCTAGACATGAATTTAATCAACTTAATGTTTGCCCTCCTGGGTTGCAATCTTATGGTCCCATTCCTCCTTTCTATGCCCCTATTTCTCCATTTTGGAATGAAAATGTTTACCTTATATCTATCCCACCATGGTATGTTACAAATATGTAACTTGTTTGTTGATTTTTAGAAGGATTTACAGGTAAGAGTTTGCCCAGAGTCTCTGAGAAGATTTTAAGATTTGGATTTTTGAACAATGCTGTTAAGACTATGGGGATAAACTGAATGTATTGCAGATAAAACTGAGTGCATTTTACATGATGAGATGGACATGAGTCTTTAGGGGTCATGGGTGAAAATTTGTGGGTTGGGTCTTAAATGTCCTCTAAAAGTTCATATGCTAAAGGTTTGGTCCATAGTGCAGCAGTACTCAGAGGTAGGGCCTTCAGGGGATGATAGAACCATGAGGATTCTGATTTTATCAATGGATTAATCCATTTGTGGATTCACAGCTTAATGGGTTTGTGGGTAGGGCTCTCTCTTTGCTTCTTGGCTGCCATGAGGTGAGCAGCCTTGCTCTACTACATGCTCCCTGCTATATGTTCAACTCCCACTATAGGTCCCTCACTATAAAGAGATGGGGTCAAGTGAACATGGACTGAAACCTCTGAAACTGAGTCAAACTAAGTCTTTTCTACTTTTAAGTTCTCTATCTCAGGTATTTTGTCACAGTGACACAAAGCTAACATACCTACAATGGGCATTTAAGGCCCTCTGTAATTAGCCTGGAGGTGCTTATTTACTTATCTCATGACTTTGCTAAATGAAACAGGCAGATGGCTTGAGTTTTATGTAGTTTTACCTGTGTCATTCTTATACTAGAAAACCCATCCCAATTTTGTCATCTTAATGATGTTAACTCTTTTAAGACCTAGCTTATAACATACCTCTCTCAAAAAGTCTTCTCTGACAACAAAATTCTTTACTGATCTTTGTCTAATATGTGTATCTCTCTCTCTCTCTGTGTATAAAGAATTTAGTTCACACATATATGACAAAGATAAGTAAAAAATTCAGTTCTTTACTCTCTATATTTGTATTATTGGCTTTATTTATTTCTATGGGTTTTTTTTTCTTTAGCACCTAAAGGGAAGGAACTGTTGTAGCACTTTTCATCCATAGCACATAGTTTAATCACTTATACATAAAAGACTCTGAAAACATATTAGTGATCTAACAGATTTATTTTTATATGGTGCTGAGGATCAAACCTAGTGCCTCACACGTGCTAGGCAACTGCTCTACCATTGAGCTACATCCCCAGCCCCATGATTTTTGTATTTATTTTCTTATCATTTAAGTCCCCTGAAGTAAATAAAGTAAATAAACATGTTTTAGAAAAAAAATCAGTGTAATGTAATAGGTGCAAATGAAAGTTACCTCTTAGGATTAGAAAGTGGGTGGGATGATGATAACAGAAAGGCAGTGAGGTCTTTGAAAAATAGATTATTTTTAAAAAGCACAGTATTATTAAATACAGTAGCAATATGACACATGAGATTCAAATAGGGGATGGCTTTTTGCTATTAGAACCATGAAACAGAAAGAAAAGATGAATTACGATTCTACTGGCTAATAAACTCGTATATGACAGGAGAAATGGAGATAATAAAAGCCATAAAAGCTGAAGGACAAAAGTAAATGTAGCTATTTTACACTGGTATTCTATACTGACCATAATGTTTTTAAGACAAAATACTGTTTTGTTAATGGGCAAATAACACATTGATATAAAAAGGTAAAAGCAAATAAAACTTAGTAAAGCTGAGCAATGTTACTACTCCAAGTGAGAGAAGTTCTGCCCCAAAGCTGGTGTTCCAGTAACTTAAAAAGTTGTTGAGCCATATCTTTCCCCTAAAAATGTCTGGCTATAGAAAAAAGAGATGTCAGAGTATAGTTATGAAATGGGCAGTAGTTCTAGGAAAGGAGGGGAACAGAAGAAGTAGGGGCAAGTTACTAAGGTGTTCATTCTAAAATCACTTGTAGAAGAGGTACTGAAGCCTCCAACACCTGAGTACTCTGACAGGAAAGAAACTATTTACTCTAATATTTATGACTTTTACATTTGACTTTATTTTTTTAAAAAACTATATTATTGGAGAAAGTCAGCATGCCTATGTATAGGCCAAAGTGCTTTAATGCTGTAACCTGCCAGTTATTTTTTGTGTTTGGAAATTCTGATATGCTATACTTGGGCCTAAGTTGTTTTATGCAAAGGGTAGTTTGTAAAAAATTTAAATACATCTTTTTTTTCCCCCTAGGTCAAGTGGTAACTCAAAGCATTATACTTAGCTGCTACTCTCAACAAACAGCTATACTTGGGTCTCTTTTAAAGCATCCTGGCTTTTAAAAGGCATTTTAAGAGCTCAGAGAAGAGTTCCCACTAGAGGGCGCCCAAACCATTTAAGTATCTGACCAGGATATTTTAATATAGACACATACATTTATATATTTGTTTTAAGTTAGCTTTTCTGTCCTTGTGACCAAAATACCCAACAACAACAACTTAGAGGATAAGTTATTTAGGCTTTGTGGTTTCAGAGATCTTAGCTTAAAGACGCTGATGCTATTGCTGTGAGCTTAAGGTGAGGCAGTACATCATTGGGGAAGCGCCCAGCAGAGGAAAGCTGCTCAGCTCATGGAGGGACCAGGAAGCAGAGAGAAGTGGGTGGGAAGGGCCCACTAGGAAAATGAACTCTTCCAGGGTACACTCCCAATGACCCACCTCCCTCAGTTGCTCCTCACCTGCCCACAGTTACTACCCTGTCAGTCCATTTAAATGAGGATAGACTCATTAGGTTACAGCTCTCACCATGCAATCATTTTACCTTTGAATGTTCCTGAATTAATATGAGCTTCTGAAGGATACCTCAAGGTGATTAATCTCAATAAAGCAATACAGCTATTGTGGCTGCTGTGCTGCACTGCTCTATCCACCAATATAAATGTTTACCCTATTTCAGTATACATAGTCTTAACCAAAAACTGGCTGTGATTCTCTTTAATATTAAGGAGTTTGGGCTGGGGATATGGCTCAAGCGGTAGCGCGCTCGCCTGGCATGCGTGCGGCCCGGGTTCGATTCTCAGCACCACATACAAACAAAGATGTTGTGTCTGCCGATAAATATTAAAATTCTCTCTCTCTCTCACTCTCTTAAAAAAAAAAAGATTAAAAAAAAATATTAAGGAGTTTAATGCAGATAAATCAAGTGGGGCACCAGTTTTCCTTTGCTAGTGTCAAACTTAGTGTCCTAGAATATTCAAAATAGAATATAAGTGATTATATTTCTTGTCTCTGGCTCTAATATCTCATATAATAGATTATTTTCTTTTTCAGTCTCCCAGCCTGATCACAGCCTTTTCTTAAGCAATTATTACTCACTTCTTGCTGTTTTCCAAGATTACTAGATAGTTCTTGCTGATCTTAATGACTAAAGCTACTTCTGACAAGAACTGTTTCGCCTCCCTGTTCTTTTTATCCCTGATTCATACTCCAGCTAAGGCCTATTCAGGGCTTGCGCCTACCAGGGTGAAAGAAGCTAGCTGAATGAAAGCTAACATCTATAAATTTTAAGATCTTAAATTCTGCTACTTTTACATATTGATTTTTAAAAAATCATACTACCCAGCTGAAATCCTGGTTTAGCTAATGGCAAAGGAGAGGGAGTACAAGCTGACTTCCTACTATTCCAGGTCCTACAATCTATTTTCTTCCCCCATGTTACAGGTTGCCAGAAATAAAAAAAATACTCCAAGGGCAATGCCAGTTTCTCTGCTAGTTTACTCTTTCTCATTAGTATTGTTGTTATTATGTGTTTTTTCCTATTTCTAGTATCCAAGAAATTCTACACATTTAAAACAGAAAGACACTTCTTATATTTATCAGCCTGTTTTCTATTTGCTATAGGGGTGGTAGAACACTGACTATGGAACTGTCTTTGGAGGGTCAGAAGGTAGTGTATGAGTAATGGCTCTCCTTGGGCTCTTTTATTCCTTGGTATTTGGACAGGTCAGAACTATTCCAAGAAGAAAATGGCTAAAATGCACCTAGGCAACAAGAAGCATTTATTTAAATTTTAGCTTGGGTGTAGTTCTTTAAAAAAAGTTTATTAACTGGAACAGTCTTACATACCATTTAGTTCTAATATAATGAAGAACTTAGTGAACTCAACTTGCTGCTAGACTTTTAGAACTAAGAAAACATTTATTAATCACCTAATACGTTCTCAAGCATTATGCAACTAAGGGAATAGAAAGAATCTAAGTTGAATTCTGCTGATACTGCACACTGACTTGTATGATAATAGTAATTGAACAGCATTTCTACATAGTTTACTAGGGGGAAGGGTATACCGCCCAGAAAAGGTATAATTGGTTAAAAGAGGAAGAAGGTACGAGATTTGATATTTTCCTAAAATGTATAAATATATTAAGAAATAACACCTTAAAAAGAAAGGTATAAAGGAGAAGAAAGTTGAGTTTGAATTAAAAAAATTTATCAGAAAGTTAAAATTCAAGAATATTTTGATAAATATACTAGTCCCTTGGTTCTTTAATTATAGCCCTCAAAAATAATAATTAAAATCTATTATAATTCAATTATTTTTGATAAATTAACTAGATATAATTCAATATTGGATTATATGAGAATGGAACGGTATTTTTCATGTGATATATGTGGTTTGTTTCCCTTTTATGTAATTGCTATTAGATTCAAATACTGAGTTTCAAATGTAACAAGTAAAACTAAGAAACTATTAAGTAGTTATTAAAGAAGTATTTCTGCAGATTTACTCTACTGTTTAAAGACACGTAAGGTAAAGGCTTGTGGTGAAGAAAATGGTTGTGAATCACTAAATTTTCCTTATTGAAGTAAAGGGTAAAAGAAAAATGAATAAAACAAGTGACCTTTATAAGGCATGTTATGAGGACCACATAATTCTTTGTTAGCCCCAGAGTAACTGCTCATACTTACTTTCTCCACATGGCAATGAATGATGGTGCTGATACAAATCCTGTCTTCTCTCCTCCTGCAGCCCTGAACATGGGGGCTTTCCAGTAGAGAGGACAGCCACAGATCTGCAAATAAAAATCAATAAAGAGTAAGGCCAGAGGCTGTAAAGGGATAACATGGCCAAAGAAAAGTATCTGGGACTTTTACCCTTCATACCACAGTAGACAGAATGGCCTCAGGGTGAACACAACTGAGTCATAGGCAAATGTATCAATGAGGGTAGATTCAGAGAGACAGAGAGAGAGGAATTAAAATTAAGAGGAGTACATGCTTAGTGAAGAAAATCAAGCCAATAAACTTTTTCTCCAAGTTCATTATAGTGATATCTCTCCATCCTGATAATAAAGCAGCCAGTCTCCCCACCTGGCACTGTTACATCATGTATTTTCTACCTTCCACAAAAAAAAAGAAATTAATGAATATCATGGATGTATATGTCTTTCAATCCTTGAGCAGAACTTTATCATTGGGGTCACTTGTTGTTAAAACACTCAACTATTTATCTCCTTTCTCCTTTGCCTATACTTAAGTTTCAGGTTCAAGAACCAGAAAACCCTGTGTTGTTCAAGAAACCAGGTATCAAGCAGGTGTGGTGGTGCACACCCATCACCCAGCTACTCAGAAGGCTGAGGCAGGACAATTCCAAGTTCAAGGTCAGGTTAGCAAATTTAGTGACACCCTATCTCAAAATAAAAACTAAAAAAAGGGCTGGGAATGTAGTTCAATCCCCAACACTGCCAAGAAAAAAAGAAAACTATATGGTTAAAATCTAAATGGTTACAGTTCAAGTAAAAGATAAAAAGTAAAAATCAAAATGCTAGAGCTACCACAGATAACTACATATTATATATATTAATTCACTGAAAGTCTTAAAAGAACTAGGAATGAATATAAAGACTTTCAATACCCTAAAAAGTATTGATTTTTTTCCTTAATAAAAGGCTGTTCTTTTTATTAAAAAGAAAATACTGGCTTCCTCTTGTAAACAAGAGTTCTTACAAAATTTACCTGCTTTTTCCTTAGATGGAAATTATTTCCTATAATTAATACTACTTAAAAATTAGAAATAATTAGAAATTATTAACTTAAAAATTTAAATTAATTTTAAAATTAGAAATAATGTCCACATCTTCCTAATTTTGTACATACATAGAAAATATATCCCCAAATCTAGAACTCTTCAGAGTGACATTGTATTAAAAGTTAAAGATATTATTCATATTAATACAGGATCTGTTGAGCTTTCATCATTCTACAAAGGGAAGATTCTTTTTTGGAGTTAGATTAGATGTGTATCCACCTTAGGTTTAGGTGAAGTTGCTCCTGGTGTGAGGCTTCAGTGCACAGGAGATTCCCATGGAAAGCATGAAGAATACCTAGTTTAACATTAGTTATCCTGAGAGACCACCCAAGGATGCTGCTGGTTCATGGCAGAAATTAGACTAGGGAAAACAAGATTTAGGCCAGTGAAGGTAAGGACAGGGCAGAAATAAGAGGCTCCTGCCTCCAGGGCCACTAAAGCATGTTCTGCAAACAGGGTAGAGTTTAAGATTTCCAGAGGTTGAATACCTTATTGAGGTCAGCTTAACAATGATATGGCTTTGTTTATTGTATGATTGCCAAGGTACAAAGCTAACAATTAATATGCTTTGGGTGTGTGAACTGTCAAATCTACCTCCCCTACTCCCTGTCTCTCCTTTTGCACAGAGTGGGTTGCCAAGGAAATACTCCTAGAGAGTCTTGGTGATGGGCTATTGGCAACTGTTGGGGAAGCTGAAAAAATGGTTCACATTACAGAGATGGGGGAGCTACAAGAACAGAAAGTGTAGGGAGAGACCGGAAATGGCTTGTCAAAGGTCTTGAAACTTCCCCCTCTGGAGTCATTCATGAATTTTTCGGAATTGGAAGGGTCAGGACTCTTAGAGCTCAAACTTGGGAAATAGTCACCAACCTTAGCTTATACACTTCAGGGACTGTGTGTTTGTGTTTTTCACCTCCTATGGGACAAGTTCCTCTATTAACAACTTTCATTCCCTTGAACTGAGGGTTTTTTCCCAGATTTCTGATAAAATGCATGTGTCAGCTCATGAATAGTGAGTGAATCACTAAGACATTAACACATAAACTTACTATGATCCAAAGGCAAACCCCTAAGAGAAAAGATACACAATGAAAATGTTTTGAAGGAGACTGGAAAAGGTCAGCCTTTTCTAATAGTGGGGAACCCTGAGTACACTAGTATTACAACATGAAGGTATCAGGCCCTTGGAGAAAATGCCAAGAGGGGAAAAAAGAAGAACAGTGAATGTCAAGGGTTGTGGACATTACATTTTGACTATTTAAGAAATGCATGGGGAGCTGGGGTTGTGGCTTAGTGGCACAGTGCTTGCCTAGCATGTGTGAAACACTGGGTTAGATTCTCAGCACTGCATATAAATAAACAACATAAAGTTCATTGACAACTAAAAATAATATTAAAAAAAGAAACATATGGCTGGTCTATATCTACTTAAAAATCAAAGAATTAAGATAGAGGGAACCAGTGGATCAATAAACTAAAAAGTAAGTGATATTAATCTTAAGGTGACAAATTAGAACTATTAATAACACAAAATAGAACATTTTAAACAAAGGAAGAAAGTGATTGATAAGTGGAAACAAACAGGGAGATACAGAAAATGGATTTAGGAAACTTATGTTTAGAGTAAGTAAGAGTCAGAATATGGCAATCAAAGTCACTTGAGCAAAAAAAACTTGACTAACACCTACAATTTGATCCAAGAATAGCACAACATCAAGAACTGAAATCTAAGGTGGTGCATGCCTGTAATCCCAGTGACTTGGGAGGCCGAGGCAGGAAGATCACAAGTTCACAGAGAGACCCTGTCTCAAAATAAAAAATAAAAAAAGATCGGGATATAGCTCAATGGTAGTACTCCCCTGGGTTCAATACCCATTCCAAAAACAAAAAAGAACAAAACAAAACAAAAACTTAAAAGCAAGGTTGTCAAGCAATATAAACAGGAGATGATTACCCAATATTTGTAATGTTCATTCAACATTTTAAATTGTCTTATGCCTATTATTCATTAGATCCTCATATGATCTCATGCAGAAGAGGGCAGGCAGATTTATCCCATTTTGCAGAAGAAGAAATTCAGGTACAGAGCGGCTGCTTTACAGGTCACAGGCACAAATAGGTCAAGATAGTGCTACATCAGTCAAAAGAGAGGGGCTGGAGAGCTTTACATGGTTCAAAAGAGTTTTACTTTTTTTTTTCCCTTTCAACTTTCTGCTAGAGGATAAAACTATGTAATGAATCCCCTGGCCTAGTCTCTGACAAATGCTTTTCTATCTGTTGCTCAGTTTTTGTTTTACACTGCTTTCATCCCTCTTTGGTTCATTCTCTATCTCTTCTCCATCTCACTTAATGCTGTGGGAAAAAGTACAAAAAATACATACATACTGAACCAGACATGACAGTAAGCTCTCTAGGGATGACTGAGGTCTAAGATCAAGAGGGTAAAACTGCACTAACATATACAGATTTCATAAACACAATTTTCTTTGCACTTAAAAAACAGATCCCAAACTTTACAGCTACACTTAAATGCCAAGCTCATCTTTCAAATAGCTTTAAAAACTATATGAAACCATAAACACATTCATTTACTGCTCTGATGATCTGTTCCTTCCTTGCCCCTTAAAGGCTGCCTTTCTTCTCCCTTTTTCTACATCAACCGACTGAAAGTTCATGGGCAGCAAGTGCTGGAGATAGAGTTCACTGTCTCCTGGCACAAGAGACACATATAAAAGATGGTTAAAGATAAGGATGACTAGTATGTGCTAACAGATTGACAGCTGAGTAAAAGCTGGATTAAATAAAAACAGAATAGCTGGAAGACATAATTAAATCAATTTTAAAATAAACAGTTTTAAGGACAAAGAGACAAAAATCTAATAAAATGAGCTGATACAGCAATCAATAAAACACAAATCAATATACTTTTAACAACTTCTGAGGTCATTATATACATGGCTTCATTTTTATATGCAATGTTAGTTTTAACTTTCTAAAGGTATGGGCAGTTTACTTTGCTATCTGAACTGACAATTAAGGTTAAAAGGAATGAACACAAAGGCTTGGCACCTATGAATAGAATTTAGGGCCATCATCAAGTATAACTCAGGCAATTTAATCAGTCATATCCCTTCCTTGACTACTATCATGGAGTTTCTAGCTTTCTGCCTTCCCTTCACTTAATCTGTGGCATGCTAGGGAACCATGGTTTAAGGCATGGCTACTATATTATAGGGGTGAGAGGGCCAGACCAGGAGTATGTGGAAGCACAGGGAGAGCAGGGCTCTTCAACAGAGGTTAGGAATATTCAGAGTTCAGGGTTAACCCAGTAGACTCTCTATGCAAGACAGGATGGGCTGCAGGTCTATGAAAGAGAAGCACTAATAACCTGGATGGGCTCTCCAGATATAATGACCCTGCTCCACACCAGGGAACTACTATGTCTTAATCTGGACAAGTTTTCCTTATCTGCCTATATTAAGCATTCTGTGAAACCTTCCATCTCTTTCACACAAATTATTCCCATTCTAAAAAAAACCTATTTGGCATTTATATAGTTGACATGTGATAAAAGAAAAATTCTGAGATGTTGTAAATTCTATTGCAAAGACCGATGAATGAAGAAGAGATAAGGGAGCTTGGTTTACATTTAACCTTTCTTACTAATCTCAGTCAATCCAGAAGCAACAAATACTTCTCCAGAAGCAACAAATCCAGAAGCAAAAAACCCATCTGATAGCTTTTCCTGCTTCTTATTATCCCACTCCTCTTATCTAAAGCTTATTTAGGTTACAGTGCTTTCCTTTTCCAATGTTTATAAAAATTCCTTCTAGCTCTGACCTGGTGAACATTTTCTAACTGCTATCTCACCCACCTGCTGGTAGTTGCTCAAACTTGTCCCAGGACCTGGTTTCTGGCTAACATCTGTAATGGCTCAATAAATTCTTTTATGTGGGAGATTCCCTGATCTCAAGAATTTTGGTTTAATACATGTTACCTCCAAAATGAAGATTTCACTCATCTTTTCTAACTTTTATATTTTTGATTTAGATCCATAGTTCCAGGCTATTCAGAGAATTTACTGTCTTGGTTTTGTCACCTAATATAGGAAAAGAGAACTTGCAATTTATTTGGATGACTACCGAATGGGGGCTAGCTAATGTTTGTGTATGTTCAGGAAATAAGACCTATGGAAGCAGGATCATGCCAGAAGTTAAGAGGATTTGTCTCCTGACAAGAACTAGTTCTGTGACTTCAGTACTTGTGGTACTGCAATTTCCTCATAAGTAAAACCCTGTGGAAACAGGTAAGTTCTTACTTTTGGAATGAGGGAGTTTGTTGATCTAAGGGATCCAAAATCAAGTTCTAAGAGGTGGGAAGTGGCAAAGAAAGAGATAATAAAAGAAAGAATTCTTTTAAAATCTCTCTGTTCACAAACTATTTAGCACAACAGAAATGCTCTGTGAGGTCAGAGTTAGGCAAAGGGCAGGGCATTATAATATGTAACATCTATGCCATTTTGTTTTACACCATCCTATTCGAGATTAGCTTTACTTTGCAAAATTGTCCCTCCTAAAGTTACTCTGTTCTTTTCTTTGCTCAACACTGTAAGTCTAAAGAAAACCCCTTTCAATAGCTGAGATATTACTACTACAGTCAATTATTGCAGAAAAAGGGGACAAAGAGAAAAGAAGCTGGTCCCTAGACTTTCCAAACATTAATTTTTCTTTAGTTTGTCAGAACCTAGAACACCTAGTATTCAAACAACATCAAAGTGTGGGCCAAGGACTTACTAATCCTATTAATTAAAAGGATAATATTTAATTTGCAGGAAAATAATGTATTTATCTAAAAGTTTATAGGGATTGGCCCAGGAGACAAAAGTTATTTGTAATCACAATATTCCAAACAAAGAGAAAGGATAAGATCCCCTGAATGAAAAAGATGATTACTGAGTGATTAAGCATGAAGACTTCTTGTCCCTTTTCCCATTACTTTACTTTCCTCTTCAGTAAAAGCCCTCTGTACCACTGAATTTCCTAAGATGGAGTTTTCAGGATGATGGCCTTGCCATCTTCTTAGAATAGGCCCTTGAATAAATCTGATTTCCTTCTCACCAACTCTCATCTCCAATGATTGGCTTCTGCACAGTGTGAAAGTGGACTTGTGTTCAGTATCAACATGAACAGAATTAGGGATTTCTTTAAAAAGGCAGAATGTAAGCCAGGTCTTCAAAGTGGGTATTGTGGAGGATTGTAGGAATGGAAACCCATTTGGAAGGGAGAGCTACAAGAGTCCAAATGTAGAGTTGTGACTGTGAGTGGGTGATAGGGTCAGGTTCATGGAGGAAACAGCATTAGGTAATTTTAATTTTGGAAAGGATCTCTGGGGACTGAGTATGGAGGCCCTAGATTACTAAGAGAAGGGTTTTATCCTGAGGAGCAGAACTTTTCAAACTTTAACATCTCTCCTGAAAGCTGGGGAACCATTCTAAATAGAAGTCTGCATGGAGTCATGGGCACTCACTTGATCTCCTACTTGCCTCCATACAATCCTCAGCCTCTTGAAGCATAGCCTAGAACCACTGCTAAAATCTGAGGTATGATATGACTTTCAAATATACATGAGTGATAAAAATAAAACCAAACCAAGCAAAGTATTGCCACAGAGGGTAAGAATCCTGAATATTCCTGAGCTGAGGAATGGCATTATCAACTATATCTGATAGTCATGTTAAATATTATTCTAGGAGGAGTGCAGCCACAGTAGTCCTACATTAGGGGGCTAAAATATTAAATTAGAAGCAGTTGGATATATTGGAAAAAATAAAAGACTTGCCTCCTGGTATCACATTCATTTATTTCTGGATAAAATATTAGTGTTGAGATGGCCTAGTGGCTCCTTATCTAGCTTCAGGGTAGAGTAAGGTCAATAGCTGAAAACAAAAAAGAAATTCCTATCCAACATAAGGAAAATGTTTCCAATAAACATAGTTCTTTAATATGGAACAAGCTACTGGCAAGGTAGTGAGCTTCTAGTAACTGAAAGCATTCAAGAAGAGAATGTATTTATGAGTTAATGATGTCTTAGAAGGAATTCCTACATTCAGTGGGAAGTTGAACTGGAATACTACTAAAATTTCTTTCAAACTTTGAGTTCCATGAAGTAGGACTATAGCTAGAGATCTAATAGTATTAAATAACGTTTTTTCAACATGGAAAAAAAATCCTCTGCATGCAAAACAGCAAAGAGGCAGTAAGGAGAACACTGGGACTGCAAGAGAAAAGGGAATTATTAATCATTTAGTAATTGTTATTACCTTTGCAATTTTTCCCATTTCATGAATGTCTGCTTTCTGATCTTCAATATCCATGAAAGCAGTTTCAATTCTGCTTAAAATCTGTTCATGGTTAATGCAGGTATCTGGGAGTCCTTCGGGAAAGTAGAACCGTGGAATGTTTATGGACGACGGTGCATTCACAACATTGTTCACAGCAGGAATAGGGGAGAGAGGTTGAGGGCTAACTGGAAAAGTGGCTGGAGTTGGAAGTGGTGTTCCTGGTTTCTTTTCTGGTTTATTTTGAATCTGGAAGAGAAATGTGATTAGAAGACACAAAAATTCTAAACTGTATATATTTCTTGAGTATCCTCACCAGTAATAGGAAGTAGTATATAAATACAAGAAACCACAATTACTCACTTTACTTGAGGGTAGTAGGCATGTCTCTAAGGAGATTTAAATAAATGAATACATTATTTATTTATCGATACTTGAGTTTATATAGATTTATATTTTAAAAATTCTATAGGACATTTTCCAATCAATCATTTGGCAGATATTTCAAAATAATCAAAGAGCAGTATTAGTTGATAGAGTAAGGACTTTGAGGTGTACTATTAGTCTGCTGGAACTAGATTAGTATTTTTTAAAATTTTTTTTAGGGGCTGGGGATGTGGCTCAAGCGGTAGCGCACTCGCCTGGCATGCGTGCGGCCCAGGTTCGATCTTCAGCACCACATACAAACAAAGATGTGTCCACCGAAAACTAAAAAATAAATATTAAAATTCTCTCTCTCTTTAAAAAATTTTTTTAATTGTAGATGGACACAATACATTTATTTATTTTTAAATTTTCATTTTATTTATTTATTTTTATGTGGTGCTGAGGATTGAACTCAGCGCATCACACATACAAGGCAAGAGCTCTACCACTGAGCTACAGCCCTAACCCAGTAAATTCTTTTTGAAGACTGTTTTTAGACTTTCTGTTCTTAGTCTTTCCTCTCCTTCAGTCGGCAGAAATGACAAGTTCTTTTTAAACACACAGATCTAAAATGCACTTGGGGTAGGGGGCTACTTTTACTTTCTTTTCTAGTTAACTTTGTTGAGGAAGAATCACTATCAAGCCCTGATGCTAAGAAAAACTTTTGTTATGAAAGTCAAAGCATTTTAGTTATGGTTGATTTACTTAATACTAAGGGGCATGCCATTTTACCCAAGATACTTATTTATCTCATTTTTGGTATATTCTTTTTTTTTTATTGTTGGTCGTTCAAAACATTACATAGCTCTTAATATATCATATTTCACAGTTTGATTCAAGTGGGTTATGAACTCCCAATTTTACCCTGTATACAGATTGCTGTATCACATCAGTTACCCTTCCATTGATTTACATATTGCTGTTCTAGTGACTGATGTATTCTGCTGTCTATCCTATTTTCTACTATCCCCCCTCCTCTCCCCTCCCCTCCCCTCCGCTTTTCTCTCTCTACCCCCTCTACTGTAAATCATTTCTTCCACTTATATTATCTTGTCTTACCCCTCCTTTCCTCTTATATGTAATTTTGTATAACCCTGAGGATCACCTTCCATTTCCATGCGATATGCAAGTTCTGTGGTCATTAATTTCATTACAACCAGACTCCCTTTACAGTTAAGTAACTCATTTATAGTTTATATCCTTCTTTTCTCCAAACCGAATTTGATGTGGTATACCATAAAGGGATATTAGAAAAGACAGCGAAAAGGTGTGTGTGTGTGCGGGGTGGTGGGGTGGGGAGGAGCAGTTGGGAGATGGAGATAACTCAAGATTGAGGGAAAAGGGAAGGAGGGAGTATTCTATGAAGACTCTCAGAGTTTTAATTTCCACTCTTAATTAATAACCCAATCATTTATACTCATAAGCATGGCACTATATACTACATAAAGTATGAAATACAGAATGGCTATTGACTTGCTAAGTTTATTTTAAATTCACTGATCACAAAGTATTGCTCTAATGTTCTCCTTTCTTAAATTAGCCTAACGCTACCCCTGAAGTCTGAACAACAATCCTACAATAAGCAATAGGCAAGGAAGAAACAGCACAGAGGATAAGGATGCCAATGAAGAACTGAACAGAAAACAGTGATGGTTTACTGTGTCCTCAGGAAAGTTACTTAACCTTTTAAAATTTCAGTAATAAAACAGAAATTATAATCCCTACATCTTGGAAGACTGTTGTGAGGACTGAAGGAAATTAAAGAATGTAACATGAGTAAAAGATTCAAAACAGTGCTGGGCACAGATCTGTCCTCATGGAAGAAAATGAGTGACAAAGCCAAAAGGTGGGGGTTCTCAAAAGATTATGTATAATTTGGCATAATTTTTAGGTTCAATCATAAATAATCATCTCCATTCGTAAAGCAATTTAAAGTTTACAAACCAGTTTGGATTAAACACACTGATTCTATTACTATTCTAAGTAAACATTTCTCTCTGCTTAATGCTGAATCTGCATATACAGATTCATGAGTCAATCGTAGTAGAAAATATTCTTAAAATTCTAAAATAAGGCACAACTCTTTCTTCAAAGCTTTAACTTGATCACTTGTCTCGTCATTTCCTTCCCATTATTTTAAGCAGAAAGAGGTTTGAGAGACTACATGTGTTCAATCATAAAAATTCTTTGTTTCCCTAAAACGTTTGTTTTCCACGGTATGATATCCAGGGTAGTTATTATAATTTCAGGGCAATTATAGCCATAAGATTTAAGACCAGTGGTGCCAGTGGGGGAGAAGGTTTGGAGCAAAATCTCCAATGTTAACTCTATACTTTTGCTTTGACAAGGTAAGTGACATTCAGCAAAACACTGGTTATCTGTCAAAGCTTTTATTTTAATGGGAAAATACTTGGTTATATACTGCAAATATTTTGCAATTCATTGTGTATTTCTTAACACAAAGCAATTCACTGATAGGCAAGAATTTATTAAGTCACTGGTTAATTTCATATTTAATAAAACTGATCAAGTTCTGTGGTCATTAAAAAGGAAATGATGTAAATAAAATGCATTTATTTTGAACTTTCGGGTATATCAATTTATTTTCCATTGAATTCAATAGGATACACATAATTTAAACCTTAAAGTAGTGTAATAAAACTGATACTTTATAAACATTATACAATAAAAACTAGTAGAACAAATTTTGCCAGATTAACTGGTAAATTAGACAACTGCTCATATTGAATAAAGCTTTTCAGTCAATATAGGAGCAACATTAAAAACATAAGCTGGATAAAGAATTTTAATTTTCCACCTTAGTCTTTCCTTATAAACGTAGTATTATTTAAATATTCATTCTAAATAGTGTTCTAACACTATTATATCACTAGAGGATTTCCAATATTTGTCTGGTTTTGACCTACAAAGGGGGAATAAAGGAATTTCACATAGTTCACCCAAATAATTTGAAATTATTCTGGGTCAAAATAACTATGAAACTATGGTATCTGGATGGAATTTGGATGGCCAGTATTTGAGTAGCCCTTGATTTGTATTGTACGCAACGTTAGGCAACTTGTGTGGTAAGACACTGGCCCAAAGGTAGTAATCAAGAAAGCAGAAACTCTGCAAAGTAGTTATCACAGGCAGAAATCACTCAGTCTCACTCACTGCTTGTTGAGGGAAATCACCTTTCCCTCTCACTGCTTGTTGAGGGAAATCACCTTTTCATAATCTAGAAGCCATCCTTCATTATTATCTACCTACACAGTGTATTACACATGTACACAATTGTTTATATATAAAAATACTTCTGCCTTTAAAAATATTGCCAGGATCAATACTTAAAAAAAAAAAAAATCAAACATTCATTACTGATCCAAGTGTGTTAAACACAGTCTACTGATTCAAAGTGCAAATAAGGCTTCTAACACCAATACTATCAAAGATTCCTACTAAAGATTCTAGTATTTTTCTGGCTAAATTATAAATTATTTGTTAAGTTGTATTTTATTGTCTCTAAAACTGGATTCTCTCTCTACATGAGAAAAATGTGAGTACTGTATTCCAGATCCAGAAGGTCTATTTTTAAACCTGTTGGAATCCCTCTACAAATAGCTTTCTGCAAATAGCTGAATAGAGGACACAGATTAATTCCTTGATCTAATATCAAGATACAAGTGAGTTATAAAATTATTTGTGAGTTAGTTCACTGGGTGGTTTTATTAGTAATAAAAATATCTTAAAAGAAACACCCAAGTTTCAAACCTGTGTCTGCTGAAATGACTTCAGCCGCTTCTTAAACCTTGATGGGAGAACAAAATCACAGCCCCTTGCCAGGAAAGCTAACTCTCCCCTTAAATCCGGGTCCCTTCGTAAAGATGTTTCCTTGATCATCATCTTTGAAAAATGAACGATTACTTCGCAACTGTCCAGCACACTTCTGAAGATAGTAAAATTTAATAAGCTGTCAATCTTGTCAGGTAGAAAGGTAATTTTTTTCTTCTCGTCTCCCAAAGAAGTTAAATTCAAGCATTATGCTCTCCCAGCCTCCAGGGACTACAATTCATGCTTGTCCTGACATGTAGCTGATTCCCAAATACAACCTGATGTTTCAAATACCTGCTCATAATTTTCAAATGAAAAATACAGGCTGCAAAGGGCCTCCTGCGCCTTGTAGGTAGCTTTATATCAAATTGACCTGCACATATTGAGAATACAGAGCCTTCTGGGAAAGGAAGCACCCACTACTCCAAGTACCAAAGTTAGAAACATTACAGCTGGACCTAAAAATAGCAACTTCTCAGATAATGCTAACTTCTTAAACTCAGAGTATGTGAGGTGTCAATCCACATAAAGCAGTTTCTCCTAAAACGAGAGAGAGAGAGAGAGAGAGAGAGAGAGAGAGAGAGAGAGAGAGAGGAAAATATGTAGAATAATTTTGGCTTTTGCAACTTAATATTTTATGAAAAAAGAATAGGCCTCTCATCAAAATGTAGAGAAAGAAATATTTATCCTTAAAGATTTGTAAAAAAAATTGTTGGTCTCAGATTTAAAAAAAAAATTAAAGCAGAAGACTCATCATCAAACCTGCTTTTTTTGGGGAAGTGATTTTGAAAATTTACTGTTAAAAGTATTATTTAAGATAGTGGAACAACATAAGAAAGAAGTTTTTGATATATATGAGTTAGTGAAATCTAGCTGAAATAGGTTTAAAAAGATACCAAATAGTAATTACATGGAACGTCCTGAATTTATGAGACTTTCTCTTTTGAGGAGCTAAAGGAATCATCTCAGATTTTAAAAATACCTATTCCATGATTTTATCATATATTAAATACTGGATTTATTATTTACAAGTGAATCATCACTTGTTTTAATCATCATTTGTTTTAAATTTCAATACTTATTTTTAGTCAATCTTTTTAAAGTATTTTAATCAATACTTATTTTTAATCAAATCAGTATTATATTCTAGTTCTAGAAAATATAAAATGAGTATCACAGAAAACAGAAACAAAAAGTAGCTTACAACCTTATTTTACTATCTAATTTAGTGGTCATTAAATAATTTGGTTTTCCACTGTTTCCTACAATGTTAAGTCAGCTTTCCCCCACTCATTTCAAGATATTCTGACATTGGGTTTATATGTCTAAACTTGTGGTTTAAAAAGTCTTTTTCTTTAAGCTGTGGAATCTTCAGCTTGTACAAAATCTTACCTGAAAGCTTTCAGGTACTAGTAGATTAAAAAAAGATTATCATTGAAAATCACTGGTTCTATGCTTTGACCTGGCCCTTCCTTAGTTTCTATTTCTCTCACTGTTAACATTTTACATGTTAACTTTTAAAGACAGATCGCTTTTCCATATTTTTTCCTTTTATTCCTGCCTAGTGAACTTTTCTTCTTTCATTATTATTTCTCCAAATTAAAACAGCAGCAAAAAATCTAGGTCTTTAGACATGACTACTGCTTATTCAATTAAACCAAATGTTATTGTATTTATTCCTTCCTCTTCTTTCCCTAACCAACCCATGGCTTCAGAGGAATGAATTTTCATTCCCCTCCTGAGAATATTCTCTTTCCTCAAATGCACATTCTGATCATCTTTCAAAATCCAACTCAAATTCTACCTTCTTTTAATAAAAGCTTCCCTGATTGTTTAGGTCCCTTTAATTATAATTCTTAATTTATATATATACACACACACACACACACACACACACACACACACAGTACTTAATCAAATACTATAGAATATCCTTTAAATGAGCTTCATTTAAGTCTCAAGATTAGACAGTTTTCTGTTTTTTTTTATTGGTTGTTCAAAACATTACAAAACTCTTGACATATCATATTTCATACATTAGATTCAAGTGGGTTATGAACTCCCATTTTTACCCCAAATACAGACTGCAGAATCACATCGGTTACACATCCACATTTTTACATAATGCCAAAATAACTAATTCCCACAACACACTGATGCACTTTGATGGTTCACTTTTTGTTATGCCCCTGTTTTTCTAATCTTAGTAGTTAAGTTGCATATTTATTTACAGTCAGTTGTGTCTGTTTCCAATCTGTTTATGTTGGTTGTATTTTTATAGTAAAAATTCAAGTCAAAAGGCTGGAGATGTAACACAGTGGTACTGCTTGCATACTGTGCCAAGGCCCTGGGGGGTTTGGTCCTCAGTAAAAAAAAAAAAAAAATCAATTCAATTACATAAAGAAAGCGTAGAAAAAAAGAATAGTTTCCAAACTATATTTTTTAAAAAACTCAAATAGTTAAAACTTTTTTTTTGTTATAAAATTATGTGAGTGTGGGATAAAAGAAAAAATCCCAAGGTATCTATGTTCAAACTGTTTCACTACTGTTTTAAGTTCTTTCTCCAGTTAAAAGAGACTAAAACTGGATATCAGTCAACAAATGTATCATGAGTGTGATTTATTAAAAAAGATGTCATAGAACTCAGTTTCTCTGAGACTTTCTCAAAGAAAAGCCTTGTTAGTGATGTATGAATAAATTAATGATGTGAATTAAAAATTTTACAGCATACATAATGCTTAGATAGTTTTGCAGTAGATAGTTTAGGATTCCCTAATGATTATAAGACACAATTATATTTAGGTAAAAGAACTTCTATTTGTAATATTTTATAATTTATAATTTGATAATTATTTTCCAATAGTATTCAAAACTATGAGTGAAGTTCAAGTTATTAGTCATTCACTCATATTCAGGCATTTTTGTGATCATTTATTAAGTGCCAGACACTTGGCTAGGTGTAAGGATAGAAAAATAATAAAATAATAAAGAAGTAATTTCTTCTTTTTCTCACTGTACTTCTAATTTATAAAAGGATACTGGCTATTCTAGAAAAACTTAGAAAATGCTAAGTCAAAAGCATTGTTCACACAAAAACTTACACATGAACATTTATCAGATTATTCATAATAGCCCCAAAATGGAAACACCCAAATAAAAATAATTTATTATTACATGAATAAACAAAAGGAAAGGATGAACACAACATGGAACTACAAACAATGGAATATTTTTTGAACCATAAAAAGGAATAATGCCCTGGTGTATGCCACAATATGGAAAACCTTAAAAACATTACATTGTATAAAAAAAGCCAGTTGCAAAAGGTCACATATTGCATGATTCCAATTACATGAAATGTAAGAATTATCAAATCAATAGAGATAGGAAGTACCTTACGGTTGCAAAGGGCTAGGAGTAGGGGGGTAATGGAGACTGATTATGAATATGGGTTTCTTTTGGTGGTACTGCAAATATTCCAGAATTAGTGCTTATGGTTTCACAATCTTATTGGATATACTAAATACTACTAAATTGTGTAATTAATAGGAAACATTTTAAAAAATATTTTTTAGCTGTTGATGGACCTTTATTTCATTTATTTATATGTGGTGCTGAGAATTTAAACCAGTGCCTCATACATGCTAGGCAAGTGCTCTTCCACTGAGCTACAACTCCAGCCGTAGGGCAAATTTTATACCAAGTAAATGACATCTCAATTAAAAGTTCTCTCATCTTATAGTTCTAACTGGCTGAACAGTTAAAAAGGTAATAATCTGGAATCACAGACTTTATTTAAAATATCATTTTATGCAGGCTTTAAGAGAAGAAATTGACTACAAACTAATTGATTACTCTAATTTTTAATTTTTTGAAAATCTAAGATAGGGTCTCACTAAGTTGTTGAGGATCTCCCTAGTTTGCCTAGGCTGGCCTTGACTTGATGCAATCCTCCTGTCTTGGTCTCCTAAATCACTGGGATTACAGACATGTGCCACCAAGCCTGGCTCCAGTTGGTTACTCTTAATTTTTTTTTTTTTTTTTTTTTGGTAACAGGGATTGAACTCAGGAGCATTTGATCACTGAGCCACATCTCCAGCACATTTTTTTTTTTTTTTAATTTTGAGGTCCTAAATGTTTTAGGAGCTCACTAAGTTGCTGAGGCTGGCTTTGAATTTGCTATCCTCCTGCCCCAGCCTCCCAAGATGCTGGTATTACAGGCCTGAGCCATCATGTCTAACAAATTATTCTTAGAATTCAATATTCTTCTCCTTTATGCTTTAACTTGGTGTTTTTTAATCGTTTAATTCATGGCTTGTTCTGTTATAAATGTTATTTAACTCTTAAATAATGAAATGTTGAGGTGGGGGAAAGGGGCCACATGGTGATGATTATCTGTAGTCTTTGTTCTTATCCTGTCTTCTAGCCTTTACCTTCACTGATTGCAGCAAAATAGGAAGGCATATGCATTATAGAGGAAATCTAATAAACATTTTTGTCTTGTTTCAACTGTCTCCAAATGATAGAACACATTCCATGACAAATAACAGACCCCCATCTAATATTTTTGCTTTTTAGTCATCCAAATAGTTGGGGTACATATACTTCTAGAATCTAAGGAAGCAAAAGAGAACGAAGAGCCTAAAATTATTAGGTATCGTAAATCTTAAGATTCCTAGAATTTCTAGTTTTCTGGATACCTCCATCCTTGTTAGTCTGATTTCCTTCCTCCCTTTTTCCTTGAGAAATTACTTCAGTTGGAGATTGCTCATTACAGAGATAAGAAATCAATTTTGGATTTACAAATAAAATAAATTTCACAGCAAGTTGGAAGGAACAAAGGGGTTTCTACTTCACTGACATGTTAAAGGCCAGGGGGGGAATGAATATGAATGAGAATGATTTCTCAGTAATTTTGGGTAAGAGCTGAATTCATAGATATCAAAACAGAAGGCTGAATTGATGGTCAAGATAT
Source organism: Urocitellus parryii (assembly GCF_045843805.1). Lineage (NCBI taxonomy): Eukaryota > Metazoa > Chordata > Mammalia > Rodentia > Sciuridae > Urocitellus > Urocitellus parryii. The sequence goes on along the minus strand of NC_135532.1, from coordinate 100,308,560 downwards.
CTTGGTAATAATGAGTGATATGCTTGAAATACAACAGCTGATGGAGCTAGGACTCTTGGGTGCAAAGCACTTCTCAGGGTAAACACCTCAACCATGGTCTCAGAAATTCGATCCATGAGGATAGCTGACAAAACTGTCAGATCTAGTCTTGAGTAGTTACTGCTTAGTAGTAACCTAGGAGAAATGGCAGAACTCTTGATTTAAAGGTCTGAATCTGACTCTCAGTTTTATGAAGTCAGGAAACTGCAAGGTATGGCCTAATCAAGCTTGTGAAGTAATCATTTTACTCAGATAATTTCTGAAGATGGTCATATTAGGAAAAGCCTAGTTTTAGGGGTTCAATCCTGGTGGAGATAGTGGGATTTCCCTGGGTATCTTAGAAAAAGTACTTTATTTTTTCTTCTTACAAAAGGATGATATTGTTTTGTAAGGAAAAATCTAAACACTACAGAAACATAACATACAAATAAGTCGCTTTAAAAGTGACAATTATTAACAATATCTATTGAGCACCCACTAAGTGCTAGTCACTACTGGTCTAGGTTTCTAGGATACAGTAGTGAACTAAACATAAATTATGTATTAACTATAAATGATCTTTACCACCCTACTGAAACAAGTCCAAATGAAGTCTATACTTATCAATATGTTAACAATAGTTTTACTTTTTAATCTTAAGAAATCTTTTATTTAAAAATATTTAGATTTTAATTGGACTTTTTACTAATCTTAAAATGTGTTCTTAGTTGAAAGCTATCTGTTTAACTAGACTTGAATATTATTGTTTTTACAAAAAGAAATCTTAATTTACTTTAAATTCTTTCTTGAAGAATCTGGCCTCTCCCTATCCATTGTTTTGATTATAGAAATAGAAGTATTTACCTGTCTTTGTTTTTACTAAAATTAAATAAAATAAATGATTTTAAGGGTAATTAGGGTTTGTTATCTTAACCTATGATTAATTATTAGTATGATATTGCCCCAAAAGTTTAAAAATAGATTTAAAAATGATAGTAATACCATCTGCGGATGGAAATAAAACAGAATTAAGGTATCCTTTATTATGTGAATTATCAAATTAGCATAGACTCTTAGTGTTTTGTTTTTCTAAAATTATTCCATTATTCTATATGTCAAACATGTCCTCAGAATTCATTCATTTGTAATTATGAAACCCCTTTGGACTTCAGTCACATCACCTTTTCTACGAACTGTTCTCTTATTCTTGTTTGACTTATTTGCAGGCCCATCTGTATGTCTTAGCTAGTCTAGAACCTATACGGTTGTCTACTGTCACATGGAGGCTTTGTTAAAAAAAAAAAAAGCATAGCATGAAGACTCATTTGTTAACCAATACATATACAGAGATAATTTGACATTTTGTGCAAAGTAAGAAAATAAGGGAATTCAAGACACAAGATGAAAAAGAAGCCAGTTTAAGTCAAGAGATAAATGGTGACTAAAGAGTAGAGAGAACAGTTATGGTCAGAATCCTTCATGAAGGACTTATTTACTATGAAAAGAGTAAATAAATAAAAAGTGGTCTCCTGCTTCAGCCTCCAGAGTTGCTGGGTATTATGGTTTAAATATTAGGTGTCATCCAAAAACTCATGTGTGAGACAATGTAAGAAAGTTTAGAGGAGAAATAATTGGATTAGAAGAGTTTTAATCATATCAGTGCATTAATGCCCCCATAGGAATTAACTGGGTGGTAACCCTAGACAAGTAGAATGTGGCTGGAGGAGGGAGGTCATTGCAACATGCCTTTGGGGTACTTATTTTGTACTTGGTGAGAGAAGTCACTCTTCTACTTTGTGGTGGTATCCTGAGCTGGTTGTCTTCTCCACACCCTTCTGCTATGATGTTCTGCTTCACATTGGGCACAGAGCTATGGGGTTCACCATCTATGAGACCTCTGAAACTGTAAGCAACAAACTTCCTCCTCTAAAATTGTTCTTGTCAGGTTTTTTGGTCATAGCAGTGAAAAAGTTGACTAAAATACTGAGATGTACAGGTATATACCTAAGCACCTAGTTTTATTTACCTTTTTTTTTTTTAATTTTTGCAGGACTGGGAATTGAACCTAGGAGTGCTTTACCAGTAAGTATATCTTTCCACTCCCCCATTTTTAAAAATTTTTGAGACAGGGTCTCCCTAAGTTGTTGAGGCTGGACTGGAATTTATTATCCTCATGCTTTAGTCTTCCTAGTATCTGGGTTTATACGTGTGTGTCACCTTGCCTGTCTATTTACCTTTTTCATGTTTATTGGATTACTGTTTGAATTATTATTTTTTTTTGCTATTAAACTTCAGTGATATTTCCAAGATTTCCAATGCATTTAACAAAGTAGTTTTATCAAAAGTCTGCTTTGCTGATCTATGGGGGAATATTTAGAACAGGAGTCAGCAAACTTTTGATATAAATGACTAGATATAATAATTTTAGACTTTGGGGTCTCTGTTGTTCCTACTCAATTCTGCAGATAGAACATAAAAGCGGCCACAGATCTGATGTTAACGAGTAGGTGTGCTGTGGACCTGTCAGCAGCAGTCTGGATTTGGTCCATAGGCCTATACTGCTGATCTTTGATCCAGACCAATATTCTTTTTGTGATTTCTCAGAATCTTCCTAGAATTTTCTGTTTGGATCCCTTTCCCAACACAAGTTTGAATTTCAATTATATATGGACAACAAATACTTTTTACTCTTGGGAAATTACTTTGAAATACCTGTTAAATTATTAATAACATATAATACTCTCATAGCAACCTTTTTTCTTAGGGATAATCATCAATGTCATTTGAAAGTACTGCCTGTAGGGATGGGGTCATAGCACAATGGTACAGTGTTTGCTTAGCATGTGTGAGGCACTGGGTTCAATTCTCAGCACCTTATATAAATAATTAAAGGTCCACTGACAACTAAAAAAAAAAAATAGGGGCTGGGGTTGTGGCTCAGTGACAGAGTGCTCACCTTGCATATGTGGGACCTTGGGTTTGATCCTCAGCACCATTTATGTCATAAAAATAAATAAGTGAAATAAAGGTATTGTGTCTAACTATAACTAAAAAAATTAAAATAAAATTAAAAAGTACTGCTTGCATGCCCTATTAATTAAAATGTTTGAACAACTGGCAAATTTACAGCTATTCAAAAAGAGAAAATAAGCCTTAGTTTAAAATTGGCTATCCTTTAAAAATATATCATACTGAGAGAATGTTTTGCTTAAAAGTCTTCTTTGGCTTCCCACTTTCCTTAAAGACAAATTCTTTGGCATAGCATACAAGGTCATTCATAAATTGGCCTCAATTTACCTCTTCTGTTTTATTTCTTGTTATTCTTTGATCACACTCTAAAAGAATAAAAAACATGAAAGACAATATTGTACAAAAACTGGTAGATCAACAACTTAAGGATAGTAGCTACTTCTGGAAAAAGAACAGTACTGAGGGGTACCCTAGTGATTTCAACTATGTATGAGATTATTTTTTAAGACTGTAATGCTAATGATAATGAAAACACTAAAGCTGAGATCTGAAACAAATATGGCAAAACATTAAGATTGGATAAAACTATGTGGTAGGTGACAAGAGTACTTTTCATATGATTCATCACAGTTTTCCATTTGCTTAAAACAAATGTTGACAAACTACAGTCCATGAGCCAAATCTGGCCCACTGCCTGTTTCTGTTAAGTCTTGGAGCTAAGGACAGTTTTATATTTTTAAAGAATTGTTAAAAAGAAAAAAAAAGAAAGAAAAAATTCAAAGAAGACTTGCTGCACACAAAGACTAAAATATTTACTAAAATATTTAAAATACTTTCACAGAAAAAATCTGCCAACTACTGATTTAAAACATTTCATGAGAAGAGAAGATTAAAAGAAAAAGGATTGGCGACTGAATTCAAGGTGTGTGTCACCTTGGAAGAATGGTTTGCCTTTTTGCATTAAGCATCTGCCTGAATGAAACATCTTATATTACCTTTCTCTTTAATATTAGCTTTCATTAATAATTTTTTCAATTTTTATCAAGCAGAAATCTTTTCAAATTTTTTTCTATTATACTGGAATTCACTTAAAAGAATATTGAAAGACAGTGTATTCATCAGATTCTGATTTCAGTCTGTAGTTGTAAAAAACTGGGAAGCTCATGTAGATCTCAGTGCAGCATTTTTAGTATACTTAGACTGGGGATATCAAAGGGACCTACTCCCCAGCTATCTTGTTTTTTCACAGGGGATAATGGAGGAAGAGGGTTGAATAAAATTCAAAATGCTGTATCACAATAGAAGCTTCTGGATAATGATTATAAAGTTATGAAATAGGTCACTCAAAGAAGTAGACATTTTTATTTTAATGGACAAGATTATTTTAGGGAAATTAGTGAGATAATATATCTACATGTCTTAGCATGCTTTAGCTCACAACAACTGGTAGCTCTCAGGACATTATTATCATTTGGGGATTGCTATATAGGTATTTTCTTTCCTTTATAAAATATTAACCATATTAGTATTTTCTGTGAATATGAAAATATTTTTTCATAATGTTTATAATTAATTCCTACAGTTTTGCTTTCTGTGATGATTCAAGTTAATTAAAGAGATTAAAATTTATGGGGCTAGGGTTGTGGCTCAGTAGTAGAGCGCTTGCCTAGCGTGTGCAAGGCACGGGGTTCTATCCTCAGCACCATATAAAAAATAAATAAATAAATAAAATAAAGGTATTGTGTCCAACTACAACTAAAAAAAATATTTAAAAAAATTTGTGAAAACACAAATGAGACTCACATAGAGATTTTACAGAGATTTTACAGTGAATGTCTGAGGATATTCAGACCCAAATCACCATTTAACAATCTAAGGTATGTATTGTTTTAAACTTAAATGTCACTGGCCAACTAAAAATACACACAAAACATACTGAGTAAAAGTGATCTATCTGATCATAATATGCCCTTTTTTCTGATCAAATAAAAATTTTAAAGAGAAGGCTAAAATAATATATAATTGGATTTTTAATTTGGTCACATATATGCTACGTCTAATACTCAAGTTTTAAAAATTTACCATGCAACATTAAAGAATATATAAAAAGGCATAAATATTACAACAAAATACTTAGGGATATGCCACCCAGATTATGAATGAGAACATCACACTTCTGAGGCCCCCTGACACACCCTTCTTTTGTTGCATCTTTTCCTCACCCAGGTTTAACCACTGTTTTAAACATTGTATTTCAATAGACACTAGTATTGCTGTATGTATATACGTGGCAGTATAACCAATGTGATCCTGCAACCTGTACACATAGAAAAATGAGAATTCATACCCCATTTGAATCAAATGTATGATATGTCAAGATTATTGTATTGTCATGAGCAACTAATAAAAAAATTTTAAAAAAACATTGTATTTGGCGTATCCATGTGTTTATATTTCTTACACAAATGCACACCTCAAAATAATTCATATTATTTTACAATTTGATTTTGTTGATTTGGCTTTATGTCTGAATCCACACATGCCAACATGTGATAGAGATAATGCTTACCAAATAGTCTAAGTGTTTCTGTATGTTTCACAGGTTTTAGGTTGGAAGACCTGGAGTATGATTTGAAGTGAACAGTGCTGTGTCAGGGGATGAGATAGTTAAAAACCCATCCCTTTCTTCCCCATGCTCCAGTGAACTCATAAGTCACATATTCCAGATAGGGAAATGGAGAAACAGTAAGAACATGGATCTTCTATCAGCCTGGGTCCTTGAACGAGGTGACAAAGAGCCCCCTGCTAACCTATAGACTTGTGAAATGAACAAGGAATAATCTTGTTGCCTTAAGAAACATACATATAAGTGGGCAGATAATCGCTTTTCTGGGCTATAAGTAGGAAGATAGATTAAAAATCTTTTGAAAATACTTCTGTGATTCCAGAGTAATATTTATTTATTATCACTTGCATGGAGAAGCAAATTTCATATACTCTAGCCTTGACCTTTTTTGAAGATCTGTTGCATTAACAACAGATGCATATTTTCAGATACAAGCTCATGTATTATTTTAGGAATGTTAGTTTTGTCTCCCCAACCAGATTTTAAGTTCTTTAAGAGTCATGTCCTCTCTTGTACCCTACCGTACACCTTATAAGAGTCTACAAAAGCATGAAATAAGTACTGATCTCTTGGTTGCCTGAGAAGGATGAGTACTGTTAGCCAACTTGAATAAGAATTGTGCTGCAATGCTTGTGCTTAACATACATTGTCTTGATCCTATTTCCACTGTACACAATAAGATATAAAGGTTAAGTAGCTTTCTTTGGTCACGGATTTGTATCAAAGAAGATGAAGGGTATAAAGAAGGCAGCTGAAGCCAGACAGCTTGACTATAAAGCCTTTGCATTTTACTTACTGAATGTAGGTGAGATGATTTTTAATATAGAAAATGAAGCAGTTAACAAAAATAGTTTTTGTTTATAAAATGTGCAAACATTAACACACTTCTTTGGAGACTTCTCAGCACTCAAGATTGTTAGGTCCTTACCTTGATCACTTCTGGCGTCTGCTGAATCAGAACCACTGAAGTTGTATCTTTGGCTTTATCACCAACAGGACTTCTACAGACTGATAAATTGGCTTGAGAGGAACTCGTCAAGGTCTCCTGTAGAATTTGCATCATTTCCTTTTCTTGTGATAGACTTCCTCTGCCTGATTTGCATTCAACTAGTTCTTGAGCAAAGTCTTCAATGCTTTCCAGGATTCGCAGTAAGAGGGCTCGATCCTCTTCCTCTATTTTGTGTCCATTGTTTTCAATAATCTTTGTTAGACAGGAAGGTGAAACTTTTTCCACAGGTGAAGACACTTTAGATTTAGGCTCAAGATCTACAGGGATTTGACCAGTTAAATGACTGTGAATATTTTGAGAATTGGAGTTTTTACCTTTGGCAAGTGGCTGTCTTAAAGACGTCTCCATTTTCTGTGAAAATGATTCCAAATCCATTAACAATTTATCTATCTCTTCCTGACTGTTAGGGTTCATAAAATCTCTCTGGTCTCCTGCTTCCACTTTAGGAACTTTTGATTCAGGATCTTCCTCAGGTAGATGAGCAATTGGTTTCTCAAATATCTTACCAATTTCATTTTGCATTGCTGCAGGACATTTTTGAAGATGAGTACCATTGTCTAAAAATTCTGCTCTATGTTCATTTACCTTTAATAATTCCTGATCGGGACCATTCTCTGTCCTTTGTCCTTTATCTAATAATGCCTTCTTTCCATCTGACTCTTCTTCAATATAAAGAGTTTCCATTAAGTCACCAGAAGAAACATTCTCTAAAGGGTTCATGGTTAATGGCAGTGATTGAAGCTGGACAGTTTTTATAGTTCTGGGATCATTTACTTCCAAGCTATATAAGGAATTTGTGTTTGGAATGGCTTTTATACTGTCTGTTATCCTAGAATTATGCTTGTCATCTTGCAATTCGAGAGTTTGAAACTGTGAAGAATCAGGGGTTGAGAGCTGGACAACATCTTCATATTTAGGGGGCTGTTCAGAGCCATATATTGGGGAAAAGGGAGTCAGTTGTAAGGTAGGCATATTATTAACCAGTTCTGTGAAATCTATGGCCTCGTTATTCCCAGACTGCATGAATTCAAATGGTAACTTTTTCAGATAGGATGCTAACCTGGTCATTACATTCATATAGACAGTTTCGGAGCTAGAAATTGCATCATTACTACTTCCTTCATTAATGTTACCTCCTGACTTTTTCTTTATGCACTGTTTTATGATATCTGTGCATTTTTTCAAATCCTCAGAGCATTTCAGTAAGATGTCCAAGCACATTTTTATGTCAGTCCCAGAAGAAAAAGAATCTATTTTATGTTTTTCCAAAATCTGAGTAACAAGATCTTCTTCAGAGAAGTTCTGAAAGAACATGGAAGTCAGGTTTGCATCAAGTGAGTTTCTATGGGATAAAGATTTTTCCTCAACTGAGGAACTCCGAAGTAAACCCAAGGATGGGGAGGTCCCATCATTGTTATAATGACCACAGAGCAAGTCAAAGTCAACTGACCTCCTGTTAAATGAGTCAGACTTAACTTTCCTTCCCTTTTTGTAAGTTGCATGGTTAGAGTTTTTGAGTTTTTCAAGGGAAAATTCTTTTATTTTTCCACTGGCAAAACTGATTGCTTCTCCAGCAATGTCCTTTAAATTACAGGTATTCTGAAATGTGGATACTTTCTTGACTCTCGGTATGCCTGGGAGGACCTGATGTGGATAGTCACCTTCAGTAGAAGAAAGCCCATTTTCATGGGGTAGAAATACAGAGTTCAGATCTGCATCTTTGAATTGAGACACAGGGATATGCAAAAGGTCTGCACAAACGCTATGGTGTACCACAATGCAGTCAATTCCATGTGTGAAGGTGTGGCAGGTTCCAGTGCAATAATGTATAGCTTGTTCGAAACGTCGGTCTATCACCACGCTGCTGTAGTGGTTCACAGTACTAACCACAAGTCTGTAAGTTGCTGCCATAATACCAAATCCACTTAGTGGTGGGACTTGGAACGTTCTAGAACTTGGTTCAAGAAAATTCTCCCAAATGACACTTAGCTGAAAATATATTTAATGAGAATGTTTAGTGGTTTCTTGCCACTATACAATTTTTCCCATGAAGAGAAACCCTTTAAACTTGAGGTTTGGTAACCATCAGTGTCAGTAGCTGTTGCACATTAATACAAGCTGTGTACTTGTATTAACAAGTCTAATAATTTAATAATGTGCTTTTTAGTTTTATTTAGTAATATGATACCATAATATTTTTATGAAAGAATGTCCTTTTTTAGTTCTTCAGCAGTTCTATAATGAGGAAATTTATTGTCATAAATTTACTGCCATAAATCTTAGTTGGTAGTATAGAAGTATTGTGATAATTGAGTTTTCCAAAGGTTTAAAAAATCCATTTTCTGTATAGAGAAACCTATAATAAAAGAAGAAAACAATTAAAAGGAAATATGATTTCCTAATATAAAGCATTTATTTCTTCTTTATTTGCATCCTGCATGCAGTTAATCACTAACCCCTATTCTCTTCCACATCACTGATTGCTGATTCAGTATAGGCCTTTGTTTTGTCACACTCTACCCTCCTTACAACCTAGAATAGTAATACCTCAACTCTGCCTTGTTGTGTCTGCCTCCCAGTTGATATTCCTTATCCCACTCTCTTGGCTCCCTTATATGTCACTAACCTTTGCTTTGGATAGCTTTCCTGTCTTTCAAAGCTCAACAATTCATACATTGATTACTATTGTGGAAATTCTTTTTGGTGGGGTGGGTCGGGATACCAGGGATTGAACTCAGGGGCACTCAACCACTGAGCCACATCCCCAGTCCTATTTTGTATTTTATTTAGAGACAGGATCTCACTGAGTTGCTTAGCACCTTGCAGAGTTGCTGAAGCTGGCCTTGAACTTGTGATCCTCCTGCCTTAACCTCCCTAGTCGCTGGAATTATAGGCGTGTGCCATTGAATCTAGCAGGTTCTATCTCTTTTGATTTACTTTCAAAACCTTCAACATCTGTTCCCATCCACCTAACTTTATTTTCTATTTTTCCCCTGCAGTAACCTTTTGCTTCCATTGACCTAGTCTGATCAAAGACTGCCAATACATAGTGCTGAAACTTCCTTTGTACTTGGAAATTATTTTATTGTTTTTCTTTAGAGAATAACAGCCTTCATTACTGTTCTTAATCCAAACCTCCTAGACCCTGTTCAATGCAGATATTTTTCTCTCTTCATTAAGTGGACACAATTTACTTAATCATTCTCCTACATTAAAAAACATGGCTTTCAGAACATGTTATAGTTGCTTTCCATAAAGATTCTATCAGTGTAACCATTCAATAAATAAATACCAAGTGCCTACTATATGCCAGGCTCTAAGTAATACAGCAGTGACTAAAACAAAGTCCCTGCTTTTATGGAGCTGACAATCTAGTTGGAAAAAGAAAAATAACACGTAAATAGGCATATAACTTATTTATGCTGATATATGTTATGGAGAAAAATGAAGGAGGGAAAGATAAAGTTGGAAGGTGCTGTTTTATAAAGAAAAGGAAGACCTCAAAGACCTCTTGAATAGAGACTTGAAAGAAGACAGGGAGCAGGTCAAGGAAGTGTTATTAGATAAATCCACTTTAGGCAGAATAATCATAAGTACAAAGGCACTGAGGTGGGAGCATGCTTTATTTACTAGAAGGAGACTAAAGTGGTAGGAGCTGAGAAAGCAAGGGGGGCAGTGTGGGGCATAAGACATGAAAGGTGGAAGTCTATATTATGCAGGGTCTGTAGATCATTATAATGAAATTGGCCTGAGCTCTGAGAGAACCAGGAAACAACTGATGGCTAACTGAACAGAGGAATGACATGATCACTCACATTTTAAGTTGGTGAATTTTGGCTGTGTGTTCAAAGATGCAGAGATGTAAGATAAGAAGGAGGGAAACAAATTAGGTACTACTGCAATGATCCAGACAAGTAGGTTGGGGGCCGGGGCTATGGCTCAGCAGTAGAGTGCTTGCCTAGCACATGTGAGGCGCTGGGTTCCATCCTCAACACCACATAAAAATAAATAAATAAAATAAATATATTGTGTCCAACTACAACTGGAAAAAAAAAAAGAAGGCTGAGGGGCTTGGACCAGGATAGCTAACCGTGGAGATGTTCGGATACTGTATTATTTCAAAGATACAGCCAATACGATTTGCTCAAGGATAGAATGTGCCACACCGTCGAATCAAGAATGGTGCAATAAAGCAATGATAGGAAGCGGACAATGAAAGCAATGAAATAGAGTATAAGTTTCATTGCACCATTACCAGCATATTTTAACAATAAGAAATCTTTACGTATTTAATAATGAGAAACTCAACTCCATTATTTTTATATTTTACTTCTTTAATCCTAGAAAATTTTATTTTGCTTTTTTTATTCTTTGGTAAACTATCTATTCTTGACCTTTACACATATACATATTGGGGACTTGTGAGTTACAGAAACAATAAATACAAATAATTCATGAATAATCTTTTCTTGTGTTGAATTCTTATACTGGTTAAAATACAATTGCTGGTTCCTTGGATCCAACGATAACTGTTTTTATGCCAGTACTACACTACTACATTACTGTTACTTTTTTAAGTTCTATTACCCCTGGCAACGTTCCCCATTTCCCTAATTATGGTTCTTTTTAACCCTCTAAATGTTCTTCCATGATCTTCCATATGAATTGCTGAATTATCAATTTGATTACAATTGCAATAAACTTATGGATTATTTGAAGAACACTGACATAATATTCAGATTTTCTATCCAGGAAGATATAAATCTTAATCTAATATTTGTTTAGATTAATTTCTCTCTCTCTGCAGTTTTCTTCAGCTGGGTCACACACTATTCATCTGTTTCTTAGTGTCTTAACTCTGTTGTTATGTGAGTGTATCTTGAACTATTATTCATTCCTCCATTTCCTTGTCTTTATATCTCAAGTAGTAGATTATAAAAAACTAGATATATTCAGGATGGATGAAACTGAAGCAGAAAGAAGTTCCATAATAAAGGAGGTACCTAGTAATTCTGAAGTGAAAATACAAAGAAGACAAAGAGGAAAAAGTCTAATGGAACAAAAGATGAGAACATGGCAATGAAGGAATTACATTTTCAAAAGGTTTATATCCAGAACACAGGGAAGAAATAGCACCTTATAAAAAATTTATATATGACAGCAGAATGCATTACAATTCTTACTTCACATATAGAGCACCTTTTTTAGAAATATAAAAATTTTGAAGAGCTTTTGGGTAAGGATAAAAGAGAAAATAAACACAAATGATAAATGTCAAGAAAGTATTGTAGGGTAACTATATGAGATATTAGGATTACTTCCTAATATGGTTGATAAAATTGGTCCAGAGGCAAAATACGTGAGTGTGGAAAAATTTAAATATCCAATTATCTATCACTATCTGATAAATTCCTAAACTGACATAAAACAGGGTTTTTTTCCTCTGAAATTTCAGAAAGTAAAGAGGTGAAATATTTTCCTAATCCAAAACAACTGGTTAATAAGGTATCATAATAGAAAGTACAAGAAAGCATTCGATTATATTGGAATGTGAAATAGTCAAAGAACAGAGAACATACACTGTCCAATAAAACTTCCTGAGTTGATGGAAATATTCATCTACACTACCCTATATGGCTATTATTAGCCACATGGGGTCATTTTTAATGTGCTTAGGGCAACTTAAGAACTGAATTTTATTTATTGTTTAGAAAAAAGCTTTAAATTATAAAATCTTTTTCTTGGTGTGTGTGTGTGTGGGGGGACTACTTCAATTTGAACCCAGGGGCACTTTACCACTGAGTTAATCCCCAATAGTTTTTTTTTCTTTTAATTTTGAGACAGGGTCTCACTAAATTGCTAGTGATCCTTCTGCCTAAAACCTACTGAACTACTGGGATAATAGGTGTGTGCTACCATGTCCAACTAAATTGTGAAATCATTTGAGACTAATGCAGAAGTTGCAAAAATAGTCCAGTTCCTGTGAACCCTTTCCCCAGTTTCCTCCAGTGATAACATTCTACATCAATGCAATACAATGATCAAAATAAAAAAACTGGTATTAGTACTATTAACCAGAGAACTTATTTTTTTCAATAATTTTCCATCTACTCACTCATTCTTTCCTCTCACTTTTTATAACAATTATTATTATAATCAGAATATAAAACTGTTCCATCATCCCTCCAAAGGCCCCATACAACCCTTTTGAAGTTACACATTCACTCCAACCAGAACTTCTCGCAAACACTGATCAGTTCTCCATTGCTATAACTTGTTATTGAAAGAAAATTTTTTTTTCAGTACTGGGGATTGAAACCAGGGCCTTGTACATACTAGGCAAGTGCTCTACTACTGAGCCACAACCCCATTCCTAAAATATTTTCTATGGAATCATATAGTATGTAACCTTTTAAGACTGATTTCTCTCAATATTTCACACTGTCAGGCATATCAATTGTTCATCCATTTTTACTAATGAGTAGTGCTGTGTTTTGTGTGTGTGTGTGTATATATATATATACACACACCCATACACACATATATATGCACACAGAAACATACATTCCACTATTTGTTTACCCATTCATCCATTAAAGGGTCTTTAAATGTTATATCCAATTTGGGCCATTATTGCATGGGTTTTTGCGTGAATTCTGTTTCCATTTTTCTAGAGTAAATACCTATAGGTATGATTGCTGGATTTTATGATAAATATATCTCTAACTTTGTAAGAAACTACCAAACTGCTTACCAGAGTCACTGAATCATTTTACATTCTCACTAAATGTATGAGGAACATGGTGGCTTCTATATTCTTGTTAGTATTTGGTATTTTCTATTTTAGCCAATCTAATTGGTATATGTATTATCTTACATTGCTTTAACTTACATATCCTTAATGGATAATGATTTTGAACATCTTTCATGTGCTTATTGACCAGTACCATATCTTCTTGGAGAAGTGCCTGTTTAAACCTTTTACTATAGATACATAAAGTTAGGGGTTACCATATTAAAGCAGTTCTAGATAACAGAAAAGCAACTTTCAGAAATTCTTTAAAAGCAAATATGAAGAAAAAAAGATGGCAACAATGAAGGTTGGTAGGTTTTAAAAATGAAATCTGACTTGTCTATTATGAGTTATATTATTGAGAAGGAAAAAAAAGTAGCGAGAAAATGTAAACTAATTACAAATTTAGGGCCTTGAGTTCACATTTTAAAAGGCCATGAACAGCAGAAAGCCAGACCCCAAAGGGTGGCCCCAACTATCAATGAGAAGTCTACAATCTAAAATGATCTGAGTTTTTTTAAAAAATGCCAAAAAAAGAATATTAATTTCCTGGTACTTGGTTCAGACTTGCAATGTTAAATTCTGCCTTTTAATTCAGACTATATGATTCAATTAATTTCCATATAAAATTCTAGACATGAAATCTAATCAACTTCCTAATTAGGAATATAACCTAATTCAGAACCAAGATGCTATCCTGTGTCTAAATGGAAGCCAGACTGCAGCCTTATGAAAACAAATTAACTATGTCAGTCTTTACCAGCTGCAAAATGGAAAGAATAAGAATATTCATCTCATGACGATTAACATATATCAAATTCTAAGAACAATGCCTAGGATACAGGAAATGCTCAGTAAATGTATTGCTGTTCTTGCTCTAATTAATTTACCAAACATTTTCTAATTTGCACCAGGCCCCGGGAGAATATGATCAATAATCTATGGTGATGGTCCTTAAGCCACTGTTTAATGAGGGCAATGACAGAGGCAAACATAGCAGCTAGCAGGGATACTAGAGTGGGCCTTCTGTTTTTTCCCATTTTGCTCACTTTCAGAAAAGTTGCCCACATACATTCATTCATTCATATATATATATATATATATATATATATATATATATATCACCATTCAGAAATAACCACTGCTAATATTTTTATGAAATTTCTTCAAATTTTTTTCTTGCAAAAATTTAAAAATGACACTTTTAGTAGAGATACTTTTCTAGTAGAGGATCACAGGGTACATTTCTGGAAAGATATGGAAGCCCCACAATATTCAAGAAGATGATGTACCTCGGACCTCATCAGCTCCCCCTGACAACTCATTATTGAAACCATGTTAGCTTTTTGTCACTGGGACCATAATAACTGACAATAACAACTTTAGAAGAGGAAAATTTGGGGGGCTCATGGTTTCAGAGGATCAGCCTATGTCAGCTGGCTCCATTCCTTTGGTCCTGAGGAAAGGCAGAACATCATAGTGGAAAGGTGTAATAGAGGAGAGTTACTCAGCTGATGGCAGCCAGGAAGCAGAAAGACAGGGGATGGGGCTTCAGAGGCCAAAAGAACCTTCCAATCCCTGGTGACCTACGTTCTCTAGCCATGCCCCACCTGCCTATCAGTATTTTATTTTTTTTACCATACAGGGTTTTTTTTTTATATTAGGAATTGAACACAGGGGGACTTCACCACTGAGCTACATCTCTACCCTCTTTTATCTTTTGAGACAGAGTCTTGTTACGTTGCTGAGACTGGCCTCCAACTTGCAATCTTCCTGCTTCAGCCTCTGTAATCCACTGGGATTACAGATCTACATCATGGTGCCTGGCAACCACTCAGTTTTTTAAAAAAATATTAATCCATCAAATGGATTAACCCTCCAATTAGTTTATAGGTCTCATAATCTAATCATTTCACCTGCTGCATTAACATAGAAGCTTTGAGGAGATACCTCATAATCAAACTATAACAGTTCCCATCAATTTATGAAACTTAGATTTGTTTCTATTTTTAGTCAGGGTTTGGAGGAAGAATGAGGGAGGAAGGAACAATGGGTCAACATGGTAGAAGAAATATGTTCTGGAATAAACCCTGGGGTGGGTAAAGCCGCACTTGTTTTGCCACTAATAGTTAGAAGTCTTTGCTTGGCTCTATGCTTGCACCCTCATCTGCAGCCTTTGCCAATTTTTGTAGTGTAAACACTTCCACTAAAGGCATAGTCAAACCACTAGTAATTTAATAATAGGCTGGAAAAACTTCTAAGAGTTTAATAATCAGCTCCTGTGAACAAGGATCAGCCAACTCCAGCCCACCTCTGCTTGAATATTTCTCTGTAAGTCCTGTAGAAAACTTTTTCTCCTTTCTAAAATGCTTACTCTATAGTTCTGGAGGCTGAAAAGTTCAAGTTCAAGGGGGCCATCTGGGAAAACAAGGCAGCCAGCATCACATGGCGTGGCAAGGAAGTGTGCAAGATAGAAAAAAGAGCCAAATGCATCCTTTTATGAGAAACTCAGTCTCACAATAGCAGGCTTAATCCATGAGGGCAGTACCCTCATGACCTGTGCACCTCTTAAAGGGCCCATCTCTTAATGCTGTTACAGTGGCAAATAAATTTCGTGAATTTTGGGGGACATTCCATGTAGCTTTTTCAAATGGCATTTTAATAACTGTTACTATGTTTTAATAACTTTTTAGTAACTTTAATACTTCTGTCTCCTTTGCTAAACTATAACTTTTACAACGAAAGGGATGACCCTGTGATGTATCTGGCACATATTGGGCCTTCAATAAATACTTGTTGACTGGATAACTGAAAAAAAATTACAAATGAGGTTGGGGATGTAGCTTAGTGGTAGTGTGCTTGCCTAGTATGCATGAAGCCCTAGGTTTGATCTCCAGCATCACACACACACAAAAAAATTAAAAATGTATATTTATAAAACATGACCCATACCAGGTATACAACTTACTTTAAACTGCCACCATCTCATGAATTTACTTCTGTGTCAAAATAGACGCAACTCATTTTTTACCTTGATTTTTATTTGCGTATTATTATTTTTTATGTGATGCTGGAGATCAAACCCAGTGCCTCACACATACTAGGCGGCAAGGGCTCTGCCACTGAGCCACAATGCTGGCCCCAACCTAGCTCATTTTCATGGATACATCATATTTTATCATTTGGATGAAATAATTCTTTAATCATCTGCTATTGTTTAAAATTTAGGTCATTTACTATATTATTTTTACATATGCACTGGTAAGTTTTCTTATGCTTATACTTTAAATAGTTATCCAGTTAATAGTCAAAAGGGGTGTTTATGTGTACACATACATTTTTAAGAGTTTCTTAAGATACATAGGACCAATCTATCCTCCAGAAAAATGCCAAATTTATACTTCCAATATCAGTATAAAAGATGGTATATATACCACAGAAGTGATATCATTCTTCACATTTTTTTGATAATCTGACAGATGGAAAAGTAAAAGTTTATACTTGCTTGATTACTGATGAGCCTGAACATCTCTTCATTTACCTGGCACATATTTTGTCATTGTTCATTTGTGAAGTCTTTCTTTATGTCCTTTGTCCATTTGAAGAAGGAACATGTAAATCAGACTGAAGTTTTAAAATAAAATGAGGAGTAAATATGAAAGATCAGCAAGAGACAAAATGGAAGGATACTCCAGGTGGAGGGAAACCCATATGGAGGCACAGAGAGTCTAGGAGCACAGGCATCTGCAGCTGGTTTCACTGTGGGGGACTGTAGAGCCAGAAAGAGGGGAAGAGACAGAGAGCAACAGGACTACACCACAGGCTGCCTTGTATGTTAAACTAGGGAGACTGCACTTTATTCTGAAACCTATTCAAAAAACAAAGACTTTTAGGCTGAATAGTAATATGAGATTTATGATTTAGAAAGATCATTCAAGTAGCTGAGTGGAAAACATACAGGGATCAGACTGGAGGAAAGGAAATCAATTAAAAGACTACTGTAATCCACGCATGAATATCTAAACCAAGTAGGTGGCAGCATATCTAAACCAAATATGTGGCAGTGATAACAAAGAAAGGGCACTGATTAGATAGCCAAGGAGCAAGAATCCACAGAACTCAGGGGAAGGGAAAAGTCAATGAGGCATCTTGATTTCCTGACTTGGGTACTAGCATACTAGTACTGTTGCTCCCAAGACAGACTTTGGTTTTAGTTTTATGAGGGGTGGTTGAAGAAAGGGTTTGATTTTGAATATGTTATTTGAGGAAGTGCCCATAAAACATCCAAATGATGATTACTGGATAAAAAGGTGAATAATTGCAGGAAGATGTGGGTTGGAGATGTAGCTTTGAAAAATTACTCAGGGTAAATATCCTCTCAGACTGAGGACAGATCTGGGCTGAAGGCACAACTGAGGACACATTTCTGTATAAAACACAGGAGAAGAATTCTTAGAGGAATTCTAAAAAGAAGAGTTAAAAAGCCTAACAATGAAACCAGGAGATAGCAGTGTTTATGGAGGCTGAAGGAGGGACTTTAAAAATAATGTCACCAGCATTAGATACTGCTGACAGATCAAGGACAAATACAAATTATCCACTAGATTTGCCAATATGAAGGTTGCTGGTAACCTTAGCAACTGCAATTTCAGGGGCTCAGTGTCAAAAATATGGTATAAATAGTCTGGATTTTCATTGATTTCTTTTGTTAAAAAAATGAGGGCTAAAATTATATTGCTATATTGTATGTGTGTACTAATATGTAACAATTAATCCCACCAAATGGAAAACTATAATGCACTAATGAAAACAAAAGGGACTATAATGCTGGATGTGGTGGCCCAGTTACTGGGGACACTGAAGCAGAAGGATCTCAAATTGGAATTCCAGTCTGGGTGACTCAGCAAGACACTGTCTCAAAGTAAAAAGGGATGGACCACTCAAAAGTGTCAGACCACCCCTGGATTCAATTCCCAGTATGGGGTTGAGGGAGGGCTATAAAATGGTAGCTAGAAGAGAATGGGGCTATTTATTTTCTTCCTTTAAGAATGGAAGATATTTTTATTTATTTATTTATTTATTTATTTTTATTGTTGGTTGTTCAAAACATTACATAGTTCCTCATACATCATATTTCACAGTTTGATTCAAATGAGTTATGAACTCCCAATTTTATCCCGTATACAGATTGCTGTATCACATCAGTTACCCTTCCATTGATTGACATATTGCCTTTCTAGTGTCTGATGTATTCTGCTGTCTGTATTATTCTCTGCTATCCCCCCTCCCCTCCCCTCCCCTCCCCTTTTCTCTCTCTACCCCTTCTACTGTAAATCACTTCTTCCATTTGAATTATCTTGTCTTACCCCTCCTTTCCTCTTATATGTCATTTTGTATAACCCTGAGGATCGCCTTCCATTTCCATGCGATTCCCCTTCTCGTTTCCTTTCCCTCCCACCTCTCAACCCTGTTAATGAAAATCTTCGTCTCAAGCTCTTCGTCCCTACCCTGTCCTTGTTTCCTCCCCTTATATCAGAGGAGTCATTTGGTATTTGTTTTTTAAAGATTGACTAGCTTCACTTAGCATAATCTGCTCTAATGCCATCCATTTCCCTCCAAATTCTATGATTTTGTCATTTTTAAATGCAGAGTAATACTCCATTGTGTATAAATGCCACATTTTTTTAATCCATTCATCTATTGAAGGGCATCTAGGCTGATTCCACAATCTTGCTATCGTGAATTGTGCTGCTATGAACATCGATGTAGCAGTGTCCCTGTAGCATGCTCTTATTAGGTCTTTAGGGAATAGACCGAGAAGGGGAATAGCTGGGTCAAATGGTGGTTCCATTCCCAGCTTTCCAAGAAATCTCCATACTGCTTTCCAAATTGGCTGCACCAATTTGCAGTCCCACCAGCAATGAACAAGAGTGCCCTTTTCCCCACATCCTCTCCAGCACTTATTGTTGTTTGACTTCCTAATGGCTGCCAATCTTACTGGAGTGAGATGGTATCTTAGGGTAGTTTTGATTTGCATTTCTCTGACTGCTAGCGATGGTGAGCATTTTTTCATGTACTTATTGATTGATTGTATGTCCTCTTCTGAGAAGTGTCTGTTCAGGTCCTTTGCCCATTTATTGATTGGGTTACTTGTTGTCTTATTGTCTAATTTTTTGAGTTCTTTATATATTCTGGTTATTAGGGCTCTATCTGAAGTGTGTGGAGTAAAGATTTGTTCCCAGGATGTAGGCTCCCTGTTTATCTCTCTTATTGTTTCTTTTGCTGAGAAAAAACTTTTTAGTTTGAGTAAGTCCCATTTGTTGATTCTAGTTGTTAACTCTTGCGCTATGGGTGTCCTATTGAGGAATTTGGAGCCTGCTCCCACAGTATGTAGATCATAACCAACTTTTTCTTCTATCAGATGCCGTGTCTCTGATTTAATATCAAGCTCCTTGATCCATTTTGAGTTAACTTTTGTGCAAGGCGAGAGATAGGGATTCAGATTCATTTTGATGCAAATGGATTTCCAGTTTTCCCAGCACCATTTGTTGAAGATGCTATCCTTCCTCCATTGCATGCTTTTAGCCCCTTTATCAAATATAAGATAGTTGTAGTTTTGTGGATTGGTTACTGTATCCTCTATTCTGTACCATTGGTCCACCCGCCTGTTTTGGTACCAGTACCATGCTGTTTTCGTTACTATTGCTCTGTAGTATAGTTTGAAGTCTGGTATCGCTATACCGCCTGATTCACACTTCCTGCTTAGTATTGTTTTTGCTATTCTGGGTCTTTTATTATTCCATATGAATTTCATGATTCTTTTATCTATTTCTACAAGAAATGCAGCTGGGATTTTGATTGGCATTGCATTGAACTTATAGAGAACTTTTGGTAATATCGCCATTTTGATGATGTTGGATCTGCCTATCCATGAGCAGGGTATATTTTTCCATCTTCTAAGGTCTTCTTCTATGTCTTTCTTTAGGGTTTTGTAATTTTCATTGTATAAATCTTTCACCTCTTTTGTTAGGTTGATTCCCAAGTATTTTATTTTTTGGGGGGATATTGTGAATGGAGTAGTTGTCCTCATTTCCGTTTCAGAGGATTTGTCGCTGATATACAGGAATGCCTTTGATTTATGCGTGTTGATCTTATATCCTGCCACTTTGCTGAATTCATTTATTAGCTCTAATAGCTTCTCTGTAGACCCTTTTGGGTCTGCTAGGTATAGAATCATATCATCTGCAAATAGTGATAATTTAAGTTCTTCTTTTCCAATTTTTATCCCTTTAATTTCTTTCGTCTGTCTAATTGCTCTGGCCAGTGTTTCGAGGACTATGTTGAACAGAAGTGGTGAGAGAGGGCATCCCTGTCTTGTACCAGATCTTAGAGGGAATGCCTTCAATTTTTCTCCATTCAGAATGATGCTGGCCTGTGGCTTATCATATATTGCTTTTACAATGTTGAGGTATGATCCTGTTATCCCTAATTTTTCTAGCGTTTTGAACATAAAGGGATGCTGTACTTTGTCGAATGCTTTTTCTGCGTCTATCGAGACTATCATATGGTTCTTATTTTTTAGTCTATTGATGTGGTGGATAACATATCGGAATCTATGGGACACATTGAAAGCAGTCCTAAGAGGAAAATTCATTGCTTGGAGTTCATTCCTCAAAAAAAGAAAAAACCAACAAATAAATGATCTCATACTTCATCTCAAAATCCTAGAAAAAGAGGAGCAAAACAACAGCAAAAGAAGTAGAAGGCAAGAAATAATCAAAATCAGAGCTGAAATTAATGAAATTGAAACAAAAGAAACAATTGAAAAAATTGACAAAACTAAAAGCTGGTTCTTTGAAAAAATAAATAAAATTGGCAGACCCTTAGCCATGCTAACGAAGAGAAGAAGAGAGAGAACCCAGATTACTAGCATACGGGATGAAAAAGGCAATATCACAACAGACACTTCAGAAATACAGAAGATAATCAGAGACTATTTTGAAGCCTTATACTCCAATAAAATAGAAGATAGTGAAGGCATAGATAAATTCCTTAAGTCTTACGATCTGCCCAGATTGAACCAGGAGGATATAGACAACCTAAACAGACCAATAACAATAGAAGAAATAGAAGAAACCATCAAAACACTACCAACTAAGAAAAGCCCAGGACCGGATGGGTATACAGCAGAGTTTTACAAAACCTTTAAAGAGGAACTAACACCAATACTTTTCAAGCTATTTCAGGAAATAGAAAAAGAGGGAGAACTTCCAAATTCATTCTACGAGGCCAACATCACCCTGATTCTGAAACCAGACAAAGACACTTCAAAGAAAGAAAACTACAGACCAATATCTCTAATGAACCTTGACGCAAAAATCCTCAATAAAATTCTGGCGAACCGGATTCAAATACATATCAAAAAAATTATACACCATGATCAAGTAGGATTCATCCATGGGATGCAAGGCTGGTTCAATATACGGAAAAGAATGGAAGATATTTGAGTTTATATATATATATGTCAAAGAGAAGGATTAAGAAGAGGTTCCAATGAGGCAGGAAATAATAGCCAAAGTCCCAGTAAAAGGATTAATCTCAGAAGCTAAATACTTTTTCTAGTGAAATCAATGGGATAGTAGTTGAAAGAGGAAAAAAACCAAGGGATTCTTTCCCCCCATGACAGTTTCAAATTTTCTCAGTGAAACTGAAGACAAAATTATTAAGAGTTTTGGGGAAGATTGGTATTGTAGCTCACTGGTAGAGCACTAAGCCTTTCACGCGTGAGGCCCTGGGTTCGATCCTCAGCACCACATTAAAAAAGGCAAATGAATAAATAAATAAATAAATAAATAAATAAAAATAAAGATATTGTGTCCATCTACAACTAAAAACAAAACAAAAAAAGAGTTTTGGGGAAAGAAGAGGTATTAGGGATTTGGAATGATGGTGAAAATCTGGAATGCTAATGGAACTAAGGGGGAATATGACTAGAAATTGGTAAATGTAAGAATAGATCTTGGCCATGCGTGGTGCATGTGCCTGAAATCCCAAAGGCTCAGGAGGCTGAGGCAGGAGATTGCAAATTCAAGCAACTTTAGCAATTTAGGGAGCTCCTAAGCAACTTAGGAAAACCTTGTCTCAAAATAAAAAATAAAAAGGGCTGAGGATGTGGCTCAGTGGTTAACTGCCCCTGGGTTCAATCTCCTGTACCAAACAAACAAACAAACAAAACAAGAAAATATCCTGAAAATACCAGCAGGACTGATGTTGAAGTAGGAATGGTAAATGTTGGGGTACTTCAAGGTTTTTCGTAAAGGACAGAACACAAAAAGAACACTGACAAGAGATTCAAGAATAAATGAGAAAGCACTCATAGAAGTATGATGTAATATGTTCACTGATCAAATGATATCAAACATTAAGGAGTAAAGGAAAGAAACATCTTTAGCAACTCACCAAAGATCTCTCATTAGGATGACACCTGCTTATGCAATAAACTTTGACTTGAATTATTAGGTTAGCTAACCAATATTTTATTCACTACATATTAGTGGAGACTTCATTAAATCATCTGAGAGATATAAGTTCTATTTTTTCATCAGGCTTCTTTTAAAAGTTGATGAGGGGCTGGGGTTGTAGCTCAGTGGCAGAGTGCTCGCCTTGCATGTGGAAGGCTGGGTTCCATCCTCAGTACCATATAAAAATAAAATAAAGGCATTGTGTTCATTCACAACTAAAAAATTTTTTTTTAAAAGTTGATGAAGATAACATTCCTAAAAATTTTCACAAAAAGATAGTACTTTGAGAAGTTAAATTTGCTTATAAATATATTTTAAGAAAGCAGCAATTTTCAAATAATCATACAATGAGAAAGTTGTTGGTGTTACAATCACATTAACTATTAAGCTACCCTATTTTTAAATTCTACAATACTTTTTTTTTGGATATTTTAACTTAATTGAAATGATGATTACATCTTATAGTTGATAGCATCTTAAAATTCCTATTGATCAGAATTGTGACATTGTTGTCACTGAATGATACCTTCTAGCAAGAGTGAAAAGATACCATCATACAAAACACGAGTAATGATTTGGCAAAAAAAAAAAGAAAAAAGAAAAAAGAGAAAAGAATGCCCCCCCCCAAAAAAACCCCTCAAATACAAAAACAAATAAAAAACTTCAAGGAATATAGCAAAGTTTTCTTTGTTTTATCATCACTCTTGATGGCATAGAAGAGGATACTGTGAGAAAGAAGATAAACATAAATGAGACTCTAAGTTGAAAAATGATTTTAAAGGATGTAAGAACCACCACTGACAGAACCACTACTGACAATATTATAGAAATATTTTAACCAATTATTTTCCCCTTGTTTATGCACAAGAATGATAAGAAATTAAGAATATCTGTCAACAAAAACTAAGAATTCTTTCAATAAGTGAAAAAGTTCTAAATTAAAAGCAAGCAATATATCAAAGATTCATTAAGAGTTTTTTTTCTTAATGGCAAATAGAATAATGAGTGTTCTACAGTCTTAATTTAGATACAATAAAATATTATAAAAATTCCCATCAGTCTAAATGTCTGTGATATTCTGCTTTTTATCCCTGATTCAATAGACTTCTTAGGAAATTTTATAATTATTCTGAACATTTATATTTACTCCCCCTGAGGTCTTTTGTATGTGGTCTTCCCACCCACCCCCATCCCCCACAGGCCTTTTTTCTCTTTTGGTTCTTTTATCTCTGAAAGGACAAGAGTCTGTTTTCCTAATTTCTGGTTGTGTTGTTCTGTTGTGTTGTATCTTCAGAGTCCATTCAACAAATAATGAGCATTTACTATAATTTCCACTTTGAGCAGATTACAATTGCTCTATGTACTTTCTGAAGAAGTACTTTCTAGAAAACTCCATAGTAACCTGCTGTATGGCAATTCCTGATGAAATGGATCTGCTGTGAAACCAATGGAAAGAAACTGGGTTTTGAGAGATGACAGCTTTCTTAGGTAAATAAAGAACTAGACAGGCCTTGTAAGCAGAAAGGAATTCTACAAAGGCACATGAAAAGGCCTTGTGTTTTTGAAGAAGTAGGAGTTTGATACTGCCAAAGCTGAAAATATGTAGTACGGGTTTTACAGTTCTAAGGTTTCCACCAAATGACAAGAAGAAAAAGGAATGCAAAATCTATCTTCAAAAACCTAGGAGAATAATTGTGATTTGCATTTCTCTAATTGTTAGATATATTGAACACTTTTTCATATATTTGTTGATCAATTGAATTTTTTCTTCTGTGAAGTGTCTGTTCAGTTCCTTAGCTCATTTATTGATTGAGGTTTTTTTTTTTTTTGGTGTTAAGTTTTTTGAGTTTTTTATATATCCTACAGATTAATGCTTTATCAGAGGTGCATGTGGTAAAGATTTTCTCCCAATCTGTAGGCTCTCTCCTCACATTATTAATTGTTTCCTTTGCGGAGAAGAAGCTTTTTAATTTGAATCCATCCCATTTATTGATTCTTGATTTTACTTCTTGTACTTTAGGAGTCTTGTTAAGAAGTCAGATCCTAGCTGATGTGGTGCAGATTTGGGCCTATTTTTTTCTTATATTAGGTGCAGGGTCTCTGTTCTAGTGTAGTAGCACCCCTTTTCTCCACAGAAAAATCTTAACTAGGTTTCTCCAGAAATCTTCACCATGGCTGATTTTAGGACTGTCAGCAAAAGAGTCTCTTCTTAGAAGAGTTCAACGTAGATAAACTTCCAATTTTCATGTTGCCCTGTTTTACTTGGCCACTGGCCAGGAAGAAATCAGCACTCTAGGTGCTGGACACCCTCTTACTAGTTTTTTCACAAACATGTATCCAGTACAGTAGTTTGTAGAAATGTATAAACAAGGTCTCTGGCCTTGAGCTGGGGCTTCACAGAGATGTCTACACTTCTAAGATAAGAGAAGTTACCAATTGGCTCCAGCTGGCAGAGGGAGGAAAGAAAGGGGAGAAGAGGATGTCCCCTTATCAGGTGTTGTCCTTGAAGGGTTAACCTGCCCAGACAGTGAAAGAAAAAAAAAACTGCTTTTATGTGAACTTCTACAGACTGTGAATTTATGAGCCCCTCCCCTTACATGCTGGGTATAAAAGTCTGAAATTATCTGAACTCAGAGTTCAGAGGATTGATTGATTACAGCAGAAGCTGTGCCCTCTGAACCTGGCTGCAGCCAAATAAACTGTTTCCTGCTATCTTCAGTGCCTTGCCTCATCTGTCCCTACAACACTAGTGCCTAAGTCTTTGATCCACTTTGAGTTGATTTTTGTGCAGGGTGACAGACACAGGTTTAATTTCATTTTGCTCCATATGGATTTCCAGTTTTGCCAGCACCCTTTGTTGAATAGGCTATCTTTTCTCCAGTAAATGTTTTTGGCACCCTTTTTAGCTTCTTTTTGTTTTGGCACCTTCTTTGCTTCTTTTCTTAGCTTGAGATAACCATATTTATGTGGGTTTGTCTCTGTATCCTCTATTCTGTACCATTGGTCTACAAGTTTATTTTGGTGCCAATACCATGCCATCTTTGTTACTATAACTCTGTAATATAGTTTAAGGTCTGGTATTGTGATGCCTCCTGCTTCACTTTTCTTGCTAAGGATTGCTTTAGCTATTTTGGGTCTCTTATTTTTCCAAATAAATTTCACGATTGCTTTTTCTATTTCTATGAAGAATGTAATTGGGCTTTTAATAGGAATTGCATTAAATCTGTATAACGCTTTTGGTAGTATGGCCATTTGACAATATTAATTCTGCCTATCTAGGAGCATGGGAGATCTTTCCATCTTCTGAAGTTTTCTTCAATTTCTTTGTTTAGTGTTCTATAGTTTTCATTGTAGAGGTCTTTTACCTCTTTTGGTAGATTGATTACACACATATATATACACACACACATACACACATATATTTTAAGCTATTGTAAATGGAGTTTTCCTAATTTCTTTTTAAGTGGATTTATCACTGATGTACAGGAATGCATTTGATTTATGGGTGTTGATTTTATATCCTGCTTCTTTGCTGAATTCATTTATTAGTTCTAGAAGTTTTCTGGTGAAATTTTTTGGATCTTCTAGATATAGAATCATGTCATCAGCAAATAGTGGTAGGTTGAGTTCTTTACCTATTTTGTATCCCTTTAATTTCTTTTGTCTAATTTCTCTGGCTAGAGTTTCAAGGATGATGTTGAATAGAAGCAGTGAAAGAGGACATCATTGTCTTGTTTCAATTTTTAGTGGGAATGCTTTCAACTTTTTTAAATTTAGAATGATGCTGGCCTTGGGTTTAGCATATGTAGCTTTTACAATGTTGAGGTATGTTCTACTATCCCTAGTTTTTCCAGTGTTTTGAGCATGAAATTGTGCTGTATTTTGTCAAATGTTTTTTTCTACATCTATTGAGATGATCATGATTCTTCTTTTAAGTCTATTAATATGAAGAATTATATTTATTGATTTCTGTATGTTGAACCAACCCTGCATCCCTGGGATGAATCCCACTTGATCATGGTGCACTATATTTTAATATGTTTTTATATGTGATTTGCCAGAATTTTATTGAGAATTTTTGCATCTATGTTCATCAGGGATATTGGTCTGAAGTTTTATTTCTAAAACCAGACAAAGACACATCAAAGAATCAGGGTGATATTACCCTCAAAGAATAAGTTTAGGATTCCCTCCTTTTCTCTTTCATGGAATAACCTGAAGAGTATTGGTATTAATTCTTCTTTGAAGGTGTTGTAGAACTCAGCTGAGAATCCATCTGATCCTGGGTTTTTCTTGGTTTGTAGGCTTTTGATGGCATTTTCTATTTCATTACTTGAAATTGATCCGTTTAAAGCATGTATGACCTCCTCATTCAGTTTGGGTAGGTCATATGTCTCTAGAAATCTGTCGATGTCTTCAATATTTTTTATGTTATTAGAGTATAAATTTTCAAAACAGTTTCTAATTATATTCTGTATTTCAGACGTGACTGTTGTAATATTTTCTTCTTCATTTTGTATTTTAGTAATTTGAGTTTTCTCTCTTTTTCTCTTTATTAGCATGGCCAGGAGTTTATCTATTTTATTTATTTTTCAAAGAACCAGTTTTATTTTGTCAATTTTTTCTTTTGTTTCGATTTCACTGATTTTGGCTCTGATTTTAATTATTTCCTGTCTTGTACTGCTTTTAGTGTTGATTTGTTCTGCTTTTCCTAGGGCTTTGAGATGCAGTGTTAGGTCATTTATTTGTTGACTTTTTATTCTTTTAATGAATGTACTCAATGCAATAAACTTTCCTTTTAGTACTGTCTTCAGAGTGTCCCAGAGATTTTGATATGTTGTATCAGTATTCTCATTTACCTCTAAGAATTTTTATTTCATCCTTAATGTATTCTATTATTCATTCATCATTCAATTGTGTATCATTTAGCCTCCATTTATTACAGTAGCTTCTATTTTTTATTTTATCATTGATTTCTAATTTCATTCTATTGTGGTCTGATAGAATGCAGGGTATTATCTCTAGTTTTTTTTGTGTGTGTGTTTACTAAAAGTTGCTTTGTGGCATAAGATATGGTCTGTTTTAGAGAAGGAGCCATGTGCTGCTGAGAAGAAAGTATATTTGCTCGTTAATGGATGAAATATTCTATATACGTCTGTTAAGTCTAAATTATTGATTGTATTATTTAGTTCTAAGGTTTCCTTATTTAGTTTTTGTTTAGAAGATCTGTCCAGTAGTGAGAGAGGTGTGTTAAAAATCACCCAGTATTATTGTACTGTGGTCTATTTGACTCTTGAAATTGAAAAGGTTTTGTTTGATGTACATAGATGCTCCATTGTTTGGGGCATAAATACTTATAATTGTTATGTCCTGCTTATATATACTTCCCTTAAGAAGTATGAAATGTTCTTCTTTGCCTCTTCTGATAACTTTGGTTTGAAGTCTACATTATTTGAAATGAGAATGGAAACTCCTACTTATTTACGAAATCCAATGAGTGACAAGTTTTTCCCCATCCTTTCACCTTCAGCCTGTAGATGTCTTTGCCCATGAGGTGAGTCTCTTGAAGAAAGAATATTGTTGAGTCTTGTTTTTAAATCCAGTATGCCAGTCTTTTTAGGCTGTTAACATTCAAGGTTATTATTGAGATATGATTTGTATTCCTTGTCATTTTTTGGGGGGGTACCAGGGATTGAACTCAGGGGCACTGAACCACTTAGCCACATGCACAGCTCTATTATTATTATTATTGTTTTTTAGAGACAGGATCTCACTAAGTTGCTTAACGCCTCACTAAATTGCTGAGGCTGACTTTGAACTCGTGATCCTCCTGCTTCTGCCTCCTGAGCCACTGGGATTACAGGCATGTGCCACCATAACCAGCTGTATTCCCTGCAATTTTGATTTATTTCTGGGTTTTTGATTTGTCTTAGTTTCTCATTTGGTTGAATGTCTTTTTAGTGCAGATCTTCGCTTTGCTGGTTTTCACTATTTTTTTTTTTTCACTTCATCCTCTTGGAATATGAGAATGCCTGTAGTGTAGGCTTTCTCATTGTAAATTCTTTTTTTTTATTTGCCCAAATTGAATCAGGGTGATATAAAAATTTAAACAGACCAATATCAATCAATGAAATAAGATGCCATCAGAACCCTACCAAACAACAAAACCCCAGAAACAGATGGATACACAGTGGAGTTCTACAATACCTTTCAAGAAGAACTAATACCAACACTCTTCAATTCATTTCAAGAAATTGAAAAAGAGGCAGAACTTCCAAACTCATTCTATGAGGCCGATATCATCCTAATTCCAAAACCAGACAAAGACTCATCAAGTGAAGGAAACCTCAGACCAATAATTCTAATGAACATAGATGCAAAAATTCTCAATAAAATTCTGGCAAATTGAAAACAAAACCATATCAAAAAGATAGTCCACCACGATCAAGTGGGGTTCATCCTAGGGATGCAAGGTTGGTTCAACATACAGAAATCAATAAATGTAATTCATCACATCAATAGACTTAAGGTAAGAATCATATGATCATCTCAATAGATGCAGAAAAAGCATTTGACAAAATACAGCACTCCTTCATGTTCAAAACACTAAAAAAATTAGGGATAACAGGAATATCTCAACATCATAAAGGTTATCTATGTTAAGCCCCAGGTCAAACATCATTTTAAATGAAGAAAAATTGAAGGCATTTCCTCTAAAAATGGGAACAAGACAGGGATACCCTCTTTTACCACTTCTATTTAACATAATTCTTGAAATACTGGCCAGAGCAATTAGACAGATGAAAGAAATTAAAGGGATACAGATAAGAAAAGAAGAACTCAAATTAGCACTATTTGCTGATAATATGATTCTATATCTAGACGATCCAGAAAACTGCCAAACTAGTAATGAATTCAGCAAAGTAGCAGGATATAAGATCAACACCCATAAATCAGAGGCATTTCTGTATATCAGTGACAAATCCTCTGAAAGGGAAATGAGGAAAATTACCCCATTTACAATAGCCTCAAAAAAAGAAATACTGAGGAATCAATCTAACAAATGAGAGACCGTTACAATGAAAACTACAGAACCCTAAAGAAAGAAATCAAAGAAGACCTTAGAATATGGAAAGATCTACCTTGCTCTTGGATAGGCAGAATTAATATTATCAAAATTACTATACTAACAAAAGCACTATACAGATTTAATGCAATTCCAATCAAAATCCCAGTGTCATTCCTCATAGAAATAGAAAAAGCAATCATGAAATTAATCTGCTAAAGCAGGTGGCATCACTATACCAGAACTTAAACTATATTACAGAGCAATAGTAACAAAAACAGCATGGTATTGGGACAAAAACAGACTGGTTAGACCAACGGTACAGAATAGAGGACACAGAGACTAACCCACAAAACTATAATTATCTTATATTAATCAGACAAAGGTACCAAAAACATGCACTGGAAAAAAGATAACCTCTTCAACAAATGGTGCTGGGAAAACTGGAAATCCATATGCAACAAAATGAAATTAAACCCTACCTATCACCATGCATAAAACTCAACTCAAAATGGATCAAGGACCTAGGAATAAAACTGGAGACTCTGCGTCTAATAGTAGAAAATGTAGGTCCTAATCTTCATCATGTGAGATTAGGCCCTAATTTCCTTAATAAGACTCCTTTGGTGTAAAAATTAAAATCAAGAATAAATAAATGGGATAGATTCAAACTAAAAAGTTTCTTCTTAGCAAAATAAACAATCTGTGAGGTGAAACAGAGAGCCTACAGAATGGGAAAAAATTTTTACCCATCATACATCAGATAGAGCACTAATCTCTAGGGTATATAAAGAACTCAAAAAGCTAAGCACCAAAAAACCAAATAACCCAATCAATAAATGGGCCAAAGACCTAAACAGACACTTCTTAGAAGATGATATATGATCAATTAACAAATATATGCAAAAATGTTCAACATCTCTAGCAATTAGAGAAATGCAAATCAAAACTACTCTAAGATTTCATCTCACTCCAGTTAGAATGGCAGCTATTATGAAGACAAATAACAATAAGTATTGGTGAGAATGTGGGGAAAAAGGGACACTCATACACAGCTGGTGGGACTACAAATTGGTGGAGACAATATGGAATGCAGTATGGAGATTTCTTGTAAAACTGAGAATGGAACCACCATTTGACCCAGCTATCCCTCACCTGGGTCTATACCCAAAGGACTTAAAACCAGCATACTATAAGGACACAGTCACATCAATGTTTACAGCAGCACAATTCACAATAGCTAAATTGTGGAACCAACATAGGTGTCTTTCAGTAGTTGAATGGATAAACAAGTGGTATATATACACAATGGAATATTACTCAGTAATAAAAGGGAATGGATGGAGTTGGAGAATATAATGCTAAGTGAAGTTAGCCAATCCTAAAAAAACAAATGCCAAATGTTTCCTCTGATATAAGGAGGCTGATTCATAGTCAGGTAGGGAGAGGGAGCATGGGAGGAACAGATGAACTCTATCTAGATAGGGCAAAGGGATGGGAAAGGAAGGGAGTGGGCATGGGGTTAGAAATGATGGTGGAATGAGATGGACAGCATTCTCCAAAGTATTTGTATGAAGACACAAATGGTGTGAATATACTTTGTATACAACAGAGATATGAAAAATTGTGCTCTGTATGTATAATATGAATTGTAATGTACTCTGCTGTCATATATAACAAATAGAATAAATTTTTTAAATGTATTTTTTAGTTGTAGTTGGAGACAGTACCTTTATTTTATTTATTTTTATGTGGTGCTGAGGATCAAACCTAGGGACTCACACATGCTAGGTGAGTGCTCTATCACTGAGCCACAATCCCAGCCCCAATTGTGAATTTTTAATTCTTTTAATTTTTGTTTATCATAAGATGTTTTAATTTCATCTTCAAATCTGAAACTTAATTTTTCTGGATATAAATTTCTTGGTTGGCAACCGTTTTCTTTCAGAGCTTAAAATATATTATTCCAGGACCTCCTAGCTTTGAAGGTCTGGGCTGAGAAATCAGTTGAGATACAAATTGGTTTCCTCCATACATAATTTTTTTTCTCTCACAGCCTTTAAGATTTTATCTTTTTTTCTCTGTGTTAGTCATTTTCATTATAATTTGCCTTGGTGTGGGTCTGCTGTCATTTTGTACATTTGGGGTCCTGTGAGCCTCTTGTATTTGATTTTCCATTCCATCCTTTAGGTTTGGGAAATTTTCTGTTATTATATCATTGAAAAGATTGTGCATTCTTTTGGTTTGTATCTCTGCTCATTCATCTATTCCAATAACTCTTAAATTTGGTCTTTTCATGTTATCCCATAAATCTTGGATGTTCTGTTCATGGTTTCTTACCATCTTCTCCACATGTTCAACTCTATTTTGTCTTCATTGTCTGAAGTTCTGTCTTTCAAGTGGTCTAGTCTTTTGGTGATGTTTCCTATTGAATTTATAATTTGTTTACTGATTCCTTCATTTCGAGGATTTCTGCTTGTTTTTTTTTTTTCATGATCTCTAACTCTTTGTTGAAGTGGTTTTTCACGCCGTATATTTTTTCTTTGATTTCACTCCTTATACTATCCTTTACTTCACCAATCAATTTAACTACATGATATAATCTCAACTGCTTCTTGGCAAATCAAAACTACTCTTAGATTTCATCTCATTCCTGTCAGAATGGCAATCATCAAGAATACAGGCAACAATAAATGTTGGCAAGGATGTGGTGAAAAATGTACTCATACATTGCTGGTGGGACTGTAAATTGGTGCAACCACTATGGAAAGCAATATGGAGATTCCTCAGAAAATGGGAATGGAACCAACATTTGACTCAGCTATCCTACTCCTTGGTTTATACCTAAAGGACTTAAAATCAGCATACTATAATGACGCATCCACATCAATGTTTATAGCAGCTCAATTCACAATAGCTAGACTATGGAACCAACCTAGGTGTTCCTCAATGGATGAATGGATAAAGAAAATGTGATACATATACTCAATGGAATATTACTCAGCTTTAAAGAGTGAAATTATGGCATTTGCCAGTAAATGGATAGAGTTGGAGAATATCATGCTAAGCGAAATAAGCCAATCCCACAAAACCAAATGCCAAATGTTTTCTCTAATATGCAGATGCTAATTCACAAGGCAGGGGGACACTAGGGAAGAACAGCATTATCTTAGATTAGGTAGAGGAAAGTGATGAAAGGGGAGGGGAAGGAATGTGAGGATAGGAAAGATAATAGAATGAAACAGACATTGTTCCTGTATGTATGTATGTGACTACATGACCAATATAATTCTGCAATGTACACTCAGAAAAATGAGAAATTATATCCCATTTATGTATGATATATCAAAGTGCATATATGCATTGTACTGTCATGTATAAATAATTAAAACAAAAACAAAAACAAAAAAACCTAGGAGAGTCCTGAAATCCCAAATTAGTATATATGAAGACAGAAAACAGAAGGAAGAGTGGTAAATGACCTGCAGAGTGGGATACTGATGACAGCAAACCAGTTCATCTTCCACAAATCAAAAGATAACGGTACCCTAGAAAATGGGGTAAAGAAGTGAACACTGGGACATTGATTAGACCTCCTACACTCATTCTACAAATCAGAAAAAAACTCTTTTATCCTGATGAAGACTGTAAATTTATTTGCTGGGGGGAGAAACTGAACCAGAAAAGCACTAATACCAGGGGGCATCAGACACAGAAGGCAGTAAAAGACTGAAGATAAAGGAAAATTGAGTAGAAATCTAAATATCAAACAGTGAGTCAATTAGCCAGCTCCTCACCACCACCATTCTCCCCCAGCCCTGCCCCCAAAATTGCTTATTACCTCCAGCTCCTAATCCTCACTGTGGATTAAAGAATCCTTTTCTGGACAAATAAAAATCTCCTCAAGGTACATGATCACCCTAAGTGAAGCCTATTAATTGATGTATGGTATCCACAAACACACAGCTTCCTTTCAGCTTTTCAGAGCCTCACTTTTATTTTAAATAAACTTTACTGATACATAATTGACATACAGAGTAGTTAAGTGCATACTGAAATCTGTTATGAGATTTGTCAAAAATCATGTTTACTAATTGCCAAATTCCCCCACCTAAAATATCCAACAACCACTCATCTGATGCCTATCATTATAGACTAATCTTATCAGACTCTACCTTCATATGAATGTAATCATATAATATATACCTTACTGTTTGGCTTCTCTCACTTAGCACAATAGTTTTGAAAGTCATTCAAGTTACGTTACGTATCAATTATAAATTCCTTTTGAATTCTAAATGAATCAATTGCTGAGTAAATCCACAGTTATGAAAATATCAAAATTTGTTTAATCTATCAGCTGATGATGGGGCTCATAGCTTCAGAAGTTTCAATTCATAGAAAATGTCTGCATTGTTCTGGGCCCACAATGAGGCAGTACATCATGGAGGAAGGGCCCAGCACAAAAAGCTGCCTAGCTCATGGTGGGGTCCAGAGGCAAAAAGAGAGGGAAAAGGGACCACAGGAAGAACAATGCTTTCAGGGCACCCCCTGCTTTGCCCCCAGTGACTCATCTCCTCCAGCCACACCCCACCTGCCTACAGCTAAAACTCAGTCAGTCCATTCCAGCTAGGATTGACTAATTAGGTTTACAGCTCTCACAATTCAATCATTTCATCTCTTGATATTTCTGTGTCTAAGAGAAGAAAAAGTAGGCCCTAATCTCCATCATGTGGGATTAGGCTACAACTTCCTTAATAAGACTCCTTTGGCACAAGAATTAAAATCAAGAATCAATAAATGGGATAGATTCAAACTAAAAAGTTTCTTTTCAGCAAAAGAAACCATCTGTGAGATGAATAGAGAGCCTACATCTTGGAAGCAAATCTGTACCCCTCACACATTAGAGCACTAATCTCTAGGGTATATAAAGAAATCAAAAATCTAAGCACCAAAAAAACAAATAACCCAATCAATAAATAGGCCAAAAACCTGAACAGACACTTCTCAGAAGATGACATACAATCAATTAACAAATGTATGAAAAATTGTTCATCATCACTAGCAATTAGAGAAATGCAAATCAAAACTACTCTAAGATTTCATCTCACTCCAGTCAGAATGGCAGCTACTATGAAGACAAACAACAATAAGTGTTGGTGAGAATGTGGGGAAAAAGGTACACTCATACATTGCTGGTGGGACTGCAAATTGGTGCAACCAACATGGAAAGCAGTATGGAGATTTCTTGGAAAACTGAGAATGGAACCATTTGACCCAGCTATCCCTCACCTGGGTCTATACCCAAAGGACTTAAAAACAGCATACTACAGGGATACAAACACATTAATGTTTATTACTCAATTCTAAGAGTTCTGTTTTATATTTTAGATATAGATATCATCTCCTAGTCTATGGCTTCTTTCCATTTTCTCAACAATAGCTTTTGAAAGTAGGAAGTTTTTTTAGTTTGTTTTTGGACAGGATCTCACTATATCTCCATACTGGTCCTGGATACATTAATCTTCCCACCTCAGCCTCCTGAGTAACTGGTACTATAAGTGTGTGCCATCATGAAGAGTAATACATTTTAATCTTATTAATTTTTATTGTCTGATTAATCCAGTTTTCTTTTATTATTAATACATTTGTATGCTGAGATCTTTGCCTATCCTTTGGTCACAAAGATTTTTGAGCTTTTTTTTTCTTTATTGTAGTTTTATAGTTTCAGCTTATTTTTAAAACTATACCTACTTTTAATTAATTTTTATGTATGCTATGAGGTTGAGTTTGAAGATCATCTAGCAACATTTGTTCAAAACACTGACTATTCTGGGGCTAGGTATGCAGCTTGAAGGTACAGGTCTTACCTAGCATGCACAAGGCCCTGGGTTTGATCTCTAGAACCACAAATAAAAAAAAAAGACTACTGCCCCTATTGAATTATGTTGGAGCCTTTGATGAAAACCAACTATATATGGGGCTTAATTCTGAATTCCCTATAATTTTCTCTCTCTCTCTCTCTCTCTCTCTCTCTCTCTATATATATATATATATATATATATATATATATATATACACACACACACATATTGATAC
Source organism: Urocitellus parryii (assembly GCF_045843805.1). Taxonomy (NCBI): domain Eukaryota; kingdom Metazoa; phylum Chordata; class Mammalia; order Rodentia; family Sciuridae; genus Urocitellus; species Urocitellus parryii. Next base: position 100,272,458 of record NC_135532.1, on the reverse strand, counting down.
TATTCTGCCTTAATTATTGTAGAATTAGAGTAAGTATGAAAATTATAAAACATATCTCTCAATTCTTTCCCCCAGAATTGTTTTGGATATTCTGGGTTCTTTGCCTTCCACAAAAACAGTGGGATCAGCAATCTTCACAAAGCCTGCTGGAATTTTAAGTGGAATTTCATTCAATCTCAATTTCCATTTGGTGAAAATAGAGATCTTAACAGTATCAAGTCTCCAGTCCACAAACATAGTATATCTGTTTGTTTATTTAGATGCTCTTTAATGTTTTCAGGACTTTCATTAAATTTTTCTCGAATATGTCTTGTTATGCTAATTAAAATGACACTATTATTTTACTTTCATTTTATATACTGTTCTTTGCTGGTACAGAGAAATACAGTTGATCAACCTTATCACTTTCTACCTTGCTAAATTCGCTTATTGTATTTTTTTTGTGTGTAAATCCATTGAGATTTTCTATATAGATAACTGTATTGTCTGAGAATAGACACAGCTTTACCTTTACCATGCCTTGCTGCCATACTGGCTAGGATTTCCAGAATAATGCTGAATAGAAGCAGTGAATTCAGAAATCCTTGCCCTGTAGTTGATTTCAGGGAAGAAGTATTCAGTCTTTCACCATTAAGTATGATAACAGCTGTAGGACTTTTTGTAGATGCCCATTATCAGGCTGAGAAAACTCCCTTCTATTTCTAGTTTGTTGAGTCTTATAAAACTTTATGTGTTTTTAATTCTATCAAATATTTTGTGTGCATCTAATGAAATGATCATATAATTTTTATCCTTTATTTTGTCAATGTGGTAAAACAGGCTGAGAGCCAAAATTCATAATGTTTAAAATTAATGAATGATGAATTAGCAATAAGTATGAATTTAGAAATTTGGAGATAATCAGAAGAAGAAATAGTGAAGAAAAATTTGACAGTTTTTTAGGAGCATGCCTACTTGGGAATGGAAACTGGTTAATAAAACTTTACACAATACAAATTTAATGATGGTAATTTTTAAAAAGCCTTTTATAATGATTCTTTAAACATGAAAATAATATTACAAATTTTAAAAATTAAAAATAAGTTGAAGGGAGATGTGAAGATGATCTCTATGAAGATGTAGAGCTAAGGCTGGCTGGAGGGTCAAGGGTAGAGGGAAAATGAATTCAGCTTTATTTTCATGTTTCAGTGACACACTCAGAAGACACTCCTCATTCAGCTGGATATACTTGGCAGCAAGAGAGAGTTGAAGAAAAAGATTTGGGAGTAAGTACCAAAGATAAGGGTTTTAAAGCCAGAAGAATAGATGAGACTTAGCATGCACTGTATGTGAAAAGGTCAAGTACAAAATTCTGAGGAAGGCTGGCATACATAAGGCATGGAGAAGGATGTAAGAAGGGAGACAAAATGAATATTCAAAAGACAGGTGGAGAACCAGCAAAATATGTCACTGAATTCAAGGCAGGAAAGTGTTTCCTTCTTCCAACTTGTTGGATTTTGAATTCGGAGAAGTTTGTTTGTTTAACAAGCATCAGAGCTTATTTTGCTTTTATGGGTGTTTCTTCCTAATTTCATAAAGAAACTTGGGAAGTTAATAAAACTTCACACAATACAAATGTAATGATGGAAAGTACAGAAAGGTGTTACAAATATTTTTATGTTGCTATTTATTTGTTCCATTTCAGGAAACATCTGGAGCAGGCAGTATGAAGTAAAGAAATTCCATTGTTTTATCTCAGCTGATGAAAGAGTTCAAGAAGAAATGATCAACATGAACTGTAGATACAAGAGAGCACTGATTGAATATCCATGTTAGTTAGTGGGTCATTTAAAAGCTGAGAGCAGAAGAAATTTTAGAAGTGTCTTTAAAATTTTTTATTTAACAGGGTACAGAAGGTATGATGATTCAGAAGTAATGAGTCATTTAAAAATAATAAAACTATTGCTTTGCCTGGAAAACATGGGCAATCATTCATGGATGACTCAATATGGAAATTGCTTCTAAGAGAAGAGTCAAGAGGAATACAAAACAGGTACCCATAGAACTACTTGATGGATAAAATGACGAGACCTGGGATATTCAATTTATTTTTACTTCAAATATAGTTGAGAAAATAAATTGACAAAGGGAACTCGTCTCAAAAGGGATTATTTTCTGATGTTCAAAGAAACTATGTATGTAATATGAAAGAAAAATTAACACTCTAGATTTAGTAATATAATAATATTACTAAAAGTAATATAATAATATTCCAGGAGCAGGCCTAATTTGAGCATATAGAAATTAGGAAGTGCTTTAAAACTTACCTTTATCTTTCTTCCCGTAGAGGAATAAAGTGTGGTTAAGGGAAAAGCATCAGGTGGGCAGTAAGGAGCTCCTGGTCCAGCTTCAGCTTCTGTACTGTCTACTTTGGTAGTCTGATAACTTGGTCAAGTCACTTCAGTCACCGAGATTTCACCTTCTCCTCTGTGGGGTGGGAAAAAAAAAACATGCTGAAAGATGGCTTTGAGGTCCAGACAACATGAGAAAAACAAAACTTGTTTTTTTTTCTTGGTTTCAATTAGGAAAATGTTATATTTTGCCAGCAAACTATTTTTTATTATTTGATGGAAGATAATGAACTGGCTATTCATATTTAATTGCAAAACTATGGATTTCCCTGAGAACTGGCTCCAAAATAAAAATTTGTGGTTAAACTTATATAGTTTTGTAATTTAAAAAAATTCTCAGGCTAAGGGTGCAGCTCAATGGTAAAGCACTTGTGGAGCTTTTGTGAGAACTCGAGTTCAATGCCTAGTGCACGTGTGTGCACACAAAAAATTTCTATTATATATTCCAAAACATCACAATAGTTGTCTCTGTCTAGCTGATAGTATTTTAAATCACACATTTTCCTTTTCTAAGTATTTTTCTTAATTTGGAGATCATATAAAAATCAGATAGCATTCTCTATGGGGGAAAAATCCCTTGGACAGTTTAGAACATGTATACTTTAAGCACAGTTTAATAAACATTTGAGTACTACCTCAGACTAGGTACTCTTCGAGATAGTCCAATTCTACAGTATTACCTCATGTAGCTCTCAGTACGAGTGGGGAGAAAAAGAGGATACCTAATCTTTAGGTGGAGGAAAGAGTTCCAAGAGGAGGGACAACTAAACCCAGTCCTGTAGCACAGCAGAAGTAGTTGACCACAGGAAAGAAGGGGAAATGCTGGGAGAGCAGAGGGAGCAATATAGAAGGTGGCATGGGATTTACCAGGAGTTTGGTTTTATTAATCAAGTGTCAAGCTGGCTTCCAGGAGCCAAAGCTAAAGGGGTAGGACAGAGGTAACTGCTTCAGAGAACTCTTTTTCAAATGGAGAGGGAGGAGAAACATGGTTGGATTTAAATTGTAGGTAGAGCACTTTATGTAGTACTGTGGAGGACAGACTTAGGAAAGCAAGACAAAGTGAAGTAAACCAGGTAGAAGGCCTCTGCAGACTCCAGAGAGAATCCATGAGGGGGTAACTGGCTTAAGTGACTAACTCATGATCAGAAAACTATGAGCAGAATTTATCTTTAAATTCTGTGCCTTCCTACACCCTGGTGTAAGCACAAATTCTGGTCAAAGTTGAAAAGAGATCTTAATTATTTTATCTTTATTATGTAAACTATGGATATATTTCTTAAAAATACTTCATTCATTAATTTATCTTAAGTACCAAATGTTCAGCACACTGCAGAAAACAAGTCATCTTCTGTCTTGTAGGAATTTATGGGATAAAAGAAATGAGAAAAAAAGAATAGGTAAATTAATTCAATAGTTATTTACTGAACTCCTCCTGAACCCTGATGGAGGTAACATTTTAAAGACAGTTCCTTTTAGGACATAATTTTTATGGCCTTCTTTGCTTTCCTGAGGAGTTCATTGTGGCACAAGCGAACAGAGAATTCACAGAGCCAAGTAGGCAATTCTAAGGTAAAATAAACAGAAGCACAGGGTCAGGGAAAATTTGCTTGAATGGGATAAGAGAAAAATCCCAAAGAATGGTATAGGTGGCAGTGATATGGAGAGGAGCCTGGAACTGACTTTGGCACATGACAAATGATTTCTGGTTTTTGTTTTAAATAGGTTTAATCATGATAGAAGTAATGACTATAGAAGTAAGACATACTGGAATGAAGTCAGAAAGACAAAGAAAGCAACAAAGATCAAAGAGGTAGTGTCAATGTGTCAAAAATATCCTTTTTGGGTTTATATATATATATATATATATATATATATATATATATATATATACACACACACACACACACACACACACACACACATGAACAGGCATGAGTTTTTTTGTGTTTTTCTTTAAAACAAAAGTGAGATTATAGCTTATTTCCTGTTTTCCCCACTTACTATGAACAAACTTCTTTCCATGAAAATAAAAATCTATTATCACACAAACTTATATACAATACTAAATTTATTTATTCAATTCTCTACTAAGGTACACCAGGCTGTGTAAGACACAGAAAGGAAGCAAGAAGCAAATGCTAAAACTGACAACAGCTGTGGTAGGATTCTGAATTCTAAAGGTGGAAAGAGGTAGGAGATATAGAAGCTCAAGAGATTTTAGTGCTCCAGACACAGATGAATAATGTCTGAAACAGGAATTCTTTGTGAATGAAGAATAATTTCCAAAAGGAAAACAAAAAAAAAAAGAAAAAAAGAAAGAAATACTGTAACACACTAAAAATGAAGTAATTTCAAATCTTCACATCTGCAGAACAGATAGAATGTCAGAGAACTCACTCAGACAACCAAAAAGAGTGGGTGGACTGCCAGGAAAAAAAAAACAAGCGTTGTTCTAATGATCATCCACAACCACAGTTTTGCAAGGAAGTGAAAGAGCTCCCCAAATTGTGCTCTAATGTGCACTGAGCCTTTATCTTAAGTTGCTAGATGGCTGAAAGACTTTGTGAATCCTCTTCCACTTCCTCAAGAGTTTGCACAGGCTCTGTGGGTTACACACTGCTTGTCAGAGTTCCTTTGGAAGCTGCTAAAACTAAACATTTTCCGATTCAGCAGGAACAGCTCTATCTTTTTAGATACAGGATCTTCAAAAAAGGTTTTACTTGAAAAAACAATTACTTAATTAAAAAGTATTAAACTCACAGGGTTAAACAAATAACATTAGCCTCATTTGTTAATCACAAAGGAAAATGTAAATTTATAATACAAAGCTCTTAAAGTTACTACTTTTAACATATTAGTCAAATTTAGCACCACTACTGGTGTGATAATCAGGTAATATGTACTTCCACACAGTATAAAATGAGGACTGCAGTATTGTCTATGAATTTGATATTTTTTTGTTTTGGACACATTTTTAGGATATCTAGCAGATATCTGGGCTGGAATCTGGGCTGGAAATTTGGGAATCATAAAGTCATTAAATTTGATAAAACACTCAAGGAAAGAAAGATTACAGAAAGTAAAAAGGAGACATCTAAAAACTGAGCCCTGTGATACTCAAACATGCAGAACAGTGCTGGCCAACGAAACTTTCTGTGATTATGAAATATTCTCATTATATGTATCACTTGAGAGAGAGCCACTATACACAGGTGGCTACTGAACACTGGAGATACACCTAATGCAACTGAATAACTAAAATGTAATTGAAATAGGTTCACATAGCTAGCAGCTGCAGTACTAAGCAGCATATATCCAGAGTTTGGGAAAGGAAAAAGAAATTAGCAAGGGAAACTGAAAAAAAGTGGCCAGAAAGGGAGGAACTATTATGAGACACTTCTCTATGGGTCTGTCATATTTCTGTATAAGTGAGGCAATGACAATGTTGGTAGTCAGTGATAAATGATAGTTCTGGACTATTTCCCAAAAATGTTTGTATAGTGAAGAGTTTTGGGAGACTAGACCTCTAAAGGTAATAATTATTGCCCAATACAATAAAGATGTATCTCCTTCAGATTAGGTTTCCTTTTCAATAATACAAAACAATATGCATGCATATTAGCTACCTTCTTCACATTGTCCTAGGAAAAATGGGGCCAAGGAAAACTAGTACAAAAATACGGATTCTCTGGCTACTGCTGTAATAGCCTTCTATCTCAGATCCAAAAGTCTGTGTCTTCTACCAATATTCATGAATTTATGGCAGATTAACTTGTTAACTTACAAATCAGGCAAAATCTTAGATCCTTCATAATTTTTGACAGGTATCTTAGAAGCCATGTGAAGATGTTTCAAGGAGGAGAAAATAATCAACTCAGCTCTAGAATGTCAGATAAAAAGAAATGACAGTTGGGGGGTTATCACTGATAACTGAAAAGAGCAGTTTTGATGAAACTGTGGAAGAAGTCTGACTGGTTTGAGTTTAAAACATGAGCAAAGAAAAATTTACCAAAAGAATATAGATAATTGTTTCAAGAAGTTCTGCTGTAAAGTTTATGTGAGATAAGGCAATAGCTAGAGGGGAAAGTGGAGTCAAGAACTAAAAGCATATTTTTATACATAAGAGAATGATTTAGAAGAGGAGAAAACTGATGGCACAAGAGAATTGCAAAGTACTAGTTGGCTAATTCTTTCCTGGTAACGAGAAAAAACAAAATATATGAATGTTCCTATAGGTGGTGGGCAGCTATAATTATAAAAGTCCTTTTCTAAGTCGGTTTACTCAGTGAGACAGGAAGCAAGGACATCCTTTGAAAGTGAAGAATGAGGAAGAGAGATTGAATATGTGAAAAGACTAAAGATACAAAACAGTCATTCTCGAGGAGATGAAACTGAGATAAATGAGTGGGGAAATCTGGTATGATTGCCAGGTAACTCTTAGGGTCCACTTGAAATTATGATCATAAATTTAATTCAAGTTCAGTAGGACTTGCATTAAACATGCATGGAATAGGCAAAGAATTAGATTAACTGGTACTATAGTTTAACCAAGTGAGGCTGCTGACGTGAGAAGGAAGCAAAGGAATTGAGGATGTACTTAAGGGAGAAATGATAAAATCTAAGTCTCTACCCCTCATATCCCCTGAAACCTTAACCTTTCCACTGAGCTCGGTGGTAGTTATCAGCAAAATCCTCATATCCTTGACCTCTTCTCAGAAGTTTTCAACTTCTTTCATCTTCTTATTTAAACTGAAACTTGTCTCTTTTCTGAAGATTCTGCTTTCCCCATAACCCTTTTAGATGAGGACTCTTTCTCTTCCACACTCCTCAAACAAAAAGCCTGGTAAGTGCCCTTCTTATTCCTCTCTGCTAATATCCAGAACATTCTCCAGTTGTTCTGAATCACATATCAGATTTGACTACCCACTACCTTTCCTATGACAGTCATTTATGACTCCCCAAGATCACTCCTTTGATTCTTCGATAATTTTAGGGTGTGGCTCACAGTCATTCTAACACTGCTCTGTTCTAATTCTTATTGATTTTAACATCCAAACAATCTGATATCCTGGTTTCTTAGTTTCCTAATCTTATCTCCACAAAACATTGATCTTGTTCTCTACCCTGTCTCAGCCACTTTCTCCCATGGTTAAACTCTTAAGCCTTTATACCATCTAAGGGTACAGTTTAATAACCACACATCTGGGGGAGCATCATTTAAAAGAATCTACTGATGAATTTGTAGTAAGATCATCCCTATATAGGCCTCTATTGGCAGAGTTAAGGGAATGGCAATACATCGGGCATAAGACCACACTCTGCGGGAATTCATGCTACCATCAACAGATAACAAAAGGCAAGTAGAGAACTAGACATCTATCTTGGGTCGATGTTCCTTAAGTTGCAGGAATGGTGTATGTATGAAAGGTTGGAGTAGAGACAAAAGTTTCTTGTTATGATGACCCTTCTTTCCTCAGGCACTCAAAGGGAAGATTAATATTATTACATTATCATCATTCCTGAAGTACAGTCATGTACTGCTTAATATGTTTTGAGAAATGCACTGGCAAGCAATGTTGTTGCTATGTGAATATCACTGATTGTACTTATATAAACCTAGATGGTAGAGCTTATTTCACATCAAGGCTACATGGTATAGCCTACATTCTTAGGCTACAAACTTGTACAGCATGTTAGTGTAATGATACTATAGGAAATATAATTTAAAAGTATTTGTATATCTAAACATATCAGAACATACAAAAGATACAATAGAAATATGGCAAAAGAACTAACATGCCAAACTTTAGTTAGGAGACAGCCCAGGTGGCAGTGCTCAGCACAGAATACTCAGCTATCCTAATGACTGTCCTGCAGCATTTGGAATGTATGTCAGCGTCACCTGGTGGGCAAGATGGCTACCATCACGTCAGGGTAGGTCCCTCCCTATACTCTGTGTACTCTAATCACTGATGGGTCAGCTCAGGAGACTCTCATATCCTTCTTGGGTTTCCCCTTCTTAGGATACAGTTCTGGGATATTTCCTGATAGCAATCTAAGGTAATTAAGAGCTCTTCTAACTTCTTTTCCTCATCCCAGTATCATGATTTTTCAGCTTTAACCAGTGATTTCAAAATATGATGTCTAGATTTCCAGTTGTTTTCAGTCAGTGGGAAAGCTACTTTATCATGGAGGATTCAAAAGCAGAAGTCCTTTCTGTGAGTCAAAGACAAAAAAACCCAAAATCCAAATGTTCTATCTGATACGCAGATGCTGACTCACATTTGGTGGGTCACATTTGGTATGTATGTATGTATGAAAGGTTGGAGTAGAGACAAAAGTATCTTGTTATGATGACCCTGGAGGTTCACCAGGCAGGGGGAAATGCGGATAGGGGAGGGGGAGATGGGAATGGGAAAGACAGTAGAATGAACCAGACATAAATTTCCTATGTTCATATATGAATACATGACCAATGTAACTCCACATGGTGTATAATCGTAAGAATGGGAAGTTATACTCCATGTATGTTTGACAAAATATACTCCACTGTCATGGATAACTAAAAAAGAACAAATTAAAAAAATAAGTCTGATTTGGTGTCAACATACCTTATATATAATCAGAAATATGATAAATTATTGTATAATGGTGTATTAAAATTGTAATGAAAAAAAATTTTTTAAAATAAATTTAAAAAATAAATAAATAAGTCTGGCTGCCTTTTTAGTGTTTAGATGTTGCTATATAAAATTAAAAGTAGTAGTTTCCCAGTAGTGAGTTGTATGTAATACTTCCTTCATAAATCAATTGTTTGAAAAAGGAGAAAAAAAGAGGTATAACACTATTTTTTATGTGTGTATAGGGCACTTACCATGAATGGAATTTGCAGGACTAGAAGTTGCTCTGGGTGAGTCAGTGAATGAGTAGTCAGTGAATGTAAAGGCCTAGGACATTACTGTGCACTACTGTAGACTTTAAACTACTTTAAGCTACTTAGATATACTAAACTTCTTATCAAAAATTCTTTCTTCAATAGTAAATTAAACAGTTTATTAAAACTTTTTTCTTTATGAACTTTTAACTTTATGGCTGTTATATAGTAACAAACACACTATATAGCACAAAAATATTTTTCTTTCTTTATATCCTTATTCTATAAACTTTCTGTTTAAATTTTTTTAAACTTTTGCTAAAAGTAAAAACACAAACACATACATTAGCCTAGATTTACACAGGTCAGAATCATCAGTATCATTGTCTTCCACCTCCACATCTTGTTCCACTGGAAAGTCTTCAAGGGCAATAACATGCATGAGGCTGTTTTCTCTGATAATAGTGACTTCTTCTGGAATCCCTCCTGAAGGACCTGCCTGAGGCTTTTGTTGAGGTGTCACTCTTATCAGAAGTGCATCCATGTGGTTTGCTTGGTTTGTTTCTTTGTTCCATCCATCACAGATTTGCTTGCAAGCAGATAATGTACTCTGAATATCCCTCTCTATTAATAAAAACTTTTTGGTGTTGGGGCCCATATTTTTAAACTTTTTAAGGAGCATGCTGAGGTCTGAGAAGCTTCTGCTAAACTCTTCACTGTGAATTTTTTGGGGAGTTCTTTTTTATCTCCTGAAGTTTCCTTTTCTCTTATCTCTTATGCCAATGCTGAACTTAAGTGTTATCTCCATTTCACAGATGAGGAAATTGAGGCTGAAGAGAAGTTTAAAAACTTGTTAGTATTACTCAGAAATTATAAGAGCTGTGATTTGAGTTAAGGTTTCTCTAATGTCAACCATTCTTTTTGTCCTATGCTAAGTCTACATGAAAGCTAAAGGAGCTAGGATAGTCAGTACCTTAGTCTCCCTCCATAATATGCCAAGTTTCTCAACTTCTAAAGCAGGAATGGTCTCAAAATCTTAGTAAGAGGAAGGAAGAAAGGAAGGGATGGAGGGAAGGAGAGAAAGCCTATTGAAACACTGAATTAACATAGTAATCTACATAAAAGAAATAGGTGTTTTTAAAAATCCCAGTTTTGTTTTTTAGAAAGGCTGAAAACCAATAAATGTATTAGAGAATGATGAAACTGTGACATGTAAAATAGCTATATAAAACAAAATCATAACAGATAAAGTTAATGGAGTAAAAGAATTAGAGTTTTAAAAACCAATGAATAAATGCTACCTATCTGAATTTCAGATTATACTATCAAACTTTTTAAGAATAATTAAGGCATTGAATTTGTTCAATAATAAAACAAACTGGAGCATAAGTAAAAGCATATTCACAAATGGCATAATATCCATAAATACAATTATTTATAAAATATGCTATAAGTGCAAGCATAAAAGTTTAATTTAAAACAAAAAAAAGTGATCTGTGAGATTAAATCAACAGGAGGGAAATGGAAAATGCAATAGGTTCTAAATGTGAAAGAATGCAAATGTCAGGGCAAGAAAAAACAATTTAAAGAAACTTAACAGAAGAGTAAAACATGAAATTGAATTAGGAGAAAACACAAATACAAAACAAAGATTCAATGCAAAAGTCATTGAACAGAAAAAAAAAACAACTTAGAAGCAGAAGCAAATGAGTTAGAAAGTCACTACAATTTATTTGTTCTTATAACCCAATGTGTAGCCAGTTCAAAAAACAGAAATTCTACAATATCTTCTTAATATATGAATTGTCAGATCCTCAAATGGGGGAGAGGGAGAAGGTAAAAGTCCAATGGAAATATGCTTACTTAAGAAGGTGATGCAGGGGCTGGGATTGTGGCTTAGAGGTAGAACAACACCTAGCATGCATGAGGCACTGGGTTTAATCCTCAGCATCACATAACAATAAAAAATAAAGGTACTGTGTCTACCTATAACATAATAAAACAATGTCAAAATTGTGTGACATTTTTACCACAAGTTAATCTTGGAGTCAATCCTAGAGGACTGATACCTAACCATATTTGGCAGATGGACGTCACACACTTGCCAGAATTTGGAAAATTAAAATATTTGCATGTTACAGTTGATACTTCTTCCGGATTTTTGATGGGCTCCCTTCATGCCGGAGAAAAAACTAAAGATGTTATAGCTCATTGCTTACAAAATTTTGCCACTGTGGGCGTTCCAAAACAGTTAAAAGCAGATAATGGTCCTGGTTATGCTTCTACCTCTTTTAAACAATTTTGCTCATCATTTGGCATTACTCACATACCAGGAATTCCATACAATCCACAGGGACAAGACATAGTTGAAAGAGCTCATCAAACTATTAAAATGTACTTATTAAAACAAAAGGAGGGAATTGGAAAGGGGTATATATCCCCCAAAGATAAACTTAAAATAACTCTTTTTACTCTAAACTTTTTAAATTTGGATTCATCAGGGCTTAGTGCTGCGGAAAGACATTTGCATCCAAAAAATGTACATAAGCCTAAGGTACTTTGGAAGGATATTCTAACAGGACAATGGAAAGGTCCTGACCCAGTGATTGTCTGGAGTCGGGGCTCTGTTTGTGTGTTTCCACAGGGAGAACAGCAGCCGATTTGGATTCCAGAGAGATTAACCAAAACAATTTCTACAGACCAAAAAGATGATGATTTGACTCAAATCCATAACAGCTGATATCCAGAACTCTAGCTTGGCTATTCTTACATCTTCGACAGTGATTAACCAGGATGCTTTTTTCAATATCAATTTTATTATTGCTTTTTCCCACATCATAAATTCTATTTTATTTTTGAGCTCATACAGACCTAGGTTAATGTTTTTCTGATCAGTTTTATTTTTTGACTATGGAGTTTTTGGACATTACAATGGAGATTTCACCTAGGTAAAGCTACAAGGCCTTTACTATTGTCTTATGTGTTGTATGTTACGTGTGCACACTTCTGTTTTGTGTTGTATGTCTGTATGTGCATATGTCCATATATCATATATGAGGAGCGCTCATGAATAAATAGATCCGAATTTTTTTTATTATTCACGTGATTTTAATGGTTTAATTTAAATTGGGTAAACAGCTGTTGAGGATTGTTTTAATATGTGTACAAATAAGCAGGTTAACAGATCTGTTTGTTTACTTTCACCTTTCCTTTTCATTATATTTAATAATTCTGTTCAGGATAATGTAAATTGTTCAAAAAATTGTTTTCTTAGTACCTGTTGGAATGTTACATTATTTTTTTTTAGCATCATTGTCAGAATTCCTATCTTCATCCCAGTGCTGGTGAAGACAAAGATGAAACCAAACTACAGTTTCTTCGATAGTTATCACAACAAACTGTATAAACTGATGCATCAATGAATAATAACTCAACAAGTAATGCTCAATCACTGAGTTGATTTATTTTGGGAGGAAATGGACATATTGATAGATTCCTCCGCTTTGAACTGCTTACAAAACTTGCCTGGGCTGTGTATCACTTGTATGCATTGTGCTCTATCTGTTGATGCAGCGAATTATGGTAGTGCTGGCATATCTTTGTTGATGTGTCACCAGTGTTGCAATTTTTCCTAGAGAGCCGTCAATTGACTTGGTGTCGTGGCATTTCTGTATCCTCCTCTCTTCTACTAGTGATGGTCTAATTTTGGGGGCCAACAGAGGTGAGGCAAAGAACCTCACCCCCCCACCGGCACCAAGGCCAAATTTGGGGGCCAACAGAGGTGAGGCAAAGAACCTCACCCCCCACTGGCGCATAGGCCTATCCACAAGTATGGCTATATGCTGGACCAGTAGTCAGTGACGGGTATGATCCAATTGCAGTGGTATCAACCTAAGACAGGAGGCTGAGGCCTAGAGGTCAGTTTTCCGATGACGGGTAAGAACCATATGTTGAATTGGACAAACCTAACAGGCACGGTCCCTAGCCACATTGCTTGTTGCTTAATTAAACAGAAGGGGGGAGATGCTAAGAGCCACAGCCAAGTAATATGATGCATGGCATTTTTGGTTGAAAGGTGATGCCAGCTAGCCATTGAGATGATATGATTATGTTAAGATTTACATTCATATGGATATTGGACTCCTGCTGTCCACCTCGGCCTGCCAGGGACTCCTGGAGAGTTCCTATTGATTGGGGAAGTGCGGTAGAAGGGATTTCCGGAGGAGGAACTTCCTCTTGGGATCCGGGAGAATGCCGCTCGCGTCGATCGGCAATCTTCCCGGGCACGTATGGGGCATTGGCAGCAGTTTCAAAAAATAAAGTTTGTTCCTGCTTGAGTGGCTCGTGATTTTGTGCCCAGCCAGACTTCGGCAGTACTGTGTCCACCTATAACTAAACAATATTTTTTTTTCCAAAAAATACGGTAATACAGATTTCTCTAAACTGACCCATCACAGTTCTTGGATGTGACCTTCAACAGAAACCATTTCTTAGCTCCTTCCCTGGATACAGCTTTTGTATCCTATTTTGTGGTCCCACTGATGCCCTCTATTTAATCAATCTTGACTGTATCTTTGGTGAGGTCTTATCACAGCTAAGATTATTAGATCATATTTGCACTGAGCTTTCCCACTGGAAGAGTGCATGAAGTACTTATCTGTCTCTAAGACAGATAATTTCAGGTAAAATAATACGGTCTTGGGGGCTCAAGAATAGTACCTAACTAAACAAAACTAATCAAAGGTAACAAGTCTGAATTTACCACCTCTAGTAGGGCTCTGTGATCACAATTTCAGCAGTAAATTTTTCATTCACTATCATAATAGAGGTGTGTGTGTGGGGTAGGGTTTTGGGGAGATGGGGAAGATGATATGGAAATCGGTTGGTAAAGCAGAGCTGCAGGAAAATCCAACTTCAGGAAGGGGATACATACTAGGGTTCCAAACCAAAAGGCCAGGAGTGGTATGGAGACCGAACACAGAGGAAAGAATTTGAGAGCAGGAGGGCTGAGAATAAACAGAACCATCTAATGTAACAGACTAAGCAAGGTAATTAAAAATGTAATAATGGCACAGAAACAATGATTAATGAGATTAGAGTTCTAAAACCAACTTATGTATATGTGAGAATTTATGAACTGATAATTAACATGCCAGGTATTATAAAAATTATTCCAAATGGATAGCCATTTTAACATTCACACTGTTCATAGAAATAATTTTGGGAATTAAAGATCTGAATTTCAAAAATATATAAAAGTAATAAAAAAGTAAAAATTTCATGTTTATATATTTTGGGCAGAAAACACATTCATTAAAAAAGTCAGGTTTTTAAAAAGTCAGTTTTTAAAAAGTTCACAAAATTAAAAGCCAGGAAGGCAATATTAACATCAAATTTAAAAATGATTTAATAAAAAAGACCACAAAGGGAGAGAACTAACAGACTGGAGGAAAATGTGACACTTTTACAATAAAAAGTAGAGTACTTAGAATATAAATAAATAAGAAAAAATACATGTATTATGCTACAAATAATAAAAAAAACTAATATAAGAGTATTTAAACAAGATAAAAGTTACATTTTTCTCTCCTGCAAAAGAAGGTGAGGGTTGGAGTGGCTCCACCAAATGCATGGATACGCCGGCTTTCTGATCGCTGACCTATCACCAACCTGATGACCCTGATGGTCTAGGATGGCTGCTAATGCTCCAGTCATTTTAAGTGTGTTCTAATATACAGAAGAGGTGAAGGGATGAAGAAGGGGGTGCCTTTCCTCTATTAAAAGACTTCAGAGTCCCACCTAACCTTTCTGCTAAACCACTAGCTAAAACTTATTCAAATGATATGCTTAACTCTTAAAGAGTCCCGTTTTCTGGATGGGCAGCAATGGGCATGGCTAAAAGCTGGGGTTTCTATTACTAAACATGAAGGAAGAAAGAAAAAATAAATAACTAGCAGTTTCTGCTATGTAACTCAAAGGACAGAAAAAGAAGTACAAAAGATCAAAAGCTTTAGAAAACATATCAACCACAGTGTTCTATTATACAGTAGGCAACTATAGTTAATAATATACTGTACATTTCAAAATAGTTGAGAAAATTTCAAATGTTTTCAACCACAAAGAAATGATAAACATTTGAGGTAATGGATATGCCAATTGCTCAACTTTGGTCATAACACATTGAAAACACAAGTCAGAACAGTACCTATTATTATGTGTTAATTAAAAATATTAAAAGGGAAATAAGAATTAAAACAAGGAGACACTGTACCATTTTGTAAAACTTTTATTTAAGACGCAAAGTTCTGGGGGTAGGGCTGTGGCTCAGCAGTGGAGCTCACCTAGCACATGCGGGGCGCTGGGTTTGATCCTCAGCACCACACAGAAATGAATAATCAGAATGGAGACATTGTGTCCAACTACAACTAAAAAAAAAAAAAATTAAAAAAAGAGGCAAAGTTTGCAAATTGGCAAGAATATGAGGACTTATGTTAATTTTTTAATAAAGTGAATATATTAAATATTATTAGTGTAATTAAAAATACAAACATTTTACTGAAAAACCAGAAACAGATATTAGTTATATAAAATATTTTATATTAGTATAGATACCCTGGGCACCAATTTGACAATCTCTATTAAAACTGTGATTGTATGATTACATAATCCAGAAATTCTCTTTCAGAATCTATGCAATATAAACATTCATAAAATTGCACAGGAACAATGTTTAATATAGCAAATTATTAATATAAGAAAATATTACTTATATTAATATAGGAAATTATTAATATAAGAATTATTAATATAGGGGGAAAATCATAGACAACACAAGTGTTCATCATTAGGGGAATAGGCCCACTTTATTTTCTTCATAGCACTAATACCACTGTCTGAAATTATATTAATTTATCTACTTGTCATTTAGGAAATTAGCTCATCTAGGAAAAGAGATAAGGTAAAGAGAGTATATTTATACAACAGCTGTCTGGTTAAAAATTCAGTAGAAATAATTATCTTAAAACAACAAATCAAAACAACCTCCATTCCAGCCTGTAATAACATGAACCTACCAGAAAGTCTGCATGAAGGCCAGCAGATTTGCAGACAGATTGAGAAATGTCAAACCAGACAAAGCCTCTGAATTTACTTTTTGGAGACAACAATCACTGGATTTCTTTAGGGTCTAGGGCATTCCACAGTAAAATCAACATACTCTCTCCATTACAAGGGATCCTCAAATGTTTTCCATGCTTGGATCCCAATACTCTCAGAACCAGGTGGGTCTCCACTCATTAGGAGGACTCACCATGGGACAGAGGTTCTAACCAGATCTGCCAGAAGAAAACCAAGGTCATTAAAATGTACTAAATTGAGAGAAGACAAAATGCTAACACCTATGCCATAGGGCTTGCAAGAGGATATGGCATAGAAGCACCATCTTCATCAGTACACATAAAAGCAGTATTCTGAGGCTGACCCCCAAGATTGTTGTAAAACAGGGAATGTGCCTGTGATCTATCATATGGAAAGAATAAATGTCTCTTGGTGTGGTTTTTGAAAGCCTTAATGACAGTTCCATTCATAGCCACTAATCTTAGCTTTTAATTTCTGATCTCACGGATAAGAAGTTTATAAAACTTTTAAAAAAATATTTGTTTTATTTTAGTTTTTAGTACCGTGATTGAACTCAGGGACACTCAACCATTGAGCCATATCCCCAGCCCTATTTTGTATTTATTTAGAGACAAGGTCTCACTGAGTTGCTTAGGGTCTTGCTTTTTGTGGAGGCAGGCTTTGAACTTGTGATCCTCCTGCCTCAGCCTCCCAAGCCACTGGGATTACAGGTGTGTGCCACCATGCTTGGCTAAAACATTTTTAACTGGAGGTGCCCTGCTCAAATGAAAATGTAAAGATGAATAATCAAAGAAAATGAAATGGGATAGTCTAAGGGAAGGATAGCCTTAAGTGTTCTGTCTTGAGGGGTGGGGTAGGAGGAATACTCAGACTCCCCAGAGTGCTGGGAAGCAGAGTTTGAAGGGGAAGGGAGACAGGGAGCACTGGGGAAGTGAACTTTAGCAAAGACCTGAGAGTAATGAAGGAGGAAGAAGTTTTGTGAGGGAGAATGCAAAGATCCTGCAGCAGGAGCACACCTTCTTGTTGGAAGAAGAAAAAGGTTGTGTTTATGACTGGAACAAAGCAAGAACGGAACAGAGTGGTAGGAGATATTGTCAGAGAGACAAAGCAGAGTGTGGCCTACCCTCACCTATAAAAATGATTCAAAATGGGTCCAAGACCTAAATGTAAGAACCAAAACTATACACTCTTAGAAAAAACCCCACAGGGGTCAATTGACATGACCTTGGATTCTTACATATGATGTTAAAAGCATAAGCAACACAAGGAAAAACAATTAAAAAGTTTCATGCAAAGGACACTATCGAGAAATGAAAAGACAGCTCACAATTCGTGAAAAAGTAATTGCAAATCATATAGTGATAAAGGTCTAATATCGGGGCTGGGGTTGTGGCTCAGTGGTACAGTGCTCGTCTAGCACTGGGTTTGATCCTCAGCAACACATTAAAAATATATAAATAAAATAAAGGCATTGTGTCCAACTACAAGTAAAAAAAATATTTAAAAAAGTCTAATATCCGGAATACATAAGCAACTCTTACAACTCAATAACAAAAACAACCCACTTTAAAACCAAAGGACTTCAATAGATATTTCTCCAAGAAGATATCCAAATGGCTGACAAATATATGAAAAGATACTCAACACCATTAAGTCACTAGGGAAATGCAAATGAAAACCACAGTAAGATATCACTTCATACCCACTAGGATGGATGACTACAACCGAAACAAACAAACAAACAAACAAACAAAAAGCCCAAACAGAAAAAAACTATTGGAAAGAATGTAAAGAAACTAGAACTCCTAAATATTATGTTAGAAATGTAAAATGGTGAAGCTGCTATAGAAAAGTTTGGTGGTTCCTCAAAAACTTTTACCATATGACCCCAAAACTCTATTCCTAGATTTATACACACACACACACAAATCAAACTGAAAAGAGGCACTTCAGCAAAAACCTGTTAGACAAATGCTCTTAGTGACGCTATTTAGAAGAGCCAAATGGTATAACACCCCAAATGCCCATCAACTGATGAATAAACAAAATGTGGTATATCAACACAATAGAATATTATTCAGTCAAAGAAAGTAATGGAGTACTGGATACATGCTAAGATGTGAATGAAACATGTAAATATTATACTGAATGAAAGAAACCAGACAAAAAGGTTACATCTTATATGATTCTGTTTATACAAAATTTTTAGAATACATAAATTCATAGAGCTAGAAAGTAAACTGGTGGTTGTTAGGGGGAGAAAGGAATGGGGACTGACTGCTTAGTGGTACAGAGTTTCCTCTTGGGGTGGTAAAAATGTCTTAGATCAGGCAGTGGTGATGGTTGCCCAATATTGTGAATGTACTGAAAAATCAGTGATAAAATGGTTACTCTTACCCCCAAACCCCCTCCCAATTCAATCACACAGCTCATATTTGAAAAACCCAAACTCTGTATCTAAGAATTAACTTTATGTCTTCTGCCCACTCAGTCATTCTGCATCCTCCACAAACTAAAGGAGCTCTGAACCACAATGACAATGGACTTTTCCCTCCATCTACCATCATTCAGAAGTGATACATAACTGTACTTATAGTAATAGATTTCCCACTGTTGCCAAGCACATACAAGTTTCCAAACAAAATTATTTTCTTATAATGGACTCTCAACATAAACCATCTTGGAACTAACCCTAACCCTAACCTTTATATAGAAGTTAACTATCATCTATCTATCTGATAAATTAATAGTGGCTACAATTGCTAGTCCCTTTAAGATGATGCTCCTGTTTGCAAGAGTATAGCAATAGGGTCATGTTTCAACTAAAAAACACCATTCTTCAGTAATAATTCCTGGCAATTTCTATCCTCTGTGTTTTCTCATCTGGTGGTAGACCACAAGTCTTAGAAACATGACACCTAAAACTGACTTTTGTTTTAGTTCACTTTTTCACTGCTGTAACCAAAAGAACAAATGGAAGAGGAAAAGTCTATTTGGGGCACACAGTTTCAGAATTCTCAGTCTTTAGATGGCCAACTCCATTGCTCTGGGCACAAGGTGAAGCAGAAAATCATGGCGGAAGAATGTGGCAGAGGAAAGCAGCTTAGGACATGATATCAAAAAGCAGAGAGGGAAAGACCCTACCCATCATTGACAAAATGTATATCCCAGAGGTATGCCTCCAATGAACTATCTCCTCCTCCTGCCTATAGTTACCACCCAGTTAATTTATTCAACTGGATTAATGCACTGATTAGGTTAAGGCTCTCAGAACCCAATCACCCCTGAACTTTCTTGCATTGTCTTACACATGAGCTTTTATGGGACACCTCATATCTAAACTACAACAACTTAAAAACCTCCTCTTTGGGCTGGGATTGTGGCTCAGTGGCAGAGTGCTTGCCTTGCACATGTGAGGGCACTAGGTTTGATCTTCAGCACCATATAAAAATAAATAAAATACAGGGATCATGTCCATCAACAACTAAAATAATATTTTTAAAAAACACCTCCTCTTCAAGGTTAATGCTGCTAATAAGGAAGAAACTGAAAAGAGACAGAATGGTTATGGCAATATGCGTAATAATCCTTCCTAGATAGTCACTCTGAGCCTTCAAGGTAACAACATTCATACAACCTTTTGGAAACCAGTTTGTTCAATGCTCTTCTCTCCAAGCTAAATTAAGAGCCTACATCTCCAATTTATATCCATCCCATACCCTTCAATCACAGACAGTGATAAAGATTTCAAAGTATGAGAAATTTTACATGCATGCAATTGGAAAAATTGAGCTAAAATATCAAGTTAACTGGAAAAAATACAACTGCAAAAACTACTCCTGGAAATCTGACAGTTAGATACACATTCCCTAATATAGCCAAGTACTCCATTTTCAACAAGCCAACAATCTGGTCTTTGTTCATCAGTTCAATAGAAGATGATGTCAGGGTCACTGAAGCCCAGATCACTGCTGGCCTTTAGGTACTCTATGGCTTTCCAGATACTCAAGACACTTAGGTCCTAATCACCAACATCTGACTCAGCCCTTTCATAAGTTTTAAGGGTCATGACAAAATATCTCCTCAGCGAAAAGCACAAAAATCTCCAAAATAAACACAAGCAAGACTCCTCTAAGATGGGGCAGAGGCACCACTGAGCTACCTCCCTGAAAAGTTAACTAGTAGTGTGTGGGTAACCAACATATTGAGCTTCTTACCATATAAACATGCAGGACATCAGTCCCTCTGCAGCACTCCACCTTTTTGGGCAAACTTAAGTTTTTGAACTGAATTAAGGTGGTAGAGCACTTGCTTAGCATGTGCAAGGCCCTGGGTTCAATCCCCAGCACACAAAATAATAATAATAATAAAATAATTATTTTAAAAAGAAAGAAAAGATTTTTCAAATATTCACCATTCCCATTTCTTACTTCCTACTCACCTCCATCTGGTTTCTGCCTCTTCTAATCTAGAACAGTTCTTACTAAAGTCAAAGACTCCATCTCGCTAAAGTCAACAGATTATTTTTAGTCCACATCTTTGCCTGATGACTTTTTTTGTGAAATACTCTCTTCCTTTGCCTTTTAGAACCCACCTTAAACTAGAATTAGCTTCTTAAGTAAGCATCTAAGGCAAAAATCAATAGTTTAAATTACTCCTGAAAGTCCTTTAAGTGGCCCATTAAGTATAGCACACTTACATACATGCAAATCAAACTTGGTTCTTTCTCATCTAATTAAAAATACAGTACAATGTATTTAGCTAAGTTTACATACTTAAACTTCAAGCAAAGTGCAATCGCATTGTACCTCTTGGGCCACATGACCTGTTCCTGAGTTACCCTTCTCTACCAAACTAGGCCTGAACCCTTTTCTCTTACTAATCTCTTTCGAGGTTCTCAACTTTCTCGGCTCAGTGAAATCATTTGAGGAACATTTAAAAATCTAAGGCTGCAATTCAGACCAAGAAAACAGAAATAGAAACTTGCTAGGTGGACCCCAGAATTAGTGGTTTTTAATCACTCAGTGATCCTAATATGCAACCAAGATGAAAATCACTGTTCTATACTCTCCCTTGACCAAAACTCACACACTCAAAAGCCTATAGAATCAGGGAAGTAAATCATCAAAAAGGGTCAGGCTTAAGGTTTTAGAGAGTTGTGAGCTTTGTAGTGAACTAGAAAGCAGTTGAGATCAGTTGTGACTTAGCTCCAGTCACTGTTGCCATACAGGAAAGCCAACTTAGAAGTGCCATATCTTCTCATTTTTAAAGTGAAGCTTCAAATCCTGATTTTCATGGGAAATCTTTGGATTTTAAGGTACGGGCAACTAACATAGAATTAAACAACAAAACCACTGTATGGGAAAAACAAAACAAACACATCTGTTAGCCAGATTCTGTGGTGGGCTACTGGTCTGCAACCTCTGCCCTGGGTACTTTCACTCATACCCTTTAATTTTTAACCTTTAAATTTATGCCACTAATTCTGCCCTTTTCAATGCCTGTGACACCTATTCTTGACAGTCTCAGCATCCCAATGTGAATGAAAAGTGATTTAAACACACCTCAAAACTACCCTTACAATGTTCTCTATCTCAGGGAACAATTTCATCATTCACCTGGTGGGGCAAGCCAATACTCTGAGAAATTCATCCTAGGAACTTATTTTTCTCCCTCAATTATTTTTTTTAAATATGTATTTAGTTGTCAATGGACCTTTATTTTATTTATTTATATGTGGTGATAAGAATTGAACCCAGTGCCTCCTCACACGTGCTAGGTGAGCACTCTACCACTGATCCACAACCCAACTCCTCCCTCAATTCTTATACCACATCAACCAACAAATCCTATCAAGTATGCCTACTAAATATATCTCCTTTATACATATACTCTCCTCTACTGCTATCACCTTAGTCCCAGCAACCAGCTTTCTCTCCAAGTTATTCCCAGTAACCTAAATTAGGGTCAGCTGTCACCCACATTCACTTTTGTTTCCTTCCAAACCTTTCTCTCCTATATGACCAGAATGAACATTTAGGAATAAGTATTTGCAAATACACATACACACACTTACTTGACCGAACAATTCCACTTCTAGCAATTTATCCCACAAATGTATTCATATACATATTAATTAGCATATTTTTAGTACTGTCTGTAATAGACTGAAAATCATTTGAATGTCAGTAGGGCAGTGGCTAAATAATCTGTTGTATAATCATCCAGTGAAATATTATATAGTCCTTCAACAAAATAAGGAAACTATATATCAAGAGATAGATTCTAAATACACTATTAAAAAAAGAATACACAGTATGCTACCATTTGTGTAAACAACAGGAAGAAAGAACATGCATTTGCTTGAATGCCCATTTAAAAGTGTCTATAATGATAAAACTGGCATCAGTGTCATACCTTTGCAAAGCATGGGGGAAATGCTGGCTGATGGGGGCTATTGGGATCCAAGGAAGACATTCTTACTTAATGGCCCTGGAGGAGGCCCCGGCATCTATACTGTTTAAATACCTCTGGTGATTCTGATGAGCAGGCCAAACTGAGAATCACTGACAAGTAGCCTCTATTTTCCCAGCTTCATTATGTATCATACTGCCCCACCATTTTCCATGCTCCAGTCACACTGGTTATGGGTTCCCAGAAAAGGCTGTTCCTTTCTGCCATAGGACCTTCACACTTTTTTTTTTTCCCCTGTCTGGGATATATTGACCCTCTAAGCTTCATCTGGTAACTCCTATTTATCCTTCAGAGTCCACCTCAAAGGTCACTTTTCCAAGGAAACTTTTCCCCTAGTTTCCAAAAATCTCTCTTTTAAATATTCAGAGTAACCTGTTGTTCTCCTCCCAGAATTTAACATAATTGTAATGAGGTAACTGCAATTACTCATATATACATCTGTCACCTTCTTTAGACTATAGGACCAGAAATGCTGAGACCACATTGTTGCTTTTACCACCATATTCCCAGACTTAACTTAGCATCCAGCTGGCAAAGTAGGCCTTCAGATGTTTGTTAAATAAATGATGCTTGCTTTTGCCCCCCAGTTTAGCTGAGGAAACCAACACATAAGCAAATGAGGAAAAATGCAATGTCACTGGTATTAAGCAGCAGTTAGTTTAGAATATAGTTCTCAATTGGGGATGAATTTGCTCCTTCCCAGGGGATGTGTGGCAATATCTGGAGGTATTTCAGATTGTTACAATAGTGTATGGAGTTGCTACTGATATCTAGTTAATTAACCAGGAGTGCAGGACAGCCCTCCACAACAAAGTGTTACATGGTATAAAATGTCCATAGTACCACAGATGAGAAATCCTGATTCAAAGATGGTAATATTCAAGAGGGTGGTTAATTCTACTCCAAGTTTGTGGGTTTCTGTTTGGGAGATCCTGGAGGGCAAGTCAAGAAAAACTTCAGTGAGGAAGCAAAGCTTCAGTGTTGAAAGGTGGCAGGGGCCAAATCACTGGGGACTTAGAAGTAATGAGGAGTCTCAGAAGAGTTTAAAAGCAAAGAGATGGTTTGAACAGGTACTCTCAAAGTACCGCGTACTCCTTTCTCTTCAGATAGTTGGTTTCAGCTAAATATTTAAGGCCAAATTAGTTCAGACCAAGATAAAGTCAGACAGCCCCTTCACTCTCAAGAATGTTAAGCTGAGTTTTAAAATATGCAAATACTTACAAGTACAAATAAATCATTAAGTGTTTAATGTTCAGATTGCTAGTAAATAATTATTTTTGAGCCCAAAAGCCAGATTGGACCTGATAAAGACTTCTCAAAAGCTTTTTATTTATTTATTTATTTTTTAAAACTTGTTTTTTCTGTCCTGGATTTCTGAGCTTATATATTCTTTTACAATATAAAAGTTGTATAAAATAGCCAGCTCCCTCCCCACCCCCCCCACCCCGCAAGTTTATCACAGTATAAGTTCTGCCAGAAAGCATGGGAGAGCCATTTGGATACAATAACTGTGATTAAATTGTGGGTGTAAATTACAAGTCTATAGATTTATTTTTTTTAAAAAGGTTTTCAGTAAAAGTCATGGAGACTACTGAAAGAAATCTAGATACTGTTTAAAGGTATCGCCAAGAAAAAAAAAAAAAAAAAAAAAACCACCCTGTGTTTTACTACAACACAAGCCTGCTGCCTGCTGAGCTGAGCTGAGCTGGAGGCCCATGCTCTGACCTAGTATGGCAATTCTTAGGGTCTCGGCGCTGAGTACTCTCTCTGTTTACAAGAAACTGAGGCCTGACACTAAGGAAGAACAAAGAAAAATGCCTGGCACCATAGGTGCGGGGGATGTTTTGTACATAAATGAAGATTTGAGGAGGAACGCTTTCCTCTGGTCTTGAAAGACATTACAAATCACTCTTTCTGCTTACGTGTTAAAAATTTATTTTGTTTTCAGATCACTGCCTAATAAGAAAATACCTTATAATTTACAAACAGCAGTTTCTCTCCCCCTACATTTGCCGACAATTAAGCGGGATAAAATTTCCTTAGGCTTTAACCAGAGTGGGAGGAATGGAAATAATGTGTGCACAAGAGAGTTCGGATGCAACATCAACTCCAAGTCCGGCCAGCTGGTTTCCATCGAAAGGTCCCCCAGGAGAACACCCCTCCAAGGCGGAGGCCGGCCACCGCGGCGGAGACCCACCGAGGCACTCGGAGCGCGGCCGCGGAGCAATGCCGAGATCCGCCCGGCCTCCGTTTACCTTTGTTTCAGGTACCCCAGCTCCCAGCCGGGCAGGGATCCCGCCCGCGGCCCCGAGCTGGTGACACATCCTTCTTTGGCCAAGTCGGGGCCGAGGTTGGGCAGGGGGCGGGGAAGGAAAATAAAGCCTCAGCGCCTAGCGACGTGACTCTCAGTTCTTCCAGAACGTTGGCATTTGCTTCCCTGCCAAGCTTTCCTGTTAACAAGTTCCCGAGGACTGTGCGGGGGAACTAGCCCCGGAGCCCCGAAAAGTGGGAGGCGCCGGCCACTCGGCCTCCCTCCTCCGCCGGCGCCCGAGCAGGCGTTTTCCACACTCTCGGGCCCCGGTCAGTGCGCAGAGGTGCCCGCACTGCCCGGAGTCACCGTGACCACAGCCCTGTCCGTTCGGCTGTTCCTCTGGCCAGGCCGGTCCCCGCCCCCAGGCCCGGCCCCGCCCGCCCGGCCTCCGCGCGCCGCCCCCCACCCCCGGCTTCGCTACCCCTTGGGCCGGGCCGGGGTCGCCGAGGGCTGTAGGCCGCGCGGCGGGAGCCCCCGCGCCTACCTCAGAGCCCGCGGCTCCTCCTCCGGCGGCTGCCTTAGCTAGCGGGCCACACTCGCCACCAGGGCTCCCCGCAGCGCGGGCTCGGGGATGCAAACGCGGCGCGTGAGGAGCTGAGGCCTGAGTGTGCCCCGCCCAGCCGCGCCGCCGCCTCCCGCTCGTCCCACCCTCCGCGGCGGGGTGACGCCCCGTCCCTCCCCGCCCTCCAGGCCCCGCCTCGCCCCTCAGGGTCCGCCCCTCCAGGCTGGTGGGGGCAGAAAGGGAGCTGCGAGGGCCGCCGCGGCTGCAGACCACGCACACCCTTGTATGGCGGCCTGGCAGAGAAGTGTGAGTCTAAAGCGTTACTATTATTTGACCGGTACGAGGCTCTTGCTCGAATGTGTTACTATTACTATTGTCATCGTCATTTTTATTCTGGTTGTTGTTATAGTCTTTAGTTGTTTTACCCTCTTCAGAGGCCACTGGGCCCCTTTGAGGGCGGCCCTCACCGCTGACCAGACAATCCTGACCTCGCGTTGGCCAGCACCTGCGCCACATTCTGCTCAGCCCAAGAAGTTATATGAATTTTGAAAGAAATTTAAAAATAATTGTTGTTAAATGTAACCCCAATACAGAAAGCTACAGAAAACCAAATGCACAGCTAAATATTCTGACACTCATAACCACTTTCCAATTTTCACACCTCATAAGGTGGTCTGGCTTCAAATAAAAAAACCTCATCAATAACCAGGAGGATTCAGCCTGCGAGGGCTTTGCAAAATTGCCCAAAAACTGAAAGCTGACTGGCCCACAGTTGTGCCCTTTCCCACAATACATTTGTAAAATAGAAATTTCCCCAGAATTAGGAACCCCGAATCAAGTGTGTTTTTGTGAAGTTCTTAATTAAGAATATAATAAGTATATAAGCATACAAATAGCAATAAGTCAATCAGGAGACTGAATAGCATGATAAGGATGGAGATAATCCTAGGGGGAGGATTGGGAGGTATGTAAAGACTTAAAAGTAGCCAAGAATTAGATGGGCTGTGAGGATAGGTCCCAGATATACTGCTATTCCTCACTCTCTGTCTCCTGCACCCAAAACAGCAGGCACACACAAGGTGTAGTGTGTGTGTGTGTGTGTATGTGTTGTGTGTGTGTATGTTGATTGCCAGGAAAGGAAAATGTATATAAAATCGCCCAGAACATGCTTTACCTGCTGAAAAATTGCACCCAAAGTCTATTTTCCCAGTAGCTAAAATGATACTGTCTGTAAGATGCCTTGGAAAGAAAAACAAATTATATTTTCAACTTTATACTGCTTTTCCACTTTAAAAGCCCTTTCACATGCTTATGATATCTTACTTGAGACTTAAAGCAATCCTGTGAGAAAGGTAGGGCAGGACAGAAAGATTTCGCAAAGGTCAAGGTTGACTTCATGTGGGTAAGAAAGGGAGGTACTCGGTACACAGTGAACCATAAAACAATTCCAACACTGCTGACCCTGCCAACCTGGATTCTTGGTTTTGTCTTGACAGTTTTATTGCCCGAGTTTTTACATTAGGACTCCTTTGGCTCCTTTGCCATGCATTTATACACAATATAACTTGAATGTACAAAGGACACAAATCCTGCCTTGAAATTTGATTTAATACAGTGGAGTCAGCCTCTTCATGAGTGCCTTGGTGATTTGGGGCTAGAGGGTTGCCAATTTATCACCATTTATTGAGCACTCAGGCTCTGTAGTTGGTTGTAAGAATACAAAGAATATGAAACAAATGAGACAACATCTTTGCTCTCAAGGGGCTTATGGCCAAGTAAGGGAGATTGAAAATAAATAAGTGTTTAATTTATTATGATGGAGGGAGAATAGTCCTGAGCACAATTAATTGTATTGGGGCAGGGAGAGAGATAGTAGGGTCCATTTTCTCAGCAAAAAGAACATCTGAATATTTTTAATTAAAAAACATTTAAAATGGAAAAAAACTATCAAATATTCATGAAAAATATTTAATATCAATTGCAAAAGTGAAAATAATAATTTATAATGAATTACTATGCACCTATTACTCTGCTTCAACAATTATCATCCCATGGACAGTTTGTTCCATCTGTATCCTCACCACCTTTCTTCCCTGGAGTATTTTGAAACAAATCACAACTAGCATGTTATTTCACTCATAAATATTTTCATATGCATCTTTAAATGATGAAGTCTCTTTTAAAAAGCAAGGGCATCATTAAAAATCTTTTAAGATAAATAATTTCTTAAGGTCTACGCAGTGTTCAAATTTTCCCACGTTTTATAGAATTTATTTCTTCAACTCAGGACCCAAACAAGGTCCTTACATTGCATTTTCCTTAAGTCTCTTAAACCTTTGTTTCTTTCATTTTGTTTCATATGTAAAAGAAATGGATACTTTGTCCTGTGGAGTTTCCCATATTTTGCATTTTGCTGATTACCGACCTATATTGTTGTTTAACATGGGCTCTACCCCTGTATTTTCCCATAAGCTGATAGAACTAGAGTTTTGATCAGACTTAGGAAAGTACCACCCATAAGGAAGAGAAAAATCAACCTATCAGAAACAAACCCAGAATTGTCATGAATATTACAATTAGTAAACAAGGATATGAAGACATATATCTATATCCCAAAATATTAAAAAAGTTCCCAAGAGAAGAAAATATAGAACAAAAGACCTAAATCATACTTCTACAGATGAAGTCTATAATATGAAAAATACATTAAGGTTCTGAGGATGTAGCTCAATAGTTGAGTATCTTGCATAAGCCCCTGGGTTCAATCCCCAGCATCACAATAAGCAAAAACAAAAACAAAAATGAAATTGAATTAATGGCAAACTAGACATTGCTAAAGAAAAGATTAGTGAACTTTAAGCTATATCAATAGAAATTATCTAAAATTCACACATTCAGAGAAAAAAAGAGATAAAAAAGAAAAAGAATATAAGTGAGATGTAGAACAACTAGAAGTCACCTAATATATGAATAAATGTAGAGGTGTGGGATCAAAACATATTTGAAGAAATAATAGCTGAAGGTTTCCAAATTTTGTGAAACCATATGCAGTCATTCCTTGCTATCTGCCAAAGATTGTTTCAACAATCCCACTCTTCCTGGTATCAAGATCCACAGATGCTCAAGTCTCTTATGTAAAATTGGGGTAGTATTTCATATTACCTTCAAACATCTTTTTGTATACTTTAATGTCTAGATTATTTATAATACTAATAAAATATACATACTATGCAAATAGTTGTCTTACTGCATTGCTTAGGGAATAATGACAAGAAAAAAATCTGTATTTATCAGTGTAGATGAAACTCTTTTTCTGAATATTTTAAATCAGCATCTAGTTGAATCCATACTTGCAAAAATTGCAGATATGGAGGGCTGATTGCACTTAGAGATCTAAGAAGCTCAATACACTTTCAGAAAATGAAAAGAGTATCAGAGAGATATAAAACAAGTATAGTTTCCAGACCAGCAGATGATAGACTTAAAATAAAACACATCAATGATCATATTAAATATAAATGGACTAAAACTATATGATTAAACAACAAAGATTAGGTAAAAAAATCTAAAACATAACAATATGCTGCTGACAAGAAATTCACTTTAAGGGGCTCAGTGATAGAGTGCTTGCCTAGCACAGGTGAAGCACTGGATTTGATCCTCAACACCTTATAAAAATAAATAAATAAATAAACAAATAAATAAAGATATTGTGTCCATCTACAACTAAAAAAGAAAAAGAAATGTACTTTAAATTCATAGACAAAGTTAGGTTAAAAGTAAAAGGATAGAAAGAGATTTACTATTCTAAAAAAAGATGTAGTCCAAACTAAAGTAGATTTTATACTAAGGAATATTATCAAATGTAAATTAGCTGGACTGGGATTGTGGTTCAGTGATAGAGCGCTCGCCTAGCATGTGGCAGGGCCTGGGTTGGATCCTCAGCACCATATAAAAATAAATAAATAAAATAAAATAAATGTAAAGAAGCCTATGTCATAATGATAAAGGTGTCTGTTAACCAAGAAGATACAATCTTAAACGTATATGCCCTTAACAATAGAGTTTTAAAATACATGTAACAAAACTAGGATCAAGAATAAATAAATTCATGATTATAGCTATAGATTTCAATAGCATGCTTCTAGTAACAGTAGATGGAAAATATGCAAAAATATGGAATATTTGATTAACACTATCAAGTAACTTCACCTAATTGATGCTTGTAAGATGCTCCATTTAATAAAAGAATCGACATACTTTTCAGGTGCCCATGGAACATTTACCCAGATAGATCAGATTTGATGATATGAAACAAATCTTAAATTTAAAAGAATTCAAGTTGTGCTAAATATACTCTCAGACCACAATGGAATTGTATTACAATCCAATAACATGTCTAGAATTTAGTATATCATCTTCTCCTTCTCCTAACTCCCAAACCTGCTTCTCTTTCAATGTTCTTTTCTCATCTTAGGTGAAGTTCCCAATATTTACCATGACACTTAAGCCAGAAATTCTCATTTTTCATTATTTTTTTATTGACACATAAAAATTGTACATATTCTTGGAATACCATGTGATGTTTTGATATATGTATACATTTTGTAATGTTCAAATCATGGTAAGTACATCTAACTCCTCAAACATTTATCATTTTTTTTTTCAGTGTTGGGGATTGAATCCAGAGGCACTCTACCACTGAGCTATATCCCCAACCTTTTTTAATTTTTGAGTCAGGGTTTTTCTAAGTTGCCAAGGCTGGCCTTGAATTTATAATCTTCCTGCTCAGCTTCTGATTACAGATTCCTGTCACCATAACTGGTTTTATTATTTCTTTGTGGTAAATATGTTTAAAAATTTCCTTCCCTCTTCTTTTATTTCTTTCTTTCTTCATTTTGGTACTAGGTGATTAAACCCACGGGCACTGAACACATCTCTAGTCTTTTTTAGTTTTTATTTTGAGACAGGACCTTACTAAACTGCTTAGGGCCTCACTAAGTTGCTGAGGCTTTCCTTGAACTTGCAATCCTCCTGCCTCTGCCTTCTGAGTAACTGGGATTACAGGCATGCACTACCACACGCAGCTTCTTCCAATTTCTTTGAAATACACAGTATTTTATCATTATCTATAGTCATCCTATTTTATTTCTCCTATCTAACTGTAACTTAGCACCCATTGACAAACTTTTCCCCATCTCTCTTGCCCCCACCCTTCCCAGGCTCTGTTAACCATCATTAGACTTCTGATACAGGATATCAACTTTTTAGATTCCACATACTGAGTGAGATTATGTGGGATTCGTCTTTCCATTTCTGGCTTATTTTACTTAACATAATGTCTTTTGATTCTATCCATGTTGTCATAAATGACAGTATTTCACTCTTTTTATGACTGAATGGGTGTATGTGCATGTACATTTCACATATTATATTTTCTCTATCCACTTATCAGTTGATAGACGCTTAGATTTGTTCCTAACAAATAGTTTCTCCACTATTGTGAATAGTACTGTGATCCACATGGGAGCAAAGATGTCTCTCCAACATACTGATTTCATTTCCTTTGGATACATACCCAGTAGTGGGATTACTGGATCATATGGTAGTTCTATTTTTAGTTTTTTGAGGAACCTTCATACTGTTTTCCATTCAGTATTTAAGCCAGAAATTCTTCATTCTTCCTGTTCCCTCGTCTCTATTATGCAATAAATCTCCAAGTTTTGCTGACTTTTCTTTAAAATTGTCTCTAAATGTGTTCCCTCTTCTCTGGCTCTATTATTGCAGCTTCAGTTCAGGTCATTACCATCTCTCTTTGTGGCCCAGCACCAAAATAACATTCTACCGGGTGGCTGTACTGCAATTTGTGTATACATTCTCCTGCTAATGAACATTTAGGTTGCTTCCAGTTTGGGGCTATTACAAATAAGCCTGCTCTGAAGATTCATGTCCTTTCTTTGTATAGATATAAGTTTTCATTCCTACTGGTTATATATATCTAACAGTAGTTATACGCAACTCTCTATTTAAAGTGCTAGATTGTCTTTGAAAGTCAAGATTTTTGTATGTGTGAAAACCTGGATTGAGGGGCTGGGGATGTGGCTCAAGCGGTAGAGCATCGCCTGGCATGCGTGCGGCCCAGGTTCGATCCTCAGCACCACATACAAACAAAGATGTTGTGTCTGCCGAAAAACTAAAAATTAAAAAAAATATATTTAAAAAAAAAACCTGGATTGAGAGAATTTGACCTACCATTATTTAATCATTTTTTAAAATGTTTTATTTAAATTAAACAAAAACATTTAGAACTATTTTTGTTTAATTAATGTCAAATTTATTTAAGCTATCTACTTTTATTAGGCTTTTAAGCTAATAAAATGGAGAACTTTTGTACTCTTCTTATTTTTAAATGTATCAAATGTATAAATTAAGCTTAAATTTAAATCTTGTAATGATATATATAGTCAAATTTAAAATTAGATGTCAATATGATAAATTCTATAAACATTTATATATTAATTTGATGAAACTCTTAAAGTTTCAAACTGTCACTACAAATGTAGTGTTTCTTATCCTCAAAATCACTTCAAATATTCCACAAGCAAGCTTACAAATCTAATAAACCTATATTCCTAAGTGCATAAACTCTATTTACAAACCTAACAACTCAAAAGTTATAGATTTAGTACCTCAGAATCTCTGAAAAATTCAAACACAGTCTATAAACATAATCAATCCATCTCAGATTTTACACATCTCAAATTTAAATTGCCAATCTATCATCAATTAAGTTCATTTAAACATTTCAAGTTAAAATCACAAGTCTGAATCCAACATTTCAAGTATCCCATCTGTCAAAGAAAACCTACCCAAATTGCCAAGAGGATTAAAAAATAACTTATTTTTGAACTCAACATAAAAAGTATTGAATTTAAGGTTTGAGTCACTTCTTCACTCTTGCTCAGTGTCTGCTTAAGTTTGTCTTACAGAAAAACTCAGCTAAAGTGGAGAATCATAAATAATACTTCATACATAGTTTAACATTTTTAAAAGGGTAAGGACATATAAATGTACGTTCATTTGCCATACATACCTTTTCTTTCAGAGTGAATCTGTTCATTAGAATCACAAGATATCTTTGTAGTATAAACCATTCTCATGGTATGTTCTCTACAATGTCCAGTTTGGAATATGTTAAAATGGAGCAAAAACTTTAACCCACTGGAAAGCAGCATGCATGTAGATGGATTTTTTTTTTCATTGCTGGAGAACTCAGGGCCCCATGCACGCAAAGCAAGCACTCTGCCCCTGAGATACTCCTTTGGCCCCCAAATTTTATTTGTTGATTGATTGACATAATATTTGTACATCTTTAAGGGGTACAGTGTGATAACTCAATAAATGTTTACAATGTGCAATGACCATATCATGGATATAAGTGCTTTCATCTTCAAACAATTATTATTTCTACACATGGAGAACTTTTGTACTCTTCTTATTTTGAAATGTATCATAGATTGTTGTAAACAATTGTTACCCTGTAGTGCTATAGATGACCAGAACTAATTTCTTCTATTGTCTATTCTAAGCTTAAATTTTTTTTAAAAAAATTTGTTTTCTGTTTTTTGGCATTTTGCTCAATACCAATGAATCCAAGATGAGACAAAAAGATTGAATTTACAGGTATGGTGGTACACACCTATAGTTCCAGCTATCTGGAAGATGGAGCAATAGGATTGCTTGAGCCCAGGAGTTAAAGGCCAGTTGGGAAAAATGGTGAGACCCTGTCCAGAAAAAAAGAAAAGAAAAAAGAAAGAACTGAATACTAACTATATGAGTATATGACAGAAGATAGATAAATCTGTCATGCAGAAGAATTACAAATAATTTACACAGATACCTCTCCTTTAATGAGGGAGATAACTCCCCATCCATAGGTGTGGGCTGCCCATACTGACTTTCTTCCAGAGAGAAAAGTCTGGAAATGGCAGAGAAGCAGCTTTTCAATGGCGAGAAATGACAAACACTACCTCTGCCTGGTGATCAGAGTCAACACCTACAGTCAGAAATTATGTTGATAGTATGCACTCTTGATTTGATGAGATAAAAATGGTACCTTACTGGGGCTGGGAATGTGGCTCAAGCAGTAGCACGCTCGCCTGGCATGCGTGTGGTCAGGGTTCGATCCTCAGCACCACATACAAACAAAGATGTTGTGTCCGCCAAAAACTAAAAAATAAATATTAAAAATTCTCTCTCTCTCTCTCCCCCCCCCACTCTCCCTTAAAAAAAAAATGGTACCTTTCGGCTGTCATCTTCCTCCCAATAACGCATCACCCAGGTCTCCTCATGAGAAAAACAATAGACAAATAAATGTGTGCAATGGGGAATCCTACAAAATTATGATTGATACTCCTGAAAGTTGTCAAGGTGAATAAAAACAAAACAAAGACAAGTAAACTCAAAAATGCCCCCAAACCAAGGAAATTCTAAGTAAGGAACCAACACCAGCCTAAAGAGACAGAACAACTGAAGAAATACACTATGTACATTAGTTAATAATTATATTTCAGTATTAGGTCTTTAATTATAACAAATGTACGATATTAATGTAAGATGTTGATAATAAACTGGGTGCAAAGTATGTGGGAACTCTAGTATCTGTTTAATTTTTCTTTTCTTTTTTTTTTTAACATAGTGATGGGTATCAAACCTAGGTCCGCACACATGCCACACAAACATTCTTCCACTGAGCTACATCCCCTACCCCTTAATTTTTCTATAAATCAAAATCTATTCTAAAAAAAATCAACTCTGTTTTAAAAAACCAGTTGGGCACATTTGTATGGCTCTATTTCTGGGTTCTTTATTCTGTTCCATTGATCTATTTGGATCCCTCTGCTCATATAACACTGTTTTAAGTCGTGTCTGGTATGATCAGAGGGATAGCTACCTAGTAGGTGTTAATATTGGGGGAGTTTTGTTTTTAATTATTGAGTTTTGAAAAGTGCCCATGTACTAGAGAAGTCCAGTGACTGTAAGTACTCAGTCATTGTACTTACTGGGGCCAGTTGATAGGTTTTACAGAAGGAATGAAGATTATTAGTTAATTTAATAATTTGGTTAAATAAAAGTTGGTTACAAAAATTTCTTTCTTTCTTTCTTTTTTTTTTTTTTTTTTTTGGTACTGGGGATTGAACTCAAGATCTCTTTACTTTTAAAAAAATTTCCAGATAAGGTCTCCCTAAGTTGCCCAGTCTGGCCTCAAATGTGGGATCCTTCTGCCTCAGCTTCCTGAGTCTCTGGGATTATAGGCATGTACCACCACACCCAGCTAAAGGTTTCTATTATTTTTATTTCTGAGTTCCTTCCATGGGTTGAAAGGACACATACGCATCTGAATTAACATCAATTACTTGGAGAAGTTGTCAAAGTACTATATATTTACAGATGTAGATAATCTGCTGGAGGTTAAGGGATTGAATACTGGATCCAGATTCACCTTCCAGAATTATTCCTTCTGAATCCTTTGACAAACTAGGTCTCTTCTTATACAGTTAGAAAATCTTCAATCCTTTCAGCTGGAATTTAACTCACTTTATTACCTAGTGATTGCATAGTCTCTAGGCATACCTAAAGTTATATTTTTGCCTCTTTCTCTAAATCTCTTTTATGATATTTTGGGATTTGGGTTGATGAGAGTCTGCACCCCTACACTCCCAACCAATCCACAATTTCCTAACGGAGTTTTTTTCTTTCTTTTTTTTTTTGGTACCAGGGATTGAACCCAGGGACACTTAACTACCGAGACACATCTCCAGCCCTTTTTTGTATTTCATTTAGAGACAAGGTCTCACTAAATTTCTGAGGGCCTCGATAAGTTGCTGAGGCTAGTTTTGAATTCATGATCCTCCTGCTTCAGCTTCCTAGGCTGCTGGGATTACAGGCACATAACCTCACCTCCCACACACCTCTTTGACAGTCTGGTGAAGTTTGTGGATCCCTTTTTAAAGTAATGTTCTAAAATCTATTTTCTAAAATGAATTGGATCACAAAGGAAACCAATTATTGAAATAGTTATCAAAATATTAAAACAAATGTGTAGTGTCTTTATGTTTCTTTATTAACAGATTAATCAAGATCTAGTGATATATTTAATTACTACCATAATTTCAAAGTAATGAACAAAAATATTTCAAGACATTTGCAACACCATAAAATTCATTGCAAGTGTGAATTCTATTGGTGACAATCATCAATACTACTCACATGGCTGTGGTTTATTGCTCACATTAATAAATGGAGGAAATGCTAGATTTTTTTCAGTTACCAGGTTAGTAAAAATAAAGATGCAATTTTATTTTTTCATCTGAGTTCTTGGCTTAATGGAATCTCATTTCTGTTCTCTGAGATCCTGCATTCGTTTCATATTTTAATTTTTGATTAGTTTCACCCACTACCATTTTCCCAGGTGCAGGCTTTAGGAGACTGGGGGTTGAGGGGCAGGGGTGGGTACAGACCTTGATCTCTCCTCCTGAGCCCTCTGTGCTTCTCTTCCTTCCCCCTTAATGCTTTGCCTTCCCAGGCCCAGTCATTTCCATGAAAACCTGCCCTAGTTACAAAGGGCTTGGACTCTGCACCCATTTCCCTCTGTGTTTGTTGGTTTATTTGCAAGACCTATTCCTTGCTAGTTGTCCTCTCCTCCTTAAGATCCTGAAGCTTGTCATGTCGGAAAAGTGTTTGTTTCAAACACTCTGAATCCAGGCAGATCATTTGGAAGATGAGAACATCTGTTTTCTAGTTCCAACTTCCATGGATCCTAGAAGGCAACATGGAAACCCCAATTTAATGCTGAAATTGAAGACTTTGCTGTGAAAGAGAAACATTCAAGTATATAAGCAATATATTATTGGTACTATGAAGCTAAACAATGAAGGTGATTATTTTATTCAAATGGGGACAACTATTGAGCTTCTGTAACATTCTTCTCCCTTCATTTCCATGCCTGGAAACAGGCAGAACGGTGGAACTCTTGGTGGTGAGAACGAGCTGTATTTTCTGCCTTTAGCAATGCTGCTGGCTTCATAGTGCTTTGCTTATTGTGGGACTCTTGTGGATTTCTACCCTAGAGGTCAAGGGCAGAGATGTTCTAGTTTCCTTGACAAAGTCCCAGGGGCCTGGGAGTGGACTGGACTCTGGCCAGGGCCATTTATTCTCAAAGAAATTAGAAACCAGAAGAGGACTGCTCTGCTTATTGAGAAGGTGTAAGAAATAAACCAGCATGTGACTGGGCAAGGAAGTATATCTCAATCTAGACAAACATTTATCTTTATAGGTGTAGGGAGGAGATAAAAACAAAGGCCAGGAGAGGAGAAATGGTTGGTAGTTAAGAGAGAGAGAGGAGGGGACAAAGGTTGTTTTTATGTGGAGTTGAAATTCTTCCACTTTATTTCTCCCAATTTTTTTTTTAAATTAGGAACGTTTAGAATATATATAGCATCTAGAAAAGTATAGTTAATTAAATGATAAGCAGATACATACCCACCGCTCAGATGGGACAAGCATCTGAGGGGAGAGTTCCTGTAGGGAAGCTCTGATAAGCCAATGAATACGTCCACAGAGAAGTGACCCTGTTAGCTATCCTCCTGTGAAGTGAAGCTACTAGGCCGGGTAAGAAAACGTCTGTCCCTTTCCCTTCCGCCCTGCCAGCCATCTTCCATTTTGGTAGAGAACAAAACAGTGGGTAGTGAGTTGAACAGAAGGAGGTGGGGTGGGGGACACAGAGAGCAGAAGGCCTTACCTCCATTTCCTACTTGAGGCTTCCAGGCCTGGGAGCTGGCTCAGGGGAGAATCATCACTAAGTGAAGTTGCAAAGTTGGATGATTTCGAAAGGATTTTGCCTTCTAATTGCTGAACGGAGACTGCTTTAAAACGACTGTGAGACTTTTCCCTTATTTAATAGCGAACAGAAAAGCTGTGGGACTCAAGAGTTTTCATTTGGAAGCCAAGAAGGTGACCTTCATTGAATACGCGCCCACCCAAAGGAGACACTGCAGAGGAAGCAAAGTTGGCCTTTGACTGTGGGGAGCCATGCTTGTCTCCCACACCGCATGGAAAGCACTTAACCAAATCCAAGAGGCTAATGCTACCAAGGAAAGCAATAATTTCCCTTGCCACTAAGAAGGATTAAAATCGCTACTTTGGATATATCAAAATTAATGCAAAAATCCACAATGAACAGGACACCAATGTTTTAAATAAAGACAGGATCAATATTACTGATTTTCCCCTTTGCCCCAGGCATCAGTGTGTCTTAGTATGGCACTGTCACTAATTTTTATTTAAAATTTTGATATTTTGCTCATCATGAGTGTTTTTGGCATTTTTTAAAAAATATTGCATTAAAAGATTACTTATCTTGGTCTTGGAGGTGTGTGTGTGTGTGTTTCACTAAATTTTGTACTTGAGGCCAGTACCTAAAAGAAGAAAAAGAAAGAAAGAAAGAAAGAAAACAGAAAAGAAAAGATCTTTTTGTTCATTTTCTTGCCCATGTAATTACAGATGGGAGAAATAGTTGTATATACTTCTCAAACAGGGAGCCCTTTATAGTACTTACTGGAAAATAACAGAAATGGTCTCATTGATAGCCCCAGATAACACTGAAGAGGGAGCTCTAATCTTCCTTTTAAAACATTCCAACCTACTGCCTGGGATGACAAAAGTCCACAGTAAACAGCTAAATTGGTGCTTTAATGTTGTTGATATTTAAGTATGAAATAAAAGCCTTGTTGTGCTGATTTCTCATTCCTGCTATTTAAAGAAATTCCCTCTAGTACCAATGAGAGTGTACAAGGAGATTTATGACACCTGTGTGTCATATAATACCTGGCATATAGCTCTCGA
Organism: Urocitellus parryii; assembly: GCF_045843805.1. Lineage (NCBI taxonomy): Eukaryota > Metazoa > Chordata > Mammalia > Rodentia > Sciuridae > Urocitellus > Urocitellus parryii. The sequence continues at coordinate 100,233,867 of NC_135532.1, read as the reverse complement.
CCATTTTCCTCTCTCAATTCCCATATTTCTCACTTGATCCTCAAAGCTACCCAGAAGGTAGGCAGGAAAGGTGCTGTCCCATTTAATGGACAGGGTGTCAGCCTCATTTTGTAGAGGAAGCTGGCCCAAGTCACACGACAAAGTACTGTAGCCTGGGAACCAGGACTTTGGTCTTTAAACTTCAAGGACAGTCCCTTTCCTGTACACTGTGCTGTGTGCTTCCGAAGACATGTGGAGAATTGTTGTAAGTGGCTGCATTTGAGGGATTGCAGCTATAATCTGAGCTGGTTAGCAGCTGATCTCCCTGAGGCTATATCCAGTCTCCTAATGCTGTTTCATATTAAACAGGTTTGGGAGTGAGTCACTTGGCTGGCACAGACCAGGAAAGTGATTGCTTCAGCCTTGCTTGGAAACTCTAGGTCCTCCCTTTGCCTGGGGGTAGCAATCTCAATGCAAACCTCAGCTATAATCTTGCAGACGCTCTGGGGCCGACTTTGTGTTTCACTTATATAATTTCAGGCTTCATTTAGCATTCACCGTTTCCCTTTCCATGCCTACACGATTTGGTACAGAGTTCTCTTATACTGACACCCTCAGTCTACACACATTTTCCTTTGTTTGGGTGATGTTGGGGTAAAAAAGCAGATAAGCCCTGCATGGGAAACTCAGTCCAAAAGGAAAAGGAGGCTGGAATAGCCAGGTGGGCTGCTGCCTAACACCCACATTGGAATTAGAGGTGGGAAAATTTTGATAAGTTCAAGGAGGGAATTTGGATTTTCTGTCTCTTCCTCTGTAGGGCTGAGGTATAGATTGCTGTTGGTAATTAGTTTGGGAGCCAGAAAACCCCCATTGTAAACTAGTCTCACTGAGTGGAGAACACTGGCTGTTCTGTGAATTACATGTAAACTCAGTGACCTCTCCTTCATTTGCCACCTCCTAAACAGACATCTGATGTAGCAATTGCAATATTTTATGTTTTTATTTAATGTTAAATGTCTGTTTGCCCTATGTGATTTGGGGCACCTGGAGCATAGGGATCATGTCTTACTTTGTAATCCCCCAAACAATGGGCCACCTTGTGGTCAGTTTTGTCATTGTTTCCAAAAATAATGCAATAATCCACTGCAGAGAAGTTCACAAAGTCTCCACGAGAGGACCGGCAGGACCACAATGTACACACACACACACACACACACACACACACACACACACACACACGCAGTTAGTACTGTTATAGCCTTTCCCACCGATCTGTCTGCAAAGTCCATTTGTTAAACCACCTATTCCAATTTTCTGTCACCCTACTCTGGCCTCATTCACTTTTTCTCTTTTTCTTCTCTCCTTTCCTCATCTTCCTATCTCCTCCTGATCTCTGGTCCCCACTGTCTTCTCAACTCTGGTCAGTTCTTTATTATATGGTCTCTGTTGACTTCTTTCAAAATTCTTTTTCACTCATTTTATTGATCATCACAACAGAGCTCCAGAGTACACAGATAAGCCTCCTTGAAAAGTCTGAGAGTATTGATATAAGGGGAGGAGAAGGCTGTTAATATGCATATGTTAATATTTTTATCCTGCTCATATATATCTTTGTTTCCTCAGCACCCACCTCTGCATTTAGCACAAAGGTTTTCAGTAAATGACTGATGAATGAATCGAGTACTCCTAGCCTTTACCCCAATGTACCATTATTCCTGTCCTGAGGAATGCCACCCCTTTCAAGGAGAGACTGGCAGATCAATAGTTTCAGATCCTCAAATTAGTTGGACCTGCTTTTAAGGCTGCAGGTGGAGGTAGCGTCAACAGGGAGTAGCAAATCCCCCTCAAGCTTTCTAGTGCCCAGGTTGCTAACATCCCAGGTGTTATGTATGTAAGGGTGAAAAGCCTTGTCCCCACCCAGTAGTGAGGCCTGCTTCACACCTTGAAAACGGCAGCCCCATTTCCTGAGGCTGGGCCCAAGGCACCCATTCTCCTTGTGCCTCAGTGTACCTCTTCTACCCAGTGCTCCCTCACTCTCTTTACCCCTTTGAGTAGTTGCTTTCTGTGGCCCCTCAATCCCTAGCCTGAAACTGGGCTGAATATACTGCATTAGGCTCAGATTTTTGTCTTCTATTATTGATCCCCTTCAGGACTCATCATTTCCCCTATCTCTGGAAATTTTTTGCCCTACATTCCTATTCCTTTTTACAGTCTCTTAGCAACCATTTTCTTAACCCTTGCTGAATACAAATCCTGATAGTTATCTTCTTGCAAGATTCTGGATCTCAACTCTGAACCATGGCTCATGGTGGGGAAGGAAGAGGAAACGGTAACCACCATCTGAAGAGCAAGGCTAGGTATTCATGGCCATAGCTTCCTGCAGAGTTGATTGGAAGGTTAGTATTTGAAGGTACATTTTGGCGAGAATATTGGATATAAGGGACATTTTAATAGTTTGACATTAATATGTGTTTCTACATTATGATAAAAGAAGAAAAGTGATAAAGGGTGACTGCATAGTTAAGTTGAAAAGGAGACAATCTTGGAAGACACTATGATGATTCTTCAAAAAGACAAGGCATGAGGACATTGTTGAAAGGAGAAACATTTGTTGGATATTGAAGTTTTGAATTGTTCCTGGATAGGACCTTCTAAATTCCACTGGCCCAATACTGCTCAAAATTTAAATGAGAGGTGATTTTGGCTATAGCCAATTGAAGCTGAATTTACCTATAGGCATCTCATGGGGTTTTGTTCAGACTTATTAGTTATTAAATATTACCAGAGCCTGGTATAAAGTCTTAAGATTATCTAGATAATGTCAACATTATTAATAATGTTATTTTATTAGTATTTATTTATTTATATTTTGGTGACTGGGGATTGAACTCAGGAGTGCTTTTACCACTGAGCTATCCTTTTTTATATTTTATTTTAAGACAGGGTCTCACTAAGTTGCTTTGGACCTTGCTAAATTGCTTAGGACTTGGCTAAGTTGCTGAGGTTGGCCTTGAACTTGAGATCCTTTAGCCTCAGCCTCCTGAGTCACTGGGATTACAGGTATGCACCACTGCCCGCCCGGGTTTATTACTATTTTTAATAAAGAACATAGTCAATCATTTTTAGTGTTTCATTTGTAGATAAACTTGCATATTCTCAGCTATTTCCATCTTTGAATGGACCAATAAATGTAGTAAAATGGAACTTAGTGGGTGACACATAGGGTCTAAGTAGTTGAGACAATGAAGGCAGATGGGAGATGGATTAGGATCAAATAGAAGGACCCATAGATTAGCACTCCCAATGAGGTCAAAGAACAGTTGTTTTTGTTTTCTTTAAAATCAAGAACTGGCAAATGAACTGGTGATGGTTTTAGTGAAATATTAGAGTTTTCAAGTTGGCAGAGTTGAAATAGTTCTGGGTTTATGATCACATTCAGAGTGCAGCCACAGGAAAGGCTGGTGAAGTAGAGGGAGGTGGGGGCTACCAATAACTTTGGCCAACAATAGCCACAAGAAAGAGTAGAAGAATAAGATTTTGGATATGATAATGTGGAGCCAGAAGAGTAAATATGCCCTTTTCCCTAAATAACCCTAGGATGTAGAATCTGTCTGGACCTCTAGCAAAAGGGATTTCTTAGCCCATATAGAGGGGGTGCCAAGTGGTATCTTAGGCTAGGTGCTGCCCATGGTCAGGTCAGCAATCAGAGGCCTCTGCCCAGCAGTGTGGCTGCAAGATTATTTTATGTTTCAGCATGAGCCGGCCTCAGGTAAGAAGGGTGGAATTTTTAGACCTGAATTAAAAGAAAGAGAATTATATATGTTCCCAGCAGTGCATCTGTACAGTGCATCTATGCACGGCTTCTGATGAATTATCCAAACATTTCTTTATGTTCATGACATGTCCTCATCCCTTGGTGTCCTGTGGAAGCATTGGGCCTCTGGCTATAAATTCCTCAGGGTTGGGAGAGATAAGAATTCAGATCCTATCCTCACTAACTAAACCAGTTTGACTGGGTGACCATAAAACAAAGCTGCTCCCTAAAGTCTTCAACATGAAGGCAGTGGGTCTTCCTGGCACCTCTTCCCATTGCCAGGGTGACCCTACCTCACCCAACCCAATACAAGGCAGGAGGCCAACCACTGAGGATTTAGATATAAAGCCAAGAACTTGGTCCAAGAGGGCGGGGGAAAAACCAAACCACTATAAACTCAAGTTTTGTGGAAACTGTGTTAAATCAATTCAGGAAAAGAACTAAGACAATGCAAGTGCTGAATCAGCGAGTGACTGATCTAATCTTTATGTAACTCAGAACTCAGCTAGGCTCACCCTGCCTCATAGAGAATGCTAAGATTGGCTTGAGACCCATGGGGTGGGGGTGGGAGGATGGAAATACAAAGCTCTCTCAGATTTATGCAAAACTGCCTGTTTTCCTAGTCACCCCTGCTCTGATTCCTGACTTTGGCTGAGTTCTCTATCTCCTGAGGACCTAATTGTGGAAACTAGCTTCTTCTGCTTGGTTTCCTCCTCAAGCACTCACAGCAGTAGTATATTGTAGAGCTTTGCTGGTGGGATCTACAGATCAGTCCTAGTTGGTGAATAAAGACCCTCTTAGTCATTTCTGCCAACTTCCAGACTCCACACTCCCACCATGATGCCTAACTTTCTCCTTGCTTCTTCTCTTCCTCATCTGCTTCCTCTTTACTTCACTTTCTCCACTTCATCCCCCACTCTTTGGTCATGCTGGGGAATCAAACTCGGGTCCCTGCACATGCTAGCAATACTCTACCTCTGAGCCACACCCCCAAATTTCCCCCCTTTTTTTTTTTTTAAGCAATGAAATTTAGCTGCTTCCCCAGTCCCAGCGCTTGCCCTCCTCTTCCACCTAACTTTCCAAGACATTTTCCTAAATAGGGGTAGTTTCTTTCCTAAAGCAAATTCTACAGTCAATTGGGTAGAAGATTTTCCTTACCTGTTTTCATTGCCTCCTGTGAAAAACAGCTGGTTTCTGGGGTGTTCCATGGGGCTTAATCTGCAGGTACATTTTAAATGGTTCCTAATATAGTGGGCAGAGGAAGTAGATGGAATTATGTAGATAGTTAGGGGGCAGTCCTGGAATAGAATATTGACTTTCTGAACCCAGTGGTTGGGTCCTATATGTTTCCCAATGTGGGCCCCTGAGTTGACTCCAGTCATGAAAACTTTCCAGATCACTTGTATGCTTATGCTTGGAAATTGTGGAAAATGCATCGGCTTGTTCTTTGTTCATGCTCTTTCAAGTAACAGCAAGTCTTTCCTCGGCTCTTTCTTTGAACTCCTGGCTCGAAGATATCTTCCTCCCTTCCCACTCGGTGGAGGACAGACACAAAATCTCTCTTTGTTTAGTACCTGAATACTCAAAGAGTTTTTTTTTTTTTTCCACCTAATTAGAAGGAAGTATTTTTCCATACACTTCATTTTCTTTTTGGAATTTGCTAGCTGAAGCCGAGTAGTTTAGTTTACACGCAAGGTTTGTTCATTAATTAACAGCCTTCAGGCCAGGTTGCCCTTATCAGGACTTAATATCTAACTCAGCATTGGCTAAACCAGAAAGAGTTACTAGTTCTCTTGTGTTGGGAAAGGATCTCCAAGGTGGTGTAACAGCTCTTTTCTGGAAGGTGTGGAGAAGATTGAGACCTTCCGAGGAGTATAACCTGAGACATTTGGGCATTTTTAATGGAAATCCAAGGATGGCCACCAGTTTGCCAGTTTCTTGCAATGATTAAGTAAGACCCATGACTTGGGACAAAGAAGAGCCAACAGAGTTTTTTACGTCACTCATTTCAACAGTGCACTTTACTTTGTACTCAAGAAAACATGAGGTAATTACCAACTGTATCCTAACTAGTTTCTCCCATCTTTGCTATGGTAGGTAGAATTTTGGTCTCAGGACTTTTGCCCCCTGGTGATATTCCTGTGGTTTACATTATGTTAATTGGCAAGACAGAATTTGCAAATGTAATTAAGGTTATTAATCAATTGACCTTAAAATGGATTCTCTGAGTGGGTCCAATGTAATTACAGAAGCCCTTAAAGCAGACCTTTCTCCCAGCTGAGGACATGAGAGAAATTCCAAGTACAAGAAGGATGTGAGGCACTGTGGTTGGATCTGAGATAAAGGGGCCACATGTAAAGACCAAAGAGAGGCCTATAATAGCAAGGAACTGATTCTGCCAACAACCTGGGTGAACTTGGAAGTGGATTCTTTCCCAGAGCCTCCAGAAAGGAGCACAGCCCCACCAACACCTTGAATTGGGCCTCCTGAGACTCCAAGCAGAGAACCCAGTTGAACCACACTATGCTCAGACTTCTGACCTACAGAAACTGCGAGATAAGAAATACATGTTGGCTTAGCTTTCTAGAGTATATAATCATTGGCTGTAATAATAAAATATGATTGCGCGAGGTTTCTGCCTTTTGTTTGAAAAAGAATGAGCAGTGGAGACCTCCTTTCTTGGTAGGGGCTGACAGGTAAGCATCTTCATGGCAAGGTTCTGTGGACACACTTGGTCACTGTGCTCCCAGGGGCAAGGGGGCTCAGCCTCCCGTTTTATAATCTTTCTGTGCAGTCCAATGTAGAAGCCACTGGCTGCATGTGACTTGAAATTAAATAAAACTGAAAATCCAATTTCTCAATTGTGTTAGGTACATTTTAGGTGTTCAATATTTATGTGTGACTAATGGCTACTCTGAGTTAGAAGGCATAGGTATAGAGTATACAGGTATGTATGTAGGTAAATATATATATATATATATATATATATATATATATATATATATATCCTATATTGTAGAAAGTTCTATTGTATTGGAAAGCTCTGTTCTTGATGATGATCAGTGATGACATCCAGTTGCAACTGTTCTTTTTTCTCATTTGGGGCACTGAGAGGTCGGATTCCTCTACTCACTAGTCAACCATTACAAAGCAGAAATCATGCAAATTCTCCTGACTATAGCAAGAAATATGATTTTTAAAAAACTTTCATGTCTCCTTTCTTCTCTTATCACTTATGTAATTTATCTCCTGAGGTTAGAAAGCCCTAGGCAGAGCATTCTGGGAATACCAGTGACAGGGTATAAGGTCTTTCTTTTTTTTTTTTCCAGATGGAAAAAGATTTACTGCATGGTAATGGCCAAGAAGTACCCTGGCGGAGACTGCAAGATTTCCCAAGGGTTTCCTGCTATAGCAAGACAAAGATACCTGCTGGGGCAGGCCAGTAAGGTCACCCCCTGAAGCAAACAGACTAAGGCTATTAGACTTGCCACAGTATGCCCAAAGGGGACACTAGCTAGAAGAGGAAAATGAGGCTTATACTCGTGGCAGACTGAAACATCCAGTTTCAGGATCAAACTTCTGCCTTGGGTTCAAACATGGAGAAATGAGGCTTATGACTTCCTGACGGAACTCAATTATAATTGGTGGACAGGGATTAAAGCGTACAGGTGATGCATTTGAAGAGAGAACTGCAGACCCAAGTAAAGAGCCCAGAAGATGTGAGTTTGAATCCCGCATCCATATTGCTGTCATTCTGTGTTAGTTACTGAAACTTTGTGAGTTGTACATTTTGTTATCTATGATGCAGATAAAATAATTGGAGGATAAAACAACCCCAATTTCTAGGGGATTGCTGTAGAGTTGTAAGGAGTAAAGGAGAGAATTACACAGACTGTCTGACATGCAGGAGGCATGTCAGGAAACAGTAGCTCATATTATACCTGTGTCAGTTCAGGTTGCATCAGAAAAGGCCCTCTAATCCCATCCCTGGTCAGTCACTAGTGTAGTTTTGTCTCCATGATCACCTTAATCACCACTCCTATGGCCATGACCTCAACCCTGATGTTTCAATAATTGTATTGCCCCCCCCACCCAAACTCCCTACGTCACTCTTCAAACATCTCACTTTCTCATTTCTACCTGAAATGTTCCTCTGAACACCTAATTTCTTATAATTGTCCTATCCCACCAAGACTTCCCATCTAGCATCTCATTGAGCAAAATAAAAGCAACCAAAAAAAGACTCTTACCAGCACATACACCTCTCTCCTGGCCTTAGTGTTCACAGTCTCTGTCTTTCCTCTTGCTGAGATGGGCAAATTGTGCTTCTATCTAATGTCAGCCTCACTACCTCTGTCCTGCATCCAGTGGCCCCCTTTCCTATTCTAGAACTTTATTCCTGCATTTGTCCTCTCCTGCACCATTGATTTTTCCTTTTTTACTGGATGATTTCCATGGCACCAAATACAGTGTTTCTCATATTTAAAATATTCTTCTTAGATTCCTGGCCTCCTTCAACTACTCCCTCTTTTCTCAGCTCCCTTTAAGGTATCTTTCTTTGGTGTTTTCTTATCGTATGAAATTCTCAGGGTTTAATCTTTAGAATTTTGTTCTGCTACACTCGCCCCCAGGAATCACGTGCAGTCCCATGACATTAAACACCTTCTATACGCTACCGATCTTATATGCCCTGCCAGCACCTCTCCTCTGAACTACAGGTCCTTATTTCCAACTGCCCATTCAACATCTCCACCTGGATGGACACTAGGTATCTTAAGTGTGTCCAAAAATGAAATGTTGATTTTCAGTCCCTAACACCGAAATCTTCCCTTCTATGGATGTTTATAGTTCAATAAAAGGAATTCTATTCTTCATTTGTTTATGCTAAAAATCTTGTCTTTTCCTTGAACCCTCTGTTTCTCTTACCCACCTCATCTAGTCAATCAGAAAGCAAAGGGAGAGTGAGAATCCTGAAAAGTTAAAAGTAAAAGTCCTGAGACACCAAAGAATATTCCCTTTTAGTGACAATTACTATATAACCTATATGTATTCACACTATATTCAACAAATATGCATACTATTTTTTATATACAACAAAATATTTTATTTACAACACCAGGTGGTGTTGTAGGTGATGGGGATATAGCAACGAATAAAACCAGGTAAAATTTCATGGAGCTTAAATTCCGCTATGGGAAAAAAGAAAACTTGCCAGATGGTTAGAGAAAAGTACATCAGAAATGACAGGAAGTGATGGAAGAATGCTGTCTTGGGTGGTTATGGAAGATTCTGAGATAGATGACAGTTAAGCATAGGCATTTAAACATTAAACACAGGGAGATGTGCAGGTATATGGGAATAAATGATTAAAATGCATGAGACAAAAGCATGCTTGAAGTGTCCCAGCAATAGGTCAAAAACCTCTGGAGGAGTAAGTATGGTGGGTATGGTGGGAAGGAGGTCAGAGAGAGACTGGGTGAGGCCAGAGAGATGTTGTAGCCACAGATGGATTTTTTTTTTCCCCCTAACAGGTAGGAAGTCAATGGAGGATTTGGAGCAGAGGCACATCCTAGTCTGACTTGCATTTCAGAAGGATCTGGCTGCAGAATGCACAGTGGGGAGTCAGGACTGGAAACAGGGTGACTGGTTTGAAGCCTGTTCCATCCCTCTAAAGATCTTGCTTGAGTTAGTTACTGTGTAGATGACAAAAAGTACTGGAGTCAGAATTCTTTTGAAGTTTGACCTGACAGACTTGCTGAGCACATGGTAGGTACACAATTTATATTTGTTGTGTGAATGGATACACAAGCAAGGAATGTCCTGGGGCAAGGCAGGACATTTCCCTAACCTAATGGAAATTCCCACCTGTTCCCTTTGCTCTCTTTCTTTGTTTGCTTGTAGCTGTTGGATGACAAATACTTTGTTCCGTGTACCTTGACTCTGGGAGGGGCGTCTTCAAGATTGAACACGAGGACATTCCTACCTAAAAAGGTTTATGATTATAATTTAGTAAGTTGGGATTCTGGGTGATTTGCAATTCACTTATCTAATTTCCCTCAGTCTGACCATCTCTGTGCTGATAAAGCTCCACATGAAAAAATTGAAGCCAAAATGCAACATGATGGTTCCACAATTTCTTTTTATACTATTGGACCCCTCTGAGCTATTATTAGGGCTTATTTTTGAAAAGTTTCTCTCACTTCAGCAATATAGATTTCTGTTACTCTTCAGATTTCTATTGTAAAATTTCCAATATGAGGAATTAATATAATTGGCCAAGAAACCGGTTTTCAAATTCGTATTTTTGGGGTGCTGGGGATTGAACCCAGGGCATTTTACCACTGAACTGCATCCCCAGCCTTATTTTATTTTTAATTTTGATATAGGATCTCACTAGGTTGCCCAGGCTAGTCTCAAACTTAGTATCTTTTGAGGGAATCCAGTTCTGATTGTCAGATTCACAGAGTTCTTAACTTCCAGTTTTCTTCAGTTCCATGAATAGCAATAATGCCTGCCTAGGCTAGGTCTAGGGTGGGGTAAGTGAGGGTGTCAAGAGCTCAAAGTTTAAGGAAGTACTCACTTGCAGGGCCCTGCAGGTGCAAGGTCAGCACCTGAAAAACAAATGCTTCCTTAAATGTTCTGCTCTGGGTACCCAGCCAGCCTCACCCAGTCCTGGCCCTAGGAATAAATGATTAAAATGCATGAGACAAAAGCATGCTAGGAGTGTCTCAGGAATAGGCCACAAATCTCTGGAGGAGTGATTAAGGTGGGAATGGTGGGAAATGAGGTCAGAGGGAGACTGGGTGAGGTCTGAGAGACTTTGTAGCCAGAGATGGATTTACTTTTTTTTTTTTTCTAACAGGTAGGAAGTCAATGGAGGATTTGGAGCAGAGGCACATCCTAGTCTGTCTTTCAGAAGGATCTGGCTGGAGAATGCACAGTAGAGAATCAGGACTGGAAACAGGGTGACTGACTGGTTTGAAGCCTGTTCCATCCCTCTAAGTATGAGAAAATCTTGCTTGAGATCTTCTACAAAGAAGCATTTTTCTTCATTAACCAGGCAGTTGTAGTATCAAGAGCAGGAGAGTTCCCTACTGTTTAGACTGTGCAATAGTAAGCTGCTTTCAGAGAAAGCAAAAGACATGGATGAGGATCCTTTTTCTCCAAAGCTCTGCCAATTTAGAAATTAAAACTGGTGGGAAAATGGAAATGAATATTATGGAGTTTTGTTTCAGAATCAACTCAACAAGCCACTGACACTTCATTTGTTGAGGGCTACTGGGATCTAGGATTTATAACCTGTCTGCCATGTTTGCAACTCCTTGGATACAGCATTCTAAAAAGTGTCCATTCTCTACTTAATCTTCTTCTGTACCTTCTTTAAAAATGTTACAAAAATTAACAGAGTAAGACAGAGTAAGGATTGCAGTGTAAATGCTTTGGACAATCAGGTAACAGCTTTTTTTTTTTTTTTTAAAGGTTGGGTTAACAATTTCCATTTTCAAAATGAGCCCAAATTGACTGAGTGACTCTAAATTAGCTCTTTAGTTTTTACCTTACGTTGCTGATAATGCCACTATTAATTTCAATTATTTAGAGGCAACATTAATACGTGTGAAAAAAGAACAGCAATAAAGACAGAAAGGAATAAATTACTTGCTGCAGGACAGAATGACATTTTGACTGGCACAGAGATTTTTTTTCCCCTCACACACTTTGTGCTTTGACATTTCACTTGGCACAAACATTTCACAAATTCTTGACCTAATCTGATGTACTGTTGTTTAGCAATTGCTGACATGACATGTTTTAACCTCAAGCTTGCTGGATTCCAAATGTTACCTCTTCCTGTCAATCAGGGTTGGATGACCTCCAAAAAGCAGTCCAAGCAAAACTCTATGTACCTAAGAGGTTAAATGCATTTGCCCCAAATAGAGAAGAGGCAGTTTGAAGTAGGAGTTGGGGGAAGGGCAGGAAGAATGGTGTCATTTAGGAAAATTATGGGGTGAAAAAAATGTAGGAGGCAGATCCTTAGGGAACCCTGAGATCTGGAGAGAGACATCAGTCCCAAACACAGAACCTAGAAATAAACCTAACAAGACATACATAGGGTATATAACAACAACAACAATAACAAAAATAGTCAACTTAGGAGTAGAAGAGATTTCAGATAACAGAGAAATACATTATCTTCCTCAAAGGGAAGAATGTGTTATATAAAAATGTTGCTCCTTCTCAAATTATGGCTATAACTTGACCATCTCCCCTTCTCACTGCCTTTTGGTATGGAAGAGGTTACATTCATATTAATATCTATGCTTTGCTAGTTATTAGGTCATCTGTCTTTTGCATCCTAAGACTTTATTAAAAAATAAGCCAACTCACATTGCTTTGCTCTGATCACATTTTTAGGGCTCTATCAATTAGAAATGCTTTCATTTGCAAGTAGAAAAACAACTTTTAGTCCATGGTTGGTGAACTCCATTGTGCAGAACATCATGGCAGAAGGGTTTGGCAGAGGAAAGCTGCTTAGCTCATGACAGAGGGGGAAGGGGGGAGAGAGAGAGAGAGAGAGAGAGAGAGAGAGAGAGAGAGAGAGAGAGAGAGGAACAAAATATATAGTCCCCAAGGCATGACCCCAGTGACCCACTTTCTCTAGCTATGCCCCACCTGCCTACATGTACCACCAAATAAACAATTCAAATGATTATACTATCAAATGGATTAGTCGACTGATTAGGTTACAGCTTTCATATCTAATCTTTCACCTTCTGTATTAACACAGGAGCTTTTGGGGATACCTCATATCCACACTGTTACAGTTACTATTCCTATATATTATTATTATTCTCATTTTGCTAATGAGGAAATTAAGAAGATTAAGTGGGATGAATTGAAATCCAAATCCAGGTGTTTTTGATGATAAAAAACCAGAGTATGTACTTTTTCTATAATACCCTGCCACCAACAAAATCCTGAGAGAGGATTACTTTTCAACAGAATCAGAAATAACTAGAGGAGCGAGACAGGAGAGGATGATCTGAGACATGGTATAAAGGAAAGGAGGGGTATAAACTAGAAAGAAAAGATGAAAGTGAGAATTACCTACAATACATAGTCCAGATTGGATCTAGGATCATTGGGAATAGACAGGGAGGAAAGATGGACTCCCCCCCACCAGCTCATGTTGCCTGAGACATGGACTAAATTTTTGACCATACATAGTCAAGGCACTGTAGGGAGGGAAGTGCACAGAACTTTTATATAGAATATATCTTCTTTGATCCCCCCAGATCACTTACTAACTACATATCAAAATGAAGATAAAATAGAATCCTTGAGTAATCCAAACTTGGCCTATATCAGATTGCAATTTTCTCTCCTCCAAAGGTACCAAGGTTGGGGCTCTTCTGTTAAGTGCTCTGATTCTTTTCTTTTTTTTTTTTTAATATTTTTTTAAGGAGAGAGAAAGAGAGAGAGAGAGAGAGAGAGAGAGAGAGAGAGAGAGAGAGAGAGAGAATTTTAATGTTTATTTTTTAGTTTTGCGGCAGACACAACATCTTTGTTTGTATGTGGTGCTGAGGATCCAACCCAGGCCGCACGCATGGCAGGCGAGCGTGCTACCGCTTGAGCCACATCCCCAGCCCCAAGTGCTCTGATTCTTGCCAGACTGTGCTCCCAGACACTGAAGGAACAATCCTAGAACAAATTTAAAGATGAAGATAGATGGGCTGGGGATGTGGCTCAAGCAGTAGCACGCACGCCTGGCATGCGTGCGGATCCTCAGCACCACATACAAACAAAGATGTTGTGTCCTCCAATAACTAAAAAATAAATAAATAAATAAATAAATATTAAAATTCTCTCTCTCACTCTCTCTTAAAAAAAAAAAGATGAAGATAGATAAGAGAAATTTGTACCTGGCAAGCATAATTTTACTCTGGTTGCATCTACCTAGATCCCACTGATTAAATACTATATGCTGTTTTCCTGGCTTAATGTAGCAAGAGACTTACGATTGCCCCAGTAATCCCAAGCATGGCATTTTCTTTTTATAGGTGCAATGTATTTAAATATTTATATTGACAAATATAAAATTAGATTTAAAAATTTATGCTTACCACTGGTGATTTCTATCAGTGCTATTCATATGGCTGAATTCCACAGCGGAATTGGACCATTTAAAACTAATGTTGCTCAATTTATAGCTGGCTTTTCAAAATATTAATTTTAATTACTTACTTGCTCGACACAATTACAGCTGTAAATAAAAATTGATTAAACTTGAGCATGAAAAGTTCAATTCATGAAAGGTTATCAACAAAAAATTTGGCAAAGTTCTATTTCTTTTTTAAAAACATTTTTATTAGTTGTTCATGGATCTTTATTTTATTTACTTATTTATATATGGTGTTGAGAATCGAATCCAGTTCCTCGCACATGCTAGACAAGCGCTGTACCACCAAGCCACCACTCCAACCCCAAAGTTCTACTTCTAAGTGCAGATTAGGTGTCACACGGAAATAGACGTACTATGGTTTGCAAAGAAGTTCTTAGTACAAGTAATATGGTAATAAAACACCAGTTTATCAAACTGATCAATAAAACTAACGATTATCATAATAGTTTTTTACTAAGTAAAAATGACAGATATCAGAATTTATATTACTTATTCTCTTTAATAAGACCAAGAATACTTGATTAAAAATGGCCAATAGTCTTTTCCTAGTTTCATTTATTTGCAAATTATTTTATAATCACTCTGAGCAATTACTTTGATGTTTGTAAAAGCTATAATTTTGCTGGAACCTTGAAATTAATTTAGAAACAATTTGATATCCTATTTTTTTAGCCAACAATAAAGCAACAAGCAGACAAAATTAATCCCAGTGCATTGGCATGAACATATTTAAAGAGTACATGAAGGTGGAAAAAAACATTCTTGCCTCAGATGTTCTTAAATATTCATAATTTCATATTTATATGTGAGACCTACACACATATCAAAGTAGTCCCTGGTACAAAGTAGGTGCTTAGGAAGTGTTAGTTAAATAAATAATTAATACATCTTTCCAAATACAGATAAGTGTATATCACCACATTATAGATACAATTTCTTAAAGTTATTGAATTTTAAACAGTATAAAAGTCTATTCCAATGATGTGTGGCCCATTTCCTGGAGGGCATAGGGTGCAAAGTCCCTCGGACAAATGTTACCTAATATCTGTTTTGCACAGCATGGCAATTTTAACTACCTTTCCCTGATCTTTTTCAATTTCTGCACCTGTGAACTTAAACTCAAATATTATTAGAAAGGTTCCATCCTTTCCCTAGGGAAGCCACACTTTCCACATCTTATTTTGAAAGAATCTCTGTTGGATTTGTTGCACTTGTACAATTTTATCTGGCTTTTTGAAACTTCTTATAAAAAATTCTTTCCTTATGGGCCCCCAGACTGGAAAGAACACAATATACCAGATTTTGCTTTCATTAGTCTATTTTACTGCTTAATAACAGTTTTACTGAGTCATAACATTTTGGTTTTCTACATTCATTTAAAGTCTCTCCCAAATCCACGTAATTTTGTCTCATGTCTTATTCTGAATGTTTAGTGAATGTCCAATCAATCCAATTGCATGCTTGTGTTATTGGAGTTAAAAAGGACTTCCTACACTAGCCGCATTGGCCTAACAGGTATTCTTATTTCGGGACTAAGAAGATACCTATTATTATGGGGCTGGGGATGTGGATCAAGCGGTAGTGCGCTCGCCTGGCATGCGTGCGGCCCAGGTTCGATCCTCAGCACCACGTACAAACAAAGATGTTGTGTCCGCCAATAATTGAAAAGAAATAAATATTTAAAAAAAAAAAGAAGATACCTATTATGGTTTAGATATGAAGTGTCTTCCAAAAACTCATTTATGAGACAATGCAAGAATTTTTAGAGGTAAAATAATTAGATTATGAAGTATAACCTAATGGGTGGATTAATCCACTGATATGGATTAACTGGGTGGTAACTGTAGGCAGGTTGGGTGTGACTGGAGGAGATAGGTCACTGGGGATGAGCCTTTGGCGTTTTTATTTTGTCCCTGGTGAGCAGAACTCTCTCTGCTTCCTGATTGCCGTGTCCTGAGCTGCTTTCCTCCTCCTCCCATACTCTTCTGCCATTATGTTCTGCCTCAGGCCCAGAGCAATGGAGTTGGGCATCTATAGACTAAGACCTCTGAAACCATGAGCTCCAAATAAACTTTTCCTTTTCTAAAATTGTTCTTGTCAGATGTTTGGGTCACAGCAGTTTAAAAACCTGATTAAAATCGTACCAGTCCTGCAGGGACTGTCCTTGGGGATGGCCAGAGATCCCTGAGCAAAATAGGCTCCATAGTGGCTGGGGCAGGGATGAGGTAAGATGAGCAGGGCCTAGAGTATCAGGGAGTCAGCCATGCACAGCATACACCAATTGCTCAGGTAGAATTTATGCACCATCTTGAGTTTTGGGGGTGGTCCTTGGAAGGTATCACATTGTGGAGTACTTGGCTTCTGCATTTAGATTCCTCTCCATCCTTTTTTCTTCTCTGTTCCTGAGAGATTTACCAAAGTGAGTGCCAGAAAATGCAAGTACAATTTTGCTCTCCCCAGATACAGGCATTGGGGTTGTCTAACTAGTGCGTCCCTTCCCCCATTACCTGTTTCCAACTGACATGCTTTTAAGAAGGCATCCATCTCACCTCCATCTCTCACCCACAGTGTACTGCTTTAAGGGAAACCAACCCTTCTTCACTTCCAGGGCTGGGTGCTGATTGATGACAGTTTTCTTTGTTGGGGACTGGGTAACGAATGGGTATGTGACCAATCTGAACCAGAGATTCAGATTGGAGGAAGTGTGCTGGGACTTCTAGGAAGGGACTTCAATTTCTAGGAGAGCTCCAGGCAGCTTTTCTGGCTTTCTCCTCCTACGATGTCCTAACTAATATAACTAAGAGTAATGATGCAGTCCCCAAATGCAAGCTTTACACATCCATATTTTTTAATCCACACTTTTGGGAAGGTAGCCTTTGGTCCTCCCTCTACTTCCCTTCCCTCCATGAAGAGGGACTTTAAAAATGTCGTGGTAGGCAGGAAGCAAAAAGAAAGAATCCTGAGAGGAAACTGGTGATGGGGAGGAGCTGGTGGAGGAGAGGACTCTTTCCCTGGGGTCCAGGAAGGACAGCTTCCTACACCTGCCAGCAGCATCCCACACTTGTCAACTGTCCGGGAGGGAGGCCAGCCGAGGCTGGTATTGACTGGGAAGAGCAAGGCTGGTCCTGCCCAGTGACAAAGAGGTGAGTCACTGAGATTGGTGACCCACTCCCTTCTGGGGAAACTTGTGGTCTGATGCAGGCAGCAGGGTGAGACAAGCAGGATGTGGTCCCCGCCCACCAGGACATATCAATGGTTGATCAATACTCACCCTATAGGTTTACATATGAAGGAGTGAGCACTAGAGACTACGGAACTCTGCAGAATATTTTTATTGGCTTTACAGACGAAACACAGAAGGCTAAGAGTAGAGATGGGCAGAGGCCATAAACATGTCACACTCTATTTTAAAGGCTGCCACTTGTGAAGAATAATGAGGAATGAAAATTGAAGTATTGGCTATCCCTAGTGTTAACTAGCAGGCTTTATTTTTCTAGATTGTAGCTTTTGATACCAGTGCTCCTGGCAGAGATTACTGCACTAAATCTGGGAAGACCTGTTTGTCAGGAAACACCTACCTAATTGAGAGATTCCACCCCAAATGTGAAGGGGCGGGGAGAAATTGGTCTAATGAAGCAATGAAGTCAGGAATAAAAAGGACCACCATTAAGGCAGAGAAGAAAGAACGAAAACAGAATTTTCTGGTGAAAGCATCCAGGAACTGGGTTAGAAATGGAGAGTATGGGCTTTGAGATCTCTATAGTATGGTGCAGAATCTGGGGAACAAACAAATGTATTTAACACTTTCACACAATAAGGTAAACATATCTCATAACTGGGGTGTGATAGGAACCAATGGCTGGCCCAGGCCTGTCACACTGTGTGAAATGTGAGGACGGCTCAGGCTTAGAACAAGCCAAAGCTTGTGGGAGGAGAAAGGGCTGCAGAAGAGCAAAAAGATTTTTTAAAAGCTACTTTGGGAACAAGAAGAGCATGGAAAGTGTAGGTCTGCAGTTTGGGACATGTAGTGCAATGTTTGCAAATGATAAACACTGTCCTCAATTTGCTTCTGTCTCTCCCAACAAGGGAATGCTTCTCAAGCTCCAAGTAGCCCAACAAATACACAGAGAAAGAAAGATAAGGAAAGTGATCTAGGATCCAAATATTTACCTGTTAGAGATGTGCTTGCTGAAAAATTGTTGTTAATTAACTTGGTGCAAAAGAATAATAATAATAATAATAATAATAATAATAGTGAGGAGATAAAAGAGATTTTTATCCAAAGGGATTTGAGTACTTATTTTAGAAATATCTCTCTTATGTGGACTATCTTCTCCCAGTCAGGAGTATTTGTTAAGCTTAATGGTTGGCCTTGCAAACCCTCTTAATGCCAGGTTACAGAGAAAGGGCATTACAGAGTTAAACCCTGAGATTATAGATCAAGGTCAAAAACACTACAGATTTCCTATTCTCAAAGGCATGTGTATGGAGTAGACAAGGTGGAAAGGCAATAGGAGGTTCTCTGATTCTGGAGGCAGGGAAGGAGGCCACCATGTCATTCTCTGCTAATCTGACACCTGTTCCTAGCATGTGACTTAATCATCAATCCCTTAAAATAGCAGCTTGTTCCCTAGGCATCCTGGGTTCCTAGTTAAAAAGACTCTTCCTTAGTTTCTTTTAAACAGCAGTAATTAGTGGCAGCATGAAATTTGGGGGAAATATTTTGGAAAGCAAAAAGAATTAGATAAATCAACTTTGACCTCATTTCCTGGAAATAGTCTCTGTCAACATGTTCTTTTACGATGTTTAGTATAAATTTGGAATGGAATGTTCATTATAAATTTGGAATATTAGGAAAAAGCTTAAATTATGAATAAAATAAAAATGGCTTGTAATTCCACCAATACTGACATTTGGATGCTTTTCCTTTCAATCTTATTTTCCTTGCACACACGCCTTTATCTACAGACACATCTTTAATAAGATGTAAATCTTATTGCATATGCAGTTTCATGCCCTGATTTTTTGTCCTTAATATTGTATCATGAGCATTTTCCTTATCATTTCCTATTGCCCATACCAGAGCATGGCTGTAATTGGCTGTCCGCTATTTTACTGTGCTATAGTCCCTTCAATTATGACCTCAGTATTGGACCTTGGATTGTTTCCAGCTCTTAACCATTTGAAAAGAATGCCTTCCTAGATATCCTTGGATGAAAAATCCTTGCTTAGGATAAATTTCTTAAGGTTGAACTATGAAGTCAAAGATCATGAGCATTTTTAATCTTTGAGCATAAATTGCTGCCTTGTGCCCACACACCTCCAGTGGGCAAGCCAGTGCTTATTTCTTGTCAACTTCCATTGTGATTTGCAGTTTCTGCCTCATGCTTGGAGGCCTTCCTGCTTTGTGCAATCCCATCACACCACTGCCATCTTGTGTTCTCCCTCCATGGCTTTTCTTGGAAGAGGAGGCTGCAGTCATTGGGCTATTTGAAATTCTCTGTCTCTATTCCTTTAAAGTCTGTTACGGCTCCATGATTATTTTTATGATCCTGCTTTGAAGTGTGATGGATTTTCCTCAGTTTGACCAGCTGGATAACTCCTCCCTGTTCTTGAGACTTGGCCCAGACTCGTCCCCTTTGCAAAACATCCTTTGATATCCCATGCTGGTTTTGGACCCTCTCCTCTCTGCTGTGCCCTCAAAGTCCTTCCCCATCTACTCTTGTACATTGCTGGTGGGACTGCAAATTGGTGCGGCCAATTTGGAAAGCAGTTTGGAGATTCCTGGGAAAGCTGGGAATGGAACCACCATTTGACCCTGCTATTGCCCTTCTCGGACTATTCCCTGAAGACCTTAAAAGAGCATGCTACAGGGATGCTGCCACATCGATGTTCATAGCAGCACAATTCACAATAGCTAGACTGTGGAACCAACCCAGATGCCCTTCAATAGATGAATGGATAAAAAAAATGTGGCATCTATACACAATGGAGTACTATGCAGCAATAAAAAATGACAAAATCATAGAATTTGCAGGGAAATGGATGGCACTAGAGCAGATTATGCTTAGTGAAGCTAGTCAATCCCTAAAAAACAAATACCAAATGTCTTCTTTGATATAATGAGAGCAACTATGAACAGAGCAGGGAGGAAGAGCAGGAAGAAAAGATTAACATTAAACAGAGACATGAGATGGGAGGGAAAGGGAGAGAAAAGGGAAATTGCATGGAAATGAAGGGAGACCCTCATTGCTATACAATATTACATATAAGAGGTTGTGAGGGGAATGGGAAAATTAACAAGGAGAGAAATGAATTACAATAGATGGGGTAGTGAGAGAAGATGGGAGGGGAGGGGAGGGGGGATAGTAGGAGATAGGAAAAGTAGCAGAATACAACAATTACTAATTGGGCATTATGTAAAATTGTGGATGTGTAACCGACGTGATTCTGCAATCTGCATTTGGGGTAAAATTGGGAGTTCATAACCCACTTCAATCTAATGTATGAAATATGATATGTCATGAGCTTTGTAATGTTGTGAACAACCAATAAAAAAACAAAAACAAACAAACAAACAAACAAAAAAAGTCCTTCCCCATCAAAACACTTAGCATATCCTATGTGGACTCAGCTGTCTTTTTTCTGGGTGAGGAGATAGGGAAGTGTCTTTTCTCCACTGTGTCTTCAGTGCCTGACACTGCATTTGACAGATGTGGACACTCAATAGAGGCTGAGTAACTGTTTATCTTAAAAGTAAGGTTCATCTGAATTTTCACCCCCTACAGTATATCCAATTCCCCCTAAATCATTATTAGGTGTTTTTCTGGTTACATAAGCATCTTGTTTAATAACTCAGAGGTGATTTTGAGATACCAATAAATAAATAAATAAGAAAGGAAGAACAAATAGATTACAATATAAATATTATATTTTATATTCTGCATGATTTTGCAATTTACTTTCCTGGAAGGGGAGCTCATACTTTGTGGCTGGATGACATTGTGTCATCTTCTGTAGCACCCCTCACCATGGCTGGCATGTTTTTCTTAGTGTTCACCGAGGTATCCCCCTGGCCTTGCACAACTCAAGGGGCTGGGACAGGAAGATCACAAATTCTAGACCATCCCGGGCAACTTAATGCTCAGTGCACTGTAGCTGTTCAGTAAATATTATGAGCTCAGAGAAAAAGCAGCATCATCATCTCCATCTTTTAGATACGGAAATGAAGCTGATTGGAAGAGTTAACATTTCAGTCTTGGGAGTGGATGCTGAGATTGAACCTAAAAATGCTCTAACATTGAGCTATATCCCCAGCCCTTTTTATTTTTTATTTTGAGACAGAGTCTCATTAAGTTGCCCAGGATGGTCTAGAATTTGTGATCTTCCTGTCCCAGCCTCTTGAGTTACTGGGATTATAGGCATGCATCCCTGCATTGAGCCTCATTGCTATATTTTAAAAACCAGTCAAATTAAAGAGTTCAGGTGATGCAGGCCTGTAAACCGAAAGACTAGAGAGATTGACACGGGAGGATCAAAAATTCAAAGCCAGCTTCAGCAACTTAGTAAGATCCTGTGTCAAAGTAAAAAATAAAAAGGATCAGGGATGTAACTCAGTGGTAAAGTTCAACCCCTGGATTCAATCCCCAGTACCCAAAACAAAACAAAGCAAAGAATTCAGTGGTACTTTGCCCATTGTAACTTTTCATATTCTGAGGCCGATCAGTGACTACATTTTGCCACAGCTTTGAAAATACACTGAGTGCCCATGGGAGGAAGGGGTCCCCTGTGCTGTCCTCCAGAGAATCATGGGCAGGATCAGGCTGCCTCCTCTGGGCCTCATACAACAGAGCCTAGAGGCCTCTGTGAACAGGAAGCTGTGCTTTCTGGGGTGTCACAGATGAAGAACAACAAATACTATGACATAGATGTCACCTCTTCTCCCTTTGTAGTAGTGTCCTTGGTAGGATTTTTGAACTCTTGGGAGGCAGCAGAGCATAGAGTTTTAAAAAATGCAGGCTGTGGAGCCAGACTGCTTAGACTGGGATCCTGGCTGAGTCATTTCCTTGTGGGATCTTGGGCAAGTTATTCAACCTCTCTGTAAGCTCAATTCCTCATTTGTAAAGTAGGAATAAGGAAAGTACCTGAGTCATTGGAATGTTGTGAAGATAGAATGGGTTGTCCAGAATTTGGCCCGTGGTCAGCCATAAATAAGTGTTGCCTATCTTTGTTAAGATGGCCTTTGAGTTCCAGACGGGGAAAGACGTGTCTGCAGTTTTGACCAGTGAACAATGGGCTTGGGATCATTTCTCATTGCCTCACATCCTGTAAGTATTCCTAGGTATTGAACAGCAGTTATTCCTAGGCCATACATCAGGGTGTCCTGCTTTTGCCCAAAACTTTTGAGAAAATGGATGGGCTCTTCAGGAGTCATCAATAGCCAACCCTTAGGGTTCTTCATCCACGTGTTTTTCATCTTGCTGAAGGTTCCTCAATAAGGTTACAGAAGTCACATGGAATCCCCTCCCCTCAAGAAGCCATTGATATTTACTTTGAGTTGGTGGTGGACTCAAGACTGGAGTTGGAACTACTACAGGCACCCCAAAAACTAAGTCCTGGAAAATGCAACAACTGGGACTTAATACTTTTTAAAGACATACATACACACATTATAATGGAAACCAGAGAATAATGGGGGGTGGGAATAGAGTTTAAGAGCAAACAACACAAGTGTCCATTAGCAGACACATGAATAAACAAAGTATGACATACAGATGCAGTGAAATAGTATTCAACTTAGTGAGGCCCTAAGCAACTTAGTGAGCTTAGTGAAACCCTATCTCAAAATAAAAAATGAAAAAGGGCTGGAGAGTGGCTTAGTGGTTAAGCACTTCTGGGTTCAATCTCTGGATCCCTTGTACAAAATAAATAAATAAATAAATAAATAAATAGTATTCAATTATAAAAAGGAAAACATTTTTTTGGGGGGGGGTACTGAGGATTGAACTCAGGAGCACTCAACCACCGAGCCACATCCCCAGCCCTATATTATATTTTATTTAGAGACAGGGTCTCACTGAGTTACTTAGTGCCTTGCTTTTGCTGAGGTTGGCTTTGGACTTGCCATCCTCCTGCCTCAGCCTCCTGAGCTGAAAAATTCTGATACATGTTATAACATAGATGAACCTTGAAAACATTATGCTAAGTGAAATAAACCAGACTGGTTTTACTTATATGAAGTAACAAGAATAGGCAAATTCATAGAGACAGACAATAGAGTAGAGATTACCAGGAATTTGAAAGAGAAGAAGAAGGAATTATTATTTAATAGATATAGATTTTCTGCTTGTGATGATAACAATTTCTGGAAATACATATGGAGAAAATGATGTTACATTGCAAATGCATTTAGTGAATTGTACACTTAATTAAATGATAAGTTACATGCATACTTTACCCCAATAAAAAATGCTAAAATAAATTTAAAAAGAGAGGTATAAAAAAGGAATGTTAGGCAAAATATTGTTAAATATGTGACTAAATCTAAACTGGCCACACAGTTATTTAGAAAAATAATAACATTGACTACATTGGAGGGCAAACCTAATAAAAATTTTGGAAAGGATGTGAAGAAAAAGCAACACTTTTACACTATTGGTGGGGTTGTAAATTTGTATACCCCCTATGGAAATCAATATGGAGGTTCATTCTTTTTCATTCCCAAAAGAGTAGGAATTAAACCATCATATGACACAGATATACCATTCCTTGATATTTATTCTAAAGAATTAAAGTTAGCACATTATAGCATTACATGCACTCATGTTTATAGTAGCACAACCCACAATAGCCCCAATATGGAACTAATGTAGATGTCCATCAATGGATGAATGGATAAAGAAAATGTGCTATATATTCTGTCATAAAAAGAACAAAATTATGTCATTTGCAGGAAAATGGATGGAACTTGAGAATATCTGTTAAGTGAAATATACTAAACTCAGAAAGCCAAGGGTCACACGTTTTCTCTTGCATGTGGAAGTTTGAAAGGAAAAAGGAAAAGAAAAGTGTGTATGGGGGCATCTCATGAAAATCAAAGGGAGATCAGTAGAGTAGAATAAAGGGACCAGGAGGAGAGAGAAGGAGAGGGAAAAGAGTTGGCCAAATTATATTATTATATTTTGTGCATCTATAACTATGTAACAATGAATCCCACTATTACATATAATATGCCAATAAAAATATGGAAAAAATTTGAACAACAGGATTAATAAACTTTATCTAATATATGTAGAAAGCAACTTCGTATTGGTCACAACTCTCAAGTACCAAAACTTCACTGGTAGGCAGATATTCCTTCTGATCACAATATAATTCAGTTAGGAATCGGTAGTGATGTGACTGACAGCTTTTCATATATTTGAAAATTTCAAAAACATACTTCTGCCTAACTCATAAATGGCAAAAGATATCATAACGATAGAAAGTACTCGAACTGAATAGTAATGCAAATATGAGATATTAGGAATGGTTTAAGGATGGGCTGACTAGACAGCAGAAAGGTGCCATCTTCTTTATGAGGGGTTTTAAGACCCCCAGTGATTAAGATGGGGATTTTCTGGGTGGGACTGCCCTGCATCCCTGGAATGGATGTGTGATAAGGTGGACCACATCTGCAATTTCCATGCTGGATACAGAAACATGCATCAGTGATCAAGAAGTGTGCTCTGCCCTGTGGTTTTACTTGAATGAGCATTGCCGCAGGCAGTCTGATAAGGAGCAGGAGAACCACGCAGTACAGAGCTTATTCAGGATAACAATATTGAACTTCATATGAAAGCTCACTCCAGTTCTTCCTGCTGGTAAGTTGTATCTCTGGTAAGAGAGAGGGAGGCCAGATGAGCAGTTAGCATGGAGTAGGATTAAGTAAGCAAAGAGACCTGAGATCCCATAGCTGGATTTGGAAGCAGAAAGTGGCGTGGATATGGACTTATCTCTACACTAGAATTCCTCAACTGAGCTCATATATGGGAGAAAGAAGTAGAATATCCACATCTAAGGACTCCCTCTGTCCTTCCCCAGGGGAAGCTTAGGTTCTGAACTAGAAACTTCATCCTGTAGAATGGTTTTTGTTTGACAGAATAGGCTGTCAGTGGGGTGTGGCAATAATTTAACTTATGACTTCTGGTGTTTCAAGGCTGTGGTGTGGGTGAGATTGAATTCAACATCAGATTCTTAGCAGATGGTCTCGTGTGCTTCCTTTAAGGCAAAAAAGGAAATCTTGTGACTGCTAATCATCAGATATGCTTTCCTCCCAGGAGTCCAGAATGCCCAGTGCCTCTGGTGGAGAACATCTTGTGATCATTCCAGCGTGCCTCCAATCTCTCATTTCTTTCATAAGCCAAGAGTGTGCAAGAGTTGTGAAACACTGTCTTAGAGAAGGTTCTTACAGGGAGGGGGAATTAAGTGTGAATGTTGATGTGCATTTGGGAAACTTTCTGTGACCCAATCCCAACTTCCTGATTTAGAAGAGGCAGATGAATCTAGTTAAATTCACTCCACAGCACCCCCAAAGGCCTAAGACAGTAATGACTCTCAAATCTGTTAGATCAGTGATTGCTAAAATTTAATGTAAGAGACTTCTGGAGTGCACACTAAAACACTTTCCTGGGCCCTTTCCTCAGAGACTGTGTCAGTAGCTTGAGTCGGACTCATGGATTTGCATTTCTGATGAGCTCCCAGTGATGCAATAGTGTTGATCTGAGGACCTGCTTTAAAATTATTGTAGAAAAAGATGCAAGAGATTCAGGGGGAGAAGGTGGGGCAACAGTGAAATATAGGAGTCCTAAGTGGATCCATTTTGAGTTCCAGCCCTTTGTGTGTGTGTGTGTGTGTGTGTGTGTGTGTGTGTGTGTGTGTGTTGGTTGTGGTGGTGGTGGTGGTGAGAGGTGGGTGATTCTATAAAAATTCCCAGGTTTCATTCTCCCCTGCCGCCTAGACATTGTTTTGGCTTTGTGTTCTGTTTCTTGCTTTCCCCTACACAAAGGAGGGAATCAGCTCCTTTAGAGTTTAGAGTTGCAGAAAATAGAGACTGCGGGTGAGGGAGAGTTGAGGAGAGGGAGAGAAGGAAGGACAGGAGGTTCAGGGCCTAGGGATGCTTCAAGGGGAGTTTTCCAGGCAGCTTTGGAGAGAGGTGTGGGAGCAAGCCGTGGAGCACGCAGAAAGTGGATGGGAGAAGAAAGAGAATTTCTTTGAATGTCACGGCCCTCAGGGTGTATGACCTGAGGCAGCTCAGAGGTGTCTGAGAAATGCAAGAAAGAACTCAGGCTTTTTTTTTTTTCTTTTTTTTTTTTTTTAATTATACATTTTGCATGCTGGATGGCCATGTCAGAGGGTGCGACACTACTCTGAGACTCTGGTCTTTGGCTTCACTCAGGTTATACTAGCAGGACAGTTCTGACGCATTATAGGAGGGGGAGACAAGAGGGCCTGGGAGAGACCTACTCAGACCCTCATCCTTGCTAGAGTCTTCTCTATTTTGTGCTGGGCCACCCATTGCCATGGTGACCTACTGATAACTTGCCTTGGGGACCTCCTCCCTTCCATGCCTCCACACACAGGCTTCAGTGTCTTCTGCCACAGAGGTCCTGGCCCCATGGGGACCCAGGCTCCCCAGTGCTGGGGGTACATTCATGTCCCCTCCTACCCCTTTTTAAATGGAGAGATGGTCTGCTGCCTACGATTTTAACCTAAATCCCTTTTGAGGTCTTCCAGCTTCCCATGTCTTGCTTTTGATTGATGTTTTCTGTGTTATTTCCAGCAACAAGTTGGAGATACTCCACGCTTTTCTTTTTCTTGGAGATTTACTTAGAATTTTGCCACTTCCAGGCCTTTGCTCATGCTGTTCCTGACACCTGGAACAGCTCTCATTGCCATCTCTGCCTACAGGATCAACCCGTTCTTCAAGGACTAGCTCAAATACCTCTATGTTTTTTTGGAAACTTCTCTGATCATGCCTATGCCTTCCTCCCACCATGGAATTTTACCTTTACTAAAAAAAAAAAAAAAAAAATCTGCTTATGTTGTAGTTGTTTGTCACTCTAGACCTGGCTGGGACTGTCCGGTATGTCGGCCACTAGCCACATGTAGCTACTTAAATTCAAATTAATTAAAATGAAATAAAATCAAGACTACAGTTCTTTGGTTTCACTAGCCATATTTCAAATGCTCAATAGCCCATGTGGTTAATGGTTACTGCACTGTGTAGCATAGACACAGAACATT
This sequence comes from Urocitellus parryii, assembly GCF_045843805.1. Classification (NCBI taxonomy): domain Eukaryota; kingdom Metazoa; phylum Chordata; class Mammalia; order Rodentia; family Sciuridae; genus Urocitellus; species Urocitellus parryii. The sequence continues at coordinate 100,206,610 of NC_135532.1, read as the reverse complement.
TCCATTGTCATTGGAAGTTCTATTAGATAATTCTAAGACCATATATCTATCATTCACCCTGTCTTATATCTATTGAGCAAAAATTAGTCATATTGGACAAATTAGAATTTTACTGATTGTTTGGTCTTGATTTCTGCAATTTATATTTTTGGCTTTTAAAAAGACACTCTAATAACACCTCTTCCTTGCTTTCTTTTTTGATGGGCTATGCTCTGTTTCCATCGATTGTCGTCATATCAGGCCTTTCTGAGGGTCATTTGGTCTACGGTCTCCCTCCTGAGGTGTGTCCTAGGTTACTTCCCATGGTCTAACCAGAACAGCAAATCTTGTTAATGAGGTCTGTTTTGGAAAAAAGAGTAGGGACCTGTAACCCTCCTGGTTACACTACCACTTAGGAGAGGCTGTCTGTCCATCTAGACAGACTCTCATGCCTGCAAGGGGTCAAAAGAAAGAGACACAAGGACACCCATGGTGATTAGCAATGGCATTGTGAGGCATTCTTTCTCATTAAGCCCTTGAAAAATCAATTGTCTTCTGGTAAGGAAACCACAAGGTCAGAGTGACCACAAGAGGGCACCAGTGTACCTTACATGGCCTTTACCTCCAAAAACCTCTGGAAGGTTTCCTGCCTTGTAAGGGAAGGATGGAATGAATACACACTGGAAAGGAGTAGAAAAAAATTAAAAAAAAAATCGTATTGTTATATGTAACTAGTAGTCCTGCTTACCATATTTATGCATCCAGGGCCTCCTTAAACATAGGAATCACAAGACCATTAGACAATAATAGGTAGACAAGGGATTAGATTGAAAATACCTCAAATAAGGATGTGAATAGGTCAGTAGACTTTAAAACAGAATAAACCTCACTTCGAAGCAAGGTAGCTATGGAAACATTACCAAAATTATTCTGTTACTTCACGGTTGCAGCGGTTTCTGCAGCCTGGAAATGCTGTCAAGGGAGGGCAGAATATTATTTTCTTATAAATAATACAACACAGGATCCTATATGGAAAGTTGCAAGAAATTAGATTTCAGAAGTAGAGATGTTTCAACAAAAATACCCAACAGTTTTAATTTGGTTTCTGATAACTTAGCTCTGGGTTTGCAGTTGTTAAGTTTTTCTCTATTTCTGTTTTCTGTTGCAGAAAAGGGAGCCAGTAAGAGATTTATTTCCATGTCTCTGGATGTATTATATCTACACACATACCTGCACATTTAGCATGACTGGCAGAAGTCATCTGCATGACTCATGGAAGAGCAGGTGACCTATATTTAGCACTCAAGGGGGCTAGTTTCTTGTGGAGGTTAGGCCTGGAGCTATACTCCCTGAGGCCACAGGGTTCTGCCACTTGTTCTAAGAGAACTTGGACAACTGCCTATGCTCTTCAGCTTCTCAGCAAACCCAATGAGCACATAAAGACCATGTATGTGACTGCTCCCTGACCATGTCATGAAATAGGTTGAGGGGTTACTTGTGTTGGTCAGCAGGGAAATGTCTTATAAGCCCCGTAGTTGAAATAGATATCATGCTGGTGGGTGCTGGAGTTAAGAGTGACGTTTCATACTATGGTGAAGTCATTCAGGCATGGCCTTCAAGAACTCCCAACCTGGCCTGGCAAGCACCCTTCCTTCCCACAGAGTTTCAAAACCCATTACTTTTTTTTTTTTTTAATGACATGTAATTCACACCCTACTTGTATGTCTTCTTTGGAGAAGGTAGACATTGGAGAAGACATTGGAGAAATGTTGATTCAGATCCTTTGACATTTTTAATTTGGGTTATTAACTTAAAAAATATTTTTAGTTGTAGATAGACACAACACCTTTATTTTGTTTATTTAGATTTTTTTATGTGGTACTGGGGATCAGTGCCTCACACATGCTAGGCAGGTGTTCTACCACTGAGCCACAACCTCAGCCTGGTCATTATCTTTTTAATTACTGAATTGTGAGAGTTCTTCATGAATTACAGGTGCAAGTCCTTTATCAGAGATATGATTTGCAAATATCCCTCCCATTATGTCTGGTTCTCTTAATACTTTCTTTCTTTTTAAAAATAATTTTATTTATTTATTTTTTATGTGGTGGTGACAATTGAACCTAGTGCCTCATGTGTGCTAGGCAAGCGCTCTACCACTGAGCTACAACCCCAGCCCTCTTATCACTTTCTTGATGGTGTTTTGAAGAACAGATTTTTTATTTGGTGGTGCTAGGGATTGAACCCAGGGCCTTGTGAACTAGGCAAGCACTCTACCAATTGAGCTGTATCCCCAACCCCCGAAGAACAGATTTCTAACATTTTGAAATCTAGTTTATTTTTCTTTTATCACTTATGCCTTTGGTGTCATATCCAAGAAATCATTGCCTACCCAACATCACAAAAATTTACTTTTTTTTTTTTTACTAAGAGTTTTATGGTTTTAGCTCTTCTATCTATGTCTATGACCAATTTGGTGTTAGTTTTTATGGTGCAAGGAAGCGGTTCAACTCCATTCTTTAGCATATGGGTATTTAGTTGTCACGGAGTCTCTTTTACAAAAGGGGAAAAACTCAAAACTAGAGCAACGGTAGAGCCTCTTTTTCCTTCGTGGGAACGTTTTGAATATTAGTATGGTTTGAATAGTATTTATTTCTATGGCTTTGGTCATACCTGATCAAATACATTGATTCATCCAAGGAATACTTATTGGGCATCTACTTTATGCCAATTATATCTAAATTGCTGGTTGTACAGCAATAAATAAAGCAAAGTACTTGCTTACATGCTAATGAGGAAGATAGGCATGAGCCATGGGATGAAGAAATGTATAATAATGCAGTTATGGTAAGTGTTCTTAAAGGGGTAAAAGTGATGTGGGGGTTGGGGAGGATGCTATTTTATACTGGATGGGAAAGTCAGGGAATGCCTCTCCAAAGGGTCCACATTTGTTCAGTGCTTGAATTAATTAAGAGAGTAAGCCATATAAATATTGGAGGAAGAATGTTCTAGGCAGAGGGAAGAGCAGATACAAATATAATAGGGCAGGAATGTGCTTAGAATCTTTTAAGAAGCGTAAGCAAGACAGTTGAGCCTATAGTGCAGCATAGGAGAGGAAGATGATGGATGGAAACAGTTGAAGAGGTAGTTGGGGGATCATACCCATGGGAAAACCTGATTTCCCAACAGTTTTCTGATCTTTGACCCGATTTTGATTTTGGCCTAAAGTATTTAGATTGGCCTTGAACAAAAAACGAATACCATTTTTACTCCCTCTTTGAGTTCAGTACCTGCCTCCAAGCTTTTAGTAGATAGGTTAAGAAAAAAGAATATAACTAAAAATATAAACATATTTGCAAGGCAAAGATTTCCTTAAAAAAGAAAAGAAAAAAGCCACCAAGATAATTCAAAAGAAAAAGAAAGGCCTTTCAGAGTTTTTTTGTTTTGTTTTGTTTTGTTTTCTTGTGTGACTTCTATTAATCAAACCTTTCCCCTTTCCTTTGCTTAAGGTAGGTGGCCAGGTCTTCTGCATGTCCATCAAATTATTCTGTCTCCTTTGATGTGGCATTAGGAGGCAGCTGCTCAGCCAGAGACCGTACTTCCCATCCGTCTTGCCGTCTTGCCGTCTCCAGAGCCATGTGACCAGTTCTCATCAGTAGAATGTGCGTGCAGGCGATGAGCACCGCTTCTGAGCTATGGTCTGTAGGAGGCAGGTGGGCCTTTTCTTAGGGCTTTCCCTTTCTTCCAGCTGGATGCAGAGGCTTATGGGGCTTTAAGGCAAATAAGTAGGAGCCTGAATCCCTGGATCAGTATGTGAAGAAGAACTTCCCGCTGACCCAGAAACACTTATCTTTGATTATAATGTGAGCATGTTTATACTTGTTTTGTGTTTAAGCTATTATTACATCTGTGGATATGTTTGTTACAATAATTTAGCTCACTGTAACCAATACATGGGCTCAACTTAGTCTAAAAGACCAAAAATAGGGCTGGGGATATAGCTCAGTTGGTGGATTTCTTGTCATGCATGCACAAGGCCCTGGGTTCAATCCTCAGCACCAAACTCACCCCCCAACCCCACACACAAAGACCAAAAACAAACTAGGATTAAACGCAAGGCAAGATTAGTGGCTTCCCCTCTCTTGTCATATGCATTGCCATTGCATAAAGAACATTCTGTTTTTCTTATGCCCTTCACAGAGGAAGTGAAGGGGTGGTGCTGGGAATGTGGGTGTAGTTACATTCTACAAGGGGAATGAGCCTTGAATGTATCTTCAGGAGTGCCTGTGCAAGTGGGCAGAGATGGCACCTGACCCAGGGAGGATGTGACAGGTCACTGGGCCCTGATATGTCTATCATCTCTGTTCTGTCAATAAACTGAGGACTGCAGATCTCCCCGTAGACCATATGGGAGCTAGTGGCTCAATAGCATGGCAATTTTTTCAACTAAAAGAGTGAAGGTTTTTATTAAGCAATGAAAGTCACATTCAATAATCTTCAAATTCAGCCATCAAAATTCATATACACTCAATCAAAAGTAGTTCACTTCTATACAATCCATGAATTAGAGCAGAACTGCCATCAACTTACATTAAGATGCCCACTTAGATTTTGTGGGCAGGGAATGAGGAACTATATACCTCATTTATGATCACTGGTGGGCATACCAACTTTTAGCAGAAAGAACAGTTGTTTTTTTATGAAGCAGAGAAAATTTGGGGCTGATGGCACCTGCCATAAAGGTCCCATGATGACTAGTGATTCTGGGACTAAACTTTGCTGAGAAAGATGAGCATACATTAACTTTAGGCAGTCAAATGAGTCAGATGGGAGTAAATTTAGGTGAGTGCAGTAAATGGCACTGACCAAGTGTATTTAGGGTTCTCTACAGGAACAGGACCAAGAGTGTATATAACATTGTAGTCCTACAATGGCCATCTGCAGGCCTGAGAGCTAGACGAACCAGTAGCTGCTCAGTCCAAGAAACTGGAGCCTCAGAACAAAAGGGATTAATGATGCCACCCTAGTCTGGGACTGAAGGCCTAGAAATTCCCTGGACAGTCACTGGTCAGAATTCACTTTGGAAGAATAAAGGGGCTGGAGTTTGATGTCCTTAGGTGATTGCAGCAGCAATCAAGAATCTGTTCAATAAGAATCGAGCTTGCCTCTGCTGCTGTTTCCTTGTTCTTCCAATTTTTTGTTCCATCCAAGCCTCCAGTCTATTGGATAATGCTGCCCACACTTGGGGTGGGTCTCTGCTTCAGTTTGCTGAACCACATGCCAATCATTCCTAGAAACATCCTCATTGACACACCCAGAAGCTTCTTAATCTTAAATATCTCTTAATCCAATCAAGTTGATAATTCAGATTAGCTGTCAGATTAAGTGATTTTTGCCAAACCTTTGGTAATTTAAAGATGAGAAATTTGCTTAGAAAACTCACTTGTGGTGCTGTGTGTGTGTGTGTGTGTGTGTGTAGTTACTGTTATTTTTTTAAAATTAGGAAATAACTTCAAATTTAACAGAAGAGTTTGAAGAATAGAACATAGAACACCTGTAGGCTCCTTATCCTTCTTCCTCACTCATTGTTAACATTTTGCTGGATTTGCTCTGTATTTTGAATGTGCTCATGTACTTTCTCTGATTCATATCTACATACATGTATTTTTATTTTCTGAGCAATTTAGATAAATGTTATATAGGCCATGGCCCTTTACCTCTGGATAATTCAGTTGTGTTTCCTAAGAATAAAGATAACTTCTTAATAATGATACAGTTATCAACTCACTAAATTTATTTATTTATTTTTATTTTATTTTTTTGGTACTGGGTATTGAACCCAGAGGCACTTTACCATGGAGCAACATCCTTAGTCCTCTTTACATTTTAGTTTGACACAGGGTTTTGCTAGTTGCTGACGGCTTCACTGAGTTGCTGAGGCTGGCCTTGAACTTGTAATCCTCTTGCCTCAGCCTCCTGACTCACTGGGATTATAGAAGTATGTCATTATGCCCAGCTAATTTCACTAAATTTAATAGTGATGTAAGACTTTGATCTAATTTCATATTTTTTCAGTTGATTCAATTATGAATGAATAATTTTTCTCACTTCCAGTGATGGATCTAGCCTAGGATCAGGTATTATATTTAGTTGTTTTGTCTTTTCAGTCTCTTTAATTTGAGATATTTCTATGGCCTTTTTATTGGCGGGGGGGGGTCTTTGAAGATATTGGCAGTTTTGAAGAATTAAGTCTTTTGTTGTTGTCATTAAAGAACGTTCCTCATTTCAGGTTTGTCTGACGTTTCTTAATGGTTATATTCAGATCATGCACTCTATGCAAACTGTCCGATAGCATCACATCTGAGGCTCATGAAGCCCATCTGTGTCTCATCATTGATGTTAATTTTGCTCACCTACCTTTAAGGAGACCCTGTTAACATCATGCTCCTCACCAACATTCCCCTCAAGATTAGCAACCATTGGCGATTCTTGCTTGAACCAATCTTTGCCCTGGTGGTTACAAAACGCCGATTTTCCAACTCTAACACTCCCCCACATTTGCCAGCCAGAATTTGGCATCTGCTGAGGTTTTGATTCTGTTGTAAGAGCAACTTTCTTCACAGAATTTAGGAAAAAACAGATTCCCAGGAGGTACAAATTTGGACTCTATTTTTGCACATAGGAATAGGATGTTTTACCCTTGTATCCGACATCCTACTAAACTACGATATTGTGAAAAGCTTCTCTCAATCTTGCTTTAATACCACTATGTTTTGTTTAAATATTGAAAAATAGATAGACTAAGGTTGCAAGTGACCTGGAGGTCATTAGCTTGTGTTAAATAAACGAGAAATAAACAATAAGCAAAGAGTTGACTCCCAAGAATAAAGGGCTGGTTCTTTGGAGAAGGCCTTCTGCTCTGTGTCAGATCACCCCCTTCTTATTAGAAAAGCAGAAGGTGTGTGTGTGTGTGTGTGTGTGTGTGCGCACACGTGCATGTGTATGTGTTCCACGCTGTGGAAACTGTGTGGCTGGGCTCTAATCAGTTTCTCTTCCTGGCTGTTGGTAATGGCGTGGAGTAGAAGGTCAGTCTCTCTCATGTAGAAGAGCAGAGTGATTAGACAGCAAGACTGTTAATTAGAATTCTAAGACAGCAGCAGGGCACCTTCTCACTGATAAGCTGTGTGAAGGCAGCTCAAATTGTGAAAAGCTGGAGAGAAACCATGTGGAATACTTGTTGGTGCCAAAATTTCTAATGCCCTAAAGAAAAAGCCAAGTATCAACCCCACGCAGGATTTTTAACTCCAAGGAAAGACACAGGGTGAATTCTAGTTTAAATGTTGAGCCAGTGCCAGGATTAGATTAAGCAGTGAATGATTACCGTTAAAGGTAGTAACGAGGTGTGCGTAGTTCTTTAAATCTTGCTCTGAATGCTGTAATCAATTTTTATCTATAATAATTTGAGATGAACTGTTATGCTTTGTTAACTTAATAAAGTATTCTATTTTTATAGAGAAAATTTCACAATGGGAAAGCATGCTAACTTCTCTTTCTCCAGGAGATGCCTTTGGTTCCAATGTATGGTCTCAGATCCACCCAAGAGCAGGCAGTTCAAATGGTTGTCATGATTAAAAGTGGGGCAGAGCTCACATGTGTAAAATTCTGAAAATTCTGAAACCCAACCCTGCAGAAGAATGTAGCAAAGTTTCTTGGAAGAATGAGAGACAATGAGAGAAGCCATGAAGGTGCCAGGAACCCACGGAGCACAGGAACCCTGCATACCTGAGAGGCAGATGGGGCTGCGAAGTCAGGGAGACTTTTGACAAAGTCGCCAATGGAAAAGTTGGTGAGCCCTTGAACACAACAGCCTCTTTTTCATAAGCTGCCTCTTGTTCATATTGCAGGACCAAACCCTGTCGTTTCTCCAACCCTCCTGCCAGGTTCCTGCTCTTGCTGATGTCATGCATTCTAAACTATTAAGGACTCCCTGTTAAGACCGTATTTCCCCACCAGCTTCAGGGAAAGGTAAAGAGATTTCCAGCACCCAGGCCTTGGAAATTGTGGATTCACATTGCAAAGGATGAAAGCAAAAGCCTTCTCTAATGACAAAGAAAGATGTTTGGAGGGCAGGCAGGGGGGAGATGAGAGAGGACCCGTGAAGATGGGGGGTGACAATGGTGTTTGTTTAATCACCGCCCACCATTTCCATGCTGTGTGACCTTGAACGTGTTACCTAAACTCTCCAAACATCATTATTATTATTATTTTTTTTGTTATTCTCATCAGAGAGTTAAAAATAATTACCTCCTGATGCTGTGAGGAGTACATTTAATAATTCACATTTAATAATTTGTATAGATCTCTTGATACAAATCTTGAAACACAATAAGCATTAAACAAATGAAAGCCAGGGTTAGTAGCTGGTACTGTGATGACTACATTGCTATGCCACATACTGAGACCCTTGAGCAGCCTTCTTCCGCCCTTCATACTTGCTTTCTGCCATTCCTCTGTCCCTCCAAGTCCTGCAGTATGCATTCATCATGAGCATGTGCCAGTTTCCATCGAGGCCTGGGCCGTGATCTCCTTAGTCTCAGCTCTGTCCCTACCAAGGCTTCTGAATGCACTGCTATTTCCCCTGCTTTTAGCTCACTCCCGAGGCTCAATCTAAGTCCCAGTTCCTCCGTGAAGCTCTTTATAGTGATTTCTGCTCACCTTGGGCTTTTCTCTGAATCACTGTTGTAATTACTATCTGTGTCAGGAGTTTAGAACTGGGTTATATAGTTAAGAGCTCTCTGTGATGTTGGAAATGTTCCCTAGACGTGTTGTCCAGTGTCATAGCCACCAGCTACATGTGGCAACTTGAAATGTGGCTCAGGTGACTAAAGAAGTGAATTTAAAATTTTATTTATTTTAATTAATTAAACTTTAAATTTGAATGGCCACCATCTACTTGGACTAAAGCTCCTGTAGGAGCTTATGTGTTTCCCTGGCCTCCTGAGACCAATTCATCTCCTTTTCCTAAGGTGATAGGGTGGACTTGGGGGAAGAGGACGTAGAGAGTCAGTGTGAATGGAGGGGCTGGCTGTGAGCTGGATTGAAGCTGGAGCGATTGGGACCTGGCTGATGCCCTTCAGTGTGTGGATAGTCCTGCGGGATGGGATGTACTGTTCCCCAGGGTTCACCTGAATCTTGTCCTGGTGAGCTGGCCGGCTTTGTAGTTCTACGTATAAGTGAGGCCTGTTTTGGGGGTCCCTAAGTCATTGTGGCTGACCAATGGACTTGACCCTTGTAGGGAGGAATCCTTGAAGTCAGGGCTGTGGCACCCTGTCTGGCCCACACCAGGCCACACCTGTCCCTTGCTTCCTGATCTACCTTCCTGAAAAATCTTTTTGCTGTACTCAGCTCTGGCTCCCCAATTTCAGACTTTTCAGAGATGCCTTCTTCTTTTTTGAAAAAAAAATTAAATTTGTTCTAATTAGTTATACATGGCAGTGGAATGCATTTTGACACATTGTACATAAAAGGAGCACAACTTCTCAATCTTCTGGCTGTGCATGGTGCAGAGTTACTCCAGTAGTGTAATCATACATGTATATAGGGTAATATTGTCTGTTTCATTCTACCATTCTTCCCATCCCCACCATCCCACCCCTCATCTCATTCCACTCTGCACAATCCAATGTTCCTTCATTCTTCCCTATCTGCATCCCCCACCATGGATCAGCATCCACTTATCAGAGAAAATATTCAGCCTTTGGTTTTTTGGATTGGCTTATTTCACTTAGCACGATATTATCTAGTTCCATCCATAACTTTATTCTTCTTTAAGGCTGAGTGATATTACATTGTGTATATGTACCACTTTTTTTATCCATTCATCTCTTGAAGAGCATCTAGGTTGGGTCCATGGTTTAGCTAGTGTGAATTGAGCTTCTATAAGCATTGATGTGGTTGCTTCACTGTAGTATGCTGATTTTAAGTCCTTTGGGTATAAACATAGGAGTGGGATAGCTGGGTCAAATGCTGGTTCCATTCTAAGTTTTCTGAGGAATCTGAAGACTGCTTTCCATAGTGGTTGCACCAATTTGCAGTCCCACCAGCAATGAATGAACGTACCTTTTCCCCCACAACCTTACCAACACTTATTGTTGCTTGTATTCTTGATAATTGCCATTATGAGTGGAGTGTCAGAATAGAGTGAGATGAAATCATAGTTTTGTTTTGAATTTCTTAAATCACATAAGTCGATAAACGTTTTCCATATATTTGTTGATCAATTGTGTATCTTCTTCTGTGAAGTGACTGTTCAGTTCCCTAGCCATTTATTGTTTGGGTTATTTGTTTTGTTGGTGTTGAGTTTTTTTGAGTTCTTTATATATCCTGGAGATTTATGCTTTATCTGAGATGCATGCGATAAAGATTTTCTCCCATTTTGTAGGCTCTTTCTTCATGTTGTTGTTTCCTTTGCTGAGACGAAGCTTTTTAATTTGAATCCATCCAATTTATTGATTCTTAATTTTACTTCTTGCACTTTAGGAGTCTTGTTAAGGAAGTCAGATCCTAGGCTGATGTGGTGAAGATTTGGGCCTATTTTTTCTTCTATTAGGGTCTCTGTTCTAGTGCCTAAGTCTTTGACCACTTTGAGATGATTTTTGTGTAGGGTGACAGATACAGGTTTAATTTCATTTTGCTCCATATAGATTTCCAGTTTTGCCAGCACCATTAGTTGAATAGGCTATCTTTCCTCCAATGTGTGTTTTTGGCGCCTTTGTCTAGTGTGAGATAACCATATTTCTGTGGGTTTGTCTCTGTGTCTTCTGTTGTACCATTGGTCCACATGTCTGTTTTGGTTCCAATACCATGCTGTTTTTGTTACTATGTTTTCCTTCCTCTTAGTCTACTCTTCAGTATTTCCCAGTGATTCATGAATGTTAGGAGATCAGACTCCTTGGAGAAGCTGATGAATGCTTATGGATGGACATTCTTCTTAGCAAAATGTACATCCATATACAATTTCACATACCATTTCAGCAGGGTCCCTTGAAACCCAGGCCTACGTCTGAAAGCCTTGGTTTAGAACACTTTAATTTGACTTCAGAAGTTCCACAGGCGATTCTTTCCTCTCTCAGCACCAGCTCCGCTCTTAACTAATTCTGTACACACCGGGTAACATTTTGATGACTGGTTCAGGGCTCTAGTTACCTTAATAACTGGAATAGTCACTTTTAATAGCTATGAGGCGTGTTTCAGACACTATAAATATCTATCCCCATTGGGTAGGTTATTAGATAGGCATTCTGGCTTACAAATCTTTCCCTTTTTGCAAAAGAGGTTTTGCAGAGTTGAGTCATATCTTGGTGAAATTACAGCATCCATCAAACAGTGGCACTGAGCTCTCTTAGACCCTGGACTGAGGCCTCCCATCTCAGGTTAATTATAGGTATCCAGCTCTGGTTCTCTCATGTAATATCATGTATATCCTCAAGTGAACTTTGAATATTTGTATTTCTTTAACTCAACTGGGCTTTTTCCTGATCTGACTTGTTGCAGAGGCCTATGGAGGGAAGCAACTAGTCCAAGGTGTCACTGCTGGTTGGTGACAAGGCAGGGCTAGCAACCAGCTGACCTCTATTCCAATTCACTTGCTCATGTTCTCTATGCTCTATGGATGATTCATCCTGGAGTTTTAGATAAGGTGATTTAGGAAGTTGAGCCTGTATCATATGTGGAGGGAGACTTCATTTCATGCCTTGAATATATTCTTGTAAATTTGATAATAAAGTGAATTTCAGTAAATTACATATCTTATGTTTTTCAAAGATTAGAGATATACTCCTTCCATAAAAGCTTTTGGCCTTGGGTATACACTTGGATGTAATAGAAAAACCACATGCTTAGAGGGAAAAGAATTTTCTGATGAAATATTAAAAAAGTGTTCTGAATAAACCAACAAATATTAAAGTATAAGACAAGCATCTTTTTATCTAGAAGAAGACACAGCCTATTTCTTTAAATATATATCTCCTTTCTCCATCTGCAGGTAAATATCCCTTTGAATAGCTCAAACTTTGAATAGCTCAAACCCTTCTTCCTGGAGGGTTTATCTTGCATGATCACTATTAATTGTTTATTTAGCAGCCTGAATTAGCCTGCTGTAATGTTTGCTTAGTGTCTGTGTAAATTCTCTACCATTGAAAGTCAGTTTTTCTGATAGCATTATTAAGATTTATTATTTCTGTAAGAATATCTTTATGTTGGGGCTTCTGTAAGCAGACTAGATAAACAAAGAAGCAGTTAGATTTGACTAGCCATGGGTTACTCTATTTTATAATTTAATTAAAAAACCTCTAAAAGGTACTATGTGAAAATATCAAGTTTGGGATTTTTTTTTTAAAGACAGAGAGAGAGGGGGGGAGAATTTTTTAATATTTATTTTTTAGTTTTCAGTGGACACAACATCTTTATTTTATTTTTATGTGGTGCTGAGGATGGAACCCAGCACCCCGTGCATGCCAGGTGAGCACGCTACCGCTTGAGCCACATCCCCAGCCCAAGTTTGGCATTCTTTATGAAGGAAATCTGATGACAGTTTTCTTTCCTCTGTATTGGTTGTGATCATCTTTCCTCTGGCCAACACAAACTGCGTTAGCTTCATCCAAGTCCGCCTTGTGCCGTGGATGGTTTCAAGAGGAAGAAGGAGTTTAAACAAATGAGCTGCAGACGCAGTCCTCAAACTTTATAGTAATTAATCATTTCAACCTGCTCTCTCACTACTCACTAAACTTTTAACTGGAGCAGTTAATAGAGAGCAAACGGATGGGTTTGAATTTCATCTCCTTTTGTTTTTCCTGCTCACTCTCCAGAAAAGGGGCTAATGAACAGTGAAATGGCCAGGCGTGGGAAGCCAGAGGAGAGGACAGGACCTGCCCAGGGGAGCTGCGGGCTGTGTCATTGGCTTCTGAATTATCACAAGGTATCCTGCCGCTTTATTATGGTGTCTGGAACATCCAGGCTCCAATGTGGAGGAGAGTAGGCAGAAGAAAAGATGGTGTTCCATTTGCCACAATGTCTACTTCACCCACTGGACTGGAGATATACACCCCCCAAAAAAGGGCTCCGTAGAGAAAAAATAATAGAAGACAAATGTTGGTTTGCACAGTGTAATAAACCTGTTGGTGTTTACAGCGCAGGTGCTGACACTGTTTAACCTAATAGCAAGCTGTTGTCTAAGCATCTTCAGGAGGGTAATTAAAAGGCTCCTAGATGCACTGAAACCAATTATATTAAAATTTCATTTGTAGGAAATGCTCAAGACTTCAGGTTAAAAAAAATAATCGGAATTCATGACCCCAACCAAAGATACCTTCCCTGCCATGGGCAACAGGGATGCCTGCAGGAGCAGGTCCCAATTAAAGACTAGGGCTTGGTTGCAAAGGTGGAGACCTCAAATCAGCTTCCTTCTGACCCAACCCAGTGCAACTTTAATGAGGGAAAGAAAAAGTTCACTATTGCAACATTACAAAGTAGAAATGATAAGAAAGAACCAGTTGTTTCTCTGGAAAAAAAAATACCAAAGAAATGTGTGGGCCTGCTTGGAGAAGTTTTAGTACCCGTGAGACTAGGAAAATCAAGTCTGAGAGGTCTGGAAGTAGTTACTTTGGAGAACTGTATTCTTTTGGCATAACAGATAGTTCATGTTTATGTTTGTTGTTTGCCAAGAACCTACTAGGTCTAGCTGGGTTTTCCAGCAGAATTCCAGATGAGATCTATCAGGAGATCGAGAGCTTCATTCTGAGACTGCCACTGAGAGGCTGCGTGACCTCCGAGAAGTCACTGTCCTGCTCTGAACAGCAACTTCATGGAATCTGTAAAGAGAAGGAAATGTGTTCAGCTTAAAAGAGTGTCAATCCTGCTGCAATTATACTTCAAGTTGAGAAAATGCTTTCCCTTCTGGCCCCCAAGTAATTTGGAAAAAAAGGTGTTAGTCCTTAGAACCTCTCTGTAATTCACAGGTATTATTGCAGTTTGGGATTATGGAGAGTCAGTGAAATTAAGCGGTGGGAACAAGGTGACCTTATTTCTTTTCAGAAGAGGACAGAGAACTGTACTCTTAACCCAACAGCTTATATCATTCAGCCAGAAGTGTATGGAAAATGAAAGAGGCTGATGAAATTTGGTGTTTGGTGTTTCCCCCCCAGTCAAAAGGATTTTTTTCCATTTTCTTGCGAGGCCCTTTGTTCTTTGACAAGAGTTTGTCAACAGTAGCTGTAGCCTGAGATGTCAGGATGGGAGGGATGTCATCATTTTCAACGGGCTTCAGAAAGAAAAGAGTTCTTTTTAGAGAAGTTTTGGTTTCACAGAAAAATTGAGAGGACACAGAGCTATCATAGATACTCTCTGCCTCCACACATGCCCACTCTCCCAACCAGAAGGGCGCATAGGTCACAAATGATGAGCCTACACTGGCGTGTCTTTATCACCCAGAGTTCATACTTTACCTTAGGGCTCAGAAATGCATAACAACCAGTATCCACCCTCCTGAATCACAGAGTGTTACATAAATCCTTTGTGCTCTAATGATTTATCCCTCCTTCTCCCCAGCCCCTGGCAACCATTGATCTTTTCACTGTCTCCATAGTATTGCCTTTTCCAGAATGTCTTGTGGTTGGAATCAAACAGTAGGTAGCCTTTTCGGATTGACTTTTCCCACTCAGTAATATGCACTTACATTTCCTCCACATCTTTTCGTGACTAGATAGATCATTTCGTTTTAGTGCAGAATAGTATCCTCAGTTTGTTTGTTTATTCCCCTATGGAAGGATATCCCAGTTGAAGAATAAAGCTTTCTGTTTTCATCTTTTTATGTTTTTTTCCCCCCCAGAATCAGTGGTGTGGAGCATGTGCCATAAGAACCTACATATATAGGGAGAACTTATGTGGTCATGCATTTCATTCTCTGGAGGATCTCTTGACAACTATTGCCCATATTCCCAACCAGGACCATATCTAGTGTCTACAACCAGATGTTTTTCCATTTGTCCTTGTCTTCTTTAATTTCTTTATCAACATTTTGTTGTTTTCAGTATACAAATATTCTACCTCTTAGTTAAGTTTATTCCTATTTTATTCTTTTTAATGCTATTATAATTGGGATGATGTTTTTCTTTCATTTGATTTCATTTTCAGCTAATTCATCGGTAGTGTATAGAAACACAACTGATTTCTGTATGTTGATTTTTGTCTCCTACAACTTCAATGGATTAGATAATTAGTCTAACATTTATAAATGGAGTCTTTCTAGATTTAATATCATGTCTATAAACAGGTGTAATTTTACTTCTTCCTTTCCAATTTGGATGCCTTTTATTTATTTTTCTTGCCTGATTGCTGTGGCTAGGACTTCCATACTATGTTGAAGAGAAGTGGAAAGAATGGATGCCCTTTCTGTTTCCCCCAATAAGCATGACATTAGCTGTGGGCTTTTCATATCTGGCCTTTATTATATTAAAGTATTTTCTATTTCTGGTTTGTTGAAATTTTTTTTTAAATGAAAGTTTTTATTATGCTGAGTTTTGTACTTTTCCTGAATCTATTGAGAGGATTATGTTATTTTAAAAATCTCTGTTCTGTTAAGGCAGTGCATCGCATTAATTGATTTTTGTGTAATAAACCATTTCTGCATCCCAGGGATAAATCCCGTGTGGTCATACTGTATGATTTTTTAGTGCGCTGTTGGATTTGGTTTATTAGTATTTTTGTTAAGGATCTTTGTATCTGTATTCATTAGGCAAATCAGATTGTAGTTTGTACCTTTGTGATAGGGTAATGCTGGACTTATAAAATGAGTTTGGAAGTATTCCTTTGTCTTGAATTTTTTTGCAGAAGTTTCAGTTTCTTTTAGCTTATCCAGTTTGTTGGCATTTTAATTGTTCATAGTAATCTTTTATAATCTTTTTAAATTTCTGATGTTAGTTGTAATGTCCCTTCTCTAATTCTGCCTTTGAGTTTTCTTAGTTTAGATAAATGTTTTCAATTTTATCTTTTCCAAAAATGAACTCAGTTTCAGTGATTTTTTTTCTATTTTTTGTTTCATGTTTATCTATCTCACTCTTTATTATTTCCAAGGGGAGAAGAGACCCCTAACTTCCAGCCTTCTGTTAATCTTAGGCTTAGTTTGCCCCTTCTTTTTATATTTCCTCAAAGAGCAAAGTTAGGTTGTTTATTTGAGGTCTATCTTTTTTTTTTTTAATGTAGGCAATTCTTAGTAATGCTCTTGCTCATAACCTATAGGTTTTGGTATGTTTAGTTTTCATTTTCATTTGTTTCAAAGTATTTTCTAATTTCCTTTTTTATTTCTCTGGCTCAATGGTGGTTCAAGAGTGTGTTGTTTAATTTGTACACATTTGTAAAATTTTCAGTTTTCCTTCTGCTGTCAATTTCTAGTTTCACTCCACTGTGGTCAGTAAAGATACTTGAAATGATTTCAGTCATTTTTAAGGCTTGTTTTGACATGATCTGTCTTGGAAAATGTTCAGTGCATGCTTAGGAAGAATACATGTTCTGTTGCTATTTGGTGGAATATTCTGTATATATGTTTGGTACATTTGGTCTGTAGGGTTGTTCAACTTCTCTCTTTCCTTAGTAATCTTTATAAGAATATTATATCCATTATTGAAGTGGGGTGTTGAATTATCTTACAACAATTACTGTATTGTTTTCTCTATCTTTCTTCAGTTTTATCAATGGTTCAGTTTATTTATTTTTGTGCTCTGATGTTGGGTACATATATATTCATAATTGTTATATCTTCCTAGTGGAAGGTATATCATCATACAATTCTCTTCTTTATTTCTTGTGACAAGATTATTTTGTGTGACATACTCTCTTTTGATTACCATGTGCTTGGAATATCTTTTTCTATCCCTTGATTTTTAGTCCCTTAAATTGTGGTTTTTGTAGACAGCAAATAAAAGATACTTCATGTCTTTTATTGGAGAGTTTAATCCATTTTCATTTAAATTAATTATTCATAGGAAAGAATTTACTATTGCCATTTTGGAATTGTTTGTAAGTTTTGTAGGTTTTTTTTTTGTGTCTATCTTTCTCTCTTGCTCTTTCCTTTGTATTTTGTCGATATTTTTTGCATTGATAAACTTTGGCTCCTCTCTCTTTTTCTTTTGTAAAATTATGTAGTTTTTGTAATTGTTGTTACCATGGGGCTTACATAAAATATAGTTACAGATGTTTGTTTTAAGTTCAATTTCATGCAAAGCTCTACATTTAAGTTCTCCCTACAGTACTCTATATTACTATGGTCACAATACCCATCTATGAATACTGTGCATCTTTTTTTTTTTGAGAATTTATTTATTTATTTATTTTAGTTCTCGGTGGACACAACATCTTTCTTTGTATGTGGTGCTGAGGATTGAACCTGGGCCGCATGCATGCCAGGTGAGCGCGCTACTGCTTGAGCCACATCCCCAGCCCCCTAAATATATTTTTAAGTTATCATTATTTTAAAAATACTTTTGACTTTCAACCTTTATGCTAGAATTAAAAATGATTTACCCATTACCATCACAGAAAGCAGTGTTTTGTATTTGTCTGTATTTACCTTTATCAATGATCATCATACTTTACTATGCTAATGTGTGGTTGTTTAGCATTTTTTGTTTCCACTTGAAAAGGTCCTTTTAGCCAACTACTTGAAAGTCTGCAGCAGAAACATTGTTTGAGCCTATAAGTTTGAGACCAGCCTGGACTACATAGTGAGACCTTGTCTCACTAAGAAAACAAACATACCCCCACCCCCATTCCCTTTAGTATTTCTTATAAGGTAAGTCTAGTGGTGATGAACATGCTCAGCTTTTTATTTGTCTATGAAAGTCTTTCTCTCTTATACATTTTTGAAGGATTTTTTTTTCTGGATATAATATTCTTGGATGGCAGTTCTTTTTGTGTGTGTTTTGAATACATCATCCCATTCCCTCTGCCCTGCAAAGGATCTCCTGAAAAGTCCACTGGCAATCTTACGTATCTGCTTTGTCTAATGCATAGACCCCAATACACATTATCTTATGATTAAACACTTGAATGTCATGAGTCATTTTTCTCTTGTTGCCTTTAATAAATATCCTTTTGATTTGTGACAGTTTGATTATGATGTATCTGAGATTAAATTTCTTTGGATTCATGCGTCTTGGTGTGTGTATGTATATTTCTGTTTGCTTCTTTGATCTCAAAAAATGCTTTCCTTCCCCACACTTTGGAAGTTTTCATCCATTATTTCTTTGAGTAAGCTTTCTGGGTCTTTCTTCTCTTCTTTGATTCCCACATTGTATTTATAAGTTAGCTCGG
The DNA here is from genome assembly GCF_045843805.1 of Urocitellus parryii. Taxonomy (NCBI): domain Eukaryota; kingdom Metazoa; phylum Chordata; class Mammalia; order Rodentia; family Sciuridae; genus Urocitellus; species Urocitellus parryii. The sequence continues at coordinate 100,188,268 of NC_135532.1, read as the reverse complement.
TCATGTTCCATAAGTCCCTTAAATTTTCTTCACTACTTTTTAAAATTATAATTATTCAACTATACTAATTGTACATATTAATGGTTCCACTATGACATTTCCACACATGCATATATCAGGGTTTGACTGTGTCTGCCTGCCTTCTACCCTCTCTTCCTTTTTCTACTTTCCCCTATATCTCCAGCTTCCCCTTTCCTAATAATCTGTCTTCTATTTTTCCAGGCATTATTTCTTTTTTCTTTCTAGTTTCCATGTATGAGAGAAAATATGTGATACTTTTCTTTCTGTGTTGCAGAGGCTGGCTTTGAATTTTTGATCCTCCTTTCTCAGCCTCCCAAGCTGCTAGTATTATAGGTGTGTGTCACCATGCCTGGCTTTATTCCTTTTTATTTTTGCTCCTATGCATTATTTTCCAATGATCTGTCTTTAAGTACACCAATCCCTGTCTTCTATTTTATCTAGTCTGTTGAATCCTTGTAGTGGATTTAGTTTAGTAATTGTGTTCTTCAGCGCCATAGTTCTGTTTAGAACTATTTTCTATCTCTGTTGAGCTACAAAGAATCTCTCTTTGTTTTTTTTCTTAATTTTTGTGATTATCTTTATAATGGTTGTTTTGAATATATGACAGTTTTATGGTGACCACTTTCACTACAAGATACTTATGTAGTCTTTCTAGAAATTAATCCTGTTCCTTTTTTGGAAACACTTTTATTCACTTTCTGTTTAGGTCTGTGCATTAGCTAAAATAGATATTTCCTCCAGTAAAGACTGCTTTCCCTTATACAGAAGACAAGCCCCACCAAGTGGCCAAGTCAGAGATTCTGGGGGCCTCCACCAACTCTGACCCTTTCCAGGAAGTTTAAGGTAGCTGCGGTTTTTGTTTGTTCTATCTATGCTGAGTCAGAGGATAGCAGGGAGCTATTGCATCCATCAGTCTAAAGTGCTGTCTCTATTCTCCAGATGTATAGATTTCCACTTGGATCTGTCAGAGCTTTAAGACTGGCAAGACAGAAGGAAGTTCTCTGGGAAGGCCTCTCAGAAAAGGTGGGCTGCTGAATGCACAAACCAATCCCTTCCTTACCCTGAGAGAAGCTGGGAGCTTGGGGGTCTCTATCCGACCATATGATGCTGTGCCAGTGGCAGGATTCTGGCAGGTGGGTGTCCTGAACCTCCATATTCACTTTGGTGAGTCTTTTTGTTTTTGTATAGAAGCTATTCAATTAGTGTTGGATTTCTCATAAAGCAATCAGTTGCTGAATTACTATATCTACAATGAAGAAGGCACAGAAATTCTACTGCAGGAAGCTATTCAAGAAATGCGTGAGGACCTTTTCCTGCATGGCAGTCAGCGAGGGAATAGGTCTGGCTCTGGGAACTTCCCGTGGCACTCCCACTGAGGCAGACCACCTGATGCACGTGACCTTCCCCTCTCCTCTGCTAGAAAGGTTTCCTGCAGGAGCAGCACCGGAGATGGGTGTAACCTACCTGCCCCCACCTCTAACCTGTTTTAGTGAAGAACTTTCTATAGAATTTCTTTGATATTTTTTGACATAAATAAAGCAGACATGGGCTTCTTTCTTTGTTAGAATCTGGACCCTTCTGGTCAGCTTTGTCTGTCCTGCCCTTGCTTTTGAAACTACTTTCTGTGTTCCGTGGTTATTTCGCCGTCCTATTTTTCTTAGCTTTTATTTCTTAGCCAGCCTATTCCACTGAAGGGGAACCCCATTCCCTTGCCCATGCAGGACACAGTGACATTCTACTGTTATCTTTCTGACATTCTGTGTCAGAATGTGTAAGGTGTACTCTTGAATTAAGCTTCTGCATCTCCTTTCTCTCTTTTCTCAGGATGAGACCTACTCTAGAGGGTCCTTAGTTCTTCATGTGAATAGATGCCTCATGTTTGAGTCTTCAGGCTCAAGATGAAGTTCTCACCTCTTTGGATCCTGGACATGGGGTCAAAGCTGACCTAGAAGCTCCTGATGTGGAAGTCTGTGGAGAACAGTGACAGAGTATGGGAGAGCAGTGACTGAGATTGGGGGTCTCTGATGACCTCATGACTGTGGCATGCCTGGTGCCTGGGAATGTTCCTGTGCAAGGGCACAGGATGCCTAGCTGCTGTGGTAATGCCCTGCATGAGGAGGCTCTGAGCAAGAGTATTATCAGCTTTGACCTTGACCTCAGGCGCATAGCTCCTGGGAATAGAGGATCTCTCTTGCTAGACAACCACAATGTTTCACCATCTCTGTTACTCCTGAGCCTTCCACTTAACAGTAACTTTAAACAAATGACTTTCTTGAGCACTACACCAAGCTCCTAGCATTGTACTGTGCAACTGTGGATTGCAACTGTGAAGTTGCATAAATGTTTCTAGTCCTGTAACTTTCCTGAATAAAAAGAATAAATGCATTCATAGTATTTAACCTTACAATGAGACATATATAAATAAATATTTCTGGAGTAACTCTTCAGATCCGCTTCTCCATCAAAGAACAGCACTTCACTGACTCCAGCCTTATCTTCAAAATCATATATATGTGTGAGTTTTTATTTTTCTTATCCCCCTTTACCCCTTGCTGGAACCTGCAAGTTTGGCCATGCTGGGTGCGGCAGGTGTCCATAATGCCCAAAGGTAGAAAGGTAAACTCTCAGTTAGTTCACTGGTCACTTGATGTGAGATCACCCATTATGGGTCCTGATTTTCTCCTATGATATAATCAATTCTTTTTGGCCAAAGTGAAGAGTAAAGAATGTGCTTTTGTTATGAGACTCTCATCTTTCTGTGCCTCTGCAACCTGCCTGCTAGGATTCTCCCTGGCATTGCCTGATCTAGCCTGAACAGTGAGTGCTGTGGGCTTCTTCTCTTTCTTCCACCCGAGCTTACCTGCTCAGAATTCCATAATCAAAGATGATCTCTGCTGGAAAATAAAAAGCCACTTTAAGCTGGAATTTGGGATAATGATAATGACTTTAACTTACTTCTTAAGTCAGCTTCTGCTGTTGGAATGTTATTGGAACCAAGAAGTGGTACCTACCTCTTAGGTTGTAGGAATAAAGACTAAGAGCTCTGCCACAGAAGTGAAAATGTTAGTCCATTTAGGAATAACTGAGACTTCTGCCTGTGGAGACAATATGAATCTTTTTTTTTTTTTTGAGAGGGGGCAGTGCTGGGGATCAAACCCAGGGCCTTGCACATGCTCAGCTAGAATTCTACCACTGGGTAGGTCGGATAGTCATCAACATGCCCTGAGCATGTTGACTCTTTGGAGAGGAAATATTGCCTGATGATATTTAAGATAGTATCCCTGTGTCTGCTATGGTAAAGAAGGCTGACCAAGGAGATGAAGTCTGAGATTTCATTCTACGAGTCACAGAAGAGTGGAATGTGGATGTAATACAGTTAAAATGGTGACCAAGAGAACCATGGAGAAAAGAGAAGCAGGTGAGGGTACAGAAAGAAAAGGACAGTGGAAACAGTTGACTCCAGTTAGTTTAGGGAGATCTGGGTGATGGATATAGAAAGGTTTAAGAGAAATAAGGCCCAGTGGGAGGAGGCAAAGGTACGGCTAGGTTGGAATGAATGTTCTTCTTAGATTAGGTTAAGGTCATTGTTAGAAACAAAGATGAGGGCATGGTACCCGTCTGGTTGTTCATATCCACAGCAGTCCTGGTTGAGCAGACAGAAGAAAGGATAATTGAAAGAATGAATAATACTGGCCTTGGTTGGGTTTAGCATATATAGCTTTTATAATATTGAGGTATGTTTCTACTTTCTAGTGTTTTGAATATGAAGCTGTGCTGTATTTTGTCAAATGCTTTTTCTGCATCTATTGAGATGATCCTATGATTCTTGTTTTTAAGTCTATTAATATGGTGAATTACACTTATTTATTTCCATATGTTGAACCAATCCTGAATCCCTGGGATGAATCCCACTTGATCGTGGTGAATTATCTTTAATATGTTTTTGTATGAAATTTTCCAGAATTTTATTGAGAATTTTTGCATCTATGTTCATTAGAGATATTGGTCTGAAGTTTTCTTTCTTTGATGTGTCTTTGTCTGGTTTTGGTATCAGAGTGATATTAGCCTCATAGAATGAGTTTGGAAGAGTTCCCTCATTTTCTATTTCATAGAATACTTTGGGGAGTATTGGTGTTAATTCTTCTTTGAAAGTCTTGTAGAACTCGGCTGAGAATCCATCTGGTCCTGGGCTCTTCTTGGTTGGTAGGCTTTTGATGGTATTTTCTATTTCATTGAAATTGATTTGCTTAAATTGTGTATGACCTCCTCATTCAGTTTGGGTAGGTCATATGTCTCTAGAATTTTGTTGATGTCTTCGATATTTTCTATTTTGTTAGAATATAAATTTTCAAAATAGTTTCTAATTATCTTCTGTATTTCAGACATGTCTGTTGTGATATTTACTTCTTCATCTTGTATTTTAGTAATTTGAGTTTTCTCTCTTTTTCTCTGCATTAGCATGGCCAGGGGTTTATCTATTTTATTTATTTTTTCAAAGAACCAAAGTTTTATTTTGTCAATTTTTCTTTTGTTTTCATTTCACTGATTTCTGCTCTGATTTTAATTATTTCCTGTCTTCTACTGCTTTTGGTGTTGATTTATTCTTCTTTTTCTAGGGCTTTGATATATAGTGTTAGGTCATTCATTGTTGGCTTTTTATTCTTTTAATGAGTACACTCAAAGCAATAAACTTTCCTCTTAGTATTGCCTTTATAGTGTCTCAGAGATTTTGATATGTTGTATCAGTGTTCTCATGTACCTCTAAGAATTTTTTATTTCATCCTTTATTTCTTCTACTATCTATTCATCATTCAATTGTGTATTATTTAGTTTCCATTTGTTACAGTAGCATTCCAACTGAAAACTGGGACAAGACAAGGATGTCCTCTTTCACCACTTCTATTCAACATCATCCTTGAAACTCTAGCCAGAGCAATTAGACAAAAGAAAGAAATTAAAGGGATACAAAATAGGTAAAGAAGAACTCAAACTATCACTATTTGCTGATGACATGATTCTAAATCTAGAAGATCCAAAAAATTACCACCAGAAAACTTCTGGAACTAATAAATGAATTCAGCAAAGTAGCAGGATATAAAATCAACACCCATAAACACATTCCTATGCATCAGTGATGAATCCACTGAAAAAGAAATTAGGAAAACTACTCCATTCACAATAGCCTCAAAAAAACCCAAAAAAACAAAAACAAAAGAACCTGGGAATCAATCTAACAAAAGAGGTGAAAGACCTTTACAATGAAAACTACAGAACACCAAATAAAGAAATTGAAGAAAACCTCAGAAGATGGAAAGATCTCCCATGTTTCTAGATAGGCAGAATTAATATTGTCAAAATGACCATACTACCATAAGCATTCTACAGATTTAATTCAATTCCTATTAAAATCCCAATGACACTCTTCATAGACATACAAAAAGCAATCATGAAATTTATTTGGAAAAATAAGAGACCCAGAATAGCTAAAGCAATCCTTAGCAAGAAAGGCATAACTATACCAGACCTTAAACTATACTACAGAGCATTGTAACAAAAGCAGCATGGTATTGACACCAAAATAGACTTCTAGATTAGTGGTACAGAATAGAAGACACACAGACAAACCCATATAAATATGGTTATCTCATACAAGACAAGGGTGTCTAAAACATTCACTGGAGAAAAGATAGCCTCTTCAACAAATGCTGCTGGCAAAACTGGAAATCCGTATGGAGCAAAATGAAATTAAACCTGTATCTCTCACCCTGCACAAAAATCAACTCAAAGTGGATCAAGGACTTAGGCACTAGAACAGAGACCCTGTGCCTAATAGAAGAAAAAAAATAGGCCCAAATATGTACCACGTCAGCCTAGGATCTGACTTCCTTAACAAGACTCCTAAAGTGCAAGAAGTAAAATCAAGAACCAATAAATGGGATGGATTCAAACTAAAAAGCTTTGTCTCAGCAAAGAAAACAATAACATGAGGAGAGAGCCTACAGATTGGGAGAAAATCTTTACCACATGCACCTCCGATAATAAGGTGTTAATCTCTAGGATATATAAAGAACTCAAAAAACTCAACACCAACAAAACAAATAACCCAATCAATAAATGAGATAAGGAACTGAACAGACACTTCACAGAAGAAGAAATTTAATTGATCAACAAATATATGAAAACATCTCCAGCAATTAGAGAAATGCAAATCAAAATTACACTAAGATTTCTTCTCATTCCTATCAGAATGGCAATCATCAAGAATACAGGCAACAATAAGTATTGGCAAGGATATGGTGAAAAGGTACACTCCTACATTGCTGGTGGGACTGCAAATTGGTGCAACCACAATGAAAAGCAGTATGGAGATTCCTCAGAAAACTTGGAATGGAACCACCATTTGAGCCAGCTATCTCACTCCTTGGTTTATACCCAAAGGACTTAAAATAAGCATACTGTAGTGATGCAGCCATGTCAATGTTTATAGTAGCTCAATTCACAATAACTAGACTATGGAACCAAGCTAGGTGTCCCTCAATAGATGAATGAATAAAGAAAATGTGGTATATATACATATACTCAATGGAATATTACTGAGCTTTAAAGAAAAGTGAAATGATGGTATTTGTAGGCAAATGGTTGGAGTTGGAGAATATCATGCTAAGCAAAATAAGCCAATCCCACAAAAGCAAAGCCTGAATGTTTTCTCTAATATGCAGATGCGAATTCACAATAAGGTGGGAGACACTAAGGAAAAATATCATTACCTTAGATTAGGTAGAGGGAAGTGGTGGGAGGGGAGAGGAGAAGGTGTGGGGATAGGAAAGATAGTAGAATGAAACAGACATTATTACTGTGTATATATGTGACTACATGACTAATGTGATTCTGCAACATGTACACTCAGAAAAATGAGAAATTATATCCCATCTATGTATGATATATCAAAGTGCATAAATGCATTCTACTGTCATGTATAACTAATTAAAACAAATAAAAATATTTAAAATAAAAGAATGAAAGAATGCTGCCAGTGTACTCCAATGTCTCTGAGTTTACAAAGACTTGCTGGGTGAGTCAGAGTTATTAATATAAATAGCTATAGTGGCAACAATATGTCCTAGTAATGATTCTGTTTTAAAAGTTAACTTTAAAATCTATTTAAAAATGTTTTTCTAAATCCTACATACATTCTCTTTTGCGTTCATTCTTTTGAGAACTCGAGTCTGTTATTTACAGTGTTTATTACTTTTAAACATATGGGCCTACATATGATGTCTGTCCACTTTTTTTTTTTTTCCTAGAGCTAGTAAACAAACCGGGAATAGAAGCAATATGATCATATGCAATCTGCCATTGACCTTGTCCAGGCTCTCCAAGGTCGGTCAGTAGTGATGGTTGTTTTTTTTTTTTTTGTCAGGATTGACTTGTTTTCAGCAAGAGCTGGATCTCCCGCCTACTAACATTTGTAATCTTTCCTTACTATCTAGCCTGCTGTAAAATTACTAGTACAGTTTCCCCAGGCAATGACTTTGTGATTTCTACTTTTTTATTGATCAATAAACAGTTTTAAACCAAAAACCCCACAGTGAGAATAGAAACTTATTTGGTACTTGTAACTACCTGCCTTGGAGAAGAAAGAGGGATTGGGAAGATGAGAGCCTCAGGCGCCTGCTGCCTTCTGGATGCCAACACCACTTGATGAAAATAGAAGGATACAGCCATAGGTTAACAAAACACGTCTGTCTACGTGATGCTAAATAGCCGAGGGTTTCCCAAGGAATTAACTCATTTTTTTTTTCCGTAACCCGTAGGTGCATCAAATTTAAGGGGAAGGCTTTGGTTCTGTTTCTCTGGTGATGAGTACAGTGCTTGGCATAGACTTAGCGTCTAAGCACGAATTGTCTGTTGAGTAAATGATTAAGTAAGTAACACAGTTATCAGGCTTGAAGCGGAAAGGGTGAATTTATCCATGTTATACCGAGGCTGCTTTCTAGTAACTTCCTTGTGTAAGTCTGATCTCTCCAGCTAGACTTAAGGAGATACCTTAGTCTCTATTTACTTTCTGTTCCCTGAGGCAGCAATTTTAGTTTATGACCATGGAAGAATCTCTAGTTGGTAATGACTCTGTCTCGTCAGCTCTGTGTCACTGTGACCAAAACACCTGACAAGAACAACTTCGAGGAGGAAAAGTGTCTTTTGGCTCATGGTTCCAGAGGTTTGGTCCATGGTTGACCAGATCCATTGTTCTGGGCCCAAGGTGAGGCAGCACATGGTGGCAGAAGGGTGTGACAGTGTGGCATAGGGAAACTGCTCAGGGTTTGGCAACCAGGAAGCAGGGAGGGAAGGGCAGGAAAGGGCCACAGGGAACATGGATTCTTCTAGGGCATGACTCCCATGCCCCACCTCCTCCAGCCACCCCCCACCTGCCTACTAGTCAGTCCATTTAAACTGATTAGGTTATAGCTCTCATAACCCAATCACTTCACCTCCAAACATTCCTGCAGGAGCTCTGGGGGAATACCTCATATCTAAACCATGACAAATGGGCTATAACTTCCCAGTTTCTTGTTTGTTTTGGGTAAATAGAATTTTGAGAATAAGTTTAGAAAATGAAGCAATATTTTCTGTAAAACCAAATCAATAGCCCGCTAAAGGATAATAATTTGTGACTTGAATTGAAAACTGTCTGCATGGGCACATTTTGAAGTCTGGGAGAGGTTTCTACTCATGTTGATTGATATAATTTTAAAAAAAAGTAACATTGTATCATTTTGCTTTCCTATTGAGTAATGTTGGGGAACAGTAGACTTTTGGTTTTCTTGGTTTCCACTGGGGCATCTATGAACCAACAGGTGCTATCTGCTTAATGCTCATGATTCAAGGATGGTTGATGTGGGCAAGGTAGAAGGAAGGATGGAAGAGCTAGTTTATAGTTTATTGAAATAGGAATACTCTTTTCACAAATATTCTTTAATAAAACAGATGTGCTTTCATACACTCCATATGGAATCACAGGCCTTGGGATCTGGAAGGGCCTTGGAAGTCTCTATTTCAGTCTTCCCATTTTATACATGAGGAGACTGAGACCCAGAGTGGCTCAAGGGTCAAAAGTTACAGGAAGAGTCAGTGGCAGAGCCTCTCTCAGAATCTGGACCCCAGCCATGAGATCCCCTTTCTCCTCTGTTGTCCTCAGCTGTCCCAGGTTGGAACTAGGAATCACAACTCTAGATTGTCCTCAGTGGTACAGCTGCAGGATATAAATTTGTGTTCCAGTTACCAGAGGGAGCTCAAGTAGCCATTTCCTTCTTTGTCTTTGCAGGTTTATCCTCTCCCGGGTGGCCTGGTGCCTTCAGCCTCATGTGGGACCCATTTCAAGGAGGCCTGGGAGGTAGCCATGAAGCTTATGCCATGAGGTCCGTGACCCAGTCTCCACACCAGGAAGGTTGTCTAGTGCCCATGGGATCCATTTGTGATGACTACAGCCCATTAGACCTCAGTAGCAGTGAGGCATAAGGCCTTTCACTGAGCCAACTGATGCAACTGATGAAAACTCTGTCCTTTTCAAAATGTCCCAGAAAGCCAAAATAACTCATATTTCCCACACTACGTTAGAGCAGATTTATGCTCCTTTAAGAACACATGTGGTGTAAAAAGATGAAGAGAGAGAGAGAGGGCCTGAAGTTTTACATATGGTAGCAAGGTAATCCTAGCCGAGTTGGCTTCTCTCTGGAGAGTGCCTGCAGAGTATAATTAGCACCGAGCTAGCCATCTCAACAGATCTATACTTGAGCAAATTGTGGCTAAGACAAAATTGGAACTAAGGCTAAATTTATCAATAACAGAGTTTAAAAAAAGGAAAAGAAGACAAATGAAGTTGAAATTTTTCCCTGTTTATTTTAATGTCCAGAACATTTCCTCGCTGACTTATTCCACAGCTTCAGTGTATTTTTTCATTTTTTATTTATTTTGCAGTTAATTGGATTTCCAGGTTTTGCAGCCAGTCATTGCAATTGATCCCTGAAAAGATGGATTTATTGCTTAGCCAGGCAGAATTCTGACAATCTTCAGAGGATGGAAAATAAAAGAAAACAGCCCAGACATAGAGTACTATGGGTCATCATTGGGTCAGACCAGCAAGATATGTTACAGCTGGCAGGTTTATGCCAGAACTTCAGCACAGGTAATCTTCTTGCTAAATGGGCAGTACCAGAACCCAGTGGAATATTTTCTAGGGTACTGTCAGTGATTCATGCTTCGGAGGATGAGATCCTGAGGCAGATGTCAGATCTCAGACAGGTTGGACCCAAGGGTGGAGAATTGACTCAACTTGAAACATCTTACACCTTTGCTGTCTCAGGCTAGAACAGAACCTTATTTGCCTGGTGAATGGCTCTGTTGGAATGCCACAATGGCTCAGCAGGAAGAAACAATACAGAACTCATGCCTTCAGCTCTTCTTTGTAGAGGGTTCTGGAAACTTGTCAGTTGAGAAGCAGCAAAACACCATCCTCAGCTTACAAAAGTCCAACATCTAAATGTGGCATATATACACAATGGAATTTTTTTTTTTTTAAAGAGAGAGTGAGAGAGGAGAGAGAGAGAGAGAGAGAGAGAGAGAATTTTTTTTTAATATTTATTTTTTAGTTCTCGGTGGACACAACATCTTTGTTGGTATGTGGTGCTGAGGATGGAACCCGGGCCGCACGCATGCCAGGCGAGCGCGCTACCGCTGAGCCACATCTCCAGCCCCCTTCACAATGGAATTTTACTCAGCAATAAAAGAGAATAAAATCATGGCATTTGCAGGTAAATAGATGGCTTTGGAGAAGATAATCCTAAGTGAAGTTAGCCAATCTCCCCCACAACAAATGCCAAATGTTTTCTCTGATATAAGGAGGCTGACTCATAGTGGGGTAGGAAGGGGGAGCATGGGAGGAATAGATGAATTCTAGATAGGGCAGAGGGGTGGGAGGGAAATGGAGGGGGCAGGGGATTAGCAAATATGGTGGAATGTGATAGACATCATCATCCAAAGTACATGTATAAAGACATGAATTGGTGTTATCATTCTTTATTGTGATAGTAGGACAAATGTGACTCCATTTTGTTTTATGACTTCATCCTGTAAAACAACCATGCCAAGTAGAAGGGTCATGACTGGGGCAAGAAGTTCTTTTCCTTTTGCTATAGAAACCTTTAAGAACACAAAACTACTTAATGGGGTATTGTTTCTGTAACTAGGGTAACGGGGCTCTGTTTCTGTAACTGGGGTGACTGGGCTGTGATTGGTTAGGCTTCCCTCCACTTGACTGCACTATCCCGCTTCTGTAACCTGGCTTGCTTGCATTGGCTAGACTCCCTGAACATCCCTTTTGCGGTTTTCAGGCTTATAAGAAGTGCCCTTGCAATTGTTCGAGGCTGATCAGGGGAACAGCTTTATGTTCTGTCAGCCGCCACCGGTGTGTTTCAATAAAGGCTTGATTTGATTATACGTGAGTGGTCTGGAAGTCAGCTTACGAAACCCTGGGACGCAGCTTTAACTGTAACATATATATAACCAGAGATGTGAAAAATTGTGCCATATACATGTAATAAGAATTGTAATATATTTCGCTGTCAAGAATAGAAAAAAAGTTCAACATCCTTCCAACTATTCAGTTATCCATCCAGCCATCCACATAATAATTTTTTATTGATTACTTACTGTATCTTAAGCATGTTTCCTGGTGCTGAACAGAGAGAAATAAATAAATTTAAAAAACCTAGTTTCTACCTTTGTTGAGCTTACAGTCTACTGGGCGAATAACTACAAGTTTGCAAGAGTTAGGAGAGATTAGGGAAGGCTTTCAGGAGGAAATGCTATGAACTGATACCTGAGTATAATATACAAATGGACAATGGTCAGATCATATATAGAATTGAACTCTGCCACAGAGTCTGCAGCAACCCATTATCTACAGCAACCAGCCTAGAAAGTCAGTCTATTATTTATGAGACTATTGGATCACTCTCTCTAGCAAACATTCCAGGAAAGCAGATAATAACCCCTGTGACAATTGTCCCCAAATGGCCAGGACTTGATTAGTAACTGACAGCTTTCCTAATTTTCATCCCTAAATCCAATTTAGGATTAAATATGCACCCCTAACCAATCATGTAGGATGCCTAACTTCTAGTTAGCCCACCTAGAGTTTCCTCATGTCCACAGTCTCCCATCAGGGCATCCCTGAGGGTCTTCCCTCTCTCCACTATAAAGCCTTCCCGCTCCTCTGCTTGCCTCTGGTATCTGCCAAAACACAAGTGATGGTGTCTGACTCCCTTGCTATGGCAGCTCTGAATGACTGGACTTTTTGGTCAGTCTTTATTTATTCCACAGATCTAAAGGATGGGCATGTTTAGGTTAGACTGATGGGGATAAGAGCATTCCAGAAGAGGCAAAGGCCCTGAGAAAAGAAATACTGAAGAACATTTTTCAAGTTGAAGAGTTGAACGTGAATGAAATTGGAAAGTGAGCAAAGAAGATGGGCATGGAATGTATTTGGGGAAGGAGGCTGTGGAAGGGTTGAGATTGGGATCATGCAGCCTTGTGAACTGTGTTGGATGATTTTGGCCTTTATTCTAACCCCAGCTTCATAGCAGTTGGTGCTTGGCACTTTCCCTCTTGCTAGCTGGTTTCCATTGGGATTGGTTTCTAGTTTCTTTCTGCTGTTCCTTATGTGAGCTCCCACTTGCTATCTGAGGGCCTGTCTGCTTCCTTGTTCTCTCTTAGTGTTTCTGTGAGGCAGATGCACAGACCAAGGCACATTGCTGTGTTTGTCTTGCTCCTGGCCAGGCCCAGCTCCTCCGTCTCCTGGGCAGTAGTGAGGTAAGCCCTGACTTGCCCAAGCTCCTCCCTGGGCCTGTGCTCTGCCACCTACAGGGAAGGGACCGTGTATCAGAGAGTGGGAATCATCCCCATATCTGTTCTCGCATTCTTTCCCAGGTTTAGAACATTCGGTCAACCAGATTAAAGATGCGTCCCAGACTCCTTTGCAGCTCAGTAATAGACTTTTGTCCAAGGTTGGGCTATGGGAAGTGGTATGTGTAACTATGTGTACTTCTGGGTGGTGTGCTAAAAGGTGATCCTTAAAGGGTGTGCTCTCCCCTTCCTGGTGGCTGGAACGTAGAGATGGTACTACTGGGGAGCCGTTTTGGGCGATGTCTCCTCAGAATGACAGACAGAACAATTAGAGAGTCCCATGACTGATGGGTGCTGATACTTCTAGAAATTAGGCAAGAGAGAAATACACTTTTATCTTATTCCACTTACTGTTATTTCAGTCTATTTTAGTCTCTGTGACCACAGCTGATCTATATCTTAATCCAGCAGCTCTCAGTGTGTGGTCTGGGAATCAGAGACCCTTTCATAGCATCCACAAGGTCAAGATTATTTTCATAACAGCCCTAAAACTTCATTTTCCTTTTTCACTCTCATTCACTCACGAGTGCACAGCTTTCTAGAGGCTACATGATCAGTCTTATCACCACAGATTTACAGAAGCAGATACATGAATATTGTCTATCAAGCCAGGTATTAAAGACACTTGCAAAAGTACTGAACAATGTGACACTTCTCAATAAAAGTTCTTTTTTTGAAGATAGTTTCATTTTAAATAAAATATTTGTTGGCATCTTTACTATCATTTTAAAATAGATTCATGAAGAAATAGTCTAATATGTTTCCACTTGAATTTGAAATATGGTAAATATCATAAGATGTGAGCCACACACATAAAAGCACTTTGGGGTTGTTAATAATTTTTAAGAGTATAAAGAAGTTCAAGACCAAAATGTTTGAGGACTGTTACCTTGATGAATATAGGGAGGTAGATTTTTTCCTGTTGAGTGATAGCCACCAGTTCTAGGGCCCACACACCTGGCTTCGGGTCAGCTTGAAGTGGCCTCTTCTTCTCTCTTCTGCACCCTACCCTTGATCTCTTCTCCCCTGGTTCCTCCTGATCCTTCAGGAATTTACTTCAATTTACTTACTTAGAATCCACTGGGCCTTTCTTCTCTTTATTACCCTTCATTGATTCATTATTTGCTCAGCAATGGAGCCTCCAGGACTGGCTAGGGATTATGGTGTGGGGTCAGGGATGGCCAGCACATGGTCCAGCTTTGGTTTGGCTCACAGTCCAGCAGGAGAGAGAGCCTGTGAACAGGCAGTGGCAACCAGGGCATTCCTCAGAGCAACGGGGGATGGTGTGGTATGGAGATGACACATAGAAGGGAAGCAGTACATCAGGGAGGTTCTAAGGCAGAGGTGACTGAGTGAGTCTCCAAAACAGAGTTTTCTGACTGTGCAAGCAGGCAGAGGAGGGCACCTCCTAGAGGCAACAACAGAGGCAAAGGCACTGTGACTTCATAGAAAAAGTCTAAGTGGCTCATTAGTGGATGAGAAGCTGAAAAGGATTTGGGGACCCATCAAGTGATGATAAACAATTTTCTTTTTTATTTTTAAGGCAATAGAGAATCATGGAATGATTTAAAGCTGTGTGATGTGATGACATGTGATTTTAGGACTGTATAAAATTTTTTTCAACTTGTTTAGGAGTTGCATTTTCTTCTAGGAGATTGCTGTTATGCCAGGGCATGACAAGAGGGAGTCCTTTATCAGGCTCACAGTGGTCCATTAATCACACCTCCATTTTTTTTTGTGGGGATGAGGGAGCAAAGAGGAGAGGGACATGTGATTCTGAGTATGAACAGCAGAGTATGTGTCCTTTTGATCCCCGGGCAATAGTGTCTGAACTAATGGAGGGAGGGGCTATAAAGTAATTGGAAAGAGCTGTTTTTCCTCTGTAATTGTGACTCAAAAAGGTATAATTAATTATAACTTTGTAAGTTTGTAACTTATTATAAATATTTCTGAGCAGTTAGTATGTGCTAGGCACTTTTATGTATTAGTGTATTAATTTAATCCTTATAGCAGCTCAATCAAGTAGGTCCCATGTTATCCCACTTTTTACAAATAGGGATCAAATACTGCAGCAGGACCCTGAGGCCACACTCTTCACTGTGATGCTCCAGTGGTTCTGGTCAGGAGCATACAACAGTGGGTGGAGGACTTGCGAACTCATTGATTCCTGTAATGATTTTTTTTCTCCCAACCAAGGCAGAGTGACAGGAGCACTCAGGGGTCAGAAGCCTCACCTGCAGTTTCCGTCTCACCTGGGAGGGCCTTGACCCAGACCTACTAAATCAGATGCTCTGGAGTTGGGGTTCAGCAAACAGCCTTTATCAAACCCTCTGGTTATTCTGATGAATGGTAAAGTTTGAGAACTATTGGATTGGAGATAAATCCCTGGGGTTGGATGAGGGTTGAGGAGGGTAAAAAACAGAGGGGAAAAGATTGGAAAACAAGAGCCCATTTTTGAGGCTGTTGCCATCACCAGAGTAAAAAAAACCCAGAGCCTGAAATCAGATTTTTTAACCCAGGCTGCACAGAAAATCATCTGGGGAGCTTAAACACATATCAGCACAGTGGTTTCACCCAAACCCATTAAATCAGAATCTCTGAGGGACAGAACCCTGGCACCAGTTTTTTTAAAAGCAATTTCCCCGGATGATATGAACGTGCAACCAAGGTTAAGAATCAGTGGTTTTCATACTTGAAGGTGCTTCTGTTTAACAATCTCCTGGAGGGCTTGTTAAACAAGAGCTACTGAACCTTACCTCCAGAGTTTCTGATTCAGTAGACCTGGTTGAGAACCAAGGCTCTTCATTTCTAGCAAGTTTCCACATGATGGTCCTGAGCTGGTCCAGGGACCACACTTTGGGGAGTCGCTGCTTCATATTTTCACGGATAGCCCTAAAGTTAAGCAGAGAGGAGGCTGTGAGAATCAAACCTGGGGCAGAACTGGAGGGCCCCCTGCCTCGGCAGTGAACAGGCCAAGCCCAGCTATGACCTAGGGTGTGCCAATGTGTCAATGATGTGATTTAGCTGGCTGAAGAAGTGAAGAGTTCTACAAATAAATTTATTGCTTATGATTTTAAGCCTAAAATTTGCCTTTCCCCAGGACAACAGTTGCTTGACATTTGATAAAAAACAAAACAAAACAAAACAGAACAAAAAGACAAACCCTAACTCTTGGACATTTCTCAATTTTCCTCCTTCAGTGATTTCCTCACATGTGAATACGCAGAATACAAGTATTCTGAGGGGAAAAAAATGAAGGTCTGAGTTCTCATGTGAGCTCCATCGTCAGAAATCAGGCCTTTGAAATGATCCTGGTAATGGAGTATTTAATAAAATATACTCATTGCTCAAACAACTTCTGAAAATAGTCCAAGGCAATTTAACTTTTATTTCCTCTGTAGAGCTTGTCACCACTTATTAATCTTAATTTCCCCCAACATTGCATATCAGATGAAAGGCCGATTTTTCTCCTCTGTTTCCATAGCATTAATATTTAAATGGCAGAGCATGGCACTCATAAACAGCTGCGGAGGAGAGGGGTGATATTTCCAGAAAGGAAAAAAAAATCTCCACCAAATGCCACAACCAGGCTTCTTCCTTAACAAATGCCCCCAAATAAAGTCAGGAAAACAGGCAGGTATACCTTGCCGTAGGACAGAAAGATGAAGGGGTCTTGCTTGTGAAGTGACTTACCTGAAAGGGATAATGTTGTTCCAGAGACTTCTGTTATAAAAGTGGAGAGGTGGAGGCTGAAGGCTGTGCAGGTGGAGATGCTGGCGGAAGTGTCTCCTCCTTTGAATGCTAATGCAGCCCACAGAAGACTCCAAAGCACGTCCTCTGTTCAGTGTATGGCTGAGCAGGAGGGAATTCACTTTTATTACACTGGATATCTATTTGGCACTGGTTTTGTGTGAGGCTCTGGGCTACAGGTGGTGGGAACACCAGGATGGATGAGGCACAACCCCAGCCCTCAAGCAGCTGGTGGAGGGGATTAGACAAAAGGCCAAGTCCTGCAGGACGTGTGCCAAGGAAAGATGTAAATAAAGTGATGGGATACGTCATGCGGGGAGAGATCAGGGCGGCATCGAAAGGAGATTCTAAAGGTGGGATTCTTAGCAAACGCAGACCACTGGCTCATGTACCTTTCCAATGCATTCACTTAGCCCTTATGTTGTGTCTGGGGTTAAACGTGGTGCTAGGGTTATAAACATGAATAAGACCTTTCCCTGCTCTTGAAGAGTGGGGAAAACAGGCAAGGCCAGTTACCCACATAGTGAAGGCTTCCTGGAAGAAGTGATATCAATCATCAGTGCTAAAGGATGAGTGGATTAGCCAGACAAGATGGAAAGGAAGCATACCACTGGGGGGCGGGGGAGAGTGAGAGAGGAAGGGGCAGAGGGGAGAGAAGTATGCACAAGTTCTTCTAAAGAGAGAGTACCAGGAGCCAGGCATGGTGGCACATGCCTGTAATCCCAGCTGCTCAGGAGGCTGAGGCAGGAGGATTGAGAGTTCAAAGCCAGCCTCAGTCTTTGCAAGGTCCTAAGCAATTTACTGAGACTCTGTCTCTAAATAAAATATAAAAAAGGACTGGGGATGTGGCTCAGAGGTTAAGCGCCACTGGGTGTTTCAATTCCTGGTATAGAAAAAATAGAGAGAGGTGGAGGGAGGAAGGGAAGAGGGAGAGGGGAGGGAGAGAAAGAGAACTAACAATGTTAAAGCAGGGAGAGCAGGAGATGAAGCTGAGATTTCAGAGGGCTTAGAACAAATGCCTGTTAGACATTTGTCCCACGAAACAGATTTAGACTTTCTATGAATCTTAGAGAACCACTTGGGATTTTAACATAGACACAGTGTAGCAGATTTTAGGTTTAGAGGAATTATTCTGATTGTGGCAAGGTTTAGGAGAAAGCAAGACTGGGTGCAGTTGATGAATTATGAACATCATAGTAAGGCAGGTGAGAGCTGAAGGGAGTTTGTAGAATGGGTAGAAAGAAGGTTAGGGTTAAAGCACTGTTAATGAATTAGAATTGATAGGACTTTCATAACTGAAAGGGGATGTGGCAGGGGAGAGAGAAGGGGGGGAGTCAGATGTTTTGGTTTGGGCCACATGGGTGCTATTCATGTGACATTCAAGGGGTTAGCACATAGAGGAAGAGCAGGCATAAGGGGAGATGTGAGACTAGATGATGAGTTTGGGACATGTTGAGTTTTAGGTGCTTCCGGAACATTCAGATCAAGAGGTCGAAGAGACAGTTGGATACATGACAGCGTAAGTTCTAGGTCATGATTGGAGGAAGCCAGGGAACTAAAAGAAGTCAGCCAGGATGAGTGTTAGAATGAGAAAAGTCAGAAAAATGATATTCTCTAGCTCCATTTCTTTTTAGTACAATATCAATGGTTCCGCAGAGTTAAATAGGTAAGAAAATGATATATGGATTGGAAAGGAGGAAATAAAATAGTTATTATTAGTAGCTCAAATGATTATCTATATAGAAATCTCAAATTATCATCAGATTATTAGAAAGAATAGGAGAATTTAATGGGATGGTTGGGTATATGATTAATACAAAAAATCAGTTGCATCTCTCTATACCAGTAAAAGCTACAAAACAAAATTAAAGAGGAAATAAGTCTACAACATTCTAATCATCAAGTATCAAGTATCTAGGAGTAATCTAATAAAAGACGTGAAAGACCTCTACAGGGAAAATTATAAAACCTTATTAAGAGATATTAAAAGATTTTGGCTGAGGTTGTAGCTCAGTGATGGAGCACTTGTCTTGCACATCTGAGGCACTGGGTTTGATCCTCAGCATAACATAAAAATAAATAGATATAATAAAGATATTGTGTCCATCCACAACTACAAATATTTTTTTTAAAGAGATATTAAAGACTTCAACGATCTATTGATTCAATGTATTTCCAGTCAAAATTTCAGGGTTTTAAAAACAGTACTTGACAAAAAGATTATAAAATTTATATGAAGGGATGGAGGACCAAGAATAGCCAGGATGTTTCTGAAAAGTAAGAACAGAGAGGAAGGATAATATGGATAGATAAGTAGAACAGAGTAATAGAATAGAGAATCACATATGAAAATTGGCATGTGACAAAAGTGACATATCAGATTGGCAAGGAAGAGTGATCAATAAATAGAGATAAAAAATCTACCCATTATCCATATAGATGGAGAGAAGTTGAAGTTGGACCCTTGCCTCATAGTATATCAATTCCAAATGGATTAAAGATTTAAAGACACCTTGAAGAAAGTTCAAAACAAATTAACACTCAAATAAGATATTCACAATGAAGACCTGTAAAGAGTTAACATCAAAATATGTAAAGAACACCTACCAATCAATAAGAACACATGTGCATGCCCCAGTAGAAAAAAATATGGAAAGAATACATAGACAAAAAATCACTATATGACCAATAAACTTGTAAAGTGATGTTCATAATTATTTGTAATCAGGGAACTGAAAATCAGAACTTCAACAAGAGATCATTTTACACCTTTTTAATTAGGTAAAAGTTTAAAAGCCTGAAAATGCTAATTAGCTGTGCAAAAACTCCAGAGAAGAGTTTGAGATTATCTCCTAAAGTTGAACACACAATCAGGTTAGAAGAGTTTAGCATTATCTTCTAGACTTGAAGATTCCTATTCTTCACGTCCAGTGTTTTGACTCTTAGTTACATACCTAAGAGAAACTCTTGCACATCTACAACAGAGTCTATGTACACCAATCATTGTAGCAGCATTGTTCACAAACAAACAAACAAAAACCAAAAACTAGAAGCAACGAAATGCCTAACACTAGGAGAGTGGGAGAATAAATAGTTACAAATTCATATTAACGATTAATATAAAAATCGAAAAATAAGCAAACCACAACTTAAATCTGAACAACATCGTGTTAATGGAGTAAAGTAATTCTCGTAATTCTCCAAATATTACAACATAATATCAAAATAAAGTTAAAAACAGTAAAATATATGTATACATAAAACTATAAGCAAAAAAAGCACAGGAATTAACCTGGGATTCAAAAAGATGCCTATCTTGGGTGGGGAAAGGAGGCAGTGCATAGATAGGAGGAGTATATGGTTAGGTGTAGATCCTTGTTAAGTTTCTAGTTTTATTTTTTGGGTGTTGCATTCACGAATGCTTAATATATTAATAAAAATAACTAAATGAAAGCAGCTCAGGCAATGACCAATGAAGAGAGCGCCATCAATCAAGGACAATGATGAAGCCAATTCTGTGCATCTGAGGTCCAATTACAGAAAAACAATTTTCTCGAATGACTGAATGAATAAATAGAAAATCATCAGTGACAGTGATCAGAAAGAGACCTCATAGAGACAGAGCTTTATCACACTACTAAATCATGTAACAGGATGTATTTGCTGGGGCATTGCTTTAGAGGATTATAACTGAACTCCACAAAATTTTGGAAAAACAAGTTATTAGTATAGATTGTGCCTTACTAAAAATGTCCCTGGATCATTCTTAAAGACTATATCATTTGCAGCTGGGCATGGTGGTATATGCTTATAATCACAGCAACTCTGGAGGCTAAGGCAGGAGGACAGCAAGTTTGAGGCCAGCCTCAGCAACTTAGCAAGGGCTTCTTTCAAAATAAAAAATGAAAAAAGGGATGGGGTTGTGGCTCAGTGGAGAAGCACAAAACAAAACAATAACAACAACAAAACAAAGCAACTGTATCATTTGCTATTCCTTTATAGATTTGGGAAGATAGTTCTTTTATGCTTTCCCGATGTACTTTTGCCCTGTGATTAAAATGAGCTGTTACAGGATGATTTTTCAATTGAGTTATATGATCTGAGTCACATGGACAAAAAGAGACACATCTAAAATGCAGTCTTTCTGCTTTAAATTGTCTCAAATAGCTGAAGCATTCAGAGAATTAACAAAACCAAAATTTCTAATATGACACTTTGAGAGTATTTTGAATTTTATACAAACCGTTTTCTTTCTCACCATTGCTACCAACTGAAATTTAATCCAGCTCAAATTCTGTCCCTAGAGTTTTATTAGACACTTTCTCCTCTTGAATCTTGAAAGGTTGCAGTTGGACTGCTTAGCCGGAGCTACCCACCGTCGCCTGCCCACTTCATGTGACCAGCAGAGACCTCAATAATGGGATTTTCTCAGCTCATGGAAGAGCAGGCTACCTGTGGTTGACTGTTGACCCAATTTTATGAGAACAATTCAGAAATAGTATTCTTGTTACAGAGCAACACGTGCCCTTTACCTGCCCTAAGGACTTGTTCAAAGAATGAGGGACTAGAAATGAAAACTCTTCTGAAGGAAGCAGCCTAAAACACCCATCATGTCATCCGCCTCGACAGCTTCCTTTTAAGTAGGAACTCCTCTCTCCTGTCTGAGGCAGAAGTGTGTTTGGGAGTGGGAATCACGTGGCATGTGTGGTGGGGGCCAGGACATCCTCCTAGCTATATGGCCTTTGCCTCTGAGCTAGGTCAACCCCTGGCTGGTGATTTCTGCCTCTCCAGAACTGTGCCTGCACATTGTGGGCTTATAATTGAATTCTATCGTTTAGTTGACCATTTAATTTCTCCTTTTTTCCCCCAGTTAGTAAAAGTGTTTCTGATGCACAACCAAACCCAAAAGGATCCCAACAAGGCAGAGCATAGTCACTCTGACCTTCTTATGGCAAATTCCCATGTTTCTGTAATGAAATCCCTTTTAAACCTCACCTAGATTTCATTTCAAATATTCTCTTGTGATGGGTACAATTTCTGTTAGATAATGATGATGGACGCTTGATTTCCAAGGCAGGCAAACTGTTCCACTAGCTGGTAAGCCTCTGCCAAGAAGGGGCTTGCTTTGTATACATAGCCAAGATTGGAGATGGGAGGTGAGATTTTGGCTAATGTGATGAGTTCACGGCCTGATTTGTAAATCATGTCCTGTGTAGCTTCCCTACTTCCCCAAAGTCGTCCAGGGGAAGTTAAGTTTATAATCGAGAGTAGCAAAATAGAAATTACAAAGTTCTACTCAGGCAAATAACCAGTAACTCAACTTTAGGACTCTGTGACAAAACTGGGTAGGAGACAAGGGTTAGGTTTGAGGATCAAGTGGGCCTAGCACCCCCTAACCTGAGCCACAGGACCATTATGCTCACAGGCATGGCTCTGAAGCGGTAGGGACAATGAGCAGAGAATCATGACTAGTCCCAAGAGAGGCTCTGAGAATATTTCCAGTGTAGACCTCAGAACAGAGGAGGAAGGCTAATAAGGTTGGTTGACCCCACCCAGCACCAACACCTACCTGGATCTGTGGCAGAAAGGACAGGGGTTTGATGCAACTGGGTGCTGAATTTTAGAGCAAGCACCAGTGAACAGAATGTCCCCTCAGTCAAGACTAGCAATTCCTCCTCTTTCAAGGGACAGCTGATAAGAGAGGACGAGGTGAACAGGAGCCAAGGTGGTAGCGTCCCTCCCCCACAGTGAGCACTCAGTAAGCATTTTTAAAAGAATGAATGAAGCCAGGCTGTGTTGCTAGGGAGTTGTTACTATGAGAAATGCCATTTGCATGCAAATTTTACTTTATTAGCAACTAGGAGCCTCTAGCAAGGAGGTTGCTAGAGTAAAATCTGGATGGAGTCGGGGGCCACTGGCATTCTGCAGCAGCCTGACGGAGAAGTTTGGCTTTCGTAAGGTTATGTTTCTGATTATGGTGTCAGATAGGTAAGTTCTGGAGGCACTACAGGTACAGGAATGAATTCCCTGTGAAAGTTTAGAATATTGTATTTCCTTTTCACTCTTCCAATTCAGTCTTTCAGTCCCTACAAATGGACAAAAGAAAATATGTACCCTAGCTCCTATGAGATGCCAATATTGAAGCAGAGCTAGCTGTGATGTTTGGCTTCCAAATTTTAAAAGCTAATAGAAACTGGAAATAAATCAAGAAGACTATGTAAATTATTAAAAAGTTAGAAAGCACTTGGAGTAGGAGTTCTGCCATTCAAAGGAGGGAGTCTTTTTCTTAAGCTAAAATACAGTAGAGGACAGGTGTGCTAGAGTAAAACGCCTAAGGCAGGGTGCTTTACAAAGAAAAGACATTTATTTAGCTCACACTTCTGGTGGTTCAAGAGCACTGCACTGACATATGCTTGACTTTGGTGAGGGCTTCATAGGGGATGGCATCCACAGTGGCAGGAGTGTGTGCAGAAGTGGAGAGCAGCCCATATGGAAGAGGGATTAGTGGAGATTCCAGGCTCCCTTATAACAACCCAGTCCCTCTGATACACATGATAGGATTATCTTCTACTTGGCCTCGTATTTTAAAGGTTCTTGCCCATCAGCACCACCACGATGGAGCCCAAACCTTCCTCACATGAATGTCTGGGACAAACCTAAGATTCAGGTTAGGGATAATGGGGAGATGAGGATCACTTTAACCTCAAATGTAACCTGTGTCTCCTACTCAGTTTTATCATAGAGTTCCAAAGTGAAGTTACCAATTGCTTGCCTGAGTAGAAATTTTAATTCCTATGGTTTGAGGGTTGCATTAAGATAAATTTAGGATTGGGAGATCATTTTGATAGAAGAATGATTCAAAAACAATCAGGAAATCCACTTGTATATCCCTAGCCCCATGCTCTGGGCTCATGAAGCACATTTTCTGAGTGAAAATGTCAAAGAAGTCTCATTTTGGAGACTTTTATAACAAGGACACATTGTTTTGCATTTTGAATATTTAGGAATAATGAAAATTCACAAGATGTTTTCTCCTATCCCTTTTTTTTTAAAGGAGAGAGAAAGAGAATTTTTTTTTTTTTTGTAGATGGACACAACACAATGCCTTTATATTTTACGTGGTATTGAGAATCGAACCCGGGTCCTGCCCATGGTAGTCGAGCGCTCTACCACTGAGACACAATCCCAGCCCTCTCTCCTATCCCTTTTAACCCCTAACTTCTACAAATAACCCAAACTGGTTGATTTTTTTTTTCTAAAGGACTCCAAAAGTGTACTTAGAGGTCATGGGTAATCTCACCTTTGCAGCACAAATCCATGCTCACACCCTGTTTTTTTTTTTTTTTTCTCCAGAAACATTTGGACTTTCATCTTTATTGGAAAATCACTGTCATTGTTCCTTTCTGTAGCACCATTATTTATTCAAATCACCGAGGCTGTGTTACTCGGTCCCTCTGATACACATCACTGCGAGTTATACATGTGCTCCATGGAGGGGAGAATGAACCTCTAAGCTGTAGTAAAATTGGTTTCTAAATGATGCTGCATGTTTTAACTGGAATTTGTGTAGTATTTTAGTGGGAGGGGGGAAAGGTGGGGGGATAGAGGGAAGGGTTCCTTTGGTTTTCAGGCTGTTAACTGTAATTAGCCTGGTTTCTGAGATGTAATTATCTTGCAATCTCAAAGCAAACACCCTGGAGGAAATTGCACTGTTAAAGACAGCATGGCATTAAAAATAAATTATTACCCTGGTGCCTGCTATTGCTGCTTATGCTTTGCAATTTGTCAGGGTTTCCGTTAGCAAGCTCTTGTTTAGGGCCAGGGTTGTGCAGCCATGTTGTCACTATTTGTGCTACAGGGATGGGGGCTGGTTGCTCAGTTGTAATAATGGTGTGAAAACTGACCTCGGTGATGGTGAAGGCACCATTCCCATCACCAAAGTGGCTTTTAGGCTCAAGGAAAGAGAGCATCGTGGGTTCTCTTTAGCAGTAGAGAGTGATAAATGCTGAGAGTCAAGCATCATAATCCAAAGCTCAGGTAATGCAAACTACCGACCAAGGAAAATCCAAATTGCTTGGAAAAATGACTGAGAACAAATAGGAAAATCCTAACTATTTTAAGGTCAAACACTGAGGGATCATGAATCATCTCTGGCCAATCACAGAGGCTGGAAAGATCATGGGGTTTGGAATCAGACTTGTAGGTTTGAATATATAATTGTGCAAGTTTACACTGCAGAAAAGCTTCCTACTGTGACAAAGAGAGGCCAGTATCTACCACTGGCCCCCCTCTCAAGCTGAGTATCCATAGGACTGCATTCACCTAGAGGAAGGGAAAATTTTTCTACTCCACTGGGATGTTGTAAATACTGTCTCTGCCCAGACTATTTTACAAAGATGCCATGTAGGCTACTATTTATGGTCTGTGTGACCTTGATTGAATTACTTATTCTCTCTCTATATATATTCTCTCATGTATAAAAAGAAGGATGATAATCATAACAATAATAATAATTCCCAGGTTATTTTGAGGACTCAAAATGGAATCAGAATGTGTTCAATTGATAGCAGGAGTTTTGATGATAATGATGATAATGACCAGAACAATCATTATCATCAAGTATTTACCCAGATTTGAGCCTGAACCAAACCCAGAGCTTGCCATGGAGACTTGGGAGGGACACAGAAGCTTGACTCCCTCTCTCACAGAGCTGAGAGTTTGGTTGGAGGGACAGGGAACTGACAGCGATAGGTAATTGATTGTCCTGTGTTTTTGTGTAGGTTCTGTAGGGTAAAAATTCCAGTCCTGAAGCAATTCATCTTGGTTATTAATTCAGTGGTAGGACTGTTTTTTTAATATGTCAGAAGGAAAAAGTCCCTCCTGCATAGAATTTCAAGTTGAAGATGTGATAGTACAAATAGAGAAGAGATGGCAATAGTGAGGCACAGGAATAAATGTGGGAGCTACCAATAGTCCAAAGATGGCTTTTACTAGATAGAAAAACTTTTCTTGGATTTCAATGAGCCAAGATGATTTGTGTTAAGAAATAATTTGAATAACTGAAACCTAGTTTTTTATTGCAAAAATCTAATTCTATCCTACATCTCTACTTTTTTTTTCCTGGTTAAATTTCATCTACATCTCCGATGTTTCACTAAATGAATGATGAAATGGAAGGCCAATTAAGTCTATCTAGATTTATATCTCACCATCAGGAATGTAAAGTTAAATTCTCTCTGAGCTATTAGTGGTGGGTTATTAAGAAAACACCCCCTCCCTCAGTTTTATAGTCTTTAACACTAGAACAGAATGTCTGCCCAAAGAATTTTCTGGGTTGCCTTAATTCTGAGAGTGACTTCACCAAAAAAGGCCCAACAGATGTTTTGTTTGATTATTAAAGAATAAAACACACAGATGGGCAGGGTGGTAAACGCCTGTAATCCCAGTGGCTTGGGAGGCTGAGGCAGGAGGATCCCAAGTTCAAAGCCAGCCTCAGCAAAAGTGAGGCACTAAGCAACTCAGTGAGATCCTGTCTCTAAATAAAATAAAAAAAAATAGGGCTGGGGATGTGTCTCAATGGTCAAGTGCCCCTGAGTTCAATCCCTAGTACTTCCTCTACCCCCACGAAAAAGAAAGAAAGAAAGAATAAAATGCGGGAGAAAAGTTCACAATTTACTTCTCAATAAAGCCATGACCATATTTAACATAGTTTGAAGGAATTTTTTTGGTGTCTAGATTAAAACTAACACTCTTCCTTTCTTCCATTCTATCATTTATTCTCTCCCACCCTTCCTCTCTTCCTTCTTTCCTTTTTTTCTGTTCTTTCTTCCTCTTTCTATCTCTCTGCTTTGAAATAAGAAATTCTTTGAATAAAAAATGTCCTGGGATGGAGATGTGGCACAGTAGTAGAGAAATTGTCTAGTATGTTTGAGGCACCTGGGATTGATTTTTCAGCACATGTGGAGATCTCTCTCTCTCTCTCTCTCTCTCTCTCTCTCTCTCTCTCTCTCACACACACACACACACACACACACACCCACACACCCACACACCCACACACCCACACACCCACAATCTTTACTCATTTAACAAATATCAATGAATAAAAATTTGCTTGTTTAAAAATGTGAACCACAGTGCAAATTACAATCCATTATTCAAAAAAGTTAAAGGGAATAATCATGGGATTTTTCTTTATGTTCCATTTATAGTAAGTTACCATAATTACCCTAAAAAGCCTCTTCTGAGAGGATAAAAAACAAACCAAACAACAATACAGAATGTTGAATAAAAGGGAGGGAATGTCATTTTAAATGTATGAGACCCACACATGAACAAGCAGCTGAAAACTAGAGAGCAAGTGGACACTTACTTCAGCTAATCTTAAACTTCAGTTGAAGGATGGTAAGGATTTGAGACCTTGGGTATTTCTGCAGCAGGAAGTTGGAACTGATTCCCTTATGCATGTAAAGCTTTCAAGGGCTGTGCACTTGATGAATGACATCTGAAAATATCTACTTTTTGGCAAAAAAAACCAAAGCAACTCCTACCAAACCTTATAAAGATGCTTAGCTGGCTTTGCCTATGGAGAAAATAGTCTTATGAGCATCATCCTGTTATACTTACTTGCCTAATCCAGGAAATTCAAGCAAAGAAATTAGCATAGAATGGGTCCTAGACTTGTAAACTAATGGAGCACCTGTATGGGAGGCCCTGCCTTAAATCCAGATAGCACAGGATTCCTGAAGCTGAAGTCCCATCAAACCAAAGATCACAATCCCAAACTACAGCAGACACAAGCAATCCACCACCAGTGAGAATCAGAAGAATTACAAAATAATTAAACCTTTAAAGCTTCAGAATAATTGGATACTTTCATTAGATGAAATGTGTTAAAAGTGATTAGAAGGATTTAAAAGAATGATAAAAATATAGCCTATAAAGTTACCAGTCGCTTTTAGAAAAAAATAAATTAGGACATTTAGAGGTTAAAACATAAAATAATTGAAGATAAAAACTCAAAAGAAAGGTTAAGTAGTAGATTAAACAAAGATTAAGAACAAACAAGTGAACTGGAAGATTTTGAAGAGAGATAAAAAGAAGGAAAATATAAAAGCAAGGTTAAAAGACATGGAAAGTAGAATGAGAAGGTCTGAGATACATAAAATATGATTTTTGTGAGGGCATAACAAGAAGTAATTGGATGGAAAAAATCATTTGAAGAGATAATGCCTTAACATTTTCTAAAATGTTAAAACACAGAAATCCTCAGATTCAGGAAATACAACAAATTCCAACCATTTTTATTTTCAAATAAATATGAAATGAATCCTGTTGTCAGATGCATCTATTTTTTATAAAGTTTTTTTAAAAATTCTGATTTGTTATATATGACAGCGGAGTGCATTACAATTCATATTACACATATAGAGCACAATTTTTCATATCTCTGGTTGTGTACAAAGTATATTCACACCATTCATACATGTACTTTGGATAATATGTCCATCTCATTCCACCATCATTTCTACCCCCTTGCCCCCTTCCTTCCCCTCCCATCCCTTTGCCTTATCTAGAGTTTGTCTATTCCTCCCATGTTCCCCATCCCTACCCCACTATGAAGCAGCCTGATGCTGGTTGTTTTAATGAATTGTAATAATAGCCATTATTTATCAGGTGGTTACTATATGCCCAATACTGTTAAAACACTTCATGAACTAGATTTCTTTTTAAAGTCATGTTTATTGAGATATTATTTATATATGGTACAATTTGCCCTATTTAGTTTTATAGTTATATGAATTTTGACAACACAAATATAAAAAATGACAACTTACATATAGATATATGTTACAGTTAAGATACAGAATGTTACCTTGGTCTCCTTTACTTCTTAAAAAAAACAAATAGAGAAATTGATTTTAATATATTTTCATTTAATCCAATAGATTACCAACATAATTTGCAAAGAAAATAATTGTTAGTAAGATATTTCATGTTCATTTTGTTTGTCCTAGTAATTTTTTGGAATTTAATGTCTACTTAACACATAGCACACCTCAATTCAGACTAGACACATTTCAAATACTCAGTGGCCTCATGTAACCAATGGCTGCCATGTTGGCTCCTTTCTCCATCTTTCACCTTTTGGAGAGACATATGCTGTAGGCTGCATGATAAGTCCCCTTGTTATGTGGTTTCTTGTTGAGTTCCATCAGAAAGAGACACCAAAGAGATGAACTTAGAATATACAAGAGTAGAACGAGGTGCTTTATTCCTCCCTATAAGACTCTATTAGATTGTGAGTTGGTTTCATCATGCTTTTGGTGGGAATAACTTCAGTTAGGTCACCTCCTCCTATGAGGTTTTCTCCTTCTTTTACCTCCTATCTCTCCCAAGCCTACAGAAGAAAAGGTGCTTCACAAAATTTGTTGGTTTCCCTCAAGCTTGCCCTTACCTTTATGCATACTTTATTAAACAATTTTTACCCTGATCGATCTTTTTCATCCTTGAATCTTGAATAATGTTTTTATAATTATAAGAAAGTAAAATATACCCCATCTCATATTATAGGCAATGTATATACACATACCAGATTAATTCTATACTAAAATATAACATATAGAATACTAAAACTTTTAAAGAAAATATCATGAAACTTTGTGAAGAGAAATGGAAAACAAAAAATACAAAATAAACAAAAACCTGAAAAATTAGATGATATTGTAGTTAAAATTTATGTGTAAAAATTTATCAAAAAGGGTTGAAAGAGACATGAACTGTATTACTAGTCATTTTTGTTTATTTTTGTTATTTAGCTTGACTTGGTTTCTACTTTGGTTGGTTTTTCCTTTATTGTAGTTCTTCTTTTTGCAGATTTTCATTTCCTCCTTGTGGAATATTTTGCCAAGAATGTTCTGTAGTGCAGGATTTCTTGCTGTAAATTCTTTTAGCTTTTGTTTATCAAGGAAGGTTTTTATTTCATCGTCAAATTTTAAGCTTAGTTTTGCTGGATATAAGATTTCTGGTTGGCATCCATTATCTTTTAGAGCTTGGTATATGTTGTTCCAGGATCTCCTGGCTTTGAGAGTCTGGGTTGAGAAATCTGCTGAGATCTGAATTGGTCCTCCCTTATAGGTAATCTGATTTTTCTCCCTTGCAGCCTTTAAAATTCTATCCTTATTTTGTATTCTAGGCATTTTCTTTTTCTTTTTCTTTTTTTTAGAGAGAGAGAGAGAGAGAGAGAGAGAGAGAGAGAGAGAATTTTTTAATATTTATTTTTTAGTTTTCGGTTGACACAACATCTTTGTTTGTGCTGCTGAGGATCCAACCCGGGCCGCATGCGCATGCATGCCAGGCAAGAGCGCTACCACTTGAGCCATATCCCCAGCCCTAGGCATTTTCATTATAATGTGTCTTGGTGTAGATCTGTTGTAATTTTGTACATTTGGTGTCCCATAGGCCTCTTGTGTTTGATTTTCCAGTTCATTCTTCATTCTTGGGAAATTTTCTGATATTATTTCATTGAAGAGATTGTGCATTCCTTTGATTTGAATCTCTGAACCTTCCTCTATCCCAATAAATCTTAAATTTGATCTTTTGACGGTATCCCATAATGCTTGGATATTCTGTTCATGGTTTCTTACCATCTTCACTGTGAGGTCAACTTTATTTTCAAGATTGTATATTTTGTCTCCATTGTCTGAGGTCCTGACTTCCAAGTGATCTAGTCTGTTGGTGATGCTATCTATTGAGTTTTTAAATTGGCTTATTGTTTCTTTCATTTCAAGGATTTCTGTTTGTCTTTTTTAAAAAAATATCTCTATCTCTTTCTTGAAGTAATCTCTTGCAACCTGTATTTGCTCTCTTATCTCTTTGTTGGAGTGATCAATTTTTGTCTGTATCTGCTCACTTAGGTCATTCTTTAATACCCAAATCATTTTAGTTATGTATATTCTGAACTCCTTCTGACATTTCACCTACTACGCTATCTATGGATTCTATTGTTGTAGTATCTTGGTTTGTTTGGGGCCCTTTCTCCCTTGTTTTTTCATGTTTTTTTCCTATGTGTCTTTCTCTCTTGCAGTGCAGATACGAGGTATTACAGCTTCTCCCCTATTGTCTTATAGTGTCCCTATAAGTTAGCAATACCTCACTTTTAAGAGAGAGATCAATATTACAGCACTCAATGTACCCAACGTGCAGCCATATATTTCTATTTTTACATTTACAGTTTTGTCACTATAATCAGAAATGATGAGTTTGGTTATCTTCTACCATACAGTCAATAGGTTTGCGAAATGTTTTCCAGTTTCTAATGGTAGAAGGGGATACTGGGGGTTTGGCTGAGATGTTTATGAGATAGAATGTGAGAATATGGAGGCATTATATTATATGACTAGTGAGAGGGCAATCATAAGAAGTTGGCTGTTAGTAGGATAAACAAGAGATAGGCAACCCCATGCAAGACTACCTGTTATTTCAACAACAGGATAACTGCTAGCACCCCTAGTAGAGAAACCTCTGGTGCAGCCAGGCCCACAGGGACCTTGGTGACATCTTACCAGGTCCTTATTGTTATCTCTTGATAGAAGCAGCGACATCCCAGTTTTGTGGTGGTGGCAGCCTCAAGCCTATATGTACCTTTATGTTGGACTGTAGAACCACCCTTTGGTGAATAAGGAATCCCAGCTAAGGGTGGCTCCCTGCCCGGGTGCAGAGTGACTCTCCAGATCTCCAGGTGCAGGGCATGTGGGCCTCTCCTCTGGTTCTCCAGACTACAGTGTGGCCAAAGCCAAAATTTTACAAACACAATTTATGCCAGGTGTGCTGGCATACACCTGTAATCCCAGTGACCTGGGAGGCTGAGGTAGCAGGATTGCCAAGTTTGAGGCCAAGTTTGAGGTCTCTTAGTGAGACCTTTTTAGGAGTCCACCAATCTCAGGGGTCAAGCACACACCTTGTTCTTAGGCTGAAAGTTTTCCATTTCTGGCAGATTTCAAGTTTTCTAAGATCAAGGAAAGCTGGTCTCCCTGAGAACCCAGGTATTTCTTGGGCTACTTCCAGGTGCACCCTTGTGCAGCCTCTAGAAGTGGTCACCCCAGATGCATCTTAATGAAGCTTGAAAACCTTAAAAGACAAAGAGAAAATTGTAAAAATACCAGAAAGCAAATAAAGATTATCAACTAAGGAAGGAAAGTAGATTGACAGCACACTTTTCTAAAAGAAAAGTGGAATGAAACAGAGGAAGTGGAATGACATCTTCAACATGCTAAAAGAAATTGCCAATTTAGAATTTTATATCTAATTTCATTAAAAATCTGTAATGCGGGTGAATGTTTTTATAAACACATTCTGATAAAAACAGTGAAGAAGATTTACTGCCAAAAGACCTTTGCTGAAGGATTTTCTGGAAGGCAAACTCTTAGCCTTGACTGTATACTGAAATCTCCAGAGGAATATTACAAAATAATGATGCCACTAGGGATTTATGTTTAATTGTTCTGACTAGGTATTGAAATTTTAAAAATATCTCTAGGTGATGTCTACTTTGAGAACAATTGGTGTCAAAAATATGCACTTGATGAAGAATAAAATTAAACATCAAAAGGAAGAGTTAATCATTAAAATGTAGATAATCTAAATATTGACTGAATGAAAAAATAATAAATAATATTAACTAAGAGAATATGAAGGCATCAAGATAACGAAATTGCTGGGCCACAATAATATATACAAAAAGAAGGGGATGAACGGAAACTCAAGGCATTTATGATTCTTTTATTACTCATGAAGAGAGGAGACATACTGAATAACTTTGTTAAGTAATTATATTAAAATTTATGGGTAGTGCAAATATATGTAATTTAACATGTAACTTCTAAACTAGAAGAGGTGTTAATCTGGCAAGAGTTTGAAGGGGGTATAGAACATAGGCAGGTCTTTGACAAATTTGGTGACATGTACCAGGCACATAGAGATAAGTCTCTACAAGAACAGGGGCACTCGAAATAGAAAGGGGTGGGACAGCTTCCGGAAATGCTAAAAATTAAGAACTGATGTGACCTGTGGATTAATCTTCTAAGAGAATGTAGGCAGAGGGAGCAAAACACATCCCCAACATGGCATCCCAAGGTTCTCAGCCATGGGGGTGAGAAGTTCAGAAGTCAAGAGGCTGGACAGACTTCGTGGGGTGGTGATAAAGAGTGCACACATTTGGAAATGCATTTAGATGGTGAAGCCTGGCAGCTGATCTAGATCTCCAGAGAACAATGTCTATGAAAGATGGAGAGGAATCAAGCCATCCTTCTAAGAAGAGGACTGAGAGATCAGAAGAGAGGACAGAGGACTGAAAATGAGTATTCACCTTTAGATTGCACGGGGAGGAGGTTACACAGGAGATGAAAAGAGAGACGAAATCTGGTTCACATGAAGGAGATTGTTTTCATCGAGGCTATATCTAATGCAAACCTTCAAGATGGAGAAGACATCAAACTTCCTAAGAGCCCATAACATAAATGCTTGTTTTTTTTTAAATGAATGTAAGATTGCTTAGACTGTCACTATTTATATCATCTAACTTTTTTTAAAATTAAAAAAAAAGTTTTGAACTAGTATTAAAAGAGAAAAAATAGGGATGGGGATACAGCTCAGTTGGTAGAGTATATTTGCCTTGCATGCACAAGGCCCTGGGTTCAATGCCCAGCACCAAATAAATAAATAAAATAAAGCGAGAACTTCTCCAGTGTTTGTTTTATTTCTCTACTTTAAACATCATTTTACTTTGCTCAATCTCATGGAGGACTTGTGGTGGATTAATTGTGACTGAAAATTCTTTGACATTCCTCTTATGAAGAGATGAGGTCTCTTTTTCTTACCCTTGAATCTGGGCTACTTTTTGACAACCTTGATCAACTGAATATGGACACAAGACATACTATGCCAGTTCTAGTCCTGATGTTTAAGAAGACTGGCAGTATCTGTCTTGCTCTCTTGGAACCCAGAGTCACTCTGCAAGAAATTTGTCAATCATACTAATGTCATTGTACTGTAAGAAGCCCAACCCATAGGAGGGGATCTGGAGGATACAACTCTGGAGAGTCCAAGGAGCACAGAAGTACCAGGCAGGTGAGAGAAGAAACTATTTTGGAGGAGGCTCCTCCAGCTCTAGTTGCTAAGAATATATTGATCTGAGGTTAAGAGCTCAGCTGAACTCTTCCTGTATTTCTCATCCATAGTACCAAATAAAAACAAAATAAGACTGTTTGAGTCCACTTGATTTTGGAGTAATTTGCTACACAGCAATAGAGAATCAGAACAAGGTCATCTCTTTCAAGGGCTAATCACTCTAGGGATTCTAGAGCCCTGTGCTAGAACCTTCCATCACCACTTGGCTTCCTTTGTCTTCTCTAGTATTTTTAAAATTCTCTCCTCTGCATTGTGAAAACTTTTTTTCCTTCTGTTAAGAACACAGCTCAAAACATTTCCCCATGGTTTTGCTTCTGTCTCCGTCTATTGGAATGTCCTTCATCCTAATCATTTCTGTCAATGTTGTAATTATGAAAAGAGTTTTCATTCATTCATTCATTCGCTCATTCCCTGATCATTTCTTTTATGCCAGACACTTTTCTGGACTCTGGTGATCATTAGCCAACCACGATTGCATGACTTTTGATCTTCTGGATCTTACCGTAGGATGAGGAAGTAGCAATTTGTAAAATAGTAACATGGGTGGTTACAGCAGAAATAAATAGACAAATGAGAGGAAATGGTTATATGACAGCATACAATGAAATTATTGTGGCAGACAGAAATACAGAATCAAGGTGTTAGCAGAACTGAAGTGTTGGTTGTTTCTTGGAGGCTCAGAGAAGACTCAGTTCCAGCTCATTTTTCTTAGCTCCTGGTGGTTGTTGGCAGTGCTTGGTTTGTCTGGCTATGTGATTCCAGTCTCTGCCTCTTTCTTAAGTGTCCTCTGTATGTCTATATTTGCAGATGGTTTTCTCTTGTTTGTGAATCTCTCTCTCTCTCTCTCTCTCTCTCTCTCTCTCTCTCTCTTTTTTTTGTGGTGCTGGGGATTGAACTCAGGGCCTCTGGCATGCGAGGCAAACACTCTACCAACTGAGCTATATCCCCAGCTCCTCTCTCCTGTCTCTTGTCTCTTTTCCTATTCTTCTAGGTACACTGTCATGTTGGATTCAGAATCTGCCCTACTCCAGTAAGTTTTCTTATTAATTACATTTACAATGATCCTATTCTCAAAGAAGGTAATGTTCTGTGGTTCTGGGAAGGACATGCATTTTGGGCAAGTGAGTGTTTTAATGTAGCACACCATTCATCAGGAAACCCTAATGCCTCTACTTGAAAAACATGTCCACACTCTCACCACTTCTCATTACTTCCACTATCACCACCTGGTTCAAGGCACCTCAATTGTTTATAGCCACCAAATAATTTTGTCTGCTTCTTTCTAGAGACCACATTCCTCCTTGCTCAAAACCCTCCCATTTCTGGGTGGAAGCCCTTATGCTGACTTAGAAGGCTCTCTGTGTGTCTGTGGTCGGTCATTTCTCTGACTCCCACTACCCTCCTGTTTTCCTCTGCTCCAGCCACACTCACTTTCTTGTTGTCCCTTGGACATGCCAGCCCTGCTTCTGTCTCAAGTCCTTTGTATGGGACAGATTTGGTAGTTACCCTCAGATCTTAGGGACTATTTTATGTCTGACTATAAAATATGCTACTCTCTTATTTTTCTCCTTCCTTAGAAATCCCCTCTGAATGAATTCAGTTATTCATTCATTTGCTTGACGTGCATTTACAGAAGCATACCAGCATGTCCGAACTAACCTGGCTTTACAGCAGCCTGTCCATTGCTGGCCCCAGCTGTGGGTTGAGAGAAGCTCAACTCCTCAACCTCATTTCTGACAATCTCTGAGACACACAAAGACACAAAATCAGGTTTTCCTCCCTCTGTTGGAGAGAGTAGGCTGGACTCCAACGACAAACAAGAATTAATTAGTGCCAAGAGGTTCGAGTTCAAACACCAATGAGATCTGCTCTGTATCCTTTCTAGATGCCAGCTGTGGGTGAAAATTAGTAAGTGTTGAAAAAGCCTATTTCTGTGAGCCCTGTCCCCTCCAGGGCACTTGATTCTGGACCACAGAGTGGCGCTTCTTTGTGTTTCCCCAGCCATCCTGCATCTGGGAAAGAGAGAGCTGTTCTAGGCTGGCAGACACTCTCAGGGGCATGCAGAGTGTGTGACCCCTTATAGTAAGTGAGCTGACGATTTCATTTGATTTGTCTTTCTTGCCACTTGTAGTTCAAGTTTTATTTACTAAAATCTTATTATATCAGCCTACTGGAATGAATTGGAATTACTGAAAAATAAATCATGGACTTTTTTTTTTTGCTCATAATATAGACAGTTGTAAAGGGATTGCAGCTTTACAGCTTGCAGATAACGCCGAGATCCACACTAACTGCTAAGTGCTTTTAAGCTGATATTCGCCTAAGCCTGCTTTAATGAACAGATAACTCATTTATAATTAGCAGTACCAATTAATTGGCATGCAAACAATTAAAGTGATTAAAGTGCTAAAGTTCTTAAGAACAGTTTTTCCTAAGTAGGTTATAGACAAACCCTCCCTGACCCCGCATCTTGTTTACATGATTAAATCGCTGAAGAAGACTTTCTTTATAGATAACATGTGAGAAAATTTTAACTCAGCCTTGGTCAGATATCCTTGATTCAGAATTAGTGATGGAGATTTTATTGTACTTTGATTTGCTGAGTCAATACTTTTTAAAATTATGTGTAAATTAGGCATGTTTGTGAGTCTCCTATATATTAATTAATATATATTAATTGCTGCCCTCTGCCCCTACCCCAGTGTCTCTGTAAACTTGGATCAGTCAAAATCCTATCTACATCACTTTTCATACTTATGCTCTAGAAAAATGGAGAAGCTTGTGGGGTTTTACTTATTTTTAGTTTTTAGTCAGTGAGTAAAAATGTACATATTTAGAGTATAAGAACATGATGTTTTGATATATGTAAACATTGTGGAATGACTAAGGCAAGCTATATGACATATATTTCTCACATACTTATTTTTTGTGATAAGAAAACTTAAAGTCTACTCTCAGTAATTTTCAAGTATACAAGGTATTATTATTAATTGTAGCCACCAGGATGGATGATAGAGTTCTTGAACTTTTTCCTCCTGTTGAATTGAAATTTTGCATCCTTTCACCAAAATATCCCTAGTTCTCCCAGTCTCTGGTAATATTACCATTCTAACTCAGCCTTGGTCAGATATCCTTGATTCAGTTTCTATGAGTTTGCCTCTTACAATATGCATGTGAGATCATGCAGTGTTTATCTTCCTGGGCTTGGCTTATTTCATTTAACATAATGTCCTCCATGTCCATTTATGTGGTCACAAATGATGGGATTTTCTTCTTTTCTAGGTGAGTGGTCTTCCAGTGTGTGTGTGTGTGTGACATTTTCTTCATCTTTTCATTTTGGGGTTCTGTTTTAAGTGGCTGCAAATTCTTTGACAGTCTTCTCATTGAGGACAAGGTAGGTGTCTGTCCTTTCCCCCTTGAAACCGAGTGGGCTTATGATTGGACTATAACCAGCAGAACCAATAGAATAAATCAGAAATGACATTGTGTGATACCGGAGCGAAGCCAAAGAGACGTTACAATTCCCATCTTGTCCATTGGAACACTCACTTTTGTGGCCCTGAGGTGCCACCTAAAATGTTCAAACCCTCTGAGGCTGCCATGTCATGAAGAAGCCCAGGCCACATGGTGAGCATGTATGGGGGTTCTAGTTGACAACCGAGCTGGGACCCCCGCTAGCTGCCAGCATCAACAGCAGACATGAATGAAAGTTCCTGAGGAGGGTTGCAGACCCCCACCTTTGAGTCTCCTCCAGTGAGGCCCCAGTCATGATGGAGCAGAGGCAGACCATCTCTGCTGTGCTCCTTCCAAATTCTTGGCCCACAAAAGCTGTGAACATAATAAAATGGTCTCTGCTTCATACCATGACATTTAGTTTGTTTTGTAGCAATAATGGTTGGAAGAAAGTTTTTCCTTTTCACATTCATTTTCAAATTCATTTTCCCTATTCCCATGCTTTTTTTTTTTTTTGCTTTCTATTTTATCTTTAAATGTCTTCCTCTATACTGTATTTTTTGGAAATTTTAACACAAGTTTCCTTAAGCTCATTGGAAGTGGTTTAAATTTGAATCCTCTTTGGCAATTCTCTTTGACACCTGAGTCTCAGCTGACTTGATGCGGGGAGAATCACATCTACCTTAAAAGGATTTTTTTTTTTTTGAAGATGAGAGTTGTTGTAGAAAAGTACCTGGCATATAGGAGGTACCCACTAGATAAATGGTCTTTACCATGAAAAGTTTTCAGAGACAAATTATGGAACTCTAAACCTCAGTGTCCCATTTATCCAAAGCGTATTGCTCTAAATGAGAGTGCATAATATTCTCAGAGGGAATGTGTGTGTGTGTGTGTGTGTGTGTGTGTGTGTGTGTGTGTGTTGTCTGTGCTTGCTGGATAAACAACTGTGTGCTCGTACAGACCATCATCTTTGCGTGAGGTTGGAAAGCAACAGCAGCAACAGAACCCAATCAAAGCAAGTCAACATAAAACAACTCCAAACTCTCATAATGGATATTTTGGCCCAAGGAACATTTCAAATTATAGAAATCAGATATTAAGCAAAACTCACTGGTGGACTGGTCTATGGGTCTGGAGAGAAAGTTCTACCGCTTCCTTGGCTGAGCTGTTTGCTTTCTGCAAGGGTACGTTCACTATAGCAGAGACCTTTGACATTTTGATGGGCCAGTGACACTTGTAGAAGCTGTAGACTTTCTCACCAGAACATTTTGTCCCATAACATTTTGTTGCCATTTCAGAGGGTTCTTAAGTGCTACAAAAAACTGGACCCTGCTACGGGAGCCTATAGGAATTAGAGCACTTGGCCTGGTGATCTGGGCGTAGTGACTTTAGTTCTGAATGAAACAGAGAGGCTGTCACTTTTGACCTGTGAGTGTCACTTGTAAGCAAGGAAGCCAATGTCTATTGAACATCTATTGCAGATCAGATTATTTTGTGGGGACTTCACAAAAGAATTACTAATTACAGGTTTGCAATTTTAATTTCTAGTTCCTCTCTACTCCTCTTCCCATCCCTGTCTGCCTCTGGCCCATTTGTCTTTCAGAGTGTAGTGTAGCACGGTGGTGAAGATTATGTTGCATTTTGGCTACGATGGAGACAAGAGCAATGGTGAGAACAAGGGACTTGTGGTCTCTGCTTGCTCTAGAATTAATTGGGCCTCCCCAGATGAGCCCTAACCTCAACACTTCAGAGCATCTTAGTTTTATAAAGAGCCTTTTCATTTGATGATAAGATAGGCAAGAGATTTCTATATCCCTTTTGCAACAGCAGATACAGATGTTTTTCTGGGAAATTGTCTTCTCAGGTCTTCCGATTCTGGTTCTAGATCTTTTTCCATTACCTTCTAGTTGCCTCTCTGGAGAATAAGATCAAGAAACGCCATTCTGGGAAATTAAAGTTACAAGAATAAAAACACAATGGTTTAGAGCAGTGAGACAAAAGTCCTTGTGATTGGAACATGGTGTTCTTGCTCATGTTCCAGAAAGCAGCCATTGCAAATGTTGCCAGTGTAGAACAAGTGTTAACTTGGGAAATGGCAACATGAGATCACATAATGGCAGAGGCCTTTGAACAATAAGGACTATTAAGAAAGGAACACAAGAGACTAAGAATTTCAAAGATTTCCTCAAATGCTGTCCCAAACCAGTGTGATCTGACTTCAGATGAACTGTCCTGGTTCTTCAGATTGAAATATCCCTCCAGTGGAAAAAAGGCAATTCATCAAGCAACCAGAGCTGGAAAGTAATTCTCTGAAAGAACATCCAGCTGCCCTAGCTCATGTTCTCTGCTCACCAGAAATATTTGGCCTCCTGAGTGCTGAGGACTAGCAAGAGTTCTTTTAGTGAAGACCCTCCTGCTGGGAGCTAATATGAGATATTAGTCTATCAATCACTCTCTGGTGATTTCATGCCCACAATTCAATCTCTCAGTGCCTCATCACCTCTGCTGGAACTGATAGAGATCCAAGACCTGCTCAGATGCTGAGCTGATTTTTAGGCTTTGAGTCTTTGGTACCGCCACATTTGGGAGGCTCTCACCTGAAGAAGACAAAATCTTTTTCATTTAGGGGACTGTGGGAGCTAACAGGGACTGTTTTTTTTTTTTCCAGAAACCCACATGCCCCCTGAAGGGAAAGCAAGGAACGAGAGACAGATAAGCAAGAAATGAAAGACAAGAGACCAGGCAGAGATCCACACGAGAGTTTATTTGTCAGAGCTGACAAATAAAGGCCATTTCTCTATAGCAGAGAGAGGCAAAAGAGGCTTGGGTTCTGGGACTTTTATGAGGCAGACTCAGGAATCAGAGTTGGGTGGGTCCTAATGTGGGAGGTTAGGGGTTGGGTTGGTATGAGGGAGGGGTGTGAGCCTTTCTCAGAAACGCCCTTGGGTGGGAAAGTGAAACTTTTTCCTTAAAATGGCAGCTGTCATTTAAGATGGACATCCAGATGCTAAGCAAGGACCATTTACCCACCTAGTACTATAACTTGAAAAAACAAATGTTTTCAAAGAGCACGAGTTTGAGCAAGAATCTTTCAGACAATTTGATAAGTACAGCCTCAGCATGAAAGTCTCAAACTTACTCGGGTTAGAGCTATAAACAGAATTGAGTGAGCCTCCTTGCTGTTGGGTGAGGTGCCTAGAAGGCTTCTTTGGGCCTACAGAACTTTGAGGCTTTGAAGGAAGGAACTTAGCTGGGAACCCTGAAGAGGCAGAGCAGCATGCGGAAGTAAACCTGAGGTGTATTTGGGGGTACAACTGGTTAGGCCCTGGGGCAGACAGAGAGGAGGTTCTCACAGGGGGGCCTCCTGAAACTTGATGAATTTGTGATTTTTTTTTTATGAAATAATGTCCAGGAAAACTAGGAAGCATCAGGGAAATGTTCTCCAAAACTGCTTTGTGTGAGTGGGAAAGGTGGAAAGAATGTTCACTTCCTGTGATAGGCCCACCTCCCAGGGCTCTCTTCTTCCTGTCTCAGGTGCTGGATTAGCATCAGCTGTTAGGCAGGGGAGAAGCAAGCAGGCATGAAATTAATTGTGTGGGTGGCTATTGTGATAGAATCAAAGGAGTCTAGGAAAGAGAAAATATCCTGGTGAGAGAATAACCAGGAGACTCAAAAATTTTCCTGATCATTTTTAGACCAGTAGAACTCTCGAGTGGCTGAAGGATGGGTGTATGCTGGGCATTAGAAACAGCTGGATACATTTTGGTTGGCTCTCAAGATCAAAACACAGGGCACTGAAATAGCTACTAGAAGGTCCTCACTGAACTTCTTTTGCAAGAGATTCATTGGTGCCAGTACCATAATTAATTCCAGTTCTATTGCTCTCTTATTCATTAACATATGGTCTGCTGCAGAAATCTCAATTGTGGGACTTTGGGTACAGTGGGAGAATCCAATAGTTTAAGCCTTAAAAATGAGGGCTTTGTCTTCATGCTTTGTCTTTGGACTTTTAGCAAAGGCTTTGGGGACTGAAGAGTAGACCTTGCTCTTCGTGAGAGAGGAAGCAGAATTCAAGGGACTCTGGTGTTTTAAAGCCCTCGCTAAATTGCAGAGGATTGCAGATCAAGACCTTATTCTGCAAAGTTGGATGACCAGCTGATGATGACCACAACCACCCATTGATCTGAGTTCAATCAAAAAAGCAAATGTCACCCT
This sequence comes from Urocitellus parryii, assembly GCF_045843805.1. Taxonomy (NCBI): domain Eukaryota; kingdom Metazoa; phylum Chordata; class Mammalia; order Rodentia; family Sciuridae; genus Urocitellus; species Urocitellus parryii. The sequence goes on along the minus strand of NC_135532.1, from coordinate 100,146,682 downwards.
TTCCCAAACTCAAGCACTCAAATCATTGGGAATAGAATTATGTTAACTGTGTAGGTGAATTTTGGGAAGGTTATACATCTTTTTTTAAAAAAATATATATTTTTAGTTGTAGTTGGACACAATGCCTTTATTTAATTTATATTTATGTGGTGCTGAGGATTGAACCCAGCACCTCGAATGTGCTACGTGAGTGCTCTACCACTGAGCGACAACCCCAGCCAGGTTATACATCTTTATGCTAGCAAATTCTTCTACCTAAGAATGTAGAATGTTTCTCATCTGATTCAATTATTATTTTTATGTATTTTTGTGAAAGTTTATGGTCCTTGTTATTTAGTCCTGAATATTTCTTATTAGCTTTGTGGATATTTCATGTTTCTCAATGCTATTTTGAATGTAATTTTTTTCATTATGTTTTCTAACTGATTAACTTAGTTCTTACAGTTATATTAGAAAGATACTTTTATATATTTGTTTTGTAATTACTACTGAACATTTATTAATTTTCATAGTTGAATCTTTTTTTGGGGGGGGCGGTAACTAATCATATAATATAGAATGTATGGCATAATTGTTGCAAGTACTTTCTCCAGTGGCAGAAATCACTAGTTGATTGTCCCATCTTTCCCATGGAGGCTGGGTGCAGTGAATCCTCAATCTGTATTCTATTGGGAGATAGTCCTCCATGGACTTGTTATATTTATGCACGTGTTCTGAGATAGGCTCTCACTGCCTATTGTTCTAAGCTATCTGTTTCCGATGGTTTGTGTAGCAAACAATTTCAAAGGATAGATGTGGTATCGCCCTCATGAGCAAAGGGAAGAGTCTGGTATCTTAAGTTCAGTGTTTTTCTGAAACACATCTCATTGTACATGCTTGGGTCCTCTGGTTCTCTTTAACATCACCTGGTAGGAGTTGGGGTTCAGGGAACTATTTCCTAAATGCTGATAATCTGGCTACTTTTAATGCCGTGAGTAACATATCATCCTTTATCTCTTACCCAGGAGTCTTGTTTCTTCTACCAGCATCCACAAAACATGTCAGGCCAACTCAGTAGATTACAAGTAGGTTAAGACGTCAGATCCTCTCTTTTCTTGACAGTTTTGGTGGTGAGGATGGGATGCTGACAGAAACATGGTTTTCTGGGAGAGAAAAGATGAAGGTTTCACAGGCTTATTCATGGTATCTGGGGAAAGTCTATAAAATTGGTGGTGAACATGTTCCATAAATTGTATGGCCAATTGGACAATAAATGGTCCTCCACTGTATCGCCCATTAGTGAGGAGGAATTGGGGAAGTGGTTGCAGAGCGATTACCAGGAATTAAGTTTAAAGACATCAGCAGTGTAAATGATGCTCTAGTTGTTGGAAATTCTCCTCAAGGCAGGGGGGGCTTTCTCTCCAGTGCAGTGGTCAGCCTGAAGACAGTTCCATTAGAATTGCTAGTACTAAGGTTGCTCTGAGTGGGAATATATTTCCACTCCTTCCAAGACAACAGTTGTAGAGATGCACCTCTATCCTGAGCACAAAAGAAGGAAAATTTTGGATTGCTATGGGAGGAAATCATTAACACTTTTCTGGACACTTAGGAGTTGAGGGGTGAGTATGTTAAGGAAGAACAGCGATAGTTGAGACTCTCATGTCTCAACCTGGCCTGTAACCTGTTAGGCCAAATTTAGATTCAATAGGGGGGCAAGAATAAAACACTTAGAAGTGTTTCTTTTCTTTCTTTGCAGAGAGTCTGGCAAGAGGGGGCATTTACCTTCTTGGGGAGATTTTTCAGAGAAAGGCAAACCCCCAGTGGAAAATTGAGACATTTGGGCTGTAACTTTCCTGGTTGGATTTATAATGCTAATGAACATGACTCATCGGTGAATGAGAAACTGAACGAAAGAAATCCAGATAAATTATTGTGAGCAGCCTCACTACCCTGGAAAATCCCCTGAGCTCTTTTGTTGAAATCAGGGAAAATCTTAAGGGATGTTATCTCAGTAATGGTGTAGCACAGGGATCAGCAAGCTTTTTCTGCAAAGGGCCAGATAGTAAATATTTCGGGCTTTGTGGGCCACGCTGTCTCTGTTGCAACTACGCAACTTTGCTACTCTAGTGTGAGAGCAGCCACAGGCTTCACCTAAAGGAACAGAAGCAGCTTTGTTCCAATAAGACCTTATTTACAAAAGCAGGCAGCCGGCTAGATTTGCTTTACAGGCTGTGATTCGTTGACCCCTAATACAGCAGATGCCTTGGATGAAGGTGGCATCCTCAAAGAACGTTGCCGCTGTGTACACCATGCTTAAGTCAGTAACCGAGGACAAATCCCCCTGTCTCTAGCCAAAGAGCGATGTGGGAAAAAATAAAACGAAACAGCTGCTCAGTGAAGGGACACCTAAGACTGAGAGGGATGGTGTACACCATGAGGACTTTGCTGCCTAATTCAGGGTCAAGTGGGCAGAAAAACACTGGAAGACCATTTGGTGGAGCCACGAGTGGCTGCCAAAACACACAAAATCAAATGTAAATGAAAACCCTTGATTAATAGCACGGAGTCATTCTACCCCTCCACCTCCCAACCCCACTTCCTGTCCACCCTGCCTTCAGTTACTACAAGAAGAAAGGTGATTAAATGTCTTTTGAAAGAGAGATCAAAAGCTATTCGCACAGCTGAGTGTGGTGGCACACGCCTGTAATCCCAGCAGCACAGGAGGCTGAGGCAGGAGGATCTCGTGAGTTCAAAGGCAGCCTCAGCAAAATCAAGGCCCTAAGCGACTCAGTGAGACGCTCTCTCTAAATAAACTACAAAAAATAGGGCTGGAGATGTGACTCAGTGGTGCCCAAGTTCAATTCCTGGTATTCTCCCTCAAAAACAAAAGCTATACACACTCATCTGTATACGCTGGGGAATTTCAGGAAGGAGAGGGACTCAATTCCCATGACCACATAGGATAGCGACTTGGGCACTCATACTATTCAGATCTGTGGAAGGAAAAGGCACACAGATTTACTTATTATGTCTATTACACACACTAACGATAGCTGGTATATTGTGTTGGACATTGTGAGTAGTTTCTTCTTCATACCTCTGACATCTGAAGTTTCATTTCATTTCATATCAAGTAGCATACCTTTTTCTTTCTTTCTTTTATTTTGGTACTGGGGATTAAACCCTGGGACACTTAACCATGGAGCAATATCCCTAGCCCTTTAAAAAATATTTTATTTAGAGACAGGGTCTTACTGAGTGCTCAGGGCCTCGCTAAGTTGCTGAGGCTGGCTTTTAAACTTGTGATCCCCTTGCCTTAGCCTCTAAGGTCATTGGGATTACAGGTGTGAGCTACTGTGCTGGGCCTCAATTAGCATACCTAACTCCCCTGCCATTTGCTCCCAGGGTGTGGACTAGATTTAATTCATGTGTCTTGACCCTTTCATATCCACAGTTTTCTTTACACAGATAATGTCCTGTTGGTTGGTTTTCTGGACTGAGTTGTTTCCCCCTCAAAATTCATATGTTGAAGCCTTAACCACCAATGCGATGTATTTGGAGACAGGGTGATTAATATTCAGTGAGGTCATAAAAGTAGGGTGCTAATCCAATATTACTGGTGTCCTTATCAGAAGAAGGGACACCAAGGGTGTGTGTGCACAGAGCAGAGTCCACATGAGAGCACCGTGGGAGGGAGGCCACCTGCAAAACAAGGAAAGAGGCCCCAGGAGAAACCAAATCTGTTGACACCTAACTTGGGACTATGGTTATATATGTACCATGGTATGGTTATTTATGCATACCATGAAGGAATTTCTCTTTATCATGGGAGTCAAGCAATAGAAAAGGGGGTAAGAAGCCTATCCCTGGGTTGCTGAAGTGCCTGTGACACTGTATTGGTCCGAGAAGGCATTTAGGTTAGAACCAGTTCATTGACCAGCATTGTGGTGGTTCATCGAACTGCCTTAGACTCCTTCCTTTTAGAAAAAGGTGGAGTCTCTCTAATCACTAATATATCCTGCTTTGTCTGGATCAATATTTGAGTCAAGTTAAAAGGTCAATACAAAAAACTCAAGGAGGAAGCCTAATGGTTTGTGGAACTCGTTCAGCTGGCTGAGTCTGGGACTTTGAAGGGGAGTTAAGGTCAAAACGGAGGGTTGGCTTCATCCAGTTACATGGCGTTTGTTGGTACTGACCTTAATTGGATGTTATATAATACAAATTGGCTGAATTTGGTCTAAGTCTGCCCTGATCTGTTTAACTGGTATGGCCAACAGTATAGGGAACCCAAAGGATCTTTTTTTTAGATAACAAGATGCTTAGAAGTGAAGGATAGCTGTCTTTTGAGACAATCCTCCATGTTCTCTTGCATTTCTACAGGGCTAATGAATGAGGTACTCATTGCTCTTTATTTTGGATTATTTTTTCAAGGATGCTTGTATATAGACTAGTCTTGGAAGATACAGCATTTCCTTCCATGAAAAGGACAGGTTTACTCCCAGTTTTAGAAGATAGAAAATGTCTCTCTCTAGAGCAAAGAGCAGCACTGATCAAATCCATTATAAAAGAGTTGGGTTCCCTAAGCTCAGGATTCCTCTTCTGTAATGCAACTTACTGTATATGTAGTGTCCATCTGGCTGGTCATTTGCCATGTCACTCTGTGGGAACTGGAACTTGGGGAATTAGTGCAAAATGCTAGTACTCTGGCTACTATTGCTGTGAATGATCATTCATCTCTAACCTAGGAGTTTCACGTTTTCCATTAGCATCCATAGAGTGGCAGAAGGCTAATTTATTAACTTACAGGAAGAATAAATCTGAAAGCATTCAAGTTTTTGATACACATCAAGCAGCCGCTACTGAACAGTTGGAGTTGGTACATGAAAGGAAACCAATTTTCTATCTTTTGCCTAGATAGTGTGAAGAGGGCAGGGCATGTAATAGATCAGAGAAGGCCTGGATTAGCGGTTAACAACAGTGAGGAGACAGAAGAACACTGGTGTATGGCCATGATGGTGGAGACTATAGGAGATGACTTTGTCTCTAGGCATGCCACCGAAAGTTTTCATTTAATATGAAACAGGACGTAGTCCTGACTTCTTCCTGACTTATTTAAAAAGAGTAGTTTTTTTTTCTTTCTTTTTAACCTGTTTTCTGTCTTGCTAGGGACTGGCCAGACTATCTTGAGGGGATTCAGGAAAACTCACCACCTCATTCCACCCTGTTTTGTGTCTCTTTCTCCTTCCCAGGTGCCTCTTTCCCTTAATGAAAACCTGTTTTCAAGAAAGAACCCATTCGTGGTTAATTACACCCTAGGATTGATTCAAATGATCAGTGTTTTTTTTCCTCTTGTTGTACATTCTTTGACTCCTGGTTGCATTTTTAGAGGGAGTGGCTGTCACACATGGAAGACATTCACAGCATTTCCATGTAGGCAGAGATATTTAGAAGAATTTCCTGGTGCCCCCTATATTCTAGGCCCCACCTCCAGTTTGTCTACTTGACTGGTAGGAAAGCATCTCTACCAGTTGGGTTCTCCTATGAACAATCCTTGGCCTCTTAAAATAAAGTTACATTGACCTAAAACCATAAAGAAAATGAATCTAGGAATAAACTGCTTTTCAGCATCTTTTGCAAATCTCCACTGGCTGGAATACCTCAGATCTTAATTTTCATGCTGTGGGGCGCTTTTCAGGAACTTGTACAACATCTGAAGGAAGAGAGAATTTTTTAAGCAATTTTCATCCTAATTAGCTTGGCCCATTTTTGAAGAAACGGGAATGATTATCTCAGAGATTAATTAAGAGGGCTAAAGGTGATGGTTGGCCAGGACCTATAAATGCTCCCATAAATCCCTCTCCCTTGGTTTGGAATGAACATATCAAAGGCAGAAGGGCAGAGGTTATCAAAGTGAATGAGGTCATTGCCTTTCACAGGGCAAAGGTGGCCTTTCACTTCACGGTGACAGGTAAGAGAGGAGGAGAATCCTTCATTGCCGTCACGTTTGGATGGCAGAGCCGTTCTGTAATGCAACATGAAATACAACCTTAATGAATTAGTCTTAAACGTGATGCTTATCAGAGTATTGGACAGAGTGCCTGGGAGTCCAGGGCTGTGACGTCAGATACCATCGGGGGAAGGTAGTGATCCTCTAATGTCCCATCTCAAAGCACTGAGCAGCTCTGAAAGATGTGGGGGGAAGAATTACTGCATTTTTAAGTAGGAGAGAAAACGTTGTCCATGGATCCTCAAAAGCTCTGACCTTTGGATCCTGGAGCAACCCAGGAACTGGATCTTTCCCGCTGAAGGAGACCTTCACACACATCTTAGGATGGTGTCTGGGGGGTGGGCTTGTGAGGACTCAGACCTCACTCTTTTGTCTTGTCTTGAAATCAGCATCTCAGAAAGGGCTCTATTCCTCTTCAGTGACAGAACAGAAGGACCCATGTTCCAACGAGGCGTGCTCTCTCTTCCTGGCTCTCTTGTGTGCTTGGGGTTGCCCTGGTCTGATGCCATACCCAGAGCTGCCTAGTAGAACTGATTTTGTTCAAGTACCCAGCTTTCAGGTACAGAGCCTTTCCTGGTCCCAAGAGGTAAATGTCCATTAGTACAAATCAGCCCTGTCAATTACATTTTCCTCATCTGTGATTATTTTAGAAATAAACATATGAAGATATTCTAGCCAACGAGATAGAGGTGAAGTCTGTGTGTGGGTGGGATGTGCTCCTGGGAGTAATTTTCCTTACTCTTAAAAAGACACAAGAAAAGAATGTTCCTTCTAAGTCTTTGTGCATTTTTGTGTGAGGATGAGATGCTCTGGGCTACTGCAGCTGTCTTGCCACCATGAGAATTCAAGCCTGGGGAAAAAAAGGGGGGGGGGCAACATATCTTTGACCAAAAGGTAAGTGGGAATGATCTGAATCCTGGACAACATGATTGAACTGCTGAATTACACTGAATATGTCTCAGTTGCAAACTTCATGTTTTGTGAGATAAATGCCCTTATTGCTTAAAGCTTTTTGAGTTGTGTCTTATATTACACACAGCTACAAGGATTCCACACTGACCTAGGGTCACCATCCTTGCCTCCCTTTGCCCCTTTCCTCATCTTGCCCTCCCACAGGGAGACATTTCCTAATAGACACTTGGCCTTTGCAAGCTTAAGCACCCACCGAAATCCCACAGTGGTTAATCTCTGAGGACACATAAAAGATGGGTTCTTCAAACCTTCTTTGAAACCTCCTAGATGGCTCAAAACACCTTTAAACTGGCAAACTGACAAATGTCAGTTCCTTCCTTTTTAATGGAGCAAGATATTCTTGAAATTTCAGAGGCACCGCAAGGATCTGGACTCTTGGGCAGAATGCTCCTGGTGGCCCATTTCCCTGGTCTAGCTGTCTGGAATTTTGGTGTGTGTGTGGGGGCATAGTATTTCTGATTGTAGGACTCTTCTCAGCTGATACTGCTTGCCTAGGGGATGGGGGTGAGGTCACTCCAAGACCTCAAGACTTGAGTTTATTTCCTACAGCCTTTTGCTTTTACTTTCACAGACAGAGGAAAAAAAAACAAGAAAATAAAATCCCCTATGTATTTCTGAATTTCTTTTCTTCCCTAGTCCTCACATCTCTAAATATATCAAACATGATAATTTTGTGAGCAACCAAGTTATACATAATACATTTTATGTTCTTAAATGTATCAAGTGATTTTAGATCTGCAAAGGATGCTAAAAAACAAGAACAGATAGTACCCAATTTGTAAATTAATTTGGGAGTGTAACTTCTTTTTTAAGGGAGTTACTTAAACCCAGAACATTTTTTTTCTTATAGAAACAATGGTGGTCGGTTTCCAAGTATGGCCCACAGAAGCCCACATGATCCATAATGTGCTAGAGCCTTGTCATTTACTAACCATATGAATAAAGTTAGTGCTTACTGAGCATCTCCTTTGTACCAGACTCCTAGTCTGATATTTATGTTGATGATTAAATTCTAGTTCTATGTCAAAGGCAACCAAAGTTCGGATAGGTTGGGTAACTTGCCCAAGGGAACACAGCGTGTGAATGGTAAAAGCCGGACTCTGTGGTCTCCCCGGCCTCAGAGTTAATGTTTTCACATTCACCCGGCTTTCCTGATGGATCTCAATTACCATCTTCATTAACGTTTCTATGGAAAAACCACATTCTAAATTTTGTTTTCAATGCCAAGAGCACATCTCTCAGACCTGGCAACCAAAGTCCTTCTTTGCCCTTCCAATATCTCTGCTTTTCTCCTCAATAGCATAGGAAAAGTAAGAGAGAGATAGAGATAGAGATAGGTGCATAGAGAGAAGCAAAATGGGAGAGACAGAGAGAGAGAGAGAGAGAGAGAGAGACAATGCCTCAGTGTGAAGGGTTGGCCTGGCATGAACCCACACTATCATTTGCCAGACAGCTTGTGTCCATCTCTGGCTTTCTGTATCGGCTGGCGGCTCCAGCGCCATCGGGCAACTGAGCTGGAGATAATGCACACACTCCTCATTACATCTCTGCTGCTTTTACCACCTGTTTACAGCCCAATCACTGACACAGGCTTGATAAAAGGACTTGGTGATTTTTCAAATCCCAGCTTGGACCAGAACTTTAACTTTGTAAACATTCAATAAAATGTGGTTTTAAAACAAACAGAGTGAGATTTCTGACAGCCACTCCTCCCTCCCAGTTGGCATCTCTCTGGGTGAGGACCATCACAGCCTTCTGTATGCCTCATCTCTGCCGCTAACCGGCCATCCTTTCCCCACCAGGTTAGTCTCTTCTTTCCCTAGAGCTTCTGGAAGGGCTGGGAGTCTTGTAAAAAATCTGTCAAGCTGTCTCCATGCCTCCAGTTGGCCTGCATCTCACCCAAAGTGCTGTCATGGTTTCTTATTAAAAAAAAAAAATCTTCCAGTTAGGTTTTGGAGTTTCCCTTGACAGCAAGTTTTAACCCACTCCTCTTCCTCAAAAGCAGGTTCCTAATTTCTCCTGCTACCCTGCACCTCTGTTGTCATGCATCCTTCACTGGAAGGCCAGGAAGGTCTTCAATGATCCTCTTGCCCTTGGTTACTATGAATATTACAACGGAGGATTCGTCATTTAGCTTATCTTGCACCTGTTTTTCTGCTCCCTTCCCTTCTATTTCCTGGATTTCCGCCCCAGTTTCATCACATTTCAGTTTTCCTTACTCAAGGGGAGAAAGAAGTAAGGGAGAAGGCAAAACAGCTCTTGGAACAAGGGAAGCACTTGCAGCTGATTGGCTAAGAGAAGGTGTTTTCAATGCTGGACCCGCATTCTTCCATTTTCGCAGATAATTGAGAATTGGCTTTATAAAGTGGAAATGACATGAAAGCGAAAACAGAGAGACACCATTAACATCACGGACACTGAAAATGTATGCGATCGAAGGGAAGCTTGACTGAGAAGTTATCCAGAATTTTTTAGGACAGAATGATTTAAAATTATTGCGAATATGAGTGAAAAGTGTTCCCTTTGGGAGCTAAACATCCCCGGTCTCCGCAGACCTTCACTGCCATTAGTTGATTAATTAATTCATTAACACCTCGTAGAGCACAGGATATTGACTCCATATGGCAGCGAGCAGGCAGTTTGATTTCTTTAGAAAATTTCTCTTATACGAAAGCACAGAAATAGTAAATAATTAAGCTCTAAGCGGCCTCGTTGTGATCTTTTATTGATCAAGGCAGAGATTTGGGAGGAGGAAGGCTCCAGGCACTGGCTCTAACCTGACTCTATTTGCCCGGTGATGACATGTTACTGTGAGATGCTTGCTCTTATTATAAAGCCCACATCATGTTTATGGCTTGAGTTACTTCTGTCTGAGGTTAATCGCCCCAGTCTTGAAGACTGAGCATTTTCTGGTGGACTCCCAAGAGGCCAAGGGAAAACGAGATGACAAGCCTGCTCTGCCTTTTGGAGTCCTGGCTTCATTAAGCTAGGTTTTAATGCCTTTTTCCCCCTTCTAATAAAGCTATTAGGACAATGACTTATGATTGTGCAGCTCAGTGAGACCTCCAGGGAATGCAGGTGGAGCATGAGCAGAACGGCTTGAGCGAGAATCAATGGCAGAGAGAGAGAGAGAGAGAGTGGTCTGAGCCTTTCTGTGGGGTAGGATTTTTGCTGCTTCCTTTCCAGGGCGCCATGTCCCCCACCCCACCCCTAACTTTTAGCTCTGCACATTGCCCAGCCAAGTTCCCCTCCCCCAGATCTCCAGATGTTCCAGGTGGAAGAGAGAGCCGTTGGGTGGGATCAACATTGGTCTCCTTTTTTTGTAGCCTCTCCTTGCATCCAGCTCCAGTTCCCTCTGCCCCTGTGTGGTCCTTCTCTTCTCAGCAAAGCTTCTTGGGGGGAATTTTCTCTACCCACTCCCTCCATAGTCCCACCTCCTGGGTACCTCCCTGTCTGTCGGGGGATTTCTGCCTCCCCTTGGTCACAGAGCTCACCTCACTCCTCTGCAGGTAAATCGGACCGACATTCAGGCCATTTATCTTCTGCTGGGAATTGTCCGCAACTCCCTCCACCCCTTCCTCTTAACATCTCCTTTGGCTTTTCTGGCGTAGTCCATCTAACGAGTGTTCCCCCGTTTACTTCTTGGGGGCAGCTATGAAGATGTCATGCTGATTCCCCTTTAATCAGCGACTTATTGCTTAACTCCTTCAGGGGTCTCCTTTTAGGGGTCAATCTGGCTGTTCTTGAGTGCCCTCTCCAATGACTGTGCAAGGTAGTGGCAGAAGGGCCCAGCCATTTCTCACCCCATGAGACCCCTCTAACAGAGACCCCTGCTCTGGAGCTAAGTCTCGTGACCTTCAGTCGATCACTGCCCTCCCCAGTCTGGCTTCTGTCCTTTCCCTTTCCCAGCTATTGCTTCTCAGTACCCTTCTCCCTCTCCTCACACCTTCTCAGTGTCTGTCTCCTGTAGGACCAAATGACGCGGTCCTCCTCGTATTCCTTTGTTGCTGTTACTTCTTGTCAGCATTTTAAATGCTGGTGTTTCAAAGGCATTGATCCAGGCGCCCTTTTCTTCCCAACTTACCCTTTGTTCTTGGCCATCGTCTTATCCCCCTCCTGTCATTCACTTTGTCCCATTCTAGTGACTTCAAAGCTTGGGTACCTCTGCCCAGGCTCCAAGTCTGTGTATCTCTATGCAAATCAGAACTCAACTCCAACTCCTTATTCCCAGACAGAAAAAAAAAATAATCTTTCCATATTCTCTACCTTGGGGAGTGGTACTGAATGACTGAATTGTGGATTAAATCTCTGTGCAGTTTCTCTGTTACCCTGTCACCCGTGGCCTGTCCCCAGACCCCCCCCCCCAGCATCTCTCAGGTGACGAATGTCCCTGTGATTTCTGGAGTTGTCTTTGTTCTGGCTTGGATCTCTACTCCCACCTCCTGCCTAGTTTCCCTCTGTCATTCTTACCCCGTTCAGCTCATCCTTGAATCCGTTGTCAGAGGGAACTTAAAATGCAAATCTGGCATCCTTTCCTGACAACCCTTTTCGATTGTTTTCTCCCACTTCTCAAGATGTCCAAATATCTCAAGGTGGTTTGGGGAAGTGTTTCTCAAAGCGCAGTCCCTGGATCACCAGCATCAGTATCACCTGGGAACATACTAGAAACATAAATTTTCAGGCCCCAGCTCAGACCTCCTGAATGGACTGAATGTGGGGGTGGGTGGGGGAGCAATCTGTGTTTAATGAGCTCTCCAGGTGATGCATGCCAAAGCTATCAGTGGCTTAGCAAATCATCCACATCTCTAGTTTCCCCTTTGGCCCTCCTGCTCTGATAGCACTGAATAACTCGCCTTCTTGATAGACAGCTCCCTCTGCTAGTCACTGGTTTGTTTTCAAGAATCAATTGATGCGCCACCTCCTCTAGGAAGCCTTCCCTGGCACATCCCCAGCTGAATAAGGTGCCCCTCCTCTGTGCTATCACACACCCCTATTCTTTATCAAGAGTACTTATCTCATTGTTTTATAATTGCCTTTTTACCAGGCTGCATTTCCTGCTAGACTGTGAAGTTGTTCAGAAGAGAGATTGTCTTTCATCGCTGTCTCTCTGGGGCTTGGCTCACTGCCAGGCCAGAGATGGGGCACAATAGTGACATCCTTATGGAATAGTTTCAAGTCCCCACTTTGCTGGAGTTGCTAGGCTATGGTGGCACTGTCAGCTGCCTGCAGCAGGTGTACCCTGCCTCCTCCAGCAGTAGATGTGCCTCTGGACATCTACTGTAGAAGTAGTGGGGCTAGAGTTTGATCTCCTCCTGCCTGTTTCATTTTAGCCCTGGGGAGCTGGGTCCCGGCATGTGCTAATTGGATGATGGCATTGAGTCTGACTGGCCTTGTAAATGTGTTCACAGGTAGGGAGTGGAGCTCAGTTCAAACAGAATCATTCTGGAAATGCTTTGATTCTCCCAGCTAAGCAGCCTGACCCTGCTGTACATCTGGGAAGTTGGCATCAGTCTGCCGTGGTGTTGGTGATGAGATTCTGCCTTGGAGATCAGCTATGTAGAGGAGGTGGCAGCGGCTGCTGTTGCTGTTCTGTCCTCCCAGGTTGTTGAACCCTAAAAGACCTTACTTTGTCCGTCTTCACAGTGGGCATCAACCAGATCGATGGTATGTTCCACTAAGTGGTCTAGGTATAAGCCCTTCTGAATGAGTCTGACTTGAAAGCCCAGAAACTAGATATGCAGCTGGAGACGCATCAAAACCAGAGGGAGAGGGCTGAGGGGGAGCACTAGTCTCTTCAGATAATCTGGGAGCCCAAGGGAAGGATGATCCAGGTTGCAGATGCAGATCAAAAAATGGAGTGGAGAAAGGCAGACTTCCAGTCTCCAAAGCTTCTGCCTCTTCCGGTCGTCCAGGATGCATCAGCAAGAAGAGGTCCAGGAGACAGACTGGAAGAGTTTTGAGCTCAACAGAGCAAGCTCTGAATCCCTACGGTGCATACGTCCATCCTTTGTGAGGCCGGATCTCCATATTGTACTTGCCAAAGGGACAGCTTTCTCCATTAGTCACTCCTCAGGTCAGTTTCATCACCTTAAGGCAGTGGTTCTTTCTGCATTTTGGGGGTCAAGGACTATTTTGAGAATCTGAGAGAGTAATGACAATTATGCCCCCCCTGCAAAGGAACAGTTTCCCTTAAGTGTATTTTTTTTTTTTTTGGTCTCAATTTAAATGGTTGGTGGAATGCCCAAAGTTTATTATCTATTAACCTTCAAGAGTTTATAGACTGCTGATAAGGCACCTCGACTATTAGCTGCCCCTAGTCTTTGCTGCACCAAACTCTCTTCCATCAGCATTTGTCCTTAAGTCCCAGGCAGAATTGTTCCCTTCTCGGGACTTACGTAGCAAAGCTGCCCTCACTGCAAAGCACAGCACAACAGGTTATTTGGCCTCAGTCTCAGGAATCAAGTTGGCTTGGGTTGCACCCTGGAGTTCCTATCCTGGCTTCTCCACTTATTTATAATGGTCTTGTAGATTGATTGGTTAACTATGCTGAGCATCAGTGTCCTTGCTGATGAAGTGGACATGATCACAGAACCTGGCCCAGGGGGTTATTGTGAGAATTCAATAACACCCTTGCATGTCAGGGTTTTCTGCAGGACTGGCCCTGAAGGGGAACTCAGAGGCTGGGCCTGTTCTTCTCTGTGTCCTTGGTGCTTGGCACAGAATCTATGCACAGTGGGGACTCAGTTAATGTTGGTGGGAAGGAGGAGGAATAACTGGGATAAGATGGAGTCATACCTGGGAGAGTTTGCTAAACGTGACCCGGCAGGCAGCAGTAATCGGGGAGTAGCCTTGACTTTAGTGGCTCCATCCTGCCAGGCTCCTGCATTTTTCCTCAGGTTGGAAAGTCATTCAAACGTAGGACCTGGCAGGTATGGAGTAAATGAGATAATGGAAAGTTGTGGCAGGTGTAGAAACTCTGGCTTTCAGAGACAGAAATTGGTTCAAAACTAACCTTTGACACCCGTCTGACTCAGGTGACTCAGTTTCCTCAAATAAGATGTGAGGTTGGGCTGGCGTTGTGGCTCAGTGGTAGATGACTTGCCTGCCCTGTGTGAGGCCCTGGGTTCAATCCTCAGCACTGCATATCAATAAATAAAAGATCCATTGACAACTAAAAAAAATATTAAAAAAGAAGATGTGAGGGTATAGGCACCTATCTCATAAGAATCTTGTGCAGATTATGTTGAGTCCAGTTAATAAAAGATTTAGCACATAGAAGGTGTTATTGTAAGCTGTGGAAAACCAAACAAATAAAGAGTTCTGAAAATCAATGTGTTATTTCAATTTTGGGCTAGGATGAGCCCTGGCCCTAGACATAGTCATAAGGCTCTAAATTGACACGGTTTGAATTCAAATCCTGTCTTTACCACCCAGTTGTTGGATAACTTGAACAAGTCAATGAACCTCTCTGAGCCCCAGTTTCTGCCTTTGTGAAACAGAGATACTACTACTTATCACAGAGTTGCTTTATTCTGAAGATTATATCTAACACAAATACTCAATAAATGGTAGTTTTGTTACAGCTATTGTCTGAGGGAGAAGAAATGGGGATCTATACCCCAAACCTTACCTGAGGTTGAAGTGCTTGTCACGTAGCAAAAGCTTTAGCTTTTTGAGGAATTATTTTGCTTTGCTTTCATTTTATAGCAAAATGTGGACAACATAATGACAGCCTATGGGTGGCCTGGTCTGGGTAAGTCAGGGGAAAGGCTAAGGTTCTTCAGACTTCAGGGACCACAGAGGGCCTGTCTAGTGCAGGACAGCATGCTGCTTGGAGCTTACTTTGTTAGAGATGCTCTGTGCATATTTCCTGGAGAGCTAGTTCTTTCCCTCCCTGGTCTTTGGACCCCCCACCCCCGCCCCCAACACACACCAGCTAAGATTTCCCTCCTAGTAAGGAAAGTCCATTTGGCTACCTGAAGGCAGAGGCCATGTGTACCCAGGGCTCTACTCAGGTTCGCTCTTCCTGGGAAGCCCCTGTCCCACCCTTGGCCCAGAGAGGCTGCTGGGCTTCATTCATATTCATCTTCACTTGGAGATGCACCTTTTCTCCAGGCTGTGTGGGGATGTGTATCACCATGGAAACGCTAGAGGTGAAATCACTCAACTGTTGGCAAGCAGAGTTTCTCTCTGGAGCTTGGAAAAAATGGAGAGCAGGCTCGTGGTGTCACAGAGAGGAAAGATGCCCTTAAAACAACCCGAACACTCTCAATTCCATTTGGGGACTTTTCCCTTTCAATAAAAGCTGAACAATAAATGAAAGAGAAATGTTTTCAGGCTCTAGATAGGCTACCCCAGAGAGTCCACTTGGACTGGACTTGCCAATCTTTTCTGGCTTTCCTAACCTGCTACATCTTGTAGACTGGATAACACATTCTGTCTGGGGGGAAAAAAATTGGGGGATATCTCAGAGCTGATATTTTAAAGTATTGAAGTTGGAGCCTGGGAGTGTGGACCTTCATGTCCAATGGCCACTTCTGGTTCTTGGCCTGATTTTTGGTCCCTGAACCCTTTTTCCAAATGAATATCTAACAAGCTCCTGGGGGCCATGGTTAGCAAGGATATGTTTGTTCACCTGTGAGGTCCTGAGATAAGCTGTGGCAGTACCTATTCACAGGTCATCCTCAGACTTTTGAGGTCTGCTCCTGGAAAGCAGGGAGGGTCTGTAAAGATCTGGCTTTCTGGGCTGGGGCAAGAGTGTGGGAGGGTATGGGTGGTACTGGGCAGTAAGCTGGGTACTAGGAGGGCTTGGGGGAGACTGGCTAATTGGGGGATCTGAATTTGCCCATGGCTTGGAGAAAGCAACCAATATGAACCACCAATAATTTTAGCTTAGTCTCAGAATTGCATGATTCTTGTCTTGTTTTCATTCATTGGGGAAAAAGAGCACCAATAATAAATACTTCCTCTGCCTTCAACCAGAGCAGTTGGGAATTCATTGTATAAAGGTCTGGCTGCCTGCCTTCATCCTAGTACCCATTGAGTACTGTCATACATCAGGCACTGTGCTAGGGCCTAAGATACAGCCTCCTTGGAAATAGTCATGAGCTAAGAGGTTAGAAAGAATATATCACAGACAAAGACACTTATAAAGCAAAAGACCAGTGCTTTCAGCAAACGGCTATTTTAACAGTTCTAATATTTCTGTTTTTATCAGGGACTTTGATTCCGGTGTCAGAGGATATTAAGAGAGACAGAGAGATAGACACAAGCACCAATTGACCTTGAAATTTAGGACACATTTTCCAGGCAAGAACAGGCAGGCCATTCAAAATGTCGTCTAACTGCTTGCATTCTGTGTAAGTAAGGATGCCCTTTAACTTCTCAGTGCCTTGGTTCCTCCATATTAAACTTCAGTCAGAACAATGAGGATGTTCTAGAACATGTTGGTGGTTTTAACATGGGATGAGCAAAGGTTTGGAGAAGTTGGCATAGAAGTTGGCATTTCTGACTAGGGGTGTCTACACAGTGGATAGTAACTCTGAAATTATAATAGTATTTAGACTACACAGTGGATGGTAACTCTGCAATTGGTGTGGCAGGTTTCAGGGAGGGGGTTTTAGAGGCTGGTGGGGATTCAGCTCTAGGAGGCCCGCAAGAGGAGAAGTGAGGTTCCAAGGGGTATAGGGAATCCAGAATGAGTCAGTGCAGGTGGTGTGAATGTCACCATTGACATGGCAGAGTGGCTTTGCTGGGATTATCGCAACAAGCTAAGTGAAGTCAGGCAGGAGCTAACAGGGAGAATGAAAAGAAACTCATGCAGATAAGGCCAGCCCCTTTGGGAAAATTCCAGAAAACCACCAAGCAACGTATGAGGTCCTTCTACCATTTTGGAAATGGAGACTATTAGTTCACTGTCTTGGGGAAAAACTCGAACAATGGTGGAATGCATGAATCTCTGCTTAGTGGGCCCTGGATCATATGGGCTTCCTGTTTGGCATGTCAGGAGGATTTGTTTTAGGACAGGAAGACTTAATTCCTTATCGAGGACCTGAGAGATAGAATTGCAGAGGTGTGAGAGGAATGGAAATAATGTTGTAGTCTGTACCTCTGCTGAGCAGCATGGCTTCTCTCTGCTTCTAGCAGAGGCTAAATTTCAACAAACTATTTCCTTTTCTTGGGCACACAACCTCGAATACATTTTCTCAGTCTCCTTTCCAGTTAACGTAACCATGTGCCTGAGGTCAGCCCATGGAAGGTGAGCTGAATTGATGGGTACCAATCCAGGCCTGGCAGAAACATCCCAGTGTTTCCCTTCCTGCTGGCTTGTTGCCGGTCAGTGTACTGGCCTTGGAAGCCTTGTGTTGAGGGTAGTGGAAGCACAAAATGAAAATAGCCTGGGTCCTTAAACCCACTAGTCAAATCAGACCTGCTTGCCATTTAGAAATGTCCCTTTAGGACTTTCAACAAGAAAGCACAAGTAGAAGGTCTGAGCCATCAAATGTGTTTGGCTTTGCTACAGTAAATGGTACCTTAACAAAACACTATTAGCACTGAATTTTTTTTTTTTTTTTAACCAGGGTCAGTTCTGACTGCTCTGGATCCAATAATTTGTGGTCAAGGGATCATGAAGAGCAAATCATACCTCTGCTCAAGAAATGGCATAAGGTTTCTCTCAGCAGGGGCTTCAGCGGGGAGATTTTTCTTGGAAGGGGATTGTGAGCAGGGCAGTTACCTTGACTTACTGTTTCATGCTGCTAGGAAACAAAACAAAAGAAAACACACCTCTATATAACCCAGATCTGCCTTCTCATAACTCCCCCTCTTGTTCCCAGTTATCTGGGCAGCAGTAGTTTACCTTGTCCCCCTCTGATGTCTTTTTTCCAGGGTCCTTCTTCTCTAGCGACTCCCTAGTCCTGACCTTATTCCCTCCGTGGCATGGTTCCTGAAACCTGAGCTTTCGAATCACACAGATGTCAGCTCACGTCCAACCATCTCTGCGTGGTCTTGGATTGTCAACAGATTATCTTTCTGAATCTCAAACTCCTCATCTATAAAATGGAGACGTAGGCACTTCATAGGGTTGTTGTAAGTATTTAACGTGATTCTGTGCCTGAAGCACTCAACACTGTGCCTGTAGAGTCGGCTCACTCTCAGCAGTAGCTCCTATTTCTGTTGTGTTTGATGTTATGATTTCAGACTCTTCAACCAAGCTGGTTAGTGGCTCTGAATATATTGAGGTTGGTTTAAATCCAGTGGTACTTGGACCTGAGCTGAGTTCTGCAGCTGCTATCCAACTGACATCTACACAGGGACCACCGCTTCTTGTCATATGAGTACACTACTCATGCTTTTTTCCACTGGTTGGCAGGCTCATTACATAATTGGATGTGAGAGTTGTTCTCAACTGGACCTTCAGGGTCACCCGAGCAGTAGCATTGTACTAATTCACCCAGGTCCATTTAAGACACCACTCTTTGTCCTAAATCTTGATAGCTCAGGGCATCTCCCATGGCATTGTCAGCTTGGAGGTGGTTTTGGGAACTTAACACATTCTAAAGGATTATATTTTATTTTTTGTACCAAAGATTGAACTTGGCCACTGATCCCCATCCCCATCCCTATTTTGTATTTTATTTAGAGACAGGGTCTCACTGAGTTGCTTAGTGCATTGCCATTGCTGAGGCTGGCTTTGAACTCAAGATCCTCCTGCCTCAGTCTTCCCAGCTGCTGGGATTATAGGCACGTGCCACCAGGCCCAACTTCTAAAAGATTTTTGAAAAGATTGTATGGCATGATCTCTTAACCTCCCTTGGGTCATAATCTGATGAAAGTTCTGGCTTCTTCTCTCTAGAAAAACATCCACATCCACATTTACACAGTGTTTTGCCTACTATTTGGGAGGTCTCCAAGGAGTGTGAGCCCTTGGATGGCAAGGTTGGTCTGGGAATGTGCCTGCCATTTGTGGGGAGCTGTGGCCTACTTCTGGGGAGGGAGCTCCAGGCAGCCACCCTTCTCATGGCCTCAGTGAAGGGAGATAGATCCGAACACTTTTCTCATCAAGCTCAAATCAACAGTGTGAGGGCCTTCTCATGCCTTCCTAGTCATCTCAATCTGAACAGTCCTACAGGTTCTGAACGTTAATCAGTGCCATCTCCAGTCGGCTGATGTTACGTGGAACTTAATTGGTTCTTTGGAGGAAAATGAGTCACCATTAGGAGAGGAGGCTGCAGGGCAGAAGCACACGGAGGGAAAGGAAAATGAAACTGCACACGGAAAAGATCAAGTGTGCCCTCACCGCTTCTCCTAGACTGCAATCCGAGACAAGCCCACTTTTGCTGATGGGGCTTAAAGAGGTTTTCAGAACCACAGAGACAAAGGACGCTGCCTCCCCCCCCTCTGTTTCTCTCCCTCCTTTTCTACATGTGGAGCCATATCCAGTGGAGGGGGAAGGGGACAGGCCATCCGCTTGACTGTCAGAGCTGATCACTGCTGACCTTATCAAAACACAGAATCAATACTCTCTCCTCCCAACAGCCCAGAAAAATCATAAGGAGTTTGAACCAAAGCAATTTGAAGTGCAGCATCATCTGAATCAGGAGACAAGCCAGTAAACTGTTGGGTCCCTGAATCTTCCTTCCTCAGAGTCAGGTGAGACTGGGAACATCATTTCTGGCCCTAGATGGGCACCTGATGAGGGGGACATACAAAGCAGTTTCCACTAATTGAGCCCACACCCTAGCTGGCCAGTACGCTGGGCTCAGAATACCAGTGTGTCTCCAGGGAGGCTCATGGGGTTAGGTCTAGAGCCTGGGGCAGTGGTCTTCACTCTCCTCAAGGACATTTTTGCAGGTCCTGCAGGTCTGGCCCTGGCATAGAGGTCTCTAGCTCCAGCTGTACCTTTGGAAAACCAAACTGTGCCACTGGTTACAGTGTCAAGGGGGCCTATATGATATCACTACCTGTTATGGTTTAGATATGCTCCTGTTAATGCAGGACTGTTCAGAGGTGGAATGGTGAGGTGATGATAGCTATAACCTAATCACTCCATCTTAGTTTGAATGGAATGACTGGATGGTAACTATGGGCAGCTTGGGTCATGGCTGGGGGAGATGGGTCACTGGGGGTATATCCTAAAAGGGTTCATCTTCTCTAGGGTACCTCCCTCCTCCTCTCTCTATTTCCTGGGCGCTGTGAGGAGCAGTGTTTTTCTGCCATGCCTTTCTGCCATGATGTGATGCTTCACTTTGGGCCCAGAGTGATGGATTTGTCCAACCATGGACTCAACCTCTGGAACCATGGACCAAAATAAACTTTTCCTCCTCTAAGTTGATCTTGTCCGGTATTTTGGTCACAGCTATGAAGAGCTAACCCACCTCTTCTCCCCACTCTCTCATTTCTTTGTTCCTCTTTATCTTTTCTCCACACTTGTTTTTTTTTTCTTTTCTCTTTCTATTTGCTTCTTCTTAAAGGAGGGATAAGACTGGGAAGAAAGAATGAAGGAGAGAGCCATTGTGTATAGGAGGGGAGGGGAGTTAGAAAGGGTCATGTTGTTCCCAGAAGGGCCAGGCTTCATGCAGAAGGTGGAGGTCACCCTGGCTGAGGGTCTTGGATTGGGATGTGGGAGCCCTGCTCCTCTAGATTATCAGGAATATCCTGGTGACCATGGGACTGTGCTTCCTTTGGCCATGTCTTCTCTGACCTTCTCAGCCATGCTAAGAACAAAGCAGTGTCTTGAGTGCTTTGCTACATCCTCTCCCTGGCATTTCTGCCATCTTGGAACTCCTACCATTTGGAGCCAGGGTGGCCCAGGTACCCAGGCTGTGGGACGCATCAGGCATCCACATCACACTTTATCATAATTGCTCATCAGTTCTTCCTCCTCACCAAGAAGTGAGCTCCTCAAGGGGAGGGAATGGTCTGATTCATCCTTGTGTCCTCAGAGCCAATTCTGGGGCCTACATGTGCAGGTTAGTGACTGGAATTCCAGGAGGACCCAGAGCTCATTAGGAAGGCAGGCCCAGCTTCCCCTGCTGGTTTCTTTACTGAGCCCCATAGAGAGGTGGGGGGGGGGTCTCATAGCTTTGCTGTCAAGCAAGAGCTTGGACAGCAGAGTTAGTCACTTCCTTGGGCACACTGTCATGGCTTTGTACATTTGATGCCCTCTGTCTGGAATGCATCCTACTCGGGCTGAAATAATTGCTCTGTTTTCTGAGTTCCCCAAATACTTTTTTGTACATTTTTTAAAAATAGCATTGGTCATATTGTGCTTTATTGGTTATTGGCATGTCTGTCTCCTCTTTAGTAGGCAGTTCGTCTGTTCATAAATACTTGTGGAGCACCAATTTTTGCCAGGTGTGTGGAAACATGAGGAACAATACAGGCAGGGTTCTGGCCCTTCTGGAGCCAAGTGAAAGGATGAATGGCTTTGACAATGCCAGGCATGGAGAAGGCCTGCATCAAATGTTCACCGAGTAGAATTGAGGATTTGGTTATTTAGAGAGGCCGGGCAGGAAAGGGGGCCAGAGACATGAGATCGAAGTACATTTAGAGAGTTGATGGTTTCATGGTTATCATAGAGAGAGGGGAATAAAAGTGAGCAGAAAAGAAAATCTTGTTCAACCAGCAAGAAGTCCAGTGAGTCAGATTGCTGCAAGGAGGGCATGAATCAGGAGCCTGTCATCTGTAGGGCTTACTCAATGGTGAGGCTTCCAGCTCTATGCACCTGCCGTCAGGTGGACACACACAAAGGTTGGGACCTGTGGATGCCAATGATGGGGCGGTAGGCCCTGGGGCCGCCTTAATTAATTGAGGAGAATGTAATGCACCTGATTTTTTTTTTAATCACATGGGTAATTGGAAGGAAACTGTCTGTGAGCAAGTAGTAAAGGAACAGAGATGAAGCAGCACAGGTTGATGTTCTCTGTATCAAGGAGAAAGTGAGGTGGGGGCAGATGGGAGCAGTACCCTGGGCCTCTTAGGTCACCAGCATGCACAGCCCTGTGCCTATGGTGCTAGAGTGTCTTCCCAGGTCCCTATGCAGGTTAATGTGTCTCAGTGGCGGGCAAGGCTGCCCGCATGCCAGCTGTCAGCATTTCCTGACAGAGCAGCAGGAAGCAAGCCCCTTTGGAGCAGAGGAGCGCCAATGTATAACTGTTCTTCCCAGGGTCTCCCTTCCCACTCAGCTGGGGTCCTAGGCTGGGATATCCTGGGAAATTCCCCAGGCCCCAGAACCTCATCAACCTGTGGACAGGGAGCAGAAATGGAACGTGGCAGCACCAGCCACAGATGGCCATGGCTTCTAAATAAGCATTTCATTAGTTTGGAACCCGGGGAAAACACGGTTCAAGTTATAGGGAAAAATAAATGAGTAAGGAGAGCCTGATTTTAAATCCTGCTAGTTATGTTTAGCATGTCCATAAAAATAAGCAGAGCTCTCTTTTTAAAGGGGGCCACTGTTAATTAGCCGTGGTGCCCATCCGAGCACTTGGTCTAGTTGTAACATGCTTATGTGGTGCTGGGGAAGAGGCATGGGGTTCCACATATCCTTTTAATGCTTACTGCTGTCATGCTGAAATTGGCTCCCTCACTCCCTAACTGTGCTTTATGTAGAAGCTGGATGGGAACAGCGTTGTTTTTCTGCTCCTATTTGTAGCCCACCCTGGAAAGCTAGTTCCTCCTCGTCCCTCCTTTTGGAAGTCAGTGCTCAATTCCAATTGGAGAAGACACCCAATTCCATTTCTGCAAACTGCGTTCCATTTCTCTTTTTCTTTCCCAACTAAGTAATGCCTGTGACCTCTGCATAACCCCTGGTGGCTTGCTCTGAGCACTTCATCCTTCCATGGGAATAGCTGGAGTCCTGCACCCACCACTCTAAGGGGAGGCTTCCAGTCTCCTCTCTTCTCCCCAAGAGGCTTGTCTTGGCCAAGGCGGGGTTTTGACTGTGATTCAGAAAGCCTGCTGAATTCCACTCTAGTAAGACATTTCAGCAGGTGACAGGGAATGTGTGGGGCATCTGAGTCCTGGTTTTAGTCCCAACTGCCCCAGTGATAACTTCATTGAGCCCCAGTTTCCTTATTTGTAGTCTGGGACTGAGAGGTTCTGCTGCTGCGAGGGATCATGGATACCAAGCTCACCTGTCCTGCTTCTTGAGTTGTTTGTCATGAGGGCTTTTATGTTTGTCAGTTTTCTGTCACTGTGCCAAAAGGAAAAAACAACTTAAAGGAGGAAATATTTATTTTGGCTCAAGTTTTCACAGGTTTCAATTCATCCATAGTTACTTGTTCACATCATTGGGAGACTGTGGTGAGGGAAAACATCAAGTTAGAGGGTGTAATGGTGCAAAGCTCCTCATCTCATAGTGGTCAAGAAGCAGAGAGGTGGGGGGGAAGAAGTTGAGGATAACATATAGCTTTGTGGGTCCTGTCGTCTGTGATCTACTTCCTCTAAGTAGGCCCCCTCTCCTATAGTTTCTACCATCTCCCAATAGCCCTTTCAATTATAAAAACCAATGGATAAATCCATTGATGAAATCAGAGCCCTCATGATCCAATCACTTCCCCAAAGCTCCACTTGTGAGCATTGCTACATTGGGGACCAGCCTTCAACACATGAGCCTTTGGGGGACATTCCTAACACAAACTGTAGCAGCTAATATTAGGTGTGGTAATAGGCAACCTTACAAGAATCTTTAAAATGGCTGAAGAGTTTCTTATTTTTAGACTGATTTTGAGTGCAAAGGTTCCTGGGTTCTCAGTAGGTCTGGCTGATTTGGACAACATAAGATGCCTTTGGAAAACCTCCTGGATCCTCATTAATATAATGGCTGCTGATTTTTTTAATGCTATGTGTAAGCTCTGACCTGGTGGTTTGTTTCTCTGTATCATTTGCTCTTTATCACCAGCCTATGAGGTAGGTATATGTTATTATTTTCATCTTATGGAAAGGAAACTGAGATGCAGGGAGGTCTAAGATCTCACATTTGATAAACTGGGTTACAACTGAGTTGTGGACTTTGAGTTCCATCTTTACCTATTTGCTGGGGGGTCTCTAGGGAGCTAAGAATTCAAGTTGAGCAATTTCCTACAACAGCATTGGTCCTTAGAAAGTTTTTGACACTATTGGAAATGTCCCATTCTGTTCTTTCCAATGTGAAAACCATTAGCTACTTGAATTGTGGCAAGTGTGACAGAACTGAGTTTTAAATGATAAGTTTACTTAAATTTAAATAATTCATGTGACCAGTGGTTATCATGTGGGTTAGAACCTGCATATTGCTGACACAAGTCTTCAAGGAGATTGTAGGAGCTCATAATCAATGGCTCTACTCAAGCTCCTCCCACCTGTATCCCATATATGGGCACCCACTTTGTGGCTACTTTTCTATGATTCTGGAATAAACTGTATATGGGATCTCACTTTTTGTTCATACTGATACAGCCAGAGCTCTAGGAAATTTCACTGGACAAAAGGCTTGTTGGACCTCCATCTTTCAATTTATTTTCTCAGCTCCCTTTTAGTTTTTTATTTCTGATCTTTAATCTTTGAGTCTCCAGTTCCCTAGCTCAGGCCTGTCTGCACTTTCTCCTCCTCCTCCTCCATAGACCTCACTTTGCTTCTTAGACATTACCTGTCCTTTGAGTTATTGGAGATTCTGGATTAACCCTGTAGCTGGGATTGGAGGTCCTGTTAGTCTTCTGAAGAAGCTGGTGCTTCAATATAAAGGTCTTTTTCAGATTCTTGGCAGGTTAGGTGTCAGAAATTTTCTTTCTCTTTAAAATATTCATTTTTCTGATAAAAATGCATATTGATTGTATAAAATGTGGAAAACATGGTAAAGAACATATAGAAGAAAATAAAGTCAGAACCCATAGTCCTATTTAGACATAATCACTCTTATAACTTGAACTTTGTTCTTCTAGATATATATTGAAGATCACAGTGTTTTTAATTCACTAATGAAAGTCCATTTCTAGATGTTTCTTTCCTATGCATTACTTCATTTGTTTTATTAAAAAGCAAAGCCCAGGAGTGGGGATGGAATTCAATAGTACAGTGTTTGCTTAGCATATGCCCTGTGTTCAATCTCTAGTAACAGGAAGGGGGGGTAGGGGGAGAGAGAGAGAGAGAGAGAGAGAGAGAGAGAGAGAGAGAGAGAGAGAACGAGAGAAAGCAAAGCTCTCTAGGGGGAGCTCAGACTCTGATTCATCTTCATCTTGACTTATCTACAAGAAATGAAGTTCACAAGTGTCCTTGTTTGATGCAATCACATGAAGACAATGATGGAGATTATTCTTCCTATGATATTTCATGGCAAGATACGTCAAATACCTTATAAAGAACTGTTTCTTAGAAACAATTGTGTTTTTATTCTTGAAATATTCAATATGAAGAACATTCCTGAGATTTCCAGTTTTTCCACTGACTTTAACCTTCCCCCCTAGAAATATTCAAAATTTAGAGAATAAATGAAAATTCCCATCTTCTGTTTGTTGAGTAAGGTTCAAATTAAACTTCCAGGTTGACCTCTTAGACCTCTTGTCTTTTTATGTTACCATCTTGTCAGTTGGTCATGTGATCAGAAAGCCAGATATACGTATTTTTATTTATTTATTTATTTTGGTATTGAGGATTGAACCCAGGGCCTGACACATGCTAGGTGACTGCTCTACTGCTGAGCCACAACCCCAGCCCCTGCCCCACCCCAGAGATGTATTTTTAATAATAGGAAAATATCATTTGTTTCCTCAATTTTAATTTATCAATAGATCATCAAATACCTTTTGAAAATCTATTTTTAAACTGGAGTATTTTCTTGTGAATATGTAATAGCTTACTTAATATATGATACTGTAGTTATACATAATAGCTTATTAATTCAATGTCTCAGAAGGACATTTAGGTTATTCCTAATGTCTTACTATAGATAACAAAAATGAGTATCTTTTCACCTAATTCAAGTAATTCTTTGAGTTCTTTATGCACCCTAGAGATTAGTGCTCTATCTGATGTGTGAGGGGTAAATATTTCCTCCCATTCTGTAGGCTCTCTATTCACCTCACTGATTATTTCTTTTGCTGAGAAGAAACTTTTTAGTTTGAATCCATCCCATTTATTGATTCTTGATTTTAATTCTTGCTCTATAGGAGTCTTATTAAGGAAGTTGCGGCCTAATCCAATGATGGAGATTAGGGCCTACTTTTTCTTCTATTAGATGCAGAGTCTCTGGTTTTATTCCTAAGTCCTTGATCCACTTTGAGTTGAGTTTTGTGCATGGTGATAGATAGGGGTTTAATTTCATTTTGTTGCACATTGATTTCCAGTTTTCCCAGCATCATTTGTTGAAGAGGTTATTTTTTCTCCAATGCATGTTTTTGGTGCCTTTATTTAATATAAGATAATTGTAATTTTGTGGGTTAGTCTCTCTGTGTCCTCTATTCTGTATCATTGGTCTACCAGTCTGTTTTGGTGCCAATAACATACTGTTTTTGAAGGATTGCTTTAGCTATTCTGGGTCTCTTATTTTTCCAGATGAATTTCATGATTCCTTTTTTCTAATTCTATGAGGAATGGCATTGGGATTTTGATCTGGATTGCATTAAATCTGTATAGTGCTTTTGGTAGTATGGTCATTTTGATAATATTAATTATATCTATCCAAGAGCAAGGTAGATCTTTCTAACTTCTAAGGTATTCTTTGATTTCTTTCTTTAGGGTTTGATAGTTTTTATTATATAGATCTTTCACCTCTTTTATTAAGTTGATTTCCAAATATTTTATTGAGGCTATTGTAAATGAGGTAATTTTCCTCATTTCTGCCTCAGAGGATTTGTCACTGATATACAGAAATGCCTTTGATTTATAGATGTTGATTTTTATATCCTGCTACTTTGCTGAATTCATTTACTAGTTCTAGAAGTTTTCTGTTGGAATTTTTTTGGATCTTGTAGATATAGAATCATATCATCAGGAAAAGTGCTAATTTGAGTTCTTTTCCTATCCGTATCCCTTTGATTTCTTTCGTCTGTCTAGTTGCTCTGGCCAGTGTTTCAAGAACTATGTTAAATAGAAATAATGAAAGAGGGCATCCCTGTCTTGTTCCAGTTTTTAGAGGGAATGCCTTCAATTTTTCTCCATTTAGAATGATGTTGGCCTAGGGCTTAACGTAGATAGCCTTTAAGATGTTGAGATATGTTCTTGTTATCCCTGGTTTTTCTAGTGTTTTGAACATGAAGAGGTGCTGTATTTTGTCAAATGCTTTCTCTGCATCCATTAAGATGATCTTATTATTCTTATCTTTAAATCTATTGATATGATGAATTACATTACAAGGTTGAACCAACCTTGCATCCCTGGGATGAATCCCACTTGATTGTGGTGTACATCTTTTTGATATGTTTTTATATTTGATTTGCCAGAATTTTATTGAGAATTTTTGCATCTATGTTCATTAGAGATATTGGTCTGATGTTTTCTTTCTTTGATGTATCTTTGCGTGGTTTTAGAATCAGGGTGATATTGGTCTCATAGAATAAGTTTGGAAGTGCTCTTTTTTTTTTTCTATTTCCTGAAATACATTGAGAAGTATTGATGTTAGGTCTTCTTTGAAGGTCTTGTAGAACTTAGCTGTGTATCCATCCAGTCCTGGGCTTTTCTTGGTTGGTAGGCTTCTGATGTTGTCTTCTATTTCATTGCTTGATATTGGTCTGCTTAAATTGTATATATCAGCCTGATTCAAATTCATATGATTTGGGCAAATCATATGACTTCAGAAATTTGTTGATGCCTTTGATATTTTCTATTTTATTGGAGTACAAGTTTTCAAAATAATTTCTAATTATCTTCTGTGTTTCTGTAATGTCTGTTGTGATATTACCTTTTCCATCATGTATGCTAGTTATTTGAGTTTTTTCTCTTCTCTTCATTAGCATAGCTAAGGGTCTGTCAATTTTATTTTTTTTTCAAAGAACCAACTTTTTGTCCATTTTTTTCAATTTTTTCTTTTGTTTCCAATTAATTTATTTCAGCTCTAATTTTAATTATTTCCTGCCTTCTACTGCTTTTGGTGTTGATTTGTTCTTCTTTTTCTAGAGCTTTGAGATGTAATGTTAGGTTAATTAATTTGTTGACTTTTTCTTCTTTTAAGGAACAAACTCCATGCAAGGAAATTTCTTTCCTCTTAGTACTGCTTTCTTAGTGTCCCAGAGATTTTGTTGTGTCCATGTTCTTATTTACATGTAAGAATTTTTTAATCTTCTCCTTGATGTCTTTTGCAATCTATTGTTCATTCAGCAGCATATTATTTAGTCTCCAAGTGTTGGATTAATTTTTATTTTTTATTTTGTCATTAATTTATAATTTCATTCCATTATGATCTGATAAAATTTAGGGTAGTATCTCTATTATTTTTTTTATTTGCTAAGAGTTGCTTTGTGACATATTATAGGGTCTATTTTAGAGAAGGATTCATGTACTGCCGAGAAGAAAGTGTATTTGCTTTTTGAAGGATGAAATATTCTATATGTGTCAGTTATGTCAAAATTATTGATTGTATTATTGTGATCTACAGTTTCTTTGTTCAACTTTTGTTTGGAATATCTGTCCAGTGGTGAGAGAAGTGTGTTAAAGTCACCCAAGATTATTGTGTTATGGTCTGTTTGACTCTTGAACTTGAGAAGGATTTGTTTGATGAACATAGATGTTCCATTGTTTGGGGCATATATATTTATAATTGTTAAGTCTTATTGGTGTATGGTTCCCTTGAGCAGTATATCCTTATCCTTTTTGATTAACTTTAGCTTGAAGTCTACTTTATTTATTTTTAATTTTTTTAATATTTATATTTTAGTTTTCGGTGGACAACATCTTTATTTTATTTTTATGTGGTGCCGAGGATAGAACCCAGTGCCCCGTCTATGCCAGGCGAGCGCACTACTGCTTGAGCCACATCCCCAGCCCCTACTTTATTTGATATGAGAATGAAAACCCCTGCTTACTTCTGAAGTCCATGTATGTAGTATGATTTTTTCCAATCTTTCACCTTCAGTATGTATATGTCTTTTCCTATCAGATGAGTCTCCTAGAGGCAGCATATTGTTGGGTCTTTCTTTTAAATACAATTTGCTAGCCTATGTCTTTTGATTGGTGAGCTTAAGCCATTAACATTCAGGGTTATTATTGAGAGTTTATTTGTATTCCCAGCCATATTTGTTTATTTGTATTATTTAACTGGACTTGATTTCTCCTTTCATTAGTTTTTCCTTTAAGGTTATACCTTCCTCTGCTGATTTTCATTGTTGTTTTTTGTTTCCTCTTCATAGAATATTTTGCCGAGGGTGTTTTGTAGTGTTGGTTTTCTAGCTGTAAATTCTTTTAACTTTTGTTTATCGTGGAAGGTTTTTATTTCACTGTCAAATCTAAAGCTTAATTTTGCTGGATACAAGATTCTTTGTTGGCCTCCATTTTTTTTTCAGAGCTTGATATATATTGTTCCAGGATCTTCTGGCTTTCAGGATCTGTGTTGAAATATTTGCCATTATCCTAATTGGTTTTCCCCTATATGTAATCTGATTCCTTTCTCTCATGGCTTTTAATATTCTCTCCTTATTCTGTATGTTGGGCATTTTCATTATAATGTGGCTTGCTGTGAATCTGTTGTGATTCTGTACATTTGATGTCCTGTTTTCCAATTCATTCTTCATGTTCAGAAAGTTTTCTGATATTATTTCATTGAATAGATTGTTCATTCCTTTGGTTTGGAACTCCATGCCTCCCTCTATCCCAATAACTCTTAAATTTGGTCTTTTTATGCTATCCCATATTTCTTGAATGTTCTGCTCATGGTTTCTTACCATTTTCACTGTGTGGTCTACATTCTTTTTAAGATTATATATTTTGTCTTCATTGTCTGATGTCCTGTCTTCCAAGTGGTCTACTGTTTTGGTGATGCTTTCAATTGAACTTTTAATTTGGTTTATTGTTTCTTTCATTTCAAGGATTTCTATTTTTTTTAAGAATCTCTATTTCCCTATTGAAATAATCTTTTGCTTCCTATATTTGTTTATATAGTTCTTTGTGGAAATGATCTTTTGCTGCCTGTATTTGCTCTCTTATATCATCCTTTAATTCATAGAACATTTTAATCATGTATATCCTGCACTCCTTCTCTGCAATTTCTTCTGCTGTGCTAGCCATGGATTCTAATAATGTGATATCTTGATTTGTTTGGGGCACTTTCTTCCCTTGTCTTTTCATGTTGCTCGTGTGTCTTCCCTTCTAGTGCTGTGGGTCTGAGGTGTTATTGTTTTTACCTTTTTGGCTTATAGTGCTCCTGTAGGATTCCAATACCTCTCCTTTGTGGAGAAGGATCTGTTAACAGATCCCAATATCAGCAATATACCACCTATAAACAATTCGTTGCCATTAAGATGTTTACAGTTTTGTCACAATGTACAGAAATGTTGAATTCAATTATTATCTATAATGTAATCAGTAGGTTTGTAAAAGGGTTTACAGTTTCTGATGGTGGACAATGAACTGAGGATGAGGCGTAGGATGAGTGCTGAGGAGGCAGGATGAGAGGATATAGAGTTTATCTATCTTAGAAAGTGTGAAAGAGAAATCTAATGAAGAGGGCTAGTAGCAAGAGAATAGACAAGAAGTAATTTTGGGTAGACAAGTATGTGGGAGGACAATAGAGTACATAAAACAAACACACATATATATTCACAAAGTAAAGGATGTTAAAATAGTAAAAATTGGAAAAAAGAGAAAAAAGGCATATACAACACACCTGTAATATATTATTCAGACGTCCCAGTCCTCAAAATCCTAATCCATGCAAAGTACTTGGTTTCACATATTTTGGGGATGTGAGGGTGGGAGGATAGAGGGGGAGAAGAAAAAGAAAAAAGAAAAAAAAAGTCTCGAAGGAAGAAACCAGGATTGTTGATTGTTTTGGAGATCAGTTTCTTTCCTGCTTCCTTTCTCATCCAATAGGTGGGTTTGTCTGTTTCAGCTGGTACCTCCACCCTCAGGATGGTGAAAGTAACCAGGGTGGGAAGGCTGATCCTGGTGCAGGGCACCTGGAAGTGAAGTGTGATACCCACAAGCCCCTGCAGGGAGACTGCACCTCAAGGGTCTTTTTTGGGGTCCACTCAAATGACTTGAGCGCCTGGTCCCATCTCCCTATCTTGCCTGAAGATTTCCCAGTTCCTGGTCTCTCCGTTAGTCTCCAAACTTTTGTACCATCTCCCTCTCCCTTAGCAGTTCCAAGTTAAGGGAACTCTCTCCCTGGGGCTCACATGGGCAGCACCCTGGTCACACTGTGCACCTGTTCCACTGACAGCTGTTTTGTGTTGGGAAATTACTGTACTGGGGAGAGGGGGGAGTTGGAAACCGGATACCTGGCCAGCTGGAGTTCCAATCCAGGAGCTTCCCCCACCAAATATGGCAAGGAAGATGACCCAAGATGGAGGCAGTCTGCTTCCAACCCTGGGGTGTCGGGTGGGGTGGGGGGAGCTGGGCTATGGCATTGTGTGATGTGTTCAGAGATGAGTGCTGTGATGTTCAGTACTGTGGTTTTGGCTGCCTTCAGAGCCTGTGAGATGTCCCCAGATGCAGGCAGATTACTGCATAGGGTACTGTGGCCATAGCTGCCAAGTCAAGTCACAATAAGGAGGCAATTGGGGAGCCCCTTGTTGGTAGATGGGGGTCCACAGGGCAGTGGTGGCTGGAGTTCCTGTGGGAAGGTAGCAGCTGAGTGTCCTGAGTTCTGCAGTGGTGCTGATAGGGGATCCTGCTAAGGCCCTCACAAGCCCTGCGGAGACTAGTAGTCAGGAGTTGGGTGTTGGGAGTCGGAGTCCTGCTCCATTGCTGAGGCCTGGAGCCCTGCACGAGAGCAGCTATGTAGGGGTCCATTTTCACTCTCAGAGAAGCAGTATTCCCACTAGTTGAGACCTGAGTCACAGAGCGACACAGAATACTGCCTCCTTCTGGCCCGCCAACTTGGATTCTCTGCAGTAGACTCTTAGAGAAGTAATTGAGAGGTCAAAGGGCATGTATGTTTTAAAACTTTGGCTGAGTATTGCCAAAAATTGCTTCCAGGAAGATTTACCAAATTTTATTTTCATCCATAGAATCTGAGAGAGCCTGACCATGATGGGATTAAGTGATCTGAGCAAATGGTCAACCTTCATGTTTACACTGTAATTTTTAAAAAAAAAACCTGAATTAGATGTTTTACTTACTTTTGTTGTGTAATAACTCACCCTCAAACTTAGCAGCTTAACCATTTTATTTTGTTCACAATTTTACAGAGTAGTAATTTGGGAAGTGGTTGGTGGCCCAGTTCTTCTCTGGGGTCTCTGGGTTACTGGTAATAGTTAGGCTGAGGCTGGAATCATGAACTCTTGGTAAGGTTGGATGTCCAAGATGGCTCAGTCATGTGGCCACATTTTGTGCTTTCTATTGCCAAGGAGCTCAGCTGGGACTGTCAACTGGAGTAACCACAAGTGTTCTCTCCAGCATGGTGATCCTGTGGTAGTTGAACTTCTGACATTGTGGCTGGCTGCTCCTGGAGTGTTTCAACAGATCCAAGAGGAATCTGCCTGGTCTTTTCTGACCTAGCCTTCAAGTTCATACAGCATTACTTCTACCATATTCAACTGGTTGAAGCAATGACAAGTTTACCAGATGCAAGGGGAGGAGGTATAATATCCAGCTTGAAATAGAAGAAATGTCAAAGATTTGAAGCTACTTAAAAGAAAAACTTCCATATAATTATTTCTTTTACATGTAAGCGTTGGCTGGACAGTGTTAGTGGTACATTCAACATCAGCAGTATTCACGTGTTTGAAGGACCTTTGTCTATGAAGGTGACCCAAGACCAACTTGGAATATATAAGATGGTTGTGTTGGTTTAATGTGTATGTGAATGTGGGCAAACACTGTAGTCTGGGGATTTTATTAGTCAATGTGGACAATAGTCAAGAGTTCAGGGTCTGGGACTGAGCTGCTCTGGGGCTGCCTGATTGATGACTCCCAGGACTCTCAGACATGAGAAAGAGGATTCAGGGAGCACAGTCAGGTAGGAGGGGTTAGTTTATGATGCTTCCCCTGGGAAGTCACCTGGGAGCTCAGCAGCAAGCCTGGTGTTTGTGACCAGCCAAGAAGTGGTAATCCACTGCTCCTACCCTGTCTGCACTACAGGACTCCCATCCCCAGCATGAGACCGTGAGAACAAAAAGAGATCCTTCTGGTGCTGAACTCTGCATTTTAGTGAATAAGCTAGCCATATGACTGAGCCATATTTGAAATCCAGCCTTCTCAAGACTTTGGGTGAATGCCAGTGACTGATTTGACCATCTTGTCAAGGTAGAAAGAAAAGGAGAAATCCCCTGGTATTTATATATTTTCACTGGTAACTCTTGTCAAGCTTGGGTATCCATGCTGCCATCTCACCTTTGGTATCACCCTTGACTAATTTTTTTTTTGATGTGCATTAATTTAGCTTTGTTACTGACTATAAAGATGGTCCAGCTGCCTCTCAGGGCTCATAGGACCAGTATCCCGTCCGTGAGATGTATAACTCTTCATGATTCCTTGGATCCATGCCCACGTTTTTGGCATGTTTCCCTCCAGAGCCACTCAGATATTGGTTAGGAATGAGGCCCACATCCCATAATTCCTCTTTCACCTGCACAGCACACAGTGGGGGAAATGCTGATTAGAATCTTATAGGGTCTTTTTTGGAATACATATGGCTGGACCCTATGCTGCATCTGGGGTTAGATTCCTAGAGAACGAGGAAGGGAGTTTGGCGTACCTACTTTGAAATAATTCTTTGGCAATTATGCTTCCATTCCTCCCTCAAACAGCCTTGGTTTCAGAAGGTGTTTTATTCCACATCTGTCACCTCGGTTGCTCCTTGTAAAAGGCAAGGCAGGTGTTATTACCTGTTTCACAGAAAAGGAAATTGAAGCGTGGAGAGGTTAAGTGATTAGCTGGTAAATCTCAGAGCTATATTTGAGTCAAGAATTTTTGATTCCTCTAGAAATTATTCTACAGGTTCCTCTCAGTGAAGACCTCATGGGTACTCCCTTCACTGTGGTGTGGCGTTCCTGGGGCTGTGCCTGGTGTGGTGACTGGCAGAGGTTTTGTTGGAGTGTGTGGGCAGCTCAATGGGCCAGAGCATCTGAGCCTCCTGCTGTATACACAGACACCATCCTATCTTACTAACTTGCAAGTTTGGGCTGAATTTGGGTTGTGAAGGTGATACCTCCCTTGGTGGGAACGCTGAGGACATTAAGGATGCACAGCACATCTTTAAAGGCAACAGTTAGGCACCACTCCTCCAGAATGTAGGTTGGTGGTGAAAAATAAAACTTTGTTTTACATTTCAAAGCAGTGCTAGAGGAGGAAGCCTGGCCTGCTGTTTGGAAGTGAATCTGGGCAGGAACCAGTTCTTAAAGACCAGTATGCATCCCTTTGATGGAAAGTACAAGGGAATATCTGGAGTAATACTTTATCTCTCCCAGCAGGAATAGTGGATGCTAACTAGGTGTTCCCCCAGTCCTGTAACCCTCTGGTGATAAAACACTGTAATCTCTTTACCCTGGAAAAGACAAGTGAAAGTGAGAACTACAATTTTTTTTTTCTGTACCAGGGATTGAGCCCAGGCGCACTTAACCACTGAGCCATGTCCCCAGCCCTTTTGTTAAACTTTTTAAAATTTTGAGACATGGTCTTGCAAAGTTGCTTATGGCCTCGCTATGTGACTGAGGCTGGCTTTGAACATGTGATCCTCCTGCCTCAGCCTCCTGAGCCACTGAGGAGAACTACAAGGTTTAAGAGGTTAAAAGGAGACATCAGAGATCCGTAGGTCACTCACGATTTTCAGCACAAAACCCGGTATCAAAGAAAAGAGCATTGTTAGCTGCTCAGTGAATAAGACGTGTTACAGTCACTCAGTACAACCACAGAATAAAACCCAGGGCTCCTCCAGCTCACAGGTCACCCTTTGGCTTTCTGGGGCTCCAGATTCCTGGGAGGGGGAGGATGGCTGCTCTTACTGCCTGCATTCATGCCACCTCCAGCACAGGGTGCAAGGTAGAGCCACACATTTTCTTACTACTAATGTGGCAAGTTTTCGGTTTGGAATCTCTTTTGAATGCCATGCCATCTCTCTTCCTTTGGTGGGAGGGTGAGTTCAAATAGGAGGTCTACAATTGGCCTGGTGAGTTTCAAGTGCTTAGAGAGGCTCACAAGCCACTTTCCCTGACACACAGCTCAAATGACCTTTGTGGGTAACATCTTCACACTCCCAGTTAGAATGTAAAGCCATAAGCTATTATTGGCCATTCACATATCATGTCTGATTTTGTTTTTGGAGGAGATGGAATCACCAAGTAGATCTCTTGGTAGGAACAAAGGATAGGCAAGTTGGATGGCTAGAGGTGGATTGTGAAGACGTGAGCAGTGACCCATGCCTGGAGAAGATGGATCTATTTGGGAATCTCACAAGCCTCTTGGGACAAAATAAAAGCACCAAGAGCTTAAAGGGGAGGGAGGGAGAGAAAACCCATGAAGAACAGGGAGGGGAGGGAGTAGCAGCACCAAAGACCCTCACTGCCTCGTTTAGAATTTTGCTGGGATTCATCCCTGGTGCCATCCTGGGATAAATCCAGGGGATTTTTTGTCAGACATTAGGCTTTCTGATCAATGGTCAGATAATCTGTTTCTCTTTTGTTCTAAGAGTGCATCTGCTACTAAGAGCCTGTTATCAAGTACAGCTACTTTCCAGAAAGACCTTCTGAGGACATCAAGTCAAATCCCTGCATTGGACAAGTAAGACCCCAAGTAGCCAGTGTTCAGTGGGGCCTTGAGCCTAGGACCCCATTCCCCTGACTACCATCTTTCTCTGTCATAGAAGACCCCCAAAAGTACCACAAACTTTTGTTTGTGTTTTGTGACGGGGCCCTGATTTTGGCTTCCAAATCCTTGAATTGAAAGGTAGATGATTCTTACTCCATGTTTGGGCCCCATGATCAGAGGTGCTCAGAATGTGTGAATGAATAAATATTTTCCAGGGGAATGTGTTACTTGGTGAACCAAAGGAATGGGCTAGAAAGGGGAAAGAAGGAGGGAAAAGTGGCTGTGTTTTACAAATTAGATGAAGATGAGGATTATTTTTTTTATAGTTCCATTCCCAGAGAGAGTCCTTAATAAGTGGAATATCCTGCCTAAAGGAGAGCTCAACCCGTCCACTCATCCTCATGCCTGATCATTTGACACCTTTGACAGAGGCCAACAATAATAATTTACATTTACTGAGCAGGCCTTGCCAAGAAATCCAAAAACATATTATAAATGTCATGTGCTGTGACAGGCACTATTATCCTGTGAGAGATATTGCAACAAATCACCCAATAACTAATTTACAAATTCCAGAAAACCGGAGGGTACTGGATGAAAACCAATGTGACTGTGCAAGGAACCAATCACATTGGGCCAATTTAATTTCCTCCAATGTCAGAATGACAGGTCTGGAAGATAAGGCAACAGCAATAGATGTAAAATATTCTGACTTCAGTAAGCCCTTTAGCTCTGTTCCATATGATGTCCTCATAAACATGCTATGAAAATATGGTGTAGCCTCTGCTATTGTTATTTAGTCTTTGATTTATCATAGTTTTCTTTCCCTGAAGAGTTTGAGTGGAGTGCTCTGCAGAAAAATATCTGTCACCTGGGAGAGCCCTGGAAGGGTCTCGCTCAGGACCCAGGCCTGGAATTAGTCTTGTTCAGCAACACAATTACGGAGATAACTCATGGTGACGTGGCGCTTTAACATTCACAAAACACTGAGAGTTGGGCCTCAAATCCAGGTCTTCAGATTCTAAACTCAGAGCATTTCCTGCTCTTCTGTAAGGGCCTTGAAAGGAGCTCTTCACTCAGTCATCCCAGAAGAGTTACCTTTTTTTTCTAGGATGGTGATCAGGAGATCTTAGAGCAGTAATATTTGTGGTGGGTGTTGGGGGCAGCTGGTTTTCTGAAGACAGTCCCCAGCTCTGTGACCTCTGAGTTCTCTCTGCAAATGATCCTTTCTCATGGAGTAAAGTGGCTGTGAGCTTGGACCGGCTGGAGCTCAGAGGATGCTGGGAGTTTGGTTTAGGTGAGAGCAGAACGACCAAGGTGGAGAAGACTTTCCATTCTGGGATAAATGTATGGAGGTGTGTGTGTGGCAGGTTGGGGGGAAGTTCACAACTTCCTGAGACCCACAGTTCTGAGATGAGACCCTCAGGGAGCTGTACCTGTTGCCAGATACTTGAGGTCCCTGGAAATACTGCCTGAGCCACTGACCAGGGAGGGATGTAGGCTAAGAGGAATGCCTTTCTGCCCCAGCTCAGGTGACATGTGTGGCAGAGGTCCCCCTTCCCCCACTGCAGAGACCTGGGCTGCATTCACAACTCAATCATTCACTACCAGCCCACTAGGAGGCCAAAATCCACCTTTTTTTTTTTTTTTTTCCTGAGACCGACTGGTTTGAGATACGCTCAACTGTCAGAGTGCTGAGACAACGTATAATCATGAGTAGAAAAAGAAAACTCCTCACCCACTTCAGGGAGTTTAGTAAACAAACAGAACAGGTGGCTTTTACTGAGATAGAAGAAAATGATGAGGCAGAAGAGAGCTTTTTGAAGAAAAAAGAAAAACTCTCAAGGAAAACGAGGGAACAACATTGATTCCTTTAAACAACCAAAAGTTATTTCCTAGTTTAAAAATTTTTGATCGGCAAACTGTGAAGTAGACTGGTCGCTGCGGTGAGCAAAATTAGTGTTCTGGATGATCATTTGGGAGAAGTAATTCACAAAATAAAAACATAAGTTGGGGCTATCGTGAGTAAAACACTAGGAAATGTGGCCAAGAAACCTAATTTGGAAAAGCTAGGGGTTCTAGAAAGACAGATGGAGAAATAATAACGAAAGAATTAATAGAAGAAACATTTCCTGAATGAAGAAAGACATGGTCTTGGGTTTGGAAGGGCTCACTGAGAGGTCTGGGATTGTGTAAACAGATGTGTCCTGGATATAGTGAGGTGTACTTCTATAAAAGAAGAAATTTTATAGGATAGTGATGGAAAAAGTGGGTCATTTACAAAGATTTATTTGA
Source organism: Urocitellus parryii (assembly GCF_045843805.1). Classification (NCBI taxonomy): domain Eukaryota; kingdom Metazoa; phylum Chordata; class Mammalia; order Rodentia; family Sciuridae; genus Urocitellus; species Urocitellus parryii. Next base: position 100,108,557 of record NC_135532.1, on the reverse strand, counting down.
AAAACCAGAGGTCAGAACTCTATGAAAAAAGATTTATCAATATTGAAAGAAAAAGATTATGATCTAAGAATTCTGTACCCAGCCAATCTAATGATCATCTTTTGGGCCATTTTTGATCTTCAGATACCAGTGAGAATTTGACCCACATTCCCTATATAAGATCAAAAATTTAAAGGGACCCTTAAGATTATTGTGGCCATTTCCTCTCCCCACCAACATATTAATTTTTCCCTTGTAAATGTGGTGTGTGTGTGGTGTGTGTGTGTGTGTGTGTGTGTGTGTGTGTGTGTGTATGTGTGTATTCTTGGTGTGATCAAGGCAGAGTATCATAAAGCCAGGGAGTGGAGAAAATACCAGAAATGCTGTTAAAACCATTAGATAGGCTTCAGAAGATTTGGGTGCTTGTATTTATGTTTAACTCTATTTGCTGCAGAATGGAGTGGACCGTAATAAACATGATCTCATGTCTGTATGAGAGGGCCCCAGGGAGACAAATTTGGTTGCTGTGGAATTTCCCAGTGGGAGAAATAAGACATAGTGCTCCGTGACTGGAGGTCCCTCCCTGAGAAGTTTTCCACCTGGGGTGGCCAGGCTTAGTAAATTAAAACCTGCAGTGCCCAGTTAAATTAGAATTTCAGGTAAACAATGACAAAAATGCGTTCTAATTATTGCATGGGCATTCTGTATTTTCCCTGACAACTCTATTCCCACTTCCACGTGAAGCTGTAGAGAGCTCCATTTGTCAGGCAGCTTGGGATGTCAGCTACAGAGAGATGCTGAAGATTGCAGTTTAGTGTGAGGAAAAAGGAAAGGTTGAAGTGAAGGATGGGGGTCAGAGCCCATGTGGGAGCTGGAGGAGGAGTGGTTTCTGAGTGCCAATTTCTCTGTCTATAGCTTTGAAACAGATTTGGACTGGTCCTTGTTCTTGCTTTTCTCTTTTCCCCAAGTATTGAGAATTGAATTCAGGCCCTTGCACATACTAAACTAGTACTCTACCACTGAGCTACATCTCAGTCACTAAGTTGCCTAGGTTGGCCTCCAACTTGTGATCCTCCTGCCTCAGTCTTCCAATAAGCTGGAATTACAGGTGTGTGCCACCATACCCAGCTTGGTCCTTGCCTTTGGGGCATTTAAAATCTAATTATAAGGTGTATGGGATAATAAGGAGCTAATTTTCATTAAGCTTTTACCATGTATCAGCAACTATGCTAAGCACTTTAGCATATTTATTCTTCAAAATAACAATTATTACCTTTTAGATGGGTAAATTAAGGTGCAGAGAGTTTAAACAACTTGCTTGAAGTCATATAGACAGCAAGTGCTACAGCCAGGCAAAACTTAAACCCAGGTGTGCCTGATACTAGGAGCAGTGCTGTTCTCTACTAGGCCATCCTATCTCACAATCAAATTTAGTAAGCAAAAAATAAAAGCATTTGACAGTTAACACCTTATGCAGGCATGGGAGGTGGCCAGGTGGGGAGAGACTGGTGTGGGCCAGATGGGTCTTAGAAGGCTTCTTGGAAAAGGAGGCCTGGAAACTGGGATCTCCTGATGGGTTTGGATTTGGGTTGGTGAGAACATCAGCTGGGACTGGTGGAAGTGGGTCCTCATGGGGTGAGCAGTGAGGATGGGGTATAGCAGGCTGTGAGGTGGTGCCAGCATATCAGAGGAGACAGGGTTGAGTCGGCCCAGCAAGGGTAAGCATTTGGGTCCAGCGTGGCACAGTGACCAGGCTACTTGAGCTTTTGGTCAGTATCATAAGGACAATTGGAAGCCATGAAAGTGTCCAGATGAGGGATGGTCCTGGTTCCATCAATATTTAGGGGGTAACTGGACAGGACTTGGTGGGGGAGTTTCATGGGTATGTGCCCTACAAGGTCTGCTGGCAGTGCCCCTGAGTGGAGGAACCCGTAAGCCAGCTGGGGTGGGAACAGGAGGGACCCCTCTTAGCTATAGCTTTGGGGAAGCTGCTATCCCCAGAAGGAGGGGGTATTGTTGGTGCCCTTTCCTGTTCAGGGCAGACAGGTGGCCCAGACTAGACACAGGGTGTCATGCCAGCCTAGAGAGAACACTTACAGCAGAGACAGGGTGGTGGGGTACAGAGCCCATGCAGAGACCTGATGTGGTAAAGGCACTGGCCTCTACCTTAAACGCCTTTGAGGACAGTGCATTTGCCATTACGCCTCTCATGCAGTGCCACCCATATACTGGCTTTACATAAAACCCATACATACTTCCAGATCTCCCACCACCATGGGCCAGGCACCGTCCCCGACATTGATTGTGGGTAAGCTGAGCCGTTGCCATGCAAGGCGGCTGAAATAAAATGTGTAATTGTGCTCTAAGACACCTTAATTGTTTATTAATTACTCCATAAATCATAGTGACACCTGTGTTTGTGCTCCTGTTAATTCCCTTTCATGAGGTGGGGGATGGAAGTAAGTCCTGCTTTCCCAAGAAGCACATGGCTGAATAACTAGGCCCATAGCTGAGGGATGGAGGGACTGAATGGGGACAGGGACACCAGGCCTCTCAGTGCTTCTCCCTGTCAGCCTCCTTACTTTGCTTTGTTTGTTCATTCAACAAATATATAAGCATTCCTTACCCCCTCTGGCCAAGACTCAGATCTTTTCAGGAAAACACTACCCACTAATGGAAACTGGGGAGGGGAAGGGTGGGGGTCACCACTGACTCCATTTAGGTTCTTCTTCCCAAAAGCTGGTAAAGAGAGTGGGTACTCATATCACAGGTGAGAAACCCAAGCTTAGAGATTTTTATTCAAGACCCAAGGCCACAACGCCAATTATGTAGCCGTGCTAGAGTTTGGACCCAGCTTGTTTGACTCCCCAGTGACCTAGTTCCTGGTGGGAGAGAACAGCCTGGGAATGGGCATGGAGCTCTCTCGTTAGTCCCTGATACATCTAATGTGTCTTAACATCCATCCAAGGAAAGGCAGGCTGTTTTCCAAATGGTAACCCTCCTCCATATTTCTTAAGGGTCATATCTAAAAGGGAAGTGTATTTTGGTGTCCTGTCCCTCAGTCTGGCCACTGTCTGAGTCCCCCTCTAACTGACCTCCGTTCCAGACAGTCACCCGTGCCTGTCCCTGGGAGCCTCTCTCTATCCACATCTGTTGGCAGCCATCAGCAACCATGCGCCTGGCCCCGGAGAGCACGCGATTGCTCCAGATGGCTAATAGAACTTTATTGCCACAATCATTCTTAATGTGGCCGTTGCAAAGCCCTGTCTGGAAACTCAGCTCCCGTGGTGGTGCAGCAGGGCCAGGGCCCCCTGCTCTCTCCCTCGGGCTGACAGCACACTTCTGTGGATGCTAAGAACTGGCTCTTGAGAAGACAAGCAATGCCATAAAACCTAGATTGGGGATAATGCTTTCCCCTCAGTTGAGATCGAGACTGTGAAGACAGAAGGGAGCTCTTCCAGCAGAGGTGGGAGGAGGTTCTGTGCTCTGGGCCCTGAGTGTGTGCAAGAATGAAATGTGCTCTGGTGGGTGAAGAGGGCAGGTGGGAAGTATGATCAGCCTCATCCTCTCCCAGTCAGCCTTTCCCCGCCCCCAGTACTCAGCCCCCAGAGACTTTCCTGACCAGCCAATCTTATAATTCTCTGCCTTTTGCAATCTGTTACTTTCCTTCCAAGCACTTTTCTCCATTTGCCACAATAAACCTATGGGTCAATTTGTTTAATGTCTCCCTCGGTCACTAGACTATGCAAGAGTGAGTTTTGCTTTGCTCAGCACTATACCAGGTGTCTACATAGCGCTTGGCACCTGAATTCCCAATAAATATTTGTTGAATGAACAATAAGTAAATAAATTCTATAAATGAGCTAAGGTCACTTCCTCCTCCAGAATGATTCTCTTAGGCCTTCCTGACAGAATGTCTCCTGATGTGCTTCCTCGTAGGTGATCTAAGCTTGGAAGGAAGGAGGAAGGAAACTAAGATGCTTGCAGAGGTTAATAGAGTAGTGAGGTTCCGGGCCCTGAAGCCTGAGGCTAAGATGCCCAACTCTGCCCAGCACACAGTAGGTACTGAACACAGTACATGAAGTGAATAAATGAGAAAATGTTAGAAATAATTTCTTGACTCCTATGGATGGTAAAGTAAGTGAGTCTATAGGAGAGAACTTCCCAGGTCTACAAAAAAGGGAGAAGGGTGTTTGAACCCTGCTTACCATGTTCATGAGGTAATTTCACTATGGCAGACATAGAACACTCAACTTCCCAGCCCTGTGTCTCCCTGCTAAGCTCTAGCTGGGAGGATCTGCTCATGGGTTAGCACCTTCCAGCAGGGAGACAGTGAGATGCCAGGCCAACTGTCTGGGCTCCAGGTACAGAGGACATTACAGGTCAGTACCATGGTGCAGACAAGGAAAAGCCATGAGTCTTGGAGAAGCCTCCAGCAGAACCATCTCTAGCAGGGAAAGGAGCTAACAGAGAGATTGGGGAAGTGGGAAAGCCTCCCTCTGTGTCCTTCATTCCATGGCTCATTCCTCTGCTGGGGCCAGCTGGACCCATGAGCAGATTAGGGCAGGGCCTCACACAGGTGAGAGCCTCCCAGGAGTCCAGGGAACACACCAAGAGTGGCAGGAAACTGTCCAGGGGGTGTGTGGACTGCAGAGCCTGCTTTGATGCCGTAGGACTGTTTTATTCCATCACTGTGGCTATTGTGGGGCTGGGGAGGCCTCCTGAGGAAGCATGGAGTGGGCTGGCAGAGGGGCAGAGGAGCTTGGAAGTGGGGAGGCCTTTGAAGACAGGATAGAGGAGGGGACACAGGAGCTCAGGGGGAAGGGGCAGAGAAGATTTATCAAGAGGAGGCCAGCTGTACCTGAGGAAGAGTTGTGGAGATGGACTATGGATCAGGAGCCAGGAGCTAGGCAGCTGCCCTACAGGCTGGGGATGGCAAGACCACAGAGAGGAGGGGTGAAGATGGCGCTAGGGACTGAGAGGGGTAAAGAGTTGTGAGACTCTCTGTATGCCCTGCTGAGAGAAGTAGGAGATGAGAACCAAGGCCACAGATTTAAAACCAGAGAAATCCCTGTAGTGGGATATCAAACACCTGGCTTATGAAAACCTAAGAAAGATATTGTGATCATTAGAACTCATCAGGGATTCACTAAGTTTTGTCAAATTAACCTCATAGTTTGATCGGGGCTACTGCTGCAGTCGTCCAGGTAGAGATCAGGGGACATGACAGACTTTGTGAGCCTGGCTTGAGCAAGTCGGAGTCCTTGAAGTCTCACATTATCTCTGTAATTAAGATGAAAAAGAAATGTTGCATATAATCCCCTGGGGAGCTGTGATAGTTGAAGTGGGGGTGATGTCAAGGGCCTTTAGATAGGGCAGACAACTAATTCATCACCTGCATGGGCTCACTTTTGGAGGGTGGAAGGGACATGTGTCAGCTGAGTCTTCTGGGAAGCAAATCCTGAGGTGGAGTTAGGAGGACAAAAGTCTTATTGGGGAGAAACATCCACAAAAGGAAAAGGGAAGAGGAAGTAGGATTGGGTGTGAGGTGGGGGCTGTGAATCCACAATGCAGACCTGCCAGAGTCTCTTCAGACCAAGGGGCAAATGCCAACTATTAGGAGAGTCCCATGTTGGGGAGATAGCTGGACCATTGTACTCACTTGTCTAGTCACGGTCCAGAATGACTTTTGCTCAGAAGCTGAGGCAGTCCTGAGAGACCTAATAGCTAGCTGTAGACTGTCAGGAAACCATACTATTTCCCCTGTGGGCAGCACATCCTTCCTGGAGAGTACAGGGTACTCTAATAATTACACCAGGCAACAGTTACAAACCAAGACTGTCCCTCAAAAAACAAGACATCTGGTCAACCATGTTTCGTGTTATGGTTTGGATTTGAGGTGTCCCCCAAAAGCTCACATGTGAGAAAATGCAATAAGGTTTAGAGAAGAAATGATTGGGTTCTAAGGGTCTTAAACCCAATCAGTGATTTAATTCCCCTGATGGGATTAACCAGTGGTAACTGAAGTGGTACGGTGTGGCTGGAGGAGATGGGAATTGGGTTATGGCTTTGGGTATATATTTGTATGTGGAGAGTGGAGTCTCTCTCTCTCTCTCTCTCTCTCTCTCTCTCTCTCTCTCTCTCTCTCTCCTTCCTGATCACCGTGATGTGAGCTGGATCCCTCTGCCACCCTCTCTCGCCATGATGTTCTGCCTCACCTCGAGCCCTGAGGAATGAAGCCTACCTTCCATGGACTAAGAACTCTCAAACAGTGAGCCCTCAAATAAACTCTTCTATAGTTGTTCTGGTCAGATCCTTTAGTTACAGCAGTGAAAAAGTTGACTAAAATATTTCCAGAGAATTTTCTTAGGATTCAGTCTTTGATTCTAACTTTATTTTAGTTGGCCTTTTTTTTTGGATGTTGTGATTAAAATTTACTTGGAGGCCCACAGTTTCAGAGGTCTCAGTCCCTTCACCCACACTCAGGAAGTAGACAACTGGCTCCATTCCTTGGTGCTGTGGTGAGGCAGAACATCAGGGTGGAAGAGTGTGGACTGAGCAAAGCAGCTCATCATGATGATCAGAAAGCAGAGAGAGACTTCACTTGCCAGATACAAAATATATACTCCAAAGTCACGCCCCCATGCCCACCTCCTCCAGTCACACCCCACTTGTCTTCAGTTACCACTCAGTTAATCCCTATGAGGGGATTAATTCACTGATTGGGTTAAGGGTGTCATAAACCAATCATTTCACTTCTGAATATTCTTATACTGTGTCACACATGAGCTTTTGGGAGACACCTAATAGCTAAACCATAACAAACTTATTCTCTCCTGGTCATATGCTGTTAATATTTTTAAAACCAATTTCTTGTCTTGAATAAAATATGTAACATTCACTAGCAATTATTTACATGCCAGACCTGAACTGAACTTTTTATGTAAATTTACTAATTTAATATTTCTAACAATCTGATGAGGCAGATACGCTATTGTTATATGCTTTATACTTATATATTACATAAGATTTAAATATGATATACAAAACATATATTGTATTCTTATATAGTATAATTACGTGCTTATATAATTATAATACGCTCATGTGATAATAACACTCAATTTACAATTTGATGCACAGAAAGGTTACGTGGCTTGTTCAAGGTTGTATGTCATATAAGTGGCAGAGATCGGTTTCACACCCAGAGATTTGTTTCTGGGGCCTGAACTCATAAATATTTCACAATTTGTAGAATTTTGAATTGGTATAGTCTATGTACCAGAATCCAGAGAAGTTACATAACTTATATTCCTGGAGGTGGTTAGGACTAGTACCTCGATCCCTGACTTCTGAGTCCAGGGTTTCTTAACTGCCACATGCTCAGACATGCTTATTCAGTTTGTGGATAATAGAAAGCTGAATAGGAAAAATCTACTACTGAAGATCCCATAGTAGCTCAAAAGTGATTTTGACAGGCTAGAATGAGATTTCAAACCAGTAAGATGAAAATTAGCAGAGATACATGTGAGCATCTACATTTAGGTTCAAAAGCCCTGATGGCACAAATGCTAGGTGGAGAAGAACTTGCAGGTTTTGGTAATAAGATCAGTCAGAGGTGACAGGAGATGAGAATGGGGGTCACAATTTTAGGCTGCATGAATACTGTGGCATTTAGATCACAGTAGGTAAGGGTTCTCCCTGTGCATCCCTTCACCCACACCCAGGAAGTCAATTACTAACTTTTTTCTGGCTACCATGTTTTAACAGGAATGGAGACTAGGTCAAGGACCCCTGGAGAAGGGTGACTGAGGACAGAGACTTTTAAATGTGTTGCACGAGAAAGGCTGGAGGTGCTGTGGACTGTGTAACCAAGACCAGGTGCACTGTCCCTTGGGCACTCTGAGTTGCTCTCTGAATTGTAGGAGGCGGGGGCCACCTGCAGTACATCCTTAGAAGCCCTGCAGAGCTGGGGATTTTGAGCTTACCTCCTACATGCATGCATGCTAACCATAATGCCTTAAGAAATTAAAGTTCAAGAAAGTGCTCAGTACTCCATTGTCTCTTCTCCCAGACTCTCCTGGGACTTTTCACTCTCTCACCCAATGAGCTTTTGTTTTGTCTCCATCTTGAGCACTGGCCGAGCCTCCAAGGTCTTGGCAGAGCATGTTTGAAGTCTTTCTTGGAAACCTCACATACGTGGGGGTGGGGGTGTGTCCTTTGTGGGGATCTGGAGTTCCAAAGTAAGGGGATGGGGTAAGAGACTGGGAATTTGGGTTGCCCTTTTGGAATGTCTTCTTATAACTCTGTCCCACTTTAGCCTGAGCACATGATCTTACCTGGCTGGGTGACCAGCCTGACTCAGTAAGGTAGTGAACATAGAGGGTGAGCAGAATGGGGAGGGGTGCACAGGACAAGGTCAGCTCAGGAGGTATAAGTTTGAGGTGGATGGATTCTCACAGGTACGAAGTCAAGACAGGGGACTGTGGCCAGTGTGGCTAACACACACACACTTTGTAGTTGAAGCTCATAGTACAAGGAGACAGGAAAGGTATTCAAAGTGGGGTCTGGAGACCAGCAGAAAGCATTTCGTTCTTAGAGAAGCAGAATTTTGGGTCCCACCAATCACAATCTGCATTTTAATAAGATCTCCAGGGATTCCTGGGCACATTTAAGTCAGAGAAGCACTGCTATAAACCAGTGATTCTATCTCAATGCTGGGTTCACAGTAGAATCACCAGTCCTGTGCTCACTCTGGGATTCTGATTCAACTGCCCTGTGCTGGGACCCAGGAACATTTCTTTTCTTTTTCCTTTGTTCCCCCCCAACAGCTTCCTAGGTGATTTTAATATGTAGCCACAATTGTGTAAATCAGCCATTTTTAAACTCGAGTGAACATCAGAATCATCTGGAGGGCTTCTTGAAGCAGCTCACTGGGACCCCACACCCGAGTTCCTGATCCAGTAGGTCAGGAGTAATGTCCAAGAATCTGCACTTCTAACAAGTTCCCAGGTGATGTTATTGCTGCTGGTTCCTGGTCCACACGTTGAGAACCACTGATATAGAGTGAGGAGAGGCCAGCAGAAGGCCCCAGATAGAATCCCAAAGAAACATCGACATTGATGAGTTCAGAAGAGAAAGGGAGAAAGAGAAGGAAAGATTTTAGACAGGAAGGTGGGCCAGGAAGGTTCTTCCTGGTCCTTCCCAAAGTCTACTTGTGCCTTGTATCCTCATCTTGTTCCAGATGCCCACTCTGACAATGTCTGAGGTAGAGGACTGTGGAATAGGGAAGGAAGTATTTGTTTGGTATGTTCACCTTGGGCCTTGTTTTAATTATTTTCCTTGTGATTAGGTTATATGACTTGGTTTTGGTTCTGACACTATGATGACATCTACTTAGGACAGATACAGCTCTTAAGTAATCTTCCTACCAGGCAATCCTTATCTAGCAATTCCCTCTCTCAAGAGCCTGCCATGGCTCTCCATTCTCCTTTTAAGAATTGATCCAGCAGCTCCACAGTCTTGCAATTTAGCTGCCTCCTCTGCCACCTCCCTGGCCTGTGTTATCAAGATTCGTCCACACCATTTGCGTGTGGACTGTCTATTCTACCCTTGTCTGGAGGCCATATCTGGTCTTTATTTCTTTCAATCCCATTTGCTCTTATGATATTCTCCTATCTTTCCCAAATCATTTTCCTACCTTAAAAATCCAACTTGAAGCTCCTCTGTGGAACCTCACCCAGATGTTTTGGGAAGGACAAATGGAGCATTGTCCTTTGTCTGTGCGTGCTGGTTGGATGATGTTCACATACAAACATGTGCATTAGGCATTTTCTGTGGAGGTTCTTGTCTTATTTTGGCAGTAATCTCCTGGCTACCTCTTCTTCCCACCATTGCAGGGCCTGGACCTTCTGTTTGGTAACTAGTGCAGGTCTTTGTACATAGAGCGATGAAGCTGTGAGGGACAGTTGCAGAATTGAGAACGCAGGCCCTGGATCAGGTGTTTCCTGAGGTCAGACTCCATTAGAAAGTAACTCTTCTATCTTCTTGATATGGATTAAAATCAGGGCAATTGGCCCTGATACCACAGAGTGGGACTCAGGGACTGGTTGATCTCCCACCTAGACTCTCCAACCCAACACCTAGCATGCCTCGCCACAACTGCCTGGATCCTCAGCAGGGACCACATCTGTCTTTGTGGACCACCTTAGCCGACTCCCATCTTTCCTAAGTGTCTTCAGGAGCTACACTAGGAGATTATAGTGGCAGAGGGTGGTGGTTTCTGGTGAGGGCTGCCTTCATATCCTAGCTGCTTTACCCAGTTGTGTGCCCTTGGGCAGCTGGGTAGTCACTTAGCCTCTTTTTTTTTTTTTTTTTTTGTACTGGGGATTGAACCTAGGGCTGAACTACTGAGCCATGTCCCCAGCCCTTTTTAATATTTTATTTAGAGACGGGGTCTTGATGAGTTGCTTAGGGCCTCACTAAGTTGCTAAGGCTGGCTTTGAACTCACGATCCTCCTGCCTCAGCCCCCTTGAGCTGCTGGAATTACAAGCATGCACCGTGGCACCTTAAAAAATCCAACTTGAAGCTCCTCTGTAGAATTTAAGATAGTTGTAGGTGGATATAATACCTTTATTTTATTTATTTATTTTTATGTGGTGCTGAGGATTGAACCCAGGGCCTCGCACATGTTAGGCCAGCGCTCTACCGCTGGGCCACAACCCCAGCCCTCACTCAATCTCCTTAAGCCTCAATTCTGTTCCTGAAATAGGTGACAATGATAGTGGTCTCCACTTTGGGAAGATGTGTGAATTCAGAAGAATAATACCCACGAAGAGTCTAGCACTGTGCCTGTAGCATGGCTCATTAAAGGGAGCTATTATTATTTTATGTATGGGTTGACTCAAGGCTGTGGGTTTTGGAGAAATCCAGTTTAGAAATCCCTCCTCTGTGAGGCCTTCCTGACTTCTCTCTGTGCAGCCTGCTCACATCCCTCTCTGGGTCTGCACAGCTCATTATGCTCACCTTTATGGATGTTTATCATTATGTTCTCTAGTCACCTCTTCATGGGCTTGTTTTCTCTACAATCACATCAGGGGCTAGAGCACCAGAACCTGTTCTTTCACATGCAGTGAATGTTTGCAGAAATTAATATATTGAAAGTGGCTTCTCCTGCCCTGCTCTTCTATTTTTAAATTTTAATTTAATTCATTCATTTTTAACATAGGCAGTCCCTCCCCATGGCTCAAAATTCACAGTAAACATACAGTAGAAATTCTCCCTTCTTTGCCTTGCTCTACCCCAGAGGCAAAAATGTTATAATTTTTAAATAGTGTATCCTTCCAGAACTATTATATGTGTATGTGTATACAAAGATATGTAAATATTCTGGTCAGTATTCTTTTTGCATCTCGGATTTTCATGACTCCTCTGGCTTGCTGATGAGGTTCTGGAGCCAGATTGCCTGGGCCTAAGCCCTGACTGTGCCATCGGACACCTGTGTGGTTTGAAGCCAGGTTGCTTCATGGTGTCTTACTTTCCTTTTCTGTAAAATGGGTGTGTTAGTTAGCTTTTTATTGCTGTGAGCAAAACACTTGGCAAGACCAATTTAGAAGAAGAACTTCAAGTTCACAGTTTCAAAGATTTAGTCCATGGTGGCTGACTCCTTTGCTCTGGGCTCAAGGTGAGGCAGAACATCATGGCCCAAGGGCACAGCAGAGGAAAGCTTCTCTGCCGCAGTCTGGCTGGGCACAATTCACGAGCCACTTGTCAAGCAGAAACGAACTTTATTTTTAGAACACACGCACTACACGAGCTCTTCAGGAATTCCCTCAGAGCCCAACCACCACCGGCTTCCGGTGAGCCTCTCAAACCCCCACTCCTCCTGCTCTTGAGGCCAATTGGCTGGGTTGTGTGGGTGGAGCCAAAATAATCCCCCAATGAGCAGCTCCGTGGTCTGAAAGGGCGGGGAAACAGCCCAATGAGCATCACTGCAGAGGAGCCAATCAGCTGGCAGCTGGAAGTTTGCTGGGGCCATGGTGAGCCAATCAGCTGGAAGTTTGCTGGGGCCCCTTTGGCTGTGGCTCTCAACGCTTCTCACCTCCTGGTGACCAGAAAGTAGAAAGGCTAGAAGGGAGAAGGGCTATAGGGAGGGTATGCCCCTAGGGACCACCTCCTCTGTCTCCGCCCCACCTACTTACAGTCTATTCAAACCAGGATGGGCTGATTAGGTTCCAGCTCTCACAGTCCAATCACCTCACTTCTGGATATTCCTGCATTAACACAGGAGCTTTTCGGGGACACCTCACATCCAAACCATAACAATGGGTAGCTAGCAATGGCTGTCCCATGGAATTATTGTGAGAAAACATGTTAAACATTGCCAACGGTGCTTTTGCATAGAGCAGGGCCCCAGCCCAGTGATGTTGGCCATTATTGTGGGCTACTATTCATTCCGTGCTTACTGCTGTCACAGTCCTTGTCCCGTTGATTAAACAACAACCTTGTGAGGCAGGGACCATGATCTCTATTACACAATCTCAGATTAATACAGTCAGTATCTGTATCTCGCCCAGGCTCCCTCAGGCAGTTAATGTCCGAGATGAGATTGGAGGCTAACCCACAAGCCTAGACCTTCTCTTGAGGCTTCTTGTTGATGTCCCCTTCCTAGGGCTGTGTCCTAGGCATGGCAGCAACCCAATAAAAGCTGGCTCACTTGGGGTTTTCCTTCCCAAGGCCTTTGGCTTTGGTTCTGAGGACATCAGTTCCTGAGAAGGATCATTGAGGCTGTAGATGTGCCCTGTTCTGACCCTCATGCCAGTCTAGGGCCTTATGCTTCAAATCTGCAGTTTCTGTGTGGTTCCATGGTCTAAGGGAGTCTGCCTCCCAATTATCCTTCCTTTTTCCTCCTGTTTATATCAGCAGAAATGAAGGGGAGAGAAACCAGCCTTTAACTAGGATTTTATTACCCATTGACCTCAGCCATCTCCATCTATTTCTCCCATGCTCTGCCCATTAGTTGTCAGGGCAACGTGGTGGAACTCCCTGCTGGCTGCAGTTGGCTGAGTTTAATTCTCCCCTGCTGCCCTATCGGCTGGGCATGGCGGCCCCATGTTCTTGCTCCAGAACCACTGTCGGGCACGGCCTTGGAAGAGTAAATCTGGAAAATGAGATGTGTTTGGGGGAAGAGACGGATAACTGCCCGGGCCCCTTGTTCTCAGAGTGTAATTGCTGCCCAAAGTGTGGTTCGTGGGTCACTGATGGAAATCATGAGGCTGAGCACAAGGCAGAGCTGCCCACGAGGGAGAGGGTGAACCAGAGTCATGTCAGACAGGTTGAAGCTTAGCTCTGGCTTCTCTGGCCTCACGGCAGCTCCTCTGAGCCTGATGATGGGGTCCCTTCCCCGCCCCTCTCTGGCTTCCTCTCTGTTTTTGAATTCCCTGGAATAAAGGGCACAATCTTCTTCATACCCCCTCCTCACCTTCTCCCAAAGTTTCCAGGCTCAGATTCTCACTCCCTTCCAAATTGTTCATCTTGTGGCTTACAATTGTCTTTTCTAACCCCTGAAACAACTTGCTTTCTTCTTTTTCCAGAGTTAAAATTTTTTCCCCAACATTTTCTTTACCATTAGCAAATTTCTTGCCTTCAAATAGACATGAATAGTCCGTCCTCACCTTCACCTGGCTCTGTGGCCTCTAGAGCTGCCTGCCTCATCCCACCTATGTGGACTGACACCTCTAAGTCCAGCCCTGGGAGATGAGGAGGAAGTAGATACAATTCTTGTTCTCAAATATCTCACAATCGAAGAGTGGGAGAAACAGGTATTAGATTATTAGATTGCACACTATGTGTGTTGGGAAGCAGGGAGCACAGATCTGTGGGGGCAGAGGGGAACAAATACTATAGGACCAGGGCTTAATAATTTTATTTTATTTTATTTTTTTAGAGGGGGGTGGTGGAAATTTTTTTAATATTTATTTTTAGTTTTCGATAGACACAACATCTTTATTTTATTTTTATGTGGTTCTGAAGATCAAACCCAAGCGCCCTATGCATGCTAGGCGAGCATGCTACCCCTTGAGCCACATCCCCAGTCCCCTTAATAATTTCATTTTGAGAGCCAGTTTACCAACACATCTCTGGAACATCACAGAGAACAGATTTATAAGTGAAGAAAGAGGGAGAGTGATGTGTGGAGGACATTAGTTTGCTGGGATTTTTTTTCAGTTATAAGTGACAGAAAATCAATTTAGAGAGGGGGGGACGACTGTATTAGCTCATGTCATGAGGAAGAGGGCATGATTTCAGGCATGGCTGAAACAAGGGGTTCAAATAATGTTATTAGGAATTTCTGCTGTTTTAAAAGTATTTCTGGTTCTCTCTCTTTCTCTCTCCCTCCTTTTTTGTCTTAGCTCTTCTTCCCATCTCACAAGGAGAGAGGTCCTGTTGAATTCATCTTTCAGTTGACTCTATGCCACTCATGTGCCCCCTGTACAAGCCAGCTCTGTTCAGCAGGATGGCTGTATGCTAATAAAAAAAAAGAGAGATCTTGTTCCCAGAAGTGAAATGGTTTACTGAGCATCACTCATATGGATTGCATAAACAAGCAGGGGTTTCCATTCTCATTTCAGATAAAGTAGACTTCAAACCAAAGTTAATCAGAAGAGACAAACAAGGACATCTTATACTTCTTAAGGGAAGTATATATATAAGCAGGACATAACAATTATAAATATTTATTCCCCAAACAATGGAGCTTCTATGTACATCAAACAAACCCTTCTCAATTTCAAGAGTCAAATAGATCACAATACAATAATACTGGGTGACTTTAACGCACCTCTCTCGCTGCTGGACAGATCTTCCAAACAAAAACTAAATAAGGAGACTATAGAACTAAATAATACAATCAATAATTTAGACTTAACAGACATATAGAATATTTCATCCATCAAAGAGCAAATATAATTTCTTCTCAGCCGCACATGGCTCCTTCTCTAAAATAGACCATATCTTATGCCACAAAGCAACTCTTAGGAAATTCAAAAAAACGGAGATAATACCCTGCATTCTATCAGACCACAATGGAATAAAATTAGAAATCAATGATAAAAAAATAGAAGATACTGTAACAAATGGTGACTAAATAATACACAATTGAATGATGAATGGATAGTAGAAGAAATCAAGGATGAAATAAAAAAATTCTTAGAAGTAAATGAGAACACTGATACGATATATCAAAATCTCTGGGAGACTATGAAGGCAGTACTAAGAGGAAACTTTATTGCATTGAGCACATTCATTAAAAGAATAAAAAGTCAACAAATAGATGACCTAACACTATATCTCAAAGCCCGAAAAAGAAGAACAAATCAACACCAAAAGCAAAAGAACAAATAAGACAGGAAATAATTAAAATCAGAGCAGAAATCAGTAAAATCAAAACAAAAGAAACAAAAAGTTGGTTCTTTGAAAAAATAAATAAAATAGATAAACCCCTGGCCATGCTAATGCAGAGAAAAAGAGAAAACTCAAATTACTAAAATACAAGATGAAGAAGGAAATATCACAACAGACACATCTGAAATACAGAAGATAATTAGAAACTATTTTGAAAATTTATATAGCAACAAAATAGAAAATATCGAAGACATCAATAAATTTCTAGAGACATGTGACCTACCCAAACTGAATGAGGAGGTCATAAATGATTCAAACAGATCAATTTCAAGTAATGAAATAGAAAATGCCATCAAAAGCCTACCAACCAAGAAAAATCCAGGACTAGATGGATTATCAGCCGAGTTCTACAAGACTTTCAAAGAAGAATTAACACTAATACTCCTCAAAGTATTTCATGAAATGGAAAATGAGGGAACCCTTCCAAACTCATTGTATCAGGCTAATATCACCCTGATAGCAAAACCAGATAAAGACACATCAAGGAAAGAAAACTTAAGACCAATATCCTTGATGAAAATAGATGCAAAAAATCTCAATAAATTCCTGGCAAATTGCATACAAAAACACATTAAAAAGATAGCTCACTATGATCAAGTGGGGTTTGTCTCAGGGATGCAGGGTTGTTTCAATGTAAGGAAATCAATAAACGTAATTCATCATATTAATAGACTTAAAAACAAGAATCATATAATCATCTCAATAGATGCATAAAAAGCATTTGACAAAATACAGCACAACTTCATGTTCAAAACACTAGAAAAACTAGGGATAGTAGGAACATACCTCAACATTGTAAAAGGTATATATGCTAAACACAAGGCCAGCATCATACTAAATGGAGAAAAATTGAAAGCATTCCTTCTAAAAACTGGAACAAGACAAGGATGTCCTCTTTTACCACTTCTATTCCACATCATCCTTGAAACTCTAGCCAGAGCAATTAGACAAAAGAAAAAAATTAAAGGGATACAAATAGGTAAAGAAGAACTCAAGCTATCACTATTTTCTGATGACATGATTCTGTATCTAGAAGATCCAAAAATTCCACCAGAAAACTTCTAGAACTAGTAAATGAAATCAGCCAAGTAGCAGGATATAAAAATCAACATCCATAAATCAAATGCATTCCTATACATCAGCAATGAATCCACTGAAAGAGAAATTAGGAAAACTACCCCACTCACAGTAGCCTCAGGAAAAAAAAAAGATAAAAAAACTATGGGACTCAATCTACCAAAGAGGTGAAAGACCTCTACAATAAAAACTACAGAATACTAAACAAAGAAATTGAAGAAAACTTCAGAAGATAGAAAGCTCTCCCATACTCCTGGATAGGCAGAATTAATATTGTCAAAATGGCCATACTACCAAAAGTAGTATGCAATTAATTTAATGAAATTCCTATTAAATCCCAATGACATTCTTCATAGAAATAGAAAAAGCAATCATGAAATTTATTTGGAAAAATAAGATACCTAGAATAGCTAAAGCAATCCTTAGCCAGAAAAGTGAAGCAGGAGGCATCACAATACCAGACCTCAAACTATACTACAGAGCTATAGTAACGAAAACGGCATCATATTGGCACCAAAATAGACTTGTAGACCAATGGTACAGAATAGAGGACACAGAGACAAACCCATATAAATATGGTTATCTCATACTAGACAAGGGTGCCAAAAACATTCACTGGAGAAAAGATAGCCTATTCAACAAAGGGTGCTGGCAAAACTGGAAATCCATATGGAGCAAAATGAAATTAAACCTGTATCTCCCACCCTGCACAAAAATCAACTCAGAGTGGTCAAAGACTTAGGCACTAGAACAGAGACCCTGCACCTAATAGAAGAAAAAAATAGGCCCCAAAATGCACCACGTTGGCCTAGGATCTGACTTCCTTAACAAGACTCCTAAAGCGCAAGAAGTAAAATCAAGAATCAATAAATGGGATGGATTCAAACTAAAAAGCTTCTTCTCAGCAAAGGAAACAATTAATAATGTGAGGAGAGAGAGCTTACAGATTGGGAGAAAATCTTTACCACATGCACCTCTGATAAAGCTTTAATCTCTAGGATGTATAAAGAATACCCCCCCCACACACAAATAACCCAATCAATAAATGGGCTAAGGAACTAAACAGACACTTTACAGAAAAAGAAATACAACCAATCAACAAATATATGAAAAAGTGTTCAACATCTCTAGCAATTAGAGAAAAGCAAATCAAAACTACTCTAAGATTTCATCTCACTCCTGTCAGAATGGCAATGATCAAGAATACAGGCAACAATGATTGTTGGCAAGGATGTGGGGAAAAGGCACACTCATACATTGCTGGTGAGAGGGTGCAAATTGTTGCAACCATTATGGAAAGTAGTATGAGGATTCCTCAGAAAACTTGGAATGGAACCACCATTTGACCCAGCTATCCCACTCCACGGTTTATATCAAAGGACTTAAAATCTGCATACTAAAGCGACACAGCCACATCAATGTTTATAGCAGCTCAATTCACAATAGCTAAACTATGGAACCAACCTAGGTGTCCTTCAATAGATGAATGGATAAAGAAAATGTGGTATATATACTCAATGGAACCTTACTCAGCTTTAAAGAAAAGAGAAATTATGCATTTGTCAGTAAATGGATGGAGTTGGAGAATATCATGCTAAGCAAAATAAGCCAATCCCAAAAGAACAAAGGCTGAATGTTTTCTCTAACATTCGGATGCTAATTTGTAAATAAGGTGGGGGACACTAGAGAAGAGTAGCTTTACCTTAGATTAGGTAGAGGGAAGTGAGGTGAGGGAAGAGGAGGGGATGTGGGGATAGGAAAGATAGTAGAATGAAACAGACATCATTACTGTATGTATATGTGTGACTGCATGACCAATGTGATTCTGCAACATGTACACTCAGAAAAATGAGAAATTATATCCAATCTATGAATATCAAAGTGCATAAATGCATTCTACTGTCATGTATAACTAAATTAAAACAAATAAAATAATTTTTTTTAAAAAAGAGATTTTGTTCCCAGAATGGAAATGGTTTACTGAGCATGGAAAGAACAAATTTTTCCAGTAAGATTCCAGACAGCAGAGAGAGAGGCATGAGGGCCTGAGGAGGCTAAGGACTGTTGAGGTGCTCATTGTGTTCGACATGTCAGGGTTTTCCTTGCATTGCCAAACCTCCAAGGTGTGGTCCCCACCTGGGGCTCCATCCTATCTTGCACCAACCCTCCACATTCTAGAGTTCTCAGCATTCTACCACAGCTGATCTCAGGTGAGCATTTCTTCTTAGCATTCTCACTTTAGTCCTCAAATCAGGCTGCACTATTTTTCTGGGTACACAACTAAAGAAATCTTTACTTAACCCAATGTCTTTTAATTTAATTCCATTATTTTCAAACAGCATACTTCTTATGACTTGAATATTTATTTTAACGAATTGACATTTATCTTATGACCTATAATATAGTCTAATTTTGTAATTTTTTGTATACTCAAAACAGTATATACTCTGTTGTTGGTTGAAGGGTTCTATAAATGTCATTTAGATCCAATTCTTTGGACAATGTTCAAGTCTTCTCTATCCTTACTGATTCTATGTCTATTTCCTCTATCAATTATTGAGATAGAGTTATTAAAAGTCTTATTGTGGAAGTGTCTCTTTCTATTGGCAGTTCTATCATTTTGTGCTTTCTATATTTTGAAACCATGTTATCAGGTGCATAAATGTTTAGGCTTATAGTTTTTCTTGACATCTTGACCTCTGCAGCATTATAAAATGGCTGTATTCACCTCTGTTCATATTATTTGCTTTAAACTATTCTTTATGATTTTGCCATTCCACTTTTCTTTTGGATAGTATTATGTATCTTCCTTATATTAAAGTGAGCTTTTTTTAGTCAATTATTGTTGGTCTTGATATTTTTATCTGATATGATAATCCTTGCCCTTTGCTTGGGGTGTTAGTCTATTTGAATTTAATACGATTATTGATAAAGCTAGGTCTTCTGTGTTTTATTTTGGATTGTTTCATATTTTTTATCTTGAAGTTCACTAATATTTTCTTTTGTCACATCTAATCTATTATTAATCGTACCCATCATTATTATTTCTAAAAATCTTAGGTTTTTATGTTTTCATCTCTGGAAGTTTGATTTGGGTCTTTTAAAATATCTTTCATAATTTATCTTTTTTTCTTTTAGTACCAAGGGTTGAGAACAGGGACATTTAACCACTGAGCCACATTCCCAGCCCATTTTTGTATTTTATGTACGGATAGGGTCTCTCTAAGTTGCTTAGGGCCTCACTGAGTTGCTGAGATTGGCTTTGAATTTGTGATCCTCCAGCTTCAGCTTCCTGAGCTGCAGGGATTACAGGCGTGCACCACGGCACCTGGTCCAATGATTAATCTTTTACTTTTGTTTTTTAAGTTTATGGAATATAGTTCTAATAACAATTTTAATGTTGTTCTAAGCAAATTCTATTTTAGTTCTGGGACATTTTAATTGACTACTGTTTCTCATCATTATCTCATATTTTCCTGTTTCTTTGCCTGCTTGGTTATTTCTTATTGGGTTGTAAGACATTATAAATTTTACCTTGTTGAATGTTAAATATTTTTATGTTTCTGTAAATATTCTTAACTTTATCTGCAATGCAATTATATTACTTGTGTAGTTTGATCATTCTTGTTCTAAGATTTGTCAGATAAGACCAGAACAAAACTTAATCTAGTACTATTTTTTCCTAACTACTCAGGAAAGACTTTCTTGAGGACTCTATCAAATAGTGCATGAATTATGAATTTTTCCACTTTGCTGCTGTTAATAGGCACTATTCTGCCTTGTGGGACCACCAAATACCAGTCCCTCTAATCTTTCTGGAAGGCTCCTTCCTTGACTTTAGGTGGTTTTCTCATATATATTTGCTGATTAGTACTCTTATGAGCACACATGAGGGAACTTCTCTTTTTAAAAGTTTTTTCTCTGTTGTTTTAGATATATATGACTATAGAATGCATTTTGACATATTATATACACATGGAGTATAACTTCTTATATTTATGGTTGTACACTATGTGGGGTTACACTGGTCATGTATTCATATAGGAACATAGGAAAATTATGTCTGATTCATTCTGCCATCTTTTCTATTCCCATCCCCTCTCCTTTCCCTTCATTCCCCTTTGCCTAATCAATGAACTTCTATTCTCCTCTCCACCTATTATGAGTCAGCATCCGCATATCAGAGAGAACATTTGGTCTTTGGTTTTGGGGGATTGATTTATTTTACTTAGCATGATAGTTTCCAGCTCCATCCATTTACTGGCAAATGCCATAATTTCATTCCTTTTTATAGCTGACTAATATTCCATTGTGCATATGTACCACATTTTCTTTATGCATTCATTTGCTGAAGGGCACCTAGGTTGATTTCATAGCTTAGTTGCTATAATGTGTTAGGCTGCTATAAACATTGATGTGGCTGCATCATTGTAGTATGCTGATTTTAGGTTCTTTGTGTATAAACCAAGGACTGGGATAACTAGGTCAAATGGTGGTTCCATTCCAAGTTTTCTGAGGAATCTCCATATTGCTTTCCATAGTGATTGCACCAATTTGCAGGCCATCCAGCAATGTGTGAGTGTACCTTTTCCTCCACATCCTCACCAACATTTATTGTTACTCATATTCTTGATAATTGCTGTTCTGACTGGAGTGAGATAGAGTCTCAGTGTAGTTTTAACTTGCATTTCACATGAGGGAACTTACATGTATCTTTGTGTTCTCTTTTTTGCTGTTTATTCCTCTTCGGTAATATGAATAATCTGGTACTTTCACTGCTTCTGTCTTGCCAACTTTTAAGTCTGTGTCCTCAACTCAAGGTGTCTAGTGGGCTCTGCTTGTGTTCTCCCTCTTTGCATTATGTTCTAGAAATGCTTGTTGTAACATTGGGGACCTTTAGGGCCCCCACCCCATGTTTGTCTACTGTCTCACAGGGATCACTGACTTTTGTTGACTCATGTTCAATGTGTTGATAACTGTTGCTTAGTATTTTTGACTATTGATCTAAACTAGTGATCTAGTTTATAATTGTTTCATCTGGAGAGTTCCCCACTACCCAATTTTATCTGGAAGTGTTAAGTTCTTCATTAGGTTTTTATTTAGGTAGTCGTATTTTAATAACTACCAGTTCTTGTTTCATTAATGTTTTCTCTTATTTCATTGTATACTGGTTCTTTTTCATAAATTCCATTTAAAGTATCTCCTAAAGGGCTTTAAATATATGATATGCTTTATGATATTTATTTCCTTGGGCCTAAGATCTTAAATGTATTGAGTTTTTAAATGTATATTTCATGGTGTTGGTATTCTTCCTATATATAGTAACTTTAGGTCATATGTTAGTTTTTATGGGTAATTTTCCCTTCATAGCCCTTCCATTCAGGGCTATGGCAGGTTCTGGGCACAAAAGTTGTTGTTTTTTCATTCCTGATATTTTTGAGGGGATTGATATTGTCCAGAGCATGCAAAGATCCCTTATGATGGATCTCTACCCACCTGGTTAATTCTCTCCCATTCCTTGTCTGTGGCAAAGTCCAAACTTTGCTTGGTGAGGCAAAGTTCCATCTCACTTATCATATTGCATTGGGTCATATAGGTCTAGTTTTGGACTCTACCCAGGATTTATGACTTTGATGGTTGACTTCTAGTCTGTACCCTCATGATGAGGTTCTATGTTCTATGGGTTGCTATCTTGTTCTCTGGCTTAGGAATCCTCTTCATAGTTGGTTTGTGGATATATACATTCCTATATACCAAATGATTCCAGCTAGACTTCAAACCATAGCATCATGTTCCAAAATGCATTTTTTCCCTATTATTTCTGTGCATTTAGATAAAGAGGGGAGGTTTTAGTGTTGGCTCAATCTGCCATCATAAACGTAAGTCCCCTTAGTGTTTGTGTCACAGAGGATGGCCACTTTCTTTCATTCCTGGAATCCGCTGCAGTGTTTCAGATTGGAAAGGTCTAGTTCACTCTCCTTGCCGGGACCAATATTTTCTCTTGTACAGATTTCATCTGTGTTAAAACCTCCAGTGAGTCCTTATTTCTTTCCCTTCCCATCTAGCTCATCTGTATGGCTGGTGGCACTTACGGTTATTTGTCCCTGCTCCACCTATCCAACTTGGATGACTCAGAGGCAATCTGAAGTAGTCACCTCTATATGATGGTCTCTCCCTAGACAGCGAACGCTTTAATCTCTGCTTGAAGCCTGATTATTGCACTTCAGACATATTAACTCTAACTGGACTTACTTTTTAGTTGGATATGTTAAAAAAAATGAAAAACTATAAATTAAGCAGAATTGGCATGAAACACCAGGCAGCAACTAGACAGCACCAATTTATGCACTTTTATCATGTTATCTACTAAACACGCTGGTTTTCTGTGTGGCCTTTCACCATGTTTTCCAACCAGAGTTAGATTCTCCTTCCTCTGCCCACCCCCTCCCTCATAACCTTTATACTCAATTAGAAAGTCAAGAGTCTTCAGAAACCCTCCTCATGCATTTTTTTTCTTCTTTTTTGGCTCTTTTATTTTTTGGTACTGGATATGGAACCCAGAGGCCATTAACCACTGAGCCACATCTCCAGTCTTTTAAAAATATTGTTTATTACAGACAGGGTCTTGATCAATTGCTTAGAGCCTCGCTAAGTTGCCTAGGCTGGCTTTGAACTGGTGATCTTCCTGCCTCAGCCTCCTGAATTACTGGAATTACAGGTGTGCACCCCCGAACGCTGCTTTTATCTCTTTTAATGGCCAGATGTAAGAGACATTGGTTCACCATCCTTTATATCCACTTTCTACTCTATAAGCTGATCTCTCCGGGGAGTACTTCCATCCCACATAGGGAGAGAGAGCACAAAATGGGTCCCTTTACATCTTTCTCAGGCATGATAATCCATCTTCAAAAAATGAAAAGCCACATTTGGCAATATGGCAACTCCCAGGTCCCGCTCCTCAGTTACAAAACTCCCTATTCAGTGAAAGTGGGACTGAAGGCAGGTGAATCTGCCTGACTTTGGGGCTGTCTCCTGATGATGGGGCCACCCAAGCAATGACAGAATCATTTCATCTGCCTCTTTTCCAAGATTCCCTACCATAGGAGAGCAGAATGAATGTTCTGTTCATTCATTGGAAAAAAGATGGACTCTTTTCCCTTTAGGTTTAGGAGAGCAGTAGTTTCCAAACCCGGTGGGGATAGGAAATGGATTTCTACAAGGGTGTCTGCATAGAAGGGTTGCTAATTTCTTCCAGATTGTATATTTAAAAACATATAGAAGAGATAAAAACATCTTAAAGGGAAATTCAAAATTAGGTTCCAGACAATGATTTCTTCTGGCTAGCAGAACATTATAGACCAGATCTCCAGTTTAGGTTGGAACTTGTCATTTATTTCTTACCCAAGAATGATCTGCTCGGTTCTCGAGTAATGCTGAGATGCTCTTTGGTGTTTAAAATAATTTCTTCAGTGTTCTGTTCATTCATTGGGAAAAAAAAATGGATTCTTTTCCCTTTAGGTTTTTGCAGGTAAATGCCTGGGTGGGACAAAGATATGGGACCGTCAGTTTCGAGGCTATAAGAATTCCAGAGAGGAGCACATGTTGGATTCAATCACATATTGATTTTCGGCCCAGTAAATTGTGGCTGCTTCGTACAAGGGTAACAAGTACGCTGCGCTTTTCAGAAAAGATGTGATCAGCTTTTAAACAACAAAGAGGAGCTCTGCTGGGCAGAGTAATTCGATTTAAATCCACATGAAAGCCAGTGGTGAGTTTAAAATAAACAAAGCAACATTAAAAGCCACCACCACGCCCTCATGTCAACAATAAAACAGATAGGAGAGTTTAAGCCAGCCAAGGTGAAGGGTAAAGAGATCGAATTCCTTGGAGGACATGGGACTAGATTTAGCTGAAATATCTCAGTGACCGTGCAGTGCATTTAGTGATCCCTTTTCCGGGTAAGAAGGAAGAATTCAATACCAAAAGGTCCTCTAGTGGGCACCCAGGGGACACAGTGGGAAGGAGGACTCTTTTTCCTCTAGAAGATCTATTTGGGCACCTGTGTGGCTTTGGGGCCAGGGCACACAAGGTTTTTCTAACTGGGGCACCCCCTTTCTGGGCAGTGCCTTACCCCAGGTGTCCTAGGTACTCCTTATCTGTGTCTCAGCTAAACCCTCACCCTTTCTGAGCAGAGAAACTGAGCTCGCACCCCTGAGATCTCTGCTGGCGATGCTCCTGATCCCAACCCACCTTTGCAGTCTTGCCTTCTATTCATTAACGAGGGAGAGCTCTGAATCTCCAGTATTTGTGAACCCTGGGATCACCATCCTGAATGTGAACCCCTGACCACTGGTGGGCCTGGCAGGCCCCGGGCCTAGGGACAGAGGGGTCCATGCACAGCCTCTCCTCCTACAATAGGGCAGAACTGGTGGAGTAGTTCTTTCTAAGCCCAGGAAGGTGTTATTGGTGTGTGTCTGGGTAAGATTTTGAGACTCTCATTTATGTCTTTTTCTTTAATGCATTTTCCCCATCCCTTCTCCGTATTCACACAAGTCTGTGTTCATTGCCTCAAGGATGGTGTAGGACAGAGTAAAAGGCGGATGTCAGCAAAATAATTGCCTTCTGGGTCTTTTCATAAGAAGCCTAATTCTTAAAGGGAAAGATAGATAAAAAGTCTCTTGGAAAAACACAAGGGCAGAATCTCCCCTACCTCCCCCCTCCCTCCAGCAACCATCTAGAATTTATGCCCTCAGGCTGAGGAGCAGAAGAGGAAAAGCAGAAGAGGAATCCAGCATTAGGAAGAGCTAGGCCCAGCTTCCTGGCTGTGCCTCTGTGAGGCAGTGAGGACTCAGGGAAGGCAGATGCGTCATGCAGGTGGGATGCTGCCGTGTCTAAGGCAGACGCTCACATACCAAACTCGGAGCAGTAATAGAGTGCTGTAAGTCATCAAGGGACCACTTGGAAACAGGCAGAAGAGGCGCACCTGCAGTGTATCAGGAATTATAGAACCAGGATCTTGTTACAGTGCCTCCTCCAATTTATAGGTGAGAAGCCTGAGGCAGAAACTTGTCGAGGCTCAAACAGGGAACAAGAAGCAGCATCAGGTTCTCCTGCTTTTTCCTCCAACTAGTATTACTCAATCAGGAAGGCATAGTGGAGTTCTTGTGGGGTGACCCTCCCTGACCTCAGGGATGTGACCATGTATCTGACCTCAGGGATGTCCCACTAGGAAAAAAACAGATCAAGGTATATGGACAAGAGATGATGGACAAATGGCTATTCGAACTATCATTTTTTTCCCTCTGGGCATTTATTTAGGGCCCTAGTAGGTACTGAGCCCCGAACAAAGGCCTAAAGCTAATGCCAAGAATTGGCTAGATCCTGTAGCTCTTGAGGTAAGGTGACTGTTGGCAGGGTTCTCCAAAGAAATGGAACTTATAGGGTACCTCCTCTGGGTGTCTGGACTCTGAGGAGAAAAGGACCTTGAACTATATATAATTATATATCTATATCTATATATATGTGTGTGTGTATATATATATAAAATTATGCACACACTAAATGGTATATGTATGTATAAATACATATCTATATACATATAGATTCTAAACACATATGTATGTGTGAAAATATATATATATATATATATATATATATATATATATATATATGAAAGGAGATTTGTTCTGAGGAATTGACTCTTCTGATTACAGAAGCTGAAAAGTCCCCCAGTATTCCATCCGTAAGCTGGAGACCCAGGCAAGTTGGTGGAGTAATTCAGTCCAAGACTGAGGGCCTGAGGACCAGGGGAGTCCGTATTATAAGTCCTAGTCCAAGTGCAGGAAATGATGAGAGGAGTTGTCCCGGCTCAAGTGGAGTGGGCGGGGGGCAGGGAAAAGTGGGTGAATTCCTCCCTCCTCTGCCTTCTGTTCTCCTCAGGCCCTCAGTGCAGTGGATGGGGCCTGTTCACATTGCTCATTCAACTACTGATCCCATCTGTAAATTACTCTCCCAAACACAAATGCACCCAGGTATTGGGGCACTCTGATCAAGCTAAGGGGACACATAATTATCACAATGACCATGGGGGCATTACAGGAGGAACCCTGAATTTAATGGGCAGCTTCTGATGAAATCATAGGCTCATATCAGGAATGTGTACTGGGGCTACTCTAGGGGCAGTAGGGCCAATAGGGCTGGGAGCTCTGCACAGGGGCGGCCATCTGATATCCATTTGTACTTCTAGGGTTGAGGGTGCCATTTACTGTGACTTAACTTGTAGAGTTTTCAGAGGTTGAGGTAACTTTCCTTCCATACCCAAGGGAAGACTGGTGCATGCTACTCTGCTCCTGCTTCCACTGACCTCTGTGGCTTGACTTAGGGACCACATTGCTAAAAGAGAGCCTTCTGTGTGAGTATAGGTAGCCCTGTGGAATTCATGTAGCTCTGGGCCGGTACTTCTGACCATAATAGATTCCGCTTCATGGCTCCTCCCCAGGATCATTTGGTTTTCTGAAGCCCCGGAAATTACCATAGAAGATTGCTATGCTTTGGGAATTTTGAAATTGTAAAATACCATTCCTGGTATGCTCCTGACCTCCTGGAGGACACCAAGAGGGAGATACAGACCCAGCCATGGGAAGAAAACTGGCTTTGGGACATGCCCAGCCAAGAATGCAGGCTCCTTTTCTCAGTCTCTTATAGATTTAATTGGAATCCTGGGACAGCTTTTTAAACAGTCATGAAATTCCACATCAACTCTCAAGATTCGTGTCTGAAAGTATAAAGCCAGTGTGAACTTGGAAATTTAGAATGACAGTCGATGTTCAGGCCCTACCGCAGCCTTGGGTTCCTGTTTGGACTTGGACATCCATGAGAACTGTTAAAATGCTCTGACCTGGGAGAAAACCTGTGGGGTCTGATCATCACCCTGTGTCAACAGCCCAGGCCTCTGGCTCCATTGTGACATCAGGCTCTGACTGACTTGATGAGGAGGACTTGGTTGTGCAGGAGGGAACCCAGTGGGGACCAAGCTCAAGGCAGACCATGGTGGAGACTGGGATCCCTGGTGGAATGATCGGGGAGCCCACCAGGTTTAGCGCAGGGCCCTGGCAGAAATCTCCTTTGTCCAGAACTAGAAGAGAAAGTGGAGTTTCCAGGCTAAGATCTGGATTCTCCAGAAGGGACTAACAGAGACAGACAGGGAAGAGGTTCATGAGCAGTTGAGAGCCAGGGCCTCTGGGAGCCAAGCAGGAGTGCACAGAAAACTGAGGGCTAGAAAATGAGGATGTTTTCCAAGACAATGTTCTGAGATGGGGCAATGTCTGGCTTTTCTGCACCCTGCTGTGGAAGATGTGGGCCTCTGGCATTATTCCAAGATAAAGGATGGGGTGGGGCAGGCAGTGCTGACTCACGGCTGGGACTGGATTCCACAGTCCTTCTACTGGGTGACAGAATCTCAGTGAGGCAGGCTTCTGTGGGTCTGTCTCTTCTTCCCCTTTCCCTGCATCCCCCAACCAGTTTGGGAGAGCCGTGATGGACTCTGGTGCGTGGTGCTGAGGGTCGTGAAGGGTTGCTCTCCGCAAGGCAGGTGTTGACTTCTTTTAGAACTTATAAAACTCTATCTGGGCCATCTTCAGCTGCTCCCTAGAGGGTGACATGCGTTGTCAGGTGGCCCCTCCTAAGCTTTATTGCAGTGGGAACTGTGAAAGACACAGTCCTACTAGGTTTGGAGACCATCAGTTGTTGAGGGTTTACTGCTACAGTGAGGAAGCTCCTTTTCGTAGGTCCCCATTAGAAATGATGTAAGAGAAGAACACCACTCGTAGCTCCTGGACTCGGATTTTGGCTGGTCTGTTGCCTGGCCCAGTGAAGTTCTGGGACACTAGTGAACCCCTCTGAGATGGAGGGGGATCATCTAGTTAAAATGGAAAAGGGAGGTAGAGATTCTTTCTTTTAGCTCTTAGGATAACGTCCAAACTCCTTGTCACATCCTCCCTGTTCCTTCACGACCCGGTTTCTGCTCACCTCTAGACTTGGCCACTATTAGGGCAGCTCCTTCATTACCGTCTAGATGCCGGCACTGGCCTTCCTGGTTTTCAGGTGACCCAGCTTTGCCCTGGTCCTGTGGCACTTGCTATTCTTGTCCCTGGAAGCATACCTTCTCCTGCTTGGACTTGTTTAGTCCTTCACCTCATGGGGCTCTACCTGATAAATCTCCTCCTCGGAGAGGCTCCCTGATCTCCTTTCTGTAAGAGTTGCCCCTTTCCCCTACTCAATAGATTTCTATCTCATTATTCTATTTTCTCACTACCATCTAAAACCATCTTATTTATTTACTTTTTTGTGTTCTTGTTTAGTTCTGATTTGACTTCTCTCTCTGTATAAGGAATGATAATGGGGGCCTTGCTTGTTTTATTTGTTGCTGTATCTCTAGCAGTGCCTGGCATGTAGTAGGTGCTCAGTAAATATTTGTTGCCTCTTTAAACGGAGGTGGTTAACAACTATCCTACCTGCTTTGCAGGCTGGCTGGGAGAATCAAATGAGGTGGTACCTGCTCTGAATGTTCTGTGGCACTGGCCCATGGATGGGGAGTTGTATCTCTCTGTCTGGAAGTCTCTAAACGTGCATCAGAACCCTGGGAACATGAGGTGATGGAGTAGTACAGCTCAGTGTGCTGGCAAAGCCAAGAAAGGAATGTGGAAGAGCATGGTGCTTGTCTTGGAAGTTGGCATATAAAAAAATTGCCATGGTTATTCACATTCCAGACCTATCTTGGAATCTCCAGAAATCCTAGGTTTGAGATATTGGCTGTGGTCACTAGAAAAGCTCTCTCCCTCCTATAGCAAAAGGTCTCAGTGTTCCTAGATTTCCTGAGGGTAGCTGAGTTAGAGGGAAGATTATTGCTTAAGTCTCAGAGACTCTGTGACCTTGAGCAAGAGTTTAACCAGTCTGGCCTCAGCTTCCTTTCTCCAAAGCATGGACTGAGAAACATTAAAAACTACTAGAACTACCAGTAAAGGAATGCTGAGTGACCTTGGGCAGCCTGTCTTCTTGCAAACATGAATTCAACAAGCTTCTCCTACATTCTGTGTCCTATTGTGTAAAATGAGAAAGCCAGATAAACAGGTTGCAAACTTCTTTCTGCTTTAACTCTCTAGAATTCTGAGTGGAAGGAAGCTTGAGACATTATCTGTTACAGTTTCCATCCACAAACAGCCACTGGCTCAGCCCAGACAGATCTCAGGCTAGAAGCCATAAATCTGGTGGCTGAACCTGCTGGGAAATAAAAACAGTATCAAAACTCATATTTGCATACAGCAGTATCTGTTTGCATAGAGCGATCAAATTCATTTTCTTGCAACGGGAGGAGGCTTATTGGAGAAGAGGCACACCACTGGAAGCCTCACACCTCCTACATCTCCCCATTTGCTGGGGCACTCTTGTCCACGGCTGGTGTGTTGGGATGGAGGTACCCTGACCCCCACGCTCACTCCATCCCTCAGGTCCTCAGCAAAAGTGAGGACCATATTGGCAGTGCAGTGGGGGTGGGGTGGGGTAGGAGAGCCCCGGATTTGGACTGCTCAGAGGTGATACCCATAAAAACTGGGCTGGCAAAACTCAGTGGAACAGCCGCGCTGAGGGAGAGGAGAGCTCTCTGCCAGACAGAATGAAGAAGTTCCTCATGGGATACTAAATATTTTCTTCCCTTGGTTATTTGTCACGGGGAGATCTCAGCAGGTCATTATCATGTTACCATTTAGCCATCAATTAACGCAAGTCTACCCCTTTGGGTCATTTCTCATAAATCACTCTCCCCATTCCCCTCATTATTTGGTTGTTTCTTTTAACAGCTTCTCCTGCAAGGTAATTTATGGAGCGCCATCATCCAAGGGCCAGCACCACTCTTGTTCTGAACCCAGGGAAAGCCTTTTGTGGAATTTTAAAGGGCCAGCAAAAGAAAAATCCCACAGGTGAGAAATACTTTGTTAAGATTTAACATTTCCAACTCAGGAGCATGTTCTTTCCCCCTCCAGCCCCATCCCACCCACATCAGGGGCGAGGACTCTGGGGTGAGAGTGGGAGAATCATTACATTGGGCATGGTTTGCATTTTCTCACTCCAATCTCATTGTGTTGTTTCCTCTTCATATTTATTACCACTTAAGGTTCATTTATATTCCCTCTCTGTCCACAGTGATCAGAGCAACACCTCCCAAATTAGCATCATTTGCAAGTTTCATTAACATGCTGTTTACTCTCTCTCTCTCAGAACATTAATAAAGATGACCCCCGTGCACCCTACCTCCCCCACCTCAATATATTTTCATTTGTCATCACCCTTTGTTTGCAGACTTTGAGCTAGTTTTAAATTTATGTGGCAGCACTCCTTACTAAGCCAATTTGAATTAATTTTGAGTGTAACACTTTATACCACTATATCAAATGCTTTTCTTATAGCAGCATGCATTCCATCAATAGAATTCCTGCCACCTTTCTACTTGGTATTCAGGTTGAAGGCTTTCAATTCTGTCTGGTATTTTAGTTCTTTAAAAGTCACTGTATCCTCTGTACCAACCATGGACTTTCTCCTAATTTTTCGGTTATTTTGAAATGATTGATGCTATGAAAGAAAGGATTCGGAGAGCTACTTAGGGCAATCAATAGCTTTCATCTTTCTTTCCCATATCTGCTCTTGTAGTTGAGCAAGTAATTTTTGTGAAATCCCTTCCCATTCTAGGATGCACGAGATCTGGCCCTTCCTGGGAAGGCCCAAATATTCCTTGCTCTATTTTGAAACTGAGTATCTATTTTGTAACCTGCCCATTGCTTTGGAAGATATTCTCAGTACTTGGCATATGCTGGGGTTCTCAAGAAAAAACCAATTTGCCAATTAATATTTATTTGCCAGTAATATTCATAATACAATGAATTGATCTCCCAGTCATTTATGTTTTTCCCCTAACCTGCACCAGCCTTTCATATTGTGAGGAAGTGAGCAGTTGCAACAACAATAGCAACAAAAAACAACCAACCAACAAACAAAAGGCTACCAGAGAATGAGAGGTGTACTCTTGTCATTCATTCATTTGCTTGTTTATGTTTATTTATGCTTATTTATTTATTTATAATGCATTTACTCATTTATGTTTATTTAGACTTTACATTCACTACACTGTTTTAGGCTCTGAAGATACTGTGCTGAAGTCCTCTTACACAGTTTTGAAAGCTAGACCATGAGCATACCTACAGATATATAATGTACCATCAGATTGCGATAGTGCATGAAGAAAAAAAAGAGGAATAAATACAGATAGTGAGAGAGGTTTTATAGCATTCTGAGGTTATTTATTTGTTTTCTTTTTGGCTGGTTAGCCTTTTAAGCTTTAAATCTGATATCCGGGTAGGTGTACAATTTCCAGAAGCTCAGTGGGTAGAATAATTATCAACACAGCACTCTCATTACAAAAGATGGTTAGTCAGGCCCTATTGGAGACCCATTTTGGGTCCGTGTGTGTGTGTGTGTGTGTGTGTGTGTGTGTGTGTGTGTGCACGTGTGGATGAATCCACACTGGGCGAGTTTGAACTAGCTTTTGGGATCCTCCCAGTTCACCTGTCTTTGGGAAGATCTGAGGGGTGTTATCTTTCTGAATTTTATGAAGATGAGCAAGGAATAGGTGGAGAACAGTGACCTCACCCTGTGGACTGTATGAGGCACATGGTCTGAAAGCACCAACACTGGATTACAGATAATGTGCAGACCAGGAAAGGAAATCTCAGAGGAGGCTACAGTGAGTCAGGCTGAGGACAGAAGTCCTGACTCAGAGAAGGAGGGCTATGAGGACCTTAGCTTTTGCCTGGGACTATACCTTGGGGGGCCACTACTGGCTCTGCTCTGGACCCCTACCAAAAGGGATCATCATCCTTGAGTGAGGTCATTTGTGTGGCAAGTTTCATGATGGCTTTTTATTGTTTTTTGAGTTATTTTTCCTCCTTTTTAATTTCCTTTTCTCTAATACTTCTTTTGGAAAAATAATTGTTCAATATGCCAAAATAAATATCTTTTTGGAGATGGCCCCTCCAGGATGAAGTTCAAATGCTTAGCTCAGCTCCCCAGGCTAGAACCTTCCCAGTTGCCAAGCCTCTAGACTGTCCCTGGAACCCACCCCTTGCACAGATGCCAAGAGGAACCAAATTGCCTATATTTCTCTCCTGCACTAGATTCTGTCCTTATCTTTGTGTTCCATCTGAGTATAATGTCCTTTGTCCTTTATTTTTATCTGCATACTTCCCCAGATTTATCTTACGTGCTTCTTCATCTAAGACTCAGCCTTCAGCACCCTGGACATCTCTTGACTGTCATTCTAACACATGACCGGTGGGTTTCCAGCATGACAGGGAGGGACCACGTCTCATTCACTTGTGCATCTGTGTCACCAGACCAAGGCATGGAGCAGGCTTTCAGGAAAAGCTTTGTTAAACTAAACTGAAGTGAAAATAAAGAAAGTGGAGGGCTATTAATTTCAATTTGCTCTTGAGGGGACTGAGGTTGGGGATTATAGGGGGCATGACTGAGGCTGTCTAAGGAGAGCTTGGAGGGCCTGGTACTGGAGGTCAGGGCAGTGGGCACCTCATCCACCTGACCTGGACAGTTTCCCAGTTGCTTTCTAAGCACTATGCACTCAGCTCAGCCATCTCTCAGCTCCCAGGCAGCACGTTTTATTCAAGATATTTCTGACTTGCAACTAAAAGCTCCCCCACCCCACAGTTATCAGATGGCCTATTTTTGTTGGTGGAGTTTATTCTGTTTGTGAAAGTTCTTATTCATTTTCAAGTTAAATAAGATCTGACTTTTATCCCCAAAGGAACTTAGATTTCAAACCCCTGATTTGAGCAGGATTTTAGTTTGAGTTTAGGTTTGACTCATCTCTTTGATTAAAGGCTTATCTTCTTCTAAATAACATGTCTTAATAGTTACTCTTTCCCTTTCCAGACCTTCTAAATTTAGATAAATGAGACCAATTATCACTTCCAGAATGTTCAGTTTCTACTCTGGTCCTAGAATTTGGTCTTTAAAAGATGTTGATTTTCTTCCTGTGGGATCATTTCAATTCTGTATTTTCCCTCACTGGAAGAGGGGTCGGTTGTGGGTGGGGCCTGTTGGTTGCTTTTCATCAAGAGCCACAAGGACGGGTGTTCAGCCTTCTGGGACCCTGGATGTGACCCACAGAGACCTCGCCGGCTACAGGCACAGGGATGTCTTATGCAAAGCAGCTGGTACATGAAGAAGCTCATGAGAGCATTGTGTCTCTGGATACCCAGGTAAGGGCTTTAGAGGAATCTTTGAAAATATGCTGTGGTGACATGAAACCTGCAAGGAAAGCAGATTTTTCCCCCCAATTTTTTTTCTTTGCCACTTCTAGAGATGATTTTGAAACTTGAATGAGAGAATCAAAGGATTCATATATGATTTCAATATATGTTTATTAAGTACCTGTTGTGGGCAAGGGTTTGAGGGGCTACACTGTGCACATGGGGTGAGCAGCAGGATATGACCCTGCAGTTATGGGGCCAGGGAGGTTTGTTGCTGGGAGAAAGGGGCAGGGGAATTGTGCCTTGCAGGACCTCAGAACTTGGGGGAACAGTGCAGGAACAGCTGGTGATATTGTAAGACCCAGAAATGGGAGGAACCAGAAGACTTCCTTCCTCAGATGCCCGCCTGCCTCTCTTCACTGAGTTTCCCAGCCTTGTCCAAAAACCCTAGCTACATCCCCCTGACAAGACATGAGTCTGTGACTCTGGATCCGAGGGCCTCAGCAGATAGAATCTACTTTGGGCAGGTCACAGTCAGTGTCGTATATAGGCCCCCAGTCCAAGTGTTGTTGAGTCTGAGAATGTTCAGATCCAGTGTTGAATGATCTTGATCCCTGGACTCGAGGCTCACAGCACTAGGGTAAACAGATTTAGAAGAGGAATGATCATTTATCCAATTAAAATAGAGTCATCAGGGTGGCCAGTGGGCCATAACATAAGGTCATAAGGTGATTAGGATACACACGGAGGAGCTGTGCTCAGGGAGGAGCCGATCCCTGATCCCTGCTTTAGAGGATTTCTGGATGTGCTCAACTTGTCTGTGAGGTGTGTGTGTGTGTGTGTGTGTGTGTGTGTGTGTGTGTGTGTGTGCCCTCCCCCCCCCCCCCCCCCGAGAAGCAGGTTTGTGATTTCCATTAGATTTCTAGCAGGGTGCAGAGTCAGGATGCGAGCATCCCCTGATTCCTCTCTTTATCAGCTGAAGTGGGGGAGTCATTTGGGCTCTATCTTCATCTACCAGAGGGTAAAATAACAACCACATTCCTTCCCAGAAAATGCACATGATGTTACAAAGTTAAGATGAGAAGTCATGTGGTTTGCAAGCTATATGCCACCGAATGGAAGCCTGGAAGGGCCACGGGTGCCTTTACTTCCTTTACCCTCTCCCCTACCTAGCCAGCTTGCAGGGTTGCGAGCCATACAACCTAGATAGATTTCCGCCCCCCCTTCTGTATTGGGGATTGCTACTGAGCTCCATTTGAGATAGGGTGTCATGAGGTTGCTAATATTGGCTTTGAACTTGTGATCCTTCTGCCTCAGTAGCTGGGATTAGCTTTTAATTGTCCTTGAACATCTAGTACCAGAAACACTTCCCGGGCTGCCAGCCTGCTCTCTCTGGGTAAGCTGCCCCTCCTCAGTGCTTCATTCATTGTCTTCTCTTAGCTGACCTCTAATCCCAGACACTCCACCCCACCACCAACCATCCGCTTCCTGACCCAGCCCTTCTACCCCAGACTGCACAATCCCTGAGGACAGGGATGGTGAACCGGTTGTTTTCTCTGGCTTGTCACAGTGTCGTTTTAATATGATTTTATTCCATCGATAAAATGCTAATTTATTTTTAAATTGTGCTTTAATGAGCTGGCTCCTGATCATTTTTATCTATTCATCAAAGGCAGACTTAGTTCCTTTTACTATGTGTAAATGAAAGTGATAAAATGGAATCCTTTAAAAGCATCTTACTACTGTCTATTAGTTTGGCCTTCCAGCAAATTAGTCTGAATTAATGAGGGTTCGTCTCCCTCTGTTGAGGGAAGCAAGAATTAAGGCAGCTGCATGCTGTGGTGGTGGCAGCCAGGCTTTGTGACCGGACACTATGACTGCCCTCCTCACTTGGCCGCATGTCCTCTGCAGCCTTCTACCCATGGCACACGCTGACCAAGATGGATAGATAGGTCTGAGGCCTTGCCTGCACAGCATAGTGCTGTGGTTACTGGCTGGCTTACATCCTCTCTTGGCCCCTTTCAAAGGTACCGTCATTTTCTAATCCTTCTCCAGCCCTTTCTTGCTGGCAAGCCATGAAGATCTGTCTTGTGAAGTTCCCCTTCCTGGCTTCTCCTCTCTTTTGCCTCCTATTCCCATTCCAGGAAGTGCCCGTATTTTCCATCCTCCCTACTTTCATTTGTATGACTGGAGGGGAGGAAAGGAATTATGTGCTTCCCACCGACTCGGACTCAGCCGCTAGGAGACATCGCAGCAGACTGATGTAATGTTACCAAGGAGGAAATTATTAAAAGGACGAGGCTAATTTTCTAATTCACACCTGGAAAGCAAATCTTGATGGTGCTTGTACAGATCTTTAATGAAATAACATTGTTTAAGAAGTTTCCAGAGAAATTCATCACTAATTGATTTTTGAACTGTGGCAAAAGATAACACAGAGAGATGAGATATTCACCTCCGTGGGGCCTGCTTGACTCCCCCGCAAGCTCTCAATTTCCTTAGTTCCCTTTTCCTGTGGAAAATCGATAACCGCTTCCCAAATTGGCATTGCAGACAGTAAGGCCCACATACAGGCCTATATTTGGATGGGATGTGTTTTCTTTCTGCTTCGGTTTTTCCTTCATTTGGGCCCTGCTATGAGTTCTCAGTGGAAGATAAGGGTTTCCTCAGTAGAACTGGAAGCTTCTGTGACTCAAGAAAAAGGAAGTGAGTGGGGGAAATGGGCGTGGGCAACAGGTCGTGTGTCCTCAAAAGTGACAGTTAGCAAGGACACATGGGTGCAGCCCTCCCCTCATCTCGGGGGCTTTCTCACCCCACTCCATGCATTCTTTATATATACACATATATTCTTTGATAGATACCACTGACATTTTCTCATTCTTATATGAAATAGAAATAAAGGCATTTAAAATAAAAATTTTGTTTTAAAGAAGTTAGCTTGAGATCTGTCACCTAATTAAACAGTGAGCACCAGTTATACACAGTCAGCTCCATGGTACGTCCTGTCCCCTAGCCCTTCCTCACCCAGGCCGCCATACACCTGTCCCTCCTCTAGAATTCATGAAGTAGATGCTCCTGAGTTTGGGCTCCTGGGCTAGTGAGAGAGGCTCCTGTCTTCTCACCCTGCAGCCTTCTTTCAGCTGTCTCCAACTTTAAAGGAATCCTGAGGATCAGCAGGGTCCCACATTTCAGGAGAAATAGCCTGGGTTTAAAGGGCCTGGCTCCAAGTCTGGCTTCCAAATGCAATAAGGCAGATTGACTGAACTTGAGGTGCCTTCCACGATCCATTAGCAGTCTTTGCCAGGTCCCTTCTGCTGCATGGAGCTTCATCAGGACCTGTTTTTGCTCTCCCAGAGCTCACAGCTAGTGGGATGGAAGTGCTGCATGAGGAGGTTCAGAACACTGAAATTCTTGAAGGCAGGAGCCTCCTTTAATCTTGGGGAGCCCAGGGAAGATTTTCTGAGAAGGGTTGTCTGGGGTGAACCTGGGAGGAGGGACAGCTGTGTCTGCTCTTTACTTCTTCCCCTAGAGGGTCTCATATGTCCTCCCCTCCTCCTGTAGCTCCCTCCCCACACACACTGCTCTTTAATATGAAATGCTTCTTTTTATCATATCCTAAGTATCCTCTGTGAGATCTCCCCACCCTTCCTGTCCACCTATATTTAACTCTCTTCTGTCTACCCCCCCCCCGCCCCATTACAAACTTTCCTCCTGACTCTTAGAGGTCTGCTGGACTAGCTCAGCATGGTGTTGATGATAATAACAGTTCCAAAGTTCACTTTTAAGTTGTTATTTCCATTTTTAAATTTTCTAAAAAGATTAATATAGAAAGGCAGGAGACTTCAAACCTGGGGGCAGGTGGACGGAAGAGGCACCGTTGGGGTGGGCATTTCTTTGACTCATCAAATCATGGGTAAGGAGCCACCAACTCTGGCTCCTGGAATCCTGGCTTTCCAGGTGGTTTGAATGTTGAGCACATCCATGGGAACATGGCCCAGGCATTGTGGGTGGGAATGGAGACACTGCCTGGCTGGTGAAGGCAAGTGCGAAAGCCTTGCTGTGCCAAGCAGATGTTGCCTGGGCCAGGAACACTAGATTCAAGGTCTGTTGCTGACCATCGTGGCCAAGATCTTGTTCCCTGAGTCCCTGTCTCTGTAACTGTAAGGATTGAAAACCAACTCAGGGTTTTTGTGGCTCAACCACACTAGGAATGTGTGTTTGCTGTATTATGTATCCTTCCTTTTCAGAGTAACTTAAGGAAACCCACTGATTCCATCCCAGCAAGTGCATTGCATCAAGATTATATCTATGCCTCTTCACTTAGTTGTTGAAATAATATTAATAACTCTGATATTAATAACCCTTTGTAATTTTATGGGATTTTTCTCAGTTTATAGGTTTTTTTTCTTTGTTGTTTGTCTCTTGTACTGGGGATTGAAACCAGGGGTGCTCAACCACTCAGCCACATCTCCAGCTCTTTTTTATATTTTATCTAGAGATAGAGTCTTGATGAGTTGCTTATGGCCTTGCTAAGTTGCTGAGCTGGCTTTGAACTCACAATCCTGCCTCAGCTTCCCAAGCCGCTGGGATTACAGGCTTGCGCCACCATGCCCTACTACAGTGTTTTTATTCCCAGGATCTTTGGTTTCCAAGTCATTTCGACAAGCGGGCATGTATTGAGCACTTATTATAGGCACTAGAATATCACCTCACTTAACCCTCTCAACAATTCTTTGGCAAATGTTATCATTTAAACATTTCAGATGAGTAATCTGAGGCTCAGAGAGGTACAATGTCTTTCCTTGGGTGCTGCAGCTAGCTGAAGTCTTTAGAGTTGACTGAGTTCCATTCCATGAGTTCTGTGCCCTCATGTATGTTCTCCATCTTCATCAAGAACTGGCTGTGCTCTGTTGCTGTGCAGTGCAAAGCTGTGGAGGGGCTGCTGTGATTTTAACTCCTAACAGCTCGTGGTGCAAGATCGCTGCAAGATTCCTTTGTGGTTTAATGATGAGCCAACATGACATTGCCTACCTGGATGAAGCTGGAGGACGTGGGATATTGTTGGTGAGGCAGGTTGCTAAGGAGCTGAACTGGGGAGACAGTGTGGACAGAGAAAATGAAAATGGGTAATCTGGTAGAGAGCAGTGCAAAGAGTGGGACTACTGAAGAGAGGTTTGAAGAACTGACAGAACGGCTTTAGAGGAAACTAAAGCTCCAAGGAGTCCTTGAGGACAAAAAAATTATTACTTCTTCTTTTCTTGTAAATTTATTTATTTATTTTGCACATATTAATAATGGGCATATGTGTATATAATTAAATGTAAGAATCATGAATGTAAATCAAGTTAAACATATTTGTCTCTTCATATGTTGATCATTTTTTATGGTTACAAATTTCAAAACAATTTCTTCTGCTTTTTAAAAATATATAATACATTATCGCTCTCTCTCCTTACAGTGCAACAGTGCACCAGAGCCTCTTGCTTTTAACTGTAACTTAGTACACATCGATCCCCATCCATCCCCCTATGCACCCCCCAACCCTGTCTTCCCTATACCTTTCCAGGCTCTGCTAGTCATCATTCTGTTCTCAACTTCTATGGAGTCAATATTTGTAAGTTCCACATGAGAGTGAAATCAGGGGGGGCACTTGTCTTTCTGCGCCTGACTTATTTTACTTACTATAACGATCTCCAGTTCCATCCATGTTGTTGCAAATGGCAGGACTTCCTTCTTTTTTATGGCTACAGAGTATTCCAGTATGCATATGTACCACAGATTGTTTTTTAATCCATTTATCAAGTGATGGTCACTTAGGTTGTTTCCATTTGTGGTGCTATGGTTCGGATCTAGAATTTTCCCCAAAGACTCGTGTACTTGAAATCTTGGTCCCCAAAGTAGCAATGTACAAAGGTGCGGATTTTAGAATAACTGGGTCATGAGGACACTATTCTCATCAAAGGATTAATTCATCAATGCTGAATGGGGTGGTGGAGGGAATTTAAGGAGGTGAAAGTGGGTTAGTGGAGGCATGTTCTTGAGGACTATATCTGGTCCCTCACTTTCTCTTTCTCTCTTTCTTTGCTTCCTGGCTCCCATGAGGGGAGCATCTCTGTTCTACCACACTTTCTCCACCATGATATTTTGCCTCATCCCTGGCCTAGAACAATGGAGCAAGCTGACCATGGATTGAAACCTCTGAAATTGTGAGCCTGAGCAAAACTTTCCTCCTTTAAGTTGTTCCTGTTGGGTGTTTTGGCTGTGGTGACAAAGAGCTGACCAACACACTTGGATATTGTGAGTAGTACTACAATGAACATGAGTGTAGGTGTCTTTCAATACATTTCATGTCCTTTGAATATATGCCCAGGAGTGGGGTTGCTGGATCAGATGGTAGTTCTATTTTTAATTTTTTTTGAGGAACTTTCATATTGTTTCCCATGATAGCTGTACTAATTAACATTTCCACCAGTCCTGTGCAAAGATACCCTTTTTACACATCCTTACCAGGACTGGTTATTATTGGTCTTTTTGATAGTAGCCATTCTTATTGGGTTCCACATAAATTCTAGAATCATTTTTTTCCTGGTTCTTCTAGTAAAGAATGCCATTGGTATTTTGATAGGAATTGCATTGAATCTGTAAATCACTTTAGGTAATATAGATATTTTAACAATATTAATTCTTCCAGTTGTGATTTTCATTTGCATTTCCCTTACGATTGAACACTTTTCCACATACCTTGGCCATTTGTATGCTTTCGTTTGAGAAATATCTACTCAGATATAATGCCCATTTAAAAAAATTTTTTTAAATACCTTTATTTATTTCATTTTTATGTGATGCTGAGGATCAAACCCAGTGCCTCCCACATGCTAGGCAAGCACTTTACCACTGAGCTACAACCCCAGCCCTTAATGCCCATTTTTTAAAAAATATATTTTTATTTGTAGATGGATACAATACCTTTATTTTATTTTATTTTTATGTGGTGCTGAGGATCGAAGCCAGTGCCTCCCATGTGCTAGGCAAGTGTTCTACCTCTAAGCCACAACCTCATTCCCCTAATGCCCATTTTTAAATCGAGTTTTTCTTCTGTTGAGCTTTTGGAGTTCCTTATGTGTGCTGGGTATCAACCCCTTGCCAGATTGATGTAATTCTATTTGTTTAATTCTGCTTTTGCTTCCTGTGCTTTTATGGTCTTGTCCCCAAATTCCTTGCCCATTTCAGTGTCCTGAAGCATCTTC
Source organism: Urocitellus parryii (assembly GCF_045843805.1). Lineage (NCBI taxonomy): Eukaryota > Metazoa > Chordata > Mammalia > Rodentia > Sciuridae > Urocitellus > Urocitellus parryii. The sequence goes on along the minus strand of NC_135532.1, from coordinate 100,067,479 downwards.
CCTATGTTTTCTAGTAGTTTTAGTTTCAGGTCTTATATTTTCATCTTTAACCCATTTTGAGTTGGTATTTGTAACTGATGAGATATAGTTTCAGCTTAATTTTTCTGCATGTGGATAGCCAATTTTTCCAGAACAATTTATTGAAGACTATAATTTGCCCAATGCATATGGTTAGCACTTTTGTCAAAAATCAGTTGGTTGAAGAGAAAAATCAGTTGGCTGTATATGCATGGCATAACTTCTTAGTTCTCTTTTCTGTTTTACTGGTCTGTGCATCTGTTTTTATACCAACACCATGTTATTCTGATTACTACAACTTTCCAGTATATTTTGAAGTCAGGTAGTATAATGCCTTAAGTTGTGTTCATTTTGCTCATGATGTATTTGAGTATTTGGATTTTTTATGGTTCCACCTAAATTTTAGAATTGTTTTTATTTTTATTTTCTGGCTCTTCTAGTAAAGAATGCCATTGGTATTTTGATAGTGATTGCATTGAATCTGGTAAATTGCTTTAGGTAGTATGGACATTTTAACAATATTAATTCTTCCAATTCATGAACATGGAATGTCTTTCTACTTTTTTGTGTATTTTTAAATTTCTTTTATCAACATTTTATAATTTTCACTGTAGAGATCTTTCATCTATTTTGTTAAGTTTACTCCTAGGTGCAATTGCTTTCTCAATTTCCATTTCAGATAATTTTGCCATTGGCATATAGCAATACTACTGATTATCATATATTGATTTTTATCCTGTAACTTTGCTGAATCCATTTATCGATTAAAACAGTTTTTTGGTGTAATTTCTGGTGCTTTCTGTATACCAGATCATGTCATCTGCAAACAGTAACAATTTGACTTCTTCTTTTCCAATTTGGTTGTCCCCCTTCCTCCGCCTTTTTTTTTTTTTTCCTTTTCTCTTGCCTGATTCTCAGGCTAGAACTTTCCTCCTATTAGATAAAGTGATGAGAGTGGGCATCCTTGTCTTGCTCCAAATCTTTGAAAGAAAGCTTTCAGTTCCCCCCACCTTCTGTATAATGTTAGATGTTGGTTTAGCATAAATGGCCTTTATTATACTATGTTTTTATGTGCCTAATTTGACTAGTATTTCTATCATAAAATGATGATGAATTTTTCAAATGATTTTCCCACAGCTATTGAGATGACCATGTAGTTTTGCCCTAAAAAGACATCCTAGTGATATGGTACATCATCTTTATTGATTTGCATATATTGAATCATTCTTTCATCCCTGGGGTGAATCCCACTCGATTGTTGTAAATAAATCTTTTTTTAATGTGCTGTTGGATTTGCTTTGTCCATATTTTGTTGAGGATTTTTGTATCTCTATTCATCATGAACCCTGGTCTCTACTTTTTTCTTTTTCTTTTCCTGTACCAAGAATTGTTATTTCTTAACTAGTATAAAGGAAAGTGAAGATGGACTTAATGTTAGTGTCCAGCTCAGAATGTGGTGGCAGGCTCTTGCAGAATTCCAATGAAGATGGCACATTGTGACTCTAGTTAAATTGGAAGTTTGCAGAAAGTGAGAGCTTGTTTAACCTCCAGGAAGGATTTCTTGGATGCAAGGTATTTCTAACATTGTAAGAATTACTTGTAGGAAACAGGGTATTGATGAAGCCACAGCACTCAGTACTCTCTAATTTTTTTTTCCTTTTTTAGTGCATTATAATTATACATAATAGTTGGTTTCATTTTGACAAAGTCATACATGCTTGGAATTTGATTTATTCCCTTTTAGTCCTCAGTACCCACCCCCATTTCCCTCCCCTCTTCTCCTTCCTCTATTCAACTAGTCTTCTCTTCACTTGTTTATTTATTTTTGATGGTTGCCTTACAGATATACCTAAAAGTATAATTCACTGTGGTATATTTATATATACACATAACATAATTTTGTTAAATTCATTCCATATTTCTTCCCTTTCCTGTCCCTCTTCCCTTCCTTTCTACATTATTCTACTCCACTGATCTTCCCTATCTCTTTACGATAAGCAATCCCTGCATCTCCCCTTTATTTTGTTCTTGCTCCCACATGTAGAGCTAGAGCCACTTTATAAGTGACTTATTTCATTCAGCAGGATGTTCTGCAGTTCTTTGTGTATATATTGAGCCACATTTTCTTAATCCATTCACTATTGATGGGCATCTGGGCTAGTTCTATAACTTGGCTATTGTGAATTGTGCTGCTATAAATATTGATGTGGCTGTATCACTGATTTTAGTGCTTTTGTATAAATATGGAGGAGTGGGATAACAAGGTTATATGGGGCACCCAGTACTCTTGTCAACCTTTCTAAGTTTGGGAAATTTCTCATCTTTTAAGTCTGTGTCTTCTCAACAGAGAAGCCAGGAGTGATGTTTGAGAGTTCCCAGATTCCCTTGTATAAAGTGCAAGTATGATGTTCTTCTAACCATAGGCACCTGTGTCAGGCTTCTGTTAGGAGGTCAGTGATGCTAGGAGGTGCATGCCCAGAGGTACCTGTTCTGGCTAGAGGCATTCAGCATCCAGGGCCAACTATGGCAGATTTGCTGGTAGCACTGCAAGGTGCACAGTGCTCTTGGTGAGACCTATGGTTCCTGTGTCAGGGAGGTTGATGGTGGGGTCCCCCTGGAAACAGTCTGGAAGGTGGTTTTGATTTGTCTATTGTTTCTACCTGCAGAATCTCTCAGAGATCTCCCAGAGAACTAGTACTATTTTTTAATAAATGCTCTTCTTAACTCAGGAAGAGTTTTTTTTGTCCACAACTAAGAACCTTGACTGGTTCAACAGGTAATTGAGAGAGCTTATACAGTCTCTGGAGCTATTTGGAAATAAGAAAAGCGCTCAGCTGTCAGATCAGCTTGGTTAGTCAGGATTCTTGGTCACAAATAACAGAAAGCAACTCTGTGTTTTAAGCAGAAAAGGAATCTATGGGAGGTGCAGAGATTCAATGGCATGCTAGAGAAGCATCTTTAAATGTGGGCAGGATCTTATAAGAGGGAAGCTGGGCCAGGAAGTGCTGCTGCAGGATACCACTTCTTGAGGCATTAGATACCAGGAATTAGATACCCCTGTGGTTGCCATCAACATATCTGACTGTCCCAGGGTTTTCATACCACTTGTTCAAGTTCAATTCAAGAAGCAAGGCAGAATTCTACTCTCTCGGGCTTCTGAGGTGAAATGCTAGGCACTGTACCCACCAGGGTGACACATAGAAAGCATCATCACAAAGAGAAAGACAATCAGATACAGCAGTAATAGATGTATATATCAGGGTTGTTGATAAAGGCAGTCATATGCAGCCTGTTGGCCTTTGCATGGTCACATATGAGTGTGACCTTAGGCCTGGAGCATTTTCTTAAATACAGATGATTTGTCCTCACAGATAGCTGATTGCCTTATTTGGGAGAAATTTCCCTTTCGGGGTTTTATGTGAAATTTTTTATATTTTTCTGAGGTGTGTGGATCATATCACATCTGGTAATCCCACTGCCATATCTGAACTAGGTCCTTTGCCTATAACACCAGAGGGGTGCATGAGACCATCTTCCTGTGTTAGCTGTAGGGCTGACCCTGGGACTGTGGGCGACCATTGCTCACTATTGAAGCTGATGTTGCTCTGTCTCTTCTCCAAGAGAGCACACCATTGCTTTCCAGTGCTTGTGAGTATCTTTCTTAGTGACCTTAACACCTGGAAACCATGTCGTGGGTTGACCTTCCAGGACAGCTGCCCCTGGTGATATGCAATAGGACTCACATTGTCAAGGGCACATATTATGATGACCTCTTAGCTTGAGCTGCAAGAGATAAAGTATGGACTAACTTCTAACAGGTGGAATCCTGCAAGCAGTTATCCAAAAGAGCTAAAATCAGCATACTATAGGGATGCATGTATATCAGTGTTTATGGCAGTGCAGTTCACATAGCCAAGTTATAGAACCAGGCTAAGTGCCCATCAATAGACAATAAAGAAAATATGATATATATATATACACAATGGAATTTTATTCTTCAATAAAGAACAGAATTATGTCATTTTCTGATAAATGGATAAAATTGGAGAACATCCTGCTAAGTGAAATAAGCCAGACTGAGAAAGTAAAGGGTTGAAAGTTTTCTCTCATATGCAGAAGGTAGAGAGAATTACGAACTTTTCTTTTTTAAAAAAGGGGGGATCTCTTGAAAATAGAAAAGAGAACAGTTGGGTAGAGGAAGGGAATCAAGGGTGGGGGGAAAGGATGGATGAAAAAGGGGGAGGAACTAGAATGAAATTGATCAAACTATGTTATGGACATGTATGAATATATCAAAAGGAATTCTACTTTCATGTATGACTATAATATACCAATTAAAGAAGGAAGACAACAGAGGTATAGGATCAGGAGGAGGTAGAATTGGAGGGGAGTAGTACTAGAAATTGAAAATGGAACAAATTTTATGCATTCATGAATATGTCAAAAAGAACCCCCACATGTATGTAAAACTATACTGCTTAATAAAAACATTATAAAAATCAATGAAGGGGCACAAAACCCACTTTTCCCCACCTAATTTCATTGTTTATTTATATAGTCAGTCTCTCTCTCTCTCTCTCTCTCTCTCTCTCTCTCTGCATTTGATCCCCTTTTCCCAACTCTAAAGCAACTGCTTGAAAAAAATGGAATCATATGAGCTAAGATTTACCTATCTATCCATCTGTCTATCCATCCATCCATCTGTCTATCTATCCATTCATTCATCCACACCTCTCCTCCTCCAGCAAGCATTTTACTAAGCCCTTCTTCTGGACATGCCCCTAGAAGGTTCTGGTGGTTCTGAAATGAATGGGCAGCCTCCATCTTTTTTTTTTTTTTTAAAAAAACAAACAACCCTTATTTTATTTATTTATTTTTATGTGATGCTGAGGATTGAACCTAGCACTTCACACGTGCTAGGGGAGTGATCTACCATTGAGCCATAATCCCAGCCTCCGGCAGCCTCCATCTTTAAGGAGCTCAGTCAGTGTGGCACCTACTAGGCAGACAATTATAATAAAAGGTATACTAGTTTCCTATTAGTGTATAACAAATTACCATGAACTTAGTGGGTGAAGACCAATTTATTAGCTCACAGTTTTGTAGATCAGAGTCCAGCATGATATATCTGCTTGGGTGTCACCATGCTCAAATCAAGGTGTTGACTAGACTAAGTTCTTATTTGGAGGCTCTGTGGAATCACTCACTTCCAGGCTCATTTTGGTGGTGGAGTTCAGTTCCTTGACTTCATATGGCTGAAGTCCTTATTGCCTGTCATCTGGAGATTGCTCTCAGCTCCTAGAAGCTGCTATAAGGTCCTTGCTCAGCTTGGATCTCTTTCATGCTTCAAATTTCTCCAATTTCCTTTTTGTGACCAACTGGAGAAAAAAATCTCTGCTTTTAAAGTGTTTTGTAATTAGGTCAAGATTCCTGGTTAATTTCTCTATTTTAAGATCAATCAAATAGCATATGTTATTACTATACTATATTGTAATACAGTAGATATAGTCATCTAATTATGGGAGTGAAGTCTACTATATTTACTGTCCTGGGGATCATGTGGGGTATGTACCCTGGGAGAGGGTGTTTTTGTGTGTATGTGTGTGTGTATGTGAGAAATCTTAGTGTATGTCATAAACTTCTGTCTACCCATAAGTGACCTGTGCTAAGTATGAATATACATAAACAATTATGGGAGAGTGAGAAGGGACATACTGATCCTAGTTTAGGAGGTGGGGAAAATCTCTTTTGGAGACATATCACCTGGAGGACTGTCTTTGGAAAGTTGTCAAAAATTATTCAGTTAATGAAATTTGGGAAGAATTTGGCCACACAAGGTATAGATCGACCATTAGACATTTCCAGCTGGAAGGAAAGACTTCTGAAAAGCTAAAGTGTGACATAGCATGGTGTACTTAGAAATAAGTTTGGGGTCACTAGAGAGGAAATACTTTCCAAGGAAGGGAATGGTGAGGCAGAGACCTGGAAAGGCCCAGAATCTGAAAGAATGACATCTCTGAGCCCCTGCCTTCAATACCTGATTTGGGGCAGAGCCCAAGAACTTGCATTTCTAACAAGCTAATGCTACTGGCCTGGGACCACAGTTTAAGAACTGCTGCTTTGGGGAATGAATGGGAAGGGAGAAATTCTGTGGACCCAGTAGGAGACCATGGTATTAACTAGCAGGAGATAGGGGGACTCTGGACAGGTTCAGAATAAGGATACAGAAGGTGGGAATAGTGTGGGGTAGATGGGATTTGAGAAAAGATTTAGGAGGTGGGTGTGAGAGGTGGGGCAACTGGGGGTGGCCCCCCCAGACCATAACAGACCTAGTAATCTTAGCCATTACCCAGGCCAGTCCTGTCCTGAGGGTAATTATGAGGTCCAAAGAGAGTAAATTACCCCTCAGGATCACACAAGAGTTGATGTCGATACTAGCAACATGGGACCCAGATTCCTTGTCCTCCATGCACAGAATTTGTAAGTTAATTTGGAAACAAGATAAAACAAAGTCAGCTACTGGAAACTTCTTGTCATTTTCATTACGCTGGCTCCCAGCTCTCCTGCCCATTTCTTGGCCAACCATGCTTCTGCAGTAAAGGCCACTACAACCTGCATACAAGAGGGACAGAAAGTCCCTCCCCTGGACACGGACCTGTAGGAGGTTCCTGAAAGAGAGGTCAAACTTATCAATGGTGTCTTAAGTCCTCAATCGGATTTCCTCTTAAGCCCGCCCTGCCTCTTGGTTGCAGGAGAATTTTCATGGCTGAGAGAACCTACCAGTGACAAATTTGCTGAAGCATGGTGACAAGAGTGGGAAATTACACCATGCTCCTTGAATCTCCAAGGGGACAGATGCTGAGCGCGGACATTCCTTTTCACACTCACAAACACTGGAGAGTGCACACGTGTCTGATGGAGATCAATCTCAACCCCCAGAGGCCCCTTTGTCTCACTGAAGCACTTATTAAATGAATCTGTGTTTCTACCGGCAGCTGAGAGTCATCTAGAAAGGGAACACAATACGATGTCAGTCAGTATTTGTTACTGTCAGAGCTTCCTCGCCGTCCGCCCGGCGTTTATTGTCTTTTTGGGGCTCGTTTTATCCATTTTCTGTGGGCAAAGCCATTAATCTTCCTTCTGGCTCGGGCGCTGCGCATCCCTGACAGCCAGGGTCCTGGCTTCCCGGGCTCCTGGATAGGGACACCTCTGGGCCTCTCAGTGACGGGGCTTTGATTAGAAAGTGAAGAGTGAGCCAAGCCTTAAAGAAGCTGGAAGAGGAGGGGGTGCAGGCATCTGTGGTCCCAGAAGATACCAAGGATAGGTGGGAAAGGTCACCCTGTATTTGAATCATCGGTAGTGCACCCTGACACCCAAATACACTCATTCCTATGCAGAGTCACTTGATAAAGAGGCTAATGAAGTGGAAAGATGTCAGCAGAGCTAAGCGGGCCAGGCTCTCGGGGATGCGCCATGATTCAACCTCCTGTTACCATGGAAACCGGGGAGGCTTGGCTTCTTTCTTGCTCTCCTTCCTTTTGGAAAGTCTCTCCTTGGTAACCTTGACCCTTTCACATTGGCAGCCAGAGATAAGGAATTCCATTTTCGCTTATCTGGTCATGGTTGGCTGGTAGACTCTGATGGGTCTGTGATGGGGGAGGGGTGCTGGCCAGGGGGCTCCCCCCGAGTGCCTTCATTCAAATGCATGAAGTGGAGGGTGGGAGGCAATAGAAAAAGAACACAGTTAATTAAGGTTGATATTGCAGAGAAGGTTGTTTTCTGAATAATAAATTCTGTGGGCTTCAAAAAACAAGTGCAATTAAAAGAGTGCAGAAAGGAAAGGCAGCTGAAGGACAGAGGGGGCCCGGTTTGGTCAGAGGGTGGTTTATTTTTTTTTAGGGGGGGGCGCTGGGGTGGGATGAGGTGGGAGATAGAGGCTGCTAAGAGACCCTCACTATTTGGGGATCTGAAGACTCAGAACAAGCACTGTGCGTGACAGCGGCTTGCAACAGTCTGCCCACACGAACGCCCTTTGCTTGGAGCAGTGGAGTCATTTGTGTCCTTGGCTAATGGAGTAGGGCTTTGAAGCTGATCTAGATGGGAGAGCTGGCCTGAGGTCGCTAAGGAGGAAAGGCGTTTCCCTTTAATACAAGCTCAGAAATGTTGCTCCTGGGCAGAGGTCTTCCCTGTCACGTCGTACATGGCTTTTCCGTTCAAGTGCCCAGTATACCGCTAGGTTCTCTGTGCCTTCTAGAATAGAATGATTGGTTGAGGAAAATATACTGGTGCTGATCCAGTCAAAGCTTAGCGCCCCTTGGCACGGTCATCTATTCTCAGACAGAGGGATAACTGGCCCATGAAAGATGATACTATCCTGTCCTCTGACCCACCCCTTCATAGTAATTATAAAGTCTTACAGAAAGAAATGTAGTGTTAGGCTCCCTCAAACATTTTGCTATATAGGAACCCTAACCTTCAACTAACAACTTCAGGGAGTGAGTGTGTGTATTTTAAGGTTATTATTATTATAAAGGCAAAAATCTGAGTAAGTCTTCTTCCTGTGTTATAAAAGCCGTCTATTTTTACAATTGGGAATCCGGAAACATATCCAAGGTGTGTGTGTGTAGGAACTGGAGGTCTCAAATTCAGTTATGGTACCAGGAAGAAGCTCTCTGTGGTTGGAGAAGGTGGCTAGGTTCTCAGGATTCTCCTTTTCCACTGGGAGATGGGATGGAGGGAAACACATTGCCTTAGTCAGCTAGCTGAACAATGACTTAGGAAAACATCAAAGGCAGAAGGGATTTTGCCTAGCTTAACAGAGAATATGGACAGAGATTTCCTGGAATATGAGTTATCAGTAAGGGGACTGGTCAACTAAACCATGCTACATCTGTACATGGAATACAATGCAGCTATATAAAAGCATGAGGAAATGCTAGAATAGTATGGAAAACTTTCCAACTTCTATTATTAAGTGAAAAGAGTAAAGCCAGAGTAGGATGTGTATATATTTTAACTGCTACTAGAAAAAGGAGAAAAATTGAGAACATATCTTCATATATGCTTCCATCTCCATAAGACACTTTGGCAGTACACCACAATAAATTTTTTTTTAAAAAAAGAACTTAAAATGACCCATGAAGGGTATGAGAATTAGATTGAAAGGCAGAGTTCATATACTAATTTTAGATGAATTTTAAAAAACTTCCAAGTTAAAATTATGAAATGGAAAATGAAAAGATGACAAAACAGGAAAAAATGAAAAATAAAAAAAGTCCAGTGATAGTCTACCACTAACTATACCCCTGCCCCCATTGTAAATTTTTTTATGCTACTTTTTTATTGGTTGTTCACAACATTACAAAGCTCTTGACATATCATATTTCATACATTAGATTGAAGTGGGTTATGAACTCCCAATTTTACCCCAAATGCAGATTGCAGAATCATGTCGGTTACACATCCACAATTTTACATAATGCCCTATTAGTAACTGTTGTATTCTGCTACCTTTCCTATCCCCTACTATCCCCCCTCCCCTTCCCTCACATCTTCTCTATCTACCCCATCGACTGTAATTCATTTCTCTCCTTGTTTATTTTCCCATTCCCCTCACAACCTCTTATATGTAATTTTGTAAAGCAATGAGGGTCTCCCTTCATTTCCATGCAATTTCCCTTTTCTCTCCCTTTCCCTCCCACCTCATATCTCTGTTTAATGTTAATCTTTTCTTCCTGCTCTTCCTCCATGCTCTGTTCATAGTTGCTCTCATTATATCAAAGAAGACATTTGGTATTTGTTTTTTAGGGATTGGCTAGCTTCACTAAGCATAATCTGCTCTAGTGCCATCCATTTCCCTGCAAATTCCATGATTTTGTCATTTTTTAATGCTGTGTAATATTCCATGGTGTATAAATGCCACATTTTTTTTTTATCCATTCATCTATTGAAGGGCATCTGGGTTGGTTCCACAGTCTAGCTATTGTGAATTGTGTTGCTATGAACATCGATGTGGCAGTATCCCTGTAGTACGATATTTTAAGGTCTTCAGGGAATAGTTGGAGAAGGGCAATAGCAGGGTCAAATGGTGGTTCCATTCCCAGCTTTCCCAGGAATCTCCATACTGCTTTCCAAATTGGCCGCACCAATTTGCAGTCCCACCAGCAATGTACAAGTGTACCCTTTTCCCCACATCCTCACCAGCACTTGTTGTTGTTTGACTTCATAATGGCTGCCAATCTTACTGGAGTGAGATGGTATCTTAGGGTGGTTTTGATTTGCATTTTTCTGACTGCTAGAGATGGTGAGAATTTTTTCATGTACTTGTTGATTGATTGTATATCCTCCTCTGAGAAGTGTCTGTTCAGGTCCTTGGCCCATTTGTTGATTGGGTTATTTGTTATCTTATTGTCTAATTTTTTGAGTTCTTTGTATACTCTGGATATTAGGGCTCTATCTGAAGTGTGAGGAGTAAAAATTTGTTCCCAGGATGTAGGCTCCCTATTTACCTCTCTTATTGTTTCTCTTGCTGAGAAAAAACTTTTTAGTTTAAGTAAGACCCATTTGTTGATTCTTGTTATTAACTCTTGTGCTATGGGTGTCCTATTAAGGAATTTGGAGCCCAACCCCACAATATGTAGATCGGAGCCAACTTTTTCTTCTATCAGACGCAGAGTCTCTGATTTGATATCAAGCTCCTTGATCCATTTTGAGTTAACTTTTGTGCATGGCGAGAGAAAGGGATTCAGTTTCATTTTGTTGCATATGGATTTCCAGTTTTCCCAACACCATTTGTTGAAGATGCTATCCTTCCTCCATTGCATGCTTTTAGCCCCTTTATCAAATATAAGATAGTTGTAACTTTGTGGACTAGTCTCTGTGTCCTCTATTCTATACTATTGGTCCACCCACCTGTTTTGGTACCAGTACCATGCTGTTTTTGTCACTATTGCTCTGTAATATAGTTTGAAATCTGATATTGCTATACCGCCTGATTCACACTTCCTGCTTAGAATTGCTTTTGCTATTCTGCGTCTTTTATTTTTCCATATGAATTTCATGATTGCTTTATCTATTTCTACAAGAAATGCCATTGGGATTTTGATTGGCATTGCATTAAACCTATAGAGAACTTTTGGTAATATCGCCATTTTGATAATGTTAGTTCTGCCTATCCATGAACAGGGTATATTTTTCCATGTTCTAAGATCTTCTTCTACTTCTCTCTTTAGGGTTCTGTAGTTTTCATTGTATAAATCTTTCACCTCTTTTGTTAGGTTGATTCCCAAGTATTTTATTTTTTTTTTGAGGATATTGTGAATGGAGTGTTTTTCCTCATTTCCGTTTCAGAAGTTTTGTCACTGATATACAGAAATGCCTTTGATTTATGCGTGTTGATTTTATATCCTGCCACTGTGCTGAATTCATTTATTAGTTCTAGTAGTTTTTTGTAGACCCTTTTGGGTCTTCTAGGTATAGAATCATGTCTTCCGCAAATAGTGATAATTTAAGTTCTTCTTTTCCTATTTTTATGCCTTTAATTTCTTTTGTGTGTCTAATTGCTCTGGCTAGTATTTCAAGGACTAAATTAAATAGAAGTGGTGAGAGAGGGCATCCCTGTCTTGTTCCAGATTTTAGAGGGAATGCCTTCAACTTTTCTCCATTCAGAATGATGCTAGCCTGAGGCTTAGCATGGATAGCTTTTACAATGTCAAGGTAAGTTCCTGTTATCCCTAGTTTTTCTAATGTTTTGAACATAAAGGGATGCTGTACTATGTCGAATGCTTTTTTGGCGTCTATCGAGATGATCATATGGTTCTTATATTTAAGTCTATTGATGTGGTGAATAACATTTATTGATTTCCGTATATTGAACCATACTTGCATCCCAGGGATGAATCCTACTTGATCATGGTGCACAAGTTTTTTGATGTGTTTTTGTATTCGATTCGCCAGAATTTTATTGAGGATTTTTGCATCTAGTTTCATTAGAGATATTGGTCTGTAGTTTTCTTTCTTTGAGGTGTCTTTGTCTGGTTTTGGAATCAGGGTGATGTTGGCCTCATAGAATGAATTTGGAAGAGCTCCCTCTTTTTCTATTTCCTGAAATAACTTGAAAAGTATTGGTATTAATTCTTCTTTAAAGGTTTTGTAAAACTCCGCTGTATACCCATCCGGTCCTGGGCTTTTCTTGGTTGGTAGTCTTTTGATTGCTTCTTCAATTTCATCCATTGATATTGGTCTGTTCAAATTGTGTGTATCCTCTTGACTCAGTCTGGGCAAATCATATGACTTAAGAAATTTATCGATGTCTTCACTATCTTCTATTTTATTGGAATATAGGTTTTCAAAATAATTTCTAATTGTCTTCTGTATTTCTGTAGCATCTGTTGTGATATTGCCTTTTTCATCCCGTATGTTAGTAATTTGAGTTCTCTCTCTTCTTCTTTTCCTTAGCATGGCTAAAGATCTGTCCATCTTATTTATTTTTTCGAAGAACCAACTTTTAGTTTTGTTAATTTTTTCAATAGTTTCTTCTGTTTCAATTTCATTGATTTTCGCTCTGATTTTAATTATTTCTTGCCTTCTGCTACACTTGCTGTTGTTTTGCTCTTCCTTTTCTAGGGCTTTGCGATGAAGTGTGAGCTCATTTATTAGTTGGTTTTTTTCTTTTTTTGAGGAATGACCTCCAGGCGATGAATTTCCCTCTTAAAACTGCTTTCATTGTGTCCCATAGATTCCGATATGTTGTGTCTGTATTTTCATTTATCTCTAAGAATTTTTTGATTTCCTCCTTTATGTCTTCTGTAACCCATTGATCATTCAGTAACATATTGTTCTTTTTCCATGTGATGTAGGATTTTTCCTTCCTTCTTTTATCATTGATTTCCAGTTTCATTCCATTATGATCAGATAAAATGCATGGTATTATCTCCACCCCTTTATATTTACCGAGGGTTGCCCTATGTCATAATATATGGTCTATTTTTGAGAGGGGTCCATGTGCTGCTGAGAAAAAAGTATATCCATTTGATGATGGATGATATATTCTATATATGTCAGTTAAGTCTAGGTTATTGATTGTGGTATTGAGTTCTATAGTTTCTTTATTCAACTTTTGTTTGGAGGATCTGTCCAATGGTGAGAGAGGTGTGTTGAAGTCACCCATAATTATTGTGTTGTGGTCTATTTGATTCTTGAACTTGAGGAGAATTTGTTTTATGAATGTCGCAGCACCATTATTTGGTGCATAAATATTGATAATTGTTATGTCTTGTTGGTGAATGGTTCCTTTTAACAGTATATAATGTCCTTCCTTATCCCTTTTGATTAACTTAGTCTTGAAGTCGATTTTATTCGATATGAGGATGGCCACCCTGGCTTGCTTACGAGGACCATGTGCGTGGTATATTTTTTCCCATCCTTTCACCTTCAGCCTGTGTATGTCTTTTCCAATCAGATGTGTCTCCTGGAGGCAACATATTGTTGGATTTGTTTTTTTAATCCATGTTACCAGCCTATGTCGCTTTATTGGAGAGTTTAAGCCATTAACATTTAGAGTTACTATTGATATATGGTTTGTACTTCCAGCCATGTTTGATTATTTATCCTTTTTTAAAAAAATTTAGTTTGTTTCTCCATGATTATCTTTCCCCTCTCCCTCTGTCTTTACCTAGGCACTTCTCACTGATGGTTTTGGTTATTGTTTTTCATTTCTTCCTCATGTAGTGTTTTGCTCAAAATGCTTTGCAATGCTGGTTTTCTGGCTGCAAATTCTTTTAACTTTTGTTTATCATGAAAGATTTTTATTTCGTTGTCATACCTGAAGCTTAATTTTGCTGGATATACAATTCTTGGTTGACATCCATTTTCTTTCAGTGTTTGAAATACATTGTTCCATGACCTTCTTGCTTTCAGCGTCTGTGATGAAAAATCCGTTGTTAACCTTATTGGTTTACCCCTGAATGTAATCTGCCTCCTTTCTCTTGTAGCTTTTAATATTTTCTCTTTGTTCTGTATATTGGATAGCTTCTTAACAATGTGTCTTGGCGTTGGTCTACTGTGATTTTGTGTGCTCGGTGTCCTATATGCATCTTCAATTTGTATATCTGTTTCCTTTTTTATTTCTGGAAAGTTTTCTGTAATTATTTCATTCAGCAGGTTACTCATTCCCTTGGTTTGAATCTCTGTACCTTCTTCTATCCCGATGACTCGTAAGTTTGGTTTTTTTATGTTATCCCATAACTCTTGGATGTTTTTCTCGTGATTTTTTACCAGCCTTTCTGAGTTGGCTAGACTCTTTTCAAGATGATATATTTTGTCTTCATTATCTGACGTTCTGGCTTCTACTTGCTCCAGTCTGTTAGTGATACTCTCAATGGAGTTTTTAATTTGGTTTATCGTTTCCTTCATTTCTAGAATTATTGTTTGATTATTTTTTATAATCTCTATCTCCTGATAAAGATGCTTAACTTCTTCTTTTATCTGTTTATGTAATTCATTCTCAATGTGTTATTTCTCTGCTTGAATTTGCTGTCTCATATCCTCTTTAAGTTTCCATTCCATCTGTCTAAGATGTTCCTTGAGTTCTTTATGTAACCATTTTTCTGATGACTCTAGGTCCTCCTGAATATTTAGGCTGTCCTGCATTGTTTGTACTCCTTTTCTTCCTTGCTTTTTGAAGCTGCTCATGTTACTTCTTGTTCTGTTTGACTGCTGAGTTACTGTTTACTGTTATAAATTTATTTGATGCTTGGGAGGAAAGGTATTAGAAGGGAAGGGAAGAAGTCACTAAAGAGAATGAGAGTAAGCAGGTAGAATTCAAGGAAGGGGGAATAAGAAAATTGAAAGGAAATGAAAAGACAAAAGAAGAAAAAAATAGGAAATAAGAAAAGATAAAAATTAAAAAAATAATAATAATAAAAAAATTAAAATTAAAATTAGAAGAAAAAAAATTTTTAAAAAATTGAAAAAAAATTTAAAAAACAACAAGAAAGAAAATGAAAATGAAAGAAAAAACCCAAATCAAAAAAAAAGAAAAAAAAACAACTAATAAATGCAGTCTTAGAGTTTGATTAACTTCTCTTCCAGTAGGTGGCGCTGTGCCCACCAGGCCAAGTTTCTCCTGTCAATATGCGGGAACCAATCACTGTGCAGCAGTTCTTCCTCCCAGACTGGGCGAGTCTCCAATCCTGAGTGCCTAGGGCCTCCTCTTGTGTCTAGTTACTTCCTGACTTTTCCTCTAGCCAGGCTCCTCTCACGGGTGTCGCTCACCACAATACTGGCTACACGCCAGGTCTGCTGCTCCTGGGAGCCCTGTTTTCATGAATGACTGGGCACACTCTCCCTGTTTGCCATTCCCTCAGACCCTAAGTTTTTAGAGCTTGGGGCTGAGAATCCTCAGCGAATTTTACTTGCCCTCCGGTAGCCACGCCCCCGGTAGCTGGTGCAAGAGACCCCAGTTGTCAGCACTGGTGGGAGCGGTAGCCGGGAGTTCTGCGCCGCGGGTCCCACGCCACATCTGATTCCCTCGGTCTGGCTGTCGCTCTCACGGGAGAGCTGGGAGGGGCCCTTAAGGTTTCCCCGATGTGTGGAGAGGGAAGGCTAGGGGATTACACACCTGTAGCCGCAGGTTTCAATGAAGTTAACTCCTCCACCGTAGTCTGGTGACCTCAGTTTTCTGCCATGGTGGTATCTCTTGCAAATGGCGACAGTTCGTTTCCCTTTGCCGGGTGACCAATCCAACGGGTGGGTCCTTACTGTCTCTCCCAAGCCCCGTTTCAAACCTGTGGCCACTACCTATGAAGGCTCGGTTGGCATTTACCTCCGTAGGATCAGAAGGGCTGACCAGTTTTTTCAGCCGGATGGATTAGTGCTGAGTCACAGCTATTTGTTTGCAGGAAGCAGGCGATCGGGAGCTTGAATTCAGCTGATCTTGGCTCAGTGTGTGTTCTGAGAGGCCCAGACTGTTCGCCCCAGATCCACGTCAGCTCAGCATTGCCTAGTGATCCTGAGCAAACAGAATTTAGATTGTTTACGACTCCCTATGCCCGCACAGCTGAAGAGGTCAGAGACTTGATCTCTCCGCGCCCGCCGCCATGTTAGAATCCCATAATTTTTTTTTTTTAAAGACAGGGTTTCACTAAGTTGTTGAGGTCTGGCCTCCAACTTATGATCCTCTTGCCCCAGCCTCCAGGAGAACAAGCAGGTGCTCCCACACCTGACTCTTTAAAAACTATTTTGCCTATACTTGTGCTTTGGAAATTCTTCCTTTTCTTTTCTATCTTGCTCCTTTTTGTCTTTTCTTTCTTGTCTACTTTCTCCTGTCTTGTTGGAGAAAGGCTTGTGGGAGAGAGAAAGTACATATAATGTAAAATAGATCTTTGAATGTTTTCTGATTCACTTCTAGTGTGACTGGGGTGTGTGGGTGGCAAGGGAGCAGGGGAGGTCAGTAAACCTCTTCTCCCAAAGCCAGTATAAATCTGGATAAGACAATCAAAAGCAACCATTTAGCTACTGAAAACTGACCAGAATTTTTATTCCTAACAACTACTAAATTTCGGTGAAGAGCAGTGAGAGCCTATGGGATGCTCCCGTCCCCTCCATCTCTACTAGTGAGGCTTTTCTTCAAGCATAGGTCCAGCAGGCCCTGAAAATCAGTGATCTTACTGCCACCTCCAGAGGAGGTTTACTTGATTTGGAACATGGTTCATTAAAGTGGCCCTGGCAGCAAGCAATCAGGAAGACCCAGTAGCTTCAATATCCTAAGATTGTGGGCCTGTTTGGGGACATGCAATGAGTTAACAGGTTATTTAGATGGTAGCAGGAAGTTCTGGGAGTGAGACAACCACAGCCACTTTGATACTTTCTCCATATAGCTCAGGTCCACTGAAGGCTGTGCATATAACCCAGAAACTGGAAAAAAACCTAAGCTACCTCCATACTGGAGACTGTGCTTGGGCATAGAGGAGCTTGTGGCACAGAGGCACAAGGGGGGGGGAGCTGGTAGAAAGTAGACTCCCAGAGGGTCCTGAAAGAGGCCTGAATAATTTTGAATCAAACTCTTTAGCATCCATGGTCTGAGTAGAGACTGTGTGGTTCAAGGTGTTGGAGTATAAACTCTAATCTTTAGTTGAACATTAAGATGCACATACATGTGGGTGATTTACAGGAAGGTAGGCATAAACAAAAACAAAAAGACACCAGAGGAGACAGACTTCTCAGTTGAGGCAAGTTTCAAGTACCTAAACAAATCAACCATAACAATAGCCATCTTTGGATGGGGTGGGGATCAGAATACAGAGTTGCTAAAATATGCTATGTTAAATGTCCAGGATTCAATTACAATTATGAGACATACAAAATAAGTAAGAGAATTTGACTCATTGTCCTGAAAAAGAAAGTAGCCAATAGCAATGGTCTTTGAGTTCCCCTGGTTTTGAATATAACAGTCAACTACAGGTAAGCTATTGAAAATATGTTTAAAAATAACTAAGAGAAGTCAAATTTAAGGAATTAAACAGAAGCAGAATAATGAGGACACAGTGAATATATAATCTCAAGAAAAAGGTAGCAATTATTTTTTTGAAAGGGTGGGAATCCAGGAGTTGAAAAGGGGAAAAATTTAAATGGAAAAATTCACTAGCAAGGCTAACTGTCAGGTTTTATATGGCAGAACAAAAGAATTTGGAAATTTAAAAATAAACCAATAGAAATAGAAATTGCTTAGTGTAATAATAGGGAGAAAAAAGACAGTTCAAAGAAAATGGAACAGAGCCTTGCCAACTTACATGTAATGTTTATCCCCAAAAGAAGGGAAATAGGATATTTATCCTATTTATCCCCAAGTAGGATAAAACAATGAAATCCACAATATTGTTGAAAACCAAAGACAAGGAGAAAATTGTGAAAGCAGCAAGAGATCTCACAGGCAGCATAATTTTTTATGTTGATTTCTCATCAGAAACAATGGATTCCAAAGAGCAGTGGAAGGACATTTTCAAAAATTTGAAAGAAAAAAAAATCTAAACTCAATGTAACTGTTCTTAAAAGACAAAGGATTAAAAGTATCCTAGATGAACAAACCTTGAATTTGTTGCTCAAAGACCTTCTTTATAAGAAATACTAACAGAAGTCCTTTGGGTTGAAAAGATAAGATAGCAGATGGTTATCTGATTTTATAGAAAGAAATGAAGAGCTGTGGAAAAGGTTAAGTGTTTGGAAATTGAACAAGTACTTCTAAATAGTCCGTGTGTCAAAGAAATAATCAAAAAGGGAAATTAGAAAGTATTTTGAACTGAAAGAAAATGAAAACAGGATGTATAATGATTTCTGGGGTATAAATAAAGCAGCAATTAAAAATTAATAGCACTCAAAGCCAATATTAGAAAAAAAAAAAAGAAAGGTCTCAAATCAATAACCCAAGCCTCCACATTAATGTATTAGAAAAAGCAGGGAAAATTAAACTTGAAGCAGAAGGGGGTAAATAATGAATAGAGTGAAATCAATGGAATAGAAAATAGATAATCAGAGAAAAATCAATGACATAGAGTTCTTTGAAAATATTAACAAAATTAAAAGTTCTTTATTAGTTTTCTATAGCTACTGTCACAAGTTACAACAAATTTAATGGTTAGAAAGCACAATGTCATTATTTTACAATTCTAGAGAACAGAAGTCTGACCCAAATCTCACTGAGCTACTATCAAGTTTTTGGTGAAGTACATTCCTTTCCAGAGGCTCCATTGCCTTTTCTTCTCATTGCCTTTTCCAGCTGCCTGCTTTCCTTGGCTCATGACTCCCTGAAACCACATTCTTTTTTGTCATATAACTTGTTTTATTCATGGGTTACAAGGATTAGGACACAAAGGTATTATTCTGCTTGACACAAATCCTTAGCTTGACATATGAATAAAATAAGAGAGAAAACACAAACTATTAAAATTATGAATATGAGAAGTGAAATCACTATCAACCAGAGAGAAGTTAAAAGAATTATGAGAGTATTATGAATGACTTTGTACCAGTAAATTAGGCAACTTATATGAATAAAATTCCCAGAGGGACACAAATTATGAAAACTAACTAGAGAAGAAATAGAAAATCTAGATAGATAGTAATAAATGAAAAAATAACTAGTTATTAGAAGTCTTCCTGCTGATGATGGCTTAGATATAGATGGCTTCATTAGTGAGTTTTATCCAACATTTAAAGAAAAAAGGCCATCATTCACAATCTTTCAGAAAAGAAAGTAGGAATGATTTATAAATTCCTATGTAAGACTAATGTTACCTAAGCCAGACAAAGACATAAAAAGACTTATGTCCTTCGTGAGCATAAATGAAAACTCTTTAACAGGTTATTAGCAAACTGATTTCAGTAGTATGTAAAATGCATCATACATCATGACCAAATAGCAATTTGTAAAGGTATGCAAGGATTGTTCAATATCCAAAATCAATTATTCTAATGTAGCTTATTAGTAAAATGCAGTAAAAACTAAATGATCATCTCTGTATATCCAGAAAAAGTGTTTGACAAAATTCTAACCCCCTTTCATTATAAAAGCTATTCAACAAAATAGGAATATAAATCTTCAACTATATAATGGGCATCTTCCCAAATTAGCTAACTCTGTATTTAATACTGAGAGGTTGAATGCTTTCCTCCTAAGATCAGGAACAATGCAAGAATGTCAACTTTTGCCATATCTATTCAATGTTTTACTATAGGTGCTAGCCACTGCAATAAGACAAGGGGAAAAAAAGAATAAATGAATGAAGGCCTCTAGATGGGAAAAGAAGTGAAATGTCTTTATTTGCAGATGATATAATCCCATATGTAAAAATCTTAAAGAATGTACAAGAAATTATTAGAACTAATAAATAAGATGATGGGTTATAGCTCAATATGTAAAAATTAATTGTATTTCTATATATCCTAACAAAAAATAATTCAAAAAATAAAAATTTTCTTAATCCCATTCACAGATGTACCTAAAAGGATGAGATACGTAGGAATAATTAGCAAAGGAATGCAGTATTTGTTCAGTGAATTTTCATGCTCAGGAACTGGAAGACTCAACATTGTTAAGATCTCAGTTCTTACCTAATTGACATATAGATTTCATGTAACTGCAATCAATAGCCCAATACTAAAATTTATTTGGAAATATAATGATCTAGAATAGGAAACATAATTCTGAAAAAAAGAGGACCAAATTGGAGAACCTACACTGCCTGAACTTAATATAAAATTACAGTAATCAAGATATTGCACATTGTTATAAGGATAGGCATATAGATCAATGGAGCATAATTGAGACTTCTTATATTTGTTGTGAATCGATTATAAAAAAGTGGCAAGATCAAAATTACTCTGAGATACCATCTAAGGCCAGTCAGAATTGCAGCTATTATGAAGATCAACAATAAGTGTTGGCGAGGATGTGGGGGAAAAGGCACATTCATACATTGCTGATGGGACTGCAAATTGGTTCAGCCAATATGGAAAGCAGTATGGAGATTCTTTGGAAATCTTGAAATGGGACCACCATTTGACCCAGCTATCCCTCTCCTCGGTCTATACCCAAAGGACTTAAAAAAGCATACTACATGGACACATCCACATCAATGTTTATAGCAGCACAATTCATAATAGTTAAACTGTGGAGCCAATCTAGATGCCCTTCAGTGGATGAATGAATAAAAAAAATGTGGCATATATACACAATGGAATATCATTCAGCAGTAAAAGAGAATAAAATCATGGCATTTGCAGGTAAATGGATGGAGTTAGAGAAGATAATGCTAAGTGAAGTTAGCCAATTCCCTCAAAAAAACAAATGGCGAGTCTTTTCTCTGATATAAAATGACTGACTCATAGTTGAGTAGGGAGAGGGAGCATGGGAGAAATTGAAGAACTCTAGATAGGGCAGAGGGGTGGGAGGGGAAGGGAGGGGGCAGGGGGTTAGCAATGATGGAGAAATGTGGTGGACATCATTATCCAAAGTACATGTATGAAGATACGAATTGGTGTCAACATAGTTTATATACAACCAGAGATATGAAAAATTGTGCTCTATATGTGTAATAAGAATTGTGATGCATTCCACTGTCATGTATTTAAAAAATAAAAGCAATTTTAAAAAGTGGCAAGATAATTTAATGGAAAAGAATAGTCTTTTCAACAAATGGTGGTGAGAAAACTGAACATCCATCTGAAAAAATAAAAATGGACTTAGACATTTACCTTACATCATACATAAAAATGACTTGAGATGATCCAATATTTGAAAAGAAATAAATTAATAAACTTCTGGAAGAAAATAGGAGAAAATTTTTATGATGTTGGATTAGGCAACATTTCTTGAATACATGAAAAGCTTAAGAAAAAAATTGATAAATTATACATATTTAAGATTTCAACCTTTTGCCCCTCAAGGGACATCATTAAGAGAATGCAAGGACAAGCCCAGACTTGGAGAAAGTATTTGCATATAATATATTTGAAAAAAAACCTTCTAGCCAGAGTACATAAAGAACTTTTAAAATTTATTAATGAGATGATAAATCAGTTTAAAAAATGGACAATAGACTCAAATAGTTATTTCACTAAAGAAAACAGATAAGTGGTTATTAGATGAAAAGTGATCAAAAGGAAAGTACAAATTAAGGATTAACTGTGAGACCGCTAAAAAGCCACTAGAATGACTACAGTCAAGAAAATAGATGGTATGAGACATTGACCAGGATGTGAAGAAACTAGAACCCTCTTACATTGCTGGTGGAAATGGAAAGTGATGCAGCCACTTGGAAAATACTTGGTACTTTAAAAGTTAAACAGAAACTTAACATAGGACCCAGCGTTTCTACTCCTAGGAGTCTACCCAATGAAATGAAAACACGTGTCCACCCAGAGACATATGAGAATGTTCTTAGCAATATTACCATAACCTTGGAAATAATACAAAGGTCTATCTATTGGTCAAATAAAATTCATATATCCACAAAATGAAATACTATTCAGCAATAAAAAGTAATGACAGACTGATTCATGTTACAACATGGTTGAATCTCCAAAGCATTATGAAATAAGACAATAGCCAAAGACTTCATTTTGTATGATTTCATTTAAAGTGAATATTCAATTAAGACAAATGTTATAGGCAGAAGGTCAAACAGCAGTTATCTGGCACAGGGGGTAGGTATGAGGATTGATGGCAAAAAAACTGGATGGAATTTTTTGTTGGGGGGTGGGTGATGAGAATGTTCTAAAACTGGACTGTGGAAATGCCTTCATAACTCTATAGAAGGACTCAATAATATTGGATTATACATGAACCGTGAGTGAATTGTGTGGTCTGCCAATTATACCTCAATGATGCTGCATTTAAAAAACTGATGCATGTCAAAGCCAAAATAAGAGTAGGGAAAATGAGATGATGATACACAAAATATGTCCTGTGAGAGCTGGTATCTCAGACCAAATGTGTCATAGTTTTTCTTCTAGGCAAAGCATGACCAAAAATCTAGAAAATCAAAGCACCACCATTCTTGTTATTGTGGTCAGAGGTAAATTTCTCTTGCTGAAGTCATTTTACTTGTTTATTCATAAATATTCATTGTATTTCTATTCACGTGCTAAGTACTATGTGAGGTTCTGGTGATATCCGAATGAAAAGCCATTCATGGTTCCTGGAGCTGTGGGTCCAGTGGGTCTTCCTAGGTAGGAGTCCTATTAATTTTGATCACATAATTGAGATATTACATTTTATATTCTGATTTTTTACTGAATATAAAATTATAAATCATAAGCATTCAATCATGCTGTTGAAAGCTCTCTGCAACCTTACCTTTTCTTTTTTTTAAAACTGAGGACCGAACTCAGGGCCTTGTACATGCTAGCTAAGCACTCTGCTATGGGGCTAAATCCCCACCCCCCTGCAACCCTTATCTTTATTTGCTGCAACCTTTAATATAAGGTGCTTCTGTGTTGAGCATTCAACCTGTTTTCAATTGACTATTATTATATAAATGCTCCAAAGGAGTTTTTGAGTCTTTGTTTTCTTTCTATTTTGGACTAGAAGAGATATTATTAGATCAGAGTTGTAAATAAGATCCTGATACCTATGGCAAGTGGTTGCCTGGAAAAGTGGCATCTGTTTGCAATGCCACCCACACAGTAGAAGGCTTGTTATCATCTTCCCAGATAGTGGGCTTGATTGGCAGGTAAGCCAAAGCCCCAAGGATGGGCCTTGGCCTCCTCTGTGGTGAGCAGGTCCTGATCTCTAAAAAAGAAATCTGGGAGCAAAAAGAGCAGAAATAAATCCTGGCTGAGCTCTAGCCTTACTTGGGTGACAAAAAAGTGACTAAACAAGTAACACTCAGAATGAATTTGAAGTGGGGGAAGGTGAACTGGTCCCAGGTAGAGGAGGGTGTCATGGACGTAGCTCCTCACATTAAGCATGAGCAAGGTCAAGAAATGACAGGGCAACCAGGCAAACTTATACAAGGAAAATCAATTATTCAAAAAGTCAGGCATGCATATGGAAAAGCCAGGTGAAGAACCCAATTTAAAAGAAACATAAATTGGGCCACAGAAATGGTTTCCCTATGAATGTTTTCCTTTTAGAGAATAAATTAGTAGGAATATAAATGTAATAAAACAAGAACTCAAAGATGAGATGATAAAACAACAGAATGAGTTGTAAAAGGAGATTGCAGACCTCAGGAAATGAACTGAATTAAAATAACATAAAATAGTGAGGAACAGAATAGACAGAGCTAAAAACTGAATTAATGGCATGAAAGGAAAGCTCGAGATTATCACACTGAATGCAGCAGAGAAAAAAGATTAAATAATTAGAAAGGAGAGACAAAGATGATTCAAAATAAGGTAATTGGAATCCCTACAGTAGAGAATGTAACAAAGGGACAGAGGAAGAATTCAGAGAAGATTCAAATCTGCAGCTAGGAGGGTTACCTCATCTGCCATGAAAAACAGATTCAGAATGACAGACATCAAGGACTTTTCGAGGTTAAATTATTAAGCTTAAAGAATAGAGAAGGAATTCCTAAGGCATCCGGGCAGAGAGTAGTCTCTGATAGTGGGAAAGATTAGGGCATCCTCAAAGACACTATGGAAATTTTCCAAGTTTGAAGATAATAAAGCAGTGTTTATAAAATTCTGAGGCTGAGAGAGACCTAAGAAAACTGTATTTAGCCAAGTAGTTGTGCATGTATGAAAGCGAAGGTGAGCTGTCTTAAATATGAAATAATAGCAGGATCTGAGGGCCCAGGACACCTGCTTGCATAAAACCGAAGCCCTTTACCAATTGAGATCCGGTTTGGCAAGCTATAAAAAGGAACTGGTGGTGAGCCACAAATTTATTTATACAAAGAACTATTTCAAGGTAGATTAGCCAATTTCAAATTACTACGATGAAATACTGGAGGCACCTAATTTAATAAGGAGAAATGGTTTACCTAGCTCACAATTTGGGAGATTCAAGACTCAGATCAGGCAGTTCTGTAAGTTTGAATTTCTGGTAAGGGTGCCAGATGGCAATGGCGGGCATGTGTGTTCAGAGTGGTCTTATCTTGAGCCAGGAAGGAGAGCACCAGAGTGAGAATGTGGGTATAACATCAAGAAGGGTCCCTTTGGGCCTTTTGGGGGTATGCCTCCAATGATCTAAGGGCCTCCCACTAGGCTCCGCCTTTTAAAGGTCCATAGCATCTCCCAATACTGCCACCCCAGGGGGGACCAAGCATTTGTACGTGGATCTTTGGGGGACACCCAGATTCTACCCTAACCAAAGCCCCAGGTGAATGATGGTTTCAGAAGGCTGTTGTAAGAAGCTCCAGTGAAGCCAAGCCAACGTAAACAGTGACATTGGAGGACAGAGGAGGGAGGAGAGATGTTGACAGCCCATCACCTCCCCATTGCTTCTAACAGTGAGCTGGTCAAGACGATTTAGATTTTCATTTAAAAATTTCAACTGTAATCTCTAAATGGTTTTTATAACATTTTAATTTTCTTTAACCTTGATTTTTAAGGTGTTGATATTTTCTCTTGGGAGGTGAGGAAACTTATTTGATGTACTATGGATCTTTCAATTCCCTTTCTTTCCTGTTAAATAAATTCAAGAAAAAGTTATATTTGCAAATAATATTCGCAGAACAATCCCGTTTTTAGAAACCTCTGTCTCTTTTCTCATCCTTTTTTTTTTCCTTTTCTTCTTCCTCTTGCTTTCCTAACTTCTGTATGAATACTGGGGAGATTCTGTAAGGATGATGACGAAATGTTAACACTGGTTATTTCTGATGGGTGGTGAATTCTGGTGATTTGTTGATTTCTTTGTACTTTTCTGTATTTTGTATTTTAAGTGTCTTGCATTTTAAAAATAATGAGTATAAGTCATTGTATAACATTTATCATTGTTCCAAAATGTTATTTATACTCTTGCAGAAAATGTTAAACAGATTGAAAAAAAAAAAACAAAAACAAAAAAAGGAAAATCTCTACCAGCCAGATACAGCTACTGTTGGTGGCTCCCAGGAAACAACACTTCTGGGCATTCATGCCCTCGTGTGACCCCCTCCCACAGTGACTCTGGGCTTGCCTGTGCATGATGGTTAATTTTATGCACCAAGTTAAATTGATTAGGCTGTGGTGTCCCATTGTTTGGTCAAACACCAGTCTAGGAAGTTATTTTCAAGTTGTGGTTACCATTTAATTCAGGAGACTGAATAAAGCAGATTGCCCTTCGGAAGGATTACCTTCATCCAAGCCCTTGATAACAAAGACAGGTTTTCCTAGGAGGAAAGAATTCTCTCAAGGTTGCAGCATAGACACCCTGCTATGCTATGACATTCCTCAGCCTGCCTCCCTGAGGAATTCAGTCTTGAGGCTGCAACTCTTACCAGCCTGTTGGACTGCCCTACACATTTCAGTGTTAGCACCCCCAATCACAAAGCTAGTTCCTTACAGGGTATCCCTCCCCCTCAATATACATATGTATATGCATATCCTCCTGGAATCCTTATTTTTGAATTCCTGAACCACCATATAAAGAGGCCTGGCTGTCCTGCTGCAGAGATCATGAAGAGAGAGGAAGGAGAGTGAGAGGTTGTGTTAGGGAACCAGCCATTTGAGAGGCCACCCAGGTGAGTGAAGCTCTCTCCTATTTCTAGTCCTTGTCATGCTACTAGGTGATTGTAGCTGCATAAGTGACCCTAGGAGATCAGCAAAACTACCTAGTCTGTGGGATCATAAACAAATTAAAGGCCATGGTGGTGCATGCCTGCAATTCAGGAGGCTGAGGCAGAAGGATTGCAGTTTAGAGGCCAGCCTCATCTCCATAGCCAAAAAAAAAAAAAAAAAAAAAGAACTGGGAATATAATGTAACTCGGTAGTAAAGCACCAGTAGATTCAATCTCCAGTACCCTCCTCCTGCCCCAAATAAATAAGCAAATTAAGGGTCATTGTTTTAAGCTACTTGTTTTTGGGGTGATCTGTTCCTTAGCAATAAGTAACTTACATAACTACCCTTGCCATTTTAGCATATGAACTTCTAGTCTTTTTATATAACTTTAAAATTTTAATAAAACTGGAATCCTACTGTATTTATAATTTCATAACATACTTTCAGTGATATTCTAAGCAGTTTCTCATGTTAGTAAAAGTTTTTCCTAAAGTTCAGTTTTAGCAGATATATAGGTTTTTGACTACCCTGATTTTCCACGTTTACATGGTTCCTAATATTTTGCTATGATAAACAACACTGTGACAAATGTTCGTATATATTTCTAGAATCACTCAGCTAAGCAGCTCCTGCATTTCAGATCCATAGAAACTGTGTAAATTAATAAATGTTTGTTATTTTATTCCACTAAGTAATGGGATAATTTGGTATGCAGCCATAAGTAGCTAACATTGGGCCCTGGGGGCTTTTTTTTTTTAAATCTTCAAAGTAGGAAAACATATCACAGATTTGGTTCCTTGTAGCCCAAATCTTAAGACTGACCAACTTCCTTTCCTTTTCTCACCTCACCGGTACTTACAGGAGGGAGAATTGGACAATTTACACCCTATAGGCACTTCTTTGGCCTGTTCCTTCAAAACAATGCCATCACTGACCTCCTGTATCCTGACAACTCATTAGTATATACTGGAGTTACAGCCCAGATTTTTCCCTGTGTAGACATCAGGTTCAGATTTCTAAATGCCAACCTCGTGCCGAATCCTTTTAGGCTGTTCTGCAGGGTTCCCGATATGAAGTTTATCATACTCTGCTTCAATCCCTTCTACCTTTCTGTTTACCTTGATTGAGAGGTGGGAAGAGGGGTCATGACACTGTACTAGTTATTTTTTGCTGCCTAACAATATATCCCAACAAATATTTGTCATTTCACCTAACTTCGTAAGAGTTAGGAGTCTGGGAGTAGATTTTCTGGTACTTGCTCAGCATCTTTCATGAGGTCAAAGTCAAAGAATTGCCTGGGTTGCAGTGTTCTGAAGACTTCCCCATGAGTGGGCAAAGGGTCTGCTCCCAATTTAACTTAGAGTTGATGGCGGGAGGACTCAGGTTTTGCTGGCTGTTGGAAGGAAGCTTCCATTCCTCCTCACATGGACCTCACCACAGAGCTGCTTGGTGGTCCTCACAAAATGTCAGCTAGCTTTTCCCAGAGCAAGTGATACAAGAGAAAAGGCGAGGTAGAAACCACAGTGTCTTTGATAACCTAGCCTTGAAAGTCACATGCCATCACGTCTCTCACATTCCATTGGCCATACAGATCAACACTGAAATTACATGGGAGGGATTTACACAAAGTTGTAAATATTGGGGTGGAGTAGGGGTCAGTGGGAGCCATCTTGGAGACTGGCTATCCTAGACATCATTGGTTTGGGTCTTAGGACATGGCCATCGAGAGTGTCCTGTGGGGCTTTGAGGTCAGTTGTGCCTGTATAAAAGTGTTTGGAGCCAGGTCATTTGATGAGGTGGTTAAAACCAGAAGAAAGCAGGATGAGACCCAAAGTGGTATGAAGGGACAGTGTACATAACTTTGTGTATTTAACGTGAATTGTTGGTTGTGTGTTTGAGCAATCTCCTGTGTAAAGACACAAATAGAAAAAGACTTTAAGAGGGGTCTGGAGTGTTGGTTGTCACTGTTGCAGGAACAGCCTTTCTCTCCTCTACCTCAAGTTCAGCCTTGTCTGGACAATTAATCGCTGTTCGTATCAATGTCCTGCCTCTGTCTGAACTTTTTCATGTTGTTCTCTGTAACTGAAGCACTGGCTTAGTTTGAGTAGTTCAGACACAGATCAGAAGACAAAGACGTTAAGTGTGAGTAGTTCATTTAGGAGGTGATTCCATGAGCTACCAGTAAGAGACTGGGGATGTGGATGGGTAAGAGATAGGTAAGTGGAGGCAGTCAAGCACACAGCTGATTCCTATAGGAAATTGACTATGGAACTCTTGCAAGGAGTGTAGAATCTGCCTCTGAGATATTCTACCTGTATATACAGGTTCCTGGAATACTTCCCCACCAACTTGAGTCAGTCATTGGTTGAGGGCTGCTCCCAGAACTGTTAACTCTTTGGCACTCCTGGCCTGCTGCTCTCAGTCAGGCAGAGCTTATGTGGCAGCTGGGTGCTGAGTTTCAGGTGTTGACAGTTGGAAGTTGGGCCTGCCGGGATTTGTTAATGCCAAGGAGACATGGGAAGAACACCTAAAAGCATTATCTGTAAGTACCTTTAGAATTCAAGTCAGGCTTCTCCTCCATGAGAAGCTTCCACAGCCCCTCATCTTCTCTCCCTTAGTGGGTTGGGTGACCCTCAGTTTTCTTCCACCCCACCTCTTGCTCTTCACTGTATTGTAATTCTGCATCCCTCCCAGGATACTTGATCTCATGAAGATATGAATCAGGTCCTTCATCTAGTATCTCTGGGGTGCTTAGAAAAAGACCTGGCTCAGAATCTGTCCCACGCCGGGTGCTCAATCAATCTTGAGTGAATGAATAAATGAATGCATAAATAAAGAATCCTCTTCCTCATTTAGAATAGCTTTGGTAAGGCTGTCTTGTGTTCCTGTGCCTAAAAGCTTTGTTATAAATTATTATCATTTCGACTCTTGCAGGATTATTTCATGGGAACAATTTTCCACAAAGGGGTCTTCCAGGTGCAGGAAAATCACTAGCATGTTTATAGTATACCTGCTGGCTCGCCGGGCCCTGGCTGATTCACTGCTGAGCACCCTCCAGACTGCTGAAGAAGAGCTGGAAAGAACAGAAACCCCTCATGCGGGGTGAGGCTGAGGGAGGAGGGGTGGCTAGGTTCCTGCACAGCCTGAGAGCTGCCCAGAGATCCCGGCTGGTCCCATCTTGGCTAGTGATGATTTACTTATTGTCATAGCCACTTAGCACTCTGGGAAGGATGTATCATCTGGGTAGAGAGCAGTAGTGAGGATTTGGCTGTTTTTATGGATAATAATTGTGTTTGCTGTCTGCGCGGCCCGGCTCCATTCGGGGGCTTTGTTACCACAGCTATAATTTTAAATATTTTAATTAATGATACTTTGCTGTGCTCGTGCCTCGAGGCTCCTTAAGCAAAATGAGCAATTAAACAAAAAATACAGGAAAAGCAAATGAATGAAAATAAAAGAAAGGGCATTTTTAAAAAAAAAAAACAACCCATTCTCTTTCTGTGATGTTTCATGCTTGAAAAATGCATCTCCCTGTCTGCTTCAGGCAAGAGAAAATTCTCACTGCTTCCTCCTGTTGGCTTTTGCTCCCATAGTCATCCATCTCTCCCAGCTGCTGAGTGACACGGAATGTACATAAAGTATCATCAAAAAGGACAGGAGAGGCAAAGCGGAGGTCTAAAGGTCCTGCAAACTCAGTGCTCCCTGCTTTTAAAAATACTTGATCATCCTCAATCATTATGGTCATCAGTTATTTTCATACTTTCACAATATTGTGGATATGAGTGAGAAGATAGCCCCGGACTGGTTTCTACCTATGAGCTCTTGCAGGGGAATGACTGGAAATGATTCTAGAGAGCAGCTGCAAGCCTCATAATGGCTATAAGATGGGTGGATAAGTGTGTAAGAGAGGCTAGTAGGGTAGTGCTATGATCTGAATATGGCTTGTCCCCAACAAGGCACATATTGAGACTTGGTCTCCATGAAACAGTGTTAAGAGGTGGCAAGACCCTTAAGAAGTGTTTGGGGCCATGAATAAATCAATCCTTATATATTTACTGATGCTTTGGTTGTGGGAATTGGTTAGTAACACTGTCCGAATTTGATCTCCTTTTTATTCTTCTCCAGGTGCCTGTCTTTCTGCTTTTCTGCCATGTTATAATGAAGCATGAGGCCCTTGCTAGATGTGGCCACCTGATCCTAGATTTTGAAATCCTTCAAAACTGCAAATGTATTTTTTTTCTCTGTATAAATGACCTAGTTTCAAATATTCTGTTATAGAAAATAGACTTCTAAGACAGTAGGGTAATATTCTAAAATATTGATGTTTTAAATTCTGTTTTAGTCAGCTTTTTTACTGCAGCATATTATACATATACATGGAATATATTTTATTCTAATTAGTATTCCATTCTTGTGGTTGTACATGATGTGGAGTTTCACTGGTTGTATATTCATGTATGAACATAGGAAAGTGATGTCTGATTCATTCTATTGTCTTTCCTATTCCATTCCCCTCCCTTCCCTTCATCCCTCTTTGTGCAATCCAGTGAACTTCTATTTTTCCCTTTTTCTCTGATATTAGAGCCAATTGTTATACACTTACCAGCACACCAGTGTGGCCACCTCTTTGGATAAGTGTGTCATGTGTGCATTCTTCAGACCAGAGCTTCCCGCCCTCCCACTACAATGAGGCTGAGTTGCTTACCTGATCCCCTGGGCTTAGATTCTGCATTTAGAATCATCTTATACACTTGTTTTGTGTTTTAGGGGCCTCTATGGGAAAAAAAGAAAAAAACCAAAGCCCTACCCCAGGACTTTGTTTGACCTGCTGGGTTCATCAAGGCAAAGTGTCTGAAGGGTGAAAAAGAGGAGGGGCTTTGTCCCTGGAGAGGGGGCTGGCCTGGTCTTTGGGGATCAAAGACTTCACTGAGCTCAGCAAGAGAAGAGATCATTCCAGAGGTGGGAGAGAGATCAGTGCCCTGAATGGCAGACACTCAGTCTCTGCTTGTGCAGGGTCCTGGTTGTATGCCTTTGGGGATAGACACTGGGAACTGCAGCCTGAGAACCTCAGGAAAGGGTCCCTTCTTACAAAAGTAACGCAAAGATGGAGGGAAGTGACATGCTTCTGAATAGACTACTTGTGTCTGGGCTGGGAGCGAGGGAGACACACTCACTGGCGGGGCTGACTTCCTGGGCATGCAACCTAGACAGTGGTACAGGGTTCTCTGCTTAGTTCAAACTAATGATTTGTATCATTTTGAAATTCTTAATACTTTCTGAATAAGGGGCCCCACATTTCATTTTGTACTGGGTTTTGCACATTAAATAGTTGATCCATTCCACAAGGAACTGAATGCCAGAGACCTGCCTCAATTGTTCTGGTCTGTATGAACTTTCATAGGGTGTGCAATCTCAAGAATTTAATTAATTAACTGTGCAATCTCAAGAATCTCAAAATTCCCCACCAACCCCTGTGGACGGGGCTCAATCAGATTTATATGGTCAGAAACATGTAAGAGAATGTATTATTTCTTGGGTGGTGCAGAAGTGTCTTGCATTTTTTTTTCTTTTCTTTTTGAGCCATTGGATGCTGGGGACTAAACTGGGTTCACATTGCTGATGTTCAGTAACATAGGAGTGATTTGACAAGGCTACTGTCAAAGGAAGTTCAGAGTCTGGTGGGATGCATGCAGAGGTAAATTCACAGCTCCTATCCCATGTAGCACATTAGAACTGAAATCTGTAAAAAAAAAAAAATTGTTATGGGGGAACAGAAACTGGAGCAACTGTTTCTGCACAAATAGAACCAGGGGAACCTGTGGCAAGGCCTAAAGGCCAGCGAGAGCTCTCTGGGTGGAGAGTGCAGAGAGGGAGAAGTCAGATGCTTCACTAGAATCCTTTTGCTTATCGGTGTGCTGTCTTTGGATGGTGCTGCAGGTTTTAGCAACGTGAGCTTCTTCTAATAGCTTTTTGTCACAACCCTTTGCTGTGGTCATGGTGGAGGCACCAAACCATTTTGGAGGCTGGTTATGATGGCCACTGAGTAACCAGGTCTTTCTTGATTATGTGGTGGAATAAGACTTCTAAACACTAGTACATCTTTGACTTGGGGACCCTTAGCCTTCCTAGGCAGCTGGACCATGTGCCAGCCTTGTCTCAGAACTGTCGGGAATGTCAGCAGAGGCCTTGGCCAGGCCTTGGTTATAAAAGGCTGAGACTGTGGGCTGGGATTGTGGCTCAGAGGAAGAGCACTTGCCCAGCATGTGTCAGGCACTGGGTTCGATCCTTAGCACCACATAAAAATAAAACAAAGATATTGTGTCCACCTAGAACTAAATAATAAATATTAAAATTATATAAATTAAAAAAAGACTGAGACTGTAAAGGGCCTTAGGGAATAGTGGAGTCAGAGAGAGACACAGAAAGGCTCTCCAGACCCTAGACTGAGCAGATCTTTCCAAGTTAGGGGAAGGATAGCCACAGAAGACGTAGGACTGAAGAGCAGGAATAGGAATAAAGATCCTCAAGAACACAGAGCTCTTTTGCCATCCTTCTTCTGCGTGTCCTGGGAAGAGGACAGAAAAGCAGTTAGCTGAAGGGGAGGAAATCCTTAGCCCTATTAAAACTAATGACTCCTTTATGTGCTAAATATTTTGTGAAGTTCCCTTTACTATCTTGAAGTAAAATGAAATTCATGGGTAATGTAACTCTCATCATGGTGACAACCAATTATCATTTCTACAAATTCCCAAAATATCCCATGGGGGGATGAGACCAGTTCTGATGGAGAATTCACCAGGTTTCCTTTCCTGGGTAGGAACCGGGGAGGGGC
This sequence comes from Urocitellus parryii, assembly GCF_045843805.1. Taxonomy (NCBI): domain Eukaryota; kingdom Metazoa; phylum Chordata; class Mammalia; order Rodentia; family Sciuridae; genus Urocitellus; species Urocitellus parryii. The sequence continues at coordinate 100,034,426 of NC_135532.1, read as the reverse complement.
CAGCCCCCAGATTAGGAGTAACCTTTTGGGGTGGGTGGGAAGCGAGGCAGGGCACATCCATTCCTGAGTACTCGTGAGTGGCAGAACACCGAGAGGTATGGGTGTGTGTTGGGGGACAGGCCAGGGCCACCTTGAGTGTCCTGCATCATTGTGAAGCAGATGTGGTGGGGGACTGGGTGATAGAAGAGTGAGCTAAACCCAGAGGAGCCCTGTGCTGGAAGTAAATCATGGCCTAGCAAAACCATCCACATGGAGTAAGGGCACCTCAGTAGAAACCAGCATACATGCCAACCTCGGTGCCCCAGCCTGCCCAAAGTCCATTGGTAGAAATAAAGCCATATTTTTTTTTCACACGTGGAGTTTGTGGACCAACATTCCTTTTGGCACTGTTATGTCAGAAGAGTCCCTCATTTGACTGTGTCCAGCCTACTTCCCTCCGGTGGAGAAGTAGCCATTGCTTATAATCTCTCTCCTTAACACAGATCTCTGCTGCTTCAAGTCCAACTGCAGTTGTCTTTTGGAACATGAAGATTCTGGTGCAAATTAAAGATATTCTGGGGTTTTTATGAAACAGAAAATGGATCTCAAGTGTAGATTAGGAATGGTATTTAGAGAAAACTCCTTTTTTTTTTTTTTTAGGCTATTCATTCAATCTCTTTGGAACCCAGTTTCATCATCTGTAGAGTGGGTGTGAGAATCAGGTGTGATAGTGTTTGGAGAGCCCTTTGCCATCTGCTATGTCATGGTTGCTAATTATTGTCACAAAAATCCTATCAGGAGCAGCTAATTTTTGTCATCCAGTGATCAGATGGGGGTAAATTTACTTTGGTCTCAATGGCTTCTGCCTCAGCTAATTACAATTTAAGGGTTCTTTGATTGGTACTTGAAGCTGAAAAAGTTTTTTTTTTTCCTGAAAGTAATTTAATCACCCTGTGAATAAACTGGGTGATATATTTCATCATACAGATGAGTGAAATGTAAACTACTAATTGCATATGAGCCAATATTTGTAGTTTGATTTTTTTCTTTTTAGAAAATTTTTTATTGGTGCCTATTAATTATACAGAATAGTGTATTTGTTTGGTTACAAACACCCTGACAATGTTCTCATTGTTCTCTCACTGTGGTATATCCTGTAGGTGCATAATGTAACTTGATCCATTTCATTACTTGGTACTTCCTTACCCTCTCCCCTGCCTCTGCTTGGTCTCCTTCCTTCAGCCTAATGGTCTCCCTTCTATTTTAATGAGATCTCCCTTCTTCTTCCCCTCTTTTTTCTCTAAAGTTGAAATTTTATTTTTGATCATTCACTCCTTCTCATTAGTTCTTGGTTAGTTTTCTAGTTGAAGGTGTGTTTGTTAAAGACTTATTTGAAGCTCATCCAACCAACCAACCAACCAGGAAAAGCATACTTATAAAAATTCTTAATTTATTCAGGTGTTTCTATGGCCTCAACCACGAATCAGTTATCAGATACAGACAATCTTTTGGAGGCCAAGTATCAATCTCCTGGACTTTTAACTGTTTGTTTTCTCTATTTTTGATGCTAGTTCATGCAGCTTCATTAAAAATTCTCTACTCTGTTTTAGTTCAATGTATTACTGATATTTCCTGACTGATTTTCTTTTTGAGGAAGGAGTAGATTATTTATTTACATATTGTTTAGGCTGAAAAGGGCTAGTTTGTGATACAGTGATACCAGGAAGGCCATGTCTATAGTGTTGCATGTACAAATATGTAACAGCGAATCTCACTATTATGTGTAATTATAATGCACCAATAAAAAGTTTAAAAAAGAAGACCACGTCTCTAGAAACAAGTTAAATGATCCTGTCCAGAGATATCCTGTTTTCTTCATTTTATAGACTTTTTAACATAGGAAATTAATAAATTAAATTTAATAATGTAAAAATACTCCCAATATTCGAATATATATAACCCTCTGTCTATGTGGAAGATCTTTTAAGCCAGGACACACAAAATTGAAAGAGAAAACATTGACATAGTTGATGAAATAAATATTTAAAACTTTGTATGTCAGATGATAACTATAAACAAAATCTAAACAAAAGACTGGGAGAAAGTGCCCACCCTAGACAAAAGGTTAATATTTCAAGAGCTCTACGAAGGGGTGAGAAAAGGCATCAAGCCATTAGAAAGAAACACGAAGGCCAGTCACAGTGTAGGACACAAAAATGGCAAATAAACATATGAAAAGATGCACAACCTCACCGGAAACTGGAGAAATGCAAATGGGACAAATGAAATGCCATCTTTACTCAGTGGATTGGCAAAGCATAAAACAAAGATTGCCAAAGCCTGGGGCGGTGTGGGGAGGGGGACTCTTTCATTAGTTAGTTGTTTGTCAGAATGGGAATAGGTATCACATTTTTAGGAGGTAATTTAAATGATTTTTTTTCAAATAAAAATATACATACTAATCCAATAATCTCACTGTTTCACAGAAATAAAGGTACAAATGCATACGGAGGAATATACAAAAGCTGCTGTTGTAGCAGAGATTGTATCAAATACAGATGGAAAGTGGGGGACCATGCATGTTCATCATTTTGAATATAGTTGAATAACTTGCACTGCATGTATAATAATCACATAAAGCAACTAAAAAGCACAACTTGGATTTATATTTATGGACTTGAAAGGATCCACATAACAGGGGAAAAAAATCAAGTGTGTATTGTTGAGGCCCAGGAAAAGTTATAAAAACAAATACCTCAAGCTATGGACATTGGTGACTTCAAAGTGGAGTGGGTGAGCTGAAGGTAGGAGGAAATCTACTCACTGGCCTTTAGATACATTTTTGCTTTGTATGAATTGTTCCAAATAATACCTTTATGATTAATAATCTGTTGGGGTAGAAGAGAGTTTAGAAAAACCAAAGAGAACAAGAGGAAGGAAGGGAGGCAAAGATGGAAGGAACTGACAGAAAGCAAGGAAGAATTGAAGGTAATCAGTGCATTAATATTTTAGACTCCAGATTTCATGGAAGAAAAGAAAACTATTCCCCCCCCCCCAACTACAGAAAAGAGTGGCCATAAGTCAAAAGCCGTTGGAACTAGGAGAAATGCCATTGTTGAGTATTGAGCCTTTAGCATGGCACCGTTATTCTTATGAATTCCAGAAATGGATTATTTTTTCCAGTCTCTTTTATATGGAAGCATCTGTGTCCCTAACTTTTTTGTTTGTTTGTTTAACATCTTAACAGTTTAGCTTGTTGAACATTACTTGAGATCTTGTTGTTTAAAAAGAAAAAGGAGGATAAAAGATTGAAAGTGGGGGAATGAAAAAAATATTATTTGTGTCCCTCAGTCGTTTGAAGGTTGCTGTAGTTCATCTTCAAATACAGAGAATCATGAAAGATTTATTTAACCACATTCCTCTTAAGGTCGAAGGGTTTGAGATGATGACTCTCTCATACAGGTTCTTTCTTCATCCAGATCCTCTTATTTATTTCTCTCTTCTCCTGAGCCAAAATCTGAGCTGCCGTGAGAGATTCTTAGTCAGTTCCCAATATTCGAAACCACTTTGAGCAATGCCATCCATCTCCTCCCTTGCAAGTGGCATTATCTCCACATCCCTGGAGATGAGCCTCCTCCCTCCCTCTTTTATCACTCTTGAGCTGCGCACGTTTGGTTACAAACACCCTGATAATGTTCTTGTTGGTCTCTCGCAAGTGAAATAACAGATAACCATTCTCCCAGCGTTGGCCACGAAATCATCCTGCACCCAGATAACGGGGAAAAGGAGGTATCTGCTCTCATCGCGAGCTGCGATTAAGATCTCCCTGGCAAAGATACAAGTGAGATTGCCTTTATAAAATAATATCCGTGCTCATGTGCTCATATCATTTTACTCAGCTCAGATCACAGCTAGCATCATTTCTTGGGGGCCCTCCCTGCCCTGTACCAATCTGCATTGGCTTTCAAACATGTATGCCACCACCTGCCCTACTGGTGAGATAAGAATAAAAGTATTAGGTGGCATATTAAATTGTGCAGCATTTTTCATATTACTCATACAAATGAGATAACAGCTGCAGGAGACTCGGCTTCATTCTTGGCAGAGTGCCCAACCACCGTGCTTGCTGCTGAAGTCAGACTAGCCTCACATCTCTGAAATGTGGGCATTTATCTGTGGGTACCATTCAGCAGGGCCAGGAAACAACCCTCTCCAAAGCCCACCTTCCCAGACTGCTGGGTGTGAATTAACAAGGGGTAAATCCTTTTGTCCCCAATCAGATTAGGCTTAATGTGGTAACATAAAGGAGGTAGTCTACAGTTACCAAATCCCACAGTGACTTTTTGTTATATTGAAGTATCACAAATAATATTACCTCATATTTTCCTTAAAATTATTTTAACTGACTTAGACTTATTTGAACTAATGTAAGTGAAGAAATCACCTTTGTTAGGCTGCTTTTATTTTATGTCTCATTGACATTAAAATAAATATGTAACTTGTATTTTCTGTGCACCACTTACAATTATTTTGAGTGACACTCATGCATGTTTCCACCAGAGAAACATCAGCAGTGAAGTTCTCATTAAAGTCTACACTACTGGTACAGATCATTTCTTGGCACCTGCTTTGATGGGTGAGCTCATGCCTGAAAAGGGCAGGGAGGAAAATCTATGAATATAAAAGGACTCAGAAAGGAGATGTTGGAGGAGAGTAAGGAACAACATTACATCTTGGCCAGACTCACAGGAGGAACACAGTCAGCCAAGGATGTCTTTTCATCACCTTTCTCTGTAGGATCTGAGACTGGAGGATAACTGGGCCCTCAGTGAGATCCTGAGCTAAAACTTGTGTTCAGCCATCACTAGGCTGCCCTTGGCCCTTCTGCCCACCCCATGGCTACTCCTGGGGTCTACCAGCGTCACGAAGAGGAGGCAAGGAAGACTAGCACAGAAAGGCAAGTGCCAAGTGCCGCAGAGTTAAACTTGCCACCAAGATTGCCTTGTCTGTCTAAGAACAGTTATTTGATTACGAAGGAGTTTTAAATGCACAAACCCCAAAGCAGAACAACAAAAACAATCAAGTGAGTTTGAAACTATGGGGCTGGAAAACTCTACTTTAGAGGTAGTGGAGGCCTCTTGACAGCTGTCGGAGAAACTTCTGTTCCGAGCTTCTCTGGGTGCCTGGAATCCCAGGCTTCTAACTTTATGACTAACAGTAACTCCTTCCCTTCCATGTGGGTCTTCTGCTCCACATTTCCTGCTCATTGCTCTGAACAAGGACTTGGAGATCTCACGGTGATGATTCAGCCAGCTCAGGCCAGTTCTTTAGGGTTCCGTATCCCATGATCAGACTGACTGTCCCAAACATGGCTCTAAATGCCTGAGATGTGGCCTCTTTAAGACCTGGATGGATATGGAGCAGGATCGAACAGTTAGATGGTGGATGGGCAGACAGACAGGAAGGAGTTAATCTCCAAATCAACCTTGATTTAGTGTAGGCTGCCAAGTGTGCAGGCTTAGCCTGGGAGAGCACCACAGGGGAGCGGTTAATCAGACCTCAGTGTCCAGGTGTGTGGATGGCCTGACTGGTGACCAAAGATTGAACTAAGTGTCTGGGAACCTTTCACGTGGAGGAGCCCAAAGCCCACAAGAGACAACAATCAATCCTCACTTCATCCTTTAATCCACATCCGTTGCTAACAACAATGTAGCAAAAATTAGTGGGGCTTTTATTTGTACTCCGCTAGATGAAGCAGGAAAGTATTCATAGTGTTTTATAAATAATATTCTGCCCAGTTATTCAGTGCTGATTAGCCCATGTTTCCCCTTCTTTCCCCAGACTGACTTCTGCCATCAGTCTGCATGCCCATGAAACTTGGTTTCTGCGGGCTGATGGCTGTTGTATTTGCCTAAAATTCACTGATTGCACCTGTACCCCCCTCCCTGCCTGGCCTTGCCACTCACCGGTCCTCTCAGGGCCCACTTCTGTTCCTGTTCCTTCTCCACCTTCCTTAGCAGAAAAGAGAAAAAGAATTACTCTGAGAGTCTGTACTTTCTTTTTTTAGTTAGTAAAACCGAATATTTTTCTTTCTGATTTCTTAAACTCAAATTGTTCTTTTTTTTCTTTGCTCCAGTAAAGAAAAAAAAATAACAGGAAGGAAGGACAAAGGAGCAAATGTCTACTCTTCACCAGGATTGAATCCTTGCCCAATTAAAAAAAAAAGTTTGAAAATTTGTGTGTAATGTGGCTCATTATAAAGGTAATAGGACAACATTACAGGAAAGTTGAAAAACAAAGGAAAAGAAAACAAAAAAAATACCATAACACTAACCACAGGATTGTCATTAGCATATGGGTATATTTCCTTCTTGGCAGTTGTAAACCCTACAAATGTATATGCAAAATTTCCCCCTTTTTTAACTTAATATTCAGTCATAATCATTTTCTTGGGGCTTCATGGCCTTTCTAACCACAGTATTTAATGACTGCTTAATGTTTCCTCCCATGAAAATACAATAATTTACATAACCGTTCCTTGATTGTTTCGATATTTAGATTGCTTGCAATTTAAAATTTTTCACTTTATCATTAAAATGATACTGTTCAAATATGTCTCCACCCACCCCTGTTTTTACATTATTTTATTAGGTTCTATTTGTAGAAGCCAGATGACTAAAACCCAGGGACATTTTCAGGTGTCTGATTCATATTTTAAAGTTGGATCTAAAAGCATTTGTCTCTACTGAGTCCTCATCAGCCAAGTTGGAGGGCCCACTCCACCACATCCTCACTGAAAGCAGACTTTTCCTATTCCTCATCGGGAAGAAAAAAGACTTCCCTCACAGATTTCTTTCTATGTGCCCCCAATATGAAACCAAGGAGGTCTTCTCTGCTCCAGTTGCTATCAGTGTCCATGCTACAGGGAATGTCTTTAAAGGAGAGGGTCTCCAGATCTTTTCCCCATCTAAAACTTGGCAAAGGTTGAGGATGGAGGGTTAACGGGGACAGGAAGAGTTTGCACCAGCCAGAGTCCTGTGAGGGGGATTTAAAGAGTAGAAGCCCATAAACAATGGTATCTGCTCAACATAATATACCCAACAATAACTTATTGAGCACTTACCTATTGTAGCAATGGTGGTTAGTAAGATGGGGCAGGCAGAGGTAAATGTCAAAGGGCCGAGAGCCTATTGTGTGTGTGTGTGTGTGTGTGTGTGTGTGTGTGTGTGTGTGTGAAAGTCCTGAAATAACAGTTATAAAGATTGAAGGAGGGACATGATGGTATCAGGATTGACAGAATAAATGAACTATCAACCCAAGACCCTCATAGAAAAATCTCTGTCCATTAGGCTCCAAGTTTTCAAGCTTCATTTTGGTATAATCAAAGAGTGGGGGGAAGGACAGAGTACGGTCAATTGTGGGCAGCTCTACTGAAACAAAATTCATTCTGGAGACAGGTAAAGGTAAGATTCTATGAGCAGGAATTTGAATGAGGCATTTTCCTTCTTCCTGACCATTCCTGATAGGGTGTGTGTGTACTGAAGACGGGGATGCACCAAGCAACATGTGCTAGCTTTCCCAGTGCAGTTCCTCTGTGGCTCCAAAGACTGAAGGATCATGTTGTGACTTAAGAGGGGGTTTAGAATGAATGGCTGAGTATGAGAGTCAGATTAAGTAACAGAAGACAGGAGGGACTATTAAGGGGAACTAAGCCTCGTTTATACCAGGTGTGTATGGCTCTTTTGTTCTTGCCACCTGATGTAAAAGAGATATTGTCTCTTTTACAGTTATTAATTAAAAGTGGGAGTACAGTCAAGCATCTCATATTGACATTTGGTCAATGACAAACCACATACCAGACTATGGTCCCATCAGATTATAATGAAAATGAAAAATTCCTAATGCTAGTGGTGTCATAACCATTGCAACATCACAGCTTAACACATTCCTGATGTGTTTGTGGGGGTGGGGGTGTGAGCAGACCTGGTACATTCTCACACTATATAAAAGTATAGCAAATTGAATTATGAACAGTATATAATACTCAATAATGATATTAAATGACTAAGTTACTGGTTTATATATTTACTATAGTATTAATTATTGTTTCAGGGTTTACTGCATATATTTATAAGATAAGTCTACTATAAAACAGCATGCCATGTTACTCTGGCCACAGCCTCATACATTTTGTGTTGATTGCATTTCTTGATTGCTTCAAGAGGCCACACCAAGGGACTGACCTATGTTATTTAGGTTTGTGTCATGTTTGACAGTCACCCGGTGATACATTTCTCAGTATGTATTTCCGTAGTTAAGCAATGTATGACTGCATTAGAATAGGAAGTGACCTTAAACACTTTAGAAGACTCCACAACATGACGAAGTTAATTGAATTGATCATTTCTCCTGTTATGGTTTGGATGTGTTTTCTAAAAAGTAAGTGTTGGAAACGCAATCCCTAGCGACGGTGTGGGGAGTGGGGCATAATGGGAAGCATTTTGGTCTTGAGGGTTCCAACCTGGTGAATGGATTAATTCTAATTTTAAAAGGGCTTGAGGCTGTGAGTTTGATCTCTTGCGCCCTCTCTTGGCTTTTCCACAATGGGAGGACTCAATGATACATTTCTGTTCATATTAAATGACAGGATCTGTGGTATTCTGTTATAGCAGCACAAAACAGACTAAGGCATCTCTTTTAACTTTAAGTACATAGAGATGCTGGATAATGGAATTTTAGTGAAATTGCACTGCTGATTTTGAAAGAAATGATCATCTTGGGAATAAGGAGAAACCAGGGAAATGAAAGCTCTTTTGAGGGGCTGGATAAGAGACACCTGATGTCAAGGGGACTCATTAGGGTTTGGGCTTCTCATGAGACATGGTATGAGCCTCTGATGTCCATATGAATATTAGTTATGTGGTCCCCAGGCCACTAGTGATAGGGAAAGGAAGAGCTCTGCCTAAAAGTTGTAAAACTCACAGAGCTGCCCTGCTCATAGAAACAGACACTTTTCAGAAGAAGATATATATTCGATCAATAACATATGAAAAAATGTCCAACATCTCTAGTAATTAGAGAAATGCAAATCAAAACTACTCTAAGATTTCATCTCACACCAGTCAGAATGGCAGTTATCAAGAATACAGACAACAATAAATGTTGGTGAGGATGTGGGGGGAAAGGCACATTCATACATTGCTGGTGGGACTGCAACCAATATGGAAAGCAGTATGGAGATTCCTTAGAAAACCTGGAATGGAACCACCATTTGACCCAGCTATCCCACTCCTGGGTCTATACTCAAAGGACTTAAAATCAGCATACTATAGTGACGCAGCCACATCAATGTTTATAGCTGCTCAATTCACAATAGGTAAACTGTGTGAAAGCAACTTAGATGCCCTTCAATAGATGAATGGATAAAGAAACTGTGTTATATATAAACATAAGGAAATATTACTCAGCATTAAAAGAGAATAAAATCATGGCATTTGCAGGTAAATGGACGGAGTTGGGGAATATCAAGTTAAGCGAAGTAAGCCAATCCCCAAAAACCAAAGCCAAATATTCTCTCGTGTAAGTGGATGCTGATCCATAAGGGGGGTGGCAGGGGAAAAATGGAGGAACTTTGATTGGGCAAAGGGGAGGGAGGAATGGGGAAGGCACATGGGGGCAGGAAAGATGGTGGAATGAGATGGACATCATTACCCTAGGTACATGTATGACTGCACATATGGTGTGAGGCTATATCATGTACAACCAGAGAAATGAAAAGTTGTGCTGCAATTGTGTACAATGAATCAAAATGCATTCTGCTGACATATATAGATACCTGATTAAAATAAATTAGCTAATTAATTAAAAAAGACTAAAAAAAAAAAGCAGATTGGAAAATAGCATCCATTGGTTAAAGGAAGCATTTAGGAAGCTTGCCATTTGTCCAGAGTCTTAAGTACAAGGGAAAAATCATTTGAAAAAAACTGAAATCCCAGGCCTGAAATATGTGGAGGTATGTGATCCAAATTTATACTGCCTGTCTGGCACGGGACATCCAAGCTGAGAATTTATCATAACCTGGTCAAGGACCTTGAAACTCTACAGGCTTCAGTACAAGCAAATATAAAACTTCTCAGCGGGAATCCTTTCACAATCTGGGGCATATAGAATTCCATACACTTAACACCCCTGATGAAGAGGAGCTTATAATAAAAAACAGACAAACCTCATGAATCAAACCACCACACATATCAGGGTCAGGAGACATCATAAACAGGAATTCCTATCCGCTACTGGCAGTGGTGTAAAATGATAAAGCTACACTAGAGAGCAATCGAGCAATAGCTAGCACAACTGCAGATGGACAAACACCACAGCAAGCAAGCTCAGGTATAGTCATACACCCCAGAAAATTTTCTTCCATTTTACATGAACAAGTCCAAGGATGTTCACTGCCCTATTAATTGTAAAAAAAAAAAAAAACCAAAACCAAATTATAATGATAATCAAAAAAGTCAGAATGGGAATGGATAAGTGTGATTTATTCATACACTAGAATACTATCAAGTCATTAAAATGAATGAACATATCCGAGTGTATAAATCTTAAAAACATGATGTTGAGTGAGAAAGCCAAGTTTTCTCAAGGATAAGAATAGCATACTATTTATGTATATTTAAAAAACACAAATCAATATTATATATTATTTAGGAACACATGTAAAGGTAATCAAAATATAAAAACTTAGAAAAACATATAAATATAAGAGAAGTGGCCTCTTTCAGTGTGGGAAGGGAGGTGAAGGACTCAATTTAAGCTTAGGTCTCATTCGTAAAACCAGTACAATAATAAAAGTATACCATATGGACTCCCTGTAAACCAATACATTTTATTTTTTACTATGAAAAAAATAAGCCCTCTTCAAATATCATTTTAAATATTTTTTTAAAAAAGAATGTATTATATATTCAATGGAAGTTTTATATATATATATATATATATATATATATATATATATAAAATCAATCCTATCCCTTCTTCCTCTCCCCATTGTCTCAATGTGTTGTATTGCCTCTTCAAATGCAAACTACCATGGCTTGAATGTGCTTTGCCCCATTAAAACTCATGTGGAAATTTTGTTCCCAGCAGGGTGGTGCTGGGTGGGGGCACCTTTAAGAGGTAATTAGGTACTTCAGAGGGATTAATGCCTCAGCTCTCCCCAGACTGTATTAGTTACCCAGGTGGGGTTAGTGTTATAAAGCAGAGCTGCCTCTCATATTTTCCCATTTTGCCTGCACTGTTTGCCCTTCCACTTCTTGACATGAGCTGAAGCAGCAGAGGTCCTCAGCAGATGTGGCGGCTTGATCTTGTACTTTCCAGACTCCAGAATTGTGAGCCAAAATAAACCTCTTTTTGTTACAGAGCAGGGACCTGTCATAGAGCTGAGGCAGCCATGGTGGTCCTCTCTCACCAGAAAGATTTTAGACTTGTCACCAGGCATGAATTTATCTGAAGGGATAGAAAAAGAAGAGAGGACACTTTCAAGGAAGAGAATGAATTCTCTCAGAGGGGAGAAGGATGGCAGGATGCTCCTTCCCTTCAGTTTTATTGGGGATCCCCGGGGAATGTCCAGAGAGCCCTGCCCAGGTCCACCTCTTGACTTTTGACTGACAGCAGGATGGCATCAGACTCTCAAGACCCTACCTGGTAAAGGTCCAGGGAAATTCTGGTTCACTTAGGCCCATGCTGACCAGTTCTAATTGAAATTTATTCTTATAGATTTTGTGGTGGGGGAATTATCCTTATCTCCCTGAGTTCTGGAATCTGGTTTGTGTAAGGGTCACTAAAACCCACCTTCAGGGTAACTTGTACATCTTATCAGTATTTCAGGACTGTACTTTTCCCTATAGATAACAGGTTGTTTGCTGAGCAATGTAACATACCCTATTGACTTAAGCCAGGTGGTGCTGCAAGTAAATTGCTCTTTAAAAGAAAGTATGTGACCAGCACAGTGGGTCCTGTTTATAGAATTATCCCCTTAACCTCATGCTCCCCTTAACCGCTGCTCACATCTGTCTGTTACCTATCATTTTCTTTTCTTTATAAATTACCCATCTCAGATATTCTATTATAGCAACAGAAGTCACAAAGCATGGCCAAAATCACATGTTTAATCACTCTCAAGAAACCAGGAACGAAGTGGTAGAGGCAAATGACTATAGCCATAATAAGAAATAAATATCTATTATCTATCTATCTATCTATCTATCTATCTATCTATCTATCTATCTATCTATATAACTGTTTTGGAAAAATAGTGAATAGGAGAAATAATGCTGTTGGCACAGTAAATATCATATACCAAACTTGCCTGGTAGAGAAGGGAGTTCCCATGGGGGCAACATAGCCAGCCTTATTCTGCCTTGAGAGCAAGCTCCTGTATCTACTGCTCTCCTCAACCATATGTGAGATGGGTTGTGGGGTGTATTTACTTTTAGGACCTGTATTTATTGTCCTAGTTCACTTTCTGTTGTAGGGAGTTCTAAGGCATTGAAGCTGACCTTAGGGATTGAGGAATCATAGGCCTTTATTTTCAGGACTTGAGCTCGGATCAATTAGCTAGTCAGTTAGCTTTCCAGAAACTTAAGGGATATTAACCAAAGCCAGAGGTCTTATGGAGTCATGGTCCACAAATTTTGACCCTGCTTTTATCATGTCTGTCTCTTAGCAACAGGTTCTGGAGCTCTGAGCATACCTCTAGCCCCGGGCTTAACTGCTTCCATGCTTCCATCTTGTCTTCCCAAACAGTGGTTTGATGCAAGGCTGAGTCACCCAGAACTTTGCTGTGGAGGTGACTGTATTTTTTGAGCAGCAACTGAACAGTAGGAGGTGTTGGTCAGGGCCTGATTCTTTAGTCTTGTTCCTCCTCCTTATTTATTTATTTTGGATCCCAATTTTAATCACCTTTATGTTTCCTACATAGCTACCTTTATTTACACTAATGTTAACTTTGGGAAGATAATATTTGACTCTTGGTTATCTTAGGTTTCTAATCATTGTCTCTTAGCAAGGCTCTGTCTCCTTCCCTTTTTGTTTTTAGTTTGGACAGCCTATACTGAAATAGCAACACACTCTAATATCAGGATATATTTTTCTCTAAGCTAAGTATCGTGGTGTAGCCTGTGATGGTTTAACTGGCTCTTTTGCTAAACTAAAAAAGGAATTACCAGGTTGAGAGGTTGTATCTCAGTGGTAGAGTGTATGCTTCTCATGAACCAGGCCCTGGGTTTGAACTTCAGTAATGCGCATGCACACATGGTTACAAATTTGCATGTGGGGAGGGAGAATACTTGTTGTACCTAAGTCCATATAAATTTAGCCAATGTGGCCTGGCATGATGGCACAACGCACTTATAATGCCATTGACTCAGGAAGTTAAGGCAGGAGGATCACAAGTTTGAGGCCACTCTCAGCAAATTAGCAAGATCCTGTTGCAAAATAAAATAAACATATAAAGAAAAAGTTCTGTTGATGTAGCTCAGTGGTAAAACATCCCTGGGTTCAATCCCCAGTATCAGATAATTAATAAATAAATAAATAAATAAATAATGATAATAAATAAATGAATAAATAAATCCAGCTACTTCCATGTGGGATGGTGGGTCTGCCGCTCATAATGTCCCATTTATAATATTGATTTACATATCATCTAGGACACATTTGGTTCTTATAAAGAAAACAAACTAGCTTTAAAAAAATGCAGGGAAAGTATAAACCCAGGTACCCCAGGAAGTAGAAGGGGAACAGGTGGCCTTAGGTGCGGCTGGATTCAGAAGTCCAAACAGCAGCAGCAGGAGCCTGTATATTTTTCTCTTATCTCTTGGCTTCTTTTTTCTCCCTTAGCGCTGGCTTCATTCTCAGGCAGACTCTTCAGGTGGTGGAAAGATGATAAGCTGTAGTTCTCAGTTTATGCTGTTCTCCTAGATGTTAGCCCAGCAAAAATACATTGCCTTTTTTTGATAATTGCATCAGAAGACCTGAGAAGGTTCCCACTACTAGCCCAGCCTGGCTAGGTGCCCATTTCTGAATGAACCACCAGGGCCAGGGACTAGAGTTCTCTGATTGACCGATTTGGGGCAATGGACCAGATCTGAAATTTAGGATTTTGTTAGTACCACTTGAATCACAGGGAATGCAGTGAGCAGAGGGGTGCTTCCTCAGAGAGGTCCTAGCCAGGCTCTGGCAGTAGCACTGTTCTGAAGGTCTTTATGATCTCTTAGTAAGGAAAGCGATTTTCTCTGGGTAATTTTGTTTTGTTCTGAGCACATTTTTAGTCCAAAGAAGTTTGTATTTATGTTTAAAATCAAATTTATGTTTAAAATCAACCTGAACTGAAAGTGTTTAACTTTCAGTGCTGTGGCTCTCCAGCTACTTTTCATCGTTTGGGGAGCACATATGCATCTTTATTTATTTTTGCTGGGGATTCATCCATACATTATTCATAACTGCAAAATACATCAGTGTTTTATGGTGTAGGGCATGGTTCCTAATGTTTCCAAATAAGGTCCCTTTTTGACAGCCCCATGTTGTGGGGATTTCCGGCCAAGTCGTACTTGGGACGCATTAAGACAAACCATGATAAAAATTGCAAAGCAGTCAGTATTGCATTGAGCATAGTACATCAGGAACACTTGAAAAATAACAGTATACATGGACCTAGATTTTAATCAGGCTATAGAAAAATGCTTGCATGTGTAAATATTTGGGGGGACTCCTCATGAGATGGTACTTAAAATATTGAGCCCATAGGTTAGAAAACACGGGAGTGGTGAGTAATTAGGAGTATGAGTCAATCCTAGCTTTCTCACTTGTCAGCAGTTTGACCTTCGTGACTTATTTCACCTCTTTAAGTCTTCAGTTTTCTCAAATGGGAACTGGAAATGACACTACCTGTTATTTCCCCTAAGATTGCTGTGAGGATTTGAGATAATGTAGATAAAGTGCTTGTCAGAGTCCTTGACACATGATTAGCACTCAATGTGTGGTAGCAATTATTGTTTCCACTTTATATTATAATTATCTATTTACTGAAAATCTCCTTGAAGGTAAGGCATTGTGTTTTATGCAGCTTTATACAGTAAAACTTCAGATTTGTAGGGAGATTCATTCTAGAAACCTTTGCAGATACCAAAATGCATGGATGTTCAGGTTCCTTATATAAAGTGGCATATTTGCATTTAACCTATGTGTACCCCTCTGCATCCCTTTAGATTACTTACAATACTTAATACAATGTAAGTGCTATGTAAGTAGTTGTTATACTGTATTCTTTAGGGAATAATAACAAGAAAAAATATGTATATGTTCAGTTCAGGTGCTACGGCTGTGAGCGTGTGTGTGTGTGTACGTGAATACTTTTGATTCGTGTTTGGTTGAATCTGTGGATTTGGAAACTGCAGATATGGAGGCCTGGTTGTATTTCCAGTGCCTGTCTAGGTCCTGGCTTAGGCAGGATGTTTATTAAATGAATAAAGAAATTATTGGAAAATTAAATGAAATGATATAGCAAAAGTGTCAAGTTCAATGAACACAACAGGGTTGGTACTCATTAAATATGCATTTATTCTTCTCTTCATCATTCCAGGCCTCTATATAGCCTAGATCAGAGGTCCTCAAACTTTAGTGTGCTTGAAAATCACCTGCAGGGTTTGTTAAAGCACAGATGATGACCCCTCCTCAAGTTTCTGATTCAGTAGATCTGGGTGAGGCCTAAAAATTTGCATCTTTAACAGGTTCCCAGGTGATGCTGATGTTGCTGGTCTGTGGCCACATTTTGAGAACCACTGTCCTGGACCAATACCTCACACTCTTGGCTGCATATCAGAAGCACTAGGAAAGCTCTTAAAAATAATGCTGCCTGGGTCCTTCACCTTGAGAGTTATTTTAAAGCACACCCCACCATGCTGGTTAATATGCAGATAGAGGTGCAAATCATTGGCCTTATCCCTGAACTTAACCCAAATCAGGGCATCATCATCTGCCTGTGGTCAGCTGATGGCCCTGTAGGAAATGCATTCAATAAGAAATAAGCTACTCCAGGTAGTCTGAATTTGTATTTCTAAATTGATTATGTAGATATCATACACCACTCAAATCAGTTAGTAAACTGAGATTCTTCACAGGTATCGTATTATTTCTTCCAGGTCCGTGAGTGCTTGCAAGTTTCCTGGACAGTCTTTTTGATGTTATTAACTCTCTTTGTATGGGTATGTGCGCCCACCTAGCAGGCAGCTAACTTATCTTTAGTGGTTTCCTATAATTCATTATATAATCAGGGGATTAACTCAGTGGGTGATGGGAGTGGGGAGGATGGAGCTGCTTTTCACTTTTAGAAACCAACCACCTCTACTCGGTTATACAATCCTCCCAAGACCCCAAGTCTACAGTTGTGGGCTCATTAGGAGCAAGTTGCCATTACAAGCATGTTTCTCTGTTCCTCTCCCTCGTGGTGCCTGTGTCTGGTGATTGTTTTTTTTTTTTTTCCTTGTGAACTTTAATACATGTTTAATGTGAATCTTAATGATTTGATTACAATGGCATAATTACATAATTGGAATGTATTGTGCGCACTGGCGGGAAGGAGTCGGGGAGGTGCTGAGTGAAGTGACATTACATAAACAGAATAGTAATGATGGTGAGATTGAGAACCAGACTAATGAGAAAATGATGAGCAAAACTTGGAAGAAATGGACACTTGTGCAAGTGAGGGGGGACCACTGCTTTTACTTTAGTGATTGGGATTCGTTTCACCTCTGAGGCTGAGGATTCTGAGAGTCAGAATTTGGGGGAGAGATGGGTTGGGATGGTGCATTTTTTGAAGGCTACTTTGAAGATGTGTGATGGTCCCAAGTCCCACCCTATCTGGACATAGAGAAAATGGGACTCATGCAAGATCGGATACCCTGCTTCTTAAGATTATGAAGGCAGAAACAAGCTTAGTTTTCTTTCCCACCACAGGTCATTGCTTGGAATGTCTTATTTGGCACATTTGTACATCGCTGGAACATTGAATGCCCCATTAATGTGGACAGAGACACCTTCCTCTCCCCATTGCAGTTCTACCATCTTTCCCTGGTAACGCATTGCTCTTGAAGAGGAATTAGCAGCTAGCCGGTCCTTTTGGGATCCCAGTTAATGACCGCCATTATTGTGTCACTTGAGCTACAGAAACATGTCTACCTGTTTAGCACCCTTCCCATGGAGAGTAGCCTGTGAGTGTCCTCTTTTCTGATGTTTTCTGTGCTATAATCACAACAAAGATTTCCCAAACCTATTTGTACTATTAACATACAACATATCCACTCATTGATTTAATGAACATCAATATTTATTAAATACCTACATAAATTCTAGTTGCTAAGTGAGATTCAGATAACAGAAGAGACAGTGTTTGTGGCTTAGCAGTGGATGTATAGACAAGGTATTTATTGCAAAGTTTATATTACAAATCATTACATGATGAGCCAGAAAAATGATTCAGAATGTTTTCACTAAAACTGTGTCCTCTTTCATCCATCAATTTTAAAAAAATGCTTAATGAGTGCCTACTATGTGAATGACTCAGAGTAAGGGGCAGAACACTGAGGCTTTTTTTTTATTTTTGGGTGTGTGCTGGGGCTTGAACAGAGGGCATTGAGCAGGCTGGGTAAGTGCTCTACCACTGAGCAATGTCCCTAGCCCTCGAGATGAATTTGACAAAGATCCTGCCTTCAGGGAAATTTTGGAAGGGCATCTGGCAATATCTATTGAAGTAAATGGAGACACTCTGTTATCCAGTGTTTTGCCATCTTGGTTTATGCTTCAAACAGACATTCATTCACGTGAACAGAAAGAGCATATAAAATTAATGCCTGTAATATGATACTACAAGAAATCTAAATGTTCATTAATAGGACAGCATTCTCATAAACTGAGGCTAAAGTCATACCATGAAAAATTATACAAAGATGAAGAAGAATGAGGTCGATCTATCAATAGATCTTTTGGATACACTTCAATAAAATAAGTGACAGGTAATTACTTATGGTATCGTATTGAAAGGGTAAAGTTTCTAAGCTGCAAGGCCTGAGTTAAAATGTAAAGGACCAGGCATTGTAAACCTGCTTCTAAACTGCAAAGCCTGGGTTAAATTCCTGAGGCAGTTAAGACAATGCACTACTGGCCATTTGGTTGTTTAATAACTTAGGACCCTGTGTAACCCGGGGCGTAGGCACTCAAGGCCCAAACCAATCAGTTTGAATGTGTACCCCGCTTAGGAGTGACCAATCACCCCCGCCCACCCTGTTCCTGCCAATGAATGTACTAATCAAGTCTAAGAATTACTGTTTGATTTTCCCACGGTGTATGGTGATTTGTTAAAGGAAACTATGGTGTGTGTAAAGTCCCCACCCTCCCCAAAAAGTGTACTTAAGCACTGCTCAATCCCTGCCCCGGGCTCTGGGCTGCTCTCCTTTCTTGAGTGGGCACGGAGCCCCAGCATGCTGGAACAATAAATCCCCTTCTGCCAATTGCATGAGTGGTCTCTTGGTGGTCTCTTTCTCCGACGCTTCTCTGGACCCTTACAGTATCTCTTATTTAAAATGAAAAGCAGATGAAAAAATATAACACAAAATAATCTTCTCCATTTTCTAGGGGTCATAGATATGTATATAAGTGCATGCGCGCACACACACACACACCAAGGAAGAGAAGTTCAAAAAGCTTCCACCAAGATGATAACAGTGATAACCTCTGAATAGGTTTGGGAGGAGCTAGGATTGAGGATGTTTGTGGAAAGAAACCTTAGCTTAACTTTGGTATTTGATTTTTTTTAAAGGAAATAGGTTTTGTTTATTTTCTCGAGTGGTAAATGCCACGGAAGTAGGTAGACAAAGTCTCGTGGGAATTCCCAGTGCTCAGTACATAGTAGGAGTTAAATTAATGTTTATCAAAGTGAACTAAAGTAAAGATAAAGGGGGGAGAGTTTGAGGCTGGAAGCAAAGACTCAGGGCAGGCTTCAGCAAGGGAGGTGTATTTGAGCTGATCCTCACAAGGAGAGGTGTTGATGTGGAGCAAGGGGGAGACATCAGGTTCCCTGGGGCAAGATGTGTCCTGTGTTGATAATCACATCTTCATTGACTAAAGATGTCCTTGTTTTCCAATCTGTACACCAGTTATGTCTTTATCTTGCCTATTGCATGGTCCAGGACATCTGGTACAATCAAAGTAACAAGGGCAGACATTCTTGCTTTGTTCACAATCTTGGAGGGAAAGCCTGTGTGTGTGTGTGTGACAGAGAGAGAGAGAGAGAGAGAGAGAGAGAGAGAGAGAGAGAGAGAGAGAGAGAGATTTCTTTAAAATTATGTATATATACACATACATATATATTTATTGGTATATTATAATTTTGCATAATAGTGGGATTTGTCATTACCATCTCCCACATGCACACAATATAACAATATAATTTGGTCAATTTTGCTCCCAGGAACTCCCCTTTCTTGCCCCTCCTCCCTCCCTCTGGTTCTGATTCTCCTCTATTCTTCTTGTCTCCCTTCTGTTTTCATGAGGTCTCTCCCCCTTTTCCCCCTTATTTCTCTCTAGCTTCTACCCATGAGAGGAAGTATGTTTCTTTTCATTTATGCATAAACTGGTTCTGGATCTTTTTTTCAAATGTGTCTCCCAAGTCAGTTATCATATGGGTTTTCTTTCGTATGGTGTATGGTGTTAGGTTGGCGAATAATGAATATTTCCCACTTTTCTGCATTTTTTCCATTTTTTTCTCTCTCACTGTGTGTCAATCTGGATATTTTCAATTGATCTCTTGAGGATTACTAATCCTTCTTTTGCCAGGGTGGAAGATTGAACCCAGTCCTTGGAAAGAGCTTAATCCCTTTATGAATTTGCCCTTAGGATGTAGCCCTTCATGCATTGCAATTGAAAGGTGCTTCCTCTTTGGAAGGATCCCCAAGTTTAATCTCCTCTCCCCTCCCTGCAGGGTGAGCCTGCCCTAAACTCTGCTGATCTTCTTACTCTTAGATGCTCCTTTCTTCCCATTTTGCATAGTGGAAGAGTTGGCAAGGCCTTGGGTGGGAAAGTGGTACCTAATGTTGGGTTTACTCCACTGCCTCTCCTTTCTCTCTCTGTTTCTGAGATTATGTGTCCTGGCTATATTAGTAGTCCTGGACCCCAACTTTTATCTCCCCAGATCCCTGACATTGCCTATGGGTCTGCTTAGCTTTTCGGGTACTCAGCAGCTGCTTCCAGGTTTACCTGGAGCATCACTTATGAAGTGGCAAGTCCCTTGAGAGAAAAGGGGGACAGAATATTGGGGTTCTTTCTCTCCAGGACCTTGGGCCCTTATGTATGAGGGCCTGATGGGTTTCTGGAGGCTTTAAACAGAGGAGGTTTATTTTTCCATTTATTTTTGGTTGCTCTTGATGGGAGAGTTAGTGAGCTTCAACAAGCGGGTCATTGAGCATCATTCTAAAGGGGTTTCAAGATAAAGGCTGGAATGCTGAATGAGGCCAGTTCAGGGATAATCCCCTGTAAATGGCCCAGCTGTGCTCCTGGTAGCTTCAGTGATACAGTTAGCCTCTCTTGTTATCTGAAAGCCAGTGTTTCCAGGCCTTTTCTAGGGACCAGGCCTTGGCTCATGTCACTGAGGAAACAGCTTCTCTGGGAAGAAAATATGCATCCTGCATGCTTCTATGTGAAGCTTGTGTTAGGGTCCCAGGAGGGTAAAACTCTTCCCATTGTCCAGCTTTCAGGGAAAAACTTAGGTACAGCTTGGCCAAAATCTACACACTATAATGGGGGGATTTTCCTGTCTTTCTAGGTGTATTTCTTTAGGAATAACAGTTAAGAACTGAAGATTTATGATATTCTTTTTCTGTTCTTGAATGTTGGATTTCAGTGGATGCAGTTCCTGAGTCCCAGGTACGTCATGCAATCCTTAGACCCACAGATTCTTGTGAATTCCAACTCACTATGTTGGACCCCCAAAGGATCACACCATGTGGAAGGGTGTGGACTAAGGAGGGCCAAGTATAGGTCACTGCCTGAAAGCCAACTGTGTTAGTCACTGTGACCAAAATCACTGACATGAACAACTTTGGGCTGGGAGAAATGTTTATTTTTGTGCTCAGGGTTTCAGAGCATGAGTCCTTGGGTGACTGACTCCATTGCTGGGAAGGAGGTGAGGCACAACATCATGGCAGAAGGGCATGGTGGAGGAAAGTGCCTCAGTTCTTGGCAGCTGGGAAACAGAGAGACAGCCAGGAGCCAGGGACAAAATATGATTCCCAAGAGCATGTCTCTAGGACCTACTTCCTCAAGCTCCCCCGATCATCTACAGTTATCATCCAGAATGTACAATAAAATTATTAGTCATCAAATGGATTAATCCACCTCATAATCTAATCTTATCACCTCAAACGTTCCTGCGTTGCCTAATACATGAGCTTTTGGGGGAGAAGGGGCGACACCTCATATCCAAACCATAACACCAACTTGCTGGGAAGGTGATGCTTGGTCTACCAGTTCTTAGGGTACAGTCCCTCCTGGTTTGTGGAAGCTAGGGTGGGAGATGAGATTATAAAGAGGGTTGATCTATACCCTCTATATAAGTTTGGCGAAATCCAGAGAGATACCAGAGGGTCACTTCAACAGCTTAGGATCTCTGTTTTGAGAATGACTTCCTTTGGAGTTGGGAGAGCAACCCTGGGCCTGAGTGAGTGTGGGGTCAGACCTGCCATTTTCTATCCTTAGCTTCTGTACCTTCTGATCATCTTAAAAACATCCTGGGATAACCCGTAGCAGACTTTCTTAGAAAGGCTCGTCATTCTCCTAGTTAAAGCACGCAGGATTCCTGTGAGTCTTGGACCTGTTGATACCAGATGGGGATTGGAATGCTGAGAGGGTTGGAGTATAGAAGTCACAGGGCATCCAAAGCTCATGGAAGCAAGGGCCTCCCCCAGAACACTTCCTGGGGGATTTGAGGTGGGCCTGAAGGTCCCTGAAGTTTCTCGGTGTGTGTGCTTGAAGAGGTCTAAATTGGGAGAGGACTGACAAATGTTGTCTTAGGGAAAGGGCATTTCTATTTCCTAAGGCGGCCTTATTTGTAGTATCTGTTTTGGAGCTCAACTACAGATATCCGGTGCCTCTTATGTCAACCAGATGGACACTACAATATTAATAAAATCTACAATTCTGGAAGCCAGACATGCTTTTCCCTTCTTGTTCCAGGACCCCAAAGACTATAACTGCTGAAAAGAGGTCCTGGCATTAATAAGAACTCAAGATGTCCAGGCACCAACATTTATTGAATGCTGCCTATGTGCCAGCATGTATGAGGTCCTCTGTGTGAGTTGCCTTGTTAAACAAGCTTAGGTCTTTGGCATGTATGCTTTCTGACTATACCTTCTTGCTTCATGCTTGTCTTAAACATTGCCTTAACAACATTGCTCCGTGTCCTGCTCTTTTAAAATCTGTGTATTTCATGTGTCTGCAAAATTGTAAGCTGGCTTCTGCCGTCTTCTTGTTCCCCCTGAGTCTGGTATGGATTGGGGACTCCATAAGCATTAAATGAATGCTCAGTGAATGAATGGATCTCCATGGCAGTGAAACTGACAGTGACAGAGAAGCCTAGCCTTCTGCTTCCAGCTCTCTGGTCCTTCTGATCCCAATTAGGTTGTGTCTGTGAAGATAAGCATACTGGGGAGGATCTCAGCCAAGTTTTTCCCAGACACATTCTACTTGCCTGGATGTTTGGGGCCACCATGAAAAAGTTATCCTATTCATGTGAAAATCACAAGCACTTAAATGAGGAAGACAGTTCAATGACAATAAAATGTGGACCCTGTCATTTAACACTTCAGTGGCTTCCATTGACTAAAGCAGGGATACTCAATCTTGGTCAACAGACTGGGGACAAATGGGACTTTTTAATCATGTAAGTTTCTATTTCATCTTATTTGTCAGGCCTGGGTGGGGGCCAAAGAATCCAGATTTTCTGTGGTGGCACACACCTGCGATACCAGCTACTCAGGAGGTTGAGGCAGGAGAATCACAAGTCCAAGGCCGGCTTGGCAATTTAGTGGAGCCCTAAGCAACTTAGCGAGGTCCTATGTCAAATTAAAAAAAAAAATGATATGAAAGCAAAGCCCCTCAGCATGGCAGACGAATTCCTCTACGAGCCAGTTCTCCTTGCCCACCTCTGCAGGCTCACCTGCTCTCTCCTGCTACATATCACTGCTTCTGTATTTCTTTGCCCCTCCCCCAATGTAGGCACGTGTGTACTTGCATGCACACATATACGCGCATGTGAGCACACATACATATGCACACACACATACGTGAACCTTCGCATTTACAGTTCCTTTGTCTGGATATGCTGCCTCTCCTCCAACCCAACTGGGATGGTAGTTTTATGTGTCAGCTTGCTGAGGCTCTTATGCTGAACTCTTCATTTAAACACTAACCTACTTGTGGCCGTGATGGTGTTTTGTAGATGGAGTTAATGTCGATGACCATATGATCTTAAAAGGAGATGACCTTTGATAATTGGGGTAGGCCTCATCCAGTGGGTTGGACGGCCCAACGAGAAAAACAGAGAATTCCTTGAGGATGAAGAAACCATACCTGAGAACTGCAGGGTTAACTCCTGCCCCAGAGAGTCCAGCCTGTCAGCTTGCCTGATGGATTTGGCCTGATGGATTTTGGACTTTGCCAGCCCACACAATCACATAAGCCAATTCCTGGAAATAAATTTCTTTCTCTCTCTTTCCATCTATCCACACACACACTCATGAGTGGATATGTGTGTGTGTGTGTGTGTGTGTGTGTGTGTGTGTGTATGTGTATGTGTGTGTACATATGTCCTATTAGTTCTGTTCCTCTGGTAGAGCCCTCTTGGCTTGGATGGCAGTTTAGGCACCACACCTCTGAAGCCACCCTCACTCTCCCTGGCCATGCTACTGCTGGGTATGTGCCCCTTCTTTCAGCTCCTCTACCAATCATGTGACTGCCAACACCCTGTCCCCCTGTAACCCTGCAGATCCCTGATCTATTTGCCTTTGGGGACGAAGCTCCTGGCTTGGGGTCTGGCACAGCTGGGTGCTGCACATGTGAGTAAGGACTGAAGAAGTGGTGCCCCTATTAGTGATGTGTCCAGAGGGTGGGGGTCGCTCCCCTGACCTACTCGCCAGTCCTGAATTTGAGGCAGCCTTTGCAGCATCCACTGCTGCTCCAAGTCACAGGCTTTGCCATTGGGCTCCCAGGTCCTAACCTGGCTCAGAAAGATGCTGGTAGGAGCATCCCAGGTCAGAGATCCATCTTTCACATGACCTTTCAATGTATCCTCACAACACACAACACTAGAGAATGGTTTTGAGAGTAGATAAACACCAATCATTCAATATAGTAAAGCAAAACTTGAGCCCTACTTCTCTGTACCCTGGTCCCACTCCCCAGAGGCAACTTTCTAGAAAACTTTTTGTGACTGT
Source organism: Urocitellus parryii (assembly GCF_045843805.1). Taxonomy (NCBI): domain Eukaryota; kingdom Metazoa; phylum Chordata; class Mammalia; order Rodentia; family Sciuridae; genus Urocitellus; species Urocitellus parryii. Next base: position 100,009,905 of record NC_135532.1, on the reverse strand, counting down.
ACGGTGTATATACAGAAAATGCCCATAAGCTCTCACACCCATGTGCACTGCAATCCTATCAAGAAATAAAATATTAACAGCAGCTCTGAAAGTTCCTCCTTTTGGTCCCTAAGTCACTCTCCTTCTCCAATCATAACCACTATCCTGACCCTTGACTATAGCCATGTGCTTGTTATTGGAGGGTCAAAATTCTGTCACAAACATCTCCAAGCATCAGAGCTACTTAAAAAATTGTTCATAATTCTTCCAGCAAATATAATTTTCATGAGTATTCTTATACTTGTATTTTTTGATGTAGTTAATTTAGACAAGGATTATTGGCTCTTCTAATAAATGAAGATTTCTTTTACATTCTCCTTTTGCTTCTCTACCCCTTCTTTACTTCCCAGAGTAGTGCCACGAGTATGTATGTATATATACACACACGCACACACGCACACAACACACTCTCACATAATTATTTGTAGAATAAATTAAATATGAATTTTAATAGGAATAAATCAAATATATAAATACCAATTTATATATTTATATTTAATCTGTATTTATGTTTAATTTAATTTATATTTAATCTATTCTATTAATCATACTTAATTGCCAGTAATAATAGCTAATAGTTAATTGATATCTGGCATTTATTATTTCACCATATGTCAAGCTCTTTTCCAAGGGCATCAACACATTTAATTCTTACACAACTCTATAGGCGGATATCTCTGCTTTATAGATGAGAAAAAAATGAGACACAGACACATCATCTAAGGTCAGGATTTATACCTGGGCTATCTAACTCCAGAGCCTATGGTTTTAGCCATTCTGCTATAATTTTAAATAATAAACCTTTATTTCTTATTGCCTCTTCTTTCGTCAGTACCTTTGAGAGTAATTTCAGCTATAATCCTTTCTAGAACAACTTCAGGTAAGGAAAGTTACTTACTGGAAAATCCATTTGCTTTACCTTTTCAAAATTCTAAACTAAATATTAGTTAAAAATGACAGTGATGCATGGGCCTAATGCCTCCATTATGAAAATTACTCTAAAACTTTTGCATAATCCTACACTTAGAAACTTGCTCTTATTTTGCCCTGTTTCTATCTTATAATTTATTGTAAAATGCATGTTATAGCTACGTTTTGCTCTATAAGATTTATAGTAGTACTTGGCTGTAAGCCATACAATTTTGGTCTGACCTTATTGATTCATATTTGGTGTCCCCCGCTGGGAGAGGCTCCAGTGGAAATGTAGCAGCCTGAAGACCAACCTAGCACTCAGCCTGTCATTATTCCCTAAAGACTTTGTGTGTGATCTATTCCTTGAGGTGACTCGCCACTTAAAGACCCAGAACAAGAAAGAAACAACAAACCCAGATGTCTGTGTGCCCAACTCTCCCTGCAGGCTTGGAAGACAGTCCCCACTCAGTGCCCAGTAGTGGGACTCCCATACAGGTCACCCCCGTACTCCCTTCCTATTCAGGCTGGATAGTGGTCAATATGCTCTCTGCCCCAGCCTGCCCACCATCCCTTGTCCTAGCCAGCATGACCTGTGCGCTGCCTTTGCAGGTTTGCCATCTTTACCACCCCAATGGAGTATCAGGGTACCTTTGTAATTGTGCCCCAGACTTATGAGACAGATACTACAAAGGTGACCCAGTGTGGTCACCGAACATGCACATCAGGTTTGACTCTGGACTCTGAGACTTAGTAGTGTTCAGTGTTGGGAAGGCTCCTTGACTTTTCCACATCTGTAAAAACAGAGCTAGGACTCACGTGCCAGGATGTTAGGTCTAAATTAGATTAGTGCTGTGGCACATCACGGACTCCCACCAAGAACTAGAGGGAAGCCCAGACGTGGATGTCTCATTCAGCCTGAGAGGGGGACTCAGAAAGTTCTTCCTGTAGGAAATTATACCTAAACAGAGTCTTAAAAATAACAAATAAAATTTCTGGTCAAAACTGTGCGTGTGTGTGTGTGTGTGTGTGTGTGTGTGTGTGTTTGTGCACATGGTTGAATAAAGGATGATAGACAGATGATAGACAGGGGAAGGGCTTGGATGAAAAAATCAATGATTTATATATGAGATAGCCATGCCTAGGACTATGGGCTGGAGGGTAAATCTATGAAACAAAGAGCCCTGAGCCCTGACTGGAGAAGTACCCAGGCCCCGAATGACGAATGACAAATGTTAATGAAGAGGCTGGGAACACTCAGGGATACTCGACCACTGAGCCACATTCCCAGCCCTTTTTTGGATTTTATTTAGAGACAGGGGCTCGCTAAGTTACTTAGGGCCTCATTAAGTTGCTGAGGCTGGCTTTGAACTCTTGATCTTCCTGCTTTAACCTCCCAAACCACTGGGATTACAGGCGTGTGCACCACCACGCTGGGCTCATAAAATCTTTACTTCTGATCAAAGTGAATTTACCATTCATGTAGCATCATTGGATATAAAACTTCACCTTACAAATAGAAAAATAGAAGCCCAAAGAGTGCACTTGTTGAAGATGACGGCCTTAATCAGTGGCAGGTCACTACTCACAGCTTCTCGCCCCTCATACAGTGGACCAGTCCTGCCGGTCATGACTTGCCTCCCTATAGCACATTTCCAACGTCTGTTGTATATATGTAGTTTGCCCACAGCCCTGACAGTCCATAGTCTGCATTCTTCTTTTCTTTCTGTTTATCTTCTTTTCTGTTTTATCAAAATCATACGTGATCTTGGTTTTAAAAGTCAAAGGGTACATGATGCTCACAATGAACCACAGCTGTGGAAGCCCCCATGGGCAGTGCTCCCAGGGCACAGATGGGCTGTAGCTCCGGGGTGTGCCTTCCTCTTTTGTCAGGATGGGGATACTTGGGAGGAAGCTGGTGGGGCTTCCTCAGATCTGAGTGGCAGTGTGGTATTAGGGGGCAGTCTCTAGGGCCAGATTTCCTAAGTCCAAAGCCTAACCTGACACTTTCTAACAAGGTGGTACCTCGACCCCTCATGTTGGTGACCTCTGCACTATGCCGGGTCCTGTAGGGACAAGAGGGCTTGAAGAGCTCTTAGGACACAGTGGGGAGGAACGAAGATGCAAACACAGAGAAGGACCCTCATGAGTAGATGAAGAGAATAGTTATAGCCTCCCCTGGGGCAGGTGAACCCTGGTCAAGTTCCAGCACTACCCTGTTCTAGCTATGGCAGCTTCGAGAAGTCAATCTAATCTCTCTAGGCCTCAGTTTTCCTGTTGGAAAAAATGCCAATAATCAGTATCTTTTCCACTTTGTTGTTGTGGGAGTCAAATAAGATAAGTGAATGAAAGGAGGAGGAGGTAAAGGAATCCATGACAGTGTTCCTGTTGGGTTGTCCAGTTGAAGTCCAGGTTCTCCGTGTCCCGAACAAAGAATTGCATGAGACACACAGAAGTAACAGATAGAAAACAGGTTTATTGAAGGTGAAGATAGCACTCCACTAGGGGGAACAGAGGGGGCCCACTGAGAGAGAGAGGCTCAAGGCCCCAAATTCTGAAAATTAGGGTCTGGTCTTATATCCTGTTCTGTGGGGGCATTCTCTTCCCTCTATGGGCCTGATTGAAGACCTCACCCCATTTTCTCCCATTGGTTATCTTGACAGCTGGTTAGAACATTTTCTGATTTCCCCCTCTATTGCTTACTTTAGAAAACCCAATTAGAATACTGCCCACTTTCCTTCCATTTGGTCTTTTTAAAATTTGAACCTGTGGCAGGAGTCCCAGTGATGTCCTCAGTGGCAGGGGTTGTCCTGGTGATGGGATTTACCGTGAACAGGAACAGGACTGGTCTCCTCATCGATCTTGTCCTCCAACGGCTTCTTTCTAGTACCCGGTCTCTGCCATCTTGGTGTCCCTGAACTCTTACCTAATGATAGGGTGGTGAAACTTTGGGATCTATCCTTAGATTTTTTAAAAGCGGAAAGATAGAAAGCAGATTGGTTCAGACTGTAGAGAAAAAGGCGGGGGGGGGGGGTATGTGAGTGGGAAGCCATAGCCCTAAACATAGACAAGAGAACACCATCACAGAAGTAACAGAAATCCCAGAAATATTTTTAAGTTTAGACTTTAGGGGCTTTTGGACCATCATCAGGTTAATTACTAAAGCATTGTATGAACAGCTGAGCCCACCAGCCAGCCCGCTCCTGAGCAGAGAGCAGGGTGATATGTAGACCCAGGATAGACCCTCCAGATGGGAGAAATAACCCAGAGAGAGCTGGAAGTAACTTCAGACAGGCAAGAAAGAAGTGTGTGTGTGTGTGTGTGTGTGTGTGTAAAGTAAAGGAAGAGGCCTGGTTCATGAATTTGCCCCCAGAATCAACTCTACAGTGAGCAAAGAGGAACTAAAAATATACCGTACAGCTGTCTGAAGGAGGAATCCTGACCCAGGAAACTCAGATAGACATTCAGGCTGGAGAAAGTGAAAAATGAGTCCAGATGACTCCCACTTCCTGTGAGAGGGGACAGCCTTGCAGGAGGAAGGCTACTTCCTGCACACACTGCCTTCCCTACACCCTAGGCCAGTCGACCCAGACAGCTGCAGTGGGTGTTTACATACCGGAGCAAACAGGAATTTCACATCCAAAGGCAAACAATAGTTAAGAATGTCCAAACATTTAAGGAAAACAAACATCATTAAAAAGAGGAATCAAAATCAACAAATAAAATAGCTAATGTCCATGGAAAAGGGAAAAGGAAGTCTAAGATGAAATAAAAGGAAGTCTAAATTGAACTTTGATGGACCGGTTACATCGGTAAAGAATAAATGGTATGAAAAAAAATTGATTAGGATTCTGTAATCATCAAATGCTTTCGGATCATTTGATAGCTGTGCTGGAAAGGAAGATGGGCATAGATAAAGAATGAACTCAAGAACCAGACTGGGAGGAGAGGGGCACAAGTGAGCAAAGAGGAACTAAAAATATACAGGAAAACATAAAACTGAAAAAATCCACAAGTTTTCAGAGTGGAAAAGGATCACGGAAAGACACACAAAATGAATGACCCCAAACACAATTGGATACACATTGCTGAAATCACAGAACCTCAAGAATAACAATAAAAAAATACCCAAAGTTTCCAGAAAGAGAAATAACAGGTTACCAACGAAGGAACAGGAATCAGGTGGGTGTGGATTTCTTTAGTAATCCTGGGAGCTCAAAGTCAATGGACCAGTATCTTGTGGTTTGTAAGGGGAAGTCATTTGGAAATAACAGCTCTGCATTGTGTGGATTCCTGTGGTACCCACAGCATCTCTTGGCCACTCTGTGAATGCTTCCATGTGAACTTTCCTGCCTTCTGGTAATAACCTCCCTCCTCAACTCAGGTTGTGCATTTTTCTTGTTTCAGCTCCTGCATCTTCTCTAGTGACCACCTTGAAGCTGACCAGCCTGATGATGGTGGATACTGCCCCTGGGACACCCCCCCCACCACCAATTCTTGGCTGGTTGGTGTTGGGAACTGGTGGAATGCTGAGCCTAGTGTCCTTTACAAGGGAGACAATTCTAGAAGGGCATCTGCACTCCATTCAGGTGGAGCTCCCAACCTGCAGTGGCTTCTTCAATAACACACTCTTAGATTGACTTTCTTCCCTTTGCTGTCTGTTTCGGGGGATGACCTTGCAATAAACTATGTGCATCCCAAGCCTTGTCTCAGAGTTGGTTTTTGGAAGAACCCAAATGAAAATTTATGCTATCTAGCTACGTTCAAACACAAGAGCAACATGAAGATACACGCAGACATGCAGGGACTCTGGGTTTTTCACACGTGCTCAGGTGGATCAACTCCTCTCCCCCATATTCACAGGTTGAATAAGCCCTGCCTTTGCATGCACTAGCATCATTATGGGGAAGGGAAAGGGGAAGGGAACACATATTAAAAATGGAACTTTTCCTCCTTAAAGTCATTTAAGAGAACATAAACAGTGCAACAGAAATGGTAGAAAAACCTATGAATTGGCAAGTTTTGAGTTTTGCGTTCTCCTCTTTCCCACAACCATCTTGCAGTGAGAATAATTTTGTGGGAGATAGGGACTACTTCTCCAAGGGGATGCCATCAACCTTTGGGTCAAGCAGTTGTTCCTCATGTAGGGATATTTAGCATTCTTGGCCCTGGCATATAAGGCCAGTGGTAGCTCCCAGGCACTGTGACAACCAGAGATCAAACTACCCCAAGGGATACAGGATCTTCAGGAACTACCATTCAATGAGATGAAGACTCTAGATGCTTTTTAGCATCTGAGTGTACTGTTCATAGATTTGTGACCCATTTACACATATTATGGAATGCAGAGGTGAAGGTGGCTGCAGGCATAGGATTAGAGCCGTTAGCATGGGAAGGGGGGATGCTATGTTCTGAATTTGTCCCTCCAAATTCAAGTGTTGGAAATTTAGCCTCCAGTGCAACTGTGGATGGGAGGGGAGGCTTGATGGGAGGTGGTTAGATTTTAGAGCTTGCAGGAGTGGGTTTACTTCTTTGGTTCGTCTTCCATATGAGGACTCAGCCACCTTGTCCTTCCACCTTTTGCCAGGTGAGGATGCAGTAAGAAGGACTTCTCCAGATGTTTGCACTTTGATCTTCGACTTACTGGCATCCAGAACTGTGAGAAATAGATTTCTGCTGCTTATGAATGATCCAATCTCAGGGACTATGTTATATAGTCTCTACAAAATAGACTAAAATGGCAAGAGGAATGTCAAGCCTGTTCTTACCTCTGAGGAGTGAGACACATCTGGGTCCTGCAGCACAACTGCCCCCTGGCTTGCTTGGCTAAGTGGTGAATGAAGCTGGCCATTCTGAAGTCCATGCAGAAGATGCACCCTTTGTGTTCTTGGAGAGGACCAGGGAGGGCAGTGCTGTCCAAAAAAGGGGAGACCAGAGTGCATCCTGAGTCTGGATTCCTGGGTCCTTCCCCATCTGTCTGCATCGTGGCAGCTGAATGTTCTCCTAGAGCTAGACTTTCCCTCCATTCCCCCACACAAACATATTCGTCAGGGCCTCCTGCTTATATTTTGTTCTCTCATCCTCTCTGCATCCTGAAGCACAGAAAGCCCCAGGACACTGCACACTCAAAAAAAGCTGCACACACCTGCCTGATCTTTCTACTTTATCTTGACCACCTCTTTCTGAAAACACACACCTATGACTTCCCAGGCAAGGGAGGTGACCCGGATAAGGCTGGAAAGGGAAGGTACCCTAAAAGGGTAGATTCCTTGAAGGTCAGGTTCTAGAGAAAGAAAGGAAGACAGGTGTATTTATTTCTACACTGGAAAAGGAAGGTCGGCAGGTTTTTAAAAAATTAATTAATTAATTATTTTTTCACATCTTCATACATTAATTTATTTTTATTTCCGGTGCTCCTCAGCCTGTCACCAGGAGTTGTCATCTCAGCTCTGGAAATCATTATCCTAAAGGTCCTTCTCCCATCTTCCCATGTGCATCTTCCCTTCTTCCCAGCAGCACCTGGAGACTCCTGTCGCTGGCACCCAGGGCTTCCCTGGGGTCTTTGGAACTCTGCAGGGAAGACAGAGCAGGAGTGGGCAGGAGGGCAGATTCAGTACAGTTTTGGGCAGTCACATCCAGAAAGGTCCGCGCTATGGATTTTCTGGTGCTTGTTTCCAAAACTGCCTCTGTGGCCTCTACCTCCATGGGCTTTCTGTGTGGATGTGGCTGGAGAAGAGGGGCCAGCACAGGCCGTCTGCCCCAGAGGCACTGACCTGGGCTTCCTCCTGGAACACTGGCATGACCTCCACGAGGAAGCTGCCCTGGTGAGAAGGTGTATCAGTCTCTGCTTTTGGTCCTCCTTCTTGGTAGCACTTTGATACCATCCTCCTTCTGCAAGGGAAAGCATTGCTACAGAACACCAACGCTGATTCTTGTGAGGCCAACTGATCTCCTGGGCCAGAAGGGGAAACTGAGACTCACTGGTAATGTTGAGAAAGGGCTAACCATGAGTCTCAAATCTGAGCCTCCGCCCCTCTCTGAGAAGTTTACTAAAGGCCAGTGAATTTCTGTTTTCTCATCAATAAGATAAATTTGAGTATCTCATATAGGTTACTATGGGGCTAGAAGGTGATTATCATTCAGAGAGTTGTCAGATAATATATGGATGCCAAGCTAAAGTTGAACACTTAAAGAACACTTCATCTTTTAGTATAAATATGTCCCAACTTTTGCAAGGGGCATACTTAAATTTTAAAAAAGAAGTTGTTTGTTTGAAGTTTTAATTTGACTGAGTGATCTGTATGTTTATTTGCTAAATCGTACAACCTTAACTGTTAACATAACAAGGATAATAAAATCTACCTCTTGGGGAAGGCCCACAATGTGCCATACAGAGCACTAATCTAATTTAAACCTAACATCCTGGCAAGTAAACATTAGCTCTGTTTTTACAGATGTGAAAACGAAGACTCAGTGGGATTAAAGAGCCCTCCCAACACCACACACCACCAGAGTCCAGAGTCAAACCTGGTGTGCGTGCTCGGTGACCACACTGGGCCACATTTGAAGGATCTGCCACATAAGTCTGGGGCACAATTACAATGAAGCCCCAACACCCCTTCAAAGGCCAGTGTACAGGTCATGCTGGCTAGAACAAGGGTTGGGAGGCAGGCTGGGGCTGAGAGCATATTAAGCCATCGTCCAGCCTTGAATGGGAAAGGAATACAGGTGTGGCCTTTAAGTGGCCCTTGGTGGGCAATGAGTAGGAACTGGCTTCCAAACTTGCAGGCAGAGTTGAGCACGGAGACATCTGGGGTGTTTGTTGTTTCTTCTGAAACTTTCGGTTCCAAGTCAACTCAGGGACCATTCACCCATGGTCTTTGTACGTTAACTAACAATATTATAATTGCTATTTATGCATTCATTTGTCCAATTAGAACTCAGAGGCCACACTGCAAGTATCTTGGGAGAACAGGTGATGATTTGTTTACTCTGTGTCCTCAGCAGAAAGCCTGACATGTAGCAGATGATCAATCAGTATTTGCTAGACAAATGGAAGGATTGCTGTGGATAAGGCCCAGTGCATGACATTTATTCCCCAGGAGGAAGAGAGGTAAAGAAGCGATAGGCCAAGAGGAATAATCAAAAGCAATAGCTGCGGGAACCACCGACTGCACCCTGTCTTGAGAGAGGACTGGGCATCATAGTCTCAAGCTTTTCCTTTCCATGAGCGTTCGGGTGTGTTTGAGCTGTGCACACAAGGGTTACTGCTCATGGCAATAGAAGAGGCTCAGTTCCCAAGCACACAGCCAGCTGGGAGGGAGCCGCATCTGAGCACAAGCTCTGCAGCTGTGCTTTACAAGGGCATGTACACCATGGGGCTTGCGGTGGGGGAGAGGATACCAACTGTGACAGTCTGTCTTTTGCCTAAGGGAATAGGGGAAGGGCAGGAGGGGGTTTCTTGTTATGAAAGAGGCAGGCATCCATGTCTCCAGCTAGTTCATTCCCTGATCTTCCAGATTATAATGAACATTTATTCATGTGTTCAACAAACAGACATATTTTGTTCTTGCCTTGTGCAATTATATTAGTGTAAACTATTGTGACCTACTGTATTCCTGGCAGTGTGGGCAATTGAGATATTTTGAGTAAGATATTATTCTACCTAACTGAAAATTTGGAAATTGGATGGGTGTTGAAGGGGATCTTTGACCCTCCTCCCCTTCTTTGTAGTTCTATACTCTCTTCTCTTTAGTCCCGCTGCTTTGATGTATAGAGTCAGTAGCAGGGTTGCCCTGTGACTTCTGAGCCTAGCTCAGAGAAGGTGCCACAGCTTCTGCTTTGTTGACTGGAGTCCTGAACTGCCACCTAAGAAGTCTTGCTACTTTTTATCTTCCATGCTATATTGCCCTTGAGAAGGCCTTAAGGTCAAGGGTTCTAGCTGGGCCCAGCTTCCCACTCATCCATACCTAGGTTCCAGGCCTGAGTGAAGCTGCCTTGAACCCTCCAGACCATCCACTGTTTGAAACCAAGTGACCTGGTGAAGGCTGTGCAGGAGAAGGATCACCTAGCAAACCCTGTCCAAACCCCAACTCTTCAAAAGCATTTGACATAATAAAATGGTACTTATTTCAAGCCATTAAGTTTTGGGATAATTATCCCAACCTGCAGAGGCAGTCACTATGGAGTAACTGTGGAAATATTTAACTGTTAGAAGTTTGCCCAGAAATTGTTCTATGATACTTTTGGTCTTTACTTGGCTATGGAGGTCATGGAGTCCTGCCCAAGTCCCGCACTGGTGGTGGGAATGGGGTTCCCCTCAGTGGAATGCGCTGGCTGAGAAATAAAAGCTAAGAGAATTAAAATGGCGCAAAAAACACAAGAATGTTTCAAAGCGGGGGCAGAACCGGCAAGCTGATCAGACAGATCGAGCTTCTAGACAAAATGGGGCTTGTGCCTGCTATATTTATATTGGGAAACATTAAAGAGATTCTATAGAATGTTCTTCTCCAAAAAAAGGTCAAGGTTGTTCTGTTCAGTTCCTAATGGGTTATGCCCATCTCTGGAGCTACTATGAGGAAACTTCTAGCAGAAAGGAGGGAAAGATCATGTGCATTGGGCAATCTATTGCCATGGGAGAGCAACAGAAAGGTTCTGGTGCCAGGTCTCCCTCTCCCTGGATCCATGCAGAGAGAAAATCCTCATGTATTTCATGGATGACTTCCTGCAGTGGAGGTGTACCACTTGGATTCCCTTCAAGAGAACCTTCTGCAGGGAGTGGAGGTTGCCTGACAGCTTCTACCTACTGCCTTCTGTGAATGCAGAGGCCGAAGTCTGGCTGGAAGGAGATCCCTCCTTGAAGATACAATATGCATAGTAAACCAGAGACTTCTATTTGGTACTGTGTCCTAAGTAGGAAAAATATGTGTATCCAGAAATCAAGGAGTAATTGCAGAAACAGCCCCATTTACCATTGATAAGCAAACTTCTGGGGATTTCATGTTTCCAGCAACTGCAATGGGCACAGCAGGATTGGAGGCCTTTGTCTCCAGTGGAAGTGCATTCTTGTCAGGGGACAGGGTGAGGATCCCATTAAACTACAATTGGGCTGCAGCCAGGACTTTGGATGGTTTAGACTCTTTATATCTAGGGACCAGCAGGCAGGAAGAAGAGTTTACTGGTGGTGGTAATTGATCCTAATCAGCAGGAAAACTGTTTATATACAACCAGGGCAGGGAGGATAGCTTGTGGATCCAGGTGATGCACATAGGTGCTTCTTGGTGTTCCTTTGTCCCACTATTCTGTGTATAAACATGTGAAGTAGCTCCAGCTTGACAGGTGTGTGAGTGACTAGCTTGAGCTCAGATCTCTCTGGAATATCACTTTGTGTCATATCACCATGTAATCCAGCAAGACTTGCCAAGATAATAGCTGAGGATGGGAGGACTTCAGGATGCATAGTGAAGAAGTGAGAGAATAACTATTTCTGTGTCTCTGAGATCAACAGCAGTGTTGGGCCTATAGTTCATCCCACTAACATTCCTATTCTGAGTTTTCTTATGAAGAGAAAGCTCAGGGGGCCATGGAGTCAATGATCCTTTAACATGAATGGAGAAGCAAATCTCTGTGGTTAAGGGATGAACCGTAGTGGCCACGGGGAATGTCATTCAGATTTCCTTTAAGTGAACCTACTATAAGAAGCACAGCTGATTGATAGCCTCCAGCTGTTGTCCCTGTGAATAATGGCTCCATTGTTCCTTTACTCTGCTCCCAACCAATGCATGAGCATGGCATGTCCCACATGCAATGAGAATTGAGTAATAGTTCCAGCCCATTTCTGTGCAAAATGGGATTTTTCTGAAGAACAGCTTTGCTAAAGGACACCCATTGACCGGGGGGGAATTTTTCCCAGATACATGCTATGTTCCAGGACTCTTCCATTCCTGTGCTTCCTTCCTTCTCTCCTAACATAGGCGTTAGACTGGCACCATGGTCTGAAAGTTCTTCTGCATTCTTCTGATCCTCTTTCCTTTTATCCTTCACAAATCTTGGACATGCTTAATTCTATCTAGGTGTCTTCTCTGTGGAAGATCACATTCTGTTAGTAGGTAGCTTGTACAGACATCATTCATGCCTTTCTTGTTGATGTAAGGACTGTTATGAACATGAAAGTAGCAGACTTAAAAAAATGACTGTGTTGGGGCTGGGGTTGTGGCTCAGTGGTAGCGTGCTTGTCTAGCATGTGTGAGGCACTGAGTTTGATTCTCTGCACCACATACAAATAAATAAAATAAATAAATAAAGGCCCATCAACTAAAAAGTATTTTAAAAAATGACAGTGTTGTCATCAGAAGTTTTCCATCTTAAACTTTCCACTACTCCAACCAATAAGATTTTCTTTTTAGAGACTTGGAATCTGTTGATGGTTGTCTCTGGAATTGGAAGGTCATATTGCAAAAGGGGCTGGGAAGGCTCTTCAAATTTGAAGGCATGTTATGATGGATAGAAAGAGCCATTCTGAGCCAGGAAGCAACATAATGGAGCAGCAGGCAGTGATGGAAGAGAGGGCCAAATCTGACCCATAGAGTGAATTCAGGTTCTCCTCGTTAGTATAGTATTTGCTCATATCCTGCCATTTTAAAACTTTCAAACTTCTTATTCTTGTGTGTGTGTGTGTTTATGTGTGTGTGTGTGTGTTAATTGAAAAAAGCATAGAGCTCATTAAAAAAATCACATTTTAATACTATTTGGCCTTTAACCAATAAATTGAAAATGACCATATATGTAGTCATTATTGATCTATGGTATATTTGGATTTATTTTAAAATTCCATTTTGTGCTTTCTATTTATCATGATTTTGATTGGCATCATTTTTCTCTTTTCTTTCCTTATTTATGTGTGTGTGTATATATATATATATTTGTTCATTTCTGCCCTCATGACATTTGTGCAGTTTCTTTCTATTAGGGTGGTCATTCTTAAGTTTTAATATGTGTTGTTGCCTGGTCAAAGCCTTAGAGTCCTTAATATGAGGATCACAGAATGCTTTGCCTGATCATCCCACTCTGATCTTATGTTGTGGTCAGAACTGTGGTCCTGCCTTGGTTTGTAACTCTCTCCATCATGACTGCTGTTGTTTTTTTCATACTGTTAATATGAGTGTTGATTTATAACCATGGTTGCTAATTCCTTTGCTCACGATCCTTTTTTTAACATCCCATTTCTTCAGAATTCAATTTCCTGAACTTATATCCTTTAGAATTACCTTCAGTGAGGGTCTATGAGTGGCAAGCTCTCTAATTTATTCTTATTTTTTCATTTGTGTATGGAAGTTGGGGGGAAACAGAAGAGAGCAGTTGCTAACATCTGGGACCTGATTTTATCTCACAGCTAGGCCTCAATGTGATTACACATGGATATGATGTTTACAGCTAACCCGTGTTGTTCTCTTATTGAACATAAATAGTCTCAGAACTGACATTTGGAATTAGTCACTGTACAGTCCACAAAATGCCAAACCTTTAATAAATGAGTGATGGCAGTTTTTTTTTTTTTTAAAGCCAATTAAAGCTTATCCTCATTCTAGTCTTACCTTTCTGTAGTTATTAAACTATCCAATCATAGAAAGACTTCTATTTTCTGGTAATGCCCCATCTAACATAAATTCCTTGATTTCTTAAGCCAATCCCCAAATTACAGAACCAAAGTCCAAATTCCATAGTGGATTATACCCAACACTCTTTTACTGAATCTCACTGCAGTGTCAACTTATCCCATTCAACACGTACCATTTATTAATGTAATACATCCAACATGTTCAACTATGGGCACATCCCTGGTGATCTTTGATTGAAGGACATTGACAAGGTTAGCATGGTTCAAACTTTAAGCTGAGAGTTATTTTTCTTTAGCACTTTGGAAATATTAAATTTATGGTCTCTGACTTCTATTTCTGCTGTTGGGAAATGTTGTCTATATTTCTTGCTTGCTTTTGTAGGTAAACTCTCTTTTTCTTCCCATGGGCTTAAGATCTTTTTTCTTTTGCTCTACACTTTCCCTTTGAACCGTCTACCTGTAGATTAATTATTTATTTTGATTGAAATAAATTATGCTTCCTGAATCTGAGATGTAATGTTTTTCATCAGTTCTAGAAAATTTTAAGCCATTATCTCTTTGAGTGTTGCCTTTCCCCAGTCTTTCTCTTCTCAAATATGATACTCCTTTAGAGGTGTGTTAGATTCTGTCATTCTATCCTCCATTACTCTTAAATTCTCTTCTAATATATCCACTTAATAACTTCTCTGGGTTAAGTCTGGGTAATTTTCTTAGATTTACCGACTACTTCATTATTTCCCTGTAATTTGTCATTTAAATTTTTAATTTAAATAATTTTTAATTTCCAAAGTGCCTTTCATTCTTCTAAGAGTTTAGTATTTTTAATTTCTTATTTTTATTTCTTAAAGTTCTGTCTTTTATTTCTTTCATTATTCTAAACTTGCCTTTTCTATAAGTCCATAGTCCACAACACTTTAAGCTATATTACTAGGTTATCTAAATCTAGTGATTTTTATTTCTTGATAATTGATTCTTATAAGTCGTGGTACATTTCCTTGTGTGAACTTTTGTTTGGTGAGACTTGAATATAGTATAACTCCAACATTGCTCACTGGGTTAACCTTGTCTTCCCCTAGAGATGTTTGTGTACTTTGCTTCAACAATCTAGTGATTCCCCCCACTTCTAACTCTTGTAGAAGAAATCACTGTATATTTATTTTGATTCAGGTTCGATGGCCAAGATTTCTCTCACTTTTGTCTGGAAACATTTTCATTTCACATTAGTTTTGAGTGGATGTTTTCTCAAGGTTTATAATTGTAAGTTGGCTATTATTTACTTGCCTTTTTTCTTCTTCTGGTACAATTTAAAATTGTTCCACTGTCTTCAAACTTCTATCATGTCTGTTTCAAAATCACATGTCCATCTTATTGTTCTTCTTGTGAAGGTATGTGTAGTTCTTCTCGGGTCATTTTTACCATTCTCTCTCTCTCTGTCTTTCTTCCTCTCTCTCTTCTTCCCTCCAATCCCTTCTTTACTCCTTCCCTCCCACCTTCTCTTTTCAGCAGTCTTACTTTGACTTTTTTTCTGTTTAGTGTTAATAGAGCTCACAGAACCTGTGGGTTTGTGTTTGTCTTTTGTCACTTTGGAAAGTTTTGGTTATTATCTCTTCTCATATGTCTTCTGTCCCATCCTCTTTCCTTTTTCCTTTAATTGCATGCAGATGGGACATTCTCACCAATGCCCTCATTTCTTTGTCTTTTTGTAGTTTCCAGTCTTCTTTTTTCTTTATTTACTTCAGTTTGGATTTTCTATTGACCTATATTCAGTTTTCTAAGCCTTTCTTATTTTTATCTTCAAGCTCTAGTCATATTGTCTATTCTATCTTCTAATTCACTGATCCTTTCTTCTATTGTGTGTAATTTTTTTTGTCATCTTAGCCAATGGGTTCTGAATTTTAAGATCTTTAAGATCATGCATTTTCTAATTCCAGTCTTCATTTGTATTGATTCTTCTTGATAGATTATAATGTTTTAGTGAATATATTCTGATGTCGTCTTTTCATCAGAGAGGATTATTCTCCCTTCTGATAAAGTGGTGGCTGATCACCTTAATAAAATCAGGAATTGTGCAAAGTTGTAACTATGTTACAAATATTTTCTACTAAAACTGAATTTAATAAGAATATTAATCAAAATTGCTCATTTAAAATTTTAATTATCAAATAAAAAACTTTTTAATTAATACACAAAGAAATCTACTAAATATTTAGGTATACTTTAATGTCTTTTTATGTAATTACAGACACATTCATTGTCTATATAACTGGGAGTTTTGTTATACCAATTAGTAATTGATTTATATTCACCCAAAATATTAATTTATTATTTAATTTAACTGAATATATATTAACTCTAGTATCATCCACTTCTTATGACACTCAAAGCTAGATTAAAAAAAACCCACCTATTTTTTCAGTACTGGGATTGAAGCTGCGTCTTTGCACACGCTTGGTAAGTTCCTTACAACTGAACTGCATCTCCAGCCCCAAGGCACTCAAAGATTAGAGCAGGAAATGACATACATAATTACAATACTGGGTAAAATTTAATTAGTTTCATAAAGCAGGGGTTTCAACTTCTCTCCTTTGGCCAACACTACCATATGACCTGGACATAGCATACTATAGGATCTAGGTAATTCCATATAGTAACTAGCTGTCAGTCTACCATTGCTTTTGCATTCAGGAGAATGCACTGGATCAAAACTGTTGCAGAAACCATTTGGAGGTGCTGCTTATCTCATAATGGTTATCTCTTCTCAGGTAATGGGCCTAAAAAAAAAGAGTGGATTTCTAGGGATTCTGTTTATTCATCCCTGTTCTCTGGATGAAGCCCATCTATAAGAGAGAGGAAGCAAATATATCAACATGCAAAAAACATTGAGTCTACTTTTTTGAGTAGTTTGAGTCTTTTATCCCCACAATTACACAAGATAGTCCAGTGTGGTGGTTTAAAATCATGTCTGCAAATTATTTTGACACTCCTGCCATTGGGGGTTAGAGTATATTTCTATTGCCTTTGAATTCAAGTGGGTGTATGACTTACCTATACCTGAAAGAGTGCAGTAGAGAGAACATTATGAGTTTTCCAACAGTAGGTCATAAAAGGTGAATCAATTTGAACCTTATTAACTGGAAAAATCACACTGGTGTCCTGAGACCTGTTAAAAGCTCCATTACTGCAGGACTACCATGAGGAAGCTCAGATGACAAGGAGAGGCCATGCATAAATACTCTGATTGACAGTCCTAGCTAAGCTCCCAGGTGACAAGTAGCATCAGTCACCTAGGCAGGCTTGAGATAATTCTAGCCTATCACCACTGAGTTCCCCCCAGTCATTGAATTTTCCCTGATGAAGCCCCAAACATCATGGAGCAGAGCCATTCCCATTATGCCCTACCCAAATTCTCAGCCCATGATAAAATACATGATCTAAGCATCTGGGAACAATTTGTTATGGATTGGCTAGTGTTTTAGTCAGTTTTTTTTTTTTTTTTGCTGTGACCAAAAGACCCGACAAGAACAACCAGAGGAGGTAAAGTTTATTTTGGGGCTCACAGTTTCAGAGGTCTCATTCCATAGCCCACATTGTACATGGCCAATATTGTTGTTCTGGGTCCAAGGTGAGACAGAACATTATGGTGGAAGGGGATGAAGGAGGAAAGCTGCTCAAAACAGGACAACCAGGAAGGAGAGGGTGAAGGAGAGAAAGAGAGAGAGAGAGAGAGAGAGAGAGAGAGAGAGAGAGAGAGAGAGCTAGCTCACTAGCTCTCTGCTCACCAAGAACAAAATATATACCCCAAAGGCAGGCCCCCAATGACCCATCTCCTCTAACCTCACCTCAATTGTCTACATTTACCACCAGATAATCCCTATTAGGGTATTAATGCCCTGATTAGATTAAAACTCATAATCCAATCATCTTACCTCTAAACTCTCTTGCCTTGTCTCACACATGAGCTTTTGGGGGACACCTAATATCTCAACCATAACAATAAGTTTCTGGGATATTTCAGAACCTTCCAATAAATTCTCCTTTGGGCTCAAGTTAGTGTGAATTTGATGTTTGTCTTTTCTAACCAGCAAAACCCCCGCAGGCATGATGAATCTAACAAGGCAGTGCCATAATGGCATTGTGGAAAGAAACTTGGTCTCCTTCAGTGTAAGAACACACATGTGCTTAGGTACTCTGATGTTACTATCAAATACTTCCTACTCATCCTATAGCTGACAGTATCTATTGGTGTATGGTAATATGTTAAGGTCTGTAAATAAGTCAAAAATAACACCTGGTATTTTGCCAGAGAAATGTTAGAGTTCGTAAACAAGTCTGGATGGTGCCTGGCAAAATGTCAGAGGGAGTGGTTTGAGAAGTAACAAAAGCGAGCCATTAAGTGTGGAGATTCCTTATTGGTTGATTGATGTATCTAGTTTATGCTAATTAAGATAAGCTGTGCAAAATGTATAAATAGCTCTGTTGCCCTACAATAAACGGCTCCCATTCCTGCTGTATCAACGTACACAAGTTATTCGTCACCCCCCGGCTATTTTGCTGCAGCTGGCCTGCGGCAGTAATACAGACTGAGAACCACTGACTTAAGGAAGAGAGAGATAAAGGGAAGAAATTCGGGGGAGACCTAGAGATGGTGAAGAGTGATCATATTCTGACGGTCGTTAGGGGACCTAGTCTGTGTAGCTGTTGCCCAAGCAGTTAAAGCACCAAGTTCTTGCCACAGGCCAGCTTGGCTTTGTGTTCAGGCTTATTCTTCTGTCCTGCTTTGCTGGCTTCCACTCTTTGAGGGGGCAGTCAGTCCTGGCCCTGTGCCTCCTGCTGCTGCTCTCATTACTCTTCTAGGAAACCCGATCCCTGTGTGTAGCTCTCGTTGCCTAGACGGTTCCCAAATTATTATTCTAGCTCTGATCCGTCCTTGACCAGAAAAGAAGACCTGATGGAGAAAAAGACCAGGCTGCATTTCTTTTCTGCAGGCCTGTCTCCAGTCCTTGATAGTCTCCTCCAATCAGGGTCGATTTCTTGGAGAACATGCAGTTAGTCACCCGCTAGGCATCTTTGAGTCCTGCCAGTAGCTGAGAACTGTTTGCATGAACTGCTCAGGGTGACTAATTAAATGATCCTTAGAGAACTGTAAGTTTTCCCAGAGCCAGAGTCCATTGCAATGCTTCTTTCTGATCTCAGTAAAGACATTTTGAATTCCTGTTGTCAGACGTTGAACCTGATAGCATGGTAGTGGGTGCTCAGCCTTCAGTGTGGTCCTGAGCTGCCTCACAGAGGACGAGGATGGCAGATTGACCTCCCTTCCCAAAACCTGCACTGTGCTGCTGCAAACATCTTTTTCATAACTTCAATCTCCAATTCTCACTTCTAATGTTGCTATGGTTCATTTTGTATCCATGTCTCCCCCTCTATTTTATCCATTTGTCTTTTCATTTTTCATTCTTAAAATATTTTTTAGGCCCCTGTGTCCTGCTTGAAACTCCACAGAGAGTTGACCCCATGTGCATCGGAGGTTTATTCTGGCCCCCAATTTAGATAAATGTAAGGAAACAACCTATGATAGACAAACACACACACACACACACACACACACACACCCCTTCAGAAAAAAACTGATTGGTGATGTAATTATCTCTGAAGCAGATGAATTTTCAGGTTAGGAAGAGACCTCAATGTCCCTGATGGGTTTCTTTGGTCAAGGAAGTAAAGGACATCTCTAATCTAGAGATGTCTCCAGGCTTAAAGACTCTCTCAGAATCTGGGCTATGGAGCCAAATCATGTCTTGGCCCAGGTCCCCAGTTCCACACAGTTGCAGGTGGTAAAGGGTGGCATTGGGGACACTGCAGAGAGCTGTGCTCCAAATTCTAAGGGCCAAAGGTCCCAACATATGGGCACTAGGTAGGACTGAACTCTCATACTTGGGACCCACCAGGTGGGGCTGGTGGATTGGCAGTTCCTGAAGTCAGCTGAGAGCAACAAGACTGGCAAGAAAAGTCCCAAGGGTTTTGGCAGTGGGGCACACTCAGGAGGTAGGAGGGCTTGTGCAGGCCTTCAGCCACCAGAACAGAAAAAGTACAAGGAAACAGGGAAGAGAGCAGGATGGGGAAGGGGAAGGAAGAGTCTGGTTCTGGGAGCAAAAAGCCATTGGGGGCTGCTGAGTGGCTCTTTCACTGTAGGCAAGAGGTTGGTACTCTGGAATTCTGATGGCATAGAGATCTGTCCCTTCTTACCAAGGATCTTTATTTGTGTCCAGGCCTTCTCCCACGTGTAGCACAGGGCAAAGGGATAACCAGAGTAGGGAGATAGCCATGACTCAAGTTCATGTTGATTTGCAAATTTGCAAAGTCATCAATAGCTCCTCTCATGGAGAGAAGGGTGCAGAATTTATCCCCCATTTACAGGAAAAGTAGTAGAGGTTGGGAACACGAGCAGGTTATGTCTCACCTTACTCTGTTGTGGAAATAAGCCAGAGTCCTCAAAATATTTGATTCAGCTTTGATTACAGCCACATTTCTGCCAGTGTGCAGACACTAGGAAAATGACAAGCTCTTGATGTGTATTTTTGGAAATGCAGATCAATGGATAAACCACAAGCTTTCATTCAAAAAGATAGGAAACTCAGCGAGTATTTATATGCCAGTTATCAACATTTTGAGTGAAGCAGTATCTTATCATAAAGTTTGAGTTTCTAAATAAGTTTATTTACGGAAAGAGGCAAAGACTTGAATTATCACATTAAAAGGTTTGTTCAATAGTTCCAAGGCTTGTTGACTCCTAACTTGTAACCTTGACAAATATACACTCAGAATGTTAGAGCATTTACTACAAAACATTGAATTTAAAGTTATATTGTTTCTTTCAAGTTGTAATTTATGATGGCTATGGAAGTTGATTTTATTCACCAACCTTGTGATAATTAACCTATGACCATGACACCTTATTGATCAAATTATAATGAACTCAACTAGTATAAAAGTTTCTTTTAGAATCAGGAATGCACCTAAGGGCTTTTCTCTTTGAAAACATTATCTTACAAGGAAAGAGTAAAAATGTCTGATAGATTCATTTTCAAACTCACACAGATTCTTGATTTTTTCCATAACACAAAATACTCCCCAGGCCCCGGCCTCAGTGTTTGGCTTTCTCCTCCTCTTCTGGATTGTTCTTAAGATCCTTCAAGCTCACCCGTTTCTCCAAGAAGTCCTTTCCCATCTCCATCCCAGGAGGGTCCTACCTCTGCATTCCCTAAGCATTCTTAACTTGTCTCTGTCACTTTCTGAAGTCACATCAGATTGGCTCTTTCCACCTCACTGTGAGACCCTAGAGGATGGTGATGGACTTATTTGTTTCCTGTCACAGTATCCAATGGTCGAGGCGGTCACTGAACTGCAGCAGGAATGACATCGGGACTTCCTGGTACCATGTTCTTCTCATCCCTGCTCCAAGCTGTCTCTTGAAGTTACAGCTCCTGCATGTGCCTGGATGCATGTGCACACGCGTGACTATGTGTGTGTGAGAGAGTTAGGAAGGGAGGCCAGAAACATGGATGAGTTCATGACTTCAGTCTGAATCTCTGAATTCTTTTATAAGACAGGCGAGCAGGACTAGGCACCAACGGACCCTCCATCTTGGTGACATGGGCTCTTCTCTTCTTAGGGTAGGCACACGGGTTGATACTCTACCAGCAGATCTCTCTGTCCCATTGACACCCATCATCCTACTGAATCGCTACTGTGATCCAGGCCACTTATTAAGCGTTTGACACACGTTAACTCTGAAGCTCTAGCCCCTACTAATTAGAAGACTAGGGTGAGTGGTAAAGCCTTAATCAACAAGGTCCACTGGCAGACTCCTCACACTTCATTCGAGCCATTCATTTTTACCTCCTCTTCCATCAACCCACTCTCAGTGACTAATATGCTCTTTTTCTCCCTGCCCCAATTTGTCTTTCTGTGGAGCTACTAATGAGCAGGGAGAGGCCATGGAGGGATGTTAAAGAGGACCAGTTGGAGGAAGAGGAAGAAATGGAGGAGGGGGAGGGGCTGGCAGCCAAGGGCGTGGATACTCTACAAACCGGGTCATTTATCTTGCATGTCCCTGAGTGGGTGTCCCAATTACTTAAGGCAGTTTAGGTTCAAAGATCTGTCAAGACACTTTTTTTTTTCTAAAGGACCTGCTGTATGCCCTATATCTGTCTTGTTTCTCAGCAGGAGATAATGATGTATGGTGCATAAATCTTTGCAGAGTGCCAATTAATGCCTGGACTGCTTCTTTGAAGTGATGTGAGGATTGATTCCTCAGGCTGGCTTCTGCTTAGATGCCAGGAGAAAAGCTGCTCCTTTGGCTATGTGAGCTCCCATCAACTGAGAGTGAGGGTTGAAGAAAGGCTGCGTTTTGGGGGTGACCAGTTTGCCAGGCAAACCTGCCCTGTCAATAGCAGGGGAAGCCATGCTGGGTTTTAGTTATAGTTATGGGGAAGGACCCTATTAATCAAGAGTCTAATCAGCTGGCTCTGGGATATGATGGTGAGGGTGACCATATAATTTATTGTCCAATCTAGGATACTTTGAAACTGAAAAGAGAGTGCTATTAATAATTATGTCGGGAGAACAATCGTAAATCGGGACTGTCCCAAGCAAACCAGGACATATGGTTACCCCAAGGTAGTATATTAACTTTATCAATTAAATTCCTCGAAGTCTGTAGCATAGGCTCACTCCACATATCATGTTCTTTGGGGAAGGCAGGTCTCACCTGACTGTCCCTCTCCTACAGGTACCTGCTCTTTGCACAGAACTATATATAATATTTTACAAGATGATACTTTGAAAGAACAATGGTGTGACTGCTGGGTAGACCTGGATTTGTGTCACAGTCCTGTTACTTGTGGATTGACCTTATCTGGTAGCCAACCATCCTGGGTTTCCCAGCCCTGTCCCAGGTTTAGCACTGAAAATCTTATGACCCAGGAAGCCCTCAAGTCCCAGGAAAACTGGAACAGTTGTTGTTTTCGTCAGCTTTTTCAGTTGTGACTAAAAAAAAATCTGACCAGAACAATTTTAGGGAAGGAAAAGTTTATTCAGGGGATCATGATTTCAAAGGTCTTCATCCATAGACAGCAGGCTCCATTCCTTGGGGCTCAAGGTGAGGCTGAACATCATGGTGGAGTGTGGAGGAGGGAAGCATCTCACATGCTGAATCAGGAGGCAGAGAGAGGTCTCCACTTGCCAGATGCAAATATATACCCCAAAGTGCATATTCCCAACTCCTCCAGCCCCACCCTCCCACTTCAATTACAGCTCAGTTAATTCCTATCAGGAGATTAATTCAACGATTGGGTTAAGACTCTTATAACTCAATCATTTCTCCTCTGAACCTTCTTGCATTGTCTCATACTTGATTTGGTGGGGGGACACCTCACCTCCAGGCCATAACAGTTGGTGACCCTATTTGGCAACCTCGCTGAGCATATCCCATGGGCATGGAGAACTTTAAGCAGTTACATTTAGGATCCAGACATGGTCTGATGGGGATTGGCAGTGGATGGTCAGGGTGGTGAGGATCCATAGGCAGGCGAGAAGGGTCTCTAGGAGAGGAGGAAGGTGAGGAGGAAGGTGAGAAGGGAGGTGGTCCAACAGTTTCATTGGTCAAGTGGAGTGTTGGTGGTATAGTGAGAAAATATGGACAGAATCAAAGAGGAGAATGACCCCAAGGTGGTCAAGAAGGAGGGCTGGAGTGGCAGCTAGAGTGAAGGGCAGAGAGAGAGAGAAGTATAGACCGTGGTCCAAATTGCATGCAAGAACCTCATTTCACAATTGGAGGTCACCCCTGAGACAAAAGAAAGGAAGGTCTAGGGTTTGTCACTTGGTAAGGGGTCCAATCAGCAAGTAAATCGGTGACAAATTACTACAGTGACCCCCAGCAGTGGTACTGAGGATGTAAGTCCAGTGCTTGTGGAGTGGCTGACTGAGATGTTGCTCCGTAAGTGAATTTGTTCTCTTTCTATCTTGGCCTACCCTGTGTAACGTTCTTCCCCTCTTTACTTTATAGACATGCTGTTTTTCTCCAAAGAACACATTTAGAATAAGGATGAAGAAAGAATGGAAGTGTCAGGACAATATGACCTGCAAGAACCACAAAGCCCGTTACAACACCAGATAGACGATGCCAGGAAAAGTCCTCCCTACTTCTTCTTTGTCTGTTTCACTCTCTTGTTCTTTTGTCTGTCTGTCTGTATGTCTGTCGGTCTATCTATCTATCTATCTAGTACAGTTTGGTTTGGTTTGAGGTGTCTTCAGAGTTCATGTGTTGGAACTTTATCCTCAGGATGACATCACTGGGAGGAAGAGTAGACCCTTTAAGAAGTGGGGCCTACTGCAAAGTGTTTGGGTCATTCGGCACCTGCCTTCAGAAGGAATTGTTATAACAGTAAGTCTGAACCATGAACCTCTCTGACTTCCTGTCTTGTCTCTTCCTTTAGCATGTGTTACCTCCATGGTTTTATATATGATAATATGATGCATCAGAAAGGCCTTGTCAGAGTCTTGGATTTTCAGCCTCAAAAAACTGTGAGCTCAGTAAACTTCTTTATAATTTGCCTAATCTCAGTTATTTCATTATAGCAATGGAAAATGGATTAATACATTATGTATGTATGTATGTATGTATGCATTATCATCTACTTGTCTTCTCTCGTAGATATAACTGTGCGGGACAGGGCAAATAAACTTGCTTCCCCGAGAATCTATAAAATATGTGGGTTTTTCGAGGTAGACTCTAACATTTCATTTGACTCTCAGAGTTTTTGATTTCCAAATTGTATGCTTCCTAGAAGAATTTTCTTTCCAGTGCCTCTGAATTCCGGAAGCACCCTTAATTTGAGCTAAGGGTGGCAGTAAAACTGTGGCCCAGGGATCACCAGCAGGACAACTGCAGCCTTGGGAGATATTTCAGAAGAGTGCCAGGAGAATCTCTGGTCTGTGGGAGAATAAGCAGTAGTATTGTACTTGAGGGTGCATGAACTAGACTACTAAATCCTGTGCAATATGGCTGCTCCAGCTCAAGGCCAACTGAAGCCAGAGCGGACATGCTGAGTGTGGGAAGCTCACTGTCCTGGCCTGTTTTCCTTTGAGAAAGGAGAGCCCTTTCTCCTCCTTGTTCTATTTTTTCATGGTTTTCTGGTCCCAGTGATGATTCCCCAGGCTGGTGGTGTTCATAGTGAGAAAAAAATGGACCATGAGGACAAGATCAGCTTGCCAGTCAGGTCTGATGGACAACGGGGTGCTCTAGGTGGGCGCACAGTGGAAAGCCCTTCTACAGGCTAAGGGAGCAGATTTCAGGGCTCAGGATCTTCCTAGCAGGAAGGGATAGCTCTGCCTAGGTCCCAGGCAGTTTAGACCCTCTTGCTGCATCTCTTTTGACATGAAGGGGAGGAATAAAAAGGGAGAGGAGAGGCAGCCAGGAGAACTTAATGCAGCCTAAGTCCTGAAATCTTTGTGTGTGAGGTGGGAGTGTGGGTAGGCTTGGGGGAGGGGGGGAGGGTGTTCTCAGTTTTTGCATCTGCAAAATGAATCCTTAATTTTTAGCTTTCTTTCTTTCTTTCTTTTCTTTTTTTTTTTTGTAAACCCCTTTGAAAACCAATTGCAAACTATAGACACATGCCCCAGAATGGTACACAATATGTATATGTGTATGTGTGTATATGTGTATGTGTGTGTGTGTGTGTGTGTGTGTGTGTGTGTGTAGTTTCTTTCCTATAATTTTAGGAGATTCATAGACTCTGTAGATTTCTCCATAGACCTTATTTTTAAGACCCCAGCATCAGGAAGTATATAATTCACCCCAAATTCCACCTTCTCTGATTCTCCTGTAGAGAAAAGGTGGGAAGGAGTTGGTGGGGGTGGGACTTAGGTCCATTGATGATGGAAGCCAGTGTCTGCAGCCAGAATCCTGAGTGTCTGGCCCTGGCAGCAGCTCCACCTCCAAACGAGCTACTGGAATGTAAGAATGCAGATTGATGAGAGCAATAAACCATTTTCAGATTCTCTGGGCATGGAGACAGCAGGTGTGTGGAACAGGCAGCATTCTCTGCCAGCGTGGGAGGAAGAACACCTTGGAGACTGGGCATGCACCAGTGTTGGCTGCATTTGAACCAGCGGTGGCGAGACTGCCTGCCTCCAGTTTCTATCTGCTGCCTATGTCTGGAGGCCAGTGACGCCCTGCATGGATTGCTCCCAGCAGTCTATGTCCTGGGACCTTATCTGACCTTGCTTGGGCACAGCTACTGAGTGGGAGTAATAAGATACTTAGGAAACTTACAGGGCCATCATCCTTTGAGCCGTGTACTAGATATTGGTTGAACATATGTGGTAGCCAATGAGGTGGACCAGAGAAGGGTGGGTCAAGCTAGAATGGAGTCTCTGTTTCCCAGCCTTCCAGATTATTAGCCAGGCTGGGAAAATTCTCAGAAGGCTGCACCCCTCAATGTATTTTCAGGGGCTAAGATTCTGGTTCCTTCTTTTCTGTTTTTCAAGAAATGTAGGAAGAGAGCCAAGGTCCTACTGCCATCCCATGGATTGACAGCCCTTGCTAGTTTTGTCTAGGAAGCATCCATCTTTTGGAGGAGCTAGGATCAGGATCAAAAAGAGGGTGAGGTGGGAGAGAAGTAAAGGTAAACTGGATGCTGAGCTAGAGTCCTGGTGGAAATGCAGGGATCAAAATCAGGGCAGAGGGTCAATGTCAGGCCATCAAGGACAGACGCAAGCATGGGAACCTAAAGATAGGGACTGAGCTAGCTCTGTGATAGAGCCAGGACACTGTGGTCACACAGGATAGAGGCTCAGGCAAACCAGTGTGCTTCTCTGAGCCTCAGTTTCTCTCTATATAAGATGGGACTAATAACTTCTTCCAGGCAAAGGAATTGTTAGAATGAATATTGAATGCAAATCACTTAACACATTCGTGGCACAAAGAAGCAGCTTAATTAACAGTAGCTCATTATCACTATGTGCCAGCTACCAAGCAAGGTCCTAAGATAGGTTGGGGGAGGGAGGCTTATGAAAATGAGTGAGAAATACTCTCAGCTCTCGATTTGCTCATGGCTTCACAATTATCATATAAGTTGGACTGTGATGAGTGCAATAATAAATGGAATGACTGTTGCTGAGTTTCTCCTGTGACCCCATAATTGCTCACTTGTGGAAAACCTCTCAAGTGACCGAAATCCTCCCAGACAAAGATGTTACAGAACCATGCTTCCAATTAATGTCTCCTAACTTGAATTACAAATGTGGGCTAGAATTTCTCAGGGTCACTGCCAACTGTTTCTCAGGTAACTAGAACCAAAGAATATGCACAATGACATTCTTTAAAAGGGTGTTTTAAAAATATAGGGATATGTGTATAAGAAGAACTTTTTCTAGCATGGGCCATTGGATCACATTGGGAAAAAATTGAAGATTACAGAACTAAAGAGTAATCATATTTTCTTTCTTTTCTTTTCTTTTTTACCCTCAGAGAATACAAAGCTCCTACTCATTCCCTTTCATAATTAAAACAAGTCTCTGAGTAAGTTCAACAAATGAGAAAAAAACACCCCTTTATATGTCATCAATTATTCATGGACATACATAAGGCAGAGAGAGGTAGTGAGAAATCATCCCAAGGAGGGGCAGAGATGGAAAAATAAAGACTGACAAGGATACATACAAGGACTGGGAGATAAGAGAGAGACTCAGTCAAGAAGCAAAGACAAGCCATGGCACAGACGTGGAGGGGCAGGAGAGAGGTGTGTGTGTGTGTGTGTGTGTGTGTGTGTGTGTGTGTGTTTGTGTGTGTGTGTATGTGTGTGTAATGGCTGAGAGTACATGCAGGAAGAGGAAGTGCAGGGACATTCTAAATCATACCTTATAAATCTGGGGTCAAAAAACTTTATCTGTAGAGGACCAGATAGTGAATATTTTAGGCTTTGTGGACCACACAGTTTCTATTGCAATTATTCAATTGTTTTAGGGCCAAAGAAGCCATAGACACTATATTAATGAATGAGCATCCTGTGTTCCAATAAAACTTTATTTATAAAGACAGTTGGCAGACCCGATTTAGCCCATGGGTCATAATTTGTGAACTCGGTGCTTTAAATCATGCCTTTTTAATAGTCAACAAGTGGTTATGTCTCTCCTGGGTTCTCGAGGAGGCTATGATTCACTAAGGTAGCTCTAACTAGCTCAGCAAGTTCTGTAAGATCATGGCTGCTGGGAGGCCCATATCCTGAGGCCCTTTCCCTCTCTACCATAGAAACAGACACCATTTTGACCAGAAAGAAGGAGAAGCCAAGAAGGAGCTGCTTCATCTTGAGTGGTGTGGGGTGAGACTGGTAGCAAATGTACACAGGTCACCCAGACCCAGCCAACCAAGCGCAGGGCTGTAGCCTGTGCTTGGGGGCTCTCCTGGTCCCTGGTGAACACCTCTTTCAGGGCCAAGCCTTCCCCTCCAGCCCCTGGCCCTGTTTTTCATCCCAGCACACAATGATTCTGACCTCTGGCACTTCAAGAGTCTGCCATTCAAAAAATACGGCACTCTGATCCTTCCATTGTTGAAATTTTGGAAAGAGAAATAAATAATCTGAGCCACATGGTGGAGTCATCAAGAAAAGCCCTGGGAGAGAAGCAAAGGGCAGCAGAAGTGGAGAAGGGAAGAATGCTCTCAAGCAGGTATTTATCTTTTTTTGCTCTTCTTCCTGAGAGGGCTGGGGTGGGGTGGGGGTGGGCGGCCTGCTGGAGGAGGTTCTGAGACAGACCAGATGTGGGCTGACCTCATGGTCGTGGCTAGTTCCAGCTGTCGAGGGTGTTTAACATTCCTGACGTTTAGATTTATATAATGCCGTTCCCCTGCAGAGTTCAAGGCATTTGGTGTGATATATTGGAAAAACGCTGTGCTAATTGTTAGGAGATCTGGGACATCATTCTGCTTCTGCTGGGGTTTGGCTGGGCCAGTGTGTCTCTGAGAGCGCTCTGGGTCCTGTAAGGGGAGGAGATGCTGTGTTTCCTGAGCTTGGGAAAAGCAATACTAAACCAAATAAAACCAGTTTCTTTGTTGCTGTACCTCTGACAGCCTTTGATATGCAAATATGCTTTGTGAATGACCAGCAACTGCCATAGGTATGTGTGACAGGTTCTACTAGTTTCCCTCATGCACCTTTCCTCTTCCTAGGTTTCTAGCATGGCAATATCTATTTCATTTCCCCTTGGGCTATGTTTTGTGTCTTCTTTTCCTCCTCTCACCCAGAGTGGTGGTGTTGAAGTGATAGACCCTTTAAGAGGCGGAGACAAAAAGAAGGTAATTAGGCACTGTAAGGCCAGTCTCCTGGGATAGATTAGTTCTCCCAACAATGGGTTGTTATGGGGGAGCTTGGTACCTTCCCTGAGTCTCCTCTCTATACATGCTGCTTGCCACTCTTGTACATGTTCTACCATGTGATGCCGTCTGCCATGAGTATCTTACCAGAGCTGAGTAGGTGCCAGTGCCATGTTTCTGGACCTCCAGACTATTAGCTTAAAAACCCCTCTTTTCTTTATAAAGGATCCAACCTCAGATATTTTGTTAAAGCAATACAAAATGAAGTAGGACATCTTTCTTTTCTCCACAGAACCAAGTGCAAACATCATGCGTGGCTTCTCCTGGACCAGGATTCATGCCGTCTAGATCTTCACATGGCTTCTCTGGTTCAGGCTGAGATAAGACCCTCCAGTTTGATCCAAATAGTAGAACTTCAAAGCCCATTGTAAAGCCCTTTCCTCTGGGGGATTCATACTAGTTGTCTCTTCTCTGACCATCCCCCAGAGTTTAGCATCACTACACATTTGGACATGCCCATTGTCACCTGCAGTGTTCATGGGTCTTAGCTCACTAACCAGGTCTTTCATGTCCCCTATAAGGTCTAGGAAGGATGGGAATACTTGGGGCATCTTATACTTATTTTGAGGTTGACTGTAATTTTTTTAGTTGACTATTTGTTATTAAATAGCATCAAGAGCTACAAAATAAGCAGCAGACATCACTGGCCACATTGTTCAGGGCATAAGAAGTATGGCACTGTTATTGTCCCAACCCCCTAAGAAGTGTTCTTATTAGTCAGGGTTCTGCAGAGAATCAGAATGAGTACCACATGCACACACACACATACAAGCACATGTAGGTGGCATTGTGTATATTATATATATTAATATATGCATAATTATATATATTAGTATATGCATATATGTATATGTGGTATTTTATAATATACATATAAATGTAATGTGTGTGTATGTATATTATATGTGTGTGGTGAAAGAGAAAGAGAGAGTGATTGAGATTTATTTTAAGGAATTGGCTTATGGCTTGTGCAATTGTGGTGGCTGGTAAATCCAAAATCTATAAGGCATGTCTGCAAACTGGATATTGAAGAAAAAGTTGATCATGGTCTTGAGCCTGAATTCCTCGGGGCAGCAGGCTGAAAACTCAGTCAGGGTTCCTTCCTTCCAGTCCTAAAAACAGATTTTCTTCTTCTTAGGGAAACCTCAGTCTCTTCTGTTAACGGCATTCTACTGGTTGGATGGGGCTTTATTCAAAGTCTGTTGATTTAAATGTTGATCATGTCTTTAAAAATAGCTTCCTGGCAACATTTAGACTGATGTTTGACCTAACACCTGGGGACTGTATCCTAGCCAAGTTGACATATAAAGTTACCTATTGCAGATACTCTTGGAGTCCTCCTGCTAGTGTAGGCATATTATTATATGGCTTCTTTGGCTTGGAAGGAACTTCAGGCTGAGCAGACTGGCATTTTAGGCCTGTTGCTTGTCATCCTACTGGGCTGAGCACTGGATGGTTCCCCTGATAGATGCTGTGACCTGAATTCATTGTCCCTAAATGATGCTAACTAAGTTTTCTTTAGCTCTGGCTTTCCACACCTGAGCATCACATAGTCCCTGCACCTAGAAGATGAGAGCAGCAATAAGGAACGTATAACAAAACGTGACTGTGTCATCAAGTACCATTAACAAGCTTTATGTACAACAAGTAATTGATTCTTCCCAACAACCCTATTAGAGTGCACCTGTTCCTGTCCCCATTATATAGACAAGAGAACTGAGGCACAGAGAGGTTAAGTAACTTTGGCCAAAGATAGTCAGTGGCAGAGCCAGGCTTTGAACCCATATAGTCTGGATTCAGAATTTCAGCTCTTAACCACCACATAATACCTCCTTCCTGCCTTGGGACCACCTCACGGGGCTCTGGGGAATAAATGGGGTCATTTATTTGCAAACACTTCGTGGACACTGAAGACCTAGACAGCTTTAAGGTGGCATTGCTCTTAATAGTTTGCCCCTTGATTTCTTCCATAAGCAACCTCCAGGGTGGAGTGTCATAAAGGAATTCCACCGGGAAGCCACTAGCACATTGTCAAGTATACCACAAACTCAGCTGATATGCAAAGAACATTGGAGCATCAGAGTGAATCGAGAATGTGCAAACAAACCACTGCTTGATGAGATTTCAGTTTTGAGTCCACTCCTCTGGTGAGTGTGATTGGAGGAAGTCAGCCTTTGCCCTTCTTATCTTTGTGAAAATAATCAGAAGAACATTTTCCAGCAGTTCATATTTACCCATTCATGTTCCTTGATCAATTTACTGAAAAGTAAAGCACTACCTACATTTTCTTTCTTTCTTCTTCTTTCTTTCTTTCTTTCTTTCTTTCTTTCTTTCTTTCTTTCTTTCTTTCTTTCTTTCTTTCTCTCTCTCTCTCTCTCTCTTCTTTCCTTCTTTCTTTCTTTCTTTCTCTCTCTCTCTCTCTCTCTCTCTCTCTCTCTCTCTCTTTCTTTCCTTCTTTCTCTCTCTCTCTCTCTCTCTCTCTCTCTTTCTCTCTTTCTTTCTTTCTTTCTTTCTTTCTTTCTTTCTTTCTTTCTTTCTTTCTTGTGCACAAACTCTTGAAACAGGGCAGCAGATCTCCCTGGTGATGGGAAGCCTGTGTGCTGTTTTTGAGTTTCTAGGTGTGAGAATCTGTGGCTGTACAGCGGTCCTCAGCAACAAGCTGAGGAGATGAGAGATCTGCTGTCCTTGGGAGTCCTCCCTTGAAGGCTCTTATGACTCCAAGATTGCCACACAGAGCCCATTCCTGGGCTGGCTAGCTCTCGGCTTCAGATCTTACTGTGGCCAAATGAGTGCTTTTAGTACAAGGGACTGGGGAGGCCAAGGGGGAAGTCAAGGGAATTTGAAGGCCTTTGTTAAATACCTTGCTTTGGTTTTTCCATCTATTCTTTACTATCCTTCATGGTTTCCCAGGAGATGCTCTTCCAGGCTGGTACCCCAGTTCCAACAGCACTGTCTCTGGGGAAAGGGGGAACTGCTGGAGATCTTTCCAGGATCTATCCCTCTGGAGACACAGTCTGTTGCCTTGATATGGGGGAAAAAAAAAAAAAAGGTCTCTGTGTGCTAACATGGTGGAAGGGGGAAGAGACTTTTAGTTGTGCTGTCTGGGACATCCACAGTCAGGGTAGGCCTGTGTGCCAGGATGTATAGGTACAAGCTTCCAAATGCAGAGTTTATGTGGCAACCTTTGTTCTCTCATCACTCCCACCTTACTCCCAGTGGATAACTGACTGGAGAAGCCTCCTTCCTGCCTGACCAACTCATTCTACTATTTTCCTGTCCCTCATCTTGATTGCTGTCTCCGAGGCTCACACTGATCCTTGTCTGCTCTGCATCCGTGTCCTTCTTTTCCTCTACTGACCAATTCCCAGTTAGTGACAGGTAGTGGATATGTCCAGTTATCATTAGAGATGGCCATGGGACTTGGTTCTGTCTAATGAGATGTAAGCAGCCTCTTGCTGGCTGAGACTTTGGGGAAAGCTTTCGTTCCCTATCAATAGGGGGCGGAACAACTTATCTTCCCTTTCCACCAGCCTGGAACCCAGAGGTTGAGCTGCTTCTTATGACAATCACAAGCTGAAACTGGGGGAGCCAGATGCAGCCTGAGTCCTTGAAAGCTTTTTGAATCAGCAGCACTGGCTCATCTATGTAGGTACTCCACGTTGCCGGAGACAGAGATTCTGCTGCCTGCAATCAAATGGAATGCAAACGGGTTCAACTTCTTTCATAAAACCCTCAAGTTTCTTGTTGATAATGATTAATATCTTGCTTGTCTCTCCTTGGCCAGCTCCTTTTCTTCCCTCTTCATTCTCTTCCTAAAGCTCTGCTGGGGCCCAGATATGGCTCCTGCAGGCAGCTCCCTAGCCTCTTTTCTGGGCTGACACATCTTTCCCTAATCTGGGAGATGATTTAAGACCATCTCTATGTGTAGGGAATGACTGCATTCTGTACAGAGAAATAGCATGTCCTTCACACAAATGCATTTGTCCTGCTGTCTCACTTTACCCAGTAATAAAAGCAAACAAGAGTCATTTGTAATTAAACATTTTATTTTAGGGATACCTGTTCTGTGTTTCAAATAGTTTGCATACTGGCTTTGGCCATAAATCTCTGGTTGCCCTAGGATAGAAATGGCAAATAACCTGGTCCTTTTTGACACCCTTCTCCATTCTAGCCGAAGGGAGCAGAGATCATGACTCAATTGTGCTAACTCTTGAATGTCTGTTGGTTTTGAGCCCAAAGCATTTCAGGATCTTGCTGGAAGGAGTGCTCAAGGGAGCTATTTCTATGTCTCTGAGTTGCTCTGAAAAAAAAAAAAACCCAAAAAACCAGACATGTAATGAAGGTATCTCTGTTTTTTCTAAAGGATCCCAGGGCTCCTTGGGGTCTGGAATGCAAGGATGTTAAGCCCTTGGGGTGGCCACGGTACTTCTCTTGGGATAAGACCAAGGCAAAATTTGCTTGGACACACCACAGGAAATGAGGGGATAATGACATTCTTTTCTAACTTCTATTTTTTTAATCCTTTTGTCTAATCCTCCTAAAGCCCCAAACGAAAGGCTCTGTGTCTACTGTCCTGAGCTGATGTAGGGAGATGAGCAGGGGACGGAAGTCAAGAGGAAGCTCATCAGAGACAGCACATTCTGAAGATCGGCGAGAAGGAAGTGTGACAGCCAACTTCTTGGAAGGGGACGGCAGAACTGTAATTAAATTTTCTGATCTTGTTAGCCAATTTCTTCACTCACTGCCCCTGAACCAGAGAACGGGGAGGGGAGGAAGGACACTGGCATCAGTGGCGGCGGGGAGGGAAATGAGCTTTTCACGGATTATTGGGTTAGTTCCACTTCTCCCACTTTTTAATTTATTTGTCTGCATGTTCTCCAGAGCTGAAAAGGCTCCGAGTCCTTTTTCCATTTTCTTTTAATTAGATCTGATTTTGGAGTCGGAAAACTTGGGAGGGGCTCAGGTTACAATAGCAGGATGATAACAGTTGGAAGGTCCTCTTGTCCCCATTCGATCTTTTTGAACTCTTTTTTAGAATTTGAGATTCCTAGTCCTGTTCCCCCCCACCCCGCTTCATTTCTTTCCCTCTTGCTCTTTAACAGTTATTGTACTGTTCACATTATTACCTTATCCCAGTTTGCCATCTTATGGTTAAAAATCATGAATATTCCTCCCAAGTTGCAAACAAAGAGCGTGCATTTATTTCCACAGTCCTCTCCTCCATGGTTCTCTTTGGCATCATGGAACAAGAAGGAGGCAAGTTAGTTGGGGTCACTCTGGGCATTTAGGAGCATGAACGCTGACTGTATTCTGTCTTCTTTGAAGCACAAAAGAAAAGAAAGCAAAAGAAAACAAAGCAACAATAACAAACTAGTCAGAAAATAGAGCCAAGAGAGGCTATGGTCGATACCCTATGGTCGACCCCCTATGGTCGACCCTAGGAAGGGATTCTGCTTGGGAAACATAAGGGTACTTGATGGCCAGTGGGACAAAAAGGACTGAGATGGTAGTGAGAGCTAAAACAGAGAGCCCTACATCCTGGGATTAAGGGCATTTAAGATTCCAGGTGAGAAAACCAAACCTAGGATGCTTGGTGGCTTGTAAAGAAACAAGAATCACTTCTTTGCTCTGGCCTGGACATGGCATTGACAGCAGAGAGGGTCAGGTGTGCTGGTGCCGGGACAGTCAGTCTATCTACTGTCCATGGAGTCCTTCTGTGGCCTGCAGAATGGGGGAGCCTTCATTTCACCATATTTTCCAGGGCAGGAGGTAGTCTCCAAAGTTCTGTGGGATTTATGATGCTAGAGGGCATGTTTGGGATGGTCTGACTTAACACATAGGCTGTGCTATAGATGCCAAGAGCACTTGGCACTTCCAATAAATGGGTGGCCACTTCCAGAGAGGCTGAACTGAGGTTCCAAAGAGGCTTTTCTGCTGACTGGGAGAAACAAGACATATATATTCAGGATTGTGGACCAAGAAAAATGATTCAAATACAGGCCTAAATTGAAAGCCACAAGGCACAAAGTGAATTATAGGTTTTGCTTTGAAGTCAAGCTGCTTCATGCATGGGCAACCCAAAGTGGAGACATATATATATATATATATATATATATATATATATATATATATGTGTGTGTGTGTGTGTGTGTGTGTGTGTGTGTGTGTGTCTTGAAGCAGTCTCCTTTGGGCTGTCCATGTATGAAGAAGTAGCTTGACTTCAAACATTATGTGTGTGTGTGTGTGTGTGTGTGTGAGAGAGAGAGAGAGAGAAAGAGAGAGAGAGAGAGAGTCTGTGAGTGTGTGTGTGTGTGTGTGTGTGTGTGTGTGTGTGTGTTTGCTGATAGTTCATGGATTTTGGAGACTCTTCAGAGAGCTCTGCTGAAGGCTATCATGGAAATGCCAACATGTCACAAAACAGGACAGCATACAGTTTAACTCTGAGTCCTCCAACCTCAGCATTGGGTCTGGCCTGTGTCCAAAGGATGCAATGTGATTTTCCAGGGAGTCTGAGAGGGATCTCAAAAGGCCTTTGAAAGACAAGGCATTTGACTTGGACTTTGGGGAGTGAGATGAAGAAAGTTACAACCTGAGGCCAGATGTGTGGTAAACACTGCATTTCCCAGGTACTCAGGAGGCTGAGGCAGGAGAAATGCAAGTTTGAGGCCAGCCTTAGCAACTGAGTGAGACCCTGACTCAAAATAAAAATAAAAAGGGCTGGGGCATCATAGCTCATTGTGGAGCACTTGCATAGCATACGTGAGGGCCTGGATTCAATGCACAGAGCTGTTCCTCACTCTAAAAGAAGAAAGTTAAAATTTGAGAAAGTGGGGAAGAGGAAGGTTGCTTCTATCAGAGAGAAACTTTTTAATTGTGGCATGGAAAGAGAAAGTATGTAGGTATGTGAGGAATAGGAAGAGATTCTGCTTGGGAAACATAATGGTACTTGATGGCCTGTGGGACGAAAAGGACTGAGATGGTAGTCAGAGCTGAAACAGAGAGCCCCGGATGTGGGACTTGCCTGTGTGCTTTACAGAGTAGGAAATGTGGACATAGGAGCTGTGAGCAGGGCAGGATGGGAATGATATTAAAGGAACAGCAACTTCTCCAAACTGTTTATCTGTCAAAAGAGGTTGCTGGGCAAATTGCTGTTTCAGAGTCTTTCTCTCAGCTGCTAATAAAACAGAACAAATGGCTTACAAATTCTGGTTCCCCTTGTTCTGAGCAACTCTGTCTTTCTCCTTTTCCTTGAAATGACAAGAAAGAAGGAAAGCAAGGGATGGAGAGAGAAGGCGGTGGGGTGGGGGGAGAGACTCAAAATAAAGATATTCTGGAATTCACAGATGCATTTATGAAGGACAAAAATCTTTTTTTTTTTTAAAGAGAGACAGAGAATTTTTTAATATTTATTTTTTAGTTTTCGGTGGACACAACATCTTTATTTTATTTTTATGTGGTGCTGAGGATCTAACCCAGCGCCCCGCGCACGCCAGGCGAGTGCGCTACCGCTTGAGCCACATCCTCAGCCCAAGGACAAAAATCTTTTAAAAAATTCTATGGAGAACAAATCCATAATTATTATTGCTGTTACTACTTTTGTTTGATAGAAGTGATGCTGCCCAAGTGCTCTTGCTGAAAGAAAGCAAAAGGAATTCTGGAATTTTGCAATAAACCTCTGGAGAGCTGTATGATTTCCAGAACAGTTGGGAAGCAGATTTTCTTCTACTCAGACTGAAGAAGGCTCTGACGCAGTGTTCCCATGGCCTGCAGATTCTTCATGCTGCCCCGACCCAACCCTGGCAGCCCTCTCTTCTGAAGGGGAGAAAATGACAGAAAAACCTCTTCGTGTAACCCTTCAATCATAAAACCATAGATAGCATTTTAGGGCTAAGAGAAGATGTAGAGTTATTTTTACAGGTAAGAAAGTATTTCTAGGAATTCAAACTATACTAGGAAATCTGGTGTTGAGGGCCACAGCCCAGTTGGGATGACGCATGGCATCTTGCCAGAAGGGAGTGGTTGAGAGGTGCTGGCCATCGAGCCATTGAGATGATGATGGTTATGTTAAGCTGTGTATTCAATTGTATATTAGACCTTTACTGTCCGACAATAGGGCGGCTCTTGCTGTGGGGTTCCAGGAGAGTGAGACTGAGTGCAGCCCAGTGGAGTGGGAGAGTTCCTGGGGAGTGTGCGTGGAGTGCTGGTGGAGTTTGGGCAATAAAGTTTCCTGTTTGAACATACAAGTGCTTTGTGGCGGCTCGGTTATCTGTGCCCAGCTAGACTGCGGCAATCTGGAGCGGTGAGATTCACGTGCTGGTTATATAACCAAGGTGAGAAGCAGGAATAATGTTCAAATATTAATAAAGATGAGTAAATCTTCCTTAAATTGTTTTTGCCATGATATGCTGACCTCCCTCACCACCTCTATGGTTGCAAATGGGCACTTAAACTTGGGAACCAGGAAGGTCTGAGCCTGTGGCTTGGGGGTGAGGCAGGGAAGTGGGGGGGAAGAGGGTGCTGTGTGGTCTTTCAGATCTGTCCAGTTCCATGTGGCCACTCTCAGGCTGGGCTACTGTGAGGTCAGTGAACTTGAAGGAGGGTGTCATTCTCCTTCTTCTGGGAGAGACTTCTCTCAAGGTGTTGAGCTCCTCCAGGTAGATGACATTGCTCTGCCTGCGATGTCTCCTGGGGGAGAATGGGGGAGTGGGGGAATAGAAATGTCCAGAATTTCCAGCCAGGTTAGACCTGGCCTTGGAGACTTGGCTGAACGGAGCCCCAGGGCATCCCGACTATGGCTACAGCTCTCCACAGCACCAACTCAAACATAGGTGAGAAAAACTCATTGAAATCAATATGTGGAATTGCCTGTTGTGGATATCAATAATTTATTATGGACATTAAGCTGAATGAAAGCACAAATAAGGGCAACAGTGATTTTCGAACAAATATTAACCAGGTAGTCTCTGATTTCAGACTGATATATTACCAAAATAGGTCTCCAACACCTCCAGAGCTAATAAAGACATATCAGGTTTTCATTAGAACAGATATTAGAATGAAAGTACAGCTTCCACACATTTTTATACAGTGAAATATAGCACCAGTCGTTCTTTCATTAGGGATGGAGAAATCAAATCTTAACACCAATCTCAAGTTAGAAGTTTTTCTACTGCTCATCAATTCAGCCCTCAGTTCCAATATTAATAACTTAGGAGATTTTTCTCTCTGGCAGGAGATTTTTCTCTGCTGAGTTAATACATTTTTCTGTGAATCTTTATTTGATTGATTACATCATAGTAAGTATAAACCACGTAAGAAGTTGCTGTGGAAATGATTATCTGAAGCAAAGGTTCAAAAGCAAGGAGTCCTGAGGAGGAACAAATTCTATTTTAGAATTGTTTATGACAATTCTTAGAGAAACAGTCAAAATAGATACAGAAGTGGGATTGTTGGCAATGTTTAACACAAAGTTGAAAAGTTTTTTTTTTTGTATATTTGTATTCATTTTTTGGAGGAAATATTTTCAACTTAAAAATTCTGATCAAATATTCTTGCCTAGCAAGGAAAATAATTATAATAGATAAATCCAGTCAGCAAAGTTGAGAGAGCAGGTGTGTCAACTTCTTTGTTCTCCACCAAATTCTGTGGGTATAAGGAATCAGTTCCATAAAATGACTCTAAGGTTCAAGCTCAAAGATACCAAAGGGAGGTGGTGGTCATCTAGGGATGCCCCCAGAGGTAGCCCCATGTTTGTTCAGAGAAAACCAAGGAAGTCAACAGACTCCTGAAATGTCCTTGTTGGGAGAAACCTTCAAATCAGTCCCCCTACCACCCCAGATCACCATGCTCTCCTGTAATCGGAAGCAACGACAACATTTTATAAGGCTCCCCAAATAAGTAAAAAATGCATTGCAGGGTACCTTATTACATAATTATTAAGAATTTCAAGAAGCTAACACAAAGCATGAAGCCAAGTGTAGGGCCCTGCTAGATGTCAGGCTCTGTGAAACTACAGGTCACATGCCCTGGCAATCAGCCCTGGTTATAAATGGGGGAGCAGGGACCACAACGGCTCCAGGTTATCCACACCAGGCCCTGCTTTGGCAGTAGGCCTGGTCATGCCCTTCCCTCTTGATTATCTCTTAATCAGCTAAGATATAGCCATCTCCTCTGTGAGCCCAGGATCCTTTAGTTATTCATGTCATCTCAAATAGTAAACATAGACAGTGACGAGACTAAAGACAGACAGGAACAGGACAAGGTATTTGTCTTTGAGAAGCTCCATCTGCTGAGGAAAAGAACTTAACTTTATCATCCGAGAAATGGCCAAGCTGCATTTTGTGTGAGGAAGTGGCGAACCGTGAATTGTCATTTTTCAGAGAGAGAAAATAAAGTGTAAGCTCAGTGTCTTGGTCTTTGTTTACTATTTTCCAGTGAAGGAGGTCATGTAGGAAGGCAAGAATTATGCCTGTGATTCAGTAAATGAACCTATCTTCGTTTAGCAGTGATTTTGGGGTGGCCAGAGGAAGGCAAACTGCTCTTAGCAAGCCAGGATGATGGGGACTGCAGAGGGTGGTGGGATCAGCCTGAGGAATGAGCTAGACTCTCTGGAACTTTCTAGAACTCACGGGGTTGATACCTTGACTCCTAGCAGTAAGCACAAGGCCACTTGTAAAAATAAAAACAAAAACAAAAAAGCCAAGAGAATATGCCCTCTTTGATGTGACCTGTACCTCAGGACAGTTGTTCTTGGCAAGTTGGTAGGAGTGGGGGTGGGGGGGAAGGTAGTTTTTATGTCATAGGCCTGTGCAGAAAAATGGCCAATATAACCTTGATTTTGTTATAATCCAAATCTTACAGACAATTCCCAGAAGGGAACTGAGTCCCTTTCATAGCTTTAATCACTGTCTCAGTTTCTTTTACCTCAGAAAGAAAAAACTTTTCTGAGGAGGAAACCCTCTTCCAATTCTCTGCGGGATGCGCCTCATGGTTCCTGGCTTCAGAACAGTGGGTTTTTTTTTCTCTTTGTGTTTAGTTGTGACAGACTTTTTCTTTTCCCTTCTGTGATTCTTAACTACAACACAACAGATTTCTTCT
Organism: Urocitellus parryii; assembly: GCF_045843805.1. Lineage (NCBI taxonomy): Eukaryota > Metazoa > Chordata > Mammalia > Rodentia > Sciuridae > Urocitellus > Urocitellus parryii. The sequence goes on along the minus strand of NC_135532.1, from coordinate 99,969,817 downwards.
GGGTATGGTTGAAAAACATTCTGATTTTCATCTCTCCCGTAAATATTTGGAAGATGGGTACAGACAATCTATAAAAGCTGCTCTTAGCAATATTTTCCCCTCAAACTGTGTTTACGGCATATTAAACCAAATAAACATTCTAAAAGACACAGATGTTGGTTTGTGATCTGAATTATGTCAATCATATCAAGTTGTAGGTTGGAAAACGGGACATGTGGTTGGTTTGCTTCCTGGTCTGGTCTCCGTGGGGGTCCCAGCAGCAGGCATAGCCACCGGCTCTCCGACAGCTCATTTCAACGTGGCATGTGAATTCGTTCTTCTCTGGTCCTTATGTGGAATTTTGGGTAAATTCCATAATTTTCAAGGTCACTTTCAGATGATAAAATGTCCCCTGATCAGTTCTAGTCCCCAGAAGTTCTGATTTCAACAGTGACAAAGTCTTTTCCAATGCCATAATCACATAACTCTTTTTTTTAATATTTATTTTTTAGTTGTAGTTGGACACAATACCTTTATTTTATTTTTTATTTTTATGTGGTGCTGAGGATTGAACCCAGTGCCTCACACATGCTTGGCAAGCACTTTACCACTGAGCTATAATCCCAGCTCCTATCATTCCATATCTTATCAAATTCAAAGCAGCTTTACATTCTCTGAGCACTCCTAGAATTCTTTGGATCAGGAGGTCTGGAACAGGCATGAGGATGCCAACTGCTTCTTTTCTCCTTTGATTACTAGATTATTAACAGTATTCTTTCAATTGTACTATTTTTTTTAAAAAATATTTTTATTGGTTCTTATTTGTTATACATGATAGTAGAATGTATTTTCACATATTATACATATATGGAGTACAATTTCTCATTCTTCTGGTTGTACATGATGTACATTGGTCATGTAACCATATATGCACATAGGATAGTAATATCTGATTCATTCTACAATCTTTCCTGGTACTGATTTTCCCTTCACAGTGTGCTCTTTCTGTGCATTAGAATGGACAAAGTGTACTTTATTACCCCATTGATTTTGGACTTGGCCAGTGGAGTGATGGGAGTTAGACACAGCAGAACCTGATAAGTGCCTGAGTTGTTTGGCTTCGCCTCTTGTGAGGGCGGTGATAAGGCCATGCCTCAGGTAACCACAGTCCCTCCAGCCAGAATGCAGGCAGACCTGGTTTAATGATAGCTTAGCATTTCCTGCAAAAGCACTGAATGCCAGCTTTGTAATACGAGGATAACTGGCATCAAGTGTTTGGTTTCCCACCTTTGGACATCAGGAAGAATTGAGACAAAAAAAATAGTTCATTTTTACATCCTGATGCATAATATGTATTTTCTCCTGTGAAACTGAGAAAAAGCAAAAAGTCATGCTGGTTTATAATTTCTGTGAAGCACTTTGCACAGGGCCTGACACACGGTCAGCATTCAGTAAAGAGAAACTTATCATGCTTATTCGTGTGATTAGTTGATATTTTTCTGCAGGAATTAAAATACTGTTTTTGAATAAAAGGGAATGCCCAGGAGTTTCCCAGCTTCGAATATTCCTCTGAGCAAATCAAATGCTGTGGATCACATTTCTCACTGGATGTTAATCCAGAGCTCGGGACTGGAGAGAGGGAGGATCTACAGCCTGTCTGTATTCAGTGCGGCTCCTGTAAGGGGCTATGGATTTTATCTGTGGGCTTTTTCTTCACTTATTCCCAGGTCATTCCATTTGCTCCTTCAAATCCACTTTCAATTCTTTTCAAGTTTGTTTGTTCTTTCCAGTTGGGGAATCAAAGGCAGGAAGAGAGAGGAGTGAGGGTGTGTATTTCCCTGGCTTCTTTCCTACTGCTTTTGAGTCATCCTCGTTCTGCTAAAGACCACAGCTCCGGTCAGGCAGCTCTCTTTATAAAACTACCCAGAGGAGGCATTATGTTCCTGCAACCATTCCTTCCCCTTGTCCTTGGGAGTACTAACAGCTCCCTGCTCTTACCAGTCACGGGCTACTGGATGGTCTCTTATGATTCCTCTGAAATGGGCTTCTCAGTCTTGGGTGCACATCAGAATTGCCTGGGGAGTTTCCAGAATCTTCAAGCTCATGCTCGGGCTGCACTCTGGACCAGTGCTATCCATCAGAAATATCTTTTGAACCACATAATGTAATCTTAAATTTTCTAAGAGCTATATTATTAAAAGAGTGGCCCATAGATCTCTGGGAAGCACTTCACTTACATTCACTGGTTTGTCATCATAAAGAATATCACGCAGGACAGAGATGAGCAGTCAGATTACGAGGTACATAGGGTGAGATCCAGAGGGGTCTCAAGAGAAGGAGCTTCTGTCCTGTGGACTGGGGCATGCCACCCTCCCAGAACCTGATTGCATTCACCAACCTGGAAGCTCTCCAAATCTCATTCAAGAATTTTTATCTAGCACTCACTCAGAGCCTTTCTTGGAGGTCTAGGATGGGGACCAATGTTCCAACTCTTTAATGACTTGATCTTTCTGGTGACTAGCCAGGTAGGGGTTCTATTCTTCTACTCTAAATGACTGCATTAGCATAAATTTAGGTGTGATCAGAAGAGTCCCTTTATGAATGACAAAAGATGTCCCTAATACTCAGCAAATTCCAATGGGTGCTGTGCCAGAAACCCTGTAGACAAAGACCAAATATATTTCTCATTATGCCATAGGGACAGATTGATATGTGTCCCCTGATAGGACACTCTGGGAAAGACACATTACCTCTGTGATATTTCAGCCCAAAATGCATTACTTGGGTTAATAATGAGGAAATATCAGACAAACCTAGATTTGAGGGACAATCTACAAAGCAAATGGCCTGTGATATTTAAAAATGCTGATGTTATGGAGGTGGGAGTATAGGGTTAAATGTTGGTGGCAGTCAACAGAAGGGTACTGAATGTACTATGCATAAGACAGATGGCAGGGACAGGAGAAGAGAGCAAGAAGTTTGAGTTGGAGATGTTAAAAGAAAAAGCACTGCATTCTTATGCATAACATAAATGGTAAAAATCTTCCAACCAACTCCATCCTTGTTCCAGACAAAGAGCCAGAAACATAGAAACCCAGGCAAGTAGCTCTGACCCCAGGCCTTTGATGAAAAGTGACTGGGACCCTCATTTAAATGCATTTCCATGTTAAAAGATATGCCTAGGGGTGGGGGAGTTAACAGAATTTTAGGGATTTTTGGACCCTCTGCCAATTGGCACAGGTGCAATGAGAAATTACCCCGTGGTTTATGGATATCAATTTTTAATCCCAAAATGTACAATATATGCTGTTCAGCCCTTGACTTCTTGGCTACTCTGTCTGTGGGCCAGTCATCTTGCTGTACTAATCAGTGCAATAAATGATTCTTTCTAACCCTCTCTTTGTTAGCTGTGTTTGATTTCTATCCTGCCTGAGCTAAAGGACCCACTGAGCTGGTGACATGATGATGGACAAAGACAAAGATTAAGGATTAAAGTGTTCGACTTCATCTATTCAAGTTGAAAGTGACATGGGATGATCCATAGTCCCCAAGGGAGCAGAATTTACAATGCAAGGTTCTTCTATGGTCTGTGCACATCATGTCAGCTGGAAGTCTATAACCCTTGGTCAGTCTGTCCCTAGGATGGCAATGGAAGCAGCAGCTGGCCAGAAGATCATCCCACCCAAGGCTGGTTTCTCTGCCTGGCACCCATATTCTGCTCTGATAGCTCAGAATGCAGTTATGTGCACCTGGGTTTGCAGGTGTGGAAACATACCTCCTGCCTCAGAACCTATACACTGGATGCTCCCTCTGTCTGGAATGCTCTTCTGCAGATATGTGAATAGCTAGCCCAGCCCTCCCTTCAATATTCCCCTTAGTGATGTCCAACCTAGGCCCCTCCAGGACATTCCCTGTGTTCTTTGCTATATTTCTCCCTATCACACTTCTAACACTTCACACACTACCGTTTTTATTTATTTATTGTCAGTCTGTCCTCATGTGTATAAGGAATGTCACATTCTTTACTCACAGTAATTGGTTTAGGGATGGTCACATGATCCAGTCAAAGTCAATAAGAAGAAATAACATTTAGCTGGAATATCTAGAGACAAGCGCATTCTCTTTTCCATGAGCCTGTGAGGACAGAAAGCTGGCATTGCTGGGGACCCAGGGGCTGCTGAAGAACTGAGCAGAAGAAGGCAGAGCTGGAAGGCGAAGAGGACCATGCTCTGAAGGCATTATTTGTGCTCCTGGGTCACAAGAGGCCTGAACCAGACCTACACAAATGTGTTGTGTGAACAGATCATTTTAGCTTCAGTTTGGTCTCATTTTTTTCTACCAGTGGTAACTGAAAAAGTCCTACATGATGATACACAAAGCAAACTTTTGGTTTTGTATTATCTTCCCGAGTCTCTGCTTAGAGGGCTGACCCCAAGGTCTGTAGCTGGTTACATGTCCTGTGTAAGGGAATTGATTAGCCTTTGTGAGTTGGTTGGTATCAGCCAGGCCCAAGATTACCTTTGTAGTGCCGACAGGATGGGGTTTTGATCCTGTCAATGTGGAGAATCCATTACAGCCCACCATGGCAGGAGGCCTTGAGTACCCTTCTCTGTGAATATCTTAGAATGGCTCCACTCATGCATGAGATCACCAATGGTTTGGAGACTAATGCTAGGCTGCCTGCACTTGGCCCAGTAGGGCAGATGCATGGTATATAGAGCACAAAAATGGTCCTCAGTCTTCCCTCCAGCCAGCCCCTGGACCTCTTGCTATTGGATGTCTCAGGTCCTCCCATGAAAACATGGAGTCTATTCCCTTTCCCCCCCCACCAATATGGGCTGGCCTTGCAAAGTGCTTTGGCTAATGGGACAAGGTAGGTAGAAGTGACGATGTGCCTGTTCTAAGCCACAGGAGGTCTTGTTTGCTTCAGTTGTCTCAGAACATCTGAGAACAAGCCCAGACTAGCCTCTGGAAGGGAACAGACCACAAGGATGGGAGTCCAGTAGACCTGGCCAACCTTGTCAAAGACCAGCCTCCTGTCAGTCAAGCCTATGAAAGTGAGGGAGCCCAGCCCACCTACCTAACGTACAGAACCACCTATTTAAAGTACAGATGACCACACATGCTGAATGAGCCCACCTGAAACCAAAAGGAGTGTTTCGATAACCCAGAGTTCATGAGAAAAAAAAAATGTTTATTGCTTTTAGCCACCGAGTTTTGGGGTGATTTGATGAAAACTAGTAACTAGAAACTGATTCCCAGGCTCTATATCATCTGACTTTCTAATGCCATTAGCCTGGGGTGGGACTTTGAATTTGTGTTTTTAAAAACATTTTGATGCTGCTGCCCACGCCAGTTCCTCAAGTAGTTATCAACACCACCCCACCCCGACCTCGGCCCAGAAGTTCAACAGGTGTATTGTATATAAAATACAAACAACAATAAACAAGTAACAAAAAGCCAGCCCTTCAAACAACTTGTCTTGGAACTGTTTTAAAACAACAGCCAAAACTTGAGTAGCGGTAGGTTTCTCAGGTGAGGAAGTCATGAGATGTGGTCAGAGAGGGAGCCCCGGGAGTCCCGGGAGCCGGAAATAAAAAGCATCAAGGTTTCTAGACACTCCATTTGAACTCTATTAAATGAAACACAGGCCCTTTGAGAGAGGTGTTTGTTCTGGATTCAGCTGTGTTCTGCTCAGAGAATGGCCTGTGGGGACAGATCTGTCACAGGCACGCAAGTGTCGGTTTAAGACAGAGGACTCCCTCCAGCCTGTTTGTGAGCCAGAGATTTTGTAATTGAAGGTAAGACTGACCTGAGCCTTTGTTGGCTCTGAAGAGCAGGCCACTGCGCCTGGCCTCTGAGCAAGCTCGCTCGTGAGTGAGTGACAGTGAATACATGCAGTGCTTGCTCCATTTTTTCCCCCTCCCATTTGGCCTCATGGGATGATGTCAGGGTCCCCCACGTCCACAGGATGTATGTCCACAAGCAAACAGCAAACAAACAACCACAATAAACTACACACAGGCTCACAGGGTGTCTTTGGAAGATGTTTCATCTTGAAACAGCTCTACCCTGCAAAAAATTATATAGGAGACACTGCAGAAGGCACTCCATTAAAGGGACCAGGAGAAAAGATTATCGCTGTTATTTCAGCATTGATCTAGAGGCAACAGCCAATGCGATCATGAGAAAAAAGAAATAAGTATCAATATTAGAAAGGAGAAAACAAAATTATCATCATACGCGGTTGATTTTATCACATAGAAACCAAGAGAATTGATGAAAAAATTATTAGAAACAATGAGAATAGGCACATGGTTCTTTATAAAATCAATACATAAAAATCAATAGGTTTTTTTATCTTCAACATTTTATTGTGAAATGTATCATAACACAAAGTTGTGTATATATATAATTTAAAGATAATATAATTAAAATGAAGAGAGTAACCAATACTCCGTGACCACATCCCTTTCTTCCCTTGAGAAACATCTACTTTTAATATCACCTTGCTTTATTTACTTTATAATGGTGCGGCTGTTCTATGGGTCCCTAATTAATGTATTACTAGTTTTGCTATTTTTTTATTTGCTCATTTCTCTGATTATTTTCTGAGTCAATATTGATCACATAGCTATAGTTTATTAATGTTCTTTGCTCTATAGTATTTTGTCATGCGAATGCATACATCCCATCCTATCAAAATTCAAGTATGCATTTGTATATACAAAATACATATTCAAAATTCAGACACATAAAACATTAAATACATGTATACATTCAAAATACAATCTCATTTATTGTTTCCTTTTGGTGTCTTAATGAAACGATTCCTACCCTTGATGTCATAATGACTGTTTTTCTATTGAAATTTTAATTTACCTTTTACAGTTGGGTTTTTTAATTTACCTGGAAATAAGCTTTGTATATGATATGAGCTAGATGTTAAGTTTCTTTTTTCCCTCTCTCTCTCTTTTAATAAGGATAACCAAGTTATGGAACTGACCCAGGTTTCTGTCAACAAATGGGTAAAGAAAATGTGGTATATATACACAACGGAGTCCTACTCAGACATAAAGAAGGATAAAATTGTGGCATTTGCTGGTAACTGGATGGAACTAGAGAATATCATGCAAAGTGAAATAAACCAGATTTGAAAGTCAAGGTTGGATGTTTTCTTGCCTATGTGGAAACTAGACAAAAGATAAGGAAAAAAACAAGGGGGAGGGGAACCCCATGAAATAGAAGGGAGATCACTGAAGTAGGGGAGGGGGGTTGAGGGGGAGAGAAGAGGAACAGTGGAATGAAATTGACCAAATTATGTTATATGCATATAACACAGTGATTTTTCCCCCTTTATGTATATCTGTGATGCACTAATTTAAAAAAGAAAACAACTATAAGTTAATAAAAAGAAGACCAGTGGAGTGGAGGAAAGGGAACAACGGGAACTGAGGGAGAGGAAAAGTACTGGGGACTGAAGTGGGAGCAAATGACATTCTATGCATGCATGATGATGTCAAAATGAACATGTACTAATGTCAACATAAAGAATCAGAATAGCCCATTGCTCCAGCTCTTTCTACAAAGGAATCTCTTTCCCCTCTGGTTTGCAACATCCCTATAATAAGGTACACACTCATCACCAGGTCCATTTCTGTGTTACTGTACTATTTCTTTGATGTATTTATTTTTCTGTGTCAATTCAATACTTTAATGATTATTGTGATTTTTTTAGATAGATAGATAGATAGATAGAGAGAGAGAGAGAGAGAGAGAGAATTTTTTTAATATTTATTTTTTTAGTTTTTGGCAGACAAAACATCTTTGTTTGTATGTGGTGCTGAGGATCGAACCTGGGCCACACGCATGCCAGACGAGCGCGCTACCGCTTGAGCCACATCCCCAGCCCTATTATGATTTCTTGATAGTTAATGGCATTTTGTTTTTCCTTAAACTTTCTTGGTTATTTACACTTTCATATAAACTAGAGTCATCTGTCTATTTGCGCATGCTCGAAAGCAAACACACACACACACACACATACTCACAAATATAATGGAAGAACTGACATCTCTATCATGCTGAGTCTTTCAAATTATGAAATTATGAGCAAACATCTTTTCACATATTCAAATCTCATTTGCTGTCTTTCAGTTAATTTTTATAATTTTCTCGATAGATAGCTTAGCATATTTTGTTAGGTACATGATCATTTTAAATGCCAGTTTAAATGAATCATATCATTAAAAAATTTTAGTTTCTTGCTATTTATGGCTGGTGATTTTGCAAATTATTATTTTAATTTTTTGTTACTGAGAGCTGAACCCAGGGGTTCTTTACCACTGATCTACATTCCCAGTCCTTTTATTTCATTTAAAAAAATTTTTAATTTCCTTTTTTAAAAAATTTTATTCTAATTTGTTATGTATGACAGCAGATATCATTACAATTCATATTACACAAATACAGCACAATTTTCCATATCTCTGGTTGTACACAAAGTAGAGTCACACCATTCCTGTCTTTATACATGTACTTAGGGTAATGATGTCCATTTCATTCCACTGTCTTTCCTAACCCATGTCTCCTCCTTTGCCCTCCCTCCCCTTTGCTCTATATAGAGTTCATCTAATCCACCCATGCTCCCCCAGCCAACTCCATTATAAATCAGCCTAGTTATATCAGAGAAAACATTTCTTACTTGTTTTTTGGGGGATTGGCTAACTTCACTTAGCATTATTTACTCCAGCTCCATCCATTTACCTGCAAATGACATAATTTTATTTTCTTTTAATGCTGAATAGTATTCCATTGTGTATATGCACACCACATATTCTTTATCCATTAATCAACTGAAGGGCATCTAGGTTGGTTTCATGGTTTAGCTATTTTGAATTGTGCTGCTATAAACATTGATGTGGCTGTGTCTCTGTAGTATGCTGTTTTTAGATCCTTTAGGTATAGACCTAGAAGTGGAATAGCTGGGTCAAATGGTAGTTCCATTCCCAGTTTTTCACGGAATCTCCATACTGCTTTCCATATTGGCTGCACCAATTTGCATTTCCAGTAGCAATGTATTAAGGAGGTTGGGGCCTAATCTGACATGATGGAGATTTGGGCCTACATTTTTTTTTTCTGTTAGGTGCACTGTCTCTGGTTTAATTCCTTCCTAGGTCTTTGATCCACTATGAGTTGAGTTTTGTGCATGTTGATAGATAGGGGTTTAATTTCATTTTGTTGCATATGGATTTCCAGTTTTCTCAGTGCCATATGTTGAAGAAGCTATCTTTTCTCCAATGTATGTTTTTGGCCACTTTGTCTAATAAAAGATAACAGTAGTTATGTGGGTTTCTCTCTGTGTCCTCTATTCTGTACCATTGGTCTACCAGTCTATTTTGGTGACAATGCCATGCTATTTTTGTTACTATTGCTCTGTAGTATAGCTTAAAGTCTGGTATAGTGGTGCCACCTGATTTATTCTTCTTGATAAGGATTGCTTTAGCTATTCTGGGTCTCTTATTTTTCCAGATGAATTTCATGATTTTTTTCTATTTCAATGAGGAATGTCATTGGAATTTTGATCTAAATTACATTAAATCTATATAGTGCTTTTGGTAGTTTGGTCATTTTGACAATATTAATTCTGCCTATCCAAGAACAAGGGAGATTTTTTTCTATCTTCCAAGGTCTTCTTTAATTTCTTTCTTTAGTATTCTGAAGTTTTTCTGGTAGAGGTCTTTCACCTCTTTCATTAGGTTCATTCCTAAGGTTTTTTTTTTAAAGGCTATTATAAATGTGGTAGTTTTCCTCATTTCCCTTTCAGAGGATTTGTCACTGATATACAGAAATTTATTTGATTTATGGGTATTAATTTTATATAATGCTACTTTGCTGAATTCATTTATCAGTTCTAGAAGTTTTATGGTGAAATTTTTTGGGTCTTCTAGGTATAGAATCATATTATTAGCAAATAGTGCTAATTTGAGTTCTTTTTTTCCTATGTGTATTCCTTTAATTTCTTTTGTCTGTCTAATTGCTCTGGCCAGTGTTTCAAGAACTATGTTAATAGAAGTGATGAAAGAAATCATCCCTGTCTTCCAGTTTTTAGAGGGAATGCTTTCAATTTATATCTATTTAGAATGATGTTGGCCTGGGGTGTAGCATAGATAGCTTTTACTATGTCGGGATATGTTCCTATCATCCCTAGTTTTTCTAGGGATTTTGAACATGAAGGGTTCTGTATTTTGTCGAATGCTTTTTCTGCATCTATTGAGATGATCATATGATTCTTTAAGTCTACTGATGTGATGAATTACATTTATTGACTTCCATATGTTGAGCCAACCTTGCATCCCTGGGATGAAACCCACTTGATCGTTGTGCACTATCTTTTTGATATGTTTTGGTATTCTATTTGCCAGAATTTTATTGAGAATTTTTGCATATATGTTCATAGAGATATTGGTCTAAAGTTTTCTTTCTTTGATGTGTCTTTGCATGGTTTTGGAATTAGGGTGATACTGGCCTCATAGAATGAGTTTAGAGGTGCTCTCTCTTCTTCTATTTCACGAAATAATTTGATGAGTATTGGTATTAGTTTTTCATTAAAGGTCTTGTAGAACTCAGCTGTGTATCCATCTAGTCCTGGGCTTTTCTTGGTTGGTAGGCTTCTGATGGCGTCTTCTGTTTCATTGCTTGATATTGATCTGTTTAAATTGTGTATATTATCCTGACTCAAATCGGGCAGATCATATAACTCTAGAAATTTTTTGATGCCTTTTATATTTTCTATTTTATTGGAGTACAAGTTTTCAAAATAATTTCTAATTATCTTCTATATTTCTATAGTGTCTCTTGTGATATTACCTTTTTCATCACATATGTTAATAATTTGAGTTTTCTCCCTCCTTCTCTTTGTTAGCATTGCTAAGGTTTTGTCAATTTTATTTATTTTTTCAAAGAACCAACTTTTTTGTTTTGTCAAATTTTTCAATTGTTTCTTTTGTTTCAATTTCATTGATTTCAGCTATAATATTAATTATTTCCTGTTGCTACTAATTTTGGTGTTGGTTTTTTTCCTAGGGCTTTGAGATATAATGTTAGGTCATTTATTTGTTGACTTTTTCTTCTTTTAAGGAATGAACTCCAGGAAATGAACTTTCTTCTTAGTACTGCCTTCATAGTCGCCCAGAAATTTTGATATGTTATATCAGTGTTCTCATTTACCTCTAAAATTTTTTTAATATTCCCTTGATGTCTTTTGCAAACCATTGTTCATTCAGTAGCATATTATTTAGTCTCCAGGTGTTGGAGTTGCTTTTATTTTTTATTTTACCATTGTTTTCTAGTTTCATTCCATTATGATCTGATAGAATGCAGGGTAGTATCTTTACTTTTTTTGTATTTGCTAAGAGTTGCTTTGTGACATAATATGTGTTGTATCTTAGAAAAGGATTCATGTTCTGCTGAGAAGAATGTGTATTCACTTGTTGAAGGATGAAGTATTCTATATATGCCAGTTAAGTCTAAGTTATTGATTGTATTATTGAGTTCTATAATTTCTTTGTTCAGCTTTTGTTTGGAAGATCTATCCAGTGATGAAAGAGGTGTGTTAAAGTCACCCAGAATTATTGTGTTGTTGTCTATTTGACTCTTGACCTTGAGAAGAGTTTGTTTGATGAACGTAGATGCTCCATTGTTTGGGGCATATATATTTATAATTGTTATGTCTTGTTGGTGTGTAGTTCCCTTGAACAGTATGTAGTGTCCTTCTTTATGCCTTTTGATTAACTTCAGCTTGAAGTCTACTTTATTTGATATGAAGATGGAAACCCCTGCTTTCTTCTGCAGTCCATGTGAGTGGTATGATTTTTCCCAACCTTTCACCTCAGTCTGTGGATGTCTTTTCCCATGAGATGAGTCTCTTAAAGGCAGCATATTATGTTTTTTTTAAAAATTTTTAAATTTTTATTCAATCTGCTAGTTATGTCTTTTGATTGGTGAGTTCAGGTCATTAACATTCAGGGTTATTATTGAGATATTATTTGTACTCCCAGATATTTTTATTTATTTTTGGTACTTGACTTGGTTTCTCCTTTGATTAGTTTTTCCTCTAGTGTAATACCTCCCTCTTCTAATTTTCATCATTATTTTTCATTTCCTCTTCGTGGAATATTTTGCCAAGGATGTTCTGTAGTGCAGGCTTTCTAGTTGTAAATTCTTTTAACTTTTATTTATCATGGAAGGTTTTTATTTTATCATTAAATTTAAAGCTTAATTTTGCTGATGTAACATTCTTGGTTGGCATCCATTTACTTTCAGAGCTTGATATATGTTGTACCATGATCTCCTGTCTTGAGGGTCTAGGTTGAAAAAATCTGCTGACATACGAACTGGTCTCCCCCTATACATAATTGGATGCCTCTCTCTTGCAGCCTTTAAGATTCTATCCCTATTCTGTATGCTAGACATTTTTATTATAATGTGCCTTGGTGTAGATCTGCTGTAATTTTGTACATTTTGTGTCCTGTAAACCTCTTGTATTTGATTTTCCAATTCTTTCTTCATGCTTGGGAAATTTTCTGATATTATCTCATTGAAGAGATTGTGCATTCATTTGGTTTGAAACTCTGTGCCTTCCTCTATCCCAGTAACTCTTAGATTTTGTCTTTTGACTGTCCCGTAATTCTTGTATGTTCTGTCTTCACTGTGTGGTCAACTTTATTTTCCAGATTGTATACTTTGACTTCATTATCTGATGTTGAGTCCTCCAATTGATCTAGTCTGTTGGTGATGCTTTCTATGGAGTTTTTTTTTGTTGTTGTTGTTTGTTTTCAATGATATTAGTTTTTTTTTTAAGAGTCTCTATCTTTTTCTTGAAGTGATCTTTTGCTACCTGTATTTGCTCTCTTATCTCTTTGTTGGAGTGATCAATTTTTGCCTGTATTTGCTCATTTAGGTCATTTCTTAATTCACAGATTATTTTAATCATGAACATTCTAGACTCCTTCTCTGACATTTCATCAACTTTGCTGTCCATGGGTTCTGTTATTATAGTATCCTCGTTTGTTTGGGCACTTTCCTCTTGTTTTTCTCATGTTGTCTGTGTATCTTCCTTTCTTGCAGTGTGGATCTGAGATATTATAGTTTCTAACCTATAATCTTGTAGTATCTGTTCAGATGATCTGTGCCTCACCTTGATGTTGGGCTTCCAGACCCTGCAGGTGTCCCTTGATGTATGATACTACAACTAAATGTGGTGGCGGCAATAGGGGAGGTATCTCAAGATAGCAGTGGAGGTCCCCCAAGATGGATGCAATGTCCTTCAGAGATGGGGCTAAAAGGGTAGGCCTTACACTATCATTGGAATGACTGCTCACAGATATAGCTGCTTCTAGGCCCTGTCTGTTGTTGAAAGGTAGAGGCTACTGCATGGGGAAGGCTATGGAGATGTCTGCAGTGTCCCAACATGGATGTGGGTTAGGACTGGGCTCCCAGGTGGGGAGCAGGTGGCAGACTCAGATTTACCCTGTGCTTGGTCCATTGGAGGTGGTCCAGTGCCAGACCCTGAGCTCCTGGTGGCAGGATGGACCTGGGCCTACCCTGGGTCTGGGTACCACGCCGGTCAGTGTGGATGGATCTGAGTGGCGCCTGAGCTCAGGCAGAGTCCGCTGGTCAGAGGCAGTCCTGTGCCAGATCCTGAGGTCCAGGGGGTGTCTCTGGGTGGTGGGATGGTCCTGGGCTTACCCTGGGCCTCTTAATATAATTTTAAATTTTGAGACAGTGTCTTGCTAAGTTGCTGATTTTCCTGCCTTAGCAATTATTTTAACCTAACAAAATTAACAGACTTGATTTAATATAGATAGTTTTAGAAAGCTTTACCAATTAAAGTATGCGTATTTTTCTTAAGTACACATAGACTATCCAAAAAAATATTAAGAATATTTTAGGTAGCAAAATAATTCTGAAATACCATGAGTTGCATTATATATACCACCTTATGTGTCCATAATTCAAGGTCAATTATGAAAAACAGCTTGAATACAAATAAAACAAACTTCTTTTGGAAAATGCATGGCACTTCTAAATTGAATAGAGAAAACACCACAAGGAGAAGCAAAAAATTATGTTAGAATAAACTAATAACAAAAGTACTATACATAAAAAACTTGAGATAATTCAAATAGTTCTTAAGGAGAAATTATATAAACCTTCTGTTAATATTCCTAAAAGCTTCTATTTGAAAGGCTGAAATTTAATGTGTTAAGTATGGAAGTTAAGGACAAGAAAAATAACAGGAAAAAAGGAGATAAAAATAAGAGCAAAAACTAAAGAAGCACAAAACAAATAGATGAAACAGATCTACAGAACTAAAAGCTTGTCCTTTGACATGGATCCAGAAAATGATAAAACACACATATGCACACAAATTCAGGAATGAAAAAGGGAGAATTTAAAGACACAGCATGCATATAAAAACACATTAAGAGACTAAATGGACCACCTACCTACAAAACTAAAAACTTTCTAAAACAACTAGAAAAATATAACAAAACATATCAACTTACTGAAGACACAAAATGCAAAACTAGACAAGTAGATTTAGGCAGTTGTATAGGTGAATTTAAATTTTTTAAAGTAACATAAAATTAATTATAGACAATAAAAAATGGAACATCTTCCATTTTAATTTCTAATACTGAAATAACCACAATTAAAAAATGTGACAGAGTAAAAAGAACAGTAAACTATAGCTAGTCAGCTCATGAATTTAGGTACAAGAAACACAACAAGATCAAATAATATTATATATATATATAATCTATATGAATATATCAAATATGTACAAATATACAATTTATATATAAAATACATACAAATTATACACTTTATATAATATATCATGATATAATATATAAAATTATTATATCAAAACAGAATATTATCTAACATATATGAATTATTATAATTATTATATAGTATATATGAATTTTTATATTACATATAATTATATAATACATATATATGCAAACTGAAAATAAAAATATAGCATATAATGTCAAAATTGCTACATTCTGAGAACTCATGATTGGCTTAAAGTTAGAAATTCCATTAGTGAATTCATTATATTAGTAATTCAAGGGGAAACAAGATGATCATCTTCAAAGATGCAGAAATATCATTTGACAGAATTCAAAATCCTTTTATCATAGAGACTACAGGTAGATTAGGAATAAAGGAATGTTTTCTTTAGATATTTCAGGTTGCATGTTTAATTTATATGTCTAATATTAATTGCCATTCTTCCTCTACGAAAATAAAGTAAAGACCTTCATACACTTTAATTTTCATTTACACTCTATGACTGGTATGGGTTCTTAAATTTATATATAAACATACTTTAAACCCTTTGAGACTCCATTATTTTGGTTTTATAACTCAACCTTCATTTAGACTCATCCCCATTTTTATTGATTCTCATTTTGCCCTAGAATTTTACCCTTCCACTAGAGATCATTTTTCTTTTGTCTCTAGAAAACTCTTAGTATTTTCTTTAGTGAAACCTTCCTGGTGATGAATTCTGCCAGATTTTTTTCACACCTTATTTTATTTTATTTTGAACTTTTGTGTTTGAGGTACCTTTCCATTGGAATCCTAGGTTGCTAGGGTTCTCCACACACACACACACACACACACACACACACACACACACACACAAACACACTTTGCAGACTTTTAAGCAATGATTCAGCCGAATATTGGCTTTTATTGTTTTTGTTGAGGAATTAACTTTCAGTTTTATTGTTTTCCTTGGGTTTATCTAACATTTGTCTCCAGCTGCTTTTAAGATTTTCTTGTCTTTGCTTTGCAGTATCTTTATGTGTTTCCTTTTCTTTTTGCTTCCTTCTGTTTGTGGTTCATAAGACTCTGAACCTATTGATTGATGTCTTTTGTGCGCTTTGGAAAGTTCTCAGCCATTATCTCTTCAAATCTTACTAACTTTCAGTGGTCTATCTTGCCTCCTACTGAGAATCCATCTAAACACAGGATAGACTTTATTACAATCCTAAATATCTTTCACCCCGTGATAGTTAGTAGGTGTCAACTTGACTGGGTTAAGGGATTCCCAGATAGCTGGTAAAATGTTATTTCTGGAACTCCCTGTGAGTGAATTTCTGGAAGAGATTAGCATTTGAATTCATTGACGGAATAAAGAAGATCCACTCTCAATAATGTGCACAGGCATTGTCCAATCAGTTGAGGACCTGGATGGAACAAAATTTAGAGGAAGGATAAATTCTCTCTATGCTTGAGCTGAGACCTCCCACTTCTCCTGTACATGGACATCAGAACTTTTCATTCTAGAAACTTCAGACCCAAAAACTTATACCAGTAGCACTGCACCCCAGCCCCCATCAGTTTCTCAGGCTTTCTGATTTGGACTGAATCATACAACTGGCTTCCCTGCTTCCAGACTACAGATGGCATATGGCACACCTTCTTGGCCTCCATCATTGCATGAGTCAATTCCCATAATAAATCTCCTTTTAATATCAATAAATCTCCTTTTATATCACTCTCTATAATCATTTTGGTACATTTTCTTTGAGGAATAAGAGAAATATATGTCCTATCTTTTGTTTTTTCCCCCCTTTGGTCTTTTCATGCTTTTTTCTGGGTTATTTTATTCTAACTTATCTTCCAAGTTACTACTTTGCTCTTCAGATGTTTCCATTCTGCATTTGAATTCGTTCAATGGAGAATGTATTTTTGTTGATTATTCTTATTTTCTTTAAATAGTTCCTGGCCCTCCAATTTTTAATTTGACTTTTATTTCTTTGAGCTTTGGTTTTAAAGTCTGTGACTGATAACCCTGATATTTGAATCCCTTGTTAGTCTGCCAGGGACCAGGCTCCCTTCTCTGAACCTCTGTTCTCCCTGTAGAATCCGTTGGTAATTTTTCTAGTATCTTTGAAAATTACCTACTCTACCATTTCTGAAAGTGAAAGTCAGGAGTTTTTTTTAGCATTCTGTTTTCTTCCTATATGCATTATTACTTTTATCATGTAAAAAATGTTCACCTTTAAAATATAAGGTAGAACTACATATTTTGACATGGAATACTTTCTAAGTCAGGAAGTGCAAAGTAAGTCACAGAATGATATGAATATAATATTGATAGCAATATCTAATATTTATTAATGCTTATTATGTGCCAGGGTATTAAATGTATTGTCTAATTTGCTTCTCTTAAGATCCCAAAGAGGTAGTTACTACTATTAGTTCCGTTTTACAGATAAGGAAAATGGGGATAGAGAAGTTAATGAACTTTTTCAGGGTCACACATCTGTATTATAATATACATAGGATTTAGATGTAGGTTCTCTGACCCCAGAGCCCAAGGACTAAGCCACTGATATGTGACAGAGAGCATATACCAAAAAAATTGTCCAGTGAATATACCCAACCACAATGGTTTCTTATGGGCTTTTATGATTTCCTTTTTTTTTTTTTTTTGGTACTGGGGTGCTTAACTAGTGTGTCACATCTCCAGCCCTTTTTATTTTTTATTTTGAGACAGGGTCTTGCTAAGTTTCTTTTAGGGCCTCTGTAAGTTGCTGAGACTGACTTTGAACTTGCGATCTTCCTGTCTTAGCCTCCCAAGCAGTTGGAATTACAGGTATGCACCACCATGCCCAGCATGATTTTACTTTTTATTCAGTATCTGTATTGTCCAATATGGTAGGCACTAAACACATATAAGTACTTAAATTTAAGCTAATTAAAGTTAAAGATGAAATTCAGTTCCTCAGTCACAGTAGTTCCGTTTCAAGTGCACCCAATAGCCACAGGTGGCTAATGGTGATGTTATTGAACCATGCAGATATAGAACACTTCCATCATTACAGAAAGTTTTATTGGACAGTGTGCTCTGTAGAGTTCAATAGTGTTTGAATTTTTTATAATAAGTATGTATTCATGATTTACTTTTGTAATTAAATAGAAAGGATCGATGATAGAAAATAAAATGGTTTATTCAAGGCTGAATTCCTCTTTCCCTATTACTTGACCATCTCTTTTTTGAACCTTTTGGAACTGCTCAGGGAGCCTCCTTTCTCTAACAATTGCCCCTACAGGTATTTAAAAACAGTACAAAGCTCATTCAAATATAACCATTATGGCAATTTCCATTTTCTGGAAATATAGTGGCATCTCTATAGGGCCATATCCCTTTTGACCATTTTGAAGCATTTAAAATGTGCATTGTTTCCAAGAGATGTTAAGCAAATCATGTGCATCTTAAAGCCTTCTTGGAATCAGGTTGGCAAGCCATTCATAATTTACTAAACTTACTAAGCTCATTGATTATATATTCCAGGAAATTTTAAAATTATAAAACTGCTTAAAAATTTGCTTAAAAACTAATATTTCGGCCAGGCGCAGTGGCACATGCCTGTAATCCCAGTGGTTGGGGAGTTCAAATACAGCCTCAGCAACTTAGTGAGGCACTAAGCAACCCAGTGAGACCCTGTCTCTAAATAAAAATACGAAATAGGGCTGGGGATGGGGCTCAGTGGTTGAGTGCCCCTGAGTTCAATCTCAGGTACCAAACAAAATAAAACAAAAAGAAAAAAACTATTATTTTTATGCATGGGATATGTGAAAAAATCATGGAATTTTTGGACTGCAAAGAATGTCTTCATTCATCAAAAACAGTCAAAATAGCTTCAGTCTCATCCTCTAAACCCTTTGATAAAATAATAGCTAGAAATGTTCAGTCTGGTCTTGACTAAACTTCTAATAACTAGAGTTTTTTGCTTTGGAAATAAGAGTAGATTGGCCTGGGCAGCTACAGGTAGCAGAACTGGGACCAGTGCGGGAGAATCTCCTGATGTATTTTAACATTCCAGCAATGAAATGAACTGCGCTGACATCTGATGAGCCACCTTCCCTAGCACCAAAGGATTTGAGGCTGAGTTTAAAAGGCCCGGGGTGCCGGGCAGAAGCTTTCTCTGTTGGTTGGGAGGCTAATAGGATGATCTTCTTGAACTCTTCAGTTCTCAAATCTTGTGGCTCATCTTGTAATGTATACCCCTGGCACTCTCACTTGCTACACCTAAACTTCAGCTTATGCAGAGTTATTGTGCAATATCAAACAACTCCCAATGGGAGCTTACGATAACAAAGGGCTATTTCTCCATTCTTATGGAGGTCAGTTCCATTCTAGGTCAATAATAACTGTGCTCTCCACTGTCTTTTTTTTTTTTTTTTTTTTTAGGATCCAGGAAGAATCATCAATCTCCATGTGGGATACTGTTGGTCTTGTGGCATCAGTAAAAGGGAATGTGACTGAGCCACACAATATCTTTAAAACTTCTGCTCTAAAGAGGCATATGACACTTCCACTCACATTTCAAAGGGCAAGTCTGGGCACATGGCTAAATATGATGCCAATAGGGTAGAATTATAACCCTCCTACCAGGATAGGCAGCATATGCCTGAGAGCAATAATGAAATCTGCGATATAAGTTAATGGGAAAGAGAACTCTAACGTGAGCTAGAAACAGGTTGTATGGAAAGATCAGTTCAAATGGAACTGAATGCCAGGATCAATCCCTCCCTTTCCTCTGCTTTCCCTTCTCTCTCTCTCTCTCTCTCTCTCTCTCTCTCCTCTCTCTCTCTCTCTCTCTGCCTGATTTTAGGCCTCAAGGATACCAGAGATAAATGATATGAACTCTGTTTTGGACGAACTCAGTCTAGTGGCAGAGAAAAGAAAAGAAAAGAAAAGAAAGAAAGAAAGAAAGAAAATATTTATAATTAGTTATATCAAGAGCAATAAAGAGTAGATGCCTAGTTCTTTGAGCGCAAAAAGTTCATGTGACCCAGAAATTTGGGGAGGGGTGAGTGTTTTGCGGAAGACAACTCAGATAAACCCTGAATCTCAAACTGAGTCAGGAAAGAAGAAAAATCCTTTCCAGACAGAGAGAACAGAATATATAGAGACTTGGATATGGGAGAGGACAGAAGTCTATTTGGAGACCATAAGTTCAGTATTGATGGGACTGGGACCCAAGGAAGAAGATGAAGAAAGGTAAAGACAGGCATTGTGAGAAGATGCAGCAGCCATTCCACAGATGCACATTATCGTGCTGATTTGGGGGCAGCCTGCTGTTCACAGAGCCACTGCTATGAGCAATATGTGGAAGAAGGTCTGGTAGGAAAGACTAACGTGCAGACAAAGGAGGGGAATTTCATAGATTTTTATATTGTGAAATTTTGAAAGATGGTCAAACACAAGCCCTTTAGATTTTATTTACCCTGAAACATTGCACAGAGGACATGAAGGGCTCCGTATCAGGATGAAAACACCCTTATAAGGACAAGAACAGGAGAGGAAATGACACAACCATGGGGAAGTAGAGAGGGCTGTAGGGGTGATGGCTCAGCAGCCCAAAGAAAGCCAGCTCCTAAGTCAGCAGTAGGAAAGATCCAGAAGCTATTTGCTTTCATCAACTTTTTTTGTTGCTGTAACCAAAAGACCTGACAAGAACCATGAGAGGAGGAAAAACTTATTTGGGGCTCATAGTTTCAGAGGTCTCAGTCCATAGACAACCCTCCATTCTTTGGGGATTGAGGTGGAGGCAGAACATCATGGTGGAAGGGTGTGGTGGGTGGAAGAAAGTGGCTTAGGACATCTCAACAAGAAAGAGAGAGGTAGAGATAGATAGAGAAAGAGAGAAAGAAAGAGGGGGGAAGATTTGCTCAACAAAGACAAAATATATATCCAGAAGGCACACACCCCCCCAGGAACTCACCTCCTCCAGCCACACCCTACATGCCTACACCCAGCTAGCTAATCCCTATCAATGGATCAACACACTGATTAGGTTAAGTCTCTCTTCTCATAACCACATCACATCTAAACCATAACACAACTCAACTCTTATCCCAAGACCCACATTAGTTTTTAAGCTACTGTTACCAGGTAGCCCTGAAAGTGAGAATGAAGATAGAGTTTAATTAGAACTGAATGAGAGTCTATAGTTTCATGTGAAATTAGAAGCTGCAGGCTCCCTCCCCATCCTCTTTGTCACCGAACACAGCCGGGCAGTAGACTAGAGGTGTATGAATTCGTTCTCTGGACTTAGGAAAAATGAAGTGTCTCTGGACTGATGTGACACTAGGCAGAAGTCAAAGTCAGGGGGACCGCTCTGAAGTCATGGTGAAGTGACCTTTGCATGTTGTATACTGAGATCCCAGTCTTCTCTTCCACCAGCAGTTGGATTTATACCTGCCTTCCCTGTAGCTTCTGCACATTCCAAGGAGGCAGATGAAAAGATAGCAACTTCAGAGCTACTCCAAGAAATGGTCTGGGTCACAGTCTCCTTTGGCCCATGGCTGGTGAGGCCCTTTGAAAGCTTGCATCTGGTTTCTGAGTGTTCCAGTCTTAAACATGAATGGGCACCGGTCAACCGAGGGAATATCTAACATGACGGATGGGTGAAAACACATACACCTCAAACTACTAGGAGGAAATATAATATTTGAGAAAATAAAAACTTGGGAAAATTATTATTGATGTTCTTAAAGAGAAAAAAAAAACAAGAGGGGGCTGTGGAAAAGAGACACTCAGTAGTCCAACAACAGCACAATGATAGCAAAACTGAAGGCCCAATGGGAGGGTTGGGAGATAACGTCGAGATCACTTCCAGGGCACAGAGCAAAACCACAACATGGAAAATAAGAGACAGGTAAATAAGACAAGAAGATAGTTCTAAAGCCACAACTTCCAAATAACTGGAGTTCTAGAAAAGAATAGAAATAAATGTCTGTTATTTGAGCCATCCACTCTCTGGCATTTTGTTTTAGCAACTGAACTGACTAAGTCATCCAGTCTAACAACAAATTATTGTGAGGATAGAATAAAGACATTTTCAGACATTCAAAAATCTAAAAAAAAAAATGTACCTCCCTTGCATTTTTTCTTTGGGACAATAGTGAAATACGTGTTCCTTCAAAATTAGGGTAAATTAAAAAAGTGAATGGCACAGATAGGGGATTGAGTATTGCACAGAGGAAAAAGACCCTCTACCCGCTGACCCCGGATGATGGTGTGAAGGTGCATCCCATGACAGTGGCTGTGCACCAGGCCCAGAGAGCAACCAGTTGGTGTCTGAGCAGGTCAGTGACTTGGAAGCAATAGCTTTAAGTAGATAAAATTGAATACCACAAAATAGTTAACACACTTCCACCTGTGGAAAAGTTTGTTGAATTAATGCCAGGTATGAAACATTGTCCGCAAACAAGTAAATGAAAAAGGTAATGATAAATGCAGATTTAAGCCAAATGTGTAGGAAGGGGAAAGTTCTCATAGTACACTACAAGGGTCAATTGATAGGGGCATTTATGTTGGATATGGACTTATTGCCCAAATTCTGTGGAACGGTATTGGTGAGATGCAGGAATTGACAGAGGTTGGCAAACATTTTTGTAAAGAGCCAAATAAATATTTCAGGCTTTGTGGGCCATATGGTCTCTGTCGCAACTGCTCCTCTCTGCGGTTACAGCCCTCACACAGCCTCAGACAATACATAAACATGGGCATAGCCGTATCACAATAATATCTTAGTTACAAAAACAGGTATCCCTTGCTGGTAACCCCTAGATGAGCAATAGGTGTGTGGAATGAATCAGGTGAGGCTAAAGAGAACTAAGTCTTCATTGGAGGAAGTCAAGAATTAATTGGAAAAAAAAAACCACCCAAAGTAGTAATCTAAGCATATTTTTTCAAAATATGGAGATGAATACCAAATGTAAATGGGGATGGCGATAGTGGGAGACTGCCATTTATTGTATGAATACAAGCTTCGTAGAACTGTTTATTTCTTTAACTCATGCATTTGTGTAAGTTGGTAAAATAATTAAAATAAAAATGAGAAATATTAAAATTCTTGTGGGCAGCAAGCAGTCTTCATGTTTGTTTAGGTAATTAAGAATGATGAGGTCCCTGAGTGGACTGGGAGGAGTGGGCCAAGGACACGGAAGCCCAGGTTGAATTTTGCTACCTCTGGCTCCTCAGGGGAGACCCCGAGGTACCTGCACAGGGTGCATGACTGCTCAGCAAGGCCCCATGTCGGGTGGTTGAAAATGTCCCCACCTGTTAATTTCACAATGCTGGGCTTGTGTCAGTAGCTTCTCAGTCTGTGACTTGTCAGTGGTGCCCTGGCTTTCACTTATGACTGGGGACCTGGCATGAGCTACCTGTGCATAGGTAGACCAGTTGCACGGCAGGTGGGGAAGGCCCTGCAGAGCAGAGGCTGGGCAGCCCCGGGGAAGCATGGGGGTGACCAGATGCAAGGCCAGGTGGGGAGGCCCTGAGCAGGGTAATGGTGCTGGGGTCGTACCTGAGCCAGGCCGGGGTAAGAGTAACAGAAATGCTGAGGAGATTGGTGGGTCTGAGGTGCTCCTGCGGCTCTGACTCACAGCAGAGGCTCGCAGCAAATTAATGAAGCTAATTTCTGACTGGAGTCATCGTTGGTGAATCATCTTTGCATCGTGTCTGTGCTCATTAAATAAATTGTCAGTGTCTTCCCAGGCATTATGGATGCCTTGTAAATTAGGGCTCTTCATAAATAATTTGTTTCTGCTTGTGTTCAAAGGGAACTGGGATCGGGTAGGAGAGAAAGAGGGTGACCTGTGGGAGGGGAGGCTGGAGGCTGGAGCTGCTGAAGGTGGCAGTCACCCTGAGGTGGTCTGACGCTGGTCTTTGTCCCTTGGTTGAGTGTGTTAAGTCCTCCAGACCTGCCTGCTGTCACTAAGTGGGCAAAGACCTCCCTTAAGATTGGGTCTAGGTCCCCACATCCTCTTCTTAAGCACCTTCCTATGGATCCAATGGTCCATGGATTGGGGGTGGGTGATGGGTACATGATACTGTCCCACAGTTCTTTTCCAAATCACCTATGCATGTCCCCAGCATCAGAAAACCCTGAGGAGTCCTTGGTACCCTCCTTTTCTTGATCCTTCTCTCTTAGACTCTTCTTTAAGCCCTCTGGCAGCAGCAGGGTACCTGGGAGTAAGGATGCCTGGGAGCTGCCCTGCTCACCCAGGGGGCCTTTCCATGGCCGCAGAGGGACCAGGGGAAAAGGAAGGAAAATTGGGAAGGAATGGAAAGAAAGTCAAAGCACAGAGAGATGGAGGGGGAAGAAGCAGAATCTTCTGGATTTTTTTCTGGTTACTGGTAAGTAAGACTCTTCAAACGGAAGCTGTTGCTAAAGGGTGTGGGGTGTGTGGCGGCAAGGCAGGGTGCTCCCTAAGGATGACGAGCAGGGGCTGGAAGCCATCATGGGACAGACCACACCTTCTCACTGTGTTCATGTGTCTTCTCTCTCTGCTCCCTTCTCCTGGAACTCCAGTGGACGTGTCAATACATGGGGGATGACTCTCAAGAAGAGGAGAATCAGGGGTCTGGGTGGTCACCCTCCAAAGGATGCAAATGGAGGAATATTAGAAGGAAAACGTGAAATGTCCATATAATGTAGGTTTTTTTAAACTAAGTTAAAATCTGAAAATAGGGCTGGGGATGTGGCTCAAGTGGTTGCATGCTCGTCTAGCATGCTTGAGGCACTGGGTTTGATTCTCAGCACCACCTAAAAATAAAATAAAGATATTGTGTTCACCTAAAACTAAAAAATAAATATTAAAAAAAAATCTGAAAATAGATGGCATGATGGATTCCTAATGGGAAAGGGGGATAAAGCCCACAGGACCCCTGCCTCTGAGAGACAGGGTTACAGGGACGTAGAGAATACAGTAGTGCCCCCCCCCATCTTTCCTCTCAATAAATTCTTTTCAACTCGGAGTACACGTCCCCATGGAAATCATGTGGCAAGTGGAGAATAGGTTGTCAGGGCCACCTGCCCTTGAAAGCCAGAGCAGGGACATAGGGTCAAGGTCCTAGAAATGCAGGCACCAGGCTACCCTTGAAAGATGCCTGAAATCCTTGGGGGGACTGGTATAGAAAACAGAGGAGGCAAAGAAGACTCTGGTCTTGCTGAATATGATTGGACGGATGTAGCCTGTTCTGGAAGATGACCCAGCAGTTGGGAGTCATGATCAACAATGCCACACACAGAGGTGTCACAGAGGCTTATGGGGGACCCCCTCCCAGCACCGACAGTGGGTGCTGGTGCTCCTGCCATCTGCCTAGTGTTACATATGTGTGTGTGTGTGTGTGTGTGTGTGTGTGTGTGTGTGTACACGGCTGGGCATCACATCCTTGAAGCATTTTCCCCTTGGATTTCCCACTTAGCAAGCAAGCTTCCAGTAAACCTTCTCTGATCAACTGTTTCCGAGCATCTAACAGTTGAATGAATTGGCCTCTGGCAACTCAGAGTCTCCAGGGGCATGGCTGGCACCCCGAGTCAGACCTGGCATTGAAGGGGTTTCTAAGCCCTTGAACCAGCTTGTTTCTTGGAGCCCTCTTTAAACTTCTTCACATCTGAATGCCCATAGTACCAACATCAGGGGTATCCTGGGAGCAGGGGCGCAGCCACAGAGTGTGGGGAACAGATAAAGGGAGGGAAGAATGGCTTATTTGGGTTGTTTTCCTTTCCAGGAGGCGGGACTGACCTTGGTGATGGCCGAGGATGGTGGAGCACTGGACCCTGCAGTCACATCCATTCACAGACCCATCTGCCCCGTGGTGCTTACTGAGCACTTCACTCTGTGCCAGAGTAGCCACCTGCTCTGGGGGCTGGCGAGGTCCCTGTTCTCATGGAGCTTACCTCTATTTGTATTTATAGAGGAGGGTGTGTGTCTCGGGGCTTTCAGAGCATAAACAAGCAAATGAGTAAGTCTGATTAATTCAAATGGTTTGACTTCTATGAAGAAAATAAAGTGGGTGGAGCAGCTGGAAGATAACGGAGATGGAGTAGTCATCAGCTGCGGCCTCTCTGAAAGGAGCAGTTTACACAGAGTGATTAGGAGCTGGTCAGGGAAGATCCAGGGGCAGAGAATCTAAGCAGAAGCAAGATCAAGCATAGAGCCCAGGAGCAGGAGGGGACCCAGGAATCCCAGTTTTGGTAGAACAGGAGACAGAGATTTAGTGAGGCTGGGGAAAATGAGGGGCAGATCTTCCTAGGTCTTCTACTCCAGGTAAGGAGTATGAATTTTCTTCTCAATGCAATGAGAAGGGATTCTACAACTTTTTTTTGCATTTTTAAAAGCTAGTCACTAAGTGGAGACCAGACTTTGAAAAACTGAGTTAGGTCACTGAGATGATCCTGGGGTGATTGAACTGTGTCCCTTCACACTTTTCCCTGTCTTTTCCAAATAAACGCACCCCCCCCCCCCCCCGCCCCATCCTGTATGCACGTGCATCTCAGAAGAGGTTCCAAGAGAAGAAGGCAATTTCCTTGAGCCTGATCTCCTTAGGGCTGGGTCATTAAACCACCCACAGGTGCTCCCTTTTCAAAGGCTGGTTAACCACAATGGATTTCTCATTGGTAGGGTTTCAGGTGGGGAGGGAGAGCACTCTGGGAGGCATTTTAGCGGGGGCTGACTTTGACACCAATGCCTCTCACACTTGATTGTGTGAAAATGCAGGTTTGTGGTTGGTAAGTCTCTGAAGGTGCCAAGGGGTTTTGATTTTCTAACAAACTCCTGGGTTATGTCACTTCTCCTGGTTCATGGGCCACCCTTTGTTAGGTTTTAGAAGACTCGGTGTCATGTGTTAAAGAAAGCTGTGATTATTAAGAATGACTTTCTGAATAGCTATTCATTCATTCTGCAGGGGATCAGGATATGGCATTCCCAAATATGCCTCTTTGGAATAAGGATTGTTTTGAGCGGAAGGTAATTGAGAAAGAGCAGACACAGGAGAGCCCTCTTCCCTCCCCTACTTGCCTAAAAGGCAGGGCATAAATTTCCCACTGTGAAAGGGCGTGGACTTGCCATCTTTTCCTGTACTAGAGTGAGAAGAGTGACCCTTATCACTGGAGAGAGAGAGAGAGAGAGAGAGAGAGAGAGAGAGAGAGAGAGAGAGAGAGAGAGAGAGAGAGAGAGAGAGAGCCGAGAGAGAGAGAGAGAGAGAGAGAGAGAGAGAGAGAGAGAGAGAGAGGGGAGAGAGGAGAGAGAGCCGAGAGAGAGAGAGAGAGAGAGAGAGAGCCGAGAGAGAGAGAGAGAGAGAGAGAGAGAGAGCGCCGAGAGAGAGAGAGAGAGAGAGAGAGAGAGAGCGCCGAGAGAGAGAGAGAGAGAGAGAGAGAGAGAGAAGAGAGAGAGAGAGAGAGCAGAGAGAGAGAGAGAGAGAGAAGAGAGAGAGAGAGAGAGAGAGAGAGTGAGAGAGAGAGAAGAGAGCGCGCGAGAGAGAGAGAGAGAGAGAGAGAGAGAGAGAGAGAGAGAGAGAGAGAGAGCCGAGAGAGAGAGAGAGAGAGAGAGAGAGAGAGAGAGAGAGCCGAGCGAGCGCACTGAGCTGAAATTGCATAACCATAGTTTACTAAATAACTTGTATCTACCATGAATTCCACCCATTTTTGCCTTCCCACAATTTACTACCCTGGAAGACTTCTTTTCCCTTGTCTAGTGACTTCACAATTTAACATTCTTTGTTAAAATGGGATATAAGCCTCTCATTATAACTGCTTTTTAAGCTTTCTCTCTCTCTTTTTTTTTTTTTGCTTTTTTTCTTTGAAACCCCATGCATGTAAACTATTAACATTAGATAAAGTTTGATTGTGTGAAATTTTCTTCCATTAGTCAATTTTTTTTTGGTCAGTTTAATTTGCAGGTTCCATCCATAGAACTTGAGCATAGAAGGAAAGTGTTTCCTTTCTTTCTTCATTCCAAAGTTTGTTGGTTATCAGGAACCATTGTATTTAAGAAGATTAAAAAGAGTTTTCTGAGGAGATTGCAAAAATATGTTTTTATCGAGCTTTTGGAAAGTTGGACACATCTGGAATCTGGTGTTCCTGATCCCCAGCCCACATGTTGGTGAATGGTTAAAAACTGTCTCTCTGAAAACAAAGACACTGATTTTGTAGCATTTCTGGATTTGTGTGATGTGAATCTCTCAACAAGGTTGACTTTCAGCTCCCAGCATGACATCACTAATGTAAGTATGGATTAAAAATAGATGCAAAGGATAACTCCAAGACTATAGATAATAGTTAAATATAGACAGATATTTCAGAAGTGATGAGCTTCTAGTAATGACTACTTTTGTTTTTAATAAAATTTATTTCTTTATAAATTTTATAACTTTTAAAACAATTTTTAAATAATGGCTGTTTCACAACAGATTCACCGAATTTCTGAAAATTTGGTCGCCTCTTGCTTGGCCCCATCTTTTCCTGTTTACAGTGTGTTTCTTGGGTAATGTTTTCTGGGGGAAGGAAGCAATCTCCTTGAACAAATTCTTCCCCACTGCATCGAGGACCTCCTGTGCTCAGCTGCTTCTCCTAATCTTGCTACCAGGTGAGTTTCTGGTATCAGAATTTTGATAACTTTCCAGATTCTTGGAGGGGCTGTTGGTGAGTGATAACAGAGATATTAGAGATGATGGATGACAGAGAAAATGAGAGTAATGACAGAGGTAAGTGGGGTGGGGAAAAGAAACCACTTGAGATGCTTCAAGCCTTGTGCCTCTTGCCATCCTTGCTGAATTTTCTTGTTAAATCCTCATAGCTCTCTGAGCTAGATGAGTAATCTGAGGCCCAGAGAGGGGATGGTATTTGTTTAAGGTCACACAGCTAAGAACTCCTGGAACTTACATGAAATCTAGAGATCTGACACCAAACTATTCCACTTGATATATATTTTACTGATGCCCATAATCCATAGGTAAGCTGAATATTGAATTCTAGGCAAGAGATCTTTGTCCTTGAGGATTCTGAGGACATTGTCCCTATCATCTTCTAGCTTTGAGAAGTTGATTGCCATTTAAATACCTCAGTTTTTCTTCCTTTATAGAAACTTTTGGACTCTTTTCCCTATGTGACTATTTTTATTTTTATTTGTCCTTTGCAATTTCCTTAATTAATCCAAATACTCCACTGAATTTTTTGTTTTGACCATTATATTTATAATTTTCAAGCATTTTTCCCCCTGTGGGTGTTTCTTATTAGACTATCTTGTTCTGGTTTCATGAATTCAGTACCGTTTCTTTTTTACTTACGGAGACTCAATCATCTCCCCCTCCACCTTGCATTCTTTCTGATTACCTCAGTCTATTTCTTTTGGGCAACTTGGTTGGTATTTAAGAAGGGCCACTGGTCAGAAGCTGTGCTTGCCTGGGCTCTGTGTTGGTAGGGACTTCGCTGCAGGAAGAGCTGGCTTGTCCCCTTTCTCTGGGGACCTAGCTCTCAGTGTCTGAATATCTGTTGGGTTGACGGTGCCCAGCAGCAAGACAAATGCCAATCTTCTGTTCAGGAGGCACCAGCCAGTGGCCTGCATTCTGGAAGCCAAGTATGAAGAGGAGACTTACACTTCAGTGTGCTGACCCTCTCTTAATTCCTGTTTCCTCAGCAGCAATTCTGCCCTCCACCCTCTGAGGTCCTCGCTCCAGAGGTCCTTCCGGTACACATTATAGACAGTCAACTCCTAGCTCTCTGCTGTCGTGGAGCTGGGGATGTGGAGGTGTTGACAAGTTTCTTATAAGTATATTTAACTCATCCTGCTGCTTTCTGTCCACCTCCATTTTCAAAAGTAGCTAGTGCACCTGGCTCTGAGCCACCCTGGGATTCTGAGCCTATCTGGGATTCTGCAGTCAAGTTAGCTGCTCTACCTCTGGCACACACCTCCGTGTTCTCAGTCCCCACTCATGAATTTCTTTTCCAGTTTCCAGCTCTGAGAGGCAGAGAAAGTCCCGAAGAAGTCTGGTCCCCCAGGACAAGTGTTCCCGAACATCCTTCTCATTCCTGAGCTCCCTGAAGCTTGGTATCAATCCCATAAACTCATCTTTTCACCAAAGCTGGTTTAGAGTTGAGTTTCTATTGCTGATGACCTGACGGGCCCTAACTAACACGGTGTTAGTGGGGAGGATCTCTTGATCAATAGGCAATCTAAAACCACTCTGATCTTTTCCTAAAGAGAAGTGTCACAACACTGGAGTAGAGTCTGCTTCTGGAACTGGGAATGGAGGGTTCTGTTTGACCTCTGGCTTGGGGAGGCATCAGAACTTCCTTCCTCTTCCCACACACCTAGCCTTTAGCCAACTCTACCTGACCTTTCTGATGCCGTGTTATTTTACTCTTAATATGAGAATATCTCATCATGCCAATCAATTCACCCTGATACTGCAAATGTCAGCTCAGGATAAAGGAACAAATAAGGCCATTCATTTTGCTTTTGCCTTTCTACCCTGGATGTGGATGAGTTACCCTCAACTCTTGCTCTTAGAATGATGATGTAACCAGATAGAGCAAAGAGCAGCTTCCTTGTTTAGCATCTAAGTCATTTGATAATTAGAAAAATACCACCCAGTGAACGGTACTCTATGCTAGATCCTAGCCTAGAATTCCAAATAACTTGATCTAGAATAGTAATTATAATACCTTGGTCTAGAATAGAATTCTTTCCAACAATGCTCTGAGGTTGGAAATATTACTCTCATTTTCCAGGTGAGAAAAGAGAAACTAAAAGAATGGCAGTTAAGGACACAGCCTGGGCATGTGACAGAGCCAGGATTTGAACCCAGGCTGCTCAGGCTCCAAAGCCCAGCTGGTACCTCCACTCCATCCTGTCTCTCACGTTCTGCCTGCTGCAGGTTAACCCTTTGATTTGTTTGGTTTTGCCAATAAGCAGAGTTTTATGGGATGCATTTATTTCAACCACACAAGGGGCATCCAGCACCCCGCCAGGGTAGTTTCTTACTCAGAAGGTGATGAATCGCCCAAGAAAAAGAAAGTCTGAAATAATTAGAAAGAAATAAGAGCCAAAGCCAGAAATTTGATTCAAAAAGAGAAACTCCTGATAGGTCTTTCAGTCCACGTAGGAGCTGGAACTGAACAACTAGAAAATGGCTGTAGTTCTGTATTTAAGGTAGTACAATCAAAGGCAGGGATAAAGTTTCAGTGGGAGGAGTCTTGCTTCTTGGTGTGACCGGGGACTTGCAGCAAACAGGTTGATTGGCATCTTGGCAAGCCACGCCCATCTCTGAGAGGCTGTGTGGCTGTGTGACTCCGGAGGGTCGTCCCATCTCTTGTGCTGTGCTGAACCTGACAGAGAGCTGAGTTGGAAGTCACATGTAGCGGGCGATCTCAAGCCAGCAGGAATGCCACTGGGAGTTCCCAGATACCAGATTTTCCTACCCAAGGGCTTCCATGTCAATTTGGTTCAAGCACATTTCACGGGAGGCTCCCGGCACTTAACAACTTTCCAATCCATCGGCCAGCCCCTCTCCAAAATAAGAAAGGATTACAAACTATGTGACAACAAGGCTGCCACAGCCAAGTGCCTCACAGAGTATGCAGAAGAGCTTCTGGAGTCATTTTGGATGGTACAAGGAGCAGCTTATGAAATGGAGAAATTAGGATGGATCTTGGGTATACTTCTGAAGAATGAGGTCCATTAGAACCGTCTCTCCTGGGGAGTTTTGTGATGGAAAGCACATCGCTGGAGTTATTTAAAAATGAACTACTGAAATTCTTTGGGGAACCAATCCTGCTCTGATAGGGGGTTGGTGGACAAGATACCTTAATAGGTCATTTTAGTTTCTGATTTTAGTAAAGACTACTGTTCTTATGGTACATTGAGATTTTTGATGAGTTTCAATTTCTGCCTAAGTATCCAAGAAGTTTCTCAGTCTGAGCTGAAAGAGAAGGATGTGTCAGGCTCCAAATAAATGGGGGAGCTTCCCCTTGTGGATGAACGAGGTCCTCTAAACTCTTCATGAAGTTCTGTTGGTCAGTCTTGAGGACCCTGAATTTGACCAGGCCACCTACTGGCTGGGCAGTGCCTTGGAAGCAGATCCCAGCCCACCTGACTTTGAATGCATTCGCTGGAGTACAAGTCTGTGGTCCCCAGCCAAGGCCCCAAGGCAGCTGGGAACAGTGACATATGTTAAATAGTGTGGTTCCCAAAGAGCCAGAGCAGGCCCGCTGAGAGGCCCATTAAGTCTCTGCCTGCAATTCCCTGCCTCCATCTGCTCCAAGAGGTGTTTGTTCGGTTTTTGTTCGGCTCTTGGCTGGTGGGTGCCGAGGGAGCTCGGCTAATGGCATTGTTTGCTGAGTTAATTGTTGTGTTTGATCTGAGCCTCTTTGGAGGAAGCACAGGGAAATGAGGTGTTTGGTCAGGGTTTTCTGTGGAAGCAAAGTTTACCTCTCAACTTGGAAAGGGGAAGAAAGAGGAAAAACCAGTTGGAGTAAAGAGGGGGAAAGGAAGTTAAGGGAAACTTCATTGGGCTGCTCAGGACGGAGGGCTCACGCATCACGCACCCTGAGCCAAAGCAATGGGGAGGGTCTGTGACCCAGTGAAATCTTGGCTCTTCTCTGGCTGGCAGACGGAGGAAAAAATAATGTGTCATGCACCTCCATTTATTTCTAATGTTGACATTATTTCTTTCCAAAGAAGATTTCTACTGGGTGCAAATAAGGGTACACCTATAAATCATTATTGTTATTATAACAAAATATCCAGTGCTACACCAAGAATTAGAAAAAGGAAATAATATTCAATCCCTAGTCTAATATGGCTATAAAAACTGGGTATCCAATTAGTCCTGGGTATTTAGAAACAAAGCTAAGTCATAAGTGGAAATACCTGGGAGAGCCGGCTTTCCCTGTGTAATGAAGGTATGCATGCCAATCAAGAGGAGGAAGAAATGGTTTTGTGGTCCTGAATTCTGAGGACAGATATCGAGGGGAGAATTTTTTTTTCATATCATCATGTTGTTATAAAATAAATACAAATATTCAGGAAAAGGTATTTTCTACAGGGTAGCCCAATGCTAACATGTATGGTGATCTTTTTCACTATTGGTGACAATTCCATACTGATTTTGTTTTTGGATATCCTGAGGGCAGGCGATGCCCAGAGCTTCCATACCTAGTCCATTGAATTTGTACAGAAAAAACCTAGTTTTATTTCTTTTCAAACTAGATGGTTGGGGTGAGGAACTGAAGGTTTCTGTATGAATGCTAAGATCAAAGGATAGTGCAAGCCCACACAGAGAGGGAATCGCAAGATGGGAGGGGGAGCCCAGCCTGCGACAGGCACCCCAAACTCTGATTATTAACGACTGCTCCAACCAAGCGCTCAGCTTCATTTATAACTCGGCAAACTCTCATCAGTTTTCTTTGCTATTCATCCTTTGTCTAGAATAAATGGGAGCTAATGAGTCATTTGCAGCTTTAGCAAATAACATATGTGCCTTGACACTCCTGCCAATTTTACCAGAGTCTAGGCCAAGTGAGCTTGAGGTGGACGTACAGATTTGGAACGTGTAAAAGTCAGGGTCCGGTGTATGTGTTGATAAATACTCCAGTGATTCTGATGTTCAGCCAGGTTGAGGGCCACTACCCAGGCTCCCCTGCGCAAGCAATTTCAGAGTTGAGGGACAGGGATACTAAACAGGAAGTCGAGACTGGAATCAGAGATGGATACAGCTCTGTGTTCTCTGCTCCACTACATCTAGCACAATGGGGCATCAGAAAACACAAAGCCAGAGTGACTTGCTTCTTCACTACCTGGAATCCTGAGCTTCCAATCATTGCCAAGGACCCCCTCTTTGTATTCATTATAATCACAAGATAACATATGTTAAAGAAAGCAGGATGGAGAGCCTTTTGTCTTGGACGGGCCATCTGGCATCTGGTCACTGGTTTTCCTCTAAGGAGGACTGTCAGCTCCACTATTGATTTACAGTGGGGGAGCTGGGTCAACTCTCCGCTCAGGAAGTGAAATTTTGACTCATCCTGGGCTGAGCTTCATTTATAACTTAGCAAACTCATGCATTGTTTTCATTGGCCATGGGTATTCGTTCGGAGATAAGCATGTGATTCGGTCAGAAACAGTAACACACAATAGTGCATTTGTTAGGGTGACTGGTGAGTAGAATATGCTTCTTGCTTGCCAGAAAGGATAAAGGAAACCTGTAAGGGCCATTCATGAGCCACCAGGATAAGCTCAGAAGCCATTCTGGAAGGCAGAAGTGAGTGATGGACTGGACAGAAACCAGGTTCTCATTACATGAGCCCCTGGATCAAGCCCTTCCTGAAGGTAATGCTCACACTTACTTCCTTGGGTTGCTGTGAGGGTCAAATGAGTAAATCTAGTCAGAGTGCATGGTGCACAACGGGTGCCAGTCACAGTATTCTCCTCTTACTCCCCTTCCATCTTGTGCACTGATGGGAAGGAACTTGGAACACTTCATGATTTCCTGCGTGCAGACAGGCAAAACGCCATTCAGTTCATGTTAATTAAGCAGGTAGTCTTTATGCTCCACCATGAGGTGCTTTCTCTTCTTCTTCATGGTCCGCCTGCATCCTCTTTAGGGATCCTATCACATGACACCCTGTTTTATTTTTATTTTTTAGCTGGTTGCCTGTCTCCCCTGTGGGACTGAGCGTACCCAGATGACAGGGGTGGTGTCCAGACTTTCTTGAGCACCTACTTTCTGCTGGGCATATGTACAGGTCACTGCCTTTCACTCCCAAGGACTCAGGTCGGGTTGAGTTGAGAAATGCCTGAGCTTTTAAGCCTGAACTTATGCTTTTTCTTGATGTAAAGGTCAGAATGCTTTTTTGTGCAAGTGTCAGAAATGCTATCAGCCTGTTTTAACCAAAGGGAATTTACCAGCTCATGTAACTAAAAAGGTTAGGGGTAAGGTTGGTTTTAAGCATGAGTTGATGATATTTCTCTCCACAGTCCGGGATGTGCAGCCTTACCTTTCTTCACACTGCTTTTCTTCCTGGGTGGGCTCCCTGCCCAATGGCAAGGGTCACTGGCAGCTGTGAGCTCCTTTCCTGTTCCAGAATTCCAGCAGAAAGAGGGCTTTCCCCTCATTCCTGCCAGAGCCAGGATCTGGTGCTCCTGGTGTGGGGTGGGTCATATGCTTATTTCTGAACCAGGGGCATGAAACACACTGGATACTCCTGGGTTAAGAACTTCAAATGAAAGGGCAGCTTCGCCCCAACCATAGGGGTGGAGGTGCGAGAGGGTGCAGTTACCAAGAGGAAGGAAAAGGATGTCTGGCCTCTCCTCTCCGCTGCCAGCCTGGGACTCACTGCAGCTGGGTGGGCTGCAGGACAGGCACCTACTCCTGAGAACCCATTGCAGCTCCTGGGCCATTGCTTAGTCCTTCCTGGTGGTGCTTATATCTGCTCAACTTGCCAGGGGCTCTTTGAGGCTGGGATTTGCAATGATAACACCTTTCAGGACACACAAGTGCTGTAGCAAACTCCCGATCACCTACAGAAATGCAGAGGCTTGATCAACCTTGATCATTCCTAGGCCCAGCAGAGATCCTGGGCTGCACTCCTCCTTCCCAAGGTCCTGCCGGGTGGAACACCTCAGAGCCCCTCCTCACCAGGGATCCAGGTCAGCTCATCTCTGCTTCAGAACTGATTCATAGGAGGGACTCTCACCACCATCACTGGGCCCTTCCAGAAGGATTCTGCCTCCAGATGATTTCTTTAGTCAAGAGTCTGGGTAAGGCCACCCTCACTTTCTCAGGCACCAGCTCTGGGCTTCCTTCTCTCTGGAGGATTCTCTTGCTCTCTGTCTTTGTTGTTTCTTAAATAAAATTTACTTTTGCTCTTAAAAAAAAAAAAAGAGTCTGCCATCCAGTTATCATATGTAAGATTTTCCAGAAATCTCTAGGGACCCCAGTTCCATGTAAAAACCCAGTTATTCACAACAGATTAAGAATCCCGTTGGCAAACTCCACCTAAGCAAGTCACAGAGTTTAGAATAGCTATCGAGTGAATCTGAATGCCAAACTTTTGGAACCCCCCACAGGGAGGCAGCCAGGGATCCCAACTGGCTCTGGCAGTTGGAAGAAATGTCGTCTGATGGGTCAGTTCCAGCCCTTTCCCAGGGCTGCAGACAGAAAGGCTTGTAAGAGGAACTGCACCGTCTTCAAAAGCCATGGAGGCTGGCCTCAATGGGGGTATTGGAAAGCCTGGCCACAGGCCAGATCTGCAGAAGGGCCTTTGCTCTCTGCTCTCTTACTGTTGTTTCTTTCTTTCTCGACAGTGAAATTGGAAAGCGTGGGTTATTATGGAGGACCGCGAGGCCAACAGGAGGAGAACAAGGCTTCTGATGGAGCAGCATCCCACCTCAGGAGCTCAAACAGGGTCCCGACCTCATTCAGAAAGTGGGCAGCCTCCACTCGTGTTTCGGGGTGGAAGGGATGGGGAAATTTTAGGGCTCTCTCTCTTTGCTCCCCTGCAGTTTCAACTAATCTTCAAGACCCCTGGTGGTTCATAAAAACTCTGATGTGATTCATGTGGCACCCCACCCTCAGCAGAGCCTACCTCCCCTGCCCTGATGCCCACTGCTCACTGTCCTGCAGCTCTGCTGAGCTGATTCTGGACCAGTGTCAGCTGCCCACATGGGAGCATGCAGTCTCTCCCGCACTGTCTTGATGAGTATGTGTCCTCATTTCCAGTCACAGAAGCCCATATGAGCCTTGTGGTCATAGGCAAGGGATAGGCACATGCTTTCTGTCTGGGGCTATTATTTACCTTACCTGGGCCTTCATGGAAAATGTGCTCCTAGTGCACAGGTTCTGGGTGAGATGGGCAGCGGCACCTAAGCTGGGGATGACAACCACTCATACCTGCCCAGGGGCCTCGCTCCTAGCTCCTGAGTCCTTTGCTGCTGGAGGGTGAGAGCAGGGCTTGCATTGGCCTTGCCATTGGCTCACAGGCTGACTGCAGGATGAGGATCCTTCATCATGTCCTCAATGCAGGTCAAGGCTGACCATGAGTTGACCTGGGCAGGCTCACACACGGGAATGGGCCCTCTCCCGCCATAGGTTACTTTTGCTACATTGCTGTTTTATTTTTTCCCCCACCATTGATCACTGTAGTCTTTCACACCAGTGACCACCTTGTTACCCTTTAATTCCTTTTCTTTGCCTCTGCATTCTCCTATGTCTTTTCTCCCTGGTGTCCGGGCTGGGTGGCCCAAGGATGTATCCTCAGACCTAATCTCTCCATTCTGGCCACTGCATGGGTGATTACTTCCTTGAAGCAGTGTCTTGAATTCTCAAACTAAATTCTTGGTTCCTACAGCCCAAGGGACATCTTTTCTCAAATGCAGATGTCAAAGCCAGACTGGTGCCTCTCACCCTGGACCTGCCCAACCCCCAGCGCTCATTTCTCAGACTCTAGACCGGGGCATCCCGGGAGCTGCTCTGTGTCCTTTTCTCTCTCTCCTGCAGGGGCTCAGACCCTGGGAAACAGATTCTGCATCCCAGTAGGCGAAAGAAGATGCCAGGTGCAGTTGGGAGAGTAGACATCTTTGTTATGCTTTATTCAGAGTCTTTCCATATTAAGGACTAGGGGGCTGCCGCCACCGCATAAAACATGTCCTCCCATCTTCTTTCACCTGCTGGGATCCCAAATCTGTTTCCCAGGGCCT
Source organism: Urocitellus parryii (assembly GCF_045843805.1). Lineage (NCBI taxonomy): Eukaryota > Metazoa > Chordata > Mammalia > Rodentia > Sciuridae > Urocitellus > Urocitellus parryii. The sequence continues at coordinate 99,932,254 of NC_135532.1, read as the reverse complement.
GAGCCCCTGTGAGACACCCTCACAGCTCCCTGAAGCTCTGTCTTCTGAACTTGACTTCTGTGACTCACCTGGAATCACTTATTCTTTCTCTCTCAGTATGGCTGCCCTGCTTTAGGCTACACATTCCTGGGTCTTGGCTGTTGGCTCTTACAAACCTTCAAACTGGGTTCTCAATCTTCTGTTTCTTCCTTCCCAGCACCTCCATTATCTTGCTGCCAGGTCCCATTTGCTCACACACAGCTTTAGCAGGTCTCTCTCTGACATCCCAGGGCCAACAGAATGACGACTCAAATGCATAGAAGATTCCTTTGCACCAATTGCATGATCTTTGTCTTCTCTTCTTCAAGTATCCTATCTGTATTCCAGAGGTCCCCACAATGTGGTCCCCAACCAGCAGCATCAGCATCATATGGAAACTTGTTGGAATGGTAAATTCTCGGGCCTGGCCCAGACCTACTGAATCAGAAACACTAGGGATGGGGCCCCGAGATCTGTGTTGTAAGGATGCCTTCCAGGTGGTTCTGAGGCCACTCAAGTGTGAGACCTGTGGCTCTAGCCTGGAGGTCTTCACACCTGGTTGCACATGAGTAGCACCTGGGGACTATTTAAAAATGATGAATGCCCAGGTTCCATCCAAGACCAATTGATTCAGGATCTCTGAGAATGGAGCCTGGGTATCTATTTTTAAAAGCTCCCAGGTGATTCAGTCACACAGTGAAGATGTAGAACATTTACTGAAACCTGATCCAACAGCTGAACGTTCCTAGAACCTGTCCTGTGGGCAGGATCCCTTCCTGTCTTCACCCTTCACTTATCCTTCCCTCCGCCGTCCATTCCTCCAGTCCTAATCTAATTCCTCTTTGAAAGGCCCAATCTAAGTGTCACCTCTTCCATTAAGTGTCCCTGGGCAGGAAATGATCATGTTTGCACTTAAAGAAAACAAATGTATAAAGCTCTGTACTCCCACATTGTATTTACAATGATCATATTATAATATGCTAATCTTTTACATCTGATACTAGCCATAGCTGACACTTATGGAATAATGACTCTATGCTTGGCATTGTTTAAGTGCTTTAAAAGGATTAAAGTAGTTCATCTTGAAATGCTACAGAAGAGGAAGCTAAATTAATTAACAGAGGTTAATTACTTTGCCCAACTTCACACAGCTAGTACGTGGCAAAACTAAGACTTCAGCCCTGACCATCTTGGCTCTGGAATTCATATCTTAACCTTTAAGCTCTAACATCTAAGTATACACTACTGCATGCATTTTATTTATTTTACTGTATAAAAATAGCTAAGTGAATACCATATGCACCATAATGGCACATGTACACAGTACTTTTCCTTCGAGGGCAGTATCTCTTTTCCTCAACGACTTTGTGAGGTCAGGGTTACTATTGTGATCCCCAAGCTGAGGATGAGAAGTTTGAGGCCTGGAGAGGGTCTTTCCCTTACCCAGGGTATACACCCGTAGGGGCCAGAACTGGAGTTTGAGCCCAAGGGGTTGGTTCCTAATCCAGGTCTGCTTGGCTGGGAAGCTGCCCCTCACCCTGAGCCTCCCCTCTTGACCTGTGCCCCTCCTGTTGTAGCCTGGCTGAGCTGCACTGGGCAGTGAGGGGGGGATGTGGGAATAGAACCTCAATCCAGGATTGCACAGGGCCACAGACAGCTTGGACCTGCAGGGCCGTCCCAGCTGGGCTGGTGGAAGGATCTGAGAAAGGTCACAGGGAGACTGTCTAGTGGATAGAGCAGCAGGGACACAGATGGGGAGAAGCAGAGAACCCAGGCCAGGGACACTGCCTGCTGCAAGGGTTAGGCTGAGCCTGGGGCAGGGCAAGTCAGCCAGGTGTGGCCATCGGGACCCTCTTAGTCTGTGGGGGCACGTCCTGTCCAGTAGATAGTTCCCCAACTTCACATGTCGACTTTGGTGACAGTATTGTGTATTTGGAAATATTGTGCACTTCTTGGAGAAACATCTCACAATGTGGTGGGTGTCCCTGCACCTCCCTCCCAGGGCTTCAGTGAGGACTAAATAAATGAATAGCCACAATGTTCACACTGATGCCCAGCATACAGGAACAGTGGAAAAAACATTCTCGTTTATTAGGGAAGTGGGTCAGGAAAGAAGAATGAATGGAAGGAGTCAGGGAGGGCAAGAGTGAGTGAAGAACAAAAACTACCTGAGGGATGAGGTAGGGAGTCACAAAAGGCTGCACTAGTAGGGTTTTTCAGGGTGAATAGGAGTTTGCTGTTAGACAAGGAGGAGGAGAATGGAATGATGTTCCAGGTACACACGTGTAAACTCTCTCATTCCATGAAAGCCTACATAACACCTTTTTCTACTTTATTGTGGTGATTTGTGGTGCTACAGCACAAGCCTCTCAAATGACATCTTGTCTCTTCTATCCCTGGAAGCTTTCCTAGGACCTTGCATGTAGTAAGCACTCAATAAATATTTGCTGAAGGAATAAATCACTTTCTCTGAAAGGTAATATCCTCAAGTGCAGGATGTGTGGCACATAAAATAGATCCTGTAAATTACCTTTCAGCTTAAGTGCTGAGTGGTGCTCAGCTCTTTCCTGGACAGATGTGAGGCTGCCTCCCTTGTAAAAATGTTACTTCTATACTCTGCGCCTCTCTCTGCTATTCCAAGCACCACAGGTGTGACTATGACAAATGCCATCAGGGAAGAGAATGGCCCTCAGCTCTTGGGCATGAATTGTACGCAGTTTTTTTCCTTGGTGATGATTGACGGGTCCTTAGCATTCAAGTCAGAAGAGGTGGCTTTGCACAACCAACTGCATCTTCTGGTCCTAATAGGTCCCCATTTCTCCATCTATAGCTGGTGCCTTTCTTTCTTCTATGTTTCCGAGAGCTGTGGCCTTATGCTTGTGTCCTTTGTCTAGCTGGTGTCTATGGATCTGAGGTCCTGTCTTCTTCCTGCTCAGTGAAGGTGTGTCACAGCCAGTCCCCCCTGATCTTATGCTATGGCTCCCTTTTAAGTTAAGCTCCTGCAAACAAGGTTGCTAATCACAGGGATCCGACACTCTAACCCTGGGACCAGACAGATGATCTGGGTTTGAATCTTGGTCCTGCCCCTTAGTGGCTGTGTGTCTTTACTACCTCTTTCTGTCCCTTCCTCTGTCAATTGAGAATGATGGCGGTACATGTCTCAGGGTGGCTGTGGAGCTCACATGAGTCATCCCAGTGCTTAGATTGCGCTAGTCCTTGATAAGAGCTATATGAGCCTGATCTTTCTCTCTGACTGATCACAAGGGGAAGGAATCAGAATGGGAGACCTGTCAAAACACTGAGCCACTCACCAGAGGTTGGAGAGCACGCCACAGTGTCTCTGCTTTCCTGGCCCTCCCTGGAGATGCTGGGGCTATATTACTTCCAAGGCCAGGACGTGGTATACCCCAGAAAGTGCTGACAAGGACAGAGTTCCCAGATTCTTGGAGGAGAGGGAGGCATTTGGAAGGGTTAGGGTGCTAACCCTTGTTGTGGAACACAAGGATTCACTAAGCAGAGACATATGGTGATATGTTAGGCAGCTTTTTCATTGCTGTGACCAAATAACCTCACAAGAACAATGTAGAGGATGAAAAGTTTATTTTGGCTCAGAGTTTCAGAGGTCGCCATCCACAGATGGCTGATTCTATAGCCCTGGGCCCAGGGTGAAGGGCGTGGTAGAGGAAAGCAGCTCGGGACATGGCAACTAGGAAGCAGAGAGGGATCTGCTCACCAGGACAAACTATTAACCCCGAAGTCACACCCCCAGTGATCCACCTCCTCCAGCTACACCCCGCCTGCCTGTCATTACCATGCAGTTAATCTATATCAATGAATTAATCCACTGATGAGGTTAAAGCTCTAATACTCTAATCATTTTACCTTGGAACATTCTTGCTTTGTCTCACCTATGAGTTTTGGGCGACGCTTCACATCTAAACCATTATGGGTGGCATAATATTCCAAGAATGAGTGGGTGACATTCCTGGCCTCTCCCATAGTCCTCTTTCCCAGTCATCCCAGGCTACTCGGAGTTTATTTCCTAATGGGAAAGGTGTCATAGTAGAAAGAGAGAAAATAAGACCCACTTTAGGTTTGTAGTCTACCTGGGGGCCGGGAAAGGACTCTAGGAGGCTATGAAGTGAGTTATAACAGGCTATGGTAGACTACGATTCCATCCTGGGCTGGGAGGAGGGTGAGAGGGAATGTGAGTAGGCTATGGGTGTCAGGGGGAGATCCTAGGGAGCCATGGAGGTGTGCTGCTGGGCTCCCCTTTCTGGAAACAACCTGCTTTTTAGCTTGAGGAATGTGGGTGATCGAGAGCCTATAGCTGCAGCACCATCCAAGACGCTCCAAGGCTGAGCGTGGCTGGGGTACTGGAAGCCCACCATTTGTGCCCATCACAGGACCCCTGCAATGGACAATCATGGTTCCCGAGTTCCCTGTCGGGTTGGTGGAGATATTGTTAGCTGAAGCTTTCTTTCCCCTTTCCCTTCACAGGTGTCACCCCCATAAATCCCTCTGAGTCCTATTCCACTTCAGCTTCTGCTTCCCAGGGGACCATGGACACAGTCCTAGAAAAAGGTAAAGCCCAAAGAAGGAACCATGATGTGTCCCCCTCCCCAGGTAGGTTTGGGGGATCCAAGGCAGAAGGAGCATGTACCCCAGGGCAGGGCAGAGGCGATGGAAGCAGCCTTCAGAGGAGAAACAGCTTCCTGGCACGTCCTGGCACCTGGGGACTTAGATTCATGAGAGTCTCTCAGCCTCCTGTGGTTTGGTGCTGAGAGGGGCATGGCAGTGGCAGAAGAGGACTTAGGTCAGGAATAGGGAGTGACTCAAAGTGACCTGCATGGACAAATGACCAAGACTGAATGGGCATGAGGACATGTTTCCCAATGCCAGCAAGGGTGCAGGAAGGTTTATTCCACTTCCTCCTCTGTTAGCCTAGCACTGTGTAAAGAACCCCCTACCCCACCAGGGGCAAGGTTCGGAGGGACCCCATTGTAACTGGGATTGTTTCTATTCCCTAGTGGTCTGGGGGGGCTCAAAATTGCAACCATGTTCTGTTTTAGAAAAATAAAGACAAGGAGATCAAATTTCTCACTCACCTGAGCATGTGAACTAAGTTGGCACCCAGTCCCAGTAGCGACACTTGAAAGGCAAGAAGCTGAACCTGAGGAGCCAGGAGGCTGCTGGAGGCCAAGGGCATGCATCTAGCTTCTCTCTCATGGCACCACACTGGTTCTTTCCAAGCAGCTCCAGATCCCCACAGCTGGTCCTGGAGAGGCCACCTCCCCTGGCAATGGCAGCTTCTGGGACGCCACTTTATACCATGGCAGATTGTGAGCAGGCAAGCCAAACGCCAGACCCGCAGGAGACTCAAGGACGCAGCAGCAGGGTGTGTAGGTGTGATGTGACTTTATTCAGAAATTCAGGCGGTGGCAGGCAGCCAGGAGCAGAGCTAGGAGGGAAGAGTGGGCTGGATGGAAAGGGCCTCAGCAGGTCTCATAGGTTGGCCAGAGGAGAGCAGAGATGAGCCATCCATGGACAGGAGGGATGCAAGGCCCTTCCTGGCTCTGGCTTTCATTGGCTCTGTTGTCCCTCCTCCTCCTGCAAGTGGTAAACATCTGGGTGCAGAAGGATGAAGGGCGCCTGCTCATCTCCTTCCCCCTGGGTCACAGTAGCCACAGTTACCCTCGACTTCTCAGTGAGAGGAGATGGGCCAACCCATAGGCAGTGGTGGATGCATGAACAATGTGTCTTCCAAGGATAATCTTCTGTCACAAGGATGATCTTCCATTTCTCTCTACTTTCATTTTTGTCACACCTGTTTAACTCATAATATGCCTTTATTTTTTTCAAAATAAAAGCCTGGCGTTCAAGTTGCCCGTGCATTCTCCATTCCCCATGGCTGTTCTCCAGCTCCTGCTGAAATGGTGCTGGAGCTGGGCCTCCAGGAGGCCCACCCCTTTCCAACCCTTCCTCTAGCTGCCTTCCTCCTTCTCCACCACACCAACTGTGTCTCGTCTTCAGGATTAGCTGGGTTTTCATGTCCTCCACGAAGCTCTTGCTTTCATCTCCCTTTCCAGTCTCTTCCTCCTATCCCTACTTACCTACAGTCCCAAATGTCTAAGGACAAGCTGTTTCTCTTCACTGACTCCAAAGGAACACGAGAGACCCGTCGTCACCTCTTATCTCCTCTATACCACTCAGTATCTTGTTTCTGGGCTCCCCCCTACACAAATTAGCCACAATGCAATAGCCAAACAAATGTCAATCTTTGATCACTATTGGGGAAAACAATCAAATTTCGAATAGCTGAGATTTCAAAATGGGAATTCCAACTACAGGGATAAAGTCACCTTCACTAGGAATTAATGTGCATCTGGTCATTTTTCCCAGTCCCTTTTGCAAGCACTCCCTCCCAAGTGGGGAGAGGAGATTTTCCTTGCATTTATGCTACACTGTTGCTGGCCATTTGTAACATCTGCGAAGACATCTGGATAATTTCATTTTCATAAGCATGAGATGTTTGTGGCTGTTTAGACACATTCAAGATGAGGGAGGAAGGTGCATTACCACAAGTTCATGTAAAAACAATTTGTGTGAGTGTCAAGGGAGGGTTTTCAATGATGTTCTTCTGGACCCCTGGATCAGGGGAAGGCTGGGCTGACCAGGCTGGGTTGGGGGGCAGGATGCAGAGCCTGGGGACTGGGGTGTGCTAGAGAGGAAAGCTGAGTGCTGATGTGAGCAGGAAGCATTTGTTCTGGATCTGATTTTACCCAATGTGCCGGATGTCAGAAGCCCAAGCCCACATCTTACAGGTGTGGGATCCAGGCAGAAAGATAGAGTTCTGCAACAGACACCCCTGCTCCTGGTGAGGAAGTGACGGCATGTGGGGTCTTCACTCACATGGGAACCCTGTACCTTCTAGAAAGGAAATCTGTGGAATTTGCAGCTGGACAAATCAGAGTTCCCATCTTTTTCTGCTCTTCCTGTGGTGTGGGTGGGGACAGGTCACTTCATCTTTTGGGGGTCCAGTTCAGGTTCCCTGACTATAAAGGGAGACTAATAATGTCTTCCGCTATGGCTTGCGTGGTGCCGGACACACAGTGGAAGCTCAATAGAAGACATGACCTTGGGCAGCAAGACAGGATCTCGTCAGGGGATCTTTTGGGTCTGCCACGCCCCTGCCCAGTTCAGTGTGCCACACATAAGCTGTCCCTGCAGAGAAGGCTGGCTTAATGAGAGGAGTTGGGGAGCCTTAGGAGTCCCTTGGGCTGGGGGGTGTGTGGCCTCTGGCCTTGACAAAACTTTGTTATTTGGAAACCAGAACCTTCCTGCTATTCTGCCAGGAGACGTGCTGGGCTCCTAGATAGAGTTGTCTAGTTCCTTGCCTATTAGCGTGTTGTTTGTCAGCATGGGGCTGAAGTAGCAGAATCCCTGACAGCTTCTACCTCCAGACTGCCAGGAAATGCAGCCGCATCACCTGCAGGTGCTCCGTTGCCAGATCTGAGGCAACCTGCTCAGGTTTGCCATGACAGACCTTGGAATCTTCACCAAGAAGAATCCACAGGCTGAGACATTTCCCAGTGTTGGTCAGTAAAAGCTAATTCTATTTCACTCAGATGAGAAGAAAAAAAAAAATTTCTGTGTAATACATGTAATCCAGATTTCCAGGTCTCCATTTCGTTGCCTTGGTATAGCTACTAACTTTGATCCCGAAAAGTTAAAGTTGAAAAAAAAATCCATATTTTAAATTCAGAATGTTGATTCCTTTTTTAATTATAAAACTAGAATAGTTCCTGTGGGCAAAATGACCCAAAGGCATAATAAAAACACATTAAAAATGTACTAAACCTAGAGAAATTAATCTAATTAAAATTAAAAATTCTTAGTTTCCAATAAAATGTCAATGGAATATGATATTCAGTATTGTTGGAATCAGTATAATTACTCAATATGGATTCTGGTGCATCAGAGCATTTGATGGGTGGCTAGTGGATAAGGGCATTATATCTGTGTTTTGTGACCCTGAACATGGCCAGACTCTCTCAGGCATGGAAAATAGCTTTGGTATTTTCAACCTTGGTATTCCAGCCATTCCCTGGGATCTTCCCTCAACCCTGTTCCCAAACCATTCGAACTTAGATTAAATCTCTTTTCAGTTATAAAATATGTTCCATGATCAATTTTTTTATCCCAATTATCTCAGCCATTTGGTCCTTCAAATTTAGAGTTTGGCCTCATCTCTCCAGTGAGACTGGGCTCAAGGCTAGGTCATTTTACCTTTGTGTAAGTCCTGGAAAGTAACTCCCAGGATCTTAACCACCTATTGGAACACAGTGCTTTTCTCAACACCTAGAGGGAAGGAACTTGGAAAACCAGGAAGATACTGATAGGGCTGGAAATGTCCCCATCTACACCTCTGGGCACTGTGATCATCTGGGACCCCAGTTCATTCACGCTGGGGGAAGAGGTGGGACTGAGGCCAGGACTGAGGCCAGGGCCGAGGCAGGAAGGAGAAGAACTGGGAAGGCAAAAAGAGGAAGAAGAAAACTTGCACCTAAGTTGCTCCTCCTAATAAATAACCCTGGTCCATGGCCTGGAGGGAGCAAGTTGCCAGGGTATGGAAAGATGGAAGAAGAGAAAGGAAACATAAACTAAACGATAACATCTATTTTTTTAATTGTTTCCAAATAAGATTTGGAATCTAAGATTTGGGAAAAACAACAGCAGTTGCCATGTAACCACAAAGACCCTGTCACTCCCATTCCCCGTCCCCTTGCTCATCTTCTACTTCATCCAAGTCTCTAGAAACTGGACCTGAACTTCCTGTGTGCACTTCTTCATCTCCCATCTGTTCATGGACCATAGGCAATCTGCTTTTTGTCCTGACTTGAAATCATTCTTGAAGTTTCTTCCAGAATGTCAAGCCCAGAGGACACTTCCCTTCCTCGTTCTGCTTGACCTATGTGTTGCAATTGATGACACTGATCACTCTTGTTCCTGGCTCCAGTGACCATCAGCCTTTCTTTATTATTCTCCTTTCCTGGTAGCACTTTTTCATTTTTCCTTACAGGCAAAAGTTTCAATCCCCTAGTGTTAAAAATCAGAGCCCCAGAAAGACACCATTAAGAGAATAAAAGGGCAACCTACATCTTGGTGAAGATATTTGCAATAAAAATATCTGACCAAGGACTCTCCCTAGAGTATCCAAAGAATATACCCACATTGTGTTTATAAATCATCCAGAATATATAAAGAACTCTTAAAAGTAATGTGCAAACTCACTCAAAAATGCTTAAAAAACTTGAACAGGCTGGTCACAAGAGAAGTTTTTCAAATGTTCAAGAAACGGGCAAAAAGTTTCTGTCTTAGTCTATTTGGGTGCTAGCAACAAAAATACCATAATTAAGTGGTTTTTAAAAAACCAGAAATATTTCTCAGAGTCCTAGAGATTGGAAACCCAGGATCAAGGTGCAGGTGGATAGGTGTCTGGTGAGGACACACTTTCTGGTTCACAGATAATGGTCTTCTTACTGTGTCCTCTCATGGTACAGGGATCTCTCTTGGGTCTTTTTTTAAGGGCACTAATCACCATCTTCCAAAGGCCTCACCTTCCATCGCCATCACCTGGGGTGGGGGGCAGTGGTTAGGATTCCAACATATAAATTTTGAGGGGATACAAACACTGAGACCACTGCAATTCCTCAACATTAGTATGCACCAGGGATTTCAAACCGACACTATAATAAGATGCTGCCACACAACTTCAAAATGGATAAAATTAAAAAGGCTGAGAGCTCGAGTAAGGACAATGATGTAAGGCAATAGGGGCTCTCAGACATTGCTGCTGGGAGAACACATTAGTACTACTACTTTAAAAAACTGCATACAGATAGCTACTAAGAGTAAACACACATTTTAGTCTATAACCCAACAATTTCACCCCTGTGATATGTAGACAAGGAAAAGGACTAGTAGATCCACTGAAAGATAGGTATGAGAATGTTCACAGCAGCATTACTTATAAAAGCACAAAACTATAAACAATCCAAATGTCTATAAATAGTAGAATAAACAAATAAATTGTGCTATACTCATTCAGTGGAATAGAACACAGAATTATAAAAGAACAAATTATTTCTACTTGTCACAATGTGGTTGTTATGATTTAGATATGAGGTGTCCCCCAAAAGCTCATGTGAGAGAGAGTGAAAGAAAGTTCAGGGGTGAACTGACTGGGTTATGAGAGCCTTAACCTAATCAGTGTGTTATGGATCTGCTTGAATGGATTCACTGGATGATGACTGTAGGCAGGTAAGGTGTGGCTGGAGGAGATGGGTCAATGCAAGCATGCTTTTGGGGTGTATATTGTGTTGCTGGTCAGCTAAGCTTAGTTTTTGCTTCCTGATTGGTATGACTTGAGGTGCTTTCCTTAGCCACACCCTTTTACCATGATGTTCTGTCTCACTTCCAGCACAGAGAAATTATTCAGCAGTCTATGGATTGAGACCTTGGAAACCATGAGCCCGAAATAAACTTTCTCTCCTCTAAAATTGTTCTTGTCAGGTTTTTTTTTTTGGGGGGGGGTCATGGCAATTAAAAGTTTGACCAAAGCAATGGTTGAATCTGACAGACATTATGTTGAGATAAAGAAGTCAGATACAGGGATTACACAGTGCACAATTCCATTTCTATACTGTCTAAAACCAGGCAAAATCGATCTATTGTTCCCTAAGTCAGAATCTATTAGTTCCCTAAGTTATCTTTGGGGGCTTCTGATAGGATAGGGTGGTGAGGGAAGCTTCTCACATATTGGAAATATTCTAGTGGGAATCTGGGTGGTAGTTAAAGAGGTGTGTACATAAGTTAGGATTTAAACTCTGTGCACTTTACTTAGTCTGTAAGTTATACTTCAATTAAAAAACAAAATATTTACTTCTATGGAATGAATGTTGATCATAAGAAGGGACCCAAGGAATGTCAAAAGTACTAACATTTTGCCTTGAGTATTTATTTTGAAAAGGAGCAGGATGGTGTGTGTGTGTGTGTGTGTGTGTGTGTGTGTGTGTGTGTGTGTAAATGCTTATGTGTGTATATATATATACACACACACACACATATGTATATATGTCTACACACATATGTATATACACACACATATACATACAAATATTGGGGGGAGAGAGAGAGAGAGAGAGGTATGAAGGGTACGAAGGTGTCTTAAATATTAAGTGCATTAAAACAAAACCACATTGGTTGACTCAGGGCTTTTTTGTCACTATGCCTGGAATCAGTGCCTGGTATCAGTGGACAATGGCAGGGGTCAAGTGTCCAGGAAAATGCTAGCAGATGCTAAGGGGCTAATGAGGGACCGTGGCTGGCAAAGATGGCTTCAATATGAGAAGCCGGTATCATCAGCAGGCAGGCGAGCGGAGAGCAGGATGACGGTAGGTCTGTGAATCTGGGAGGACTGTGACCCCAGTCTAAAGGCAGCAGTCAGGGCTTGGGGTTCAGCACAGTTGAAGGGCTAAAGAAGAACAGAAACCAAAGAGAAGAGATTGCATCCTGAAGATAACCTCATGCTAGGTCCCCCGGGGCTCCTACAGGCAGAGGCTATTTTTGGAGGGTCAGCTTGGGCTCTGCACTAGGAATGGCATACATGGGGAGCCTGGTCCATGGATCAATGATTGCTTGTGGCCATAGTTAAGTCTCCCAAGAAATGTGCCAAAAGCCAATGGACAAGCTCTGAATGCTGATAATGTGAATCAGTGTCATTGGCAAAAGCGTGTGCGATTCCTCAAATAAATATGATTCTTCGACTGTGTTTAGGTCTAAAATACAACTCTAAAAGGCCATTCTACGCTACACCCTCCATCCTATGTGAAAAGAAACTTTTATTGTAAAAATAAACTCTATGAACTTATGTTGATTTATTTGAAGAGGATTGCTCATAGTCTGAAACAAATCACTATGGAAAAAAAACCAAGGGACTGGGCTTCAGGAAATTATCTTATTAACTCAGGGCTTCATTTATGACTTTAACATTCTAATATTTATCATCATTTGAAGAGTCTCTGCAGATAAATACCCCACAAGTCAGATAAATGAAAGCAGGTGATAGCTTATAACATTTTGGGGAACAAACATGGGTTTGACTCTTCAAAATCTTCTTGAAAATCACTTTATTTTTTTAAAAAAAAATAGTAATAAAATTATTCTTAAATATTCCCCTGGCAAACTATAAAAATCACCCCTGCTGTTCTGGTTTGGGGTCAAAACCACAAAGGGGAAATATTTTTAATGTATTTCTGCTCTGAAGCCTACTTCATGATGTCATAAAGCTTCCCTATACAATTCCCTAATTCTTCATGTTCTCACCTGGAACCAGTCCTGGGAGGAAGAATGAGCTTTGCTTACAAATGGGAAGATCATCAGGGAGATAGGGAGGTCACTTGGTTACCACTGCCTCGGCATTGGTAGGATGGAAGTGAGAGGCCATTAACTTTGCATATGTTCAATTCTACTTAATTGCATGTCAAATATTTGGCCAAAAAAAAAAAGAGATTCAGTTCATTTAATAATTAGAAGCAATTGTAAGATAAATCCAGGATTAAACGTAACAGAAAGCGGGGAATGCAGTAAAGTAGAATTGAGGCACAACGTGGCTTCAAAAGGAAGAGGATTAAGCCTAAGTGGATCTGATGGAGGAAAATACACTGGAAAGAGACTCTTGCAAGGGATGCACACTAAGTGTTCTTTATTTCCTCCTGCCAGCAGAATTGGAGTAAATGGATCATGTAAGAGAAGTAAATGTAAAAACGCTTTCTTCAAAGAAAGCAGCTCTAATGCAAGGTCAGGGCACCAGCTGATCTGGTCTCTGGCTCAGTTGTGCCCGATTGTTAGCTTCAGTTTTGCTGAGGTGGATGCCTGGTTCTAAACAGACTGCAGAATCTGCTTTCAGGCAAAAAGTCAGAGTTAGATAAGGTCTTAAGTAGACTTAAAATAACTAGGCAAAGGCATGAGAACTATCTGATATCTAAAACTATCAATTCCTACAAATGACCCTAGCTGATAATTTGTGATGGCTCATTTATGTCACTCTGATTGGGCCAACTGGTCACCAGACTAAATATTATTTATGGGTGTGTCTGTTTCTGTGTGAGATTAGCATTTGAATTAGTAGATTCAATAAAATAATTTGCCCTCCCCAATGTGGGTGGACATCATCCAACCCGTTGAAGACCTAACAGGATAGAAAGTGGAGGAAGGAAGGATTCATCCCCCTCCTTCCCAATGTTGTCAACTTGGACATCAATCTCCTGCCCTTGGACTAGGATTTGTACCACTGGCCCCTTGTTCTCATGTCTTTGGACTTGGGCTAGAATTTTACTGCAAACTTTACTGGTTCTTCAGCTTGCAGATGGCAGCTCAGGGGACTTGGCCTTCACAGTGATGTGAGTCAATTCTTTCAAACCTCTCTCCTCACTGTTGGTTCTGTTTCTCTGGATAACCCTGAGTAATACTCCACTATATCCACAATCTGACTTCTGTAGTGGATTATTTGGATCAAGAATAGTTTTATTTCTTCTCCTAAAAGAGAGAAGTATTAGGGGTCTCTTTCTGAACCTTGCTGCTTTTACCTTGAGCTTAAGACAAGAATGCACTTAGCAGGAGAGCTCCATCTCCAGCTACCATTTTGAACTAACAGGCAGAATTTGATGATTCCATGTCTGCTCATTTCTGAGTCTCTAATTGAAGGCTACTGCAATATTTTTGAACCTTTAAGTTTACAATTCAGTCATCATATAGCATTTCTAGCATTGTGTCATCCACAAATGAGATAAATATGCTCACTCTTGCTTCCTAGGAGTCATTTGGTAAAATACCAATACCAAACACAGCTGCAGATCCCGTGGCAGGTCCATGGAGACTTCCCTGCATGGTGAAATGGATCATCCTCATAGAAATGACTCCACACAGCTGTGATGGTTCAGACTTCATTTCTCCTAATTTCCTATAGGAGTTTTCCTCTGAATTCTTGAATAAAACAGAGTACATTGGGATTGTTTTAGTTCCCTGATAAGAAAATCTGATATTGGTTGTTGAAATTTGCTTAATTCTAGGGTTTGTTTTAGTTCCCTGATAAGAAAATCTGATATTGGTTGTTGAAATTTGCTTAATTCTAGTGTTTCTGTGAGCCACTAGTGACCTCTGCCTTGGCAGTTTCTATTGGGGATTATCATCCATTCATTAAACTTTGTTTCTTTCCTCTAGAGAATAGGGACCATTCAGTTCCTTGGCCTTCTGAGCATAGTTATCTTTTTTTTTTGTCTATTGCTTACCGAGTACCAGTATGCTAGTCAGCTTTGTGTTGCAGTGACAAATACCTGAGAAAAACAACTTGGAGGGAGAAAGATTAATTTTGGCTCAAGGTTTCAGAAGTTTTCAGTCCATGGGGCTTCAGGGCAGAAACGTCATGGTGGAAGGGCATGGTGGAGGAGAGCTACTCAGCTCATGGCAACTAGGAAGGAGAGGGAGAATGAAAAGGAAAGAGAGAAAGAGGGAGGAAGGGAAGTGGGGAGAGAGGGAGAGGTGTTGGGGACAAGAAATACCCTTCTAGGGCATGCCCCCTGTGACCTACCTAATCCAACCATGGCATCTGCCTACAGTTGCTGCCACCACCCAGTACGCCTTCAGCTGTCAGTGGATTAATCCACTTATGATAGCAGAGTCCTCTTGATCCAATCATTTCTCCAAAGCCCCACCTCTGAATATTGCTATAGGGGACCAAGACTTTAACACACAAACCTCTGGGGGATATTCCAGATCACTTTCATAGCAACCAGCTATATCCTAAACATTTTTGCACACTTTCTCTCTAATCTTCCCATCCACTCCAGAAGAAAACCATGAAGTCCCTCTCTACTTCTGCCCCTGCCCTTGCACCTAACTTTCCATGCCTGGAAAGTGAGATTCAAAATGGTTAAATGACTTTTCCCAAAATGCCACAAGATGACTAGTGGCTATACCATAGTTTGAACCCAGGACCATCAGGTTTCAAATCTGCATAAAACATCTTACATTTTCTGTGCTTGTCATTTTGAGGACCACTTCATGGCCTTTGGGTGTGATTCATTAACTTCCTGAACATCTGAACTCATATGACAGAGGTAGCTGCCACCTAAGCATTTTTTTTTCCTGTTTGTGACTTTGAGGCCTCTTGACCAGTAAGCACATGCTCTGGTCAACCACATGCTGCTTCTGGGAGCAGGTATCCTCAGGGCTGGTGTCCCCAGAACCTGGGGCTAAGATTGCCGCAGAAGCTGAGGGAAGATGGCCCCCACAGGAGCCTGGCTAACGTACCTGGCTACTTCTCTGGGCCCCAGGGACCTTCCTGCCTATGTATGGCAGCCTCATCCAACTTCTTCAATGAGGAAGGCTCATGTCACCCCAGTTCATGTCCACAAGGGCTTCTTCCCTAACTAAGTCAGTAACTGAAATCATTCACAGCTCTTCTCTAAGTGGATGAAACCCAGTTTCAAATTTCTTAGCTGTTTCCAGAGACATAGCATATTTTACTGCTGGGAGGACAGATGCCTGCTCAAGTGTCTGATGAAGACACTTAAGCTTTATTGTTATTTGACATTCATTAGGGAACCATCTTCCGTAGGCAAAACACAAGACATTTCTTTAGACAGGAGCCATAAAAGGACTAATGATGGGTCATAGGCCAGATGGTATGGAAACAAGATGAACAGAGCCCTCAGGCCACACCAGCTTGGTCTTATGCTGCCTTTGAGAACAGTGAGGGGTATGGAGAAGAAAGAAAGAGACAAAGATGAATCCAGGGCACCAGCAAAGATGCGATTGTGCAAAAATGGATCCATATGTATTATGGGGTCAGCAAAAATATTACCCAATGCCTTTTCTCAGCAAAGAGTCTAAAGAACTGTTTTTTTTTTTTTTTTACTCAAATGATCAAATTCTCTCTGAGGGGACTAATATTTATTTGGTACCAATGATATATAAGCAAAATTTTTGGAGAGCTTTACCAAAGAACAATGGTGTTTGTTCTAGCCCCACGTGGCAGAAAGATAAGTGTCAAGGACACATGGCTCACCGATGGTACTGAAAGAATTTGAACTCAGATCTGTTTGAGCCTCAAGTCTACAATTATTTTTTCCTGATAACTACAGAATCCTGAATCCATGCACTCATTTTACATCCAAAGAAGAAGTAGATGTGGAAAGAACATGGAAGGAAGAACCAAGAATTCATGACTATAGGCTGAAAAAATATAATTCAACCTCTCCCCCTTTGCTATAGGAACCTGAAGACCTTTTTTCCCATTTCCTGATCTTGACATATTGAAGGAGGAGAAATGTGAACGTGAGATGGCAAAGATTGGGGGAGAAGGTGCCTTGGAGCATTGACTCAGTACCCTGGTGAGCAACTTTCACCTAGGTGAAGGCAGGAAGAAATGAGGTGAACTTGACACAGGAGTTTTAAAAATTAGACGTATGGCTAGAAGACTTTACTGTGAGAATCCTTCCTGATTAAATGTTGCTGCTTCCTTTAATCCTGACTCTTTGGAACACCTCTCTTGCTACCTCAAATGAGGTCATGGATTTTGCAATAGTAAGAGGAAAATACCTATTTATCAGGCTAATGTAACTCCGGGGCAATTTATCTTGAAGGCAGTGGCTTCTCTGCAAGGTATCTCTCCACACATTCTCATGCAGAGATGTTAATATTTTTGCACTAACTCAGGTGTTTTCAAACTGTCTCTACTTAGCTTAGCTGCTGCTGCTGACTTACTTTCTTTACCCGAATTCTCTTTTGCCGGCTCCTATCCTTTCATCCTAAGCTTGCTTGCTATCTGCCCTTGTAAAAAGAATCTCCCACATGTTGAGAATTTCATTTCAAGTGGCCGAGGCCATGCTACTTCCTTTATTGGGGAGAAGTAGAGGCAACTGTCCTCCCTGGTACCCTTTCAGAGAGAAGGCGGCTGTATTTTTGCTAAGACTCATTTAACTCCATCTGGAGGGTATGTCTTGATGAGTTTTTTTCCTACTGGAGAGCTTTACCTTGATGCTGGTGAGGGTGTCCTGTGTTATAGGGGTACAAACCTTGTATTATAAAATGTAGGAATCACCTGCTGCTCTCTGTCCATAAAGCCCTGCTGTCAAATTAAGAAAATAAGCAAAGCAGATGTGAGTGAACCCACAACCTCAGCATGGTTTCGTTTTAATGCTAACTGTCCTATTTGGAGCAAGAGTAATTAGAAAATCAGCAGCAAGTTAGGGGAAAAAAATTGCTGAGCTTTATAATTACTTGGGGTAGAAAGAGAATCTGGGATCCATCCGTTTGCTGAGAGTCTCATTAAATTCTCCATTAATAAAGTCAAGTGAGCAGCCATCAGAGACAGGGAGGAAGGGGGTGGGGCAGCTGTGAAGGAATCCAGGATGGGTTCCAGTCATGGTCACCATCTCTCTGCCATAGAAAGCCCCAGGCTCATTGTATTTTCTTGGATGTGGTTAATGGTCACATCCATGTCCGCCTGGCCAGGGACAGAGAAGATTCAAGGTAAGTATTTTTATCTGTGTTTTATCCTTTCAGCCACCCCTCCCTATCCTTTTGTTCTTGATTCTGGCTCCAAAGTCCTCACTCATGCACACTACATCCTATTCTCCTCCTCCCTGGCTATGGCTGGGTTTATGTGTTTTTTTTTTTTCTGGATTTGTACATCTGTATCTCTCATTGGGTCCTTGGGGACAAAATATGCCTCCTATCTATGTCCTGTTGCAGGCTGAATTGTGTTCTACTAAAAGATATGTTGAAGTCTTATCTTCCAATAGCTCAGAATGTGACTGTATTTGGAAGTGTTAAGATAATGTTAAGATTGAGATCATGTTAAGATTGGATCCTACTGGATCTCATTCACTGACTTCTAACCTCCAGAATCAGGAGACAATAAGTTTTGTTGTGAGCCACTCAGTTTTTGGTAATTTGTTGCATCACTGCTAAGACAGTGATGCATTCATTTATAAAGCTCAATGGAGAGCTTGGTGTAGAAGAGCTCAGTGGTAGACTCTGTGTGGGTTGCAAAGACAAGTCAGGTAAGACTCCTGCCCTTTCAGTTTTGTAGGGAGACAGAGAATCATCATAAACACTCATCTATGGAGGGTGTGAATGTACATTATAATAGAGGGATGGACAAACAAAGTGAGGGGTCAAAGTGAGGGGTGTCTAGGGAGGCTTTGGGGAGAAGCTAGAATTTGAGCTGGGCTTTGAGGATAAACAGGCTTTTTCAAGGAAATGTGGACAGAAATGTATTAGGGAGTGGAAATAACTCATGCAAAGCTATGGAGTTAGGGAACAACAGAGCATGCATGTTTGGAGAATGATACGTGAGCTGCTGTATTGGGTGAATGGGGTGAGGGTCTTGGACATGGGTTAAAGTAGGAAAAGTGAATGAAGCAAGGGCAGCGTGAACTTGGAGCACAGTACCCATTGGCTTGTATGGTAAAGGATCTAGGGAGCCTTTAAGGACCATAAATAGCTCCAGGAATGTCTTCCCAGAGTGAAATCCAGAGCATCCCCAGTGTGGGTCAGGGATTTTCAGGGGAAGGGGGTTGAGTTAAGGACTGTATCTGTCATTATTTCAATGTGATGTATCCCCCCAAAACTCATGCATGAGACAATGCAAGAAGGTTCAGTGTAGAAATGATTGGGTTATGAGAGCCTTAACACAATCAGTGAATTAATCACCTGATGGGATTAACTGAGCCGTAACTGAAGGCAGGTGGGGCGTGGCTGGAGGAGGAGGGCTTTGGGGTACATATTTGTATCTGGAGAGTGGAGTTTCTCTCTGCTTCTGATCATCATGTGAGCTGCTTCCCTCTGCCACACTCTTCTGCCATGATGTTCAGCCTCACCTGGAGCCCTGAGGCATGGTGCTGGCCTTCTATGGACTGAGACTTCTGAAACCAGGAGCCCTCAAATAAACTTTTCCTCCCCTAAAATTGTTCTGGTTGGGTCATTTAGTCCCAGCAGTGAAAAAGCTGACTAAAACAGTATGTCTGCTTTCTCATCACTTGGCCCGTACACAGGAAGGAAGGCCATTTTTATAATGTGAAAGTCTCCTACTAGATTCTCTCCCAGGCCATAATTTCACACTGTGGTTGGTTTGGGGCAGAAATTGCAGTGTTCCACCATCTACTCTCTATCCATGTGCCATCTCGTCCTTATGGAGAAAGGCTTGGCTTTTGCCTTTCTAATGGTTCTTTCCTTCTCTTTGAGTCCTCTTCTGTATTCCTTTCTGATTGGGGAACTAAGTTGTGATCTCCACCATCTTACACCTTCTCGTTGCTTTGAAATTCTTTGTCTCTCATTGCTTTGTAGTTGCCTTGCCCAGTACAAAGCACTACTCCATTCATCCTTAGCCACAGCTTCTGTTTCCCTTCAAGGACCAGTCTTACTAAAATGCACTCATTAATTCCATTTTGAGCACCTACTATGATGGACTTAGCTATCTATGCTAAGAACTGGGCATAGAGTGGTAAATCCAGCAACTACACCAGATCACATTAGCTTACAGTCTAGTATAGGATTACACTGGATAGAAGAGTCAATTGACATTTGCAAAATTTAAAATTTTAGTTAAGTGCTAGGAAGGGAAAGAGCATTTTCTCCAGAGAATGATGGGAGCCGACTTAACGCTGAATCCTTGCGGAAGGAGATGAGGAATGGAAAAGAGCCTGTCTTGAGAAGAGATGCAGGAGGGATATTCCCCAAAGAGGGACTGAGAGCCTATGAAAAGGCCTTAAGATGGGGAAGGCTTTTTGTTAAGCTCAAGGAACTGAAAGAGGCCAGGGTGAAGAGTTATGAGAGGTAGATGGATTCAGATAATGCAGGACTTTGGGCTATGAAAAAAATTAGCAATGCATTCTAACAACAATGGCAAATAATTTAAAGGTTTTACACAAGGGAGTGATGTGATTTGGTCTAACTATAACTGAAAAGGTCGGAGGAAAAGACCACCAAGAAACTGTCTCATGCAACAGCAAAGGGTTTATTGGGGGTCCAGCATGCTGGGGCTCTGAGCTCACTTCAGAGGAGCAAAGAACAAAGAGCCCCGAGAACAACTTAAGCAGAGTTTATATACATTCTTTGGAGAGGGCAGGGACTTTACATACACCATAGCATCCCTTAGCAAATCATCACATACCGCGGGAAAATCAAATAACAATTCTAAAACATGATTAGCACATTCACTGGCGGGAACAGGTTGGGTGAGAGTGATTGGTCAGTACTAAAAAGGGGTATACATTCAAACTGATTGGTTTAAGCCCTGAGGTGTATACGTGCTGGACTGCATGGTGTCTGGGTTGTTAAGCAACTAGGTGGTCAGGGGAGATTTCGACACACATCTAATGGGCAGTTCCGGGAATTGTCTTAACTGCCACAGGAATTTCAGGTTCTGAGTGCAACTTAGAAACTTTACAAAACCTGGTCCTTTATATTTCAATTTCAATTCCTTTATCCTTTCATAACTATATGGAGAATTGCTGAATAGGGACACAGGGAAAGTCTGGAACCAGCCAGGAAGTTATAACAGTAACCAGGTCAGAGGCAGGGGGGGCTGTTGGAATGGAGGTGGATTTAGTAGGTTGAGCCAACAGGACTTGTTTGTGGGTTGTTGGGGTAGAGTGCTGAGGGTGAGGAATAAACAGGAATAGACCAAGCAATAACTTAGGTGGAGATTTCAAAAGAAACATTGGGATGAGGAATGGATGTTTAGATTTCAGTTTGGGGCATGTGGATTTTGAAGTTCCTGGGAGATTTCTGAGTATAAACATCAAGCATGCAGCTGAATATATAAGTCTGGAAGTCTGAGGAAATATCTATTGAGTGTTGAATATGTAGGAATGGATGAGACTCCCAGTGACAAGAGATTAGGGCAAGAAAAAAGGGGGAGGAGAACCAAGATTCGAGGAACTCCAACATTTAGAGCTTGGGTAGAAGAGGAATTGGCTAAGGAGATTGAAAAGCAGCAACCAGAGAGGTAGAAGATTGCCCGGGAGAAAGTCTGCTGTGGAATTATAGGGAAGAAGTGTTTTCAAGAAGAGAGTATCAAGGGTGTTCAATATTGCTAAAAAGCCAAGTGAGATAAGCACTTCAAATGTTCATGAGGTCTAGCATTATGGTGACCTGTGTTGACTTTCACAATGGCTGTTTCTTGTGCGTCTACATCCTCATCAGACTGTTTATTGAGGACTTACTATACACTCAACCTGTGTACAGGTGTTAGTGCATTGGATTCTTGCTACAACTCTGTCATGTTGATATTGTTATGCTTCTTCTCCCAGTCGAATAAAGAGGCAGTTTCATAGAGGTTAAATGGATTTCTCTAGGTCTTATATTTCATCAAGCTTCCAAAGTATCTCTCAGCTTCCGATGCTTTGTCCTCTCCCCAAATCATGGCATGACAGGGACTAGAGAAATATCCCCATCATTTCTCCCAGTAGGAAAACCCTCCCCAAATTGGGAACATCACACACAGGCAAACATTTCATTTTCTCTAATTTGAACCTGAATTTCTCGCTGCAGCTTAGTTGACTGAGCTCTCAGATGTCCTATTTCACTGTTTTGGGTCTTGTCTGTGAGTGGTAGTCTCTCCCCTCCCAGTGCAACTGCCTCCTGCCTCCTTCATTTTCTGGCTTAGACTATTCCTCATTATAGCTCATGTTTGCTTAAGATCATCCTTAAGTTCTTTTTATCTCTACTCCGAGCTCCCTAAAAAAAAATCTTCCTGGAACTTTGATTGGTTGTTGTTTGATGCTTTTTTTCAAAGACAGTCAGACTCGTCGTTTCTAGGCTTTTCCAGCCCCCTTCAATTAGAGCTGAGGATTCATCCAGCCGTCTCATTTCCCATTTAAGGTCACTTGGTGTGTACACTTAGACTCTTAACTCAGATATCTCTTTACTCTTGGCTTATTAAGTCTACTTGCCTCAGAATTACAGCCTTAACTTTTTTTTTTTTTGGCAGAAAAAGGCATTTTAAAAATTTTCATGGGTGAGCATATTTTGAGACTCACAATGACAAATTCTAGGCAGTCCAGGTGCAGAGGACCTTTTTTTGTGGCTATGATGTCATCTGGACCTCCTGGGGAGGGGAGATGAGGTGGGGATTCTGCTTGTGGAAAGCCTTTTTGTCTTCACTCCTTTTCTTTCTCTTATTTCCTCTCTGTTCCTCCTCCTTTTGGGGTCTCTCTCTTTTCCAACCCCCCTCCCCCACAAGGTTCAAGCACATTCCTCTAGCCCCTCCTTGTTCTCAATGACCTTTGTGTCATTCAAATAAGATAACTTAGTGAGGGTGGGTGAGCTCAGTCTTAGTAGTAGTCTGTGTCCCTGGTGGGAGAATGAGAGGAAGGGAATAACCAAATTCTGGAGAGAGGACTAATTTCTTTCCTGACATCTAAGGTAAAGTAGATGCTGCCAGTGTGAGAAGCCATTTCTTTCTGAAACCTCTCCCCGACCTTCTTGGGTCTATAAAAGAAATTCATATTCTGTACATTAACCTAAATTTGGTTATACTTCTTCCCAACTAATATCCCTTCCCTGTCTAGATTTCGTTACAAATAATTCTGTGTTAATTTGACAAGAAAGAGTTTAGAGCCAGAATTTGCTTCTCCCTAATTCCTGGATGGAGGTGTGGCAAGTGCATAATAAAATTTCATTTTATCACACCATATAATTCAAATGAAGCTGGTGTAAACACAATGAAATCAATTCAAATAACACACTGTGGATGCCAAGCCAATGCTAGATAATGACTTAGAAAAAGAAATTCAGCCCCTGTGTTCAAGACGCTCAGAATTTATTGAAAACCAAACCAAAACAAGACAAAAACAAAAACCTTTGGAGCTCCCAGCAGGATCTGCACTGAGGCTCAGGAGTGCCAGCCCATGGGTTTGGGAAACCTTCCATCAAACCTTGTTCTCTGATTTGCAAATGATCCAGAAGTAGAGAACTCTAATTTTGTCCCCAATTAAGGTTGAGACATCTACACACATGCTTGTTTGGGCCCTACGGGTGATCAGACATGGACAAAAAACCAAGCAAGGACAGTGACCAGCACAGGTGCTGGGTCTAGCAACAAGGGCCTTAATCTGGAAGGGGCCAGATTTTTCAGGTATAGATGAATCCCTATTTGAACCCATCTTAACTTACCCTCTGGGTGGTGATGTGGGAAGGGGAAGATGCTGTAGCAAAACTGAAAGCTGCTGGACTCTCACTACAAAACCAAACCATGTTGTAAATGATGTGAATGACATATAAACTAAAAATTTGGAGACATAAAGGTATGTTGCCAACTGGCTTAGCAACCAGTGATTTCAGCAATGTGAGTGAGCTAGAATGCTTTATCTCAGCCAAAAGGTGGAGAAGGATGGAAATGAGACAGATGAGTGAAAAAGAAAAGGTAATTCACTGCTTTATATGAGTGACAGACACATACTGCTCCCAAAGTAACATTTGTGAGTTTCCAACTTGCATATGAAATTGATAGAACAGGGAGATAGACCACTGGAGAAGTGAATGATGTGTATTTAAACACACATTTAACCAGAGAACATATGTATATTTGCACCTCCTAAGTTCAGCACCACAGTTGACCAATGTGAGTTCATGGAAAAAAGAAATTTGACAATAGAAATTTGCTTTTCTACAGCATAAAAGAAAAAAAAAAGAGAAATATTTGTCTACCAGCATAGAAGTATATCAACTTTTAAACAACTGTATGTTTAAAAATAGGCAAATGACTCCATACTTTTTGGGTTGTTTGCTTATCTATTGTGCAAAATTAAGTTAATAGGAAGAACTCCATGGGGAGGAAAGAAAAACTGGTCTTAGGGGACAAAGTAGATTTACCTCCATCATTATATACTTGTCCCCGAAACCAGAGCTGGGGACCAAAAAGAAGTTTCACTAGTGGAAAAAATAAGAGCACAGGAAACCATGAGGCCAGTATGGGGTGTTGGAAGTGGCAGCAGTTATAGCAGAGTTGCTTTTGCCTTAGGAATCAAGGAGGGAAATCTAGTAGATGGTGGGGCAGCACACTGCGGCATGCTGGGCCAGGGCATCAACACTATAAGAAGGAGAGAATACAGAGAAGAAAATAGCAGCTTGGAATAAAGATGAGACACCCACTTCCCTTCCCACCAGGTCCTTCCAGTGATATATAGAAATGTGGAAGGGATGAGTAAGATTGCTATTTGGTTAGTGGGTCCATTGATTTGGCAAACCATGGGCAACAGTATAAAAAGTGACCTAAAATAGGATCTGAAAACTGTGGGCCCATAGGGTACCCAGCTTACATAAATACGTGAGAGACAACAGTGGCATTACATCAAATAGAGTAGTTTGATAATAATAGCTTAAGACTTGAAGGATGTCCAAGCCAATTGATTTACTATTCAATGAAGAGATCATAAAATAAGTTTTAAGAGGAAGGAGAAGGCCCTGTGAGGTAGCCTAGTTTGATAAGGTTTGATGGAGAGAATGAATGATGAGGAACTTGTAGGCTTGGCAACTCTGGTTGAGAGGGTGAGAAAGGACAGTATTATAATGAAAAGGAAGGAAACTTCCAGTTTCCACACTGACCTGTAAAGAGTTTGGAAGTCATCATTTCTGTTACAGTTTAAGTCTGAGGTGTTTTCCAAAAGCTCATGGGTGAGATAGTGCAAGGGTGTTCAGAAGTAAGATGATTATGAGAGCTGTAACCTGATCAGTGCATTAATCCACTGATAGGGATTAACTCAGTGGCAACTGTAGGCAGGTATTGTGTGGATGGCGGAAATAGGTCACTGGAAGTGTGCTTTTGGGATTTATATTTTGTCTTTGATGAGTGGGGTTCTCTCTGCTTCCTGGCTCTCATGAGCTGCTTTCCTCAGCCATGCCCTTGCACCGTGATGTTCTGCCTTACCTCAGACTCAGAGCTCTGGGGTCAGCTGACCTTGGACTGAACCTCTGAAACCATGAGCCAAAATAAACTTTTTCTGCCTCCAAGTTGTTCTTGTCAGATCATTTGGTCACAGCGATGCAAAAACTGACTAAAACAACTCCCATCCATATGGGACAGGAAAAAAGGGAGATAAACTGGAAATCAATCCTTCTTTTAGAGAACTGTTTTCACAGGAAAAACTAAGTCCCAAGTTCAGAGAGACAGAGCAACTAGAAGAAAGTTAGAGACCAAAATTTACTTATCAGAGAAGAAGCTGTTGGAACAATAGGCTTATAAGCAATACAAAGGGATGCCCCTAAGACAAGAGAGGAGCCAAAAAACAAGAGCCCATGTGGAATTTGGAGACCCTGTTATCTATAACTAACACAAACATTAAATATAGTGCAACTCTTAGCAATATCAATACAGATCTTCACACTGAAGGCCTATTTGTCTTAGTTCTTATTATGCAAGGCATCATGTTTGACTTTCAACAAAAAAATTATACGGGATGCCAGAAATCAAGAGAACTTAGGGTTTAAGGAAACTGAGTGTTCTTCAGCACATATTCAGATATGACACGGATGTTATATCAGATAGGGAATTTAAGGAAAGTGTATTAATATGTAAAGAGCTGTAATGGAAAAGTAAATAAAATACAAAAAATAGTTTAAGCAAAGAGAAGGAAACTCTAAGAAAGAATCAAAAGTAAATTTTAGAAATAAAAAATACATTGAAAGAAATAAAGAATGACTTTGATAACTGGTGGTAAACTCAATATGAATGATGAAAGAATTAGCAAACTTGAAAATAGATCAGTAGAAACTTCCTGAATGAAAAAGCAAAGAGGAAAGTTAAAAAAAAGACAAAACACAAGCAAAACTAAAATATCCAATACTATGAGACAATATCAGATTGTTAACATATGCAAAATGGGAATACCACACATAAAAAGAAATATTGAATGAATACATACAATGAATATTTGTGCATGGGATTTGTGTAGACTTAAGTTTTCAAATCAGTTGGGTAAAAAGTTGTAAGTACAGTTGCTGGAATATAAGGCAAGATTGTTTAGCTTTGGGCACAACTGATAAGTTGTTTTGTCAGTAAGGACTGTGAGCTTTTCAAAATTAATTTTAGATGCCAAATCCGACCTAGGATCCAGTAAGCCCAGGAAGTATCATAGTTCAACTGAAGAAAACAAAGAGAAAATCATGAAAGATGCAAGAGAAAAAAAACAAAATACTGTAAGGATTAACATTTATAAATAGAGTTAAAAAGTATAAAAGAGAAAAAGAAAAATCATATGATGGTTGATACAAAAAACATTTGATAAAATTCAACACCCATTAATGAATAAAAGCTTTTAGAAACCCTAAAATAGAAAGGAATCTCCTCAACTTGACAAAGAATAGTTCCCCAAATCCTGTAGTTAGCATTATTCTTTATTGGAGAAAGTGTATTCTTTCCCCTAGAAATCTACCCTCACCACCCCCATTCAACACCATATTGGAAGTCTTTTCTAGTGCAATGAGACAGGAAAAGGAATACAGATTGTGAAGAAAGACATAAAAGTTTGTTTGCATATTACATTATTAATTATATTGAAAAATTTTTAAGAATTAGAAGAAAACCTCTAAAATTAATAAGTGATTATAGCAAAGTCACAGGATACAAGGCAAAAATTTTAGAGCCAGTTCCTTTTCTGTTATATTCCCAATGAACAACTGGAATTGAAATAGAACCATTTCCATTTCTAATGTCACTCTTTAAAAAAAAAGAAGAAACATAGTAGTAAATATAACACAATATATACAGGATCCATATGGAAAAAATTCCTACACAACTCTGATGAAAGAAATCAAAGATGATCCAAATAAATAGAGAGATAGTCCATGTGTTTGGGGGAAGAAAATATGGTTACGAAGTCAATCATCCCAAATTGATCCACAGATTTAACATAATGCCAATCAATATTCAAGCAAGATATCTTTGTAGGTATCAGGAAACTGAATCTAAAGTTTATTTGGAAAGGCAAAAAACCTAGGGTAGTCAAGACAATATGGAACAAAAATGGAGACTCAAGATTACCTGATTTCAAGACGTACTAAAAAGCTGCTGTATGACAGGTTCTATAGAGGCGAATGAACAGACACAGATCAACAGGATAAAGTAGAGAGCTGTGAATCAAACACACATAAAATAATAAGCTGACCTTTGACAAAGGAGCAAAGGCAATTTAATAAAGAAGGGAGAAGGCTTTCAACAATTGGTGCCTAAGCAACGAACATAGAT
This sequence comes from Urocitellus parryii, assembly GCF_045843805.1. Lineage (NCBI taxonomy): Eukaryota > Metazoa > Chordata > Mammalia > Rodentia > Sciuridae > Urocitellus > Urocitellus parryii. The sequence continues at coordinate 99,904,923 of NC_135532.1, read as the reverse complement.
ACAGACCTTATACCTTTCACAACATTTAACTCAAAGTAGACCATAAAACTACATGAAATACAAAACAACAAAACTTCCAAAAGAAACTATAGGAGAAAATTTAGATGACCTTGTGTTGGACAATAAGTTTTTAAGTACAACATCAACAGTACAACCCATAAAAGAAAAAAAAGGGTAAGTTGGAATTTATTAAAATTAAAAACTTTGACTCTTCAAAAGAAACTGTTGAAAGAATGAAAAGTCAGAACACAGACTTGGAGAAAAAAAACTTTAAAAAGATATATCAGATAATGGACTTTCATCCAAATGATACAAAGAATGTTTAGAATTCAGAAACAAAAACAAGGGTAATTAAGAAATGGGCAGAAGTTCTGAATAGACATTGCACCAAAGAAGATATACAGAGGGTAAATAAACAATTGAACAACACTTAGCATTATTTTTGGGGGGGATTATAAATTAACACAGTAATGAAATATCCCTGCAAATCTCTCAGAATAGTCCCAAACACTGATAACATTAAGCTTTGGAGCAATAGGAACTCCCAGTCTTTACTGGTAGGAGTGCAAAGTGGTATAACCACATTGTAAGACAACTTGTCAGTTTTGCACAAAGCTAAACAATCTTGCCTTATAGTCCAGCAACTGTACTTCCAACTTTTTACCCAACTGATTTGAAAACTTAAAATCTACACAAATCCCATGCACAAATATTCATTGTACGCATTCATTCATAATTTCCCCAAACTGGAAGCAACCAAGACAAATTTCAACAAGAGAAACAATAACAAATTATGGTACTTCCACAAAATAAAGTACCACTCAGTGATTAAGAAAAAAAAAAGACCATATCCTGGAACAACAAGAAGAACAAAAATGACATTAAGAAAAACTTAAGAAAATAAAGCCTGGACTTTGGACCATAATAACATATCAGTATTGTCCAGGATATCACATTACCTAGAGTCACTGTTTCTCCTGAGGTTCCTGTAGACCATGACAGCTTCTCAAACTTTCCTTGTTTTCGATGGCTTTAACACCCAAACTTGAGTCCTGGTCAAGTATTTTTGTAGAATTTCCTTCGATTTTAGGTTATCTGATTTCTTTCTCATGATTAGACTAGGGTTATAGTAACATTATGGGGGGAGATCTTCATAGAGGTAAAGTGACATTCTTGCCACATTACTATAAGTAGTGGAAACCAGGGGTAGGGTATATGGGAAACTCTGCAGTATCTATGCAACTTTTCTGAAAACCCAAAACTATTATAAAATAAAGTCTACTAAAAAGTCTAAGGGAAATATTATTGGGAGGCACTCAGCCTTTGAGGAAAAGCTAGACAGAGGCTGAAGCACAGGTGTGAAGTGTCTCCAAGGAGAGGCAGAGATCAGTCTGAATCCAAACCCGAAGTCCAACCCTGGAAACAAGCTGAGCGATTGTTATGGTTTGGATGTGAGGTGTCCCCCAAAAGCTCGCATGTGAGGCAATGCAAGAAAGTTCAGAGAAGAAATGGTTGGGTTGTGAGACCCTTAACACAATCAGTGAATTAATCCCCTAATGGGATTAGCTGAGTGGTGACTGGAGGATGTGGGCCATGGGGGCTGTGGCTTTGGGGTATATATTTGTATCTGAGTGGAGTCTCTCTACTTCCTGGTCATCCTGTGAGCTGCTTCCCACTGCCATGCTATGGTGGAGCTGGCTGTCTATGGACCGAGACCTCTGAATCCAGGAGCCCTCAAATTAACTTTTCCTCCTCTACAGTTGCTCTGGTCGGGTCTTTTAGTCACAGCAGCAAGAAAGCGGTATGTCTATTTAGTGCCCGGGTTTTTACGAACATGTTCTCACTGAAATCTCCAACAAATCCAAGAAAGCAATTACTCTTTCATTTATGCAGACGAGGAGTTAAGAACCAATGACATCAATGTTTGGTGGCTACAGCAGATACTATGCCTGCAGTTTGAGCCCATCTCGGTCTAAATCTACTATGCTGAGTAGATAAGCTATCACCCAGGGCCCTTGATAAATGCTTTAAATGTATCAGCACATAAAACCCTTATTTTGGTTAGTACATTCTATTGTTATCTAAACTTTACAGATAAGAAGGTTTACCTGGAAATTCTTCGAAGTCCCACAGACAGAAAATAGTGGTACAAAAATGTAAATATACGTACTTCAATGTCTAAAACCCAAATTTTAAGCCTGTATCATGTTCCAAGATGATGACTGGAGTGGTTTTCATAGCATGGTGTAAGAGCTATCAGGCCCTTCTCTGAACTACCTCCCCTAAGTGGGATTAACTGGCATGACCAAATGACCTTTGAAGCCTGCTCACCATATTTACTGCTCACTGGAAGACCTACCTGCTGAGGGTATCGCTGCAGTTGACACAGAGGCACCCTCTGGCTTAGTGCAGCCAAGGAACGGCAGCTTCCTCAACTGGCAGCTTCAGACCTCTGGAGTGGATCCTGTGATAGAATTTTCTAGCAACAGCTCAACACCATTAAGTTGCACATGTCATTATGGTTTCAGGTCCTCAGTGTGGCCTGCAGTACAAATGGCACACAGGGTGAAAGCTACCAGTGATACACTATGATAAACAAGCATTGCAGGATGCAAGGAGCAGATTCAGCAGTAGGAGGGACATATTAAGAGGTTCAATGACTCAGAGCCCATTGGAATGACCATCAGGGTCTTAAGTACCCATATACCATAAGAGGCTTCGGAAGACAACTAGGGGTTGAATCCTCAGTACAAACCCCAGGAGAAGATGCCTCTGGAAACATCTTCAGAGGCAACATGGCCAGAGGTAGCCACCGTCAGGTAGCAGTTAACTCCAGCAATGATCTTCCGGGATTATGATCTGCTTTCCACCAACTTTGTTCAAATAATCAGTTGGGCTACCTCCAGGATTGTGAGGAGCAAGGGGTTAGTTATACTTTGACTTGCAGTGTGGCAGTGGTAATGTAATTAGAGGTTGCAACAGATGCATTCTATCCTGCAGATATTATTGCTCTTCCTTGGGAAATGCCATTGCAAAGAAGTGTTGGAGCTTAAACTACAAGCTGCAGTAATCACATATTTAATGCCGGAGATTTGCTCCTGTTTTTATGATTCTGTAGGACGGAGTTGGAGAAGAGGTGCTCTTATGGATCCTGTTAACCTTCAGGCTTTTTCAGGAAATGGAACATATGAGAGACTGGATGGGAAGGTTGGGAAGGAAGTATCCTTACTTTAAAGGAAAGATGGAGCAGGTTTCACTGCTGAAGAAGGAATCCAGAGATGATTCTACCTGGACCACAACCCTGCTGGCTGGGGTGAGCTGAAAGGAAAGTAAGTGTGGAATAAATATTTTGCATATATTTTGGAATTTTACCTAAGTTAACAGGAGGTACGAAATTGATGCTTTTGGAATTTGGATTTTTCTGCACCAACAAGGGATGAATTTGGAAGAAAGAGAAGGAATACAATGCTGAATTTTATGGGCCAGTTTGGGGCATTCTATTCTGTAGGCATTGTGTTCTTTGGACTATGTAGTTATCATCTGCTGCATATTGTTTAACACTATCTGGCAAGCTTGGTTGGGCAACCGAGCTGGGTGTTATTTAAGATGGGAAATAGGATAGCAGTGACTTCTTGGCGTCCTGCCCCATGGTGTAGTTGAAGTTCCTGATGTATCTTGGCATGACTGGTAAATTGGAGGGGCTCTTCTGCCAGATCGCTGTGTTTAATGGAGACTGACTAGCCTCCTGTGTGAACTCACCCCAATGGGAAAAGAAGCCAGGCACAGTCCATGTGTCCAGAACAAAAGCCTTGGCTGTTGGCAGAGAGTCGTCCTGTTTTCTCCTAGCCCTGTACCCATTGGACCCATCCATTCATTCAAAACCCTTTTCCTGAGACATTAGTATGTAGTAGTCACTGTGTTATGCATGGGATTTCGACAATGAATAGGATGGAGACAATGAGTGTTCATACCCTATGCACATTAGGTGGCTGAGAGTAAATTTGAAAGAGCTGTGTTCTGAGCAGTCTGGCATGCATGAGAGCACAAGCAGTTCACTTCCTCTGAAACCAGGTGTTGAGGGGAGAATGGCCATCCCATCGTTCAGGGCAGACCACATCAATACTTTGGCCCCATGTATCCTCTGGGGTATTGGTGGTACTTCCTGGTGAGGCAGGAGGGAGAGATTGTATCCTACAAAGCAGGCATCTCTGGGTCCAGAAGAGCAGAAACAGAGACAATAGTGCCTTCTGGGTAGTAACAAGCTACAGGGTAGCAGACAGCGGATGAAAACCAAGTCCAGCAGAGTGGTGATGGGAAGATACGGGGGTCTGCAGTACCCTGAGGAGCTGTGGTAAAGAAGTAGGGTGAATTTTGGAGGAACAACGGAGTTAGAAGGAGAATACTTCTTTTGAGTATATTTGTGCAATTCCCTGGAAACACCTAGAGATACTAGGGCGATATTTCAAGATGGATATCTGATTTTATGCTAATATGACCTCATACAATCACAGGCTGATGACTGGGGCAATGAATTACAATAATCATAATGAGAACATCAATGACAACATTGTCTTCTACCACTACTGCCACCATCTCCATAATTACTACCATTGTTGAATGCTTATGAGGACTTCCACTTCAGACCAAGATGAAGTAATAGGAACCAGATTTAAGCTTCATTCTGAAAGGACCAAAACATGAACAAAATATATGAAATAATGTTTTATAGTACATGAGTGTTAAGTAAGTGAGGACAGTGATACCTTAATCAATAAATGGGCTAAGGAACTGAACAGACACTTCATAGAAGAAATACAATTGATCAATAAATATATGAAATAATGTTCAACATTTCTAGCAATTAGAGAAATGAAGATCAAAACTACTCTAAGATTTTATCTCACTCCAGTCAGAATGGCAATTATCAAGAATGCAAGTGATAATAAATGTTGGTGAGGATGTGGGGAAAAGATACACTCGTATACTGCTGGTGGGACGGCAAATTGGTGCAACCACTATTGCCATCTATCTTAGCTGGTGACTAATGCTGGGTTCACAAAATCTGACTATTCCATTAACTCAAGAAAATGACAAAGAAAGCACACAACCGCACAGAAATACCTTTTCAATACTCCAGAGGTGGCTCTGTGACCTTAAGTGTTCATGGAAAGAGAGAGAGCCACCAGAATTCCTTATTCTTATATAGGGAACACACAAGGAGAGTTTCCATGGAACATTCTATCCCCCAAAGGGCAAAGGGGTAGGATTACCAAGGAACAGGTGAGTGTAACTCAACCTCTGTGGGTGACACCTACACTTGGAGCTGCACCTTGGTAATGCCCAAATTATTGCAACCTGGCACTTGTGCCAGACTGAAGGCAATAATTGGTCAGTGCCCCAAGGCATCAGGACTTGAAGATCTGCATCCAGGGCATCTCCCAACAAGCAGTATGAAAATTCCTCAGAAAACTTGGAATGGAACCACCATTTTACTCAGCTATCCCACCCCTTGGTTTATACCTAAAGGACTTAAAATCAGCATATTACAGTGATTCAGCCACATCAATTTTTATAGGAGGTCAACTCACAATAGCAAAATTATGGAACCAACTTAGGTGTCCTTTAATAGATGAATGGATAAGAAAAATTGTGATATATATATATATATATATAATGGAAAAAAATACACACACATACACAATGTAATAATTTCATTTGGAATGGAATAATGACATTTTCCGGTAAATGGATGGAGTTGGAGAATATCATGCTAAGTGAAATAAGCCAATCCCAAAGAACCAAAGGCCGAATGTTTTCTCTGATATGAGATACTAATTCACAATAAGGTGGGGCGGCTAGGGAAGAATAGAATTACTTGGAATTAGGTAGAGGGGAGTGAAGGGAGGGGAGGGGATATAGGGTTAGGAAGGATAGTAGAATGAATCAGACATTATTGCCCTATATGCATATATGACTATGTGACCAGTGTGATTCTGCATCATGTACAACCAGAAGAATGAGAAATTATACTCCATTTATGTCTGATGTGTCAAAGTGCATTCTACTGTCATGTAGAACTAATTAGAATAAATAAAATAAGTAAATCAATTAAAAGGAGAAACAAACCAAGTATACCTATGAATGCCCCAGCTTATAGGCCATGATGCAGGGAAGGGAAGTCGAGAAGCCCGAGAATCTAGAGAGATCAGGACAGTTAGCATTTGCAGAACAGAACAGTAACAAGGAAAGAAATGCAGAGAGAAAGAAGTTTAGAGATCTGCAGAGCGTCCCCTTCAACTGCGTAGCTGGGTACTGATTAGATGAGCAGAAAAGAGCTACCCCAAAATGAGTGATAATGTCATCCATGCTCCCACATGGTTAGGAATACATCTGTTCCTACCAGATTAGAAAATGTTGTGATGCAAGGGGCATTGTGTAAATATTTCAGAAGGACCTATTCTCAGTATTCAGATTAATTAGCACTAGAATAATTAGGCCTAATGAGCTATGGCCTCACCTAACGAATTTTTAAAGTGACAACTGAAAGGGTCAAAGAATTTCTAAGTCACTGAACTGCATCCTTAAACAAATATCAAGCATATTTACAGGAATATAAAAATATCTAGCACTCATCAAGGTAAAATGACAATGTCTGACATCCCTTAAGAAATTACCAGACACAAAACAAAGCAGGAACCTAAGAAAAATAACCAAGAGAAAAATTTATCAGGTGAAACCAATTTAGACCTAATCCATATAGTAAGACGTAAACAGCAATTATAAATGTATTTAATATGGTTAAGTAGGGACACAGAAAAGGTCAAAATTGATCTGAAGGTGAAACTAAAATGGGTGAGATGAAAAATGCACTGGATGGAATTAATGAAATATTAGACATCGAAAAAAAGGATCTGAAAACAATCTCACATGAGACAGAGACTTGAAATATGATATTGTTGATTGGCACTGGAACATGCAGAATCTCAAAATAATTGTGCTGAGTGGAAAAAAAATCACTCATACATATGAGTACATACTGTGTGATTCCTCTCAGATGAAATCCTGGAAGACACAAAATAACTTGGAGTAACAGGAAGAAGAACAGTAATTGCCCATAAAGAAAGAGGGTAGGAAAGAGCAGGAGGAAAACATTATAAGAAGAAGAGGAAACTTGGAAGTAATGCATGTGTTCATTATTTTTATTTTAGTGGTAGCTTTGTGGGTGCATATATATGTCAAAACTTAAACTGCATACTTTAAATACTAGAAATTTATTTATTACATGTTAATTATACCTCAGTAAGGTTGTCAACAACTTTAAAAGCATTAGAAAAAAATTTAAAGAGTATATTATCATGTATATTTTAAAGATGAGAAATCTGACATCCTAGAAAGGAACTTGACTAAGACCAAAAAGTTTGTAAAGAGGTGACCCAGGATTCTCAATTCTGTATACCTTTCAGTGGCATCAGATGGAAACCTCAGAGCTAATATTCCTGGGGACATGATTCATTAAAGGATTGTATTTTGAAAAATCTCTTTGAAAAATGGTGAGCATTTGTTGATGGACCCTCTCTAATATTAATGCCATGTACTTATCACTACCTGACATAAATATATTAATTTGGTTGTTAAACATCAATCTCCCCACCTTTTCCTGGCCACCCTTCTCTTTAATATTAATGTCCTGTACTTACCACCACCTGACATATATATATTTATTAATTTGGTTGCTAAATGTCAATCTCCCCACCCTTTCCTGGCCAATGGAAGGAATTTTATTGTCTAGACTATTTGTATTATTGATTTTCTCTTATACACCACCTCTGTACTTTGTTGTCTCTTGCTCTTGCTGACACTTTGGTGATCAGATATGAACAAACTTCAGTGGATTTTACAGAGATATAACCTGTTAGTGCCTTGACTCAGACTTGCATCTGGTGCCTCTTGATTCATGTTCCAGGATTTTACTACGGATGCTACTGCAAGACTCCACTCAAGCAATATATGTTACTGAGAAGCGCAGGTTCCCTTCATGAGGTAGACATTTTCTAATGGGAGATGTGATCCAGTGGATATATTCTTCTGAAGGGTGGGTGGCCTTCACTGTGCTTTCCAGGGATGACACTGAAAGATGAAGCAATCAGACTCATTTAGGTGGTAAATTGGATGCTGCTTTATTTGCTACTCCTCTTTCCCAGCTTTCCTCCCTTTGACTCTCCTCCCTGCCACCTGAAATCAAACACTCCAATTAAGTAAAGAACAGAAGCTCTTTGCATCAGGTTCTATTTTCTGCTTTAAAAGTTGGTAGCAGAAGTGCTCCAAGGAAGCAGAGTCCTGGATGGCAGTTGGGGATGGTGACACTCACCAGTTGAATGGAAATTAGAATCTCTATGCCAGTGAAAAGTGGGATAACTTCTGGGAGGCAATGACATTACAATGACTCAAACTTCCACCCATGTTTATTTGGGATGAAGTACAGGTAGAAAGTGCAGTGTTGAGCTCACTGGTGGCTACACCTTTTCAACAGTGTGGTTGCAATAACAATTCTAGACGTTGTAGAATGGACTGGCTTTTGCAAACTTAATTACAGCCTTATGAAATGGCCATCTCAGATCATCCAACTGATATGTTGTGAAAACCAGAAATTTCTATGGAAGCTTTTAAGGGTATGTTTATCTCTGCAGCCACAGGACAGACTGTGCTGAAGGTCTGATTCAGCATCTGACTGTAAGGGTATCTATCAGAGCTGTGAAAGAGAATGAATACATAGCTGGACCAGTCTCCCATGTCCCAATTATGTCTTGATTAACAAGAAAATAATAGAACCCTGTGACTTAGGGTAGGGCATTTTGATTAGATGTGCAGGAGGTTCTTTCTTTTTTAAAATTAATTTTTAAATTTGTTTTAATTAGATATACATAACAATGCATTTATACACTTCGGTATATCATACATAGATGGGATATAATTTCTCATTTTTCTGAGTGAACATGTTGCAGAATCACATTGGTCATGCAGTCACATATATACATATAGTAATGATGTCTGTTTCATTCTACTATCTTTCCAATCCCCACATCCCCTCCCTCCCCTCCCATCACTTCTCTCTACCTAATCTAAGTTAATGCTACTCTTCTCTAGTGCCCCCCTCCACACCTTATTGTGAATTAGCACCCACCTATTAGAGAAAACATTTGGCCTTTGGTTGTTTGGGATTGGCTTATTTTGCTTAGCATGATATTCTCCAACTCCATCCATTTACTGCCCAAATCCTCCGTTTCTTTTGAGCTTTCACGAATATCAAAGGATCCCCATCCGTTTGTCAGAGGACAGCAGCCTCCTCTTGACTGGAGATTGTGCAATGACCTCACCTGGGGTAGGTAACTCATATGTTTCTCCTTGTGGGCAACCATCAGAGTAGATTTGTCCTCACTTCTCTTCTTTCATTCAAGCCAATAACAAAGGCCAGATGTCAACATGGCCTGAATAGAGAAGCACAATCCTGCTATGGGAGAAAATAGCTTATGGTACGAAGGAAGTACAAGACCCATTTAAAATGTACCAGAGGGACTGTATCTCATATATGCATGGATCTTATGGGTTATAATGTCTATAACCCAGTCGGACAGTGGGATAAGTTGCTGAGAGGCCAAGAAATACAACCAGAAATGAGCAGGGAGTGACATAAGTTTTATTAGACAATTATTATGGGGGAAGTCCAGTGGCAATGGATTGGATGGTTGCTTTGCCAGGGAGGTCCAGTGGCAACTGGCTACACAGGTGGACTCAGTTGTTCACAGGGCCTCACCAGAAGATAGCGCTTCCCACCCTTTGTGACGCTTTGTCCAGTGGCACCTGGCTGGACGAGCACTTCCCTCTCCATGGTGCTGTTCTGTGCCAGTGACCACAGGAAGGGAAGTTTATAAGTTAGGCTACAGAGGCAGTGACATCATCAGTTTGCTTTGCTCCTTGTATGACCAGCATCCCAAGGAGCAGCTGTCCTGGTGTGTGTGCAAGAGAACAGTTCCTGCAGATAACACCAGTCTTGCCTATTTTCAGTATGTGTAAGAAAGCATCAGATTCCTTCAAGATATTATTTATCCAGACACACAGATCTGGGCCCACTCCTATTGTTCCCCAAACGTGGCTAGATTCCTAGGAATAGGAAAGGGTATTTGGGATGGGGTATGATGTCATACCATCTTCCTTTAGTTTAAAAGAATGACAAATGGGTGTCGAATCAGAAAAGAATATAAGATTAGACAGGAGATAATTTATCATTGGGGCATTTGCCATGAATTAGGATTCAACAGTTTGACAGGGAAACTTGCATTTGATATTGGCCTAATAGTTTGCTGACGTGGCCCTTTGAAGTTTATGTGTAACAGTGGATTACAGGGCACAGTGATTTTTAAGGTGTGGTCTCAGACCAGCAGAATCATCATCACCTGAGAAAACACTAAATCTCTACTAAGTCAGAAATCCTGGTGTGGACTCTGGTAATCGGTGTTTTAATAAGCCCTCTGGGTGATTTGGATGCACACTAAAGTTTGAGAACAACTGGAGTACTGTAACGAGGTAGAGAAGCCAGGATTTCTTTGGCATATGATTTAGGGAAGAGCCAGGGGGCTCAGAGAGATGGGACTGTTAGAATGGATTTGTTATGCAGGACAGGAGAGCTACTTTGAGTATATTCTCTCGGAGGACCCAGAGTGCACCTTTCACCTAGGCAAAGATGAAGGCGTGGGTAAAGAGGACACTGGCATCTCTTAAGAAACTTGGTGGTGACTGTCCTCTGTAGAATGGGATCAACTGTGGGAGAGGCTACCAATGTACCTGGGCTCCCATATGTCAATGGGATGATGGGATTCTAGAATGATAGGGTCAAGTGGCACACTTAAGGTCGGAGCCAAGTGATGTTATGACTGTAATAGGCAATAAGGCTGAAGTGGCAGTTGGGGGTGAGTTGATCTACAGGGATCTGTGGAAATGATTGAAGAGATCAGGACAACCATGAGGGTGTGTGCAGTGTAGATCTATAGAGTGCAGGTCAGCTTGGAATGTAACAGAAAAGCTCATCGTAGCTGCCACAGTCCCTCACCCAGTTTTGACTCAGTCTCAGAGTTTGCTTTTTGAATAGAAAGCCACATCTACTCAGTAAAGACTTTGTGGTAATTGCATGTGTGTATGCTAAGTATTCGACAGACTTTTCCCACAATGACCTGTGGCCATTTTCCAGGTTAATTATATACCGAGAAAAGGGAATAGCAAAATTTGAGAGCACTGTCAGCTCTGGAGTCTGAGCTGACATTAATGCGAGGGACCAATGCACCATCATGGTCTTTGACCTAGAAAAAGTTCACCCTGAGCATGCCCACATTTAGATTCCTTCTCATTGCTCAGTCCTTAATCCCAGGGACCAATGGGGGGGGGGGAAAGTGGCACACAATTTTAGCTAGCTTATTTCTTTTTTTGTCTAGACAGAAGAGAGTCTAAGCTGATTATTGATTCACCTGATTTATTTTAAGTAGGTGAGACAGAGTTCTGAAATGTTAGAAATTGAAGGTTCCCTTTGACAAAATTGGACCGATCAGCACATAATTATCTCATTCTCAATATTTAACTAAGTATAACCTCTGCTGTTCTTTTTTTTTTTTCCAAATATAGGAAATTGTAATTGCCATTCTCTGTTTCTCTTTCCCTCTGGGCAGGTCCCAAGAGTTAGGGCTAGGAGAGGCTTCTAAGCAACACGCTACTACAGACTCACAGCCCTGAGCATTAGGAAGGGGAGCATGCGGAATACTGAGTGCCAGACCCTGGCTTCTTCTGTGTGGCAAGGAGGACTCATTGAAAGAAAGTCAAAGTAATATGGCTACAGCTGTGATGGTTACCTAAACTGAACTCACCAGGACAAGCAGGAGAAGTGGCAGGTTTGTAGACTCCATTAGCTTCCAGGCATACATACGGGGTATCTATATATCTACAAAATCCAAACCTGTCCCTGATAGTATCTCCCTCTTGGTCCTTCTCAGTTTTTGCGTCATATGACATGGAGGCAATTGCTTATTGTCCCTAACCTCCTTGTTATCTGCATAGTTCTTCTGCAGGCATGCCCCTAGCTGGGTTTCTTTGAGATGTGTGCAGACAGTTAGGGGTTTCAGTGGTCTAGAAAGCTCTTTCTATGGCAACTCACTCTGTTGATGTTAAATCAATATGTGCTGTTTTCTCCTGTCCTGGTACCTTTCCTTCTGAGGCAGAGCCTGTATTTTGGTTGATGCCTGCTTACCACTTAGGTACTTTTAGATATAATATTTTATTTTTCCTTTTAGTACTCACTGATGAAAGTATGATGAATGAAAAGTCCTATACACAGACATTGCCTCTTCCCCCAAGTCTGAATGATCATCAACTGAATTTTAAGAGACCTTCGACATACAGATGAAAATGAGGATTTACAAGGCACACAAATGGATGGGGTAGATTCCTCCCTGAGCAGACTTCTTCGACCAGTTTTCCAGGTTAAGTGTGGCAATGCGGCAATGCAACTATCGATTGGGAGTCTCTTGGGTACTGGAGAAACAAGGCAAAGAGCAGGATTCTAGCACTTAAGGTCTGTAGTCTAGTTAGGGAGGAAATGAGGGATATATAAAAATAGAAAAATAATAGAATCATGGATAAGGCTCTGACAGGGGCAAATGGAGATCTTGATAAAGGCATCATTGAAGCAGTGTTGCTTTGAGCAAGGTTTTGAAGGCAGATCAAGTGGGAAAGCAAATTGCTAGCAGGAAGAATGGGGGATGACAGCCACAGGAAACAACATCATGTCTGATGGAAAATACAAGTAGATGGTGCTGCGGAGTTTTCAAGTGTCTGTAGGAAGAGGGAAAGGGAATGAAGCAAGAGAGACCAGGCAGAGTCGGGCCACAGATTGTCTTGAATTCTTAGAAGCTCAGACTTGATTCTCAAGGCCAGTGGTTTTCAGAGTGTCCCTGGATCCATGACAACAATGTCACCCGGGAGCTTATTAGAAATATACTCTCAGTTCCTGCCCCAGGAACTGGATGAGGAACTTCAGGGAAATGGCTGGAAATTTTAATTCTAACAGGCTCTCTAGGTGATTTGGATGGACACAGAGGTGAACACTTCTGCTTCAGGGGATAAGGAGCCATAGCAGGTTCTGAGCATTGGGAAGTTTGTACCGTAGAAAGATCTCTCTTACAGCCACGTGGAAGCAGGATGAGAGGAGGCAAACCCCATGGTCACATCACTGGGAGACTGCTCCGATGGTACAGATGAGAAATGATGAAGGTCATCAGGATGGAGATGGAGACTCTGGAGAAAAGACGAGAGGATAGAGCTGAAGCAGTGAATTGAGGCTGGCTGGCCATGGGAGGTGGGGGGTGTATCTGGGTCAGGAGCCTTTGTCACTGTGACAGAGGCTGCAATAAAATGGCCCAGTCTGGTCCTGCCGGCTAACCGAGGGAGAGGCATTCTCCAGGGTTACCTCAGCCCACAGAGATGCTCATTAGCCACTTCTTCCCTTTGACCCTCACGGTGAAGAAGAAGGGCTCCCTTTGCTCCATCAGAACCACTGATGTGGAGATGGATGTGTTCTACATACAGAGAACATCTCAAAACCAGTTTTGCAATTGAAAAGAATGTGTCAAGCGTGAGTGTGTGAGTGTGTGTGTGTGTGTGTGTAGGGGACATATATGTGTGTATGTGTGCATTCAAGGGAATGACATTTCTCTTTGATCTCCCTGGTATCTGCATTTGTATGCAACAGGAGCTGGGGTGAGGTGAGGTGATTTGCATGGCTATCAGTACTTCATTACATCTATGTTGATATTTTCTCAGTCTCTGTGTATTTAGATTCCAGCAAACAATACAGATAGAAAAGTCTGAGAACTTTTTTTTTCCTGATTGGGATGTTGGTTACTTCCAGACTTCAAAATCTCTTATAAGAATATTCTAATCAGCTATAAGTATAGCTCTGTGGTACAGCACTTGCCTACTATGTGAAAAGCACTGAGTTCAAAGCACAATACTGCAAAAAAAGAAATGCAATTGAAAGAATGTTTTAAATTCTAGGTTATAAGCCGCTGACTGGGTCTGTTCTGCTCTACTGTCCCCGGATGAAGCAGCTAAGAGTCACGATAACAGATTGTTTTATTTCTATCAAATGTTCTGTTGTGGGTTGATTGTGTTATGGTTTATATATGGTGTCTCCCAAAAGCTCATGTGTCAGACAATGCAAGAAGGTTTGGAGGAGAGATGATTGGGAGATAGCCTTAACTTAATAAGTGAATAAATCCCTGATGGGATTAATTGAGTGGTAACTGGAATCAGGTGGGTTGTGGCTGGAGGAAGTGGTTCACTGAGGGTGTCATTATGGGGTATATATTTTGTACCTGGTGAGTGGAGTCTCTCTCTGCTTCCTGATCATCTTGTGAGCTGCTTCCCTCTGCCACACTCTTCCACCATGATGTTCAGCCTCACCTGGAGCCCAGAGGAATGGAGCCTACTGTCTATGGATTGAGACCTCTGAAACTGTGAGCTCTCAATAAAACTTTTCCTTCTCTACAGTTGTTCTGGTAGTCCCAGCAGGGGAAAAAAAAAGCTGACTAAAACAAGTTGTGTCCTCCTAAAAATGCATTCAAGTTCTAGCTGTGATTGTGACCTTAGTTGGAAATAAGAGTCTTTGCAGATGTAATCAAGTTAAAATGTGCTCCTACTTGATTAGGATCAACCTCAATCCGATGGATGTTGTCTTTATGAGAAGAGGGAGAGTTGGACGGAGACATAGGGTGAACCTCAAGTCACCATGGAGGCAGAGTTGGAGAACAGGATCTCTAAGCTGAGGAATGCTGAGAGTTAGAACCACCCCTAAAAAAAGGCAAGGAAAGATCCTTCCTTACGGACTTTGGAAAGTTCTGCCAGCACCTTGGTTTTGTGCTTCTGGCCTCCAGGACTGCAAGACGGTATGTTGCTTAAAGGCACCAAGTTTGTAGTGATTTATTACTGAATCCCAAGAAACCAATACATGCCCTAAACCTTTAGCAGGTTTAAGATCTACAATTCCAACCCCCAGGTAGAAATGCAAGAACAACAACCACAGGCAGAGGCGATTTGAAACTTGCATGAGACAGACTTTGAAATCAGGTGAGTCAGAGAGATGGAAGCCTAGCTTCCTATGTATAAATTATGAAGAAAATGGATAATGTTCCTTTATCAGACTGCCTGAAAGTGCAATAGACTGCCTTCTAAGATGAAAAAGAAAATTCTCCATAATTTTCAGGGAAAATGAGGGCAGCCAGATAACCCTCCTGTTATGTGACAGCCTATCACCAAATGAGAGATGGAGAATAATAGGAGAGACAGTGATGATATAAAACGGGTCCCAGACATGGAGCATTGCTGGATTAACTCCAGCAAGCATTTGTGTATGTTGTCATGTCAATAAAATTACTGAAATTGAAACCTGAAATTGAACAGAGTGTGAAAGAAAGAAGATATTACTCCAGGGAACCAGGTAGTAAATATTCACATTAAGAGGGGGTGATATCATGGAAAGTTTCTGTGGCTTGTGATGCTATTGAAGTCCAAACAAAGGGGGTCTAATTTCATTGTTTCCCTTGGTGGTGGTTTTTTTTTTTTTTTTTGGAGAACTGGAACACTTGGTTGTAATGAAATTGGGCTCCTGAGAAGTGGAATCAAAGTTCAGAGATGCGTCAGTGGGTTGGAGTGCATATTCATTTGTTCACAAGCCTTGTGGGGCTGCTTTCTCTCAATTAGGAGCTGTGAGCTTCCTTTGTTCGCCAGCAGGAATCTGATGTGAAGAATAGACAATGAGTTTCCCATTCTTGGACAAGAGAAAAAGCGGAGACTGAACAATGCCTGAGGTCAGTGTGACAGCGTAGCTGGAAATCCACTTCTTGCCTCACCTCTCCTTTGTTCAACTGTGGTATGATGCCTTCTTGTCCCCTTTATGTGCAAAGGGCCCACACACCATGTGCCCTCTGCCACCTCTCTTCTTCTGCCATCTTGGGCAAAGGCCAGGGTGCACCATTCCTGTGATGGGGTTTGAGAACTGCTGCAGGCCTGTCTGTTCCTCTTCTCTCATCAAGAAAGCACTTCTGTGGGCTGTTTGCATATCTGTCAGTCTGAGTGCCCAATAGGAAGTTTGAAATCCACACATCCCATGTGGAAGGTGTTGGGAATTCTGGATCTGGTCTGTCCCCTATAAACCAGCTACTGATTCAAAATCGACTGAAAGGTTTTTTCCTTAATACCCAAAGAATTGCCAATGTTTCCTTTTGGGATTATTCTTTACTGAAAGAATTTGCAGTCTGCTTTAAATTCTCACATTCTTATAAAAACAAGTCAAAAGGAAACAAAACACAGCATCTAATCCATCACTGGATATATCTATAAAAGGCCCAGAGTTGTCAACTGGAGAGGGAAATCTGTTGTGTCTTTTTGTGGAGATGTTATTAATATGCTGCACTCAAGATCATTGGAATGAATTTTTTACAAAGAAATAGGAGGTATTTCCTAGTATGAACCTTACTTTATAAATGGAAACTGAACCTTGGAGATGTTAAACAAAACAAAAAAAAATGATAGGTCAAGTTTACAGAGTTAGGATTGGGAGTCAGGTGTCTATCTCTCCCAAACCAAGTGCAAGGGCATGTTATGTCACACTGCTTCTCACGAACTGCAATTTTCAGGGAAGTGTAGGATGTCAAGGTTGGTTTGTTATCTTAGTCAGTTTGGCCTTCTCTTAACAAAACTCCTTAGACCAGGTAGCTTATAAATGATAGAAATTTATTTCTAATGGTTCTGGAGGCTGGGAAGTTTAAGATCAAGTTGTTGACAGATTCAGTGTCTTATGAGGGCACCATCTTGCTGTAACCACATGGTAGGAAGGGTTTGGCAGCTCTCTGGGCCTTTTTCATAGCACTAGTCCCAATCATGAGAACTCTGCCCACTTGAACTGACCGCCTCCCAGTAGGCCCCACCTCTTAACACCATCGCTTTGGGCGTTAGGGTTTCACAATAAACAGGCTGAGCTTAAGATTATTTGACTGAATTCTTACAAAGCAGTAGGAGGTAGTTCCTATTATGATCCTTATTTTATAAATGGAAACTGAGCCTTAGAGATGTTTTAAAAATGGCCAAGTTTACAGAGTTAGAATTGGAAATAGAGAGAAATTGCAAGGGACGCATAGTGTGGGTCTGATGGATGGAGAGGGGATAGAAAAGGCGTCAGGCCAGTTAAGCAAAGGAGAGGCAAGGCAAGAAATGGATTTTTAGCTGCATGCCACGCTGACCTCAGTCATGTTCAATCTCAGCTTTCTTTCTTGTCCAAGAATAAGAAACTCATGGCCTATTCTTGACACAGAATTTTGGGGAGACAAAAACACTCAGACATAATAATGTTCCTCAGAGCAACTCTTCAGCCAGTTAGCATCACAAAATTCCACCTCTCCAGATATTCCATACTATATTTTGGATCAGATCTAAGCATTATAAAATAATATTGTTGTTAAGATTTGAGGTCTGCTCATGTGTAACCTCAATCCATTCATTCTAGCTCTTTCCTCTGGGACCACACAAAAGAATCTCAATGCTTTAGCAGCCTGGGTAGCCCTTTAGGACAGACTTCTCTCTGCAAAATCTTTACTTTTTATTCAGTCTTTGAACAAGACTACATCCATGATGGTTTCCAGAAATATTGCTTTTCTTAGAACATGCAGTAGTTTGTTAAAATTCCTTTGTAATTATGCAGAACAGAATTTGGATACAATATTCCAGGTATGATTTGGCCAGAAAATAGCAAAGTAAGAATCTTGCATATCTCTCTCTCTCTCTCTCTCTCTCATTTTTTTTAACCACCTTTGGATCTAGAGAAGCAGCTTTGATATTGACTAAGTTTCACACAAGATTAACTTGGGTTCTGCTCTGAGTTACAATTCGTGATGACCCAGGTGTACATTTACACTATCAATGTGTAGAGCAATTTTATGAGCAGAGGCTGGGGTGAAAATACTCAGCCCTTTGTGTATTCCATTGACCAAACTTTGTAAAGACATAAATATAGTCCTTAGTTCAAATTGAACTCATTAAAATCCACCATCCCAGTTGGTTTTATAGATGTTGCTGTCTGGATACTTCTCCCCATGGCCCTGTGCCAGCGACCTCCATATAAATCTATAGATGAAACAGTCTTATTGGTTCCAATACATCGGTTAGAACAAACATTCTAATATATGTGTTTTGGACATAGCTTGTCCAAAATAGGAGCAGGAGCTATTGAGAAGCTTAGAAACCAGTAAGATAAATGCTGTCTCCAATTCAGCATCTCCATCATCATCCAAATGGCAATTAACTCTCTCCTCTGAATCTGCAAAGCAATCTCTTTTCAGAGTAATTTTTTTCTCATACTCTGGTAGGCCTAGATGGATAATGTCCATGTAGGTTTTTTTTTTTTTTAAAGTACTTCCAGGAATTTTAGAAGAGCATACTGTTTCTTTTCTTTTATTTTCTTTCTTTTATTTTTTTGGGGGGTAGGATATGGTCTCAGTCCATTCAAATAAAAATAAATAAGCAATAATTAAACATTAATTTACTAGCTTCTCTCTCTCTAATGATCTTGTTTAATCCTCCAACAACCCTGTAAAGTAGATAAATCATTTTCATTTCATAGGGAAAGACGAAAAACTGAGGTTCAGAAAACTAGAATGAGTTTGCCAAGGGAGGAACGAATGTGGTCAGTCTTTGAATTCTGGTAAGCCAATTCTAGGCGACCTCCATTTCTGCTCTTCTAGATTGCTTTACTCTTCCAAAGAGTAGTCCTCTAAAGGTAGTTTGAAAAGATTTCAATCATTTTCTCCTCAGGGGCAGGCTTTCCCCAATGGAGTGATCCTGTCATGATATCCAGGAACTAATTCCAGGATTCCTCTTCATCAAGCAGGAATAACAGAAAGTTACTCATCCTCCCACAATTGCTTTACTTAAATAAGAGACTCTTTTGGTTTGACTTTTCTCAAGTTCAGTCAAATCAACGATTTTTAAAAATCTGCTTAGAAAAAGGAGGAAATAAAGTGAAACATTTAACTGAGCTATGAGAAGATATTTGTGTTTATTTGCATCAGTCAATTCATATTAATGCTTTTTTCTTTTTCTTTTTCTTTCTTTCTTTTTTTTTATACTGATGATTGAACTTGTGGTGCTGTACCACTGAGCTACATCTCCAGCCTTTTTAATTTTTTAAAATTTTGATACAGGGTCTTGCTAAGTTTCCCAAGCTGGCCTTGAACTTGTGATCCTCCTGCCTCAGCCTCCAGAGTTGCTAGGATTATAGGCCTGAGCTACTGAGCCCAGGCATTGTTTTGAGACAAGATCTTACCATGTTACAGAGGTAGGACTAAACTCCTGTGGTCAAGCAATCCTCCTGCCTCAATCTTCCAAGTAGGTAGGTGGGACTGCAGGTTCAGACCACTGTGTCTGGCTTTAATTCACATTAATATGAATTCACATTAATATGAATCTTTTG
Source organism: Urocitellus parryii (assembly GCF_045843805.1). NCBI lineage: Eukaryota > Metazoa > Chordata > Mammalia > Rodentia > Sciuridae > Urocitellus > Urocitellus parryii. The sequence goes on along the minus strand of NC_135532.1, from coordinate 99,885,362 downwards.
GATTCAAGGTTTAAAGTTGGAGGCAAAATGTGTGAAATGATAGTTACTAAGTCTGACTGTATTTCAAAGTAGCAACATTCAAAGAGTTTGTGGTGAAAGGTATTTCAAATGCCGGAGAACATGAAGAAGCTCCAATCTATGGGTTAGGATTCCCTTAGAATTTAAGGAATCAGGGTATCTTTGCCAGTGTTCTCTAGAGGAACAGAGTTGTATGGGATGGCTTACATGATCTGAGGCTGGATAATCCCACAACGACTGGTTGCACTCAGGAGAGCTGGAGGAACCAGTAGCTCCTCAGTCCATGAAGCTGGAACCTCAGAATAAAAGGGACCAGTGATGTAGCCCAATCAGAAATCAAAGGTCTGGATCTCCGTGAAGAATTGCTGGTGAAAGTCCACATTGAAAAAGTAAAGGAGCTGCAGCCCAATGTCCCTTGGGTGACAGTAGTAGCAATCGACCCATTTGAGAAGAACTCAGCTTGCATCCACCTGCTTTCTTCTTCTTCTGCATTTTTATTCCACCTGGGCCCCAATCCTATTGGACAGTACTGTCCACATTCAGGGTGAGGCTCTCCCTCAGTTCACTGTCCCACATGCCAATCATTTCTGGAAACACCCCCATAGACATACCCAGCAGTCTGTTAATTCTCTACATCTCATCAATCAGGTTGACAATATAGATTAATCATCACAAGGAGTTTCTAACCTTCCAGAGCCAGGCAGGTAATGTCAGTGTGTAAATAAGCTGGGTGTATTTTTTTTCAAATTAAAAAAATTGTCATTAAACCCACCAAACACAAATTTTACCATCTTAACTATTTTAAGTGCTTCGTTCATTGGTATTAAATATATTCATAATGTTGTACAACCATCACCATCATCCCTCTTTATAATTCTTTTTACCTTGTAAAACTGAAACTTTATAACAATTAAACAGTAAGTCCCCATTCTTCCTTTCCCTTAGTCCCTGGCAATCACCATTCTTCTTTCTGTTTCTATGATTTTGACTACTCTAAATATTTCATATAAATGGCATCATACATTATTTGTCTTTTCATGACTGGCTTATTTCACTTAGCATAAAGTTGAGTCTCATTAGCGTTAGAGCATATTGCAGAATTTCCTTTCTTTTTAAGACTGAATGATATTCCACTATATGGTTATACCATGCTTCGCTTAGCCACTCATTTGCCAGTGGACACTTGGGCTGCTTCTCATGGTTTAGCTATTATAAATAAGCCGCTATGAAGATGGGTGTACTACAAATACATCCATCCTCTAAATCCTTTTTTCAATTGTTTTTGGGTGTAGATGCAGAAGTAGTATTGCTAAAACATGTGATAATTCAATTTTTAAATTTTTGAGGTGGCATATAGGTTTATAGAGAATCACGGTACACAATTTGGACAAAGGCATAAAAAATTTTTTTTAAACATTTGAGGAACTGAGACTCCAGGACAGATTGGTTCCTGGAGTTCTAATTAATGACCCCTAGCCATGAATGACAGTTTTTGTGAAGAAACACCCTCACTTTAACAGCTTCCTAAAATTTTCAAGTCTTGTGGATTTTTGGGTGAGTGCTTTGGTGACAATGGTTCAGGTATTCCTCTTATGCCTGATGGAAACCCAGCAGTGTCTCTTATTTACTTCCTTTAATAATTTTTTTTATTATGGGAAAATCTCAAACCCATAAAAAACAAGAATAATGTTGAACCTCTAGGTATCCATCATCCTGCTCAACAGTTGTGAGCCTATAGCCCATTTTGTTTTTTTTTTAATATACCTAAATACTGATCTTGTTCCACTTCCATTATTTCAAAGCAAATTTCAGCCATCATGTCAATATTTCCATAAATATCTCAGGATATATATATATATATATATATATATATATATATATATATATATATATTGCTAAAAGTTAGGGATTCTTTTTTTAAATAAAAAACATAACCAGAATATCATTAATGATTATAATAGTGAAATCTCCTTAATGTCATCAAATATTCAATCAGTGTTCACATTTACTTGGTTATTCCATTCTATTTTTTGCAGTTTGATTCAATCCATAAGGCCCACACACTGCAATTGTTGTTATCCATTATGGTTCAGATATGATGTATCCCCCAAAAGTTCGTATGTAAGACAATGCAAGAAGGTTTAGAGGTTACATAATTAAATAACCTAATCAGTGCATTGACTGATCCCTTAATAGGGATTGTCTGGGTGATAATTGAAGGCAGGTAGGAAGTGGCTGGAGAAGATGGGTCACTGGGACATGCCTTTGGGGTTTATATTTTGTTCTCGGTGAGTGGAGCGCTCTGCTTTCTTGTTACCATGTTCTCAGTTGCTATCCTCCTTATGATGTCCTGCTGCATCTCAGATGCAGAGCAATGGAGTTGGTCATCTATGGACTGAGACTCTGAAACTATGAGCCTCAAATAAACTTTTCCTCCTCTATGGTGTTCATGTCAGGTCTTCTAATAACAGTGATGAAAAAGATGACTAAAACAATACCTATGGTAAGTCTGCTAACCTAAAGATTCCCTTCCATCTCTTGGTCTTTGTTAGTTTCTCTTTTCTTTGTATTTAGTTTTTGAAGGAACTAGATCTGTTTTCTTAAACACTGTCTGGGTTTTGCTAATTGGATCCCATGGTGTCATTTAATGAATTCCTCTAAATTGGTAGTTAGAGCTAAGGGCTTGATTAGATTCAGATTTTATTTATTTATTTATTTATTTGAAAAAATACTTTATTGTGGAGTTGTGTATGTTCATCAGGAGAGCCATGAGGTCCAGGAGTCTCTCCTTGTGATATTAGCAACACTGATGATTTTCATCTAGATACATCAATTCATCCAGGACCTCCAAATATTGATTTTTCTAATTCCATGATTTTTAGTATTTTATGTATAAAAATATGAAGAAAAACTTCTCTCATCATCAGTTTGGTTACTCTGCAGTATAGCTCTTATCAGAGGGGAGAGATAATTGCTTGATATTTTCCAGATTTCAGAAAAATAAATTGGTTATCTAATTTTCCTTCAGTCACTACTAAATTTACTTTTTTGGTGGTTGTTTCTTCAGTCTTATTTTGGATATATTTAAACACATTTGATATAGTACTACTCCATCAAAATATATCCCTGTCAATGGCCAAATTGTTCTACCTTTGGGTAATAGGAGATATTTCAATTTGGATACTGAGTTCTTTTGACAAAACCCAGTAGTCATTAATACCTCTTTGATTTTCAGTATAATCAGGTTCATCTTCTTAATCATTTCTTATCCCAGAAACTGGATGAGCCATTTCTTCAAGGAAGAGTTCTTTAGGGAGAAATATTTAGAGACCACAGTCTGAATACTAGGGCTACTCATTACTACTGGGCTGGTATCTCACATCCCCAATATTTGTAGACTTTTCAGCATGTAGGTCCTGGAAATATTTACATTTTCAAAATATAAAATTCACCATAAATTCATACTGATACTTCCAATTCAAAAAACAAGATTATGGGAGGAGATCCAAGGGAGGCTGCATTCTGTGTTGCTGCGGGATCTGAGATTCAAGTAGTGGGAGTACTGTTTCTCTTCAAGTGATTAGAGGACTCCTGGCAGCTGCTCCTGTGCAGGAATCCTGGTCACCATGCTTGAGCAGGACCCCTGGCTTCTCACCTGCACAGTAATCCCAACTGCTGTTCCCACGCAGGACACTTGTCCACTGCCACATGCAGGACCTCCGGCTGCCACTTCCATGTGGAGCCCCATCTATCAATGTGGGGCTCCCCTGGTCACCTCCATCTTGGGACACTGCAATCACTTCCATAGTCCCCTACACACAGTAGCCTGCACAGGGTCTGGAGACACAACTCTGCATATCACAGAGCTGCATCTCTGAATATGCCACCCACTGCCACCACCTAGCCTGACCAGACCCCACACCCCATATCTTAGAGCAGCCACCTCCATCTTGGTACATCTTTGTCACCATCCTTAGTTGGGGCAACTCCCATCTTGGGACACCAGCTGGGGCCTAGAAGCAATATCAAGGTATGGATAGTCCCCAACTCCTCCCTCTCCCCAGCAGCCGATAACCTGGCCAGTCCTTAGCTCGAAAAACCTGGTCCCGATCTGCCCAATACAAAACAGCTCTCTGCAACAGGTACACAGACCCCAGAGCCCAGTCCACAAGACCTCTGGAGAGAAAGGATCCTGAATGGGAAGTAGAAAGGGAGGGGGTAAGTGAGATACAGTTTAGAGACTAAATTAGAGACCAGGAATTGTGAGGTCTACAGGCAAAATAAGGAGATAAGACCAGGAGCCCACATCACACAAGGGGCCTCAAAGGAGATCCTTACACCAACCCTCCCACCCTAATAACCTTCACCTTCCTGAGGTTGGAGATACCAGCAAACAACAGATAACCCCACCTATTGGATGAGAAGGGAAGCAGAAAAGATACTGATTTCCAACAAAAACAATCCTTATGTCTTCCTTCAAGATTTTTAATTTTTTTCTCTTTTCTCGTTCTCTCTCTCCTCCTATCTCACATCCCCAATATTTGTGAAACCAAGTACTTTGCATGAATTAGGCTACTGAGGACTGAGATGTCTGAATAGTATATTACAGTTGTGTTGTACATTCTTTTATCTCCTATTTTTACATTTTTATTTTTCTTATTTTTTTTGTTTTTTTTGTACTCTATTGTCTTCCCACTTACTTGTCTCCCCAAAATCACTTTCTCTTCTCCTGATACTAACCACCTTCTTTTAATTCCTAGTTCATGCTTCTTAAGATCTAATAACTATATATCCTCACCTACTACCCTCTAAACATCTCATCCTACATCTCACCCCTGGTTTTCTCTTTGTCCACCATCAGAAATTGTACAGTCTTTTCAAACCTACTATTTTTTTAAAGAGAGAGAGAGAGAGAGAGAGAGAATTTTTTAATATTTATTATATTTTAGTTCTCGGCGGACACAACATCTTTGTTGGTTTGTGGTGCTGAGGATCAAACCCGGGCTGCACGCATGCCAGGCGAGCGTGCTACCGCTTGAGCCACATCCCCAGCCCAGCAAACCTACTATTGATATTGTAGATAATTAATTTAATTCACCATTTCTGTATATTGTGACAAAACCATAAATGTCTTAATAGCAGCTATTTGGTGTAAGGCTGTATATTGTTTGTATAGGGATCTGTTAATATTGTTCTCCCACTTAATGGAGAAGTATTGGAATTCTGCAGGGCCACTATCCATCTATAGGGTAAAAACTCTAACACCTCAGATCCACAGTGCTAGAAGGGAAGGCACACAAACAACATGAAAAAAAAGGGAAGAAAGTGCCCCAAACAAACCAATAACCTACATCAATAGAATCCATGGACAGGACAATAGAAGAAATTACAGAGAAGGAGTTCAGGATACACATAATTAAAATGTTTTGTGAATTAAAAGATGATATAATAGCGCAAATACAGGCAGCAAAAGATCATTTTGATAAAAAGTAATATAAGCAAATACAGGAAACAAAAGATTACTTCAATAAGGAGATAGAGGTTCTTAAAAAAAAAAAGAACAGAAATCCTTGAAATAAAAGAAACAATATAGTAAATTAAAAACTCTATAGAAAGCACCACCAGCAGATTAGATCACTTGGAAGACAAAACCTCAGACAATGAAGACAAAATATATAATACTGAAAAGAATGTTGACCACACAGTGAAGATGGTAAGAAACCATGAACAGAACATTCAAGAATTATGGGATAACATAAAAAGACCAAATTTAAGAATTATTGAGAAAAGCATAGAGTTACAAACCAAAGGAATGAACAATCTATTCAATGAAATAATTTCAGAAAGTTTTCCAAACATGAAGAATGAATTAGAAAACCAAATACAAGAGACTTACAAGACAGAAATGTACAAAATCACAACAGATTCACACAAAGTCAAAGTAAAATGAAAATATCTAGCATACAGAATAAGGAGAGAATTTTAAAAGCCACAAGAGAAAGGAATCATATTACATATGGGGGAAACCAGTTAGGATAACTGCAGATTTTTCAACACAGACCCTCAAGCCAGGAGATCATGGAACAACATATATCAACCTCTGAAAGAAAATGGATACCAATCAAGATTCTTATATCCAGCAAAATTAAGCTTTAGATTTGATGACAAAATTAAAACATTCCATGATTAACAAAAGTTAAAAGAATTTACAACTGGAAAGTCTGCACTACACTATCCTTGGCAAAATATTCCAGGAGGAGGAAATGAAAAACAACACTGAAAATCAGCAAAGGGAGGTATTACTTTAAAGGAAAAACCAATAAAAGGAGAAACCAAGTCAAGTTAAATACTAAAAATAAATAAAAATGACTGGGAATACAAATCATGTCTCAATAATAACCCTGAATGTTAATGGCCTAAACTCACCAATCAAAAGACACATACTGGGAGATTTGATTAAAAAAAGACCCCCCACAATATGCTGCCTTCAAGAGACTCATCTCATAGGAAAAGACATCCATAGACTGAAGGTGAAACGAGAAAAAAACATACTAGTCACGTGGACTGTGGAAACAAACAGGGGTTTCCATCATCATATCAAATAAAGTATACTTTAAACCCTAAGTTAATCCAAAGGGATAAAGGACATTTTATATTGCTTAAGGGAACCATACACCAACAAGACATAATAATTATAAATAAATGTGCCCCAAACAATGTAGCATCTATGTTCATCAAACAAACTCTTTCCAAGTTCAAGAGTTGAATAGACCACAACACAATAATTATGTGTGACTTTAATACACCTCTTTCACCACTGGATAAATCTTCCAAACAAAAGCTAAGCAAAGAAACTATAGAACTCAATAATGCAATCAATAACTTAGACTCACCAGACATATATAGATATTTCATCTGTCACTGAGGGAATACACTTTCTTCTCAGCAGCACATGGAGCCTTCTCTAAAATAGAACATATATTATGCCACAAAGAAACTCTTAGAAAATACAAAAATGTAGAGATACTACCCTGTATCATATCATAATGGAATGAAATTAGAAATCAATGATAAAATAAAAAATAGAAGCTACTCCAACATCTGGAGACTAAATAATACTCTATTGAATAAACAATAGATTGCAAAAAAAATATCAAGGAGGAGATTAAAAAATTCTTAGGGGTAAATGAGAACACTGATACAACATATTAAAATCTCTGGGACACTATGAAGGCAGTACTAAGAGGAAAGTTCATTGCATGAAGTTCATTCCTTAAAAGAAGAAAAAGTCAACAAATAAGTCACCTAACATTACATATCAAAGCTCTAGAAAAAAAAGAACAAATCAACACCAAAAGCAGTAGAAGGCAGTAAATAACTAAAATCAGGGCTGAAACCAATGCAATTGAAACAAAAGAAACAATTGAAAGAATTGACAAAACAAAAAGTTGGTTCTTTGAAAAAATAAATAAAATTGATAAACCCTTAGTGTTGCTAACAAAGATAAGGAGAGATAAAACACAAATTACTAACATACATGATGAATTAGGAAATATCAGAAGAGACACTACAGAAATACAGAAGATAATTGGAATTTATTTTGAAAATTTGTACTCCAATAAAATGGAAAATATCAAACGCATTGACAAATTTCTAGAATTATATGATTTGCCCAAACTGAATCAGGATGACTTACACAAGTTAAACAGATCATTTTTCAAGGGATGAAACAGAAGTCTACCAACCAAGAAAAGCCCAGGACCAGATGGATACACAGATGAGTTCTACAAGACCTTCAAAGAAGAACTAATACCAATACTCCTCAAATTATTTCATGAAATAGGAAAAGAGGGAGCACTTCCAAACTCATTCTATGAGGCCAATATCACCTGATTCCAAAACAGAAAAGGACACATCAAAGAAAGAAAACTTCAGACCAATATCTCTAATAAACATTGATGCAAAAATTCACAATAAAATTCTGGCAAATCAAATACAAAACCATATCCAAAAAATAGTGCACCATGATCAAATGGGGTTCATCCCAGGGATGCAAGGTTGGTTCAACATACAGAAATCAATTAATGTAATTCATCACTCAATAGACTTAATGATAAAAATCATAAGATTTTCTCAATAGATTCATAAAAAAGCATTTGAACAAAATACAGAAGCCTTCATGTTCAAAACACTAAAAAAACCCAGGGATAATAGGAACATATCTCAACATTGTAAAAGCTATCTATGCCAAGCCCCAGGTCAACATCATTCTAAATGGAGAAAAATTGAAAGCATTACCTCTAAAAACTGGAACAAGACAGAGATGCCCTCTTTCACCACTTCTATAACATAGTTCTTGAAATTCTAGCCAGAGCAATTAGACAGACAAAAGAAATTAAAAGGATATGGATAGGAAAAGAAGAACTCAAACTATCACTATTTGCCCAAATCATGATTCTATAACTACAGAACCCAAAAATTCCACCAGAAAACTTCTGGAACTAATAAATGAATTCAGTAAAGTAGTAGGATATAAAATCAACCCACAAATCAAAAGCATTTCTGTATATTAGTGACAAATCCTCTGAAACAGAAATGAGAAAAACTACACCATTTATAGTAGCCTCAAAAAAACCCCCAAAACTTGGGGATCAACCTAATGAAAGAGGTAAAAGACCTCTACAACAAAAATTACAGAATGCTAAGGAAAGAAATTAAAGAAGACCTTAGAAATGGAAAGATCTGCCTTGTTCTTGGATAGGCAGAATTAATATTCCAAAATGACCATATTACTAAAAGCATTATGCAGATTTAATGTAATACCAATCAAAATCCAAATGACATTCCTCATGAAAATAGAAAAAGCAGTCATGAAATTCATCTGAAAAAATAAGAGACCCAGAATAGCTAAAGCAATCCTCAGCAAGAAGAGTGAAGCAGGTGGCATCACAATACCAGACCTTAGAGCAATAGCAACAAAAACAGCATGGTATTGGCACCAAAAAAGACTAGTAGACCAATGGTATAGGATTGAGGACACAGAGACTAACCCACATAATTACAGTTATCTTATATTAGACAAAGTGAACAAAAACATATATTGAAGAAAAGATAGCCTCTTTAGCAAATGTTGCTGGGAAAACTGGAAATCTATATGCAGCAAAATGAAATTAATCCCCTCTCACCAATGCACAAAACTCAACTCAAAGTGGATCAAGGACCTAGGAATTAAAACCAGAGATTCCTGCACCTAACAGAAGAAAAAGTAGGCTCAAATCTTCATCACATTGAATTAGGCCCCAACTTCCTTAATAAAACTCCTATAGAATTAAAAAGAATCAATAAATGGGGTGAATTCAAACTAAAAAGCTTCTTCCCAGCAAAAGAAACAATCAGTGAGGTGAATAGAGAGCCTGCAGAATGGGAGGAAATATTTACCACACGCACATCAGATAGAGCATTAATCTCTAGGATATATAAAAAACTCAAAAATCTTAATACCAAGAAAACAAATGACCCAATCAATAAGTGGGCCAAGGACCTGAACAGACACTTCTCAGAAGATGATATACAATCAATCAACATATATGAAAAAATGTTCAACATCTCTAGCAAATAAATGCACATCAACACTATCCTAAGATTTCATCTCACTCCAGTCAGAATGCCAGCTATTATGAATACAAATAACAATAAGTGTTGGTGAAGATGTGGGGAAAAAAGGTACACTCATACATTCCTGGTGGGACTGCAAATTGATGCAACCAATCTGGAAAGCAGTATGGAGATTCCTTGGAAAACTGGGAATGGAACCACCATTTGACCCATCTATCCCACTCCTTGATTTGTACCCAAAGGACTTAAAAGCAGCAGACTACAGGGACACAGCCACATCAATGTTTATAGCAGCACAATTTACAATGGCTAAATTGTTGAACCAAACTAGATGCCTTTCAGTAGATGAATGGATAAGAAAATGTATATATACACAATGGAATATTACTCAGCATTAAATGAGAATAAAATCATGGCATTTGCAGGTAAATGGATGGAGTTGGAGAATATTATGCTAAGTGAAGTAAGCCAATCCCAAAAAACCAAGTGCCAAATGTTTTCTCTGATATATGGGTTCTAATCCTTATTGAAAACAGTGGGAAGGAATGGAGGAACTTTAGATAGGGCAAAGGGGAGGGAGAGGAGGGGAGGGGACACAGGGGTAGGAAAGATGGTGGAATGAGATTGACATCATTACCCTAAGTACATTTATGAAGACACAAATGGTGTGACTCTACTTTGTGTACAACCAGAGACATGAAAAACTATGCTCTGTATGTATACTACGAATTGAAATGCATTCTGCTGTCATGTATAAAAAATTAGAATAAATAAAAAAATTTAAAAAACAAAATCAGGTTTATATGATTTCTATTTAACCTTCGTGGTCTTATACCTTTTCTCATATTAAAAATCCAAGTTCTCAAAAATGTCAACATAAGCATTATTTTATCCTTCAACACACACAAAACAGTCTCGGAATAGCAAAATCAACAATGTAAAACAACCATATGATAATTGGATACAGACTGTTTAGAATATTTTTGCAGTTCTTTTGACTTTAGGCTTTATCCTGCTTAGGATGTGAAGTGACTGATGTATTTTAAAATATCCTGAAATAGTTTCTCTGTGTGGTTATGCCACCAAATTAGGTTTGTTGGCTTTGCCATGCTTTAGATTTTTAGATAAGTCTCTTTTGAAATTAATTCTTTTTTAAAATCTAATTTTTGTTTTTAGAAATGTCTTTGTCAATTTGGATTGCTGTCACAAAGTCCTAGAAGCTGGGTGGCTTAGAAACAGCAGCAACTATTCCTCATGGTTCCAGGGGTTGGAAGTTGAAGACCACAATGCCAACTAGGTTGGGTCTGGTGAGGAGAGACCCTCTTCTAGGTTGCAAAGCTGTCTTCTCATTGTATTCTCCCATAGCGGTAAAACAAAGGAGTTCTCTGGGGTCTCTTCTATGGTCGTTCATTCCATTCATAGAGGCTTTACCCTCATGATCTAGCTGCCTCCCCAAAGCCCCACTTCCTAATACTATTACATACAGGTATAGGATCTCAACAAGCAAATTTTAGGAAGACACAAACGTTTGTCCCATAGAAACTAGTATCTCATATTCACATGAAAGTTGATATTCATATTAAATTATACTGGTGGTTTTCCTGTTTAGCTTTCAATATAACTTTTGCTTTGGCTTTTCTGAATTCTGGATGCCTGCTCTGTCTTGCCTGCTTTGACCACCATTAATTTTCCATGCATCTTTGTTTCCAGCTGAAGACCTCAAGTTAGCACTAATACACTTTATGTGCACCAGAAACTCCTGCTTTAAGGTAATGGGTAGGATTTATAGGCAATCACTTAAAATTGAGTATCAGGCATTATATTCTAAAATTAGCCCCAGTCCCCAATAGGTTCTGGCCTGTTATCTGTCTTTCTTCCTCCTGAGCCTTCTGTTCTATTTTCTGGCTCCCAAGGTACAAACCGAAACCTCCCAGTTATTCATTTTTTTTTTCACAAGAAGAAATAGCTTTATTGGGACTGGCATCTGTAGAAATAAAGTAGTACTTAATATATCAGAACAAGTTAAGTTGAGGAATGCAGATAAGGTGTTTGATATGCAGATACCATTATTAGAAAAATGGACTCCTTTTCCCAGCCGACTCTTCAGCAGGTACAGGAAATGCAAGTCTCTCCTGGGAAAATTGTTTTCCCATCCCTGAGACCTTCTACTGTTACTATTTTAAAACAATGGAAGAGTGTTTCATGGAACAGTGTTCTTCATTCCAGCCATTCACTATGGCAAATAAAAAAAAATCACATTATATTAATCTTAAATTTATCCTTCACATTTAGCTCAAAGGGTAGGAAAAAAAATAGCCCTCTAATTGGTGCAGGAAGGGGGATGTTTGCTGGCTCGGGTGCCTTGGTCTCTGTGAGTTTTCTCTGTCTTCATCTTCATTTTCTCTTTCAGTCCTGCCTTGGATTCCAGGTGACTCAGGGATTCACAGAGGGTTTGTCTGTGAGGAGTGTGGAGGGTGCAGCCAGTGTCCAGGGTAGAGGATTTGTAGCTGAGATATTCTGGTTGCAGCCAAGAGCAAGGGGGACCCTGAGGGAAAACAAGGCTTCGATGAGGAATCTTAGTGAGTTTGTGTAGCAGGGGGAAAAACCTATCAGAATTGTAGCCTTCCAAGGAGGCAGAGTGAGAGGTATTTGGAGGCCTCCTGAAAGCCTGTCTCCAGCTCCCTTGCCCGGGGTGGTAGTGGCTTGGTACGCTTTGCTAATTCGATGTCTGCACTTGATTCGCCATTACCTTCCTGTCACCTTCTTAAACAGGGCAGTTCGTCTCTCTTCAACTCAAACTAAAGCTCTGGACCCAGTTTTCATATTCAAAACCCATCGAAGTGTCCTATAAACAGAAGGCCATCTATTCAGGATTTCTATACTTTTATAGTTCAGAACACTGAATTTAGAAATCACATAGTTCTTGGTTACCAAATCATAGTGCAGTCTGTCCCTTTTCTGTCTTCCATAGCCAGACCTCAGGGCTTGTAGGATTGTTTTCCCCCTTCTTTTTTTGTTTTCTCAAGTTATACACATGTTGGAAAAAGTAGACACTAACTTACAGTCCACAAAGTGTGACAAAAAAAATTGGACTCCATGAATTTTTTGGGCTCCTTCAGTTCTTATTCTAAAACGATAAGCTGTGTCTTTACCTGAAATAGTGTGACACGTTAGAGCTGTCTCAGTTCTGCTAGAGAGTTTTCTTCCATCCTCAAGGTCTTGCAAACCCGCAAGAACAAAGGGATCTCAGATATCTTAAAGACTGAGTTAATCTTAGTTGGGTACCACAAGGACTGTGCCACCACCCCAAAACTCCCATAACTAAATGCAATAAAAAGTGCAAATATAGTGAATAAGCTATGTTTTAAGTAGATAATTGATAAATAAATTGTGTTTGCTTTCCTTTATGGAAAGTGCCAGCCCAATGGGAGGAAAGTCTCCTCTCATCCAAGGGTGTTGGGTGGCAGAGGCCCCAGCCTGGACCCACGCTGTCTAGCCCTTGAAGAATATTGCTATTCTTTGCATCATCCCTCAGTAGCTTGCAGTCCTAAGCCAACAGACACTCAGCCACACTTTGGAACTCTTGCTCTCTGGGGGACAAATGGACCACAAGTCAGATCCAGAAACATGAGCCAGTGAACCCTACATGGCCCTTGTCTCCTGAACTCTATGGGCAGAGTTCCTACCAAGTGCATCCTGAGTCTACTTTGATGGAATCATTGCCTGCCTGCCTGCCTGCCTTGTGGAGTTATTTTGCTCTTTTCCACCTAACTCAATAGACAACAGAGATATTTTGAGGTCAGTTTCCCCATCACATTGACAGGCTTTCTTCCCTGTCCCCTCCCCTGGCTCCAGAAGGGTAACTCAGCTCTCACAGGGCAGAGGTGGCATGGTTGTGGGTGAGAAGGTGAGCACATGGAGAAGCCCTCACTTGAAGTCCGTTTCTGTAGAGATCTCACGATCTGACCAGTGAGACTCTAATCCTCATTTCACATTGGCTTTCCACATTTCTTTTTGTTTCTCCATCATAATCTCCATAACCATCATATTGTCTTACTATTTTGAAAATAACAAGAAATGTCCCTTATGGGGACTGTGCTCAGGAAGTGATTGTGACCTGACCCTGGTTTATCCTCTCACCTAACTGCCCAAAACATCAGTTTCTGTGGCCTCTAGATGGATAATTATGGAAACCAAATTCATCTTGAGTCTTTTGGTGCCCTTTCCTTTCTCTGCTAGAGGATCCTGATGTCCAGGGCATCTCCTGTCTCTACTCTAAATTTGAATCCTGCTCAGAATCTGGCTCTAGGTTCCTGGGTCTCCCTGCAGGGTCTAATTTTTGTTTTTAACCTCTATAGGTTTTGTGTAATTCTAGTGACTGTATTTGGGAACCCCAAGCCAGAGTAAATATCTGACATATTTTAATATACCCATAGGACCTATAGAATGAAGTGCTTCTTAGGAGCACTGACCAGGAATCTCTGTGGTGTATGGATTGTCTTGCTCAGATGCCGGCACCTGAATGATAAAGGCATACTCAGAAACAGGATTCTTTGCCACTGTGGTTGTCCCCTCACGTTGCTGAGAAACTCCTGCAGGTTGCCATTTCTGGACTTCATGCGATTACAGCGGGCCAGATGTCCCCATCTGTGACCATAGTTCCTACTTGTAAAACAAAGGCATTTGAGTAGAAAGCTCTCAATGTCTTTTCCAACTTGAACAACCATGTGGTGTTAGGATATCTACTTTTGATTTCTCTTTCTGCCCTCCCAAGACCCCATCTGACCACTGCAACTGGACAGAATATAAAAAGTGTCCTTCTAAGCCAAATGCAGGAGAAGTTTGGCAGGAGCCCTACTGGGGCATACTGTGTCCCTCAATTGTTCACTTTGCTTATTTATCTGCATTAAAAATCAGAATGCATTTATGGAAGCAGTGCTTGAAGGATTAGCATGGTTTCTGGCTGTTAGTGGAAAAGTAAATTAAAACCCCTACATCCTCAACCTAAAGAATCATGGCACACTTATGTATAAGAATACTGTTACTAAAGGAGGTTTGAGAGGAGATAGAGGAGACTGTGTCCTTGGTATATAACAGAGCTCTATGTACTTTATCATGAAATTCCCAGGGAATTGATTTGCAGATGAAAGCCCAGAAACACACAACGGTGGACAGTGGGACTGTCTGCTGAGCAAATTTTGGGGATGAGAGGACCAGGGATGAAAGTCTCCACTGGACATTAGTTACCCAGGAGTTTCTGAAGGGCATTTCCTCCGATGGAGTGTTCTTGCACAGTTTCACTTGGTGGTATCTTCCAAGAGCTTATCCAAAGCAGCCAATGCTTCTTGCCATTCTAGCAGACTTTTTGCTCTGTGAATAGATGGTTTTGAGGGTGGAGGAAGTAGGGAGTGAAGACCACATTCCTGGTCAGTAGAAAAAACTCTCCAGATTTGGCCTTGATTAAATGCAGTGCATGGCATAAATTCCAGGCTGTTTCTGTTAACAAAGACAACAAGTAGTGTCCCTGTTCTTTCTTTCAACCCACATTTATGGAGTACCTACTCAGTACTGGCTCTGCTCATGTTGATGTCACTACCTAGCAGGACCCAGGTACATAGGTGTATGGGGGAGGTTCATTGTGACACCATATGCAAGGCTGAGCAAGTTCAACACAGGATGCTGTGGGGACACAGAACTGGGACCTTGACCTTGCCTGGTCAGTAGGGGGAACCTTGGCAGCCAGCATCTGTTGGGGCAAACACCAGCTCAGTCTCTAAAGAGCTTGTCTGCTTTAGAGACAGCGAGAGGAAGTGAGCAAGAGTGGTCATTTACAATTCTGTCATTCATAAATTTGTCTGAACCTTTTTGGAAGGCATTTATATTTCCTGCCAGCACCACCTCTTGGGGGTGATGAATTCCAATAAGTTCCAATCCGTTTATTACTCACTGTGAGAAAAATTGCTTCCTTTTATGTCTGGAACGAAACCTGGATCACATTTCACAGGATATCCCCTAGCCACAGAGTCTTGGAATTTGGGAGGACTGTGCCTCCTGGATCCTCAGGGTTCTTGGTTTGGGGTCTCTGGATCCCTTCTCCTCTTGGCCTAAAGAAGATGCTCCCTTCAGCCTCTCTGATGACACAGTTTATCTGTTCTTCTCAGTATCTTCACTCTTTGTACCTTTTTGGGTTGCAATGGCTAGAACATTCTCAACCTTCCTGTTTCACAGAAAAGCAAAAAAAATGAGGCTGTTTTATATAAGAAAAGGAAGTACTTTTACTTTCTGCTTCAGATCACCCACCTTGAGAACACAGGACAATGGAGAAATCCTTGGGGCAGGGCCCTGCACCCGAAGCATCTCTCCATCCCAGGCCCTTGCCCAGAGCCTGCTAGAGGATCGGCAGCCCAGGTAAAGCCCTGAGAAGGGACTGAGTGGATGGATATCCTGAGTACTGTCAGGTGCCTGCCTTTGGTCATGGCTGAGAACCCAGATCCCAGAGCCTTTTAGACTATGCTTAGTGTTCTGTTATTTTATTTAAAATTTTTATTTCTAACCTTCTTAATCTCTCAACAGATTTGTGTTTCCTCAGTAGCATTGCTCTTTACAGTGGATGGAGTTATTTGCAATGCTTCGTTTACAAAACGATTGTGTTTTTATAATTAAGCAATGGAAAATGTTCATTCATTTGGAGAATATAGAAAGGATAAAGTAAAAAATGTAAACTCACCGTAGCTCATTATATTCCTTCCCAGATTTTGCTAGGATACATTACTGATTTTTCTTTTTTAATACTTTTAATCAAATTGGAATCTTCCTGAATGTTACACATTGACTCTTTGTCATGTACTATCACATCATGAACATTGTTACATGTTGGGAAATATTCTTTGAAAACATCATTTTCAATAATTTCTGTATAGTCTGTCAAATGGGTATAAATTTGACCAGTTATTCTCCTCTGGATACACCAACAGTTTCCAATATTTGGCTGTCACAGATATTTCTATTTTTCTTAAAAATTTTGACAACCTACTGGTCTGCATCTAATTGTTAAGTGCTGACTAGTTAGGACATAAAATACCTTATTTAACTTGGTGGTCTTCAAAATGGGGTGTGGTCACCCCATATGCAAGGTGACCTCAAGTGTAGAAACAAATTAAAACTCGGATTCTTATTTTCCTTTGGTCTTACACTTTTATAATTTCTACTTTTTAATGCAAATTTAAAAATCCACTTAATATACCAGCAGAACAGAATATGCATGTAATCTATTAGTAATGTCCCCATGCAGAAGGCACAACACTGGTTCTTTTATTAATGATGGGGGATTACAATCAAAATCATTTGGAGACCACTGATCTAAGAAATTTGTAAAATTTTACTTCTCTTAGAATTCTCCTGAAGACCTGGAATTTTAGGGAAAGCTGGATACTATCAAACACCTAATAGCTTTCAGGTTACTTCTGTCAACAATTGGGTCTCTTCTTCAGCTGTGAGAAGCAGTGACAGGGACGTGGCTATTCTCTCCCTCACTGAACTGCTATCAGATATTACTCACTCTCTATGACTTCCTTATGCCATCTCTTCCCTCCAGATAAAAGGGCAGAAGTTATATTTTCCTGCATGGAGCCTGCCTATGTGAATTTTCTCAATTCCTGAATCCTTCTTATGTAGTTTTGAGGAACTTTCTTTTTTTCCCCCCACTTGGAGAACTTCTATGATTCTTTCATCATTTAACAATAATATCCTTTTTAAAGCTCCCGGTCCCACTGACATAAGAAAATAAAAACAAAAGTACACTTTTTTTTTCAAAAATTTCAGGTCTTGTGTACTTTTATAATCTTTTGTTTTTAATAGTTTTGTTGGGGTATAATTTCAATGCACATGAAATTGCACATTTTTAACATGAACTGTTTGATAAGTTTTGATACATGGGTACTCCAGAGAAACCATCAGTGCAAGAAAGTGAACATAATTGTCAACTCTGAAAGTTTCCCCCAAAGGATGAGAGTCTATTCCCATGGTCCACAAGTGACCACTGATGTACTTTATGTCAAAATAGAGAATAATTTACATTTTCTCAAATTTATATAAGTAGAACCAATCATGCAGCATGTATTCTTTTGTGATTGGCTTCTTTAGCTTAGCACAATTACTTTGAAATTAATCATTACTAGTTCATTCCTGAATATTGTTGAACAATATCATATGACTCTATTGTAACTTGTTGATTTGTTTACCTGTTAATAAACATTTGGGGTTTTTACAAATAAAGTCACTATGAACATTTGTTTATAAGTGTTTGTATGGACATGTACTTTCATTTCTCTTGGGTAAATAGAAGAATGGTTAGATCATATAGTAAGAATATTTTTAGCTTTTGAAATTCTAAGCTGTTTTCCAAAGTTGTTGTACTACCTCGCATCCCACCTGTAGAATTCCACTGGCTTCATATCCTTGGGAGTACCCAGTGTTTCTAACTTTAACCCTTCTAATAGGTATGTAGAAGTATATGTTGAGCACACCTAATGTAAAAATCCAAAATCTGAAACTTTAGAGCACATATATGACACCACATGTGGAAAATTCCACATCTGACCTCATGTGATTGGACTTAGTCAAAATATTGTTTAAAATCACTTTCAAGCTACGTGTAGAAGGTGTATAGGAAACAAATGCATTTCATGTTTATACTTGGGTCCCATCCCTAAAGTTATATACATATATATTCCAAAATCCAAAAAGATATGAAATCTGAAATAACTCATATTTGCAGCCTTTTGGATCAAGGATACTCAAACTGTAACTTGTTGTGTTTTGGAAAAATGCATTTCTCTAAGACAAATAATGTTGAACATCTTCACAGGAGCTTACTTGCGGCCTGGGTAACTTGTTTGTTGATCTCTAGTCAAACCTTTTGCCCATGTGAAATACTAGGTTGTATTCTCTTACTGAGTTTCTAGAGTTCTTCTTATATAGACAATCCCTGACTTAGGATGGTGTGACTTAAATTTTTTTTTGACTTTATGATAGTGAAAAAGCAATGTGCAGTCATTAGAAACCATCCTTTGAATGTTGGATTTTGATCTTTTCTTGTATCAGCAATACTGGGCAGCAGGAGTGAGGACCCTCCATCCTGGTGCTGGGGAGCAGCACTGAGCGGTGGCTCCCAGGCCACAGAATTGTCTGGATGGCCGACATTCTGCAATGAACTGTGTGGCTAAGCTGTGACATTTGGTAGTGTATTAAATGCATCCTCATCTTAACAACATTTTCTATTCATGATGAGCTTCTTGGGATGTTAACCCCATTACAAGATGAGGAGCATTTGTATTCTGAATACAAATCCTTTATCAAATATATGCTTTGCAAATATTTTCTACCAGTCTGTACCTTGTCTTTGGATTCTTTAACAATATCCTTTGAAGAACAGAGTTTCAATTTTGATGAAATATAATTTACTGTTTTTTTTCCTTTGTTTGGATTGGGCTTTTGGTGTCATCACTAAGAAATCATTGCCTAATCCAAGGTGACAAAGATCTTCTCCTATGATTTTTTTTTCCTAAAAGTCTTATAGTTTTAGGCTTTCAATTTAGGTCTGTGATCCATTTTGAATTCCTTTTTGTATTGCATTTTTTGGGGTTCTTTACTTATCTTTACTTATCCTAAAACCATTTTGGAAGATGGTTCTTTCCAATGAAGGGCTCTTCTAATTTGCTGATGGTTGGTTGTTTATACATGTTTGAGTCTATTTTTGGATTCTCTATTGTGTTCTTCTGATGTCTTTTTTTTTTTTTTTTTTGGTACCAGGGATTGAACTCAGGGGCACTTGACTATAGAGCCACATACCCAGCCCTATCTTTTTTTTTTTTTTTGTATTTTATTTAGAGACAGGGTCTCACTGAGTTACTTAGCGCCTTGCATTTGCTGAGGCTGGCTTAACTCAGGATCCTCCTGCCTCAGCCTCCTGAGCTGCTGGGATTACAAGCATGCACTACTGCCCTTGGCCTGATGCTATCTTGAGGCCCATACCACACTGAAGCTTTATAATAATTTTTGAAATTGGGTAGGTTTAGTTCTTCAAGACTTTTTTTGACTATTATTGTTTTTTTGCATTCCATATGAATCTTTTTATTTCCAGTTTGTTAATTTCTCCAGAAATCCTGTTGGAATTTTGTTGGGACTACATTGAATCTATAGATCAATTTGGGAGACTTCACATCCAAACAATATATCATTCTCTGTATTTAGCTCCTCTTCAATTTCTCTCAGCAGTTTTAAAATTTTCACTGGTATAGACAGACATGTAACATTTCTGTAAGATTTATCCCTAAATAGTGAATATTTTTGACGCTAATCCATGTGGTTTTGTCTTTTTAATTTCAATTTGTGATTGTTGCTAGAAAATAGAAGATTAATTTTTATACATTGATTTTATATCCTAAAATGTTCTTAACTCACTCATTAGTTCTAATATCTTTTTTGGGGTAGAATCCATTGAATTTTCTGTGTAAATGATCATGTTATCTGTAAATAAATACAGTTTTAGTTATTTTCCCATCTGAATGTCTTTATTTCTTCCTACCTTATAGAACTGGATAGAATCTTTTGGAAAACATTGAAAATGTAGTGAGGCTGGATATCTTTGTCTTATTGTCAATTTTAACTAAAACATTCAGTACTTCACAATTATGATATTAGCTGTAGATTTTCATATCTGTCCTTTATCAAATTAAGGACGTTCCTTTCTAGTCATAGTTTGCTGAGAGATTTTATCAGGAATGGAGGTTTAGTTTTGTCAAATGCTTTTTCTGCATTAACTGAAATGATCAGATAGTTTTACTTTTTGACTTGTTAATATGGTGATTTATATTGATTTTTTTAAAATGTTAAACCAGCCAAGTCTTTCTGGGACAGACAATGCTTAGTCAGGATGTATTATCCTTTCTGAATATTTTTGGATTTGATTTGTAAAAATTTTGTTGAAATCATTTGCATCTGTATTCATGAGATCTGTTAGCCTCAAGTTTTTTTTTTTTTTTTTGATAATATCTTCGTCTTTAGTATTAGGTTGATGCAGACTTCATGGAAGTTTTTAGATGTTATTTTATTCCTAATTATTTTTTTTCCTTGAATGTGTTTGGTACAATTCACCAGCTGTATATCCTTGGAATTTTCTTTGAAGTGTTTTAAACTATAATTATTTAGTACAGATGGAACTATTCAGGCTATTTCTTCATGAGTAAGCTTTGATAGTTTTTATCTTACAAGAATTTTGTCTATTTTGCCCAAGTGGTCAAATATATTATCAAGAGAATATTCATACTGTACCTTTTAATCCTTTTAATATCTGTAGAATTTGTAGTGATTTTACCTCCTTCATTACTGTTATTGATAGTTTGGGTTTTTTCTTTCTCTTTTACTAATGATTGGTCTGGCTAAAAGTTTATCAGTCTGCTCAAGAACTAGCTTTTAACTCCATTGTTTTTATTTTTTCAGCGTTGTATTTACTTTATTTTTTTAAGAGAGAGAGATAGATAGATAATTTTTTAATATTTATTTTTCAGTTTTCGGGGATACAACATCTTTATTTTATGTGGTGCTGAGGATCGAACCCAGTGCCCCATGCATGCCGGGTGAGCGCGCTACCGCTTGAGCCACATCCCCAGCCCCTGTATTTACTTTCTTTTCCATTGATATTTACTTTTACAATTATTGTTTCCTTTCTCCCGCTTATATTTGGTGTAATTTCTTTTCCTTGTCCAGCTTGTTAGGGTAGATGCCCAGGTCACTGAATGAAGATTTGTCCTTCTAACATAGTCATTTATTGCTATAAATTTTCTACCAAGTACAGTCTTAACATCTAAACAATATATAGCAGTGTCTCACAGATTTTTATATATTGTGTTTTTCATTTAATCTCACCTTAAAATAATTTTAATTACATTTTAAAATTTCCTCTTTGATTCATGGATTATTTAGAAGTATAAGTTTTCAAACATTTGTTGATTTTTTTCAGAGATTTTTCTGTTACTAGTTTACAATCTAATTTAATCTGACCAGATGATATACCTTATATATACTGCATTCATTTAAATTCCCTGAGGCTTGTTTAATGCAACAGAATATAGTTTATCTTGGTAAATGTTTCATTTACACTTAAAAAAGAATTGTTTTCTGTGGTTGCTGGGAGGGGACTAGTCTACAAATACCAGTTAGGTCAAGTTGGTTGATACTGTTGAAGTTCCATATTCCTGAATGATTTTCTGTCTCTTTTCTCAATCAAATGTTGACAGAGGAGTATTGAGATGGCCAACAATAAATTATGACTTGTCCATTTTTCCTTGAAATTCGATTACTTTTTGCTTCGTGCTTTTTAAAGTTCTGTTTGGAGTTTAAGGGGGAAAAAAAGGCTCTTTAATGCATGCTAATGACCTCTTGATCCTTTCTTGATCCTTTGTTGGGTGCTGAATATTGGGTATTCCTACAAATACCCTTGATCTTTGTGATGGGATGCTTTTAAGTTACTTGGAAGCCATTTAATTGTTTAAATTCTTGCTCTTCATATTTGTTGGGTGAGACCAGAACTGTGTTTAGTCTAGGGGTGATTATGCACCACTACTGAGGCAAGCCCTTGCAAAGACACTGCCTCATGTGCTGGAGATCACAATATTTTCCAGGCTTGCTGGTGGGGAATGCGCTACTCCTGGATTCATGTGAACACCAGACACTGTTCCCTTCAGTTGTCTCTGGCAATTCATTTTCTAGACTTGGGTAGTTTCTTCACATGCTTGTGCTGACCAGTGTTCCTTTGAATAAGTGAGGGGAATTCTTGCAGATCCTTAGGGTTCTCTCTCTTCTGTCTTATGAACTCCAGCTGTCTGGTCTCCCCAGGCTTTCAGCTCTATACCCTAAGCTCAGGAAGCCCTCTGGGCTCTGCCTGGTATCCCCCTTTCTTACTCCCTGCTCTGGAAACATCCTCAAGGCAGTGAGCTGCAGCAATTGCAAAGGCCCCTCCCCTCATTTGTTCCCTGTCTCAGGGAACACTGTCCACGTATCCATTGTCTTGTTTGATAGCCAAAGTCTTGAAAACTTTCCTTTCATGTATTTTTTTTTAAATTTTACCCATTTTTTGATTGTTTGTTTTGGACTAGAAGGGGAAAAAAAAATCCAGTCCCTGTGTTTTCATCTCAGCCAGATGTGGAAAAACCATAAGTAGTTTTGTTGATTCAACTTAAGTTTGTCAGCCTGCTTCTAGATCAATTCAGTTTTGCAGAATTTAAATTTTACAGTTCAAGTAAGATAATTATCCACTAAGTTTTATTTTCTAAATCGGGTTTATTGAGAACTAAGCTACATACAATAAAAGCCCATCCTTTAATTGATCATTTTAATGAGTTTTGAGAGAATTGCTCATCTGCTTAACCCCATTCAAGATATAGAACATTTCTTTCAACCCCTCAAATTCCTTCCCATGAAGTTTTAATGTGCAATTGTGAGATGTCAGTTGAACTCTATGCATTGACCTTTGAGGTAGGGAAGGGAGATGCCCAATTGGGCTGCCTCTGCTTCTTGGTTTGGCTCTGGAAACCATTCTATGCTGTTTGCTCCTTCACCAAGGTAGCCACATCCATGTGTAATGCTTGCAGATGTCCCTCTAGTCTCTCCTTATATTAGGTCCAAATGAATCACTGAACCTTAGGAATAGGGTGATGTTTATAAGCAGGTAAGGCTCAACAGAATAAGCTATGGTTTTGAGAACTCATTTGTCCTCCCTTGACAGTCAGGCCATACCTCAGACTATAATACAGCTTCTACCTTGGGTCTCTGGGGACCTTTATTTATGAGCCTCTTGAGGTTATTTGTTACACAGCATTATTGCCACAATAACTAGCTGATACATGGTGTATGTTAAAAGGACCATTTTGCTTTCAAAAATGTTGTGCTGATGTTTATGCTGCACAAAACTTGCCAAACTGAGTATCATCTTTATTTTTAACTTTTGAAAGTAGGCTAAGCCATACTTTCATTATTGTTTTGTTTCTCAAAACCCTCCCTGAACTTCCCAGGCACCTGTGAGCCATGCTGGTACGAAACATTAACTAGTCTCATTTCCCTTCCTGTGGGGTGCACCAGAGGGAACCCTACGCAGCAGCTGCATGTGGAAGAAGCCAAAATCTGAAGTTGACAGCAAATCATAAAGTCCCTGGGGTTGCGCACAATTTAAATAGATTAACTTGTTTCTAAACATTCATGTGTTTCTTTTTTGACTCCTTCTCCTACATTGGCAATCTTGTCTTTTCAGTTCCACAATTTTTCTAATGTTTCTCATGTGCCAGGCACTGTGCCAGCCACGTCAGACTCTGCATCATCCAACAAGCACCTGTGGCTTTGTGTCCCTGCATTCTTCTTGCTATCGTCCAGCTTCGATCCTCACCCGGGTCACTATGTTGCTTTCTGCATCTCTCTTAGCCTATTAGGGACCTGGAGGCTCCTAGGCAAACAGTCCCTCACCTGGTGCATTGAAATACAGCAGCAATAGCAGTCCTGCTGTGAGGAGCCAGATGGAGGGAGGAGGGCACCTGGCTGGTCCTCACTGCTGGACTCAAGCACTATGCCACACCATTGTTTTAATTGGAAGGTTGGATATTTTTCCATATTATTATTTGCTAGGTAATTGAATTTATATGAATTTTTCAGCTCATGTCCTTTGCCTACTTATCTATTGAGGTCTCGATGTAAAAGAAATCAATTTATATGAATTCTTTATGTAACAGAGATATTAAACCATTTCTGCAATGTTTGCTGCAAAATTCTTCCTCTGTCTGATATTTGCTTGTTACCTTGGCTTTTGCTATACGTATAAAAAGATGTTTCCTGAGTGTAAGGTTTACACCCGTAAATAAGAAGGGCTGTATTTAAATGTATGTACCTTTGTCTTATCTTTACATAGCCCATAATATGTTTTCTCAGACAATGTAAGCCTCACTCTGGAATGCTCAGATTAGCGGCCAAGGATGTATCAGGAGGAGGGAGAAATTGGATCCTTCTGTGACAGGAATTGCTAATGACATTTTCTCCCTGATAAAGACTCCAGGTCCACTCTTCATTTATGAATTCTAAAATATTTATTGAGCATCTACTCCATGCCAGGCACCACAGTCTCGGACATTCTGGGACCTTGTTTAATGATCACTGTGATGTAATTGAAGTTTGATGAGATGGATGAACTATATCAGTAAAGTTGAGTATTACTTTAACCACATTCTTTGAGTTATTCACTTCAGGGTCTATGGAGACGATCTTGTATGAGCAAGACAGATATTGTCCCTGCCCTCCAGGGTTTCACAGAAGATTGGAGAAGGCAGACAAGTGAAAAACAATTACATTGAAGTGCTTAAGAACTGTGATAGAGGCCAGGGGGTGGGGGTCTTGCAAATATAGAGCAGGGTACCTAGCCAGACTTTAGGGACAAGGAAAATATTCCTGGAGGAAGTGACATCTAGACCTGAGGAATGACTAAGAATGGTTAAGAGAAGAGGGTCAGAGGCCAGAGCATTCTTTTGAGGGCAACAGCTCATTAAAGTCCTGGGGGTGAGAGAAAAATGCGTGTTTTTGAGAATCTAAGGTGCTGAAAAGTGTATGCTAGAGGTAATGTCTAAGAAATGACCAGATATTACCTATATTAGTCCTTGGATTATCTGGATCCTCTTTCTTTTTATTCCCTTATCCTTTGTCAAATATGACACCACTATCCTTTGCTGATGAAAAGGGGGTAGGCTTGCAAATCAAGACAGTTCTTGTTCCCTGTTCTGCTATGAAGCAGCATCATGGCTTTGGTGAGACGGTCCTGCTCTGGGCTTCCATTTCCTGTTCTGTGAAAACAGGGAACCGGGAAGACTCATGTCCTGATTGATATGACTTACTGCAGCTGCATTTACTGTCTTTGAGTCACAGTTGTCCAGTGGCACTGGGTCCTGTTTCCTTTCCATTCATCCTGAATGTGTCTATTGTGCCAGGGAGACACCTAAACCCGAGACCACTCACAAATAGCCAGAGTCCAAAAGTTTTTTTTTCTCAAGCCCAGTGAACCAAATCCCCCCCAGCTAGAATCTGAGCAATACTTACCCCCAGCTCTACCCTATGGGCTATCGATTTCCAGACAGGAAGTCAAGCTAATGAGTCAGAGCTCCTGGAGGGCACACAGGAACTGTTTGGGGGATTTTCCAGGCAGTGCCTAGTACATTATGGGCCCTCAGTTAATATTCATTGAAGTTTCATTGAGGTTTGATGAGATGGATGAACCATACAATATGTCAATAAAGTTAAGTATTACCCTAACCACATTCTTAAAGTTATTAAAAATGTCAAGAGCAAGGTGATTTATTTCCTCATTCTATGGAAATATTGCAAAGACAGTATGTATAAAAAACGTGCAGGGCTTAAATGATAATGATTTATCTTTCTGGCTCCATTTTAGAGTTTAGCATCAGTGATGTTTGGTGCCATTGTACCTTTAAGATCTTTGGCCTTTTGACACCATTTTTTGTTCCTAAGAGCAAGGGAGATGGCAGTCTAGGCTGGAGGCTCAGAAGCTGATGCAAATTCATTCCCCAGCTGCCTCTTGTCGGTGGATGATCCCCAGCAGCTGCCTAAGTGTGACCTTTTACATTTGACATCATTGCCCTTGAGTAATAGGCACTTTAGCAGGGGGATGATAAAGCTCTGGCCCTGATCTAAGACCTGAAAAATGTGCTTCCCTCTCTGACATGTGTGTCTCCCGGGAGAGTTATAAGCAACACCAATAACGGGAGCTCAGGAAGGAGTGGGAATTAGAATTATTTGCCTGGGAATTTGTGTTCACATTGAAATCAGTTGTGGCAGAGCCTGCTGTGGAGTGGGGGCTTTGAGATTCTCCATCATGGGACCTAGCCACAGCTTCTCTAAGGACATGGGGGGAAATATCCAGGCTCAGTTTATGTGTTTGTCCCTAAGATGCCCATTCCGTGTGTGTGGGGGGTCTGCACCCACAGAACTGCACAGCTACAGTCCTGACATCTGCTTGGGGAAAAAAAAAATGATTTTGATGCTGTGTAATAACTACGTGATTAAAAACCACGTGAAAAAATGACAACAGTTAAAACAAAAACTAGCCTTGCCAGCTCCTGTGCAGCTTCAGCAAGGCCTCCTCCCTCCGGGCCCCTCCCCAGCTGCTCTCGGGCGCCCCCTCTTTCACGAGGTCCTCTGCACGCCTGCAGCAGCCCGAGGCTTTGTGTGCGCAGCGCTCCCGCCTCCTGCCTTCTCCAGGACCAGAGCAGCGCTCCATACCGTTCTTGGCCTCTGGGGGGCACCAGAGCTCGCACAGAACAAGCTGGAGCTTTCTTGAGACAAAAGAGGAGGATTTTGGCTGCCAATTTGTCTTAACATTGTGTAAGGTCTGTCTCAGGCAGAGGAGGCCATGCACGGACCCGAATCAGGGTGTGCATTGTTCTCCGAGCTGTCTTGCTACTGGCTGGGGTGGGGACTGATGCTGGTCCACGCCCGGGTGATGCGGAGCCGGCTTCTGGTGTCTTTTGCCATCTGACAAGTCCACCCTTGTCCTGGTGAGTGGCTAAGGGAAGAGGTCCCTGGAGGATGACCTAATAAGATAGGTGGCTTCCCTTCACCCTGCCCCAGGCTGCTGCGAGGGAGCTGCCTTCATCCCGGAAACAAAAGGTGCCCTAGAAGCGGGTGGCAAGTGAAGGTGACAGAGAAAAACAGCAAAAAAAAAAAAAAAAAAAAAAGGAACAGGAAGACAGAAAGAAAAAGAAAGAATCCGAGCTAGGGACAAAGTCAAGAATGAGCCAGAGAACAGCTAATGTATGGAGATTGTTCTCACCAGTGTTATGGGTTTTGGAGCAAAACAATTTGTAGGAAGCAAACTTCCCCAAATGTGAGTACTTAATAAAGAAGAAAACAGAAGGATTGATAATGGAAATTAGGCTAATGAATAAACAAGCTGCTTAAAAAATGGGCTCCTCTTGCAGTCCGTTATTTTTAACTTAGTGGCAATTTGCATACTAGTTAATTTGCATATATTAAATACTGCTCCCCTTCTCCTTCCCACCTCCTCCACTTCAGAATAACATTTCATTACGGTGCTGCTGGGCCCGAGGACTCGGAGGCTCTGGAGAGTTTATTAATTTATCCAACACATGCTGTGTACATTTTTATCACTTGCCGCACAGTGGACCCGGTATCTTTGAAGTCATTAACAAGACGAGGGGTGTTCTGCTCGAGGTATTCAAAAGACAGCCGAGAAAAAGCAAGCCTGCAAAAATGTACCAGGAAAAAAAAAAAAAAAAAAAAAAAAAAAACAGGAAAAGATCGTGTTTGGTTTATGTTCTTTCTAGGAAGACAAAACTGAGCAGTGGATGATTCTCTCATTTGCAACAGAGCCTACGTGTTGTTTATTTATTTTAATTTCATAAAAGAAATGCAGTTGATTCCCCGTGGGACTCAGATGCTTAGAAAGAACTGGCCACAGAGTGGTACTCCTCCTGCTCCTGCCCATGCTGAAAGGCAGGAGAGAGAGAGAGAGAGAGAGAGAGAGAGAGAGAGAGAGAGAGAGAGAGAGAGGCTTCTTGGGGGAGCCTCCAGCCACTACTGGTGAGACTAAGGAACCAGGGGGCGAGGGCCATGGCACCTTCTCTTCTGTGTTCCCCTGGGGCCAACTGGCCCATCCCTGGACTGTTCCTCCTCCTCCTCATGCCCTCTCTCAGGTGGCCCTCTCACCATTCTCCCTTACAGCTTCTGCCATGATGGAAATTTCTACCTTGAGCTCTCAGTTGCTTAGTTAAATACTCTGTAGTGGATCACACCACCTCCCATGTGAATAGAGGGATAGCCACATGCCAATAAGCAGGCTTTAAAGAGTGACCAGGCCCTGGCTGCAGGAATCCTGTGTCATTTTCCAACTCCATCCTACCCATCTGGCTATTAGCTCCTTTTTTACTTCCCAGATGATTCGGTTGTAAAGAAGCCTGTGTATTTGCCTAAAGCTTATAGAGTTTTCTCTAGATGCCAATGCAAATTAAAATCAAGCTAATCACTTTATTCAACCATTTATCAAATATTTATTGAATACCTACTATGTGCCAGACATTCCAAGCACTGAGGACATGGAGACTGACGTATAAACCCATAAATGATAAATAAGTGATACTGTTCTAGAGTCAAAATGGCTAAGCAGAGTGGGAAGACGGGGTAGTGTCATTGACCCGAGGAAGCAAGCACTACTTTAGTGGAGGCCTTCAGGGACAACCTCTTTGAGGACCTGACCTTTGAGCTATAAAAAAGGAGAACCCAAGAAAGGCAGAATTTATTCAGAGTCTGATGGCCAGCTCTGTGCTTGCCTTAGTCCTAGCTGAGCTTCGGTTTTCCTGATTTTCACTGGGCTGGAAGAATCTGCCAATCCCAATGTGTTTGTTGACATTTGGTTCCCAAGTGTGAACTGTCCTGATGAAGAGCAGTGGTTCTTACACCATTCAGACGATCTCTTAGGCAGAATGAGCAAGGTCCAGACTGTCTCCAGGCACATACTCCTCTGGGGGAGACACTGATGGGCAGTGGTTAGCGTATCAGACACCTTGGATTTAAATCTGGCTAGATTTATGGCCTTGTGTAAATTACATAAGGCCCTTTAGTTTTCCAAACTGTAAAGTGTGTGAAATAAATGTAGAAGACTACATTATGTTAAAAATAATCTCAATACCTCAAGATAAGGAGAATGGGATGCGGGTTGGGAGGCTGGAGAATTCTTGTGTGTGGTTCTTAATAGAAAAGAATCCCAAAGCAGCCTAAGCTTACCCTGTGGCTTAATCAGGCAGCCTTGGATTTAAAACTTGTTCCCCCTGCTTATCAACATTACTCTTCTTGAATAAGTTATTTAATCTGGTTATGACTCAGTTGGCTGATTTGTAATATGGGGCTGGGGATAATAATCGCGTCTACCTTATTCGCCATTGATCAGGAGGAATGAGCCAATATCTGTAAAACACTGGACACATAAATGTTAGCTGCTCTATTTAGTATTATTTCACTGACCCGGCCTGGGGCAATAAGTAGTTTGATACCCTTGATTAGTAAGAGATGGTTACATTCTTCACATATTGAATTGACTGTTTTTTTCCCTCCCAAATTATTCCCAAACTGGCTGCTATGGTGTCATTGCAGTGTAATTCTCTCCATTGCCAATGTCTTTACTCTGGTCTAACTCAATGTCTTCCCTCCCCAGGGCAGCTGCAATGGCTCTCACTGTCTCTCCACACCAACTGCTGCCCTCCTCCTAGCCCCTTGTCACACAGCAGGCAGGCCATCTCTGTGGAACATCTATCAGCCATTCAGTGGTGTCTATTCATCCCTATGATAAAATTACAACCCCTCACCATGGCCTCTAAAACTTTAGTTGCCCTGGGCCTTGCTATGTCTCCAACCCTAGCCCCCTTGCCTGTTCCTACCTTTGGGTCTGCAGGCATTAATACTTCTCATGCTTTAAATATCCTTTCCTCTGTACTTTGCCAGGCTGATGATATATCAGTGAGGGATTTCATTTGACTATGAATAACAGAAAATTCTGTCAATTGTGACTTTCATATGCACAGGTTTATGTTTTTGTCGTCCAACTAGAATTCTGTAAAAATTGGTATTAGTTATTGTCTCAAAACCAACAAGGAGAGTTGTCATTTTCCAACTCTATCCTACCCATTTGGCTATTACCACTCCCTGAGATTCTCTGTCTTAGCTTGACATTTATGGTTGCAAGATGGCTGCCATTGGCCCAGCCATCGTACCTATATTTTACTCATGAAGAAGGTGCTGACAGGCAGTAAGAAAGAGCAGTCCTTACATTAGGGAAGCAACACTTTTTTCTAAATCACACTTTACATCTCACTGGCCAGAACATTTTCACAGTAACTACCCTTTGCTCTCAAGAAAATTGGGGTATATGTGTTTTAGCTAAATCCACTGCACTGTGACCACAAAGAAAATTGTGGCTGTAGATTTATCTGGGTAAGCCATTGCTCTCAACAAAATAAGAAAGTGGGAAGATATTATGTTGGCAACCAGTGGTGTCTGTCATATCTGGCTCCTAGGTTTTTAGGTTTCATGTTACCCATTTTCTCCTGTGAACATCTTGTCTAAGTAGAAACTGACCCCCATGTTATTCTCTGTCACAAGACTGTTCTTTCCTCCGTAGCTCCGTTTTCTAATGCAATCATTTAATTCTTCATTTATTTGTCATATATCTTACTATGGGCACCATCAGAAGGACAGGGGTGTCACGTCTGTTTGGTTTGACATCAAATCCCTAGAACTCAGCTCAGAGAAGAGTGTGCAGGGGTTTCACAAGAAACTATTCATTGACTGAATGAGTGAGTCAGTTAATGAATGAATATAGGATACCTCTTGGACTTTGAGAAAATTCGCCCCAATCACGGGGAAACCCCCCAAAATAGAATTACTAAATAGAGCTGAACATAATAAACTAATGTTAATAGTGACTTTGCCAAATTAACAAATGACTAAACATGTCCAGAAAATGAATCATGGCATTCTTATTCTTACATATTACCATGAGTGCTCAGTCCTGATCAGTTGAGAAATTTTAGCTGGTTGAGTCGGGCAGTGGGACCGATAGTAGAGATGCTCAGAATGATGTAGGAGATGTGGGGTCATTTGAGTCACATTATTGCCAACATTTGAGTTGGGAGCATGCTGCATGATAATTGTTTTCTCTTATCCTTAAAAAGGCAAAACAAGACCACTGTGTATCATTTCCTCTACGTTACATGTGTCAAATAACTATATCCTCAAAAACAATACAAAGAAGGACACGGAATCATGGCATTCCTATTCTTACATATTCTTATTCTTACTGAGGTCCAGGGAAGCTATTGGTTAAGGAGTGGTGATAGAGCCTGAGCTCAAGCTGGAGAGCCTGTACTCTGGCCTATATTATGTTGTGTGCTCACTATTTTAATTGAGTGCAGGATTATTTAGGGTAAATTGGTTAGAGCAAATGGAAGCCCATATTGTATTACACCTTCGTCTTTTATGAATGTCAGCTTCTAGGCAGAAGGGCACAAATTGCCTCTGGTGAATTTATGCAAAGACAAGGGCTTCAGGAAGTGGGGGTGCTTCTTGGGAAGCCTGGACCAGCTGATGGCCGTGCTTTTCCAGCCTTTTGATCTGTGGTTCTGGAGTTATCACCCTGACTTTAATTTCAAGGTCAGCTCCCTGCACTGTTGTAATCTGTCTTCTCTAAAGGCATATTAATATTGCTAATCGAAGCCCTATGGAGTGACATTTCCTTCCCTGAGAATTGCTGCAAAGTAGACTGAATGAAATTCTGCAACTAATTGAAGAATGGTATGGGATGAAAGCCTGGTGGATTCAGACTACTCGAGTTGGAAAAGGCTCCAGCGGGTTAAGGAATGGGCCGGAGAGTGGTATAGACCTGAATTCTAATCCTGATTCTGCCATTTGTCAGTCTTGTGACCTTGAGCAGGTTCCCTCAACCCTCTGTTAACTCGGTTACTTCCTATTTAAGAAGGATTAATCCATCTCACCCGGAAGAATTGTGAGGATTTCATGTGATGATGTGTGTCCCAAGCCCCAGTGCAGTGACAGTCACAGAGTCAGGGTTCAACCTCTGCTAATTCCTTTCCCCTCCCAGAGGCCATCTGGTTCACTTAGACACAACTCTGATAAATCTTTACAAAGAAGACTCTTGTTTCTGCACAGCATCAGGGAGGAGAGGCTGAACCCTCCTGGCTGCCCAACTTAATTTTTCATCTTCCATAAAATGCACCATGTTCCGTGGGACACCTCACAGTTCAATGGACATGCAGGGCTGAGTCCTGAGGACATGCGGAGAGTCCATGAGAGGGTCACCGAGAAGCCCACAAGTTTGACTAAGAAGACCCTTGAGAAAAACTAGATACTGAAGTCACCTTAGGTGAATCCTCAGGCCTGGTGGGAAGCATTTAAGAAGAGCACAATGTCCATGGGTAGGCCTTCATCTGGGGTAGGAAGGCCTGAGAATGTATGGATCCACCATAAAGAGATCTCGAGGCAGCAGAACGCTGCTCAACCCCACAGCCATCCCCTGAGCACCTGCCCAGCAGTGCCCAAGCTGTAGGTCCTGGCTTGGATCATTCCTGTTTCATAAGCCGGGCCTGAGCCTTCTTTTTGTGGCCCGTTCCACACTTGACTCTGTGATTCTTCTTGTTCTGGAGTCTTATCTGGAAAACTGCAATCTTAAGATTCCTCATATAAGGTTGAACAAAAGTTGGCTTCCTTTTTTTAGTTTTTACCTACTGGCTCTAGCCCTGTCTCTAGGATTCACAGGATAAGAATATTTCCTCTTTCTGTGACAGTTTTTCAGATATTTAAAGACAAAGATCATCAAGCATCTCCAGTGTCTTCATTTATAATTTAATTAACACGATTCCCAGCTCTCTTTCCATTTTCTTCCCCTGCCCGTGGTAGTCAAGGACCCTTTAAAATGACAGATCTGAGAACCAGCAGGTGAAGCAGACAGGAACTAGTTACCACCGGAAAGTGGTGACTTTTCTAGATTCTTTGCATTCTTTGACTAATGTTCTACAGAGTGAAACCAAGCCAGCACCTAAACTCAGTCCCAGGCCTTCCCCTCCCAAGTTGCTATCAAAGCATGTCTCTGTGTCCTCGATTTGTGCACTGGTACTTTGAATAAGATGGCACAATTTTTGAAACACCTGTTGAAGTAACATCTGGTTGGGTTTGAACCCTTGTACCTGCCTGTCAACATAGCTTCTGACCTGTGGCTTCTGCTATCCCACTCCTTAGCTTCTCCTCCCAGCCTCAAGCCATTTGGATTGGACAAACAGGCTCCAGGGGACAAAATGTAAAAATACTTCATCAACATTTTGGACTGGATAAAACAGAGGTCAACATTTAGGACTGTATCATCTATTAATCATCATCTCCAAATTCATTCAACCAGTTACATATCTACTGAATGATATTATCATGAGGCCCCACATCTCTGTAATTGATTCACAACAATATTACAGGAAACTCCATCAAAGACATCGCTCAAATTGGTAGGCAGCCTATTCTCCTGCATCTCTTGAATTCTCTATTGTGGTCCTCTCACCAATCAGCATGGCTAATGTAGCTTCTTCTTAGTGAGTCTAAGTTGGCCCCGGGGAATGTGCTTCCCCGTAGGGGTCACACTCCCTCTATGACACAATTTGTCCCGATTTTCTTGGGAACACTGCACTTTTTGAAAATCAGAACCAGCCTTCTTTCCAAAAGATATTAAATAGACAAGGATGGGGCAAAGGAGACCAAGATTAAACTTGATAGAAATGACTTAGAATAATTCTCTGAGCAGACATTGTGCTAAGAATTCTACAAATGACATGATGTCACTTGCAAAATTATTAATCATTTGTTATATATTTGAAAATTTTTCTTTGTAGACCTGGAGGCAGAGGTATGGATGAGGACGCAGAATAGCAACGGGATTGTTGTTGAGAAGGAACCAAAGCCTGGGTTTTACTGGTGGCCCTACTGCTGCACACCAGTTTGATTGGCATGTTATTCTGTGATAGTCTTTTTCTCTCTGAGGCTTCAAAGGCGGGTGGGAAAACATTCCAACCCCATCTGATGGAGTCATTGTGAGGACTGGGGTGAATGTAGCATTGCAAGAGTTAAGAGGCGATTACTAGGACTTCTGGAAGAGGTCAGGTATCCTAGTGGAATCCATGGCTGTCAGACCCGTGACTGCAGCTGCAAGTGCTGTGAGATGTTGGAAGCACACGCTATTTGGGGTTGATCATATTCTCTAATTGGGTGTCACCTTTCATGAGCCAAGCAGCTGCCAAAACTGATTGCCTCTGATTTAATTTCTTGGAACTGATCAGCGTATTGTTTTGTTAACAACTATCTGCGGTTCAAGAAGTCTTCCAAGTGGTACACTTGAAGTATAACAGCTGGCTAGGGGGCTGTCTTGTGGTAGCTCAAATGGGACTTATGTGTTATTCCTTTGTTGTGCACAAATGTGGTAACAAGCTTGGAAAGGGGGTTTGGTGATCCCCCACTGTCTCCCGTGCTCAGCAATTTTAGCATTTCAATTAGGAAAATACAACCTTGGTTCTTTTTACACCATTCTGCCTCTTGTTCATAAATTAATTAGGAGACACAGAGCCAAGGAAGAGAGTGAATCCATAATGGAAAGAGGGATCTGTCTGAAATATATAGATCCACTATATCCATGATATATCTATACATGATAGAAACTGAATACATGACAGAGCATCACCTGCATAGGAGAAATCTATTCAGTGGCATCCATATTTCTGTCCATCCATCCATTCACCCATCCATCCATCCATCCATCTATCCATCCATCCATTCATTCATCTACCCATCCATATAACTATCCATCCATCCATTCAACTATATTCATTCATCTATCCACCCATCAATCTACCCAATTATCTATCCATCCAACTATCCATCCATCCATCCATCCATCTATTCATCCATCCATCTATCCATCCATCCATCTATTCATCCATCCATCCAACTATCCATCTATCCATCCATCCATCTATTCATCCATCCATCTATTCATCCATCCATCTATCCATCCATCCATCTATCCATCCAACTATCCATCCACCCACCCATCCATCTATCCATCCAGATAACAAATATTTAAGATGTGCAAGACACTTAATAAAACCTAAGTTTTGCTTAGGATTTTATATATATATATATATATATATATATATATATATATATATATATATACCATGGATTAGTATATGAGATAACTCATATATATTTTATGGTAAAAAATATTTTTGCAAGATTAGAAAAAGGTTGCTTCCAGTTCGATGGAACTAGGGAGACATTTGAACTGAATGAAGAAAGTTGGATAGGATTTAAAGGCATGAAGATGGGGGATTAGGTCTTTCTGTTAGAGGGAATAACCAACAGGAAAGGAATGGACGTGAACTGTGGGAACTGTTTGGGAACAACTCTGTTGAGGTTTGTGGGAGAAAAATGAGAAGCTGGAAAAGCAGCCTAGGACAGATGGTGAAGGGTCTAGAATTTTAGGATATGGATTTTTATACTTCATTCAGGAAGAAATGGGAATCATTGAGGATTTTGAAGTATTGTAGTAATGTAAATAGAACCGTGCTTCAGAAAGAGCAGCCCTTTTTACCAGAGTAAGAAGTTGAAAGCAATATGTCAGGGCCTTGCCCCTAAATTCTTCCTTCTGGCTTTCACACAACAGTTGTCACTGTCAATGGCAGAGGAGGTGAATCCATTTAACCTTAAAGTAGGAAGGTGGATGTAGTGAATCTGTGGGTTCCAGCCAGATCCATCTTTCAGGACTATGGCAATCATCTGCTCATGCCTGGAGTGTTGCTGCAGATGGCCACCATCACATCCTTCCCTCTCTGGGCATTGCTTTCAGCCAGTGAGATTGCCTCCCCCAAGACTCTCTCCTTCAGTGACTGATTGATGGAGGGGGAACAAGGCCCAGCCTTCTTGCTTCAATTTGGGGGCAACTTTGAAGGTCTCTCTAACTCCCAACCTCCCTGCAGCATCATCTGAGCCTTCTGCGTTCCCTGGTGTGTACTCCCAACAAACTTCTGGCACAACTGCTTCATCTCAGAGTCTATTTCCAGGATCCTGAGCACAAGCAATGTATCCCTCTGCAATTGCCCTGTTGGGTGGAGGATTGTATCTTCTCTCTAAGTAGAGAGACAAGGGGGTAGTGTTGCTCTACACCTAAGAGAATCCTTTCATGAGCACATGGTTTTCTCCTGGGTTTTGAGAGTCTCTGAGCCTTTCCAGGCTTTGTCTCCAAAATGTCTTTCATGAGGTATTCATGGAAGTATGGGGTATTCATTGGGGTATTCATTGAAAAAAATCATGGTTAAACAAGTACTCAGTATCTCAGGGGTTATAACTATAGGTTGTGCCCAGATGGATTTGATAACAGGATCTTTTTCTCAAAAAATAAGTCAAGGATTAAGGAACTGTTGCTCTGGGCCTTTGAGGAGTTGTTTGGGACTGACACATTCATTAGTGAAGGGCAAGGCCAACGTTCACTTGGGATACTGGTTTTAAAGCTGGGGTTGAAAACTCTTGTAGCTTAGAGCTCACTCAGTAAACAATGAGGCGAGCAAGTGGGGACCTCGAGGGTCTGGAAATAAGGTACAAGTCTGCCCAAAGGGGACTGCTTCTCCGCAGCTCCAGGCAGACTGCTGCTGCCCAGGGAGCACTGGCCCCGTGGACAGAGCTGAGATTTTTGCAAGATCTCTGTGTTTTTTAAATTTAAATCTCTTGAGTTTTAATTCAATTTTTAGAAAATACCATGCCCATGAAGCACAAGATATCTGTGAGCTGGATGTGGCCTGTGGGCTGTGGTTGTCTGTCTCTGTTTTAAACCACTGTACTTGGTGGAGAGAGTGCCTGAGGCCAGAAACATCGAGGACATTTGTGTGTTCATCTCTAGAGGGGATTTTGCTGGATGATGGGCCACAGGGAGGCAGGGTGGGCTGGGGTGATGGGGAGCGTCACTGAGCCTCTGCCTATGTGGTCTGAAGAGCAGACAGACGGGAAACATGTTTCTAAAAGTGTATTGGCCACTTGCCTTGGTGAGGACTGGGGAAATGTGCTGGGTTTTTTTTTTTTTAAATCTTATTTGCAAATTTACTTATTCCTTAAATTCCTTCTTAAAACATGACTTTATGTTATTTAATCTTTATGAAATCCTTCAAGGATTCCCAACTGTACACAAGATAGCAGTTGGCAGCTAAATCCCTCCATATTAAGACTGCACTTTCAATTCATTCATTCATTCAGGTGTGAATTCTTTTATTTGACACACCTACAAATAATTAAGCAGATAATTATTGAATGTGGTTTTATACAGGTGCTGCCAGGGACACAAAAAATGAGTAAGATACTATCTTTGCCTTCCAGGCACTCGGGTGTCAAGAGGGTAAGATGGGACGATCTCACATTTATGGATCACCTTCTAAGCACCTGATACTTTTCATAGTAGATTTTTTTAGACTTTATTTCATAATGTCCCTATTAGCCTACCTAAGGAGCAGCTATTATTTCTGACCTCAGTTGAGGGAAAGTGTGGAGGCACATGTTGCTTTGGTACTTTGCCCAAGATCAGAGCGTTACAGGCACTGGAGCTGGACAGAAGCCTGGTGTACACCTTCCTGACAGTCACTCCGCCTGGCCACCTGTACCCTGTGGGGGGACACTGGGTGCCTCTGAGCTCTGGTGGAGAGCAGGGCAGAGGCAGCAGATGCTGGACACTGAGGAGACGCCTGGGTCTGACAGGTGGAGAGAGGTGCCTGTTAGGAAAGGGTCTCAGGCAAAGGCTGTGAGCAAAGGCTTCATGGTGTAGAGGTCGGAGTGGAGCAAAGGGAGGCCATGCTGGGCAGCTGGACAGTGCCGGGGACAGCAGAGACAGCTTCCATCAGAGACGGTCAGGGCAGAGGACAATTTGACCTCCTCAGATTCTGCAGAGGAAGAAACAGAAGGATGCAAAAAGTTCTACCCTCCTTGGAGATGCGACAGTGTTCATCCTCTTTGGAGAGGAAGCAAACACAAATCACAATGAAATGCCACTTTCCCACATCAGATTAACAAAGATCAAAAGCTTAATACTACTTAGTGTTGGCCAGGGCTCTCCTATGGTACAATATTGATGAAGAGAGTCAATTGGGAAAGCCATTCTGAGTGCAGGTTGGCAGTATGTATGTATTCACATTTCAAACACATGTGCCTTTTGAAAAATCCCCTTAGGATACAGGCATATATTTGGCACCAAGTGTGTACGTGCGCGCGCGTGTGCGCGAGCACGCACACACGAAAGTGTGAGGCATTTTTAGAAACAGGAAATTAGAAGTGCTCTTCACCAGTAGACAGGTAAACAAATAGGGAATAAGCAGGGAATGCTGTACATTGTCACCCTTAAAACCCAAGTACTGCCCTTGGCCTCCAAGGCCCCTCTTCTGCCTCATTCCCAAACACCCCTCCTCCTGCCCCTGCTCCAGCCCAGGGGCTCTGGCAGCTTTTCACCCAGACCAGGGCAGCTCAGCCCTCAGGCCCTTTGCTCTTGCTGTCTCTTCCTCTTGGAAGATTCTTTCCTTGGATATTAGCATAACTCACGCTTCCCTTCTTGATGTCTCTGTTCAAATACCAGCCTATGGCAAGCAGTTTCTAAAATAGCCCTGGATGATCCACCACTCTGGTGTTTCCAGTAGTGTGGTTGGGTCTGGTGACTTGTTACAATGAACGGATTATAAGAAAACTGAGGGATGTCACTTCATTGTTGAGAGCCACAGCCATAGGGGGCCCCCAGCAAACTTCCAGCTGCTTGGCTTACCATGGCCCCAGCAAACTTCCAGCTGCCAGCTGATTGGCTCCTCTGCAGTGATGCTCATTGGGCTGTTTCCCTGCCCTTTCAGACCAGGGAGCTGCTTACTGGGGGACTCTTCTGGCTCCGTCCACACGGCTCAGCCAATCGGCCTCAAGAGCAGGAGGAGTGGGGGTTGAGAGGCTCCTTGGAAGCCGGTGGTGGCAGTTGGGCTCTGAGGGAATTCCTGAAGAGCTCCTGTGGTGCAGCAGCGTGTGTTCTAAAAATAAATATAAACCCCTTTCCCCTTATTGCTTGCTATCACTAATGAAACCGGCTGCCATGTTGTGGGTGCCCCACTGAGGGGCCAAAGAGGTGAGGAACTGAGGGTTGCATCTAGGCAGGAGTCAATGAGGCATGGAGGCCCTCTGAGGAAGCCTGTGGGAAACCAATTCTTTTTTGGGGGGGCTGGGGGGCTGGGGATTGAACTTAGGGCACTCAACCACTGAGCCACATGCGCAGCAGTATCTTGTATTTTATTTAGAGACAGGGTCTCACTGAGTTGCTTAGTGCCTTGTTTTTGCTGAGGCTGGCTTTGAGCTTGCGATCCTCCTGCCTCAGCCTCCTGAGCTGCTGGGATTACAGATGTGCGCCAACACGCCAGGCTACCAATTCTTGACAACAACCACCTGAGCTCAGAAGCAAGTGACCCCCACCCTAGGCCAGCCTTCAGATAGACCTGGTTGAGCACTTGGCTGTAGCCTGTGAATGATCTTGACTCAGAAGAGGCAGCTAAGCCACTCCCAGATCCCACTCCTAATGCAACTTCAACAAATATCATTGTTGCTTTAGGCTATTAAGTCTGGGGCAGTCTGTTACACAGCAGTGATCAGTGACACAGAACCCTTGGGAGAACCTTCCATGACTACTTAACCTAAAACAGCATTCCTCATTGCACAATGTCCCTTAACCTGCTTTTCTTCTTTCACAGCATCTCTTGGATACCATTCAGTACATTTACCTGTTTGTTTGTATATTTTTGTAGATTTCTTTCTCTCAAATAAAATGTGAAGTGTCACAAGTAAAAAATCTTTGTGTTATTTATCATTATGTTCTCTGGTGCCCAGAACGGTGTCTGACATGGTGTTTAACAAATATTCATGAACGAAAGAATAATCCAAACTTTAAAGAAACGAGGCAGCCGTGGAAATCAAGGCATAGGAAAGGCTTCTGAGGTGTAACGTCATGAGGGGGGGTGCAGTTTACAAGGCAATCCATTTATAGCGTGATTCCCCCCTTTCAATATCTAAAAGTTTGGATAGGAATCGGAAAACATTGAAAAGGATACGTATGGAAGTGTGAAGAGTGGTGTTTCTAAAAGACGAGATTGTGGGGCTACACTTTCCTCTTAAACATTTCTATAATTTTTAAATGTTTTATAACCATCACTACAGAATCATACAAACTCAATGAAGACATCTTGGAGAATGTGTAAGGTCAAGTAGACACGCTTTGGTCTTCTTGTGTCTCGTGCACAGGGTTCTGCCTCTGCCGCTGTCCTGGATCCAGCATCCTTGGGTGTCTCCTGATGGTGGCCAGAAGCAATCTCCCTGCACCTCTCCCAGCCAGACTTGGGTCTCCAACAGGCACACGGAAGAGCTTGTCTCTCCCACATGACAGACTGTCAGAAACCTAGCATGTTTTCTGTGAACATTTCTTGGCAATAATTACAGAATAGGAAATAGGGGGTTGAAAAGAAGTAAAAAGATAGTACAGCAAAAATAACTGCTTTTGCGGTTCAGCCTGAGGGGAGCAAGTCCACTGAGGAGCTGACAGATGGAGCCCAGGGCCCTCCTCTCTGCTTTGAGGGGGTGGGGTGGGGTGGGTGAAGCTCTCAAGGGAACCCAAGGGTTGGGCTGTGGGGAAGGCTCTGCTGAGCCCCTGGGCACATATATAGAAGTTTTCTTGTCTAGGCTGGGAGTCAGGGTAGAGAGGTCCCCAGGGCTATGGACCTAAAGCTTTAGGGTTTCCAGAAAGAGAAGGAGAGACAACTTGACTTGGGAAGCTTTTCATTCTCCCACCAGGATATCAGCACTGTGCTCTCTGACAGGATATCCCACATGCTCTTAAGGTTGTGTGCATTGGCCTGAATGGAAGGTAAGCGAGGAACCGGAGATAGGTGAGTGAGAAATGCAAGACAGAGACCAGGCAGAGAGACACAGGAGAGTTTATTTGTCAGAGCTGACAAATAAAGGCACATCTCTCCATAGATGGAGAGAGGTAAAACAGGCTTGGGGTTCGGGACTTTTATGGAGGATTAGAGCTGGGTGAGTCCTAATGCAGTGGTTAAGTGTTGGTTTGAGGGAGTGGTGATACGCCCTTGGACAGGAAAGAATGTAGGTGGTGAAGGGTTGGGTTGGTAGGAGGGAGTGGTGAGCCTTTCTCCGAAATGCCCTTGGACAGGAAAGAGAAATTTTTCTTAAAATGGCAGCTGTCACTTAAGATGGCTGTCCAGATACTAAGCAAGGACCTTACAGCGTGGACCCATGTTTTCCCATCCCGTGGTAGCCTCAGGACCGGGTAGGTGCTCAGGCAGTGCAACTGACCGAATGAGTGGCCACTTTCACATTCATATTTGTCATTTTCACAGTATGCTCAGGTTGGGTGTGGTGGCACATTCCTATAACCTCAGTGACTAGGGAGCCTGAAGCAGGAGGATCACAAATTTGAGGCCAGTCTCAGCAATTAGCGAGGCCCTAAGCAACTCAGTGACACCCTGTCTCAGATAAAACTTTAAAAGACCCGAGGAAAGTGGCTCAGTGTTGGGTCACCCCTGGGTTCAATCCCCATATAAACAAATAAACGTAAAATAAAGCGTGCTTAGGCATGGGCTGATGGCTACAGAGTGATGTAGGATTGTAGCCCTGTTCTATCTATAGTCTATATGGCCCATGAATGTGATTTCTCATTCTTTCAACTTTCTCTCCATAATTTAAAGGAGATCTTAGCCATTATTTCTGCTATGATTTGAATGTGTCCCCTGAAGTTTATGTGTTGGAAACTTAATCCCCAATACAACAGCATCATATTGGAACTCTGAGAGGTGATTGTATCAGGGCTGTACTTCACAAGTGGATACAGACTGCCATGGAGGAGTGTTGGGATGATGAACTTTATATAAAAGTGCGTTTGGCCCTCTGTCATCCTCTCACCTCTGCCATGGGATGCTGCAACAAGAAGGCCCTTACCAGATATCAGTACCTTGGTAATGGACTTTCCAGCCTCCCAAACTACAAGGAATACATTTCTGAATTATAAGAAAAATACCCAGCCTGTGGTATCCTGTGATAGTAGCACAGAATAGACTGAAA
Organism: Urocitellus parryii; assembly: GCF_045843805.1. NCBI lineage: Eukaryota > Metazoa > Chordata > Mammalia > Rodentia > Sciuridae > Urocitellus > Urocitellus parryii. The sequence goes on along the minus strand of NC_135532.1, from coordinate 99,842,927 downwards.
CACACACAATATTTCAATAAACACACACACACAAATGCTTCTGGGGCTGGGGATGTGGCTCAAGCAGTAGTGCCCTCGCCTGGCATGCGTGTGGCCCAGGTTCGATCCTCAGCACCACATACAAACAAAGATGTTGTGTCCGCCGAAAACTAAAAATAAAACAATAAATAAATATTAAAATTCTCTCTCTCTTTCTTTAAAAAAATGTTTCTGAACCAACCTCTTTGAATTTCATGAATATTCTATTTTGTCATAGTCACTTTATTTTTTTGAGAAATAAATTTAGAGAGAAAATCAAAGGGTCCTTTATTTTTCATTTCTCTTCATTCCTTCATTCTGAGAGATAGATATTATTCTGAAGTTGGTGTGTATCCTTCCTGTCCATGTTTCATGGTTTCATGATTTTTATGTATGTGCATACATACATAAAAATAAAATATCACATATAGTATAGTATATATCACATCATATATTTGATACTAACATCATATTGTTTGATATTCTATAACTCAGAGTTGTGTTTTCCAAATTGATTCGTGGAAACCTAACTATATTTTATTGACTTCTATGAGGATGTCATAATTTGTCCATTTCTTCCCAGCTGTGCATGGGATTTCCCATTTCTCCATTTTCATTTTATCCTTTAGTTGTTTATTATTATTATTATTATTATTATTATTATTATTAATGGATTTTTTAAAAAAAATGACAGCGGAATGCATTACAATTCTTATTACACATATACAGCACAACTTTTCATATCTCTGGTTGTATATAAAGTATGTTGACATCCATGTATTTTGGATTCGTGTCTTCATCCATGTATTTTGGATAATGAGTTTTTATCAGACTTTCAAATTATCAATATGATATGAAATGATATCTCATTTTAATTTGCATTTTCTTCATTACTAATGAGGTTGGACATCTTTCCGGGCATTTTTGTTTTCAATTTAGATTTTTTTTTTTTTTTTTTTTACCAATTACTTGTTCTTACACTGTGGTAAATTGTTTGCTAAAAGGGCCACAGTAATAAATTCTCTTCCCTGAATCCAGACCCTGGGGTATTTCCTATTATACTGGGCTTAGACATGTGACTTGCTTTGGTGAATGAAAGAAGACAATGTGTGATTGAAAACAACTCATGAAACTTGAAAAGTTTCTGTGTGCATTGCTGTGTACTGTTTCTTGTTACTCTGCCACCAGCATCAGGTGAGCCAGCCAGTTGGATGATGGGACCTCACATGGCCTAGTGGTCTCCATCAGTTCTGTCAAAAGCCAGTTGTCAAACATAGGAGTGAGCTATTGATGGGTTGACGGAAAACAGGGAAGTGAATCCAACTCTCCCCCCACCCACAAAGAAGAGAGCTCTTCTGTCTGAATCCAGCCCAGATTGACAAGTGGATATCTGTCTCTAGGTTCTTAAGCGTTGGGTGGTTTGTTGTGCAGATGTAGCTCATTCCCCCTTTTTGTTTCTGTGCTTTTCTTATTATTAGCTCTTCCTTAATATGACATTTCTCACATAACTCTGTGAGCACATTTAGGAGGCAGATGTTATCATTACACCGCCATCTTGGAACTGAAGAAACTAGGAAGAAAGAGGTTTGGTGACTTATTAAAGAGCATACAACTAGTAAGCTGGAAGTTCATAACTGACATGAGAGCTCAGGATCTTAGGCCACTTCACTTCCCTGCTACTCTCACAGGTTGAATTCAGTTTCTGAGTTCATGGGAAACCTTCAGGGCCAGGCATGATGCACATCTCCTCCCACACTTTTTAAAATTTGAACCTCTAGTTCAGGACATTCTATTTTCTGTTGTGTACTGGAACCATAACACACCAGTCATGAGAGACAGCATTAGCAATTCTGGATGATGGATCTCACATGGTAACTTGCCATTGGCTGTGATAGCAACCTTTAAATAATAAAAAATTAGCACATGTTACAAATTGGTACTTCTTTCTTTCCCCAGAGAGATGGTTTACCAGCATGGTAGATACTGGGCTGTGTTTATTCCTATTGCTTGTGTCTTGTTAGAGCGCCCCTTTTGGTTGCTTGTTACCATAGTGTTGGAACATGATTTTGTCATCCAGCATATTTGCAATCCACAAATAAAAAATAAAGCATATAAAGACATGGCCCATGAACTGTGCATTAAAGGCTGGCAGTAGACACTTTTTTTGTTCAGGTTCACTAGCTCCACTAATTAACATTTTTATTACTCTACTAATACCCAATATTCTTTGAGTTTTTACTGTGTGCCAAAGAGCATATTAAGTCCTTTATATGTATTAAAATGTTTTAATCTCTTCAACAATATTTGAGGTATGAAGTTCAGGCACAAGGAAGTTGAATTATGTTCTTTAGGGTTCTACACAGTGAGCTAATGGCTGGACTGGGATTCAAGCCCAGTTTGCTATCCTCTCTTTATCCAATTACACCATCCAACTCTAGAGGCTCTAGCTGACCTGCAAAGGTACTATAGTGGGTTTGGGTTTAGTGAATAGTGAGATTCAGCAGGCAGAGGGGAGCCATGGAAAATTTTTGAATGGAAGAAGGGATATTTTTCACATAGAACTTGAAATGTTCTGTTTAGACTAGAGTATGACAGATTGGCCCATGTAGGAGAAAGGCCAGGGGCAGTAAAAACACTTGTGGCATTATAACTATCATTTTTTGTCTGTGGAAATAAAACTACTCCTCTACATGGGGCTTCACTCCAACTGAATCAGTGTCTCACTGACTCGGTCAAGTTGCCAAAGCTCTGTTCATGTCACTTCCCTGGTCCAGGGTATAATCTCCTATCTGCTTTATTTGTAATGAAATATTTTAAAAATATCCACAGGTATACTACTATTATGTAGCTGTCCCACAACATAATTCCCCTAAATACTCCTCACCTGGTTTATATATTTTTTGATTTAATCATTTCCTACATGTTTATTAGTTCTCCACAGTGAATCTCTCAAGGACAGGGGCAGCGTCTTATTCTTTGGCACGTTCTGCAGTGCCGAGATCATCAGAGTTACTCCATAAATGCTTGTGAAATACAAGAATACATAAATAACTCTCTTTTTTCCCCCCTATCAGGAAAGCTCATTGACAGTAGGGTCTGGAGTAATATAATTAGGAAGCTCCAAAATAAATTTGTGTTAAGAAACTACTTAAATGCTGTAAAGGAAAGTAGGGAAGACAGCCAATTAGTATCTACGAGCACCCATGATTTCTACATAATAGAAGGAGTCATTTATTGGATTTAGTTGACTTAGTTAGGTTCCTGGTGGTAGCCTGTCCCCTGAGTCCTTAATTGCTTCATCCAAAAAGAAGGAACGGAGAAGCCCCGTTCACAGCCAAGTTATAAAGTGCCCAGGCTGAGAAATCCCAACTCCCCTGGTAGATTTGGGAATGTGGCTAAAGAATCAAGAAGCCAGAATGATGTCAGGAATGAACAACTGCTGAGCATCTAGTGTGCACAGCCTCTGTGCTAAACGCGTTTTATGTTAATCTTCATCACAGACTTGCTATGTGTGTTTTGCTATCTCCTTTGATAGAAGAGAAAACTGAAAGGGTATATAATTCATCCAAGATTACATAGATACTAAGAAATGGGGTGGAGATCCAAATCCACCTCTATATCAATCTAAAAACAGTGTTTTATTGTTTGCATCCGGGGCCCTGCAGGTAAGGCAAATATATGAATTGGGCTGGGTATAAGAGAATTATGAGAAGTTTGCAAGTCTTACTCAAAGATGTTCAGAATCAAACTTAAAACTGCTGGGGGGAAAAAGCTCTTGTAGACTAAGCTTTCACTATTTGATCATTCTTTGCAGCTCTTCTTTTAATAAGGCTCTGTACCTAGTCAGGGGTAAAAGCAATGGATCCTTCTGGCATTTTCTATAATGGGCTGCTACTAGCTAGCAAGGCCAGCCTGGGAGTCCAACTAACCCTTGAGGGTGAAAAGCACACCAGGCAGAAGTTTTGAGGGCCAAGAGTTCATCCAGGGACCCAGTTTAGGTGCCAGTTTCTAAAGATGACTGTCAGCTACCAGACATTGGCAAAAAAATGGAGTGCAGTGACAGAGAGGCTTGTGTGGTGTGGCAAGAGATCTGAAGGCCATGGCAAATGGAGTATCAAGAGAGTCTGGCAAGCTGGGTGCAGTGGGGCATGCCTGTAATCTCAGCTCATCAGGAGGCTGAGGCAGGAGGATTGCAATTCAGGTCAGCAGGGGCAAGTCAGCGAAACTGTGTGCCTTAAAAAATAAAAAGGGCTAGGGATGTACACAGTGGTAAAGTACCCCTGGATTCAATCTCCAGTTCCAAAGGGGAGAAAAACAACACGCAGTTTCCAGAAGAAGGTAAATATGGCCTCAAAGAGGACAGGCCAGTGTCAGAGAAAGTAGGTGGTCAGCAGCAAAATGGTCAATGGTGGGGATCCGGACACTAGTACCAAGTCCTAGTAGTCATACCTGGATCTGTCACTCTGGGAGGTCAGAGGCCTAGATGGCAGGCTCCACCCTGGGGTTTAGTCTCAGCAGAAAGACATGAACAGAGATCTGGGAGTTGTGGTCCAGAACTTGTCCAAAGGGAAGAGAGGGTCCTGTGCTAGTGCATCCAATTTAGAGGGCTGTGAGCAACACACACACACACACACACACACACACACACACACACACACGTTTATATAAGAACACATGGTGGCCTCTGTCATTTGAGATCCATCTGTTTCATCTGGCATTTGCTGTCATGCCTACAACAATTTAGTCCCCAGGAAAATGCTTCCCCGTGTATCTATCATGCTCTATGCCCTTGAAACACAGTCAACTCATTCAGGTATGTGAGTATGTTATTGTTGCCATTAGAAAAAAGACAAGGGAAATTCAAGCAGAGAAAGCACTTACCTATGAGAAAAGACGAATAAGCACGTCAAATCCTTCATCTCAGGTAGCATGAAAGCAGTAGGTAGTGTCACAATAAAATATAAGTATTTTGTAGTGTGACACGTCTTTTTTTTTTCTTTTCTCATCATTCCAACTTGTGGTTTGGAGGTACACAAAAGCCGTTCATGGTGGATGAGGAATATTTGGTAATGTTAAAAACTTTACTCTCATATGTGGAGGTCTAGATGTAACAAGAGTGGAATGTAACACTGATTCTTGACATGGCCATCTATCTGGGCACTGAATGCTCAACTTGCAAATAGTCTTATTTTTATAAAAGATTTATTAAGCTTTAATTAAATTTTCAGTTAAATTAAAAATGAAGGTAATCTATGTAATTATTTAAACATGTAATGTTAATTGCAGCATACATTTTACCTTTTAAACTTAATAGGTAACTTTGAATATTTTGGAAGAAAAGTAGATTTATAATTCCTTGAGAAATATATTTAATTTTATGAATTTTTGTGCTCATTTACATGTTAAATGACTCTTCATTTCAATTTTGCATACTTTGAATACAATTTACATTTTATTTTTTTTGCAGACTGAGCTCATTTCATCCTTATTGGCAACCTTGTGAGGTGAACATCATTATTATCCTTGTTTGTATCAATCAAATATAAATTACAGGAGGCTGTTGATTATAGGAATATACTTAGTGATTTCACTTAATTGAAGGCAAGAAAAATAAATTTTGTGGAATACATATGTAACAACTTATGAATTAGGTATGCATTTATTACTTATCCATTATCACAGTATCAATAGGCCACCTACATGGAAGCAATAATGATTAAATTCAGCTAATCTTGATATATATAATTTTGAGTCATATGAAACCGTCACTCTGCTCATATTTTTAAACCTTGTCATCATGATGGTATAAGGTATATTCGCCAGTTTGTTCCTTAATTTACAACTTTTAAATATTTAGACATATGGCACGTGGGCTTAGTAGGTTGAATTTTTGTTTCCAGAATGATATGCCTAAGTCCCAATTCCTGGTACCTGGAATGTGATTTTATTTGGAAAACCCATCTTTGCAAATGTAACTTAGTGTAGCATCACAAGATCGGATCATTCTGAATTCACTGTGGGTTGGAGGTCCAATGACAGATGTCCTCATAAGAAGAGGGAAGACACAGAGGAGAGACCCCGCAAAGCAGGAAACATCCCCCAACCAAGGAATGCCTGGAGCCACCAAAAGCTGAGAGAAGTGAGGAAGGATTCTCCTCTAAGCCCTTGGAAGGAGTGTTGCTAATGCCTTGGTTTTAGATTTCTAGCCTTCAAACTGAAAGAGTAAATGATTTTTGTTTTAAGCCACAGGCTCCATCAGTGCCCTCTCCTGGACCTTCAGTGTTAGAAACGGGCCTGGCTTCCGAGGGACAGTATAAGACATAAGTTTTAAACCTGTTCACTGTCCCAGGCTCCTCGGAGATGGGCACCTGTCTTTGTCTTCTTTATAATCCCAGCTCCTCACCAGGTGCTCATTGTGACCTAATGAAGCTATGAATAAGTGAATGATTGAGTGACGCTCATTTAGAGCACAAGTCCCAGAGCCAGGCTTGCTTGGATTAAAATTCAATTACTGGAAGTGTTTCTTATGCACATTGGAGTGTGGAAAGCCTTGCTTTACACTAATGTTGGAGAGAAAGGACTGCGGGACATAATGAGGATAATGAGGCCTTAGTCCTAGTAATCAACCTGCCATTTACTGCCTTGGCCTGGCAAATGTTTAACAACTCACTCTCTAAAAAAAAAAAAAAAAAAAAAAAACACAAAAACGACAAAACAAAGTTCCTCCTTTAAAAATTTTCCAACTTGTATATTTGAATATACCCAACATAGCTTATTTCAAAGCACAAACAAGGATATATATATATCCTTGTTTATATATATCCTAAAATACACACACACACACACACATACCTTTGAGATATCTCAAAGGTGTGTGTGTGTGTGTGTGTGTGTGTGTGTGCACGCGCGCGTGTGTGTGTGTGTGTGTGTACTTTAGGCATAATGAAGAAGATAAGGTGAAGGTGAACCATTTTACTTTATTCATGTCCCCACTCCCCAAGGTGCAATAGCTCCATGACAGAAGACTCCTTTGGCTTATGATTCCTCCTGTGGAGAAAAGTGTGAGTGTAGCAAGGGAGCAATGGGCTTCCACAGCTGCGTGCCACAGATACTTAAGAGGTCCACCTCTTTCTCACCCCACCCAGAATACTAAGGGAGTCACCATGGCTGAAGTTCAACAAAGATTCAAGCATCTCACTAATTTCTTTGCAGGCTCCTTCAGGAAGTTCAACTTTGGGACACTTGGGAGGCTTTACCCATGAAACCCCCATCTGGCTCATGCTGCAGCAAAATAACCGGGGGGTGACGAACAACTTGCGTAGATTGATACAGCAGGAGTAGGAGCCGTTTATTGTAGGACCGGAGGGGTATATATACATTCCACACAGCTTATCTTAATTAACATAAAATAGATACAGCAGTCAACCAATAAGGAATCTCCACACTTAATGGCTCGCTGGCATTACTTCACAAACCACTCCCTCTGGCAAAATGCCAGGCGCCATCTTGACTTGTTTACAGACTCTAACAACTTTCGTATGTCTCCCCAACCCAACCCCCATGGTTGGTTCCCAGTTGCATGCTTCTCAGACACTAATTGAGAGCCTTTTCATATGTCTTGTCAGCACATGCTTAATTCTGTGGGATTGGGAGAAGGCATAAAATCTTGACCACTTAGGGTAGGCAACCTTGTGAGGGCAACATCACAAAAATCTTGAGCCTAGGGAAAACAAATGGGAGGATCTCAGCAAACTGCTTAGCTTTTCAGGACAGTTAAAAAGCATACAATTTAAGAATTCTTCAAGAAGGAACAAGAGGATGGAGCTGACCCATCCACAGAAAAATTCTATCACAAGCTCAGAATTCCTAGCCCTGGCGACTGGTGAAGATATTTCTCTCCTGAAGCCAGTTAATAAGGACAGGAGAAGGTGACAACTTCTATAAATGGGAAGATAGCAATGCAAGACTTCAAAGCTCTCAGAAACACAAGGAAATAGGACACTGAAGAAACATGCTAATTTCCCAGCAATGGACCCCAAAGAGATGAATATCTATGATTTACCTTACAAAGAATTCAAAATATATTTTTAGCACACTCACAGAAATAAAAAAATATCGAAAGAGACTACAACGAACAATCATACAGCATCAAATACATCCCCAGAAACATATAATAACAAGACTGAGTCATTAAGAAATGGAAACTCTGAACACATCAAAGAGCAAAGAGATTGAATGAATTATCAAAAAAAAAAAATCTTCCAGCAAAGAAAAGACTGGGATTAATGGCTTCTCTGATGATTCTGTCAAACATTTAAAGAAAAACTAATACCAAATAAAATTTAAAGAGGAGGGAATACATCTAAACTGATTTTTTTAAGGTCAGTATTACCTTGATAACAAAGCCAAACAATAACACTATGAGGAAAGAAGACTATAGGTCAATATCCCTCATGAACAACAATAATCCTCAATGAAATCCATGCAAATTGAATTCAATAGGACATGAAAAGGATCATTTACTATGATCAAGTTGGGATTTATCCCCGGAATACAAAGGTGATTCAACACACACAAATCAATACATGTGATCAAACATTAACAGAATGAAGGACAAAAATTATGTAATCATTGCAAGAGATACTAAAAAGGGCATTTGGAAAAATTCATTCTTTCTGGTAAATTTTTCTAGAGCACTAGAAAAATTATCAAAAAATGAAAGGAATGTAACTCAACAAAATAAAAACTATGTATGATAAGCATACAGCTAACATCTTACTGAATAATGAGAAGCTGAAAGCACTTCCTCTGATTGGGAAAAATAAGAGGATGCCCAATATTTCCACTTCTATTCAACATAGTTCTAGACACACCATTGGCCTGAATAACTAGGCAGTAAAAAAGATATAGAAGGCATCCAAATAAAAAAAGAAAAAGTAAAATTATCTGTTTGCAGATGACATGATAGTATATATAAAAGCTCCAAAGGTTCCACCAAAAAAGTGTTAGAACTAATGAAAAATTTGGTAAAGTTACAGGATACAAAATCAATATACCAAAATTAGTAGCATTATTATACTGTAACCATGAGCTATCTGAAAAAGAAACTAAGACAACAATTCCACTTATAATAAAATCAAAAATAATAAAAGACTTGAGAATACATGTGATCAACAAGATAAAATATCTGTAAACTGAAGGCTACAAAACATCGATGAAAGATATTGAGGGAGATAAATAAATGGAAAGATATACTATTTTCATGGACTGGAAGAAATATTATTGTTCAATGTCCACAATACTTGAAGTGATCTATAGATTTAATATAATCCCTTTCAAAACCCTTAAGCCATTTTTCACAGCAATAGAAAAAAAAAAACCAATCCTATGATTTGATGGAACAACAAAAGACCTTGAATCACTAAAATATGAGAAATTAAAAATCCAAAGGTATCACACTTCCTGACTTAGAGGGATACATGCATACCAATATTTATAGTGGTGCAATTCACAATAGCCAAGTTATGGAACCAGCCTAGGTGTCCCTCAATAGACAAATGGAAGAAACACACATACACACACACACACACACACACACACACACACACACACAATGGAATTTTATTCAGCCATAAAGAAGAATGAATATGTCATTTGCTGGCAAATGGGTGGAACTAGAGAACATCATGCTAAGTGACATAAGCCAGACTCACAGAGTCCAGGGCTGAATGCTTTCTCTCACATGTGGAAGCTAGAGAGAAATAAGAAAAACATTTTAAAAAGTGTATCATGAAAATGGCAGAACAGTGGAATAAAGGAAGGATATCAAAGGAAAGGGAGGAGGAATGGGAAAGGGGAGGAGCTGTGGAATAAAACTGACCAAATTATGCTCTGTGAATGTATGCATATATCCCAAGTAACTCCACTTTTATGTGTAACTATAATGCACCAATTATAAAAAACAATAAATAAATAGAAAGACCAATGGAGTAGAGGAACGGGATCAGGGAGAGGCAGGAGGGGAGGGAAAGAGAAACTATTGGGGACTGAAGTGGAGCAAATTATATGCATTTATAAATATGTCAAAATAAACCCCAGGGTTAGGCACAACTATACTGCATTAATAAAAACATTAAAATTTATATTACAAAGCTACACAGAATAATCAAAAGAGTGTATTAATGGCATAAAAACAGATATAGAAACCAAAGATGCAGAATAGAGAGCTCAGAATAAGCCCATACATGTCCAGTCAGCTTATTTTTGACAAAAGCTCCCCGAATACACATTGGGGAGAGGTTAGTTTCTTCAATAAATGGTGCTGGGAAAACTGAATACCCAGGTGCAAAGCAAAGGAATCGGACCCTTATCTTTACATCACACACAAAAATCAACCCCAAATGGATTAAAGACCTCAGTGTAATATCCCAAACTATGAAACTCCTAGAAGAATACATAAAGGGAAAATCCCCTTGAGATTGGTCTTTTTAAAATATGACACCAAAAGGCAACAAAAGCAAAAACAAAACAAGTTAGACTCTATCCAATTAAATGTCAGTACAGCAAAGTGAACAACCAAAGGCAACCTAAAAAATGAGAGAAAATATTTGTAGACCCTTTATGTCATGAGGAACTAGTACCCAAAATATATTAGGTACTCATACAACTCAACAGAAAAAGAACACAAATAACTTGATTTTGAAATGACAGAAGGCCTTGAATAGACGCTTTTCCAAAGAAGACATAAAGATGCCCAACACATAAGAGAAGGAGCCTGACATCACTAACCATCAGAGAATTACAAACTCTGATGAGCTATCACCTCACACCTGTTCAAATGGCTAACATTAAAAAGATGAGCATTAACAAGAGCTGACAAAGGTTCGGAGAACAGGGAACCCTTGCACACTGTTGGTGGGAATGTAAATAGGTATAGCCATTATGGAAAACAGCAGTATGGAGGTTCCTCAAAAAACTGAATTAAAACTACTACATGATCCAGCAATCAGACTTCTGGGTACACACTCCAAGGAAATGAAATCACTATGTCAAAGAGAGAGCTGCATCCTCATTTTCATTTGTAGCATTATTCACCATAGCCAAGATAGGAAAACAACTTAAGTACTCATGAATGGATGAATGGGAAGGAAATTATGGTGTGTGTGCCTGTGTGTGTGTGTGTGTGTGTGTGAGAGAGAGAGAGAGAGAGAGAGAGAGAGAGAGAGAGAGAGAGAGAGAGGGAGAGAGAGAGAGAGAGAGAGGGAGAGAGAGAGAGAGAGAGAGAGAGAGGGAGAGGGAGACGGGGAGAGAGAGAGAGAGAGAGAGAGAGAGAGAGAGAGAGAGAGAGAGAGAGAGAGAGAGAGAGAGAGAGACTGTGAAAGTGCAAAGTGAAATGAACTAAGCCAGGTTAAAAAGAAGACAACTACTGCATGATCTCTCTTAAATTTGAAATCTAAAAGTCCAACTCATTAAAACGGAGAGTATAATGGTGTTTACAGGAGTGGAGGGTGGCAGTTGAAGATTGGGGGCCAGGAAAATGGGGAGATGTTGATCAGAAGGTATAAACAGAAAGTTTTAAGATGAATTCGTTCTTGAGGTGTAATGCAAAGCATAATGACTATCATTAATAATGTATTGTGTACTTGAAATTTGCTAAGAGAGTAGATCTTCAATGTTCTGCCACAAAAATTGGTAATTATGTGATGTAATGGATATGTTAATTGGCTTGATTGTTGTAATCATTTCACAATGTATACCTAAGTTAAGTCACCACATCCTACACCTAATTATAAATGATTTTTGTCAATCATGCCTGAATGAGAGCTGGAAACTAAATTTAGTTGCTGGTCATGGAACAGAGGGTGAGTTACATAACTTCACTCAACTCTAAAGTTTTCATTCATTCTTTGCAAAGGAGCATAATAGGATCTAATTAGCTCATATAAGGTAACCAGAGTGTAATAAGCACTGAATATATAGTGGCCACTACCACCATCCTCCTCCCCATTAATCCTATTTTCTAATGCCCACCTCAGAGACTTCATTCATGTTGTTCCCTTTGTTTGGGATACACACCACCCAGCCTAATTCTAATTGTGATCTGGTCTTAGCTTGAGTCTCATTTCTTCAAAGGTGTTTGATCCCTGCGTTTTGATCAGTCCATACTCCAGAGCTTCTGCTATATTCCCTGCAAGTCTGTGAGCTTGAGAAAGAGACTGTGTTTCCTGAGCACGGACCCGATACTTTGCCAAGCAAAGGACCCAGTATACAGTAAACAAAGATAGAAAGTGAATGGTTCAATCCTGTTCCAGATCTGATAGAAAAGAAAACCTGAAAGTAGGAGGGGCTCTATATGGCAAGTAGATTCATTTGACTTACAGGCTTTTGGGATCTTCAACTGCATCTGATTGGAAAGCTGTCAAAGCTGCTTTCAAAGTTGCATGGTAACATGATTTTGGTTTGGGGGATGTGTAAGAAATGGTATCCAAAATGGTCAGGCTGCAATGTTCTATATCAGATAGGAAGGGTCTGACCTTGGTCATGGTTTCTGCCTGGCTCCCAGGGCATCTGTATCAGTCCTTGCTGAGTCTCTGCTGGAGAGCTGGTCCCCCATCTGGAGTGGAATTAATAACCCCTGTATTTGACTGGCAGGGTAGCTCAAACCCTGCCAGAAGCCAAAACAAATGAAAGACATCATCAAGAATTGGCTGTGGTCCTGGATCTGAGTTGGGGCACTTAAGGCCTTGCCAAGGGACTGGGATGGGGGTGAGCATGATATGATTATAATTAGATGATTGGATGGTGTTTGTGAGACACAAGATAGAGCCACCATCCACAGAGCTCTGTACTGTTACATAATGGGAATTGGTGCCAGGGACATGGGCTCCCTCCCTTCCTACCTAATCAGTAATTATGATATGCCCTGCCTTCTCTGAGGGGCCTTGGACATCAGCCACCTGCTGCAGGACACCACTTCAGAGCTGGGCTGGGAGCCACTGGTCTTCTTGTCACCAATCTTACACTGGCAAAGGCAAGCTGCAGTGTGTACATCATTAGGCAATCTTAAGGGACTGGGACAGGTTTAAGAATTTCAAGCTGAAATGGAACCTATAACTCCACAGCTTGAAACAATAATCTTTTAGATGCCTGATTATTTTAGCCATTCTACAACCATCTTGGAAGAGCACTGAAACTTTGTGACCAATATAGAATCTGGGACCTGAGTCTGATTCCAATCTTGTTATATATCCTGTGACATCGGGCATGTTTCTTTCTCCCCTTGAACTCACATTTCCTAGGGGGATAGACGAGATATTCTTAAATATCTCATTTTAATATTATAATATTTTACTCACCCCTGTGGCCCAGAATCTAGCAGACTACCTGGCACATAGAAGGTCCTTAATACATTTGTTAAGTACTTTTGGCATATCAGATGCTGTGCTAATCACTTTACCAACATTAACATCTCAGTGAGCCTCATAGATAATTGGGAAAAGTGGGTGCATAAGAGATAAATAACATGATCAAGTCCACCTAGATAGTGTGGGATACAATAGAAACTAAAAACGAGTACTTTCTGGCTTCCAAGTTCAACTTTTCCACCATTACACTGTGCTATGTTTCAATAAGTAACTTGAATGAATACATGAGTGCTATTCATTAGGCCAGTTGAGATTTTTGGTGAGCTAACAGATTTAGGTAGAAAATTGCCTGGATTGATTTCTTTGGACTGCTGATGAACAGGTCAACACAAGCATCACTGAGAAGCAGGAAGCCTGCAGTAGGAATCTAGTGTATTACAAAGTGAAAACCTAATTAAAATTTCCAACCCTAATAGTTATTGAAAATTTCCTTCCTGGACCTTTTGGGAAAATAATACCTTTAGGGCACCTTTTTTTTGTGATTCCGGAAATTGACAGTGACTTGTTCTCTAAATTTGAGAGCTTGGTTCATAAAAAGAAGAGGAAGAAAAAAAAAGGAGATGATTTTTCAGAATCAGGACTACATCTAGGCTGAAGGACAGAATGCCATCTTTTCAGTTCCTTTTATCCCGAGCCTGGCATGAATCACCTCATAAGTGATGGTGAGAGGATAAGCAAAGAAATGAGCTCAGCTGCAAATGTTCAGTGAAAGCAGGAGGCAGGACTCACCTTCAGCCCAGGCCTCTACAAAGGGGATGGGGAAAGAAGGCGGGCCCAGCGACCGAACACAAGGTAAAACAGGTTCCCAGAAGCTGGTGTGAGCCCCTGAGTAGCAGAGCAGGGAACAGCCACCAATGTTGTGATGGAGACAGAAGTGACTTGTGGAAGAGTCTGCTGTCACCCAGGTGTCACAGGGAATCTAGATGTCACGTGTGGGACCCAAGTGTGGGCACAGACCCAAATGTGGTGGACATCTGTTGCATTTTCCCTCCTGTGCCAATGGGACTTGATTTGATTGACGGCAACTCATTTTTTTCTTCACTTTTAGCTCAAGGGCTTCTGAAAAAGAAGGCTTCAGGCCAAACCAATCAGGCAGGGACATTTTGTCCTCTACTCGCCTTCTGTAGTTGAAGAACAAACACTCAACCTGAGCTGGGCTATATGGGATCAGTGACACTGCAGCCCAGGACTTTGGTTTGCCCACTCAGGGAGGTAGGTTTTTCTAGATAGCCTCATTGGGTTATATGGTCATCCTCCCTGATGTGTGGTTTCATGTCTCATAGCTTCAGTTACCCATGATCAATTGTGGTCAGAAGATAGTAGGCGAAAAATTCCAGAAATAAACAATTCATCGATTTTAAATAACTTTTCTTACAATATATTGTTACAATCATTCTATTTTATTATCAGTTTTGTTGTTAGTCGACTGGGCCTAATCGATAAATGCAACTTTATTGTCAGTATGTATGCTCAGGGAAAAACATAGCATGTATAAGGAATTTGGTAGAATCTGCAGTTCCAGGCATCCACTCAATAACCCTCCACAGATAAGGAGGTTCACTGTACCAAGAGTGAAACCTCTGGGGAACCCCATGGAAAGCCCGAACTTGGAGCCAACCCAGATTCAGCAGAGCTGTGAAATGAACTCAGGGGACATCATTTAAATCCTGAATTGTGCTACATCCAGGGATGTTTCAGCAATGGGAGTGAATCTGTTCTCTTTTGCCTAAGCCAAGGAAGATGAAGTTTTATGTTACCTTCAGTGCAAGGAGCTGAATGATTCTCTGACCTTTAGCTGCTATTCTGTATCCTTTTCCCAAGCACCAAATTCTTCTAACTTGTGAGTTGGGACAGCATAAAAAAGTGAGCTACGGGAATGTGTTTGGGGGTGAACTGTGACAGGCACTCATTTTTAAGGGAAAGTTCTGGCTCACTGGCTTTGCCCAGATTACTCTCACTTTTGTAATATCTCTTATAAAGACAAACACTTCCTTTGGACACCCTGCATCTCTGTGTCTATGTTAGATGATATTTAGTGATAGCCTTTATGGGATTTTATATTAAGGTGTTTAATAGTTTTGCTTTTCTATTGGGTATGGATAGATAGTTAGAATTGGGATCATTCACCTTCCCAACATTTGTGTTTTAGGCTATATGTATGCAGCCTGGTGCCCTTGTACCCTGTTGGGAGGAGGGCAAAGCACTTAGAGCCATGTGCTACTCTGAGCAATGTCTCTGTTGTGGTGTCCTGAATGTGATGCTTATTTTCAAACCCATACATTTGGAACCCCTGAGATCACTGGATGAGGACACCTGTCTCTAATATTAAAAGCTTGCCCTTCCTATTATCCATGGTGAGATGTGAGTCTTTATGTTAGTGAAGGAGATGTTGGTGGTGGTGTTGACCTTGGATGGAATTGTGAAAAATGCCGAAATGTGTGAAGCATTTGGAACTCAAGTCTTTGCATGAATATTTGCCCATTGATGCTGGGTTTGGGTTGGTGGCTTATATGGCCCCACTATGAAGATGTATATCATGAGGTCATAAAAGCCTACGGTTCCGAAGTCATCCCGATCTCTAAGCCAAGGTGGGTATGACTGCAGGTGGGTGGGAGGGGTCATTGACATCTTTACTACTCAAAGTAAGGTTTGAAGACCTCAAGCACCAGCATCATCTG
This sequence comes from Urocitellus parryii, assembly GCF_045843805.1. Lineage (NCBI taxonomy): Eukaryota > Metazoa > Chordata > Mammalia > Rodentia > Sciuridae > Urocitellus > Urocitellus parryii. The sequence continues at coordinate 99,826,807 of NC_135532.1, read as the reverse complement.
AGAGCAGATTAGAAATGCAGGCCTCAGGTCCCACACCAGATCAACTATGTCATAATCCCCAGGTGATTTATATGCACAATAAAGTTGAGAAGTGCTGGTCTATACCTACTGATTCCAGTACTTCCTTCAATTCAACATTTAATGAGCACCCAGTGTGTTCTAGCATTGTGCTGAGCATCACAGATAGAAAGATGAATAATGCATAGTCTTTTCTAAAGGGCTGCTTGCAGCTTATTTATTTCTTATTTCTCTCTCCAGTCTCTCTCCAGTCCTCTGCATTCTGGCTTTTGCCCTGTCGCTTCACTGAAATGCTTCCTTTGAAGACCACTAATGACCTGCTCGTTGTCAAATTCAATTTTCTCCTTTCTGTAACATTTAATGCTTCTGATCAACACCTACCACTTAAATGCTGTCCTCTCCTGGTTTTGCTGACACTGTGCCATCTGTATTCTTCCTTTCCCTCCGTCCTCCCACTCCCCCATCTCCTTTTCTGGGCTCTCTCCCATCTCAATCCTTACCTTCTCCCCAGGTTATCTCATCCAGATCCATGACATGAATTGCTTTTATTATAAAGTCCTTGGCCTTTTAGGACCCCCACAACTGCTGATATTAAAAGGGGACCATGGGCCTCTCTTTCCTACAGACTATTTTTTTTAAACCTATTTGCTTTGGTAGGGAATTTAATTTGGACCATGTCTCTGAAATGAGAGGAGGAGGCTTTCCTGATTATTGCTAGTGTAAATAACTTATCTTTTGCAGCCGTGACATTCTTACAAGCTTGGTGACTTAAAACTTTTAAAAAATTATTATCTTACAGTTCTGTAGGCGAGAGATCTGATGGATATCATTGGGCTACAATCAATGCATCTAGAAGGCTGTGTTCCTTTTTGGAAACTCTAGGAGAAAGTCTGTTTCCTGGGCTTCTCCAGCTTCTAGAGACTGCCCATACCCTTGGGGTCCTGGCCCCTTCCTCCATCTCCAAACCAAAGAAGGGAAGCTAAGTCCTTCGCTTACTGCCATGGCTCTAGCTCTCTGCAGGGTAAAAAGTTTCTCTGCTTTTAAGGACTTGGGTGATTGGACTGTTCTCACCTGGCTAATCCAGGATACCATCCCAACGCAGGGTTCCTAACTTTAATCACATTGTAAAGTTCCTCCTCTTACATACCTTAACATATTCACAGGTGCTATGGATTAGGATGTGGACATCTTTTGGAATCTGTTGTCTTGCCACCACAGTACAATTGAGTAGAGGTTAGAGGAAGGGGATTGGGAAAGGAAGGGGACTGGGAGACAGTGAATCCAAGGTAAAGTGCCTTACAAGATACCTCAGTGCCTAAACTGGACACATGGGATGGAAGAGAGAGGAAGGGGTGGAATGGGATGCGGTGAGGGAATGCTGGGGTGTGGGGGAGAACTTAGGCCATTGTGGCTACATGGCTCCTAAGTCTACCCCAGTCAAATGGCAGAACTGCACCTCACAGTCATGAAGTTCAAAGCTAAACTCATTATTTACCTCATGTCATTCATTTACTTGTTTTCCCTATCTCTGTGAATGAGACCACTATTTCACTTGTTACTCAAGGTCAAAACTTCCCTCACCCTCACACCACAGGTCTCCCCTGATTCTCAAATGCATTCTACTGTTCTTGGACCCCGTGGCAGGTCCCTACCTCTCACCCAGCTGGGACTTAAGCCTTGATTAGCCTCCAACCTCTGTGACTATCTGACATCAACCCACTTTCCATTCTCATATTCGATGACCCTCCTAAGGCAACTTTGAAGTTTACATGCCTCAAAGATGGCCCATCACCTCAGGATCAAGTTCATGCTTGACATGGTTTTCAAAGCAATTTAGCTACAATCTCCATAGCTTGCCTTAGCTCTGCCAAAGTTCACCCTATTCTCTTTACTCCCACCTTACCAACTCCTTGCTTTACTTCAGCCGTGCCCTTCTCACTCTTTCCTATTTTAGCAATGTTTCTCTCTTCCCCAGACCCTCCCGATACGATAGGACTCAGCTCAGCTTCCACCTCCCTTCTCCCCTTCTAGCATTTATAGCATCTAGAACATTGCTTTGCCCCTGCGTGTGCTCCATGTCTCCTTCTAGACTCACTGGACAGTGTGGGGAGAATGGGTTCTTTGTCACTGTGGAGTTGTACTCATGTATTTTATTACTATTGAATGCTTATTGGGGCACATGGTGTTGTCTATTTCGTATGAGGCCACATCATTCTTTGGAGTCATGGCCCCTCTATTCACCATGTCGTGCTGTTGCTTTGCACAGTGCCTAGTGTATTGTGGTGCTCATGCTGAACAGGCGAATGTTACCTCTATATCCAAGTCTGAGAGCTGAGGAATGAAGCTGCCACCCACCAACCAGGGGAGAAAGAGACCTGCTCCACACTCCTTACCCTGAATGTCTATCTTCTTTGGTCATGGATCCCTCCTCTGACTATGCCAAGGAGGTGTGGAGGTTAGTCTTAGAGGAGGCCAGATGGTTAGCCTAGAGGCGACGATCTCTGGGGTCCCCTTATAAGTTGGAGATTCTGCAGTTATGCTTCCAGGAAAAGCTGATATTGGTTTTGGGTACCATTTCTCAGAGACAGAGGGATGTGCATTCACAGTGCCCCCCTGTGGTTTTCGATTTGGATGCATTTAATTTTTATTGCCTTTTGTTCATTTAGTTGATCAATATTGTGCCAAGCCGCATGGAAAGCCAAGGGAGAAGAAAGGGGATGGGGAGAAGATTCTGTCCTCACGGAGGAGTCAACGCTATGAGGATGAAGCTGTGCACAGACAGTAGCTATGATGAAAGGTTGTCAAGGTTAGCGCCGGGAAAAAGAGCAAGCAGCTCTATGGGTGTTCACAGGAGCTTGGGCTGTGTTCTGAAGACAACCAGTCACTGAAGTGGTGAGCTGACTAGGTCAGATGAAGATCAAAGGAAGCTTTGGAATGAAGTGGCATTTCTCTTTGGTCCAGAAAGTGGGTGGACAGGGTTTTATAACTGGTGAAGGAAAGGGAAGAAATAATGGAGGGAAAGACCTAGATATGGGAAAGAAAGGGAGTGAGTATTAAGCTAAGCACTAATTTATAAGATTTGGTGAAACCCCTTCGCATCTCTCATGGAAGCTACCTAGAAGTCGTGTCTACAGAGAAACAGCACAGGTTTTTCAGGTTGCATGGTCTGTACCTTGAAGGAGTCTTCTCAGGTTATTCTACTGAAGGAGACCCTTACCCAGAGACATGAGAATTTATGGTCCTATGGCTTTTGCTGGGTCTGCTGCTTGGTCACCATGGCAACAGTTGCTCTCGCTGCTCTGGGTCTGTCTTCCCTGGAGGGAGCCCCATAATGATAATGTATCATTCTCATGCTACAAAGAGAAAACCCTGCCGAAGTTCCAGCCTCTTCCCAGCTCCATCTTTAGGAGTAGGCAACTTGCAGAGACTCCTTGGTAAAGTCAGTCTCAGGAGAAGGAAAATTTCTCATGCAGATTCTGTTTAGTGGGTTTTCTGGTTCTGACTTCCCTGGTGATGGTAAAGCTCATTCTTGCCCTGCATCTTCTCTTTAAAAGTCAGGTAATGTCTTCATTATTCACAGATATGATGCCATTCTTTGCTCTGCTTTGGAAGTGTGGTGTATGATTACGATGCATAGCCCAGACAGGACTCAGACCTGCAAGTTATCTCACTGGCAAAGCAAGATGATGAGCTTTTTTGGAGATGTTAACCAAGGGCTCGGCTGGTGAAGAAACTGTGACCACTGAACAGGAAGAAGGCAGCAGGGAATCAAACTTTTTTTTAGCACAACGGGCTAGGCACTTTCCAGAGTCTATTATGGTCCTTTCTCTTGCTCGTTCTTATCATTTGCTCACCTAGAGGATCACAGATTGAGATTTGAGAGACTCTAGCATCTGGAAGTCAGACAAGACCTCAGAAAAACTCTAGCCGTAAATTTTATTCTTTTCTGAGCCCCCACCTTTCAATTTGAATCAAAAAGACTATGATTTCTCCAAAAGAAAACTCAGTCACACCTCTGTCATAAATCAAGTGACTCAATGTGAAAGGGTCTATTTTTAGGCTCTCTGTTTTGTGCCATCTCAGTAGCTTATAGCCTTTTAAATTTCACTAGCTAGTAATTTTTGGTTTAGTTTTGTTGTCTTTAATGGATATAAGGCTTACAGTGCTAGTTCTTTTACATAAAATTTTGTTTTGGCGTATAACCTACAAAAGTATAATGGGGAAAGCTTAAGAATACAGTTGATCATCTTTTTACAAAGTGAAAACACTCTTATCTACCACTTTGATAAAGATATACACTACCAGTGCTCTAAAAACTTCTCTTGTGCCCTCTTCCAGTCATTTATCGAAGGTATGTCATACTGACAATATATTTGAATATACCTTCAGTATATATTTCTGTTATATTTGGAGAAGCAGAACTGGTGGGTTATAGGGCATGCATATATTCAGCTGTAGTGAATATTCGCAAGCATTTTTGCCAATTTGATATTTGATGTAACAAATATCATGTGCAACTGTAGTTTGTAAGAGTCACAGTTGCTCCACATCCTTGCTAACACTTGATATTGCTAGTTCTTAACCTTTTAGCCATTCTGGGTATGTAATAGTATTTCATGATTTTAATTTGCATTTTCCTATCCACTATTAAGGTGGATCAAATTTTCACCTGTTTTGTGGCCATTTGGATACTGGTCCATCCTGTTTGATTTTATTGTTTATATTTTCCTGGATTCCAAAACCTTTCTTTTTTAAAAAAAATATTTACATAAAAATTTACTTGAATAGGTATATATGTATAAATAAATTTACTTAAATTTATAATACATTATATATATATATTTATACACATATGTGTGTATATATGTGTGTGTACATGTATATACCTATATGTGTGTGTGTGTGTGTGTGTGTGTGTGTGTGTGTAATGTTTAGCCTGTTTGGGCTTTGTAGAGATTCTTAAGTTTGTAGATTAGTGTATTTTATTTGTCTTGGTCATTTTCTCTTCAAATATCACTTCACCTCCTTTCTCTTCTTTTTCTTTTAGGATCTTAATTACATATATGTGAGTCCTTTTCAACTTGGTCCATATCATCTCACTTGCTGTTTTCTGCATTCACCATTTCTTTTCCTCCATGTTCCAGTTTATATATTTGTGTTGTGCTTCTCTTTTCATTCCATTAATCTTTTTTCCTGCTATATCTAATGTATCATTGAAGCCAAATGTTTAATTCTTAGGCTCAGTTATTATATTTATCAGTTGTAGTATTTCCATTTGATTCATTGTTTTGTAGATTCTGATAGAATTCTTCATTTTATATCTGTTTTCTTGAGCATATTAACACCAATCATTTTAAAATCCAAATCTAATAGCTTAAAGTGTTCACCTGCAGGTTTGTTTCTATTTTTTCCTCCTGGATTTTGATCATTTCATCCTGACCCCTGACATGCTTGGTTATATTTTACAGCATGCTGGACAAAGTATATAAGAAATCATAGAGGTTCTATTCGATGTTATCTTCCTCCACAGAGAATGGAATTTTCTTCTGGCCAGTAGTTAATGGACGATCATCCTTAATAATGGATGAAAATATTTCGAGGTTTGGTTTTATGTTTTGGAGGGCTCATCTGTTCTTGATTGTCTTTCAACCTAAAGGCAGAACATTTAATAAAAATATGCATCCCTTGTCAGAGCTTCTTCTCTTGGGTGGGCCCTCATAAACTAGCATCAATGCATAAAATAAAATTTGATCATCTTCTCTGAGCTTCACGCTGAGTCCTCTGAGGATGGTTAACCAATCCCCATCTGTAGGAAACAGCTGCTAGTGAACCTGTCCCCGACAGAGATTAAGCCTCACTTTTATTACCATACAGCCCAACTCCACCCACCTCAGTGAACCCATTCCCTAACCCCCACCAGGTACAGGACACTTATTCTAACCCATCCCCATGCTATGCCCATCCCTGTCCAAAACTCTACATACACACAGCTGAGGAATCCCATTTAATTTACCCTCTCCCTGTGAGCATTATTAGCTTCAAGGAATCACACAGAGTTCTGCCTCCCAGAGATGTAGTGATTCAGTCCAGCCCTTGTGGACCTGCTAGCCTATGACTGAGAGATGCATTTAGATCACAGCAATAAATATTGTTATCCTTCAGGATCAGTCCCATAATCTTTGCCATTCTACACATCCCTGCCTATAGCAGTCCCTGGCAAGATCAAATCTTCCCTGGGCATTCAGGATCTCTTATGCTTTCAACCCTGAACTGTTTCGTGCATCTCTTAATCAGATTCCACATCTCTGCCTCAGCCCTATGCCTGTGGGAACCTTCTCTGTGCAATTATACTCTCTTATAACTTCAACGATTATCATAGATTCATTGTATTTAGGGAATCAGGAGGTCCACTTGGACATTGTGGAGCACAGGTAAGCATCCCTACTTGTGCCCTGACTGAATTCCTCCTCCACAGAACTTGTGAGAATATGTGATCATAATAAAGTAGTTTTTGCTTTATACTAATCATTTGTGGGTGGTTTGTTATTTTGCAATAGGAAAACAAAACCCATGCAGTCCCTGGAATGATGAACAGTTTTATGCTGAGGACTTACATATTTATACATTAAGCCCAAACTTCTCTCCTGGGCCCCAGACTCAAATATTCATGTGCCTTCTTGACTTCCATATCCATTGTCTGTCAGGCACCACGTGCTCGTGTTGAATACTCTTAAATTTCTGGTTCCTTAAGCTGCTCCTATCCCAGTCCCAGTCTTCTATCATGATAAATACCCACTTTGGATTTCCCACAGTCACTTCCTGATCCAGGCAAGCCTCACCTTGCACCTGTATTTCTACAAGAATCTCATGGGTCACCATGCCACAGATCTCAACCATTCCCATCTCCCCTCCTGGATGCTCACTGAGTGATTATTCTAAGATGTAACTCAGTTAGGCTCACTGCCCAGTTCAACACACTTTGGTGGGTCCTCAGTTCTTTTTTTTTTTAAGTTGTCAATGGATCTTTATTTTATTTATTTATATGTGGTGCTGAGAATTGAACCCCAGTGCCTCAAGCATGCTAGGGAAGTGCTCTACCACTGAGCCACAACCCCAGCACTGGTCCTCAGTCCTTAACAGGATAAGACTCAAAGTCCTTGTGGTCATGTATAGAGAACTTTACAACCTCAACCCTTTGTGTACTGACCCCAGCCTCCCTCTCTCCATCTTGCATTGCTCTAGCTCTACAGAATTGCTGGGTTCCCTGAACACACTGCCCTCTCTCAGACCTCTGCTGCTTTGGTCATGCTGACCACGTGGGCTGGCATTTCCTTCTCCCAATTCCTCTTGCTATACATGTGCTCAGGAGAGACCTTTTTGGTCATGCAGCTTCTAACCTCTACCTACTCAGATATCTGGAAGCTACTCACTTATTTCCATGGGAGTTATATGGTCATGTCTTGATACATTAAGGAAGCAGAGAGGGAAAATAAACAAGCTGTAATACTACCTGCCCAATGCATTATTTTCAATTTGCTTTGCTTCCTTCAGTTTTCCCCCATGCCTGTTTAATGTACTCGTGTGTGAGTATACACACACATTTGTAATTTTAACCCACATGAAGTTTCGCAGTCTGCTTCTTTCACTTAACACGGTGCGGCAGGCCATTATTAAGAGTAAAAACCTGGAAACGATAAGAAGGCCCAACAATAGGGAATGATTAAGTAGGTCATGTACCATCTCTATTATGAAGCTGTTAAAATGATGATAATAATTATATTCATGGACCAGAGGAAACAATATTGCTATGTTGTTAATTATCTTCAAATTAACCTATAGATTCAAGAAAATCTTCATCAAAATGCCTGCGGACTATTGCTGAAACCAACAAGCTGCTTCTAAAATTTAAGTAGGAAGGCTAAGAGCCTAGATAACCAAAACATTTTGAAATAGGACATAACCAGAAGATTTTATATGATTTCAAAACGTGCTCTGAAGTCTCCAATAATCAAGGAGATATGGCATTGAGATGAGGATAAATACAGAGATCAATGTAACAGATGAGTCAAGAGTTGAACTCACCACACATATAATCAATTAGTTTTAAACTAATGGAAAAGTGGTAGTACAGGAGACTGAACCCAGGTCCTCATGCATGGTAGGCAAATTCTCTACCATTGGGCAACATTCCCAGCCATTCTCATTCCATTTTGAAATAGGGCCTTGTTAAGTTGCTTAGGATGGTCTTGAATTTGCAATCTTCCTGCCTCAGTCCCTCATGTGGTTGGATTACAGGTGTGCACCACTGAGGCTGGCAAGAAAATTTACTATTTAATAAAAAAAATCTGGGGACAGCTGGATATTCATATTCAAGAAATAAATCCTGACCTTCACCTCATACAATATATAAACATTAATTCAAGATGCACTGGAGACCTAAATGTAAGAGAGAAGGAAACAAGAGAAAATATCTGTAACCTGGGGTTACATTGTCGAACAAAAAACCCATGAATCATAAAGTTAAATTGGACTTCATTCACATTAAAAAAAACTTTCTTTTCCTCTTAAACATGGTTTTAAAAATAAGTAGGCAAGCCACAGACTGGTAGAAAATAATATGAAACTGGTGTTTGATGGTAGATAAAGTGCTCATACTCAGAATATATAGAGCACTCCACCATTCAATAAAAAGAAAACAACATGATTTAAATATGGGCAAAAGATTTAAACATATTTCACTCAAGAAGTGAAATTAAAAGCATGCTGGACATCATTAGTCAGTGCAAATTAAATCTTCAATGAGACCTACCTACCTTATAATGTCAAAAATGAGAAAGACTGACCCTATTGAGTACTGGTGATGGTATAAACAACTAGAACTCTCACTCACTGATGCTGAGGTTGCAAAATAGTGTAGCTACTTTGGGAAATAGTTTGGCAGTTTTTTATAAAACTAACCAAACCCTGACATAAAGACCAGCAATTCCAAGACTTTGATGTGGATGTTTATAATAGCTTTCTTCACAACAGTTCCCAACTGGAAACTACCTACATGTCAATCACCTGGTGAGTGAACAAATAAAACTTGGTGCATCGGTCCAGAGGAATTCTACTCAGTAGTAAAAAGGAAAAAAACTACCGATATACAAAATGGCATAGATGAACTTCACAAGCATTATGCAGAATGAAAGAAACAAGATAAAAAGTACAAATTGTGACTCAACTTACATAAAACTGTAGAAGAAACAAAGCTATGGTGACAGAAAGCAGATCAGACGTTGCTAGGGGGTGGGGGCTGGAGGTGATGACTGTGAAGATGTATAAGGGATGTTTTGGGGTGATAGAAATGCTCTGCATTGTGAGTGTGATAGCACTTATGTGACATAAATTTGTTAAAATTGCTATTGAGCACTTAAAATGGGTGAATATTGAGATCATAAAGCATATCTTAATAAAGTGAAAAAAAATTCTAGGTGCACTAGTGTCTATTGTTACAAACGTAAACTAGTAACATGGAAATTGTTGTAGATTTTTGGCTAGCCCTGTTTCCTCTTTTAAAATTTGTCTGAGCACGTTAGTTTTGCTTTCTCTCTTATGTACAGCTGTGGGTTTGCATGCCCATTTTTTCTGGACAGTGAGATTTTGTTTATTCATCCTTGTGTTCCCCCAAGGACCTAGCCAGGGCCTAACATAGAGTATATGTTCTGTAAACATTCCATCCATTCAATCAAAAACTATTTATTGAGACAAATGTTTAATGATCACTGGCTCAATAAACACTACAAAATCTGACATGCATTGCGGCTTACTTCTTTGAATCTTATGGGAGACTGTTCTTTGCAGATTCTGTCCCTGTCTTGGTGGGAATCTGTACGAATGAGAATTTTTTTCTTTTTCAGGGCTGGGGATGAAACCCAGGTCCTCACACATGCTAGGGAAGCATTCTACCACAGTGCTACACATCCAGCCTAATAATAAGACAGTTTATTTTATAAAAACTTACATAATGTCTGCTCTAAAGACTTTATAAATATTAATTTAATCCTCATGACCCTAGGGGATAGGTAATATTATCATCATTCCCATTTTACAGAAGAGGTAACTGAGACTGGGCACAGTGATGCATGCCTGTAATCCCAGCTGCTCAGGAGGCTGAGGCAGGAGGATCACGAGTTTAAAGCCAGCCTCAGAAAAGAGCAAGGCAATAAACAACTCAGTGAGACCCTGTCTCTAAATAAAATACAAAATAGCACTGGGGATCTGGCTCAGTGGTTGTGTGCCCCTGAGTTCAATCCCTGGTACCAAAAAAAAAAAAAAAAAAAAAAAAGAAGAGGAGGAGGAGGAGGAGGCAACCAAGATGTGAAACTCTTGTATTTGGACATGAGGTGAGCCTGTGTCAGTCCTAGAGGAGATTGCAGGAGATTGTCTGGGCTGTCCTAGAGGGAACTGTCTGCAGACACACAGCTATGCCTCTTCCTAGAGGTGTCTGCTATGGACATTCCCATCTCTTACTCCTTTCTGCTTTACGGCATTGTTAGCCCTTGTCCTCTTCTTCTTGCTCTCTGATTTATGGTTCTCCATTCTGTGGTCCAGTTCTCCAAGAGCTTATCTCTTCCACGTGGGGGATTGGGTGTGAGGCTTGACCTCATAACCCAATCAGTGGACCTATCTCAATAGGGGCCTTCCTTGGTAGAGCCAGTATTCCACAGATTGTTCATCTCCCTGGGTCTATTCCAAGAATTTGGGATCAGACAGTTATTGCCTTCTGCTGAAAATCTGAGGCCCTATGACCTACTGGTTTGGAAGAGGGTAACATCACAGTCCCCAGACTGGATGGATGGTGGGATTGTCTGCACAGTGACCAGAGGAGCATCTCTTCCTCCTCGCCACCCTGACCCCAGGAGAATGCAAACCACAAAGATTGCAGACCCCTGACCAGGGAGAGGGTGGTGGCGAATGAGATGGCTGGGTTTGTGAACTTCAGCATTTTGTGGATTTGGGGAGCTGTTTCAGAGCATGCTAGGGAGGTTCTGAGGAAGGATGATACAGTGTTCATGTTCTCCTCTTAGACAAATCTTTCACATGCATTAAAAATTAAACCTAACCTTCTTTCTCTCATTGCAAGCATTTTCCACCTCCCCTTACCCAGATCAGAGTGTTTGTGCATTGCAGAGTGAGTGGGTGTTGGTAGGAGGCTGGCGGTGTGGGTTTGACAATCTCTAGGTTAACAATGCAGCAGGCAGATTCAATGACGCCCAATTCAAATTAGTCACCAGTAAAAGCATGATCGTCGGCCTGCCAGCACTAGGGAATTCCTCCTATTTAGTGAAGTAAAGTGTCACAAACAACAGCTAAGAGAGGATTGTGTTTCAATTTGTGGGAGTGCTAATTTCAAAAAAATTTTTTTTTTCCTAGGAAAGGATTATAGAAACATACAACAAAAATATTTCGACTTGAAAAATACTTCGTAATTATATGTGATAAAATAATTAGGTCATGGCAAATTAGCACAAATGTTTACAGCAAAATTGCCATGTAAAACATTATCGGTAATATTATGCTAATTGCTTCAGAAGCAAAAGCTGATTATGTTTCGGCAGGATTCAAATTTGCCACGTTTGCATTTCTATTCGGCATCACCAGTTTTCCAGGAGACTACGAAGCCTGTTATTACTGTAGAAGCTGCACTGCCCATCTTTGAGGCACGAAACCTGAAAGAGGATCCTTCTGAAGACCTTGCTAAGGGGATGGCATCCGTGTAAGGAAGAATTCCCAAAGGCATTCTCACACTCCAGAGGAAACTCACTAATGATCTCCTTTGGGGATAAAGCAGGTGGGGGGTGGGGGTGCATGGTGTGTGCTGAGAAGCAGCCAGAACACAGGATCAAGCTGGACAGGATCTCAGAGGGGATCCCCTGGACTCGTGCATCCTCCAACTTCAATATGCACATGATTCTGTTAAAATGCAACTTCCGTTTCAACACATCTAGAGTAATGCCAGGGATTCTGCATTTCTAACAAGTTCCCAGGGAATGGTCATGCTTCTGGTCCATGCACCACATTTTGAGCAGCGAGGTCTCAGAGAAAATCTTGTCCAGGGTTGCAAATTCCAATGTATTCACAGACAGGTAGACAATGAAGAGTGAATGAGGGAGAAAGGAGTGAGATAGTCAGAAATGGTAGAAGCTGTGATGAGCTGGAGGGCAAGGGGTCCCTTTAAGGTATCCATGGGCAATGGAAGGAAGGGAGAAGGAAGGGAGGAAAGAGCAAGGTACCAACCTCTTACCTATGAGTTGAGCATACTTGGACCAGGAGAGCAGAGTGGCTTGTCTCAGGCCCACATCTGGCTAGTGAGCAGCCAGGACCCACCTTCTCCTGCTTCCTGACAGCCAGTCACTGGACTGGAAAACAGAACCAGCATTACTGAGGAGCACACACCTGTCCTTGGCTATTTTCCCCCCCCCAGAGGGCCAGATCTTTCTGTGCCTCCATCTTTCCCTCTCCATTGCCTACCTGTCTCTGAATTCATTTGAATTTGCCATCCTGGGCAAGATTTCCTCCAAGACCTCACTGCTCCAAATGTGGCCCATGAGCCAAAAGCAAGATCCCTCCTGATCCTTGTGCAGCAGCACCCTGAGGATTATCCAGGAAGGTCCCGCTGCATCCTATAGCAACAGGTGTGTTCACGTCCTTCCAGACAAAGGGCGGAAGTCTTCCTTATCTTGCTGCCTTGGGCCATCACTTTTCTTCTGAGCCTCTATTTTATTCACCTGTGATATGGAATAACGTTAAACACCAGGGCTGGCAAGACTGAGGAGAAGTGCCTTTCTGACCTCGGAGGCGCTGCACCTGGTCACGGCCCCTGAGCATCAGAGGAGTCCCTACCATTCTGTCTGCAAGGAGCTCACCGAGGCTCACTTGCAGGGTTGCCAATGCCACAGAGAAGCTGTAGAGCTGCCTGGGACAGCACCTGGGCTGGGCTGCATGTTGGGTTTCCATGATCTTACTCTAGCCACAGCCTCTAGGATTCTATGTATTGTCCTATATCCCTTCACTTTCTCTCTGTCCAAGGTCTCTGCCCCAGGCTACAAAGGGCATTATTTTTTTTAAGCTTGTGAGGCCTGTTAATATTTACAGACATTACCATTTATTGGGTACCTCCTCTATATGTTGAACTGGACCCATGTGTTCATGGGGATGATCTCATTTCATCCTTATGACAATAAGAGATTCTCTTATTATTCCTATTTTACAGATGAGGCCTCCAGAGGTTAAGCAACTCATTTGAAGTTTCCTAGACAGAGCCAGGACTATAATCCAATGTTTCTAACTCTAGGTCATACCTGGGCCACCATTAAAGTCTGGTGCTCCTTAGTCTTCACCCTGCAGATCTGAAAGTGCCATCCTGCTCTGCATCTGTCCTCCCAGTGTGTGATGCATGCCTGGTACCTTTGCTGAGAGTGCGTGAATCTTCTATTATGTCAGTCTCATCCCTTCTCCTAGAATGTCTCCTGACATCTTGCAAAGGGCAGGTCTTTGTGAGAAAAGATGTTTATGTTCCTGAGATCTGTCCCCTCAACATATGCTGCTGCGTGGCACTTCCAGAAGGGCCCAAGGCTTGGGGAGCCAGGCTCCTGCCCACCACCTCCTCTTCTTTTTTGCATTTTGAGCACAAGATCCACAAAATACAGTCCGACTGCTTCACATTACTTTCTTCTGCTCAGAATCATAACCCTCTCGATTATGTTATTCTTTTTTTTATTATTTATTATGTGCCCTGGGGAATTTTCATTTTAACCAAGACACTGGTTCAATTGCAAAATGGCAAAGAATGATTTGTAAGGAGATCAGTGTTGGGAGCTTATTAAAACATGTATTTAGGGGATGGTTTGGAATAGCAAAGGCAAATCTCTCAAGAGAGGACATATTTTCTGGAGTTGAGGGGAAATCATGGAATCTGAGGGAGGGAAAGGAATGGAAGGGAAGACACACAGGGGAAGAATATTTAAGAGACAAAATTGATAGCCAAATAGGATATACGTGGAGGAAATAAATGTGCAGAGGCTGTGGGTAAGAAAAACAAACAAAACTCCTCAGAAATGAAATATGATAAATTTAACTTATTTGAAACCAAATGAAAGTTGTCCCTCCTCCTTCCTGCAAGCTCCCAAATGGGTTTGCATCCCCAGCTGAGTTTTCAGATGCTTTCTCTGCAGAACTATTGATATTCATGCAGTCCTGGGCGGGGTCTTCATCCTTGCTATAGAAGTGCAGGGGGCGATCAAGTTTTGCAGACACTCAAAGAACCTGTGACCACCCCCCACTCCCAGAGTGAGTGGTCTGGGGACCCTGCCTGCTCTGCGGGCTGGCTGAATAGCTCTGGGAGAAGAGACCACACCTGTTCCTCCTCCAGTGACTCCTCAATGTCAGAAATGTTCCTTGGAACTATGCCACATGGTGGCCCTGTCCTCCTTCCTAGGGACCCTGTTGAGCTGACAGAGCAACCCCTTTCTCTCTGGGGGGCTGCCTGACCTCCTCCTGCCTGCTGGGCATCCATTCCTGCACGTGGCTCCCCAGGCCTCTAATGGCCTCTATAGAGCATCTTTATTGTGCTGGCATGATTTATGGGGGCCAGACACAGCCAGACCTAGGGCACCTCTGCAGGGACGTCCCCTCCACCCCCGAGTGTGCTTGAGAGAAGGCATTGAGGAGAGATACTTCTGCACAGGGAGCAGGCGAGTTTATTTCAAAGGCTTGGAGTGATTCGGGTCTCATCAGTAAATCCATATTCAGAGGCTCCCCCTCAGGCTGCTGGGGACTGGCTGCCGAGCGCTGCCCAGCCTCCCGGATGCAGTTAAACAGCAGTCAAGCCCCAGACGACACAAGGTGATCTGTTTTCCTCAGACCTCTATTTCTGAAATGAGGAAGGCAGAATTCCTGAACCCTTGGGCTTTCAGGGAGAAATGAATTCGGCAATGCAGAGTCTCGGGAATCCGAAACGCATGTTTTTAGTGTGTCATTTTAAGAGACAACACCACCAAGCACTACCTTCTAGTTTTGTTTGAAGGTTAATGTTTTCAGCAGTGCGTTCAGAGCCTCAGAGAAATATTTTTCCAATACATGGACACATATGTGCACAGGCAAACACACACACACACACAAGACTCCCAACACACCTGGGTGTCCGGCAGTTGTCTCCCTTCCTTCCATTCAATCCAGAGCAGCTGGAGCCCCACTCGTGGACAAGGTGGCCTTCCCTCCACCTTCCAAGTGGGCAGCGGGTGCCTGGTCCTCAAAGACAGTGCTATTACTTCTAGCCCAGGGCACAAGCCCATGTGCTCATTGTTAACCTTGAGGTAGCAATATAATGGTTCCCAGAGATGTCCACATCTTCCTGTCCACAATCTATCTGCATGTGTCATCACGCAAAGTGACAGTGACTTTGCAAATGTGAATTAAAGATTCACATCTGCAAAGAAGGGGACTACCCTGTATTACCTGGGTGGGTCTAATATAATCACAGAGGTATCACAAGCAGGAGGTGGGAAGGTCAGTGTTAGAGCAGGTGTGCAAGCAGGAGCGGAGGTCAGAACGCAGCATACAGCAGAAACAGCCCTGGCCGGCGAGCTGGGGACTGGCGGGAAGAAGGAAACTCTTCCAGACCTTTAATCCTCTACCTCTGGTGGCTCGCAGACTTGGCTGGTGACTAGCATCACTTAGAGACCTTGAAAAAAGTACAGGTCCTGTCTGGGGTACTGGAGGAGCGCTGTGATAGGTACTGTCTCCAGGAACTTCTGTTGCACTAGGTATGAAATCTTGTGTCCTTAGTCTTAGACGTGGGGACAGGTCTTTATGGCAAGTCTTCCTCAGATGTCCATTCTTCCTGACTGTCATCCACGCCCCCCTCCAGCCCAGAGCAGCCCACTGGGTGGTGTTGGACTGGTCCAGGTATTGGTCAGCTGATCACTGCCCTCAGGGTGGGCACTCAGCCCATTCAGTTTTCCATCCCATGCCTGCCCAGCCTCAGCTTTGCTCTTTGTCAAGGGGGACTGCTCTGGTGGATCACCACTCGGTGCCCAGTGAGCCCAGATGCTCTGACAGCTCCTGTGTCGACACATGTATCACAAAACCTGGGACCTTCAGCCCTTCTAATTCTTTTTATTCCTTTCTGCCCATTCAAACTGGATCCTAAACATGGGGTAGTCAAGCTCTTTACCAATAGACAGGGACTACTGGAATTCTTTCACCGTTGTTGACTTTTAATGTATTGGAAGGGACTCTTGATTTAACTGCAATTTTAAAAAATTATCTATCCATTTATTTGTCTGTCTATCTATCTATCCTCTTTCTACCCATTTATTTTAAGTCTTCTCCTTTGAGCCCTGAGAAAATGGCATAAAAGTTAAGAGGGTCGACCTGGTTGAAAACATGCTTTAATGGTTCTTAACTTTCAACCTTGAAAAAGTTTCTTAGCATCCCTGTATCTCATTTCCCCCATCTATGGAACAAGGATAACAATAGTACCTAGCACACAGTGTTCATGCCAAGATAAAATGAGCTCAATTATGTAAAATTCTTAGAACAGCACCTGGCATGTTTTAAGTGCTTGATAAACACTGGGTGTTGTTATTATTATTGGGGCCAGTTTTTAAGGAATATTTACATTTAAAAAATCACCCCAAGTTGGATTGACCAAGTTGTATTCTAAATTTTCCCTTCTTGCCATGTTGACTCTTATCCGACCTTCAAACAGGGAGTGAAAGAGTGAGTTAAATTTTCGCTCACCCTTCTAGCTTTACATCCTTTTTCTAGCTGAGCAAACAAGTTGGGAAATCTCCCAAGGCAGACAGCAGCAGGTGTGTGAGGACCCAGTTGCTGAGCAGCAGAGGGTGGCCCCTGTGAACATAATCCCTATGCCATGTGTTTGCTGATTTTCCTCCCTGTCCCGTCTTTCAGGAGCAAGATGTTCTGAGCAGGCAGAATGGAGGGCCCTGCAGACAGGTGGCCCTGGCCCTTCATGCCAGAGTTTTCAATTATGATGCCAGTCAACAGGAGAGAGTGGAGGGTGAAAATGAAAATGGAATATTTGGTTAGCGCTCTGACAAGCCATGAATCAAAACCAAGTGAAATTGCTCTGGGGTCTCCCGGCCTGTCAGCCTCCACCATCCATTCTGTTTGCCCCTCGGCTGTGTAATTCTTGCACAGCCAACGCTGTTTATGGGGAAAGCAGGCCCTGCGCATGCGTGACAGGACCCTTTTGCTGCCTGCCATGCCAGGTGCACCCCTCAGGCCTCTAGGGACAGTCTACCTCTAGGGTTGGGGCAGACGAGGTGGGGAGAGCAGGAGGAGGAGCCATTGATGGACTCAATACTAATGTATTTGGGGTGTTTCTCCCTAGCTCCAGGCCACCCAGGGGTGTTCAAGTTTTCCCAGCCCAGTGGCCGTTTGTTCTTCTTTGAGGAGGCCTAGCAGAGGTTCTGCATTGCCTGTGTCTGCTGGGGTCAAGGTCAAAGGTGCCCCTGTGTGAGAAAGGGCAAAGCTACAGAGAACACCTTCTCCAGCAGGAAGAAGGGGACTGTCTTCTGCCTCCCTCCTCCCCTAGTGGCCCTGATGGATGTAATCAGATCAGAAGCAGAGAGCGCTGGACAGGGAGCCCATAAATAATGAGTTTTGGTTGAACACATGAGTGAAGGAGTACCAAGCCTCGCCCATTCATGGTTCTGGCATCCAGGGAGGGCAGAGTCTGCTTCTTCTGTTTCACGTCTTGTGGCTCATCTTTCCATTAGCAAGCGTTTGCTGAGCACAGAGAGGGTGATGACACGACTCAGCTGTGAGGATGCCGATGGTCTGGGTAGCTGAACAGCCAATTGGACTAAAGAGGGTAGTGGAGATGTCAACCTTGGGTTCTAAGGTCCCATGGAGAAAACATGAATCACATGGGTCCCTGGGTGGTGAAGGAAATGCAGGTTCAGGATTTTGCTTATATTGAAAGGTTGTTCATGACCAAGAGCAAAGGTTCCTGCTCCCTGTCCACTCACTAACCCACATGTCCTGGTGTGGCTGTATCATTTCTGCCAGACTATAAAGTGAAGCCAAAGTCTAGCACAGGCCCTGCAAGCTGGATCAGCGAATGATACTGCTCAACAATCCCCATGAAATACGAAGCTTCTGCTGTTCCATATTTTCTGTGCAATGCTGAATTCCTATCTCATGGGAGGTTGAAGGGGAGGTTGCACTTCACAGAAGCCCTCAATGGGCCAGAGGCAGCCCTGTAATTAGACAGCAGTGGAGTCAGATGGTCAGCACTGGAGCTCTGGAGAAGAGAAAAGTCAAAGGATATCAGGGGCTCCTGCAGCTGCAGAACAAGGCAGACTGGGTCCAGTGATGTCAGGACAGAGTCAGCAGCAGCTGACATTGAGTTGGAGAGTTGGAGAAGGATCAGATTCTAAGGAGCCAGTCAAGATCCAAATCATGAGCAGGGAACAGAAGGTGGGGAAAAGACAAAAGTCTGTTTCAGGTCCTGGTCTGTGATCAGTCTTTCAGGAAGGTGATAAAGCCTGCTGCCATTCACAAGTGCCTGCTGGGTTGCTCCTATTTCTGCCCCAGTGACACCTTCATTAGACTGGAGGTGGGAAATACTAGTGTCAGACTAGGATCAGGTCAGGCCGGTGGTGCATGGGGGGGCAGAACCAGTATCAGTAGATGAAAGTCTCAGGGAGGTAGACTTTTGTTCAAGACAAGCAAACTGAAAATGAAGGTGTTGCTTTGTGTGGTGGTGAGACCTCTGCATCCCTGAAAATACTCAAGCCCTCTTCATAGAGCCTTCAGAAGGGACTCCTTGTGCAGAGTGGAAGGTTGGACTGAGGGCTATAAGTTCCCCTTCCAGTCCCACATCATCCTCTGAGTCTGCAAGACATCAGCCTGCTGGATTTCCTTCTTGTCAAAGAGGATTGATTGGAGAGGAAGTTGAAATTAATGACTAGAACAGGTTTTGGGGCTTTAGTTGTATTTACTTTTCTCCCTCCTCCTGGTCCCCTCTGATGTCCCCAATGCCAAATCCATTCCAGGGATACTTGAGTAAATTGCTCAGTCAGGGGCTGGAGGGAACCATGTGGTTATTATGCAGATGGCAGCTGTCCATCTCCACCTCGGCCACTTTTCCAGAGCAGCGGGACAGATGACCATCTGGCCCTGAGGGACATGAGACATAACTGGCTGGCCACATTGGACATGACAGGAGAGGGGAAGAGTCCCATTAGAGGGCTTCTGAGGCCATTTCTGCCAGACTATAAAGTGAAGCCAAAGTCTAGCACAGGCCCTGCAAGGTGGGTCAGCAAATGATACTGCTCAACAATCCCCATGAAATACGAAGCTTCTGCTGTTCCATATTTTCTGTGCAATGCTGAATTCCTATCTCATTGGCTTGGCTGGTGTCACATATTTAACCCTGAACCAATTGCTGTGGTTATGGAGAGAGACTAGAAGTATTGTCTAGACCTCAGACACGTGTGCGAAAGAGGAAGGGGATCACTCTCTCCAAAGCACATGGCCTACCAGTGGGGAAGCAGCAAAGGGTTTTATAGTAAAGAATATTCTGTTTTCTATGTGTACAGCATCTGTTTCCCTCTGGAAGCCACTCCTTGTATTTCCTTTGGGAAACCACCATTTCCTCTCTGCTATCCAGGGAGGAGGGGTGAATACATCAACTTGTGCCACAAGCCAGAGATTATTCTTAGGACAGTATTACAGTGTCATCTTTGAGGAAACTTCTAGGAGGCACCATGTGCCTCCAATTCAGGGACCTCTCAGTACTGTCCTTCCCTAGGAAGTTGTTATAAAATCCTTCAAGTGCCCTCTCTAGGGGGCAGGAACACGGACAATGTAGCTTCTCAAGTTTCTTTTCCATCTCAGGATGTGGATGCTCATGGATGCATTTTTAAGTTTGGGGCATTGGGATATTTTTTGCTTTGCTGCTTTCAAACAGTCCACAGATAAGCAGTGAGAAATGATGATGGCAATCGAGTACACATCAATGATAATGGTTAGCACAATTGGGCCCTTCTTTGCCACTTGGAACACTGAGGCTGGATAGCCCTCTTCTGGAACAATGTGCTAATCAAACATGAAATGACACATCTTGGCAAAACTGCCATCCATTATATAATCCTTTATATATATTTTTAGCTACCATTTGTTATTATTTTCCTGGATATTTCTGAGCACATTTATCTAATAGACATAGACCAAAGTACTTTAGGCTTTAGGAATATGGATTGAACTTAAGAGCTGAAATATAATGATAATAAAAAAGAATCACTGTAATAGTATCCCTGCAGTTCTGTTCTAAATGTTTTGCCTGGATTGTCTGCTTAATTCTCACAATTACTCTAAGAAGTGGTTAGAAAGATTATTTTGCCAGATGAAGGCACTGATAATTGAGAAGTTAAGGAGCTTGCCCACACCTGGTAAGCGCCAGGTGAGGTGAGATGGAGAGCTGGAATAAAGCCCAGGTCCTCTGAGTTTCAAGATGGTGTTCTCGCCCTGATCTGACACCACAGGTTATTGCCCACATCAAAGGACTGAAAACAGGTCTTATCAATGAAGCTGAACTTGAGTGAGTTGGCCCTTGGTGTTTGGAAGAAATGATTTACAGTAGAAGGGGTAGAGAGAGAAAAGGGGAGGGGAGGAGAGGGGAGGGGAGGGGGGATAGTAGAGAATAGGACAGACAGCAGAATACATCAGACACTAGAAAGGCAATATGTCAATCAATGGAAGGGAAACTGATGTGATACAGCAATTTGTATACGGGGTAAAAGCGGGAGTTCATAATTCACTTGAATCAAACCGTGTAATATGATGTATTAAGAACTATGTAATGTTATGAACGACCAATAAAAAAAAAAAAGGATCTCCCCTAAACATTGCTGAGGAATCTCTAAAGCAGGCAGTGGCTATAGTTCAAGAAAACAGAGATAGTCTGGTATAGAGCCACTGTTTACAAATATTCTTTTTTTGTTGTTGTTGCAGTGGAAGTCTATATTTCCCTCAAATGATAAAAGGACATTGACTTATAAAACAGATAAAGCTTTTTTTATTGGAATAAATTGACTTTAAAGTTCAAATATATGATATTTACTCATGTAAGCCAGATTGTAAGAAAAACAGGGCTGTTTAGAATAGAGCCTTTGAAATTAGTTTTTTGGATAATATTTGCAGATCAGACTCAACGTTCTCTTTATGCCTGAATTTTGTTTGGTTGCATAATCCAGGTTCACATAGCCAAGTCATTGTACATATTAATTCTGGAAAGCATGCTTTGGGATCTCACTATACTCTCAACATTAAACTGATCCAGAGGTTTGAAAGAGAAATGGCGAGATACTTTTGTTCCAAAGTTGAATTTCTCTAGGTGTCTAAGAATGGCCTGTGTTCCTTAATTAGTAAATGATAAATGGGTTCTTCAACTAGTTTAATATCACAACTTTACAGTAAAAAACACTTTTCGAATTTATGTTGTAATATTACGAGATGTTCAGCAGTATCATCCAAACCTCTCATCTATCCTAGTTGCTGTCTCTGTCTTATAGTAACACAAAGTTTCAAAGCAGTCAAATGAATTTTATTTATACATCCATTTATTTATTTTCATCAAACAAATTCAAAAAGATTAAAAAAAAATGTTTGTGAAGTACCTACTAAATGCTAAGCACTCATCATGGTGCTTTGGATGTAGGGACTGAGAAGTCCTTGCTCTTTTAGAGCCTGTGTGGGGCGGGGGAGGGCAGGGAGATTTAATGTGGGAACAGACAATGGGCCCATTTGTCGGGTGATGATATGTGATTTTAATAAAAGGGCAGCATTGTCTAAGCTAGGATGAAAAATGTTAGAGGAAGCAGAGCCTAGAGTTAATGGAAATGTAAGTGGTGAGAACACGGAACTCAGAGAAGGTAAAGGAAATGTGTCCATTTCCCTCCACCCACAAGTGGAGTAGATGATCCAACTTGTCTGATTGGTTAAATAAATATATACAGGTTTTTAAAATCCTTGGCCCTTGCCATATGATTTGCTTGGGGTAGGGACGGGTTTTAGGTCAGGGTCTTGGTCACACAGAGCAAACCAGACACAGTAAACAGAAAAGGGCACACTGTGGTCACTAGCACTGAGCAATGAGTTAGAAGTGGTTCCAGGTATGAGGTGAAAGGGACTTTAGGAATCTCAGCAGGGTCATGCATGGGAAAGTAGAAAGCTATCCTTTGGATTTCAATGACCAGTTTCTTCTAAAAAACTCAGGGAGAACCCCATCTCCAGCTGATCTTGGCTGCTTGGACTTGGGAGTAGGATATGGTTACCATAGATGCTGGAGGTGGTGGCGTGTCCCTGTCCCTACTGGCTCATGAGAGCTGATGGTGCACATCACTTCTCAACTCCACATTCGATGATGGCATTTTAATATCTTAAACTCAGTCATGGTGGGAGCATTTACACCATGGAAATTGGCAAAGGCTACCCACCAGAGCTTTTTTTTTTTTTTTTTTTTTTTTTTTTTTTTTTTTCCTCCAGGGAGAAGGTTGATAAACATTGAATGGTTTAGCTCTACTCTCTGTTGGTTTTACCTTTTGGATAAAGATCTCATGTGAAGTTTTCAATTTACAAACTACTCAATTGTAGATGAGTGTACCCTTAGACTTTGCCTTCACTCCATAAGTGACTCCCTTGCTAATGTCACCTCCATGGAGCTACACATGATTCACAGGCTCAGAAGGGGAAGGGGAAAGGCACCTGAAAAGCCAGAAGACACTCAAGGGCCTGTTGCTCTGTCTGTTGGCTTGTCCCTGTGATTATTTTCCATTTCACCTGGTCACCTGAAATCACAGTCATATAAATAAAGGCAGAAGGAGGCAATCAACCACCTTCATAAGTGAAAATTTGTTCCCTGGGGGAGTGAGGAAGAAATTGGTTAAATAATTTTGGATCATGCAGCTTGGGGATCAGAGGCACTGGATGATTCCCAGTTTAGGAGTGTCCTCAGGATTCCAGGAACAAGGAGAAGGGATTCAGAAGTACCAGATGGCCAAAGACAAAGTCATGCATTCTTAAACTTCTTCTAAGCCTGGCTCTGCTGCCAGAAAAGAGAGAGAAATTATTCTTTATCCTCCTTCTTCCTTAGCTAATGAACCTGGCCTATGTGTCCGATAGATTAGACGAGAATTATTGAAAGTGAATTTTAGAAAGTTTTAGGAGGAGAATATATCGTAGTTATAAATTGTCATTCAGAGGGTTAACAACTGTCTTTAGCTGTCTTTATTTAACCAGTCAGGATATACCTGATGTTTCAGGTAGAACAAGATGAGTTTACTCAACAACTCACACGACAATTTCAGAAATGTCTTATTTTGATTTCTGATTCCTCTGCTGTAGCTAGAAGCTTTTTATCTGTTGGTATCCTCTGCCCTCTGAGCACCTCTGTCAAATGGTTAATGATGTTAAAACAAGTACCTAAATGCACTAGGGGTCATTTGGCAGTTAAATAAACACTTTGGTAGAGAATGAATCATCTCCACATGGCCAGAGCCTGGATCATGTAGTTTCTCAAAGAAATGTTGTGGGAGAGAATGTGGACAGGTCTTTAGAGGATTCCTATTGCTGCTGGTAATCTGCTTTGTGGGAAAGAAAAAAAAAGACTTAGCAGTTTAAAGTACTGACCATTTTAATTTCATCTCATTGGGAGGGGCTGCTATGTGGGCAGGGCTTGCTGGGTTATTAGGAATAGGTGACTCTAGTTCTCAGCTGCTGGAGACCTGAGAACTTATTCAGGAAGGTCCAAGACCAGGGATGCCTTGGTAGGATGGTGAAGGCTGGGCTCAGATGGGACCAATTTAAAGGAGCAGGTCCCTGTGACCCATTCTCCATGGTGGTCTCAGATATACTGGGCTTCTTACCTGGCAGATGGCATCTCTCACAGTGAATGTCACGTAAGAACTTGGTAGAAGCTTCCTGGACTTTTCTGGATATTTCAAAACTCAAGCAGCATCCCTTCCAATTCATTTAATTTGTAAAAGGTGAATCATCAGGACAGGGCAATTAGTCCTCATTTCTTGGTGGGGCTGTGGCTAAATCCCACTGCCAAAGAACACAAGTGGGATGGGAGATAATGTGTGGCCATTCTTCGGGAAAAACAATCTGCTACATTGTGTATTCCCAAAACTGGGCATCTTTGCCATTCAGCTGCCTTATTATGCCCAGAGTAGCCAAAAGTTTTGATTGACAGCATTTTCTGTGGAATCAACTACATGCGACTGAGCTTTTAGTTCTGGGTCTGGATTCATTTCAACCCGCTCTTCCTCCTCACCAGTACTCTAAATTGTGAAATCCAAATCCTGATTTTGCAGTACCCCCAGCATGTCACTCATCTTGAGAGTTGTCATAAACATCCTAAAATATTAACATTAATTAAGTGATAAATATTTACCATTTATGCCTTTGAGGATTTCAACATTGTTACAGCTGCAATCAGACAAGCTATGACAGGGTATCAGTCTCAACTCTTAATGAAAAAAAAATTGAGAATCACAGATGTGTACCCTAAATACCATGAATGGATAGAATTCAATGGAATGAGTTTTTTCAAGGGTCGGGGTGAGCATGCAGACAAGTTTCTCCAAATGCAACCAGATACATCTCTTCAATTGAATTTTGTCTCCAAGAATTGATGTTTTTTTTTCCCCCCATTTTGCCAAATGACTTCTGTGCAGACTCTTGCTATTCTATTGTTTCTCTCCCACAAGCAGAGATGAGGCTGTTCACGTGTGTTGATGAGCAGGAAGGCTGTGTTCACTGGTTAACATTGCTCTGCTGCATGCCCTGCTCCTGGGGGCAGTTAATAAATCGCATTTGATGATTTGATGACATAACCTTTAGATCCGAAATTGCAGTTGTACTGGACTGTCAGGAAAAGCTCCTTTTGTAATACATTGCCTGGGTTTATCAGAAAACATATATTACTCTGCGTTTTTTTTTAAAGTCTTTCTGGTGTATTTAAATAATTCCTTGAACAAACATTTTAGTAATCAATTGAATTGTTTCTATTATCTTAACTAAGCTTTTTGCTTTCAAAATTGATATGAAGTCGTTGGATATCTCAAAAGGAATAGATTGAACATTTAAATATCTGGTATATTGAGAAGATCATTTATCTTTTTTGTTGTTGTTTGGTAAACATAAATCCTTTATAAATTTTCTTCAAAAGTCTGCCGAACATGGTACTTATCCAAAAATATTTGCAGATTTTTATCATTAAATGAATGTGCAGCCCAAAAGCATGAATTTGATAGCACTGTGACATTTCTTTGTTCTTACTTCCCTTCTTGTCAACCCACCTTTTGCAAATGCCACTTGTTCAGAGCAGGGTGGGTTTATATAAGAACCACCCCTAGGGTGGTCCTGGGATGCCAGTTTCCTGATTTGTTCCGTGGGATGGGGAAGACGGGCTAGTGGGACATTTTTCAGGCCAGTACAGCCATGAAACATTAGCAGTCCTCCACCAAGAACGTGCAGAACTGAGAGCCCTGAGGAGATAGGCCATTCAGGTCAAAAAGGAAGGGGCAGAGCATCCTCATACTCAAGGAAATGTGGTGTGTCTTAAATGACCCTGAACCCAGGGCATCCAAGGGAAACCTCTCTCAGCTTTCCTGTCACGTAAGACTGTGATTCTCTTACATACCAACAGCAACACTTCACTAGGGTGAAGTTTGTTTTACTTTTTAAAATTTGTTGATTTTAGTTACACATAACAGTAGAGTGTATTTTGACATATCATACGTACAGGGAATGTAACTTCCCATTTTTGTGGTTGTGTATGATGTGGAGTTTCACTGGTCATGTATTTATAATGAACATAGGAAAGTTATAACTAATTCATTCTACTGTCTTTCCTATTCCTGTCCCCCTTCCCTTCCCTTCATTCCCCTTTGTCTAATCCAGTGGTGACATTTGTTTTCTTACTAACTCATGGATCCTGTTCATCTTGAGTGTTTCTTCACCTCTAATGGGGAGAAGGTGGTGGAAAGCTCAGATAATAATTTTTAGCTAATTTGTGTACAGGACTTGTGTGTGTTCAACATGAGAACCACAACCTATATTGAAATCAATTTTTCCTTTGCTCTGATTTAATCATTTACTTATTCCTGCTGAAGTGTGTGTGTGTGTGTGTGTGTGTGTGTGTGTGTGTGTGTGTGTGTTTAAGCAACATTAGAAACACTTTAGTATCAGGCCAGTTATTAAGAAAGAACTTTCAAGACTTTACACATGCTTATGACTTTAAAAGAATACTTTTAGTTGTAGATGGACACAATGTCTTTATTTTATTTATTTTTATGTGGCTCATATGTTTGAGGCAAGCACTCTACCACTGAGCCACTGTTAATGGCCTTAATGCTGTTAAGTAGGGGTAGGGGAAATGCAAGGGGTGGATTGGGAGGTACGGGAAGACTGGGGTGATCTCTGAGACAGGAGTTAATTCCTGGGGAAGACACAAAGTGATGGGGGTCCAGAACCTGGAAGCCATGGTCAGTGTGGTGGGCAGCTGGGGCAAAGTTTATTCGAGTTTCACTAGGAAACTTGGTGCAAATAAGGATGCTCTTCTCACATTCTCTTATTTCTTTTTCTTTTCAGTTTTAAATAAGAAACCAATGAGAACTACATAAATAATAGAAAACACAGGGGAAAAAAGGAAAGAAACATATATTACAATCCCACCATCTATCAGTACACTTTGGGTGAAATTCTTTCTACTCTTTTCTTTTGTTCTACCAGTTATTTTGTCCTTGAATTCTATATTATTTTCTGCTTTTGTTTTGCTTATATTTTTCCCCAGAATGTCTGTCCATCCCTTTGCTTAATATTTTTTTTCACTTTTTAATGATCACTGCAACACATGCCCCAGAAATAGAAATCTAAACAATAGAGAAGTTATTGAAAATGAAAGGAAACGTGCTTTCTTTCCCACTTCCAATCCTAGTAGCATATTTCAAAGAAAAGTATTTTCAACTTTATTTTATTTTTATTATTGCTATTTTTTTATTGGTACCAGGGATTGAACCCAGGGGCGCTTAACCATTGAGTCACACCCTGGACTCTTTTTATTTTGAGACAATGTCTCACTAAGTTGTTGAGGTTGGCATTGAACTCGTAATCCTCCTGCCTCAGCCTCCCAAGCCACAGGGATTTTGGTATGCACCCACCACACTAGGCTTGACTTTGTTATTTTTAGCTCTCATTCCATACTTAAAGAATAACATACTTTTGACTCTATTTCTTGATGCGTCTGTGTTGAGTGGTTGATCAACTTTAATATCTGTTGATTTTCCATTTTGAAGAATAATCAACTTCACTCACTTTCTACCCCCTTATGTCTAATTTTGGAATTTGCCCTATGTTGAGCTCTTCTAGCTAAAGTTTAGAAACTCTAAATAATCATGTATCTTTGTCTTTATTAATTCATCTACTTAGTATCTTAATTTTTTTCCCCTTTTGAGTACCTCATGCTTGACTTTTGAGTATACAATGATGAAACTAATACCCTTTCTTTCTCTCCATTCTCAACTTCTCTTGTATGCACCATTATTTTTTACATCCTTAAGATTTCTAGTGTGGACAAAATTAAGC
Source organism: Urocitellus parryii (assembly GCF_045843805.1). Classification (NCBI taxonomy): domain Eukaryota; kingdom Metazoa; phylum Chordata; class Mammalia; order Rodentia; family Sciuridae; genus Urocitellus; species Urocitellus parryii. Next base: position 99,799,126 of record NC_135532.1, on the reverse strand, counting down.
CTTTCACATTTTGTTTAGATTGATTCCAAAATTCAAATATCTGGAAATGTTACTTATCTCATGCACTGCGTACTTTATTTCCTTAGGAGTCATTTGGTGTGATTGTATCCACAGAGGAAAAGAACTATCTTCAAATCTGTGCCTGTCAAGGGAAAAAACCACAAATGCCAACATCAAAGCTATGCCATATTCGATTTTCTTTATATTGAACTTAATCCTTTCATATACATTCATTTTTAATTCTGGAATTTCAAATTGCCATTTTCTTTTCTTACTGTTGGAAATATTTGCCTTTAAAATAAAAGGAAAAGCAAAACTCTAAATTATCCAGCATCCTGTGTGGGGGTGGGGTGGGTGAATTTGCAACAGGTGCTTTCCGAGACTGTTATATGCTGACCATTCCATTTTCTTCATTATACTCTAGGGTCTTTTTTTAAAATTTCTTCTTTTTTTTTAATTTTGAAATTAACCTACAGTAAAGTGACTCCCCCTTCTGTTCTCCCCTTCTCTTTCTGGTGTACAGTTCTATGGGTTTTAACATGTGTATAGATTCATATAACTTTTCCCACAATCAGGGCATGAAACAGTTTCACCACCCTAAAACCTTCTGATACTGATCCAGTGCAGCACACATCATCCCAGTCCTGACAGCAACCACTACTATTGACAGAGCTTGTTTGGTACCATCCCTGAATCTTAGGCCACCACTAACCTACTTTGTATCTTTATAGAATTGCCCCTCTGGAATTTTAAGATGCATGAAATTATACAATATGTGCTCTTCCCATCTAATGTCCTCAGCATGGTATTTCCAAGTTTCCTCTGTATTGAAACACTTGTTCTTTTTATTGCTGAATAATATTCCACTGTGTGGCTACATCACATACTATTTTATCTGTTTATTAGTTGATAGGCATGTGGATTGTCTAACCTTATGATTACCACGAATAGTGCTCTTAACATTTGAATACTCACCTTCGTATGGGTGTAAGTTTCCATCTCTTTTGAGCAAATGCCTTAAAGTGAAATTACTGGGTCTTAGGCTAAATCTATGTTTAACAATTTGTGAAGCTGTGAAACTGTTTTCCAAAGTTTTGCACCATTTTGCATTTTGATCAGGAGTGCCTAAAGATTTTGATTTATCCTCTTCCTCCTCAGCATGTTGTTACCTGACTTTTTGATTCTATCACACTGTTGTTTTTGGTTTGCACTTCCCTGGCTAGTAAAAACATCCACCATCTTTTCCATGTGCTCATTGCTGACGTGTTTTCTCTTTCTTCTATTATTATGATATTTCACATTAATTAATTAGGTTGAACCAACTTTGCCTTTCTAGGATAATTGCCACTTGTTCATGGTGTATAATCCTTTGTATATATTACTGGATTCAGTTTGCTCACCTGTTGTTGATAGATTTGAATTTTTATTTATAAGAGATATCAGTCTTTAGTTTTTTTCTGGTATGATTTTTTTGCCTTGTTTTATTATAAGGTCATATTAGCCTCATAAAGTGAGTTGAGAATGTACACCCTGTTCTTATTTATTAATTTATTTTGAAGAGTTGTCAATGGATTGGTGCTAATTGTCCTTTAAATATTTGGTTAAATTCATCATTAAATCCATCTGGGACTGAGCTTTGTGGCTAGTTTTCAAAAGACTAAGTCAGTAACTTTACTTGGCATATGTCTGTTCAGATTATCGATTTCTTCATTTAGTCACTTTGTGTGTCTTTCTAGGAGTTTGACCAGTTCCTCTCATCTATCTAATTTGTTGGCATAGTTGTTCACAGAATTCTCTTATCATCTTTCATGTTTCCTTCCAGTTACTAGTCATTTCCCCTCATTCAGTCTTGATTTTAGTTATTGAGCTTTCTCTTTGTTTTCTGGGTTGGACTAGCTATTGATTTGTCAATATGGTTGATTGTCTTCAAAAGCCAACATTAAAGTTTCATTTATTTTCTTTATCCTTTACTATTGTCTATTTCATTATTTTCTGCTCTAATCTTATTTTCTTCCTTATGTTTGCTTTGTGTTTTTATAACTCCTTTCTCTTTTTCTAATTTATTATGGTGGTCTGTTAGGATATTGATTTCATACCCTCCTTTTTTTTCTTCTACAAGCAATTTACACTTATCAGTTAGTTTAATATAAGTGCTTATTGTTATAAATTTCCCTCTGCACATGGCTTTAGGAGCATCCCCTGAGCTTTAGTGGACTGTATCCTTGCTTTCATTCATCCCAAGATATTTTCTACTTTACTTTGCAATTTCTTCTTTCATCCATTGGTTATTTAAGAGTGTGTTCTTTAATTTCCACATATGAATTTAAAACAAATTTGCTTTTGTAATTACTATTTAATTTAATTATGGTCAGAGAATATACTTTGTATGATTCTGGTACTTTTAAATTGATTGAAGCTTGTTTTATGGACAAAGTATGTTCTCCCCTGTAGAGTCTTCCATGCGTGCTTGAGAAGAAACTCTATTCTGCTGTGATTGGGTGGAGTGTTCTATTGATGTCTGTCAGATGGAGTTGATTTATAGTATTTCTCAAGTCTTCTATTTCCCTGTGGATCTTCTGTCTTTTTGTTCAATCTATTATTGGAACTTTGTCACTGAAGTCTCTATCATTTCTTGCCTTGTCTATTTGTCTCTTCAACTCTGTTTTTTGCTTCTTGCATTTGTGGACTTTGTTGCTAGCTGGTGCTTTGTCATTATAGTTGGTGTTTTATTTTTTTCTGCTTATTTTTTGTAATTTTTAGGTTTGAATCATACACAGCCTTCCGTTTCTATCTTATAATTTCATTATGTAATGTGCTTGACTATCTAATCCTATTGTTGATTGCATTTGCTGGTCTCATGAAGTTGAATCATTATTTTCATGTTTTAATAACTTTTATTGCAAGCTCACCTTTAAGGAATTTTATCTGTAGGAAACTTTTGCAGCTTGAATTAAAGTTAGATTGCTACAAATCGATTTTTCTTTTACATCTGTCATATGATCCAAGTCTGTCACCAGGTTGGGACCATTTTTAATGTATGTTTGCGATGTGGGGAGGTCCTGCAGAAAGCTTAAATTTGATCCAAAAAAAGTCATATAAGAATAGGGCTACAAGACACTTTTTTTTTCCCCACTGAGAGTTGGGACCAGGACAAGCAAATTTCTTTTTGTTTTCTTTATCCTTTGTCTTGGATATTTTACTGAACGTGAACCTTTTAGGAACATAGCTTTTATGTGGACACCTCGGTTCTATTTCTCATCATAAGCAAGATCAAGACTTCATTTCATATCCCTGTGAGGTCATTAAAAACGATCTCCCTTAGTTACCAAGACCAAAAGGTACCCCTATGTGTGCTATGGGATCAGCAGACCTGGGGGTACTTTTTGTTTTTCTCTTTTAGTTTTAGTTTTTTCTTTGTTTTTGACATCTGGGAATTTCCTTTCTTGGGACCATGGCTATGCATGTATCAGGATGCATATAAATATTGTAGCCAGCATCTGTGAAAGGTTTTCAGGTTATCCAGTTCAGACCATTTTCAGAAATACAAATCAAGTCCCTTTCTGTTTTGGAAAATAAGATTGCTTTAATAAAAGAAATGTAATTTAGAATAAGAGAACTAGAAAATCACTTAAACGCTATAGTAGTAATTGCTGCAGGCAACATCCACTGATGCATTTCTACTAAGAGACATCTATCTATAGTCAGAGGGGCACACCAAAACGTTCTTTGCTAATGAGGAATAGTCTGCCTTCTATTCATTCATTCCACTCTCTAAAGGGCCCTCTCTGCACAATTCAGGACTCCTGTGAGCTGGTCCAGACCTTGTAGAGTAAATGCAGTATTGATTCTATCACCAGGAAGACATTGAGTCCGGTCATGGACAAAGCTTTTTCCATATTTCTATTAGGGCAATATTCATGTTGGTGGGCATGGAGGAGAAGCTTGTGTTCCAAGTAGTCCAGGCCCCCTGGAAAATAGTCAGAGCTGAATACAGCTACTGCTGACAGACACAAATATGTCTGAAGAGACACTGAGGAGCAGTCTCTGGTGACCCTTGGCTGCAGAGAGCTCCAGATGTAACACGTAATGCTTTTTCCTAAGGATACAACCATTGTGGACAAGAGCACGAAACACAGATGCTGACCCTACTGTTGATATTCCAAAATGTCATTAGGATCTGATAACAGCCATAGGTTCCTAGGTAGCAGGTGAGAAAAAAGCTCAGTGGAAGGCCTTGTCCCAGAGTGTGCCTCATGGTTGACAAAGCTTTCTCAGTGAGATCCATGGGTGCTACGTTTCCTTTGGAGAGGCAAGTCTGATGTTAATGATAATACTCGAAGATGCCTTTTCCAGGTTAAATTTGATCCTTCTACTCATTTTTTCTAATAATTCATTTATTTATTTAGTCAGTGGAGTTTGTTGTATTTTATCAAATGCTTTCTCTTTATTTTCTTACCCAAACTGCATCCCTGTAATTCAACTTGGTCATAATGCAATTATCCTTTCTTTGCATTTCTATAATAGTATTATTAATATTTTGTTCAGATTTGCTTTTGCATTTAAGTTCTGAGTGATATCAACTCCAAATTTTCTTTCTCAGACTGCCCCTTGCCTGGATATGATGTTGAGCTTACACTAACTTCATGAGTCATAAAAACCTTTTCTCTGAAGAACTTCTACACTGAAAAAAAAAAGAAAATCCTTCCAGAAATTTGTCTTTTTTTATTAGTCTTTTCAAATAAACAGTTCTTGAGATCATTAAAATAATTGATTACATTTTTTTCTATTTTATTAATTTCAGATCACATATTTTCATTTCTTCCCTAAGGCTTTTATGATTATCCTGGGGTTCTTGTTCTCATCTCTTAAATTGGGTTCTTAATTCTCGTTTTCAATTTTCCATATGTGGATATAGAGTTTTTCCAGCACCATTTGTCGAAGAGGCTGCCTTTCTCCAACATAAACTTTTGTCCAGAATCAGTTGGCTGTAGAAGTGAGGGTGGATTTCTGGGTCTTCTATTCTATTCTATTGGTCTATGTGCCTGTTTTTATGCATATGCCATGCTGGGTTTTTTTTTTACTATGGCTCTGCAGTATGTTTTGAAATTAGGTATTATGATGCCTCCAGCCTTGCTCCTTTCCCTAAAGCTTTCTTGGTTATTTGGAACATTTTGTGCTTCGGAACCAAGAACTAGAAGAACTAGAAAAAGAATTCCAAACAACTTTTGTAATTCTTTTTCTAGTTCTGTAAAAAAAATATGTCATTGATATTTGGATGGGGATTGCATTGAATCTGTAGATTGCTTTGGGTAATATGGCAATTTTAACAATATTAATTATGTCTATGCATGAACATGGAAGATCTTTCCATCTTCTGGTATCTTTGATTTCTTTGTTCAATGTTTTAAAATTTTTACTGTAGAGGTTCTTCATTCACCTCCTTAGCTCTATTGCTAGTATTTTCCTTCAAGGCTCTAGTGAATGGGATTGCTTTCCATATTTCTTTCTCAGCAAGTTCATTTTGAATGTAGAGAAAAGCTACAGGTTTTGGATGCTGATTTTGTATCCTGCTCATTGAATGAATTTGTTAATCAGTTTTAAGAGATTTTGTGGACTCTTTAGGACCTTCTAAGTATAGGGTCATATCATCTTCAAACTGGGATAATTTTACTCCTTCCATTCCTATTTGTATCCCTTTATTTCTTTTTCTTGCCTTATTTCTCTGGCTAAAATTTCAAGTCCTATATTGAATAGGAGTGGTGAGAATGGACACTCTTGTTTCATTTCTTATTTAGAGAAAATATTCCCCCAGTTAGTATGATGCTAACTATGAGTTTATCATATATAGTCTTTATGTTGAGGTACAATCACTTCTATCCCAAAGTTCTCCAAGACTCTTACCTTGATGGGATGCTGAAGTTTATCAAAGGCTTCTGCATCTGTTGAGATGATCACATGATTTTTATCCTTGATTTAATTTATATGCTATATTGATTAATTAATTTATATTTACCATTCCTAGTATCCCTGGAATGAAATCAACTGGATTGTGATATGTGATTTTTTAAATGTATTCTTGACTTCAATTTACAAGTTTTATTGAGAATTTATGTGTCTATATTTGTTAAGGTATTGCTCTATAGTTTTTTTTTAATAGTGTCCTTGTCAGGTTTTGGAAGCAGGGAAATACTGGCTTTGTAGAATGAGTTTGGAAGGGCTCCTTCTCTTTCTATTTTATGGAATAGTTTGAGGAGCACTAGCCTTAGTTCTTCTTTAAAAGTCTGCTAAAACTCAGAAGTGAGTTTTCCTTTGTTGGGGAACTTTTTATTACTGCCTCCAAAAGAATTATTTTTTAATATTCCAAAGTTTTAGTGTTTTTATGAACTTATCCTATTACTCATTGCTTTTTTGTTTTGTATATTTTTAGACTCCATTTTTATGGGCTTAAACAGTTTCATCTCCCTTATGAAATAAAACTTCTGTCCACATGTAATAACCACCCAGATGGCTTCACCAATGAATTGCACCAAACATTAAAAGATTACTGTCATGCAGGCCACGGTGGTGCATGCATGTAATCCTAGTGACTCAGGAGGCAGAAGTAGGAGGATCACAAGTTCATAGCCAGCCTCAGCAACATAATGAGGCCCTAAGCAACTTAGTGAAACTCTGCTTCAAAATAAAATTATTTAATAATAATAATTATCATTATTATTATCATTATTATTATAATTATAATAAAATGTCTGGGATGTGGCTCAGTGGTTAAGTGACTCTGGGTTCAATTACTGGTACAAAAAAAGATTAAAATTTAAAAGATTGCTACCAATTTTTTAAAAAATATTTTTTTAGTTGTCAATGTATCTTTTATTTATTTATTATTTTTGTTTGTTTGTTTATATGTGGTGCTGAGGATCCAACCCAGGGCCTCACACATGCCAAGCAAGGGCTCTACCACTGAGCCAGAACTCCACCCAGATTACTATAAATTTTTCATAAAATCATCTAAAAAAGTAGAGGAAAAAGGAATATTTCACAAATATCCTATATTCTATGGTATTATGATTCTCAAACCAAACAAAAACACCACAAAGAAACTATAGAGCAATATCTCTAATGAGTATTGATGTGAAAATTCTCAACAACAAAATCTTAACAAACTGAATTCAGCAATATATAATAAGAAGTATACACTATGACAAAGCAGCCTTTATCCCAGGAAAGCAAAGCTGGTTCAACTTATGAAAACTCTGAATGTGTGTGTCCTTTCAATATAATAAAAAATACAAGTCACATTATCATCTTATCAGATTCATAAAAAGCATTTGACAAGTTCTAAAAGCCTTTTATGATAAAAAAAATAAAAGCACTCAGTAAACTAGAAAGGAACTTCCTTTTCCTAATAAAGGGGATACACAGAAAACTCACAACTAATACCATGTTGAATAATGAAAGACTGAATGATTTCTCTCTGAGACCAGAAATAAGATAAAGATACCCAGTCTCAGCATGGGTATCCTTACCCAGTCAGCTTTCATTGCTGTGACCAAAATAGCTGACGAGAACAACTTAGAGGAGGTAAAATTTATTTTGGGCTCACCGTTTGAGAGGTTCAGTCCACAGTCAAATCAATTCCATTGGTCTGGATCTGAGGTGAGGCAGAACATCTGGTGGAAGGCTGTGGCAGAGGAAAGCCTTTAAGCTTCCAGTAGCCACGAAGGAGAGGAGAGGAAATGGTAGGGGAGAGGAGGGGAGGAGAGGAGAAAGGGACCTACTTCCACCAGCCATACCTCACCTGCCTACAGTTACCGTCCAATAATGCATTTAATTATTAATCTATCAAATGGATTAATCCAACGATTAGGTTACAGCTATCATAATTGAATCATTTAATCTCTAAACTTTCCTACATTAACACATGAGTTTTTTTGGTGACACCTTATATCCAAACCATAACATACTACTTCTATTCAGTTTTGTATAGGATATTCTAGCCATAGCAAGTAGACACGAGAAAGAAATAAAAGGGATCCATGCCAGAAAAGAAATAGTAAAACTATATCCATTCACAGCAATAGAAAAACTTAAGAAATCCATTATAAAAATATTAGAACTTATAAGTAATTCCACTATTCCACCATCCTTGCTAACCCCCTGCCCCCAGCCTTCCCCTCCCAATCCTCCTCCCTATCTAGAGTTTGTCTATTCTTCCCATGCTCCCTCTCCCTACCCCACTATGAATCAGCCTCCTTATATCAGAGAAAACATTCAGCATTTGTTATCCAAAGTACATATATGAAGACACGAATTAGTGTGAACATTCTTTATATACAACCAGAGATATAAAAAAATTGTGCTGTATGTGTGTAATAAGAATTGTAATGCACTCCCCTGTCATTTATTTTAAAAAAATATATTTAAAAACTTTTAAAAAAGAACTTATAAGTAAGTTCTTTCTTCCAAAAGTATATCTTTCATTTCAGTGAGCATCTGTTAGTAGTGAACTACTTTCATTAGTGTTTGTCTCGAATTTCTTAATTTCACTTGTGTACTTGAAAGATAATTCAATTGCGTGTAACAATCTGCAGTTGGCACTTATTTTCTCCCAGAACTTTGAAAATATTGTTTTTCGACTTTCTTTTTCCTTCATGAAATCAACAGTCATTGTATTGCAAATAATATAAATGTCCTGTCTAGCTGCTTTTATCATGTTCTCTTTCTCTTTGTTTTGAAGTTATAATGCATCTTCCCAGTTTTCTGTTAGTTCTTCCTGTTAGGAGTGGTTGGACTTGCTAAATCTGAGGATTGGTGTCTTTCATCAGTTTGGGGAAGTCTTAGCCATAAATTATGTGAATAATGCCTTTCCTTTATTACCTTTTAATGTCTTTCATAAGCTACACTTAGATGTTTGTTGGAACTTTTTACTTATGACCCCTTGTTGTTTAACTTTTTATGTTTATCTTTTTACAATATTTTGGGAAATTATTTCTCGGTATTGCCTAGTTCACATTTATCTCTTTCACTATGCCTAATTTTCAACTTAACCTCTATGGGGTTTTAATTTCATTTTGTATTTCTAGAACTCTTATTTGGTATTATTTCAAACAAACATTCTCAATAGTTTTTTGTTCCTCATTACTTTTCATGTTTTCTTAAACACAGATATTAAAAAATGTATATTTTATTCTATCTCTGATCATGCTAATATTTGTACATATTATTTTGTAGGTTTTATTTTTTGCTTATGGAAACATTCTTCCTTTCATGCTTAGTGTATTTATTTTGATTACAAATATACAAATATTATTCAGCCATGCATTTATATTTTTTTAAATAGAGGATTCTGTGATTCATATATCTGATTCAGGAACATTTCTCTAGTTATTTGATCTTAAATAGACTAGAAATAGAAGTCTAATACTCCCTTTATTTTAAATGTCTTCTGTCATTTTATTTCAGGTGTATCTTTTGTTAAGCAGCAATCATTTACTTTTTCCACTTATCTTTGAGATGTCTTACTTTAATGCGTTTAGAATTATAGGTGATCAATTCAGTTATATGTCTAATATTTTACATGTATGTTTTAGACTCTCTTACTTTTCTTTTCTAACTTTTTAAAAATTGCTCCAGCCTTTCTTGGTACTGTTGGATGTTGGATGTTAATATGCATGTTTCTCTAAATATATTTATTCTCTTCTCGTATAAGACAAGAGATGTAGTTATCTATATTGTTTCTGCAGTCACCACCATGCCTTACAGCCTCATATAATCATCTGGCCTTTTAGATTAAGTGCCTTTATTTTTTACTTATTTTATTTATCTTCTGTTTGAAGAATTATCTTTAAATTTGCAACAAGTTTTATAATTACATTATTTTTTGTCTTTATTTTCATTATTTTTATTTAGACATACTTTGTAAGTTTTGCTAGATTATCTACTCACCAACATTAATATTTTCTATGGTGGGTGCTGTGGCCCATTCCCCAGATTTTCTCCTTCAGATCCGAGGCCCCCTTTCCTTCTGGAGGATCGCTACTGACAACTCATAGTTGAGTTTCTCCCCAGTCATTGCCCATGTCTAAGGTTGCTCCCTCTTCCCAGAAGTATATAGGGCCACAGATAGCTGGTCCCTGACCATGATTGGCCATCTCTGAAGGTTGTCCTGCCTTCGTTTCCCCGTGGGATGGGCTAGGCCCTCTGTTGCAACCGTACCTCATTCAGCTTTTCCCTCTACCTATTTCTGATTCCCTGACTATCTTACCAGCCTTGCTTTCAAGAGCCTTTTCCCAAAGCCACCTTCATGCAAACCTCCACCTTGGCTATCCCCATGATGTGCAGGATCCTGAGAAAATACTGTCTTTATAACAATTTGATTAAAATTTATATCACAAAGTTCTTGGGCCCTCTGAGGTCTACAGATTTATTAATGTAACTTAGACTCCCAGGTAAAGAAGAGGTACTTATGTCTTTGCTTTTGAATCAGTGCATGGGAAGACTCTGTAGTGTCTAAGCACTCTTTGTTCCTGTTCAGTTTCTGGAATCCTCTCTTCCTGTTCTTTATTAGTGTTCTGTCTATTGCCAAATGCACAGACACTGACTAATTTCAGGTGTCTCACTAGGGAGAAAAAAGTTGTGATTTTATTATTATACACCATGTCTCTCCTCAATCTGACTGAATTGAGGCAATGTAGATCTTCTTGACTCTGGAGTTGCCTAATGCCTTTGTTCCATTGTTACTCCCAAGCTGCCTCTAAATACTGGTTTCTATTGAACTCTCAAATGCTCTTACTATTCTTTATTTTCATTGTCCACAAATGAAAGTCTTCCTCAGAGTGTGAAGAAAATGGGGACTGATCATTCTTTTCCTGCTTATGTTCTTTATGCCCAGAATGTTAACAGCATGAATGTAGAATGATATATTTTCCAGATCTGTCTTCTCCTCAATTTAGGTTGTAATCATGACATTCCTTGCAAGTAATCTCTTTCAATGTTGACAGCAACCCTGCAGCCAGCACAGGGAACAGTAGAAAGGTCTATGGGCAGAATAAGAATAATTCCCCAGTGAATGTCTGTCCTGCATCCTGCCTAGTTTAAGATACATACAGAGCACATTATCACCACGTCTGTTGGAGGCAGGAGAAGACCTTGGAAAGGCCTTTTGGCATTGAAGAACAATGATCTCAAAAGTCCTTTGATGAACTCAGCCTGGCCCCTAGAGGACCCCATGAGATGTGGTACAGAACCTGCAAAGGGGGTGGAACCCCTGCTCTCCCCACCCCCAGCAGTGAGTGCACAAGGTACAGGAGCAATTCTCCCCAACTCCCACTGCTTCCTGAAAGCTGCAGTAGATAGGAGGCAGCACACAGGTAGACATGGATAGGTGAGCACCAATCCACACTCATCCACTTACGTCCAAGCCCAAGGAGCAGTGTTTAGTCCAGAGACCTAAATCTTGTGTGTCCAATGTGAGTGAAAGTCACCAGAAGTCAGCGTGTCAGCACTGTTCAGATGGTTCCGTTTTATGCCACCCCATGAAAGAAACACCACATAGGCCAGCGTGGGTGACCTGTCACGAGGCATCTTTCTGGAACCAGGGCCTGACCCCAGAGTCCCAGGACAACTCCACAGGGCACTGGCGCCAAGGGGTCTTTGCATCTACTTGTTTCCAAGAAGATGTTCCCTGGGGAAGCTCTGGGGCTGCCCTCAAGTGATCCCCTGGAGGAGTTGAGTTTCCTTCACTGCCTGCTCCGTGGCTCATTCTCAGTTCTGCCCTCTGTCCCCAGGAGTGCGGAGGAAATTCTGCTAGAGAGAATCTTACCTGCCTTCACTTTCCAGGGAGCTCTCCCTTCATTTGTGTTGGAACAGAAATTGGCAGTCTGTTCTTCCATTTGGTCTTGACTGTGATTAAAACTATAAAGTTTCCTCACAGATCTTCCCTATTTTCTTTCAAGGATTTTTCCCCCCTCCTTATTATTTTCCTTTTCCTTGAACATTCCAATAGGATCTTGGAGAAAAAGGAGCTAAATCAATGGGTTTTTAGTGGCAACTGATTACCGTTCTTATTTTCCTGAAGAACCCATTTTATTCACATCAGCTCCCACATTTGAGTTCTGTGGGCTTTACCACTTTGTACTAGGCACAAGGCTGATCTTTAAGCCTCTGCAGAAAATCTGCAGAAAAGCTCACTTGTTTTTTTTTTTTTTCACCCAAATGTAGGAGTCTTCTTATAGTGGGGATCCCCAGCCTGACAGTTGGTCTATAGATCTCAGAGTTTGGGGGAACATCACTATGCTAATCACCAATGGACCCCTCTGTTCATTCAGAACTCTGCTGTTGGTCTGGATTCTCATTCCCTGAATTGCCTAGAGTCTTACTTTGAATGTACTTCCTTTGAATGCTTTTCCTTTTCTTACACAAATTCAGTGACATCTTTGGCAATCCTCCTTTCCCTGACACTTTCAGAGCTCAGACAAGGGGTCAAATGACTCATCGAGTGGGAAGTATCCTGCTATAGCAAATATGCTTGAACCCAGGCCTCTGACCACAGGAGAGCCCTGTGTAATTCTATTCCAGGCCTCCTTCTGCCCCGGAGGGATGGGTCTTTTCTGGGGAAGGGTCTGTCTGTGATTTCTGGATCTTTCCAGGAGTCAGAGACAGCCCAGTCCTATTTCTTTCCACCTCCTGCAGAGCATCACAGCAGATGGCCCAATTATACCTTTGAGCCATTGTCACGGCCCTGGCACATGGCTGCACCTGATTCTTACTTACTGACATCCTTTCTGCATATTCTTTCAAGTTCTCTGACATTTAAAAAATTGCCTTCTGAGCTTCTTATCATTAGTATGCTATATTAACATCTTGGTTAAAAATTGAATGGAACCTGCATGGGTTTGTTGACTGGGCCTACCACTGGGACCATGCAGGATAAAAGGATTATTGAAGGCTTTCCTGGCTTGGAAGCAAGGGTAATCAGCCAGAGATGCAGGCAGGCATGATGTCACAGTCAACCAGAAATCCCCCCCCACCCCATGGCTCAGGTCACATGATTGGGACTATGTAGCTCAGTGAGGGGTGTCCTTCTCCAAAGTGCATGCATTGACCCCAGATTCAAGATTGTCCCCTTGGTGGGACAATCTCTGCAGTTGGGGTTAATTTGTATCTATTTTATTTGTAGGGAAACACTGTATAACCACGCACCACGGGGTTTTATATTCACAACTCTTCACCTGGGGATAGCAAGTTGGAAGGTTGAAGTCATCCATGGTGAGGATATTTACACCCTGGAAATCTGAAAACTGTAGAATCCAGGGCTTCTTTTATTGTTTTGTTGATTTCTGGACGTAACGTGATGTTAATAATGTAGACTAAATTAAAAGTATGTCATGGCTGTAGCAGTTATATTGTGAATAGCACAAAAAATGAGGACATAATTTTCTTTAAAGATTATTATACGAAGCAGAGAAAACTTGTTTGCATCACTGATGAACAAGGTTTCAGCATATGTTTTCATTTTCTCAACTTTCTTCTTATTCATTAATATAAAGGAATATTTCAGCCAGCATTCACTTTGGAACTATACTGTCTCATCAATTGTAGCCATAGGTTTGCTAAGGTTTCAAGTTTGGCAACACGCAATGAAAGTGTTTTTGAGAATTAATTGGCTATATGGAATTTACAACAGAGAATGCTGTATAGTTATTGCTAATTGCAAGTTGTGTGCTATGCATTTTATACTGGTAAGATTTATAGTAAACTTACATATGTGTATGTGAGCATGCTTTATTTTTGAACATCTGTTGAACAGTGGCCAACATAGCACTAGACCAAGGGCCAGAACATATGGGGTCTTTGTGGATCAAGGTAAGGATTTTGGATATTTATTCCAAGATTGGAAGCTATTGGTGGGTTCTGAGCAGAGAAAGGATGTGGCCAGTTATCAGGTTTATAAGAATCATTTTGGCTGCCATACAGAAAGCTGACTGAAGGATCACCTAGGGGAAGCACCAGACCTAGCAGAGGATCTTGCAGTAGCCTCATCTGGAACAACAGGGATCTGTTGGGTCAGGAGAGTAGGTGGTGAGAAATGGCTGTAGATAGAGTTTGAATATGTTGTCTACAGGCTTTGCTAATAGATTAGGCATGGGGTTGGGGAGGAACAGAGGGATCAAAGATGTCTCTGTAGGGCAATTTTAAATGTAAAATTAATTTCTTTTTGGTTCTGGGGACTGAACCCAGAGGCACTTAACCACAGAGTCACATCCTTGGTCCTTTTTATTTATTTATTTGGTTTTTTAATTTTGAGACAGGATCTCACTAATTTGCTTAGCCTCCCTAAGTTGCTAAAGCTGGTCTTGAACTTGCAATTCTCCTGCTTCAGCCTCCTGAGTTGCTGGGATTATCGGCATGTGCCGCCTTGTCCAGCCTAAAATTAATTTTTAAATAAAAGCATAAAATTATACACATTTATGGGGTACCAGGTGATGTTTGGATACATATACACACTGTGCCATGTTTAAATCATGTTAAACATATCTGTCTCCTCAAACATTTTTTAATTTCTTTTCTTTTTTTTTAACCCAGGGGTGCTTAACCCCTGTGCTTTTTTATATTCTATTTTAAGATAGGGTCTCATGAGTTGCTTATGGCCCTACTAAATTGCTGAGGCTGGCTTTGAACTTGCAATCCTCCTGCCTCAGCCTCCCAAATGCTGGGATTACATTCGTGCCCAGCACATTTATCATTTGTTCATGGTAAAAAAAATAATTTCAAAATCTTTTCTTCTAGCTCTTTAAAACATACAATACCCTGTCAATATCTATGGTCACCCTTCTGTAATAGACCTCCAGAACTTCTTTCCCCTAACTGTAACTTAGTACCAGTTGGTCAACCCCTCTGCATCCTTCCTTTCCTCCGCCTCTTCCCAGCCTTTCACAACCCATTCTCTTCTTCATGAGCTCCTTTTTAGATTCCACATATGAGTGTGACCATGTGGTACTCTCTTTCTGTGCCTGACTTTCCTCACATAACATAATGATCTCCAGTTCCATCTATGTTTGACAGGACTTCATCATTTGTAATGGCTGAATAATATTCCACCGTGTAGACATACCACATTTTCTTTACCCATTCTCCACTCCCATGTTATTTCAGCACTATTCACAACAGCTGGGAAATGGAAACAACCTACGTGTCCAACCCCAATGTGTGCCATCTGATGGGTTTTTATGAGAACAAGTGGAAGACTGGAAAGCTAGGGGAGGAGCAGCTAGGGTGGGGACATTGAATTTGGTTGTGGACGTGGGACATTTTTGATATGTGGAGTCATTCAGTGGGGAGCTCAAGCAGGTGAATGGGGTGTGATAAACTGGAATTCCAGGAGAAGTTGGTGCCAGAAATAAATGAACATGGGGTGTTCAAAAATGCAGAGAAGAAGTTTAAAGCCATGGAAAGAAGCATTATCAAGGAATGAGAGTAACAAGAGAGGATCATGTGTCAAGGTGAAGCCCTGGGGCGCCCCGATTCCTAGATACTGTAGGTGTGAAGGGGACATGGAGAAGACCCAAGGATGCACTGTGGTCCTCCTTCTCTTGGGTAATTGTCTTTGGTGTCTGCCTTTTCTAACTCTTCCTGTACCAGTGATAAATCATTTTAACTCCTATAGCTTTATGATAGATTTTAATATCAGGAAGAATAAGCCTCTGTCATTAGTTTTCATAATTTTCTTATCTAGACTCCTATGCCTGTTTTTTCTAGATATACTTTTAGACAGTGGTGTTTGCATTAAAACAATTTGATGGCTAAATTTTAAATCATTCACAATTTAATTGATACCTTTGTGATATTAAGTCTCACTTTCTAAGAAAATGTTATTTCTCTCCATTTATTCAAATATACTTTTATGTGCCCTTGTAAACTTTTAAGGTCTTCTTTATAAAGCCACTAAATAATTTTTGATAAGTTTATTCCTATACATCTGTTTTTTTCCTATAGTAAATTGAATACTTCCCTTTGTTTTTCTAGCTAGTTATTGCTGCCATATAAGAAAGTTATTCATTTTTGTATACCCAATTTTTATCCAGCCAACTTACTGAGTGTTCTTATTCATTATGAAGAATCTTAAGTTCATTGAAGCTTACCAGAAGGGTAATCATGATAATCACTCAAATAATAATAATGCAAGAACTTATTTCCAAATATTTATATCTTTCCTTTTCAGAGCTGAGGTGACTAACTGGGCTGAAAGCAGATATCCCTATATCTTCCTTAAATTTAATGAGGAAAGCCACTCTTATTTCAGTGTTAACTATGCTATTAGCTAGTGTAATTGAGATTAGTGGTTCTCAGACTTTGGTGTTCATAGGAATTGGTTATATTTTTGTTTAAAATACAGAATATGAGAATTCATTTACAGAATCTAGAGACCTTGGATGAGGCTAAAGATTTTACATTTCTGGCAAGCAAACTTAACCCATTCTGCCTAAGGGATGCACTCAGTATGTTAAAATAACATTCTTCTATGTTCAATTAAATTTTATATTACCCTTCATCAAATGTGAGTTTTATCCTTCAGTGAAATAATATGATTGATTTTAATCTTGAAATAAGTTCAATTAGATAATTAAAATAGTTCTTTTAACTGTATTTAAAATACTTCTTGCATCTGTATTCAAAAGAAAGCTTGGTTTATGATTTGTTTCAGATGTTTCTTTTGTTAGGATTTGTTTTCAAAAGCAGCTTGCTTCTTAAAATGCATCAGAAATATCTTTATATATACATCTATGATTTCATGTATACTATATATGACTTATGTGAATATATCTGTGCACAATTATAATACACATCTATGTATGTGTACACACATATATAATTTTGTGTGACATGGAAACTCTTCAAGGTTGAAATTGCTTGGCCTTTAAAATTTCTGGGCCTGATGCTGTTATTGAAGGTATCTGTTATGGTTTGGGTGTGAGGAGTCCCCAAAAGCTCATGTGTAAGACAATGCAAGAAGGTTCAGAGGAGAAATGATTGGGTTGTAAGAATCTTCACCCAATCAGTGAATTAATCCCCTGCTAGGGATTAACTGAGTGGGAACTGAAGGGGTAGAGTGTGGCTAGGAGAGGTGGGAATTGGGGCGTGGCTTTGGATATATATTTGTATCTGGCAAGTGGACTGTCTTTTTACTGCCTGATCACTGGTGTGAACTGCTTCCCTCTGCCACACTCTTCCACCATGATGTCCTGCCTCACCTCAAGCCCTGAGGAATGGAGCCTGCTGTCTATGGATTGAGACCTCTGAAACCATCGCCCTCTAATAAATCTTTCCTTCCCTACAGTTGTGCTGGCTGGGTCCTTTAGCAGCAAAAAAAAAAAAAAAAAAAAAAAAAAAAAAAAAAAAAAAAAAAAAAAAAAAAACTGACTTAATCAGAATCCATTCAGCTTTCCTGTGTTTTCAAGTTATTTATCTACTTAGGTTTTTCTCTACCTCGAGTCAGTTTTGATGATATATATTTTCTTCTAGGAAATCATGGTTTTATTCCAGCTTTTTGGAAACTTGAGTATGGATCTTTTCATGGTGTGTGTGTGTGTGTGTGTGTGTGTGTGTGTGTGTGTATGTACGCGTGTGCTACTGGGGATTTAATTGACGGCTGCTTTACCACTGAGCTACATCACCATCCCTTTTTTATTTTAATTTAAGACAGGGTCTTGCTAAGTTGGTGAAGTTGTCCTTGAACTTGCAATCCTCCTGCCTCAGCCTTCCAAATTGCTGGGATTGCAGGCATGCACCACTGTACCAGCTTTCACAAGATTTAAAAAAAAAAAAAATCTACTCTGTTTGGTTATGCATCTTTCTCATGTTTAATTTTATGTATTTTATTATTAACTTTTATTTACTTGGTGTATAATTAATTGGCTTTTAGACTTATTTTTAAATCATTTCTACAGATTTTGTTTCATTATTTCTTTTTAACTTTTGTAGTTATTTTTCTTCATATACTTATTAAGAATGTCTCTTTTAAATTTTCTAGATAAAAGGTGGGATTCAGTTGTTTGCATTCATTTGTGTTTAATGTGCAAAGCATTTGAGATTCATTAGATTTTCTCTGAGATTAGTTTTAGACTTATCCAATATGTATTAACCCGGAGTGTTAATATTATCATAGTTTTCTAGTCATATGCAAATGAAATTTTAATTTCTTTTTTGATCTAAGAATTATCTAGGAGAGTGGATTTTAAAATTGTTGATGGTGGTTGGGACATTTCAATATAAAGCGTGGAGTTAAATTTTAGTGTATATACTATAACACATAGAATTTTTATTCAGTTCTTTTTTGCAGACTCAATATGATCAGCATTTTTAAAATGTGGTGTGACCCATAGCAAACAATTGTGCACTCATTGCTCTTGGAGTAGATGTCAAACTAGATGGAGATGTACGCGTATATATAAGTGCACAAGTATAAATAATGTGCAATTAATATTCCCTCCTAATAAATTAGTCCCATCACTAATATCTTTTCCTTGCTGCTTATTTGATGTCTAGTGTCTACAAAAGTATGTTCAAATTTCCCACCACCCTCAAGTTTTTGTGAATTTATTATTCTACAAATTATATGCTATAATAGTTTTTTTTCAATATTTGGATGCTATATTTTTCAGTCCACAAAAGGGCATGATTACTACCTTTCACTGTAAATGATCAGTTTCTCAATATTAAATTCTTATCTTTCCATCAAAGTTTTATCGTTGTTAAATTCATCCATGGTTTTGGGGGGCCTTGATTTCTACCTTTTCAACTGTTAATATTACAGTACGTATTTAAGATTTACGTTTGCTTACATATTTTTGCCCATTTTTCTGCTTTTTGACTTTTTGCATCTTTTGTTTCAGGGGTGACATTCAAAAATACAACTTAAGGTTTACTACATTAACAATCCTAATGTTTTGTGTCATTATAGGGAATTTGATCTGTTTACAATTGCAACGAATACACTTATTTCTGTCGTCCTTTTGGATGCTGTGGTTAGCTATGTTTCTCAGGTCTGTTTGTGCTTTTTTCCCAACTTTTACTTACAGGTGAGGATGTCTTCCCTTTTATCTTGTCCTGAGGTTGGGCCAGGATTTATTCATTTCTTCATTTTGTAGTTACTCTTATGTTTTTCAACAATTCTTCAATCTATTTGGGGGGATTACATGTTATCTTTTGAATTTTTATGTTAAAATTGATGAACTTTCCCTACTTCTTCTTCTTCCACTTCCCTTGATTAACTGAACACACTTGATCTGTACTATATATAATCTGAGATTTTAAAATAATCAAATTTAATTATTATTTGATATGTTAGAAGTGTTTTTTTCAATGATGATTGACATTGTTATTGAGTTTTGTATACATTCACAAGAACTCTTTAGACCTTTTTCTATTGTAACTCATTTTAGGCTTTTCTGGGCTTTTCTGTCCACTGGTCCACTCATATCTGGACTTTTTAAATTTTGAACTCTTAATTTGCTTTCTTCCCTTTATTGTTAAAGTAACACTTCCAATAAGACTTTCAAGATGGGTACTCACAGAGCTAAAATATCTTTTATATTTTATACATGAAAGACAAATTAACCATGTATAGCAATATTGAATTAGAAACTTGTATCAAAATTCAAGATTTTAATGATTGCTTTTTTTCATTTCCATGTTTTCAATTCATATTAATTTCAAAGGGAATATGTGTGACCAGGATGGTTTTCTTCTTTTGCAGGTGTTTTTTTATGTTGTGATTTTTGTCTCTGGAGGTGATTTTCCATGGATGTTAGACACACAGAGCACTTAACTTCTGAGCTTCTCTTTTCAATTGCAAAGTGAGGATAATGAGAGTATTTTCTTTAGCGGATTGATGTATGGTGTGGGTTTGCCCATGTATATGCATGTGTGAATTGCATCATACATACAGATCTGTATATGTGTGTGTACTTATATATTCACATGTGCCACATGTGGGGATGTACACATCTGTGTCAGTTTATGTGTGCACGGATGTACGCATGTATGTGTGTTATGTTGCCCAGGTATTGCCCATAGGAAACCACTTGAGAGCATACCAGAGGGGCTTAATAACTAACTCACTCACTGGCAGCCAGTCTGACATGAGAACATTCATTTCTATTGAAGTGAGGGGAAAATATAACCGATGACCTCAGGGTAAAACCAGGATATTGAGAAGTCTATTTAGATCAAGCCACAAAGACACCTGCTGACAGGCTTCTAAAGGGACCAACTTTTTGATACCCAAAGGCCTCTTTGGACTGTTTGGCTGATACTTCCTCTCCCTCATTGGTTTTCTTTCTTTAATGGTCCTATTTCTGCTGCCTACTTTTATTTTACTAAGATAAAAGAAGGTTAGCTCCAACATCTCTACTCCCTCTTCTCTCCTTATCTCTTGCATCACAAATCCAGCCTCTAGGTGTGCAGCTAGCTCCTCCTTAAGCAGAGCCCATAGTAAATGTTTGTGGAGTGACTTAAGAAGGGGGTTCTGTGCAGGAGATTGACCCTGGATTGGCCTCACTCCTTACTCTTCCTCAATTTTTCACCTGCTATTTGGCTTTTCTGCTTTGTATTAACCAGACCAGGTGAAGAAAGCAGAAATCCAACTAGATATGCTAAATTTCACAGAACTAGTAAGTGGAAGAAAAAGGGGGGATGAAACTCTGCACTTTTCCCCTGGAGTTCAGGGATGGTTCATTCAAAGCTTGCCAGTCCCCCTCCCCCAGGGCCGGTTGGTAGTAAGGCTGGGCTTGAGGTCCCCTGCTCAGGGCAGAGCACGTCCCCTGCCTGCTTCCTGCTCCCCCATTCAGTAAAAGCTCTGCCAGGTTCTGGCGGGTAGGAAGACTCCTGCACTCTCCTAAGCTGAAGTGGGTAGGGGGTGATGGGGTCTCCATTGTAATGAGCAGTGGGCTGGGCTGGGGGCTGCAGAGGGTTAAAGGTTATTTCCCAGATGATTCCATGGAAAATTCCAATTCATCTACTTAATTCAGGTAGCTTGACAGGCCAGTCAGACTAGAGCAATTACAGCCCCTGGTGTCCCTTAGGAGACCTTTAACAATGCAACTCAGAGAAGATTACTCCAGGAGTTCTTTATTATGCCACCTCTGGGCCGTGGGGAGGGATGGACTTTGTGGCCTGGGCTCAGGAAATAGTTCAGTCCTTCTATCTCTGAGCTACAAAAAAATTTGGGCTCTCGTTTGATAATAACAATAATGACAATCATAACAATAATGAATAAGAAACAAATTAACTTTACCAGAAACTATAATTGGCTTCAGTCCCATGTCGAATTCTGAATTCTATTTAACAGCTATGTTTAAGCTGTTGAAGATGTTCAAATGATTAGCTTTTGGGGGGATTGAAGGAGGAATGGTAAATTAACGACTTACCAGGTAATAAGAACCCACATTTGAGTAGCACTTTGCTGTGATACAGATTAACTTGTTTTCATACTCAGAAGGCTCCCTAAAGTGGACTGGAAGCTGTTGCTAGAGTCAGATTAGAACATTGTGGCCACAGGATATAGTAGCAATAGATTCCGGATATTAGTTTGAGTTTGAATGGCAGCTGCGCCCTAGGTGATAGGGGCATGTCAGTCAACTCTGTAAGGTCACTCTTACTTCCTCCATAAATTGGGGATGATAGCAGAATTATGATCAAGATTGGCTGAGGCACTGCCTAACTTGTGACAAGCAATCAATGAATGATACCTCAAGATTAAGCATTCCTGGGCTGGGGATGTGGCTCAAGCGGTAGCTCGTTCACCTGGCATGCATGCGGCCCAGGTTTGATCCTCAGCACCACATACCAACAAAGATGGTGTGTCCACCAAAAACTAAAAAATAAATATTAAAAGTTCTCTCTCTCTCTTTAAAAAAATCACTTTAAGATTAAGCATTCCTAACACAAATATCTAAAATTCAACAGTGCTCCAGAATTCCAAATTTTTAGTTCAGATTTTGAAACATTTTGGATTTTGAATTTTCTGAAGAGACTTTCAACTGGTAAAGTCTATGCAAATATTCCAAAACCTGAAAAATTCAAAAATCTGATAAACTCCTGATCCCAAGCATTTTGGATAAGGGATATTTAGCTAGGATTATTATGGTGATTTGTCCCCAGTCATATAATAATATATGATGGGAATGGGGTTTGAACCTGTGTTTCTTGATTTGAAGATGTTTAGAGTCTTTAATATGATTTTTTTAACATCAGCTTTTTGTCGTCATTGCTTATTTTTCTAAATTTTCTTTCCTTTGTTGAATATTTATTGATGACTTTCACACTGTTCTCAATAAGGTTGACATCTAGTGAGAGACAGAGAAGGAGACACTAAAATGTGTTGTAATCTCATAGGATCTGTGATTGAGGCCTGTCCGGGGTATGGTGAATACACTGTACTGAGATTGAGTCAGTGGATTTTAACTCTTGATCTAGGTGCAGATATTGGAGCCAGAAAATGGGTTTGAGGGCTGAGTAGGGGTGTGTGTGTGTGTGTGTGTGTGTGTGTGTGTGTTTCAGGAGGAAGGTATATAGGGTCAGGAAGATAGATGGGGCTGGGAGAGGGTGCCCTGGCAGCAGTGGTGATGTGATATGTTTGGGAGCACAGAGAGGGAGGGGCATGGAAAATGTAAGGTCACAGGAACAGGCGGGGACCAGATTGTGATGGGTCTTCTATGTCCTTGCTGTTTGGTTTGCATTTTCTTCCATAGGGAATGAAAAAACATCAAATGGATTTTAATAGAGCAGTGCTATCATCGAATTAATATTTTAGCAGATCTTAAAATGGAGCAATGTGAAAGATGAATTGTAGGGTCTGTAGACCAGGCTAAGTAAAAGAGCAAGAGGCCAGATTACAGATACACTGGATCTCAGAACTGGGGCTGTCCAGCCTCTACTCTGGGGGGCATCCTCCTAAGGGGCAAAGCAGCCAAGGGGCAAGAAATTGTGGATCCAGGACTGAGTTTAAAAGAGAATAAGTGGGAGAGTTCTTGGAGAGCATACAATCCAAGATGGAGCCACCGAATGCCCTGAAGGAGTAGAGTGGGGGTGAATGATGTCATCAGGGAGAAAAGGAGGACTTTGAGGCCAAGGGTTTCATGGACAGGGACATTGAAATCCTCAGGATGATGGACCTTGAAGTGAAAATTCAAAATGGAAGTCAAATACCAATATTTTAATGACTATCAGGTCAGTA
Source organism: Urocitellus parryii (assembly GCF_045843805.1). Classification (NCBI taxonomy): domain Eukaryota; kingdom Metazoa; phylum Chordata; class Mammalia; order Rodentia; family Sciuridae; genus Urocitellus; species Urocitellus parryii. Next base: position 99,775,896 of record NC_135532.1, on the reverse strand, counting down.
GACAGCACAAAGAGAGATAAGAAGACCATCTCTGGATCCAGGGAAGGTTGGGATGTGGAGAAAGTATCCCCTCCCTTTGAGGAAACTTCCAGGAAGCTGTATTCTAGCAAGAAGCTGGAAATGAAGGCAGAGATCCTGACTGCAGTTGAAGGAGAAAGTGGACAGGGTGACTATGAAGAGGTTAAGGCTATGGGGAAAATGTATGATAACTTTGGGGTTCTGGGGAATCCCTCAAAAGGCTAACGGGAAGCCAGTAGTTACAGCACAAAAAAAAATTTACTTTTTTTAAAGAGAGAGAGAGAGAGAGAGAGAGAGAGAGAGAGAAATCTCTTTATTTATTTATGTATGTGGTGCTGAGAATCGAACCCGGGTCCCAGCTGTGCTGAGCGAGGGCTCCACCGCTGAGCCACAATCCCAGCCCATAGAGCACAGAAAGTTTACTTTTTACCAAGGGCCTTTACCCACCTTTATGCTGTTGCATTTGACAACCTCCCCCTCCTTTGTGAAACTCTTTCCTATTGTCTTCCTGGTGCTACTCTCTTCTGGTTTATTGTCTGTCTGTCTGTCAGGCTGAGTCTCACTTATTTTCATTCACTAGATTATTTATTGAAATGCTACTTTGTGCTTCCTGGCCCCTTCTCCACTCCTCTCTTTAAAAATGAGAGCTTTTCAACTCTTTGCACATATTCTCCACTGACTCTCTTGGATATTGTAAAGGCTATCATGGATTCAATTCCCACCTAGATATGTGAATTCTGCACCCACCCAGATCCCTCACTAAGCTCCAGATTGCATTTCACACTTTCTCATCCACATCTCCACCCCGGGTGACACACTCCGGGATGCTAGGGTCCCCCACACTGCCCATCAAGTCTGCTTCTCCTAAGGTGTTCTCTCTCTTCATGCATAGCCTCTCACCTGTCACCCTTGAGCACAAGAAAGATCCTAGAACAATAAGACCTGGCACATAACAGGTGCTCAGTAAACAATTATTGAGTGAATGGGTGAACAAATCCTTGGTGCCCCCTCCCCATCACCTTTCACATCCAATCAGACACAGGTTCTCTCTGTTCTGTCCGGAAATCCATGCCCCCTTCTTGAGCCTTCTGTTCTTTCATAATTCAGACTGCAGCATCTACCATCTGGGAAAACCTGCAAGGCAGCTCTGCTGCAGTCTGTACTCACACAGGGGATTTTAAAAAATAACAATTGGTTCTGAAAACCTCTGAGATGGCAGTGCACCTGGAAATAAGTACTTTTGTCTGTGCCAAGCACCATGAAATATTGTTTTTCTTAATAATGTTGTACAACTTCGGATCCCTTTTGTTGGACTTCATTAGCATTTCCCACAGATGATTCTGCAAAATCGAAAACTCCTGAAAGTGTGTTCAGGAAAAGATCAGATGAAGCTAGAAAGATGAAACACGGGATCCATCGCTTGAGGCATCGTACCGTACATGCTAGTATGAAAGGAGCCAACCATTCCTAAAATAAAAATTTGAAAAGCTCAGCTTTGTTTAATTTAGCATTTTGCCCCAATTTTTTAAAAACAGAAATTCTTTTTCTAGGTAATGGCAATGAACAGCCAACAGAATTAACATTCTGTGAAAAATTATTTAGGAAATTGAGAACTGCACTGTTTTAAAGTGGGTCTTGCATTTATCACAAATAAAGAAGACAGTTTTAGAAATCACACTTTGGCAGAATAAAAGTAATAAACATAAACCCAGCTATCCAGCATGATGTGAGATGAGGTTGGCAGGCTGCACAAAGCTGTCGATGCTGGATGGCAGCTACACACCTTATCCTCTGCTAGTGATAAGTGATGAGAGGAGCAGCAAGCCCCAAAGTTTAAGAAAATATGGTGGGAATAGAATTTAAAGTTCTTTTTAATATTGCACCCATTAACTTTATCTTTTGGGAAAGAAAAAAACAACACATCATTATTTGATGTCAATGGCAGACTTCTTGATCCAGCATAAAAAAACCCCCACAAATCATCAGGTGCTTATTGAGAGAGCAAGTACCCTAAAATGCAGACCGATGAGCCAAACACACACACACCATCACTCTGCCATGTGGTTGTTCTCTATTTCCAGAGAACTGAGACATGCTAAAGTCTGTGACCGTGAATCAATGACTGGTCCCTCATGGCCCCTGCTTGATAGTTTTGCCGTCTCAACTTGTCTTAGCTCTCCATTCCCAGAACGCTGATGGGTCCAGTGCTGAAAGTCACTGCGGCAAATGGAACTCTCCTCTTAGGTGCTAATAGGTGGATGGTTTCAGGGTCTTGAGTGAGATCTTTCCACATTTCACGTAGTCAGCAGTCAAACTGTGTGTTCAATTCATGACAAAGTTTGGTGCATTTTTTTCCAGGCTGTGAAGAAGAGATTTTGGGAAGGACCATTCTGAATTTCTCAGATTGCATAACTTATGCCATAACTTATTCTAAACCTGGTAGCTCCATATCCTTGCATCCAAATGACATAAAGTTAAGAATCTAGTAATTATTTCTAAGTTTCAGAAGGTCAAATGTGAATATCATACAACAGTGGGGTTAAAAAGCTACATCTGCATCTTTCATCAAGACTTAGTTCACATTTCAACTAAGTTCATATTTTTGATTCGATATTCCCAAACCTGAAAATGAATAGCAATGATAAACTAAAAAGGGGGGGGAAAGAATACTAATGGCCTCAAGCACAAGATGCCCCAATTAGGGTTCTCTGTGGACGTTTTATGAGATAGTCACTGACATGAGTGAAACTGAGGGCTTGTACCTGCCCTTTTCTATGTCTGTCAGGAAGTATAGAGAGAAACTCAGATGTGGAAGCTAAAGACATTGGTTCTTATAGGATTAGAGAGCAGCATACCTTCACCAGAGGCTAGGAGGGGGAGGGGCTGAGAGAGGAGAGAGAGTTTGATAATGGGTAGCAAATGCAGTTAGAAAGGAGGAATAAGTTCACATTTTCTATACCATAATAAGGTGGCTAGAGTTTACAAGGATTTAGTATATATTTCTAAATAGTTACAAGGGAGAATTTTCAATGTTTCCAGAACAGAGAAATGATAAATGCTGGAGGTGATGGATGGTTTGATCATTACACATTGTGTAATGTATTGAAATATTGCATTGTATCATATAAAAATGTAGAATTATTATGTGTCAATAAAAAAAACAGGAAAGAAAATGCAGAGAGTAAATATAATCAGAAGTAAGTAACCTAATCAGTGATGGGTTAAAGGGTCCCATGAAAGATGGGAGCTCAGCCAAAGACTAACTCCTTGATGCTCAAGCCTGGGGAAGGACATCCCAGCTCATGAAAAACCCTGAAGAAAAAAACTGCCAGGGATCTGCTGTCTCGAGTGTGAGCCTGAGAGGTGAGGGTTCAAATGCAGACTCAGCCTCATGGCCAGAAGTGATGGAGGGGTCCCTATCACTATGATGGCTGGATCTTTTCTATATCAGACATTATTCTTGAACTCTGAGCTGCCAATATTAGACCTGTGCTTCTGGATACCACCATCCCCTCCCCATGAAGGCAGGTATAAACCTGCTATACCTGTGAGTGTAGAGAAAAGAGAAACAAAATAAGTATAACAACTCAAGCCTGCATTCTTAAAGTAGGCCTAGAATTCAGAATTCTGAGCCTCTTAAAGAAATCTAAAGCCAAGAAAAGTCGAACTGCCAATAATATCTCTCAGAATAAAAATTCACTCAAGGTGGAATGCATTTAAGAATCAAAAAAAAAAGACTTGAAAAGCAGATCTAAAATCTGAGATAATTAGATAATTTCTATTAAAAATTATAAATTATGGAACAAAGCAAAATGAAACAAGAACAGATGCATACAATAAAAAACAAGTATAAATACTAGAAATAAAAACTATAGTCACTGAAATAAAATCCCCATGGATGAGATCAATTCTAAAATGGATATATTTGAGGATAAATAATGTGAACAGAGGAATGTATCCAGCCTCCAGAACAGGGGAAAAGGAAAAGTTAAAAACAAAAACAAAAAAACATGGCAGATTGTTTAAGATTTTCCAATGAACAGCTTTCAGAAATTTAAAATAAACATAAAAAGACAAATAGTTGCCAAAAATTGCCAAGATTTCTTCAGAATCAAAGAAAGATGTCTTAAGAGTTAAATCATCTTTGGAGTATTCAAAAATAATTAAATTGAATCCATATCTGAGATACATCATATGAAATTGTAGATCACTGAAAAACAGCCTTAGAGTCACAAGAGAGAGAGGGCAGAGCTAGAAATGAACAGACTGACACAGATTTGTCCTCAGCAACAGTAGATTGTAGAGTATGATAATGGAATGCATTTGAAGTGTTCAGTACCAAACTCTTACTGCATACCTAGGCAAACTTTCATTCCAGAGTAGAACGCAATACAAGAAGACACAAAACAAGAAGAAAGACAGTCCACCAAATGCATTGCTCTACAAGGAAAAATAAAACCAAAGACAAACAAACAAATAACAACAACAAAATAGCAAATTTGCAAACAAAAATTTATCAGAGACTCTTCAAAGGGAAGAAAAGTGAACCAAGAAGGAAGATAAAGGATAGGAGAAACAAGGGAACAAGAGATGATAAGCCAGGTAGTGGGAAAATAGAACCAATTAATTACAGGAAATAGTATAGAGAAATTGAAGTCAACTCTACACAACTTTCCTGAAATGTGCTTAGCTAGTAATATTGGATAAGTTTTATTATAATAATTAATAATAAATTATAAATGCTAAGTAATTTTATGATTCCATTGTATCTTGATTGACTTAATAGCTTTCTCTTTTTTGATTATTTTTAATTGGTTCTCCTTAGTTGTACGTGAAAGTAGAACTCATTTTGATAAAATTGCATAACCACAAAATATGTCTTATTCTAATTAGGGTCCCATTCTTGTGGGTGGACACTATGGTGGGATTTGCTTAGGTATTTTCATATGTGTACATAGGAAAATTATGTTCGATTTATTCTACTGTCTTTCCTATTCCTATCCTTCCTCCTTTCCTTTTGTTCTCCTTTGTCTAATCTACTGCATTTTTCTTCTTCCCTTTCCACCTTTACTGTGGTTTATTTATTTCTTTTTAAAGAGAGAGTGAGAGAGAGAGAGAGAATTTTTTTTAATATTTATTTTTTAGTTTTCAGTGGGCACAACATCTTTGTTTGTATGTGATGCTGAGGATCGAACCCGGGCCGCACGCATGCCAGGCGAGCGCGCTACAGCTTGAGCCACATCCCCAGCCCCTTTACTGTGGTTTAGTTCCCACAAATCAGTGAAAACATTCACCCTTTGGTTTTGGGGGATTGGCTTATTTCACTTAGCAGGATAGCCTCCAGATCCATTCATTCATATATACAAAAGATTTAAAATCAGCATACTACAGTGACACAGCCACATCAATGCTTATAGCAGCACAATTCACAATAGCAAAGCTCTGGACCAATCCTAGGTGCCCATCAACAGAAAAAAATGTATGAAAAAATTGTGTTATATATACACAATGGAATCTTACTCAGCCATAAGGAATAGCTTTCTCTTTAATATTTCTTACAGTGCAAGTCTGCTGGTGAAGAATTCTTTCAGCTTTGTATGTCTGAAAAAGTCTTTATTTTGCCTTTGTTTTTGGAAGATACATTCTCCAGGTAAGTAATTCTAAATTGGTAGATTTTTACCTTTTAGACATTTAGGATATTGCTCTACCATCTCCTGGCTTATATTGTTTCAAACTAGAAATCTGTGGTTATTCTTAAGGCTTTTTCTCTATGCATACTGTCTTTTTTTTTCTCTCTGTTTTTAAAATAGTTCTTTTTACCACTGGTTTTAGTCAGCCTGATTACAATTTAACTTGGTGTTGTTTTCTTCGTTTCTTGTGCTTAGGCGTCATTGAACATTTTAGACTGTAAATCAGAACAATTTTGCAAAGCAAGAAGGTGGAGAGGTGTCAGAGTTTACAGATAACACAGTGTGGTTTTAGCTTGGGTAAAGACAAATTAACCAATAGAAGAGAATGTTGATTAAGTTTTATAAAGATTCCACATACTCTATAGAAGGTATAATCTCTTTTAATTACGTAATTTATTTTATAGTAGGATGCATTCTGACATGTAATATAAATTGGAACACAACTTCTCATTCCTCGGGCTGTACGTGGTTCAGAGTCACTCCACAAGTGTAATCATACATGAATATAAGGTAATAATGTCTGTGTCTTTCTACTGTCCTTCCCATCCCCACAACCCCACCCCTCCCTTCTCTCCCCTCTAAACAGAAGGTGTATTTCTATTATCAGGATGTTTGTGATAACACACACGCATGTATATACATATATCTACATATAAACACATACATTATGTAATTCCATTGCTTCTGTATATTTGGCAAGTATCTGTCCATTTTTTTATTATTTAGACTTTTTGTGCTTTAGTTGTATATCTTTTACAGAGTTTGATTTTGCTTGATGGGCCAATTTTAAAAAAATCTTTTTTCTTTTATGTATGTATGTGTGTGTGTATATCTATATCTATATCTATATCTATCCAAAAGAGCTATTGCCTTGATTAGATTGCTTAGGTAGTTTATATTCTCTCTACCTTCTGTCCCCTTGACCTACCTTATACAGGAAGAGTGGTGCATTAAAGTCTCCTTTGAATAGTGTGTTTCTATCTGTTTTCCTGCAATCTCTTGTTTCTGGTTTACACAGGTAATGGCTGTTTTATTTCATGAAGATATATTTGTAACTGTTACCCCTTCTTTGTGGAATGTGTCTTTGACTTTGTCAAGTGCTCCTTTTCTTGAAAAAAACATTTTGCTTTGCATCTGCTTTTTGGATTGAATTCTACTTAACTGGTACCACAGTCACGATTCCTATTTTCTCATTGTTTCTATGTGTTTGATTAGAATTTGTCTATCCCTTTATTATTTAGTCTTCTTGAATCACTGTGCTGTGTTTCTTTTATAGAGTTTGATTTTGCTTGATGAGCCAATTCAAAATAATCTTTTTCTTTTAATAGGTAAGTTAAACCCACTCACATCTATTGATATAACTATTATCTTTGGTCTCGATGCAGTCATATTATTTTGTATTAGAATTACTATGTATGTCATATTTATATTACATTCATTATTTCACTTGCTGATTTGCTATATTCTTTTTGTCTTTTTAAATTTCTTTTGGCATCTAGGAAGGTTTGTGTTTTTATTCTAGTAGTTGCCTTTTATTATTACTTTGCATGGTGCCCTTAATCTCTCCTTTTAAATGGAATTTTTATTAACTGGTATATGTGTTACAAACTGTATTTTTAAATTTCCATCTACTAAATCTACAAAAATTAATAAATAAAAACATCTAGCCCCTGAGGCTGTGGCTCAGTGGTACTGCGCTTGCCTAGCATGTGCGAGGCCTTGGTTTCCATCCTCAGCACCACATAAAAATAAATAAAATAGGACTAGGGCTGTAGCTCAGTGGTAGAGCACTTGCCTCGAATGTATGAGACACTGGGTTTTATCCTCAGCACCACATAAAAATAAATAAATAAAAATATTGTGTCTATCTACAATTTAAAAATAAATAAATAGAATAAAAATATTGTGTCTAGTTACAACTAAAAAAAAATTAAAAAAAAAAAATTATTAAAAAAATCTAGCCCCTAAATAAACTTATTCAAAAAGTAGTATAATTTTCTAGCCATTAAAAATTAGATTTATTCCTTACTTCATGCCCTAAATATGAAAAGCAAAATCCTGCTACTAAACTGTTTAGAATGAAATATGTAGAACAATGTTATGACCTTGAATAAAGATTATTTTGAACAAGTCCTAGAAAGTGCAAGCCAATAAGTGTGTAATATTATCATAATAAAATTAAAATTAAAAGCATGTTAACAAAAGAATAAATACACATAAAAACAGATATATATATATATATATATATATATATATATATATATATATATTTTTTTTTTTTTTTTTAAGTCAGGAGACTGAATCCAAGGAGCCAGGCCATTTCTGCAAAGTATAGTGAAAATTCAAGTTATGGACTGGAAGAGGATAAAAGCAACAACTATACCTGAGGAAGAATCCATATTAGATTTGTATGGGTAATAACAATAGAGCAATTGAAATTAGAAAATTTAGTAAATTTTAGTGAATCTTTCATTAGGCATAACTATTCAAACAGTTAATAAACAAAAGGATACCCAACCTTACTAAATATCAGGAACATTAAAATTAAAGCCCTAAAAAATGTTCTCCCAAGATGTAGGCTCTCTATTCACCTCATAGATTGTTTCTTTTGCTGAGAAGAAACTTTTTAGTTTGAATCTATTCCCATTTATTGATTCTTGGTTTTAATTCTTGTACTATAGGAGACTTCTTAAGGAAATTTGGGCTTAATCCCACATGATGAAGATTAGGGCCTACTTTTTCTTCAATTAGATGCAGGGTCTCTGGTTTAATTCCTGGGTCCTTGATCCACTTTGAGTTGAGTTTTGTGCATGGTGAGAGATAGGGTTTTAATTTCTTTTTTTTTTTTTTTTGCATATGGATTTCCAACTCACACATTGGATAGAGCACTAATCTCCAGGGTATATAAAGAACTCAAAAATCTAAGCACCAAGAAAACAAATAACTCAATTAATAAATGGGCCAAGGACCTGAACAGACACTTCTCGGAAGAGGATATTCAATCAATCAACAAATATATGAAAAAATGTTCATCATCTCTAGCAATTAGAGAAATGCAAATCAAAACTACTCTTAAGATATCATCTCACTCCAGTCAGAATGGCAGCTATTATGAAGACAAACAATAAGTGTTGGTGAGGATATGGGGAAAAAGGCACACTCATACTTTGCTGGTGGGACTGCAAATTGGTACAACCAATATGGAAAGAAGTATGGAGATTCCTTGGATAACTGGGAATGGAACCACCATTTGACCCAGCTATTCCTCTCCTCAGTCTATATTCAAAGGACTTAAAAACAGCATATTACAAGACACAGCCACATCACTGTTTATAGCAGCACAATTCACAATAGCTAAACTGTGGAACCAACCTAGATGCCCTTCAGTAGATGAATGGATAAAAACAATGTGGCATATATACACAATGGAATATCACTCGGCAAGAAAAGAGAATAAAATCATGGCATTTGCAGGTAAATGGATGGTGTTGGAGAAGATAATGCTAAGTGAAGTTAGCCAATCCCCAAAACCCAAATGCCAAATGTTTTCTCTGATATAAGGAGGCTGATTCATAGTGGGGTAGGGAGGGGGAGCATGGGAGGAACAGACAAACTCTAGATAGCACAGAGGGGTGTGAGGGGAAGGAAGTGGGTAGGGGTTAGCAAGCATGCTGGAATGTGATGGACATCATTATCCAAAGTACATGTATGAAGACATGAATTGGTGTGAACATACTTTATATATAACTAGAGATTTGAAAAATTGTGCTGTGTATGTGCAATAAGAATTGTAATGCATTCCACTGTCATTTATTTTTTAAAAATCATTTAAAAAAGATTAAAACTCTAATGCTATATCATCTACATTTTATTATTATTATTATTATTACAATTATTACTTTGGTACTGGGGAGTGAACCCAGGGGCACTTTATACTGAGCCACATCCCCAGCCAGAGTTAGGGTTAAATTGCTTAGGTCATCATTAAATTGCTGACGCTGGCCTCAAACTTGTGATCCTACTGCTTCACTCTCCTGAATTTCTGGGATTATAGTTGTGTACTACCATGCCCAGCACCAGGCACATTTTTTTAGACTGACAATCTTAAATTTGACAACACCAATATAAAGATTTAAAGAAATGGTATCCATCAAAAGTTGTTAGGGAAAACAATTTGGCAACAGCTACTAATATGCATATCTGGAAATTCCATTTTTGTACCCAAAAACATATATATAGAAGAATTTTTCTAGCATCATTTTTGTGATAGAGAAAAATGGAAATAATCTTAAGTTAACCAACAGGAAAATGGAGAAATAATTTGTGAGGTTATTGTATAATGGGGAATTCTATAATAGTGGAATGATATAAATCTATATGTACACACATGAATAAATTTCAAAACTATAATTTTGAGTGACAATAGCAAGTGGCAATATAATATATGCTGTCATCCATATGTGTATGTATGTATACATATATACACACATGTATGTATACATATATACACACATGTATGTATATATACATATATATGTGTGTAAAAAATGCAAAAACTATTAGCTTGTTTATAAAATACAAATATATAGTATTGAGACACAGAGCAAGTGATAAGCCTTAAGTTTATGCTCATTAATATCTCTGCACAGATGAAAAAGGAATAGAATTGTGGTGAAGTCCATTTTGACTTTAAGCTGCTTAATTCCATTAAAATGTGATCTGAAGCAAATACTTCAAAATACTGAGATTTGATCAAGTTGACTGGCGGGTGGGTACATTGATGTTTATCATATTATTATTTATGCTTTTCTTTATGTGTAAAATATTTTATGATATAAACAAAGGCATCTCAGGGTCCTCTCTGTGACAGATCATCTGGTCCTAAAACCAAGGAATTAGCAGGAAGAGAAGGCTTCCCAGCCAAGGGCTCCCATTTCTTGTCCTCAGGTAGGAATGATATCAACCCAAGGGATAATTCTTGGGAGAAACCAGGCAGCTTTGAACCTAGGTAGCCTGGGCTTGTATCTGGTTTCCAAGATGCCCACTGTTTCTTCTGGTGGCTTCCACCGTGGGGTTTCTTGGGATGATTAAATAAGTTAAGTGCTCTCAAGTGCTTAAGTGCAGGGCCTCAGCAATGTAAGTTCTTCCCGGTTACTAGCTGACACCAAATTATGGTTTCTTGTAGGAAAAACAATGAAAGCAACCAGTCTAGAACACCAAAGTTGGTAATGCTGCTCTTTCTCTTAGTAGACCTGGCCTCAGCTTGATCCTGGGCTCCAAGGGTCAGCACAGAAGTCCCTTCTTTGGCCTCTTTCATGTAAGAATTGCATGACTGGGCTTCCATGGCCTCTTGGGGTTGACTCACGGGGACCCTGGCAGGACAATCAGTGGGACAAAGGAACACATTTCCCCTCCCTGTAAGATTCCTTGGGCTGGTTGTTCCTCTTAAGGTGACTTGTCCTATGTGATCCTCTGTCTCATCCACTTGGTTGACTTTTTTCTCCCTTTGACTTACAGGGTGGGAGCAACTCTGCTGATGGCAGCTGCAGGTGGTGTGCTGTTCCTTTCCCAGCACATTACAACTGGTCCTTGCAACAACTCCTCTGCTTGTGCATGGACTCCTGCAGGCACCACAACCACACGGGCTGGTGTGTGTCCATCTTATTCCTGGCACCATAGGGCCTCAGCATTGGGAGAATGGCAGAGAAGAAGTTCTCCAACTCCCAAGGGAGAAACTTCACCCTGGGGATTGTGAAACAACTTGACAGTGTTATATGCATCTGTCTAGTAAATATGCATCTATCTGTCTGTCTTTCTATCTGTATCTGGGAATTCCCCTCTTGCATCATAAAATAAACATATTAAAGATAGATGTTTTCCAAAATCGGGAGACAGAATCTAAGTAACAGGTCAGACCCTTTCTCCAACCCTCTTCCTGATGACTGACCATCTGGGGACCCCTGGAAAGTTTTGCCCTGGTGTTGCTGTCTCTCCCCCACTGTGGTTCTTCTCTCTTCCGGGCCAACTATGTTTCCACTTTCACTGATTTTAAAAAGAAGTGCCCCTTGATATTTTGGCACTTCTATTTTTCTAATCTTTTCCTCTTTTAGCACCTAGTGTTCTAGGAATGCCTTGGGGGCCTGAGGGTGTACAGGGATCCCTGGGCCCAGTCTTACGAAAATCAAATAGTCTGCTTTCCTCTAGCTACTTTGTTCAAGGGGATGTCTGTAAATACAACCCTTTTTCCTTAGAGCAGGGTCTACTCAGCAGTTATTATCCAGCACAGAGGCATCAAATGTATTGCATTATTGTTTGGGAAGAGCACTGACCCGGAGGAGTGGGACGGGTGTCACTGGGTCCTACTGCAGCCTTGAATCCACAGCAGGACAGGGAGGCCTTTCATCCTCCTGCCTCCCGCCTCCCCACCCCCGCTTGCTCAGGAGGCACCAGCAGATCTGCCAAGGGAGCTCAGCCCAGAGAAGAGAGCTCACAGAGGAGAGATCTGAGGCTCTTTAAAGATCCAGCATCTAAGGAAGGAGGATTTCCTCTAACAGGCAGGAAGACACAGGCACGGCAGGCACGGAGAGAGACATCAGAGAAGGGGGCTCTCCCCTGTGACGAAGGCATTTGGAGGAGGAGCGAGCCGGAAGCAGGCCTGGGAGCACTGTGGCTGGCTGTGTGTCACCCAGACTCAGGCTGGGAGCCTGATGAGTGAGCCTGGTCAACACTTTGTTCCAAGGAAAGGGGTAGACACAGATCACATAGTAGGTCAAACTGGCCAGGGGCTCTTTTCATTTCTGAATTTCTGAATTTCATTTCTGCATTTCTGTGTAGGACATTTCTGTCTTGTTCCTAGTCTCCAGTCGCACAGAACCCTGCACCTCTGATAACCCCAAAGGTGGGACAGAGACATGATGTCCTCCCTCCCATTGGGAAAACCCCTGCTCTTCTCCTTCTCCTTGTTTCAAAGTTTCTCACTCCAGATTCATTTTGGTCAGAGCCTTGCTGTGACCACTGGATGTTACGGTTTAGATATGAGGTGTCTCCCAAAAGCTCATTGTAAGACTATGCAAAGGAGGCTAAGAGATGAAATGATTGGGTTATGAGTGCCTTAACCTAATCACAGTACATTAATCCACTAATGGGGACTAACGGGTGGTAACTGGCTGCAGGTAGGGGATCAGGAGTCCTGAGGAGGTGGGTCATTGGGTGGTACATATTTTGTCCGTGGTGATGGGAGTCTTTCTCTACTTCCTGGTGGCCATGTCCTGAGCTGCTTTCCCCTACCACACTCTTCCGCCACGATGTCCCACCCACCTTGAGACCAGAGTCATAGACTTGGTTGTCTATGGACTGAGACCTCTGAAACCAGGAATTCCAAATAAACTTTTCCTCCCCCTAAAACTGTTCTTGTCAGGTCTTCTGGTCACAGTGACCAAACAACTGTCTAAAACACTAAGTCCTATCACTTTAGCTGCTTGGAGTCCCTTATGCCTCTGTATGATACAGCCCATGATATAGAGGGTGGCAGCTCTGGACATTTCCTGGAGATTGGAGAAAAGCACCTGAATAAAGACTCTTCAAACCCAGCTCTGTGCCACGAGGTTCCTCCTGACCATTGCTCCTAAATCATCTACCTTCTCCGACAGCCACTACTTCCATCAGTCTCTGGAGAGGTCCTAAGCTCTAGGCCTGCCCATCAGTAATCCTCAGACCTATTGTGACCGTGCATATCTGGCTGTGCCATGGCTGCTCCTCACACAACAAACAGTACACTATCCACACCTGTGACTTCTGTTTGCACTGAGAACAAAGCCCACACTCTCCAACAAGGAACGATTTACCTCTTCTGCTGCAGCCCTCATACTGAGACTTCAATGTGTTGGACCCCAAATAAACCTGGTTATGGGAATGCAAAAGCTGTGTAACCTGTGCCCATGCTGTTCCCTATGCCTGGTTCTTTTCCTTGCACCTCCCGCTTCTACTCTGGCCTCTACTCCTTGTTCTGAGCTCAGCTACAACAGAACTGAGAGCACATCTTGCTCAAAACTCTCACCTTATGAGATGAGAAAAGGAAGCCACAAGTCCCAGGTGGGTTCTTGGACCTCGTAACCAGACTACAGTCTGTGACACCCAGATGCTGCACCTCATCTGCAAGAAAACTCTTGTCCCTTGTTCCATCTTCTCTCTTGCCTGCAGGAGAGGCTGTGAGGCCGTCTGAGCTTGCCCTGACTGGGGTTTCTTGCTGCCCAGGGCACTTGGTGGGAAAGGTCATCTACGCATGTCAGGATTTTTTATTTCTTTTCAAAAAACTTTTCTTCTATCAATATTTGATGAGGGTAATTTCAAAGACTTGTTTAGTATGATCTGCACATAAGGAGTCCTTCTGAGTATTTATCACGCTCGGGGTATAATTACATTCAAATCCTGAGACACTGTTGCTAGGTTACTGTTGCTCCAGGTTGCTCTGACTTCCATGCTTGAGGTGCCCCGCCTCCCCCTTGTGACATTAGGGGCAGGGGACCAGCAGGTTGGGGCTTATGATTCCCCTTAATAAAAGCAATACTCCAGAGTCTCTCCTGTTGGAGAGTGTGAGAGAGAGAGCAAGGGGGCATTTTGCACACCTCCCCAGGTGGGGCTGGAGCTGTGAATCACACCATGTGATTCCTGCCAGCAAGATTAAGGAGGTGGGGAGGGCATCAAAAGAGGGCAGTTGCAGCCGCCTTGAGAGACTCCCAGGGAGGAATCATCTCTGAGCCTTCCCTTCCGCTGCAGCTGCCTGCATCCTCCCTGAGAACGGAGCACACATCCTTCATCCTCCATGGACCCAGGAGGAGTTCCGTGCCTTCTACAGAGGGCTGCCCTTGTTCAAGGACATGGACAGGCCGCATCCGAGGAGAAAGCATCTGCCTTCCAAGCTGACAGCTCTGAGCCCCTAATCCAAGGGGGGAAAAAATCAGGATGAAGAGCTGAAGGCCAGCTCCTCTCCTCATGAGACTCCCCCACAGGAAAGCCGTTTTTCTTAGTGGGAGTGTCTGAGGCTTTCAGGTAGATCCCTTCTGCACATTGAACTTGAACTGGAGATGGCTGCAGTCTTGAACCTGAGCTGTTTGTCCCAAGATCTCTGGGATGTAAAAGCAGGAACAGGTGACTCTTTATTCAGGCCTCCTATTCCCCAAAGTTCTCAAATGTTGACTTTTGATATTACTTCCAAACGAGGCTAAATTTCCGATCATTACTTTTCTCTTTCTTTCCCCAGCATTACACAAATCAACTTGCTAAATGCACACCTTCCAAATATACCATATATTCATTGCTCTGTTTTGGCATCCATTTTCTCTCTCTCTCTCTTTTTCCTCTTTTTCAATCAACTAGGACCTTTAAGCATAGGAAATGGCCTGTGCCCCTGTCTACCTCTAAAAGCTTCATTTAATTTCTCCCTGCAGGAGCCTGGCACCTTGCAAGAGATTGCTAGTCCACGGATGCTGCCTTTGTGGCTGCACATTGATTAATGGCTGGTCAGGGCTGAACCCACACATTTGTGTTTAATGCACTACTGAGTCAGCACCACTGGCCTTGGGGAAGAAAAAAAGGAAATAAAAACCCAGGCAGATGGAGTTTAGCATTAGATTTGCATTTCCTGACTCTGCTGTCCAATCTATTTCCCATTGGCCTTTAGAAATGTGCTAGATTGAATTGTGTTTCCTATTGCAAATTTTAAATAAGGTGGATGATACAGTAGGCATTACTCTCCACAATCCCCTGAGTATAGCTGCAAATACGCTTTCAAACCTCAGAGCAATTTCCCTAGTCATCACGGAGCAATAATTGCAATTAAAAAGAATATATGCCCGTGCACACACACACACAATGTTTGTAGCTCATCAGTGGGGAATATCGATTGTTGTCAATTTTTAATGCAAAAAATAATTAAAGACTTAGCATCTGTTCAAAATATTTACTAACAGCTTTACTATTAGTGTTTATCTTCAAAACCACAAGCAAGATCTGGAGATAATTCTTTGAGACATCAGCTGGGTAAAACACATTTTGTTTCAACATTAAAAGTTTGTAAGCTTTCATATCAGGAGACAGTACAGAGGGCAGATTTTCCCAGTCATTAATAACATTAGCTGAGCTGGTGAAGGCTGGCTGTATACAAAATGGCCAAGCAATCCTGGATTCTTTTAAATGACACTGGAGAGTGAGGAGGTGAGGCGACCTTCATCATGGGAATCTTTGTTGAAAATTACCAGGGGAGAGTCAGGATCACATCTGATTGTTTTTGCAAATGCTTGTGTTTGCCCACTACTTGTTACCAACAAGGAGAAGAGCCACTTTTGGTTTTGCTGGCTGCAGGCCTCCACTCAGTTTTTACTCAGGAAATCTTCCCCATCATGTGAGAGAGGCTAAGACAAATACAGAAACAACCATCTGTACCAGTCAGGAAAACAGAAACCCAGACCAGAGAGTTTAATTGATGGATTTTGCTACAGGAGAATAGTGGTAGAAAGGTTTGGAAGAACTGAACCCAGGACCTAGAGATGAATCAGAGAAGTCTGGCTCAGGCAAAGGGAGAAGACAGAGTGACTGGAGGCCCCGGGGCTGGGGATGTCTGGTGGGAGCTAACTCCAAAGTGGGCACAGCCATTGCCAGGGTATCCCTGCCTTGAAGCAGAGAGAGGGGGAAGGGATTCCTCTAATACTCGTTTGCTCCCGGCTTTAGGGCTCTCACCCATGCCAGGAGGCAGTGGGCCAGTGTCCCTGGGAAATGTAGCTAGATCTCTGAACTACAGAGCAGAGGAGTACAAAGCAAAGATTGGATCGGCTGCTAACTGGCCAATAACTGGCACACCAATTCAAAAGGCTGCACACACCTCTAGATCGGGAGAGCATGACAAAATAATGAGAGACCCAGAGGAAGGAGTGGATACTTTCCCTGGGGGAAGTCCAGGAAGACTTCCTGGAAGAAACACTAGTAAGATGAGTTTGAAAGATAGAGATCCCATTACACAGCTGTGGGTGGGAGAAAGACATTGTTAACACTCACATGCCATTGAAGGTGTAGTCCAATATGGCAGGAGAGACCGTTTTGAGATGATTGGATATAGAACCTGGTCCCATGAGGTCTGGAGTTAACACCCACCTGAATTCAAGGCAGGGAGAGGGGCTGTCATGGGCTGGGTTGCTCAAGAAGCAGATTGTTACCCATTGACTGCTTGCAAAAGAGTCAGCTCCCTCAGAATCAGTCCACACAAGGAAAAGAGAGAGGATCAACAGTGGGCAGAGGGAGGAGTTGGACTGCGATGTGGTCATGAGGATCTATCCTGGAAATCTCTGGATCTGGGATGACAGTCCAGAACTGTTCCTACCTGGGGCAAGGGAGCCAGTCAGTTATACCTTTGTACCAATTGGCTCCTGGTGAGTGCAGGCCTCAGAGGGAGTCAGGACTCCTGAGGCCACTCTTCAGTCAAAGACAATTCTCCGTGAGGGCTGGCAGCCCCAACAGCACATCCATCCACTGAGGAATGAAGGACTTCCTTCTTGGTTTGGGCAATACACCGCCGTGTCCCTGACAAGGGATCAAGGGGAGGGGAGAAAACTCAGGACATCAGGGAGTCTATCTGCACCAGGTGCTGCAAGACCTTTTACATATTGCTTTACTTCCAGAGAGCACTCTGCCAGGTCCATGTCACCAGCCTCCTTTTACAGGGGAGGGAGCTTCAGGGAAGTCAGTAACTTGCTTGATGTCCCCAATCAATAAGTGATGAAATCAGGATTTGGACCCGCATCAGTCTCACTGTCTGCTCACAGGAGCAGTTTGAATTCTCCAAAGAGTGGTGCCAGGCTCTGTAAAGAAGGAAGTGAGGACAGGCCCCAGGACAAGGGGTCAGTGGTGAGATAGATACTGGTGTGTACAAACCTGAAAAAGGTGTCAGAAATAACAACTGAGCTGAATGTGATGGGAGAAGAATCAACACATCACTAAGCAACCGAAAGGGCCCAGGTGAGGTTAGATTGCACAAATATTTTCTGGCACATGCTGGACAATTTTATTATTTGGGGACACTTGGTAAACTGAATTCTCTCATTTATATTGAAGACTTCCCCATCCTATGACCTCAGGTGAGAGAAGCAGAAGAGGCAGATGGTCACTTTTCCAGCTTCCGTGCAGCCTAGTGACCTGTTACAAAGTTTCCCACCCCCACCCCTACCCCATGCCACAGGTGCTAGGGAAGTTCGCACTGTGAGAAAGCTGTGCTGGCAGCTGCAGGGGTGTGGCGGGTCGTCCAGCTGGGGAGGAGAGGGATGTGGCAGCATCTGGTGTTTGGGGATGGTAGCAGGTCTGCATCGGTCTGTTCTGCAGAGCGATTTTGAGCACATTTTGAATATTGCTCTTAGCTAGCCAGTCCTAAGTGTGCTTCTTTAACCCTTCTGCCAATTCTGTGAGCTACCTAATATCCTTTAAAAAAAAAAATCTTGAAACCATCTCACACTTGGCAGAGACTGCAAAAATACTGTGAAGAATTTCCATAAACCCTTTACTCAGATTCCCCAAATGTAAACACACTTGCTTTGTAATTCCCTCTCTATTTACTCATCTTTCCTACCATGGGAGCATTGTTTCAGATAAGATTTATCAATGGGTGCCAAATTAGTGGCTGAAAGAATGCTGAGAAATAAAATATCCACAGAGCCTCAAAATATATCCCTCAATTGTACAGAGAAAAGAGGACCTTTAATTGTGTAGAAGAAAGAGAAAGAGACCTGGTGGACACTACCATACCCAGTGATCACACTTAACATCCTGAGCAATGGAAGAAATCAACACCAGGTGCCCCTCCATAGGATGTACTGAGCCGGACACACCGTCACTCCTTGGCATTCCTGCAAAGACACAGCCAGAATTTACTCACAAGGAAACTTCAGAGGGAAAAAACAAAAACAAAACTAAACAACAACAAATAATAATAATAATAATAATAATAATAAGCTGAGCTTCAGTTCCTGTCTTCCCTAATATATTTTAATATTTTATTGTATATTTGGCAGCAATCTATTCAAGTGTTTTGTAATCTACAGAATACCAAACCAATTGAGAAATTCCTGAAGTCTGGGGTGAGATAAATACCTGAGCAGGGCATCACTCCAGGGAGTGAACTTTCATATATTCAGAGACATCCCCTGCAAAACTACTAGGAGCAGCAGGTGGCCTGAGATGGGGTGGAGGCAGGTAGGGAACATTGGGGACAAGAATAATGAATATATCAGACTGCAAATGATGCCTTTGGGTCTCAGTTTTCCATTTTCACTTGTATGGCGGGCCTACAAAATTATGGGATGTTTGTTCTTTCCTCTTGTGAAGCAGTGGTAGTGAGGAATAGTATAGACATAGACAGAGAGCTAGCAGTTTCTGTGTATCCAGCAATGAGCATTCTCCCTATTATGAACCAGTATATTGCAGTGGTTAAGTGCTTAGGCTCTGGAATCAGTTTCTTTGTCTGCAAAATGGGGACAATAATGGTGTATTTCTTGGGCTAATGTGAGGATTAAATGATATGCCAAATATGAAGTAGTCACAACGTGCCTGGCCCACCACGAGTACTGAATAAATGTTGGCCGTAGATGTGGCTTAGAAGGGCTTTGGCTTTGGTGGTATTCTTGAGGCCACTCTGGCCATGAGAAATGAAACAGGGGTCAAGACTGTGCTTGCACTTTGTTTACCCACATTCTTCTCCAATGTGGCATTCATCTTTCCATTGCTGTGGCCAAATGACCTCACAAGAACAATTGAGAGGAGGAAAAGTTTTTTGGGGAGATCATGGTTTAAGAGACCCTGTCCATGGTCAGCCGACTCTTGCTCTGGGCTTGAGATGATGCAGAACATCATGGTAGAAACATCTGCTTAGCTCATGGCAACTGGGAAACAGGTGAGGGGAGAGACAGACAGGGGATAGGAACAAGATATAATCCTCAAAGGCCATGCCCTAGAAAACCCTCTCTGCCTATTTACCACCAGTAGTCCATTCAATTATCAATCCATTAAGTGGATTGATCCATTAATGAAGACACAGCTCTCATAACTGAATTATTTCACCTCTGAACATTCCTGCATTGTCTCACACCGGAGCCTTTCTGAAGGCACCTCATAACTAAACCATAACATCTGGCGTAAAACCCATAGAAGTGAGGATACAGAGGGGGATTGGACTAGAAAACCAATGCCCATTTCACAGACAATGAAGCTGAGATCTAGGGGAGAACTTTGGTGTCCCCCAGGTGAGTGCTGTGCGCTGCTCCTCCTCTTTGCCGGGCTCCTCTGTCACCTCCACTTGAGCTAACCTTGGTGCCTGGGGAGGTGAGAAAGGAGCTCATAACACGATAATTGCCTTGTGGATTTTATGGGGCCATATAACGGTGTGCTGTGCAAACTTTTATGAGTATTTATTTTACAGTGTCTACTGGAACCATTAACACTTTCATTAGCCAAATTCAAGGGCTGTGAGAAGCTTGGGTTCCCTACTAAGATCGATTTTGTCTGTAGATTTTAAATAAAAGTTTATGAAAACATTTCATGTTCATCCCAAAGGCAAGGAAGTGTCCTCAGTGTCTCCCAGACCCAGATGGAATCGGGAAACCACAATCAACTATTTATCCTTTTCAATTCTGTGCAGGCTGTGAGGAAAGAAGTGGGGATTACTGTACCATTCGTCCACAATATTTATTCTCCTTGAAACCTGTCTTCCCCCAGTACAGCTGATCTCCATGTGACCTCATGAATTCAGAGATTGCACTTTCATTTTAAATTCCACAACTTCTGGAGGGTGGCAGCTTAGGCACAGTGTATCAGAAAAGATAACAATATAATTTTTAATTCCTTTGAAAAATGTAGCTATACAGTATAGGTGACCATATTTCATAAAACTAGGATACTGTCTTTAATGTACTTCAGATCTATGGCAAAGGCTTGGAGTTGTCCATCAGATTTTTTTTTTTAAACAGGGCTGTGAGCTCAAATTTTTAAGAGATTTATTATGCTTGAGTGATGAGTTACAACAAGGGGTCTAGTAGAGAAGCCAGGACCTGGGAGTTTGTATCTGGTTGGGTAAGATGAGGACATGAATGGTTTATTTTCTCAGTGCTAAGGCGTGTCATGGAGTTTGTCTGGTTCAAAAAAAATGTATTTCTGCACATCTATTGATGTCTCAGCGTTGTGCAAGGATGCGTCCTAAGCACTGTGAAAAGAGATGCAAAAATGAATTCAATCTTGCTTGTCTGAGATACAAAGTGTTTTATTGTTTCTTAGCTCTTTGTGGCTCTTGTTGTGGTAGATGGAATCTGTCCTCCTCCTCAATCTGTGTCCCAGTTTATCATCATTGGGGCATGCCAAGCCATTCTCTCTTCCTTCATTTATTTATTTCTCTTTTATTCCTCTACCACTTTCCTATTCCCTTCTCCCCATAGGCAATTGCATTACTGCTGTCGATGTCTATCTTTTTGCTTGTCTATGTTTCTACAAAATGTTTACTGTTTGGCTGAATGTATTTTAATGTATGTAAATGGTATTGTGTTATATAATCTCATTCTATTTCTCACCCTTCTCACTAAACAATATGTTGTTAAGACTCACTCATGTTGCTATGTTTAAATCGAATCTGTTGCTTCTAATTGCTGCCTAATGTTTCATTCAGGTTTCATTTGTGTGAAAGGGGAGGCCATTTAGAAAAAGATGTCAATCTGAACTTTAGCAAAATAGTTCTGCTGGTTCTAGGGAGGATGGATTGGAGGGACAGAGGGAGGGGGTAGCTAGGAAGCAATTTTAATTAACCCAAGGAAAGGTAACCTGGGTCTGGGAGTGGAAAAGAGGGGATGTGCGTTAGAACTATTTAGAGAGGTAGATGACATATTTTTGACTACATATTGGATAGGAGAAGTGAGAGAGAGCCAAAGGTAATATCAGAGGAGTTAAAGGTAATAATCAGAACTTTAAAACTTGATGTATGGGGTGCTTTTGAGTGCCCATAATGGGGAGAGGAAGCACAAGGGAAGTTGTAGGTCAGGTGAGAGAATAAAGGCAAGAAGGTGGCACCAAACCTGGACATTTGTCATTTGCTCATCCAACCAACATTCATTGAGTGCTTGTTGTATGTCCAACATTGAACTAATCTGCTAGGAGATTAGGTCAGGGTGGGGTATATGGAGAGCTCTACCTTCTTTCAGTGGAGAAGTCTCTCATTGACAAATGATCATGAAAATAAAAACATCACCGCAGGTTGTCATAAGGGCCCTGGGAGATGTCAGGAGAGTGTTCTCTGCAGGTCTCCATTTCAGCACCAGCCCCCCCAACCATCCCCCCCTTCCCATGAGTAGCAGATGGCTGGAGAGGGTGAGGGGAAGGTATTCCATACTTGGATTAAGGAACAGCCCTGAGCCAAGGCCTTGGAGTGGAAAAGAGCCCTGCTCAGTGGAGGTGCTGAGGCCTGCGTGGGCCAGATCCTGCAGGATCTTGTGGGCTCTGCTCAGCCTTTGGAACCTCATCCTGAAAGGAATGGGAAGTATTAAGGGGTGTTAATCATGAGGCTGCCATGCTTGGCTGAGCAGTTTGGAACATTGCTGGGTGAATAAGGGATTTTAGACAGGCAGCGTGGGAGGGGTGAAGAGCTTTTTTTATTGGAGGATGATATTTAGGCAGAGGGGTGGTCCTGGCAGTGGGAAATGCTTTGCCATGTCAGAGGAGCTAAGCCAGTGTGGCCGTGGTGTGGGCGGTGGGGGAGGGTCAAACAGCATTGATGCCATGTCTAGGTTGGTAGACTGGGTGCTGTTTCCTGCTTTAGGCAGGGAGTGACCCCATCTGATGTGAGGGGTTAAAAATCTCCTTTGGGCTGCTGTGTGGAGCATGGATTGGAGAATGATGTGCAGGGAAATATTCTCCAAGAGCTGTCGTTGTCCAGATGAAGGGTGGGGTGCTTGGATTAGGGGGTGGAAGAAGGGATGGGGTGGAGGAGATTGATTTGAGAAGTTTTGGGGGTTGAGTTGACTGGGCTTGATGATGGATTAGAGAGGGAGCAGTAGGGTGCTCTATGTCAGGGGTGGTAGGCTGAGCTGGAGCTGCCTGTCAGATATGCAAATGAGACATCCTGGATGGCTTTTGGTGATGACATTCCCAACATGTAGGAAATGGTTTGGAGGCAGCGAGATGGATTTCGGAATCACCTGTGCTATGGGAAAAGGGAAGGCTATGAGAACAGGTGAATCATCAAGGAAGATCATGTGGGGACATAAATTGGAAAATGCCTATTTGGAAGATAAATTTTTATTGGCGATTTAAAATTTTGTTATTCATTTTGAGACTTTAAAATGCAGTAGCAAGCAAAGAAAATAGAGCATAATCTCATATTCCTATCATCATGAATATATTGGTCATGTCTGTTATCTTGAAAAAAAGAGATAAGAAAATATTACCATGCTCCCCCTCCCCCAACTGCCTGCAAACCATCTCAGGAGTTCAGGGTGAAAGGGTGCTTTTTTTTTTTTTTTTTTTGAGATACTAATTCCTTGATTTTCTCCATGTTTTCTTTCCCTGATCCAGGCAGGGCACAGACTCAATGCTTCTGTGCCTCCGGAGATGAGGCTGTGGATGTTTATGAGGTCCAGGTTGCCTGAAGAAAATGGGGATATCAAAGATAAGGAGGATTTCCTAGTGATTGAACAGAGAGCTTCCCTGGGAAAGGTCCATGGTCCAAAGGTGGAACAGAGGCTGCTCCTCTGTGCCCCTGGCAGTACTTGAGGATTGGCAGGACCTCAGAGTAGGCAGCCCAAAGCTTCCCCTTTAGAAACTCGAGGAAGAAGTAACAGAGCCACACGAGGCCAGAGGGTCTGAGGCAGTGGGATCTCCGTGGTGATTCAGACTAGACCAATGCCCTTTTATCAGAAGGGCAACCCCCTCACCCTGGCTTTGTGTCCTGCCTCAGGACCATGGCATTCTTCCTCATGGGGAAAGGGGAAGAGACATCCCTGAGAATGACTGGGGTTGACTATCTTACCAACCCAGTAGGATAGGAAGGAGCTCAGAACTGAGATCAAGTTGACGAAGAGGAAAGAGAGAAGTGAAATATTTCTTGAACAGTTGATTGATTCTAGGGACAGACATTCAGACCCAATGTAGCTCTATTTAATAAGAGGAGATTATGAGGGAGACTGGGTTGTAGGGGTTAAACATGGAGGTCAAGAACCATAGCCTCTTTAAAAGAAGAGGTCATCTGTGTGGAGATGGGAGGGTGATTGACCTGTGGGGACGAGAAACCTTTGAAAGGACCCGAGGCTTATGGCAAGGGGCTGAGAATAAGAAAAATGGAATGAAGAACTGATAGAGGGAGGTGTTTGAGCTATGACAGACAGAATGCACTAAAGAAAAGGGACTGGCCCCGAGAGGAAATGGGTAACTTAACCTGGTTCTGTGAGGATGGAGGGCTCATGGCTACTTACAGAGGAACACCGGAAGCACCCGGGAGGGTGCCAGGGAAGCATGCAATGGATGACCTTGATTTTATTAGCCAAGCACATATGGAAGTCAAGGTCTGACCACGAGGGACTTGGGTATAATAGAAATAATAGGATATTTTAGGATCGATACAGAGAAGAATGCAGTCAGGAATCATCTAGATTGAATCAAAGCACAATGATAATGAATATCCCATTATGATTGCATCCTAAATGGCAGGCACTGCCTTGTGCCTACAACTTAATAATTTATGTAATTAACGTAATTGTTAGACATTATCTCCACTTTATTTACGAGGAACTTGAGACTTTGAGAAATCAAATAACATAACCTCGTTAAATAAAAAAGCTTTTTATGGTCAGACGATGGGGAAATGACAGAGCCAGAGTTTTAACCACAGTCCACTGGACTCTGGGAAAGTCCATCGATAGTCCTTACCCTCTGCCATCCTGCATAGATAGCAGTGTGTGCTCTGAGGCTGGAGTGGATGGGCTGTTGCAGCTGGGAGTCAGGATTGCTGGGTGCTGGGTGCTGGGTGAACTGGTTTTGGAAGACAAAAGCCAGTTGGAGTTTGGAGTCATCCAGTTGACTCTAATTGTAAGACAATTGGATGAGACAACAGGATGGAGCCTCTGACCAGGTTTTTCAGGAAGGTACCTGATAGCCTGGCTGAATAAAGACTGTGAAGGGGTGAAAGAACTTGAGGCCAATGCTAAAGATGGATGTCACCATTCCTTTGTGTAGAAGCAGAATCTGGACCCCTGACAAGAGGCTGATAAGCTATTTCAGGGAGAGAGTTTAGAGTTTAGGACCACTGGGACTGAATCTGGAGAAATCCAATATTTACTAGTCAATAAAAAAAGAGGAACTTGCAAAAGATAGAAAGAGAGATTGTTGAGAAATCCAGGAGTGGGGACAGTGTCGTGTCACCAAGAACAAAGGGAAGAGAGTGAGTTTCACGAAGGTCTGTCCCAAAGTGCCTGGGGACCTGCAGTGCAGTGAGTGAGGGCTGAAACGTGTACACCAGACTCTCTGGAGATGCAAGTAAGAGCTGGTTCAGCAGACCAATGGGTCTAGAGCAGCCATGGGAGAAGAGAGAAATTGTAGGTAGGAAGTATGAAGCAACTTTTCCAGGAAGTTTGATTTAAAGGGGGTATTCAAGGTTAAGAAGGGGCAATACCGGAGTGGAAAAGACTTATGGATATTTGAATCTCATTGGGAGAAATCCAACTTGAGAAGGAACTGGAGAAAAAAATAACTGGATAATGTATGCTTCCAAAGAAAGCAGGAGAAGTTGGATCTGAAGCCATGGGGGGAGAAACCAGCCTTTGTTGGTGGGAGGGAGAAAAGGCCAGGGAACAGGAGGGAGGTGGGTGGGCTGGTGTGCTGGATGGTAGGAGGGCAAGAGAGTTCTGTGTAATGGACTCAGTGTTCCCTGTGAAGTAGGAGGCAGGCTGGTGAGCCAAGACTGAGGAAAGAGCTGGGAGAGTCAGAGGTTTGAAGAAGGCAGATTAGAACCAAAGTGTGCTGCAGACATCAAGAGGGGAAGGTGGCAGGTTTGCTAGGCGGTGCTGAAAGTCCACCTGAGAATCAGCATCAGGAAGACATAGTGAACTCAAGTGTCCTGTGTGGCCCATTCTCAATAAAACTCAGAAGCCTACCTTAGAGCAAGAGGACAGCTGGGTCTATTCAGAGTTGCTTCCCACGGCCCCCACCCCACAAGATGTATGTGACAAATACAGAATGACAGGAGTGTAGGGTTCTGAAAAATAGTGGAATGATGGACCATGCTATCTAAGTTTGAAAAGGAGGAGAATGAAGAAAGGAACTCGCTGTGAGGGATTGGCAGAGAAAATGGGGCTGGTCAACTGGAAGTGCTAGTGAGGTCTGATAGCCAACTGGACAGAAGTTGACCAGGCTGATTGGAGAGGGTGTGGGATCTATTCACAAAACAAGTCATGATAGCAAGACTTCGGTGTGTTTGAGAGGAAGTGACCAATGAAGAAGAGAAAAGAAGGTGACCAGGACCCAGGGACCAGAGTGTTAGATGGTCACCGATGTGGACCCTGGAGTCATGTGATCTAGGGGTTCATGTTGTGAATGAAGGTGATGAATGAGGATGGTAAAGATGGCAGCACTGATCAGGGGAAGAGGTCAGAGTGGCCAGGAGTCAGGTCCAGGGCTATGCATCTAGCTGCAAAGAATCCAGGTTGTACTTTTCCTGAAATGCCACCACTTGAGATGCATTTTTTGACTTAAGATGGTGTTCCCTTTAGTTGCAAAGGTTCTGAGGAGGAGTAATACACTAAGCCCTGTGATTCATTTAACTTCTTGATATAAATGAGTTTCTCAGTCTTTACAGAGAATCCTTTTTGGCCAGGACAACTAAAAAGGCATATGGAGTGAGAGGAAATGGCTAAGCCTAGAAAATGTCATCACAGTCGATTCTAGGAACTAAGACAGGGCCATGGCTCTGTGAACCAGGAAAGCTGCGATCAGGCAGGTGGGGGCCCCCTGGCTCATAATGGCTCATGGGAGCACCATGGAACTGGGTTCAAGGATTCCCAGCTCCTTGGCTGGACTAGAGTGAAAGAGATCTGGTCGTAGATTAGGATCCTCGACAACACAAAAGAACCATGGTTGGTCCCAATAAAAACCATTTCTAGGCAGCTGGCTGCTAATCCCAGCTGTAGACACTCTAATTGGGAGGGAGATATGGCTTGGATCTGGAATGTCTCAAAACTCATGTATTAGCAGTGAAGCAGTATTCAGAGGTGAAATGATTGGATCTTGAGGGTCCTGACCCCAAATGGATTAATCCATTTGATGGATTAATCCATTTGAATGGATTACTAGGAGGTGGTAAAAACTATATGTAGGTGGGTCATGTTTGGAGGAAGTAGGTCACTGAGGTCATGCTTTGGGGAATTATATCTGATTTTGTCCCCACCCCTCTCTCCTTCTCTATCTCTCTGTTTACTTTCTTACTGCTGTGAGTTGAGAAGCTTTCCTCCCCGCCATGCTCTTCTCTCATGGTGTTTATACCTCAGAACTGGTTAACCATGGACTGAGACCTCTGAAACCTCAAGCAAAAATAAGTCGTTCTTGTCAGGTATTTTGATCCCAGTGGTCAAAAGCTGACTTCACAGTGGACAGGGTATACAGTCTTGGTTATAACAGGGACTTTCTCCTTATAGGAAGCAGATCATGTTATAGTTACATCCACTCACCTACCCATCCAGAACCAAACATTTATCGATCAAGTTCTATATGCAGATCTTTTTGAAAAGTATACAATGTGATTGTGACATGACCCCATTCTTCAAAGGGATCATCATCTTGGAGGGGGGAAGGAGGAAGTGAGGGAAGAGAAGAGGAGAGGAGAGAGGAGAGAGGAAAGAGGGGAGAGGGGAGAGATTAGTTAGATATTAATTAAAATGTTCATTGAGAATTCCATAATAGTAGTTTGAACAAAAAAGTTGCAGAATATGAAACTAATGAATGTCATGCACAATTTTTGTTCTGATTTAGACTATGGGCAAACTAAAAATTAGTGACAAATAGCCTAATGTAGTTAGTGGCTGTTGAATGGGGAATGAGGTGTGGTGTGCTTTCTCATAATTACTAAAAATGCATAAATTTTCAAAAGTCCCTAGTATCTTTAGGGAATGGTGACACATGCCTGTAATCACAGCAACTTGGGAGGTTGAGGCAGGAGGATCATAAATTCAAGGACAGCTTCATTAACTTGGTGAGACCATGTCTCAAAATAAAATTTCAAAAGGGACTGGGTATTCAGCTCTGAATTAGAGCACTTTCCTAGCATGTGCAAAGCCCTGAGTTTAATCCCTAATACCGCAAAAAAAAAAAAAAAAAAAAAAAAAAAGCAAATAAGATAGTAAATAAATAAAATGGCTGGACAATTGTCCTGATGGTTTGATGGTGGTATGAAGAGCATAAATTTTGCTGGGGTTTTTTGTTTGTTTGTTTGTTTGTTTTTAATTTTCAGAAAAAGGGAGAACAAGTTTATTTCTCTTGGTAGATATGATATTAGATTTTGTCTAAAATACATTTTTACTTTTTAAGGAATAATTATGGAAATAAATATCTAATATCATTACGTTCTTTTAAAAAATTTTTTAAATTTATTTTAATTAGTTGTACATGACAGCAGAATGCATTTATGCTCTTTGATATATCATACATAGTGGGGATATAATTTTTCATTTTTCTGAGTGTACATGCTGCAGAATTATATGGGTCATGCAATCACATATATACATATAGTATTAATGTCTGTTTCATTCTACTATCTTTCCTGTCCCCACATTCCTCTTCTCCCTTCCCCATCACTTTTCTCTACCTAATCTAAGGTAACACTATTCTTCCCTAGTGCCCCCCACTCCATGCCTTATTGTGAGTTAGCATCCGCATATTAGAGAAAACATTTGGCCTTTTTTTGTGTATGTGTGGGATTGGCTTATTTCACTTAGCATGATATTCTCCAACTCTAATTATTTCCTGACAAATGCCATAATTTCTCTCTTCTTTAAAGCTGAATAGTATTACATTGAGTATATATACCACATTTTCTTTATCCATTCAACTACTGAGGGACACCTAGGTTGATTCCATGGTCTAGCTATTGTGAATTGAGCTGCTATAAACAATGATGTGGCTGTGTCACTATAGCATGCTGATTTTAAGTCCTTTGAGTATAAACCAAGGAGTGGGCTATCTGGGTCAAATGATGGTTCCATCCCCCTTTTTCTGAGGAATCTCCATACTGCTTTCCACAATGGTTGCACCAATTTGCAGTCCCACCAGCAATGTAGGCATGTGCCGTTTCCACAACATCATCCTTGCCGTGATTTTGAAATGAAAAATAATCTAAATGAGCAGTGGAAGTATTTTGTGAGTTAGAGAACCTACCACAATGAACAGGATCCAAGCAAAATAACAGAATTCGGATTTCCCTTCTGCTTGGGAGCTTGTCAAAGTGTCCCTGAGACTAATTGGAATTCTGGAATTCTCAACAGGGCCTGGAATTCTGGAAGCTTCCTTACCAATTCCATTTTACACCACTCATATTTCTTTTTCCTTTCTTTTTTTCTAACTTGGCTTTTATTCTTTAAAAAAGCATAAATTTTTATAGGTTTATAATAGTTATACATAACATTAGGATTCATTTTGGCTAATTATAAATGCATGGGATCTAGTTTGTTCCAATTGGATCCCCAGTAATTACCCTTGCCCTCCCATTCTCCATTCCCTGTTCACTACCCTCTATTTTACTGGTTTTTCTATTTATTGATATTTTTAAAAATTAGTGTCATGTGGATATACATAATGATGAGATTCACTGTTGTATATTCATATATGTACTTAGAAAAGTTAGGTCAGATGCATTCCATCATTTTTTTCCTTATCCCATCCACCCTCCCTCCACCTCAATCCCTTTCATCTACTTCTCTGATCTTTCATTTATTTTCACCGAATCCCCACTCCCACAGTTTCTTTTCTCTCTCTTCTCCCCTGATTTCAGACTGGCTTCCACATGTCAGAGAAGACATCCAATCCTTGACTTTCTCAGTCTGACTTATTTCACTTAGCATTATAGTCTCCAGTTCCATTCACTTAGCAGCAAATGACATAATTTCATTCTTTTTCATGCCTGAGTAAGACTCCATTATGTACATAGACCACATTTTCTTTATCCATCCATCTGTTGAGGGGCATTTGGGTTGGTTCCATAGTCTCTCTATTGTGAATTATGCTGCTATAAACATTGATATGGCTGCATCCCTATAGTACGCTGATTTTAGATCTTTCGGATATATACCAAGGAGTGGGAGAGCTGCGCCATAGGATGGTTCCACTCCTAGTTTTCTGAGGAATCTCCTTGCAGCCTTCCACAGTGGCTGCACTAATTTGCAGTTCCACCCACAATGTATGCGTGTACCTTTTCCCCACATCCTCACCAACATTGATTATTCTTTGTATTCTTGATAATCGCCATTCTGACCAGGGTGTGATGAAATCTCAATGTAGTTTTGATTTGCATTTTTCTAATTGCTAGGAATATATGTTTGTTGGCCATTTGTATTTCTTCTATTGAGAAGTATCTGTTTAGTTCTTTTGGCCATTTATTGATTGGGTTATTTGGGGGGGGGGGTTGGTGTTAAATTTTTTTAGTTCTTTATATATTCTGGATATTAATTCCCTGAAGAGAAGGTGGCAATGACATTCCCCCATTCTGTAGATTCTCTCTTGACACTCACTCTTGTTTCCTTTGCTGTGCAGAAGCTTTTCAGTTTGATGGCATCCCCCCTATTGGTTTTTAGTTTTATTTCTTGCACTTTAATGGTCAGGTTAAAGAAGCTGTTTCCTATGCTGGCATGGTGAAGTACTGGGACTACGTTTTCTCCTAGTAGTTGCATAGTTTCTGGCCTAATTCCTGGGTCTTTAATCCACTTTGAGTTGACTTTTGTGCAGGGTGAGAGATAGAGGTCCAGCTTTGTTCTACATATGGATTTCCAGGTTTTTTCCAGCACCATTTGTTTAAAAGACTATCTTTTCTCCAGAGTATTTTGGCACCTTTGTCTTGTATCAGGTAAAAAAAAAAATAACCCACTTGGGGTGGGTTTGTTCCTGTGTTTTCTATTCTGTTCCATTCATCTTCATGCCTGTTTTGGTATCAGTACCGTACCGTTTTTGTTACTATAGCTCTGCAGTCTAATTTCAGTTCTGGTATGGAGATCCCTCCTGCTTCACTTTTTTCACTAAGGATTGCTTTGTCTCTTCTGGGCCTCTTATTTTTCCATATGAAACTTCTGAGACTGTCGTTTTCAGCTGGGTGTCAAAACGCAAGGGTGTGGGATCTACACCTGTAATTATACTAAAGTAATTCATGGACTTCCCCCCAAAATAGTTTTCAAATTATTTCTATGATAATAGGGCTGACCTATTCATATTTAAAATGTTTTTGTTTTTGTTTTTACCAGTGGCAGAGAATGGGATGTATTTTCACTCTGGAAGGAAATTCTATGTGGCCTGCCACTTCAGCCACTGAGTTGAGCTGCTGACTGCCTAGGATTACACAGGAAGGCTGAGCTGGGATCACCTGGGGACTCTGGCGCCTCCTCTCCAGGTGTAAATAGCTGATATCGCTGATAGCGCTCATGATCCAGTCAGTCAGGATTCTTCTATAAAAAGAAAGCTTTTTAAAAAAAGAATAATGATATGCATTAATTAACTTCACCCCATAGGAGGTGAACAAGTTTAAGGTTTCAATGGGGGCCTAGAAGGAAATAGAATGTCAAGGCAGGGGGGTTGGTGTCTTTGAACACGAGCTGTCATTAATTGCTGCTTGACCCAAGGTTTTTCCTCTTATCTTCCAAGAATCCTTTTAACACTCTCTCCCACTCCTGCCTGTCCAGGAGCTGCTGGCCCGTGTTTCTTCTGGCTCAGCCTTTGCTTGGGATCTCTGCTTCTTTGTCTCTTTCCAAGTCCCTTGAAGAGACAATTGACTTTTTGTTTCCTTTCTTTTTGTGGTCAGAGCACAAAGAAAGCAAAAAGCCCCTGTGGCTCACAGTCTGGTTCCCTTCCAATCAGGTTGTGGTTACCTGAGGACTGAGTCACTGACACAGGAAGTTTCAGCTCTCTGAGCCCTGCCCGGCTCCCACCACTCCTCTGCCCCTTCTTTTCTGATGAATAGACCCCTGAGACACACTGAAGAGGTGGGTTCAAAGCGTGCAGTGTGCAGAATTGCACAGCCTTCTTCTCCCAACCCTTTTCTTAAAGAAGCCAAACTCTTTTGGCCTTTCCAAAAATTTAAAATACAGCTTAAATATGCCAGAGCATGTGTTAAGCAGAGCTACATAGTAGTTTTCCTATATCCAAGTTACTAATTTTCTGAGACCTGCCAACATTTCCATTTTAGGCTTGTAAGATTAGAAAGAATAATTTGAAAATATGTCAAAATTTTTACATTTTCTACATGGGCGAGGATTGTCGAGGAGCAAACTTTGTGGCTCCTGGGATATTGGTCTCTTCTTCCCTTTGTCCATGTCACCTTTGTTCATCCACTCAAGGGCAAGGAACGGACAGGACAAACTCACAGTCGTCTGCTGCATTTTAATAAAGCACTAAGGTTGGAGAGAATGGGAGATAGAGGAGTCTGCAACTATGAAAGGGAATGAGGAGCTCCTTCAGCACCATGAAAGAAGCTTTGATGGTGGATGAGGATACTGAGAAAGAAGAGGCAGGTAGTGACTCTTCAATGCTCTCCATGGAGGAAAATATAGCCCCTCTGCCAAAGGTGTATGTCCCTGAGACCCTCATTCATCAGCACTATCCTATGACACACGCACAATCACACTTCTGCATACACCTGGACTATAAGGGCAGTGGACCATATGATGCTTACACACTCACCCCCTCACCTCTACTCACATGCACAGATACATGTGCACACTTATACCCTCTCACCTCTACTTACACCCATTCACAACCACACAGCACACACACACACACACACACACTGTTTTGGTTTGGGTGTGAGGTGTCCCCCAAAAGCTCACGTGTTGAGAAGGTACAAGAAAGTTCAGAGGAGAAATGATGGAGCATGAGAATCTTAACCTAATCAGTGAAGTAATCCCCTGATGGGGATTAACTGAGTGGTAACTGAAGGCAGGTAGGGTGTGGCTAGAGGAGGTGAACATCAGACGTATGTGGGGTTTCTCTCTGCTTTCTGATCATCATGTGAGCTGCTTCCCTCCACCACATTCTTCCGCCATGTTGTTCTGCCTCACCTCAAGCTCCGAGGAATGGAGCTGGCTGTCTATGGAACAAGACCTCTGAAACCGTGAGCCTCTAAATACACTTTTCCTCCTCTACAATTGTTCTGGCCAAATCTTTTAGTCTCAGCAGAAAAAAACTAACGTGTGTGAGTGTGTGTGTGTGTGTGTGTAAATACCACCTTCTAAAAAGTGTGATTAAAAGGTAGGTAATTGGCTGAATGGAAATGGTAAGACCATTGAACTAGGAATGAGATTTGGTTAGCTGGATGTGGATGACCTTGGATAAATCCTTCATCTCAAAGAGGACTCAGTTTCCCCACGTGGACTATAAGGGCAGTGGACCATACGATGCTTACATTGCTCTCAGTCACAAAGGAGCAGGAAGAGAACCTCTTCCTCAAGATGCCCTCATTCTACTCCTGCACAGAGGGCTCCTTGAACCCCAAAGAGGATGCTGAAATGGTTAACAATGGAACTGTGAGATACGTCTCTTTCAGCCTTCCAGGTTAATGATTTTGTAACCTGCAGGGCTGGTCTGGCACCTTCAGACTATTATTCAGGATGGCTTTTTGTGGGTCTTTTCAGCCTACTTTCAATCCCTGGGTGGCTGGGAGCTGTACTAGGGGCCAGCTCACATTTAGCACTATTAGGAAATGGTGGTGGGGCAGCTTCTCAGGCTGCAACACCCACAAAATGAATCACTGTGGGGTACTGACCTTGAAGGGAGAGTCTTAGTGATTGTTTCTCAGCCTTCTAAAGACCTAAGATGCACACAGTTGCTCCCCTTTTTACGGTACTTTGCCGCAGGCAAGGCATGTTCACACCTATTAATTACTTCATTTAGTTCTTACAAGAGCTCTGAAAGAAGAGAGTTCAAATATTCTTATTGCAATTTTTGATAAAAGGTTAAGTGACTTGCCTTACGGTCACAGCTAATGAGGAGCAGAGGTAAGGCAGACATGGGTGTTTTTGATTGACAGACCAGAGTCTTTCCTGGAGCTTTTCATCATCTCTTAAGACTATGGTTGCCAGGGACTCATCTCCAGTAGTGAAGGGGCTCAGGTCTCAAGGTGGGGGATGGGAATCTAGCTTGTTAGCTGGATTCCCAGGGGATTGCATGTCAACCAGAGGATGAGACAGGCTTGGTGTGACAAGGAAGCTGTGAGGAACAAGACAAACTTTGGGTTCAGAATGCTCAGGGCTGGCTTGGAATTCTATGTAACACTAAACCCACCACCTAATACCCCCAATCCCAGCCTTGGCATTTGATCATGAGAAAAATGAAGCCTACCTGAGATAGCCCTTCTTCTCTCTTTCTTCCTCTACAACACACACACACACACACACACACACACACACACACACACACACACAAACACACACACAGGCTTTATCTCAGGAAGGTTTCATTTGGAAAAACTCTCATTACTCACAGGAGGGATTTAATTTGTATTAGTTAGCTTTTCTTGTCAAAACAAATAGCCCCAATGGCGTATATCCATCAACCACTGTTTCTTACTTGCATTACAGGTTAGGGCTACAGGTTATTAAAGGTTTGCTGGGCTGGGCTAAACTGGACCCTTTGTCCAAACTGAGGGGAACATTTGTCCAAACTCTGGGGCATGCTGTCTCATTGTGGAGGGTTGGAACAAAAATGTCAGAGCCAAATCCCACAATATATTTTAAAACTTCTGTCTAGATATGATTTATATCACATCCACACTCGGATTTCTTCCAACAGCATCTCTGGTTTACACCTAAAATCAGAGGGGTGGGGAAGTGTAGACTTCCTGTTTCCCAATAGGGAGTGGACAGTTGTCACCACACAGTAGTTTACCAGAAGAGTGTTGTCATCCTCAGACAGTTACAGACCTCATGAGCTTCAACTCTAAAAATTGAATCAAACTCCATTGTTGGGACTGATGCTTGTTTGTCTTCTAGTCTTGACTTTGTTCCTACCCTGGCACTTTCATAGCAGCTCTCTGTGTCTCTTGTCCTCTCCTCTGTCTTCTGCCCAGCAGTGTATGTGTCTCAGAGGAAAGGGTCTCTCCTTCAGGAACCATGCAATATAAATGCAAACAAGGAGAGGCAACCATAAATCTCAGCACCTTCCGGAGTGCTTGGCATGCCTATCACTCAGCTTGGCATGGGCAGACACACTCACGCTTCTCTTCAGCAAGAAGGACACCTACAAGGTGAGTGACCACACAGAGAAGGAAAGGAGGGACCACTTGTAAAGACTCCCATGGAGGAACTGATCATAATTCAGGGAAGCCAGAAACTTGCAAGGATTCAATGAGAGGAAGAATATCATCAGAATGAGTTCTCCTGCCCACTGTTTCAGGGATGTGGATCTTCAGAAAGGGGACAGGAGGACTCATGCCTGGGACACACAGCACCTGTGCTTACTGAAGGAGCTCAGAGCAGGCCACATTCAGGGCATGGTGAGAGATCAAGGGTCAGGGCCTCCACCAGCATTGGGCATGTTGTCACTGAACAAACTTTGATCCCATATCTAGTACACTATTTCATGAGCACAGGTTGAATGGGACTCATGGAACTGCACTCAGGCTGCCTGGGCTGCACCTTTGTCTGTGGATATGGAGACAAATACGCTCCAGACCCTGACACGAGGGGTTCAAATTCTGCAGGGCAAAGTAGACACGTGTTCCACATCCAAATCCCAACAGAGGCCCAATCTGAAATGTCTGTGTGCATCCTACAGAGGTCATATATACCTGAAGTTCACTTTTACAATTTCCTGGTTTCCTTTTCCATAATTATAATAACAGCTGGCATATCTGGAGCACTTTAACCTCTGCATTTCATTTTCTTCTTCTAAAGTAAAACTTATTCTGACATAACAGGCAGTGGAACAGCGTGAGAGATAAACAGGACTGAAATTCGAATCCTGGCTTTACCACTTATTAGCTGGGTGACCTTGGATAAGTTATGGAATTTCTATGAGTCTCATTTTATCAACTGTAAAATTAGGATAACACTGCCTTATTCTCAGGGGTCTTGTGAAGATTAGAGCCAAAATATACCATTGCCTAGTGCCGTCTCTGGCACAGTCTTTGGATGGTACCTACTTCAAAGCACTGCATATTCTAAATTTGATCACTTGTCCCCAACCCCTAAATAACATCTTTTTTTTCTGGTTAGGTGAATGAACAAACAAACAAACCAACCTGAAACAAACAAACCTCTTGATTTCAGTGGCTTAACACAATAACCACTGATTTCCCTTCATATTATAATCTAACACAAGTGCTTGACATTGACCAGAATCTTGCCTCTAGGGAGGCTTCCTGGACTCAAGCCATTCCAATCCCTTCATTCTTCAATGTCCACTGCTTACAGCAGATGGGCCAAGAGAAGAAAGAGAGGACTGGCTGCTTCCAGATCACCTTGGCCACAGAGTGAAACATCATTCTCCATAGACTCCATCGGCAAACAAACAAACAAACAAAATCAAAACAAAAGTCAATGGTCACCCCTGATGGTAAAGAAGATTGGGAAACTAGTCTCATTGGCAGTCAGGGAAGAAGATCCAGGCAGTCTCTGCCATCCACCATTTTTCTCTCAGACCCTGTACCTACACTCACTCCAGTATAGGCATTTTCACACAGCAGCCCGAGGGATCTTTTGAAAGTGTAATTATGCTATTGTCTTTGAAGAATCTTCCAGGATCTTTCAACTCTTCCTACAGACTTAGGATGAAATGTTGACCTCACGGTGGCCACCAAGGACTTGCAGGATCTGGCCCCTGCCAATTGCTTTGATCCCTTCTCTTCTTTCTCTGCCTTTCAGCCACTCCACACTGCTCCCACAGACCTTCTTTCTATTTCTACAACACACTGGCTCATTAATAACATGAAGCCTTTGCACTTGCTCTCCCCTGGGCCCGTGGCAAACTTCCTCCCTCTCTTTCTTTTAGTTCTTTGCCAAAGTATGGACTCCTCGGAGAGCCCTTGTTTGATCTCATAACCACCTCTCATCTTGTTAATGGGCATATTGAAAACAGAAGAAAAAATTATAGAAAGTAATCAAGTGGACATCTAAACTATCATCCAGTCCTATCAAACTCTTAATGTAGGAGTTTATTAAAACGAAAGCCATTTTAATTCAGTTTTGACGGTGACTCCAAACCAATAGGGTGAATACCAAGTAGCTCCATATTCCAAAGAGCGGATCGCAGGCCTCCAGCTTACAGAAGAGGTGAGGATGAGAGATCTGAAGGGAGAATTTTTGTGGAGAGAATGGCTGGAGGAGGGTGGCATGTTCCTTCCCCTGTCTAGGGCAGAAAAAAGTGTCTCCATCTTCTCTTAACCTAAGAGAGGAAATGTCTTAGGGAGGGAACCCAATACTAAACACAATATTCACTTATGTTTCATATACACCTTCTATGCACAGTTCAAAGACAATTGTGTATGATATTTTTAATGCACTTGCATTGTGATTGCAACCTGTCTCGTGGACTCAGGAGTGGAAATTTCCAATTGGGATGTCATGTCAACACTCAAAAAGTTTCATATTTTGTAGAATTTTGGAGTTTTGGATTAGAGAGTCTCAACCCATAGTTTAAGAATAGGCAAAACTTATCTTTGGTACTAGAAGATGAACAGGGGTTGCTGCTGGCTTGGGGAATTGACTAGAAATGGGCATGAAGGAACTTTCTGGAGTCATGGAAATTCCACCTATTCTGTTATGGGAGTTGGCCACTATTATGGTTTGCACATAAGGTGTACCCCAAAAGCTCACAGGTGAAAAACACAAGAAGGTTTAGAGGTGAAATGATGGTGCCCAGAAAGTCCTAATCCAATCAGAGAATTAATCCCCTGACAGGATTAACTGAGTGATGGCTGGAGGCAGGTGGGGTGTGGCTGGAGGAGGTGGGTCATAAGGGGTGTGTCTTTGGGGTATATATTTTGTATCTGGTGAGTGGAGTCTCTCTGCTTCCTGATCACCATGTGAGCCACTTCCCTTCATCACTCTCTTCCACCATCATGTTCTGCCTCACCTTGAGCCCCAAGGAATGGGGTCATCCATCTATGGACTGAGAACTCTGAAACTGTGAGCCCCCAAGTAAACTTTTTCTCCTCTAAAATTGTTCTTGTCAGGTATTTTAGTCACAGCAGTGAAAATGCTGACTAAAATAGCCACGTGGATGTATACATGTGTCAAACTTTATTGATAAATTATGATTTGTGTGCATGTGTGCCACGTTATTATGTAGTCCCTATATTTGCTTTCCTATGTAGTTAGTTATACTTATGATTCATTGCACTTCCTGCATCTGAAATTAGATTTTTTTTTTTGGTCACATTTGAAAACTCTCTGTCACTGTGCTCTGGAACATTTGTTTCTATTCAATTTTCCTTCTCTCTTCTGAAACCATACTTGTGTGCATATTACGGTAGAGGAGGGCAGGAGGAACTCTTGAGGCTAAATCCTCTCCTTCCAGCCTAATTCTACCTGTGCTTCTGGGGAGCCCTCAGACCTCCATGTCTCCATCCCAAGGGCTGAAGGATCTCGTTTCCAGAACAACAACAAGAAGTATATTTCACAAATTTTGTTTTAAGGTAAAGACTCACAGATAATCCTCCATTCTCCTCCCTGCCCCACGGAGAGGCTGCTTCGTAACCATCAGTGCTTGTGCCTCCAAGGTTTCTGACCCAGAGAAGTGCAGATGGACTGGGCCCTCTCAGATACCCCACCCAGTGCAGAGAACCCAAGGACAGGGTAGCATTGGGCAGGAGACACAATACTTTCTGGTCTTTTGGGTAGCTATTCTGCCTTCTTCCTTTGAAATTTTGTCTCAATTTGGTTAATTAAAAAAATAATATTTTAAGCAATTCAATGTTTATATAGCATAAAAAATAAATATCTGTTTTTAATAGGTATGGAAAGTGAGGCTCAGGGTGTCTCTTATATGCCTTGGACCCCTAGAGATACCACTTTATTGAAGAAAAGGGAACCCAGGGGATGTGGCTATGACTTTCTGTCACTCCACAATTCCTTAGAGTCACAGGCTTGGTAAATGCTTCTAACCAAGACTAAGAGGTAGGCTATTCTCACCCAGATAATTTCCTCCCTCTTTCCCCTTCATTTTCCCCTCAGTGTTAAATTCACTAAGAAAATAACAGCAGGACAAAAATGAAAAGAAAGAGTGAGCCAAGGAATTGAAAAGGAAAAGAAAGTAAATTTATGTAGAATCCAATTACCCAAAACCAACAGTTTGCCAATTCTCCTGTCACTCTAAGTCCTTGTCCACACGCCTCCCTAGTTTATGTTCCTTTGATCAGACCCCAGGCCTCAGTCTGGATTTCTGCTCCTGACCTTACATCACGGCATCTCCCCTGTGCCACGTCCGGTGGCTGGAATCACAGGCCTCCTCTGTCCCCCCTCACTCCTCTTAGCTTGTCCACAGCTGGACACTAGACTTCAAGATGAAGGCTTTGCGTCCCTCTGTGTATTTAGAGGGCAGAGCATTGCTGAGAAGTCTCTTTTCTTAAAACTGCAAATTTAAGCATCAAATAGGAACAAATATACCTGCTGTTACAGTGGTGATTTTTACTAGGGCTGCTCATCAACAGGTGAGTCTATGCAAATCTCTGCTTAAAACTGCTCTATTGAAGTCCAGAAGGAAATGGAAGGTAACGACTCTCTAATGCCTTCATTTGCCCAGATATTCAGCAGGAATGGCAATTCCACTTAAGGGAAAATTTCAGCAGGAATCAATTTTTCTAAATCAAATTCAAGGGTCACTGATTGTTAAGGCAACCATGGGTACGCTAATGATGCTATTTATAGTTTGGTTAATACATATGCATAATAAGAGAAAATTATTTACAGAGATGATGAATTTAATATTGGGAGTGAAGCAGATTTACAGCCTGGAAAATGTAATTGCTTTTTGATATCAATTAAAGGACTGTTTCAAAAATCAATAAGAATTTTAAAGAATAGCGTGAGCTTGAATGAATGATAAGTAACTTGGAAGCAATTTTAAAATCTTACAGTGAACAATTCTCTTGAGCCCTATGAAGGACTTTATGGGCCTTTGAGGAGTAAGGTAAGATTTTTTAAAACTTTCATTGATTCAAAATGAAAGCAAAGCTTGCACACACCACTGAACTGCCACTTGTGTCGCTACATAAAGCCAGTGTTGGACATGGCGCTCTGGGAGCAATGAATCAGAGGGAGCAGGAGAGCTTGGGAATGGGTACCTTATAGCTGAAGCCAGACAAAGAAACACCAGTGGAGGTTGGGGAGGGGGGGCAAGGTCTAACTGGGAGGTGGGGAGGAGAGAGCTGGGCAGCTCCCCAATTTTTGAGTGGAACATTAAAGGAGGGGTAGCCCGAGAGGTACCAAAGAATCACAGATGAAAGTTTAGTTATTCCATAGACCTCTGTGGTGCATCTACTGGGTGAAGGCTTCATGGTAGGCTCTGAAAAGAGATGAATAAGACAGGATCTCATCCTTGACACGGTCATGGACTAGAGAGGATATAGACCACAGGATGATTGAACAGGTGTTCTCATTTATGGAAAAATTTCTATGCCACTGGCAATATATGAAGCACTTGGCCTACACTGTCTTATTTGATTCTCACAAGGAACCTAATAACCCCACCTTATGAATTTAAAAGACTGAAGCCAAAAGAAGTTAAATAACCTGTCCAGGGTCACCTAGCTAGTAAGTGCAAGTGCTAGAAATGAAACCCAAGCCTTCTGTTGTTGTTAGAGGAAGTAGCTGTTCCCAGGAGGTGGGGGAAAGCTCAGCTGGCTGCATTTTCCAGAGGCAATGACATCTGACCCACTTTTTATAAACTTGCAAAAGAGTGTAGAGAAGGGTAGCTTACAAGGGCAGAATTGCAGCACAAATAAGGACGCAAAGATGGGCCATGTGATGGCCCTCTACTTGCAAAAGATCTTCCTTCAGATCATCCCCAACTATAGGTGCTGTTCCTATTTTTAATGACTCTCCATGTCAATTGACTGTGACAAAGTCCATTGACAGATGATTCTTGACTGCACATCTGAAAGTTGCTTGATGCTCAATTAAGCACTCGCTTGGGGATCTGAAAGCCAGGGTTAGTTGTCTGCCACTTCTCAGCTTTGTAACAATGAGCAAGTCATGCAACCCTGCTGAATTGTAAAATAAAGATGTAATACCAATTTCTAAGTTATTTTAAAAAATGAAAGTTTAATATGAAATATGAATTGAATGTGTCTGGGATGAGAACTGGCATAAAATAAGCCTAAATAATTCGAAGGATCTGCTTCTATATTTATACCTCTGTGTGTGTGTGTTTATCTTTATCCTTTAATTCTTGACCCTCCAAAATCCTACTTGCTATGACTAAAGTACAAAACATGTTTTGACTGGAGGAACCGCAGAATCACCCAGACTTGGAATTAATTTGATTCAGGCTTCTCGATAGTGCTTTCTAGCATGCTACATTCTCCTGCGTAGCATCACGCCCAGCTCCGATGAAAATTTTAAAATAATGAGCAAAAGATAGACATGTGTCCTGATTAAGTATGTGAGCATGCACTTAGTATGCCAAGGCTTGGATCCTGGGCACATTACCACCTACCTGTGAGAGCTCATACAACTTAGTAAACATCACTGTGTCTTTTTTTTTTTCCTTCAGCTTTAAAATGGAATAACAATTATATCCACCTCATCAGATTCTAGGGAGGATTAAACGAGAAAATGTAGGTGCATGTTCTAGGACCATCCTTGCTGCATATTAAAATACCCATTAATATTAATATCAAAATATCACTAAGTTACTGCAAGTGGTTTACTTCTTCCAGTGGGTTGTAAATACAGCCAGAATGGTCCTATCAGCACAGTTAAAAATTATGTGGGCAATGGACTGGAATTTTCAGCTAGAAGGTTTGATCTATATTCCATTTTCCTCATGGGCTTGCAGAACAGGACTCCCATTGATCCTAAACAAATTTAGATAAATTGTATTGGTTCACAGATTGATCTTATGTGAGTGTTGGCTTGTCTCCCACTGTGATGTTACCAAGAAGAAATCAGCCTCATCTTGGGATGGGGGAGGTACAGAAGGATCAATCCTAAAATGGCCTTAAGGAAGCAATTGGCCTTAAGGAAGCTTTGCTGGGGGAGGGAGGGCCTCACTTGTCTGAGAGTTGATACCGCCAAGAGTTATGTGATAAGATTTTGGAGGCATTGTGAGGGAGTCACCTTGCTTTGTTCTGCCTCAAATACCTCAGTCATGAAACAGGGACAGCGATCATGCCTAACTCACAAGTTTGTTATGAAGGTGAAATACACATGTACGTGAAGTGTTCCACACTAGTGAATGCTGAGGACTCATGAGAGAGTATCAGTACAGAGATCAATTAATTTTTATAATAAAATTTTTTTAAAATACTATATGGATCAATTGCAGAAAGTCTAAAAGGAGTTTCCCAGGGGTAGGGGTAGGAAAGAAAAGCCTTGGAATTCTTTACTTCTGATGTCTCCCCACTATTCTAAAACAGTGGACAGTTTGGTTTCCTGCAGAAAGCACTTACCCAGAGTCAGTGTGGGCCTAACCGTGTTCAAGATTCTTGTGCGAACCCACAGGAGGAAACAAGACATGTCAGGCATCATTTCCACCTTTAAGGAGCTTTCCATCTGAAAGGAGGACGATTCAAAGCCCTATAGAAACTCGGTATTGCACTAACACAGGCCGGGAGAGAAGAGGAGCTGGATACCCTCAAGATAAAATGAGGGCTTTCCAGATAAGAGGACTTCAGGAGCAGGACCCAAGGGACTAGTGTGATAAGTTGGTGGGCTGTGGGGGAACAGTTCATCCTAAGGGGGCTACCACAGAGAATACTGGCCAGGCAACATGGTAGGGCCATCCTGATTTTTAAAGCACTGAAATCTGTTCCACATGCCATCATCAATGTCCCCTACTCCATTGTCCCTAAAATACAAGGATGAAGATTAATGCCAGTATTACAGGGGTCAGCTTGTTCCAGAACTATAGTCAGTGTCCACTTTGGTTGGTCAGTGGAAGAGCATCCCAACTGTCAGATCACAGAGGTCCTTGAGGGCCAGGATG
The DNA here is from genome assembly GCF_045843805.1 of Urocitellus parryii. Taxonomy (NCBI): domain Eukaryota; kingdom Metazoa; phylum Chordata; class Mammalia; order Rodentia; family Sciuridae; genus Urocitellus; species Urocitellus parryii. The sequence goes on along the minus strand of NC_135532.1, from coordinate 99,732,790 downwards.
GAGAGATTGTGCTTTATTCTAGAGAGCACAGAAGTCCACTTCCTTGTCATGTAAAAGAACCAGCTGGGCAATGACCCCTGCTGCAGTAGCATTAGTCCTGTCCAGGCTCAGTAACCAGCGAGCACTCTCCTCCTGGGGTCTCTAGCTGTGTCCCTGATCCCCATATCACGGTAGCAGACCAACACAGGACAACAGAGCTGCCCACTGTTCCTCCTCTGATCCCCATTGTGCCATGGTGCTGCTTAAGCAATCACCATTTCCATCTTTTAGAAAGGATATTGGTGGTCATTTTGGATCTGCCTCTGTCTTTTGTTTTACCTGTTCACATAATTAGCGTATCTTGCTAATTCCTTCTGAAAAATTTCTTTTGTGTGTTCTTTTCTCTCACGAATCTCAGGCTTGCCCTTCTCCCGGACTGGTCCCTTCCAGAACTGTGTATCAGTCAGCACAGCCACTGTGGCTGAATCTGCCACTTTGATCTGGTCTCTTAACCTCCCTTTGGGGACAGAGAGGAGGAAGGGGACAGGCATAAGCCGAAGGTGACACACCTGTTGGTGAGAGGTGGGGCCCTAAGGAAGTGCTGATGCACCAGAGAACAGTTTGGGCCAAATGGGAAAGCTTCCTTGAGGACAAATTGCACATTGATTTCTGATACTTTTAAATTGAAAGAGGGAAGCATTCCTTGTTTTCTTTAAATAATTGGTAAGTCTGGGTAATTTTATCAAGGAGTTTGATTATATTGGAAATTTTGATTGATTTAGAAACATAATTATTTTAATTCAGAAAATGTACAAAATTACATTGACTAGAACAATCATTTTCCTATCTTGCATTTAAGCAGATTATAGGATTCTTTGTTCCTCTCTCTGTAGATAGTTATTTAGCAAATTCTGCATCACCCAGCTGCTTGATTTGCTTCTTCCTCAGACTTAAAGCACAAAAATGGTGCTATTCATTTTCTCTCTAGCACTTCACGGCCAAAGAGTTTGAAGAAGTCCCTGGTGAAGCTTTTGACAGATTATGTGGAGAAACACTGAATGAATGACCAGAAACCATCTCTCACACAAACACAGGACCCAGGAAGAAGAGGAGAATGGACGATGAGGTTGTCTTTTTATTCATCAAGCTTGAAGTTTCCTGAATCTATCGTTTTCTCCCTATAGCTTCTGCAACCTCCCCAACCCAGTGCCCATCACCAGAGTTCTGCCCAAGCCTCTACCAGGATGTTCACTTGTTCTATATCTGCTGGCTCACACATTTTTCTTTGTTAATCACATTAGCTCAACCTATTTTTTGAAATATTATTTTTTGAAATTTTTTTTAAAAAATATTACAACTCCTTGAGGTCTTGGGAACTCTGTTCCATCAAGGTACTCAAAGAAGTGGTCCATAGATCCTCAATGACCACTTCCTCATTGAAGTTCACACTGATTGGAAATGGTGCCTGTCAAAAGGAACTCAGTCCAAGGAGACTGGTGCTATCCTTTGAGCCACTGTGGCCAAAGAACTAGATGACTTTGCTGCAATTACATTGCTACAGTCTGTGTATAATGAGGTGACTGGTGATGGAACTCCACACATCCATCACCTTGGAAAGCAAACTTTGATAATCTGGAGAGAGGTTAAGGAGACAGAACTGGGAGCACAAGGGCACAGCCTGCCCCGCAAAGAAAAAGGGAGGCAGAGTAGCCTCCCCGGTAAGTGCTCAAGCGTCAGTGCTTGCTCAAGCTGCTTGCATTTGAATCCTGATTATGCATTGATTTCTCCGAGTGAGATTGTTTTTAAATATTGCTTGGCTTGGTAGTAAGCAATCCAAAAAGATGCTTCTGAAAATGGAGACACCAAAAGAAATAAATATTGCTAGAAAGTTCTTGCAGAGGGCTTCGGGGACCCAACCTGCAGAATTCAGAAACAACTGGTTATCCTGTTGCTTCGTGAAACCACTTGGGATCTCTTTTACAAGCTACGCGAAGGTGTTTCAATGCGTATATGTGTCTGAGCTTTATCAGAAGCTCTCCTTAGAGATATTATGGCTCAGGAAAAGGACGGAGGCTAAGAGTCAGAAGACAGTTTGGACCTACTCCTGGATCCCTAGGCATCCATCCCATACCCTGCAGATCTGAGATCCAACTGCTTTCACCTGTTCAACCATCATAATAACTAAAACAACAAATTTAGTATCACCCAAAAATGTTTGTAATCTACTCATCCTTCCACCCTCATTCCCAGTCAGCCACTGATCACTATAGATTATCTTGCACTTTTAAGAATTTTGTATAAACGGAACTGTGCATTATAAACACTTTGTATCTGGCTTCTTCAATTCAAGCATAGTTATTTTGAGACGTGTCAGTGTTGTTGTGTGCATCAGTGGTTTATTAATTTGTGTTGCTGAATAGTGTGTATACCACATTTGTTTAGCCGTTCATCTGTGGATAGACACTGTGATTTTTTTTCTGTTTTCTTTTTTTGTTTGTTTTTGGTTATTTCAAATAGAGCAGCTATGAACATTTATACTGTGTCTTTGAGTGTTTTCATTTCTCTTGAGTAAATACCTAGGAATAGATTGGCAGGGTCATAGAGCAGACGTATGTTTGACTTTTCAAGGAATTGCCCAACTATTTTATTTTCATTAATAGAAGATGGCAGTTTCCGGTTCCTTCACATCTTCTCCAACACTGTTAGGGTTGGGCTTTAAATTTTACACTGTCTAGTGGGAACCTAGTGGTACTTCATAGGGGTTTAAATTCACATTTCTCCAGTGGCTAAAGATGTTGAGCCTTTCTTGTGTGCTTTTTTGGCCATTTGAATATCTTATTAGTGACTGATCTCACGTGGTTTTGTCCCCATTTTAATTGATTTATTTTATTATTGAATTATGAGAGTTCTTTATTTCATCCAGACTCAAGTTCTTTTTTTTTTTTGATGTGTGTGTTGTAAGTATTCTCTCCCAGTATGAGGTTTGTCTTTTTGTTTTCTCATTGATGTCTTTCAAAGAGCAGAATATTTTTAGTTTGATTGAATCTGATTCATCTCCTTTTGATGGTTCATGAGTTTTGTGTTCTAAGAAACCTTTGCATATCCCACAGTCACAAATATACTGTATATTTTCTTCTAGAAAATATATATATACTTTTGGGTTTTGCATTTAGAGTACATGATCTACTTTGAGTTAATTGTTTTGTATGGTGTGAGGGAAAGATCAATGCTTATTATTTCTTGCCACATCCCTCTCTAGACATGAGAAGATTTTTCCTTTTCCTCTTGAATTGTCTTAGCATCTTTGTTAAAAATTAACAGACAAAATAGGTACCATAGATTTCTGGACTCTATTGTATTCCTCTATTCTGGGAGACATATGTATCTATCTTTTCAGCAATATCAAACTCTTGATTACTGAAATTAGTAAAGTAATTCTGAAATATTGTTCTTATTAAAAAGGTGTGTTGGTTATTTTAGGTACTTTATATCTTGACATAGGTTCAGAATTTATATGAATTTTTCTAGCATTAGAATTTCAACATAAATTTTAGTTGTCAATTCCTACAAACATTTTGATGGAGACTGCAGAGAATATTTTTAGGGAAAATATCACTTAATAATATTGAAAATTCTAATCCATAAAAATAAAATAATCTATTTTTCTATTTATTTAGATCTCTCTTAATTTCTCTAAGCATTGTTTTTAATGTGAGCATAGAGGTCTTTGACTTCTTTGTTGGAATTGTTTCTACATAGTCTAAATTTTTGTTGCTATTTTAAATGGATCTTTAAATTTTTCACATTCTACTGGGTTGCCGTTGGTGTATAAGAATGAAATTGATTTTTGCACAATAACCTTGTGAACTATGACCTTCCTAAACTTATGCATCAATTCTAGTAGTAATCTTTTTCCTGGGTTATTCTATAAAAATAATTGTATAATCTGCAAATAGGGAGGGTTTTATATCTTTACTTCACACCATACAAAACAATTAACTCAAAATGGATCATGTGCCTAAATGCAAAACTCAAAGTATAAAATTTCTAGAAGAAAGTATTTAATATCTATATTTCCCCTTGTCTTAACACAATTACTAGTTCCCCTAGACTTTGTTATTGGTGCTATTTTTAATTGTTTGGTATAATTAGCCAGGGAAACCATCTTTATTAGTCTCTTATTGCTACTGTAACAAATCACCAAAACCTTAGTGATTAAAATGATGCATTATGTGATCGTTCTGGGTGCCAGTTTCCCAAAAGGAGTCTCACTGGGCCCAAACCAAGGCATAGGCAAGGCTGTGTTTCTTTCCAAAGACTCCAAGGCAGAGTCTATTTTCCTGCCTTTTCTACAGGCTTTTAGAGGCTGCCTGCATTCTTTGTTCAAGGTTTCTTCCATCTCCAAAGCCGGTAGTGTCAGTCAAGTCTCTCAGGTTGTTGCTCAGATGCTGAGCCCTGACTCTCTCTTTCTCACTAAAGATACTTGTTAGCTAAGTGAATTAAACCAGAATCAGAAAGTCAAGGATCACATGTTTTCTCTCATGTGTGGGAGAGAGAGAGAAAAGAAAAGAGGGTCCCATGAGATCAGAAGGGACATCAATAGAGCAGAGGAAGGGGATTGAGAGGGAGGAAGCATGGGAGGGCCGAATAAAGCTGGTGGATAAAGGGAGGGAAGAAAGGAGGGAAAGGGAAGTAACTGATGTTAGACAAAAATGTTCTTTGCATATACAAATCTAGCAAATAAATGCAACTATTATGCATAATTTTTATGCATCAATAAAACAAAAAGGACCCTTGTGATTTGCTGGACCCACCTGTCAAATCCACAATACTCTCCCATCTTAAGGTCAGCCGATTACCAACATTAATTCCATCAACTGGGTTCATTTTCATTTTCTGTAATACATTCATTCACAAATTCCAGGGATTAGGATGTGGACATCTTTTGGAAAAATTATTATCTGCCTACCATGCCATTTGAGCCTGGAGGGGTTTTCTTTTCTTTTTTCTTTTTTTTTGAAGTGGATTTTATTTTTTAAAAAACATTTCCAGTGCTGCGATTCTGGCCCAGGGCCTTGTGTATGCTAGGCAAGCATTCTACCTCTGAGCTACATCCCAAGCCCATAATTTTATTTTTCAAAAGAAATTTTCTTCAATAGATACAACACTCTTCAGTCTGTTTCTTTCTGTGTAGGTTGTATTTTTTTTAAACATTCTACATTTCACCTAAATTGTAAAATTTGCTGGCCTTAAATTGTTCATAGCACTCTTTGCTGTTGCTTTAATGTATATAAAGTCTATGGTGCTAACGTCTTTTCATTCCTAATATTAATATTGTTGTCCTTCCCCTTCTTTGCTTGATCTGTTTAGTGAGAGTTTATCAATTTTGCTGAGCTTTCAAGGAACTAGCTTTTATTCTAAGCTAATTTTCTCTGCTTTCTGCCTGCATTTTATTTAATTAATTTCTACCCTTAGCATTATTATTCCGGCTCCTCTACTTATTCGAGGTTGCTTCGCTCTTCTTTTTCTCATTTCTTAAGTTGGAACATTAGGTAATTGATTTTAGGCCATTCTGTCTAAAAATACAGCCTTCCCTGCATCTGAGAAATTTTGATGTGTTGTATTTTTGTTGTTTTACAAAAAAAAGATTGTTTTATCCATTGGATACTGTGGTTCTCCTGCCTCCTTCAAACAATTATTAAAAACCCGAATCTGAAACCAGAATATTTCTTCTCTGAAGTGGTTTTAGCGTGGAACCATTCCCTTGAATTAAAAAACAAAAACAAACAACCCCCCCCAAAACAAACAAACAAACAACAACAATAACAAAAAACAATAGCCCTGGTCCTGAGACTTTAATTCAAAGGCTGTTATTTCCTGGTCCCCAATATCCTTTTCAAGAACATTCTGTAACTGTTTCAAATAGGCTCCTGTTATTGATTTTTTTCAAGCCCAAGTTATCTGGAAAACCACACCTTGAATAATTTGCTACCTCCCTTCTAGCTATTGAGAATTGTAAGAATTAGCTTTAGGAATGCCTCCTGCGTGCATCTGGGTCCAGTGCTGCTGGGATTGGCTTTGTTTTTTCCTGGTACCTATTTGGATTCCCTCCGTGTGCTAAGTGGTGTGTACCAGGCTCCCAGGGTCAGCATGCAGGGAGAAGGATTGGTGCACAGGAAGGCTCCCAGGGCAGTACATTCTGAGTAGACGAGGCATAAAGTAGGGGAAAGCATGTGCCTCAGTAACCTCTGCCTCACTGAGTAAGAAGATGCAAGAGCCAAGTTCATCCTGCTGTCTGAGTCTGTCCTGCCAAGCGCATGGGCAGTGTGGTCCTTGGAGCAGGACGCGGATGTAAAAGTCCCTTATAGGCTAAAATGTGCTGGGCTGATGATTATCTGTCATGTCTGTCTGCTTTAACCTTCCCACCCTTGGTCCCTATTTCTCCAGCAGGTCATACTTTCTTTCTCCTTGCAGGGCTGGCTTCATAGGCATGCCACCTGAGCAACAGAAGGGTCCTTAGTGAGTTGAATTCTCTGGCATCACCATTTTGAAATCCTTAACACGTTTCAGCAAGGGGTCCCACATTTTCATTTTGCACAGGGCCTCACCAGTTCTGTCACCGATCCGATTTACCTGGAAAGCTCCTTGGAAAAAAAGGTAGTGACTTGGCAAGTAAAAGGGGCAGAGAGCGAGGCTCATGGTCATAAGCGAACAAAGGCACACAGTAGGATTGTGCGTCACAGTTCCACGGCTGACTGAAACAACTTCCAGCGGCTCCCCCCGCCCCCACCCCCATCCCTCCTTGTAAGGAGATTTTTTGGAAGGCTCAATTATATTTTCCCAGCTATCCCCCACCACACACCTGCCCCAGCAACTCCCCCAGTACTCATTCACATCGAGCAACCCAAGAATCAACAGCATCCATATGGTGCATCCTCTATAAATGAAAGCTCTTTTAATTAGTGATGGGACACCTCAAATAATTTCAGCAGATGCTTCCATTTCACGAAAACAGGCACATGTCTTTGCAACTGGGCAATATTGTTCTAATTATATCATAGCCTGCAGCCCAACTGGGTCCGTCTCTCAGGCAGTCTTTCTGAGGGAGGGCTCCTGGGCTGGGGGATCTATTTTACGTACTCTCCCACACCCACACTCTATCTCATATTTTCACCATTTAATGTTTGTTAACTGGTTTTTGTTTTGTTTTCTATTATTTTGATTTCCAAGTGCTTTATACAGTCAGGAGAGGAATGAAAAGGACATAATTATTTGGCACTAGGATGGATGACAGGAAACGATGATGGTATTTTCCTTCCTTTTTTTTCATGATTTCCTTATAAAGAATGGGTCTACTTCAAGGAGGCTGCAGAGCAGACTGGGTGACGCAGAGATTCCTTTGGCTCTGCCCGGGATCCTGAGAATCTGTGACAGGGATGACAGGGACATTTGCTATAATTAAAGCTGCGCTAGGAGCTGAGGAGTGTGGTCTCTGAACAGACAGGGTTTATATCTGGAGGCGTCAGCTTGGTGCTGAGTAGTGCTTGGCACACCACGGGAGGGGACCTGCTAGGCTCACCACGCTTGGGAACCCTAGGGGCTTAAGACATCATGTTATGTTACAGAGATTTGGAATGTTTCATTGGTGCAGCATCATTTAGCCTAGGCTGACTAATCCACTAGTGACCAGAGCTAGTCCAGCTTCACTCTCTGGTGAGTTCCTGTGGGGCCACCCTTCTCTGGGGCAGGAAGGAAATCCTGCCACAGGGATGGGCGAAGTCAAAACAAACCACAGGGGAGTTTTAAGACACCCTTAGGAATACATCTCTCCCATTCTGGAACTATGAGGAGCTAGCCAGGAGGCTCTCAGGATATTTTAGTCAAGAAAGAGCAGCTGGACTGTGGGGCAGGGAGACACAGAGGATGACTCATGCTAAGATAAGGAACAGACTGAATGAAGCTGCAGTGAATGCTATCCCGGGAGAACCCAAAGTCTTTAGGAACACGTCACGCACCGTCTTGACTTCCTGGTGACCAGAGGCAGGTCCTGTTCTTCACAATTTAGCCCAGTACTCAGGCCAGGCTATGTCCGAGGTACCAAGGACAGCTGGAGGATGAATTCAGATATTGCCACCTAGCAGAGGGTTCCCAAGTAGGGGCTAGCTTTTTTCCTCCCCCGTGAAGGTCTTTGGTTTCTTGGTGACTAGTCTCTGCCAGTCTGGTGGATTCGCTTGCTTCTCTGATAATCTTCTAATGATCTCCATGGCCAAGGTCAAGCTCAAGGTGATACTTTCCCATATCCACCTCACCTTACCCACAGTAACTCTGAAAACCATCATTAGCAAAGCCTTGGCTTAGAATCTAACATTCCTATGGACATATATGAATCTCACTGTCATGTACATCCACAAGACATTAAAAAAATTATAATCAATAGCAGAAAAAATAACTAGAGGGAAGGGAACAGGGTGAGGCAGGAGGAGAGGGGAAGAGGAAGTTCCGGGGACTGAATTAGAACAAATTATATTCCATGTTTTTATAATTATGTCAAAATGAATCCTACTGTCATGTTATAACTAAAAAGAACCAATTAAAAAACAAAAAGTCTGACCCTGACCTCAAACAACCCATTGATCATCACTCCATCTGTAAGATAGGTGAAGGCTAATATTTCTTAAGTGCCTCAATTTTTTTAAGCCAACGCAGGATATAAACAAAAATGAAAACACATAGAAAGGAAAGCAAGCTTCTTATTTCAAACCTCTTCTGCCACACACTTCAATCTGCTTTATTACCAAGATAGTAAAAGTAATGGGGTTAAATTTAGATAAAAGCAAGGAGACGTGGTACGTTTTATTTTAAGTGGCACGCAGCATATTTAAACCAGCCTCTCTGGGTAAATACACTAGGCTGAGTCTTGTTCCTGCCCAGAGGGCCTCTCGTGCTGCCCACTGGCAATGGAATTGAGTAGGTGTATTGACCACCCAGCGACTTCTAACCTGAATCTCCATGCTGACCTAAGTGTACTGACTGACTGTTGTAAAAAGGATCCCAGAAGACTCCTTCGGTCCTGCTCAGAGGTAGTGGGCTGGATCTCCAAAGAGATCTTCCAGTCTATGTGAAAAATGCATAATTAGGATTTAAAAAAACAGGAAGCTTTAATAACTTGACTTCCATGCATTTCTTGTCTACGGGTGGCACTAAAAGAAGATAGGTAGGGACAACCACCATGAGGTTAAAATATTTGGAATATGTGCAATATGGACACACACAAACCTGAATAAAGTTCTGTTTTTCATGTAGTCCCTGCCATTGGGAGCTCACTGTCTGGTGCATTGGGGACAGACAAATATATTTGAAAGGTGTACTCAGGGCTGTGTTAGGGACATACAGCTGCTTGTGAGTGCTGAGTGTGTGTGTGTGGGGGGGAGTTGCACTTGTCCCCAGGTAACTGGACTCCAATCTGGGAGTTGACAGAAAGGAGAATTAAGTGGCTTGTGTGAGCAAGGGCAGAACCCCTGGTACTGCACGTGCTTTGTGCTGGCAGGATGGGTCCTGGGAAGGGGAAGAGGGAGAGGGACAGGGGTTAGATCTGGAAGACCAGATCTGCCAGTGTGGGGAGTATAGATTTTATCCTGATTCGTGGTGAGCTGGGGAAGGATTTTAAGCAGGCGAGGTCAGATCCACCATCTCTTTCCAGTTTTAAATGAGGAATGGCTGGAGGACAGGGTCACTGGAGGAGGTGACACTTTAGGAGGCCCCTGGGAGAGATAAGCAGGACTGAAGAGGGCAACAAAGCAGGAACAGAATCAGGAAGATCCAGGAGAGAGGATGAGCACATCCCTGCGCCTGCACTCTTCCTTGGAGAAGCAGCATGTTAGAACCGCAAGCCCTGCTAGCCCTGGCCTGGACAAGCTCCCCCAGGACAGATGCATCTGTGGGCTTGCTGGGAGTCAGCTTGGCAGCAACTAAAGTGGGGGGACTTCAGTGCTCCTGGTCCACTCACTCACTGTGCAGTGGCTCACCATGGGCTTAGGAGTGTCTCCTGGCTCCCAGGCTCCTGGGGCTGTCCCCACTGTCCTGCAGTAGGGTCTTTGAGCAACAGCCCCTGTGCTACCCTGAAGCTCCAGCCTTCAGAGACACCACTCTGGGGTCTGGGAGACCTCTCTGCCCAGCTCCAGTTTGGCTGGTTTGTTTCTCAAAGGAAGCAGTGAAGGGAGAAGTTGAATGAACACTCACTGAGATTAGGAAACTGGGCTCCAATCCTGGCTTTCTGCAGCTCTCTCTCTCTCTCTTTCTTTCCCTGGGCCTTAGTTTTCATTTCTGTGAAATGGGGAGCTCAGACTAATGATCTCTCAAGGCTCTTTTAGTAAAGTGATTCTCAAGCTAGAGCATACATTAGGATCTTCTTGGGCTTGTTAAAACACCACTGGCTGGGTCCTCACACCCAGCGATAATGACTCAATAGGTCTGGGCAGGGTCCTGAGAATTCGCCTTTCTAGCAAGTTCCAGGTGATGCTGCTGCTGCTGCTGCTGCTGCTGCTGCTGCTGCTGCTGATTGAGAACCCAACATTGAGAACCATATTTTTTGCACCTGGCACTTTCTGATAGAGCACTTCGTCACAGTCTGGGTGGCTTGGCCTTTAAGAAAAGAGAAAGAAGAGGATCTGTCCTATTTGTTAGTGAACGCAGGGTCCAGGTTGACATTTGCATGTCGATGCTAAACAGTGTTCACCTGACTCCTGGCCCTGGGACTCCTCTGAGGGAGGGGGTATGTCTGGGACAGGCAGGAATCAGGGCAGTCAGCACACATGAGTGCTGAGATCTCCTGAATTGACCTGCAGAGCTGTATGGTCACTTAGCTTTTGCATACTCCTCCACTGCCTATTTCATGTCCTCTCCCCTGATATGTGGAAAAATCAATGCCTGCAGGGTATTAGAGAAGCCATCGAATTGCCCTTACCTGCCACCAGGTGACACCTGATATTGATTTAGCTTATGAAAGTGATGCACAGGTTTGCCGAAGCCTGGAAAAGATCAAATGTTATGAGCCTCATGATCCCATCTTCCTTCTCTGCTCTCAGCTAACAGCAGAGGAGGTAATTGGGAAATAATAGACTGAAGACGCTTTCTTGGTGTGCTTACAAGTAGAACAAAATACAGGAGAATCATTTCATTGGGAGAGAGGGATTTTAGTATCATTCGTTTTTATTAAGGGCAATTTTCTCTTTAAGTGCAACATTCTCTAGACGTGACCATTATGGAACAACAATTTTAACACACCCAGTAAATCAAAGAAAAAATTACTGTTGAGGGAAGCTCTTTACAGATGTTCCAATGGTTATGTGCCAGGCAGGCAGCTTCGAGCCAGAAAAGGCTAGTGTCTGCCAGGGAGACTGTGCTGAGGTTGTCTGGTCCCTTGGAGGAAACTATCTCTTCCTTTTAAGTACAGGGAGTACTAGTAACAAGATAAATATTTACTAACTTGTGATTTCAGGCAAGCTCATCCTCTCTAAACCTTGATTTATGATAATAAATAAACTTATTTGATAGGATAGCTGTGCAATCTGAGATCATGAAAACTAGCTAATGGCTAGCACATAGCTGAATGAGTGTTTGCTCTCCTTACAGTTACAGCATTAGAAATAATAGTGGCAGAAATAGAGGCAATGGCAGAAGAGCAGAGTTTGCATTTATTGAACACTGTGGCACTGCAGTACTATGTGGGCTCCATACTGTTTCGTTTTCCTGAACACAGGGGGAGACCACATGTCCCAGCTTCCTCTGCAAGTCATTTAGAACCACATGACAAGATTCTGACCAATGGGTACAAGTGATGTTGTGAGCTGGTTCCAGACTGGCACTCAGAAATATTTTATAAAATCCTCCAAAGCTTTCTTGCCTGGCTGCATTGACCGTGGAGTTCATGTATTCAATGTGTCTTGACTACAAAATAGAGGAAGGGGATAAGATGTGCATTACCGTATTATCGTTTACCTGAGTGATCAATAAACCTTTTCAGTCTAGGACCCTGAGGCTTGGAACTGTGTTACTGCAGCATCGTACTATCCTGACAAACACAAGTGCCTAGTACATGTTCAATGGTAAATTAGACATATGCATAAGTAATAGGACCTCGCTTAATACACACACACACACACACATACACACACACGCTATACAGTATATGCTGCAGGTTCACTGGCCTCATGGGCTTCCTCTGTGTTGGTATATACTATATTATGTATAATCATAGTAGTGGGGAAAGTAGGATTTCTAAAACCAGCTTCTGTTTTTCTTAGACTTTCTTTTCTTCATTAGTAGAAGGCAGATGTGCCTTCATTTAATTGTTAAGAATTTTTATACTCTTAATCATGCAATTTCCACAATGGAGTCTCAATTCATGATTGGTATTTCTAGACTGTTCCTTTTATCATTTTGTGCAACCATTCTTTATTCCTATAATTTGTTTTCCAACTGTAATGTTTTGAGTGAAATTAATTGCTGAATTAGCAAGCTTTGGTTGATAATTTGATTAAATGCTGTTGTCTGACAGGCTTTTACTAATCTCCTCTAGAAAATTGTATTCCCAATAACTCTGGAGTTCCCATATCTTGCTGTGACATTTTTTCCTACTTAACTGTTCACTGTTTATTGTCCAAATCATCCCCTCACCACTAGAGCATATGCTCCCTGCAGGCAGAACAGCACCCATTTTGTGTTTATCTGTTTATGGATATATCCCAGTGTCCAGAACTGTGTCACACCCATAGTAGGCACTTAAAGAACATATGCTTGTCATCAGTAAGCTGTTTTCCATCTGTTTATTCTCAAACTTTATGCTTTGCTTTAAGTATGGGTTTTTATTAACTTTGACCTATTAAATTGGATTTAAATCAATTTATATTAATTGTCATACTGATATATTTGGACTTATTTCTACCATAGTTTTGTTTAATTGAGGTAACTCTAGATTCATATCTGTTTTAAGAAATAATACAGAGAAATCTCTCAACTTTCACCAATGATAACATTTTGCAAAACTATGATATCAATACCAAGATATTGACATTGATCTCAATCACCAACTTATTCAGTTGGTGATTTCACTTGTTTGTGTGTGTAAGTGCACATCCATTATGAGTGAAGCTCTACAAAATTTTATCACTTGTGTAGTTTATGTTCACAATCACAGTTGTGATACCAAACAGCTCCAAAACCAAAAGGGTCCCTTCTGCAGCTCTTTTTTAATAGGATTTTTTATTATATTTTTATTCTAATGTGTTATATATGACAGCAGAATGCATTACAATTCATATTACACATATAGAGCACAATTTTTCATATCTCTGGTTGTATACAAAGTATATATAGTGCAAGAATTAAAATCAAGAGTAATAAATGGGTTGGATTCAAACTAAAAAGCTTCTTCTCAGCAAAGTAAACAACTAGTAAGGTAACTAGAGAGCCTATATCTTGGGAGCAAATTTTTACCCCTCACACATCAGATAGAGCACTAATCTCTAGAGTATATAAAGAACTCAAAAAGCTAAACACCAAAAAACCAAATAACCCAATCAATAAATGGGCCAAACACCTGAACAGACACCTCTCAGAAGATGATATACAATCAATCAACAAATATATGAAAAAATGTTCAACATCTTCTGCAGCTCTTTTATGACCAAACCAATTTCCATCCCTTAGCCTGCACTCCACAATCCCTAATCTGCCCTCCATTTCTAAAATTTCCAACTTCAAAAATGTTATGTAAATTTCCAACTTCAAAAATGTTATAGTGTGTATGATTTGGGGTTTGACTTTTTAAAAAGTATTATTTATATAATATAAAATATTATATTTTATAATATAATATAAAGCACAGTTCAGTGGCATTTAGTACATTCCCAATGTGCAACCAACATCTCTACTATATAAAATAAATACACACACACACACACACACCAGGGATTTAAACCAGAGATCCTTAACCACTGAGCCACATCTGCAGCCATTTTATTCATTTTTTATTTTGAGACAGGTACTTGCTAATTTGCTGAGGCTGGCTTTGAACTTGTAATCCTCCTGCCTCAGCCTCCTGAGCCACTGGGATCACAGGAGTGCACCACTGTTCCCAGCTATATAAAAATGTTTTAACATTATAAAGGAAAACCCATTCCTATTAAGCAGTACCTTCTCATTGCTCCCTGAATGTTCAGCAATCACTAGTCTACCTTATGTCTCGGAGGGTCCTATTCTGGATATTGCATAGAAACGGAATCCTACAATATGTGACAATTTGTGTCTAGCTTCTTTCACTTAACATTTTTGAGGTTTATCCATGTTGTAACATGTATCAGTACTTTATTCTTTTTCATAGGTAAATCACATCAATTACACAGATATCCTGTTTTTGTTTATTCATTTACCATTGGTGGGCATTTGGGTTACTTCTACCTTTAAGCTATTGTGAACAGTGCCACTGTGAACATTCATGTATGTTTTACTTGAACATTTGCTTTCAGTTCTTTGGTCTACATCTAGGAATGAGATTACTGATTCATATGATAATTTTCACACTTTTTGAAACAATGTCAATCTGTTCCCCACAATTGCTCTACTATTTTACATTCTCATCAGCAATGCATGATTGTTACACATTCTTTACATTTTCACCAGCATTCATTATTTTCCATTTTTGATTGTAGCCATTTTAGCAAGTATGATACTTTGTTATGGTTTTGATTCAAATTTCTCTTTTTGTGTGTCTTTTGGCCATTTCTATATCTTCTTGGGAGAAGTATTTATTGAAGTCCTTTGTTCATGTTTTAAACTGCACTGTTCATATTTTTATTGTTAAAAATGGAAGAGCACTTTGTATGTTCTGGACACTAGACACTTATCATATCTCTGTTTTGAAAATCTTTTTTCTCATTCTGTAAAGCATCATTCCATTTTCTTTTGAAGCACAACCGTTTTTAGTTTTGTGGACGCCAATCTATCTGTTTTTTTCTTTTGTTACTTATGCTTGTGTTGGTGCATCTGAGAATCCATCCCCAAATCCAAAACCACGGAGAATCACTCCTATGTTTTCCTCTAGGTGTTTAATAATTTTAGCCTGTACATTGAGGTCTTTTACCCACTTTAGCTTAAATATTTATAACGTGGGAGTCAGGTTGCAACTTCATGGTTTTACACATAGATAAACAGTTATTCTAGAAACACTGAAAAGACTATTCTTATCCCATTGAATGGTCTTGGCATGCTTGACTAAAACTGAATTGACCATAGATGCATGGATTTATTTCTAGACTTTCCATTCTAGCCCATCTATTTACCTGTCTATCTTTATTCCAGTATCACATTGTTTTGATTACTGGTAACTTTGTAATAAATTTCAAAATTGGGAAATATAAGTCCTCCAATATTGTTTTTCTCCCCAAGATTGTCCTTGTTATTCAGGGTATGATCTAATTCCATATGAGTATTAGGATCAGTTTTTCCACTTCTGCAAAAAAATACTATTGGGATTTTGATACAGATTACATTGACTCTGCAGATTGCTTATGGGAGTTTTATAATCTTAAGAATATTTAGTCTTCCAATCCAGGAGCACAGATGTCTCTCCATTTATTAGGTCTTATTTAATTTCTTTTAGCAATGTTTTTGTTATCAGTGTACAGATCTTGCAACGTGGTTAAATTTATTCTGAAGCATGTTATTCTTTTTGAAGTTATTGTAGTGTAATTGTTTTCTTAATTTCCTTCTTGCATTGTGCATTGCTAGTACATAGAAATATAATCAACTTCTGTGTGTTGATTTTGTGTGCTACAACTTTTTGACTTTCTTTATGGCTTTTCTGTGGATTCTCTAAGGTTTTGTGTATAGGTACATAAAAAGTTATTACATACACATATCATTTCCAAATAGGGATAATTTTACTCTTTTCTTCAATTTGGATATATTTAATTTCTTTTCCTTGCCTAATTGCCCTGGCTAGAGTTTCAAGAACAGTTAAGAATAGAATTGGCCAGAACAAAAATTATGTTTTGTTCTGCATCTTGAGAGGAGCTTTCAGTCCTGCACTGTGGGCTGTTATCTTAGCTATGATTTTTTCATAAAGGCCCTTGATCGTGTTGGGGATATTCCTATTCATTCTTAGTTTGTTAACTGTTTTTTATCATGAAGGTGTGTTGGATTTTCTTTTTGTCTGCATCAATTAAGATTACTGTGTGCTTTATTTTCTTTATTCTATCAATCTGGTGTATTACATTGTTTGGTTGAGTGTGTGTGTGTGTTTCTAAGAATATCTCTTGGTATAGTTTTCACCATGGCTATTCTGACATTAAAATATACAAACCTGACATTAAAATATACAAACCTAGTGCCTCAAACCTAGAGTGCTCTACCACTGAGCCACAACCCCAGCCCCCTATTTTGTATTTTATTTAGAGACAGGGTCTCACTGAGTTGCTTATGCTTTGCTCTTGCTGAGGCTGGCTTTGAACTTGTGATCCTCCTGCCTCAGCTTCCTAGCCACTTAGATTACAGCCATGTGCCACCGTGCCCAGCTCATTTTTTTTTTTTTGTTAGAAGCATTTCTTTGGCCAGTCTTGGGTGTATTTGCTAACAATATATCATTTTAGTTTTCCTGTGCCTGACAATGTTGTTATTTTCTTTTCATTCCTGAAAGAGAGTTTCACTGGGTATAGAATTAGTTGCGTACAATTATTTTCTTTCAGCACTTGAAAAATATTGTGCCACTTTTCTTTGGCCTCCCTGGCTTCAGATCCGAATTTTATCATCATTCCAGTGGGTGTTTCACCACATTGTCTGGCTGTTTTCAAGATCTTTATCTTTCAGAAGTTTAATCATGATGTATATTGACATTGATTTCTTTGGATTTGTCTTTTGGAGGATTCTTGCTTCTTGGATCTGTAAAAGTTTGTGTCTTTTGCCAAAATTTGGGAAGCTTTTGACAGTTATTTTTTTTTTCAAATATTCTTTCATTCCACTCCTCAGCATCTGGATGGCAGTCAATTGGTTAGGCTTATTGAGCAGGTTTTGGCCTATTGTGTTTCCAAAGGTAAGATTATGGTGCCAAAGGTAAGCTAATATTCAAAGGCTCTCTGGTGTTATTTGGGTTTGCTCAGCTTATCTGTATGACTGAGACTCCCATTGGTTACTACTGCTGCTGCTTTAGGTGGGGCAGAAAGGCCTCCCTCAGCTGTCTCTTAAGGAGGAAGGAGGGCTGGGGATGTGGCTCAAGCGGTATCGCGATCTCCTAGCATGCATGCGGCCCAGGTTCGATCCTCAGCACCACATACAAACAAAGATGTTGTGTCCACCGAAAACTAAAACTAAAATAAAATAAAATATTAAAATTCTCTCTCTAAAAAAAGAAAAAAAGGAGGAAGGAGCATGAGGGGTGCCCTGACAGTGGCCCCCTCTACACCTACCCTTAGGGTGTCTTGCATGGGGGTTGAAATTATAGATCCAGGGGGACCAAGGAGCTTCTGAAACCAGGCTGCTTGCTACACGGCTGGGTGTCTTCCCTTCTGGACAGGAGAGGAAAGCCTCTGGATGATAAGACTTGCCATACCAGGATGGAACCATCCTCTCCTCCTGGAATCACCTTCCTGCTCCTATACCTTTTGATGGAAAAGGGGACTTTCAAGTTGGGGAGAAAATAATGTGTCTCCTGGCTATTTATTCCTGGTGGTGCTCCTAATTGATTGCCTTTGCTGATGGCGTGGGGTTCACCTAATGTTGTTTAAGGGACATATGTTGGATCCTGGAGAAGAAGGAGCCGACCTGGGTTGTCTTCCATTGCCACCTTGGGGCTGAGATGCTAGGTTGAGTAGCCTTCATCCACTGGATGTGGGGATGCAAGACCCCTGGCCTCTGTGCTGTTGACCTAGTCTTGAAGTGCTGGATCAGTTTACCTTTCTCTTGACATCTTTTAGATTTCTTCTTTAGTTGTTTCTTGCTCCATTTCCAGAGTCTATAGCTGTGCATATGGGGATAAGAAAGGAAACACCAACCACCATTTTTTTTTTTTATGATTTCCTCCTCATCGTTGACTTTGGGCTCTTCCACTAGAATTCTTATTAAATGAATCATGGCATTTGTTTTCTTCTTTCACTTTAAAAAAAATGAGTGCTCTTACATTTTCCATTTCTGGGGTTTTAAATTTTTATCGCTATGGAATATTTTCTTATCTTCCCATTCACGACTTTGTTTTTCATTTAAGTTTCTATTGTTGATTGCTATTTATTGCTTCAATTTTCAGATTTCATCAGTTTTAATCACTTTCTCCTCATCATGGCTCCTTTTAAATTTTTTTTCTCAAATAACTATGGATTCAAATAAGAAGTCAGCCTTTAATTGCTTTCTTTTCCTTGCTTACATTCTTTGATTTCTTTAATTTGTTGTTGTTATTGTCTTGGTTCATTCTTGTACTTCCACTTTCATGCTGTTGATTTTCCTTAAAGGTCAAGTGATCTTGGCTGACTTTTCACAGTGAAGGACAAGGCTTTTTTGGTAGGATGGTCATGAGGGACCCTCTGCCATTGAGTATAAGGGATTGGGGAGAGGGCTGATAGTGAGTTGAAGCAGAGTAATCAGGCTCATGATTCCCACCTGCTATCTGGGCCTTGACCCTTGTCATCAGCACTTCATTTCTGAGTGTCACTGCCCTCAGTGTTGTGTTAGTCTGTTGAGGAGGTTGGGAGATGCCCCAGTCTCTCCACTCCACTTTCCTCAAGGTCTACACTGTGGACCTCTGAGCTTCAGCCAGGTATGGACGCTTCAGCCAGCTACTCTGGACCTCGAGAAAGTGCTGGGCCAGCTAACCCCGAGTGTAACAGCTCAGAGAATGCTAGTGGGGAAGCTGTCCCTGAGGGCCGCACAGGTTTATCCAAGACAATCTTAGAACTTCCACTTAAACGAATTTTCTCTAAAATATGAAAGACATTAAGCCTGACTAATTTTAATATATGAATTATCATTCCTGAGGTAAGAGTATGGGTTCTGTAATCCACTTGTTTGCTCGTTTGTCTTGTGATGAATTGCTGTTTTTATCTTCTTGGTTAAAGGGATTTATGGATAATACATTCTATTAAAAAAATCTAATCCTCGCAAAATGGTTAAATGATTAAAAATTCTGGCATAGAAAATGTGAATCAAAGATAACTTTAAAAAGCCAGTGCTAGTAAACAACTGAAGCATAGCAGAGCTCTTGCACTTGTAACCTTCATTCTCCACATTATGTGATGCAAATAATGATTTCTTAAGATCGGATGAAAATTTGACCCCTGAAGTTCTATGAACGGCTATGAAGACTATTTGGAAGAGACTATTTTCACTCAAGATTATTAATGATTAATCTCCTTCAAATATAAATTGTATTGAGATATTTGCTAAGGAGTTTCATATATATATATATATATAAATAAATAAATAAATTTGCATAAACTGTCAACATAATTTTTTTGTACTAGTGATTGGCTCAGGGTGTTTAACCACTGAGATACATCCTCACCCTATTTTTTTTTAATTTTATTTTGAGACAGGGTCTCATTAAGTTCCTCAGGGCCTTGATAAGTTGCTGAAACTGGCTTTGAACTTGCAATCCTGCCTCAGCCTCCCAAGCTGCTGGGATCACAGGTGTACACCATCATGCCTGTCAATTTGATTTTTTAAAAAGATTGTATACCTCAAAACAATGAGAAACCACTGCTGTACACGGTCATCCAACTAAAGATCCTTACGATCACTCATAGCCAAACTCAAACTGGGAGGTACTT
This sequence comes from Urocitellus parryii, assembly GCF_045843805.1. Lineage (NCBI taxonomy): Eukaryota > Metazoa > Chordata > Mammalia > Rodentia > Sciuridae > Urocitellus > Urocitellus parryii. Next base: position 99,713,003 of record NC_135532.1, on the reverse strand, counting down.
GGGGGCTCCCCTGGGAAGAACTGCACTTGGGCTGCCAGAGTCTTCTCCCTGGTGGGTTTTGAGTTGCAATGATCTGGTCATATCTATGTTCTATTGTCCATTAATTTTTTATCATTTCTGTCCCCTTGATGACACTTTTCCTTATATTTAAGCACTGCCACTGATTTATTCAACATCACGGACACTTCTGTGGGATTCAGTAGACAGAGAGCAATGTATTAGCATTGGCCATCATCCCAAATCTGAAGCCTCAAGGTTTCCATTGAACTTGGAAAATAAGAAATTCGCTACTAGCGGGGGCTACTATGTAAACAATATTTCTTTTCTTTTCTGATGTTGTTTAGTAAAATAAAAGCAAACAGAAACAGCCTAATTAAGAACCAGGGGACAGAGCATGAAAGTTTAGATACAGTAAAGCAGTAGAGAACTCCTGGGCCCAGACAGGGCTGTGGCATATTGTCTGTGAGTCAGGTGAGACTGGCGGAGGGAAGGGAAATTTGCTATTACCATTGGGTGGTGTTATTTAAAGGGAAGTGGGAAGGTGGATTTCTTACCACCAAGAAAAATCTCTCCCACCAGTGAGCAGCTAGCACCAGAATTAGAATGAAGCATCCTCCACCCCCACCAACCCACGACCACAATAAGAGTCACCTTGTGGTGCCCTTGCCTGCTATGCTCATTGGAGGCTCCTGTTTTTGCTTTTAATGAGGGAAGACATTTCCTTCCAAGAAGTCCCTCCTATTGCTATAGCTCATGATGCACACAACTCCCTCTAAAATATGTCATGTAGCACATTCAAAAAGAAAATGAATTTACATTAATTGAGTTTGAGATTCCCTTTTGGAGAATTTCATAAAGGCTTTTGAAATAACAGAAGTGTCACAAACATGGGTTGGCATGCAGGCATCGGGTACAAAGAATATGCTTGAGGATGATACAGTTGTCAAAAAGGTATTTTTTTTCCCCCTGCAGTGACAGGTGGCTCTGACAGTTCTGGTTTGTCATCAGCAAACACCTGAAGATGAGGGATCAGAAATGAGAGATGCCATGGAAATAATTTCTTCTGTGACTGCAAAGTGATCATGACATTGCTGCACCATAATGTGGCACGGGAGGCAGGACCAAAATAAAAAATCTCTCCAACTGCAGAAGAAAGGGTTACCCGATAATGGCCTCTCTCTAGCCCTTTCTGTATTTGCTGGTGTTCCCTGAGGGGGAATGGGAAGGGGCTAGACTGAGAAGATGATATGACCTTGTTCCTGGATTTTTAGATGCTGGAGGCTGCTTCAGACCCACTGTGGTTTTCAGCACCCTTTTTCTGAGAATACGGTTGCCAGAGAGGCTGGAGGATCTTGGATGGGTGCAAGCATTTGTAGTGTCCACAGCCCAGCACCAGGGGGAGACCTCCCTTACGTGGCACACTCCATTTGTACTGAGGACTTTCCTGTTCTGAGGATTGCAGATTGTTGGAAGGGTGTTCAGCTTCCTAAGAAAGAAGGTCTTAGAGAAATACTCTCTCTTCTTTAAGGTTTCTGAATATAACTCATGGCTAGTGTGGTTACTCTCCCAGGTAACCAGAGACTAAGGGCTTTAGCTGAGGAAGTACAGCCCCAAGTAAGGCTACCCACACAATGGCTTGCTTCATCTATCAACCAGTCACCATGATGAAAAAACAACCTCTTCCTGGCTTGAGTTGAGACAGCTCTTGCCTAAAAGCTTAAGAGGGGCCTTTGGAGCATCAAGCTTAGAACTTGGGTAGGTATGGGAGCCAATGGATGCAGTAGAGAAAGATGGACTTCTGGATAGGGCTCAAATGCCTGCACCTTTAAAGTCATCGACCACGGCCCTGCTTTCCAAGGTTTTTCTAAAACTTTGGGAACTATACCTGTAAGAAGAACTAAATGGAAGAACTGGAAGATAAAGTTAAAAATATCACCCAGAAAGTAGAACAAAAGGAAAATAGATACACAGACAAAGAGAAATCATGGAATATTTTAGGAATATCTCAAAGATCTAAAATAATAGGAATTCTCAATAAAGAGAACAGAGAAAACTGAAAGAATGCTTTCATCCACAAAGCAACTAAGGGAATGTCCCTGAATTGAAGGGCATCTCTCCAGATTAAAAAGACCAATCAAATGCCCAACAGAAAATAGGGCCTCCTCATCACCGCCAAAATTCAGTTTTACATAAAATTGAAAAAGTACATACTTTTGATTACAGTGGTTGGTAAATAAACAGAGCAGAACTGGAATCCTGGAGCAAAGGACACAGCAGGAGATGGTCTCACTGGCTTTCTGTCTGGGGACGCTTCTTCTCCCACGGTACAGAAACATGGATCTCAGGTGGAAATCATCTCACGGAGCTGAGGATGAGCGTTTGAAGATGCTGAATGTCTTGGAGGGATGGCTTATTTTTCAATTCTCCAGTGTTTCCCTCTGCCTTCCCCTCATCCCTTGGAGGGATGGGTTTGTATGCAAAAGAACAAGGAGCCCACCTGGCAGGGAGCAAGTGCTGTGGGAGGAAGGCTGAACAGAGGCAGAGAAGTCCCACTGGTTCCACAGCACAGGGAGACATTGGAGTTTGGCTCAATCAGGGGGAAGGGTTCTGGTTGATTCCCTTGAGTACTCAGGTGAGCCCCACCCCCTTTAAAGAAAAACTGTATCTTAGCTATAAGCATCACAAAGATTATAAGAAAGGAAAAAATAGACACTTACAGGGACATAAAAATCCTTAACGCAATACTAGCAAATTGGATCAAGCACTGTGTGGGAACAGTAAAAACCCTTTGACCAAGTGAGATTTATCCCAAGAATGCAGAACTGAGACCCCACCTTGTAGAGTTTCTGCACTTGCATGTTCATTACAGCATCATTCACAATAGCCAAGTTTTAGTATCTCACTAAGTGTCCATCAATGGGTGAATGAATTGAAAATTTGGCATAGACAATGGACTATTTGTTCAGCCTTAAAAAAAAAGGAAATCCTGTCATCTGCTACGTCATGGATGAATCTGGAGGACATTATGCTAAGATGGATAATATGTGAAGCCAGATATAGAAGGAAAAATACTACATGACACCAATTCCATGATGAATCTAAAACACTCAAACTCATAGAAACAGGGAGCACAGTGGTTTGCCCTGGGCTGTGGAGAGAGAGGAAAAACCAGACAGTGTTGGTTAAGGGGTACAGAATTTCAGGCTTATAAGATAAGTAAATCCTAGAGATCTGCTGTATAGCCAAAGGCCTATATCAAACAATGCTGTATTATATTCCTAAAAACTTGGTAAGAGGGTAGGTAGATCTTATGTTAAATGCTCTCATCAGAAAATAATAACAAACAAGGAAGATGGAAGGAAACTTCTGGAAGGTATATTTACAGCATATATTATGGTGATAGCTTCATGGGTATATACCTCTTTTCCAACTCATTAAGTTGGATACATTAAATATGTGCAGCTTGTTGTATGTCAATAGAAGACTTTTAAAAACAAAATAAGATAAAGGGAACATAATTATTTCAATAGATGTACAAAATAAAATTGACAAAATTCAATTACTATTAATGATTAAAAAATAATAATAACTCTTGCCAGGTGTGGTGGCACATGCCTGCAATCCCCGTGGCTTGGGAGGCTGAGGCAGGAAGATCACAAGTTCAAAGCCAGCTGCAGAAAGTTAGCGAGACCCTAAGCAACATAGTGGGACCCTGTCTCAAAATAAAAAATTAAAAGGTCTTGGGATGTTACTCAGTGGTAAAGCAACTCCTGGATAGATAATAGATAGATAAATAAATAAGAACTCTTAGAACCTAATGGGAAGAAATCACCTCAATCTAATGAAAAGTACCTGCCCAAAAAGAAAGAAAGAAAGAAAGAAAATCTTTCAGCCAACATCATACTTGATGATGAACTATTAAATGTTTTTCCCCTTAAGACTGAAATTAGGACAGGGACATTCTCTCTTACCACTTCTCAATATTGTATCAGAGATCTTAGCTATGGCAGTCAGGTAAGAATAGAAGCATAACCACACAGATTGTGGATAAAAAATTAAAACTGTCATAAATCACAGTGTAATTGACCACGTAGAAAACCTTAAGAAATTTACACACTAAAAAAAATCCTTCAAACATATTACAACTTAGAAAAATATAGAATGTAAAGATAATAAACAAAATGCAAATGAATATTATGTCTATATAACAGCAACAAAAATTGGAAAAAAATCAGAGCTTAGCACATACAGCATAATTGAAGCTTCAAGACATGATAGGTAGATAGATGATGGACAGTTAGTAGATACATAGATGATAGATAATAGATTAGAGTGATAAAAGCTATTACTGGATGGGGGGATCCAGCCATAGAAGTGCATGGGAGCCTTTCCCCTGTGAACACAACAACATCTATTCAGTCCTAGTTTTTCTCAACATAATAAATGACATCTCTGTCAACCTACTGGCTCCAGCCAAAACCTGGAAGTCATTCCTGACCCTACTTCCTCCTCAAGCATCTCATCCAAACAGTCACCAAGTTCTGTTAATCCTTCCTCCCAAGACAGCTTTAATCTGTCCACTTCTCACCCTCTGAGTTGAAATCACTTTAGTCCCAGCCATTATCATTTCTCACACTGGGACTGCCTCCTAAATTCCTTCCCCAAATCCAATACGTTTTGCAGAGCACTCATAGTGATCTTTTTTGAAAAGTAAACTGGACAATGACTTTTTCTGCTTAACACCCTTCAAAGGCTTCCAACTGCCTTGAAAGCAGACAGAGAGAAAGGAAGAGAAATCCTCTTCCACTCGTTCCCTCCCTCCCCACTCCAATATCCTGTTGGGTTCTCCCACTGGCTAAAACCTACAGAGGCCAGTGAACAAGGGACTAGAGAAAACACAGCCTACAGCCCTCAACCTCCATGTACCCCTCTCCCTGAAGATACAAAATATCGGGGTAGGTGAGGAGGGGATCTGAAGTCAAATAGGCCCAGGATCTTCGTAGGCTTCAAAGGTCTTTGTATGGGTGAAGCAAGGCGCCATCAGGTTATACTTGCATTAAAGTGATCATCCTAACAAAAGTTGGAGTAAAAGGTGGGCTACAAAGATGTAATGTAGGGTACAAGACATGGCCAGTACAGTCTTCAATAAATCCTGTTCTTTTTCTTTTTCTTATTATCATTGTCATTATCAAAATCAATACAAGACCAAGATCACAGTCAATCTTTTCCAGCCATATTCTGGACCCCATCATGCTGCTGGCATTGGGCAATGTTTCTACCGGAACCTCAGAGGGGCACATGGTGACCTCTGCTGTCTCTCAGTGCCGCAGTCTGGCTGGGCATGAATAACCGAGCCGCCACAGAACCTTGTAGGTTCAAACAGCAACTACTTTGTTTCAACTCTTACCGGCACTGTATGGCTTTTCCGCCAGCGCCACCCACGCGGCCTTCTCCCGGGACACACCACACACCAACCGGAAATCCCTCCTCCGGAAATCCCTCCTCCAGCCCTTCCCCAACCAATGGGAACTCTCCGGGAATCCCCTCGAGAACTCCAAAGTAGCACAAGAACTCTAAAGTAGCGGGCGCTGGAAGCAGCAAGAGCCGCCCCATTGCCCGACAGTAAAGGTCAAATATACAATGCAATCAATCCAGCATCACAGCAATTATATATAGCTTAACTCAAATCATCATCTCAATGGTTCACTGGCATCACCTTTCAAACATTCCCTCTGGCAAATGCCAGGTGTCATTCTGACCGACTGTGGCTCTCAACATCTCAGTACCCATCTCTACACATTGCATACTCAGCAAAGCATTCTGATCCCCGCTGTCCTGGAGAATTTCTTTTTTCTTTCTTTCTTTTTTTTTTTTTAAGGAGAGAGTAAGAGAGGAGAGAGAGAGAGAGAGAGAGAGAGAGAGAGAGAGAGAGAGAGAATTTTTAATATTTATTTTTTAGTTCTCGGCGGACACAACATCTTTGTTGGTATGTGGTGCTGAGGATCGAACCCAGGTCGCACGCATGCCAGGCGAGCACGCTACCGCTTGAGCCACATCCCCAGCCCCTGGAGAATTTCTTAATGACACTAAGTGTCCTTAGCTTCCAGACTGAACCTGAATTTCCTAATGAACTAAATGGGTGGCTGAGAGTGGGAGGGGTGGTATCACAGAGCCTCTTTCCAGGATGGTAGAAAGGGCTTCTTCAGAGGCACCTGCATGGAGGAACTGCAAAGTCATCTACCCAAAGAAAAGCTGGGACACTCTCATTTGTTGGTGGTCCCCAGAAGACATAGAAGTGGTCTTTGATAAGTCTCTTGGAAGCCTGGAGAGAATGAATGGGAGGTGTCAGCTCTGTAACTGCATAGCTGGACCCCATGGGAGAGAGCAACACCCTCAGGAAGGGAGTGGGCACACTCAGCTGCTGATACCTTCAAGGCAGGCCACACCCTCCTCAATGCCAGTTCTGAAATATGGGGACAAGTGAGAGGACAGACCACAGCCTGTCCTCCCTTCTTCAAGTTCTCCTTGGCCAAAGCCTGGCCCATCATGAGGAAGGGGAAATTGCAAACTGCAGACCATACTGTAAGTGACCAGACAGCCCAGGATCTCCCAAGATACTTGGAAGATGGGAGGGGGGGATTTGAGAAAGCACATCTAAAGGCAGAGATTGGGCAGAGCTCTCCCTGTATGTTCCCTGCGCCATTCAGACAGTTTGATCAGCCAGCTCCATTCATGGAACTGTGGGTCAGAGGATGGCCACTGGGAGGCCCATTCACAGCATCCCTCCATCATGCGCTTGCTAGACTACAAAGAAATCCTCAGAGGGGAAAGGTTCAGGCCACCTTCCTGCCCAAATCAGGAATGCTTAATTGTCCTCAATCCTTCCCTGGAAATGATGCTGAATATGAATAAGACAGAGCCCGCTGTCTCTGATTTTTCTGTAATTTCACCCAGGAAAGTGGCTGGCCAGGGCAGGGTAATTACCCCTGGCCTTCCCATCTGTGCTGGAGATGAAGCCTGGCACTCAGCCACGGGTGCTCCGATCTTGTGCTCCAGGCAAAAGAGCTCCTGACAAGCAAACTGACACTTCCATTGCTCTCATGCCAGCAAGAGGCACAACTTTAATTAAATGGGGTTGCTTAAAACTGCAGCAGAGGAGCTGGGGCTCAGGCAGCCTCTTCTTCCCTAATGACATCACCCTGCTTGCGGCCCTTCTTTTTCGTTTCCTTGGGACTAATCTTCCCTTGGCAGCTGCCTTTCTCTGAATTCAGACCACTAAGATTATTAAAAAAAAAAAAAAAAAAAAAACCTTCTGCCTTCAAAGCCCTTTGCAAAAATCAACTCTGAGGCCAGAGCTGGTAGGGGGTGTGGGCAGAAAAGAGCTTTCTCTCTGTGGGTCACCTCTTTGGATTCTTTCTGACCCTGTTCTGTCAACCCCTACCCCTTCCTGGTTGTGCCTGTTTAATAAGAATAGAAAAATGTGAACACCCTATTGAGCATTTAAACACTGTCTAAGAGGTTTCCAGTTTGATCATATTCTATATGCATAAACATCCTCCATGGGGAAAAGAAGACCTCTCTCAGTACATGGCCACGAGGACCACAGGGACTGGAGAGTCCCTAGTGGCGGAAGAGATGAAGGGCAAGCTGGGTGCCTCAGGACCTTGGGGACTTCAGTTCCAGGCTACTTTCTCAGCACCCTGCTTGAGACAAAAAGGGCAGGGGGCTGGGAGGAAGACAGTCCACATCTTCACATAGATGTGGCCATATTCCCTTTGGCTGACCTCTGGGGATCATGATCAGGCACCCTGCATTGCTCTCCTCTCCCCACTACAACTGAAGCTAAGGCTGTTTTTCTGAATTCAGTTGTTTTAAAAGGGAATGTCTCTCTGCTTGGGAAGGGGGGGTGTCTTTTTCCTTTAAGATCATAGTGGTACTCTGGCTTCCTGAAGCTGGTCTTTTGTAGGTTGCCTTATTTAAAGGAAGGAGGAAGGAAAAATGGAATAAATAATCTGCCTGGTCTTGATAGTTGGGTGTCAGAGATGGATAGGGGAAGACAAGGACCTATTCCTGGTGTCTTATTCTTGGTATGAAATTTATTAGGGCAGAGGGAACATTTAATCAGAGGAAAACGGTGGATGAAGGCAGACTCATTACAGTCCACCTTCTGTGGTGTTCCCGAGGAAAGCGGAGGGGAAAAAAAAAAAAGCCAAGCCTTTGCCTGACTCTCTTAACAGTTTTTAATTTTTAAATGCGTTAAAATTCTTTTAAAACAAGTGAAGAGTTCTGAAGGTTTTTTAAAATAACTCTGACTTGACTAAAAGTTGGATTGAGAACGTCATTTTTTTTTTTCTGGAAATTTTCCCCAGACTTTGAAGTACTCCCAACTATATTCTCCCTTCAGAGAGAAAATGGTTGTTTTGAAAGTTGCCTTTTAAGCAGCAACGTTGTTTTTTCTCTGCTGAGAGCTGCTCTTGTGCACTTCAAAAGTAGAGCATGTCAGCCTTCTCCACCCTGTTTCTCCCCTTTGAAGTAAGTGTGGGGGCAGCGCTGTCTCTTAATCACACTCTCTCTCAAATTTTCATGGCACTTTACAGTGTTCAAAGCTCTTTCACAGCCATTATCTTATTTGATCCTCAGGACAACCCCTGAGGTAGGCCGGGTAGGTATCTTTGTCCCCATTTTACAGACCAGGAACCTAGGACCCAGAGAGATGGACATTTGTCCCAAACTGGCAGGGACCCTCACATAGAGGAAACCAGGACAGTGCTCAGCCTTTGATGGCTGCTGCAGGGCTCTTCATACCAGATTGCACCTTCTTGCCGCAATGGCACTGGGGACTGAGACTGGGAAATTGCAGCGAGGGACAAACTGAAGTTCGGCCTGTGAGAGGTACATGCACCCTGAGTCACTCTGCATGAGTTCCGGAGACTAAGCCAGGAATAGACCCATAAGGAGAGTTTTCTCACTACTATAAAAAACAAAAACAAACAAACAAACAAAAAACCAAAATAGAGCTGAGCACCGACAGAGTTTGTCCCCTGTGTTCCATAAATGCCAGCTGCTGTGATTACATCTCCCCTCACTTCTAGACACAGCCCAGGTTAGGTGCTAGTAGTAAGAACACTGGATGCCATCTCCAAGGACCCTGGCTTAGAGGTTGCTGGTCCAGCTACCCCAAGTGATCAAACTTCAGCTCATTTGAACCCACTTTAGTATATTATTAACTTAGGTCCACAGCTTGATGCCTCTGTCTAGGGCAGGACTGAACTCAGGAGTCAAGCTTCCATAGCACCATCGTCTTTTCTACTTGTACATACTATAACTGACTATGCTTCATGCTCAGGATGCTCCATTGATTCTTTTCATCAACTGGTTCACCCAACAAGCATCTTAAACATGGTAAGTGCCCTGAGACCTTGGCAGAGAAATGAGTGAATCTCATGCAAAGAAATGGAGGGTGGGATCTATGTATGATACATCAGAGTGCATACATGCATTCTACTGTCACGTATAACTAATTAAAACAAATTAAATTAAAAAAAAAAAAAGAAAAGAAAGAAATGAAGGGTGAGAGAGTGGAGGCACCAGGCTGGGAGGTGAGCCCAGGTACTTGATTTCATCTCAGTCCAGGTCAGGGAGTCAGAGAGGCTTCCAGGGAAGGAAAAGCCTGATTTGGCTCCTGAAATGGGAGTAGGTGTCAGCCAGGCCAAGATGGCTTTGGAAGGGCCCTGGGGAGGGAGCAAGGAGAGAGGGCATCCTTGGAGAAGAAGCAGCATGGAGAAACGCCAGAAGGTGGGCGAGGATTGATTGGGGGGGGGGGCTAAAAGTAGCTTAGTGTGACTAGAACAGAGAATTTGGGGAGGAAGACGAGAGGCCAGAGTGTGCGGGCTTAGTCATAAAGGAATGAATTAAAAATCTTGGACTTTTTCCCGAAGGCAATGTGCAGCCTTTAATAAGGGTTTTTAAGTAGGAGAATGTCAGGCTCAAATTTGCATTTTAGTAAGATCATTCTGGTTGCAGTCTAGAGAATTCAGCATAAATAGACAGAGACCCAGCCCTTCCCACAGGCCTGCTCAAGACATGGGCGATTTGAAAGAAACAGTCAGAACAACATACGAGTTTCCCATATTGCAGGATCGCCAAAGCCCTGTCCTCTTATTTAGCAGGGTCATCAGCCTCCAAAACTGCTTGGTCTGGGCTGTTTTCGTTCCCCACAGACATGTCATTGCAGAGCTAGGATTTGATGGTATTTCATTTACATAAGAACCATCCTTCTAGAAAAATGCTGTATGTTTTTGTCAAATAGAAATTAAAAAGATATTGTTCATCAAGTGCCCAATATCCTTCATTGAAAGTGCTTCTCAGAAAGGAGCTCCCTTTTATTCAGTATCGCCCGCCCCCCCCCCCAAAAAAAAAGCTTTCTCTATGGTTTTCCTGTGTGTAAAATGGGAATGTTATGTTACTTTTCTGGGCTGTCAGGAAGGGTGACTATTACCATGTATGCGAAGATCCTTGGATCCTCTTGGACACTACAGAAACATTGGCTCCCTTCTCATGAATTTTACATAAACTTTCAATTATAGGAGTGATTTCACTTAGACATTAAATGTTCCCCCAAAGCTCCTGTGTTGAAGGCTTAATTCCCAGTGTGGCACTATTGGCAAGTGGTAGAAACTTTGAAAGTGGAGGCCAAGTAGGAGGACCTTATATTGTTGAAGTATGTCCTGGAAGGGATTGTTGGACCTTGCTGGTCCTCTCAGTCAATGTCTGTCTGTCTGTCTCTCTCCTTCTTAACTCATGATAAAAGTGGCATGCTTTATGAGAGATTCCTTCCACAACATGTTCCCCTTGCCTAAGACACAAAACAATTGGGACAGCCTGGCCTTAAACAGGAACCTACAGAACCATGAGCCAAAATAACAATTTTTCTATCTGTAAGTTAATTGCCTCAGATATTTTATTACAGCAATGGACAGCTCATTAACATGAGGAGGTAGTGGAGTGGGAACCAGCTTAAACCATGTCAGGCCCACCATGTCTGAGCCAAAATCCTGGCTGCACCACTTTCTAAGGCTGGGACCATTGTCAAGATTGAATTTCAATGAACTCTACTTTTTGATTCCTAAAGTTTGGAAAGTAACACTTTTTTCCATCAAGCTATTCAGGAAAGTATGAAATAATGTATGAAAAGTGCTTGCCACACTTTAGGCAAGGAATGAATATAGATGTCTTATTCCTTTGCAAACAAACCTGTGGGCTTCATTTCATCAGAGCCTGAGAAATATATAAATCTTGTTTCTCTTTCCTTCTTAGCTTTTAGGAAACCCAGAGCTAACCAGGCACTCACCTACAGTCTTCTGCAAGCATTTATTCCTATTGTTTGTAATTTTTTTCTCTTTGTTTGCATTTTGCATTTTTCTACTTTGTATGTATATATGTTTTATATCCACCTCAAAGACTCTTTTGAAGCTTGTAAGTCCATAGTGGTTTACTAAGCAAGCTTATTACTTTGGTTATAACCATCATGTTAGTGAAATTTAGCTTTAGACTTGGATACTAATATGGAGCACTGACTTTGTTCTGGTTCTTGATCATAAGCTTAACATTCATTCTTGGCTATTTATTGTGATGAAGGGGCTGAGAGAAATCATAGATGGTCTCCTACAGAAACAACCATCCATCTTGTAACTGATTCAGTTGGGTGATAATTCCCTGAAGCAATGTATTGAGTAGATACCAAAAGCAGCAGTGTATACTAGCTCAGCAAAAAGGGAATACATGATGGATAAAATGCTGACCTCCTGAGATAATGCTGGTTTTAGCTTGATTAGGGCTTACACAATGTCTCCTGGACATATCCCATCTTTTTCTCAGTGTTTTTTCTTTCACATGTTGACCTTGTGCTCAGAAAGTTCCAGCAAAATACTGGCAGAGTTCAAGCTACATTTTCTGGGTCAGTCTCAAGCTTCTTTCTACCCATGTCCTAGAATGCATCTCATTCACTCTGAATTTTGCTGGATTGCCTTTTTCTTCCTTCCACATTGTGACAAGTGTGATGTGATGTTCTGATTAGCTTAAACCATGTCAGGCCCACCTCTGGAGCTGGGGGGTGAATCATCTTATCTCAATTGCATGGACTGAGAATGAAAAAAAAAAGTTGTTTTCTAATAAAAGAAATTAATGGCATTGGTTTTTCCCAGAAGAACTTGAGTGTATACTTTGTGGAAAAATGAATCAATAAAATAGTACTGGGGACAGACCAGGATTAAGTATTAATCTACTGGATGTCACCTCCAAGAGTATTGTTTCTTTCTTTGCTCTGTGATTCTGGGGCTGAGATTGTGCAGATGATGCTTCCCAGGTTTCCTGGTGAGTGGGCTTTCTATTACTTTCTGCCAGTGAGAAGCACCAGAGGAAGACTGGAGGAGAGAAAAAGAGAAAGAGAAAACGAAAGAGGGAAAACATTTTTGATTTTCCAGTTTTTCTTCTCTTCATTCCCGTCACAGTAGATAGCTGGCTTCTTTGACTCTCCCAGCACCATCATTGCCTGGCCTGTGGCCTTGAGTTCTTCATCCTCATTGTTTCCAGACACATCATCAGAGTTAGACTCACACATTCTTTTTTTTTTCTTTTTTTTAGAGAGAGTGAGAGAGGGGAGAGAGAGAGAGAGAGAGAGAGAGAGAGAGAGAGAGAGAGAGAGAGAGAGAGAGAATTTTTAATATTTTTTAAATGTTTATTTTTTAGTTCTCGGCGGACACAACATCTTTGTTGGTATGTGGTGCTGAGGATCGAACCCGGGCCGCACGCATGCCAGGCGAGCGCGCTACGTACGCTTGAGCCACATCCCCAGCCCCAGACTCACACATTCTTGAAGACAGGTGCAAAGTCTGTCCCAGAGAGAAATAGCTTATACTCCAAAATACTGGCAAGGGTTTGCTAATTGATGTAATCAAAATCCTGGGAAAATAGATGGGGAATGATTTATAAGGTGACAGACCAAAGAGGAGTGTCTAAAACAATGGATCAGGCTTAATTTATCGATATGGTTGCTTGGTTGGTTGACTGAAAGCTGAACTCAGTGATATTGACATGCTCAAACTTCACAGGCATAATAGAGAGAAAGGCATAAACATGTTTAGGAGAATAAGAGTGTGGAGGTAGATTTATTTTGTTCAACTTTGACACTCAGTCCCACTAAGGCCACTCAAAAACTTCAGGTTACACTTTCTTATTGAAGGTATTGAGTGTGTCAGCAAGGGGAACAACAGAAATTTTGAGTCACTCTGCCTTGGCCATCTGTAGGCCTGGAGATTCTGCCATTGAGAATGTTTCCTGATCTCAATGGGGTTGATAGAATTTTGAAGGAGCAAATGACTAGCTACACCATCAAAGTCCCAGAGACAGGGTGGACATGTTTACCTAATGAACAGTAGAAGTGAAGTGGCCATCCAAAGGTTTTAACCAGCAGAAATCATTGGCAGTAGCTACTTGATCAGAATGTTCTTGGGAATGAAATAGATAGACAACCTATTAAAATATTATTTAATTTATATAACAAGAAAAACTAGAATCTGGTGATCAGAAACATGAACTGAGAAGCCAAACTGCATAGTCCCAGTCTCCCACCCAGTTCCTTTGTTATCATTTTGGTTTTGAATCCAGGGGCACTTTACCAGTGAGCTACATCTCCTGTCCTTCTTATTTTTTATTATTATTTTTTTTTCTTTTGAGACACGGTCTCACTAAATTTCCAAGGTTGGCCTTGAACGTATGATCCTCCTAGCTCAGTCTCTTGAGTTGCTGGGATAACAGCGATCCTCCCACTTGATTTTAAGGCCTATGCCGGTTCACAGGCCCAGAGCCCTAGATTGCAGGGAAGGTTGTATTCTCTTGTGAGAACCTCTATGGATTTCTTTGATCGTCTCTAAAAGGATCCGAAGCAATTTATTAGGATGATTGTACACAGGAAAATTAGTAATACTCAGAACTTTTAGGAATTATGCCTGGCCTTGATTTAACATTAATCCTTAAGGATCAAAAATGCCACAGTAGTTCATTGGCAGAGTGGAGGCTTATGGAGATTTGGAAATAAATTAGGCCTGCTGCTGTTTCATAGCAATCCCAGTGGGTCTATTGATCCTCATTGTGCTTATTTTCCAAGTTCTTTAATGCATAATTAGAATGGATCTACTCAACAAGTAGTTGAACCTGCACATTTGCTCTTTGATCTAAGAAATAAGAATTTTTAAGTTGGAAAGTCCTAGGAAGTTCTGAAACTTGCCTTCTCTGTAGAATAATAAGCCATAAAGCAAAAAACATATCTCAGAAGAACCCATAGAGATGAAAAACTTAAGAAGATGCAAGAGTGATTATTCTGCCCATGTCACATTTGGTCCTCTTGGTTTGTGCAGAAGGTGAATGGATCTTGGAAAATGACTGTAGAATTATTATAAACTTAATCAGGGGCTAATAATAGTTACAGCTGCTGTTCCAGATGTGGAATCTCTCCTAGAAAAAAAATTGGCATAACCCCTGGAAACAGTTAGACAGCTATTTGTACAGTAAATGTCCTTAGGACGACATGAAGGGCCATGAGAAGTGCTTCTCTTTCACCTGGTAGGAACCACAGTGTACCACCACTGCTGCTCTCAGGCTGTGCCAACTCTCCTCCCTTTGTGGGGTCATTAATCATGATATTCTATAGGAATTCACACTGATCCTGAAAAGTACCAAGTACTTTTGAAGTTTTAGTAAGGTGCATTAGTGCTAGAGGATTAGAGATAAATTCCATAAAAAATTCAGGAGCTTATTACCTCAGTGATGTCTCTAGGGTTCCTTTGATCTACATAATATGGGATATGAAATAGAGGATCATATGGAATGTGCCTTTCAATGTGAAAGACGAGTTCCTTCACCTCATGCCCATCTACCATTAAGAATATAGAACAATAATTTGGAGACAACATATTATATTTTATTGTGATGTCTAGATCCATGCATCCAGCAAACTGAAAATTTTGAGTGGATCCTCAAGAAAGAGAAGGCTCTGTGGGAAGTCCAGTTTCCAGGGAAACCTGCTCTGCCACTTGGTTCCCATGACCCTGCAGGTCCAACATCACACAACGTTTCTGAAGATTTATGTGTCTTTTAGCAAGAATCGTCATGGAGAACTTACAATTTTGGAGAAAAATTCATTCCTCTTTTACAGTTGTCTTCTGGAGAAATCACTTTCTTGCTTGGTTGACAGGTATTTATTCCTGGTAGCGACTGAATGTGGGACTCAAGAGATACATGATCTTTGCTGCTCTTCATGAGTTGAGTATTATTGGATCCTCCAAGTCATGAGGTTAGGCATGGATGGAAGTAACCCATTCTCAAGTGAAAATATAAATAACATAAATGATCAAGCTCAAGCAGGCCCTGCAGGCCCCAGTAAGTTGCATTCACAGGTAACTGACTCCTACAGCACACAGTCTAGTTGCATTGCTCCTCTTCCTCCATCCATAGATTAGAGCCTCATGGGAAATTCCCTATAAATAATTGACCTCCTCCTTCTAAAAACAATTCTGGGGCATAGCTTATATTTTGCATAATGTGCTAACACCCACAGAAAGTAGATTGCTACAGGTGGGAGTGGTGGCTCACACCTGCAATCCCGGAAACTTGGGAGGTTGAGGCAGGAGGATTGCAAGTTCAAAGCCAGCTTCAGCAAAAAGCAAGGCACTATGCAACTAAGTGAGACCCTGTCTCTAAATAAAATACAAAAATGGGTTGGGGATATGGCTCAGTGTTGAGTGCTCCTGAGTTCAATCCCTAGTCCCCGTCCCCTCAAAAAAAGTAGATTGCTACAATTTTACTGGCCATATAGTTTATATGGCTGTTCTGCCAAGTGTTCTAGGTCTTGTCTCCAGATCTCCACTGTGGTCTTTCTTGTCTAGAAGTAGGCAGCTCATGCTTCTCTGGTTTTTCTCCCTCACCATCGTTAACAGGTTCACATGTTACGGAGCAGCAAGATGACAGCTGAGCTTTCAGATGTTACTCATAGTTGATGCAGGAAGAAATAATAAAGTAAATATCGGCTGTCTCTCCTGTTATCAACAAAACAGCCTTCCAGAAAACTTCTGCCTAGCCCTCATTGGCTGCAACTCTGTGGTATGGCCATCTCTAGCTATAACAGAGGGTGGGAAAGGATTTAACTCTTTATCTTAGTAGCAAAGGAGAAGGAAGTGGAGAGTGGCTGTTGGTTGCACCAACTAGGATGTGGGTCACAGGCATAACTAGGGGCTAACTGTCCTCGGTGACAGAAAGAGCTTTGTGGGACTCCTCCTAGGAATACTATACCATCTTCAGACAAAGGATGCTGGCCATTTTTTTTTTCTGTTTCAGCCACCAAATACAAATTCAAGTCATCTAGAATTATCAGGAGAGATTCAGGGAATATATACATTCTGTGTCACTGGTGATTTTGTGAAAAAGAGGGGCATTCCTTTCAGTCTGATTCTTGCATTTAAAGTCTTTGAAAGAGAGTTAAATAGGCTTAGGTCAATATGAGGTTGTACAACTTGGACAAGGTTTGATTTCTGTCTTTGGTAGAAACAGTTGATGACAAGATCAATACATGTTTCCATGTCTTAGGTTATCTTTATTTGCATTTTCAGTTAGGGGAAGTAGGCCTCACAGAATATTTTTTACATAGAGGTGCCTATGCCTGAAGCTTATCTTAAAAAAAAAATTGGCATCAACTCTGAGAGTATATTTCGTGGGTTGATAAAATTTTGGGGAGACAGGGTCATGAGATCATCTTGGAAGGCCATACCTACCCAATTTCCTGGGATCAAGTGTTTTGCTAGGGCTAAAACAATAACCTAGGGCAGGTGTAAGGGAATCCTAGAACCAGAATCATCTCAAAAGCTTCAGGGAGTTAATTAGACATTATATTATCTCTGGGGGAATACAGAATTCAATTTGGCATGAGTGGTGGTTGTGTTGCCACAAATCTAAGAACTACCAATCAGACATTCTACATGACCATTCTTTGGAGACCTTGCCATATGCCACCTTTTCCATGAAAATTTGTGGCAATATTTTAGTAAAACTTAAAAAAATTGAAGTATAAAATACACATATAAAAAAGCCCAAATTATGAATGTCTGGTCTTGTGAATATTTGTGACCTAGACATATACATGTAAATTGAACTTGGGTCAAGAAATAGAACATGAATATCCTCCCAGAAACCATCCTTTTTCTCCCTCCAAAGGAGACCACTCTTTTGACTTTTAACAGCACAGACATAATTCACTTGCTTTCAAAATTTATGTGAATAGAATCAGAGAGCAAGTAGCCCTTTGTGCCTGGCCTCTTTCACTCAATATTAGGATGAGATTCGTCCATGTCGAAGTATGTGGTCACAGTCCATTCATTCTCATTAACGTACAAGATTCCATTGTATGGATACACCGCTATCACTTCATCTGTTTTTCCATTAGTGGTCATTTGGGTAGTGTCAAATTTTAAGCTATCATGCACAGCCTGGTGGTGACTCGTCTTGCATATGATTTTTGATGGACGATGGACACATTTTCGTAGAATGAAATCGCTGTGTCATGAAGTTAGGCATATATTTTGCTGCAATTGATGTAAGTTACTTCTTAACTAGAATCTTACTCTTACTCTGGGGGGCTCCGGGTTGGGCTGTCTTCCCAAAGTGGTACAGTCCCTAGATTTGTTGGGGATAGGGGGGAACTTCTGATATAATAAATTCCTAGCATATTCTCACGAGCTTCTCTTAAGACTCTGTGTTTCTCCTTTTCTTAGATTTTTATTATTTTTAGATATTCCCCTGGAAATCCTCATTTAACCAGCTTCTTTATTGCTCAAATTTGGGACAACTACGTGCTTATCATAGGCTGGCCACCGCTAGGTGCTTAACCTATTTTAACTCAATTAAACTTCATGCAAGCTCATGAGAAAGGTTTGCTTCTTTTACAGATGATAAAAAAAAATCCATGACCAAAAAGGGAAGTTTGGGAGCAAGTTCTGAAACCCAAGCCATTCTTTTTTTCTGTCATCCAACATTGTTTTCAACTTATTCTGATACATGGCTTTAATAAATTTGGAGTTTACTAAAAACAGAAAGATGCACCATATAACTCTTCTGACTTGCTATTCTCTGTCACCACAGACAGTATGCAAAGACCTGGTGACAACATTGGTAGAAAGTTAAAACTCTGAGACTATTGAAAATCTACAAAGTTGCATCCAGGGAATAAATATAAGAGGAGGCTCTATAAAGGTGATGTGGATCAAGTTTTGCTGAAGCATTGAGATCATGTTATTCAATTCCCTGTACCAGGTTGGATCAGTGTGCTGTCCTGAGCTCAGAGGATACCATTTGCTCAACTGATGCTTTGAATGATTTCTCATGTCAAGATGCTTATCCCTGAGGATATAGAGATGTGAACAATGTGGGTCTTCCCCCAGAGGAACTCATGGTGTGTAGGAGAAAACAGTTAAGTGAATAATTGCACTAAAATGTGAAGGTGCTTTAACAGAAATGCGGGACAGATGGGACATAAAGAAGTGGCCAGTTCTTTGCAGAGAAGGACCAGGATGTTGTTAACAGGGATAGAAAGAGAAAGATTTTGAAAAAAATAAATATCAGGTGGCACAGGGGCCAGGTGTGAAGGAAGAAATGAAATAAGAGAATAGATAAGCCCCAGACAGGAAGAAAGGGAGCACCATGGTGGGGTTTTAGCAGATTCCTGGAGAAGCTCCCGTATTCAGTCAGCATGATTTCTAGAAGGCAAAGGTAGCCCTGGTAAGAGTCTGGGTTGGTGTGGGGAGCAGGTGCTCCCCTGTCATAAGGCAGGTGTTTGGTCATTTTGGGGTAGAGCTGCTGTTCCCCTAAGGGATCTGTTGGCCACAGACAGCAGCCTAGGACTGCCAGGATGGCTTTTCCAAAACTCTTTCAGGGGTAGATAAGAAGCCTCATGATTGTTTGTCCTCCAAACTATAGCACTCCCTGGAGACCAGTTCTTCCTGTTCTGGGGGTGGGGGGCGGTGGGGTGCACATTGTCAGTGAAGTGAGTTTTCCCACTTCCAGTGAGGAAAGTTGACATTATCAGTGAACTCAAGGGTTCATTCTTCCCAAGAGAGGCTGCTGTAGATAAAGAGCTGAAAGAGTTCTCTGGGTGAAGCCTCCCTTTCATCAAGTGTCCACCAGGGAGGATGTGTTCATTCCACCCAGTGGGACTGGGGAATGATGTCTTTCTTAAGGTCTCCCAGAATGGATGGAATCTCTGCCCCTACATCCTGGTACAAAATCTCTCTCTCTTTCTGGCTCCTGAAATGCCTGAGAAAACTGTTCTGTAGGAGAAAGCAGGAGAATCTGGGGAACTGAAGAAAAGATGCTTAAGGGAATTCCTTCTGGGAGTCCCCGTGTTGAGCATCTTAGAGATGCAAGCTTTCTCTCCAGACACAGGGCCTGCTCGTTCTTGGGCAGCTCTGTTCCACATTGGCCCCTATCACAGGGTCTGAGGGAAGAGGTATCCTCAGGGGAAAGGCTGGGGCCTTTGTGAAATGGCTGAGGCTCTCCCATGTTTTCCTCTCTGCTGTTAATAGATTCTGCCTCTTCTTGGGACTGGACCACATGGTCCAAGCCAGACCAATCATATATCCTATCCTGGGAATCAGAAGAGGTAGAAAAGGGAAGGGCAAAGGTTGGTGTGTGTCATCTGAGAAGATCTCCTAGTTGTTATTGCAGCTGACATGCACAGAGCACCCCACCCCTGAGATTCCTGGTTCCGTGGCCAGCTTTTCATTCCTCTGTTCTGCGAGCTGCCTTAGGAGCCTTCCGATTAATGACGTACAGACTTCCTCCTCCCCACCAGCTTTGCTGTTTCTCCTTCTGCTTAAGTCAGTCGGAAATGGTTTCTGTTGTTGCTGCAGAATCTTGGCTGATATAGAAATTGGTTCCAGAAATTAGTTGTAGGCAGCAGGCCCTCAAGGTATGTGGAATTGGTCATGGCCCAAATGGAATGTGTAAGTACATAGAGAAGGAGCGGCTAATTCAGTCACCTATTGTGCTCACCTGAGATGACACCAGCTGAATGGGGGTGCAGTGCTGGGGACCAGCAGCTGCTGCCACAGAACACAAAAGGGTATGAGACATGGGGACCATGGGTCCTTCGGAGAGCATCTGAGAGCCAAAAGCCAGTGACCAACATAAAAGATCTCTCCTTCAAGTGAGGGAGCTCTCACTGCTGTGGCTCTTGGGATGATATTCCTTAGAAAATTTCAGGGACTAAGTGAATCTCATTCGTACATGGCAACACTAATTAATTTACAACCTCATTGGCCAAGGTCATGGGTGGTGGGCGTGTGACACTGGAATGGGGACATCGGTGAGCACTGGAAGACTGGAGGACCCTGCCTTTCCAAACCCTTCTGAAATATTCCTCCTGGCTCCTGTTCCTCTCTTTCTTACAAAAGTGGTGCTGACTCTACCCCCAGGGCATTACTGTTCTCCAGATAAGTGAGATTTGGATTCCACTTGGCCTAGAGAGTTAAACGAGTGATCAAGGTACAGAAGTAAAAGGTATACCTGGAAATAATTGCAGGTCCATTGTCTGGGGAAATGCAAGGAGCATAAATGTTGAGAGAGTTTAAATAATGGAGGTTGGAATGAGCACTTAATAATGGGGAATGGAATCTAACCTTAAATAAGCCAGAATCTATTGTCGTAGGTGCACCCATCAGACACCCTACCTGCTTGGACACGCAGCTGGATTCCAACAATTTGATACTTGTATTAAAAAAAAAAAAAAAAACAACCTACCTCTACTGACAACTAACCCATGCTGGGTGAACTCAAAGGCCAGAAATCTCTGCAGAAATGTGGAGAATAGAATTCAAAGACATTCCCTATTGTTAATTACCCTGAAAGGGCCTAAAAAGACCATTTTTATCTCCCTTATTCTAAGGAATAGATGGTAAAGAAAATGCCAGAATCTTTTAAAGATGCTCTACTGATGGTCCACTCTGGGCCAAGAATACTGTGGATGAGAATCAGTTGTCTTTCGGGATGGAAGAAACCCAGAGCCCCTATTATTCTTGGAGATGAAGATTCCTAGGGCAAACAGCCCAGGGCACTAGAAACAAAACAGTTTGGGTTCTTCTAATAGGCACTTCTGTAAGGGTGGTGGTTACTACTCAGAAAATTGTCTTGTGGGTAGCCATAGCTAGCTGTGATTAATCAATCCCTTGCCTCCACATACTATGACCCTTCAACCTCTATATTGCTGCTCAGGCTAAGTTTTGCTGCAGTAACAACACCAGCAATCTCAATGATGACTTGAAATAATAAATATTTAAATTTCACATATTCAATAGTATTTTTTTTTCTGAGAGTTCGTTGGAGGAGGAACTGGCGGGAGGGACAATAAGCATGGAAATGACTTACGGGTCCAAGCTGATGAAGGAGTCCCATTCTCAAATGAAGGCAGGCCAGAGGAAAAGGGAGGTCCAGGGGGCTTCTTACCAGTGATTAAACACTCAGCCTCAGAGGAGGGACACATGCTTTCTCATTGGCTAGTGACTAGTCCCATGCAACCAATAGCAGGCCAAGAAATGTGGCCTTGCTGTATCCTTAAAGGGAGAACTGAAAATATTTTTGGAAAAAAAAATAATTTCTAACTACTACAGTCTTTTATTGTTCCCTGAGCCATTTTTAGAACAGCGGACATTTAGAGATTTGGGGTGCTTCCAACCGATGTCATTAACACCAAGAACTTGCTGCTGGGAGTTACAGCCCCACTCTAGATATAGCCTGACATGACACTTCAGAAGGGAAGTCTTCCTGGAAGAGCAGTTTTGCCTGGGACAACAGATGAGTTGATGTGAGGCTCTACGTAATTCCCGAACAGTGACTGTTGGATTAAGTGGGTGGCCAGAATCTCTGAAGGAGCAGAGATTGTCCCTCCTGCCAGTCCCTCCTGCCAGTCCCTCCTCCAACTAACTCTCCGAAGAAAATAGTATTGGATGTGCAAAATTTAAATTTAAACTTCTGATCCTCCAGAAGTGTGGACATGGGGAGGGATAAACTCTCCAAATAGGCGCAGAGTCTGAACATTTCTGCTCCCCTAGGAAAGTGCACCAGAAGGCCTGGATTATCCAGAAGCAGAGCAGACAGAAGAAATTGCTTGTTGAAGACTCCCCTTTTTTTTTTTAACACTAACTGTGAGATGACATGGGGCAAGAGGTGGGAACTATCTGGTATATCTGGTCCCTGTACTATTTCTCTTAGGTTCCAAATAAATAGCCCCAGGAAAGGCACTGCTTACAATCCCCTAATTTTGCTTCCTATCTCTGTGTCTCAGAGCACATGTACTCTCTTTCTCTCTCTCCCTCTGTGAAGAGAGAGAGCACAGTTCTCTTTCTTAGGCGTACCATTCCATGGGTTCTGACAGATGCTTAGTCGTTTATCCACCAGCATGGTCATGACACAGAATAGTCTCATTACCCCAAATTTCCCACCTGCTTTTCCTTGGTTCTGTGAGGTGTTTTATGTGCAAAGGAGGGATGGTTCCACTAGAGGACGCAAGAAAGGCCCCATGGCTGACCTGGTCTGCAATGGGATCCTCTTTGTGCTCATGATGCCTGAATAAGCACTCCATTGACCAAGAAATCAAGGACCTGAGAAATGGGGGAAGCAGCCCATCAGTCATTCTCTTCACTTAGATGTTGGTGAGAAAGGCTTGGGAATAGAAAGAAATATGAGAGTGAATTCTGTGTGTCTGCAGGGAGAATGGAAAACTGACCACGTCCCCTGAGGTGGCTTTAGGCAGAGCCAGCTGGAACTCACAGAGGCCATCAGAGCTTCAGTAGGAAGGGCAGCCTGAAGGACGCTGGGCTCGTGACCCATTCTGCTCACTGAAGGGCCTGGCCTCCTTTCCAGGTCATTGTGCCTGTAGGATCTGTGATCACCTGTGTCTGAAGGGCTCTGCCTTCCCTGAGCTGTGCCCAGAGGTGGAGTTGCTGGATTCCATGGGCCCTCCCCTTACTCTGCCCAAAGAAGACACCAACATAACTGCCACCAAAGCCTGCTGTGCCACTGTGTGGCCTGCAGGAGTGGGAGAAAAGGAGATACCAAAACAAGGTGAACAATGAGCTCAAGTCTGCCAGTTACAGACCCACCCCTGGGTCTGGCCCAAATAACACAAAGAGTACCATTCTGCTGGCATCTGAAAATAGAAACAAGAGAGGAAAGACGTCTAAACCTTGGGTAAGTAGAATTAAGGCTGCTGTGGGAAACCACCCCCATTAGAATGAGTGTGTGTGTGTGTGTGTGTGTGTGTGTGTGTGTGTGTGTGTGTAGGAGACTGAGGGTGGCTGAGGCGGAGGACCAGGAGGACCTGAGATGAAGTTACAGGAGCAGCTATTCCACACTGTCCTCTCGAAGGAGAAAAGAGACCTCAAGGAGCTACAGAGTGAGGGCAGGGGACAGAAATCATATTGGCTGATCCTCAGAGAGCAGGACAGAAATCCCTGATCAATGACTAGCTCCTAGGGACTCAGGGGTACCTGCCTCTCATCAGGGCACACCTATATTCTACCAAAGTCTAGGTACTGGCAACCAAACAAATAGCTCTTCTTCTGGATGCAGCTCCTTGGCAAGAGCTTTCAGGGATAAGGATGATTCCAACCCTGTGCTGCTTCTTTTCTTCACTCATTCATTCACTCATCCCTCCAACTGCCGGGCCCTCGCCATACGTGGGTAGACTTTTTTCCTTCCAGAACCACAGTCTCTTTGGGCTGTTGCCACAAAGTCCACCACCCTGAAAAGGAGAAATAGGAGAATAAGTCCCCGTGACCAGGCCAGTGCTCACAGCCCAGGAGCGGGAAGGGGCTTCTTGTTTCTTGACTCTCTGGGGAAAGGTAGCCTCAGGGCCAGAGCTGGAGACTCAGGCCTGCAGCTTCCTGTCCAGTGGATAGGGAGCCACTAGAGATCCTTGACGGAGGGCCAGAAATTTCCAGATCTGTGGCTGAACCCCAAGGAGTAATTGCTAGGTTGTTTGCTCTAGACACTGAGATAAGTGTCCCTGAGCCCCGTGAGGACTCTGGCATGACTTTGAATGGCTCCTGGCCTGAGAACTCCCTTCGTGAGGCTCAGACCCTTGGCAGGCCATACACAGCCCCTGAAGCTGCTCCAGCCCAGGGAGAAGTACCCGGCACAGAGAGGGCAGAGCCTGGGACAGGCTGCTGGAAGGTCACGACATTGTGGTGCATGCTGTCACACAGCTCCTGAGTGGCACCCGCTCAGGCCGAGCAGCGGGGACGTCTGGTCCAGGTCAATTGGAGATTGATTTACTTGACATGTCCAAGTTATATGTCTATTGGATTTCTACAGATGGCTGATCTTGGGTTGATATCACACCCGACAGAGGAAGGAGAGTGACGAGATGGGCTGTCTGCACAGATCTTGGCTCCTGCAGCCTTTCCGGGGCAGCAGGACTATTTAACCCTTACAGGCAGGCGTGACCCTGCCAGTCCCAGGAATCATATCCAGCTCCAAACAGGGGATCATTTAGGACCCTGGGGCCTGTGATTTTTTGATCAGAGTCCATCAGTTGGTATGGTTCCATCTCCTGGATTACAAATCTGAGGGGCTCCTCCTCAATTAGGAGGATTAGTGGGCTCTGTGAACACCTCCCTTATTTTCTGTGGCCAAACCCCACATTTGGGTACCATCTCCTTCTGAACTATGGCAGGCCCTGGCACAGTTGACTTAAAATCCTCCAGAGATTAGTCCTGCCCCTGAGTCTGTGTCTGGGGCCCTGACATCTCTCAGATATTGTCTTGTTCTCAGTGTTTGTGCGTTCTTCTCTGCTGATCCCTACCTGCATGTTTCATCTGATCCCTGGATCCAGCCATTCATGCTCCTCAATGATGTGTACACACCAGGAGCCCTGAGGCTTCAGACTTGAACCTCTGTGCTCCAACCTCACAGTAAATATCTGCCAGACCATATCCTAGGACGTTTTAACCACTGGATACGTGCTTATCTTCCCTGCCCTTGGGACCTAGGATCCCATTTACTGGTGAGTGGATTCAGTGCTAACTCTTCACCCCTTCCTGCCATGCCACCTGCCAGGAGAAACTGGCAGGTCCTCCTCCCAACCTTGCTGCATGCACTGACCCCATTACCTACAGGGCTTGGACTCTGCCCTGTGTCTCTGTCTCTGTTCCCTCTGAAGTATAAGGCCATATCCCTGGACAGTCTCACCTGGATGTCAACTTTATAGATGCCTGCAGGAAAGAGGACATCCCGTGCCTCGCTGGAGGGCTGAAAAGGGACAATATTTTATGCGAAGTGACCTAACCATATGCTTCTGGGTTTGAAGGAATGCTTGGAGGGTGTCCATCAGAATCCAGAGCAGCCAGGAGGAAAGGCTAGAACAAGACGTTCTAAAAAGTTGACCCTATTTTGTAATTAATCACCTAATGTCATGTAACAAACATTTATAGAGTGCTGACCACATTTTTAAAAAAAGACAATTCAGACCCTAGAAAGGGATGAGCTAGCATCCTGAGGATCAAATACAGTCTGTTGAAGATTCATGGCCTGGTGGTTGGCATGTGAGCTCTGATCAGGGATTCTCTGGGGGCTGGAATGTGACAGAGGAAGTTGGCTCACCAAAGGCAGCCCATCGGATGTGGCAGGACTCTTAGTGAACTCCCAGAGGGAAGGCACACCTGGGGTGAGAATCCGTGTGGACCTGCTCCAGTCTTCTTCCCTGCTGAGAAATCCACCCTCCCTAGTTGTCTGGTCCTGACAAGCCTGGTTTTTTGATGAGGACAGAACCCGGATACAGAGTCAACTTCATCTCTCTATTCTTTAGTTTTCTCATTTGTAAACTAAAAGCTCTCACACTTACATCAGAGGATTGTTACAGCAGTTCATTGAACTATGGAGATAATGTATGTGAAACCTTTGGTGTGTTGCCTGGAACTTGGTAAATTTTTAAGAAGTGATAACCACTGAATTTAATCTTTAAACTTGAGTAACCAGGTTTTTTTTTTTTTTTTCAGGAGGAAGATAATTTCCTTTTACTTACCTATGTGGTCATCTTCAGTGGCCTGATGCTTGGACCCAAGTTATTCCCTAGGGCCTGGGGACTAGTCAGTCTCACTGACCAATGCACTATTCAGCTCTTCTTCTTATCTAATGGGGTCCCCTCTGGAAGATGCCACAAACAAGCCATCCAGAGTGTGCAAGACCTTTCAATTCATTCTCTCTGTTCCTTGAAGATGTTTTGATAATGCATTCAAATCTACCATCACAATGATGTGAACAACGGGCTTTCTTTGAGGAGAACAAGATTGTAAACTGAGTGAGTGTGTGCTGAGGGGCCAGGGGTGGTGGTGAGGGGACCCCCATCTCTCCCCCATTCTCACCTGGGAGCTCAGCTCTGCACCACCAGCTCCAGTCTCCTTATGCATCCAAGTTGGGCCTTACACCACCCACCCCGCTCAACGCTAATTAGATGTACATGTGAACGATCATTTTCACACCCTCTCTTCTTTTATCCAAATTAAGCATTTAATTGCCTAATAAGAGTGTTTCCAAGATAATCAAAGGGAAGGAGATCCACGAAAAGCCAGGGAAGGCTGGAGGAAGGGCTCAGAACCTAACAAGTGGGGCTGTGCCATGGGATATCTGTGGGCCTTCCCACACTGGACCTCTAGGGACCCTCGTGGGACCATCACCAAGATTTAAGCCAAGGTTCCACCTGCCAGCAGGCCGTCATGCCCCGCACACAGGCTCTGTACAGGATTCCTCCAGGCTGAATAATTAGGTGTCAGCTGGGGATCATTTTTCTTCTCTCTTTTCTTATTTCTTCTCACATCTTTCTCCTCCCCCTGGTAGAAATAAACTTCTAATTCCACAAGGATCTCACAAGGATTTCACATTCATTCATTAGACAATTTTCACCAAGGGCATATTCCAAGGATATTATTGGTCATGTCAAGGTGAGTAGCTTGGACATAAGTTTATGTAAATTTTTAAAATTATTTTGTAAATATTGGCCTCATTGGAAGAGTAGAGTATATGATCAAAAATCACTTTCAGTTGTTTTACTTACTGTCCCTGGGCTTTGACCTGGAGAGAAAAGGTAACCATCTTCCACAATGAAAAGGTCCATCTGGTAAGCCAGTTTACTGTTCCGAGGGCTGGGTGGCACTTACCATGTGCCAGAGCCTGAACAGGAGGGTTCCACGCTGCTATTATCCTATTTTCTTTCTGTCCTGTTTACTGTAAAACTTGCTCTGTGTGAGGCACGGAGTCACCCAGTGGGGATACAAGACAAATAATGACTCACCATTGGGTGAGAAAATGGATGTGTGAAGGATGCAGTGAAGCCCCCCCCCCCAGGGCAAGGCAGAATGATGTGGGGCATTTCCTGCTCTCCAGCATCCTCTGTCCTTCAGAGCAGTGTCCATAGACCCCTATTAGTGCAGCCTTTCACTCTCCTAGTGTAGCACCTTAGAAACACACAGACAAGGAAATAAGTCTTGAATTCTAATTCCACAAGGATCTCACTCGCCTCTGTGCTCTCATCAAAAAACCTCCCATTTGAGCACATGGCTCCTAGAACCCTTGCAATCTCTAGAATAGTATGGAAGTCTTTTGTATGCTAAGGTGGGGAGACCCTAGACAGCTTCAGGACAAGGCCTGTCGCCAGGAAGACCAAGGCAGGCTTAGAGGACAGGGACTGTCAGCTGTGTCTCCATGAGCTCAAAGAAGGGGAGAGGGGCTGGAGATGACTCACCCATGACCAATTGGTGATTTCATCAATTTTGCCTACATAATGTAACCTCCTTAGAAACCCCTAAGGATCTGGAGAACTGTCAGGTTGATGAACACACCCAAGATGCTGGGAGGGTGGTGTGTCTGGGGAGAACATGGAAGCTCCACACTTATCCTATGTGTCTTTTTTTGGTACTGGGGATTGAAGCCAGGGGCACGTACATAAGCACTGAGCCACATCCCCAACCCTTTTTTTGTGTGTATTTTATTTAGAGATTGGGTCTTAATGAATTGCTTAGGGCCTTGCTAAGTTGCTGAGGCTGTCTTTGAACTCACCATCCTCTTGCCTCAGCCTCCCACGCCACTGGGATTACAGGTGTGCACCCCCACGCCCAGCCTGTGGGTGTCTTCTCTTGGACTGTTTCTGAGTTGTAACTTTACAGTAAGGCATGATCGTTAAGGAAGCACCTTCCTGAGTCATTTGAACTACTCTAGTAAATTATTGGAACTGTATTGAAAGTCTTGAAACCCTGTGGGTTCTGTGTGAGTGTCAGAATTCAATTGGAAGATGCTCAGATGGTGTCCTCAGCGCTGGAAAAGTAGCTAGTAAGGGAACCTCATCCCCCCACATCTGGGTGTCAGAAGTGTAAGTAAAAGCAATTCAATCTTGTACCCAGTTTTTCTTGCAGCAAAAATGGCCAACAGGAGAAAAGGCTCAGCCTGGTAGGTTTTGTGCTGGACTGAGGCAGGAGATGGTTCTAGAATTGGAGAGAGAGTGGTCTCTTAGGACAGGAGTGGTCCTGCTGCAGGATATCACTAGTGCAGTCTCTCCTCTGCTTCCCCTGCCTATGGGCCCAGGCACTCTGGCTCTAGAACACATCCCCTCCAACTGGCTTCATAAGCACTGCTTCAATCAGAGTTTGTGCTGGCCTGGAAGTCCCACTGCTGACCCCCTCTGTTCTTCCCCTCTTTCCTTTGCCCTTCAGAAGCTGTCTAAGGATCCTGGTAATGCTCAGTTTCCAAGCAGAACAGGGACAGGAAATCTGGTGTTCTTCCTTTCCCACAGATCCACAGCTGTTCCTGCTCAGCGGGTGGAGAGCCAGGCCCGCCACTTCAGGAGAGGAGAGAACTTAGGTGCCACTGATTCCTGCCAGCAGGAGGACGGGATGTCTACATCCCATTGAAGGACATGCCCAGATCCTTCCTGGCCACGTGGTGAGCAAAAATCTGTCACTGAAGTCTGCTGTCTTGGCAATCTGCAGTCTGCAAGTTCATAGAGAGACCAAGAGCCAAGAATTTGCAGTTAGAAAGCAGTGTGGCTGCAGGCAGACTGGAAGAGTTTGGCACTGCCAAAAAACTCAGGCAGAACGGCCCAGCCAGGAGACAGTCTCATCAAACCCTTTCAGGGCAGAGGAGCAAGACCCTAGAAAGACATGAAGAATATCATGGGAGCTCCAGGGCTCCTCCTAGACATCATTCATTTCCTCTTGATCACTTTCTTAAAAACTCCCCTCAAGCTTCCAATGCATGCTGGGACACTTGGTTCCACAGTCCCCTTCGTATGGTAAAGGGTGTTGTTTGCTCTGATGCTGGGGTAACAGGCCAAGCCAGTGGCGCTAGTCCTCCAATTCTGAGAGCTGTGGAGATACCCGGGACCTCTAAGAAAGTTCTTACTTATATTGACAGAAATTTCGCCTCGCTAGAATGTCTATTCATGAATGCAAATTCTGAAGTTCCAGAGAACCAGGCTTCTCCTTTATGTGACAATCTTCCAAGACTTTGAAGATATTTAAGAAACACAACATCTCATCTTATCCAGGCAAATTACACCCCTCCCTCTTTCTTCCTGTGACTGTTTCTAAGCCCCTCTAATCCTCTGGTTTTCACTAGATGTTGAGAACTTGTTAAAGAGTGGTCTGCAGACCTGCGGCATTAACATCACCTGGGAACTTGCTAGAAATGCAGGCTTTCAGGCCCAATCCCAGGCCTCCTGAATTAGAACATGCATTTTAACAGGTGATCTATACACTTTTTGAAGCTTGAGCTTTGAAGCTGTTTTATAGCCTGCTCACAGCCATTACACAGACACACGCACATGCACACACACAACCGCTCTCTAACAATAGGAAAACGAGTAATTAAATTATGACATATCCAGGCTATGAGATACTGTGTATGCATTGGGCATAGAAACAATAAAGAAACTACATAGACACCTGGGGAAGTGCTAATAATAATCTAAATGTTAGTTAGCTAAAACACTACCATTTAAAGAGAACTCTAACTACACTCTAGACTCCGTATTAGTGATTCCTTCCTTGCATCACCACAATAACCTCACAAAAAATAGAGAGCATTCTCACTGCCATTTTTAAAAAGTGGTGAATGAGGCTCAGAGAGGGGAAGTAACTTGCTTATGATCATACAGCTAGAGCCCAGGCAGTTTCTTTTCAGAGCCTACGTACCTGCTGCTACAGCCAAATGATGAAGCCACAGTTACAGAATGGTGTATGTGCTGTGACTGCAACTATGAGGATGTATATTGGACAATCTCTTATGCTGTCATATTGTGTTATTGTAATAAAAATAATAAAAGCCAGCACACCCCAAACTGACTATAGCTTTATCCAACCCCAGCAGCATTTCTATCACCTCCCTTACATTTTCTTTCCATTTAAACAAGGTTTACAATATAAAAATAATAAACACTCAGGGTTAAAAAAATTTTTCATCTACATGAAAGGACATAAAATGAAAAGAATTCCTCCCCATATCCCTCTTCCACTTTAAGATTACCACTGTTATCATTGTCTTGTGTATCTCCCCCAAAATGTGTTCTGCATTTAAAATAATGAACACACACACACACACACACACACACACGTCCATGTATAAAATAATACACACTCGTTCTACTCTTAGCTTGGATTCATCTGTGAAAGCAGCCTTGTGATTGGCTCCTGTTTTATTTATGATAAATTGGAACACTAAGATCTTTCTCACATGAAGTGTTATTAAGTTTTCATCTCTCCATCTTGTGCAGTCTTTTTTTTTCTCACCTAAATGTAGGATATTTTATGTCTTCTTATTGAGTTTCATGTAGCTGGTTGTGTTCTAGCATTGCAAGCAATTTAATCTTTTATTTTTCTTCTGATTCTAAAGTATAGAAGCTTTCTCCTTTATAACTCTAATAAGCATGCCCTGATTTTTTTCAGGTCTGGAGGGATTAACTACAGAGTGGGGGTCGGGGTGGGCATAGGAGAGTCCCTAAAACCAGAAAGCTAAGATGATCTACCAAAATGTTATTGCTGATTGTCTCTGAATAGCGAGGGTTTTATTGTCACTTTTTGCCTTTCTCTGGTTTCCCAATATTTGACAATGAGTGTGGGTCAAATGCTGCCACTTAAAAAATCGAATAAAAACTGGAACTTTATAGATTGGATACTGTTTCTTTCTCTTCACTACCTTCCCTTTGCTGCAAGACTGTAGCACCTCCCACATGTGCCTGACCCACTGACTTTAGATTTGAACCAGGAGACCTGCTCTGGCCAATGAGGTGTTGACCCATGTGATATGAGCAGAGCAGAAGCTTCAATCTGCTGGTGTGGTTTGTCTTGCTGTCTGTGATTCTCCTGCTCAACATCCACCTCGAGAAGAACATGCTCTAGGTAACTGTTGGTCCTAGAATTGAGAGTCCTTGGAGCAGATGAGAACTTGGTCCCTAACCTGAAAAGTGACTCCCCTCCCCCATCAACCCACAGAGCCCTAAATGAGAAAAATAAATGTAATGTGAGAAATTTCTTTTGTACCACATTACTCCCAGTAGCAGTTACCTGCTCTCTTCCAGATGTTGCTGACCTTCTCCTTGCTTTGTGTCCTCATCACCTGCCACTCCAGCTGTGCCCACCCATTCTTGCCCTTAAGTCACCTTCCTCTTCACATTACCTATGTGGCAAGATCACCAAGGGAAGCCATGATTCCTGGATGGTCTTAGTACTCTCCTCTGCAAAAGATTCTAAACTGTGGATTAGGAAGAGTTCTGGCCCTTAGCTTAATTATGGGGTGTTAGGGACTGAATCATGTGCCCCCTCATTCATATATTGCAATTTTAACCCCCAGTATCTTAGAATGTGCTCTTATTTGGAAACAGGTACAGATGTAATTAGTTGAGCCCACAGTGGAGAAGGGAGGGTCCCTAATGATTCCTAACCCATATACTGGTATCATTATAAAAAGGAGAAATTTGGATATAGATCCATACACACTGGGAGAATGCTATGGGAACACCTAGGCAGGTATCAGGATGATGCTTCTATAAGCCAAGGAACACCAGAGAGAGCTAGCCAAACACCAAAAGCTAGGAGAGAAACATGAAACAAACTCTCCCTCCCAGCCTCAGAGGGATCAGAAGTCCTTTTCCCAGACAGAACGCTGTACCCTCCCAGCTCATGCCTGATATTCAAGGAACTCAATTGTGGGGCCTGGGGTCTATTTCCACAAACCCCTTCATTGTCTATCTGGTGCCAGACTTTCTGAACTATGGATGCTAAGTCCCCCTCTGTAGTCCATAATGACAGAGTGCTGCCCTGCCTGACAGGTTGCCCTAAGCCCATGACTCTACCTTCTGGAAAACACTGCTCACCAGGAACTGGACTGCTTTCCAGCTCACAGGGCCACCTCTTACCACATGGGTTATCAGGAAAGGCTAACCACGTGCAAATGCCCTGCTAGCATGAAAACACGGGTGTCTGTGTGCCTCCCTCAATCTGCCAGTGAGGACTTTTATCAAAAAGTGGAATAAGTGAAGTTCAAACTAGAATATTAGAAAATTAGAGCTGGAAAGAGCCTAAAGATTATCAAGCTAGTGCCTCCATTTTACTGATGAGGAACCTGAGATCCAAGAGAGGAAATGACTTGGCCAAAGTGAGTCCTTGGCAAAGAACATAAGACCACAATGGCAAGACTTCTTGGGGTAACTACAGTGGCTCTAATTACTGACAGCTTTATTTTCTCTTTGTCCCTGATCATCTATTTAATAATATATTACATTTTATTATTATAGAAGCATGTTAATTGCAATTGCAATTTCACATTGTGGAGTAGAGATCACAGTGGAAAGGGATAAGTTGTCTCCCTTCACCCCAAACGCAGAGGTTCCGCTAGCAGGATCACCACTCATTCGCTCTCCAGTTTTAGCAATTCTATTGGATACCACCAAATAACCTGCTGATCCTCTTTTGTGTTCCAACTTCAGACAGCATTAATTTTTGTTTTGAGAAACTATTACCCTGATCAATAATATATCAAACTTCTGTATTTTTGATGCTGCCCTTTAGACATCATCTGCTCCCTACAACGCATGGAAAAGAGAAGGCTCATTCACCTCTCCTCAGATCTTTTTACATGGTCAAAGTTTGTAACATTTCTTTTTATTTGGAGAAAATAATTGTTTTGTTAGCATTTGCCCATAACAATTCCAAAAAATACACAGCAATTAAAGCACTGCAAACATGTAAATATTATTCATCGCAGATCCTAACACCGTCTTTTTCCCTCTCAAAAATATATCCTCTCCTTTGTGATTAAGGAAGGCTGCTCAGAAAGTAAAAGTCAAGTGCTTTATCTTTTCTTACACGCCTTCCAGCTCATCACTTCCAATTCATAACATGCCTCATTTCTAATTTGCTTTTAATGACAGGACCGTGTCTTTTGAGGGGCAGCTCTTGCCTAGATATCCTGAGTTCCTTTGCACATTTGCCTAGTGGAAGATCTATAAGTGTTCTATTCATGGTGCCAGTGGAATGAAATCCCCTTCATTTCAAATCACTCCTTGTAGAAATACTTGGTCCTGTTTTTGTGTGACCACACTGGAGGACTGCTGTAACACAGCTACCCGAGAGTCCATGTTTTCATCTTTTTTTTTTTTTAATTCAGGATGTAGTTTATTTAAGGGGAACCTATTTTTTAATTTATCTTTCTTATTTCTTTTTTAATTTATTTCTTACATACATGACAATAGTGGAATGCATTACATTCATAATTATCCATTCACAGCACAATTTTTTTGTAACTCTGTATATAAATTATGTTCACACCAAATTATGCCATTATACATGAGCTCTCTTATTTTTTTGCATACAATTTTTAATACACCTTTATACCACCATTTATCATATCTCTCTTTGTATATAAGGTATGTTGACACCAAATTCACTTCTTCGTACATGTATTTTGTATAATGATGACTCTTCTCCTTTTCAGGTATCTGGAATACATCCTTGAGCATTTTGGTACCAGGAAATATGTGTGAATGAAATGCATGCACACTTTCTGGGTTCTCTTTATTTGACCCTCACACTTGACTGGCGATTGTTCTAGCATCTGTTGTTGCACATGAGAAGTCAGTACATTTGATTTTTCTTCTTTTGAAGGTATCTCTCTTCCTCTCTTTAGGAAGCTGTGGTTTCTCTTATTCTTGGAAATAGGAGAAATTTCACTGAGTTCTCTCAGTAAGAGCTTTTATGTGCTAATCTCTGTTGGCATTTAGTGGAACCTTTCAGTCAGAAGAATCCCTTCAGTCTTTAGCTGCAAAGCATTTTCTTCTAATATTTCTTTGATAACTTGCTGCCATCCATTTTATTTCTTCAATTTTTCTCTAAATCTCTTCTATGTGCATGTTGGATCTGGTGCATTTTTAGATTCTTAACTTTCAATTATAACTTTCATTTCATTCTATATTTTGAGATATTAACATAACTTTATTTGTCAGAGGACCAACTTTGTCTTCAGCTGCAATCTTATTATTCAGAATGCAATTTAATTTTGTATTTTTGCAATCATATTTGATTGCTAAGAACACTTTTTGTTTTCTGATTGTGCTTTTTAAATTATCCAGTTCTTCTAGGGATACAATTTTCTATTAAATTGTTGCTGTGTATACTAATAAGAATTTTTTTAGGCATTATTTTTAGAATTATTTGTATTCTAAACTTGCCTTTTTCTTTTTTTGCCTGGCATTGTATCTTGGCAATTGTTACATCATAACCCACAGAGTGGTATAGCATGTGCAGGGCCTGGGTTCAATCCCCAGTGCAGAAAAATAAGAAAGAAAAATAAAGAATTCATAGTATTTTTTTCAGTTCTTTTTAGTAGCTAGCTGCCTTGTACTTCATTGTTTATTCTATATATGAGCAATTTTCTAATTTTGAAAAAAAGAATTAATATTATACAAATAATACTGCAATAATTCTCTTTGTATGAATGACTTTGTACATATGGATTAGTATTTCAGTAGAATATATTCCTAGATGTAAAGGTATACACATACTATACCTTTGGATATGTACTGTCAAGTCTCTACCCATTGAAGTTTTTTTAAATATTTATTTTTGTACTTGTAGTTGAACACAATAACTATGTATTGCTGAGAATCGAACCCAGGACCTTGCATGTACGAGGCGAGCACTCAACCGCTGAGCCATAACCCCATCCCCTGAAGTTTTATCTATTTATATTCCTCCTAAGAGTAAAATGAGTTCTGTGCTGCCTGCTTCCCAACAAAGTATGGCATAAGACCTGACCCACCTAATCAGTTAAAAAAAAATGTCTGTGGAGTCTAATTTCCATTTTTCTTTTGTGAGTAACATTGATCCAGTTTTTATATGATCAAAAGCCCTTTGCAATTTCATTTCCATCAACTACCTGTTTAAACCTGGACTACATGTATATTAAGCTACGGATTTTACAAGTTTTATAGAAATTCTTCATGTGTTAAAGAATTAGTCCTTGCTACATGTGTGTTAAAAGCATTTGTCTTTTGACACATTTTGAAGCTTTTGCCATCCTAAATTTTCAATAGACTTTTCAAAGTGTTTGAATAGTTTTAAATTTTAAGAAAATGTGAAGATAGCATAGAGTTTTCTGTACATCCCACTGTCCTTTCTCTTGTTGTTAACATCTCACATTGCTATGGCTCAATTTTAACAAGTCATGAACCAATTCTGACACATTATTATTAAAGTCTTCCTTCATGCAGATCCCCCTAGTTTCTACCTAATGACTCTGTTCTGTCCCAGGACCCTACCACATCACATCATTGTGTCTTCTTAGACCACTTTTGGCTGTGACAGTTTCTCAGACTTACCATGCTTTTGATGACCTCGACAGTTTGAGGAATTTTGCATCCCTTTCTCAGGAGAAAAAATCGATGCTTTTCTCATGATGAGACTGGGAGGATCACAGAGGTTAAGAGCCATTTCCATCTCGTCACATAGTGAACACACTGGAAACATGACACAGCCCTGCTGAGGTTAACCTTGAGGACCTGGTGGAGGTAGTTGGTTTCTTCATCAGAGCTACTCTCTCTTCTCCTCCTTTCTGTACTTCATTCTTTGGAATGTGCAGCCCACGCCTAAGGAGTGGGGACCTCAGCTCCGCTGTCTTGAAGCACATTATCTTCATGAATTATTGGAAATTCTTTCATTCGGCCAACTTGTGTATTTCCCCCTATTTATTTATTTACTTTTGTGTATTTCATGATTTATTTGTCGGTATGAGCTCATGAATATTTATTTTATACTCTGGTGTATGATCTAGTACTATTTTATTTTCTTGCTCTAGTTAATAAAAACTCACCAGTAGAGTAAGATTTTAGCATACACAAAATATTGGGCCACTGAGAACTCTTTCATTTGGCTTGTTTCCTTCTGGCATATCCCTGGCGTTTTGGGTTTATTTGTCTTTTAAACACTTTTTCCCCCCCTAGCACTGCAAGATACTCTAGAATCATATTGCATACTTCTTGCCCCAGTCCTAAAATCAATCATGTCTCCAAGAAACCCTGTTCTTTTCACTGGAGAATGGTATTAAAAACCAAGGTCATCATGCTAAGAGAAATAAGCCAATCCCAAAGAACCAAAGGTCCAATGTTTTCTCTGATATGCTAAATTGCAATAAGGAGGGGGATATGGAAGAATAGAGGTACTTTGAATAAGACAGAGGAGGGTGAAGGGAAGGGAGGGGGCACAGGAAAAGGAAGGATAGTGGAATGGATTGGACATGATTACCCTATGTGCATATACCATTACACAACTGGTGTAACTCTACATCATGGACAACCAGAAGAATGAGAAGCTATACTCCATTTATGTATGATGTGTCAAAATGCATTCTACTGTCATGTGTAACTAATTAGAACAATATCAATAACAACAACAACAAAAAAACAAGGTCTGAGTTCTAGGTGTGTTCAATATTATTGGATAGCCATTGCTCAGGTCTTCTCAGCTG
Source organism: Urocitellus parryii (assembly GCF_045843805.1). Lineage (NCBI taxonomy): Eukaryota > Metazoa > Chordata > Mammalia > Rodentia > Sciuridae > Urocitellus > Urocitellus parryii. The sequence goes on along the minus strand of NC_135532.1, from coordinate 99,675,902 downwards.
ATAGAAGAAGAGAATGTATGTGTGTGTTAACCCGTGAATACATGCATACCTATAAATATTATTGTATGTAACCATCTGAGTACATATTAAGGTAAATGTGACTTCATACTGACTTCTTCACTGACAATACATCATCCCATGGGTCATTCTAGCTTCCTCTCTTGCACATCTGTAAATCCCACTCCAACTGTGGAAACCTGGCTCCCAGCATCTGTCATTCATTCACTTAATTGTTCAATTAATGAATAAGTATGCATTATTTTAAAAATTGTTGACTGATACCCCCATGGGGAAAAAAATTGCTACCTAGAGCACAGTCCTTATAGTCAAGTCCTTTAGGTTTTAGTCTTACAGATTCAAGTTTGTTTGTTTTGGTACCAGGGATTGAACCCAGGGACGCTTAACCACTGAGCCACTTAACCAGCCCTTTTTATATTTTATTTTTGAGGCAGGGTTTCACTCAGTTGCTTAGGGCATCGCTAAATTGCTGAGGCTGGCTTTGAACGTGTGATCCTCCTGCCTCAGCCTCCCAAGCCGCTAGGATTACAGGCACGCCCCACTGCACCAGGCTAACTTCTTTTTGAAGTTACTTAGATCAGCACCATTTGCCCATCGTCTTCACTGGGGTTGTTCCCCTGCATTTGTAATAGACTCTTTGTCACATTCTAATTTCCATCTTGGAGTCTCCCAACCTCCTAATTGATTTTTAAAAAATTTGCATACATTAAGGTTTACTGCTAGTGTTGTGAAGTTCTATGGGTTTTGACAAATATATAGCGTCATATAGCTGCCATCACAATATTATATGGAATAGTTTCATCACCCCCCAAAATCCCTTCTCCAACCTCTATTCAACCCACTCTCCCTGATCCAAACCTTTAGTAGTAACAGACTTATTTACCATTTCTATAGTTCCGCCCTTGGCAGAGTGTCATATAAATGGAATAATATAATACGTAGCCTTTCAGACTGGCTCCTTTTCCTTAGCAATATGTGAAAGTCTAATTCTTCCAGCCCCCTTTGCCATGAACAGTATTTTTTGACTTTGTACTTTTGTCAAAGATCAGTTGATGTCTACCTCCTATTTTTTTATGTTTTCAGAATTACTACTTGTGTGTGAAACTTCTGATTTTGTGTTTTGTATAAAGACCTTAACCTTTCGAGATTATTTTTAAAATTCTATCATGTCTTTGCTTGTCAGGTCTACGTCTTTGCTCAGTATTTTATATATCTATAATTTGATCCAAATATTACCTACCTAAGTGTAAAATGTGAAGAAAAGACTCAGAAGAATTTTCTTCTGAGAGTAGTCCGAAGACCATGTATTGAAAATGGAAAAATCCATTCTTTCCACACTGATGTACAATTCCACCCTTCGTCATATATAAAACTTTGAATTAATGTTAGAACTACTTCTTTATGTCCTCTTTGGCTTCACTGGTAAGTTTTTCAGTCATGTGCCAATAGCAAACTGTTTAATTACTATAAATTTATAATCCTATGTAATACTTGTAAGACTCATATGGAGCGTCATGTAGCTGCCATCAAAATATCATACGGAATAGTTTCATCACCCTAAAAGTCAATACTTTTATTTTCTTAGTTATTCTAACATGGTTATTTTTCTATATTACATGGAATTGGGTGCATTCAGAATGGTATGACCCTAGACAATTTTTTAATATCAACATATCTCTTTTAAAAAACATGAAAAAATGTATTTTGACTTATAGAGATCAAATTAAATTTAGTTATTAAATTAAAAATAAAAAATAACTTCCTTATAATACCAGTTTTTCCTATTGAATAATAAACAGTCTATCAAAAAATTTGTTATGTGTCTCTCAATAGTACCTTAAAATTATTTTCACAACAATGTTATATAATAATCACATTAAATGCACATTATTTAACCACTGCCATCACAAAGCTGAATTGTCAGATTGAATAAAAAAGGCTTACCTATTTTCTGCCTATAAAAAATGCACTTTAAATATAAAGACACAAATAGGTTAAAAATAAAAGGATGGAAAATGAGGCACCACGCGCTAACATTCATCAAAGAACATTACGTGAGATAAAGGAGGTCATTTCATGAGGATCAAGGAGTCAACACATCAAGGGAACACAGCCACTCCAAATGTTTATGCCTCAAATAAACACGCTTCAAAAGGCACGAGCAACAGCTGACAGAACTGCAGAAAGAAGTAGATAAATCCACAACTATTACTGAAACTTTCAACACTTCCCTCTTAATAATTGACAGAGCAAATAGAAAATCATGAAGATATGGAAGACTTGCATGGCACTGTAAACGAACTTGACTCACCTGACATTTATAGAACACTCACTCAACAGCAGCATGATGCACTTTTTTTTTCAAGTGTCATATTTACCAAGATAGACCATATGATAAGCTATAAAATAAGTAGCAATAAATTAAAATTACTCAAATCATGAAAAGTTTGTCCTTCAACAGAAACAGAATTATATTACTAATCAATGAAAGAACAATATCTAGAAAATCTCCAGCTATTTTAAAAGTAAAGAATATACTTTTATATAACTCATGGATCATAAAAAAAACAAAAGGGAAATTAAAATATTTGGAAGAAAAAGGTAACACTACATCTCAAAATTTGAGGTTATAGATAAGGCAGTAATTAGGGAGGAAATTATAACATTTAACACCATGGTGAGGGGAGAGAAGAAAGTAAAAGGAGATCCCAAATCAGTTCTCTGTTTCAACTTCAAGAAACTAGAAAAAGAAGAAATTAAGCCTAACTAAGTAGAGGAAAAGAAATAGTAAAGAACAGAGTAGAAATTGATGAAACAGAAAACAGAAAAAAAAAATCAATGGAAACAAAAGTTGTTTTATTTTTTTGAGAAGATAAAAAAATTACTAGACCTTTATCCATTTATATTATGAAAAACAAAAGAGGGAAAACACTAATTATTGATATCAAGAATGAGATATGATATTGATATAAATTCTGTAGTTATTAAAATTATCTAAAACATTTGAATAGTTTTATGTCAACACATTTTTAAAATTTTATACAACATGATAAATTTCCTTGAAATGTGAAAATTGCTAAAACTTGTTCAAAAAGAAATAAATACCTGAAGAGTCCTAATTTATTAAATAAATTGAATTTGCAGTTAAAAATATTTCCCACGATGAACCCCAGATCTTGTTCACATCCATGGAGAATTATCCCAAATATTTAAGGAAAAAAAAGTCTTCTAAAACTCTGCAAAAAGTCTTCCTAAAAACTTAAGAGGAGGGAGTACTTCCTAACTCATCCTACCTGGCCATTATGAGACTAATGTCAAGACCAGACAAAGACAATACAAGAAAATAGACAATACCTAATAGCCTCTGAAAATAGATGCAAACATCCTTAACAGATTCTAGCAACTTGAATTTGCAATATTTGAAAAGGATAATATATCATATCCATTCTGGATATATGTCAGGAAATGTAATAGTGGTTTCACATTAGAAAATAGGTTGATACAATTCACCATATTACAAATTCAAAAAGAAAAAGAAAAAGATCACCTCAGTCAATGCAGAAAAAGCATTTAAAACTCAATATGAACACATTTGGACTAGGAATAGACATGAACTCCTCAATCTGATAAAGGACATCTAGAAAAATCATTCAACTAATCAGACACCATCGTAATGATGAAAGACCGAATGCTTCCCCCCCAGATCAGAACTAAGGTAAGAGCATCCACTCTCACCACTTCTAGTCCACATTTCACTGAAGGTTCCATTTACAACACTAAGGCAAAAAAGAAATTGAAAACAAGAGGGAGGGAAGGAGAGAGGAAGGGAGAGGGGGTGTTCTGACTAGAAAAGAAGGAAAGAAAACTGTTTTAATTTGCATAGAGTACCTACCTAGAAAAACTTGAAGGCTGTACAGAAAGGCTACTAGAATTAATAGGTGAATTTGGCAAGGTCAATATAAAAAAAAACAAATTGTATTTGTATATACTCTAAGTGAACCCTTGGAAACATAAATTTAAGAGTTCCACTTAAAATGGCATCATAAACATGACATTCTAACAAAATATATTCCAAGATTTGTATGCGGAAACTATAAAACATTAATGAAAGTCATCAAGGAAGCCCTAAATAAATGGAGAGATAGATTTACAAATCTATATAGATTCAATGCAACCCTATTGAAAATCCCAGCAGGACTTTGTAAAGATTAGAAAGCTGATTCTACATCTATATGGAAAGGTAAAGGAATTAGTATAACCAAGACAATTTTAAAAGAACATAAAGGACTACTATGAAGTTGTAGTTATTGAGACCATGTAATATTTGGAAAAGCTACATATGCTGATTTACAGAACAGAATAGAAATAGCGGAAATAGATTCAAACACTTAACGTTCAACTGATTTTCAGTGAGAGGCCAATGTAGTTCAATGGATAAAGGATGATCTTTTTAGTAAATATTGATGGAGCAGCTGGATAGCCACATGCAAAAACAAGCAAATAAAACTCAACAAACAGCTTATCCTGTAAAAAATGCAATATGAATCATAAACCTGAATATAAAACACAAAATTTTGCAAAGAAAAATATAAAAGATAAATATAAACATAAAGGAAACCTAAATATAAAGGAAAGTATTTTTTCCCTTTAGCTACACACACATATATATACATACAGTACATCTATATATACATATATATGCTAAATATATTTTATATATATATTATATATATGTATAGTATAAGATAAAGATCCCATTTTGATCATTTTTGTTTGTTTTTATTTTGTTAAAGGTTTTATTTTGATTCACATACAACACAATTTATCTACTTACAGTGTATCATTCAATGGATTTTTAGTATGTCATGATTTGTAAAACCACCACCACAATAAAAAATAAAACATTTTCATCACCTCCGCCACCATATCTCTATTCAAATTGAGCCATGAACCCTTAGTCCTTCCCCCCTTCCAATTGTAGGTAACTATGTTTTTATTTGTTCTACATGACAGTAGAGTATATTTTGACATATTTATACAAACATGGAGTACACATCTTATTCTAATTAGGATCCCTGTCTTTTGCATGTACATGATGTGGCGATTGACTATGGTGTATTCATATATGTATATAGAAAAGTTATGTCACATTCATTCCACTGTTTTTCCTATTCCTGTCCCTATTCCATTCCCTTCATTTCCCCTTTGTCTAATCTACTGAACTTCTATTCTCCCTGCTTGTATGTTAGCTTCCACATATCAAAGAGAACATTCAGCCTTTGATTTGGGGGGATTGGCTTATTTCACTTAGCATAATAGTCTTCAGATCCATCCATTCACTGGCAAAAGTCATAAAGTCATTCTTCTTATGGTTGAGTAGTATTCTTTATCCATTCATCTGTTGAAGGGCACCTAGGTTGGTTCCATAACTTAGCTATTGTGAATTGAGCTGCTATAAACATTGATGTGACTGCATCACTATAGTATGCTGTTTTTAAGTCATTTAGGTATATTCCAAGAAGTAGGAAAACTGGGTCAAATGGCAGTCCATTTTATTCATTTGAATGTAGACATCCAGTTTCCCCAAGACCATCTATTCAAGAAAAATTCCCATTGTATCTTGCTGCTTATGTTAGTACCATCTATTCAAGAAAAATTCCCATTGTATCTTGCTGCTTATGTTAGTACCATACTGTTTTCTTAATTTAAATTATTTATGCTAATTTGTTATACATGATGGAAGAATGCAATTCATTTCATATTACACATATAGAGCACACTTTTTCAAGTATTTTCATACCACTCATGTCTTCATACATGTACTTAGGGTAATGATGTCTATCTCATTCCACCATCATTCCTACCCCTTTGACCCCTTCCTACCGATCCCTCCCCTTTGCCCTATCTGAAGTTTTTCCATTCCTCCCATGCTCCCCACCCCATTGCCATTATTGAGTCAGCATCCTCATATCAGAGAAGACATTTGGACTTTGGGTTTTGGGGATTGGATTATTTCACTTAACATTATATTTTCCAGCTCCATCCATTTACCTGCAAATGCCATGATTTTATTCTCTTTTAATGCTGAGTAATATTCCATTGTGTAAATATATCAAAAGTTTTCCTATCTATTCATCTACTGAAGGGCATTCTGTGTTGGTTCCACAATTTAGCTATTGTGAATTGTGCTGCTGTAAACATTGATATGGCTGTGGCCCTGTAGTATATTGTTTTTAAGTCCTTTGGGTATAAACCAAGGAGAGGGATAGCTGGGTCAAATGGTGGTTCCATTCACAGCTTTCCAAGGAATCTCCATACTGCTTTCCATATTGGCTGCACCAATTTGCAGTCCCACCAGCAATGTATGAGTGTGCCTTTTTCCCTTCCTTGACAACACTTATTGTTGTGTGTATTTTTGATAGCTGCCATTCTGACTGGAGTGAGATGAAATTTTTGATTTGCATTTCTCTGATTGCTAGAGATATTGAACATTTTTTCATATGTTTGTTGATTGATTGTATATCCTCTTCTGAGAAGTGTCTGTTCAGGTCCTTGACCCATTTATTGATTGGGTTATTTGTTTTTTGGTATTAAGGGTTTTTTTTTTTTTTGGTTGTAGTTGGACACAACACCATTTATTTTATTTTTTATGTGGTACTGAGGATCGAACCCAGTGGCTCGCACATACTAGGTCAGAACTCTGCTGCTGAGCCACAACTCCAGCACTGGTGTTAAGGTTTTTGAGTGCTTTATATATCCTAGAGATTAGTGCTCTATCTGATGTGCTTGTGGTAAAGATTTGCTCCCAGGATGTAGGCTCTCTGTTCACCTCACAGATTGTTTCTTTTGCTGAGAAGAAGCTTTTTAGTTTGAATCCATTCCATTTATTGATTCTTGGTTTTAATTCTTGTGCTATAGGAGTCTTATTAAGGAAGTTGGGGCCTAATCCCACATGATGGAGATTTGGGCCTACTTTTTCTTCCATTAGGCTCAAGGTCTCTGGTTTAATTCCTAGGTCCTTGATCCACTTTGAGCTGAGTTTTGTGCATGGTGAGAAATAAGAGTTTAATTCCATTTTGTTACATGTAGATTTCCAGTTTTCCCAGCACCATTTGTTGAAGAGGCTATCTTTTCTCCAATGTACATTTTTGGCATCTATGTCTAATATAAGGTAACTGTAGTTATGTGGATTAGTCTCTGAGTCCTCTATTCTGTACCATTGGTATACAGGCCTATTTTGGTGCCAATACCATGCTGTTTTTGTTACTCTTGTTCTATAGTATAGTTTAAGGTCTGGAACAGTAATGCCACAAGCTTTACTCTTCTTGCTAAGGATTGCTTTTATTTTTTTCTCTTATTTTTCCTGATGAATTTCATGATTGCTTTTTCTATTTCTATGAAGAATGTCATGAGATTTTGCTTGGGATTGTATTGAATCTGTACAGTGCTTTTAGTAGTGTGGTCATTTTGACAATATTAATTCTGTCTATCCAAGAACAGGGTAGATCTTTCCATCTGCTAAGGTCTTTTTTAATTTTTTCTTTAGCATGCTGTAGTTTTCATTGTAGAGGTCTTTCACCTCTTTTGTTTATTCCCCAATTTTTTTGAAACTATTGTAAATGGGGTGGTTTTCCTAGTTTCTATTTCAGAGGAATTGTCACTGATGTACAGGAATGCCTTTGATTTATGAGTGTTGATTTTATATCCAGCTACTTTGCTGGATTTATTTATTAGCTTTAAGAGATTTCTGGTGGAATGTTTTGGGTCTTCTAGGTATAAAATCATATCGTCTGCAAATAGTGATAATTTGAGTTCTTCTTTTCCTATCTGTATCCATTTAATTTCTTTTATCTGTCTGATTTCTCTGGCTAGAGTTTCAAGAATTACACTAAATAGAAGTGGTGAAAGAGGCCATCCCTATCTTCTTCCAGTCTTTAGAGGGAATGCTTTCAATTTTTCTCCATTTAGAATGATGTTGGCTTGGGGCTTGGCATAGTTAGCCTCTACAATGTTGAGGTATGTTCCTGATATCCCTAGTTTTTCTAGTGCTTTGAACATGAAGGGGTGCTGTATTTTATCAAATTCTTTCTGTTCATCTATTGAGATGATCATATAATTTTTATCTTTGAGTCTATCGATGTTATGAATTACACTTATTGTGATTGCTATCAGAAAGTGTGTGCCTCTAGCCTTGTTTTTTTTTTCCAAGATTGTTTGGGCCACTCAGAGTCTTTTGTTATTCCTTACAAATTTTAGGGTTATTGTTCTATTTCTGTGAAAAATATCATCAGAATTTTGGCAAGGACTGTGTTGCATATTCATATTGCTTTAGGAAGTATGTAGGGGCATTTTAATAACACCAATTATCCCAACCCACAAACATGGGATGTCTTTCCCTTATTTGTGCTTTCCTCAATTTCTTTCTTCAATGTTTTTACAATTTTCAGTGTTGAGATATTCCACTTCCTTGATTAAACTTATTCCTAAGTATTTTCTTCCTCATGCTATTTATTGTTATTAAAATTGTTTTCTTGATGGTTTTTTGTATGCTGATTTTATATCCTGCAACTTTGCTAAATTAGTTTATTAATTAACAGTTTTTGTGGAATATTTGGGGTTTCTACATATGAAATAATGTCACCTAAAAATAGGAATAATTTTCTTCTCCCTTTCTGATTCAGATGCCTTCTGTTTGTTTTTCTTGTCTGGTTATTGTTGCTAGTACTTCCAGTACTATGTCAAAATAGAAGTGGTGATAATGAGCATTCTTGCCTTGTTCTATCACTTAGAGGAAAAACATTCATTATTTCCAAGGTAAAGATTAATATCCAAAATGCCAGGAACTCACACAACTCAATAGCAAATAAATAAATCCAAACCAAACAAACCAACTCCCAAATAATAAGGTAAAATAAATGGGCAAAGGGCCCAAATGTATAATATATAATATATAATAATATATATATGTGTGTGTGTTTGTGTGTGTGTGTGTGTGTGTGTGTGTGTTCCGCCTTTGAAAGGCAATGCTGCTGTTCGCTGTGACAATATGGATAAACCCAGAGGACATCATGCTAAGTGAAATAAGCTAGATATAGAAACAGAAATACTATATGATCTCACTTATATGTTGAGTCTTAAAAACTAAAACAATAACCTTGAATATATATATAAAAAAGTAGATGATAGGGGTAGGGTAGTAAGGAGATAGAGGTCAAAAGGTACAAAGTCTCAGTAATGTAGGATATAAAAGCCTAGTAATATAATATTCAGAGTGAAGACTATAGTTAATAATATTGTATTATATGTTGGAAATTTACTAAGATATATGTATCTTTATTTTATTGTCATATATATATATATGTATAAAACTATGTGAGGTGATGGCTATGTTAATTTTCTTGACTATCCTAATCATTACACTATGTCTATATATATCAAAATATCATGTTGTTCACCTTAAATGCATACAGTTAAAAAAATTGTTGGAACTTTTCAGGGACCTGCTGATCTAGACCTGAGCTGTCTCTTCATGATAATCATACGAATGTGGAATTTTTCAAACAAAAAAGGAAAAACTCTCAAAACTAAATAATAAGAAAAAAATAAACTCAATTAAAAATGGAAGAATGACTTAACAGATGTTTCACCGGGAAGACACACAAAATGGTAAATGAGCATACAAGAAGATGCTTAACAGCATTAATCATTATTATGGTAATGCAAAATTAAAGCACAATGAGATGATCACTGCACACCTATTAGAATGACTAAAATTTAGAAATCAACAGAGAAATTTTTAAAATTTTATATCAAGTGTAAGGATTTGAGGTAATTGAAATGTTTGTACAAGGGAAGAAAAATGGCACAACCACTTCTGAAAAGAGTTTGTTATTCTATAATAAAGTTGAATATGAACATATTATATGGCCCAAGAATCTACTCCAAACTAATTATTAAAAAGAAATGAAAACATAAGTTCATTCAAAGACCTATTTAAGGATATTTAGCACACATAATAATATAAATATTCATAGTAAAATTCTGGAAAAAATCCAAATGTTTAACTGGTACATGAATAAAGAAATTCTGCGTAAATACAATAGCTTTCTTTCTTTTTGTTGCAGGGGGTAGGGGGTAGCAGTGATTGAACCCAGGGGCACTTAACTGCTGAGCCATCTTTCCAGCCCCTTCTTTTCATATTTTATTTAGAGGCAGGGTCTCCTGAGTTACTTAGGGCTTCCCTAAATTGCTGAGACTGGCTTTGAACTGGTGGTCCTCCTGCCTCAGCCTTCCAAGCCACTGGGATTACAGGCATGTGCCACTGCGCCCAGCAATATAATGGAATACTACTCCAGAATAAAATAGAAATGAACAATTGTTACATTCCATGAAATTGATCAGTCTGAAAAGCATTTTTTAGGTAAAAGCAGCTGGATACAAATGGCTCTATTTTTGTGATTCTGATTAGATGATGGTATGCAAAGGGCAAAACTACAGAAATCAGTCTGATGGATCAGAGGTCGCCCGGGGCTGAGACTGGAGAGAAGAAACTGATGACAAAAAAGCACATGAGATCTTTGTGGAATAATAAATATTATTCTATATCGATTACAGGGGTGGGTTTATGATTATATATATTTGTCAAAACTTCTAGGGTTGTACACCTCAAAAGAGTGAACTTATGTAAATTATACATGCTGAGAGACATTCTCCACTGATTCCCTGTGTTTCTGCATGTCTTGTGGGACAGGCAATGATTGCCCTTTGTTCTGGATTATCTTTTTAAGACTCTATACACTGAGCAGCCTTGGTAGACAGCAAAACATCACCCTCTGGTGCAAAGTGCAGGCATGCTTGCTGTCTAGCATGGTAAAGCCAAGGTCTCCTTCAGAAACAAAGGTCAAACAAACTGTTGGGAAAAGTTTAGGATTCACCTGCTGTAATGTAACACATCAGGTTTTATGTATGACACCTGGATACATAGGTGTGATTTGTGTCACCCTTTGGGAATTGGAGCTCAAGTATCTGTTCTCAACATGACAACCCTGGTTATTGCTATTGCCGTGAATGATAGACTATCCTTCATCTCGGACCAGGAAACTTGTGTCTTCTACCAGCATCTATTAAACAGTGGCAGGGTGACTTAGTGTTCAAGCACATGCTGACAGAGAGGTGATTTTCTGGAATAGGAAGTTTGAGGACCTAGTGAGCTGATTAATTAATGGGATTTAAGGAAAGCAGACATATTGACCAAAGTGTATGTTCAACCAGGCAATAAATTGTCCTCCACTTTGTTGCCTATTAATAAGAAAGAATTGGGGAGGAGGTTGCAAGTCAAGAAGTAGGTTCAAATACAGCTGCCTAATGTGAGTTTTGGCGGTTACAAATCTTCTCGGGTGTGGGGATTTCTTCACCAATCTGGTGGTCAGCTTTAAGTTCAACCATTGTTATAAGGAATATTAAGATTTTTCCTTGGATCAGGGGTGTGAAAGATCTATCCTCATCCAATAACTGTTATAAAAACTCTTTAGAATGAAAACAAGGGAAGTTTGTGACCACTGTGTTCAGAAACCAAGAAGACCCATAGATCTTTATAGATGGTTGACTTGGGAGAAGGGGATGGGGGTACAAAATATTAAGAAAGAGTTGGAACAGCTGACTCATGCTATAAATCAGCCCCTCCTGCAGTGTATTATGCCTACCATAGATATCCCTGGAGATGACAGTAGCTGGTTAAGTTTTTGTTTTGTTTTGTTTTGTTTTTGCAGTGGGTACTAGATGTGTGATAAAGGATCTTTCTCTAAACCAGAAAACTCCCTTGGAAAACCATAAATGAGTCATTGATTAGTATTCAGGGTGGTATAGCCCTGAATTGTGTTTATCATGATGAAAGTGATCCACTGAAGAGTGAGAAACTGGCCCTAAGAAATCTAGATAAATGTTGGCTGTCAGCCCTGCTACTTTGGAAAATTCCTCTAGCTCTTATTATGCACATTGAGTGAGAACATAGGAGGCATTATTTTAGTATTGGGAAATGATGCTCTAGGTTAATGTGGACTCCTCATAGAAGGTTATCACCACCATGTGAGCCAAGCCCAAGCCAGTCAGAGGGCACAAAAGATAGTTGTAGCTGGAAATCAATGTGGCTGTGGTTGCTGCATCCTGAGTTCCTGAGGATGAAACAGACAGTGTCAGCCATGAGGACTTCACCGCTCACTCCCATGTTGGGTTGGTTGGAAACAATGCAAGTTCATTTGGTTGAGTTGAGAGCAGCTGCACTGCTCACAATGGAAAGTAGATTGCCTTGCTTACTGGTGTGGAGCAGTTCTCTCTCCAGTCCCTTTGACTCCTCTACCCCATTCTTTTCAGACCTCAGGAAATTCAACAAGAAAGATGATTAGACACGGAGCTGAGGTCTCCCCTTGTCCTGAAGGAGTACTAAAAGCAACATGCACCTATCAGAGTCATGCTAGAGAACTCTGGGAAGAGGAAGGACTTCTACTTCTATGGCTGTGTTGGACACGGGTGCCCAAGTCACCATTCTACCCATTGACTGGATTCAGCTGATAGGGCCTGTGAAGGGTTCAGAGAGGGACAAGGAAGTTAATATGTCCTGTGGATGGAACCTTTCAGGTCAATTAAAATTGTTTCGCCTTCCACTGCTGAATGCATAATTAATACAGAAATCCTCCCTTATCTGTACAAAGTATGTTCTAAGACCCCCAGTGGAGCCCCCCATATATGCTATGTACTGAATCCTGTTTATAACTCTATATATCATATATAACTATGATAAAGCTTAAGTTATAAATTAAGCACAGTGAAATATTGATAATAACAATAAAATAGGACAATTATTATACTGTAATAAAAGGGATATAATATGGCCTTTGTCTCAAAAATATTTTACTGCTTTTCTTATAATGATGTGAGATGATATTTGACAGATACATTTTATGGCTTCTCTGTGTCATATATGAATTGCCAGCATCACTTCTCTTGTGTTCTGGTTATTTAAACTCCAGCACTGTGGTATGTGCAATGATTGACCTGATAATCAAGATGGCTACTAAGTGTACATAGCAAGGATATGCTGGGAAGAGGGGTGATGCACTGCTGAGCTGGGGTGAGCAGGATGGCATATGATTTTATGATGACACACAGAACAGCACACAATTTAAAGCTTATCAGTTGTTTATTCTGGAATTTTCCACTTAATATTTTTCAGATTGCAGAAAGAAAAACCACAGGTAAGGGATGCTCCACACACACATATTGTGAATGCTTTTAAAATACAGAGGAGATTCTCTTGGTCGGAAGAACTGCATTAAGAGATGTGCTCAGTGAAGACTTAGTACTCCCCCTGATGTGCCTAAACTCCCCTGTGCTTTGCTTCTAGTGAATGTGTTATGTTTTAGGGTCCACAATATCTTTTAAATTATCATTTTAGTTGCACATATTTGTGGGGTGCACTGTGATAACCCAACACATGTCTACAGTGTGTAACGATCAACTGAGGGTGGTTAGCATTTCCATTTCTTTATCATTACTTTATGTTTGGAAACTTTGAGCTCCTCTCACTTTAGTTACTCATTTAAGATATAATAGATTTTTGTAAACAAGTCACTCCACTGTACTGTGTGACACTGGAACTCATTCCTTTTATCTAACTATGTTTTGATACCTGTCATCCATGCCCCCTATCAGTGAAGGTTGGGAGGGAAGCCTTCCAACCCTTCCCAGCTTCAATCACTATTCTACATTCAGATCAATCTTTTGAGCTTCCACAGGAGACAGGACATGTAGTTATCTGTATTTCTGTGTCTGGCTTATTTTATGTAACATATCCTCCAATTCTACCTATCTTGCTGCAAATTATAAGGTTTAAATATTTTTATGGATGCATAATATTCATCTGTGTATATTTACCATATTTTCTTCATCTGTTTATGCATTGATGGGTACCTAACTTGATCCCATATCTTAGCTGTTGTGAAGAGTGCTGCATAAACAAGGAAGCGCAGGTATCCCTTTGATATGCTGATTGCATTTCCTTTGGACATATATCCAGAAGTAGGATAACTGGATCATATGGTAGATCTGTTTTTATTTTTTTAAGGGGCTTCCATACTGTTCTCCATGATGTCTGTATAATTTACATGCCCATAAACAGTGCGTAAGAGTTCCTGTTCCTCTATATCTTCATCAGCATTTGTCATTTTTCTTTTTGACAATATCATTCTAACAGGTAAGATGTTATCTCACTGTGGATTTGATTTGCATTTCCCTGATGGCTGATGGTACTGAACTTTCTTCCCAAATGTGTTGGCCATGCAAATTTCTTCTTTTGAGAAATACCTATTAAGATTATTTGGCCATTTTTAAAATTGTATTAATTTTGTAATTTTATTGTAATTTTTTGGATGTAATCCAATTTGTCTGTTTTTGCTTTTATTCTCTGTATTTTGGACTTTACACAAAAACAAACAAAACAAAACTTGCTCATACCAACATCTTGAAAAGTTTCTCCTATATTTTCTTCTAGTACTTCTAGTTCTTACATTTAGATCTTGGATGCCATTTGAGTTGGTGTTGGTGTAAGGAGAGCGGGGTCAAGTTTCAAGTTGTGGGGTTTTTTTTTTGCATATGAATATTCAGTTTTCCCAGCACCACATATTGAAGGGCTGTCTTCTCTCTTAGGTATGCTTTTGGTTCCTTTATCAAGAATCAGTTGGCTCTAAGTATATGGATTTATTACTGGGACTTTTATTTCATTCCACTGGTCTATGTATTGGTTTTTATGCCAGTACTAAGCTGTTCAGGTTATTATAAGCCTGTTGTGTGTCTTTGAGATGAATTGGATTTTAACATGAGCTCTACACACTAATGTCCAAAGCCTTCACTATATAGAAGATAATGTCCTGTCAGAAAACTGGGTCTCAATGGTCTGCCTGTTCCACCAGCAGAGGTGGCTGATAAATTCTGACAAAATCCAAACACTGTTCTCTACATAAGTTTTCTTGGGATTAACAATACTTAGACACACCACTTTGGAAAAGCATTTATTAGCATATACTTGTTAAAAGGGAGTCATGAAGTTCTTGATGTTTTCTGGACTTATAATCTCATTTATGGTGGGTCAACTAAGACTCAATGATTAATGAGCTAGGCAGTATTTGACAAGACTCACTTGTTAAATGAGAATAGTGTATTTGAGGACACAGTTAGGTTGGCCCCAATAATATCTTGCAGTTAGATGAAAAATTGACAGCTATCCCTTTGGGAGAAACTTTATTTCCCATTCCACCACTTTGGAAATTGAAAGTCCTTGTTAAAACATATACATATAGATATTCTGTGATCTAGCAATTTCACTTCTAGATATGAACTAATAGAAATGCTTATGTATATTAAAAGACATGTATACCAAATAACACATTAGAGAGTATATTCATATTAATAAAAAACTGGATGGAATAATAAAAAGCTGGAGATTTAGCTTAGTGGTAGGGCCCTGGCCTAGCATGCACAAGTTCCTGGGTTTGATTCCCAGCACTGAAAAAAGAAAAAGAAAAAGAAACAAAACTTGGAAATAGCACAAACATACAATAATAGGAAAAATATGCAAATTGTGTATATTTGTATAAAGAAATACTATATGCTTTTAAAATGAATTAGTATAAGAACCTGAATAAATTTCAGAAATATGATTTGAGCAAAACAATTCAGGCAAAGAATAATACATACTTTGTTATTCCATTTATATAAAGTTCAAAGGATTATAAAACAATCTGGGTACAATATTTGAGAAGGAGCTCAATGCTAATAATGGCTTTCTTATTTCCTGATGTGGGTGGTAGTAACATTGGTGAATTTGCTTTATGAAAATTCATCAAGCTGTAGATGTGTAATTTGGGCAATTTTTCCTTTATCTATTATGCTTTAATTAAATTACTATTAAAATAACAAGGGCCATTGATAACAAATGCTGAAAAAACTAGCACAAACACATAAACAAGAAAAATGCTCACTAAGCATAGTTACAAATACAGAAACAAGAATCTCATGCAAACATGTAATGTATCAGACTCATCAGTAAATCAAACGCAAAATATTCCATGAGAAAGTAGGGTTAATGTCAGGAATTTGAATCTAGTTTGATATATCATCTTCTCCATAAAACCTAAAACAATCTGAAAAAATTAAGACATCCTTTCTAATAATAATTCTTAGTAAAGAAATAAACACCCTTATTTAAATATCTATATTATAACAGCAACCAATGTCACACTGCATTGTGAAACAATAAAGCCATTTCCATTCAGACAAAAAAAGATAAATACATTTACCAATACAATTATCAAGTATTCATCTAGAAGTTCTAGACAATGCACTAGGGCAGGAAAATTAAATTTAAAAATTGACAAATTGGAATGAATAGTCTTTTCTAATATGAACTGTATTGTGTGCTAAAATGTGCCTAAATACAACAAAAGCAAAATAATAAGTTTTATCAAAGAAATATTTAATAATAACATTGCTGCTTGATGTGTTGTACAATTATAAACTATATTAAAAAACAATTAGAAAGTATAATAAGAAAGAGTCCTCATGCTAAAGCAAAATAAATCACAGGAATTTTTGGCAAGAAATATAAAAAATCAGTAATAAAAGTACAAAACTTTGCTGAAGACTATAAAAGACTAACTTGATGAAATGGAGAGAAATGCCATATTTGCAAATTAGAAGATTGTGTCTGGTAGAGATGTCCGTTTTCTCCCCTATTGATTTAATACTTAGAGCCAAATCAGTAAGTATACCAGTGTCTTGGAATTTTACAAAGTTATCTGATAATTCATCTGGAAAAATATACAGGTGAAAATAGTTATGAGAATCATGAAAGGGAATAAGGATGGATGACTCATGTTGTACCGTATTAAAATGTGCAATGAGGCTGCAATAATTAAGATAGTGCTATCCTGGAATAAGAGCTGGCAGACTAATGAAGCATCTCCGATGTCCACAAATAGATATATGTACACATATATGAATCTGGTATAAAGGCATAAAATTAAGTAAGTGGGGAATGGGTAGATTATCCTCACCCTCCCTAGTCACAGGCAGCTATTATTTTGTGTTCAATGTAGACACTTCTGTTATACATAAAATTAGTATTTTCATATTATATACCCACCTTTCTTTTGCTTTGCTTGCTCAACATTCTGATCTTAAAATCCATGCAGGTTGCTGTATGAAAATCTTGCAGATCACTATTTGGAACAGGCAACACTCTGTGATGTGCATCCACCACATTGGCCAGTGACTCACCCAGTCATGGTCACCCAGATTGTGTCAGTTCCTTACCATCAGACAACTTCTGGCAGAGTCTTGTGATGTCAGTCATCTGGGACAAGAGATTTCAAATTGTTTAGGATGGCTACTTTCTCCCTGATTCTTCTGTTAGTGTCTTGACCATTCTTTTAGTCATGTGTTTTACCTTTCCAGTGTGAGTCCTTTCCCTCTGATGGAGATGTTTACCCCCTGTCTGGAGGGCCAAATCATAGTTGGTGGGGTCAGCCTTGCTGTGTGGTCTATGCCCACTGGGCTGAGCACCTCCCTTGTCTTCATGGTTGAACTCTTCATCCCATCCTGGTCTGCATCTGCATCTGCATCCCCACCTTTACAAGCTGAGAGGCAGAGTGTGTTACAGAAAACAAGCATGTTTTAGAATCAGGTCAATTACGATTGGAATCCCAGCTCTGCCACCTACTATCTGCACAGTTTTGGCTAACCTGTGTGTGGTCTTCCTAAACCTTAGTTTGTACATTTGTAAAATATTAATAATGATATCTGTTGGATTAGGGCCTAAAATGGTGAATGGAAAGTCTACTTGCTGTTTCTTGAATACTCCAGGCTGGTTTTTGTTGTTGTTTTGGTTTTTTTTCTCTTCTAAGCCCATAGCTCCAGTAGATTTTGCCTGAAAGACCATCACAGCTTCCCATACCTTCTGCATAAAATCCCACCTTAGTAATGAGTTCTGTCCTGATCACTTTGATTAAAATTTCAAACTACTCTTTTCCCACTCTTCAAATTTCCTTTGTTCCAGTCCTCACTTTTGAAGACAGTAGATAAATTTTGCATTCTGTTTAGTGTTAATTGTCTATCTTCCCTTTTTAGATCTTGTTAAGAGCACAGACCTGTTTTGTTTACTGCTGGATCCTGAGGACCTGAAAATAGTACCTATTTCCAGATGGCTTAGAATATCTACTAAGTAAACATTTATGGAACAAATGAATGCATACACTTAGCAGTGCCAAAATCAGGAGAGTCCCCAGATCCTACCTAAGATATTTCCATGTGGCCACTTGAGATGGTCAAAGTCTTTGGAGAAACAAATATCAGTCTGAGGTCTGGGTGAGGTTGTGGGGTCTTCCATCAGGAATCCTTATTCCTAACCTTTACCTAAGAGGCAACAGTCATATTGGAGTCACCTCTTCATGAAGGAGACATTTAGTAAAGGTCTTTGGTTGGACTTAATAATGACTTGCATTTGTTAATTTTGAACATAGAGACAGCTATGCTCTAGACACTAAGAGCTCTGTGGCCAAATGGGAACTATCTTTGCTCGTTGTCTATCGGCCTGACAGCTTAAAAAAAAGACCTCAACTTTTATCTAAAATTCAACCTGGGAACTGTTCCTTTCTGGTGGCTAAAAATGAAAATGGAGTGCCCATTGCAAACTTAGGAGTCCATTTGAGCAAAAGCAGAGCACACATCCTAGCTTTCATGCCAGCGAAATGGCATTATGTCCATCCCTGGTGCTGGAAGAAGCATGGGCTAGTGGGGATCACTGATGACTTAGAGGGTGGATCCACTCAGAACACTGTTGGTAAAGAGAGACTCTAGAGGGTGCGACTGGGTAGCCTGTTTGTGTGTGGGGTCCATGGAAGAGATGGCAGAAGGGCAGATGATATGACATCAGCCCAGAGCGTATGTGTAGAGGGACAGGCGTCTGGACCCCACAGACCCACTTTAGCTCTTCTTTCTGTGTTCTTCCTCCTCCTTTGCCACAGTCTCCCTCCTTCCTTGTCTCTCTCCTCCTCTCTCACTTCCTCTGCCTTGGTCTTCGGCCCTGGAATGTTGGTAGAACACACTCACACTTTTGTGAGCATCCGGATCACTGTGAAGGCTGATGAAAACCAAGATTGGGGGCCTCGCCCCCAGTATTTTGATCTAGTGCATTGGTTGGGGGTTTGAGAAGGTCTATTTCTCTTACATTCCCAGGTGATACTGGTGCTGGTGGGCCCCCACTTTTAGAAGCACTGATGTATCACTCATGTATCTTCCCTATCAACCTCTTGCTGTATTTCTCTATCTACCTCAGTCCCTCTCTCTCTCTCTCCCTCTCTTTCATTGCTTTCATCTCTTTCTATGTCCTCTCTCTCTCTCTCTCTCTCTATACCTCGTTCTGCTGCTTTGAGTTCACTGATTTCTCTTTTTGTAAACTGGAATCTGGAGTAGGCTAGAGAAGGAAGATCCAGGTCCCGTTACCTGGCATCCTCTCCCCCAGTAGAAAGTCTCTTCTCTCTAATGCTCTTCTGAAGCCCTGTGTGCTGTCTCCCTGCCAGTGACTGTGATGCCCTTATAGACGAGGTGGCAACCGGAGCCCCAGGTCCCTCCACACAACAGGGCTCTGCCTCTGCTGCTCTCTCCCACAGAGAATGCCTGTGAATCTTCAAAGACCCCAGAGGTGGGGGGGAGAGATGATAGAAAGTGAATCCATTAAGAGGAGTAAAAGCTGACAGTTTCAAAAATAATGATCTGGGTTTCCTCTTATTTAAAACTACCCAGCTGCCCTGCTGCTTTCATAGTGTCTGCAACTGACACTCAGCTACGTTTGGAATTAAAAATACATAAGTGTTTTCTGAAAAAGCTGCTAATTTGAAGGTCATTAGCAGCCCCAAACATATTTCTTTTATTTATATAAAAAAAGGCACGTAATAAAGTTATTAATATGTACCCTCCTCCCCGGGCTCCTGCAGGCCTGCTCCCTCCAGGGTAAAGCTGACTGCCTCACCTTGGCCCTGGCTATGTGTCCTCCTGTGGCCTTCACCCCCACACCTGCCCTCTCCCTGACACCTGCCTGGCTGCCCGCGGTACCCAGAGGAGCCTGTGACTTGTGGTGGTCTGGGATGATGTAAGCGGCCATTAGAGTTGGTGAAATGGCCCTGTCTTCCAGGGAAAGGGCACTTCCGGCAGTTAAGTGCTGATGGGTTCAGAGTCACTTGCCTTGATAATGAGGATATTTAGGATAATTTCCCTATGGGCTGCAGCTTGCATCCTCGATGCCTTAGGTCTGTGTCACAGCAGCCTAGAAGATGCACCTCCCCTCAGGGACTGAGCCCCCCTCACTTCCCTGCTGTGCCACTGTGATGGCCACCGGTCAGGGCTCCCACGCCGGGCCCTCTGTCCATGCCCATCTGGAGAGAGCGCTCCCCACCTCAGGCTCGCAGGCCCAGTTGGATCTGACTTTGCAGGCCAGTCGATGGCTGCGTGCCAGAACCCTTTCTTCTTGTGTGCGTGGTATGGCTCTCTGTGCCTCTGTCCCCTGGTGACTTCCCTGCAGCAGGCCCCACTGCACAGCCCTCAGCTCAGCTGTTTATTTTATGAGCAAAATGACTGGGAACCCAGCTTGTCAGCAGCTTCCTTGCAAATCCATCTCGCAAAAGGAAGAGGGGGTTGGGGGGAAAAAGCCAGGGGAGAGAAGGCAATGAGGCTGGGGGTTGCGGTTGCCATAGAAATCGAGAAGTGGGATTGACAGCTGAACAGAGCAAAGGAGCGGGGAGAGAGAGGGGGCATGAGTTGAGGAGAGTTTCAATGAGGAGCAGCTGACCGGTGGGCAGCCACATCAGATGCATCTATAGGAAGGCCCATATGAATGGAATTGGGGTCCTAGCCCTGGGTTTTGGATTCTTCTAAAGGAAACAGGACTGAGAAAAGAATATAATACAAGGCCTGGAATTAGAAAAGTAGGAGCATCTGTAGAAATGTACCAACGCACAGGTTGTCATCCAGACCCCCTGCGTAGCACCCTGAGGAGTGTGATCATCCACCTTCCCATCTGGGCCAGTGTTGTGAGGTGACCTTGGGATCCTTTCTGAAACCGGGATGTCCAGCCAAGAGAAGATAGTAGTGTTCTTTGGTTTCAGTTAGCTTCCTCTCTCTGAGATTTATTCCTTCATTATGAAAAAGTCATTTTGGGCTTACTTAACCAATTTTCTCTCACAGCTCTTATTTCTTCTAATTACACGTGTGTGGCAGCTTGCTTCTCATTATGGGCTGGGAAAGGGACGGCTGCTCTGTCGTGGGGGGAGTGCAATGTGTCTTACACCAGCCCTCAGGAAAACTCTGGGGCTCAGAGGTGGGCTGATGGCCCCAAGAGCCAGCGAGAGGCAGGCAGTGTTTGGGTCCTCCAGGTCTTTCATCATGGCTATCGGCAGAGGTCCTGGTGAGCAGGCTGCCTCCTGGAGGCCAAGCTTCTAAAGCCAGACCCTCCCTGGGTTAAACCTGATTCTCTCTGAGTGTTGTGGAACTAGAGGCAGCATGGAAATGTCCCCCCTTACCTCCTGCAAGAGGAGGTCCAAACCTGCATAAACCAACCCCTCTGCCTCCTGCAGGATGCCCACCTCTATTGCTACCCATCCCACATCATTTTTAATTTGCCAGTTCACTCTCTTATTAGACTTTGAACTCCATTATCAAGACCAGACCTGATAGTCACAGAGAGTCAGTAAAGATTGGTGAGTGAATGAAGCAACAAATATACAAATAAATACATGGACGTCTTGGAGACTTACCCCTCCTTCACTTTTCTGATCCACATTGGTCTTCTCTCTAGAAAAGGGATCACCATCTGCCAAGAAGAGAGATTCCATGGTGGCTGACTGTTCCTGGTACTCTCATCCAGAACCATTGTCTTTTTAACACTGACCACAGGCCATCTACTTTTCACCACTCACAGTGGTATTCTGGGGACTTGCTAGGTTTCTATGGTAATAAGCAGTGCTGAAGTACAATCAGATTCTCCTGAATCAGCTTTCAAGAATGACTGAGAGACACCACTGCTGAGAATCGCCTGACGAGGCTGATTATACAACCCCAGGATCTGGATTTAGTTGGTGAGGCTTTTACAAACATTTTGGAATCCTGACCTTTGCTGCAACCTGAGTCCAGTCACTCCCCACCCCACTCTGCCCTGCCCCAGGCCACCTTGATCAGGTCCTGTCTACATTGACCTTATTCCACAGCAGGAGATTAGGATTCAGAAAACTGTAGCCCATGTCACCTAAGTGGCCCTCCATCTGCCTTGTGTAAATAAAGTTTTATTTGAGCATTCCCATTCATTGAAATATTGTTTATGACTGCTTTCATGCTACAGTGGTGGAAGTTGAATAGTTTCAAGAAGGATCATATGGTCCAGATAACCTAAATTTACTCTCTTGCTTTGTATAGAAACAAGTTGCCATCCCTGGGTTAGCTCTGCTGCATGAGAGTTTAGAAGACACATTTAACTTTGTTGTTCTATTTCTTTCTCAGTTTCTTGTTAGCCGTGGGATTCAGAATCACAAACAGTTAACTGAATCCCAGCGCCATATGACAGTTTGCAAATAAGACCAAAGGAATGATGTTCACTCAAATGAAATCAGCTGTACAGTAATGCCCCCTGGGCCAGACAAGTTAATGCTTGGCAAACTGCCCTTTCTGTGAAACATCCCAGCAGGAGTTGAGCCCCATGGTGGGAAAAAAAACAATAAAAAAATTGTTAATTGTTAAATTGGATGTCAGAGAGAATATCTTTCAAAGTTGCAGTAGGCACATTGCGCTTGGATAATACCAGATACTAAGTAAAGCTGGAGATCACCAATAGGCAGAGGGGCCCTCCCCCCACTGGGAAAAGTGGATGCAAAGTTGGTGCCATCTGCTCCATCCTGCAGGGAGACCCACTACCAACCAGGTGTCCTGCTCAGCTGCAGCACTTTTATTTACTGAGAACACAAATGAAAGCATGTGGCCCAGGTGACATACATATATTCCTAGAGTTGTAGTAAACATGGCCCAACCTTGAGCCTGGACTAAAGAAATTTCAGGAAGAATCAGGGTAAACAATGAGCGTGGTTGGTTCTTAAAATTTCCTAGGCTGGAGGTGCAGTGCGTGGATTTAATTGTGAGTTCGTTTATTCAACAGATTTATGTGTGATGGAGTATGTCTCAGGTCTGCAGATTTAGCCTTGAGAAAAACATGGTCTACGGCTTAGAGAAGCTCTCAGGAGTAAAGGTGAATAAACAGACCATCATAAAATAGATATCTGAAGAGCAGGATGTGACAGACTTAGGAGCTGAGGGGCCACAAAGAGAAGAAGCTAGTCCAAGTCGGAGAACTCTGGGATGCCTTCAAGTAGGGCTGAAGCTCCAAGGGTGTCCAGGAGTAGCCTGGTGAGTGGAGGTGGGACAAGGTAATGCAGAGCAATGGGCATCAGGGACTCTGTGTACCTTAGTAGGTGTCAGAAGGGTGGTGTTGGGAAGTAGAAAGGAAAATGAGAAAGATTCACAGGTTTCCAAACTCTGCTTTTTCAATTCCCTCCACGATATTTTGCCATATGCACAAATTAATCATATTTATCATTTAGTTATTATTTTTCCCAAAACCAAGACATGGTTTCACTTTAATAAATTTATTTTAAGGCAGGTGCAGCAGTACACGCCTGTAATTCTAGTGGCTTGGGGGGCTGAGGCAGGAGGATTGCCAGTTTAAAGCCAGCCTCAGCAAATTAATGAGGCTCTAAGAAGCAACTCAGTGAGACCCTGTCTTTAAATAAAATACAAAAAATATAATAATAATAAGGGTTGGGGATGTGGCTTAGTAGTTGAGTGTCCCTGAGTTTAATCCCCAGTATCAACAAAACAAAACTTATTCTAAAAGAAAACTTCATAATTTCTGCTAATGTATTCATTTTTTTCTGGTTAGGCTTATTTTTTCTTTCGTGCACCTTGAAATAAATGTATAACTATTACATCTTTAGAGAGTTTGGACACAAGCATCTCAAATCCCTCTTGCTGTCTGATGAAATGCTCAATACACTTTTGGAAAGCCAGCAGGTTTTTCAATGATGACTTTGTGGTCACAAGAAAATCTCTGAACAGGTATTTAGGTGAAGAAAACTCTTCATCTTGACAAATAGGCTCAGAAATTGGGACTTAATCAAAAGAAGAGATTTGGTTTAGTACCAGGAAGGAAAGTCTGGTGGCCTTATAGAATGAGCAAGAAATGTAGTTACGCAACATATTAAAGAAAAGTCTCCAGAATTCAGCCATCGGTCCACTATGACAAGCAGCCTGGGAATCCACCCAGGAGCAGGGAGTAGCTGCAGCCCAGTCTCTGCAAACATGAGAAGTGAAGGGCAGAAATGATTAAGCTGACAGATACATGGCAACTGTGAAGTTCACCAAACCCCCAGATCCACCGAGGTTAAGGACTGACCTTTATCAGGAGGCGAGATGGCTTTTTACAACCAACCTGGGGCATTGATCGGCTTTCTATTTTTAGGTTGTGTTCCCACATCCTTAGAAGTAAAATAAACTAACATGACTCACCATTGATTGAGCACCCACCAAAAGCTGTGATCTAGATGATGTAATTTGTATGTTGTGTGGTTCACGTGTGGCCCCTCGTGGGGTAGAAAACACCACCCTCATTTTATAAACACGTAGCCTCAGAGTGTAAATAGGTCACCTGTGCTGTGTGACAGGACAAGAGTGGTCAGTAGGACTTCCCAGCAGACATCCGGCTCAGGAAGCAGTATTGTTTGGAAAGTCCGAGAGCATACACAGGGCAAGTAACTCAGACTCAAATCCTCGCTCTTTGGCATGTTTAGTACAAGCAATTTGAACATCTCTGACTGAGCCTTATGAGTTAATGTCCTTTTCAAAATGGGTATAAATAATGCCAGTTTTGTAAGTAATTGGTTTGTCTGGCTTATAATAAGCACTCAAAAAATTAGAATTGCTGTTATCGCTTCTATTATTGAATTTGTGATTATTACGTTTGAGAACTTCTCAAGTGGTCATAATTTCAGCTCCAGCCTCAGGAGCACCCCCTCTAATTAACAGACAGGAATGCTTGCTTAGATTCTAAATGTAGAACACTTCCAGCTGTCACCCTTCTACCCAAGCCTGGCACAAGAGCTCTGATCAGCTATGGTGAGACCCCTGAGATGTCTGTGATCAGACTGGGAGAAGCCCCGTTGGCCTGCCAAACCCTGTTGGCCTTTGGAGTTGGGCACTTGGAGGCTCAGCCTCCTGGGTCCAGACAGGTTTCCTGGTTCATGTGGGGTAGCGAGGCGATGGCTCTAGTGTTGTGGGGAGGGCTTGGGAGAGTCAACACAGAGATACAATCATGCTACAGAAGGGGGACTAGCAGCTCCAATTTGGAAGAGGTCTGTTCTGCTCACTACAGCTGAGCCATGGACATTCTCTGAGGCCTTCCTTTCCTGCTGAGGCACCTGATGTGGGCAGAGGTAGAGTCCCAGTCTTACATGTACCTGCTCATCGGCTCAGTCAGCAGATTCCACAGCATCTCAACAGTCAGAAATTGCTATGCCCACCCAAGATCATGTTCCTAGTAATGAAAGTCCTCATGGCCTTGCTCCTGTCCTACGCAGCTTAATTGTTTTCCTCCTGTGTGAAGCTGAGGATGAAGGAGGTTGATGTCATGTCCCAAAACATACTGAGCTGGACTGGAAGAGGCAAGACCTCTCTGACCTGTCTCCTGACACATCTGCGAATGGGCCCAGTGCGTCCTGCTTTCCCTGTCTCCGTGGTACACCATAGTCAGAGATGCCCAGGCTGCCAGGCTCTCCCTGTGGCTGGAATTTTGGTCTTCAAGCAGGCTTAGACTTGCCCTGCTGTTGAGAGCCACAGCCGAAGGGGCCCCAGCAAACTTCCAGCTGCCAGCAAACTTCCAGCTGCTGGCTGATGATTGGCTCACAGCGGCCCCAGCAAACTTCTAGCTGCCAGCTGATTGGCTCCTCTGCGGTGATGCTCATTGGGCTGTTTCCCTGCCCTTTCAGACCACGGAGCTGCTCACTGGGGGACTTTTTTTTGGCTCTGCCCACGCCACCCAGCCAATCGGCCTCAAGAGCAGGAGGAGGGGGGAAGGTGGAGAGGCTTGTGGGAAGCCAGTGGTGGCAGTTGGGCTCTGAGGGTTTTTCCTGAGGAGCTGTTTTGTTTGGCATGTGTGGTTCTAAAAATAAAGTTCGTTTCTGCTTGATAAGTGGCTCCTGAATTGTGCCCAGCCAGACTGCGGCACCCTGCCACCTGGGACTTCACCTTGAGGGTGTACTGTGTTTAATTTCACAACATCATGGCACATACCCAGCACCCTGCTAAGCCCCCAGAGCCCAGAAGCAGCCTCACAAATGGATGAGTGGGGCCTTGCTTTGCTATTACCAGGCTCAGCTTCCCCTCTCCTAGTTATTGAGACTCTAGGATTCTGATCTGGGGTTTCTCCCTAAGACTCTAATGCCCATAAAAAGATATTCCAATTCCATAGCCTTCCTTGTTGGTCCTGTTTTCAGGATCTTTGACTCATTAGGGATTCTCCTGAGCTGCCCTGTGCAGCCAGTACCTGCTGGGGCCCGTCATTATTATCCTTGCTGAAGTCCTGAGCACTCCTTCCGCTGTGTGTACCTGGAGTGCTCTCTGATGTTGTTCCTAGATGTGGTCTGTTTATGGACTCCAACTCTTCCCGACTGCTTCTTCCTTCTGGGTACCGTGCAATCCCTCCCATTAACATTAAGGACACCTGGGACCCAGGCTGAGCGCTGGAGACCCAACAAAGAAACAGTCCATTTCTTTCCATTGTGGAGCTCACAGGCTATAAGGGGAGTCTGCTGTGTTGAGTGAAAGGAGAGTTAGGACAGTTGCATAGGAGATAAGAGGAGGCGATGACTCACTGCAGAGGGGCCACCTTCACCAGACACAGGACAATTGAGCTGGCCCTGTGGGCCCTCGGGCTGGGGAGTGGAGGAGATCCTGGTTGACAGAGAGGCTTGAGTACAGGTGCAGAGGTGGGAAGCAGGGTGGGCAGGAACCATGCATTGTCTGATGGGAAGTTTGACCAGGATTTGAACTTTATCCCATTGGTGGTGAGCTGCCATTGAGGATGAGCAGGAGAGGGGCTTTGGCACCTCCACACTCCTTCCTCTCTAGGTCTTCTCACTGCCTACTCATTAATTTCCCCAGAAACAGGTGTTTCTGCCCTGTCACTCCCAACAGTGCTGCAGCAAAGGCCCAGGAGTCCCTACATGGCTCTTCCACACCAGAGGCCACAGGAACTAAGTGATTAGATGGTGAGAAAATTGGAAGGTGAGCTTGAGTTCTGCTAGGAGCTCCTGTCATTCCTCATTCCACTCATCCTCCAAACCAAATTAGAATTGCTGCCCTTGAAGCCTCGCCACCCCTCCACCTGCACTCCCTGCCTTCTTGGGGCCTGACCCTCTCAATTATCCTCCTTCTCTTTTTCTCTCCACACAGATCCTCTTTCATTAGCTTTTAAACACATTCAAGTCTTTCCCATTAAGAGGGAACAAAATAGCAATGACCAAAAGGAGCCTCCCCCAGATGTAGCCTTATTTTTCTCCTCCCCTTTAAAGACAATCTTCTTGAAAGATGATGAAGTTCCCTCTTTCCTGCACCCAGCCAGCATCTTCTGCCACCACCTCTCTGCTGAAACTGTCCTGACAAGGTCACCTGTGCCTTCCTGTGGCTGCACTGGGGGCAGTTTTGATCCTCACCCCACACTGGCCCTCCTTGGCAGCTCTGGGTCTTGGGTCTGTGTCTGCCTCCCTGAAATGTTTTCCTTCAGGGGTAAGGACATTGCAAGCTCCCGATTTTCCTCTTCCCCTGAGATGGCTCTATGCAGACTACTCTCTGAGTCTTCCTTTGCCTGACAGCTGTCAAATACGGGTGTATCTCTGGGGTCCATGCAGGCTCACTTCTCTTCCCATGCTCACATTTACAGGCAATAAACTCTTTTACTCCTCTGGCTTCCATGATCATCTGTAAAAAGGGTTGTTTCAACATATATATTGTTAATCCAAATCTCCTACTGAGCTATGGACCTCTGTACCCAATGGCCCATGGGCAACCCAAGTCCATATTGTCTCCTCCACTCCCTGCCATTTTCCCCTCTCTTGCCTTTCTTATCTCAGAAAATGGTATCAAAACTGACCCAGTAACCAGAACCAGAAACTTGGGGTGTCCTTTTCAATCCCTTCCTGGCCTGTCTACTTCCTGCTTCTGCCCATCTTGCTTCCTTCCCATTTCTCGGATGGAACCCATTTACTCTACCACTGCTGCTGTCTGTAACTTACTCAGGACACCATCATCATTACTCCAGCCTTATGACTTGTCTCCCCGAATTGATCCTAGTTCTCGCTATTCCATTTGCCATTTTTGCAGCCAGAGAGATCTGTAATAAAATAACATTTCGTTCCAACCCACTTTTCACTCTTTGTATTTAGAATATCCAGATACTTTAGCATGTCATAGAAGACCCTTCATGATCTAGCCCTGCCCACCCCTCCAGCCACCCACAGCCAGCCCTCTATTCCCCAGCCTTGATGAACAATGTGTGACCCCACAGATATGCCACCGGCTTTCTGCCCTTTAAACCGTGGCCCGGGCTATTCCTTCCAACTACCCTCTCTTAGTTGATAATTCTTTTCCTTGCTCAGGTTCCAGGATAATGGGTTCCCATAGCCTTGTTCATTTCCCCGTCAAAGTCATTTGCAAGGTTGAGTTCTCCTACAAAGATTACAGATGGAACTTACTTGTGATCATATCCTGTGTCAGAAACCCATTTCCAGAGCTACGGCTATGGGTCATGTACACATGAGTGTCAATTAGACTAAAAGAGTAAGTCAAGGCCATGGTGAAGAGAGCCTCCTCTCTTAGGAGTAACAGAATGACGTAGGCTCAGAAACTAAGAAGGAGCTTATTCGCCACAAATTATGTTGTTTGTTATTTCAACTGTTTTCCCTTCTGCTGGGCACGTGGTTGAACAAGTCCTGGAAGAAAGTCCTAGCACAGAGGCTATATAAGCATCAACCAAGTTTCTGTGGCCAGAAAAGCACCTGCTCAGCCAGATGTCACCCTGACAGGTCATCCTCACAAGCACAGGTCATCCCCTGCCCCTCCTCCTCCCTGTCCTTTGGGTTTGCCTCCCTTGTACCAAGAATGGTGTCAAACTAATATCTGCCTCTTGGGGCCTTTGCACAGTGACTGACAGTTGGTGGGTGGCTGCTGCTGTACCCCAGGCGGGAGCTCCTCCGGAGAAGATTGTGACATTGTGTTAAAGATTCAGACAGGGTTGAAAGAGTGTTTTAAACTTCACCAAACTAAAATTAGGATAGGCTAGGACTGATAGCAGTTAAAGGTAATTGAGAAAGATTCCAACTAAATACCGAGGGATTCATTTATTTTTAAAGCATGCTGTCTAAGGTCATGGACTTCTGTAGCTGAAATAATGACTTGTTGAACTTTCTCAGTTCAAACTTATTTCAACCACCAAATACCTCCTGAGCACCTTGCATCAGTCAGGTAGTGTGTTGAGCAAGGGTACAGAGGCGAGGACAGGCCCTGAATCTGTCTTCACTCAGGGAAATCTCCCAAAGGTGCTGAGTGGGATGCTGTGTCCATGACAGCATCAGAAGACACCAAGGATCTGTGATAACATGGTGGTGACTCAGGAGGGGTGTAGGGCGGAAGGTCTCTCCTTTCTCCCAGGCATGTGACAGAAGCCCATCTACCACTGTGCAGGAGTCCATCCACCCCAACCACCCTATGAGAAGTCTGCAGAACACATCACCCCACCAGGGCCTGTATTCTGCCAGGGAGCCAGAGTTGGGTCTTGGGCCTTTGTGAAGCTGTTCTTATTTGGAAGTTGCTAGCCTTGAGAGACTGGTGGTGATGAACACAGCTGCCTTTTGATCTAAGTCCACTTGAATCATCTTCCAGTGGGATCCAGATACCTCTTTCCCCATCTGCCAACCTTTTGGTGACTTCAAGAATTCCCCTCAACCACTGCTCCTGCCCCTAGCCTCATTGATGCCTTGGACAATATAAAACCTCAGGCTGCTTTAGAAAAGGACCTTGTGTTTTCTAGATGAACTTCAAGTCACAAGGAATGCAGTCATCACCCTGACTTGAATCTTCAGGCTGCTTCTAGTAGTGAGTGTCCTTAGAGAAGGCTGGATGGTGTCTATTTGCTGTGGATCCCCGGTCACAGTTGAGCCTTGCCCTCACTTCTCTTGCTAGGGACCTAATCATGCCCTCGGACAGTTGGTATCACAGCCATGATTATTATTTTTTTTCTAAAATGATGAGGAAACTCCCAGGCTAACCCACAAAGGCCTTCTTAGAACAAAATGCAGCTGTCAAAAGTCTTGCTGTTTAAATGGATTCTTTGTAGATTCTCTCCCTCCTGCCCTGTGACTCACTAGTTCTGACCCCCAATATCCTGGAGACCTATTCCTCAATGCTCACTGCTTTCTCTGCTTTTTTTTTTTTTTAACAAGTATTTGGCCAGAACTTTGGGTTTTCACTTGCTGTCAATTCTCCCAGGTGATCTCAGCAAGAGCCTGGTGACCTGGTTATGCATGGAGTGTTGAAGAAGTAGGGCCCGCATGGGGAGGTGGGACACGGCATGTAATTTTAGTTGTATGGGAACTTATTTGTCACCTCTGAGCTTCTGTGATCTCCAGGTGATGGAATAAATGTGTACTCTGTAAATTCATTAATTCTCTACCCCTCTATTCATCATTCCTTTCTTCAAATGTTGGGGGGGGGATGCAGGGAGAGCCCAGGGAGGTGGGTCTCAGCCTTAGGGCTTCCCCACATGAATCATCTCCATTCCCATAACTCCTGACCCAGGATTATTAATTAAGCATCTTCCACCTGTACCTTTGTGATACCTACCCTCCTGACTCTTGGTGGTCCCCTCTGTGAGTCACACCCTAGGCTGTACAGCACTGCTAGAGATTCCATCTTCTTAGCTTGGTTCTGAGCTCCACAGGCCCCTGGGCACTGTGCAGAGTATATTTTTAAGAAAGGGTCACAGTTGTATTTCTAGATGAGGTGACAGCATGTGTAACTAAACCCAGGAGGACTGGAGTCGCAATGCTGGTGAGCACTCTCCCCAGGGAGCTCATTTGGAGATGGGGGGAGGAGTTCCCTGGATTCACCTGAGCATGGACACCTCTCCAGGAGACCACAGGGCCCCATCAGCCTCTCCCAATACTTTATTCCTGAGTGCGAGCGTTCATTCCCATCCTTCTGGGTATCTTGAGAACCTCAATGACTATCATTTCAGGGCTTTGTATCTAATTTCACAAATTTTCAGAAAGATAGGACAGTGGGGTGCATTGTTTCTCAAAGCCTGGTCCGTGGACCAGCGGTAGCATCAGCACTACCGTGGCCACTTGTGAGAAGAGAATTCAGGTTCCGCTCCAGACCTGCTGAACCAGAAGCCCGAAGGTGGGGCCTGTGATCTGTGCTTAAACAATCCCCCCAGGTGATGCCAATGCACACTCAGGTGTGAGACCCATGGGGTGGTGGTTAAAAGCAGAGGGTCAAATGCCAAGTCCAAGTCCTCACTCTACCAGTGAGTGATCTGGGAAGTTTCCTAATCTGAAAACTGGGGACAATAAAGCATCTTCTACTCTCTCATATGATTGTGTAGGAGGAGAGCTCAGACATATAAGGCACGGAAAGCTGGCACGGAAAGCCTGCTTAGGAATATTAAATACTCCTCAACAAAGTGGGTGTTGTTTTCCTATAATACAGACTGAGGCTCAGAGGCTCAAGTGCCTCAGAGCTAATGAGGTGTGTGCTCACTCACTAGTGACACACGCCATTCCCCTCTTCTGATCCCTCATGTTTTTCTCTTTGGCTTATCTTTCTCTCTCCTTTCTGGGATCTCATGGTGACACCAATCCAGAGCACTTCATATGATCTTCACTTTGACCCTGTTTTGTCTACAGCCAGAAGATGAGGCAGCCTTGGTAGAGGTATGGTAAGGATTTGGGGTTAAAGATGCTACCTGAGGAAATTGGAGACAAATTAAAACCCATTCCCATGGAAAATTGGGAGTAGGTTAGCCAAACCATTTGCCTAGGCTTATACGACATTTCACGGATTGAGGTCTTTAGGGTAATTGGAACATTGTGCATGGAATTGGTAAGCTATTAATAAGAGGAAGTTTTTTCTTCTACCTGCCTGACTGGACTGAGACCCTTTGCAGCCACCTGCAAATCTGTGGAGAGGAGCTCTGCCTACCTTCTCCAGACCTGCAGGGGTCAAGCTCACACCTGGGTTGGAGAGGAACCCCTAAGCCAGTGAGTCTCTTTGAAGTTGCTTCTGGCTATTGCAACATGTGTCTGGTGACCTCAGAGCCTTCCAAATCAGAGTTACCTAGGACTAGGGCAAAGGCCTGACTCTGCCTTAAATACAAACTAAATAAGCTACTTGGGGACCATAACTCCTATTACAACTTCAATCTCCCCACCTGCCTGTCCAGGGCTGCATCACAAGCAAGCAGCCTAAAATCATATTAAGGCTTTTATGAAACTGGCCTGGATGTGAATTCTCCAATGCAGTGTGTAAACAGAAATCAGGTCTGATCCTGTATCATGAGTGACTGAGTTTGTACGTCAGTCACTTCTCACCCTCTTATTTGAGGCATCCGAACCTCATATTTCTCCAGTTCTTCCTTTGGGTCACATCGGTGCCAGGGAGTCTAACATATTCCAGTTTTGGGGGGTCACAAGGCCAGGGACGCATTCCTTCCCTTCCAATGTTACAGAAGAAGAACGGTGATTAAGGATTCTTGGTCAATGTGGGGACCACCCACTGGATTCCAGGGACACACACACACACACTCTTGACACCATTCTACGTAAACCCAGACATGCTTCTGCTCTTTTTAATTAGACAGATAAAATTAGCAAGGAGATTAAGGTAAAAGGAGAAATTAAAAATATTTAAATGTTAGGTGGAATTTACAAAAGTGAATTGAACAATGAGGTACAATAAGGAATGTAAAGAGAAACACAGACACGATCGAAAACATTCCTCCGATCCACGCGGCTTACGCCAGTCCACAGGTAAGGCAAGAGGACTTCTCCCTTGCCGCCTCTCCAATTGCAGATTCCAGGGACATGGAAGAACATTCTCCAGAAACACTTTCCTTCTCCTTTTCTACAGATGTTATCAAGCATAACCAATCAGTCAGTATCATTCTAGAATTACCCACACTGCATCCAATTCAAACCATTCACCTGTTTCCTCGCTGAATTTGCCAACACCTTGAGTGTTTTTCTCCTTTTGTTTTATTTTATTTCATTTGCCCCCCACCCCTCTTCTTCTTCCCATTGAGCCAAGAGGCTACTGGGCCAACCAGAAAGCCAAACCCACAACATATTCCAGCCCCTGTGGATCTCCCAAGGGGATGAAGGCTTCCCAGTACTTTTTTCTTGTTTGCATTTATTACGAACAAGCACAGTCATTTTATAACGTAGACGTACATGGGTGTGCTCTTGCACACGGAAACAGGTTTTTTTTTTTTCTATTTTTTTCCCCAATTTGTGGTTTCTTTTTCCTTTTTGCAGAAAATGCAAACAAAAGAAAAACAAGGTTTTTCAATTGAAGGTACATCTCTTCTTCAATATGAAGACATTAATTGAATTGGTTGGATCCCCATGCAGTGGTCAGCAAAGTCCTTTGGCAACTGACAGAACAACGTCTGGAGACTCAGGAGCTGGGTTCTGTTTGAAGAAACTTCCCTACACGAGTCATGAGCAAAGGGAAATGGATGTGGGGGAGGGAGGGGTTCTCAGGGAGGAGCACGAAAGGAGAAAAGAAAAGAACGTCATTGGTGAGGAAGAAAAATGGAGCGCGGCTTCTGTTTCTTCCCTCCACCTCCTTCCCTTCTTCCTTTACCTCCAGCCCACGGAGAAGGGTGGGAGCCAAGTTCACCCTTGTTCTCCGAAGCATACTGTTTGGTCTCCACTTCTGTTAAGCATCACTTTTCTACATTTTTTTTTATTATGATATATTTGGTTTCCCACGGCATCTGAAACCCGCTTCCGTCACTGAGAAGGTTTGCCTATTAACAACAGGTCTGGCTGATTCTTCACCGATGGTTCACGCATCTCTTAGCCGAGAAGCCCGATCTTTCCAGAACATTCCACAGTGGTCCATCTCTAGTTCCCCCTTGACCCTGGTCCTTTTCCTTCCTCTCCTCCCCCAAGAAAACAAGAGTTCTCATGCCATTGCCGTTGGTGACTGACTCATCTGGACCCTCATAGAATGGATGCTGTTCAGGATCTTCTTCTGATGGCCTGCCAAGGTGACCCCTATTCTCAGGAGGTCTCTGGGAGGGAGAAAAGACCAAAAAAAAAAAAAAGTCACTTTACTATTAGAGCAATTTTTCACAGATCAAAACTTAGCACCAGAGGCATGCTCCTAAAAATAGTGGGGTAGACAAGTACAGTGTTTCAAATGCAAGAAGCCTAAGTTACCCAAGTTTTCTGACAAACTTCCAATTAGTTATTTTCTTGGTTCATCTTGCTTTTTCCATGCAATGGCCCTTGAATGCCCCACTCTGTTCAGACGATCTGAAAGTGCCAGGCCTCTTACTCATTCTGAGGATCTGTTCCCTCACCTATGGGTTCTGGAGCAGCCCCTTGGCCCTGGGGTGGACTGAGATTTTCCTCTGCTATTCCTTTTAACACCTTCAGTGCATATTCTATGGGGCTTCAGTGAATCTGTGGAGCTTTCTGCCTAAATTAGTGAACACCCCACTGAGATTGGAGAGATGTAGGGCTTGCTTGGTCTTCTGATGTTTTCCCCTGAGTTTCCCATTTCTGACACTGTTTGAATTTTAATGTCATGCATTTTTTAAGAAGGGTGATCTCAAAATAACTTTAAAATATCTGCCCAAGCAGGCATCCAAAGAAAATGGCTAGGATAAGGGTTTGGATTGGATTCATCTTTGAAACTGTGAGTTCATGGGCTGAAATTGACCTTAGGGAGACCCATGCATCTTTCCTTAGTTAATAACAAGAATATGTAACTACTTTAGTGCATTCTAGAGGTCATATACTATCTCACCTAAACCTACAAGGGAGCATTTTATAAAAATGGACTACTTCACAATAATAATGATAATTTATTAATATTAATTAGTAAATAATAATAATTTAGCAACCGTCTCTTATATGCATTCTATGGGCAGGTAATGGGCCAAAAGCTTTGCAGGTGCTATCCATTTGTTTCCCACTACACAACAATCAGATGAGCACTATTATTATCTTCACACTCACGTACAAGGCAAGTAGGGTTCAGAGAAGTTAACTAATATACCCAGGATCACAAAGAAGGTAAGCAGTGACAGAATCAGAATTCAAATACAAGATAGCCTCACTCTCAGCATTCCAACAGAACTCTTCTCCAAACTTTTCTAAGTTCCTAATTGCTTTTTCCAAAACCCCACCCATCCCAGCAGAGCTGATGACATCATGCCCTGTGCACTCTGAAGACCCAGGGCTGGATTTCTGTCCACAATACCTTTGTTCTCCTATCAACTGGTCCTCAATCCCCCAAGGCTTCAGCTGGTGGAGACAAATTACCTGCGGTCTTTTTAGCAAATACTTTGCAGAAGCATACTTGAATTTTGAATTAACAAATTGCCCCACGATCTATTTTATTGAGTTTTTCATTTTCTCTTTCCATCTTTTCTCAAGAAACACACTGAATGGCGTATGGACATGTGAATAGTGTATGGGTTTGTTGTACTTTGAACGGAATGCCTTCATTTTCCATTTGACTTCCCTTCTCGTCTTGCCCTTGTTCTTTTGCATGCGATGACTCCCACGCTGGGGAGCTGCTTCACTGGATTCCATCACATTGTGGAGAGAGCACATGACATGCTGGGCAGATCCCAGGGAGGAAGCCGGAGCAGCCTACCTTGCTGAACACCCTCTTCCCTCCCTGAACCCAGGCCCTCTGATCAGCTAGGAGCAGCTATTCTAGCTCTGCAGGATGCAGAGGCTAGTTTTCCACTGGTGAGTGCTTTTGAACTTTATTCTGTCTGTTTCACAATCATTCATAATGGCAGAGATTGCCTTTTTTAGGCAATCACCAAGAATGAACCTTTTAAATTATACATATTCTGACGTTTAGTGGATTCAGGGCTCGATGCACATTCAAACCATCTCCCTGGAGAAAGCAGCGGCTCTGTCATTTCTGACAAGAATAAACCTCATGGAGGTGGAGTCAGGACTCCAGGAAGGTTTGACTCAAAGCAGTCAGGGTGTCAGCAAGCTGTCTCTCCCCCAGGGCTCAACTGCTGAGGTTGATCTCCTCCCATCTCTTCTGGGACCCGGGAGTTGGCCTGGCCAGGAAGGAATACCAGAACCCAGCATCGTGCTTGATGAATAACACGACTGATTAGTGTCAACCAAATGACAGACTGATGGGTCTTCTACCATATGGGTTACAGGCCACCAGAGCCCATCCTTGTGCCACAGTGCTTGCACACTGTAGTCCAGGAAGCCTGCAAGTTCCCTCTGGGGTGTGTATGTTGGGGAAAGGGGTCAACTTTCTGGTTAGGATTATCTGAGTTTCTATGAATGCAGAAGGCAGAATCTGACCCTTGCCAACTTTAATCCAGTGTTTCTCTCACTTTGCTGCATATCAGGATCACCTGGGAAGCTTTAAAATGTCCTGATGCTCAGGTCTCACAATATACCAATTAATCAGAAATCCAGGAGTAGGAACCGGGCATCAGCAATTTTTTTGTGAAGAGTCCCAGGGGATTTTAGCATCCAGTAAATATGGGAATCACCGTGTTCCTGGGGTGGGGATGGGCGGCAGGGTATCCAATGGGCAGCCAGCAAAGCAGGCTCGGGGCCCCGGCTTTGCCACGCATAAGCACCAGTGCCACGTCATTTCAGAACCTGCTGAATGGAAGGAGTGGAACTAGGTACTATTTATTAAACTGCAGTTCTATAAAAACCTGTCCCTCAAAAATATGGTTCCATGGTATTTAATAATTTTAAATGGCTTTCTTTATTTCAGGATTTCTCATGGCCTTTATAATGCTAATAAGAGCCGTGAATCTCCAAGAGGGTGATAAAGTGAGCAGTATTTCCCAAATTTATTTGACCGTGGGACCTTTTTTTTTCCAAGGAGAACCCATTAACATTTCCCATGACTGGTGCTCCTTGGAACATTCTTGGGGAAACGATGAACCACATGGATCTTTAAGACCCTTTCTGATTCTCATTTGATTTGAATAATTTTATTTGTGTATTCCTCCATAGCCCTGTGGGAGCAACAGACTGGTAAATAATGCAAGGGGGATGGGCATGCATGCTTATTTATAAGCATCATCTAAGCATGAGGACGGGCTCCCCACGCAGCCCTAGATTGTTGCTGAATCAGTGCAAAGCCTTTTCAGCTGTGTTGTTTAAAGTGCTGGCTGGCTGTGTTCTTTCCATCTGGATGCTCTCTTTGATGGGCTGAGTTTATAAACTTAAATGGGGGAGAGACTCGGTGATTAGGCAAATGACATATGGCCGGCGCTCTGACTTTGAAGAACTCTCGTTTGGAGCCCAGGATAGATAG
The DNA here is from genome assembly GCF_045843805.1 of Urocitellus parryii. NCBI lineage: Eukaryota > Metazoa > Chordata > Mammalia > Rodentia > Sciuridae > Urocitellus > Urocitellus parryii. Next base: position 99,638,138 of record NC_135532.1, on the reverse strand, counting down.
ATCCCCACCCATCCCTAGCCCCCAGCCCTGTCCCTCTCCATCCTTCTCAGGTGTTCTCCTTGGGACTGCTTCTATACAGAGAAAGAGCTGGGGATGCGGCCAGAAATCGGGCTTGCATCATCTGCGGGAGCTGGGAAGGGGCTTTGACCCCCCACCTGTGGGCTGGACATAGGGGATTCATGTGACTTACTCTGATGTCATCTGTGTGACCAGCTGGAGGGAGGTGAAGCCGGCGGTGAGGAAGCTGTCCCTATACTGGACCATTTTGATGGCACTGAGCCAGTCATCCACGGTGGTGAAGGCCGTGAAGTCTGGGATGGAGCGGTCAAGCAGGGGCTGGGAAGGCCTGGCAAGAGAAAGAGGCACAGGTCACCCCATGGCTGCAGAAATGTGTGGGCAGAGGTTTATTCTGGGTTGATGGCAGGCTGATAGCCCTACCTTCTTTCCAGAACCCTAGATTGGCATCACCTCCCAAACTGAGTGGCCAGTGCCTTGTCCCTGGGCACTGTTGCTGGGCAGTCAGCAGACAGGCAGATTGGCACAACATTCAGTTGAAGGAAAGGGAAGCCCTCCACCCACCCCAGCTCCTTTATCAACGGAGAAGTAATAGCTTCACATTTGAAGATGTGGTCCTTTGAGTGGCATGTCAGCATCCCTAAAACCTCCCCAAATTTATCAGTAACTATAGAAATCTATATTTCCATCTGGTGTTACCCTCGGCCACTGGGGGAAAACAATAGAACCAAGTGACCCACCACTGACCTTCTCTGGAACATTCTTAAGGCAGACATGCAGGTACCCAAATGAGAAACCAGGGTGCCATCTTGACATCTTTCCAACCCCACATCCAATCTCCCACCCACTCCTTCACCAAGGCCCAAAGACTTTACCTCCCAGATCTCCCAAATTCATCCACTCCTTCCATAGCCATTGCCTTGACTGAAAACAAGGGTGATTCTTGAAATGTTCTCTTAGGTTCACACTGTAGCCAGAGGCTTTTTTCAAAATGCAGATAGGATTGTCCCCAAAACCCTCACCTTGACCCTGACACATGTCAGTCCCATAATAGGGGCTCATAAGATCAAGCCAACATCTTAGCATGGCCCAAAGGCTCTAAGTGAACTTGCCCTTGCTCACCTTGCCAGCCTCAGCCCCACCCAATTTTCTCCCTACTGCACTCCTAGCAGTTGACACTGACCTTGGTCTTCTGCCCTGGGCCTTTGCAACTGCTTTACCCTTGTACCTCTATTCCTATCTCTCCTTCCACCCAGTTTATGCCTCTTGGCCTTCATCTCTCAGTTGAGATATCAGGAAATCCACTCTCTAGCAGCAGAAGGTGTATGCTTTCCATGCCCTGTGCAACTGCCCCAGCAGCCATCGAGGTCTCAGTTTTGCATTTCTTTTCATGATTAATGTCTATGCTCCTAAATGATTTTAGATTCCATAAGGGCAGACACCATGTCTGTCTTGCTCATTGGATAGGACCAGCCCTGGGCACAGTGTTTGGAATATAGCCACAGGATAAATTTTGGTTGCAACAATAAATTAGCAAATTAGTTAACAATGCAAAGGTAGCTGAATAACGCACAGCGGACAGAAGCTGGTGGCTGTTCTGGGCATTCACTGGTAACAAACCAAATTGTTTTGTATTTCTTTGTCCCACAGCAATCAGGGCCTTTGCCTGCCAATAGGTTGGCCAAGATTCCAAGTCTGTAGCTCCACCTGCCCAGAGGACTGGTGTGGTTAATGGAAAGGTACTTCTGGAAACAGGATCTCCCAGAGGTAGGGCACTGTATCAATCAGATCAGATACGGCTCACCTGTTCCAGTGCCGAGCCCATTGGAAACCAACAGAAGGTAGAGAGCCAGCCAGGTCTCTCCACATCTGCCTCCAGCCCATGCTGGAGAGACGAAAGAGGAGAAGGGAAGTCTTGGAACTTCTGTCACTGGTGGATAAGCTCTGCTACCCCATTATTTTTTTATTTGTTCATTTTAATTATATTGACAGTAGAGTGTATTTTGACATGTCAAACAGGCAAGGAGGATAGCTTCCCGTTCTTGTGGCTATACATAATGTGGAGTTACACTGGTCGTGTATTCATATATGAACATAGAAAAGTGATGTCCAATTCATTCTACTGCCTTTTGCATAATCATCTCCTCCTTTCTCCCCTCTCCAATCTGATGACCCTCCACTCCTCTCTACCCCCAGCCTGTTGTGAGTCAGCATCTATATATCAGAGAGGACATTCAGCCTTTGTTTTTTGAGGAATTGGCTTACTTGGTTTAGCATGATACTTTCCAGGTCCATCCATTTACTGGCAAATGCCATGATTTCCTTCTTCTTTATGGCTGAGAAATATTCTGTTTTTTTTTTTTTTTTGTGTGTGTGTGTGTGTGTGTGTGTGTGTTTGTGGGTGGGTGTGGGTATGTATGTACCACCCCATCTTAACAGAACAGAATTCCGCCAGCTAAGTTCTGCCCTTCAACCATGAGTCTATCCGCAACTAGGAGTCATCCTGTCACCCTGTTTCATTAGACTCACACAGCGGTGATGGTTGCCACAGTCTTGAGACTTGCCGGGTTCCGGATCATCTTGTCCAGGGTGTTGACGATTTCCGCAAAACGGGGCCGGCTATTACGGTCCTTCTGCCAACAGTCCAGCATGAGCTGGTGCAGAGCAGCTGGGCAGTCCATGGGAGGGGGCAGCCGGTAGTCCTGCTCGATGGCATTGATGACCTGCAGTGGCACACAGGGAACAAGTGTGACTTGGGGATGCACTCCCAAGAATGGAGCCTCTCTAACCAGGCTGGCACAGGTGTCGTTGTTTATGACCACACATCTTCCACCATAATGGATTTCCTGTGCTCTTCATACCCACCCCCCAAACTGTGGGCTCCTAGAGCGCAAGGACCACATCTTATTGCCCCTTAGTCTGCTGGATCCAGTCCCCAGTGCTGGGCCTGACAGACCTCTGTAAATTCTTGTTGGAGAGAGAGCCAGGAAACTAGCTGCCTCTCTTCTCTCAAGAAGACCCAGGGCCCTAGTTTTGTGTTTTTCATCCCATACCTCTTAATTCCAGATTCATTTAAATCAATGATGCCTGCTCCGTGCTTTTTGTATTAAAAAAAATTGTGAATGACCCAAGTATCAAAGCCATGAAACCCACAATGGGATGGAAAGGTAGATATGACACAGGGGTGGCTTTCAAGGGGTGTTACAGAAAATCAATCTATTAAAATGGAAATAAGCTCACATTGTAATATTAGGCAAAAGAGCAGGCTCTATAACCACAGGTATGGTGTTCTCTTGCTTTTATTAAAAGTAAAACCAAAACAAAACCCAACTGTTATACACATGGATAGAAAAGCTCTTGGGAGAATGTAAAGCATGGTGTTAATGGGGGTTGTCTCTGGGCAGGTGGAAACATAAATGTTCTTTATGTTTTTCATTTTGCTTGTTTGTATTTTTTATTGTCTATAATAATCATTCATTGATTTTATATTAAAATAAACAGTTAAAGCTCCTTAAATTACAAAGGAAATAATTTGGAGTTCAGGTATTTGCTGCTGTTTTTACCTCTACCTAAAAAAAAAAAAAGACCAAAAAAAAAAATCAGATTCATTTGAACAGATTATTCTTTTTGTTAATGTCATAAATTGGTCAAACAGTGAAGATTTCCAATCAGGTTGTGTTTTTATAATTTCTGTGCAAGTATATAGCACAGGAGATGGGGCAGGAGTTAATATAACCTGAAGTTATTAGAGATAATCAAGGTGTATTATTTTTTTTCTATTCAATATGGTGAAAAACAAGCACACAAACCACACTAAGATTATCACTATATAAAAAGGCCAGTAACTGGGAACATTTGCTTTTGAACAATATATTGCACTGACAAATTTTTATCTCCTCTGAACTATTGTCAATCAAATTCCCTGCTATCCTCTTAGGAGACAATTTTAACCCCATTTTCCCCGTGAGAAAACGAAGGTAGAAGCAGTGAAGTAAATTTGCCCAGGGCACACAGATAGCAAGAGGTAGGGCTGGAAATAAAGCACAGGGTACCTCATTTTAAGTTTTGAGGATTCCAAAGGCCACTTTTCCTAGGCCTCTGGGGGGGCTGCCATCAGAATCTCAGCCTAGAGATGGTTCCCTGGAGCTGTCCCATGTTTTCAAGGCATGAAACTAAGTAATCTCTGAGAATGAGCAGCCCAACATCATCCCCATCAACCTGGCTCATAATCCTGTCCCCTTTTCTAGCTCCTTTTATGCAACCAGATTGAGGGACCCAGAGCCTGTACTCATTGTGGAGACCAGTGGGATTACCCATCGAATGGCCCAAGGAGTTCTTTCTGGATTAACTAAAATCAAGCCCTGTGGGGCCAGCAGGAGGGGCTGGTGTTCAAACTCCACTTCCCATGGGGCTTGGGGACTCCAAAGTCTTCTAGTGCTGTGCAGCTAGTGTTGTTAGGATCCTAAAATGCTGCCCAAATTGTTTGATGCTAAAGCACCAGATACCAGTTTTTCCCCCCACTGATAAGGCAGCTTCTCTACCTGCCCTAAAACAGGAAATAGCATTGGGATCAGGGCCTTTCTGCAGGAGCACAGAGCCACGGTGCCCAGCTGACCCTAGCACTCCTAGCAGGGCAGCACAAGGGACCCACACATGTGTGGAGTCTTTTTCCCGTAGCTCTGGACTGAAGCAACTTAACCATATTCTCCTTGTTTTCTCCTCTTGTCACCTCGGGATTGTGTCAAAGACTGTCCAGGTCTTTGTTTTTGTATTTCCTCTGCTTTTTTTTGGGGGGGGTGTGCTTACTTTCTTTTGAAGAGGACATCAAAAAGTTACTAGTTTCTCCTCCTCACACAGGTCAGCCAGGAGCACAGACCCACGTGGCTGTGTCAGTCCGAGGACTGCATAGCGATTAGTGGGATAGACCCGGGAAGCCTGGGTTCCATCCTGCTTCCATTTCTTATTAGCACAGAACCTCGGCAGAAGCCCTTGACTTTCTGAAACTTCATAGATGGGGTCACTAAAAATATTAAATGGCACAGTGAGCTGATGTACGTTGAGCACCACACAGATGAGAGACAGAATCTTCATCACACGGAAGGTATTATTACTACCTTGTCTATAGAGTGGACATTTTCTCAGCAAAGAGGGAGCTACTACTGGTCATTCTGGAGGTTGACCTAGCACATAGTAGAGACTTGATAAACACCACATCCCATTTCTCACTTTTTGGAGAGAGGCCAGCCATGGAAACACCTGTTCATGTTCATAAACTAGGGCTCCATGCCTTTGCTCTTTCTTCTAGATAATTTTCTTATTATTTCTCCAGCTGATTCTATGGAAGCATCGATGCTTTGGGCACATAAAAATGTCTACCCCAAAGAAAAAAATAATTTATTGGTGTATAGGCAGCACTTATCCACTCATCTTTGATTGAAGTGCTCTGATTTTGATTTTGATTCTCTTTTTAAGGATCTGGGAGATTTCTAAATTTTCTCAGTAGGTATAACTTATAGTCGAATAAACACACACACACACACACACATACACACACACACATATATATGTATATATATATATATATATATATATATATATATATATATATATATACCTTTTGTCCTCTCATGGGACTTGGAGGTCATTCCTATCTTACTAGCAGGTGTGGTGAAACACCTTCAATCTGGCCATTGGATGAATCTAAACACCAGTGACCATGTTTAAATTGTGTGGAGCCATATGACCTAAGGTTGGGGGTACAGGGTGTCCTGCCTAGGCAAAAATGAGAGTGGATTCTGGGTCCCTTCCTGGGTTCCTAACAGGAAGAGATCCACGGATGCTGAGAAGAGTGGAGATTAGAATGGGATCCAATGGTGGTTCCAAAGAGAAGGAAGAGTGAAGGGATGTGGTGGTGGACTGAGAATCGGTCCAGGCAAACTGTTACCCTGAGCATGCTGCTCTCATCTGGAATGGTCTACATGAACTCTTTTGACCACCCTAAAAAAAGGAGTGGGTATGATCAGGTACAGGAAGGGACTGCTGTGTTTACCTGAACCCAGAGACCATTGGTATGGGGGTGGAGTGAGGGCCCGAGACAGGTTGACCAATGTCAGGTGCTCTCAGGCAACAGATGAAGGAATTAGAGCACCTCTGGGAAATGAACAGGGCCCTGTTCCCTGCCCTCACATCATTGGCGGGGGGCGGGGGGGGTGCTCCTGGCCGCCCCCGAACTCCTATTAGTGAGTTGCGTGGCAGGTGGTACCTCCCTGACCTTGCACTGGGAGGGTGCAGTGGAAGAGCGCAGAGCAGTGGAAGCACCAGGGCACAGCGGGTTAAGTTGAGCTCTGATGTTTCAATAAGACCGCAGCTCCTCTCCATAGACTCTGCCACTCTCATTATCTCTGTCAATCAGATCCAAGCGGCAGAACTTCCAAGTTGCTCTCTCTGGCTGACAAACTCTCTGTACATGTTCAAAGACCTTCCTGGGCTCCGGAAGCCCAATTACCAGCACTCCGACTTGCCTCTGCAATTCTCTTCCTTAAAGCCTTTCAATTGTCATCTGAAAAATCCTTTACTGCCATCACCTCCCTGGTTTCTGACAAGGGAGGCTGCAGCCCAGCAGCTGGGAGCCCTTCCTGGCTCTCTCCCAGGCCAGGTAGGAAAAGCCTGCTGAATGGTCATGAAGTCACCTCCCACCTCCCGTCAGGAGCAGAACTGCATCTGGGGCATTGCTTAAGGGCTTCTATTTTGGAGAAATAGAATAAAATTAAAATAAACTGCCATTTTACAGATGTTCCTATTCCCTCTGAGACACAACTCAAACTTCAAATATCTGGGAAGCTTTCCCCCCACCACATGTTCCCAAAGCCCTATGTATATGTCACTGGACTTTAAACCTGTGCATGAGTACAGAGCCAGCATGCACAATGCTTAGCCTCCGTTAGTATGCAAAGACCGTGGGTTGAATGAACGATTTGAGAACTCTGGAAATCGAATACCAGAAATTCTATTTGTTTTCAGCATAGGTGACTGCATTGACCGAAAATATCTTGAATGTCAGATCTTGCCTGTCAGTTTTGTAATCCATTCTCTCTGTGTGTTGAATTGTTCTTAATCGGATTAAGGTCTCTGGGTGGGATGAGATGGGTCTGCTTTGTCTGGCTAACATTTCTTACTCATCTAGCAGATGGTATGGATGGAACCAGCGTGCAGTTGATTTCAGGAAAACAGTCTTGGCGTCAACTCTGCCACTTACTGATAAGGCATGGATAATCACAGATAATAGAAGACCTAAACGCCACCCATGGTTGGCATCGGGACCTGGTTAAAGATGCAGCCATTTTACCCATTCAGGCCCACTTTTCACTAGCTTCTGAGTGCGTCAGAGTCCCACGTGGACTTTGCCAACTAGAACCCTCTCACCTCCAAGGGCAGGGTATGTATTCAAAACGCAAACCTGGGCTGGGAACAGCCCAGGTCAAAGATAGCACTGAAATTCAGGCAGACTTCTGATTGGGGCCTTATCAAAGCAAATCACCCTAAAAAGCCTTCTTCACCCTTCTATAACTATGGAGCAAAGATTCCCATTTGGAAAGCCCCCAAACCAGGTATCGGATGATCTTTCACTTTCCTCTCCCACCTTGACCCTGAAGGCTGGGCTGGAGGGACTGTGAAGGCTGAAGCTGACTGGCTTTGGGAAGCTTTCTCACAAAGCTCACAGACAGTAGATTCTCAGGGAATAGCGCCACTTTACAGTTTCATGCTGAGGATGCAAATTCCCCATAGAAACTGCAGCTGGCTCAAAGCAACACAGCTGTGAGATGCAGAGCAGGGTGGGAACCAGGCTCTGGTGCTCAGACTAGTGCCCCTTTCCTTCTTCTCCCTTGTCACTTATGCAAAAGGAGAAGTCACAGTCTGGGCCCTGGAATGCAGGGTAGAAGTCTCTGCTTAGTTTGAGCCTCATCTCTTCAGGATCCATGGCCATTCTGAACCAGCCCTTTGCCTCCTAGTTGGAGTCTGTGGCCTGGGCACCTTTGCAGGCCTTGGGTTTGCAGGCCTTACAACGGTCACTGTCCATGATGGGCTTTTTTTTATTATTATTATTATTCTTAGTTTCAACCTTCATGCCAAGGGTGTCACTGTATCCTCTTGCCCTGGACACTTTGAGTTCACATTATGAGACTTTAAGCTGAAAACATATAGGGAGGCTTGGTAGCTACTGCATGTGGGACCCTCGGGTAGGTGTCTGTGGCAGCCAAGTGCGGCCGACACTCACATCTTGGTTGGACATATCCCAGTAGGGCCTCTCTCCAAATGACATGACTTCCCACATGACAATCCCATAGCTCCAGACGTCACTGGCTGAAGTGAACTTGCGGTAGGCGATGGCCTCTGGAGCCGTCCATCTCACTGGGATCTTCCCTCCCTGAAAGAAGGAGAAAAAAAAAAGTGGTCAGCGTGACCAAAGGAAACAGGCTTGAGCATCCTCCCACGCCCCGACTCCCACATCTTGTGAATAGGACAAGTGACAATGTTGTACTTAAATAGAGGAGCTCAAGGGGATTGTCACCGGCCTGTGCTGGTCTCATGCCATATGTGAACTTGTCACACGCAAGGGGGGTGGCAGGTCCTGAGACTCCATTTCCTCCACTCCCACTCTCTACTTACTGGTTCTAAGGTGGCCGGCAGGAAAGTGGGTGTGAGGACACTGTAACTGTCATCAACTCACTGGTACCACAGGATACTTACTATTCAAGATACACAATTGTCCCATGGCAATGTAAAAGCTACAACCCTTGGGTCAGAAGGAAACAGAATGAAACCAAAAAGAAAGAGCACTGGTGAGGTCCACCTCCCAGAGGATTTTCCCACTGCAGGATCATGCTGGGCAGCTCTTCTGTCCCATTTCCACTGGACCCAGTTCTGGGGAAAAGGTTTCCCAGACTCTACACACAGTCCCAGATTGCAATGGACCCAGGGCCAGGGTCACCCACATGCTGCTTGTCCTGCCTGCCCCACAGCAGAGGTCAGACCCTGTGAGGCTGAAGATCTGTTTCTAAAGGTTGCCCTTGGGTATGTATGTCTTCTCCTTGCCCTCCTAACCTACACTGGGTGTTTCTACCTTGGCGCTCTGCTTGGCCCTTAGCTTGGCTGCCAGCCCTTGGCCGGTGTTGTGTACTTAAGGAGTTGAAATCCATCCATCCATTCATGGTCCCGTAACAAGCCATGAGCATTGCTTTGTGCCAGATCCAATCTGAGGAAGACCTGGGGCCCAGAGATGAGCCACCAGGGTCCCTGCCCTCAAAAAAACAGAGAATTGTGCAGACCAGAAAGCAAAACAATTAAAGCCTATAATCCCAGCTGATTGGGAGGCTGAGACAGGAGGATCAGGAGTTCGAAGCCAGCCTTAGGAACTTCAAGGCACTAAGCAACTCAGTGAGACCCTGTCTCTAAATAAAATACAAAATAGGGCTGGGGATGTGGCTCAGTGGTGGAGTGCCCCTGAGCTCAATCCCCATACACCCTCCCCCCTCAAAAAAATATTTGAAAATGGGACAGTGAGGATTAGGGTGAGTGTGGGGGATTCTGAGAATGGCCAGGAGAGTCAGGGAGGCAGTTTCTTTGGGGGAGTTAAGAGCTCTGGGGCCTTTGGCTAGGCTCGAACACCAGTACCACCCCTTTCTACCTGGGTGACTATGGCAGATAACCTAAGCCTGACCTCTCTGTGCCTCTTTCTCACCAGCACCCGCCTAGTTAGGACATTGTAAGGTGAACTGGTCCATGTCATATAGTGCTGGGGATAGGGCCTGCTATAGACAGTAAATGCTGTGCTTATGTTAACTGTTATTTTCACTATGCTCAGCCCTAGAGAATGGGTAGAAAATTACCAGGCACAGTGACAGGAGGGAGCACATGGGAACTGCAAGGGATTCAAGATGGCGGAAGTAGGGGACGCCTAAGGGGAAGTAGGATGAGGGGAGGGTGGAGCAGCCCTGCACAGATGCTCCTACAGGGGTTAAAGTGGGGCGATCACCGGGGCCGCCAGCCAAAGCACCATCTCTAGAACAAGTCTGCCCCTTATTTTTGATTATTCACGCCAAAGGCCAAGATTTGGCCACACTACTTTCCCTAGGCCTGAATTCCATGTCATTCCATAATTCCTGAAGCCTGGGACCGAGGGGCTACACAGAGTGGGGACAGCAGCACCCTCCCTCCCCTGGCTTCATGCTTCACTTGGAGGAGGCTATTTTTTGATCTGTTCAAATAACCAAAGATAGAGTGGACTTTAGCAAAACTACCTTTAAAATGCATGAATGTTAATCTGGGGGTGGGGGGGAGGCAAAAAAACCCGCAATGTGTATCTTTATCCAGTTTCCCATGGGGGCCTGGGGGGAATAAAGGCAACCAGGCCTGGACCTCCACAGGCACACATCCAACTTTCTGCAAAGAAGACAGTGCTGATTTCCCTGAGGATGCTGGCAGGCTTTTGTGGTGGGAGAAGTCCTCGGCTCAAATGCCAGCCATGTGACAAATGCCTGGAGGGCAGGCGGGGGGCTTCGCAGCCCAGGATGCTGGGTGCTCACCGTCTCCCCAGTATGAATGCATTCACTAGTTTGATCAACATGGTACCCATGGCTGGCAAGAGAAGTGAAAAAACCCATCCAGGGGAGGAGGAGTCATCAGACACCTGGAGGTCAGCATCTGATGGCCCGGGGACGCCATTCCTATTTCGCCATTAGGGGAAGGTTTGCTGCCGCATCTTGAGATGGCTGGAGCTCCCCAAAAGGAGAGGGACTTTAACTTTCTCCAAATACTGGGGTTAAATGAGGTAGGAGAGAGCAGGAGTTTAATTAGTATGAGTGTGTGTGTGTGAGAGAGAGAATGAGATTCCGTGTGAGTGAGAACTTATTGCTGTGTGTGTGCAAGACAGAGAGACAGAGAGACAACTTGGCAGTGAGCATTTGTGAGTGGAGGGGAGCGAGGGCTCGCTTTTCTTCACGTGGGGTTTGTGTGTGCGGGTGGGGTGGGGGGAGAGAAAAGTGTAGCTCTTCTGAATTTCAAAGAGGCGATTTGGGAGTCTGGAAGTGTCCTCCTCTGCCAAGTCTGGAGCAGACCCTAGGGGCTGTCAGTGACAGCTGTTGAGCTGCTCCCTCTTGCATGTAAAGTGGCAGTGCCAGGCCCACTGGCGAGGAGCCCTGAGCCCTCCCGCCACTTTGCGCTGTTGGGCCTCACTGAACACGGAGCTTGGCCTGTCACCCCCGCCTCCATCCCAGCAGGTGGCTGAACCTTCCAGAAGAGCCACCCTGGACAGGCAGGTGACAGCTTGTCATGACCAGCTCTCCTACTCAGCTGAAGAGCAGGGGGACACTGACCTCTGAGGCAGAACAAAAGGAAATGCAAAGTCAGGGGAGCCGGGCGGGCGCCTCCCTTCACACTTCCCTTACATCATAGCCACAGCGTTGCCTTCTGATGCTCAGAGGTAATTAAGGTGATGATTGTGATTATTTAACTTGTCCTCAATGATGTGACAGGAAATCTATTAATTTAGAGGCTCGTGACCAGCCCTGTGGAGGGGACAGAAGTAAAGGACGTGGGACGTGGCTGTAGCAGTCAGGGCATCTGCTAGCCAGAAAGGTCTTGCTGCCCAAAGAGGGAGTCTGACCAGAGCAGGGGTCAGAGCATGGACATGTCTGCAAAATGCTAGAAGAGTCCCCTGCTGTCCGAAGTAGGCTGGAAGAAGGCACATGGTGGGGGCATGGCTGGCTCTGTTGGTGGTAGGGAAGGACTCTCAGGGTGGTACAGAAGGATGGGGAGGGCCCACTGGGACAGAACCACCACATGGGTGTAGAAGAACTGAAGAGAGCCCTGTTCCTGGATCAGGTATTTAAGTCACTTGATAACTCACTTCCCCCAAGATGCTAAGGGCACAGTCTGCATTCTTCAGGGAACAGTTTCCTAGAGTTGCCACCGAGGCCACTGTTGGGGTATGGGGGAGAAAGAAAAGGAGGAGTTTCCTGTAAGATTCCAGACACTGACCTTCCACATACAGCTTTTCAAGAGATGGTTGTGTTGTCAAGATCTTCTTCAAACATTTGAAAACCACTGCTTCAGAATCATCATGTTTCAACTCAGACTTGAGACAAAGTGAAGAGTGTGTGTGTGCGCGCGCACACGCACGTGCGTGTGTGTGTGTGTGTGAGTGTGTTTGTGTAGAATTTTATGAACTAAGAGAAGATATCTCTCAGTGGACTAGTCCTACCCAGCCATCTTCAGGATCACCTGGTAATCTGCATCTATACCTGCCAGCAGGTGTGATATCAACAGGCAGAAGGTGTCAGTGAAAGGGGCACTTTAGTCCTTCAGCCTCAGCCAGTATGCAACAGACATCTATGCATCTATGTAGGACCCACTGTGTGCCCAGCACCCTGCTAGGGACATGATTGTGATGAGACTGGCCTTCACCCACAAGGGGCAATGAATATCCCTAATGCCACATAGCTGTATTGCTCTTGCCATAGTGAGACTAGATAGTCCTGGTTCTGGCGCTTACCCAACTGGTAAGTTTTCTAGGCCAATGAGTGATTCACCTTGCTAATAGCTTGTCCTGACGAAGCCCATAAGGTAGTATGTTAGTAATTGGATGTATTTGGGTATTGCTCTTACTTTCATCCACCATTTTGTGTAAGACTAAGTCTCAGTGGGATTATGGCAAGAATCCAAGGCACTCATGCATACTGAGTATAATGTTCACTCAGTGGAATAGTGGAATCATGCTGCAAGCATCCTCTGCAGCTTGGAATGACAGGTTTAAGACCAAAAGCATCATGCACTGGTTCTTAATTCCATAAGCCCACTGCTCCAAAAGGTTCATGCTGTATGGAACATATTGGGATCGTGAAAATCTATTATGATAGATATGTGAATCATACTGTGTATTATTGGTAAGGTTAAGCCAGAATTTATTGAGTGTTGTTGACTGAATTAAGCTCAAGATATGCTGAAGTCCTAACCTGTGATACTTATGAATGGAACGTTATTTGGAAATAAGATCTTTGCAGATCTAATCAAATGAGGATGATTCACCTTGGAGGACTGCTCCTTGCCAGCATGCCTGGGGAAGAATTTTATCTTTACTCTATCAGCATTGTCCTCAGACCTGGGTGGCAACTCCAGGCTTGGGTAGCTACATCAGAAGTTGAGGACCATGGCTGGAGACAAGGCCAAGCCATCTGCATACCTGCAGGCCTAGCCCAGGGGTTCTCAAGTTCGTCTGCCATTAGCATCACTCATGGGAAGTCTTTTTTAGTTTTTTAAATGCCATGGGTACTTTAATTGATTTAGAATTTCTAGGAGTGGGGCCCAAGCATTAGTATTGGTAGATTTTTAACATGAATCACTGAATTAGATTAAAATAATTGGTAGGTGGTTCTAACATGCAGCCATTAGTCACAATCACCGGATTAGCAGTGTTTCTCGGGTTAGAATGTCCATCAGCATCATCTGGAAGGCCAATAAAACTGGCCTTAACTGACACTTTCAAGTTTCCTGGTTCCGAGATAGGGTCTGAGAATTTTTAACAAATTCCCAGTGTGGTTATCATTCTTTGAGAACCACTGGCATAGATCAAACCACCGTAAGTCTTGTGTTGCATGAGAGTTCATCCCCAATACCAACTCCGATCATTGTTAGTGGCTGGGTGAAGAAGGATTCTGAGGTTTCACTTGGGTTTAGTCAAGGGTTCTGTCTAATGACTATACATTAAAATTGCCTGAAGCATTTTAGAATAAACTTATGTTTGGGTATCACTCCTAGAGATACTAAAGGTATTAAAATACGACATTAAAAAAAAAAAAAATTCCCCCAGGTGACTCCCATGAACAGCCAAACTGGAGAAAGTTCTGAGTAGACAGAGAAGACCAGTATTTGTTTTGATGAGGAATGTGACTGTGGGTGAGGGCCTGGGTTACTAACTGCTGTACAGCCACATTGCGCTTAATTTCAAAAGATCTTAAAATGATGAAAAAGGAACGGAAGGAGAAAGGAGAAGTTTACATGGTACATCAAGAGTCACTTGATATAGTTGGCAGATTGGACACTCCCCCTTGGGGCATTGACCATCCTGACTGGACAGTTGACCAGCCTGGGTGAGGTGTCTGCCCATTAGGACACAGATGGCCTGCCCTCAGGGTGCATCCATGTGACACACCTCCTCCTGCTCCCCTGTCACTGTCCACTGCCCTGGACCAAAAGGTCTAATCTGGACCCCAAGCGCTCAATGAGAAAAGTATTTCAGAATGAATGTCTCCATTTAAAAGCACTCTGAAGCACACTAACCCATTTTCCTTAACCTAATCGGCAATGAGATTTCTTCTTTTTTTTTTTTTTTCTCAGATAAGACCTGTATCCATCAAGAAGGAAAAGAAGTTTCTGCCTAAAAGGTTATCTATCTCTGAGAGTTACCAACTTCTAACAGCCAGTGCAAATTGCTGCTGGCTGTTGAATTGTATAATAAAGAGGCTGTTCTCGGTTCCCCAGGACTCCAGGAATTTGCATGAAAACAGTCTCTCCATCTTCTGAAAGGTTCATCTGGCCCTGCTGCTTACTTCTTTCCAGAAGCCACAATCTTGATGGTGACACTGTAATTTATGACAGAGCTAAGGATTATAACGCAACACACAGAGAACAAGGAGGACTTTGGGGGCGGGGGAGGCAGGCTCCAGGCTCAGGTGAGCTTCAAGAGGGGGTGGTCTCGTTTGTCATGCAAATGGCACAGGAGGCTGAGGAAAGGACTGGGAGGAAAGATGACCCTGGAAAAGAGCACAGGGCTGGCTGCAGAAGAAACTTGTTTCTAAACAGAATGTTTTTCAAAGCTTTTCTTGAAGCATTAGCTGTTCCTCCAAAATAAATGACACAATGTATTTTGTACTAGTAATAAAATATGTGATTTGAATAACTACAAATGGAAAGATTTACAGTCGGTGGGCTCGGGGGCTCCTCTCCCCTGAGCTTTGTGTGTGCTGAAACCCTTCATTGAGACGCTGGGAGAGGTAATTGCAGCCCAAACATCATTTTCCAGCCGCTCGAGAGAAAGGCCTATTTGGACATAAATTAACTAAAAATATGCGGATGATAGTGTGTATTTCATGTGCGAAGAACAGAAAGGCCACTTGGTGACGTTTTCCAACTGAAAAAAAAAAATCCTATTCTTCAAACAGACGTCGTTTCTCTGTCCTGCACGGCAGGGTAAACAGCTGTCTTTCATTACCCACACCCCAAACAGCCTCTGACGGCTGTATGCAGGCAGTATTATTATTTTTTTCTCATCATACAGCATTTTTGAGTTTACAATTAAAAAAGTAAGAGTGGAGAGACAAAAAGCTAAGTAATTTGCTATGTGTTTTCCATCATTTGACAAGCATGCAGGTGGAACCTTCTTTGGGTCAGGCCAGTCAATAGAGGGAAAGGGGACAATGTTGCTTCAGTCCTGAGAAGGAGGCTGTTGAGGGAATAGAGCCTTAAGCAGCTCAGTAAAGTACAAGCTGGTTTTTTCCTGATCACTAGGGAGGGAACCAGGCGCACCCCCGCCCCCCCCACCACAGTCTAGTGAGCAGGGATGTACCTGTTCCGCTGCTGAAAAGAAAATGCCCTCCTCTAAGGGGGATGAGGGTGGGGCCAGAGGCCCGCCAGGCCCTCTGAATGACAGATTGGCATGGAGGACCAGGGAGCAGAGGACAGAAAGGGGTAAGGAAGAGACTTAAAGGTCACTCTGCTGTCTACTTTTCCATGCCTTCCTGCTGCCCCCCTCAGCCCTAAGAGACCACAGCCTTCCTCTCCCTTTTCAAGCAGGCTGTTTGCTGCATCAGGAACTGCATGGCTTGTCCACACATCTCCATGACCCCTATCTCTATTAGGCCTTGATGACCCTCCTGCCTCTGTCTCCTATGACTCTCCCACAATCCTTGGTCACTCCTCTCCCATTCCATTCCTACTCTTGTGCATGGAGGGTACTTGGGCTTCCTGATACCTTGAGGCAGGACTGCTTCTTCTATGGCCCCACAGTGGGCAGGGGCTCCTGGATGAGCAGCAAGAGGGAAAATAGCAGAGTTGGCTGACTTTTCTGTCTCTGGAGAAGGCTGGGACTCCCAGATGGAGGCTGGCCTCTGCTCTGCCATCTTGGAGACCTTTGCCCAGCTCTGTAGGGAACCTCACTGAGTTTATCCCAAAGTTCAATATTCCCACTCCTTGTTACAAGACATAAGCATCTGACAGACTGGTCATTGCAGGTCATTTTAATACGTAAACTAGGTATATTCCTTATTGTAATTTTGGGGAGTGGGATACTGGGAATTTAACCCACGGGCAATTTACCACTGAGTCATACACGCAGCCCTATATATTTTTTATTTTGAGACAGGGTCTCCCTTAGTTGCTTAGGGCCTCACTAAGTCGCTGAGGCTGGCCTCGAACTTGCAATCCTCCTACCTCAGCCTCTCTAGCTCCATGGTGTGTACCAGGAGGCCTAGCTCACTTTGTGATTTTTGATGCCTGATCAATGTCCACTAGGCACACCTCTAGTCCCTTTCCTGCTTCTACCCTCCAACAGCTATTTTATAACAGCTGATACATGTTAAACATCTGAACTCTTCAGGCACCTGAACTGTGCTTTCTTTTTGGCTCAGCTTCTTCCTCAGACAATCCCAGCAGTTATAACCAAGTCACTTAACCACCTTGTCTTACTGTCTACACCTGCCAACGGGGATAATGATGCTTAATTATCTCAGAGGGGTGGATGAGGCCCTGGTAGCTAATGCTGGTGGAATGCGAGTGTGTGTGTATTGTGGGGGGGGCGCTGCTTCACCTGCTTCCCAGCAGGACCCCTGTTCTCTGGGCTGCCTGTCCTACTTTCCTGGCAGATGAGCAATGGCCAGGGAGGGACAAAGCCACCTCCAAAGACCACGCAGGGAGGCCAGCTCCTGCCTCCATACCCGTGATGTGAGCTAGGTATTCCGAGCCTCCTTTGACCCTGGGAATGGGGTTGTCCTGAACCCACACCTGAGTAAAGGTGGAAGGGGCTCTGACACCTGATCCTTCCATTCCAAATCCATGCTGCCTTTTTCTCCCCCTGGATAAAGGAAAAGAAGAAGGGACGATAAACAGAAAATCATGTTCCTCTGTATGAAGGGCAACTGGCATTTTTTTCTTTCCCAAAGGTGGCGGGGGGAGGGGGGACCAGGATGGACTTCTGTTCCAACTTTCCCAGACCATGAAGCCCCATCTCTCTCCAAAAACATTTATTGCTTCCTCTTTTAAATAAAGCATTAACACGCATGGCATACGTGTTGGGAATAAGAGGACCGATGGATAACATCTTGTGTGAGGAAGGGGACGTAGAAATAGGCGAATCTCACAGACTGTGGCAAGCGGACAAGTTGGCAAAGGGCTTGGGAAAGAAACTGCCACCCAGACTGGAAATCTGCAAACTGTGCTCATCACCACGAGGTGCAGATGGACGTCGTGCGTCTCCAGATGTGACATCCAGAAAAGGACACACTATCGTTCACGTAATGCATAATGCAGAATCCGGGTCTGATCACGAGGAGATACCAGACAAACCCAAAGGAGGGAGGTACTATTAAAAACACGTGAAGGGTATTCTTTAAAAATGTCAATATCATTTTTAAAAAATTGAGAAAATATTCCCGATTAAAAGAGACTAAATAGACATGACAATAAAGTACAATAGCCGATCCTAGACTGGATTCTGTACTACAGGGGGAAAAAGTGCTTTAAAAGGACACTTTTGGGAGTTGTGGCTCAGTGGTAGAGCACTTGCCTAGCATGGGTGAGGCACTGGGTTCAATCCTGAGCACCACATAAAAATAAATGAAGGCATTCTGTCCATCTACAACTACAAAGAAATTAAAAGAATAAAGACACTTTTGGGGTCAGTTAACAAAATTAGAATATAGAGAGTAGATAAAAGTATCTGTGTTAAGTTACTAAGTTTGGTAACTAAACAATAGTTATGTAAGGGGATCTCTCTATTCTTAGAAAATACACAGAGAAGTATCTGAGGATATAGATGTATATGTAATGTATTTTCCAAACATTCAGGAAAAAAAAATATTTTGCAAAGGTGGAGACTGAGGGAAATAAAGAAATGGGTTAAAATAATAACACTATGTGAATAATCTGGGCAAAGTTTATATGGGTGTTGTTTGTATTATTCTCACTTCCAGAACTTTAAGTTCGAAATTATTTTTTAAAAATTTAAGTGTGTAAATTCTTTGTTCCAGCAGTTGCTTTTCTTGATATTTAATTTACAGAAATATCCATATACACATACAGAGATATCTATGTAAGCATATACACTGAAGCACTATTTGAAATAATATATCAGAAGCCACAGAGATGACCATCCAAAATGAGCTAGTGAAATAGTTTCTACGGTTAATTCAAACACAGGATGCCTGAGAAAGAGCCTGAGAAACAAGTCCACAGGGGCAGCAGCAAAAGGTCTACCAGGGCATGAAGTAAGGTCATGGTCAAGTAACAAAGGAGGCCCAGAAACCAATCAGTATGTACAGGATGAGGCCATTTTCGAGATCACAAAAATATGCATAAATCAATACATACCCTCACATACTCTAAGGTTAAGGAAAAAAAAAAAAAAGAACTACACCAAACTATAATGATAACTTTTGGGAGTTGGGAAGGGAAAGTCCAATTCACTTTTTACTTTAAACACAGTTTTGTTTTTTGATGTTGTTAAGCACTGTTTTTATAAATAAAACCATGATAACTTTTTTTTTTTAAATACAACATTCTGGAGACTTCTTTGGGTTTCTTTCTTCAGAAGGGCTGATTTTCCAAGTTGGACCAGAAAGTCCCTATTTTCTGCCTACTCTGGGATTAGTTCTCCTCCAGGTGAGGGCAAAAGTCTGATGAATGGGACTGGTTACAACAGTTACTAGGAGCCAGAGGGCAAGGGTCAAGTTCAAGGTTGGGAGAGCAGAAACTGAAGGGTCCCTTCTTCCTGCTATGAAGTACCAGCTGCCTTTGGGGCAGCAGTATTACACCCAGGGTTCTATGGGCCTTTCTACTTGGCATCTCAGGTCTCCTGGGACACATTTGCCACTCATTTATTTCTTAATTCCACAAACGTGTTCAGAGCAGTACACAAAAGCTTGGGGACACTGTGATAGGAGAGGATGCCAGGCTCGCTGCTAGGAGAAAAGATTGTAACTGCTAAGAATAGGAGGAGGGTGGCAGAGGCTTTGAAGGGCTCCTCAGCTGGATGGGGAGGGACTGATGTGGTGTGGAAACAGTTTGTAAGAGCAGCGTGGAGGGCCTGGTGGAGTTTGGACTGTGGGCCAAGCTGTCCAAGGGTGTTCCCATTCTGTTGGTCCATGCAGGCTTGCACTACAGGATCCTCCCTTGGGGGCATGCTAGAGTGCCCCAGCTCTGTTGGAGCTTTGATTGCATCTCACCTGTCTTTTCCCCATTCATAGGTCTTTCTATATTCTGATGTATCCTAGGATTCACTTTTTATTTTCCTAGTCCTTAGAGTACCAATCCCTGGGTGAGTTTGGTCTCACATTCCCAGACCTAACTTTCACCCAACCTGGTGGGTCCAGAACCCCAGGTCGTTGCTTCTCTGCTTGGGCTACAGGAGCCCATAGATGGATTTGTGTCCCAAAGGAGGAAAGGAAGAAGAGACCCTTGGGTTTTTCTCTCTCCTAGTCCCAGAGTTTCCTCTTCATCTGTTGAGTCTTGGTGGCTGTTAGCATCATGCCCACTCACCCAACTTGGGGCCTTCCTGATCCTCCCTGAAAATTCTGTTTAGAAGGGCAGGGCTTAGAGTGATGAGCCTTCTGCCGAAGCTCAAAGACTTGCTCAGATCTTTGCAGTGTGTGTCAATTCTTTGGTCCGGCAGGTGCTCTTCTTGATATTTAATTTACAGAAATATCCATATAAGCATGCAGAGGGCTCAGATCCAGTGCATCTTGGGCTGGTGAACTATGGGTCCCAAAATATTTTCCATCTCCTCTAGCATCATGGCCTCCCAAACCTGAGAACTCATCATATTTACTGTGTTGCAGGAACCAAAACTCAGAAGACAATCCTTAGCCATAGTTAAGAACAGCCCATGGGAGGTTCCAAGATCTGTAACTTTTGTGCATAGTAAGTAGAACTTTCTCATCTGGCTTTATTGACCCTGGAGCTTCTTTTATCCTATAGGAACATTTCAGAATCTCCCAAGGCCAATAAGACTTACCTTCCCAGACCCTCAAGACTATATTTACTGCCTGTGACAAGGATGGGTGGGATGAGGACAGGTTGGGGGCAGGACATCCTAGCTCTGGAGCAGAGTAGACATGAAGATCAACGGGAATTAAAGAGCCAGCAAATCTCTGGGACAGAGAGGAGCTTGTCAGCTTGCCACCTCTTCCTGCCATTTCCATCCCCTGAGTAAACCACAGACTGACAGGTGTGAGCAGAAAGGTGTGAACTGGAAAGGTGTGAGCAGAGTAGAGACAGATGGGATATCACACCCAAAAGGTCACAGCCTAGAACAGGGATCAACAATCTGGGAACACACGAGAATCTTAATGTTGTTGCTCAAAGGTCGTGCCAGGGCTGCCCAAGCAAAAATCAAAGACAGTGTGATCTTCAGAATGTTATTAGTTTGAGTTTCCATGGAGGGAAAAGGAACATTTGGTCAGCTTGTAGGACCACCCCAACATCTCCCTGTCAGTGACAAGTCCTGACTGGTATATGGTGGCTGGACTTGGAACACATCATTATAAAGCGATGACAATAAAGACTGGCTTACACAAGACTCATCAATGGATGCTAAAATCAGGGGGAAGATTTGATGAAAAGCAAGATATATGCATGGCTTGATATACCTTCCCACAGATTGCTTATCAGTTACAGGAGGAAAAAAATGCAATATAAAATGTATGTCACTACACATTGGCAAAGTGGGAAAAACCCTCAGGGGACCAAACTGAATACCACTGAGGGACAGATGGACATGTCTCAAGAGACATAGTCTAGGAAGGGACACAGCATCACTCAGGTAGCATCCTGGCCCAAAATGTAGAACCTGAATCTAATTATAAGGAATATCAGAAAAACCCCAAAGGAGAAATGTTTTATTAATGAAAAAAGGTGACCATATGGTTTAAAAAATGTCAATGTCATAAAAAAAACAAAACAAAGAAAAGCACTGAAAATATCCCAGATTAAAGGACACTAAAGGGACGTGTAAACTAAAGGTAATACAATGTATGCTAGTCTGTGATCCCAGAGGGCATTTACCTGTAGTAGAGATGGGATTCGATAAAATTAAGTCTGATCCATGGTGTACACTTTTATATCGTTTTTTTTTTTTTTGGTTGTTGTTTTGTTTTGTTTTTGGAAATATGATCCAAATAAAAAGTATTTTTTTAACAATCCCCTCCTCAAATGCTCAGGTACCTTAAAGAGTTCTCTCACCAAACAATGGCATTTCCTATTGAAGTTGCTTTTATAGAGAAGTCAATAAGGAGAGCCCCCAAGCTATTTCTACCATGACTTCAAATGTAGACAGTAAATAAAAGGTAATGTGGACAATCTCTAACTTTGGAGTGCCTAAAATGTAATAAATGTCCCTGGAATCTCTTTTTTAAAGACCAATATTGGGCAGGGGCTATAGAATCTCCTGTAAGCCTAGAAAAAGTATAATTGGGGACAGAAATGTTGACCTCATAAAATGATCCATTACCATCTGGTTCAATGGCCTATACAGTTCAAATACTGAGTTTGTAGCGGCAAAGCCCTTATTTGAAAAGAAAACTTGGCCAAAGTACAATATCCATGCTAGATAAGAAAATGGCTGGGTCTCCCCAATATCCCAGTGCCCTGATTCATTCTGGAACATTCTGGAACATGGAGAGGAAAGCGCTGGCCACCATCTCACACACGGACAGACTCATGTACAAAGGGAAACCCCACATGTTTTCCTTTCCTTTTGATTCAGGTACTAACAAATTGTTTTCATTTTGTTCTTATTGAAAACTCCAAAAGCATTTCCCCCTGTCTCACAGTTGGGTCTTCTGATGGCCAACGATTTATTAGGCCTAAATGGAGTACACGCTTCCAGAAGGTGAATGAATGGACTCTAATTTTTTTTTAATATGGGCATTTCTGCTATAAGGAACACACACATTTTGAAATTATCTCATATTCTGTAAAATTGCACAATAAAATAACAGGATGGATGGGCGCAAACAGTTAGAGACCATTCAAAGTGTAACAAAAACAAGGATCTTGTCAATAACAATAGTGGTGCAGGTAAAATTGCAATGTGCATTTGTACCCAGTGCATCCGTCTGAGGCCTGTTTGCAGACTTAAACTCTGTTTTTTTGTGCTCCTTTCTTGGAGATGAAGGTCACGGAGGGCATTCATATGTCATAGGGATCAGTTTTGTTCAAATTAAAAGTCCTTCCAGGGTATAGTCTTTTTTATCAAAAATTTAAAATTTTACGCAAGGAAAAATGTGCTCCATTTCCTCATCTTACTCTCTGCTCCACCAGATAAGAGTGAAAAATAAAACAGTTCTGGGAACCACTAAACCTGTCATCATTTCACTAACGAAAGGCCCTTTGGTCAGTGGTCAAATTTTTTTTTTTTTTAATAAGGTCTTCTCATTAAGCTAAGGCTTTTTCTCTGATTGATTATAAGAAAGCTTGCTACTTTTTGCTGCAAGACATAAATATCCCAGAAGACTAGAAGAGAACCACAGGTCTTCCACACAATACTGACACCTTTTCCCCACTTCGTAGTCATACACTGATTTGGCCTTGAAGATACAGGCCCCGCTGCATTCTCATTTTATGAGGATTGCAAGAGCAAATAGGTATCAGTCACATGTCCACTGGGCACCACCTGCTGTGGGGGGCGCTTGCCATGTTTAACATCATCCAGTTTTCACAATCATACTAAAAAATAGGTCCTATTCCCATTTTGCAAACGAGAAAACCGAGGCTCGTGAAGTAAATAAATACCCCACCCAGACTATTATATAATATGTTAGAAGCAGAGATGAGGATTTAGATTTCAGTCTCATGGCCATCCAAGTTTGTGCTCTTTACTTTACTCTGATTGGGTTTTATATTAGGACATTACTACTTGTATTATTAATTGAAAGGAAAGAGTCTTCCCTTGTGAATTATGTTTTGCATATCATGTAATGATGGAATTGATTCCCTTCCCCCAAATCCACTAAGAGTATCTCACTAAGATCCCAAATCATTTACTAATGACCTTGTTTCATCAGCTTTTATAATAATTTTAATTTTGTTTATATTTTTATAGGACTTTAGAGGTTTATTAAAACATTCCACATAATCTCCTTCTTGGATCTTTACAAACCATTGTGTGATATAAACCTGGTAATAAGATTTATTCCATGGGACAGACAAAAATGGAATGCATCTCAGGGAGGTAGAGGAACATACCTTGCTCTTGGCAGAGCAGGGCTCAAACCTTGTTCCCGACCTCAACGCTCAGCCTTTTCCTTAGAATGGCTGAGGGAACCGCCCTGCAGCTGCTAAGCCATGGGCACTGAACTGTATGTCCCAAGAGCTGTTGGGACTCATTAGGCCATGTAATTTGAAATGTGATAAAAACACTGACATATAGAACAGCACCTTATTTACTTGTACCAAAATAATTAATTCTGAATATTATAAATAACTTATTTTGGGGTATTAGAACTATAGCATGTACAAGAAAAAGTAATGTAGGGAGAACGTAAGGTATGGTCAAGTGATACTAAAGGATTTTCTCTCTACTCAGCATGTTTTCTAATTTCTCAGGATGGAATATCTTGCTAAACATTTTATAGCTTTTTATTAGGGGTGTCAATTGAAAAGCATGAGGACTGACATTGTTCAGCTCCTGGGTTCCTACCATCTTGCATGATCTCTGGAGTGGGCCAAATTCTTTTCAAAGAAGTCCTCAGAAATAGTGGAGAGGGCTGGGATTGTGGCTCAGTAGTAGAACGCTCGCCTAGCATGTGCGAGGCCCTGGGTTCGATCCTCTGCACCACATAAAAATAAATAAATAAAATAAAGGCACTGTGTCTAACTACACCCTAAAAATATAAATATTTTAAAAAATGGTGGAGCTAAAGTCAGGGCTTCATGATTGCTCCTGGCTAAGGCGTGGGCCGACCCTTGCAATCTGTGCCTAAAACATATACCTCCAGTAGACAGGAAGTAAGATGATCTACGAGGACAGAATAAGGCAGGTAGTCTCATCCTCTCTGACAGGGAGTGGCAAGATGTGGTTCTGGCCCGTTACGGTGGCACACACCTATAATCCCAGCAGCAGGAGGATTGTGAGTTCAAAGCTAGCCTCAGCAAAAGTGAGGTGCTTAGCAACTCAGTGAGACCCTGTCTCTAAATGAAATATAAAATAGGTCTGGGGGTATGGCTCTGTGGCCGAGTGCCCCTGCATTCATTCCTTGGTACCCCCCCTCCTGCCCCCAAGAAAAGATGTGGTTCTGCTGGGGTCAGCCCCAGGCACCGGTGGGCTCTGGTTTTGCATTCTAATAGAAAACTCTCTGACAGTTCATGAAGAGGCCAGCCTTGCCCTTGTGTCTGGGCAAGGGTCCTCTCCCCCTTTCCTCTCCACAGCTCTGCTTCTTGGCTACAAGGGAATAAAGTGACTTGACAGGTCAGTTTGAAAAGATAGTCATTGCTCACCAAGATAAAAACAAGAAAACAAAGGACCTGTCTCCAACAAAGAGAAGCGCTGGCCACAGGGAGAGGTGAGCGGCTTGCACTCACAAGCAGAATCCGTGGCTTTGAACTTCTCTTGTGCCTTTTTTCTTTTTATCAAACACCCAGATGGCGTGTACTCTCTAAGTGAGCAGTATTAGTCGAAGTCTACACGGATCTTTTCGCTGAGAACCTTCCTTCCTGTTTCTTACTCTCTCACTTTCTCACAGGAAAGGGTTTCCTGAAAGCTTTAGAGGGAGGATTAAAATGAAATCTTCACCTCTAAAGTCCTCCCCGCACTTCCCCCTGCAGCTAGAGCATCTGCAGTCAGGAGCAGCCTTTGATCAGCTCTCCTGCTCCTACCCTTCCTGGCTCTGGGCTCTCCCTCTAGCTTATTCTCTGACTCAATCTTTCTTTTTTACTTCTGCATCTGTAAATTGTACTGGAAGTGTGTCCCTGGCTGCTTTCAGAGTTCTGAATGGGGTGTCTCCCTGAGGAGGGGGTACGATGCTCCGCCTTGATCGTGCTGGTTTAGAAAATCACTGGCCCTGGGGTCTGACTATGGAGTTGAAGGGGCCCAATTTCCCCTCTTCCTGGATCAACATGTTGCTCTAGAGGGAAGGCAACTTTGCTTGGTGAGGGGTGCATAGGCCAGGCCCCAGCAGGTCCTGGAGGCCCTCAAGCCACATGTTCAGGACAAGGATCCCTGCCCTCTGCAGCCACATCTCTAACAATGCACAGGACTCCTGCAGAAGGAGACAGATCTGCAAAGATCCCCAAGGTCCCAAGGGTGGTCAGGGCTTCTAAAACCTGAGCACCTGTTATTTAACAAGTCACGGTCACAGTTTCTGTAAGGCAGTGCCCCTGACAGAATGCCCTGGCACCCAGGGAACTAGACAACTGCGAGGTATAGAGTCAGCTCTTTACCTTTTTCTTGAATTTCAAAGCTGTGAAGGATGCTTGAGTGATGTCCCTGACTCCTGGATTAATTCCAGATGAGTGGCCAAGACCCTCTGTGATGTGTTCCTCCTCACTGTTCACCTGTCCTGGGGGTAGAGTGGCTCTCCAAGGACCTGCATTAGTTTACTAGGTCTGCTCTATCCCAGCTCCACGAAACAAGAGAAATTTGTTTTCTCAGAGCTCTGAAGGCCAGAAGCCTGAAATTAAGGTGTCAGCAGGGCCACGCTCCCTCGGAAACCCACAGGGAAAAAACTTTCCTTGCTTCCTCTAGCTTCTGGGGTTTGTTGGCAACACTAGACACATCACTCCTATCTCTGCTTCTGTCACCACATGGCCACCTACCCTGTGTGCGTCACTGGTTAAGTCTCTTTCTTCCTGTAAGGACACCTGTGACTGGATTTTGGGTCTGCCTGAATCCAGTATGAACTCATCTTAACTGGATTATTTCAGCAAAGACCCTATTTCCTAATAAGGTCACATTCACAGGTGAGAGGTGGTGGTAAGAACTGCCAAGCATACTTGTAGGAGGGACACAGTTTGACTGACAACAGGGCCCCTCCAGGGCTAACTGGCTCTTTACTGCTCCCTCCCAACACTGGTACCCAGGGAGCAGGTGATGGTGCTTTCTACCCACCTAAACCAGACAAGTCGCCTTCTGTGTTAAACCCTCCACTTCCATACCCCATAACCTTGTCCAGATGTCCATCAATCCATCCATTCATCTGTGACCGAGTACCTTTTATGTGTCCATTTCTACCCCTTAGTTCACATCCACCCAATCAGGGAATCTACTACCTCCTCTTTCTCATATCAGTTGACGGCCATCTCTCTGTTCTCTAACCTTGTGGCTCCAAACTTTTATTTCTGAAACACTCAATTGAAAAAGCAAGCATCTGCCTTAAGAAATGATAAAAACACACTACTGCCAATCAACATATTAAAAATGAAGTTTAATTTCCTTCTCTAGCAGAGGTCCTTACCTCTTGCAAGAAATCGATGATCCTTGATTGATTGGTTCTTTGACTTATTGCCTGACTCTCATGGGGACCTCAGCTGAGAAGGCGAAATCGGGCTCCCACCCTCTCCTAGGAGCACTTGAAACCATGAGGCCCTCCCAGCTAATCCTCTATCTCCTTGTGGGCCTCCCCAACCCAGTTCCTGAACTTGCCTCTGGTGTCTTAAAGTTCGGTTCTTCACCCCTCTCCATTAACCCCAGAGGCCAAAGAGGGAAGTAAATCCACTGTGGCCCACTCGGTGCTGCTCATGCAATCCCCACACCTTAATGCCAGCTCAGTGCCTCATCCGTTTCTTCCAATGTCCCCTTTGGCTTTTTCTACAGCTTCTCCCAATCTGTGCTTGGGGGTGCACTCCCCTACACCACTCTGCCCTCCACACTCTGTCTGTGTGCAGCCCTGGGATGGTCCCCATGAAGCACTGGTCCTCTAGGTGGATGCTTTCCTCCCCAGGGTCTCAGTCCAGGGGCTCCTCAGGAGTCCAGGGATGTACTATGTATGTGCTCCACCCTGTACCCAATCAATTATGTAACCAATGCATAAGTAGTAGTTTAATGTCTATCTTCCTGGTTTTGAAGGAAACTCCAGGCACTCACGTCCGGTTTTGTTAACTGTGTTCTTTGCCTATATTAGGTGCTTAACAAACATGTGTTGGCTGGGAGAACAGCTAGCAGGCATTGCATGGGTCACACCCAGGTGGCCAGCCCCTCCCCTTTGAGGACATGCATATGATGGCAGGGCTCTGTCCACTTGCCTGCACACACCACGCACCCACCCGTCCAGAGCAGAGAGAAGCCCTGGCAGAGAAACCTGACCCGCCCCTTGTTCCATTCCCCCGGGTGCAGGCTGGCTTGGGCTCTGAAATTCCATACTGATCCCACCCAGGCTAATAATACACAGGCCCTACTAAGAATAATTATGCTGAGTCTTTCTCAAAAGGGCACTTCAGTCAGGGCCTGGTATCCCTAACCCAGCATCTGCTGACAAAGGGACCCAGGGAGAGAGATCAGAGGGAGGAGGAGGTAGAAACGCCCGGAGAAGAATTATTTGAGTGGCGGAGCCTGGGGCAGAGTGACATTTGAATTATTCTTCCCTCAGCTTAATTAACGCCAGAGAAGAAATTCCAGGGGACCAGGACTTGGTTTTATTCTGGCTTCAATTAAAGGGTCTCCCTGTCTTTTCCTTGCTTGTCTTCATTCCCCTTCATTTTCCCCACCTGCCCAAGAGACTGAACTGCTTCCTGAGCCCAGTGATTGAATGGAGAGCTAGAAATCATATTTGAAAATGGCTTTATAAGGGAGGCCATGGATCAGAAGGGGAGGAGAAGTAGGATTTAATGTAAAACTCCCAGAAGTGAGGAGAGAAGAAAAGCTGGACCCAGGGACACAAAGCCAGCAAACCTGGCTCTTTCTGAAGGACACGGGCCACAGGCTGAGCTCAGATCTGTAGGGGGAGGGGATCGGCTGGACTTAGTGGTGACTTCTTAAAGAGGTGCAGCAAACAGCAGAGCAAGGGGGCTTTTCCTGAAAAGCTTGCAGGAAGGATTATCTTTGAGATAATTTTCTGTTTTCTTTGCATCTTTTAGGTACATTAGAAGAAAAAACAACCTAAAACAGTACTAGTAGCAGTCAAAGTCACTGCTCTGTGGTAAGGAAAGGACAAAAGCCCAACTATTTATCAAGTGCCTACTTGGAGTGTGTGTGTGTGTGTGTGTGTGTGTGTGTGTGTGTGTTTATCACTGACGGGGATCCTCATTCCAAGTTTGGGGAAAGTTCTCGGAGGCTTCCTGTCCTCCTCCTCACAGACTCCCCTAAGCATTTTTCCTCCCACGAGGGCTGGGCATGTGCATAGCACTGCTGGCCTCTGGTGGAACAGCACAGTCTGGGCAGCCTGGACAGGCCAATGCCTATTCCCAGCACAGCCCCTTAGTCTCCTGTTGCCTCCAGGGAGTGGTGGTGGCAGGTTGGCTCAGGTCTGGCCACTCCGTGGTGGCAGAGGGGGCACACCCCCAAAACCCAACTTCCTCTAAATAGGCTCCTTCCCGAAATTTCCTTCACCTCCCAAAGCACCATTAGCTGGAGACCAAACCTTCAACACACGAGCTTTAAGGGGCCTTTAAGATCCAAACCATATCAACGACTTTCTTTCTTTAAAAAGGTTTACCTAAAAAAGATGAGGCTATATGAATGCAGTACAAGGGACCTCCCATGAGTTCAATGCCAGTTTACTGGACAGAGAGTCATGTGAACAGTGACCAGGGCAGGGCTGTACTAGAGGTTGCTATCAGTTTTTCACATGAGTTCTTACAAACCTAAAAAATTCTTACAAACTCCACTTTATGGGTAAGGAGACTTAGGCTAAGTTTGTCCAGCATAATTTGATCCAAATCCTGCCTTCTTTCTACCATACTGAAGAACTGTTTTACCAAAGCAGAGTGAGAGAGAAGGTCCTAAAATGGATCTCCTGCCCCCTTGTCAGCCCACCTTGCTGAACACAGAGCTCAGTTAACTGGGCAGCATCCTATCATGGAATGAAGGTGAATTGTTTTGTGAAATAAAAACTTCACAAATTTCTGCTTAGAATCAACCGTGTCTGGAATGAGTCCTTCCCTAGTCGTGGAATAAAGATGGCTGCTGCTGAACATGGGAATCATGGATGACGGTGGCGGGTGGTGGTGGGGTGAGGGGGCTGCCTGTGCTGCAGAGTTCACCAGAGAAGTGGGCCATGGTGTCTGGTGCTCCCAGGGATGACCCTGAGGGAAAAGTTGTCCCTTGTCTCATGGAGAGGATGAGGTCTTCATGCCTAGTGCCCCAGAGCAGTGCAGGAAATGAGTCTGAAGAGGAGGAACAGGTGAGCTGTCCCGAGTGGGGACAGGGAGTCAATGTGGGAAATGAGGGGCAGCAACTGCAGGGCATTGTGTGAGGAGGTGCTGGTCAAGGGACAGGATCAAGGAAGGATCTGCACAGCTGGAAAACAGCCTTGAAGTCAGCTTCTGCCTCCTGCCAAGAGGAGCAGATGCCAAAGCCACAGTTCTGTTTGAGGTTCACAGAAGGGGACTAGGCAGAGCAGAAAACATCAGCCCGCATGGGAGGAATAGGGGGACTGGCGGTGCAGGAGGAGTGGGGAGCTTGACACAGAGCAGCAGCAAGAGGGTCAAAGGGGAAGGGGCTGAGAGAGATCAGAGGCACCTGGAGGACTTAATGCAATTCAGGATAAACCAGGGAGGCCTGCAGGGAGCAGGAGGGACAGGTCTGAGACAGCCTGGGGGCTTCTTCCTACCTGTTCAAGGAGAAAGAAAGCTGGACTGGATGGGTAGAGGTTTCCATTTAGCCAGCCTAAAATCCCTATCAGAGATTTACGGGATCCTGTTGGATCTCTCCTTACTGATGTCACTGGATAACAGGTGGAGATCAGGTTGGGAATGTATGTGAGCCCCCAGTGCAGAGTTTATCAAGGATGTGTCACCTTTTCTAGTACGTGTGAGCCTTTTTCCTTCTTGGTAACATTAGACAGGACCAGTAATAATGAGAATGTGACCCGGGAGGTCAAGTGTAGAGAGCTGGTCTATAACAGGAAGCGTGGGTATGTTTATTTGAACACACACGACAGTATTCAGAAATCTATCTGCTGAAAGGAAAGTTGTGTAAATCATACAGGTGTTCAGAGCCCAGCCCGTCTCGTTGTTATGTCCCTCTTGGTCGGTGGCGATATTAGGAGCACTTCAGAGCTCTTCCCTAGGTTAGTGGGCTTATTGCAATCATAAGGAAGCACAAAGGAACAAGTTTTATCTGTTCATTATTGGAGGAGCCTGTTGGGAAGAGAAATGCTCCCGGGGCTACAAATAACAATTTAAAACAGAGAAGGAACACCTGGGGGAAAAGTGGGGCAGAGAATTATCTCAGGGTGAGAGATGAAGGATAAGGGCCTAGTAGGAAAAACTAGAAAGCCTTAATAACTATTAATGAGTCTTCACTTATAAAGTAAAACCAGATGTATCACAAGATGGTGACGTTAAAAAGATCTGGAAAGAACTGTATGGAACAGGAAAATTAGGTGGAGGAGACGGGTCTTAAGGACTGTCTTACAGAAGTGATGATGATGGAGGATTATAAGTTGAAGGTTCCACTGTTGGTGCAGAGGAGTATGCTTCCAACGCACAGACTCTCCAGAAAAAGAATAACAAATCCAAGAAGAGAAAAGAAAAGACTACGAAGTTTCTGGAAACTGAACAGCACAAGACTTTACCTTTTGTAGGTTTGGTTTATGGGCAGCTGTGGCCACTGTAATCTGCTCAGTGTTAAAACTCCAACAGAAAAAACCCACCAACTTTTGGGCTAGAAGAACCAAGGGAAGGAGTCCAGAGTACTGGCCACCAGGGCTGCTGGGGAGCAGGGGCCCAATTCTCTAGCTGACCCCAGAACCATGCCTGTATGAAACTAATTGAAAACCTGTATGAAAGATCTGAGCTGCCGCCCACTGCAGATATGACAGTTTGCAGACATGACCAAGTTAATTTCCTGCTAAATCAAACATATCAACACTCTTTGGATTGATGTAACAGAATCCAGAATCTCCACATCATAGCAGTCATGATGTACCTAATTCAAAACTAATAGGTGTACCCAGAACCAGGGAAATGTGACTAGTTTTTTATGGGAAAAGACAATCAAAAGATGCAAATCCCAAGGTGATTCAGATGTTAAAATTATCAGGCAAAGACTTTAAAGCAGCTATTATAGCTATGCTCAATGAGGTAAAGAAAAACATGCTTAGGATGAATAAGAAGATAAAACACCTCAACTGAGAATTAGAAAGTATGTAAAAGAATTAATTAGAAACTGTAGAACTGAAAGACACATGATCAGAAGGAAGTCCCTGAAGGGACTCAATGGCATATTGGAGAAGACACATGAAAGAATCAATGACCTTGAAGACAGATCTGAGGAAGAGAACAAAAAAAGTCAGGGAAAAGAATGAGCAGATTCAGGAACCAGTGGGAACATTCCAGAAGCTCTGATGCCACATGATCCTAGCCCTGAGGAGAGGGAAATGGGACAGAAAATAACATCTGAAGAAATATAGCCCAAAACTTCTCCCAACAGAGTGAGAGATATAAATTCACAGACTCAAGAAGTTTAGAGAACAGGAAAATTTGGGGTGAAAAAAGTATCCCCAAGTATACCAAAGAAAAATTTTGGAAGCAGCCAGAGAAATATGGCACATTCTCTCTCTCTCTCTCTCTCTCTCTCTCTCTCTCTCTCTCTCTCTCTCTCTCTCTCTCTCTCTTTGTGTGTATATATGTATACACATTCATATGAATAATGGTTCAAATAACTGTGTGGCTTCCCATTAGAAACCATGACACACGCCTGTAATCCCAGAAGTTAAAGAGGCTGAGGCAGGAGAATCAAGAATTCAAAACCTGCCTCAGCAACTTAGGGAGAGCCTAAGAAACTTAGCAAGACCCTGACTCTAAATAAAATGTAAAAAGGGCTGGGGATGTGGCTCAATGGTTAAGTGCCCCTGGGTTCAATCCCCAGTACCCAAAAAACAAATAAACAAACAAACACACACACACACACACACACACACACACACACACACACACGGCTGCCAGAAGACAATAAAACCACACTTTTAAAGTGCTAAAGGGGAGGAGAGATCCTGTGAATCTGGAATTACATATGCAGCAAAATTATATTTCAAGAATGAATGCAAAATATAAACATTTCTCTGAAAAAGGAAAACTAGGAGAACTTATTGCATGAAGACCTGGACATGTTCAAGGCAGTTCTTCAAACTAAAGGGGGGATGGATACCAAAGGGCCACTTGCACCTTCAGGGATGATGGAAGAGCAAGGGAAATGGTAACTATTTTGAGTTAACATAAAACATCTTCCTTTTCATTTCTTGAAAATGCATACAGCTGTGTAAAGCAAAAACTGTAGTACCGTCTTTGGGATTTTTAATGTGTATAAATGTAACAAATAGAGGTGGGATGGTAAATGAACCTATTTAATTTGGTTATATGGCTTCTTCATTTTATGTGAAGTGGTACAATGCCAACCCTAAGTAGGCTATGAAAAATGAAGGTGGCATATGTGTGTACTTAATACACCATGTTGTATAATTTTGGAGTAATCATGGGGAAAAAAAGTGCAAAGAAATGGAACCAAAAATCTAAAGATAAATTAAAGCTACTAAATTTTAATTAATAAATTAAAGCCCATCTCTGCCTGTTGGTGGGTGGGAGGGATGTGATGGGCCTAGCCTGTGTGTGTGTATCACTCTGAGAGCAGCAGAGCCAGCCAGTATAGGGGACAGCTGACTTGGATTCTAAAGACCATCATTGGCTTGGCTGTTGGGAGGACAAGGGGTGGAAATGAAACAGAGAAACAGGCTTCCTGGGACATCACAAGTGACCTAAGTTGGGCAGGGGTATCGCACACCCAGGGCCATGGAGCTCTGAGTGCTGGCCTCAGAGTCTGGAGACCTAGACTGAGGGCCAAAGCTATGTGGCTTGCATAGCTCACTTGACCCATCTGGGCTCCTTGTCTGCAAAGTGTGAAGGTTGGACTTATAGCAATTGCCTCTCTGGGGGACGGGGACGATGGGGGAGCCCCATTCCTACCTTATATGCATCTGAATTGCAAATGCTAGGCTCCTTCATGCTCAGGGCAATGATCTTTCGCATCCTACTCTCTCCCAGGTGAAGTATATTTACACCCACTGTTTTTATTCCTGTCTTTATGCCGATGACTCCCAAAGATCTGTCTCCATTTGGACTTCTCCTCCATGCTCTAGACCCATGTATGTATTCATTTGCCTACCAGCAGCTCTACTTAGATATTCCACAAACACTTAAAAAACAAAAGGTTCCAAATAAGGGCCTCTCAAAAACATGTAGGTATTAGAATCACCTGGAAAAACCTCAGTGACAATGCAAAAACCCAGACCCCATTCTACTCTCATAAGTGTGTGACTCTGCACTCCTTATTAGCTTCCCAGGTAAACCTGATACCCATCAAAATTTGGGAAATAGACTTTTAGTTGTTCTAAACCAAATTCACAACTATTCACAACCTATTCCCAACCCGCCCAGCATGCTCACTCTCAGAAAAGTGGGACATCCATCACCCATCCCAGAAACAGGCTGGATACCCAGCATTGTCCTTGGACCTCTGTCACCATCTCCTCTAATGCCATGCACTGTCAGGTCCTCCTGTGTGACCCCATGCACCCTCTGAGCTTTATTTCCTTCATCCCACACCTAAGGCCCCGTGGTCTCCCAGGGCACCCCCCTGCTTCCTCCTCTGGCCTTTCCCATCCACTCTCCACACTGCATCCAGGGTCACTTTTTTTTTTTTTAAGTTCCCTTTGGAGCAGTTTCATATCTCTGAAAAAGCTGCAGGAAGACTATAAAGACTGCTTATACCCTGTTTACCTCATAAGAGCAACTGTCCCAGAAATGTTCTAAGTGTCACCTGTGAATCCCAATTATCATACCTTGTAATCCCATTTTTTTCAGTCTATTTGACTTTTATGACCTTGATATTTTTGAAGATCATAGACCATTTAATAAAATGTGCATTAATTTTAGTTAGTCTGATATTCCTCCTAACAAGACCCAAGTCACATATTTTGAGCAGAGTATCACAAACACTAGATTCTTATATCTGTATCTTGTAGGTGCTACACAAGGATGACTTTGGTTACTGATGTTATAGACTTTAAGTACTTAATTCAGATGGTATTTATCAAAATGTCTGCTGTAAAGTTACTTTTTCCTTTTTTTGTAATAAATAAATATTCGTAATAAATAAATATTTTGAAGCTATGTAAAATCTTATTCCTCTTCCCATATTCTCTCCAAATATTAGTATCCATTGATGTTTCTTATTTGAATTAACTATTAATTTGATGCTTGCCAAACAGTGAGTTTCTAATAATATCATTCTTTCTACTAGAGGGAAAAACTTTCTCTTGCCTCCATTTATTTATTCATTGATATTCATATTCATAATAGGCACCATTTTACTCAATGGGTTACAATCTGTTACTATGATTATATATTCTAAGGCTCAAATGATCCCAGATTTATTCATTAGGAGACCCTTCATGCTGGTACTTGTGCTTTTTGACATATCCCCATCATTCTTTGAGTTCTTTCTCACTTTGTGATACAAAAAGGTGTGCTAGGCTCCTCTTACTTTTCCTGCCAAGGCCCTGGAAAGCGCCATTTCTCTAATGAGACCTGGTTGCTTTCAGTAAAGTCTACAGAAATAAAAATCTAAGTGCCGACGTGGACTCTTGCTACATAGATGTCATTGCTGCAGGCTCTCCCAGCCTATATTTATTCTCTGCCTCGGTATATTTAAAACCACAAGCTCACACTGATACCTCCAATTCCAATTCCACGCTACACAATTCATCCTAGCATTCACGCTTTTCGTATGTACATCCCCTCTCCCAACCACTCCCACTATCCCCAATGCATTTCTTAATATCCCTGCACACAGCTCATCTCTTCATCCTGCTGAGTTGGAGCCCCTCACACACAGGTCCTGATCCTCCATAGGGCTCACTTCCCTTGCTCAGGACATCTACCTTGGTTCTACTTGCTGGATGGTTTTCTTGGTGAAAAAAAAAAAAAACAGGAAGAAAGCCAAGAAAAGTTTTTGTCTTTTTGTATATTTGTTTTAAAGAAGAGGACGAAAGAGATTGTAAGGAAAAGGCAAGAGAAGAAGCCAAGTTGTTTATTTAAGATGAAAATACACACACACACACACACACACACACACACACACACATCTCGAATGGTTTCCATTGGCTGTAAATTCCCTCACAAGGATCTGGAGATACTATAAGAGGTAACTGCTGCTGACCTCCTGGAGTACCACCCAAATGACAGGCCCAGAGGTACCTTCTCATTTCTAGTCCATTTTTTCTCTTGTCACATGGCTTTTGTATGTGCTGCTTCTCTGCCTCCTGTCATACTCATTGGGGGTAAAATTCCAGAGACTGAATGTCAGTGTGCCCCATGTTCATATATTGAAGCCCCTACCTCCAGTGGGATAGTCTGTAGAGATGGGCCTTTGGGAGTAGTCATGGTTAGGTTAGGTCATGAAGGTGAGCCTCATGGTGGGATCAACACCCTTACACAAATAAAGGAAGAGGCACAATCACTTTCTCTCTCCCTCTCTCTGTCTCTGTCTGTCTGTCTGTCTGTCTCTCAATGTGTATACCAAGGAAGGCCAAGTGAGGACAGTGTCAGGAAGAGGTCCATACCAAGAACTCATCCATGCTGTCTCCCTGATCTTGGATTTCCAGTCTTCAGAACTATGGGAATAAATGTCTGCTACATAAGATACCCAGTCTATGGCATTTTGTTATGCAACCCAAGCTGACTAAGACAGTGACCTACTCTTCATGTCTGTGCTGGGTGAAAGTCCTCCTTAATACTAGACATAGGTAGGACATTTTCTTATTTCTTATTTTATTCATGATCTCCCAAAACATCATGTTCCTCTTTCCAGCTGGGAATTGTGCAGGTTTTGAGTATGTGTCTGATTAATGGCCCCTGCCCTCACTAAAGGGGATGTTATGGATTGGAAATAGGGTATCTCCTGAAAGCTCATGTGTGAAATAATGCAGGAATGTTCAGAGGTGATATGATTAGATGATGAGAACTGTGACCTAGTTAGTGGATTAATCCATTTGATGGATTAATAATTGAAAGGAGTACTGTCCTGGATAGTGACTATAGGCAGGTACAGAAAGGAAGTAGGTCGCTGGGGGTATTCCTTTAGAGTATATATTTTGTCCTTGGCAAGCAGAGCTCTCTTTTTGCTTCCTGGCTGTCATGAACTGAGCTGGTTTCCTCTGACATGCCCTTCTGCCATGATGTTCTGCCCCACTTTGGGTCCAGAGCAATAGAGTCCGTTGAGCATGGACTTAACTTCTGAAATCATGAACCAGAATAAACTTGTCCTCCTCTAAGTTTTTCCTGTCAGGTATTTTGGTCATGATGAAGCAAGTGAGAAAAGTAATGATGTCTCTTTTTTCTTTTTTAAAAAATATTTTTTACATATACTTTTAGCTGTTGGTGGACCTTTATTTTATTCATTTATTTCCATGTGGTGCTGAGAACGGAACCCAGTACCTCACACATGCTAGGCAAGTGCTCTACCACTGAGTCACAGCCCCAGCCCTTAATATCTCTCTCTGCTCATGATTATGTCTCCAGCCTGTAGCCCAATACTGGCACAAAGTAGATGTTCAAAAAACTACATGTTATGTGAATATATTATTTGCATTACTAGAAGCACAATTTGTTTACTCAGAACATATAATTTTTCTGTTTTGAACAAAAGGCAAAACTTGAAGAAATGTCATAATAAATATAGTAAGGTGAGGGACCACAGGATTGTGAACTCTTAGGTCTACGGTAAATAAACTTTATCATCTAGAAGAAGTACAAAACCACAATAAATGATATAAATAATGTACACAGGAAAATAACATGGAAAAACTTTTACCTATGAAATTTTAATGTAAGTTTCATGTAAATTGTATATTTGGCTCAGATCATTACTTAGATGATTCAGGATCATTAAAATGTAAGTCCTTTCAAAGGCAAAATAGAATTTCTTCAAAATACAAATGTGAGCATCTATGTATATGTGCACATTTTAGAACTGGGCAAGGTGATTTTGAAATGCAGTTGAAAGAAAAGATAGTTAAGAAGAGCCAAGGACTTAAGAAAAAATAAAAAGTAATGAGGTATCACTTGCTTTGCCCAAACAGTAAGGTTTTTCCTAAAATTATTATAATCAGAATAATGTAGAAAGTAAAACTTCTGCTAATTGTTATTATAACCAGAACAATATATGACTGAGCACAAGAATAAAAAATCAATAGAGTAGAATTGAGAATCAAATGTAGTTCATATAAAGATCTTAATGTCAAGGATGGCATGTGATTCAATAAAAAATGAATAATAATAATAATGTACTAATAAAAAAGTGTCAAGAAATGAATAATATTTTTAATAAGTGGTGTTGGCATAGTTGTAGCCCAGTGCTGGCACAAAATAGATGTTCAAAAAACTACATGTCATGTGAATATATTATTTACATTTTTAGAAGCACATTTTGTTTACTCAGAAAATATTATTTTTCTGATTTGAACAAAAGTTCAAAACAGTGTGAGAATACATTTCCCGATACATTCAAAAATAAATTCCAGAATACCCCTGGTACCTGTCAATAAGAGAGTGGATAAATAAACAATAAATTCAGCAATAAGTAGCAATAAATTCCTGCTTGAGTGATTCTTTAAAACATAATGCCAAGTAAAATCAACCACACACAGAAGAATATATCCAGTATGCTTCCCACTTATGCAAAGTTTTAGTATATGAGTTCCTAAAACAAATCTAGGGTTGAAAAATATTGGAACAGTAGTTGCCTCTTGGTGTGTGTGTGTGTGTGTGTGTGTGGGCGGGGGTATGAGAATTGATTGCGGAGGGACCTGCGGGAACTTCCTAAGGTAATGGCCATGTTTCCTATCTTGCTGGGAGTTTGGGTTGTATGCAGTTGTGTGTATTTGTTAAAACTCTAAATGCACCCTTAACGCATGTGCATTCGTTATATGCAAAAAATTTCCAAAAAAAAATTATTGTAAACAAAGATTTAACTTCAGGTAAAGACATGTATGATACTATGTTTAGGGGTGATATATATGATATCTGTAGTTTACTTGGAAATGAGTCAACAAAAGAAAATGGAGTAATGGATATGCAGAGGTATAGATAGAAGTCATAAGATTAAGCAAGTATAGAAGGTATTAATTCTAGAATCTACGTGGGGGAGTTTCTGGCTGTTTTTCTGTCAAATTCTTTCAAGTTCTCTATATGCCTGATATTTTAAAAATAAAGCATTGGGAAAAAATAAGTAAATTTTGGTTGTACCAAGTATTTAAATGTAGAATAGTTCCCCAATAAAATAGTACAGAAAACTTTAAGAAATATTTTATCACCTGTGAGTGAAGAAAACTTTCAGGACAAATGACAAGCTGTAAGAAGATGTAAAGAAAAAAAGATATTTTTGGATGCATTGATATTATTGGATGCATTGGTAAGGGTGCAAGAAGACAGACACATTTCTTCGCGGGAGAGGTGAATATTTACAAAGTTTGTGAAAATCAATGGGGCAGCAAGAATGCCCAAGAGATACATAAGAATTCAGGGAAATAGGCATAGTATGATCCCAATTTTAAAGTATAAACGCTTTCAAGTTTTCGAACAAAGAGAAGAATGTGAAAGACACACATCTAGCTGTTGAAAACCGAGTTCATCAGGGATTAATGAACTTTGGCCTGACCAACAGCCTGGCTGGTCACATTTTTATAGCCTTTGAACTTTAACTTTGAACTTTAACTTTGTAAAGGGTTATATAATTATTTATGCAATGTCCTCTATTTTATCTCTTGGCCAGCAAAGCCTAAAATATTTACCATGTAGCCTTTAGGAAAAAGTTGATAGACCTGCCTGGGGGGAATCATAATTTACCAGTTATTCTTTTGCGTTTACCTCCCTGTATCTTTTAATATTTTATAATACACATTTGCAATTTTAAAGAAGAGATAGATAGGTGGGCAGGGAGGAGGGGAAGCCAATCACGTTGGATGCTGTTGGAAATGGATATAAGAAGACAAGAGAAAATCAGGGATGCATGTTGGGAAGTCACTGTAACAATCCAAGACAAAAGAGAATGGCAGTTTGTGGCAGGGTGGTGGCAGTAGAGAGGAAGAAAGGCATAGATTCTATAAGAACCTATGGAGTTGCTGAGGGATCGGATGGGACGGCAAGGCCCAGGGCGGAGGTGGGGGGAATCAAGGACGATTCCCAGTGAAATGGTGACAACTACCAGGGAGGCTCTGTTGGTAAGTAGCTCCAGAGGTCTATTTTGGACTTGTTAAAATTCTAAATGAAATTGTGTGGATGAGGCAGTTGGATTTAGATGATTATTGCTGCTCAGGATGTGGAGGGGGAGGCTCAGCAGGAAATACCAATTTAGGAGTACTCATCGTGCGCCTGGTGCTTATAGATATCTGGAAGCCATGTAGAGGAAAGAGAGAAGGAGACCCAGAGTCCAACCCATCTGGGGACTGAAACCCTCAACCATGCCTGGAGCCAGCTTCCTGGTGACAAATGTCTCTGGTACCTTGTCCACCTGTATGGGTTCTCCAAAGTCATCTGTTCCCATGGACAACTGGCTGCTATTATTTCCCCAGAGTTAGATGATCCTCCCAGTCTCTGGATCCCTCCTTGAAGAGATCAGCTCAGGTGACCATTTCTTCCCAGATGCCCTGCCACAGGTCGTCCCCAGCCACCTTTGAGTCCTGCCATGCTTTCCCTGAGAATATCAAGAAGGACTCACCAAGGAGCTGGTGTAGGTGGGGTCTGAGGTGTCATCCTGGAGGTAGCGGGAGAGGCCAAAGTCGGACACCTTGCACACCAGGTTACTGTTGACCAGGATGTTCCTAGCTGCCAGGTCCCGGTGCACGTAATTCATCTCGGACAGGTACTTCATGCCAGCAGCAATGCCCCTGAGCATGCCCACGAGCTGTATCACCGTGAACTGCCCATCGTTTTGCTGTGGTAAGACACAAAGGGCATCCAGATCAAGACAGACTTCAGTGGCTAATCAGAAGCCAAGGTGCTGTGGCCTGCTGCTTGCCGGGCATGCAGCTCACGGCTGCCCTTCCCTCCCCACCCCCCACCCTCATCCTTTCCTTGAACCTCAGCTCTCTTCTTGCCAAGCCCTGTCGATTTCATCTCCAAATTACATCTCAAACCTATCCACTCCTCTCCCTCTCCACGGCCACCATGCCAACCAAGTCATGGTCATCCATCACCTGGAACAGCCTCCCGCACCTGCCCCCGCTACAATCCATTCTCTCCACGGCAGCCAGAACCATCTTTTAAAGACATAAATCAGGCCATGTCACTCCCTGGCTTAAACTCTGTAATAGCCTCCCATTGCATTAAGGAAAATCTCCAAACTGCTTAGTGGTTTGTCCATAAGACCCGTGGGACCAGCTGCTACCTTCTTCAGCCCACTGGACCCTTCACTCCCATGCTAAGTAAAGCCACTGTGACTGGCAGCCCCAGTGCTCCCCAGCCAAGTTCTTCCTGCCTTAGGGCCCTGTTTTTTTAATTGGAGGGGTAGGGTACTAGGGATTGAACTCAGGGGCACTCGACCACTGAGCCACATCCTCAGTCCATTTTGTATTTTATTTAGAGACAGGGTCTCACTGAGTTGCTTGGTGCCTCACTTTTGCTGAGGCTGGCTTTAAACTTGAGATCCTCCCGCCTTGGTCTCCTAAGCACTGGGATTATAGGTATGCTCCACGGTACCTGGCAATTCCTCGTTTTTTGCCCCACGATCCATACCTACATCTCCTTCTGGTTTTTATTAAATGTCTCTTCTTCAAAGAGGACATCTTTATAACTATTCCTCCCCTCAACACCACCAGGACTTACTGAAAACTACATTTCAGTGCGTGTCCTTATTATTCTTTTTAGCACAAGTCACAAGTTTTAATCTTGTGTATGTTCTGTGTCCGCCTGTCTGTCTGTAAGCTTGACTTTCTTGTCGTGACTGTAAGCTCACTGAGGACAAGAAGCCCCACCTCTTGTGGTCACCACAGTATTATCAGTGCTGAAAACTTTAACAGAGAAGGAAAACAAAACTCAACAGAATTAAGTTGCGTGAATTTCTCATACACCTCTTTCTGTTTTCAAAATTAAATGTGTAAGGCACTTTGTGCCTTAGAGGTAGCTCCAGTCCTTATGTTAGGATAACCATACCTACCTTACAGGGACCAGGGACAGAAGCTCATGCACAGTGTCTGGCACTTGGGACTCTGCTAGCTTATGGGAGATGCTGCTATTTCTGCTCCCGCCAGCCTGCAGTGATGCCCTCTCTCTGGTCACTGATAGGATCACAGTTTCTTGCTCAGAAGCCCTCTTCCCTGAGTAGACAGACTCCTCAACTAAGGTACCTGTGACTTCCTCCTACTGGGAGGTCTTAGCTCTGCACTCACTGGTTAGATCAGTGGATCCTGGGTCATGTTGCCAAGAGCACCTTTCCCCATCTAGTTCAACCTTAGCTGCTCCCCAAAGGGCCATGGGTTGTGCTCTATAATTATAGTACAACCCAGGGCACAGGGATCCTCTGGTTAGAGGAGAGGTAGGAAGAGGCAGGACACCAAGGGTCTGGTCAGTTACTGCTGAACACAGACCCTGGGAAAGGCAGCCACACTTTCCGCCACACAGTCATCATATGAAATGCAGAAAGGGTAAGCAGTATGAAGAGCTCTTGATGTTACACATGGCCCCCAAGTAACATGATGTCATTTAAACATGTGCGGACACATCATTTACGCATGTATTCCTCCTAAAGCATTTTTCTAAGCAAAACAAAACAAAAAACTAAGAAAACATAAAAGACTTATTTAAAAAATACCATGTTTATTAGAGAAAACCACAATGATGAAGAAGTCCAAAAACCAAAAGCATGAACTATAGAAGACTTTTTCTCCCGGGAGATTGCAAGCCACCATCCATCTTCTGGGGGATTGTGCCCCTGATTAATTGGAGGAGTGAAGCAAACTCTTCCTTCCTGAGACCACTGCCAGAGGGAGCACCCCCAAACACACTGGGTTTGGCACCCCACAACCCAAGGCTGTTTCTAACTTAAATCTCAACCACCTCCCAACCTGCCCAGAATGCTTTCTCGGTAACATTTTCTTCCAAAGGAAACGCGCAGAACTGCTGCTGGAAACTCTGACGCCTTTCCAGCGCCCGGTGCCCATCTGTGAAAGCTGGATGTGCAGCGAGTGAGGCGAATCCTCCTTCTCGCTAATGAACTTCAGTCAACACCTCCTCAAGCAGTTAGCCAGCCTTTCCCTAGCGCCACGCGTTTTCTCCAAGCGGGTCCCTGGGGATCTGCCTCCTCCGACAGTTGTCACGCAACTTCTGTAGAATACAAAAATGTATCTTGGCTGCAAATCGCACGGGTTGTATTTTTCCAAAGCAGTTTGTTATTTCCTCTTGGTGTGTGTAGACAACAATGCGCTGAAAGAATGAATGCCTCTCTGAAGGAAGCTGATGTTTGCAGGAGGGCCCCGGGTGGTGGGGTGGTGGCTGCAGGCGAGTTGGAGAGGAGCAATGCTGGAAGCATGTGTGGCCACGAGTCTGTGTGTCTGCTTCAGGTCACTGGAGGTTTCCGAGAGCTGCTTTATTATCTCGTTGGTTTCAAAATTGAGATCGGGCATCCTCAGCTCCTGGGTTCATCCTCAGCTCTCTGGGCTGGAGAGCTAGAAAGACCCCGGTGGGATCCAGGCTCTGCTGCTCCCTGGCTGAGTGAGCCTGGACCAGTTACTCAACCTCCACAGCAGTGATTTCCATATGTGTGAAATGAGAGCATTTGTTGTAGGGTTTTGATGAGCGTTAAGTGTCTTCTCTCAGTGACCTGTGAATACTAAAGATGGCAGCAGTGGTCACTGCTACTGTCAGAAAGGCCATGATGTCCTCCACATCAGCTCATCCCTGTCCTCAAACGTGCATGGTGAGAGAGACTGAGGGCTCTTGGGGCAAGATCTCTGGTTTCCAGGGCATGCCTATGAGATATCCTAGGGCCAATGCCCTTAAAAAACACCACCACCACCACCACCAACAACAACAACAAAACAGTCCCAGTGCATTTTGAGCTCAACAGGTAACAGGTAGACATCTGTAATATACCCCTTGCCATCTGCCCAACAAACAGCGATCTCTTCCATTACTTGCCTTGTGAATGGCAAGTCACTCTCCATAGAATATGTTTTGAGCCTTAAAACTGGTCCTGAGCAGTAGGCAAGACAGGCAATATTATATTGTTTTGATAGAAAAGATAAAGGAGATCCAGAAAGTATATGCGATCAGCCTTAAA
Organism: Urocitellus parryii; assembly: GCF_045843805.1. NCBI lineage: Eukaryota > Metazoa > Chordata > Mammalia > Rodentia > Sciuridae > Urocitellus > Urocitellus parryii. The sequence continues at coordinate 99,594,376 of NC_135532.1, read as the reverse complement.
TCACTCTGGGTGGCTTTGAGTTATAACAGGAATCTAAATCTGGAATGGCAAATTGCTTCTCCACTGATATTCCATCTCTGATCGCCTGGTAATGGCTCCCTCAAAAGCTGGAGAAGAAGGTCATTAACAAGCTCCTCAGGGAGAAGGGCCACAACTGATTAATGATGCTACTCTGTCCTTTCACTCCTGTTCAGTGCCTCATCCACATGGACTATGCAGACTTGGGCATGTGCAACCCATTTTCCTTATGGTCTGCAGGGGAACCACATATCATCACAGGCAGGGTTCTGTCTGTTGAATTCATATCTTGGTGAAACCTAAAGATATAAACATATTAAGATTTTCTGACATGTTCAACTGTCTCATGCTCAGTGTATTGGTATAACTTCCAGAGATTTGAATAGCAGCATACAAAACAAGCAAGACCCCAAAACAAAACAAGACACCCACCAACAAACAGATTTCTTAGAGTCTTTGGGAAAGATCCCGGCTCCGTGCTGAGCATATGGTAGAAATGGTGCAGAGAAGAAATACAGACCTAGGCGGAGTGATTTAAAATTTCTTCCCTTCATGAAGTGCTTTCTGCTGAAATTGCTTTTTTGAAAAAGCACTGAAGCCACTTGCTGGCCCTTATATTAGACAGGAAGGATTTAGGTATTTCAACTTTCATTGACAAATCCACTTCAGGAAATGAAACCCTTATTTGATTTGTTTGAAGAGAATGAATCATAGATTTTTTTTTAACTGAAAGAGAACTTTCAAGCTCTTCCAGCTCAATGCCTTTAGTTTATAGATTGAAAAATTGAGTTAACAGACTTGCTGTAGGGCCACAGGGTGACTCACAGAAGAAGCCAAGGCATCTGGGCTTCTATCTTCCAACTTCAGCTCACGAAGAGCTTGTCTGCTGAGAAGTAGCCCTGTTTGCCATTACTCAGGGACTTCTCAGAGTCTTCCAGTTATGGCCATCTGTGAATGAACCAGCAGCAAGGACAGGATCCTGCTTTAGGCAAGAAGGCATCATGGAGCATGTTGACCTTCTTAGCTAAGGCACAAGACATTGGCTGGCTTCAGGAATTGTTCCTAGACGAGGGAAGAGCCGCCATATTGAATCCTTTACATCTTAGTGCCAAGGAGGAAATGTTTAATTAGGAATGTGTCAAATGATCTACACTCCTTGGTTCAGTCATGAACCAAAGCTGTTGATAATAACGAACCACCTAATGAGCGTGTGCTCGAAAAATAAGAGTGTTTCCAAACCTTCTAAAATGTGAGGATCTCTAGGTCCTACAACAAGGGAGGAACAGAGTGGATGGTGAAATGTCAAGTCTGGTGTGCTGACAGGATCCCTGTGGCCCTGACCCAGGGCTGGACCCGTGGCCCCTCTCCAAAACTGCCATGTCCAGGAGTTGGAGGAAACGGTTGCGTGAATGGAGGCCTAACCCTTTTCCTTTCTTCTCTGTGTGGTGATCCTAAAATTATCCTCCTTCCCAGAAGATGGACCCTGTAGAACTGAACTGATGACCTATTTTTTCAATTTTATCAAGCAGCAGATACATCAATTAATGTTGCTATGCTCCAGGGTTCGGTAGTAAGGCTGAAATTAGATTTATAGATTACCTGCCTCCAGGCGGTGCGAGAGTGAGACACGCTTCGTCGCCTCTCTGCTCCTGGCACCGCCTGCTCTCACCGCCCCTTCTTGCGGTGCCCTCTCCTCTGTTTTCCCGGGCTTCTTTCTTGCTCCTGGGTTTTCTCCCTCTGCCCACTGGGCCTCAGCATGATGAAAAACACTAGTGTCCAACATGCCTCTGTGTCCAGGGACCCAGAAGGAAACAGGCCCTGGGAGGAGCAGCGGTCTGGAGTTTTGATTGTCACCGGTTTCTGAGATGAATCTCCCTGTCCCTTGTACATCCTGGGGAAGGAGTCTGGTCACAGTCCCCCAATCCTGGGGTGACTTTCTCTGGAGTACATTCCCGTGACTGGTAGGAAACAAATGACTCCTGAAAGGGTCTTGAGGCTGGTCCAGAAAATACTTTTCCTTCTGTTATTCCTGTTTATTTGATTGTCTTCCTGAGATCTCCCATCAAAATGAATGTCCCTAGGAAAGCACAGACCATATCTTGCTCTGAGGTGGCCACAAAGGCAGCGAATGAGATATCATGTACATATAGGAGATTTAAGTCCTTCTCTGTGATAGCTCTGTGCTCCACTGTGGCAACAAAAAACAGGACACAGGTAGGTGATAGCTGGAAGCTGTGGGCCCTCAGGTCCCCAGGGAAAAGGATCTTCCTGGGGCAGATTGCATTTTGTGATGTGGACATAACAAGATCTTCCATCTCTTAAATGTAACAAGATACTGGGCTGCTGTCCTGCTTTCAAAACATGGGAACATTTCCCCCCCTTAGATCTTGGTGGGCTGGTCACTGTAGTAAAAGTGACATTATGTGACTTCCGAGGCTAGGTTACAAAGGTGAGAATACAGCTTTCATTTTCTCTTCTTGGGATACTGGATCTTGGGACCCAGCTTGCCCTAAGGAAGCTGAAGCCGGCCACTCAGAACAGAGAACTGACATCAATTAGCTGCCAGATACATGAGTGGGTGAGTCTTCCAACAATTCCAAGCCTTAGCCCTGAAGGTGCTCCAGATGGATTTGCATGGACCCGAAATGTACATGCACCTCCCTACCAACTCTGCTCCCATTTCAGGTTCGTGAGCAAAATAAGTCACTGGTGTGCTAAGCCACTGAAGTCCGGGGTGATTTGTTACACAGCGTTAGAACATGCTTGTTTCTTCTCCATTGGTTCAGCCTCCAGTGTGGGGCCATGTTGGAGCAATCACCCCATCGCTGATTCAACGACTGACTATGAATGAACGGTCCTTTGATCGGCAGCCACAGCTATTGCTTGGTGGCTTTGGTGATGAGTGTTGCCTGCTCTTGGGGTATCACCCTGAAGTCCTGGCCCAGAAGGCTTCACCCTTTCTTTGATGGTACCTCCCCCTGGGCCTCCTGCTCTCAGTCTCCCCAGCCATCCCACTGAACCTCTTGGTCTGAGGCAGATCCTGCTCCCCAGTGCAGGCTCAGTCAGTTTCCATTCCCTGGACACCAGCACCGGGGCCCTCCCCACTCACTCCTCCTTTGTGTGGCTCCTAAAGAAATGGGCCTGGCCTCTCTGGGGCATATTCTGACAGTAATCTTTAACAGGTCTCCCAACCAAAAGGCATTCAGGGGCCTCCCACCTCCGCGCTGCAGGTTGGTTGGGAGTCAAAAGTCTTCATCAATGCCAGAAAAGACATCTGGATGCATGTGACAGCGTCTTCCCCTTCCCTGCCCAGAAGTGTCTCCCTGGAGGACAGTAGCCTCAGCCTCAGAAAATGATATCCCATTTTATCTGTAACTGTCTAGGAAGAGAGCGGGCTGGGAGGGCAGTGGCGCTGGCAAAAGGCATCTGTATGAATCACACAGGGATACGGGGCCACCAAGGGGCTCTTCATCTCTGTGATTCACACAAATGCCAATGGCCTCTGTTGGATCCATTCAGTTTATTCATCCAACAGGTATTTACTGAGGCCCTTTCTCCTCCATGACATCCTCCCTCTGAGGAGTCCAAAGGCCCTGTGTTTGTCTCTCCTTTGTGTTTTTGGTACCCAGGACTGAACTCAGGGGCACTTGACCATGCAGCCGCATCCCCAGCCCTATTTTGTATTTTATTTAGAGAAAGGGTCTCACTGATTTGCTGAGTGCCTCGCCTTTGCCGAGTCTGGCTTTGAACTCGTGATCCTCCTGCCTCAGCCTCCCGAGCTGCTGGGATTATAGGTGTGCGCCACCGTGCCCGGCCTTTGTTCTCTCCTTTTTAGCAACAAATCACTGCTAACCTTGCTGATAACTCCAACATGCACCCACATTGATCCAGGTGGTGTCTGAATAGTGGGTCATCCTCACAGGTCGCTTCTCCCCAGGCTTAAATCTCCCTGAGTTGTCCCTGAGTCGCTCTTACCCTGAGGAAAGAATCCAAAGCACCATTCTCCATGAACTCAGTGATGATCATGACAGGCCGACTCTTGGTGACGACACCCTCCAGGCGAATGATGTTGGGATGGTCAAACTGGCCCATGATGCTCGCCTCGCTCAGGAAGTCCCGACGCTGCTTCTCCGAGTACCCGGCCTTCAGGGTCTTGATGGCCACATAGATTTCCCTCTTGCCTGGCAGTTTCAAGCGCCCCTTGTACACTTCTCCAAACTCTCCTGCAACCAAGAGAATGCAATTAGTGTCCTCTTCCTTCTCAGTCTGTGGAACAAGGGGGCAGCATCTTATCAACAGCCATGCCGCTCAACATGGAATTGTGATTCAAGTGGCAGAAATTGAAATAGTGTTCTCTCATTGTATCTAGGCTGTCTCGGCTCTAATCAGTTCACTGCAAAACACAAAAGGAATATTAAAATACGTTCCTCATGTTGGTTCTTAGACATAGTTGGAGAAACTAAAGTGGAATTTCAGAATACTTGTGTTTGTTTTTTCCCCCACACTTAATTTTTTCCATCCGTGTCCCCAGCTGAGTAATTGAAATGAGATGGTCAGTTTTCCTCTGACAGAATCCTAATTTATTTTTAGCAGGGCCTGGTGCAGGGGATGGGGTGTGTGTTTGGGTACTGTAGTCCTCGGGATGAGATCCATACTGTCTATGTTCCTCCACTGCTGTGAGATCATTTGGGTCTATTGGGTTCTCCAGACAGTGGACATGAACAAGTTAGGAAAGGAAGAAGTTTCTTTGTGAAAGATCAAAGGAGAAGGAAGCAGGATTGGGCAGGGAGAGCCTAGATCATAATGCAGATGTGCCCTGTGCAGACCTAACAGACTCTCAGCCAACTTAACCAGGGGTTCTGCAGCAAAGAGCTCATGTTCCAGAACTAGCTAGGCCCTAACAGCTTCCCCTAGGCTCAGCCACTGGCTGGGGGCTACCTGGAAGAACCAGACCTATGGAGGAAAGATGAGGTTGACCCTGTAGACAGCCAAGGCACTGCAGCCAGAGGCTGTCAGCTATCCGCACTCCTGGCCTCCAAATGGCAACTGATTTCTCCTAGAGGGTTTGTGTTACACACTTTCATTGGGGCCCCAGCATTTAAACACTTCTGCAGTAAAATCACCAAGAGTAAAAATGATTCAGGTGACACTATGTCACAGCTGCCTTAAAAAGAAAATCTGTTGAATCTTGCTTAATGTGCTCTCAAAAGTTATTCTATGATTTCCCTTGGTTTTGTAACTTCCAGATCTTTCATGGGAAGCAGTTAAGTATCCACTTGTAATCGCATCGCTGAAATGTGTGTCAAAGGCCTGTCAAGGAAAGCAGGGTTTTTTCTGCTGGGAAAACTTTATTATTTTTTTTCATTTTCAATTTCTGGAAGAAAATAATAGAGCAAACTGTGAGCAATCAGAAAAATTACTGGCCGCATTAGAAAGGCAAGTTCCCATCACCTGTGTGATTTAGCTGGGAGTTCCTTTTGTTTCCTATTACCAAAAAGATTGGAAGGAAACTGCTAGACTTTTATAAAACTGCTCCAGAGTCTACTGAACTTGACAGAATAATGGGCTGGAGTAGATGCTGGCTTAAGTACCATTAGGAAGATTTCAACCCAGACCTCACGCTGAGATGGATATCATTTGTAACACTGGTTTGGACATTGAGTCACATGCTGCTTTGGTGAATTGCTGGAGGTCAGACTGGGACTCCTAGGTTCACTGCTTATACGGCACATCCGCTGGAGTGCCTGGTAGGTGGCGTGTCACAGGCGTTATTATTTATTTGGCCAGTCTTGGATTATAAACTGCTGAGACTTGACCACTGCTTTAACTCAAAGTAGAAATATCAGCTTTTAAATTTGTATGTCCAAGTATCTTCAATGCAGCCGCATTTTCCATTGTCACACAAAAAGGGACTAAGCCAGGGAATGCTGCAAAATAGCACACTCATTGGCTGACTGATGGGTGATAAACTGTGGACTTCCAAAGATGCCCACATTCTGTTGTTAAGTGAAGAAGAAATGTAAGTATACAAAGTGATATGCACCCTGATCCCATTTGAGATTGTGTGTGTGTGTGTGTGTATGCAAAGAAACACAGGAAAATCCATAGCAAATTTATTTGAAACTTCAAATTATTTTTTAATAATGATTATAGTAGAAGGATGGGGATGAGAGGGGAAGGTAGAAATTAGGAAACTTGATATAGTTACTTTTGTAGGGTTCAGATTGTTATAATAAGCATGACTTTGGTAGTTAAAATGCACAAAATTTAAAGAAAATTGCTGAACACCAGGTGGCTATCACATGAATATATGTATATGTCTCTATATGGGTCTGTGTGTATATGTAGTAAACCTCCATGGAACCTATCCCTGGGAAAATTTGACCTAATGTATTTTCAATAATTATGAACTGAATGAATAGAAATTGCATGTTTAATAACTTTACTATTGAATACTATTGGTTAGTATTTCTTTCTTGTTGTCTGAATAATGACTTTTCTTTAGGAAGAATGTATAGGTGAGAGCTGAGGGGAAGAGTATGTTAATTCTTCTTGGAAGAGATAGTACACCAATAGGTATTTATTGACCACCTACTATGTGCTAGGTATTTTGCATGTCTTGTCCCATTCAATCCTCACAATATTCCTGCTACTAGGGTATAATTATTCACATTTCTCTAATAAAAAAATTAATAAAGAGACACAAAGAAATCAAGCCCCAAGCCACACAGCTGTGACTCAGAGCCAAGGCTGTGGTTCATGCTGGTCTCTTTTCTTATCATTCTGTCTCTAGATAAGAAGTTTCAGTTCAGGGACCATTATGTCCCAAAGGAACAAGTCCACACAGTTCATATATAGTGACTAATCACAGCAACTCAGTTCCCAGGTAGAAATAAACAGAGAAAGTGAGACTGTTTCAAAGACAGATGTGATTCACCTAAAGTCCTGCCTAGAAGTTAGGTAGGATCAGAGTATTAAGGAATCCGAATATTCATCAATTTATAAACACCTGTACCTAGAGTGGGGAAGAATGCTTTGGATGAATGATGTCCCCCCACAACATACACATAAACAACCTAGTTGAGAAATTCTGTTCTGATCAGTGATTCTCAAAGTCATCTAGCCCCTGCAAGCACTGGGGGTGTTTGACAGAATACAGAGGGCTGGGTCTCACCTCAAGATTTTAAGTAATTGGTCTGCGTGCAGCCTGGTCATTGACAGATTTAAAAGCTACTCGCAAGATCAGCCACATAATTTGCAGTGCTTGGTGCAAAGTAAAAATGCAGGGCTCCTTGTTCAGAAATTATGAAGAATTGAAAGACTGACAGAATAACATTAAACAAAGTGTGGGCCTTTCTGAACCCAGGGCCAGGGCTGGCTGCCCAGGTGAACCTGAGGTGCAGCCAAAGCTGAGACCCATGGTCTAAGCCAACCAAGCATATTTCAAATGAATTATTGAAACTGCCCAAAGCCCCCAGGTTCTGGGAATTTACCTCTATGCCTTTGAATACTTTTAAAGGCAGAACTTACATACAGACTGCCTTGCAGTGTACAGGGACCGACACATAGTGTGGGCTTTATCAATATGAATTGAGAGAAAGAAGAAAAGAAGGAAGAAAAATAGACAAGGAGGGTGTGTCTTTGAAAAGTTGTGTCTTCATAGAATGTGGTAGATCAAATTACTTTTCTGACAAGTGTGATTTCATTGACCTTTATGGTAATCTGGTCACAAGTGCCATCCTTCTTATAGGTTAGCTTTCAAGCACATCTTTTGCAAGGGACTCATCATAAAAATTATAAAACAAAACCATGCTCTTGTTGGGCAGGCTAAGTGGGCTTTGTCATTGGTGACTCTTGATGGTCATAGGGTCACCTTAGAACCAGCTGCTTTGCAATGGCTTAAAGAATAGTAATTCTATAAAATTAGTTCCTTTCCTGCCTGGCAAAGAAATGATTTTTTATTCTCCAAGCCAGCAGATTGTCAACACACCAACTGCATAGAAGTCACTCAATACCTGTGTCTCTCTCGGAAGCTGTGTTTGCCTGTGCCAATTAAGTGGCCACTGCGCACAGTTGGGAGGGAATCACCCATGGTGCACAGAGGAGCAGGCTCCACGTGGACTGCCGACCACACCTGGGGCAATGACTTTGCCTGGGTCCTTCACTTCTCCAGGAGACTCAGCTCTCTCATCACTTTAGAGTAAAAAGAAGCAAGAAACCATCTTGTCTTGTTTAGCTGGGTGTAGAGAAGCCCATGGGAAAGTGTTGTCTAAATGACAAAACTGTTCAAGACACTTGTGGTGGTGACTAAGAAAAGACGAAACACATAGGGAAGGGTAGTGCATCGTGTGTGTTTGTGTGTGTGTGTGTGTGTGTGTGTGTGTGTGTGTGTGTGTGTGATAAGGAAGGGAAACAGGAAAAGCAGGTTTCTGTAGCCTTGTGAGTAAAGTTGCTGATCTAAGATCCAGTGCTCTTTTGACAGAAGCACTGGGAAGTCCCTTTGCCAGGTACTTGGGCACAGAGGATGTCCCAAGGTAAAACCAGGATGATAATTTCTGGAGTTTCTGGCCCTTTGGTACTTTCAAAGTCTCCTAGGGAGGTGGGAATCAATGGGTATATTTGTGTTATTAATAAGAAAAAAAAATTGGGGGTCACTTAGGATCTAAGAAATTGCTGTCACCTGTAATATTTGCCTTTAGCTTCATAATTCTAGCTTCAAGAAACTTTCATTGCTTTTTTTTTTTTTATTGGCAATTGGTGAACTTTATTGCCGGGCTTTTCAATTGCTTCAGCACCATTCATTGCTTTTTGATAACTGTAATTGGGGCCAGAACTTGACCCCCTATGGTGCCTTGATTTGGCATGATTTGGACTCTTAAAATCTTTCCTTTCATATGAACTCCCTATCATGGCTCTAATTTTTCATTTTTTAAAAAATAAAATGATTAATACCTAAAAATAATTTCAATAAATCAAGCATTAACTTTACATTTAAAATAGATGCTTATAGTGGTGGTTGATTCTCTTCAGGGAGATTCTCACTCGCAGAGAATGCAGCCAGCCTAATTTTGGTCTGGGTGGACTTTGAATTGGCATGCATCTTTGCACCTGACCCTGGGTTCTCTCCCATAGCTGAACATGGAGCTGGTTAGGGAATAGCTCTGACATCAAGCCAGTCAGGGACACTCAGCAGTGGTTCTCAAAGTGTGGTCCACGCTAGGAAGCTAGCAGCTAGGAACTTGTTAGAAAATGCAGTTCTCCCAGGTGTGGGTGGTGCACACGTGTAATCCCAGCGGCTCTGGAGGTTGAGGCAGGAGGATCCCAAGTTCAAGGAAAGCCTCAGCAATTTAGCAAGGCCCTAAGCAACTTAGTGAACTGAGACTCTGTCTCAAAATTAAAAAATAAAAAGGACTGGGGATGTGGCTCAGTGGTTGAGTACCCCTGGTTTAATCCCTGGTACTGGAAAAAAAAAAAAAGAAAGAAAGAAAGAAAGAAAAAGAAAATGCTGTCCTGAGCCCCAGTAGACCTGCTGGATTGGAAGCTTGGTAGGTGGGGCCCTTGGGTCTGGGCTTGAACCTGCTTCCTCTTGAGTCTAACGTCTGGCTCAAGTTTGAAACCAGTGCCCTCGGGACTTCCAGCTTCTATGATTGTCCTCCCACACAGCTGCTGAGATTATCCTCTACGAGTTTCAACTCCTTGCCAATACCTCTTTCCAACCTTCCTTAACAAAATGAGGAAGAGAGAGAAAGTGGTTCAGCTATGTTCAATGCCTCAACTATTATATATAAAATCAGAAGGAAAGAATTTTCAATTTTTGAAAATGAAACATCCAACCTGCCAGCAGGTATTTTGAGCAGTAGCTTTTGGCTCTGTGCAGCATGAATCTAAACACAATTGCTCTCCCTCCCTTCCCCCCCCTCTCTCTCTCTCTCTCTCTCTCTCTCTCTCTCTCTCTCTCTCTCTCTCTCTCTCCAGCATTTTGAAGTCACAAACTGCCTTGGGGGGGAAAAAAAGGAAACCAGAGTTTCGAGTTACTAATTCAGGCTCACACCAGATATGGAACTTTTAAAGAATACATTTAAACAAGGTTTTTAAGAATGATGTTTAGCTGGGGCTGGGGATGTGGCTCAAGTGGTGGCGCGCTCGCCTGGCATGCCGGGTTCATCCTCAGCACCACATACAAACAAAGATGCTGTACCCACCAATTACTAAATAATAAATATTAAAAAAAAAGAAAAAAAAAAGAATGATGTTTAGCAAGTTTGAATCCACTAGCCGGTGCAAGAAGATTAGGGCTAAGCCTTTGATAGTACGACCTTGACACACATTCCATCAGCTCCTGACCTGCCTGGAGGACAGACATCACTAATTGATCACCACCGCCTTCATCCTTCCAGCCAAGTTCCCCAGATGCCCACTAACCAGGCTATTGGAGTAGGTCGACCTGGGAGGACACCTGGTTGTTAGCCATGATGGCTGTCCATCTTTTTCCTCCTCTTAGCTCTTTACAGTGCTACCATATGGGGATAATGAATTCTAAGGCAGTATCATAATTCCCAGCAAGGAGGCTTGGGTATTCCAAACTGCTCAACAGAGTTCAGCATCAAAAGCAAGGACTGTGTATTTAGCTGCTCTTTTCCACGGCAACCAAAGTGGCAGTGAGTGTAGGGGTTAACTTTCATCAGATCCAGAGCAGCTACATCCGGGTTTAAATTTTAGCTGTATCATTAACTTGAGCGGCAGAACGCCCTTTAGAGCAAGCTATCCTCTGAATGTTGATCTACTCGCCAGTTAAAAAAAAAAAAAATACACATACACACAAACATAAACTCAGACACGTGGGGATACCACGAGGGTTAAACGAAATGATGCCAATGAAGTACGCAGGGTCTTACAAGGCACACAGAGAGGGCCCAGCACAGGCTGGCTGATTTCAGCACTTTAATTATCATTTCTGGAGATATTGATATGATTTCTTATTCCAGAACAACCAAGCTGTCTGTCTTCACTCTGAATGACCCTAGGAGAAGCAGGCTGGCAGGTGACTTTTGTACCCCATATTCCCTAAGGAAACCCATCCTCTTCAAGGAAAGACCTGCTGGGCCTTTGCTGACCTCCAATGGTGACTCTGCTCCCACCTCTGGACATAGCACACATTCCTTCATCCCAACTGTCCTTTCCCAGCCCTTTCATTGCAAGCCCCCTTGTCCCTCGTGATCAGCCCAGGTGGAGGTTCTGAACTGGTAGCTGCTTGAGTCAGAGGAGGAGAATGTATTCGTTAATTAATAAATTCTGGTGACACCTCTATGTACTTGACAGTCATGATCAGGCTGCTGCATACAGTGATACGGGTCGCACCCTGCACAACACAGGAGTGTCATACCGTAGGGACCAATCTCACACACACAGCCCTGGTTTATTCTCTGGGTAGATCTGCTGATCCTACTGCTCAAAATTAATCAGTGCATTGAAGCTGGACTTTCAGGTGATTCCTCAGTCAGACTTATGGGAACAATGAGCTAATATTTTCTGAAGACATGAGGGTGGACTCTTAGCCTCTCTAATGATAATGCAATCGACACTATTATCCACTGACTTTCCTTTCCTCACTGGGCCACTTTTGGAGCACCAAACAACTCATGACCACAGTCCATCTCTCTAGCCTCTCTGCCTTCTCTCAAACTACCTAGCTATCCAGATTTTTGTTTCTGCTATAGTTTCCTCTTAAGGAATTGTTTTCACACCATATACAACATGTATTTAATTGAGCAACTAAGCCACACAGGTAGGCCAGGTCCCAGATTAAGAAAAATACCTACGTTCTCTTGCTTCTTGGGAACCTTGACCTCATAAGGAAAGGTGGACATTAAGCAAATAATTGCATAAGGGTCAGTGAAGAAGTCTTCAGTTTTCTTGGTGGGTGCCAAGTCTGGCTCACAATTCCTAATTTTTATTCCTTTGTTCAACATCCTCCATAACTTTAGGAGACACTTGGGCAATTGATGAGCTTCTTCAGTCTCATAGATTCTAGATTTTTCTTCAGTGGCCTCACTCACATGCACAATGGTCACTCTCCACACCCTGGGTGCCAGGAAGCCTTCCTCTGCCTTCAAATTGCCTCCATGCCACCTGTCCCTGTTGATTCTAGTCACTGACCCCACTAGTCTCTCTATTCGCCCTGTTGGGTGCCCCCCAGTTTGACCTCAGTGTAGCCTCCATCCTTGATCCCAACAGCCACCCCAGACGCTCTTCCTCACACCCAAGCTAAGCCCCAAGACAGATCCCTGGACATAGAAGAGTTTGCTCACCCTTCCTATCACCTTCTCCTGACCCAGCCCAGAATGTATCCTATTGGGCTCCCCATACCCCATCCTATTTCCCACGCTGCTCTGAAATCTGTTTTCCGCAGGATAAAATGCACACCACAGCTTCCAGGCCTCTAGGCCAACCTGATTCTTCAGAAAACTCCTCCCCAGCAACCTTCTCTCTTCCTTCTGAGCCCATCCTCAGGAGCCGCTCACGTCCCCCTGCCCTGAGTCCTCCCTTCCATCAAGTCTCTTTTCCCCTCTCCAGGGCTATGTGTTCTCTGGGCCCCTCACCTCAGTCTCAGTCTCTCCCCTCAACTCGTGATGAGTGTGTGACCATCTGTGTGCTGGATGTGCCTGGCAGGGACTGTTCGGCATCAGGGTACTTTTCCAGCACCCATCAAGGTCACAGGCACAGATGCAACGTCTAATGAATGAGGAGCTTCTCAAAGTCCAAACGGATTCCCTCCTACAGCAAACACCGCTCTCTTCTCTGATTCCATATGCAGGAGGCACAAGCCTCTGTAACCTCTCTAAAGTAACTGCACAGTCAAGAGGGCAGAGACCTGCTGGTAAGTGCTCAGCTACCAGCCCTCCAGAATCTGTCGCACCTGCCAATTCCCATGGTGTAAATACTTCTGCCCTGGCTGATGTAGAGCCCCAGCACGCCCCTGGACAGGGGCCTGGCCAGAGATACACACAACAGCCGTCACAGGTGTGCCTTCCTCCTTGAACCATTTCATTTTCCTTTTCTGTCACTAACCTATATTTTTTTTCCTAATGCATCTCACAAAAACTTGTTTTCTTCTATTAATTTTCAACCTTTGTGGAGCTTTCCTGATCCCCCTGCTCCTCCTAGAACAAGCAGCTGAACTCTGCCCTGTGTGCAGAAGCCTGTGCTGTGGATTCCTGACTGTTTACCACTGAGGCCACCAGACCTAGGAGGGGCAGAGCTCTTTGTTCATTTGTGGGACCTCACATGAGGGAGTAAGAAATATCCAGTAAAAGTTTGTTGAGAGAAGGTGAGCAGAAAGAAGGGAGGAAGGAAGGAGAGGGAAGGGAAGCAAGAATAAATGACATCTGATTCTTCCATTTTTTTTTGGGGGGGGGGTTCTGTTTTGTTTTGTTTTTTCATAATACCACCAAGTTTTTACCCCCGTTCCAAATCTTCCAGGTGGCTGATCGCCCATTACGTTGTATAAATCTTATCTTGGGGGAAAAAAATATTCTCTTACTTGACCTTGGCACCAGCTCTATCAGTGGAGCTGGTCTCAGGGAGGCCGGATGTGGGGGAGGGGAGAGCCATGGCAGAGGGATGGATTCCAGCCAAGGGTGTCTGGCGTTCAAATCGCATCAGGTTATGCACCATGGGTTCCCGTCGGTGGGGGATTCGCTCTGGGAAGGTTCTGGATCACAGGGAGCTGGGGCTGTGGTGGAGGGTGGTCAGCAGCAACTGAGCACAGGTATTCACGCCACGCTGCTAGGTGTCATATAAATTGCTCAATGCATCGCTCCACAATGCCAAGCGAGCCACGGAGAGGACGGACCGCCTTTGAGCACTATGCACTAACACCACAGTGCTGGTAGATGCTACAGGCACAAATGGAAGGTGCAGGATGGAGCAGGACCATCAATTGTCCCTTCAGGGACATCCAGCCTTTAGTGAGCTCACCCCAAATTGAAGCTCCCTGCAGGGCCATAAAGTGAGAGGGCTCTTCACTCCTCCCTGACAAAGGCAGGAAGGGGCTGGCGTGGGGGATGAAATGCGGTCCTGAGCACATCACCCCTAAGCACATGACATAAATAACAACATTAAAATCACTGGCACCATTACCACCAGCCATAACAACAATTAATAACGCGGGCAAACAGAGCGCAGGGCTGAAAAACCACCTCCCCAAACACTCTTTCAAGTTTACTAGAGAAATCTGAGCCCCTCAGAGGAATCCAATTTATCTGCTATGCAGCCTTCCAAGGCATGATCCTTAAATATGTCAACGTCTAAGGAGGAAGAGAGAATCATCTGCGCAGAAGTGAAGGTCGTGGTTCAGCAGCAGAGTTAATGACAGTCCGCGGGAAAGGCGTATAGACTCCTGTGGTTCAGATTCTGGTCAGTGGCTGGAACTCCTGAGTGGGTGATGTGTCCTGACAGAGTCCCAGCACCCACCACAGTGAGGCTGAAGAAAGCACAGAGTCCCAGACCAAACTCCTCAAGGGGGAGACTGGAGCATGAAAATGGTGGCCTAATGGGGCAGGCTTTGAAATGTGACTTCCAATTTCACAGATGGCTTTTTGACCCCTCAGTGCATTAAGAGAGGCAGTGAGTCGAAGAATGGTAATAGTCCCCCTAAAGATAATTTATATGAAGTGTCTGTCGACGTCTTTGCCTAAATATATTTGGCTGGGTTGAAATATTGTTGGGAAATGCCACTCTTTGGTTTTTCCAAAGAGTGATATGAATATAAAACCCTGTGGACTCAAGAGCACGTTAGTGAAGAGAGCCTGAAGGATGGCTAATGACCAGGAGGAGAAAGAAAAGACAAAGAATGCTGTAGAAGAAAATAAAAGCAAGGGACGGGGACAGGAATCAAATATATTTTTTTAAGAAGATTTCTAAGAGATTGCAAAGAAAATTATTTGTAATCATGTTTTGAGATGTTTTATATCATTTACACTAATAAGGTGTCATAAGTCCGTTCAACAAGGAATCCATTAAAGAAAGATGAGTATTCTAGATCAGTCTTTGGGTCTGATTTCCTGAGAGCAGCTCAGCACTGTTAGTTCTATGCTGGGCTGGGTTCCTTTTCCAATGCATGGTCTGGCTCCAAAGGCAGGAGCCCAGGAAAAGGAGGGAACTCCAAATAGGCAAGAATATCCTGGTCCTAAGCCACTGAGGAATCATGGTGGGTGAGTGGGATACTAGATTGGGCTTCTAAGACTTTTTATTTCTTTCCGAGTCATCTTGACCGAGTATCCTACATCTCTCTCTCATCTGCGTTTGGTGGTCCGTTTCTGGAGCTATTTCTGAATTTTTTCAAAATGAAAGCTTCTCTCCACCACCAGGTAAGCTCAGCCACTGTGATCAAGGCCCCTGAAAGATTTTAAGTGATGTTCTCTCTCTGTCCTAGATATACACATTGTCGAACGGTCCCGATTCATCTTCTGAGGAGAAAGGTAGAAGCGCTCTTCCCAACGGGATGACTTTTGAAGCTGAAAGAAAACACCTACCGTGGTGGGAAGAAGACGTTGGGACACCAAGAGGGCAGAGGCGAGGGGAGGGGAGAGCCATACCTGCTCCGATGACCTCTTCGATTTTCACAAAAGATACATCGATCTCCTTGGCAAACTCCCGGACAGCTTCGTTGGGGTCCTCGTAAGTGAAGGGGTCAATGTAGATCTTCATCCCTGGGGAGCCTTATTGGAGGAGATAAGTAGGTTAACATCCCAAAGAGGACAGGGTCGTCACTAAGACACTGCTGATGTCCCCAGTGCCAGGGGCGTTCCTGAGAAGGCCTCTTTTCTCTAGGCCAGGCTGCAGCCTGCCACTGTCCCCACCTCGTGTCTAGCCGGACCTCCCCGTCTCCCTTCCCTCCGGTCCACTCTAGCCTGGATCTCTGTCCTTTACTTCTCCTCCATGTTTTCTTCCCTTTCTGAGCTCTCGATGAAATGTGGAACAGATGACTTATAAATGACAGATTGGGACCAGTTCCCACACCGGGCGCTCACAGAAGGCAAAGAAGCTGATTGATGCCAACCAAATGCATTAGCGGAAAAGTGGTGGTAAAATGGTAGGGTAGATATCAATATTTATCAACTTGACAACTTCCCTGAGTGGAGGCCACAGTTAAGGTTATAACTGACGGCTGTGGTCCAGGGCCACAAGAGGGATGAGGATGGATTTTTAAAAACAGAAAGAAATTGCTGTTAGAAAACCCTCAAGATGGAAGGGCCGAGACAGTACACCCAGAAGAGAAAATGGGAAGAGAGAAGCTTAGAAAATACTAATCGAGGAAAAGAGCAAAGTCTACATAGAAAAAATGGGGTGGAATGAAAGAAAAATGGTAATTGAAACCCCCCTGCCTTCAGACACACTGAAGTATGAAAAACGAATAAAATGGTAGATGAGAAATACATAAAGGAATATAGACCTTGTCACTGATGTATACAGTGGCAAGATAGATAGGCATGCTTGGGGACAAAATAGAGAATCGTCATTGCAGAGAAAAACATTCAAAGAGTAGAGGAGAGGGGACAAAAAAAAAAGTAAATGGAACCCAAGAAACAAATGGATTCGTTCCCAATGTCATTTTTCAACGTGTTTTATGTATCATTAAGCGAAGTATAGAAATTGTGGTGGTGGTGGGCGGTGGGAGGGTGGGGACTCTGGAAGCCAATATGACATAGCAGAGTGTCGCATCCTGGGGAAGAGATTTCCTGCCAGCTGCTGCTGTGTCATGAGGGAGTCGGGTCAGCAGGGGCAGGCGAGTCTGAAGAAGCCACACTGCTCCATCCCCATGGTGGAGACCCCAGGAGGAGGCTAGACCACAAGGTTCCATGAGCTCATCACAGTGCCTCACCCATCCTGGCCCAAACTTTTCAGTGTATTCTCTAGTGTCTCCTAGACCTTCACCTATACTCTAGTTCTGACATTTTCCTTCTGAAAAGCCTCTGATAGCTCTCCAAACTCATGTTGAGTTAGCCGGTGCAGTGGTGCACACCAGTAATCCCAGCCACTTGGGAGGCTGAGGTAGGAGGATCACAAGTTCAAGTCCATCTTGGCAACTTAGACCTTGTTTCAAAATAAAAATAAAAAAGGCTGGGAACGTAGTCAGTGGTAGAGTGCCCAGCACTGAAAATAAAGAAGTAGATAATGTTCCCTTTTCACCTAATCACTCAAGGATTTGAAGTCCAAATACAACAGGGGAAAAAAAATTGAGGGGAGGTTTTTAAAAACCAAATAGAAGGGCTGTGGTGTAGCTCAGTGGTAGGGTGCTTTCTGAGTATGTGAAAGGCCCTGGGTTCAATCCCTAGTAACACACACACACACACACACACACACACACACACACACACAACATGAGTTAAAGCCCAATACAGCCAGGTGCCCTGTCCAGGAGAAGGGCTGCTCTGGAAAGCTGGTCTACTGATAGTCGTTAAGTAAAATCACTCCTGGCATGCAGGATGGCTTGTTTCAGAGTGGTAAACACCATTCTAGAATGTTCCTGGGAGGCCTGGGGAATGACACTGGAATGCACCAACTAAAATTTGGACAAACCAGCCTCAGTAACTTAGCAACTTAGACCCTCAGCAATTTAGGGACATGCTGTCTCAAAATAAAAGTATCTGGGAATGTAGCTCAGGGGTTAGAGTGCCCCTTGGTTTAATTCCCAGTACCCAACAAACAAATAAACAAAATCCCCCCAAAACAAAAAGAACGAATGGAACCAGATTGAAAGTGTGTAAAGATCCCCGATCAGTATCTCAAGGCTGCTTCAAGTTCACTTTGGGTCCCCCGGAAACAATCCTTGAGATAAGGTTTTGAAAGCCATTTGCTTATCTGAGAAGTGATTCCAGGAAGTCCCTGAGGGGAGAAAGGAATGAAGCAAGGTAAGAGGCAGAACTGAGGCGTGTCCCTAAGACACTGGTCACTGTGGTCCCTGAAATAGGCTTCACCTCCCTGGGGAAGTTCTGAAGCCAGTATAGGTGTGCAGAAGCTTCAGAGTTGGCCCGACCTGAGGACCAAAGCAGTTGAGGGATTTCCATACCGATTCCCATAAATCACTGGTCAGGGGCCACCTGGCCTGCTGTGCAAGGGGGTGGGAGGCTCCAGGACCAGAGGAAGCAGCCAGGCAAAGAAACCAGATGGCTACAGGTGGAAGCCAGCCAGTGGGCACTGGAGGGGTGAGGGTGGTTGACCATGCAATAGCAGACACATTCAAAATGCAACAGGGACAGCAGGTCAGCGTCAACAAGCTGTCACTTCTCCCTGGTTCTGTGCCACATGAGAAGAGGGAAAGAGCCAGGTGCTCGGGCCCTAGGTGAATCAGGTCTCCAAAACAATTTTGCTAGCCCTGCACGCCACACTAGTCTATATCCATATCTTAGAACGATTTTTCTCCTCTGCCAGTGAGGGAAGGGATGCCTCCCTCCCAGGGTGGCTGTGAAATCGAAGACCCTATTGCAAGCAGCAGGCCCAGCACCGTGCCTGACATATGGTGATGACTCCTTGACGAATAGACTCATTACCGTTATCAGTAAATTGTTCTAGGAAGCCATTGGGGAGGTGGGAAGAGGGAGCGAGGTGGGGGGTGGGCAGTGGGGGGGGGGATGTAAGCCGATTAGGGTTATATTAGTTACTTTAAAAATAACTACCTTGTTATTTTAGATCAAGGGCTTTTAAAGATGTATGCTAAGCTGTCCTACAGGAGCTCTTCCACAGAAACTAATTAAACAATCTAGAATGTGCTGTAATGGATGGTCTGCAAGTAAAGACATATATGAGGATGAATGGGAAGGGATTCTGTGTTAATGAGCTTTACGGATATTGGCCCTAGCCAGTGTGGGGAAGGAGCTATTCCCAGAAGGGAGAGGGCTCATATCTTGATGGCGCCTCTATGCTGGAGGCCAGTAATGTGGGACTGAGTGCCACCCAATGGGAGACAGTTCACTCTGTGATGATGGGTGTAGTTCGCTCACAAAGAGAGTCTGCTACCTTGCTGGCTTGCAGAATCAAGGGGGTGGGTGAATGTGTGTGTGTGTGTGTGTGTGTGCGCGCGCGCGCGCGCGCGCGCGTGAGCATGCATGTGTGCGGGTGTGTGTGCATATGTGGAAGGTCATGGCTGCTGTTCTAGGACCTGTAGCTTTGGTCATCACTGAGGCCTTTCATCGAAAGCTAAGGAAGCTTCTGGAAGCCCCAGGAGTGGTGATGCAATGCAATGTCATCAAAAACAAACATCCTAACTGCCACCTCTATGAGGTAGTTGGAATCAATCCTTATTTTCCTTAAAATCGAAGACAGGATCGCACGGAGGAAGGGAAACTGGAAAAGTGAAGTCGAGGTCTAGCACGTGGCTCCTCTCAGGATTTTTCTCCTAAGGCTCTGGCCCAGCTCTCTGGCTGGGGGCAGGGTCTGTGTGCACTCTACATCAGGAGACGGATTTGGCTGAGCACGTGCATGTCATGGTATGGTCCCCCCAGCACCCACCTCATCACAGAATAACACGCCTCCCCAGACCTCTCTCCCACAGTACAGCTAGCCTTTCTCAAGTCCCAGAAGATGGTGAGGGGAAAAAAAATGCCTTTAGCTAGGCGGAACAGGTCATTTGTCTTTTGGTTCATTTTGTGTTTCTGCATAAATCCCGCATCAGCCTGTTCCTGCTCCCACTTGCCAGTGAGCAGTTTTTAATTATCAGGAAAATGGTATTTAGTGTAATGAATCACCAGACAGTGAACAAGGAATCCGAGTCAGCTGCGGAGCCGAGCTCAGCCAAACACGGGGAGACGGGACTCAGAAGATGTTCTCAGAGTGCGAATGTTGGGGAAATATTACCAGTGGCAATAACGATGATATCAGAGGTTCTCTATCTCCACAGTGCAAGTCATTTTATGAAATCTGGACAATATTTCACATTATTTTATTATTAATATGAATATCGTTGACATTTGTAATAGTTTACAGTTTTTTTTTTATCATCGTTCACATATTTTTCACTCAAGAGTGGTATGTGTAGATTTAAATGTTTGATTGTTAGTGTCTCTTGAGACAGGAAAAAAAATAAACTTACTTTGCAATCTCTCAGTTTACTAATTTCTATTAAAAGATCTAATTGCAGACATGCTCATTCTTTGACCTCAGAACCAACTTACTGTGGCTGGGGTCGAAGCTTATATTGCCTCACGCCTTAAAGGTCCATCCTTATCCTTGGAGAACTGAGAGATCTTAAACGTGAACCAAGGCTTTACATATTTTAGGCTCGGGGAGAATGACGTAGCCACTGTCTGCACCTTCTTGCAGGGTAGGAAGCCGAAGAAACTTCTGGCCACTGTCAGAGGCCCTGCCTCTGTAGATCAGAATGCTCTCAAAAAGAAATGGCTGGACAAACACTGGGGAGACAAAAAGTCACATATGGGCAATTTGAAAAATCAGTAAGGCCCTTTACAAGTGCCAGGGCCTCAGAGAAAAGCAGAGGAAACTGGGAAAGGACCAGTTCTAAACAGAAGGTGATATTTGGAAACTAAACGCTCAAGGGAGGAAGCTGCTCCCATACAGGCATCTTGTGCCTTCAAAAAGTACAAAATCAGTACCGTGGACATCTTGTGGGTCAGTGGACACTACGTTGACCCGGAGGCTTCAGGGGTGCCAGAAAGAGTCAGATGGCCACCAGCTGGTAGAGGATTCCTAGAATCCCACAGGATGGTTTCAGAGAAAGCGTACCTTAGGTTGGTTTCAGTCATTAATATCTTTGTGTCCCAGGGGGTTTTGACAGTCATGGGGAAGTGGGGAAAGTGTTCTCCTTGTTCCTCATTCTAGATCCAAGGCTGACTTTGCTATCTTTGTGACTCACCTAAATGGGCCCAGATGCCTAAGCATAAGAAAAGAGCTGTTTAGGGATCTACACATGAAAGACAGACCCAGGGAGGGATTTCCTCCCATCCTCTGCCTCAGTACACTGAGCATCCCTCTTTTTTCCCCATACTGACCAGGCACCCAACCAGCATGGTGCCTGCAACTGTGGAAGCTACAGGAAAACAAGGCACTTGACCTCTGAAGGCCACAGTCAGGCACAGCTCAGTGCCACATAGCCTTGAATCAGGAGCCTGCTCCTGGGAATGGATTGCAAGCACCACGGAGACTAGAGATGGCGGAAGGCTACGGTTGCAGTCTTTGGTTTCAGAATTCTACACGCACCGGGTCTTGGACTGAGCTTGGAAGGACGTGGTACGTGATCCTGCAAAATAGAAGCTTGGAGTGTCGTGAGGCACAGCTCAGAGTGAGGCCTGCCGCTTGCATGGATGAGGAAAATGAGACTGGCCTTTGGAGGTAGAGGGCGGGGGCCAAGGAGGGGAAACAGCTGATGGACTAGTGTTCAAGGGCCTGATTACCAAACAAAGGCGTTAGGATTGACACCACTGGACACTCAGAGCTGAGGGCTGTTCCATCAGTAGGAGAGGAGTAGGGCATGGGGGAGCTCTTTTTGCTGGCAGGCTGCAACATTTGCATGTATGATTGTGGGGAAGGGGCTGTAGACTGAGAAAATGACCATGAGGTTGTTATGGTAATTAATTAAGGTGTAAGATGACAGAGTGTTCCACCACAGTGCTGCGATGAGAACCACAGAGAACCGCAAGAGAAAATTCCAAGGAAGAGTTGATAGCACTGGCTGAGTAATTGGAGGTGAGGAATTAGGGACAAGACGAATCCTAATCAATTCCCCAACTTGTAGAATCAGGTGTTGCTAGTAACTAGGTAATGGGCGTTGGGAAAGGAACTCTACTGTCAGGGGACTTTGGTGCGTGCAGTTTTAGACTTGGAATGTGCAAAAAAAAAAAAATGTGCAGGTGCCTAGAAGTTGGTCAGAAAACTCAGACCGGAAATAGCTGGGAGAGCAGCACTGGAGTTGTGGGTTTGGTGTCATAGAGAAGGACTGACGATGGGGCCCTTGAGTGGAGTAAATCTAATAGTAGAGACTGATGAGCACTGGAAACAGTTTGCCCCTCTGACCTCTGAAGGCCACAGGACAACAGGTGGCTGTCATTTTCTATGAAAGAGCAGAAATCATGGGCTTTGGCTGAGCTTTGGCTTGAGGAAGAATCAAGGGAGCCTCAGGTGGGCAACACGGCTGGATGGAGCTGCCGTGGATCTGAGGGAGATCTTCCCGCCATGTTCTGCTTGGGGACTTTACCACATTTTTGTAAAATTTGTCCCTAAAAACACCATCATTGCTAAATACCTGTCTCCTAAAGAAAAAAGTGGGCCACAGATGCTCCCTATTGAGGAAAGTTTAAAAATAAAAAAAGTTTAACATCTCCCTGGGCATCAGTGACCAGGACAGGCGGGCTCTCTGGTTCTGGACCATTGAGGGCCTATAGGGAACCCAAGGACAACACTAATAATCTCAGGACTAAAAGAGTTAACACAGCTGCTAGAGGCTCTGGCTTGGAGCCAGCAGCAGACACATGGGTGAATCTAGGTTGTTAAATTTATTTGACATTTAATAAGTACCCACTGTAAACTCAGGCACCTTTTGCATCAGGGAGCTCTTCCGCATGTCCCCACAGGTCCTCATTTACTTATGATCAGTTATAAATGCTCCTGCCAGGAGAGGAAGCCCAAATGGCCACAGTCAGTCTCCTTCCTTCAGGCGCATACCTGTCCTGCATATTGTGATTTTCTGTGGGTGGGTTGCTACGCTCTCTGCAGTCCTGAAATGCACCCACCATGCCAAATCAAGAAGCTGGGTGTGCAATTTTGGTAGTAGGAATGTTTCTGGATGTAATTCCATTCAATCTCTCACCTCAAGCAGAAATCCTCTTTACAAAACCCTTTACCCAAAGTCTCTGACCAAATAAGAACAGAGAACTCATTCCCCACAAAGCAGACAGTCTCTCTTGCACACTGCTCCAGTGAAGGGACAGCATTCTGACACTGAATCAAACTCAGCCTACTTTAATCTTTCACCTGATGGCTCCATTTAACCTTTCACCTGATGGCTCCATTTAACCTTTCACCTGATGGCTCCATTTAACCTTTCACCTGATGGCTCCGTTTAACCTCAAGAGGCATAACATCTCCTTCCTTTGCCATGATGGCCATATGTAGGATGATGACCTCCAGATCCTGCCTGGGTATCTTCAGCGCCAAACACTGGCATGTCTTTTCAGTAACAGATGAGAACTTGCTACTCCTCCAAAAGTACTTGTCACTCCTCTGGATAGGTACTCTGCTCACCATGTCCTTCTTGCAGTGGGGTCCTCAGAACAGAGACCATCACTTTAAATGTGTTCTTACCAGCACAGAAGATATGATGTCTGTGGGTCACCTCTTCTGAAAGGAACTATGATTGGGACCACAGAGGCAGGCAGACCTGAGTTTAAAACCTTGTTTTGCAAATCAATAATTCCAGATTACCTGTCCTCTCTGAGGCTTTGTTTCTTCATATGCAAAACCTACCACCTGGCTGTTAAAAGGATCAAACTAGTTAATACATGTAAAGAATTTAATACTACAGCGAGGGCTCAACACTAGTGGCTACTAGTAGTATTATTCTTCATTAGTAATAGCACTGATATTAAGCATCTGGTCCACTGCAGAAATTTTTTTTGCACACACAAAAATAGAAAATCAGGTCTCCTCCTATTCATACTGCTTCATTTTTGTTCTCACCTAAACAGTAGGTTCCAGATTTATCCTGCTAACGTTTTGTCTTGCAGATTTCAAATTAGCATTCAAAGCTGTTGGAGAGTTCTGAATTTTGATTCTGTCTTTTATGGTGTTAGTTATGCTCTCCAATGTTACCTACAAACTCCATCAGCATCCTTGTGCTTGCACCCGACTGATGAAGTTCAAAAAACAATCAAACAAACAAATGATTGAATAAGGACAAGGACTAGAATAACACTAGGGACTTTCCTCCTGGCTGAGAGTCACTAACTCACTTTCTTTTGGTACAAAGACAAACTCTGTATCCACTTAACAGTGCTTTCCCTTAATATGTTTGTCAAAATAAAAATTTATTACATCTATAATTCCTCTCAAATTTGCCAAATGCATAACCCTAATCAGTGAGAAGAGGTCCCCATAATTTTTCATAATGAGTCTTTGTTGGTTCCAAATGACCACTGAATTCATGTTTAAATGTCCAGCTCCATTGTGCTTCACATTCCCTTCAAGAGTCTGATGGAATCATGCTCGCATTCCTATGATCTCTATACCCTGCTTTCTTGGCCTACCTGAAAATGAGGGTGTTTTCCAATCTCACTTCCTTGGGCATATGCCCCACGTGTTTGTGCTTTTCTCAAAACCGAACAATAGCAGTTCTGTGATTTTATCTGCAATTGCCTATACAGAGAGGTGAATCTGCTAGGGAGGCTTCTTGAAAGCTCTTGATCCCTTAATCAGCCCTCATCTTCCTCTCTCCCCAGCCCCCACACCTCATCCAATTCAGAAATCAGGGAACTATCAACCACTATAAAATATGTGGTGACCCAAGCACCATAGGTACCTGTTTGTTTTTCCCAAACATAGAATCCATCATAAACTTTCTAGATTCCCAAGTCCACCCTGGCCCACTTGGATTATCCCATTCAGGTAATTTTGAATCAACCAGTACTTTCTGAGAACTGGCCTACAGAAACTATGAGAACACTCTGTCTGCCTCTTCCTGTACTTGGGAAGCCCATACTCTCTTCCACCCACTCTTGAACATGACCTACTAGTACATAGTAGACCCTCCATTGGAGTATCTGGTGCCATATGCAATTCATTCTCTTCTCAGCCTTCCTTCTGGATAATATCTTTCCATCCAAATCCAAATTTCTCCTTTAAAATCCTATTCACCAAGCTCCAGACTCTGAGGCAGGACATAAACCAGTGTCTGGAAACTATGTTATGCTCTCAAGTTTACCAGATCTGCCACACCTTGACTGGTGAGTGGGTAATCATCTGCAAACATTTCTGTTGTGTTCTGTTTCACCCTCTGCAGCAGTTAAAAAAGAGGGTCTGGGAAGACAGGGGCCACCAGCCCCTCCTAGAATGGTTATGGAGGTGAGACATATTTAAGGGGGCTAGTAGAATAAAGTTCCCAATGCAGGACACAGAGGAGGCCTCCCACAGCCCATCACTCCTAACCCTACCTTGGCCAGGTCTCACCTCCATCTGAGCTTTGGGTTGCTCTTTTGCTCTTTGTGTGCTGAGCCTCTCCTGCCCCCCAGCTCCTTTGATGGTGATTCACCAGTAGCAACAGCGTTAGTCAGGGAGACAGATGTTCACAGGAGAAAATGCCTGAATGCAATTCAGGGCACAACTCTGTGAGATTGAGGACCCAGATGTAAAGAGAAGCCAGGTGTCAGGGGTTCGATGAAAAGAGAATAGTTACACAAATAGAGGGAAAGGACATTTATAAATGAGGCAGACTTCCAAGGTAGCCAAGGCAGTGAACTCAGGCCTTCGAAGAACTTGGCATCCACTCACATCCCAGGGACAATGTGCTGTGCCTTAGCTGTCCTCACTGGGTCGGCCAGGACCCAAGACTGCAGACTAGGGACTGGTATTTCCATGGACACTGGAATTAAGGAAACCTTCTGCTGGCCTCAGAGGTGATGAGTCCCCCAAAAGGTGGCTTTGAGGATTTGGAATCATATCTCTGTGTACCACGCAGTGCACTTTTGTGTCACCACATGGTGGCTCAGCAGAGCCACTCCTCAAGAGCAGGAGAATGGGCAGATCTCAGGCTGATGATGCTGAAAGGGCACCAGACTCTACCCTTGTATGCTTGGGGACTCTCTGCACTCTACTTCAGCGGGTGGCACCAGGGCTTAGCCTATACATCTGTAGAAAGAGAGCTCTGGCCCAAGGGCACTCTTGGATATCACTAGACTTCAAAATGAGATTCCTCCGTTTGAACACAACCGACATCACCATCTCTAAAGGTTTCATCCAAAGGGTTCCCAGGATGCCAGATCTGAAACAGACCTCGGAGTGCTCATCATGGCAAATCGTTGGCCCCGAGGGGGTGGGGAGGTGATGTCAGAAGCCAGAGGTGGAGGCTGGGAAGTAGGAGAAGCAGAGAGCCTTTGGGGCAGTCCTGAGGCTCTCTGGTGGCGCGCATCCCCTGAGAATCAGATACACCAACGTTTCTGCCTTCCGAAAAGGGGAATTGGTAAAGAGTAGCAGGAGCTGGGCGTGGGCCTTCAGAAAGGGCCCAGTTTGTCATGCTGATTGTGAGGGCTGGCCTGAGCCACCCTAGGACAGTAGCCAGGCTCCCAGCCAGCACCATCCTTCAGCTCCCCCCAGCAAGGACTGCTCTGCACTGCAGCCCAGTTGCCTGGGGCTTGCTCTTCTCCAAAGCCCTGGCAGGGTCTGGATATCTAGAGAGTGCCCTTCCGAATAGGGAAGCTAAGGCCCTGCCTGGAAGCACCACCACTCAGGTCAGCCTAAGAGAAGGCCCCTGAGTCTGCAGTGAGGCAGAGTCACGACACAGGAAAGGAGAGACACAGAAACCAGTGACCAGAGAAGCCCGGAGAGACGTGGGGGTGGGGGACAGGTAAAGCGTAGCAGGAGCTGGGCGTGGGGCTTCAGAAAGGGCCACATGATGCTGATTGTGAGAGCTGTCCTGAGCTACCCCAAGACAGGCTCCTGAGCCAGCACCATCCTTTAGCTCCTCCCAGCAAGGACTGATCTGCACTGCAGTCCAGTTGCCTGGGGCTTGCTCTTCTCCAAAGCCCTGGCAGGGTCTGGATATCTAGAGAGTTCCCTTTGTACAGCCTGAGACAGCACTAGCCACACTAGAACCTAAGCTTCTTTGCATTTCAGCTGCTGCTGGGAGCACGCCAGTACCACTCCTGTCCACCTCTGGGTGAACTTAGGGAAGAAAAGCAATCTGGTTCGTGAGAACTTTGGCCTTGGAGTCCATTTTTTCCTCCCAAAAGAACACCCAGTGAGGGTGGGCTTCATGTGTGTGTATGTGTCTATGACATCTGCCTGTCATGCTTTCACCCCCTGAGTGACCAGGTGAAAAGGATCTGTGCATTGCAACAGGGGGACGGAGGTGAGATGCTGCTTCCACAGCAGAGTCCAAAGTGCTGTAGGGACAGATTTCTGAGAGCATTTGTGGTTGTTTAGAAACAGAATGTGTCTGTGCAAGACTCTAAGGGTAGCATGTCTAGAGGCTGGAGAGGGGCCCAACTGACCTCATAGGACCTGTTTTGTAATATTTACAGAGAGGAGGAACAATTATGGCACGGAACTTTTATGTTGTGCATTGGTGAAAAGCAATTTCAGTTACACAAAATTTTTTAAACCCAAGTTTTAAAAAGAGAGAACGGTAGGATAACGTGTGAGGGAAACTTTTAAAGGCACTGTTTAAAAAGAAAACCCTTGGGAGAGATCCCAGCACTTTGGCCTCTTGGGCTCTGCTATCTTTAATTCTCTGCATTCACATTCTATGGCTTATCTTTGAATTTGGTTAACACATTCCCCAGCTGCTCAATTGGATAAGATAAGGCAGAAGATGTTAATAGAGAATCCTCCATCTTTTCCCACTGAGTCTGATTTCAGGATTCATTGACTTGCTAAACCCAATCTTTTCCTAGTGTCCTGTATGAGCTTATTAATGCAGAAGGTAATCTACCCATCAGGCATCCAGTAAGTTCCCACAAAGGCAGAGGGACCTGCAGAGGGAGTTGGTCTTGTGGGCCCTGGGGGTTGCTAGGGGACTTGCCACTGGTCCAGCCAATCTGGCTACCAGGACCTTGTAAGCAGCAGCCTGCCAGGAGCCAGGCAGTGGGTGTGTGCTCTCTACTCACCTCGGCCTGTGCTGTAATGCTGCAGTTTATCGCTGTACACAGCCTCTTTGCTGTAAGCTCGTTTCCTGTGGATACAGAGAAGACAGACTCAGACTCTCTCAGGAAGGACATACTGCTGAGAGCCATAGCCGAGTCCGAATGACGCATGGCATTTTTTGCCAGAACGGAGTGGTTGAGAAGTGATGCCAGCAAGCCATTGAGATGATAATGGTTATGTTAAGCTGTGTATATTAGACCCCTGCTGTCCACCTCGGCCTGCTACTTTGGAGCTCTCTCGGGGATTCCCGGAGAGTTCCCATTGGTTGGGGAAGTGCCCTAGGAGGGATTTCTGGTTGCTAGTTCCTGGAGGAGCCCCATGTCATTCGGGGAGAGTTCCCGGGAGTGTGTGTTGAGTGTACTGGTGGAGTTCAGAAATAAAGTTTGTTCCTGCTTCAGTGGCTCGTGATTTGTGCCCAGCCAGACTGCGGCAACACACCAAGGCCTCCTATCTGGATAGGGTTCACCCCGAGCATCTCTTGGGATTAGAGAGTGGGTGACCCCCACTTTAAGATTTCATGCCTGCCCTGGTCGACCACCACTCATTTCTGCAGACGGGCAGGTCTGCCTCCAAGTCAAGGTCTTACGGAAGCCTGGCAGGGCTGTGGGCACCCGTCCAAGAGCAGAAGCGATGAAAACTCTGAGCAGTGCTCAGGATGCACTGCAGAACCACTCAGGAGGGAGCCAACACTAGGGCTTTGCAGGCAGTATCTAGGCTAACCACCCAAGGCAGTAGCAAACTCCATGAAAAATTCACAAGGCCTTCAGGGTCTATCCTGGGGCAGAACTCAGACTTCCTCCTTCCTCCTCCCTGCTCTCCTGCCTGCCTGCCTGCCTTCTGCCTGCTGCTGAGGACCCGAGCTCTCCAGCTACAGGATGGGCTGTGATGCTCCAGTGGGTCAAATGCAATTTTGTAACTGTCACTCCGAAAAGCCGAGGTGTGCAAGGGGGGAGCCAAAAGTCTTGGCTAAAATGAGGTTTGAAGATGGTTGCTGTTTACTGGAGCCTCATCCAGCTCCAGAGAGGATTTTATCCCAGGCACAAAGAAAAATAATCTGGAGAAATCTAGGTTGCCCATGGATTGGAGGGGACAGCATGCAAGAGGGACAGGTGGCCAGCAGGCAGGAGTGGGGGACCTACCTGCTGCAGACGATGGAGATGGCCACCAAGGACACGACGAACACCACCCCGGCTGCAGCCGAGCCAGCGATCAGGGGCAGCTGCTCCCTCAGCTCCGACTTGTAGTCATCTAGGTAAGAGAGTGACATTAGGATCCTCCCCATGTGTTCCTTGCCTACTGCTGGCCACAGTGCAGGATACCAAAGACATGACCTGGAGAGAGAGAGACTATACTTCCTATGCTTCAGAGCATCAGCTGCCTAGACAAAGAGCTGTTTTCAAGTCCCAAAAGGACAAAGACAACCAAAACCCAAAGATAATGCAACAATAAACAACAATACAGAATCTGGGAGCCCAGGACTGATGACATTCATCTCTGGGGCAAAGATGGATCTTAACCTCCACTCCAAGGACTGTGAGCCCTGCTAAGGGCAGGTCCAACGGAGGGTAGAGTAAATGGAAAACCATGGCCGAATTCTCTTCTAGAATACGAAACCATTGAAATGCAGCATCGTTTACAGATTCACTGAGCAGATATTTAAAGCCTGTCTGTACAGGGTGCCGTGGAGGGTGAAGAAGTGCCTGAGAAATAGCCAAGTGCTGGGAGCTCCCACCTGATAGGAAAAGGATGCAGCTTCCTACCAAATGTTAAAACCACACTGTGTCACACAGCAGAATGGGAAGCCTGAGGGTCACGGAATCATTGTCTAATATTTGATCTCAGGCAATGGAAGATCAGCTATTTATGTCCCATTACAATTAGGGCAGATACAGCAAATCAAAATATAAGATCATCAGTTCAATTTGAATTTCAGATAAATAATGAATGGTACTTTCGTATGTAAGTATGCTCCAAATATTGCTTGGGAAATATTTATACCAAAACCTTGTCTGTTGTTTATATGCAGTTCAGATTGAATCGGTCATCCTGTATTTTATCTGGCAAACCTAATGACAATACTTGTTAAGTGGAGGTTCCCCATAACCTGCACCGGAATTTCCTAGACACCATTCATTACTCACAGCTGTTTCTGGGCCCCTCCTCAAATCTACTGAATCAGATCCTCTGGGTGAAGAGAGGGTTGTCTGTATATGTCATAAACACTCCAGAGGATTCTTGTTTTTCCCAGTGTTTTAGAACAGTTTGTCAACTATAAGGTGAAAAAGGAGACTTCTAGAAACAAGGTCATTGGCTCTCGAAGCCTCCCATTTGATAGAAATCAAATATAAAAATTGAAGATAGAGTTTCAATTGCCCTCAGCTGAGAGTTTTTTGTAACATTTGTTTGAAAAAAAATAAATTTGGCAAAAGAAAAAAAATTACAGGGAATCACAGTGAGAAGTTCTCAGAATGTCTTTATAAACACTTCATAAAGCCATGCGAAACCTGAATGGTTTTTTAAAAAAATCAGTGTGCTAAGTCGAAGGTCGGCACATGTAACTAAGCACAGCTGGGGCCACAGTGGCTCTGCCCCATGTGGTCATTGACCCTGGTGGGATCCCACAGGTCCCCAATGCCCCAGTGACCTAACATGGATCAACCTTCAGACTCACCTTTGGGCTGCAGATGGGCCCACAGCCTCGGTGAACATAATCACTACTGATGTGTGAACCTCCATCATTAAGATAAATAGTCCTAAATTTGGCCACATACCAGAACTCTCTTACATCTCACCCCTCTTGGGTCTGCAAAACTTAACTGCCAAATGTAAAAGGAATAGCCTTCTTGGGAGAAATTTGTTACTTCTTGATTTGTCTAGCAGAATTGCCCAGAGACCGGTACTCAGAGCATTTTGAGTTTTGGGCTTTTAATCCTGTGTGCCTTCTGATGCCAAAGTGCCTATAAATCTAGATGGTAAGTGAGGTGCAAAGTGGGGGACAGAGTCCTTAAGGGAAAAGCAGACGGCCTGAATTCTTTCCATCCCAGCAGCATTATTAATCTCAATGAACTGGCTCACCTTTCTACCCCCATCTCACCAGCCTCGAAATACGAGAGAAAATTCACCTCAAATAAACTCAAAACAGGCTGCAAACTCTAATCTCATAGGAGCCAGACCATTCACAGTACCACATCCAGGTGTGAACCATGGGAAGAGGTGGGCTCCATCGGGGGACAATGCCCCCTCTCCCCAGGACAGGGACCTCACCCCAGGACATCCACCAGCACTGGCTTCTCTTATAATTTTTCCAAAAAAAAAAACGAACATTCTGATTTCATATGAAATCGTTCGATTTTTAAATGCTTCTAATTAGTATAAAAGTTGTTTAAAAATATAATGTGAGTCAATATAAAAACCTCAAGCCCTATTAAGCACCAAATCTAAGATTACTCGCCTAAAATATAATACTGGATAAAATATTTTGTTCTGTATAAGTTAAACAACAAAGAGAAAAGGGAAGGCTTTCAATTCAGGGTGTCAGGAATAGACTGGGATTTGGAAAACCATCAGGAAATGGCTCATAAATGAATTCGTTTAAAAGATGGATAAGCAGATAGATAAAGGAATATGTGACTACAGTAGTTGGCTAGCTAAGAGAAAGGGTGGTGGATAATCAGACACCCCCAACATGCAAAGTCAAGGCTACTGGGAAAACAGATTACAGAACTGATGAAGGAGGTGGTCTCAGAGGATGGGGGATGTACTTTTAACAGGGAACTAATAAAGCCCCAAATTGGGAGTATTTGGAGGTATAGACTATATGGCCTTGGAAACAGCTTGACTGTTCTCTCTGGAGACACCCGAGCAGAATCTACTTACTACAGGTCACACATGAAGTTGCTCCAAGAATTCTGAGACCCAGGATGCATATGGCTGTCACACCCAAAGTGCTATCTCTCTGTTCCCATCCTGGAGACACAGTCTCATGCGTTCAGGTCGTGAGCTCAGCTCCAGATCCCAAGCACAGAGCAGGGAGGCAGGAGTGAGGATGACATCCACAGGCTTCAGGACCCTCGTACTGAGGCAAGAGGGCACCTGGGGCATATGTGGGCCTCACTACTGTGCAAATGCTGGACCATGTGTAATGTAGAGCTCCTCAAAGGCAAAGCCAATCAGATGTTGGTGAGAAACAGGCCAGACTTCAGAGAGCCCACGTGCATCAAACACAAGCACGGGGGCCTTGCTGGGGGGCGATCCCCTGAGGGCATTCCACTGGAATCCAGTTGGCATTTGGGCTGAGACTATAAGCTTTTGCAGGGCTGCTTCTCTTTCCCCCACTGTCTGCCCTGTGCCCTGTCCTTGCCTCCACCCACTCTCATCCCCATCCGCCCTCTTACCATCTGTCAGAGTCTGGAAACACATCTTGCCACTGAACTTGCCGTAGCCCGCCACCGTGCGGGCCCGCACCTGGACCACGTACACCATACCGGGGCGCAGCCCGTCGATCCGAGCCGTGTTGGTCTGGCTCCTAGCCATGGAGGAGTTGAACTCATTGTGCTCCTGCCGAAAAGCAAGAGGGAGGGTTCACCAGCCTGCTCCTGACCCCAGCAATCACCCAGCCCGCTCCACTCTGGAGGAGCACACAGGCTCCATTCATCCTTGCTCTGCAGATCTGCAAGAAGTCATCTCTCTGACCTCAGCAGAAGCAGACTTGTCAGTATGCCTCTGCCATTTGTCCGCCTCTCTTCATCTTGCGTGTGCTAAGCTGCAGGCTTTTCTCTTCCTTCTCAAGATGTCCCTTGTACCCTCCTCACAGCAGCTGTTCTAGATGGCTCCTGCAATTCCCTCAAATGCTTAGGCAAAACACGTTGTCTCCACTCTGCTACGGTGGTTGAGCCCATTGTGGACTGCCTCCCACACATGCTTCTGCCTTCTCCTTGCCTGTCTTTGGGTACCCATTTCCTAGATCCCCGCCACCAGCATCCAAGAAGAGCATGTCCCTTCTCCCTGTGTCCTCACCTCTTCCACCTACTCCAGGGGTCAGCCCCACCTTCCTGCCTTTCTCCTACACATTCTGCCCTGTCCTCTCCAGTCCTCATCTTCTACAAGTATGCATCCACCCTGGCTCTTCCACCCATCATAACTGCTGTTATAGGGTTGCTTCTTCTCTTTGCTGCTGATTTATTTAACATATGATCAGTGCCTGGACTTTGGTAGCCTCCCATCTTTTGTGACGCTCCACACTCACCTTACCTCCTGCCAGTGCCAAACTTCTTAGACAGTCTCTGACCTCCCCCCAAAGTTTCATCATATGAAGGCAAAACATCAAAGTCTAGGTTTATAGGTCCTTCATAATGAAGTCAGTTTCAGTCTCTCATCTTCTCCTACATCTGTGGCCTTGCTGTCCCTCCAGAGACCACACCCAGGCTATGAGGCCTTTTTCCCAGTCTGAGGGGCCTCTATGCAGGGCTCCTCTGCTCACACCAGGTGGCTTCAGCTACATCTCCCAAGGTCTCCTCTCTATGAAGGCCTATCTGCTCCAGTCCAGGGACTCTTCATTGCTGTCCCTCTGGTTTATAAATCACTCTCAGCACCTCATACATCGGCCTGATCTCTGACTGCTTTCATGTGAACATATCTTTCTTCTGCAAGGGTTCAGGGCTACCTCCAAGTATGAAGAAACAAGAGCTTAGAGTCGGGGTCTATCCTTATCTGCACCATTAATCCTGGTGACTTCAGCAACGCTGAAGAGCTTGGGTCACTGGAGAGAATCCCGAAGCCCCCTGGGGGATTGTAATGAGTTTCAGACACAATGGCTCATGAGCCAAGGAAAAAAGGGAGGAAAATTGCATGACAAGGAATCTGTAAACTCTATCCCCAGTCAAATGACAGAAGAAACTTGGGGAATTGAAGCAAGACAAAAGAAGAGAATACAATGATCAATCTTATTGTTTTAAATATGTAAGAATCTACTTTGCAGGGGCTAAGGTGACCTGAGGCATGTTCATTCACTCCTTCATTCAATCAACCAGGCAGTTACATTTATGACACAAGAGCACATCTGGATGTTATACAAGGACTGAGGGTACGGTGGCAAGATCCTCTTGCCTGGTGATGCAACAGTTTGTAGGTTAGAGTAGAAAATATACAAAAGATGACCACAGTGTTAACTGAGTAACTTGGCAGAGGGCAGTTTGGGGGCTGTGGGGACATATCTAGATGGCAACAAGTCCAGACTTTGAAAGAGATCTATTCCAAGAAGAGTCAGGAAAGCGTGCAGAAGTGGAGTCGTGGAAAATCAAAGAAGTCAGCCACATGGATGGTTGTGGAGATGGGAACAGAATAAAACATGCAAAAGCCAGTAATTGGTGCGTCTGGAGTACGGCTGAGTAGGAACAGCCATGAGTGATTTGGAGGCAGTCGTAAGGGACCACAGGTTTGAGGCTAGCTCGAACAGACAGTTTAAAGTTACAAAGAGACTCGTCCTCAGCCTAATGGAGGGGTTATCCATGGCCCCTGGATGAGACTGCCTGGGGAGGGACTGCCCATCCATCATTTGCTCAGCTTAAACAGCAGGTAGGGGGTCTCCCACTCCCATCTCCACCCCCAAGCAGGAATTCAGCAGAAAGAAGGTTGCTTGATAGAGAAGAGACGTCATCTAGAACTTTGGTAATAACTATTTTGACACATTGGAGACTTGAGATCTGAAACTATGAAAATCACCTTATCACCTTGCAGATAAGAATAAAATCCCAGAGCTGCCTGGCTTCCCCGGTTTGACTAGAATCAGATGGAATCAGGCACTGCTTGAAATAAATGAAGCATTGACTAAGTAGGTTTTACTGAAAAAAAAAAAAAGGAAGAAATAAGAAAAAAAATTAAAAAAAAACAAGCATGCTGATCTATTGACATTTGGATTGTGAGGACCGAACATTAACCCATAATCACTTTACAGTCCACACATTCTTGAAGAAGTTCAGTGATTAAAAGGAGTATCCGTGCTTGTTCCCCCCACAAAGTCATTAATCAATTCCAGGCAAATGGGTGAGAACAACGAGAAAGGTGGCTTATGACTGATGGTATTAGAAGATGTGGAGACAGAGGATTCAGCTGCTGAGGGCGGGGCTGACATCTCCCTCTCTCCATCCCCTGAACCCCAACACCTAGCGCAGCTCTCACGCTTCCTGGGGCTCCAGCAACTCGGCGCTACGTGAAGGAATCAACAGCACTCCGACCAGTGATTTGAGCCAATCGGTCAGGTGCAAGATATTGTCAAGGTTCTGAAAGAGTTCCTAGAAGAAAATGATCTTAAAATTTGATGGGTAGAAACTCCCCAAACTTAAACCCATCCTCGCCCAGACAGGTATTATTAAGTGCCCGTAAGATCTAAACACTTCATCATGAAGACAGCTGGGAGCAGATGTAGATGCTCCTCCCATGGTTTGCCTACAGGCGTGCCACCAGGAGTGGAAAGTGCTACACGACAGTAAACAAGAGCGGATGATGAATGGAAATGTATTAAAATGGGGAAGGAGAAGAATCTGGGAGAGGCTCAGGGAGTGCCCTCGGTTGGATGGCACCTGAATGTTCTATTAATGAGCTGTTGGAGGAGGCCACAGCCTCCTTGATTCTATTCACAGAGGTGAAATTGAAAGGTGTCCCAAGCACAAACCCAACAGGATGATGTTGGACAGGAGACCTGAGAGGGTCTTCAGAGGTCGTAAGGCTACCACTCATGGGCCAACTTGCCTATGTTATGAATACAGCTCCATTGGAACCCAGCCACGCCCTTCTATTGACATTAGCTGTGACCACACTCTTGCGCCAATGCCTCCTGGTTTAGATGAAGGGGACATAACATCCGTGGGGGGGAGAAGAAGTGGCATAGGATGGAGGGAGGATGAGTGTCTCTTCTTTGGAATGAATCCAGGAATCTACTGGGCTGAATTCTACTTGTGTTTACATTTTCTAAAGATTCTATTCAATATTCCAGGATCATGTAGAGCAGACAGGTATATCTGATTCCAAGTATTTGTATTTAATATTAAGACACCATCTCTTATTTCAGGGGCTTCACTAATTTAAAGACATTCGGCATCAATGGCGATTTCGTCCACCCCCCTTACTGAGCTCAGTCGGAAGTTTCTGTCTTTGAAATCTAATAAAAAAATGTCTACAGTTCTGGTTTTGTGACTTCCTAGCTGTGACCTGTGTGGTCATGGCTAAGTTGTTTAACCTTTCTGTGACTTAGTCTCATCATCTAGAAATTGGTTATTATCTGGTTTCTGAGTATATTTCTTTTTTTTTTCCTTTTAAGGATCAGGAATAAGATCTCTGCGTATGTCTGGAGCATAATAGGTACTCAATATATGATGAATTATCATTGCGGTTATTATGTCAAAATGCCCTCACAGGCTAATGTCTTTTGCTTTAGTCATATCGGAAATGGTCAGGGCAACATAATGGATTTCATAGTGGGGCACTTTTATAAGTGGGAGGTCTTCAGTAAGATACTGAACGGTAACCAATGCTTGGGCAGAGAATCTCCTCCATTCCCAAGGAAATCTCTCTATCCTCTGGGGTGAGGACAATAATATGCTTCATTGAGATGTGCAAGTTGCCTCGGGCATTGAGTTGCTATGTGTGTGTCTGTTAATAATCGGTATAAATTAATGAGAAGCAAGGAACTAGCCTAAAATGGGAGAATACATTTCTCTTGTAGCATAATAAGTCAAGG
Organism: Urocitellus parryii; assembly: GCF_045843805.1. Taxonomy (NCBI): domain Eukaryota; kingdom Metazoa; phylum Chordata; class Mammalia; order Rodentia; family Sciuridae; genus Urocitellus; species Urocitellus parryii. Next base: position 99,557,760 of record NC_135532.1, on the reverse strand, counting down.
TCAACTGCTATCTTTCAAGGGAGGAGGTTTAAATTATAAAGGGAAAGGCAGCGGAGGAGCTTGGATTGGGCTGGGTTGGGGAGCACAAGGCCAAGGCACCCAGGCATGAGCCTCGTGGCTTTGATCCTAGGCCTGTCATTAAGCCCTTTACCCTGTCCTGGCTGCCTATGGAAGGGACTGCCCTGGGTACAGCATGTTAGAAGGAGGAAGAGAAGGAGGAAGGCGGCGGAGGAGGAGGAGGTGTAGATGGTCTCCAGTACATTCAGCTCCTTCCCAATATTATCACCTGCTGAGGACCAAGGACTCCCTCTTGCTTTCCAGCTCTGTGACTGTGAACAAGATTGTTGTTGTGTTTTATGAACTTCTTTATGCATCTGTCTCTTTACTTGTAGCAATTATACTAACCCTTACTGCCCTGGGGTATGAGAGGAAAGATACTGCTCATAAAATCCCTGACACTCAATTGGTGCACATTAGGGAAAATATTATTATTATTATTATTATTTTGAGCTGAGCTGTTCCTTCAATAGGGCTGCAAGTTCGTGTGTGGGGTAAGGAGGACGGGTGGTCCTTGCCAGGGACTCTGACATCCTGCCCCAGACTGTGCACTCTGGAACTGTTGGGTCCACATTCATAGGAACAGCTGGTTCATGCGATTAACAGGTTCAAACGGATTGGTCCAACATGTGTTGGTGAGTCAACATTTATTTTATTAACTATCAAAAACTATTGAGCAAATAAGAGCCCCCCCCCCAATTACACTAGATGATACATAATGGGTGCTTATGAGTCCAGATGGTTTAAATTAGCCCCAATTCACTGAATTATTTGCATAAAACAATCCCATATTCCCTAAAGAGAGCAGAACTGTCTACACCTCTGTCTGGCTTGCAAGTTCCACTCTACTGGCGAAAGGGTGGTACACCTTCTCGCAGACTAGCTTGGTGATCCACTGGACCCCCACTTTCAGGAGGTAAGTCATTGCACAACGTGCAAACCATGATCTATAATGGTTAAGGAATGTGTCCATCATTGCACGGCTGGTTAGTTGTGAAGGACACTGGAAGCTGGTGCAGTCCCCTATTCAACATGGTGACCATAGGCAGTGGTGTTAGTCTCTGCCCTTGATCCTCTTCTTTTTTAAAATATTTCTTTATTTGTTTTTAGTTATAGGTGAACATAATACCTTTATTTTATTTTTATGTGGTGCTGAGGATCGGAGCCAGTGCCTCACGCATGCGAGGTGAGTGCTCTACCTCTGGCCACAACCCCAGGCCCCACTTGATCCTCTTCTTATCACTGAGCCACTGGATGGCTTCACCCAGACTTTCATATCATCCACTCTGACATCCCAGATGGACCTCTTTATCCTGGTCCCCACCTTAAACTCCAGAAAGGTACAGGTAACTACCTATTCCACTGTCTTCTTGACTCTCTTACTGGTAATTTAGATCAGAGCTGAACTTCCAGTTCCTTTTTTCACTCCCAATATGCTCTATCCACAGCCCTTCCCCCTCTCAGTCAATGGTGGCTACATCCTTTCAGTAGCTCAGCCTAAACAGTCCCACACCCCAAATCCAACTTGTTGGATTCATCTTCCGTATAGATGGTTCTAAATTTAGCAGTCCTATTTCAATGGGGGCAGTCTGAATAATGTTCAAAATGTAAGGCAGATCTTCTTCCTCTTCCGCTCCTAAACCTGCTTGCTATATCTCCCCAGATCACTCAATTATCTAAGGATGAACAAGATTACATCCCCTGGTAAACTCCCTCATGTGTCCTAATTCCCCATTGCTTGCCTCATTCTGGGAATGCTGGTTTCTTTCCTGCTCAGTGAATCACCAGGCATAATATTGCCTCAGGACCTTTGCACAATCTATTGCCTCTTCCTCTCCTAGATAACTGCTTTACAACAACCTTCTTTTCTTCAGATCTTATTTTCTCCAAGAGACCTCCCTTTACCATTCTATTTACTTCTGTAATCTACTCCTCTCCCAAGCCTGACCTTCCTGATCCCATTTACTCTGCCCTAACTTTTTATTTTATACTACTCATGCTCATTGTTCATTTTCTGTCTACCTCTATTGAAAAGGAATCCCCTCTGAGGGCCAGAACTTTTATCTACTAACCGAATTTGATCACTAATCTATTTTAGGATAGTACCTGTCAAATAGAGCAGGTGATCAATAAATACTTCTTGAACAACAACAACAACAACAAAATGAATGAATTTGGTATTCGACAAGCATTGGGTTGAGTTGGTGGAGAAGGCACTGTGCTCTCCTGCGAGCTTTGCACCTGCTGCAGCTCACCAGGCTGAAAGGGAGGCCCTGATTCCTTGGCCCATCAGTCAGGGACCAACCCTCAGGGCACCCCCCCCCCCCCCCCCCCCCCGGCCCCATTCCTTGGCAGCACCATGCTCTACTATAGCTCCAGTAGCATGTGCTAAAGAGCGGTTGAGGAAAAGAACACATAACTTTCTATTTCTCTTAACTTTAATCTCATCCCTTTAAAGGTTTTTTTATACCTCTACAAATATATTAATGCACTGGCATAGGCATATAATTTATAAATAGACAAACTTATATTAGAGGCAAATCATCAAAAACTTTGGCCACCAGAGCTCTACAAAACCAATTATCCCCTGAAGGTTCAGATAATGGGACTGTTTTGCAGCATTTGCATCAGATCACGTGATTGGAAGTGAACATGTGATTGGAAGAGGGGTCTGGTCCTGCCCTGTCCAACCCAGGTAACAGCCCAGACTGCAGTGTGGTCTCTATTTAGTCGGTGGAGAGGGCCTGGGGTTCGGAGGCTTTGCCAGGGCAGATCTGGCTAACTTCTGACCTCAGTCACCATATTCCTCCCTCCTTTCAGACCCCCTCCAGCCTTGTTCTGGTGCCCTCAGCCAGACACCACCCATGGAACAGTGGCTGGCCCTGATCCTGCCTGCCTGCACGCAGGGCTGGCTTACCTTCTCGTAGTACCGGATCTCATAGTCTAGGATGATGCCATTGGGCTGCTCTGGCTGTGGCCATGACAAGGTGATGCTCCTCATGGTGGCACTGACCTGGTGCATGATGGGAACAGTGGAGGGGGCTGTGGAGAGAGGAAGAGACAGGGGAGCTGAACATAGGCTTGATAACAGGAGAAGTGCCGTCTTTCAGGGGTCAGTCATTGGGTTTGAACTCTGCCTTTTCTTTCCCATCAGCTGAGCTGGTCCTGTGGATAGATTAGGATGATGGAGGAGAGTCAGGTGATCACTTAGCAGAGGAAAGCATGGGTGGGCAGGGACTAGAATGGATGTGGGATTTTCATGGCAGAGAGAACAAAGGCTTGTCCCAAACAAGAGAGGGTTGGAGCAGTGAGAGGAAAAGACAGAAGGAAACGAGAAACGATGAAATATTTTTTGAGCAGAAGGTGTTGAAGGAACCTCAGTCATGAAATAATGGGCTGAGCAATTGCAGAGGAGATCCTGGGGGCAAGAGAGGATATCGAGAAAGTAAAACTGGTCAGTACAGAATTACTGTGCAACAGAAAGAACATTCCAGTCAATATTTTTTTTTCTGGTATTGCATGTAAGATTGTACTGTTATTTCCAAAGGAAGTGAAGAGCCATCCTTTAAGAAGACACAAACATGGACCAACAACAGAGGTACTGTCGAGAGTTTTCTGAATGAGGACATTTGCAATCAGGAGCTCACGAATACAAATGAAGAAACAATCCACAAACCAAACATTTGGAAACAAGATCATAATTCCAAAATCTGCAAAGTTGATTAGAAAAATCTCTGTTTAGAAATAACATTTATTGCCCAATTCAACATTTCCCACACGGTGTAAGTAAAATGAAAACAGTCTGGAAATGATAAACGAGGGCTGTCTTTCTAGGGGAAGAGGCGAGTAATGAATGGAGCTTCAGTCTGTGCTCTGCTCAGGGGCTGTTCCCTTTAGTCTTGGCACTTCTGCAGCGATGAAGGTCGTTTTCTCACTCAAACTCCACTGTACAAGGGTTTCTCTGGGGACTGTGGCTGAGTGACATTTACTATCCTCAATTTAAGTTAATAGATTCCCACTAAGACCTGCAATTACAGGGCACAGCTAGTGGATCACAGGGAGGCTGCACGTAGCCGTCTCCACTTCTTGGACCCTCCATGTGTGCCAACTGTATGCACAGCCTGGGCTGGGGGAGGGGACACAGATCATTGTGTTCTGGAGGTGCTCCCAGTCAGAAGCAAGAAGTGATGGGATGAGGCCTTGGAAGCAGAAGGTCATCTAGGACTGTGAAGGTCAGTTTGCTCAACTCTCAATAGAGAGGGCATGTGTGCCAAGAAAATACGCCTTTCAAGAGCTCCTACCCCCAGGGGTGTAAGTGCCTATAAGTGAAGTTCTCTGAAATCTATCACCACATTTATACATAGGTCTGCTTCCCACAGGCTGCTCCCAGCCAGTGACTGAGAGTAGCAGGCCCTTCTCTGAAAAATACGGGACGCTTCTGTAGGGCAACTGTGGCTCAAGAACTCTCCATAGACCTTACCAATGCTTCCTAGGAGTAGCACCGCAGTGGAAGCTTCTCCCCACCCAATCCCCCTTCCTTCCCGCTCTCCTTGAGGGGATCAGACCTTCACAGTGGCCGGATCATGCTCCCACCCTCCTCTGGCTCCTGTAACATGTCCCCCAATAAACCTCTTGCATGTCTAAATTCTTCTTGCTGTCTGGCTCCTGCAGGACCCGAATTCATGTTGTCTTGAATCCCCCTACAATTTCCCTGTCAAATATTTGCTGCCAAGCGCCTGCTGTGTACACAGGGTACAGCCTTGGCTGCCTTCGGGAGCTGTTGCTCTAGACTTCTCTAACTCTCACCAATTTACATACCTTCCTTAGCCTTATCTGAAATTTGTCTCCTTCCCACTGGTCTCAGCTCTGCCAACCAAGGTAATACAGCATGTTCCCTCTTCCACAGACTGGCTTGTCAAATATCTATAGAAACTAGTTAGATCATCCCTGAGGGCTTTTTTTTTTTTTTTTTCTTAAAAGAATAGCCAGGTACCAGAAACATTTTTTTCCCTCCATGAAAAGGACATGCTACCCAAGGTAGATCTTTTACAAATGGGGACCCAGGTTATTTAAATCTCGCCTTAGGTGTGAGACCCAGAGATGAACCCAATTCTCTCCTCACTGTTTGAGCTACAAAGACAGGGTAAAACACATACCACCAGGACCCATGTACTCTACATCTGCTATGTGACCATTCACCTTTGGATCAAAAGCATGTCCCTGCCATTCAATTCTGAAGTCACAGTTCACAAATGAACTTTAGGTTTCCCTCTGATATGTTCTCATCTTTTGGTTGTAGGGTTGGTTTTCAGCTCTGGGGATTTACCTGTATCTCTTTACCCTTCATGATGTTAAATTTGGCCTATTAATTTAGAAAGTTGAAACAATTTTTGATCTTGATTCATTCACTAGAGACACATTTTCTCTTCCTTCCAACTTGATAGTATGGTCCAGCTTAATTCTTTAAATAGTTATTGAGCATTTACCACAAGCTAGGCACCATTCTAGATTCTAGAGAGATCATAGTGGGAAAATACAATTTCTTTACTTTCTTAGAACTTTCTTTTTTCTTTCTTTCTTTTTTTTTTTTTTTTGATACTCAGTGGTTAAGGAACACTTAACACTGAGCCACATTCCCAGCCCTTTTTATTTTTTTATTTTGAGATAGGGTCTTGCTAAATGGTTTAGGGACTCACTAAATCGCTGAGGCTGGCTTTGGACTTGTGATCCTCCTGCCTCAGACTCCCAGGCTGCTGGGATTCCAGGTGGGCACCACTGCACCCATTCTAGAGCTTACTTTTCAATGAAGAGATTCAGAGGCTAGAAGTAACAAATAAATCACAAGGAATGTTAAAAGATGGTACAGACAACAGGGAAAGGGGCAGAAGGAGGGACTCAGACTGCCTGCCGCAGTGTGGGAAGCGTGTGGGCAGCGAGGGCCTCCCTGGGAAGCAGATGCAAGAGCGCAGGGTGGAGGAGGCGAGGAGGGAGGCAGAAGGATCTCGAGGGAACAGCATTTAAGAGGAGACAGCTGAGCAGAGGGTCTGATCTGGGAGCACTGAAGAGCCAGTGGGACTGGAGCAGAGAGAGACCCAATGGCTTTTGGATCCCTTTGGCTTCTACTCTGAGTGAACAGGAGCCACAGGAGGGTGTCCCTGCCCAGTGACACAGCATGACATGTGTGCTCATTGTGTCACCTTCTATTGTGTGGCAAGTAGATTGCAGGGCCATATAAAATCAGGAGGACCTGCTGTTCATCCTAGAGCCATGGCTGGGAGAGACCATGGTTACTTGGACAGACGCTGAGCAATGGAGGTAGGTGGTCGGACCCTGGATAGCCAGACTTAAGGACAGTTAGATTTTTTTGACTTCATCATTCTGCCAAAGTGATATGTGTTCAGTAGAACCTGCACCTCTAATTTTGAATTTTGTTCTTTTCCCAGCCTCGTAATGGGGCGTACAATATTCCCTCAATGCTGGCAGGGGCTGCGAGCCACAGCTACCAGTCAGCCGTGCAAACTTGAGGGTAAGCAACCCCGTATCCCATGGTGCACTACGTTGATAGTATTTTTTGGATTACAGGTATTCACTAAATCTAATAAATTATGAAATATTCAATACTTTATTATAGAATAGTCTTTGGCAGTAAAATGAATTGGACAGAACTTTCCTATGTTCATAAGATGAATACTGGACCAGTGGAAATCCTCATCACAGACAACGATAATGGGATCCTAATTAGAGCAAGTATAATGTCAAAATACACCCTAATGTCATATATCCAAAAAGAACAAATTTTAAAAATAAATAAATAAATAAAATTATGGTTGAGACCAAAACAATAATAAAATAAAATAATCTTTGGGCTAGATGATTTGCTCAACTACAGGCTGATATCAGTGTTCTGAGTACATTTAAGTCAGGCTGGGCTAAGCCATGTATGTTCAGTAGGTTATGTTTGATAGACGCACTTTTATGACATCTTCAATATATGATGGTTATTGTGATGTAACTCTAACAGTAATTTAAGAAGCATTGGTATTTAGACTATCTCCATCAATATGGGATGCGAAAGAAATGGAAGAGTCCAAATGACTACATGGCTTCTGTTTTGAACAACTAGAACTACAGGGCTCCCTTTAATTAGAAAGGGAAAACACTCCCCATGTGTATATATGTCAAAATATACTCTACTGTCATGTATATCTTAAAAAGAACAAATAAAAATTTTTAAAAAGGGGAGTGCTGAGAAAGGCCAATAAGAAAGAAGAAAAGCTAGGGGAGGGTGATTTCCTAGAAACAGAGAAATAAGTGTCCCTGGGAGAACAAAATGTTAAAGGCTGATGCTAATCCAGGTAAAATGAAACTAGGACCTGAGCCCAGACTTAGCGACAGGCTCCATGGTTAACCATGTAGATGACACATGAGCATCTTTCCAAGACCTGTATGCACTGGGCATGGGAGAGGACTAAGGCAGTCCAAGCTTTCCTGCAGTCAGTCTGGATCATTTGAGGATCCCAGTGGGCACCAAGATGGGAGTGTACAAAATTCTCCTGATAACCCTGCTCTTGCCCATTATACACCACCATTCAGGCTGCCCTTGCAGGTCTACATAGAAGCACAACTTACAGGTTGCCAATCATGGCATGGCCTTGCTGGTTTTCAGGATCCCTGTGCCTGGAGAGCTGAAATATCATTTACTAAATATTGGAAAGATCAAACCTGAGAATTTTCCTGGGCATGGTTCTTCTCCTCACCTCCATTCCCCAGAAAGCCACCATGGAAATGCCAAATGCCATGCCAGACCTGCTCTAATCAGTGGGGACAGAAGGACAAGTAAGAGAGGCACAGCTTGGCCTTCCAGGTCCTTGAAGTCTAGTGGGGGTCAGACTATAAAGAGGCAATCATGGGGAGAGGGGTCCAGAGGCAATCAATAGCCGCAATCCATTGAGAGGAACACCCCTGCTTCTACAGATGGTCTGGACCACCCCGCAGCCAATTAGCGGTGCGTGGATCCAGGAGAAGTTGCCAGAGTGCAATGGTCATCCCTGTCTGCATCTCTGGGATTTATGGAGCTAACACGATGGTTACAGTCCCTGTGGAAGGCTGGGTGTCCTCACACAGGTCACTCTAAATGTCTTAAAATTTGATTGCCATGGGATTGAGCACATGACCGAAAGCAAGAAAGTATTTCTTTTCCTCCCTGGAAATGAGGGGCTGCTCACATTCGGTGCTATGCCATCAGCAATCACCCATAGTGATGAATTTGGTTTTTCCTTCTTCAAGGGCAAATGCCACCGTTAGATCTGATGTTTTATGTGCTATGAAACCTTCAGACAAAACAGAAAATAATAAAAATGAGCTCAGGTGTTCACCAGAACACCAACTTCTAGCAAAACTAAGGTAGATGAAAGAGGGAGGAAATTAATTCAAAGAGGCACTCCCCCTGGGGACACCCCCAATACACTGATTTCCACAGTCAGTTCTGGCCCGTCCTCTCTTCTCCACAATCCTCAGAGGAAGGAGTAGTTTCATTGGATGGCTGAAATCACACACAAATCTTCTGAAGAAATTAAACATTCTACCAAGAAAAAGAAATGAAAATGAAGAATTCACAAGGGGAAAAAAAAACAAATAGGAAAAGATAAGAAAAAAGCATTAGAAGAATTAGTCTAGGACCTATTTGGAAAGAAGGTGCTGAAGGCTTAATAAAGATGTTTGACCTAAAAAGGAGGCGTTCAGTACATCCAAACTGAATCACAATTGCCCTGCCCCTCTTAGAAAGATGGAGATACTGACTCAAGAGGAGACTAGGACTCAGAGAAACATTTGTCTGTCAGTCCCCAAGGAAAAAAATCATCCTGGGTTCAAACAAAGACAGAGACATGAGTGTCTACTAAGAGAGTCCACAGCCAATAGTAAGAGGCACTTTAAACGTGTCAGAAGCAGAAATTAAATTAAAACATCATTGGTCAAGAGCTCAGGGATGGAGAGGAAATAAGGGCAGGCTGGGTGGTGGAGGTCATTTGGCTCTGTTTTTGTGCACAAAGACTTTGGAGAGATCTTACTCCCAAACTGCTTTAGAAGCTGATAGATCCAAGGTAGCATATCACAAATAGCAGAGGGAGTGCCCAGAATGTTCTTACCTGAACTGACAAGTCAGATATGGATAAACTACAGAACCAGAATGGTCCCAGCCATTAGTCTGGAAAGATCTCAGGGATGACATGGAACAGCTGTCAACTCAAATTAGTCACGGGTCACTCGTTATGACCAGTAGCATCAGTGATGGGGCCTGGCAGGCCACCAGCCAGCCCACCATGCATAAGAAGGGCTCTGAAGGGGGTCATGGGGACTTCAAACCTTGACACCCAAGCTGGGTCTGGGATGGTGACATGACTCTATCTCAGAAGGTAGAAGCTCCAAATCTGGACCCTGGAGTCCCGAGGGACAGATGCCTTGCTATATCCTACCTCAGGTTCCCATGGGCCATACATTTCTGGACCCTTTCATTTAGTTATAGACTCAGTCAAGTTCAAAGTTTCCTTCTTATTCATTTTGTTTTCCTGATTTAATAGGGGTATTTCCCCCCAACCATTAAGCATCTCAGATTCCAAAATGTGAGAATGAGTTAATAGTTTTTTTTTTTCTAGGACAATCACTAAGTTCTAATGCATTATCTTTGCTTATTAGAAAGTACTTCATAATCTCTTAATTGATTTTTTGGGTCAAAATAATTCTTTCAACAGTTTTAGCCCTAATCCATTTGGAGATTTAATACATTATGTGAGCCTAATGCATTGTTTTATTAAGATATCAAAAGTATTTCTAAGAAGTGTGAAAGAAAAATAACAGCAAAACCCAAATATAATTCACGATCAAGTTGTTCTGTTAGAGTGAAATATTTAAAGAGGTTATGAAAGTGTGAGGCTTGGATTTGGGGATTCAGCAAACCTTATCTAAAAGGGAAAACAGTGATCCTTCTGCAGGTGGGACAGCCTTCCTCTGAGTCCACCTCTCGTGGCTGGAGGAGGTGCGGACACAGCTGAGTTCCTTCTAACTTAGGCAAAAGTCATAGCAAGTCTCCTGGAAGGTCATCGTCTCTCTAGTCTGAGGGCCTTGCATATTCAGAATTTCCAAGGAGATCCTTACAGAGAAGCATAATTCATGGTGGGCAGGGTGGGGCCACTTTCCTGGCCATTTCATAGAGGGGGTCTTCATAATGACCCTACAGAATGACAGCACAGCCGCAGCCTGAGCCATGTATATCTGAGGGCTAGTAACTACTTTTACCCACCATGGACATTTGCATTTTCCAGGATAAAAGCCCATTTGGGTTGTTTCCATATCTTGGATATTAAGAAGAATGCTTCTGTGAGTATTCATCTAGAAGTTTCTGTGTGGACATTATGTTTTGCTCTTCACTTAGGGATATACCTAGGATTGGGATTGCTAGACCATAGGGGAAATATCAACTCCTGCTCTTCCATCTAGAATAGCATTTCCTAGCCAAATCTTTCCTGGACTTACCACATGCAATCTATACCATGGACTAGAGTTCTGAGGAGGAGAACAGGTGAGGCAAGGAGTAGTGAGGAGCCTAGGACCCCAGCTCGGCGCAGTTGGCATTAGCAAAAGTGAAGAAGGGTTATGTTCAGAGTCCCACGGATGCTGTGTTCCTATTCCGACTCTGCCACCTGCTGCTCACTGTGGGACCTTGGGCTAAGGTTCACCCAAACCCTTAATTTCTTTGGATCTCCAATTCTTCAACTACAAAACAGGAATATTAATCCTTATGTTATGAATTTTTCATAGGCCCCTGTGCGGTCTATTGCTCCTTCCCACAAGATCCCACCTGTCAGGCAGCCACTCAGCAACGGCTCCAAACTCTCTCCTTCTGGGTCCACCACTGTTAGAATATGCAAATCAACCCCTGGGGACAGTTCCCCCAAGGTGTTGTGAAAACACAATCCAGCGACAGGCGTGAGTAGTTATTTAATAAATACCTTAGAGGGGAAAAATAAATATAAATAAATACCCATCATCTCCACTCCAAGACAGGGTGGAGATGATGGGTAAGAACAGGCTTGGAGACAGGGAGGCCAAGAAAGAGCTAGACCCTCTAGAGGCTCCACAAGAGGCTGGTATTCCCTGTGACATCTCAAGATGACCTGGTTTGTTTGAGAAGTAATCTGGAAGGTAAATGGTGGGTGCCTCATCCTTAAGGATAAGGAGATCTGGTGACTCAGGGGAAGAGACATGTCATGGCCCACCCAAAGATCTTGTCACCTGGATCTCCTTAAACCTCACCTTACTATCCCAGCTCTCTTGTCTACCCCTGGACTTCTTCACTTCAAACTACACTGTAGCCATGTTAGTCTTTCTAAACCTATAGATTTTACCCACATTACTCTGATGCTCAAACACCTTCAATGGATCCCCACTGGAAAAAGTTCCAACTCTCTCTTTGGTATTTAAAAATGTGGCAGGCACAGACTATGTGGCAGGCTCAGGAACGTGCTGCTTTTATCTAACTGCTCTACTCACCGTGTTCCAAGAGAGCTCAGCTTTTGCAATGTCTGTCCATAGAACCACCCCCTCTGTCTACCTGTCTTTACAATCCCACTGGCCTTCAGAGCCACAGGTGGATCGGAATCCTGCCCTTGGCTGAGCCTTGCCAGGCCCTTCTCACCTCCCAACTCAAAGTTCTTATGACTTGTAATTCTCATTGAGTATTATCATTTGTCATTGAGATGACAGAGAAGTACAAATACTCACACAGCTTAGGACACAGTACACTGGGATTTAACTTTCCAGGTGCTCATGCCTGATCTCCATTACTGGAGTAAATTCTTGAGGGCAGGAAACCCAATTTTAACATTCTTCCCACTTTTTAGCAGCATAGATTAAATGTTTAACCATGCTGGTCTCTTCTCTAAAGATCTCAGGAGGAAAAGGGGTCAGAAAACGGCTTAGGTCTATTAAACATAGATATTGGGCTGCACAGGAGGAAGGGGTGGGAGGGAGAAGTCAGACTGTGATTCAGCAGGAATATGGAGTATTTCTGACTATGGGGCTCCAAGGAAGTGAAGACAGGAAACTCCACTGTGTAGGTGAGGTCCCCTGGGAATTGGGTCCATCCCACCTCACAGAGATGTTTTGGTTGAATTGTTACTCTAACATCAGTGGTTTTCTAAACTTTCTTTTTTGTTGTTGTTGTTGTTGTTGTTTGTTTTAAGTTTTAAGCCATGGAATCCTTTCTCAAAGGATAAAGTATAAAGTGTGATCAGAACAATTCAGAGATGCTCTGGAAGAATCAGAGGTGGGGCTTGGCACCCAGAAGCCAATCCACTTCACATCTCCAGAGACCCTGTAGGGTTTTGAAGACACATTCCAAAACTTCTGGAAGTCTTTAGGAGTCCCTTTGAGGCCGGAGATTAAATTATGTGGATTTCTAGAAGTGTGAGTGGTGGAATTGAGGGTGAGAGAATGGAAGTGACTGGCCAACATTTTCTCTCATGTTAAACATAACCATAGGAAAGAAAGAAAATTCGTATCCAAATGTCAGCTAAAGACTTTAGGCCCATGACAAAGAAGTACAATATGCACACAGATGAGTTGTGTTTCCTCTGACATTTCTATTCTAGGAGAAGGCTCTACGGCGAAGGTCCTGCTCAGATAACAGCTTCTCCCTCTGTCGATGAAAATGCATTTCATTGCACAAATATGCTTGGATTTTTACATTAGGAAGCCTGACTCATTAAATATTTTTGGTGCAGTAACACTTCTGGTCAAAGTAGATTAAACAAATAAGCAATTAGTTTGGAGACTGGGTATGAATACAAAAGCAGAATCAATTATTTTTCTCCTTGTTTTCCTTCATTGTGTACTTTGACTTCATGTTTGCTTTTGCTCTGTGCAGCGCCATGAGATGGCCCAGACACTTCCTTTCATCTCCCTCCCCTACCTCGGAGGCACCTGGGGACAGGAGACTTCTTTGGGTGTGCAGCTGCAATCCCACGCTATTCTACAAAAGAAGAATATCGTCTGAGTTACGGGGTGGGGCTCAAAGGGATGTGAGTGGGAGAGAAAGTGAGGGCTTCAGACTGGGGTCTCAGCTCCCCATCCAGGCTGGGAGCCACATTTTCTTCCTTCATTAACCCACCCACTTAGGCTTTAGTGGGTGTGTCTATGTGTGTTGCAGGTGGGGGGGGAGGGGAGGGGTCCATCATTTCTGATATTATCTCCAATGTGTATGTGTGGGTGGATGGGGGGGGGGAGTTCTTCCTCAAGATCCACTTGACTCTGCTAGTTCTGAAAAATGTGTTTCCAGATCAGCATCACTTGGGAATTGGTAAGAGATGCCGAATCTTGAGTCCCACCCAGTCTTACTGCATCAGAACCTGGGGTGGCTCCAGACATCTGTGTTTAATTAGCTCTTCTCCTGAGTCGGATGCCTGCTTGGGTGGGAACTGTTCATCTAGAAATCTAGAGGTCAGAAATAAGCTTTGAGAAGACATTTGAGGTCATTCAGTTTTCTGTCAACTCTTACAATTTACAGATTAGGGTGCTGAAGGCAAGAGCGGGTAAAGGACTTCCCTAAGTCCCCAGCAGGTTAATGCAGGGCCAGAAATAGCCCAGCCTCCTTTCCAAGACCAATGGAGGTCCTCTCTCCCCTCCTACTGCACTCAGCAATTCCAGAGCCCTGGAGGATGCCCTGGATGGGGAGAGAGGGACACAGGCACAATCTTAAGGATCCCTCTGCCTTTAAGGAAATCAGCCAGTGTCCCCACCAACCTTTCCCACCCGAGGGGAAATTATGCAGAACACTGTGTCAGAAGAAGGCAGGAGGTCAGTGATCCTGCTGCCCACCTCTGTCTCCTGGGTCCCCCTAGCCTGGAGTGTTCCTGAAGCTCTTCTTCATTATTATGGGAACCAGAAGGTGTCTCCGGAAATGGGGATTTAGTGTGGAAATGACAGCAAACCTGAACTCTGTGACCTTGGGGCTGTGGGAGGCCATTGAGGGGCATATGCATTGGGGGCTGCGTGTCAAGAGGTGCCTGTCCTGAGCAGGTGTCCTGGGGTGCTATGAGGGCAGCTGAGGACAAGATCATCAGGATCCATGTGTCACCTGCGGCCTACTGCTCATCCGCCTCCTGCAGGCCTTTCAGCCTTTTTTCGTTTGGGACAATAGCTCTGGCAGCTTTGGTGAGTCTGATATTTGATCATGGAAAGTAGCCCACTGGGGAAGCCACAGGATAGAGCAAGACACACCTCATAGTGGATGCATGCCCTGGTGACCCCCTAATGTCTTCCCCTGCAGCTGGGGCACCCACTACAATCACCTGGACACCCATGTCACTGTACTTGCAGTCACTGTGACCACCCTCCCCCAGGCCTGGAGGTCAAAGTCTTATGGCCTCATGTGCCACAGCTCCTCCTCCTCAGAGCCCCCACCTGGCTGTGGTGCAGGGACACACCATTCCCCACCATCGCCACAGAGTTGGTCCTTCTGTTGGCCCCACCTAGCCCTGTGGGTCTCTATTCCTCCCAGTGCACCAGCCCCTTCTCATCCCTATCCTTCCTAACGTAATTCACAGTGCCCCCCTCAGCATGGAGGGCCACTATCTTTTCATACCATACAATTATCCAAAGTCCACCAAAGACAGATCCATGATCCATTTCCTGTAGAGCCTAATTGCCAGGAGCCACGTACTACTGAGAAAGCCATGCTCTGAAATCCTGTGACCATCAAACTCAAGTGAGCTCTCCACCCTTCCTGGAAAGACTGGATTCCTCTGGTTGATTCTATCTCCGCTGTGGAACGGTGATGTCAAACTTCTCCCATGTTCCTCGCACCTTGAACCCCATCCCACCCCCTTCACACAGCAAGCAACCTCACCTTCCACTTCAAGGAGAAAAACAGAAGCCTGAATATCCAAGTGCATACATAATCCTTTCAGTGGGTACTCAAAATCCCCGCCAGATTGCTCTGCAGAGCTGAGCCCATCTTCTCTGGGTGCTGTCCCTGAAGACTTCTGGGAGCCCCTGGGTTGTCTCCTTGGGAGCTGCAAACCTTTCTCTGGTTCTCCTGCTTTGCTTTCTTTGTTCTCCATGTCAGCTGCCTGCAAGACCACTCAAGGAAAGCTGCTCATTAAAGCAGATTGTCAGTCAGTCTCCTCCCTGGGTTCCTGCAGCTCTGTGAGTGCATAGTTTCCTTGGCTTCCTCAGGCAATGCCAGGCTTAACGCGACCCTGACAGCTCTGCTCCCCTGCTTTGCAATGGCACCTTGTCCCAGAGCCTCACGTTTTCCTGTCTGAGCCTCAGACCTCACAATGTCCCTCGGACAGAGCCACTTTCCTTGCCTTCCCCATCCTCTGTCCCAGGCACTCACTCCCATCCAGGCCATCAGTTGAGGGAATAGACACAAGGTGGAACCTGTTGTCCTCATCTCCACCTGGCCCTGTGCCTGCCCACCCCTTACAGGCTTCCTCCCCACATGCAAGCAGATGCCAGCTAATTGGTTTATGAGGCAGCTCCAGGCCGTGGGCATGATGTAATGCCAGCCAGGTCATCAAGGCAGAGGACACAGTGCTGAGGTCTAGGGGTCATTGTGAAGAGGGGGACGTGGTCCTTTCCCTGGGGAGATCTATCAGGAGAAATATGACCTACACACGCATCCAAG
This sequence comes from Urocitellus parryii, assembly GCF_045843805.1. Taxonomy (NCBI): domain Eukaryota; kingdom Metazoa; phylum Chordata; class Mammalia; order Rodentia; family Sciuridae; genus Urocitellus; species Urocitellus parryii. The sequence goes on along the minus strand of NC_135532.1, from coordinate 99,542,018 downwards.
AATGCATTGTGTCACACTTATAACTGGTGCAATTTGGAGAAGGATAGCACCATGCTGGGAATTTTCTATAGACAGATATGCTCACAGGGGACAGGATTGGGGTCTTCCTCTCCTAAATGCTTCTGAATGGAGAATGCATTTACTCTATTCCTAGTCCTCCCCCCAAAAAAAAATTAAAAAGGGAAGAGAAGAAAAGACATGCTAAAATCCTAAGGCTCCATTCTATAGCCATCATCCTGCAGTTTGGCTCTTGGAAGAAAACTGATCCCAAGGCCTGGGGAATTGACAGAGTCTCCCTTGTGCTGGAAAATATTTGTGGTCCACCATGGCCTTTATTTACCCAGAAGGTTTTAATGTACCTTTTCCCCCATCTTTCACATCCGCTCAGAGAAGATGTTAATTTTCTGAAATTAAACACTTAGCTTGATTACTGTTTTGTTAATTGCTGCATTCAAAAACCCCCGGTGCTCCTGCCTGTTTAACATGGATGGTGCTGGGTAAATGATAGGCCTGGAGCTGGCATGCAGGTAGACAGAAAGCAGCACTGGAATGCCATCCCAACTACCCCCGACTGTGCTGGCTCAAGCAGCTGGGTCCCCTTCTGTGGGGCTCAGGCCAGGTCAGAGCAGAGTGATTTCCATGAAGCCATATTTTGGGGAGATAGTGCACTCAGGAAGCCCCAGGTCTCACCAATACTTGGGAGAATGTAGGAGTTTAATTCCAACAGAACCCCGCAACAAAAGATGCCCAATGAAGGGAAAAAAACCACAGAGTACAGAAACGACACCATTTGCTGATGCCGGGATTAATTTCAGAAGGAGCATGCATTTGTGCAACTAGTTAATAATTTATTAGCTCATTATTGAGGGCTTTCTATGTTTCAGGCATCTAGCTAGATGCTGGGGTGCAGTAACCAATAAGATGGGTTCAGGGCAAGCTCTTCTGGAAGGCCTGGTCTGATCATGGAGTTGACTTGCCACAGGAGTGTGGAGGGGTAAGATCAACAGGAGCCCCATTCCCTCCCACTCTCCTTGCCAAGACCCCAGGCAAATGACTGTCATTTCCTCATCCAACCAATGTCCCCTCTGCAATTGAGGGTTATAACAACCCCATGTGGACTTCCAACAAGTTAAGGAGGGGTCAGAGAAGCAACCACCCAGGACTGAAAGGCTCTCTAGCAACTGCATGTGGTTACTTCTAACTTCTGGAATAGTATGGTCCTAAGAGCCAAGCTGACCATCTGGGACCCCTTGAGTCACATCCGAACAGAGACCCCACTCACTCTGTGACTGGCTTGGGCCTCTGATCCTAGTCTCAGTGGGTGCCATGGACTAGAATGGGAGCTCCACCAAGGGACAGATTTTGGTCTGCTTTGTTTGCCGCTATGCTCCTGATATATGGAGCCATGCGTAACACATAGGTCATCTCAATAAATATTTGTTATGAATGAGAGCCCCTGAGAAGCAGGTACCCTTGAGGCAGCACTTGGAAAGCTGTCAAAAAGATTGTGTTGAGCAAATGGATGCATTTCCAAAGTCAGAGTCTTTAAACAGACCAACCAGCCCTCTTTGAGAGTGGTGGGGTCTCTCTGTGTTCCTCTGTGGGGATCAGGGTTTATAGCATCATATTAAGCATCATTCCTGATATTTTCCTTGTAGGAACCACAGAGGCAGATACCTGGTCACCTGGCTGATCTGGAATGGAGCTTAAGATGCCCTCTGGGGACCACCAGGACACATTCTGATTATCAGAGCCCCGTCAAACACTTATATAACAATGCTTGTCTGTGGGGACTGAAGCCACCTGGCAAATATTTTTCAAGGCTCTTGCGCCTAGCGCTGTGCAGCACCTCTCTCATGAAACTGGGGCAGGTGAGCAAGTCTGCTTCTCTGCAGAGCCCAGCATCTAGTTGGGAACCCCAAGGCTGCCCAGAGGATGGGTCTGTGAGGGCACAAGCCTGGTCATGAGCAGTGTCACCTCCTGACCTCCTCAGCTCCACAGACATCACGCCATTCTGCAAATGGGCCAGAACTCAAAGCTAGGACTTAACAAAACAACAAAAACAGCCTTTCTAGAATTAAAAAAGAAAAAAACAATGAAATGAACTATGAAATTGAATTAAGAATGGTAAAAATTTTATTTACTTCTCCAAACTTTTTTTCTTGATTCATTTCAACAAAAGTTGAAAGTCGCTCTAGTCTTTTTAAAGTTCTGACTCAATCTCTTCTCTGCTCTGGAGCAAATTTTGCCTGCTAATTTCCAATGAGACCAGCCTTTAAAAATGAACTGGTTTCAGCATATGGGATCTTAACACTCTACATTTTTACAGGCAGCGTGTAATATTGTTTTAATATTTAATTTTGAGATTTACATAATATCTTTCCTCCAAAGAGCTCAATATATTGCAATATCATAAATTCCTTTTCATATTCAAAGATTATTCTTTATGCATGCAAATACTATATTTAACCAAGGAATAATGTAAATTAGGTGATGAATTCGGAGGAATTGATAGTCTAGGTAATTATTTTGTGGGAAAAGGAGTGTAGTTGAGTGACTTTAATTCTCTAAGAACTTCAAAAATGCCTTGAAATGGACAAACTAGTGGGGTTTGTGACTATTAATAAAAGCAGTATTGTTTTTCAAAAACAATATGAAGTACTGGATTGTGTGTGTGTGTTGTGGGCACGGAAAATAGTATTTCACATGCATTTGGCGCGGCAGGCCACACGTGAACTGTCCCTGATGTGAATGTCAGATATAAATTGAGCTGATGGAATCCTGAGAGTCAGGGGGAAAAGTGTTACTTCTCTGAACACAAGGTGGACAGAAGGGCCCCTCTGAGTGGCAGGAGCATCCTGTGCCAGGTACTTAGTTTCTGGGCTCTGGTCCTAACCTCATCATTAGCTCATCCTGATGCAGACTTGACTATCATCTTCTCTGGTGCCCACTTCTCTCAGCACAGAGCAAGCAGAGATCTATTATGTATCTGATGCAGATAACATCAGTCCCAAACAAAGAGACTGAGAAGCTCTGGAAGGAAACAGTCTAGGGAGAAAAATCCAGCACGTGGCTCTCTGGCTTAGGACATATTCTCAGAAAGGATGCTAATCTCCCAGCCCATAGAGTGATTTTTCCATCCGCTATCTTATTTGCTTGTCACCACAGAACTAGCAGGCAGGCATCATGATTCTCATTTTACAGGCAAGAACTGGGGGATCTTGGCAGATAAATGAACTTGTGTGAATCATGAGGGGAGCAGAGAGGGGGAACCAAATCCCAGAGTCCCTGCACTGCACCTCTGCTGCCATGAGCCCAAGAGGTGAGGAAGACGACTGCCCCAGGGTGGAATGAGACTGCATTGACAGCCCACTCATCATGATGGGTCGGGTAAATCAGATTAGCCCTCAGAATCAGAGGTTGCAAACCACAGCCAACAGGCCAAATCCAGAATTGGATTTGTTTGGCTCTCAAGTGCTCTAAAATTTTCTAATCAGTTGTCAACATTTTAAATCTGGATTTTCAGCTTATAAAATCAGGCAGCGCTGGGCCAGGCAACACTTGTGGGAGCCGGATAGTGATTGCATCTGTGTCCTTCAGTTCCCTGCAGTCCCCACTGATTGCTATGGCCTTAATATTGGCCCTGCTTTGCCCCCTTTCCAATATTGCCTGGCCCCCACAAGAGTTTGTTCACTCTGGCTAAGGTGGTCCCAAATCACTCACTGATCTGATTTGTCTTTCCCCCAAAGATCTCCTCTGAGATCCCCTTCCCCAACTCAGAGTTGATACTCAGAGTCTAGTTGGCAAAAGAGAGAGGTAAAGTTTGTCATTCACTTAATTCTCTCTGACAGCTGGATGATCTAGCCATCAGTCTGAATCTAGAGCCAGGTGTCGGAGAGTGACTGTGGGAGTCAGCGGTGGTAACAATGTCTCTGCAGATCTCTTGGCCACTGGAACAGAGAGAGTTCCACCTGATCTGGTCTATTTTAAAATCCTGGCAGCTGTATTCAGTGTGAGGCTGCATCCCCAAAGACCTCACGTAAATCCAAGCTTGCATAATTCATGACCAACCCTGACCAAAGATGATAGACATATTTTTTGACAGCTAAAGTGTCCCAGCTATGTGGCAATAGCTTAGAGAGAGCTTATAACTTACATGTGCCGCCATAATGTGATTTTTTTTTGATCAGTCTGAGGATAAAATGGCCACAAACCTGAGTTTGAAACCCAGAAACATCATTTTCTGGCTGTAAGATGCTGAGCAAATTCCAGAAGCATTCTGCCTCCGGTTTCTTTATCTGACCCATCGCATCTCTGTAAAGAACTTGGAGGGGGTAGGCATGCTGGTGGTGCTTAAAAATGGCAGTTATCCACCGCTGCTGACAGCCTGGGTGAGGAGGATCCAATTCTCATGCTCCTAAGCAAATGAAAGGTACTTGAATGCCGCCACTGTGTATGTGACTGGGGTTGTGATGGAAGATGGAGACCAAGTCTCAGGACTCTACAGACCCTTAGGTGACCTCCAGATTGAGTTCACCTCTGCATGAAGAGCTATTGCACAGTGAGTCCAGTGATCCAGAAGATGATCACAGCCTCTCCAAAAATTTTTTTTTCCCTAGATCTTGGAGTCCAGAAAAGCCAGTCGTTGGAGACTCTAAAATGGGGAACACTAAAGTGAACAGAGGGATTGTCCATTTTTGGGACAGGCCTGGGGAAGGCAGAAACAAAAGAGATGATATCCTAGTGACCCTACTTTAATTCCCAGATTCTCTGAGCACCCCATCATCATCGCAGAGTCTCCAAATCCCTTTATGCCTCTGCTTCCTAATCTGAAAAACAGGAAAAATAATTTCTGTTATTCAGTAATTAAGGGGATCAAATGAATCCACCTATTCCAAAATTCTTTGTGAACTCAAGAGTGACACACATGTGAGGAGTCAAGGACAGTAATTATAACTCAGTCACGACCCACCCACCCAAAATTCCAGTACACTTACTGGTTGACTTAATGGTTGATTCTGGGACTCTCCTGGTCAGATTCTTTACCTTTCATCTACTTACTCATGACCCACACACTGGGATGGTGGTGACCACAGGCACTGACAGGGGTTGTACGCTACCACGAGGCGGAGGAGGGAAGCTAACCCTAGGCCCCACCCAGAGTGCATGAGCTCAGGGTGTGCTGGGAAGGGATGAGACATGCCATGGCTTCGTTCTCAGTGGATCTGAGACCTTCAGTTTTCATGATGCCTGCTATTTAGTCTCTCATCCATCTTTGGTAAAACGTGTAGCTTCTGTTCCTGTTACTCAACAGTCCTTGCAGAGATATAGGCTCAAATGTTTATTCTAATGTTTTCTACCTGAAAACAATAGTAAGTGCTGGATGAAGACAACTTGTATTCATGTGTCTTTACCAAACCAGTGTGACATCACCAGGTTCCTCCAAAGCTCACAGACCATGAATTTATGGAACCACTGGTCTTTGTGATATTTGCCTTAGAGCACCACATAACCACCAAGAAGCAGTTGCATCTTTCTCTCACTGACTGTCAACTTTCTGAGGTCAAGATTCCAGCATCACCAACAAGGAATCATACATTGGAAGATCAAAATGGAGATGGAGACTACAAAATCAGGGAAGACTGAGAATAAAAAGGGCTCGTGAGAAGGAGAACAAAGGGCATGAGACATGTGTCTGCACAGGAGCAAGTGGCTGAGGATAAAAACAAATATTTTGAGTTTTGGTAATGCAAGGGCCCCTGCAGGAGCCATGGTCCCTCAGCTCCCCTGCAGCCTGGGAAGGTGCAGATGGCAAAACAAGCAGATGGGCAGGTTCGGGAATAGCAGGATAAGGGAAGGGAGAAGGGAGGGGACGAAATAAAAGCAAACTGATATAAGTGGCAGGTTTATTCGCACATGCTTAGAGAGAGAGAGAAAAGACGGCCAAGCCCAGCATTACATGACAGCCTGGCAGGATTGTTATTCCCAGAAGCTGGGACACTAAAATATTTCAGCCAGTTTTCTGCCTTAAACTCTCCAAGGGAAATACTCCTAACAAAGGCAGCTTATACTACACACTCAACATAATGCAGAAATTACCACTCCCTATTCATCGGGTAAGATGGACCGACACAACCTTTGTCTCCATGGCACCGAGGATATGGTCACCAGCTGGAGCCTTCTACACTTCTACTCTTATTTTCTCACTATACACGTATGCATGTAAACACGTGACCATGCGCATACATACAAACACACCCCATGAACACACACACACACACACACACACACACACAACAACAACAACAACAACGCAGCCATCTGGACAGCTATGAACTCCTACAACACCTTTTTTTTCTTCTCAGTTCTGACAGCTTAAACCTAAGAATCATCTGGCATCAAAGATGCCTGGTATTAAACAGGCAGAACAAGGCTGAGGATGGAGAGGCAAGGAGAGAAGAAGATGGAGTGGGAAAGAGGACATGCTCAGAGGGAGAGAGAGCACAGAGAGATGTCAGTCTCCTGCTATTCCACTAACAAGCTGTCCTTCTAGAATTCGGTGATTGAGAAAAATCTATAATTCCAAATAAGATCATGGTCTACTGCCTATGACCCCCATTGCCTGCAGATGTGGTGTTCATTTGCCTCTGCAGGTTGCACGGTCACACAGGGGAGAGATTGTTCTTTTCTATCACCCTTGGTATTCACCACGGGGGCACAGCCTACAATGCTTAGGATACACCATCTTGCGGCTCTATAGTTTGAGTCCTGCAAATTCTCCAGTTCATGAGTTTCATGGGAGGAACAAGCGTTTCCAAGTATCACTGCATCTGTCACAGTATCTAATCCACAGCGTGGCATAGAGTAGATGCTAAATGACTGCCTCTTAATAATGAATGAGTAAATAAATGAGTGAGTGAGTGCATGAATGGACTGGCTCAATGGATATAAAAAGAAATGGATTGTAGTTGTAAGAGGTGTGAAAAGCGATAAACAGAAAAGATCAGAAGAGTAAGAGATAAAGAAATAAAGAGAAGAAAATGTGCTCTGTGTTGCATGTGGCACAGAGATGTGCCCGCCATTGGGAGTGATCTATTGCCACCTATCTGAGGTCTCTATAACATTGTAGCATTCATGTGAGCAAGCTATAAAGGGGAATTCAGTCTTGAATAACAGTTTAATCGGAAAACAACTTATGAAGGCAATATTGCTTTTATCATATGATTTGTGGGAAATGGCTTTCATTAGGTTTTCCATTAAAGCTTCATTGGGGTTCTGTTCTCAAGGTCTTGCAATTCTCCCACACACTCACCCCATTCTTTTGTCTGTCTACCCTCCTGTGCTTCTGTCTATCAGTGCATCCATCTATTAGTCCACCCCTCTGTCCATCTGTCTGCCCATCCCCTATTCATCTCTCCAACAGCATTTAGTGAGTGAGTCCTGGCTAGGTGCAGAGCGCTCGGCTCTTTCTAGCTTGGATACACATCTCTGCTTTGATGCTGGACAGAAGAAAATCCCCTAGTCTCCTGTGCACGCTCGAATTCCAAACATGAAAACCCTCCTCCATGGCTTCAAATGCATGCCACTTGATGCTTTCACCCCTGGGATGAGGTCTGAAGGCAGACTGGCAGAATGGAGATGGCTGTAGCCATGTCCCTACCCAGAGCTGGGTAAAAATCCAGCCTCACAGAGAAGGATCACAGAGACTCCAGACTTACCGGCTTGGTTTGTGGTGATGTTGACAGAGACATGCTGTGGGGGGAAGGGACTCTTGCTGGAGACCCCATTGATGGCCTGGATGTCAAAGGTGTAGGGGGTGTGGGCCCACAGGCTGCTGATGGAGACTCGGCACTCGGTCAGGCCCAGCTGTCTGGGCACAAACTCCACGTTGTCATCGCAGCGGGAACAGCTCCTGCGGTCTGCACGGCACTTTTTGCAGATGATGTTGTAGGTGACATCATCTCGCCCACCAGTCTCCCTCGGAGGGTGCCACTCTAGAATGATGGATGTCTCATTGACGATGGAGATGACATTGCGGGGACCTGATGGGACACCTGCAGGGAGACAAAGGTAGGCACAGTGAAGCTAGCCACAAGCTTCCTTGTCCAGTATCTCTCTGGTCTGCATCTGGTACCTTCCCACCCTCATCAGAAACTCCACCCACTTCCTCAGCCTCACATATCTGGGCTCCAGTTCATGACGTGAAAAAAAAAATGGTGGATTGCCGCAGTCTGGCTGGGCACAAATCACGAGCCACTGAAGCAGGAACAAACTTTACTTCTGAACTCCACCAGCAAACTCCACACACGCTCCCGGGGGAACTCTCCCGAACACCACCCACGCGGCTCCTCCAGGAACGACCAACCGGAAATCCCTCCTCCGGCACTTCCCCAACCAATGAGAACTCTTCAGGAATCCCCCAGAGAGCTCAACCGGAACTGAAGGGGAACTCCATGAGAACTCAAAAGTTGTCATCTTAATGGCTCGCTGTCGTCATCTCTCAACCACTACTTCTGGCAAAAATGCCATGTGTCATCCCGACTCGGCTGTGGCCCACAACAGTGGATAGAGATGACAACCTGTTACGAACTCCCCCTATTGATCATCCCCATCGAAGTTGTCTTTCTTTTAGCCCTATGTGCCAAGAAATGTGAGTTCAATCTTCTTGTTCTTGGACCAAGTCATATCCTCCAGCCAGATTTGGGGTTAATAAAATGTGTGTACATTGGAGGCTTACTGAATCCCTGGTCTTCAGTGGAGTAGAGGTCAAGGGTAGTGGGATATGAACAGCCCCATCCAAAAGCCCCAACAGGTCCTGGAATATTGCACAACACAATTTGAGATCTGTGTGGTGTGTACTTTATGGTTGGGTTTTTTTTTTTTTCCTGTAGGACAGGTTGCAAGAGCACCTGGATAGATGAATATTCACATTGCACCAACTTCGGTGCATGAAGTCAAGAAGCATTGTTGGACAGAAGAGAGGTCAGACAACCACAATTTTTGACCTCACAACAAAATAAAAACATAGGAGAGTGTGTTCTGGACTCTCAAGTAGCTATTTTACATCCATTACCTCATTTACACACCTCAAGAACCGTACTAGGAAGATACAATAATTATCACAATTACTTAGAAAACTAAAGCTTATAGAGAAGACTGGCTCTGATATCTATATCTAGATTTAGATCTACATAAAGATCTAATAGGCTATAGATCATATGGTCTGTAGGGACTGAAGCCAGCATGAAAGCTCATGTTCTTAACTACACCCCAGCTCTGAACATACTGTCCTTCTCCAACCCAGTCAATCTCACTGGGACTCAAGGAGGGCAGCACTTCTTCCCTCCGAACAGCTGTTTATGGCTGTTCCCATCCAGCAGAAGAGGAAATGTCTTGTTGCAAAATTCTGGAAAGCTTGGTACTTTGTAGGAGAGCCGGATGTTGCTGAATGAACTGTCACGGCACTGGGTAGTTTGAGATGAAGTTGGACGACTTCCTGCCAGATCCTAGCCTCAGGTTCCCAAGCATGAGCGTTGGTCTCCTCAATGTCAAATGGATGGAAATGAATCCTTCCCAGAAGCCCCCACCCCTTTCCTAACAGCGGGACTGCTGGAGCAGCCTCTCCGGATAGTAATGCATTCAGAATTCATGCACGTGACCATCGCCAGCTGAACGAAGACATGTGTAAAGTGATTCATGCTGTAGACAGGAATCAAATGCCAACACGCAAAATGAGGGAATAACAACAAGGTCGAGGGGCACCAGGGAAGGATTCGGCGTTGAATCAGTCAACAGCACCAGCTAGAGCAGAAAGCAAATATTAAATCAGATTCTATTAAAACATGAAAGAAAATCAGTACAGTACTATATAAAGCCCATTAGGCCTGAGCGAGAGCACAGCATTCATGCACGCTTGTGACAGGGCAGAATTCATGGAACATTTTTACTGAAGTCTTGCAAACGGTGTTCAAGAATTCCCTACCCATCTGCCCAGGGATAAACATCCATCTCTCTTTAAATCAGCACACAGGTAGTACTGGGAAAGCAGTTGGTATTGTCCCAGGTGGACTCTTACTGGGCCAGGATGGCCTTGCCAAACACTGCACAATTCATTAACATCCATATTGGTCAATGCCTGTCTTGGACACGTCTGTTTGCTTCAGACTGATGACACTCATGCCACAAGCTCCCAGCTGTCAATGACATTGTTGCTTGTCTCACAAAGCAGACAGCCTAGCTTCACCCAAAGGTCACAGTTTCTCATCCTTAGTAAATGTATACTCTTAGTGCCCACTGTATGCTGGGTGTGGGGCAAATCTTTTTAAAAATAATATCATATTGCATCCTCAGAGAGGCAGGTATTGATGGAGAAAGTGACCATGTCTCTCTCCCATCCTTCCTCCAGGGATCTCCTCTCTCCCCAGAGCTTCAACCTCACCCTCTCCCCTAACTCCAGCGTCTCCTCTTAAACTTGCATAAGTCTTAGTCTGTTCCAGCAATTTACCTGCAGAGGACCCTCAGTGTGCATAGCTGAGAGTCCCAAGTCCAAACACCAATCCCTTCACATCTCTCTACCTCCTACGCTCTCTTCCTTACTCTCCAGCCAGCTTTTCCAGAGAAGAAACTGTCTCTCCTCTCCCCTTGCAGAGCCAACTGGAGCCTTGTCACTTCCCTGCTCCTTCACCATGAAGCCTTTCCTTTGGCCTTCTAGTGGACAAATCCAGGGAACACAATTCAGTCTCTAATTTTCCTTGACACCTTATATCGTCACCAGTGAGGCTCTGGGCGTCACATCTTTTGTCCTCCCCAGGTCATGGACCATCACCACAATCTGTCAGCTTCATCACCTTTTCCTCAAATATTTTCTTTCTTCTATTTCCCCACAGCCTCAGAATTCCAGGCCTCATCCATTTCCCTGCCCTATTGACAAATCCTCCTAGTCAATGCTCTTGCATTTCTGCAATCTCTCAGATCCATTCTCTTCTGCCAGAATGGGAGCTCTAAAATGCACATGAGATCCAAGTGTTCCTATGCTCAAAGTCTTCAGCCTTCCAATTATCTGGGATATTTACCCCTGATCCCTTCCATGTCATTCAACTTCCCTCCGGTCTTGCTGATGTCAATCACATCCTGGGCCTTTGCCCCTTACCCCTATGGCTAATAGGAATATTCCTGAAATTTCCTGCATGAACTAAACTATCTTCATACCTCTGAGCCTCTGCGCCATGTTCTTCCTTCTGTCTGGGATTCCTTCCCCTCTTTATCTACTTAATGAACTCTTGCTCACTCTTAGAAATCCAGTACCCATTCTACTAGGAGCCTTCTCTCATGCCAAGCAGGCATGCATTTCTTTTTCTGAGCATTGATAAGATTGATAAACCTATTTCTAGATTCCATTATTACCTTATAAGGGTCTCTATCTCTTCTCTGTGTCCTCACTATACCAGCCTTTTGGAAGGTAGAGACAGGTGTCTGGTTTGTCTCTGGTTTGTCCCAAGCCCAGACAGCAGATTACCTGCAGAGGACCCTTGCAATATGGTTTTCTCCTTTTCCTCTGTGTGCATGGCTCAGAGCCCCATCTGTGTACCCCTTTTCCAGCACGAAACAGGATGCCCTGCTTTTGGCACATAGAGGGCCTGAGGGATGCTTTGAAGCAACAACCGCATTGAGGACCCACTGCCTGTGATCCTAAGTGGCAAAGGCTTTGGTGAGAAAAAGGTAGCAAGTAAAGAGTGGGTTTGGAATGTCTGGCCCTGTCTCTAGTCTGGAGCAATGGTGGTGATTTGCCCTGATCAGTCTACTCTCTGTCCATTTGCTCCCAACTGATCAGGAACAAAAGAGTGATTTGTGATAAGAATGGAGACTTCCCATGAAGCACTCCCTGGACCCTTCTCATTCTTGGGCGCTTCTCAGAATGAGTGCATCTGTAGGAGATGAATGCAAGTTTATAGAGGAAGCCATGGTTGCTAAGTCCATAAATAAATAAATCTGAATCCTTTTCAACCAAGGAGCAGGGACTGATGTTAAGGGCCTTTCTTGAAGAGCAGACTCAGAGCCAGAAGAGCCCAACATGTCCTGCCGTGTGTTCTTCCCCTGGGGTGCCTTGTTCAGCTCACAGAACAGGGGCCTGTGCATATGGTGGAGATGAGCCAAGTCTGGGCCATAACAATGACTGGGGCCTCATTCATTAGTCATTCATTCATTCATTCCTTGAACAAGTATGTCCTGCGCTCTTCTAGGCTCTTGGGAGGCTCTTGCAAGACTGGCAAGCTTCTGCTCTCACGGAGCTTGTGTTTCTCTTTGGTGAATAGAAACTGACAGCTTTGAAGGAAACACAGAGATAAATGAGAAGATTTCACACAAGAAGAAGTGCTATGAAATAAAATAGTCCTGGGGCTCAGATGGTCTCCTAACAATGTTCAAGTCTGTCCCTTATTCCCATGAGGCCTGCTCCAGGCCTCATGTCTCAGTGGTTAAAACACAATAATGGCCCCAGGTGCCAGTGCTCAAGCATCCTGATGAGATGGGTACCTTCCTGCAGGTAGTCTGCCCAGTCTCTGCCTGAATGAAGAGCTGGACCATGGCAGGTTTGGCCTGTGCATAAATCTCCCTAGATGAAGGTTGCTAGAACTACTTTCTATCCAGCTTTGCCTCCCGGGTTTGGGGCCCCTCTCTTTGCAGGAAGTATTCACCCAGAATTTGTGTCTCAGAAACATCACTAGGAAGGAGATAAAAACATTAGAAAGGTGAGAACAGAGGGAAGCCACAGAGGTGGTAGGAAATTTGCCATCTCTATCAGCAAAAGCCTCCGTGATGCCTGTGGCAGGGCTCAGCACCACAGTCTCCTCGTCTGAGCTCCCTGCTCTTGTGTCTGGTTCCTTGTTTTTCTTAATTACATACAGACAGGATTTTTGAAGCCTCTCTGATCTATTGCCATAGTTACTGATAAACACATTCTGTTCAAAGGGCTAGGGAAATTGAGTCTGTGGAAGGGTGGGAAATGTTGAGCAGTGATTTTTAGTTTGGATGAGGAGGGGGCATGGTGGGTGCTGAGTTATAGGAAGGGGTCTCCAATGTCTTCTAGGATGTGCCTGAAGGGTTGGCTCAGCCCACATGGAGCATGGTTGTTATTGGGACTTCAAATAATTAACTAGACTCCTTTTAGAGCTATGGGGCAGTGTATTGCCATCATGAGGTAGAAACCTTGCTGTTTCTGAATGTGGTTTGGGCCAGAGTTTTTGCTTTGTTTTGTGTTAAGAATGGAGACACAGGGTATGTGGCAGAGAGCCGATGAGTATATTTGTAGGCATTATGTTAGGAATGAGAGCACTCTAGAGTAACCACAGGGAAAATATGCTGAAGATAGCCAATTCCTTTATCAGCAATCTTAATAAGGACAAGCTCCTATTGTTAGAATTTAGAAACTAATATCAGGCTGGTAAAAAGTGCCCAGCAGAGAGGGTTCTATTAACTGTGCATTGCTACCACCAAGTCTGCCTCCTTAGATAACTCCTCAGGGGGTCTAATGAGGATTACAACAGTCTTAAGGGGGTACTCTCCTGGGACACCCCACATGTTGGCTGGGATTGTGCTCTTATGCATCAGGCCGGAGATGGATCCTCTCTGATGAAAGTAACAAAGTTTTCACTTAGAAAAAAATATGAACATGTATTAAAAGACATATATAATTTTTCAGATTGGGTGATCAATCAGTGAACCCCCTAAATGTTTATGGCAACCAAGTTGACCACCTCTAGAAAGTAAAGTTTGAAGGCTCAATTTCCTCATCTGACAAATGGTAATTCTGAGAATTAAATGAGATAATAAGCCCACATGGTTCAGCTGTGCTTGGTATGCAAAAGAATTAAGTAATATTAGCTGTTGTTATTAACACTATTAGTATGTTATTTTTAGATTATCTGCAACCTTGAGCCACTCATCTAATTAAGACTGGTCTCATTCAGTCAATCCATGGGCACAGAATCTGCTGAGCACTCTAAAAACTATGAAGATGAGGAAGTTATGTTGGGGAACTCAGATGCAAGACCCTATACCTATGGCATAATGGGAACTGTGAACACATATAGTTAAGAATCAAAGTAAATGCTACAGATACAAATTATATTATAGATACTGGGGAAAAAGATAAGTCTAATGTAGATCAACACATTCAGGCATGATATTTGGGAGGTTCCAGTTTCAAAGAGGGAGCAATACCTAGGGAAAAATACCTTGGAAACCCTCTGCACTAATCTATACTCTCTAGGTTACTAAGCCCAAGAAAACATACCCCAAAAGGTATAGAACTTACCCTTGAGTATGAGGCTGCGTCTCCAGAATGTGTCCAGCTCTTATGATCTCCTGGACTTGTGACCCCTGTTTCCTGGCCTCCCTAGATATTGTCTGACTCTGGCATGGTATCTATCTATTCATTGACCTCCCTGACTAAAAGACAAGGAAACACTTTATTTAATCCAATGGCAAATAATGCCCTCTACTATGTCTCTCTTTAGGAAAATTCCTGGGAGAGGTCAGACTAGAACCTAGACATAGACATAGCCAAGACAGAGTCTTGGAATGAGCCAAGAAATCCATTTAATATGCAAAACTCCTGAGTCAAGAGAGTCCAAAACGTGTAATGTCCTCATGGTTAAGAAGAGTCAAGACTGTAGTTTGGAAAAATAACTGCAATCTTCAATGTGGACTGAAGGTTAAGAAGTGGCAGAAAGAAAGGCCAGAAAATGATATAAGGGAGAGGGATGATGGGAAAGAGTGTGGTATGACAGTATGTGAATACATAAGTGGTGTGATCCAGGGGAAATGCTCCAAAATGATGGTTCTATCAGGACATCTCTTTCCCCTTTGCTCACTAAGACAGCTAGTTAAGTAAACCACAACTGAGTGATTTGAAGCTTTCCTGGAGAAGGTGAAAAAGTCTTTGAGATTTTACAGGGAAAGAGATAGAATTCAAAGAGCAGATTCAGACATGGAAATGGGGAAATAGAGACCTGAAGAGGTCTTCTGTGGGTGCAAAGCATGCAGAAAATCAAACCAGGCAGGTTGTATTGCCTTTGCCCTAAAGACAACATGCAGGAAGAAAAGCAGGATGGTTTGGAGTTAACATGAGTCAAAGAGAAAATGTTTGCAGACATGTAGTAGAATTATCAAACAAACATGAATTGAGCTTCATGCTCAGTTTCATTTTTTCCTTTGATAATTGTTTATTTGCAAACAATGCCAAAACAAAACCTTTCTTTATTCTTTCTAGCGCCATTTATAAGATGGCACACCGCAGCCTGAGGTCAACTGTCTTTTTCTCCCTCCTCTCACATGATATTTGGGAGTTATTCCTCTTCCACCTTTACCTTACCAAGTGCAAAATTCCTGGAAGAGGTCAGACTAGAACCTAGAACAGTAAAGTTTTAGAGGAAAGTGTGTGATATGCCGCAAAGGTTTGGTTCAGGACCTTGGAGAGGGACATGAGTCTGCATGCTTCCCCATCCCCTTCACTGAGGTTTCCTTGCTGGTAATGGGGGAGCTTCTAAAGATGCTATGCCAGGCTCCATAATAACACCACAATAACAGGGGTTAGGAGCAGAAGGGGTTGTCAGATTTTGTTATGGGTGGAGTGGGACTCCTGTGGCCATATTGGCAAATTGGGGAAAAAGTCATCAGGGAACTGGTGGAAAATGGTGGCATCAGAATGGGGAGATGGGTGAGTCATTAAGAGAATGCCAAAAACAGTCTTCTCTCAACATTGGAAGTTTGGAAAGATCCAGGTGTGGTTTTGGACACCTGTCATCTCAGCAATTCTGGAGGCTGCCAGGAGGATCACGAGTTCTAAGACAGCCCCAGCAAATTAGGAAGGCCCTAGGCAACTTAGTGAGACCCTGTCTCAAAATAAAATATAAAAAGGTCTGGGGATGTGGCTCAGTGTTAAGCAGCCCTGGGTTCAATCTCTAGTGAAGATAAAATAGAAGAAGTTTAGAGGAGATTGAGGTCTTTTGGGGAGGGGGCACAGATCAAGGACTGTCTGTAATTTGTGAGTGTTGAGCAGCAGACATGTGAACACCATTTTGCTTAATATGGAGGATGTGTGTCTGGAGTGCTGATGTGTTCCTTCTAGTCAGGGAGTCATGCTAGGGTCCTGGGGCAGCAGGGGCTGAAAGGCTGATTGATGCCTGTCCTTTTGCAATCTCAGGTATCTTTTGAGGTTTATTTATTTTTTCTCAAAGTGTAGGATGTTTCCTGGGGTAAGAAAGAGAGGGCACTGAAACCTGGGGATATCATTTTGACTCACTTTTCCTGGAAGCCATGTGAGCATGATCTTCCTCGGGACACTTTTATGTATTTTGGAGTCACTTGAAGATGAACCCCAGGAGCAACTCACTAGAGATGGGAGGGGAGTCACACATGTGCAGATTCAGAAGAAACCAAGTCAAATCCCAGGCTTTGGCATAACCTCACGAGGCCTCAGCATGTTTGCTGGTAAAACTGGGATGGCAATAATTATAATTGACAGGAGCATTATAAAGGGCTAACAGTTGGGCAATGTACATAAATGTTACAATAGCGCCTGTTAAATGACTTGTCTAATGGTATCTGTGCATCTTATTCATTATTATATCCAAAAATAGGTCAAATATAATGATACAGGCAAAATGCTTGCCATCATGGAGCCTGTATTCTAGTGGAAGAGTCAGGTGATGCTTCAGTGAGCAGAAAAATGTATGTTGTAAGTAGTGACTAGGTTCTGAGGATAAATAGAGCAGGACCAGGGAGATGGGCGATGGTGGGTTGGGGTGGGGAGCGGAACTCTCTTGGAGAAAAAGCTATCAGATAGAGACCTGAATGCAGTAAGTCAGGAACCAAGTCAATATCTAGAGGGAATGTCCCCAGACCAAAGGGCCAGCCTATGCAAAGGTCCTGAGGAGAAAATGCAGTTGGCTTACTTGAGGATAATGAAGGGAATAGTGTGGCTGCAAGAGAGTGATCTGAAGGGAGAGAAAAAGAAATAGATTAGAGAGGAGTGGAGTAGGCAGAATATATAGGTCCTGGGAACAGGCTGAGGGGATTTTACTCTCAGTAAGATTTTACTGTAAGGAGGTCTCCGAGCGGAGGAATGACATGTTCAGACTTTTAAAGTACCACTTTAGCTGCCTTGTGAGGACAGGATATGAGAGGATAAAAACAGAAGCAGACAGACCATTAGGAGGCCACAGAAGTCACCTTAGTGACAGGCAACAGCATTCTGGGCCAGGGAGGCAGCAGTGGGGAGGAGAAAAGGCAGGTTCTGAATAATTTTAAAACATTTTAAAAATATTTAAAATATTTTTTTAAAAAATAGTCTTTTTACAGACATTACATAACTAGTTTTTGTCTGCACAATTCTGTAATCTTACTTTTCCCATTTTAATGAGAAAATTGAGGACCAGAGAGGCAAAGTGGCTTGTCTGTCACTGAGTGATGGATTAGCCAAAGGTCTGCACACTGATGTGCACACCTGGCATCAACAGACCTCACCTCCTAGTGGGCTGAAGCAAGGACTCCTTGCCAGGTGCGGTGGCATAGGCCTGTAATCCCAGTGGCTTAGGAGGCTGAAAGCAGGAGGACTGAGAATTAGAAGCAAGCCTCAGCAACTTAGTGAGGCCCTGAACAACTCAGCAAGACCTTGTCTCAAAATAAAATATACAAAAGGCCTGGGGATGTGGCTTAGTGGTTAAGTGCCCCTGGGTCCAGTCATATCAGTACCAAAGAAAAAGGACTTATGTACCACCAGTAGCTCCTCATGGACATGACCCTGACCCAGTACCCTCATTAGGTCATTTCCCTGGAGATTTCTGTAGGAGCATCTGAAACAACAGAAGATGACCTTGGTTTCCATTTCAATAGAGTTCTGTATGCAATTTTGAATTTTCATTTAATAATAAACCCTTCATGCAAAGGACAGTGCTAGGCAATGTTTTGTTTATTACTTAATAAAATCAGTAGTCCCAACACCCTGGGAGGGTGGACTCAGTTTACATATGAGGAAAGACAAATAAACCTGGGTCAAATCATGTGGCTGGCAAATGGCCTAAGCAAGACTTGAGTGCAGGTTTGGTCCCTAACAGTGTAAGGCACAGGTGAGACACAAAAGCAGCCAGGTGGGTGGGCAGGGGGTGGGGTTCATGGGTAGACAGGAAGCTCCCACCTCAGCCTGAACCACCTCAGTCCGCTTCTTGCAGAAACAGAACAGCTGCGGCTGCAGGACGGGGCTGAGCAAGTCTGCACGTGTTGCTCATTAGGGTCTTGGAAACGCTGGGCCTCGGCTCAGGCAATTCCCCTAATCATAACAGTTAGTAATAAGGAGAAATGATTAGTCAAAACAAGGAGGGACCCTGCTGAGAGGGATTTTGGGAGCCTCAAAGAGCCCAGCGTTATACATTTCACCAAATATGAATGTTTACAGAAAGAACTTCTTGCTTTTCCTTCATCAATGGATCTAATTGTCTGGGAGAGAGGAAGTAGATCCCACTTTCTGGGAAAAGAGGCAGCCCCTCTCTCTGGGCTGAGCCTAAGTCTGAGAGTCCAGGGTTCCTGGGATTCTGCAGAAGCCCTTGTAGGAAGGGTGAGGCCCCCCCAGACAGGAGGCGGCATGATTCAGCAGGAGTGTGCTATGGCCCCTCTGAGGTCACTGCCTACATGGGGGATGGACACTCAGTTAAATCTCTTACTTGTGGCCCAAGAGGAGGCCAAAGAGAGGCAAGTTTTAATACAAAGCACCCTGCCCTGCAGAGATGCCCTGGGGACACTCAAAGTCAAGGACAACCATAGGTCATGTGATCTCAAAACTGTGGCCTACAGTCTCTCTTCTAGCCTTGGTATAGGCCTCAGAACCTCCCAGAATAATGAAAATGCACTGGACTCAGAAAACAGGGGCTAACTGCCATCCCTGCCACAGTGTGATTCCATGGGTCACTTACTGTAGTCATTCACAGATTCTTGAGTGACCAACCTGTCCATGAGCTGTGCTGTGCAGGTGAGGCTGTGGGCAAGCTCCCTGCTGTCCATCCTGAGGAGCTCAAAATTTGCAGGGCAGTGGCACTTGTACAACATCCATAGAGGCCATGGGCTGACGAGGCTGGTAAAGGTCAAGCCCGTGAACCTGGAGAGGGCTAGGCAGTGTGCTTAGGGACTGGAAGGGACACTGTCCTCCTCACACTCATGTGGAAGTCAGTGGAAGAACATCGAGCCTTATTGTACTCTACATGTACAAAGGACTTCCTGGAGTGGTTATGCAGGAATGCTTGTCCTCCTTTCATCTTCTAGAAGGGAAATTATGACTCTGTGCACACTTGTACAATGAGTAAAAGAAAGACATTGGACATAAGACTTGAGCATCAGGCCCTGAAGAAGGGAGAACATGAGGCCTGCAGCAGACCTCCTATACAGGACCTCCCCAGCCTCTAGGTAGGGGCCCTTTTCATGACCCAGTCAAGTGGCAGAGGAAGTTTCTCCATAGCAATGTCTGCTGCAAAATCATTGTCCTAGGCCACATACCACTAGGGCAGGCTCCAAGGTGTTTTCTTAAGAAAGAAAAATTCTAAGCCTATCTAAGTCTTCTTGAAGTCAAAAGACTCTGGAACACATTTCTATCTTTGGGATAATAGAAGGCTAGACCTTCCTGGGGCATGCCATTCACAGAACTCCTTGTTCTGGCCTGCATTATTTCTAACTGATGCATTCAGGACTTGAAATGCCCCAAGCCACTCATTTGATTTAGCAATGATCTGATGGAGTCCAGAGCTTGGTGATTCTCTCTAGGCAGGTGCCAATAGGAAGACTGAGGTCAGGACAAGAATCCAAAGCAAGGACAATGATGTTCTGCATCTTGAGATCTGGTTGGTGGTCCCTGGGCCAAGACATGCCAGGGATGAAGGTCACACAAATAAGGACATCCTTGAAGGTGGAAAAGAAACTGCTCTCCCTCAGAATCTCAGGAGTGTAGGAGCTGTCTGGTCCCACCGGGCACACAGTCTACTGTGAACTCTCAGGTGCTAGACACTTTCCAAAGTTTCTTTTAAAAGAAGACAACAATCTGGATCAGACTGAACAAGTCCTCACTACATGTATGGACTGAGGGTTTGACAGTGGGTGGGAATGACTCAGGTGACTGCATGACCAGGCCCTCAGGTGACTGCATGACCAGGAATCCTATCTCCTCACCATCCTCTGAGAGAAAATGGTAACCATGGAGAAGTCCTGTATCTCACAGTTCCTCATAAATGACCAAGAGTTTCCTCCCTGAACCACAGATTTTTTTAAGTTGTCATAATTCTATTCATCTTTTTAAAGAGACTGTAGATCAGAATGGCATCCAGACCACAGCTGGAAAAGGAATATGAGTCGAATAGTCACGAGTCATGCATTCCATTTTTCTTGGGGGTACAAGAAGAATCTTCCAGGCCCTCTCATGCAGTTCTACAAGAGACATGTGCTGCCTCTCTCCAGGTACAGAGGAGACACCCCAGTTTCAAAGACAACAATTCAAGGTCAAGGGAACAAAAGAGAAACCAAAAAGGGTCGTAGCCTTTCAGGGAGTTATGGGTCACCCAAGGTCAAGTTCTGATTCTGATATGCTGATTCTTAAAATGGAAGGAAACCTTGAAAGTTAGCGTGTTCAGGTGGCAAAAGCCAGCCTCTATTAGACTCCTCCAGAGGAGGGAAGCTTACCATTCCCACCATTATAGTCTCATTCATCAGCAAGCACAAGCTATATGAAAAGAAAAGATAACAACCCAAAAGCATCTATTCACAAACCCCTAAATATACCTAGGATCAAACTTCATAATACCTGTGTAATAAAGGTCTGAAGACAACTATAAAAATCTTACTAAAGGGCAAAGAGAAGACATAGATTTCATGTGCCTAGATGGAAAGACTCAACATCTCAATGTTGTAAAGAAGATAGTCCTCTCCAAAATAATCCAGATGTTCAATTCAATCCCAACCCCAACTTAACAGGATTGCTTAATGATACATGCCCAACTTGTTCTCAGGCTTGTCCTGAAGGAAACAAGTGCTTAATAATAGAGGGGTATTTTTGGACATGGATAATATACAGAGATGTGGCTTACCAGTTGTTGAGATATAAAGCTACCATCTTTAGAAGCAGTTAGATCTGGTGTCAGGACAGACCAAAAAAAAAAAATCAATGGGAGAGAAGAAAGACAAATATGCACAGGCATTTAGTCTCTAAAAGAAGCATCTTACTAAAATGTGGACAGTTCAGGTGGAGGTGAGAACGTGCTATTTTTAATCAGATAAACAATATCACATCCTATGCAAAAATAAATTCCTGATAGAGGAAAGAATTAAACATAAATACTGTACAGAGAATTAAAAGAAATTATTTTTTTATACCCTAGATTGGGAAGGACATACATAAAACCCTGACAAAAAGTAATGACACAAAGCCCTAAAACCAGAAGGAAATCAACAGCCAGGTTTGAGTCCAATGGTTAAAAAACTTCATACTAACAAACAAAAAAGTACCCATAAATAGAGTTAAATGGAGGCCTGCAGGGCAGAATATCAGATATAATTAATGGGCATCTAGAAGTCTCCTAAAAATAGCAAAAGGGCAAGGGTTATACACAGTCAATTCTTAGAAGAAAAAAATAAATTGGTCAACAAGCGTATTAAGAATACACAGTTATAATCAGAGAGATACTAATCAAATGATTAGGAGGTCAGCGAAATTGGCAGAGGTTGAAAGTCTTGATGACATCCAGTTGGGAGCCAGAGTAGAGAGAAGCAAAATATGTACTGCTGGTGGGGGTGTAAAGTGGCAGAGTCATTGGGAAAGCACTCTGGTCATTTTAACGGGCTTCAAGAGTAGGCAGCTGGTAATTCAGCAATTCTATTTCCAGGTAAGCCTATATGCCTCAAGCATTTCTGTGGCAGTATTATTGTTTGTATTAATGAAACCCTGGAATCAGTTTGAATGCCCACCCATGGGGGACTGCACAACCCATCAGAGAGTGCTGTGCCATGTTCCTGATCCAATCAGCTGCTGGGTACCAGGGTCTCCTCTGGAGAGGGCTGTGCCTCTCTGAGGTGTTGATGCTTCACCGCCTGTCAGGCATGGGCATGGCTAACTTCATAGAGCTGTTCTGCATGCAGGACCTGTCCCTGGGCATGGGCACAAAGCCTGATCTTCACGAACAGGGCAAGGAATTCTCACCTGGTGCTCTTCTGGCCTGTAGACAGCATCCTCTTTGTGGGAACCAAGTGGCTCTTGATGGCTCTGCTCACTGAGGGCTAGCAAGGCTTGGTGGTGATCATGACTTCCTACTGACCACTGACCCCCAGTTCCCCCAGCCACCTACCCACTCTCGGAGCACATAAAAGCCAACCTGCATCAAGCTTCATCTTACTATACAGCTGCCATATTGGCTCACTATAATCCATAGCAATGAAAATGCTTTTCTGGCTACCTCCAAGGTGAGCAGAACCCATAGGTGACCCAGAAGATCTTCTCTGAAGGCCCCATTGGGCATCTCTTGCAAGTCTAAACTCACAGCACACTATTACGGCCATCTCCCAGAGCTGCCACTCTTCAGAATGAGCGGGGAGGACAGAGTGACCTTTGTGTTCAATTGGCCTCTGGTTCTGTACCCTTCAGCCTCTATGAGACAAGCCACCCTTCCTGATGTGGCTTCTGCACTGGACCACTGGCTACTGAACGGAGAGGAACTGGTCTCTGGCACTGCCTGGAGGGAATCCCGGGCCTTTTGCAGTTGAATCCTGGTCCTTCAGATTTCAGCCTCTCTTTTTTCTTCAAAGTCAGCCAATTGTTTGGGCATGTCCACACTTTCTAGATTACATGTGGCACAAGACAAGGAAGCTATTGTTTTGTAGTGATTCATTTTATTTATTTTGTGTCTGGTTGTCTGAGCAGCTTTCCACATAATTATCTAGAAGGTACCAACTCCAAGCCAGACACCTGAAAACTATTATAACATGAAATGGGGTGTGTGCTTCATGTCCGGACTTTCCAATATATAAGTAATCAATGATGACTTTGAAGAGAAAGTGATGAAGTCAGAATTTAGCCAATCTAGTGGGACTCTCCAGGAGCAACTTTAATCTAAAATGTCCCTCCACATTTATTAGTTTCTCATTTTGGATCACATAATTTAGGGCACATGAATTGCCTCTTAAACAATATTCATAACAAAATAAAGATGACGATTGATCAATACTTAGCAGATGTCTAACACTGACTTAGGTAGTTTAATATATTTCACAATAGGCACAAACGATATCTTCTTTTTTCTTGGAAAAGAAACAGAGATTTGGAGAGGTTAAGTAACTCAGCAAGGGAGGTCTGGAGTGGAGAGTCAAGCCTGGTCTGAATCGTATCAACAGAAGAACTCTTACCACTTGACCATATTGGGCACCTGGTGTGTTAGGTCACAGAGGGAGTGAAAAAAAATCTGCAGATTGGCACATCAAAGAACTTCCAGTCCAGTGGCCATGGCAGAGCCGTGTGCCTGAATGGCTCTAACCAACACAAGACACTCAGCATGGGCCGGGCAAAACATCCTCCTCCCTGGAGCCATTGCTGGAGACCACGCATGAGCAGTCATGTCGGGAAAGGATTCCAAAGCCATGGGTTGGACAGCTTTGTTCTGATGCTCAAAATGGAGAAAAGAGTAGAAGAGATATATTTTTACCTCCATCTTTTCCCACTTCTTGAACTTCACAATTAAATTAGTGCTCTGTGAGCTTCAAAGAAAGAATGACAAGGACCACCATGCATTGTCTAAGTCAGGCTAGCTGACATCATTTCTTTTTCCCAAACTGTATTAGCCTGCAGAGAAAAGGCACATAGAAAGTAGGCCTAAATTTTCAGAAGGGGTAACTGAAAAAAAGAAAAAAAGTACACAAATACTTGGTACTTATATAACTGAAAAATGTTAATTAACTGATAATGCTCCTACTTGGATTTTAGCTGCTTTGGAAATAACATGAGAGTAGGAATAATACTGATAACAGTGACAAAAGTGTTTGCTTTTATGAAATGTTTCCCATGTCCAACACTGTCTTAAGTAGCATTATTGCACTTAATTCTCATGACAATGAGGTGAGACAAACAGGGGAATTATCCCCATTTTTTGGATGAAAAAATGAGGCACTTGTCCCACATAGCTAGCAAGTAGAAGAGCAGGGCTTGAACATGAACAGGTCTCCAGAGTCCCCAGTCTTAATAATAACACTTACACTGCTCATTTTAGATGATAAAAATCATAGTACCATCTTTACATGAAAGAGCACGGAGCCTGAATCAATGGAGCAGAATTTCCAAAGTCATGTTTATAAGCGTGCAATATAGGAGATCGGAAGGGCAGCATTTCTGTTGGGACAAACTGAAACACTGGCTGTTCAGTGGCTGGCAGATCCTATGGTGTCAGAGGCTGCAGCCAAAGTAAACACTCGGCAGTGTCCCAATCACAGGGGAAAAGCCATCATCTTTCTACTAAGCTCTGTGCTGAAGTGAGGATCACAAGTTTCATCCTGGTTGTCCTATTTGGAGAGTTTTAATGACCAATATGAGAAACTCAGAAAGGCTAGCCAGATTGTCTGGGGAGGGCATAGTTCAGGAAATCATGTGCTTTAGGGATAGATTGTTTAGCTTAAAGGAGACAGTTCAGGCAGGATGAGAAAGTTGTCCTTAAAGACTGACACCACTGGCCTGCTGAACATGGGTCCTCAATGGCCAACCAATGACCGGGAGGGAACAGAATACCCCATGCAAAGTCCAGAAAATCTCTACGACAATAATGGGTGGTGGTTGCTAGGGATGGCATGGAGCCATCCTGCAAAATATGAGTCTGTCATCACAAATACTCAGAAAAAATAAAAGTGGAATGATCACCTGCCAGGGTTGTGGGAGAGAGAAGGCTGACATGGTGGGGGAGCTTGGGTGGCAGGGCTTATGGGGCTCTCTGAATGTTAACAGTCTGTGATTCCAAATGCTCCCACGACAAAATGCTGAAACAGAAAGTCTACGTGTGTGCCTGGCTATTAGTTTAAAACTTAGAACTATATGATTTCTCATAAAGGTTATACCCCTTGAGTCAAACAACTGTGAAAAGAATTTGTAGATTACAGAAGTGTGAAAGCACATTTACACAAGCCATGCTGACCCTTCTTGAAGCAGCAGTGACAGTTATAAATAGCTTTCAGCTTGCAGCCATGCTACCTCCATTCTGCATCCAGGTGTACAAGCCATCTACCCGGTCGGCCCAGAGTGTAAGTCCAAATGCAGGTACTTGGTGAAATGGCTTACCCTAACTCTTGTTTATCTATGACCTTTGTCTGAATTTTACCTCAAGGAAAATGCAGACTACCCCCCTGCCAAAAAAAGAAAAATACAAATGAGTCGGGTGTGGTGGTGCATGCCTATAATCCCAGCAGCTTAAGAGGATGAGGCAGGAAATTGCAAGTTCGAGGCCAGCCTCTGCAACTTAGGAGGCCCTAAGCAACTTAGTGAGACTCTGTCTCAAAATAAAAAAAAAAATTAAAAAGGAGGGGGGTGGCTGGGAATATGGCTCAGTGGTTAAGTGCCCATGGGTTCAATTCCTGGTACCAACACACACACACACACACACACACACAAATGATCTATTCTTTTTTTTTAACATGCAACATAGATCATATGTCAGGATAAAATCAAGCAGCCTTCTGGGGTATAGAATAGAGCACACAATGTGACTTTTACTAAAGCTCTGGTCAGCAAAGGGTGAAGCCAATGGTAGAACATCCTTCTGTTAATATGTCAAAAGCTCTCAATTAACAGAGGCAAACACTTGTGAAATGGTCTACTTTTGGAAGGTATTCAAAATCATCCCCAGTGTGCAGTTGCTAACTCATAGCACTGGATTCCTGTCTCAGGTGGAGCACTTGTCGCCACAGGGCATCCTGCCCTCTTGAGCTGGAGAAGCCCTCCCTGCAGCAGCAGCCCCAGAGACTTCCTCTTGGCTTGATTTCCTGCTAGGTGTGTGGGGGAGGGTGGCACCATCTGGTGAGATCCATGACCTGTTTATATCCCCAAACCACTGGACCCTGAATCTGAGCTCAGCCACTTTGCTTCTGCCTCAGTTTCTCCCTCAGCCTCCCTGAGGCCACTCCAGTCCGACTGTGCTCCCTGGTTTCCATTCTCTTCTCCTCCCATCACTGCTCCTGGCCCCCAGTTAATGCTGTACCTTATAGGTCCCCACACTGCTCTGGCCACCTGAGTGAGAATGAAATGAAAATGGGGGCAGAGCAGGTGACAGGACATTCTGAGAACGAGTGAGTGTCTCCCTTGGAACACTCAAACCCTCGCACACTCAAATCTTACCCCAAGCCTCCTCGTTCACATACACCTTTGCCCCCTCGGGCTCAGCCTGCTAACCCAGCACAGAGGACTGATGGGGAGGCCAGGCCCTGTGGTTCCAGTCAATGGAAATTCACACAACTGCCCTTGTCCCAGGATCACAAAGCAGAGGACAGGGAAACGTGACCTAATTCTCAAGCAGTATTCTCAAATGCTGGCAGCCTTCAGAACCACCTGCAGGGTGTGTTAGAACTCACTGCTGAGCTCCACCTCTAGAGTTTCTCATTCAGCAGGTCTAGGGAGTGGCTGAGAACTTAGTCTAGCATGTTCCCAAGTGACAATGCTGGTTCAGGGACTGCATTTAAAAATCAGTTAGTCTAAAGGAAACCATCACCAGCAAGCTTGTGGAGCATGACCCAGCCTGGAGAGCTCAGAGCAGCTGCACGGGACACTCACAGATGACTCCCTGTCATCTCAAGGCCCTTCCCACCTTCTGGACCCTTTTCCCCACCCAGCTTGCCTAGAAATCCCAGGATCTGGGCACTGGAGCTGCCATAGTCCTGGGAAGTCCATCTGAGGGACATGGCCCCTGTGCTGCAAGGACAACTCTGATGCACTGTGAGGGTGCCCTGTGAGTTGCTCCCCTGAAAGAGAACTGCCAGCCTCTTAAAAGAGGGAATGAGAATGTCCAGGAGAGAAAGCAATGGGAGAGAAAGGAGAGGATTATGACCCCTCAAGAGTAAGAGTAATCTTTCTCTCCATGACCACCCACAACACCACTCTAAGAGCTCCCATATTTTAGCTCTCATTGAAGTTGTGGCCCTGGAGTCAGACAGATCTGAGTTCTTTATATCTATCTATCTATCTATCTATCTATCTATCTATCTATCTATCTATCTATCATCTATCTATACCTTTATTTTGTTTATTTATTTTTATGTGGTGCTGAGGATTGAACTCAGGACCTCGCACATGCTAGGCGAGCTCTCTACCGCTGAGCCACAACCCCAGCCCCAGATCTGAGTTCTAATCTGGGATTTCACTTACGTTATGTCATTTAATTTTCCAGACCTTTCCATTTGAGTTCCATCCTATCCAGTTTTCCCAATGAGGAAGCTCATATTTAAAAAGGCTATCATTTGCCCCAGGTCATACCATCGGGAGTCAAGCCCAAAAATCCCTGTTCTTGCCTTCAGGGGGACCTCAGAAAGTGGCTATCATTGTGCCTTCTCTTCTGAGGGTTCAATAAAGGGGCTCAGAGGACAAGGTGACCTTGGAGCCCCTTCTTCATTCCATTTCTGCGCTCAAAACTGCAGAGGGACACCCAGTGCATTTGAAGAAGAAATAAAAGAAACAAGACAAGTACTGGCTTGCCTCTGTGATCCATCAAAATTTCTCCCATGTGGGTGACAGAAAAAGGGTTTTTGTGGTCAGAAATGTAACAAGGTAATTACTTTCACACCAGTCCTTCTGCATAGTTTTTCACAGACAGCAATTTTATAAGGCATAATTATCTATTTTCACCTGCTTCATAAATTCCTCCTTTCCGTTTTGTCCCCCTGGTAAACTAGAAATTATTCAAAACTGAAGCTACGCATCGCAGTGTTTGGTTTCACGTGGCTGTGCACTTCCCTGTTCCTGTCTGGACACTCCCTTCGTCTGATTGACCTAGTCAAGCTCTACTTGCCATCTGACCCTGCTGAGGAGAGAGGAAGTAAGTCTCGCTTAGAGGAGTCAATGAAACCCTGCTTCCAAAGAACTGAGGGTCAGTCCTGTTGGCCACCAGCTTCTTGGTTCCTCTCATCCCAGTGAAGAGGGCGTGACAGGTTCCCTCCTCCTTGCCCGGCTGCATGACAGTCCCCCTTGTCAGGTATTGTCACCAGGATCTTCCAGCTGAGACAACTGTGTGGTTTGGGGCCACACAATGGGTTCTGCTGTGACGCTCAGAGAGGGAGTCAAACCTCGGCTCCTTCTGACATCCCTTTTATTTTCAGATCTCTAACATCCTCCCATACTGGAAGCTTTGATATCTGCAGCACTCTTCACACTTTCCAGGGATATAACTAAAGCAAGTTTTAACATCGATTGAGAGTTTACTATGAGCCAGGCGCTGTGCCAAACACGCTCTAATATGATTTTGCTTAATCCTCATAACAGCTCAGAGAGGCATACATTAGCATGAAGTTGTGAGACTGAAATGACAAACGTAAGAAAGTTGAGAGAGTAGACCAAGGTCACAGGGAAAGTAGCAGACACTGTCAAGACTCAAATGTGCAGCTCTAAAGTGCCCAAGGCCATGATGATTTGATAAGCTTTACCAGGACCCACTTGAGACTGCAATAGTTTAGAGATGCCAGGACTCCTCTGAGATCTCAAGCACATTAATTGAACTTAAGGAGGGGTGGTAGGAAGCCTGGTTTACAGATGATGGGTCAGAAGCACAGGTAAAACAACTTGGGGCTTGCCGGTCCCATCTAAAATGAGAGAAAGCAGTTTGGGGGACTGAGCCCTCAACTTGTGAGAGTTGCCATTTCTTCTAGGCAGACAGTGTCAGAATTAAATTAGAGGACACCCAGTGGGTGTCCATGTGCAGAATTGTTTGCTTTGGTAGGGAGAAATCTCCACAGCTCTTGGAGTTCTGGAAATTTTCTGTGTTGATTGTGGTGAAATGGCAGAGGAAAAACAAGCAATGTGTTTCTCCTACAGAGTGAGGAGGAAGGAGCTTCAGCAGAAGGTCAGCAAGCCCAAAGCTCAAGGTCAGTTCCGGCTCCTCAGCCCACAGCTTTCTCAACTGTCCCTGCTGGTAGAGCAACATGTGACCCTTGTCCCCTCCTCTGTCTCCTCCTTGCCTTAAGTGGCACACTGGTACTTTCTCATTGAAGGTGGTCCCCACTGTCCAGGTAGCCTGGCTTCAACAGCAAACAGGGGTGGGAAGGCACCTGTGGCCTGCTGTGGCTTCCCCCACAGTTCCCACCTCAGCCCATGCACAGATTGGGAGGATGAGGCTCTTGTGGGGTCTGAGCCAGTATTGGGCCCAGGCTGGGCAAGAGAACCATCAGTGAGACACTCGTGCTACAGATCTAGAACACCGGGCCTGGCCAGAGGAGGGAAATAAGGAAGAGAAGCTGGGTGTCCACAGGCCAGCAGAAGTCATGCGATGGAAGATTCAGAATTCAGAGCCCTAGAGTTCACTGTGCCACCTCTGAGGTCACCCAGAGCCCCACACCAGTCGCTTCTACACTGCCTTGGGGTGCACCTGCACCCTGCTGAATCTACTAACAAGGTTCAAGGACAGGGGTGCCAGGGTCTCTCAGAGGAAAAGGGAATCCCTGGTTCTTGCAATAAATTAAAAAGAAAAGGAAGAAATGTTCAAATGGGGCAACATTCTCAAAGTTCAGATGGAATAAATGAACATTTAACACTACAAAAATACAGTGAATATATATAGTGAATATGTGCTAGCCCCAAAAGATTAACAGGATTCATTAAAGATGTTAATTCTTAGTGTACTATGTGTTTTTGTAGGCTTGTAAGAGGGCACAATTTAAAGTTGTAATATTCTTTTAAAAACGTTCCTTATTGTTGGTGAGTGAGTGGACTGTTGAAATCATCTCATTCGTCCGGAGACAGTAGTAAAAAGTCAGAACCAGAGGTTCCTGGGAGTTTGAGGCCTCAGTTCTTGGACTCTCCTGATGCTGCTCCCTCCTCCCACTCACAGGACCAGGGCACTGTAGATGCTCCCTGTCCTGCACGTGTTAGAATGAAAGTACTCTCCTTCTTCCCCTGGAGTACCCCCAGTGCCGAGCCAGACCACAATTATTTTTGGATGGGACAGATGGAAGACTTGTATTTGCAAAGTGAATAAGTCCTCCCTGCCCAGGCTCCAGTCAGACTCTCTCAGGCTTGGCTGGGCCCCTGCACACCTGCCCTCTCTACCTGCTGGGCCAGATGGGGGCCCCAAGGCCACAGTGCAGGGCTGTGCCTTGCCTCAACCACTCCAGATATGCTCCTTGTATTTGAAAAATTATTTACTGTGGTGATGTGTGATGCCTTTTTAAGAGAACAGATGGCACCTCCAATTAGAATGCTTTAAAAGGAAACCCTAATGAGAATATAAAAGCCAACAAATTGACTTTTTCATACAGTACTTCCCTGGCACACAATAAATCAAATATATAATGAGGCTCAATAAAATAATAGCTTTATTTACACTTGTTTTGCCTGGCATGGTGTTGCACCCCAACCCTGCTCTCTGGGTCTCCTCAATAAGCACTGTGCCCCTTGCAGGTGGAGGTTGAAGATGGATGGTGCATTCAGGAGCTGTCGGGCCTGGCCACCACAGCCACATGAAGATTGGAGCTATCTATTTCTAGTCTGAGCTTGGCGCTCTATATCTGGGGGTTGAAGAAGTAGGGCTATGTAAAGGTATGGCAGCCGTGAGAGACACACAGGCAAGTCCAGCTCCATCCTGCTCTGGGTAAGGAAGGTGCTCCCAACCCCTAAAACTGGACTCAGGATATGGGTAGGTAGCGTGGATCTACCATGGATAGACTGGAGGCTTCATTTCTTTCCAGGAATTGGTCCTATTTGTTCATATACCTCAGATAAAGTGGCTGGAAGATAAAGCTTCAGAAATAAATGAGAGAGGTGATAGAGCAAGGGGGACAGTTGCATATTAGCATTCTGAGCATCTGATCACTGGCCTCCCTTCCTTCTGGTAGCCTTATTCAAAAGTGGGTTGGATTTACAGGGTATGTCTGCTAAGTGGGAAGCTGGAAGTCTCAGGCTTCTACAGGCATGAAGCAATGTGCAGAGGGAGCCTGAATAATGATGGGATCATGAGCAAAGGTGGAGGAGACTGTGTTCAGGAGGTGAGCCGTGAGACCCTGGGCAAATGCTCTGGACATCAAGGAGACTGGTTATCTACCTGGACCCCCAAGCAGTAGCTATTTGGCATCCATAAGTGTCTTCTAATGAAGAAGCATTAAACAATGCTTTGGAGGCTCGTGGGAGACCCTCCCCCAGCGGAGTCTCAGACCTCAGTGGAGGATACACCTCCACAGAAAGAAAGTTTGCAGAAATGGAATTATTTCTGTTAATCTCCACCCACTAGAGAAAGAGGTCTGGGGAAAATCAGTTTACAAGAGGATGAGCTTTTCCTCAGCTCAAATCTATAAGCATTGATCGAGCCCAGGACCTTGATCTAGAAGACACTTTCATTCCTCCTCTGTACCCAGCAAAGGTTACATTTGCTACAAGGAAGAATTTAGAAATTCTTCCACTCACAGTCCAGTTATTTTTTTTCTGTCCATCAAACGGCAAGTATATATGAAATGTCCCTCTGTGGCCTTGTGCCCCGGGGGTGGGTACGAGAGATTGGGTTCCCAGAGGTGTAAGGGGATGGTCCTTGCTCATAGCAAGTCAAGCCAGTGCATATAATGCAGAAAAGAAAGTTCTAGCATGATTAGAGGCTCACCTGGAGTATTGATCCCAGCCCCTGTTAGGAATACTGAAAAGAGAGATCATCACTATTTCAGACTGCAACCCTTAGGGAAAGAGGAACAAACTCTCTAGAATGCTGCACACAGAGGAGATTTTCAGTTGTGGGGACCAGGAGGGGATTGGAGGAGGGGTTTGGAAGAGTTTACTAGGAGTTGTTGCAGTATTCTAGTGGATTTTGAGTTTGCACTCACTATCCTCTCAAAGCTGGCATTTTAACCATCTGATGGCCAGAAGTTGTCCTTCTGGGGTGAGAACTTGGCCCTCCCACCTGGTAGGAGTACAGAAGAAAGAACATAATCCTGACCTTGAGCAGAGAGAAGGGTTCCGTACCCTGCAGCACAAGAGCGTTCTATTTCAGCACCATGGCCAGCACTTCTTCATTGCACTGCAAGGAGAGGATGTCTTCTCTCTCCTGCCCGGGGGGTCCACCATGGGCACTGTCAAGGACCCCAACACCCCCCCCCCAGCCAAAAGCCCCTACGAGACACTTACTAGTGCATGCCACCTCCGGGGGATCAAAATCTGCTCGGTAATAGCCAGTCCGACAGGTGCAGATAGGAGACGCTTCTGAAGGAGAACGGCTGTTGGAGGGACAGTGGGAGCAGCCCTCAGCTTCCTGGCTGGCCTTGAATGTCCCTGCAGGACATGCTGGAACACAAAGAGATTATGTGAGAATTAATGGAACAGTAGCAGCTTCCTGGCATTGGAAAGTAAAGGATTCTACCCTCCTAAATGGGATATGGTGAGCACCACATTTGGAGAAACTTCTCAATACTTCCAGTTCTTCAACCATCCATAGTGAAATACACTTTCCTGGAACCAATGGCTTCTCTCACTGGAACAATGAGAAAAATGATTCTTCCCTTTTAGGTGTGTCAAAGATTTAATTGATAAAAATGAATCTACTGTGTAGCTCTGTGCCTGGGACGTAAGTGCTCTGGACACAGTTGGTTTCCTCGCCTTTCTACCTGCTTAACAGCCAGGGCCTTGCCCTGAGCCATTCATTGGAGGAATCTAGCCCTACAACTTCAGAAGGAAAGGGGTCCTGGTAGGCTGTGGACCAGATCTATGGTTCTCAAATGCCATGTTGCGACACACAGGAAAGACAGGAAAGTGAGGTGTGTTAACACACACGTGTTATGAACGTCAGTAAAGGACTGAAACCCATGAGTGACTCTTTAAAAAGAAATTAAAGTAGCTTCAAGGTTACTGCCTTAACAACATCCTTCTTCCTTAATTGCATTTTGATGTGCTTGCAGGGGTGGGGCAGGAAAAGAACGGCTTTGCACGCCGTGCACCAGCGAATGTGTCATGCACTTGGTATCATCTGTCATGCAGATGGCAATGGGAAAGGTTGGAAACACCTGCTACAGCTCGGTGCCCACCCAAGATGATCTCACATCGAAGAAGCTCTCTCTAGTTCACTATGGGATCAGCCTAGGGTCATGTTCTGCATCATCTGCCTTCAGATGGCCCCTTAGCCTTCGAGCATGACTCCACTATGGAAACCCTCAAGTCCAGACAGCTGGTCTCCTTGCTGATCTCTCAAAAAGTGTGAGCCTGCCTGTTCTACTTCCCTGAGGCCTTCCTCACCCTCTCAGCCCCAAACTCTTCCTGTCCCCATAAGACCTGCTCTGGCTCATCCTCCTTTGAGACTGGATAAAACTCACTGTTTCTTCAACACACCTCACTCATTCATGTGACAAACATTTACTGTCCACTTCCCAAGAACCTGAGCTTGGGGATGTGGCCCACTTTTAAGGATCTCTTGATCTATTGGAGTCACACTGTTACAATACAATGTGATTGTTACCTTACCAGAAGTACCATGAGAATGGCTTCTACTTATACCAAACTCATCTTCCCAAATATAGTGTTCCCTCCTGGAAAGTGCCGAGCATTCTTTAATCATAGCAGTAGCCACCATCTGCTAACTCGTCTTGCTAAGTGCTTTACATGTCTTACTCTATGGGGTGGCTATTATTATCTCCATTCTGCTAATGAGGAAATTGGGACCTGGAGAGGTTACAAAAGTTACCCAGGATATCACAGTGGGAGAAATGATAGTGATGATAGACATATAAGCTCTCTGAAAAACATCCACCACTTTTCTGCCCAGACAATAAAGAAGAATAGTTTCTTTCCTTGGCTGTGAATGTTTTCCCAGTCTGATGCTCACTTAAAGTGAGTAAATGGTTTCAGTTACTTTGGATGTGCCCTGGGGTGGGAGCCCATCCTGAGAAGCAACCTTTGTGAAATGGAATGCTCTGGAATGGTGTATCCGGTGTAATACAAGTTCTCTGGGTTTTTTTTTTTTTAACATCTATTGTTTTTGCAAAAGGGGTCTGTGGTAAGATATTTTGAAAGTGTGAATCTACAAGGTTAATTTTGTTTTTTAATTGCAGCATTCCTCAGAACTTCAAAAAACGAGAAGATATAGAATATTATGTCTTTTTTCACCAAAAAGCCCTTCTTTGCATCCCCTGGGTCTCACTTTCCATGAATACACAGTTAGATGTGACTTCATAATTGTCAGGAAATAACAATTTCTGCTGTAACCCAAGTACAAACAGACCACTTGCTGACCTCTCTCAGCACATTCAAAAGAAACTTCTCTGAAGAAAGAAAAAAAAAAGAAATTAGCTCAACTATTTACTAAATAATCAATCAATAAAACACCAAAGCAGAAAACCCTGAATGACAGACCCTGAATGCCCTGGAGTTTGGCTTCCTAATCTATCTTACCAAGGCCAAGCAAAAGCCTCCCCTACCCTCCTCCCCACCACCACCCCCACCTCTCCTTTTCATCTTTCCATATTCACCGTCTTCCTCTGTAGAACACCCAGCCCTTTTTGTTGTCATTCTCCAACAATTCTGACCCCTCTAATTTTGGAGCCAAGGAGCACAGACAAGACCCGGCCCTGCTACCTGGTTGCAGAAAGACTCAGGCATTTGTATTTGGTCCCTGCCATTTTCTTAATGTACCAGCCTAAGAAGAACGAAGTGTTTTCACTTTCTTTCCAGCACTCAAAGCCCTCCTCACTTTACATTTAATATGTTAACAGCCCAATCATCCTGATATCCACAAGTGGCAGAAGGATTTGCAGAGCGCCTTTCTCGGAGATTTCTGATGGAGGACGGCAGTTCCGAGAGGCCACACGGGGAGGAAATGGAGGAGAGTGGGTCCCAGCTAGACTTTAGGGAAAGGGGCTCAGACAGAGGTGGGGTGGGAGGTGCCAGAAGGGGGGGGGTGTGTGACTCTTCCTCCCCAGAGAAGTGAGCCCTGGAAATTCTGGATCTGCTTCCTGTCTCTGCTGGTTCTTACTAGGGTGAACTCTAGCAAGTTATATAATCTTCCAGAGTCTCAGTTTGCTCATCTGTATAAAAGGATCCACAAGACATCTATCCTTCTCACAACCCCCCACCCCCGTCTCCAGAATTCAAGAAACTCAAATACCAAATGCAGCCACCAGTAATGTGTGTGCCATCAATGCTGATAACCCTCCATCCCGACGGTAAAGTTGGAATACAAAACTCAGAATATAAATTTGCAGTTCCAAAGAGGGCAAATAAATCCTGGAGCCAAATGGGAAGAAGGCGTTTCTGCGTAGGTTATTTCTGTTTGGCTAATTGGCGAGTCATTAGATCTATAAAATATATTTTAGCCTATAATTACAGAATGGATGGATTTCCTCAATATTCAGATTTCATTAATATATTGTTAAAATCTGTGTCTAGGCATCTCCTAATTTATGAAGAAGCAATCTTCCTAAATTCACTTGTCCAACCTTCAGATTGTAACTTGTAACCACACTGGCCTTATATTTTGTCATTGAATGAATGCTTTAAATAATGGTTCAAAGTGGCAGGCTGGTCCACAAATCCTCTGTAACTCATCTGGTATTAGACACCACTAATAAGAAATAGAAGTTAACTATGTTGCTATTTTACTAAAAAATATGCCTTCCCTTGGGGGGAAAAAAAACAGTTTTAATTGGAGCTTTGCAGTTAATGCTGACAAAGAACACATAGGCCAAGAGAAGCAAATGCAAATGACCCTCAAGGTCAGGTAAGTCACTTGGCACACACAGAATGCAGCTGGGGATGGGTAATATAGTAGGGAATGGTGGGGACTTTGGCAGCCAGGAGCCTGCACATCTTCTGTCTCAAAAATAATAAACACTGTGATCACCTAACCAAATACACCTTAGCACTTTCAAGCAATTTCAAGGTGGATAACACAGTTCTTTGCTTTAATATTTCAAACCTCAGGGGGTTGCCATTCTTGATACAGGATGATGGTCAGTGCTATTCCTAAAGTTATGAGCTCCTCATTTCTGCCACCAGCCAGGTGTCAAGCTGGAGGAGAGGGCAGTGAGCAGATGGGGTTGTGGGATTTGGGGAACTTCACCCCTGATGAGGGAGGCAAGGGGTCGCTCCTTCTGCTACAGCAGTGCGCATGTTCTAGCTGTGTATGAACAGGGGACCTGTCATCCAGGATGCACACCTTTGGGGATCTTTCCTTGTAATGAGATTTCTAAGAAATGTCTTTTTGTGCAGCCAGGAGGCAAGTTTCCAAAGGCAGAGAGACCCTGATCAAGAAGGACAAAGCCAGAGGAACTGGAGAATTAGGAAGGGAAATTCGGTCAGAAGGGTCCAGCCTAGGATCTCAACAGGGAGAGTTTCATTACTATTCCAGGAGGTGGGTGGGAAGAGAAGAGCCACAAACAGCTTGCTGTGCATCAGTGGAAGACCTTTGTTCAGAGGGATACCTGTAAAGGAGGCTGTGTGTTGCTGACATGGATGTGGCCCACAATTGCTTTGTTTTCTTAAGAAAGAGGGGAGGGGTTTTCTGCCCTTCTTTGCAAATGCTCAGAGTTCAGATAAGAGATCCAGGCTAAATTTGCAGAGTCAAAGCAGCTGGGTACCCCCCTTACACCTCCTTTCCATCCCTGACTTGAGCAGAGGGAAAGAGACAAGACCCTTACCCCACCCCTAAACCAATGTCTTGCTCCTTCTGCTAGGCAAAACACACACTTTCTCCTGCTTCAAGCAACAAGAGGCAGATCCACGTCACCTCTAGCTGGTATCCAGAAGGTCACCTTGAAACGCCCACCCAACTTCTCAGCGCCTCCAAGATGTAACAAATTACCCGCTGCTTACAATGCTCTTGAGGACGCCCCTCCCCTCCTGTCCCTGCACGAAGACGCCCAGTGACACTGAATCCATCACCTACAGTACTATTACTTTATAAAGAAACAGATTAAGTGTCTCATAAACAGAGGAGTGATTGAGATAATGGAAGGCGCCTCTCGCCCCATCTGCAGCATCAGGTTATGAAGCATTTCCAAGCAGCCAGGAAGAGGAAATTAATAGAAGCAAGAGGGAATAACCACTTTTATGCAATTTCCTCAGGAGATAGTGGACCATCTAATCTTTATTGGGGCCCTTTAACCTGTCACTCAGCACTCACCAGAGCCTCTTTAGCTCGCACAATTTTTCTTGATATCTAAGAAAGATAAGATGAAAACCTCCCAACATTATTTTATAATTTTTGAAGGTGGAGGGTGCACGTTGCTTCTGCCCCTCCTCCCTCGATGGAGGCCTCTGAAAACATTTTTTATGCAGCAGAAATATGGGAGAGCTTAACTATTCCCAGTGCATGGTCCAGGGGGTCAGAGCTATTCTGCAGGAAGAAAGTCTCTCCTTGCATTTTAAATGTGGTTCTTCCCTCCACCGCTGCCTCCTGTCCTTGCTCTTTCTTTTTAATAATCTGATTACTTCTCCTGATCTAATTTTTTTTCCCCAAATGAGTTTGCAAAGGTTCATGCCAATGAATATTCATCCGCTGCTTAAGAAACGGGTGCCATTTTCTCCAAGCAGGTGCAGCCCAGCAGCTGGCTCTGGGAGGTCTGCCTGCCTCTCGGGGTGACAGTGAGAGGGGTGAGGCACAGGCTTCAGCCCAGGACTCATTGCTCCCCGGACCTCCCCTTACCTCCATGCTTTGCTCCCACTCTCTAAAGAAGCCAAAGTGCCTCTCATGGCTGCTGCTAAGAATTGTGGGTATGGGAAGAGGTGGGTATGGAGGAGGTGGGTCACAATCCTGCACAGCTCTTCCCATAGGTCTTGTGGCCTCTCATTGATGCTGGCATCTAGAGTCCCTCTTGCAGCCAAATGTCTCCGTCACCTTCATGTTACTGGTGGCTAACACTATGGGGTCTTGACTCTGAAAATCCAGACAAGGGTCTCCCTGACACGTGGTGCCACTGAGGTGCCTGTGCTGGGATTCCCCTGTTTACTCTCAAAAGTGACCTCTGTTTTTCCCCTGAATAACATTGGGACATACCATGGGGACCCAGGGCCTTATGGGAGCACCCAGTTCTCCTTATATTCATGGCAATGCTGAGAAAGCTGATAGCAAAGAAGTGGTGACCATCTATCTATCCATCCATTCATCCAGCTACTGTTCCAGCTCTCTGAAAGTTGGCGCAAGGTCTTGTCATCTCTATATTGTCCTTTCTCTCATGCTTAGCACTTAGGCATGCTCATTCTATGGCTAATTGACCTGAATGTTCACCAAAGGCCTGCTGTGATGAGACCCAGATGGTAAAAGCTATGACAATAATAACAACAACAATAAATATGATCTTGATATAGAGTGTGTGAGGTGATGGGCACTTCCATACAAAGTGTGTATCCTTATAGATTTCCAGCAGTGTTATTTGATGATGCCTATTAAAAGCTTCGAGATATTCCAAGCTTTGATTCAATAATTCTACTTCTAAAGATTTATTCTAAAGAAAAAGCAAGCAGATGTGAGAAGAGAGTTTTGTTCATGGATGTTCATCACAGTGTTATAACAAAGAAGGAGGGAAGAAGGGAGGGAGAAGGGAAGAAAGAAGGACTTAGAAGTCTAAAAAGAAGGTATTCCCTAAACAAATCATGAAACATTAATGTAATGGCATACTATACAACCATTAAAATTTTGTCGGGAAAATATTTGAAAAATGGGTTTTAAAACTATATATGTAGTATGAACTTCATTATATGCACACACACCATGCTCACTAAAATGAAAAATGTGAGTGGTGGTATTACTGGTGATTATGGCTTTTCTGTTATACACACACACACACACACACACACACACATACACACACATATATGTATTTATATGTCCAAAGCTTTGATTCAACTATATACATATATGTATTTGTATATGTATACCTTTCACAAACAAAGAAAATCTCATTCACTACATTTATTTCATTATTATTATTATTATTATTATTATTATTATTATTATTATTTTGGTACCAGGGATTGAACTCAGGTGTGCTTAACCACTGAGCAACATCCACAGCCTTTTTTCTTTTCTCTTTGGAGGCAGGGTCTCACTTGAGTGGCTCAGGGCCTTGCTAAGTTGCTGAGGCTGGCCTTGAACATGCACCATTGCACTCAGCTTCATTCAGTGCATTTTGGAAATTTTCAGAAGACACAGAAGTATGGATGTCCAACTCTGATCCCCGGGAGCTGAGCTGGGCAGGGAAGGACAGAGAGGGCCATGTACTGATAAAAAGTCTACAAGATGTGCTTGTGCCAGAGGTCTTTAGAGGAAGGGGAGAGTGGAAGGGAGCTGGGAATTCTGGGGAAATCCCATCTGGGGAAGAGCGGATGTAGGAATGGAAGCGTGAGACCAAGGAAAAGGAGTGCACCAAGACTTAGGGACACAGGATCCCAGCTTCCCCGGGAAACTGTGCAGGAGCTGTAGCTGTGTCCAGGACCACAAAGCATTTAGAGGCCTACGGTGGGAGGTGGGCGGGGGCATTTTCCTTTCTATATCCACCTGGGCATGTGAAGCCAAATAAGCCTCTAGTTCTTGCCTCCCTGGGCCTGGTGCCAGCCGTAATGGCCTGTGCAGTTGGGACACTTAGCTCTGTCAGACACTTGTATCACTTATGGTGACACTTGCTGAAATTGATGAACAGAGCAGGCCTCATGACATAGACCAGACTGTGACTTGCAGTGCTCTTCAGCTGCTTAGAGAGTAGCAGCCATGAACGTAGAATGTAGCAGGGTGGAAGTTGTTGAAGAAGTGGGGTCAAGGTGGGGGGGCTTTGCCATGATGGAAAGGGGAGATCATGGGTCAAGATAGGTGGAGGAATAAGGTCCCAAGAGGAGAAGGGTAGGTCCTCTGGTCCTCTGGTCCTCACTGCTGTTTGCTTCCTATTACACACCAGAGCCAAGGCCCTTTCTAGCAGTGGGAAACTGATTTGGGCATCAAAGCCCTTAGAAACAAGTCCAGGACTGGACACTGCAATCCTGGCTCAAAGACAGTGGTTGGAGAGTGGGGGTAGCCAGAAAGCAAGCCCAGGTAGCTTCTAATGATCTAGGTCAGCAGTTCTCAAGCTGTGGGTTAAAGCTAGCACTGCTATGGACTGAACATTTGCCCTCCCCCCGCTTAGAATCACATGCTGGTATTCAGAGGTAGGGTCTGTGGGATGACGTCATGAGGCGGAGCCCCCATAAATGGGATTAGTGCTCTTCTAGGAAGAGATGGAAAACAGCTTGCTTTCTCTCTGTGAAAATACCAGAAGGCAGTCATCTGCAAACCAAGCAGAGGGCCCTCACCAGATACCAGATCTGTTGGCATCTTGATCTTGTATTTCCCAGCATCCAGAATTGAGAGGTAATAACTGTCTGTTGTTGAGGTCACCCAGTTGGTGGTGAATTTGTTACCGAGACCAAACTAAGGCAAGCAGCATCCGAGTTATCTGGAAACTTGGAGAAATATAGAATCTGGGACTTTAATCCTGACCTGCTGAATAAGGAAATCCAGGGATGGGTCTCGAGTTTTACCAAGCCCGCAAGGTAACAATGGCACAGTGACAGTCTGGGAACTGCTGCTGTAGGCCACCTGGTGGAACAGAGCCACTGTGACCTTGACTCCAAAAAGTTGACAATTCACTGGAGTGTGAATTTTTTTTTTTATAATACGTTGATATTTTTTAAAAA
Source organism: Urocitellus parryii (assembly GCF_045843805.1). Lineage (NCBI taxonomy): Eukaryota > Metazoa > Chordata > Mammalia > Rodentia > Sciuridae > Urocitellus > Urocitellus parryii. The sequence continues at coordinate 99,501,133 of NC_135532.1, read as the reverse complement.
AATATTTTTTAGTTATCAGTAGACATTTATTTATTTATTTGTGTTGCTGAGAATCAAACCTAGTGCCTCACACATGCTAGGCAAGTGCTCTACCACTGAACTGCAGCCCCAGCCCAGTCCCGGAGTGTGAATTTTTAATTAACTCACCCTCTGAACCTCAGGCTCCTCACAGTATCAAAGGATGCCAAGGTAACCTCTTTCTCCTAGCTAGTGAAGATCAGCGTGAAACTGACAAAATTCCTGGAATAAATAGCAACGAGATGTTCTCTGCAAGGATCCAGGCTAAATATTTCCATCAATTTGCTCATTTTTTAGAAAGTATTTATTAACTACTTTTTGTATGCAGGGAGCTGGGCTAGGCACTGGGATTGATCAGTAGAGGTTCTAGTGGGGGAAGGCAGACTCTCCATGGGCAATTCCAACCCATGAGATCAGTGTGGTCTAGGGAGGCCACAGCAGAGACCTAAATCCATCTGGGAGAGTCTCCGAGAAGTGATATCTAAGTGATGATGTAAGAATGAGCAAGAGTCATACTGATTGGTAGAGGGGATGTGGGTCAGTTTGAGGAACAAGACAACACTCCAGGTGGACTGTGACCTGCTGCCAGTCTGTGTCCCTGCATCCCTACTGATGCCCAAAAGTGCACCCTACACATTTCTGCCTCTTAAGTTGGGCGTTCTTCTCTCCCTGGAGTCATTCTTTGCACACCCAGTGCTCCGGTGTTGAGTTCACTGTCCCTGTGACTTTGAGGGGTTTGGAGGTGACAAGAGGAGAGGGCTCACAGCAGACAAGGTAGGGTCGAGGCTCACACAGAGGAGAGGACTGAATTGGCTCCTCTTGTGTCTGATGGTGTCTGTTTCCTAAATCTGTCCCCTAAGTGCCAGCCCAAAAACAGAACCAGAGGAGCCCTGCAGGGAGGCGGCTGGGTGAGTCTTCAGACTCAGGGACCCTCAACGTGGCCAAGGGAGCCTTCAGGACTTTAGGATGCCACAGGGCAGAGACCTCTGAAGCATTACCTACATGCCCCCAGCCCAACAAAACAACCGGACAGCCAGGAGCTGCTGAGAGCCCACGGGGCTGGTTCCCCATCTGTAGCCCAACAGTGGGCAGAGCAAGGAGTGCTTGGGCACTTGGAAGACAAACACAGGGGGAAGAGTGAAAGCAGGAGGGAGAAGGCCTGAGCTGGGAAGGACAACCCATCCTTTGACAGAGGGGATCTGAGGTCTTTCTCATGTCACCCAGCTAGTGGGGACTCAACTGAACTTGGCTCAGCTTGCCTAAGAACAGAAGGGAAAGGGGAGGGCCTGGTGGGCATGGTTGGGAGGCAGTTAGCAGACCCTTCCTGTTCCCAGCCCAGCCCAGCCCAGAAGCATCAATATCTTGAACTGTTCCTATAGGGACACCCTGCACCCTGGAGGCTGCACACAGGGGGGAAGCCCTGGACTAGGAAAGGAGGCAATAGGGGAGCTAATGGGGAAATGGCCACTGGGAAGAGACTGGGAAGGGGCAGGGCCTGGGCACTCTTCAGGCTCTTCAAACCTTCAAGGGAGTAAACAGGGTGGAAGGAGTGGGACAGAGGAGGGTCCCCACAGGATGCCTTGCAGGCCTGCCCTCTCCCAGGGCCCATGAGGGCTTGGCATGGTGGAAAAGAAGGACCCAGAGATATAAATGGACTTAGAAGGATGCTCAAGTTCTTCTTTCTATGGAATCCGTCTTAAAGAAATAATCACCCATAGCTAAAAAAAATTAACTCTAAGGATATCCACAGCAGGGTTGGTCATAGCAGGAAAGAATTAGTAACCACCTAAAAACCGTATATGGGTGCGCCATCATTTATTTAACTGACTCCTTATGACTCCCTTTTGTAAGGCTCAGTGACATGTGAAATATTGGTTATTATACATTGATCCATGAAAAAAACATGTCCACAAATAATGGGAACAAATGGTATCTGTGAATACCATTTCAATGCTTCACTTTTTATTTTATGGTACTCAGATTACGGATGGCTTTCTTATTTTTTTTTCTGATCTATATTTTTCAAATTTCATGCAGTCAACTTACATCGCTTTTTTGAATATAGATTTTTTTTTTCACATAGCAGAAGGTCAGAGGAAAGTGCTAGCAAGGAAGGCTGTGGAGATGATAAGACAGAGGGGTTAGTAGAGTACAGGTGGCCTGAGGTTGGCAAAGGAAGCCTGTCACTCAAGCCCAGGCTGTCTACGCACCATTGCATTTGGAGAGCCCTCAATCTGCCTCCTTACCACTGTCATTATCCCCCGATAACTTATATACTGATAGAATAAGTGTGTGTCCTTTTATATGCATGGTCTCCTTCATGCAAAACATATCCACACCCTGGGGACACTTTCTATGTGCCCTGCTTTAGACATCAGAGAGTTGTTTTCCTTACATTGGGTAAGAAGAGGGTTATGTTCAGAGAATCAGGTATGTAAGGGGCCCAGAGGGTCTTCAACTCAGAGGCAATAATTCTTAAGCATGGGGCTCCAGGGTAGGGCCTTTAGAGTGGAAATGCTACAGCCAGACAGGAGACAGGGAATCATGTGTGTGCTTATGGGCCAGAACACAGAAAAGGAGAAGGTTAGCCCATTTTGGAGGCAAGAAGGGGGGTATGTCCTTGATGGGTTGGTTGGTTTATTAATTTATTTATTTACTTATTTATTTATTGGTACCAGGGATTAAATTCAAGAGCACTTAACCACTAAGCCACCTCCCCAGCCTGTTTTATATTTTAATTTTGAGATAGGGTCTCCCTAAGTTACTTAGGGCCCTGCTAAATTGCTGAGGCTGGCCTCAAACTTGCCATCCTCCTGTCTCTGTCTCCCAAGCTGCTGGGATCACAGGCGGGTACCACTGTAGCCAGCTGGCAGGGTGTCCCCTGCCCACTTCCCTGTCACAGCAAGGTGCTTCCCCAGGTCAGCAGGGCTCCACAGAGAGAAAGATGAGGGGCAGATCACTTTGGCCACCCTAAGGGGCCAGGTTGTCGATCACCACTGGGACCCCACTTCAACAGAAGAATAGGGGATTCCCCAGCTGTCCCCTCCCCTGGTCCTGTCTGCATCCCCTATCAGAGCCCGGCTGCCAGTGTTCTAAAAATGCTACCAGTCTGGTGGCTCTGGGCAGTGAACAAGCAGGACATCTGCTGGCAGTAGGGCTACTTCTATGTTTTCAAAACAAAGTGTTTACCCTTTGACAAAAACCTTATTTTTAAGGACTTCCCCTGACACCAACCTTGATAGATTCTGTTAGAAAATAATTTATAGCCAGGTTCTTCAGATAAATGAAGGTGACCTCTTGCTGAGTTTCTAAAGGCTGGACAATGGCAGGAGGCACAGGGCCTTCTCTTCTGTCCAGGGCTGGAGCATCGGCTGGCCCCCTAGGCACAAGCAGGTTGGCAGGTCTGGGAGTTCCCACATCTAGAATGTGCACTGCTTCACCTGCGCCCTCTGCTTTTTCCAGAGTCAAGATGGAAACACAGACGTAGAAAAGCAGCCATGTTCGGAGGCATCCCACAAATCTCATTTCCCCTCCCAAACTCTGACAAGGCAAATAGAACTCTTCTTAGCGAAGGTTGTTATTGTTTTTCCTTTTCCAGGCTTTCTGGCCCCAGGGCTTTGATGAATTCACAAATCACTGACCATAGGGTAGGAAAAGACCTGAGAAATACCCTGAATCAGGGACCTTAATACACAGCACAGGGACTACAGCCAGCCCCTTCACCTGCCAAGGCAGACATTGCTAATCAATCCCAGCACTGGTTCCCACCCAATGCCCAGGTCATCACTGACCCTCCAGGAAGACGGCACACCCCAGACCTGTGATGGGGGAAGTGAGGCCCAGAGAAGGCAATTACTTAGCCAGAGGTGCACAATCAGCAAGAAAATGGACCAAGTCAGAGTGTCACCCACCCACATGGCCCTGTCATCAGGATGGGCCAGTAGCAGCTCTGAAGGGCTCACCCCTACCCCACGCCCACCTGCCTCAACTCTTTCTCCTTCTCATCTTGGAGGTCAGCCCCACCACGCAGCCTCCTCTGCACCCAGGAGGCCAGGGTACCTAATTATCCTCCCTGTGTGCATCGAGGAAGAGCTGCATTATGTTTAAGTGTAGCTAAGAGGTGCCGCGTCTCCAGAGAAGGTCAAGTGCTGCATATGTATAATATAAGATTAAGATTTTCCCCTTCTATGATGTACTTGACAAAATCATTTTGCTTTGACCTTTACAGAAACCCAGGAGTAAAAATGGGCACAGTGGAATTGCCAGCTTCTCCCCAGGTCACAGAATCAGACACATAAATCTGTAATGATATTACACAGGATTCAAGTAGGACAAGTAAGCAAAATAAATAATTTTTTTTTTTTTGGTAATGACAGAGCAAAAGCTTTGAGGCTGAAATTCTCAAGCTGAATTAGCAGGGCTGTCTTGGTAAAGAAGGTATGGGTCTCCTTCTCCCTGTGTTGATCTGGCCTTCTCCCGCATGCCATTACAGACATGAGCTATGGACCTTCCTAGAAGAAAGTCATAGAAAAGTGACCTGTCCAAGTTCACCAGGGAATCCAAGTCATACCCTTGCTGGGTCTTTGGCCAGGTGTCAGCTCCTAGATGGCCGTGAGAGCGGATATAGCATTTGCTCCAGGACCAACTTGGAAAAAGTTAAATGACCTTGAGTCCTAATCAATATCAAAATAAGATTAGACTCATCCCAAAAGACTTTTTGAGTTGGAGTGACTATGACATACCAGAACATTTGCACGAGGTTTATCCAAAAGGTTGAAGGCAGACACATTTGGCAGAATCCATTTGGTGTGACCAATGACTTTTGCTCAGGATCTTGAAAAACGGGGCTTGTGGGGTCTGGATAGGGAGGATACCTTTCTTCTGAGCAGAGGAGCAGGTCCCACCCTAGGCACGAGGCCTTCGGAGGCTACGTGAATGGACCGGAGCAGCAGTGAGAGGGTCCTGGGGAAGAGGTGGGAAGGGCTGGCTAGCTGTGCTCTCCGAGTGACCTTTTATTCCCAGGGGCTGAGAGGTAATTTCCAAAGTGCTCCGTGTCCTCCCTGTTTGCAGTTTCCTGGGTGAACATTAGCATCACCCACTGCCTTCAGGTTTGTCAGTTAAACATGATTAAGGGGAAGCCTGCAGCCAGGATCAGAGGTGTTAAGGATGCACTTAGCACTTAGAGTTCAGTGTGCACTTAGGGGAAGCCCCAGCCCTTCAGCGGAAGGCACCTCAGCAAGGAGGCCCCAGAGGAGGGACGACCCAGAAGAAGGAGTGGGAAATTGAGAGCTGTGCTGCTGAGCAGCTAGAGAAAGGAATGGCCCAAGGCAAACAGCAGGACACCGTCCAAGGCTGAAGGAATGATGGCGCCTGGCTGGACAGAGGCCACTACGCTGGTCCCACTGCAAGGAGGAAAGATCCTGCTCTCTGTGCCACCATTACCTCCCAAGCTTTTGGAGTGAGACCAGCAAAGTCCTCTTATTCAATAAGGGACTGGCATGTCCTACTGGGCACAGGGTAGGGTTGATGTCCACCCCAATTTAGCACCTAATTATTTCAGTGTACCCTTCCACTGCCAGATCTGTGTCCCAAGCTGACCGACACCTGTTAAAACTGGTTATAAAATTATATTGATATCAATAAAAATTATTTTATTAACAATAACAATGGTCCGCATTTAAATAAGCATTCATCACAGACCAGGCACCTTGGTCTGAATGATGTCAATTCAGTCATATAACAGCCCTAAGAGGCATGAGCTATAGTTATTCCCATTTCACATATTAAGCAACTGAGGCTCAGAGAAGATTAGCAGCTTGTCCATGTTCCCACCACTGGTGGAACAGCCAGGAATGGAACACAGACTACCTGACTCCAGAAGTTTGATAGCTCATTGGTTGGAGTATTTTTAAATCAAGTAAATTTACTTGGAATGAACAAAGAAATATGTCCACATGACCTCATGGGAAAAGAAGCTCCATTGTCAGTTACAGACTACTACCTAAGAGCCATGCGGAGCAAGTCCTATGCCCTGTGAGAGTTTCAGTTTCCTCATCTGTAAAAATGGAACAACCGTGTCTGCCTTGCAGCGTTGTTCTGATGATTAAATGAGATAATATAAAATGTTTGGTGTAGCACCTGATGTATAATAACTACTTGATTAAAAGTAGCTGTTACCTTTTTTATTATAATACAATGATGTGTTCACTATAGACAACCTGTCATCATCTTGCTAATACTTTCTATTTTTCAAACTCAGCATCTGTCCCACCATGTGGGACATTCCCATCAAGGTTTGATAAAGCATGGGCTTTGGCTTGATTCACTAAGCTGTACGGATATAAGCAGAAATAAATCTGTGTGGCTTCTGGGAAGTGACTTTCTCATGTGTAAGAGGAGGCTCTTCTTCTGCCCTTCTAATTCTTGGTGGCTGGAAAGCAGACATGGTGTCTGGATTCATGCAGTCACCTTAGACTGTGAGGTGGAAATTGTGTGTGATATGTCAGAGATAACAGGTAGGATGCACCTGCGTCCCTGACATCACACTGGAGCATCATGCCAACCTGTATTTATTTATTTTTTTACATAAGGAAGAGAAGAAACACCTCTATTAGTCTGCCTGTCTCTCTCAATGTGTGTGCATATAAATTTCATAAAATACAGGAAAGATAGTAGCAATCCCATTTCAGTGATAGTGATACTGAGGCTCAGAGAGATAAAACAACTTGCCCAATATTTCCCAGCTAGTCTCCAACAGAGGCAGATTTTAAAGCCAGGTCTTCCTGGCATCAAAGCTGATGCCCTTTGTGATTTCTCTGCTGGGGGTGTGGGCATTGTGCATTTGTGGATTTGTGCATGAAGACTCAAAAACTCCCACGTTCAAGTGCATATGAATTCAGATGAGAGACTTAGGAGAGGGACAAGATGCATTTCTTTTCTGTTCACTGAGGGCATCTTGCCCCACTTACCTTGCTTCCAACAAAAGGTTAAAACAAAACAAAAACTCTGGCCTATGACACATGCTGGATCTGAGCTCTGCTAAGTCCTGACCTGATGTGACCATGGGATTTGTGGACATGGTCACTGCCTACTCTGCAGAGGCCTTCTCTGAAAGAATTATTCACCTTTCCCATGGTTTCTGGTGAATAGAGGGAAATGGAGAGAGCATACATGCTGGGGGATTGGCTGCATCTTCCAGAGACGCCCAGGCTGCCCAGCAGCAGGGTGGGTGGGAAGTGGTCACTGACCCTAACTGCTCCCGCCACTAGTGGGTGCCAGCTTCCTGGAATAGAAGATGTTTGCTGTTTGCACGGCATATGGACACCTATAATGATTATTCTTTACTGACACCTTAGTCCAGACACATCAGAAGAGACGACCATGCTTATACCAACTTCCCAGATAACTTGAGGACGAAATGTTAGGGGCAGAAGTGGCCAGTCTGCTGTCCGTCGGCATCAGGGCACAGAACAGAGACTGTCAAGGAAATCAGGTGCCTTTGGAGCCAGGATTTCCTCACCATCTGACTAATAATCATCATAATCCTATGAAACTTCATTATTGAATTCCCCCCTTACCATTTCTACCCGTAATGCTCGTTTGTTAATAACCAAGATAAAGGTCCATAAAACAATATTGCTCCCATGTAACTTGTCTTTCTCCTCATTCTCAATAAGAATCCAGGATTCCATCAGAGGAATGTAAGCAATTCACCAAGACGTGTCAATTATTTCACGATGACAGGTATTCGATTCCCAAATTCATCAGTGGGGGCTGGAAATGTATCGGTTCATCAAGCAAAGCACATTTCTTGGAAGCACTCTCACCATTTGGGAATCAAATAATAATTGCAATACCAACACCTTGACTTTCTAATGGAATTTTTCAAGGAGCTAAAGGGTTTTGACACATTCCTCCACCAACCTATTCTCAAATTTATCTTCTTTGTAAGATTCTGAAATAATGAAGGCACTAGTTCTGTTTTTTTTTCTTCCCATTTTGCAAAAGAAGCTCAGATTCTCAACTCAGAAGCAGAGTGATTTACATAAACAGAGCACGCCAGAGGCAAAGAAAATATCATGTGAAGGTTCTTTTGATCAGGGGCTCCAACCACTCAACCACCCAGCCTCAAACACATCACCCCTTAGATCCAAGCTCTGGACTGGCTGGCTGTCCTGGCAGGATAAACAAGACTCCCCATATCCTGGGTGTTCTGAATAGTCTGGAAGATCTTAAAGGGGGAAGAGTGTTGAACTGAGTCTTGAGATGAGAAAAAAATCATGCATATGTTTCAGGAACCCCCACACCTACCCCCCAGTACTGAGTCTGGCCAGTTCTACCCTTTTCTCACTAATCCTTCCTGCCCTCCAACTTCTGACCTCTGGGAGGTCATCAGAAAACTGATCAGGCCTGTCTGATCCCGGATGTCTGGGTTGGCTCGGTCCTAGATGGTGCTGTCCCGGCTTCCTAACCCTGGGATGGACACTCTCCCACCGCCCCAGCCCACCTGTCTGCACTCTGTGTAGTCCAGAGCAGAATAACGGAAATGCAAAGGGGCCCTTCTGTGGCCATGAAGTTAACAGGAAGCTGCTTCTTCCTCTCCAAGGCCCCAGCCTTTCCTCCAGATGCAAGCCGATTCCTTTCTCCTGGGGGGGGGGGGGGCTCCTCTCTGCTCTTAATCAGGGCTGCACTTGAGACCTTCGCTTGGCCCACTGTGGATTTATGATTTAATTTGTGTGTATGGCACTAAGAAATGATTTCAGGGCTGGTCACTTAAGAAATGATTAAAGACCATCATTTCCAACCCACAGCACTCCCTGGGGGAAGGGAAGTGGTTTGAGACAGAAGGAGGTGTTAATAATACACTGAGATGGACATGTGGCAGGGGATGCCAGTCACCTGGGAAGATAGAGGCAGGGAGGGCGGGCCTTTGTGCACGTGGCAGAACCTAGGGATGTGGACAGGCCGGGTCCTCAGAACACGAGGAGCCACCCACACCTTTTGTTTGTGATGCTAACTTTGTCCAGGCAGGAAGACTCTGTGAGACCCATGCCCAGCCCCGGTCCCCAGCATTGTTAGAATTTCAGAGCGATAAACCTGCAGTTGCAGGTGGAGATTTCAGTGTGGAGGGAGGAAAGACCAGCTCAGAAAGGCTCAACCCTGCAGAAGCTCTCCGTGTGTTGAGATTTGCATGCAAGGACTCTAAATCACCCTTGACATCGCTTCTCAGCAAACAACCAAATGTCACATGGTACCAATTTATGAGGTGTGGCTATAAAATTCGGAGACCTGGTAAAGAGCTTGGGAAGATGTCCTCAGATTCCCTCCAGGAATTCCTCCAAGTCGGGGCCGTTCTCAGGACCCACTGTGTTAATAAATTAATTCAGTCATGGGAGAACACAGCTGAGCTTGGGACAAGCCTGCTTGTGCCTGTACAGATGTGGGTGCATCATTGCCAAAGCCAGCAGGAGGCAATGGGGCAGTAAAAGTCACCCTTGGTGACAAATCCAAAAATCTGTGCTCCAGAATCAGTTCTCAAACCCTTGCTCCTTGTGAGGTTCTGGGCGAGTCCTGCTGCAGCCTCTCTGAGCCTGGGTGACTTGTCTGTGAAATGGGTATAAGGGAGGAGGAACAGCTCCCTCACCCTAGCCATTTATTGGTGAAGACATACAAGGATTGATTTTGATGTTCATTACAAATCCCAAGACTGCTCATCAGGGCCTCTACAGAATCCATCATGATAAATGATACTTTGATTTTTTTTAAAGCTTTTATTCTGAATAGCAGGTACATATTCCCACTTATGTTCTATAATACTTCTCAGCAGAAAAGACAAGGAGAGGATCCTTAGCACCCCAGAGGGGCCCCTGGAGTAAGCGGGCTAAGCCTCGGGCAGGCTTCACAGCTACCCAGGTGTGATTCACCTGCTCTAGGCTGCACCTGCTTTCACAGGGAAATGGTTAGACCAGATTCACCAGTCGGCCATCTGTTGGACCCATGCCTGCTCTCTGCCATTATCCATGCAGGAGCCAATCAGCCCGCTCCTTTATTAAGCAAGGGTCCTGCATGACCCAGAGGCCAGCAAGATGCAGTCTATGCCACAACCTGATCTCAAAAAAAAAAAAAAAATCCTTCTTCCATCCCCAGGAAACTAACCTAAGCGCGCACACCATCCCTTCCTGGCTATAGAGCTGAGGCACTGAGGCGCAAAGGCTACGCTCAGCCAGCATGTCAAAGGCAAGGTGGGGGACTCAGCTCATCTGGATTCGGGCCTCCTGGAGAGATTTTCCCATTAGTCTGCAGGGCTTCTCCATCAATAATGATACCAACCATAATGAAGATAAATATTTTGCAATGAACTGTCGCTTTTTCACATGGGAGAAAAAAAAACTATTCAAATTAAAGACATTTTGGTTTCTTTCTCTTTTTCTCTCTCTCCCTTCTACATTTATTTCATTTTCCTGGCATATTTGAGCTTTAAAAAAAAACCTATTCCTGAAGAAGCAGGCAAAGGGATAAATATGCAGCAAAGGTTCTACACACTGCCTAGGTAGCTGCCAACCCAGACACACCCTAGGGGCTGCCCTCAGCACCTGCCTGTGAGAAATTGAGGGACAGGACTGGAACCTCGTGGGGGCCAGGGGCTCAAGCATGGCTCAGGGCTCCCTGGGAACAAGGGGATGGAGTAAGAGGGATAGGAACGTGATGGACTCATTTGGCCTTTATTATTTTTTGTTTTGTAGTGTTCAGGCTTTAATTAATTTGACACATGTGGTGTTAACTCCTGCCTACTACACACATAATTAAATCTCCAGTTAGAGAAGTGGGAGAACAGCAAGTTGGAGCGTCACTACCTCCCACCTGCTCCTCCCAGCTCCAGAGACGGTGCTCCTGGAGAGGTCGGATCATCCCCACCCACCCCACTTAGTCTTACCCCATGGCTTGTCATTTCTACTGGTATCAGAGCCCTGCTCTAAAATGGTTTCAGCCTCTCTGCTGTATTTCTGACCCCTGTCTATTGGGCAATTCCTGTGGGTGGCCCCTAGGCATGTGCCCCCATGCCTCTTGCTTCCCTAATCCCTCCTCCCCTCCCACATGCAACTGTTACCACATCCTATCATTTCTACGTACTGAGCTGTTGTCAAATCTCCCTCTTTCTACCCTGCTTTGGTCAGGCCGCCATCTTGTTGCAAGCTCCCTGATTTTCCTGACTGCCACCTGTTGTACCTCTATGCACCTGCTGGGGAAATCTCACCGTGCAGATCTGACAGGGCCCTTTTGGGTCTAGTGCCCCTATGGCTCCTCCCATGCTCTTGGCCATGAAGTTCAGGACCCTGCCGTGGATTTTCCACAGCTCCTTGGGGTGGAATAACCACGAGGGCCCTGCTTGCCTTTCTAGCTTCTCCTCAACCCTGCCTCCCCAGGCCTGTCCAGAGTTCCAAGAAAATGGAAGCCTGGACCCCTTTGAGATTGCTCGGGTTTCTGACTTCCTCCACTCACCCAAACTCGGCGGCCTCAGGAGCCCCCACCTGTGAGTCAGAACTGCTCAGGGCCCCCCTTCTCCAGGCACAGTGCCAGCTAGAGATTCCTGCATGCCTCGGCTGTAGGATGTCCTGCATGGATGTGACTCTCTGCTTACATGCTTGCTCCCCACTGCCCACCAAGTGCTCCTAGGACCCTCTGTATCTTTGCTTGCTAGTACCTAATCAGTATCTGTAGACTCATGTAATACGAGAAAAAAAAATGAGTGCAGGCAGGACATTTTAAGAACTCTGGTGTTTTCACTTTTTCTACCATATGACTCTTATGATCTTCTAAGATTTGGCTCCAATAGATTCCACTCTCTGGAGTGTCCTTCTCCCATCGCCAAACCTGAAAAGTGTCTTACCCATCTAAGAACATATCTTTCATCTCCCAGTAGGCATGAATGCCTCCTACCAGAACGCCCCCTTAGCACCAAGCAGGATTTGGAGATGGGGATCCCAGGAATAGATCCCTTTAAAAAAAATTCAGTTGGTAGTTGGACACAATACCTTTGTTTTATTTATTTATTTTCATGTGGCTGAATTGAACCCAGGGCCTTGCACGTGCTAGGCAAGCGCTCTACCGCTGAGCCACAACCCCAGCCCAGGAATAGATCCTTTTTCCAGCTATATGGTGATCACAGAAAGTCACTAACCTCTTGAAGCCTCAGGTTCCCCATCTGTAAATTAGCAGCAACAACATCACCTACTTTACAAAGCTGTTGAGGATTTGATGAGGAAACCCACGTGAAACGATTTATATACAAGCACTCCAAAGTTATTACCTCATGATCATCGTTCTGCATCTCTTACAAAACTTCCTAGAGCCCAGGGTCTATCCAGGTCATCTTTGTACACTGCTGTGCCCAAGGTCCTGCCCAACTGTAGTGGCTGTTTTGCGTATTCGTTGAGTTGAATGAATTATAAGACTGCCCAGTATCCACAACGGCTCTTGGACCTTCATGTTTGATCACAGTGATCCTACAGTGATCCCACAGAACCTGTGGCTTCCCCAGAGTCCTCCCTTCTCTTTAGGGGTCTTTTGGGGGTAGTAAAGGACTTCCTGTAAGCCTCTGAGTCTCCGCTATCCTGCCAATCATCCATGTTGAGGAGTGCCTGCATTTCATGCCTCCCAGCCTGGGCCTTCTGCTTGGATCTCCACTCCTGCTGCTCTTCCATCTGCCTCCCAGAGAGGCACGCACAGTCTTCCTCCTCTCCTTTCCCTGTCTCCCTCCTGCATCCCCAGGAGGTGTGCAGCTCTCAGCTCTCTGCACATAGCAAAATGGCAAGAATTCTGTACCTTCCTGCCCTCCTGATGTTGGCCCACGGCTTGTACAAGGCCATTGTCTTTGGGTCTTGAAGGGGTCACATCAACTGGATGGATTTCTTTTGGGAAATCAGCCCCCATTATCCACTTGGCCCTTCTCAGGCTGACAGGAGCTGGATGCATGAAAACTACATTTCCCAGAATGACAAGCTGAAGGGTGTGGATTAGAGTCCACCAATGAGGCCTCTTACCAAACATGGGAGGGAGAAGAGAATCGGGAGCTTTGATGCAGCTCCCCAAGCAATGGTGGGGAAGCAGCCCATGGGTTTGGGCAGATATGAAGTATGGGAAGGACCAATAGGGGTTCTCTATGCATCACCTGCTTCAGTACTAGAAGGTGGTGATGATCATCATTGGGAGGGTCTTCTGGCTACTGACCTCAGAAGCCTAACCAGACCTTGAGAGTTTTGCAAGCACATAAAATCTTACCTCCAATCCAGTTCTACCCAGGATAACCTGGACAGTTTGCATGCAAACTTCCTTTGCTGCTCCCTGCCAACTTAACAAATGGCTCTTTCTAAAACCGGTTTAAAAAACTCTCCATAAAGACTTATACCTCACATTCTGAGAATTCAGAGGAAGAAATTAAAAGGTACCAGGACAATGAAATTCCTCAAGGACTCCATGTGCTTTTGTGATGATACAAGGATTGGTAGTGGAACCCTAGGCTCATCTCTCCCTCGCTCCCCTCTCCTCTCCTCCACCTGACTCTTCTCCTCACCACTCTGGTTGGAGAGGGAATGGAGATTTGGGATGGAGAAATGCCTGAACCGGAAGAGCCTATTTTGAAAGCAAGAGTCAACTCTGAACATTCAGTAGTTATGTCAGGCATGGTTCTAGAAGCTGTTCAAAATTACCTCACTTAATTTTGAAAACAACACACCAACCATGCACATTAATTAGCAAATACCCCCCATGGGCAAGGTCTTTCTCTGGATGAGACATTGTCCTAAGGCACAGCCATGTTGTCATGTTGGATTCTCCCACCAGCCTAGGAGGTGGGTGCTGTCATCACACCATTCAACAGATGAGGAAACCAAGGTGTTAAACAGCTGGCTGGAGCCTGACTGAAGTTTAGGGAAGGTGTTTCTGAAGCATCTGACCATGATCTCCATTTCCACTACTACTCAAATCCTAAGGATGCCAAGTTGTCCCACCACCCCCAACCCATTTTCTGAACCTCTCTCATTCTGCTATCCTCTCTTCTTCCCCAGCACCATACTCTCCAGACTGTCTAGACACAGATCCCTCTAGGTTCTGTCTATGCCCTACCCCAGGTGTCTCCAGGGGTAATCTGAGAAAAGCAATTCACTCTTTAATATCAAGAAGGCTCAGCTGTCCCCAGGAATCATTTCCCTTCAAATGGATCAGATCAGGCTCATAGTAAGCTGGGAGAGCTTTGGCTTTTGTCAGGATAATTCTGCTCATTTCTCCTGCCTCCTCTGCCTTCTCTCCTGGGCCCACTCTCCCCTTCTGACATCTGACTCAGGGTCACCCCACCTCTTCGTGAAGTCCCTCCCTGAGCCCAGCCCAAGACTTCCCCCTGCTCACACCATCACACCTGGCTGCTGCTCACATCAGGCTTTGCAGTAATATATGCCTCTCCCAAGAACCTCCCCTCTCCTCACCCTTCCCTTTCCCAGCCTTGCAAATAGCTTCTGACTCAGAAGAATGCAAGCTCTGGAGGGGAGTTGTACTGTGACAATACCAGAGAAGTAGTGTGGGAACTTGACCCATCCCTCATCACCTCCAACAGCACATGAAAGCTACCCCAAATTAGCAGGATCTCTTTTTTTTTTTAACAACTCACTTGCTTCAGAGATGCAATGTCATGCCTGTCCCTCTAGCCAGGGACACCCCTAAGTCCCTTTTGTGCCCTAAGCCCCTCTGGACCTATGCAGATGGACTTGGAGTAGCCATTTCTACTCAGATGCTGCAGGTCAACCCCACACCTTGGAGAAGGGTGATAGCTGGGGTGACAGGTATTGGCACAAGAGGTGGGGGAGGCAAGGGAGGCAAAACCGCAGTGAGGAGAGAGCCATGTCTCTGGATTCCACCACCGTGCCCCTGAGAGGGGGTACACGGGAACAGTAATTAGCGTACACACAGACACACATGCACAAATTGCAGAACCATTATTTTGTAATTTCCATAACGAGGCCTTTGGAATAATAATCAAGCTGAAGGGAAAGGGAAGGAGAATGGCCCTGAGGGAGCTTAGGACTGTGCTGCAAGGCCCGCTGCCCAGCTCTCCTCCAGCTCATGGAGCTGGACTCCAGGAGGCAGAGCACTGACTGAAGCCTCCTCTCACCCCGGGTTTCAGATTTGAGCTTTTTGAAGCACTTGCTGAAACAGGATGGGGGGAATTTGTGGCAGCAGTGTCATGGAAAAGGCTACGTGTGGCACCAATTAGGTTAAAGCATGGGCCCTTTTGGATGAAGGCCTAGGTCCCCCTTAGGATGGAGGCCTGTTTCCCCCTTTGGATGGAGGCCTAAGACCCCTTTGGGTAGAGGTCTGTTTTCTCCTTTGGAAGGAGGCCTGGCTTCTCCTTTGAATGGAGAACATGAGCCCAGAATCAGGTTATTTCATTCTTCAGTTCCAGAAATCTATGATCCACTTATTCTATCCTTTGGGGCCATTACTGCCCAAGAGAGACATGAATTCTCTAACGAGGTGCCATGTGCAGAGGTAGGTGGGTAACTCAGTAGTGACTGTGTATTTACTTATGTCCACGATTCCACACCCATTCCTAACCCAGGCGCTGCTTTGGGTTTAGCACTGTGGTGTTGGATGCTGGACACTGGATGCTGGAGCACTGTGGTGTCTGCTCACAAGAACTTTTATCCCAAGGATATTTTCTTGGATACCTTCTCTTAGGAAAAGGGAAATTTCTCCTGCATTCTTTTAGGACCATCCCTTGCTGCTGTGAGTCCTTCCAGAAGGATGCATGCAGGTCATGACCAGGTTTCTCTGGGCACAGAACAGGCCAGCTCTCAAGCCCCTTTGACTCCTGCCCACACAGGTGGTACTGGCAATGCCCTTCTCTGTGCATTTGTCCATCAGCACACTGATCTTACGCACTGCTTTTTCAGAAGACTTCACCCAGATGGCTGTGGTCATGGTAGGCGCTAGCTTTGCAGTGTCCAGGGCAGAGAGTGAAAAGGATAGACAGAGATGCTGGACCAGGTTTCTACAATCTGTACATTACAGATGCAGGATCTGGCTGAGTGGCTGATCTTTCCTGCCACCTGTGGCCAGGGAGCTGGGCTTGGGTGCCATATGCAGCTATGCTCCTCTCCCTCTGGGAAATCGGCATCCTAGGCCTCTTGGATTCTCTGGAAACCTCTGTCACATCAGCTTCTTATTCTCTTCTATCCTCCTTCCCAAGCTGGGCAGGAACTTGTCTTGAAGATGTTCAGTCTTCTCACAATGGACATTAAGAATATGGCTTCATTCCAATTATCAAGAACATAAGTAACAATAAATGTTGGCAAGGATGTGAGGGGAAAGGCACACTCATACATTGCTGGTGGGACTGTAAATTGGTGCAACTGCTCTGGAAAGCAGTATGGAGATTCCTCAGAAAACTTGGAATGGAACCACCATTTTACCTGGTTATCACACTCCTCGGCATATACCCAAAGGACTGAAAATCAGCATACTACAGTGATGATGCCACATCGATGTTTATAGCAGCTCAATTCCCCATAGCTAAGCTATGGAACCAACCTAGGAGGTTTCTTCAACAGATGAATGGAGAAAGAAAATGTGGTATATATACACAATGGAATATTGCTCAGCTATAAAGAAAAACAAAATTATGGCATTTGGTGTCAAATGGATGGAACTACAGACTATTACACTAAGTGAAATAAGCCAGTCCCCAAAACACCAAAGGCCAAATGTTCTCTCTGGTATCTGGATGCTAACACACAATAAGGGGAGGAGAGAAGAATAGAATTTCCTAGGATTTGACAAAGATGAACGAAGGGAAGGGGTGGGGATGGAAATAGGAAAGACAGTAGAATGAATTGGACATAACTTTCCTGTGTTCATATATGAATACGTGACCTGTGTAACTGCACATCTGTACGACTACAAGAATGGGGAGTTCCACTCCATGTATGGAAGATATGTCAAAAGACACTCTACTCTCATGTGTATCTAAAAAAAAAAATCCAACAATAACAACATATCTAAAAAGAATAGGGCCTCTTCCCCTATCAGATGCATTCTGGGCTGGAACTTGGAATACAGGAGCTGGGCACCCAATGCTTGGAGTCTCATTCAGGCTCTGATGTTAATTGCTTTTTTAAATTGTGGATGACTTGGACCTTCTGGCTCTCGGTTCCATCACCTGCAAAAATGGAGTCACAAACACAGCAAGACCTTCAAAAGACTTTGTGAGGATTAAAGGGATTGATGGTGCCATGCACTTGCTATCGAGTGGATCACACAAAAAAATGGCTCCAAAATCGGGACCAAAGCTCAGAGGGGCTGCTCTGTACTCGGAAGTAAATGATGAGGCCAATGGCATGGCTGAGCCTTCAAGAGGCGTGAAGAGGGTGTCTTGATTCTCAAAACCCAGCCTGGTCAACCACAGAAGGCCTTCAGCGGTGGCTCCTGAGCTTCTTACATCAGCCATTGGCTTGTGGCCTGGGGACGGGCCTCCCTCAAGGCTGTGCTGATGGCATGTTGAAGCACAGCAGCTCAGGAGTGCAGAGAGCAGGGGGGAACCTCTGCTATAGGGGGTGAGGAAGGGAAAACAAACCTGGATGTCATGAGCTGAGGAGGAAAGGGTGGACTTCAGTGCTGCCAAGGGTGGCCACTCCCACAGCAGGGAGACACAGGTCCTCAGCGCTCAGCTCAGCAGCCCCGCACCAGATGGGTCCTGGAGGCTGAGATCTGAGCCCATTCTCCCATTCTTTCCCTCTCCTAGGTGGCTTCTTAGACAAAAGACACTTTGGAATCTACCTCTCTCTCTGTTCTTTCTCTTTTTCTTAAATAGCTTTATGGAGGCGTAATTAATATACCATAAAAATTATTGCATGCATATAATCCAATGATTTCTAGGAAATTTGGTAAATGTGGAGCACAACCATCACCACAATACCACCTTAGAACCCTTCCATTGCCCCCCAATGCTCATCTGAAGTCAATACCTGTTCCTATCTCCAACCCCAGGGCAACCACTGATCTACTTTCTGTTTCTATAGATTTGCCTTTTCTGGATATATCATGGATTCATTCAAGGTTAGTTTTTCCACCTGTCTTCTTTCACTTAGCACAAAGTTTTTGAAGTTCATCCTAGTTGTATATCATGTATCAGAGCTTCATTCCTTTACACAGATGAATAATATTCCATTGCATGGATATACCACATCGTGTTTACCCATTTGCCGGTTGGTGAACATTTGGATTATTTCTGCTTTCGGGCTATTATGAATAGTGTTGCTGTGATCACCTGCATGCAAGTTGTTTCATGGACATATGTCTTCATTCTCTTAAGTAGAAACTAAGAGTGGAACCACCAGGTCATATGGTAAATTTATGTTTAACTTAAGAAACTGTCAAACCATTTTCCAAATTATCTGCACAGTTTTACATTCACACTAGTACGGTACCAGATGTCCATTTTTTGAATTTAAAATTATATCCATTCCAGAGGGTGTGAATAGGATACCACTGTGCTTTTTATTTGCATTTTCCCACTGACTGGCGAGGTTGAGCATCTTTTCATGTGCATATTAATCACTTGTATGTCCTCTTTGTGAAAATGTCTACTCAAATGTTTTGCTTATTTTTTTTTTAGCTGTTTGACTCCATCCTCTTGCATTTTAAGAGGAGTCACACATTTTGAAAAGAAATCCCTTCTTGGTTTTATGATGTGAAAATATTTTCTCCCAAACCCGGGCCATGTCTTCTCATTTTCTTAATGGCAACTTCTGAAGGGCAAAGATTTTAATTTTGATGGACTCTAATTTATTAATTTTTATTTTATGGATTGTGCTTTGGAGTCATATCGAAGGAATCTTTCCCCTAAGGTCAAAGTGGTTGTAAATTGTTTAATTGTCCAGCCATCACCACAATACAACTTCAGAACGCTTTCATTGTCCCCCAAAGGGCTCTTGTGCCCATCTGCAGTTGACAGCTGCTCCCACTCCAACTCCGAGCTCTTTTCCTAGTGGTTTTATGGCTTTTGATTTTCCATGTAGTCTATGATACCTTTGGAGTTGATATGTCAGTAGGGTGTTTGGTAAGGGTCTAAGCTTGCTTTTCCTGCATATTTACATTCAACTGTCCCAACATACTCCCTTCTTTCTAAATGGCCACTAGGAGCCTAACTCTCAGGAGGGTCTCCAAACACTGATGGGATTATCCATTCCTCTATGCCCAGTCTCCTCAAATAGGGTAGAGACCTCATTTTACCCACAGGTGCCAAGAACAAAGTTCTGAGCTTTCCACCATGCTAGCCTCTTTCAATTAAAGTGCATCCTTCCTCCCTCTATAGTGGCCTGTCCACTGTTCACACTCAAGCATGCTGCAGGGATGGAGGAGGACCATGAAGTTGATGGAGTGGAAGTGGACAATAGGCTTATGCCAGCAGCCTCTCCCTCCCCACCATCTAGACACTGCTGAAAGGAGATATGGGTAATGCCATGTAAGTCATCACACCTCATTTTTAGCCAAGCCCTAAACCCAGGGGGAGCACAAAGCTCCACCAACCGCTAGCTATCAGCAGTCAGTGTCAAGAGGCAGGAAAGATACCCCATCAGATTCCTCATTGGGTCCACGGAGCATCAGATAAATGGGATTTCTCCCTGGGGCTTGAGTCTCATGCTGGCAGAGATGGGGCAGTGGGGAGCCTGTGATTGGAGGGCAGAACACAGACGGCAGCTCAGCTGCAGGCCTGCTCATCAGGAAGTGCATGGAATGCCGGCTATGAATTCTCAGGCCATCTAACCCTGTGCCGGACAAAGGGAAGAAGCCAGCCGACTCTGACACTCTCCATGTCTGCATTCCCAGACGGGCCGAGCTGCCAGGGCAGCTGACAAGGCTACCTGGGCCTCTGAGGGCGGGTAGCACTGGCAGGTGGGGAGACAACTGAAGGTGTCACAGCCCCAGGGTAGGAGCATCTGGTGGATGGCTCAGGTGTCAGATCATCTCCAGGGCCCAGACTTTGGAACAGCTTCCCGCATCTGGCACCTAGTTGTTCCTCCTTTACAGACCACCAAACACCCCCAGAAATCTTTCCTAACCTGGTGGGCACCTGCTACTCCCACCAAGTTCTAGAATGCTGTTTGAGAAAAACTTGCAGAGAACGACAGGTAGGACTGTAGCAGGAGATCCTATTGAGCGTTTGTCACCCTGAACCTTGTGCTGCTTGCTGCCATTCTTATTCCCCACCCTGCCTCTGCCTTGCTTGCCCCTCTGACATTGTTCCTATGGCCTTGACCTAGAGGTCACATGCAGTAGGGAGGAAGCAGAGCTCCTCCAAATGTAAGGATTGGAAAGACATGGTAATGACCTGATGTGACCTTGTATGTGCAGATGGAAACTGAGGTCCAGAAAGGAGTTGAACAGCCAAGGTCATAGGGCAGGCACCTAAACCAAGCCTAGGTCAGCACCACTGCCTTGGGCTAGTAAGCAGCACCTGCCCAGGTGAGAAAGACTTCAACTGGTTTTAATAGTGAAATAATTCAAGATCTCATTGAAGCTGTTGTGTTCAGTAGCAGATGGGTAAGAGTATTCCTAACAGCAGGGCCTACGTTGTATTTACTCAATAAAACCCCAGAGTACTAAAGAAACATTTAAGGAATTGAACTAACCCTAGAATGAAATCATGCAATTCTTTTGCTTATAAAATCTGGGACTGTAAAGTCTGGAAAGGAAAAAAAAATCAAAGTCTATAGAAAGTTCTAAACTTGCATTTGTTCATTTATTCATTCTTTCAACAAATACCCATGACTGAAATGCATCAAATACATTTCTGTCTATGAGCTCATGATGCTACTTGAACATCCTCACTTATCAACTGGAGGATGTAGGGACCAATTCATTATTTTGAAAATTGATCAAGAAGAAGAATCTCGCATTTATCAGCTTTTTCTAAACACAGTTCTTAATAATTAAAACATTCCTGTTATTACAAAATATGCTTCCTATAAAAATAATCCAGTTTACATATGCAGAAGGAATGAGATAGCATTGTGATATTTATATTTTGCAAATGCTGATGAAACACTGGATGTGTGCAATGAGAATCAATACTCCCACATCGCAGAGAGACAGCCAGACCTGATGTGCCTCCATAGAAGAAAAAGAAGTATTAAAGAAACAGCCAGTATCCTACTGAGCCTCTTCCTTCCTTTTGACAGGAAATGTGAAGGATGGAGGAACATGTTAAACCACACCACTAGAAGGCACTTAGCAACCCAGACCATGGACATTCCATGGGGTAAACAGCCTGGTCTCTTCAACACATAGATTTCCAGGGGCCGTAAATGGTGGTGCACATCTGTAATCCCAGTAGCTTGGGAGGCTCAGGCAGGAGGTTCATGAGTTCAAAGCCAGCCTCAGCAACTTATCCAGGCCCTGAGCAACTCAGCAAGACCCTGTCTCTAAATAAAATATAAAAAGGGCTGGGGATGTCACACGGTGGTTAAGCGACCCCTGAGTTCAATCCCTAATACCAACAAAACCAAAAAATTTCTAGGAAAAAACAAGAGTCAGAGGGAGAACTATATTTTAAAAGCAACTAAAAGGACATGACAAACTAATTGCAATTTAAGGAGCTTCATAGAAACCCGATTCAAGCAAACTTTAAAAAATGAGACATTCAGGGAATTTTGAATACTCCCTGAATATCTGATGGTAGTGGGGGATTATTGTAAATTTACCTAGATGTGATAATGGTATCGTGGTTATTTTCTCTAAAGAGCCCTTATCTTTTAGAGATACACTCTGAAATATTTACTGATAAAACATAGGGCTCGATAAAAACAGATTGGCTTTGGGTTAATAATTGTTGAAGTTGAATGATGGGTAGAAGTGGCTTCATTATATAATTCTTTCTACTTTTGTGCCTGTTTGAAATTTTCCATTAGAAACATGTTAAAAAAATTGTTTTGAGCTCCTACTAGATGAAAGGTGCAAAGGACGAAATAGCAACCGTGTAGGGAGAAAAAAAAAAAACTAGTCCTCTCATGTACATGGCTTCCATTGCAGTGAGAGCTGGGAGAAAGACATGGTCGCTAAATAAGCAGATGCACAAGAAAATTTCATATGCCTATTTATTTTATTAAAAGTGAAGCATGGTACAATGAGGTAACACCTGTAATCCCAGCGGCTCGGGTACAATGAGGCAGGAGGATCACATGTTCCAAGTCAGCCTCAGCAAAAGCGAGGCACTCAGCAACTGAGTGAGAACCTGTCTCTAAATAAAATACAAAATAGGGCTGGAAATGTGGCTCAGTGGCTGAGTGCCCCTGAGTTCAATCTCTGGTACCACCCCCCAAAAATGAGGTAACAAAGATGGGGAAGGGAGGGTCTCTTAGACTCAAGGTTAAGGAAGGTCAGAGTCAGCCACACAAAGGATCTGTCTCTCAGAGGCAAGAGGCTGTGGCATATGCAAAGGCTCCTAGGCGGGAATGTCTGTGTAGGCTTTTGTGGCCGTGGCTCAGTGGCCTGAGCAGAGTGGAAGACACGGGTGATATCACAGCAGGATGGTCTTTAAAGAGGGGAGTAGTTGACCTACTGTGTGGTCCCCAGCGCTGCCAGGAGTAGACTGACACAGAGGCAACAGAGGTGGCAGAGGGAGCAGGAAAAGACACGTGTTCATTTTAGAGATGGAGCCACAGAACTTGCTCCCCAGCAAGTTCTGGAAGCTGTTGAAGACAGCTTTTCCCCGAGTCAACAACTGGCTCTGTGGTAGCACCATTTCTAGAGATGAGGAAATGTAAAGTGCCATGCACGTAGAGGAGAAAAACCAAGATTGCTGTGTGGGACACACCTCTGAAGTCCCCATTAGCCATCCAGGGGGAGATGTCAAGTCAGCGGGTGAATATATATATATAAATCCTGAGCTCTGGTCTGGGCTGCAGATGTAAATTTTGGACTCATTAGCATATAGATGGTATTTAGAGCTATGAGATTTTCCACTCATGACCAAATGAAAGCACTAAGGGGAGTTCCCCCAGAACCTCAAAGGAAATGGTGTTGTTACAGAAAGAGGTGTCGAGCTGCTTTAAATTTTCCAAGCCCAGAGTCCAGAGTATAAGCCACCACACATGCTGCCCAAGACATCAACTCACCATGTAACTGCAGCCTCCCTTCCTGGACTCTTAGAAGAGGTCATATAAATCCTTCCCCCAGCTCAGCATATTCAAGTCCTACCTTCCTTAAGGACACTATAAAAAGACATCTTATTCTTATGCAGCCTTCCTCTCTCTCAGACTAGCTGCAAATGATCTTTTCCTTCTCTGAGCTCCTGAATCTCTGCCTTGGTACGAGACCTTACTATTCTCAGTATTGAAAAATGATTATCTGGGCCAAGTCATCCTGAGATGTTCCCAGGAGCAGAGACTGCATTGGCCCTACTGCATGATAGATGGCAGGATTGGAGGTGAGTATGGGATATTACTAAAGGAAATGAGTGGGTGGAATCTTCATTGCCTTGGCACCTCTACCAGCAAAGCACTCTGTATTGTTGAAGAGAGTTTTAAAGCCTTGTGCCATGGTAGAGACAAATCAGATCAGAAAAGAAAGAGGTTGGGTGGGTCTCCTTAGCCCTTGGGGAGGACAGATTTCTGGATACTTTACTCAACCCCCTAAAGCAGAATAAGTTCTGATTCTGAAAATAGGAAAAAAAATGATGCACATGGTCAAGTGTTTATTATGCTACATTATGTTGGCCAGGATGAGTCAGATGGGTGTTCTCTCCACTCTATGCCTAGTCTCCCCAATCTGGAAACTTTAGGGTGGTGCCTGATGATCGAACTACCTCCCACTTGGCCCTACATCTCAAAGGTCCCATCACCTCTCATATCACCACATTTGGGGACCACACTTCTAGCCCATGAGCCTTTAAGGGACAAACCAATTCCAAACTCCAATGGATATAGGATATATTTTAAAATTATTAGTGAATAAAATGTATAAATAAATTATATATATATATATATATATATATATATATATATATATATATATATTTTCCTTCATTACTATTTCAAACTACCTCCATCCCAAACTCCTCACAATAATAAGCCAACAACATGGACAGATGGAAAGGGGAAGGTCAGCTTGTATAGTAAACTTGTCAGATGATTTTTTTTTTTTTTTTACCTGGTTGGGTCCAGAACTCTTTCCTGAACATTAGGGTTTAGTCTCACAGTTGTACTGTGAGCAATGCTGGTGAAAAAACCCACAGACCCCCTGGCTGCCTTCCTTGGATAGGATCAAAGCCTTACTGCTACAGAGCAGGTCAGGTGGATTCCAGGATGTCAGGGTACAGTGGCTATCCATTACTGGCCAACAGAAGAATTCAGGCATCCCTGCCTGCCAAACCAGTCAGAAGAGAAGATTGGCAAAGCGTATAGGCTGACCAGAGTTCTTCCCATATCCTGGACCAGCCTGATGGACTTTTTAGGAAGTTCTAGAGTATAAGTGTTACTCGAATGCATAGCCCTGTGTACCAGGTTACATAAATGCTCACAACCCACACTAGATCATGCGGTTGTAAATACAGCTCCCTGATGTTCATTTGGTTTTTAACTAATGCTGATCACTTTTCACAACAAATTCTCCAAAGGTAAACAAATTTGGGAAATGCATCCTTCACTCACAGATTCAGGCTACATGATCCCAGAAAGGCTCTTGGAAAGTCCTATGGAGAGGAGATCCGTTTGTATTTGATTTAGCAGTTCTCGGTCATTTGACTGCACAAAATACATATATTTCTCTAGCACATACTGGCGGAAACACAACTTGACATCTCCATGACCAAACCACTCTGTCTTGGAAACATCACATGTCAGTGAGACTTACACATTAAAATCTTTAATATCAGGTCGCTGATGTCATGATTCAGAACAAGAGGAACCTCAGTGTAGCTCGGTGAGTGGCCTGGAATATGTTGCTGGTAATAGTAGAACTAGCAGTGTTTACCTCTAAACACCAGACCAGCACTCAAGCGTGGGGAGGACACCTATGAGCAAGCCATTCCTGAAGCCCATAAACCTGGGTTCAGTCTCCGTCTACCCAGGCAAGGACTTGCCCAGCTCTGGAGTCTGCTCAAAGCATATCCACTCTATCTGGCTGACCTCCCTGAAAGATCTGGCACACTTCCCAGCCCCAGGACAGCTCTCATTAGCCTCTACTGCTGCTGAAAGTCTCCTCCATACTGTCTTTCCTTGGGTTCTAGGGATTCCCCATTCACTCACAAGGCCAAAGGCCTGGCAGAAAAGTATCAGAGAGCCCCAAGAGAGCCCTGCTCAGAACTTGCAAAACCAGTGACCCATACGAGATTTGCTTTGACCCAACTCAGAGATCTTGTTCTGTTTTTAATTGAATTGATCATCTTCAGAGAGTGCACCACTAAAATAGACTCAAAATGGATGAAAGACCTTATAAAAGAGCTAAAACTATAAAATTCCCTGAAGAAAACAGGCATCAATCTTCCTGTGCTTGGATTGAGTTTCTTGGATATGACACTAAAGCACAAATAACAAAAGAAATAATAGGTAAATTAGATTTCATCAAAATAAAAAAAAAAGTACATCCAAGGACACTATCAAGGAAGAAAAAAAAAGACACACACAGGATAGGAGAAAATACTTAAAAACCATGTAACTGATACTATCCTGAACTCTTATGCCTTAACAATAAAAAAAAAAGACAACCCAATTTAAAAATGAGAAAAATAGTGTAGGATAAGCATTTCTTTGAAGATATCCCAGTGACCCAAATAAGTACACAAAAAGATATTCAGCATCATTAGGGAAATGCAAATCAAAATCACAATGAGATCCTGCTCCAAACTCACTAGGATAGATAGAATAAGAAAGCCAGGCCATGGTGGGTACGGGTGGGATGTGGAGGAGTCAGAATCAGCACGCACTGCTGGTGGGAACTGCGGTGGTACTGCCACGTTGGAAGAGTTTAGCAGTTCTTCAAATAGTTAAACACAGAATTAGCACATGAACCAGAAACTCCAATCCCAGATACATTACCCAAGAAAATGGAAAATCTACAAGACCTGTCCACAGATATTTATAGGCCATCTGACTTACAGTAGCCAAAAAGTAGAAATAACTCAAATGTCAATCTACTAATTAACAGGTAAACAAAATACAGAAAGGTAATACAATGCAATATTATTCAATCATAGGAAAAATGTAGTTCTGAATATACTGTCACATAGATAACCTTAAAAACATCCTAGATAAATGAAACCAGTCCCAAAAGACCATATATGTGTGGTGTTATGAATAGGAATTGTCTAGAGTTGGCAAATCCATAGAGACATAAAGTGGATTAGTGGTTGCCAGGTGGTAGGGAGCTGGTAATAGTGATTGATAATTAACGTAGATGCACAACATTGTAAAACAGGAAAAAAAAACTTTGAAGGGTGAATTTATGCTGTAATGAACTAAATTCCAACCCTGAAGGAGAGGGAGTGGCAGGGGGAGAAAGTGAGGACACTGTCACTCTTTCCTCTCCCCCTGGCCAGCCTCTGTCTATTCCCTGGTGAACAGAACTGTAGGTTCTGCATCTGAGTCTTGGTGGCCCGGACAGATTCTCATCCCATCATGAGCATCCTGGGGCCCAAACAGCCACATAGATGTGACATGGCCAAGGTCACATGCGGGCATGTAACATGTTCACATCTCCATACCTCATAATGTTCCTCCAGCTTATCTAGGAATTTAAGACTCTGGGGTGCTTTTTAGAGTAAAATCTACACATTGCTCTTTATGTCCGCATTTGTCACCATCAAATTCCATTTCTAAGCATTTCTCTCTCTTACTGAAACAGGTCAGACTCTGAGCCCCTCACACTGGACACACTTGGACAGGGAGTCTTCTGTGCCTCTCTTTCTGCTCTCATTTCTGTTCTCCTTTCCTTCCTTCTTCCTCCCTTCTACTGTCTTCCCCTCCCCCTACCCGCCCCTTTTTTTGAGTTGTTTCAAGCAAGTAGGAGTTCAATCCTCAGGTAATGGCATATTGGAAGACCTTCCTATAATGGGGTGAGCTGCCAGGGATCACCCTACAGGAGAAAAGTGACCCATGTCATAATATCCCGGAGAATGTGGCACTCAGGCACTCCGGGTGACACCTGAATTCTAAATGTCAGCTTAGCCGCTGTGAAGCAGTAAATGGTTGTGTTTCACTCAGACAGGACTCTTTCTGTAATAAAAATCTTCCTACCTCAGAAGTAAACCTGTGGATAAGCTGAATATAAGTTCTCCAGCTTTTTTTTTTTTAATCATAAAAAGGAATTGGGAGAGAAGACTCTGCTATACGTCAGGGACCCGTCTGATACACTGCATAGAGAAGGTGCACGAGAAATATTTGCTGATCCAATTTGTTGAATGATATCCATAAGACTGGATTTTCATGAACTTGCGCGTTAAGAAGGGAGTTTTAAAATGAACTGCTTCTCCTGAACCCCTTCCCCAGATTGCATTTGAGAGCTCTCAGTGGGCGTGGTGAGGGGAAAAGCATCCAGGGGCAAACAAGTCTAGGAGGAAGGTCATACTCAACCCTTTATTGGAGTCTTGAAAATTCCTCTGGACCATGGCAAGGGAAGAACCTGCAGGACTCCACATCAGTCTTAAGACCCCCATGCTCCACATCAATCTCAACAGAGACCCCTTCCTGCAGAACCCCATGTCACCTGGAAATGGACATGGAGCATAGAGCATGGGCCCTGTGGCTGGGCCCCAGAGCACTGTGGGTAACCAGTGCCAAAGGAGTAGGCTGAGCTTCTGTTACTGTGGGGACAGATGAGCAGCAGTACCAGGTAAAGTCTTTATAAAAGAGACTCTGAGCTTCTGGGAATCCCCTGAGGGTGGGATGAGAAGGCTGGATAGGAGGACATTCAGGGTTGTAGCTTGAAGCATGCCCCCAAAAGTCATGTGGGCAAAGACTACAATATGCTGTTGAGGTGGCATTCAGACCTAGAAGAAGGGTAGTACTGAGAGGATCCCATGGGACTCAGGTGGTGGCAAAGACAATCTAGCAAGCTGGCCCTATGGGGCAGGGCCCTCCTCCTGTCCAGGGTATGAGCAGACCTATAGACAACAGAGGGTGCAGGGAGAGAAGGGCAGAGCCCAGCGCATTTGGGGCGTGCTGCCATTCCCATTCACAGCACCACCCCGTGGCAGAGGGGTCAGACACCAGTGCTCCCACAAAGGCACCTCATTCCCTTTGGCCATGTTCCTCCAGCGAGACTAAGAGAGAAGACTGGGGAAGACAGTCAGGCGGACAGAATGCCCCAGCCCAAACACAGAAGCTCAGGGCTGTGGTGCTCAGCACGGCCTGTGGCTTTTTCTAATCTCATTCCTCTCTCTCTTCCATCTGTGTCTGTCTGTCCGTGGTCTGTCTGACTCGCTGTTCCCTCGGCCCCAGGTGTGTGTCTCCCCAAAGGTCTGGTCTCACCAGCTTTGGAGGGGCCGCCTCCTGGGCAAAATCCAATGTTTCGGTATGTGATTGCTCTCAACAGCTGATCAAATGTGATTTTCCAGTTGAGAGAGAAAAATAAACTCACTAAAACAACGGAGCTCAAATGAAGCTAACCTAAAAGGCAGAGGCTCCCCGCCATGGCCTGAGCGGGTGTGGGCTCAGCCAAGCCGCCTAAGCTTTCTGGGACTTTCTGTGAAAGCAACAAAGGACTTGCTTTTGTATGTCCGTCTACACAGCTATATACATAAGGGTGCAGTGCACACGTGCATATACATACATATACATATGACATGCAAACGTGCCAAGGCATTTGGTATTGAGAATGGACGATATGACCACCACACTCAGAGAACCTGTGAGGCACAAGAGTGACCCAAGCCCTGGGCCAGACTGGCATTTCAGAGACCATGGTCCTTCCACTGGGTCATCCAGCAAGTCTAGGGAGCATGTGGACCGGGGGCAGAGGGGGTAGGGCTATGAGGAACTAAATAGCCCAAACTCCTTGGTGGGGCATACCAGAACCTCCTCAAAAGAGGAGAAAATACTAGAAAGGGGGAAAGAAGTGAGCAGATTCAAGTGGAGCTTTCTGGAGCCCAAGATGACATGAACTCAGCTGGCCTCAGTTCTAGACTCTGAGAGCTCATTCGCGATCACCTCCCATGGAAGAAGGTCCTTTCTACCCTTGTCAACTGGACTGTGACTTCTTCTCCCTGCTTTGGTCCTTTATCCAGGGCCTCCTGTTGGAAAGGACACTCTCCAAAGATATCTGGGGCAGCTTGTGGGACCTGGGATCCTTGCAACTGGGAGGCCTTTGAGTCTGCCCTGGCTTCTCCTTCCCAGACCCCTCCTCACCTGCTCCTGGGATCAGAGGCAGCAGGAAGGATGTGGCTATGACGGGCATGGGACTGCACCTAGATACCACTTAATCAGGATGGTCATTAAGCAGGCCCAAAGGAGACTTCTGATCCCACCACTCTGCATAAATAGATGTTCTTTCAGCCTGAATGTGTGGGCTTTGAGCACAGTCGGGGAGGGGCAGATCGCCCTGAGTAACAGGCAGTTTGGCAGGAATCTTCTGCCAGTGTGGAAGCCCTGGGGACTCTCATCCTGAATAGCCTCTCCTATGCCTCAGGCTCCCTGCTGACAATTATTCCTGCTCCCAGAGCCCAGCCTCCTTCCCCAGAGCCGCTCTGCCCTCCCTGTTGGGTCTGTCTCATCTGTAAAGGCTCCAAGAAACTCCAAGCATCTTTGTGTGGCAAATGCATTAGGAAGCATGAAATCTATTGGAAATCTAATGAGACTGGAATAGAATAGAAAGACAAATTGAACTCCTTTCTTCTAGTTTTGGATTGGATGTTGCTTTGTGTGCTTGGTTGTGAGGCTTCCTTTGCTCAGAAGTGCACCAGGGGGACATGGGCACACCTGAGTTAGTCTCTGTGGCTGCTCTGGTCATATTGGATGCTTCAGGGGTAAAGCAGAGAGCATCCCATCAGCCCTGCCAATGACATCCTTCCAGAGGCCCTAGAGAATTCAGATACCTGCAGAGGAGAGTACATTCTGAAGGAACCTAGTGTGGCTGCTCCTCTTAAAGAGGAAAAGAGGCATGTTAGGTGCATAAAGAGACTCTGCAGCCTAGGAGGTGGAGGAGGCCAAGAGCGGGGAGCAGGTCTCCTTCTGTAAAAGAGAACCCCACCTTGTCCATGCACAGTGAAGGGCGAGGACTCTGTGGGTGCTTTGGAGGCAGAAGGCTGTGGACCTACTGAGAGAAACTTAGTGCTCCTCATGGATGTCCAAGCTTACTGATAGCAAAATAGGTTTGCAATTGGCAGCCTGGGCTCCGAAGTGGGCAGCTACTTTCTGTAGCTGAGTGGGAGGAAGCCAGGGAAGGGTTTCAGTCTGGGCCAGAGGACAGTGTGAGGGGAACTCTCCAGGTGGAGAAGACCTAGGGAAACTCGATTGTGTTTCCTGTTGCCTTGTTCTGGGCCACAAGGTAGGAAGGTGCATGAACAGAGAAAGCGGGAAAGGAACTTCTTGGAGGCAGGAAGAAGACTGACGGGTCCTCAGCCCTGTGCAGCAGAGGTTCACCACAGGAATGATGGCAGCCACCAAGTACCTGGCTTGTGCTGGGTCTTTGCATTCCACAACAGCCCTGGGGACAAAGAAGGACACTCACACAGGCTCTCCAAGGACCCGGAGTCACCAGGACGACTTTTATAAAACAATTTGGCAATCTGTACGAGAAGCCTTGGAAAATGGCCAGGCCTTCAGCCCACAGAGTGGCTAAATAAATTGCGAGCAAACGGCCTCAGTTCAGTTCTGCCACTTGCCAGCCGAGTGACCAACATGGACAAGTACCATCCACCTAATCTGTACCTGGGTGTCATGGTACCGATTCCAGAAGGCCACTGTCAGAAACGACCAACACAAGCAAAGCTCTCAGCCTAGGGCCTGGCCCATGGGAGTGCTCGATAGATGTGAGCCAGTTTGATGATTGAGTGTCTTTCCTAAATATGTAACCCAAAAGGCAGACTGAGATTTAGGTACAATATGTTCTTTGAAGTGTTATGCATAATCATTTTTTGAAAAACAGATACAAACCAAATGTCCAACATTACAGAAATTGTTCAGCAAATGGTATTATACCCAAAGGTAGACAGCCAAATGGGCAGCCATTAAAAAATAAGGTTCTTGATTTTTTTTTTCATAGATTCAATGCTGAAAATAGATTGCTAGGTACAAAATGATAATAAAGCAGACAAAGAGGCTACCCATTAAAGTAAACAGACCAAAATATTAACAGAATGTCGACTACTACGTAGCCTACTTTTTCATCATGTTTAGCTTTTCAGATTTTTGACAGTCGGCGTCTGTTCATTACATAATTTTTAAATTTATTGGAATACAAATGAGATCAGATGGAGGTAAAAGGCAAAAAAAGAGGCACCAGGACAAATGAAGGCCTTTGGAGGGAAGCCCACCCTCACATCAGGGAAACTCACAGAAAAGACAAAAACCATGCAGAGAAAAAAAAAATGAGTTCTATAATAAATTTGAGTTTATAAGGAATGAATATGCAATGTTGGTGAAAATTGTGTTGTGTCTGGAAAAAAGGACGATAAATATGTATACGATGTAAATCTTTTATAATAAATCTGTGAAGATCTTCTGAGCTAGCATCCATGCTAGCTGGCACCTCGAGAGGCCTGGGGCTCCTGAGGATGAGGAGGGTTATCAATATCTCCTGGCTGTGCTTCTGAGGCAGCTGCCCTCTGTCACCTACCCATGTCATCTGAAGCCTTCAAGGGCAGAGTACGGCCAGGTGTCCAGCCTACTGTGAATCTGCCTAGCATCTCCTGGAGTCCTCTCTGCACCTGGCTTCCAGGTCTCTAAGGAAGAAGACTTTGGTTCCACCCTCTTTTTGCTCCAGTTCCAAATCAAGCCTCATTTCTCCAGAACCAACACAGAATTAGGTTCCAGAATTAGGGCTCCTCCGACAGGGAAAGAAATGAACAGATTAAGAGGAGCAGATTCTATGGGGTGCTCTGTTCAGGAAATGGGGGCCCAGCAGTGAATGAGACAAGAGATTCAATTCAAGTCGAGGTACCATGTGCCTCATGTCTTGAAAGGATGGGTGGGATGACTTACCCTAAAAATTGTTTTGATGAGACTATATTATTTGGGGGTTCTACAAAGAAACAGAACAGCTCTCTCTTTCAGACAAAGAGATTTCTTTTGAAGAATTTTGTGACACAATTGTGATGGCTGGCAAGTCCCACATTTGCAGTGTAGAACAGCAGGCTGGAGATGCAGGGAAGAGCTGAAGTTCAAGTTCAAACATAGGATTCCTTTGCCTTGGGGGAAGTCAGTCTTTTTCTTTATCTTTCTTTCTTTTTTAAAATTAAGACTTTCAACGGATTGGATGAGGCCTACCCACGTGATAGAGGGTAATCTGTTTTACTCAAAGTCTACTGATTTAAATGTTAATCCTATCTAAAAAAATACCTTCATGGAAATATCTAGAATAATGTTTCACTAACTGTCTGGATACCGTGGTCTAGCTACATAAAATTAACCATCATACCAACTTTACATTTTTATAATGTTTCTTCATGAGAAGGAAAGAAAGATGATCCTCAGAGATGCCATGACTTGGCCACTGAGCTGGCTGAGACTTCGACCCAAATACAAACCCTTTGACTGTTAAACAAGTTCCCTCTTGGTAGTTCTTACCTCTTAAATGAAAAGCCTACGTTGTTTTCTTTCTCTCGTTCTCTAACCTGCCCTTTCTTCTACCCAGAAATCTGACTTCCAGCACTTGTTCAAAGTCAGAGACCATCTTAAAGAAGACATCCATCATTCTGGTCGATTCTCCCCAGTTCCCCAGAACAGTCAACCAGCACACAACTGTTCCAACAGGTCCAATCAATGGGCCCCGTTCACCCTCTGACTGTCATCTTTTCCAATCATCCTCGTTTGATTAGGTTACCTGTTCTGAACATTGTCCAGCTCTCTCTCTGCATGGGTCCAGAGTTTCCCTCCTAAACACTTAAATAGGACCAATCCCTGCCTTCCTGAAATAGATTAACACTATCCCGGCAAATGCCATGTGTTAAGCTATGCAGTTGGCCCATAGGAGATTGTCAATATGTGACCTACAGACACAGCATTTTCATGCAGCTCAATGCAAAGTTAAGTTCGTCTCCTCCCGATCAGACCTCACCTTCCTCACCTTCCCTTCTCCTCAGAGAGACTCTCTACTCTTTCCATGGACAGGAGTGAAGGATGCTGTTATTATAAACATTCTAAAGTGATCTGAGAAACAACAGCCTCTCGCCGGGCAATGAGGTAATGCATCCAGCCGGGCTGCTCCATCCTTTCACTTCCTGACAGGAGGCAAGAAACGTGAAGAAATTGATGGTCCTGTACAAAGTCAAGTAAATAAATAGCAAAGCTTAATGCAATCATTTTCCATATTGCCTCATCAAAACCCATGTAGTCAAAGCCACTTATGAATTCCATAGGTCCCTCCCGTTGTCATCTTTTCAGCGGGTTGCTTTCCACGATGCCTCCAGGTGGGGAGAAACAGGAGAGCAGGTGCTAATCAATCTTGAAGCTATGATCAGAAATGATTTAGAAAGATGACAGCTTTGCTGGAGCCATTCCTAAATTTCAGAGAAGAAACCTCCAAGGGACTAAGTCATTAACAGAGTGATGGGAAGGAGGTCGGGGGGATTTATTTGTAGTAAGTAACCTCCTTGGTGCCCTTGTCTGGCTTTCTGTTTACAAAACAAAAATAAACACATTTTTGGAAGGTGGTTAGGACCCATGTCCAGAGTCAGGGTGGGTTACAATGAAATGACCTTGCCAGTCTAGCTTGGTGGGAGTCCTCATTTCCCTTCCTTTCTGTCCTTCTCAAAGTGAAGGTAACAGAGTCCCAGATAATCAGAGGTGGAGGACTCCTGGACATGACTGGTGGTGGGACGTTTGAATTATTCTATCAGCTCCTACCAGTGGCCCAGAGGCTCTGAGTCAGACACTCATGAGAAGAGGTGAGACTCCAAGATGAAGGAGCAGAAACCACACCCCATAATGGAAGGCATGAGGAAGACAATGCCCAAAAGCTTGCCATTGGTCTGTGGTATGATGGCAAAATAGGATATGTTTTTAATAAATATAAGTTCTTTTTAATTAATTTATTTTTTTAAAGAGAGAGAGAGAGAGAGAGAGAGAGAGAGAGAGAGAGAGAGAAAGAGAGAGAGAGAAAGAGAATTTTTAATATTTATTTTTTAGTTTTCGGCAGACACAACATCTTTGTTTGTATGTGTTGAGGATCAAACCCGGGCCGCACGCATGCCAGGCGAGTGAGCTACTGCTTGAGCCACATCCCCAGCCCAAGTTCTTTTTAATTTAAAGGACCAGACTTTATCATTATGTCTAAACCACTTAGGAGTTGGAGTTGACTTCTTTACAAATAACAGTGGCTGTCGATGGTCATCATATTTTCAATGGTGTCTTGGGAGAGTTATAATTAACTCCAGGGTTAGGCTCTAAAAGCAGCAAATGAGACAAAATCACCATGGTCTAATCCTAGAAAGCCCCCTACCAGCCACCCAAGGCCCTTCTGCACACAGGATGGCTGGCATGAATCCCTACGCCAATTCCTCTAACCTGCGCTTAGTTGATGATTTATATCAGTTCAGATGCAACAGAAAGCCAATGACACTCCATCTAAAACTCCAAAGGCAAAGGTGGGGGATGGGCTTCACTCTCAGAGTGAGACCCCCGGGGGTGTCTTCCTGGGGTACCACTAGAAGCTCACACCAGAGCCACGTCGTCATGGACTCAGGGACTAGCCAGCTTTGACCCTGGCTCATGTTTACAAGGAGGAAGAGCAGCCAGAACAGAGTTCAAAGGCCTAGAAGCTAATGCACTCTGTCACCACTGTCCTCAAACAGAACCTGGCACAAAGTTGGTGCTCAGGACTATTTGATGAATAAGTAGAAAAGTGTTCACTCTTTTAAGTTCACATGCCCTAGAAGGGGGCAGGGGGCTCAAGACATTGTCCTCAAAGTACCTGACACTGTTCCTAAGCAGGGTCCCTGTCTCCTCCTGTAAATCCAGGCTCAGGACTGTTCAGCTTACCAAAATTGACAGAAGTTGTACTATGTCAGTTTCCAGGGAGGGGCTTTCAGAAACTGGAAACTTTCAATTCCTGTCAGTTGAGGTACTGTCTTCTAAAATCTAGCCACCATGCAGTGAGAAAGCCTAGGACCCAGGGAAAAGACAGAGGTAGGGGCTCTAGAACATAGTCCCAGCTGTCAGTTGACAGTCACCCCAAAGTGTCACATTGGTGAATGATGAAGAAGCCCCTGTAATGACCCCAGGCCAAGCCAATCCCTGATTGTAATTGCACCAGAGACTGTGAGCAAGAGTGTCTAGTGGAGCCCAGCAAATTCTCAGAACCATGAAAAACAGGAATGACTTTACTGTTGTTTCCAGCCAATAATCTGTTAGACAATAGATCATCAAAAGACATTAAATAGTGTAAAGATGTAATCTGAAAACTTGGAATGGAACCACCATTTGAACCAATTATCCCACTTCTAGGCATATACCCAAAGGACTGAAAATCATCATACTCTAGTGATGCAGCCACATCAATGTTTACAGCAGCTCAATTCACAATAGCAAAGTTATGGAACCCACCTAGGTGCCCTTCAACAGATGAATGGATAAAGAAAATGTGGTATATATACACAATGGAATATAACTCACCCTTAAAAAAGAGTGAAATTATGGCATTTGCTGCTAAATGGATAGAACCGGAAACTATTATGCCAAGTGAAATAAGGCAGTCTCCCAAAACCAAAGGCTGAATGTTCTCTCTGCTACATGGATGCTAACACACAATAAGGGGAGGAGGGAAGAATAGAATTTCCTAGGACTAGATAAAGGGGAATGAAGGGAAAGGAGGGGGCATAGGAATAGGAAAACAATAAAATGAATCAGACACAACTTTCCTAGTGTTCCTATATGAATACACGACCAGTGTTACTCCTCATCATGCACAACCACAAGAATGGGATCCTAATACACTCTGCTTTCTACTAAAAAGAACAAAGAAAAAAAAATATGTAATCTGAGTGAAAGATTTAGGCAAGAAGATGCTTCTCAAGACAGCCAGATATTTGAGTGGATAAGCCCCTCTCTAACTCTGCAGCTGAAGGCTGGGAGCGGCCCAGTGGTGGGGGAGAAAGAACCAGAGGTAGCATTTGTAGGTATGATGCTCCATTTAGATCCCAAAACAGCCGGGGGACCAGGTGGCCAGAGGCACCTTCTGCAGGATCAGAGTAGATGGCTCACTTCTGAGTGTGTAAAGAAGCATCTTTGAGGGCTAGAGCTCCCAGTTCTGCGGGTCCTCACATCTGCCAGTAATTTGTGCTTAAAAACAAGGGCCCCAGGGGAAGTGAACAGGAATGAACTGCTCTCTGGTCAGGAGCTTGAATGATTCCATCTTTTCCTAAGTTGGGCACCATGTGAAGAAGCACAAAGCTAGAAGAAGTAGAAGCTACAGGACCCTGTGACAGTGTGACCACAGCATGCCAGTCATGACAGGATTCCAGTGTGGGGAGCACAGAGCCCTGGGGACAGTGAATTGGGCCTTTCTTCCCATTTCTGCCCAATGACATCTGCTTTAAACCTAAGGTCATGGAACCTTGGGAGACAGCATATTCTGAAATTTGAAGGAAGACTCGAAGAACAGACTGAGGGAGGCTTCCCTTCCCATCTCCCTTCCTCTCTCAGACCCTAGCCCTTGCCCTTTCATGACTCTTCCAGGAAGCAGCCTCTGTTTCTCCATGTTCCCTCCTCCATCCCAGCCTCCACTGGGTCCAGTCTTCACGGCTATCCTGCCAACACTGGTTGGTGTCTGCCTGTTCAGTCCCTCCGCACCCCCCACATATCTGTCCTTCCTATGGGGTAGGGGTCTCAACCTTGCACCACTTGTGCCGAATGACTCTTCCTGGTGGGAGGCTGTCCTGTGCATTACAGAAATTGAAACAGCACCATCTCCACCCTCTACGTGCTGTGCCAGTACACCCCCAGTTTGGACAATCAAAAATATCTCCAGACATTACCAAATGTCTAAAGGAAGAAGGGGGTAAAATTGGCCCTGTTTGAGAACCACAGATCTAGAATAAAAATAGGCCCCTACAGGGTAGGAAGAAGTGTTTGCTAAGGGAAGGAACAAAAGAATGGAGAAATGAAGAAATGAATGAAAGAAATAGATGAACGAGTGGCTCGATGCACTGGAGAAGGGGCATATGGGTGCCAAGGAGCTCAGTGTACGTAAAGGGTTGGGAAGCAGTTAACGGATCTGCCTGTCCTCCAGGGGCCCTGAATCCTCAATGGCTTTTGCTGGTTGTGCAGTTCAATGCTTTTCCAATTAGCACAAGTACTTGCAGATGCCGAAGGACCTTGAATAGGGTCCTGGGAATGGGTCCTGTGATAAGCCAGGCTGGAGAGTGTGACATCAGGAAGCTCAGGCACCTGCCTGCCAAGGCGTTGATTCATTCTTTTTGTCAAAGTTGCAATTTGGAATGACAGTTTCTCACCTTCTGCTTCCCCAGCTGCCATCTGCAAAGGTGACTTGCTCTAATTTGCCCCGAATTTCTCCTCTCGAGTCCCCTCTCTTCCTCCCCCTCTCCTTTAAGGCCTTTTCTGGAGTTCACTGGTCAGTAGTGTGCTGACCCTGCAACATGAAGGTCAATAGACTTTTACAAAGGAGGAGAGAAGAAAATGGAAGCCTTGGGACCTGGCCACACAAGCCCTTCCGTGGGCTCCCCAACCTCCCTGCTCTTCCCTCCAACCCATCCATACTCCTTACACCAAGTCCAAGGCCACAGAAGAAGAGCAAGGGCTATGGCTGTGGGAGAAAAAAAAATAGTTCATTCAGTAAGATGTAAAATAGTCTAAACTTCTTTATCCTTTCAAATAAAGAGACATACTGCTTACTAAGTCTGGGGTGTGGTTGCTAAATGTTCTACAATGTATCTCATGTAATAAGTTAGCAATTTCATGGCACAACAGTGATGATCTCCATTTTAGAGAGCAAAAGATGCTCAGGAGTTCTCAAACATCAGGGTGCATCAGGATCACCTGGAGGGTTTATGAAGACACAGATTGCTGGGCCCCACCCCTAGAGTTTCTGACTCAGTAGGTCCAGCCTGGGGCCAAAGAATTTGCATTTCTCAAACAGAATTTTTGCCCAAATACAAAGATATGAAAATGCAGATATGAACAGAAACTACATCTATTGGATGATAGTCTGAGGTCATAACCCGATAGTTCAGGTAATCCTATATGCCAACAGACCCCATTTCTTTTCTTTTTATTCATTAAATATTTCTGAAACACGTACCACCTGCACTGGCATGTAATTGCCAACAGGGACCCAAACAAAAATAAAAAGCTAGCAAACTTAAAACTCCTTCATCTATTTTGAATAAGCAGCTTACGTGTCCAGCTAGGGGGAGAGAGAGAGAGGTACACACCATCTTGTGATAATTTAATTACAATAAAATGTGGAGAGACCTATCGTTTAGGAAGAATCAAGCATTTGCTAGAGCAACAGTTCTCTGGCTCTTTTGGTTTCATGGCCCACTTTTATTCTCAAAAATTATTGAGGACTCTGACAATGAACTCATTACATGTTAACACAAAAAAGCATAATTTTATGAAAAATAACTATTTTCCAAGAATCGCGAGAAGACTAGCACTGTTTCACAGTTTTGCAAATCTCTTTATGTCTGAGTCAACAGAATACAGTTGCTTCTGTGTTCAAGCTGATGAAATTTTGATTGAGTTTTATGAAGAAGATTCATCTCACAGATATGTAGCTGGAAAACAGAAAGGCACTCGAATAGCCTTTTCAGATAATTGGGGATAATCTTCCTTGTTAGGGTACCCAAAATTTGATAAGCTGAAATGTGGAATTTGAAACCTAATCAATGAGAATTTTGCATTAAGAAATTAAAATTCATTCATCTATTTTTAACCTTTAGTAGACTTTTTTTTAAGAGAGAGAGAGAATTTTTTTAATATTTATTTTTCAGTTTTCGACAGACAACAACATCTTTATTTTATTTTTATGTGGTGCTGAGGATCGAACCCAGTGCCCCACGCATGCCAGGCGAGCGTGTTACCACTTGAGCCACATCTCCTGCCCTTTAGTGGAACTTTTACCCATGCTTGATTTGGTCCTATCATGTGGTGGTCATTTGGCCAATATCAGGACAATGAATTATGCAGATTTTCTGAATGCTGACACATTGCCTCATATTGACCAAAAAACTATATTCATTAATATCATCTCTTAGATCATAAGGAAACTCACATTTCCTAAAATTTTAATTTTTTCTTGAAATATAAATTTAATCTTTAACAACAGATAGTTTTAGTTGTGTGCCTTGTAAAGAAAAGCTCACTTCTTTTATTTTCAAGAAAAGATCTGCCAAATCTTCGAGTTAAAATAACCATAGTTTGTTTATTCATGGTTCTTTCAAGTAAAAATAACATTCCATTCTTTAAAAAAGTGGTTAGTTTAGCTTGCAACTCAATCAACAGTGCTTTTTTTTGAGACCATCAGGATGCTTCAAGATGTAGCTGAGGGCTTTTATTTGAATATATTCTTTATCATACAGAATATTAAAGGGACCCAGGATCAGAATGTAATAATGTTACTAACTTTTAGTGGTTCATCAAAGACATTCTTAACTGAAATTCACTTTTTTTTTTTGAGTGGCTGATGGTAGGGGACACAGTGACTTCTAGCACATTTTGATGCTGCTGTAATATCAGACTGTAGTCAGACAGAACCAAGTTTTACCCAGCAGTGCTTTGGCACTATCCACACAATCGTCTACAAAATGAAATAGGCAAAGGGCATCTCTAAGTGTTGCTATGAGAAGAGTTCTGTCCTTGAAGACCCCCTGAAAACAAAGCACCCCCCTAGGAATCCACAAAGTCCACTTTACCAACCACCATACTGCAGCAGCATTGAATTCCTGGCCATTTCTGAGGCATCTCCTGAACAACCCTCTATCTTGTTCACACTCAAGCCTCGCTTCTGAGATGCCTCAAGCGATTTAAGACACAAAAGGTCAAAGTGTGGGAGAAACAAACATTCAGGAAAAAAAAAAAAAAAACACTTCCCATAGTGTAAGGCATGAGCTAAGAATATAATCGAATTAAATAGGCAGCTTAATTTAGTTTAAAAGACATCGCTTTTTAAACAACCAAATGTGTTAAGACATTACAGACCTAATTAATATGTTTTCTAATAAGAATCAGTATCATTTATCAAACATTCACTAAAGGATAGGCATTGTGCAGAGACCTTTGCCTGTGTTATCTTGTTTGATCTTTCCAATAACCCTATGAAACAAGTATAATTACCTCCATTTACAGGCCAGGAAACTAAGACTCAGAGACGTGAAGAAACGTGCACCACGTTGAAGAATCTTTTCCCATAAATAAGCAGAACTGGCATTACAAACCCGCCTCTGTCTGACCATGGAGCGGCTGTCCTCAACCTGTTTGCAGCGTGGTGGGCACTGCTGACCATACAGTCTGCACTGAAGTTGCTCCTAGGGCGAGGGCTAGATGCTGGCCTTTACCTATGGGGACTGCTCCCACGGCAGATGCAGGGAAGTATGGCTTAGTTACACTTGCAAACCCCTTAGGATACAATCTTCTGCCTGCAAACTTAAATTCCTCTTATTTGTTACAGTGATAGTGGTAGCAACAAGACTCCCCATAACTCTTTAGAGTCCTCCCACGATGCTGGTGACATACACAAAGACATCTGCCTCTTGGCATCCTGAAGCTGCACAAAAAACAGGAGGTTCTGTCTGTCTGTCTGTCTCCCTCCCATTTGAAATTTAGCCAAATTCTTTTTTAATTCGAATCTATTTCTTGATGAATTCACTGCTTGAACACTTCATTACACAAACTCTGACAATCCATGGCTGTCCTATTTACCCTCTCAAAGCCTACCCTTGACAGTCAGTCCTGGAGAGATGAGTATGGGATATCAACAAGAAAATAAAATCCAATGAATGGACTTTTCAAAATTTCGTTCCATAGTCTAACCTTTGCTGCTTGGTGATCTTAGGGGATGAGTCATGAGGCCTTTCTCAATCTAGCTGCAGAATGTGCTTGCTATTTGGACAGAACAGATAATGAGACAGCACCTTGCCCCTCTGCGCCACCCACTCAGGTGCCAGTGAATTTCTCAACAGGAAACAATCAGCCCAGTGAGAGCTGCCTTGCCAACTCAGCCCACAGCTCAGGGAGCAAGACCCCTGCCACCAACACCGCAGGAGGGGCAGCCTTCCTCAATGTGGCTGCCTGATTTATCAAATAAAAATGCAGGACCCCTGGTGAAATATGAATTTCAGACATAAAACAAATAACTTTTATATTAAATATGTGTCTCAAACGTTGCATGGGGCATACTCTTAAAAATGATTCTTTGTGAGAAATTCACTTGGGATTTAGACAGTTTGAATGTGTCCCCCAAACACGCATGTGCTGGAAACTTCATCCCCAAAGCAACAGTGTTGGGAGGCGGGGCCTAATGGGAGGTGATTAGGCTGGGAAGTCTCCGCCCTCCTGAACTGATTAATGCTAGTATTGAAGAAGTTGGTTTCTTATAAAAGGACAAGCCTGGCCCTCTCTCACTCTTTGTTGTCCTCTCTTTATCCTTCCACTATGAGATGATGCAGCAAGAAGATCATGGCCACATGCAGCTCCTGGATTACCAACTTCCAGCCTCCAGAACCTTGAGCCAATCCATTTTTTGTGTGTGTGTGTTTGTGTGTGTGTGTGTATATATGTGTGTGTGTGGTGCTGGGGATGGAACCCAGGGCTTTGTGCATGCAAGGCAAGCACTCTACCAACTGAGCTTATACTCCCAGCCTATTGTCACCTATCTGAAATCCAAATCTAACTGGGTATTCCATGTTTTATCTGGAAAATGTATCCTTACCATCTCAAATCTGGGGCTTCAAATCTCCACCTTCCTCTTCATAGTACTTGGCAATCTAGATCCTTCTCTTCCCTCCAGAGGGGAGGGTCTGCTCAGGGCTGCATAAGACCAGGGAAGGTTCCTTATGTAAGACCAGTTGAAATGTTTGCATTTGAGGAGCCACATCTGAGGGAGCAGCTCTCCAGGAAGGCAGTGAAGCCAAGGGCCACATCTCCATTGGGTCACAGAAGCCTCCCCAGGCATTGCACCTCCCAGCATCTCAGAAGTCTGCAGCAGAGGAGTGAACTCCAGCGGGTACTGCACTTCCCCTGGGAGGGCTTGGGATTGACAGCTCCAGGAGCTAGTTTCTCCAGGGCAGCAACAGGACAAGGGGAATTGAAATTATGCCCCAAGACTTGAGTACTTTATCCATCACACCCACCACCCAAAACTGCACAGGGAGTGCTTCCCACCCTCCTGGTTTACAAGAGCTCAGGGAAGGGACCCCAGGTGGTGGAATACAGACCTCACCAGCAGAGAATTGTTTTTTGTCTTGTCACAAAAGAAAATCCCCTCTGAGGGCATTCATTAAGTAAAGTCTGAGCCTTTCCTAAGGGGCTCTGGGCATTCTGCAGCTGGACACCACTAATCCCCATAAAATTCTGATGTGGTAGGAAGAGGAAGGAATTATAGATGTAAAATTGTTATCAGGAGGATTCAGGCGGATTTCTCCTCGTCCACTTCCTCTATCTCTTTCTCTTCATTGTCAGGCTACTAAGAATAATGCCTTTCCCATTTAGAGTGCTTTACAGTTTAGGAAGAGCTTTCTTTTGCATTATCTTTAAGGCTGGGCAGAGCAGTGACCTGCCAGGGCTGTGACATTATTTCCTGAGCCCTTGCAGCTCCTTGCAGCCACTTCTTCCTTTGGACACATGCACCTGCCGGTACGTGTGCAGACAGACGTGCACATAGGCGCAAGCGTGTCTTGCTCACAAGCCCAGTGTCAATCTTGTATTCCTGCAGATTGGCACATGTGTCAGTTCACTAAATGTACCACAGCCCCAGGGCTCAGTGTCTTTGCATGCCTTTTCTCTCCTATCCTCACAGGTCTACAGGCAGCTCTGGGGACATCGCACTGCATGGGAGGGGAACTTTTCCTAAGATGCCCCTGCTTGAAAGAATTCTGAATGGTTGAAACATGAAAGAAGTCCAAAGAAATAGCTTGGGGTTTATTGCACACCGACTACATGCCAGACCCTTCACTACCTACTATGGTGTATGCTTCACAATTCTTTTTTTTTTTTTTTTTTTTTTTTTTTGGTACCAGGGATTGACCTCAGGGGCACTCAAACACTGAGCCACATCCCCAGCCCTATTTTGTATTTTATTTAGTGACAGGGTCTCACTGAGCTGCTTATTAGCATCTTGATTTTGCTAAGGCTGACTTTCAACTTGAGATCCTCCTGCCTCAGCCTCCCAAGCTGCTGGGATTACAGGTGTGCACCACTGTGCCTGGCTACTTCACGATTCTTCTGAATGCACAGTCCTGTTACCCTCTGTGATGGATGCTGGAAATAAAGTTCAGAGGTGAACAGCATTTGCCTGATGTCACACAGCAAGGAAGTGGCAGAGGTGGGATTCAAACCCAGAAAGTCTGGCTGCAGATACATTTTTAGTATCTATAAAGCTTTTGCAAGTCAGTAATTCAGGTAGAGGTTGGCAGGTGGCAGAACAATTCTGCTCTACATGGCATTGACCAGGATCTCTGGTGGCTGGGTGAATTGGAGGAGCTAAAATGGCCTCAGTTCCCTGCCTTGCTCTGGTAGGACCTGCTACCAGGCTGGGCCCATCTCTCATGCTGGCCTTTCCATGCACTCTCTCCAGGAGGGGAGTTGGACTTACGTGGCTTCTCAGGGCACCAAGAGATCCCAAAGGAAGCA
This sequence comes from Urocitellus parryii, assembly GCF_045843805.1. Taxonomy (NCBI): domain Eukaryota; kingdom Metazoa; phylum Chordata; class Mammalia; order Rodentia; family Sciuridae; genus Urocitellus; species Urocitellus parryii. Next base: position 99,457,112 of record NC_135532.1, on the reverse strand, counting down.
GCATACACTCTCACAAGCAAAGCATGGAAGTGGCAAAATGTTACTTTAGCCACACTTTGTTAGCCAGCCTGGATTTAATACTCACCATAGTATGAATGTGGAAGAGTTTTCTGTCATCCCTAATCCACCACAGTTATAATAAGCCCAAGATGTTATGTAAGCCAGGGCTTGGCCAGGTGGCCCCACTGGAACATGGACCAGTCCCTGGAGCTACAGATGACTAATTTGCCCCTCACACCTGATTCTGGTGGGGATGACAGGAGGTATGTGCCTGCAGAAGGGGACACATTAGGGCTCTGTGATAGGCTCTTAAGTTGGGAGATCGGGTGGGTGTACACAATGACAGTGACCTAAAACAGGATTAGACCTGATAAGGGGCACATGGGGAAATTATTTCAAAACTACCTGCAGAATTCCTATACCTTTGTTTGTTTGTTTTGTTTTGTTTTTCGTGTACCATGCAAACAGCCAATGGTGAAGAGGTGGAGGACAGGTAGCCTGATGAGATCTACTCCTCCGGGAACATAGCTTACATGGTAACCAATCCACGCAGATGTCACGGGACCTCCGGGAAATATGAAATCTACATTTCAGTACCTCTTGCCTTGCTCAGTAATGAGTCTCCTCAAATGTGGACCACCGATGGAATGCTGCATTTCAGCTGGTGCTGAAATTTATTTCACTTATTTTCTGCCAATGCTTGCAGAACACTCGTGAAACACAGAGCGTCATTGATGGAGGTTGCGGGGATCTGTGAGAAACCAGTGCTGACCCTAGCCATAGGATGACACCTAAATTGTCTGGACCTCAGTTTCCCCTTCTGCAAAATGGGCTAAGTCTACATGATTTCTAAATCCTTTCCAACATTCTTATGTTGGAAGCTCACACCAATGACCCTTAAAAGCCGAATTCATGCAAAACTAGTCATCTTCTCCCTTACATACCTAACCAGCATTTTGCTTTTCTGCACAGGACTTTTGTCCTCCAGGGACATCTCCCAGTTTTCAAGGCCAGGACTACAGAGGATTCTATCAAATCCTCCCCAGAGGCCAGAGTCTGATCCCAATATTCTTCCTGTCTCACAGTGATTTGAAACATAGAGCAGACTTTTGATTTTCAGTGTGCATCTGGGGTAAGGAGATTTGGTTTCAGAGCGATTCACTGCACTGGAAACCCTATATTTTGCTTCTGGGTTTGAGCAGCTACTCTGGTTCCTAGTGTGTGCTAATTCTTTCATCACTGAGCCTGGTGTGAGGGTGGTGACATCCCAGGTCAGGATGCTCCCCATGTCTTGAGAATGTCTGATTACAGAAAAACAATCCATCCATCTTCTCCACAGTCTAGTTACCATCCCAACACTCCAGTCCTGCCCACTTGACCTGGCATTCAGCTGCCTGAATCAATCAGTCAGGGGAGCAGAAAGCTGTCCTAACAGCACATCATGACTGCTTGTCAAGCCCCACTGCTGACCTCTGGAAGCCCCTGGAGCCCTGGATCTCAGCCACTGTGGTCTATGGCAATACCTTTCCACATACCCCAAATGTAGTTTCTGCATTTGGATTTCCCAACCTGTTGTGAGCATGACCAGCTATTCTAGAAGTTTACTTAACAAACACAGAACCCCAGTGATTTGAGAAGAATGAGATTATATTAAAAAACTTATGCCAAGTTCCAGCATTGGTTCACGGGCAGGCAAGGACCGGGATAGCCGCTTGTTGTACTTTTATGGTGGCTGAGTTACGAAGACCCTCACAGGTCTGAAGGAAGGAGCTATTGTAGAAGACAGTAATACCTGAGCTATGTGAACCTGTAGGCACACACCTCTCAATCTCAGGGCACAGTGATCTATACACCAGATGATAAAGATGGTACAGAATGATAAGGCCAGTAAGCACCCAGCTGACCTCATAGTCAGCTAGGTCTGCCCCTCCATCCTGACCTGTTTGAATAGGTATGTGCTAATTCTACCACGTCCTTATCAATCCTCTCTCAGCTTGTTCAGTTGGTCTCTGCTCCCCTAACAGTGCTCACCCAGCTTAGCTGTAATGTGGGTCTGAGGCTCTGAGTCCTCCAGAGACAATGGCCTCATCTGACTTCCCTACCAATCACTGGCTCCTGGTGATCAGGAGTGGCTTCTCACCTCTCTGTTCTCAGTTTTCAACTCAGACACTGGCAGCAACTAGAGAATACTCCGCAGTTGTATGCAGAGCCAGTGAGAGGATGGAGAGATGGAGGGAAGGAGGCGGGAGAGGTGGATAAGTGAGTGTTAGCTCCCGAGGGTGATTCGACACCTGCAACCCCCTCTTTTCCTGAAAACCACGGACCTGGCTAGAGTAGACAATTGGGCAAGAGCCAGGAGCCAACATCTATAGACCAAGTTTCTCCTCTTGGTGGTGCAGCAGAGTATGGGCACATTACAGAGAGGCCCCCACATCTGGTCCCTGCACAAGCTTTGGAATTGTCTATGACTCATGCATCATGCAAGGGCATCTGAGGTGGCAGGCGATGCTGAAATAGTAACTAACTCCAGGCCTGCCCAGCTTTTTCCAATAACAGGGGCCAGACCCTGTGAATGTGCTGGTGGGCAAGAGGATGAGGGTGAGATTCCACATCCAAACACAGAGCATGGTAGGTCCCAGCCTCCTTCTCTCACTATCTGGGGGTGTGCTCCTGAGGATGTACTTTATGAATAAGACCTCCTGATTAAAGGTAATCACATTTCCCAATTCCATTCACCATTGTGTATAATTATTATAAATACTGGCTTAGGATAACAATTTTCTTTTTTCCCTGTACAAGTCGAGCATTCCCTTCTGGAACTAGAGCAGTGAAATTCTGACTCTCTGGGTAAATAGCCAGTCCCTTTCCATGGAAAGAGGCAGCAGGCAAAGCCCTCTGGACAAATGAAAGTGCAGACCCCTAAGCAGGGGTGCTGGCAGCTTTCCATGCAGCCTCCCCAAGGAGCTGTGAGAGGGCAGAGAGAAACAGAGGCATTAATTAGAACAAGACATGGCCACTCCATGTGGGCAGCAGAACCTCAGGGCTCAGGCCATGTGACTCCAAACCCCAGAAGGGCTAAAAGAATGAGCTCAAAATAGAGTCACAGAGGAAGCTAGAGCCCAAAGCTGGCTCTGGAGGCAGCTGGAAGGTGACAGGGAGAATCAGGCATTGTCAAAGGAGGATCACTCCTACCTGCAGAGCCAGTGAGCTCTGAGCCTCCTTGCAGGCTGCAGTATTGCAGAATGCTCTGTGTCCATCCCCAGATCCACTCAGTGGCCTCCCTGTCAGTTGCCCTCCTTCCTTCTGACCATAAGCCCCATTCTGTCCCTACAGGCAGGGACCATGCTATAGGGTCTAGTCTGGGAGAGGTTCCAAAGTCTCCCAGGTAAGGAAATGTTGCACTTGCTATTCATCTCTAGGGCCAGGAGCTGGGCATCTGCTCACATACTCATGAGCCCCCATCTCGGGAGCTGGCTTGGCAGAGTGCCCCCAGCCAAAGCCCCATGTCAGGACGTGTCCAGGATCACTGTGGCTGTAACATGGCACCCAGCCTGGACTGGGCACGAAAGTGCAAGAAGATCTGGCAGTCAGTTCACCATGATCCACCCACCCTGATGCTTGCATGGATTTTCAGCTTCCAATTCTTTCCTAGGCTGACAGCACACACCTCTCACAGGGTCCAGCAGCTGTTTACAGATGCACAACCAAGAGCCTGCAGCCCTCACACAGGATTCCCTCTGCGCTGTGCAGGAGTGGGCCCTTCGAGGGCGCCCCCCTCCCCGCCCCCCGCAGACCTGGCTGTACTTCTCAGTCCGTCTGCCCCTTGCCCTCCCCAGATGGGAGGTGCATATTTTATCTCCAGTGGACCATGAAGGTCTGAAGGAGGCAGGCTGATTTATCAGAGATATAACCATACAGTTGAAATTGTGTCAATATATCTTTGCATAGTGAATTCTGAAGGATGCCCCCTATTTCTCTGGTAAATCATATACATTTAAAGTCCCCAAATGCCTAAATATATATTTATCCAGTAAATCAGCTCAGCTTTGAAGTGGCTCATTTCTTTGCTGCAGAAATCCAGGAATACAGGATACAGTTGCTAACCTTGTTTTTCTTTCTTTCTCTGAATTTTTTTTAAAGGAGCAGAGAAATGAAATTCTGAATAATGAATGTTTAAATATTGATGAAGGTTTGACACTAATGGTGTGAGGAAGAGCGTGTAGCGCCGCAGCCCCTCCGCAGCGGAGCTTCAATACGACACATTTGACTAGAACCCCTCCGTCCCTTCCACCCACAAAATTCCCTGAATCTGTGTCACATTATTGTGTGTTCAGGGGCCAGGACACAAACAGACTGGACTCGGATGGAGTCTTCTAGATGCAACAGGAAACAGCTGATTTATTGGTCTTCATTTCCTGATTCCTTCTCTCAACCTATTTGCACACACATTTATTCAGAAACTGCAGTTTCTCATTTTAAAAGGGATATCATGAAGGATAACTCACTTTCTCCCACCTTCCTAGGAGGATATGAAAACTTGGTGTGAAGATGGATGTGAAAAATCCCTACTGCTGTGCCTGGCACACAGTAGGCCCTCAGTCAATGTCAGGTCCTTTCCCAGAGCGTCCCAAAGTTTGCATAGCATGTGTCTTCTATAGTCACATGAGGCAGGAGGCTGACAAAACATTCTCCACATGTCAGAGTCGGGAGATGGAGAACCTGTGGGTCAACAAAGAGAGCAGCAGCCGGTGTGAGACCCACGGTGCTAAGCTGGGAGCTGGTTCTGCAGACTCTAGCAGCTGTAGCAATGGAAGACGTAGGCTCCCACAGAAAGCCCGCCTTTCACATGGGCATATGCCACCTTGTCTTCTGGTTGAATTTGGCCTTGAGTTGCCTGAAGCTATCCCTGGGCCTTTAAGCCAAACCCACAGTACATAATTCCAGAATTTGAAATTATTTGATTGTCACATTGACAGTGGGGAATTTTCCTGGGATAGAATATCCCATCACAAACAATCCTGCATCAAAGACCATTGGCTCTTACTTGATGGCTGCTTCAGGTTTTCTTTCTCACCTCTTTCTGTGAGTCACAGTCTCGGGGCAGATGAACTTTGGCTGTGGATGTCATCTACATCCAAATCTCTGACCAAGCTACGTTTCTTGTTACTACCTCCTGGATCCCCCCAAAAAAAAGAGGCGTGGAGGGAGAGGACACCGACTTTGAGGAATGGCCACTGTTTTACATCAACTTTTTCGTTGCTATAACCAAAAGACCCGACAAGAACAATATCAGAGGAGGAAAAGTTTATTTGGGGGCTCCTGGTTTCAGAGTGTCAGTCCATCGTCAGCTGGCTACACAGCTCTGCGCCTGCGGTGAGGCAGAACGTCACTGTGGAAGTGTGTGGCAGAGGAGAGCAGCTGGGGACATGGCACCAAGAAAGCAAAGAGAAAGACTCCCCTCACCTTGGACCACATCTAAGGGCATGCTACACCTCCTCAGCCACACCCCAGCTGCCTTCAGTCACCACCCATTAAGTCCTATCAGTGGATTCATGCCTGTTATGGTTTGGCTGTGAGTTGTCCTCCAAAAGCTCACATTAGACAAGGTGAGAGGGTTCCGAGGGGGAAATGATTGGGCTATGAGAGCCTTAAACTAATCAGTAACTGAGTGGTAACTGGGGACAGATGGGGTGTGGCTGGGGGAGGTGGGACATTGGGGGCGTGGCTATGGGGTATATATTTGTATCTGGTGAGTGGAGTCTCTCTCTGCTTCCTGATCACCATGTGAGCTGCTTCCCTCTGCCACACTCTTCTGCCATGATGTTCAGTCTCAACTCCAGCCCCAAGGAATGGAGCCAGCTGTCTATGGATTGAGATCTCTGAAACCATGAGCCCCCAAATAAGCTTCTCCTTCTCTACAATTGTTCTAGTTAGATTTTTTTTTAGTCACAGCAGTGAAAAAGCTGACGAAAACAATGCCCTAATTAGGTTAAGGCTCTCGTAACCTGCTTGCATTGTCTCATGCATCAGCTTTTGGCGGACACCTCATATCTAAATCATAATGTGTGCTCTCTCACTGAAACTCTTCCAAGTGCAGTTATGGAAGAGAAGGAAGGGGCGTGAAGGCAGGAGATGCCTCCACCTCCTAAAAATAAATGAATATATAAAATATCAGGTGATTGGAGAAATCTCCTGAGAAGTTGTCAGGCATCTGAGAGAAGATCTCAGGATCTTGACCCCCACTGAATTGAACGCCCTGGCCCTCGGACCACCCATCAGGGAGCATCCCTCCATCAAGAGGCCCAAGTCACTTGCATAGGCTTCTGATCACCTTTCAGTGCCTCATGCTGCAGTCGGTGACCTAGATGCCAAACACACTTTTTCAAGTCTGCCATCAGAGATAACAAATCCTATGAACAGAAAGGAGATTTAGATGAAAAAGAAGCAGAGAAGATAACTGAAGGAAAAAAAATCTCAAATTAAAATAAATATCCTCAGAGACATGTGAATGTATGACACTCATGGAAAAGAGCTGGTTGCTATGAAAAGAAATGTCCTAGAAGATAAAAACAAAAGTTTCTGCAAAAACAAAAGCTGTTGAATGGTCGTATGATGAAAGTGGAAAAATTGCCTACAAAGAACAAGAAAATCCGAGATAGAAAATAGGACAGATAAGCTGGGAGTGTGTGGTGTTCGCCTGTAGTTCTAGCTACTCCCTGGAGGCTGAGGCAGGAGGATGACTTGAGCCCAGGAGTCTGAGGCCAGTCTGAGAAACTAGCAACACTCTGTTTCAAAAGCAAAATAGGAAAGAGGCTATTTTTTTAACAATCAGATAACCCATCTAGGAGTTCTCATATGTAACAAGAGTTGAAGAAAGACAACTGATAAAATGGGTAACAAAGAGTTATCCAAAGAGCACTAAAATAAATAGTGTTTAATCAGAAAAATGGACATCAGATGACAGAATAAAAATCTATACCAGAAAAATCTATACTATATTTGTTTCTAATACTCATTTCTAATACCAGAAATGAGTATTAGAAACAAAAACATATGAAATTTTAGAAATCCAAGGATAAGAGAGAACTTTAAAACTTCCAGATAAGAAAATCAAAACAAAAAACTAAACAAGGAAAATCAGAATGTCACTGGGCATTCCAACAATAACGTTGACAAGGAGGAGAAGCCAAACCAGCATCTTCAAATTTCAGGGGACAAATAATTTTTAGCTGAAAATCTATAGCCAGCTGTTCAATGAAGTACAGGAGTGGAGTAGTGGTGATTCCAGACAGGTGGGTGTTCAGAACCTCAGCCTCCCAAGCACACTGCTTTAAAGGAAATTTCTGAAGGATGTACTCAAGCTAAAGGAGGGAGTAAATCAACAAAGATGAAGACATACGGCTCAGGAAGTAGAGGACACAAGGTTTGAAAGTGGCACCAGAAAAGGCCTAAGGCACTGAGTGTGCAGCAAGATGGGGGCAGGATCTTCGAGAGAGATCGGAGAGCATCAGGAGGATTGGGGATCATCAGAACCATCTGAGCACTTGAAAACTAACACTGGATTATTGAATAGATTTGGCTGAGTTTGCTGAAAAACCATGGATAGTGCATAGAAAATTAAATAAATGAAAAAATGAGGCAACTGTTAATTCCAAATTTTGCAAAAAGTGTATGAGAAAGCAAATAGGTAAATCTACTTGGCTTACCATTGAAAAAATAAAACTGCAAAGTATGATAATCAAAACATGACTGCAGATAAAACCAAAAAGGTATAATTATAATTAAAAAAGAAAATGAATATATATTCTATATTATACAAGTATAGCAAAACATCAGATGTATACAACCAAAACATTATAGATGAACCTATAATAAATAAAGCAATAAGTAGATCATGCCAAACTAGAAGAAGAGGAAGAATGTGAAGAGGGGGAAAAAAGAGACCTAAATCCTTAGCAATCAGGAAGGGAATTCAACACTGGGGATATAGCCCTGGCTTAGCATGCATGAGGCCCTGGGTTCAACCCCTGGCACTGCAAACAATTAACAACAACAAAAAATCAACAATGTCTACACTGATTGATGCCAACAAATGGCAGGATAAGCACATATGCAAAAACCTGAAATATATGTAAGAAACAGATTTAAATTGTTAAAGAACACCATGGGACAGAGAAGGAAGTTGGGCAGGAGACAGATTTCATTTGGGTTATTTCATTGCATTTTAGAAAGCATAGCTTGGGTAAAAATAAAAAATAATTTAATAAATAAAAAGCTGTCATTCCTACAAATAGGTCCAGTCCAACATGAAGGAAGAAGGTGCTAGACAACCCCCTGATGTGGGGTGGAGGGAGGCCAAATGAAAAGGGGGGTCCCAGACACCTGCTCTGCTCGGGCTGGCAACCAACACCCTCCCTCAAATCTGGTGTCGTCCATCCTTCTTTCTGTACCTTGGAGTTCTAGGAGTTGGAAGATGGTTGGCTTTGGCAAATCTGTTGGCACTTCCCCTCTCTGAGATTAAAACAGAAGTACAAGTGGTATTTTCACAACTGGGGAAAGACTGGGTTCCTGTTTTCATTCCACTGCACAGTTTGTGACATAAAAAAATAAACAATCCTGGAAGGGAGGTGTTTCTGTATTCCTGCCCCCAACCCCAGTCCCTTGAGAAGAAGTTGGGCAAAGTGTGCATAGCCAAACAGGGTTCACACCAAGCCTCCAAGGCGTCTCACACTTCTTTGCATTTACAGGGGATTTTTTAGCAGACAAGAAGCTGATAGCTCAACTTAGTTGTCATGGGCACCTGTGGCCCCAACAAAGCCTGACAGTCCAGAAGCACTGACCACATGTATTTAAGGAAACAGAGAGTTCCTTTGTCAGTGAGGTCCAGGATGAACTACCTCACTGAGTATCCCAAATTACAGCCTGAACCAGTGATTTACTCACCAGAAACAGCAACACATTTATTTAAAACAATTCCCCTAAGAAACTGGAATTATCATTATTTTTTAAAAGAGCTTGAATATAGAAGTGCACAGGGTGAGAAAATTCACAACAAAGGAGAAAGGCATAAAATAGTGGCTATATAGTAATGCCTGACACAGTGTCTCCCAGATTCCCTCTAAAATACTAGTGAAAACTAGAAGTAAAATCTCAGAAGCTACCACATCCACTACAATATGACATGGTGCTAAAACCCAGAGGGATTTCTACCAATTATATAGCCATGGGAGTGGAATCGAAAAATATAAACAGAGGCACACAAATGCTTTATTTTCCCCCTCCACTTGAAATAAGATAGGGAAAATGTTCTCTTCGTGCATCTCAGTTTGAAACACAAAAAACCTCGCCAGGACACCCTCTGTTGCAGTGATTCTCAAACCAGAGGCAATTTGGGCACAAATGTCCACTCCATTCCACCCACCTGGGAAACATTTAGCAATGTCAGGAGACATTTTTGGCTCTTGCAACTTGAGGGGACAGATGTTACTCTGTCCAGTGGTCAGGAGGTCAGGGATACTGCTACACATCTTCAATGCACAGGCAACACCTACAACAAAGACTTACCCAGACCAAAATGTCAAGAGATCTGAGAACAAGAAAAACTGCTGTACTGTATGAGAAAGAGATTTTAAGGCCATAGAGTGCCTGTTTCCCATTATACTGAACATGCTTTCTCTTCCTCTCTAAAAACACACATAACAGAAACAAACTCGATACAATTTAATCCATTAGGTTTGAAAGCTCTAATATTGTTTTCGGAAAGGACTTTAAAAAATCAACAAGTATTCAGGTAAAGAGAAAAAGCAAAATAAGAAACCAGACAACCAATGAAGGACTAGCCCCATATCGACTCTGAAACACAGGGGCAAGCACAGAGGACTCTGGACAGGATCTATTGAGTTCTGAAGAAAATGGTTGTGGCCAACATTTTATACTCAACCAACACACTGTCAGAAGCAGGGCAACAAAGATGTTTCAAAAGATGCAGGAGTGCTAAAATTATAGCAAGTATCATTTTAGGAAAGAAGACAATACTTTTAAACACACCCCACTAAAGGAGAAAGCAACATGAAGAATTCAAGAATAGGACAGCTGGAGGTAAGCGATAACACCCAGTTCAATGTGAAGACCTCTGTATTATTATTGTAAATAATGAAAATGAGAGAAAACAAATAACAGAAGTAATGAGAAAGGGGAGGCAACATAGCATCTTTTTTTTTTTTTGTACTCTAGAAACATCTTTGTCTATAGCACTATGCAAGTGAATGGAAAAATCTCCAAGAGTTGATCCATCTCCTGAAGGATGAATTACCAAAGTGGGTCACAGGGAAAAATAAAAGCCCTAAGAGATCAATTCTAAGAGTAGAAATTTTTTTAAAACTATCTAATTTGATATCTAAGAAAAAGTCCAAGGCTGAGTAGTTTTACAGGGGGATTTTTTTCAAACTTGTAAGAAACAGAAATCTCCACGCTGTATTAACTGTCTCAGGCACTTCAGAGTATAAAAGTTTATCTAGTTCATTTTATGAAGTTAGTAAAAATATTATACCAAAATGTTTTAATATAAATAAAAAAGTAGAAAAATTTACATATGAGTCTAAATGAAGCATCTAAATAAGGGCACTGTAGAACAAGTATGGCGTTCACCATGGTCAATTAAATGGAGGTTGATTATAAAATTGAAACTCTAGCCTCATATCATATAACAGAATCACAAATAAATTAATTATGAATGAATGTATATGTTTTATATAATCTGTCAACAAAGAAAAGAACATGCTTATCCCAAAACCTGCACAATATACAGTCTTTTTCACCATTCTTTCAAACAATCTGCATTATTTTTTCATCCTACTTTTCTACTTTAAACCTATACCATTCTTAATGGGGAAACAACTAAAAGCAGTTTCATTAAAATTAGGGAGAAAATGAGCTTGTTCTCTCTCACGCATGGCTTATACTCTTCTGGAAGACAGATCAAGGCAATAAGAAATGATACAGAAATTAGAGAGATGTAACTATTAGAAGGGGAGAAATAATCATTACTTGGGACAGTATTATATAGAGACATAGAAATCGTAAAGGAAACAACTGGAAAATAGTTTATAAAAGAGAGTTCAGAAAAGTAGACCATGGGTGGGTGGGGGTGCTTTCTTTAATATCAGAAACAATCAGTTTTTAAAAATCTACTCACAGCAGCAATAAAAGATATCAAAAGCAATCAGAGACATCAGAGTAGCCTTAAACTGTGGCACAGAAATGAAGAAAAGGAAAAACACAATGAAATATATAAAGTAAGATTTGACTTTATATAAACGAGAAAAGTGCTAGTGGATGGAAGAATGAATAAGATCAATTTTGAAATTTATAGATTTTTAAAGTGATCAGTGAAATTATCAGCAGTTGTTTTATGTATGTGTGTGTGTGTGCGTGCATATATATATATATGCACGCACACACACACACATACACACACACACACCAACACCTTGGCAAAGTGATCCTAAGATCTTCTGCTAGGATGAATGGGCAAAGGGAACTAAAAAAAAGTATTTAAAAAAAAAAAAGAAGAAGAAAGAGAGGTACCTTGTCTAACCAGACTACAGACTATTTTGCAGCTGTTACAATTAGAAAGCACAGCCCTGGTACAATCACAGAAAAACAAAGACAGTAACAGAGAAGTCTTGAAACAGACCCAAGCACATTTAAGAACTTAATAAATTACAAAGAGAGCAGGACAACGAAATGTACTAGGACAATTGGCTATGGGGGGGGGGGAATGAGACTGTCACCCTATTACTATTTACTAAAATCCATGCTAGGTGGATGTAAGAGTTAATGCAAGAACTAAAGCTATTTTAAAGTAGGACAGTATGCATACATTAGCTGGAGATTTAATTATTTCAATGTTTTAACAAAGCAGTTAAAAAATGCTAGCAGAAAATATAATTATAAATTTAACTGAAGGACATCCAAAAGCATAAAAACCCCTGGGGAGAGAAGCAATGGATCACAAAAGGAAAGCACAAAACAGTAATATAAACTTTTAAATTTTTGTTATTGAAAATCATAAGAAAGTTTAATGGCAAATGGGGGCACTGAGATGTACTGTAACATTGAAAATATCATGCTAAATGAAAGAAACCAGCCACAAAAGACCATATAGTGCATGATTCCATTTACATGAAATGCCCAGAACAGGAAAAAATCCATAGAGACAGAAAGAAGATTGATGCCCGTCCAGGGCTGGGGGCCTAGAGGGAGCAACAGGGAAATGGGAAGTGACTGCTAATGGGTATGGACTCCTCTTGGGGAGCCCAAAATCTACTGCAGTGATGGCTGCCCAAGTCTTAGAGTATAGACCACTGAATTGCACATTTTCATGGGTGAATTGGGTAATATGTGAATTGTATCTCAATAAAACTGCTATAAAAAAAAACTAATGGCAAATTGCCAGATGGTAGAAATAGTTAGACCATATTTGACTGTGAAACTTAGCCTTCATATATACAAAACACTTAAAAATAATAAATCAAACACTGGCACACCATTGGCCAATCAGGCAAAATCAGTGAAAGAATAATAAGTAACTAGCAAACTAACAAAAGTGTTCATTCCACCCAGTTAGCTGGTGTCTAAGAAGCAGTTATGTTCCATGCAGATGAAGGTGCCAGGACAAAGACATTCTCATTTACCATAGCAACAAAGCCTTCATCTGGAGATGCTGCAGAGCAACTGGGCAATGGGTACCAGACCTGTTACCAAATGCATTCTTCCTTTGATTCCCTTCTGGGCACCTGTCCTACGATAGCCATCACAAAAGTGCTGCTGGATCTTACATATGAAGATGTTCATACCGTCATCATCTGCAGATATTCCTAATATCTGCAATCTTTCTAATTTGTAGATATTACAAATTTCCACAAAGAAAGAACTTACATGCTCAAAAAGGGAGAAATGGTTAAATAAATTATGAGGCTGAATATTATACAGTCATTAAAAATGATGTTTTCAAATAAATTTAATGACAGGGAAAATGATCACAATGTAATGTTCAGTGGGAGAGGGATATAAAATTTCGTACAATATGATCCCATGCACACATAATGCTAAAATGAAATATACCAAAGGGCTGGCAGAAATTATTTAGATGGTAGCATTTTGGGTGTTTTTCATTCTTTTTCGTTCCCATTTCTTCCATGCTTTCTGTAATAGGCATATTTTATTTTTGCCATTAGAAAAAAAAGTGTTATTTTCCTGAAATATTCATCTACAAACAAGTCTGGCCAGAAAAGTCCAATAACTGCATTGTGGTTCCTTGAAAGGCCAGGGTCTGCTTTGCACACAGGAGTCTCGGCCCCTGCCCCAGAGACCTGGCATGGAGGTAATTTTAATGACCTCTTCCTCCTGGGGTCACCCTCACTATAAGCCCAGTCCACCTAAGGGCCCCTAACCATAAGTTCTGGAGGCTCATTAGGGGTCCTTACTCCTGAGCGGCTGGGTCCCTCAAAGACTAAGAAAACTGACAATATGGATCAGGCTAAAGGTCCTTTTCTCCTAAGCAGTAAATATTCTAACAAGGAACACCTAAGACTAAAGGTAATTTTAAAATCCAGTTAAAAGAATGTCTCGTGGGATATCAGATCCCTGGAACAGGCAAAGAGGGGCCTGGTTCAGCCCACAAGCCTGTCGCTGGGGTGATCGTCTCTTATGCCAGAGTCTACACCTGGGTTTGGGATGGAGGCTCCAGGTATGTGTAGCAGGGGGCACAGAGCTCAGCTTGGTGGCCATCATGGCAAAGCTCCTCGTAGGCAAGGCCACTGTGAATGCACAGTGCTTACAGGCAGCCTTCCCTAATGCTGCCTCTGTCCCCTGTTCCCTCTGCCTCTGGCCTCTACTCAGCTTGGAATTTCTCTCTCTTAATCCCCATCAGCTGGCTGGACTCACTCCTGACCAACATCGAGGAGTAAATGAGGCCACCACACCATGCCCACGAGCAATCCCTGTTATACAGTAGGCACTCAGAAAACCGTTAGCAAATTGGTCTGCAGAGAAAATGAGCCCACATTCCTTCAGCAACTGAGTCTGTGTCCCCAAGAAGAATGAGATGCTGTTCACGTCCTGTGAGGCTCACGGATGGGTTGGTCATAGGAAAAGGTGGGGGCAGGAATAACCATGGCCCAAGGTGAATCCCAGCCACTGGTGTAAACAGAGGTGTCAAGAATCTGCTAAATATGTTCAAAGGAGTGAGAGGTTGCTGTGAAGCTGAGTCGGGAGATAGCTGGGGAGATTTCATGACGGAGGTCACTGGGTCCTTTAAGCAAGAGCGGAATTGCAGCGGGCTAAGAAGGAAAGGGAGGTGACATCGGAGCTGGTGTTTGAAGAAAGGGCGGGAAGATCTGGGGAGAAAGGCCATTACAGAAGGAATACACAGAATGAGCAAGGTCTCCAAGGAGGAGGCATGTCCAATGGGCTGTGTAGATTGTTTCTTCCAGATCTTTCTGTGTGGTTGGTCCTTGCTGAGCATCCCCATCTTAGTAGGATGCAGGCCAGTCATCAGCACTTCCTCTCAAAGTACTCACTGGGTTCGGAGTCAGGCAGAGTGTGGGGGAATGGAGTGTTGGCAGTTTCACTGGAAGTCTAGGCACCCCTCATGATGGGGCCTTCTTAGAAACCTGAAGAAGAGGATAGCTCTACTCCCTTATACCAAAGATGTTGTTATGGTTTGGGGGTGAAGTGTCCCCCAACAGTTCCCATGGGAGACAATGCAAGAAGGTTCAGAGGAGAGACGATTGGGGTTGTGGGAATCTTAACCCAATCAGTGAATTAATCCCCTGATGGGGATTAGCTGAGTGGTACCTGCAGGGCTAGGGTGTGGCTGGAGGCGGTAGGCATGGGGGCTTGGCTTTGGAGTACATATTTGTATCTGGCAAGTGGAGGCCTCTCTCTGCTTTCTGATCACCATGTGAGCTGCTTCCCTCTGCCACACTCTTCCACCATGATGTTCTGCCTCACCTCGAGCCCCAAGGAATGGAGCCGGCCTTCTATGGACTGAGACCTCTAAAAATGTGAGCCCCTAAATAAACCATTTCTCCTCTACAGTTGTTCTGGTTAGGTCTTTCCATCACAGCAGCAGTGAAAAAGCTGACTAAAACAGACAGGTACCTATTGAGGCCCAGTTTAAGTACCAACTCTTACCCCATTGCTTCTCATATTTAATCTCTGGGGTCTCACGACACCCCAACTTAAAGCTAGGTACAGTGTCTTTTCTGCAGTGAAAGATGGTAGTAAAAAGACATGAATGCATCTGAATGTATGGAGATCCCTCCTGGATGCATCTCTCCATCCATCCACCCACCCATCCATCCATCCATCCATCCATCCATCCATCCTTTCATTCAGTAAACACAGATTGAGTGACCACAGTAGGCCAGGCCTGTGGTGGACACTTGGGAATACCACATTGAAAAGACACAGTCCTTGATCCAATGTATGTAGCTTCCAGTTGATGAGACAGAAAGAAAGAAAAGAAAAAAGATAAAAGCCATCTTGCTGGGTGCTCAGGTGTGGAAACCTGCCAAGGCCCCTGGGCGCTGAGTAGGGGTGGCCAGCTCTGTAGGAAGGAAAGAGCTAAAGGCTGCATAAGAGAGAGAGAGAGAGAGAGAGAGAGAGAGAGAGAGAGAGAGAGAGAGGAGACAGTGGTTCTGCCAGCCATGGCAGAGTGGGGCATCCCTTGGTGTCCCACTTCCAGTGCCCAGAGCCCCTGGGAGCAGATGCCTAGGACACCAGAGCCAGTGAGCTGCAGCCACACGAAGCCCACGTATGGCCCCCCTGCCTACTCCTAGGTACCTGAACTTGAGATGCATCTGAGGGCTGTGGCTGCCTGGGAAATAGTGATCTATTCTCTCTCTCTCACTCTCGACACACACGCACTATTTGCAATCCTTTGTTCTTGGTCTTCTACACATTTAATTACCTTAGGATAAATCTGATTTCCCCGCTTGGAAAAATCTCTCTTTTGTTTTCTTTTAATTTCCCTTTCTTTCACGTTACATTTGACAAAGTTGGAAGAGACAACCAAGACAGATGAGCACCGGGTGGGGGAGGTGGAGATGCCAGCCCAGCCCGCCAATGACGCAGGTCCTCCACGTCCCGCGCTTGGCTATAAATTAGGAGAAGTGCCCTGTACTTATATTTAATTCAATAACAAATACTGACTCACATAAAAATAACTTATTTTCATTCTGGGAGGAAGAAAACCCTCCTGGCTGGAGGGAAAGAAGGGGCGGGGGAAGCTATTGATTTCCCCAGGCAAATGGGAGGATCCGGAGGCCCAGTGGCCCATGGCAATGCACATGCCAGGTTGGCTTGGCACCGGCAGGCAAGATGCCAGGCTGGATCCTACCTGTCACAGGTGCACTGGGTGCCACAGGAGAGACCGTGGCCTTGCTCAGCCTCCCCTTCCACTGACTGACTCCACTGCGACCTGCTCTCCGCACACAATGGCCAGAACCACAGTCTCTCGTCACTTCGCCTACATCATCTGTTCCCACCTGCCATGAATGAACTTCAGACCCCAGCTTATTTCTCTGCAAAGTCTATTTGATTGGCAAAATGGTGAACCAGGAGAAAGTCTAATCCCACCAAACCCACTGACCCATTTTGAATGGGTAAAACCACATCTACCCTTCACTTCATGGGTTATTATTTGCATATTGTGGGGTTTTTTTGGGGGGGGGTTATGGGTTATTGAACTCAGGGACACTCTGCCACCAAGCCACATCCCCAGTCCTATTTTGTATTTGATTTAGGGGATCTCACTGAGTTACTTAGCACCTGACTTTTGCTGAGGCTGGCTTTGAACCTGCGATCCTCCTGCCTCAGCCTTCAAAGCTGCTGGGATTACAAGCATGAGCCATCACACCCGGCCATATTTGTGTTTCATTGAAAAACAGAAACTACTGAATCAAATTAGTGGAAGGCAATCAAAAACTCTCATCTTCAGTACGCTTTCAAGCCATGGCATCCTAATAGATCATGCACCAGATTGCTTGAGAATGAGTGAACCTCTGTCTCTAAAATCATCCCTACCTTTACCCATTTATCAATGGGCCAAAAAGTAGAAGCGGTTTTCTGCACTTATCAGAAAGGAAGGTTGAGAGCAATGTACAAACCCCTTCCTACTTCTCAGACCTTTTCACAACTGGTCCTATACTGTGCCACATCCAGCCTGGGCTCCTACCTGTTCCTTGACCCTGCCAATCACGTCCCACCTCAGGACCTTTGTACTCCCTGAGTCCTCTTCCTGGAATATCCTTCCCACATATTTTTAAATTTTATTTTTTTATTTTTAAGATGGGGGTCTTATATGTTGCCTAGGCTGGCCCCAAACTCCCAATTCTCCTGCCCGCAAAGCTAGGACTACACTGCACCCAGCCCTTCCCACTTCTCTCATTGGTTCCTCATTATTCTGACCTCAGCTCAGGGGTCACCTCTTCAGAGAGGCCTTCTCCAGCCCCAGGGACTTTCTGGGTCATCTTTGTTTAAAAGCTCCCCTGGCCATTCTCAAGCTCAGCCAGGTTCAAGATCAGCTCTTCAGGAAGGCGTGCCACCTTTTTATGATCAGCAGATCTCTGCCCACCTTCAGGAGTCATGACCAAGGCCACTGGGTCAGTGGTGAGCAGCTATGGGGAGCAGTGACCAAGATGCCCAGTAACATTAGGAATGGTGGCAAGAATAGCTCAGAAACGGAAAGGAAGAAGCTGTTGTCCTCCCCATGGGAGGATGTCGTTGGGGTCCATGAGCAAAATGTAAGGGGGTGGTAGCTGGAACAAGACCTACGGGAATCCTAACACACACACACCCCCCCCCCCCCGCATCCCCACACACACCACACCCACACACAGACCTGCTGCCTGGGGTCCTTTTGCCCCTAAAGACAGGTATGTAAATCTATGATTGATGTGCCCAGAATTCTCTTCCTCTCGAGGTCTATTAAATAAGAAAAAAGGAAAATAAAACCAGAAAGCAAAAACTGGAAGAAATTACTATAACATCCCATAAAAGAGTGAGTGATTTATGCCTATATGAAAGCTGGGCTCCAGGTGGGCTGTCACTACGAAATGTCAGGCCTTTCACAAAAGTCTGGAGGGTACCTACTTTATGAATGGTACAGACTCCTCCCAGGCAGGCGGGTTTCAAAATGGGATCCATCTAGAAGGTCAGTCTGGAAGCTGGACAGACATGTCTTCTCCACCTGTCTACAGGTGTCCATGAGGACGTGTTTTCCCCGAGTTTATCACAGTGCCAGACACCAGCACAGACTCAATAGCCAATTTGCTTGATTATGAAATAGGCATTTCTCAGGCCACTCAGGGTGCAAGGTCTTCCTGCTAGAAGCAGCCCTTCCCTAAGGTACATTTGACTGACTCAAAACTCAGCACCACACTTATAGCAGGATTTCTGGTCATAAGCAACAGAAATAAACTGTAGTAAAGCAAAAGAAACAAAAAAAGGAAGGTGTCTTGGGCAAACTGTAGAGTTCTCGGGTCAAGCTGGGCTGCCACAGGGACTCTCTAGACATTCCCAATGGCCCATCCTCTGAACACTCAATGCAGGTGCATCTGCAGGTACTTAATGCTGCCAGAAATGTCCCTGCATCTTCTAGTCCTTCACTCAAAGGTCAAAGTGTTAGTGAGGAGCACCCACATAGCTGGGCTGATGTCTGGTGCTCAAGCCTGGCTGCTCGAAAGAGTTCTTCCACTACCTCTCATAGTTGGACACCCCTACTTCCTTCTTTCTCATTCTGCCCCCTAAGCCTCCTTCTTCCTGTCTTAAGCAGGAAAGAATATTCAGGTTCAGGGTGAGATACCCTCCCTCCAATCATTAGATATATGGCCACTACAACACAGAACTCCATCTTCCACCTCCACAATGACTTTATCCCATCAGACCTTTAAAAAGCAACTGAATTCAAGGAGGAAGAAACTCTTGCTTGACGTGCGATTGAGTCAGTTTTACATTCTTGCGTTTACCATGTACTAAATCCACAATGAGGAGGAAATAGTGGCGCAGGTGTAACTTGAGCCTCTGGTTACCAAGGGAGGCTGGAGACACTTTCTTGGGAGAGATATTTGGAAATAAGCCAAACACCCCTACATTGATTGCTAGGATGACCTGAGCTGTCACTAGGTGTAGGGAAGGGTTAGTGATCTTGGGTGAACAGGCAGGGGACAGGGGCTGGGCAAAATGACCTCCTTCTCCTAAAGCAGCTTGACCCCAGGCTTCTCAGCCCAATAGCTCCTTCCTTTCTCTTTCTGGCTCTCATTTTAAGAAAGATGGTCTAAATCACCCATCAGGTCTCCCAGATATGTCTGCTGACATATGGGCTCTTCTGCATGCAGTGGCGCTGCAGCACTTGGGCTGCCACCTCCAGTGTCTGCAATCTGCTTACATCCATTTCCCCCGCAGGCAGGCACTGAGGCCACAGCTGTCACCACGAGGGGTGGGGACATCATTGCAGGGTGATCACTGCAGGAGCTAACCACACAGGGATGGGACAGAGCCTCGGGGCAAGCCTCTGTTCCTCACGCAATCCCTTGGAAACTGTCACTAAGGTCCTGAGATACTGGGACCGCCATTTTTCATGTTTGGAGTTTCAACAAGATGAGCAATTGACTGCTTTCCTGTGCTCTCAATTTTTATTTCTGATAAGTGGGAATAACTCCCCCATACTGTTTGACCCAATCATAAATTGGTGAGGGTGGACATGATTTTGAAGGTTGGAAGGCTTTCATTCTGAAGTGATCAGGTGTCACATCTAGTATGATGTCATGGCTTGAAAATATATTTGAGAAGGAAGTTTTGGTCACCCTAGACTACATTCAGTCAATAAAACATGAGTATACAATTAATAGAACACAGAATAATGAAATCACTGGGCTCAGTGGGTTCAGACTTTCTCCAGTTCACCACCTGCCAATCAAACACCTGTTGCACAGAAACAATCTGAGAAGCTTGCACTGATGTGTACCATCTCCCTGGGGGATTCTCATAGAACTAACTAGCTGGAGCTGTAGTCCTGTAGGAGTCAGGGCAATGGGGATTGAGAGCCAGGTACCTGTTGGCATGTGTTCCTGCATTAGCAAAATGGGAGAAGAAATGTGCTAAATTAAGATAATAATAGAACAGTACCACCTCCTGGCATTGGCCTTAGCCAAGACAGAAAGGTAGAGGAAAATGAAGTTTTGCAGAAGCTTTCTATTTCCTCCCACATATCTCTAGCTAAATGTATAAAGGAAAGGGGGTTTTCCTTGTTTTAGTAAGCTACACACCTTCACAAACATTCCAGAACAATGGAGGATGTTCTCAGTGTATATGAACATAGGTGAAAGGCCACCTCAGCATATGCTCATTTTTACTACACCCCTGGAGTTAGCCTTTGCAGACTGTGGTCTTGCTTACTGAGCTCACCTTAGGTGCCCATCAGCACCAAACAACAGCATCAATACCCAAATCTGCATTGGTGATGTCTCAAGAGCTGAGGGTGCCCTGTGGGCTGAGCTGAGGGCCACTGTACTGGAGAAGTCAGGAGCCCCATTGCTCAGCCTTTGCAAAGTATACAGAGTATTTTCCAAAGACCATTGATTTCCCCTGCAGGCAGGCACTGATTCCACAGCTGTCCCCTGAGTTTTGTTGCCTGGGTAATTTTCATTACCCAGGTGACAAAATCCATCCACTGTTGGATTCCACATTCCAATGGAATGTGATTCCACATTTCATTGATTCCTTGGGGACAAGGAACCTCCAGTTTAAACTGCCACCAGATAGAGTAGTCCCTCATTAAGAATATGAGAGATCCTACAGGACTCTTTCCTAGCAGGGAATGACTGAGAGGAAAAGTAGAAATCAAGCTTAATAAGTATTGTTTTATCCACTTAAAAATATTTGGAATGCATTAAGGTTTTCCTACACCCTGTTCTCTTGAAACCCATCAAAACAGGGGATAAGAAAAAAAGAGAAAAAAGCTCGATCTGCCTTAAACTTGGGAAATGCCTGTCACTACAACCCACATAGTAGAATTGTGTGGAATCTGAAAGACCATGGAAAGCTAATGTCAACCTCTTCATGCTCTGGGCAAGACTGAAATTTTCCAAGGCATCATGCTGCCTCCTGAAAGAGCCTCCAATGACATGAGAGCCACAGGCACAGAGGAAAGCGTGGAATTGCTAAGAGCTCTCAGCTCTGTCTCTGCATCTGTCTCCACTGCCTCCTAGAAGAGAGAAAATCCCAGAAGAGAGTTTAAAGGAGGCAGAGAAGCAGCCTTAATGGATCATAAAGCACACTCCTGTACGTCACATGACACACGCTTTATTAATGCTCTGGAGAACAGACCACCAAAACCCACCACAAAACCCATCCAGAGACACATGGGAGAGAGGTGTCATGAAGCAAAGGCTCGAAGTTGCCATTTGAAAAAGTCAAAATACATCCCCAGACGCACCCTGGTGAAATGACTAAACCTCAAGCATAAAGAAGGAATCCTCTGGGCATCCGGGGGTAAAAAAGCAAACCACCTCAAAGAAGTGAAAGCGAGCCTTGCCCTAAACAGACCAGGGCAACTCTCAAGTGACCCAGCATGGATGCTGAAGCTGTGTCTGGGAATTCTGAGCAGAGGAATTCATGTGACGGATGTGTGTCAAACCCAGGCAGGTTGCCCCCATGGACACAAATAGGCAAGAAGATTCAAGTATTCTCCAAACTTCCAGGGGAACAGTGGGTAGCAGAGAACAAACTGGGGACAGAACCCGGTCAGCCCAGAAGTGAAGTGACAAAAGCCAGGGGCATCTCATCCAAGCAAGATTCTCAGAGCAGCAGCACTGACATCATGGTGGGCTTGTTAGAGACAGCTCCTCGGGCCCCACAGACCTGCTGCACTTCAGTGAAATCCCCCAGCAATTCATATGCACTTCAAGCTTTGAGAACTACTGTTCTGGAATAAATAAACCTCAGCCCCAGGACCATGATCAATGAGAAGATAAGACAAAAAGAACCTACCTGGGTGCGACAGCAGAGAACAGTGGAAGAACTACACACCTTGTTCATGAAAAAGAGCAACACAGGACATCGAGATTTGGGAGTTAGGGGAGAACAGGAAATCAATAGATATTGTGAAATTTTTAAAAATGTGAAAAAAAAAACCCTCATCTCCTACCCCTATCCCGCAAAAAAAACTTTACAAGTTTTTTTCCCCCAGAAATTGAAATAACTGGTAGGGAAGGAGGACATTCTGAACTTTAGCAATTTTTGCAGTTTCATTTTAATTTTTTTATCTATTAAATTCAAATCAAACTAAACATATTGCTTGTAATTTTAAAATGTGTATAGTAAGATTCTATTTTTGTGAAAGTGCTTCAATTTACCTAATTAGCTATCACTATCAGAGAGAGAGAAAAAAACAACAACTATGCACCAAATGTTTATGATTTCTTGTGGATGGTGGAATTTGAAGTCATTTTTTTTCCTTTATCTTCTTTTGTCTATTACTTGATTTTTAAAAACAAATAATAGCATGTATCATTTTCTCACCAAAATGTTCTTTAAAAAGCATAAACAGAAAGGTCTTCTCAATAACAGATTTAAATAATGTCCTAAGTGGTGCTTGAATTTTGTAATTATTGAATTTTTAAAATTATTTTAAGAAAAAATAATTAAAAAGATTTAAAAAAAAAAGCCAAAAGTGTGATAAACTGACTAAAAACTTAACTGACCTCAATACTAAACCCTGCTCCTTCATTAGGGGGTGAGAAAAATCTAGCAATGCTTTCTATTTGGAAGCTTCTCCCGCAGTTGCAAACCCTCTCAGCCTCTCCAGGGCCCATGTCCCTTTCAAAGCTCTGAGCCCTATATTCTTAAGCAGCTCCCAAAGAGGACTGAATCAGAGTCTGGAAATAAGCCAGGTGTCAGAGGACTGCAAACCTTGCCAGGTGATTCTAATTACTGCCAGGGCGACAAAACACCTTAGCCAAGGAAGGGTGCAGAGCATGCTGTTCCTCTTCCCCAGGCAGAGTAAGACAGGATAGACAAGCCATGGCCCTGTGCCCACGCCTGTCCAGCAAAGGGCCTCCAGGCACTGGGTGTACCCACTTTACAACACCCAGACACGTGAGTTATGTTCTTCCAGCTGAAGACATGCTGAACTTTTGCTTCAGCAAAATAACTGCACTTGAGCTGTCTTTTAGGCCACAGATGAAGCCACTGTGGACCAAGTCACCAGGTGGGTGACCTGGACCTCCCTAGATACAGGTCATTCTCTGCTGGCCCCATGCTATTGATGCACTACTCAGTAATGCCACCCACACATTCAGAATATATCATGAGACACCTTTTGAGATAAGATTATTTAATAACATCTCACAGCAGAGACTTTTACCTCTCCCATGTTTCTGAGAGGTGAGGTCAAAAGGGTCTCCCCACCCTGGAGAGATTGCTCTGAGGTCGGGAATCCCTGGAATTTTCCAGATCTGCTTTCAAGGAGTGCATTCTTTAAAATTCACTCAGTAGAGGCTGAGTTCTCCAAGGTCGTAGAGTGAAGTGGTTAAGAGCCCACACTCTGGGTTTAAACCCTGATGCTATGACTCAGGGAAAATGATTTCACCTTTCTCTGTGCCTTGCTGTCCTCGTCCAAGGATAATAACTGTACCTGCCTCGTGGTATTTGTGAGAATTAAATGAGCTCATGTTGTAAGAATGGTGAGCACGTGGCAAGTTCTATGCATGATTATTTTCAGATTGGATCCACCTACTTGAAGGCAATGAGCCTTCCTTTCTCTGTCAGCTCCAGATGGAGCTGATGCTGGGCCCATCATGCTCTCCACTGCCGGTTCACCATGCAATACTTCCTGGGTGGTGAGCTCTCAGTAAGTTGTAGATTTCCTGTTTCATCCCCTACGTCTTCTCACAGTCTTGGTCATCCTGATTCCTACAGAGCATCTGAGCCCCACTGTGCTTTTTTTGGTGGGTGTGAAAGCTGAAACCTCCCCCTTCCATTAGTAACAGTTCTGTTAAATCACTGTCTCCCATCAGCCTTGAGAAATGCCAGGGCTTCACCTGGCGCTGCCCCGGGTCCTGACCTGATCAACACTTTAATCCATAAACGGGAGGGAAAATATTTAACAGGCTGTAGATCAAATCGGGAAGTGACAGAAAGCTGGAAGAAATGAACAAAATGCTGATGAGTGGGTTCAGGTTCAGGCCGATCACCGGGGATTAGAACTCTGGCTTGAAGCCAATTGAAGGTGCTCTTTATAGAGGACACACATAAATTCTATATTTGGGTGTCTTGGATTTTCAGCACACTGTGTAGGTGATGGAGAGGGGGGGCTGTACCCCAGAAGGAACCACCTGCTGTCCTCTGGATTGAGGAGGTCCCTTCCAAAGAGTTCTGGACCACTGTGGAAGCCACAGTATAATAAGAACATCAGAGACTGGAGTTGGCCTATCATGGGTCCCTTCATGGATCCAGTCACCATGATTTATTTCAAACTCATCTTTTACAAGAATCAGGCTCAAGAGCTACTAAAAGAAGGACTACAGGGGCTGGGGTTGTGGCTTAGTGGTAGAGCACCTGTCTAGCATATGTGAGGCCCTGGGTTCAATCCTCAGCACCACATAAAAATGAATACATAAATAAAGGTATTGTGTCCATCTACAACTAAAAAAAATACTAAAAAAAAAAGAAGAAGGACCACAGTTGTTCTGGTTTTTTTGTTGTTGTTGTTGTGTTTTGTTTTTTTTTTAACAAGGCCAAGGTTAGGGATTGGGAATCACCAGGAGGTACATTTGATGAAGCATCCTCTTTGTAGCAGTCCGAGGAGTGAGCTTCCTGCCACTATCTGTGTATACAGCTCTCAGGAATGGTAAGGGAGCATATAGGTGACTGCTGCTATGACAGGAAGCTGGCCCCTAGGGTCCTCTTCCAAGGTGCCAATCTGTAGTTCTATGAGTCACTTGATGAAGTGGAGGTGGCAGGAGGCCTGAGAGGAGGTCAGCTGAGTCAGGGATTCTTGCTTCCCACCTCAGCCAGCCAGCCTTCCTTTTATCTCAAGGCTGTGCCCGACCTGTTTCTATCCTGACCTAGGACCAAAGTGACTCCTGGTAGGTGGAGTCCTGCTCACCATGCACGTGGCATGAGCCCATCAGAGAAAAGCAGATTAAATCTATAAGGGCACCATGTCTTAGCTGTCAGGTAGCCAAGATCAGAACGTTTGATATAGGATGGTGGGTGGCCCTCTTACACCACAGGTGGGAGCATTACCCAGCACGATCTTTTGGAAGAAACTTTGTCTTCAGGCATCAAAAATTCCAATGCACACCCTCTCCCACTCTAACCCTGTTTCTGAGCGTGCGCCCTACAGATGACACTTACTTCCCTACAGGGCATCTTATTGAGCAAGGATGTTCACTGCACCTTCAAACACTGCTCACTGTTAACAGTCTTTTTTCTTTAGGTTTCTTTAGGTTTTAGCAGTCTAGTCCTATCTTTTATTGCCATTTTCTATGGTGGTAAAATATACATAATGGAATATTTATCATTTGAACCATTAGTAAGTGTATAATTCAGTGGTATTAAATCCGTTCACATTATTGCAAAACCATCACCACTGTCTACACCCCAAACATTTTCATTCTCTGCAATGTGAAGTACTGTACCTGCTAAACAATGATTCTCCATTTCTCTCTCCCCTTTAGTAACCTATATTCTACTTGGTCTTTATGAGTCTGCTCATTCTAGGTTAGCATGCCATAGCCATGAAGTCATCAGGGACCCCAGTCTCAGACACAGGCCTCCCAATCACTGTCACTGCTTTCCACAGTCATACAAGGCTATCCTCCTGCATCTGGCTTCTTTTACTTAATATAATGTTTTCAAGGTCCATTCATGTTGCAGTACACATCAATACTCCATCTCTTTTGATGGCTGAATAATATTCCGTTGAATTTGCATACCATTCTGTCTATTCATTCATCTGATTGGGTTGTTGTTTCTTTGGACCACTATGACTAATGCTGCTATGAATATCTGGTTTACAGATACCTTTTGGCACAACATTCTTTTTAATGTAAAAACACTGAAAACAACCACAGTAACTATCAATAAGAGACTAGTTATTATATATCCAAACATTAGACTACTAGGACTACTAGACAACCTTTAAGAAGGAAACTGGTTTTGAAGTTTTTATTAAGGAAACATCTGTAGAATATATTATGAAAAAAAGGAGAAGGAGGATGCAGAGGAAGAAGAGAAAGGAGGAGGAGGAGGAGGAGGAGGAGGAGGAGGAGGAGGAGGAAGAGGTGGAGGAGGAGGAGGGACGGAGACGTTGTCAGTGTCAGTGTCAGTGGCCAAGGAAGGAAGCGAGTGCCTAGCTGACCCCTAGTCCACTGACCCCAGGAAAGTGAGATGGGTACCCCGGGAGCCACTGGGCTGGGCTCAGCAGTGATGGAAGATGCCACTTTATGCCCTTTGGGCTGTCGAAAATGTTTAATGAACTGAATGTTTTACCTTCTCGAAATTAATCAATACTTTTTTAATTGGCAATGTGAACTCTTAAGATCCTGAATGTGGTCATGGGTCCAGCAGGAGGCGAGGACGTGTGACAACAGGGAGGCTGTGAGCAGCCCTGGCCAATGGAAGCCAAGGCCTGGTGGACACTGATCACTGCCAGCCCCAGCAACAGTCCCATTGCTGTCCCCACCTCCCCGCACTGCTCACGGTTAACAATCTCCCTGATGCTTCTAGCTTCTCAATTCTATCCTATTTTTTTCTCTTCTTTGGCCTCCTCTCCCTAGAAAAGTAATTTGGAGAGGTGAAAGGTGGGGTGCAGCTCCCCCTTCCCGGACGTTCACGCCTCGGCCCTCCAGAAACAGAGACCATCAAGGGAGACCTCAAAGCCGCAGGAGTGCCCTGCCCCAAGGAAGGTCAGCGCTCCATCAGGAGAGGCCTGTCGTCATCCTGCAGGCTGGAGACATGGGAAAGGTGTCTGCTCAGAGCCGGCTGAAGAGAGCTCACCGGATGGTAATCAAATCATATTTGAAAATGAGATGAGGAGGGGAGTTGGAGTGAAAGCCAGTGAAAAGAAAAAGAACGTAGAAGTTGCAGAAATCCTTGTTCTGTATTCTAAGGCCCTTCCTGGCTCCTAGCAGGGTCTGAGATTAGTGTTGATAATAGCCTCACCATAGGACCACCAAAAATCAATGGAGCTGGGACTGAGGCAGGATCCATTTATCTTCTTGGGGTGAAATAGAAGGTGTGATTTTAAAAAGACAAATTATACCGAATGCATGTAATTGATGTGCATACACAGGACCATGCGACAAGGGCCAACCGCACACAATTACACAGTATCAAGGCTTTATTCTCATCAAGAGTTTCTTGTAACAATGCCAACCCCAGGGTGCGGTTCAAGTACTCTGGAGAGGAGTACTAGGAATTGAGGTCTAGAATATGCTGCATTATTTTTGCATGGTTAATTATTTGTTTGAAAGGGCCATGGAGAAAACTGAGAGGAAAAGCCAATTTGTAGGTGCTGCTTAATAATGAAACTACTTGTTTGGGACAAGGCCCCCAGAGGTCATTTAATCTATCCCTCTGCCTCTCATTTAAATGGACTGTGTACCCCTTGAATGAAATTTTTTTTTTTTAATTTAGGTGAGTTCCTTTCATTAGGCCATAGGTACCGTGCTCACAGGCAGGGATGATGACCATTGCCTTTGTGGTGTCAATACCTGACATCCAGAGGGCTCACAAAAGAGGCTTTATTGATTAACTGATGAATTTATTAATTAATTGAGATCTCCTTTTTCAACTTGAGAAGGGCTGAAAGTCAAGAGCTGGGTCTTCCTCATTCAGCTGCTTATTCAATTGGCAGTGCAAAGCCATTCTAATTGGGGGTTCAAGAGAGTCTGTGTTACACTAGTGAAGGGTGGGCATGGGTGCAGAGGGGTGAGAGAAC
Organism: Urocitellus parryii; assembly: GCF_045843805.1. Classification (NCBI taxonomy): domain Eukaryota; kingdom Metazoa; phylum Chordata; class Mammalia; order Rodentia; family Sciuridae; genus Urocitellus; species Urocitellus parryii. The sequence goes on along the minus strand of NC_135532.1, from coordinate 99,429,100 downwards.
TACCATCCAGTGTCTGGAGCATGCCACCTGGGGACAAGGGACCCAAGATAAGGACCATCTCCACAGAGGGTTTTCTGTGCATCGTCAGCCTATGAACTTGGCCTCTCTGGAGAGAGAATGAGGAGCAAAACAGAGCAGGCTTTGGCTTAGGGAGATCCTCACTCCTGGCTTAATCAAGGGCTGTTCTTGAAGGCTTTCCTTAGTCCTCTAGAAAGGCAATCATGTGAGCGCAGGGCTACAAGCCACCTGAAGCAAGAGGCTCACTGGTGGTGCTGTCTAGCCTCACATCTAAAGGCTTCTCCTGCCCCTCAGATGGGCCTGATGGTTGCTGGGAACCCTTTCCTAGTCCCCCTTCCTTTCCTCAAGTTCTGTTCCATGACCTGGCCTTCCCTGTCCTGCAGATGACCCCTCTTCCTTCACTAAGATACAGGTCAGAAGCATAAGCACCTGCCCATCCATCTGTGCCACCTTAAGACATCTTTCTTTCTCCATCCAATAAGTCCCCTGCATTTTCCTTGCCCTGAACCCTGGCCAGGATGTTGAGAGCCACAGCCAAAGGGGCCCCAGCAAACTTCCAGCTGCCAGCAAACTTCCAGCTGCCAGCTGATGATTGGCTCACAGCGGCCCCAGCAAACTTCTAGCTGCCAACTGATTGGCTCCTCTGCGGTGATGCTCATTGGGCTGTTTCCCCGCCCTTTCAGACCACAGAGCTGCTCATTGGGGGACTTTTTTGGCTCCGCCCACGCGACCCAGCCAATTGGCCTCAAGAGCAGGAGGGGTGGGGGAGGTAGAGAGGCTTGTGGGAAGCTGGTGGTGGCAGTTGGGCTCTGAGGGTTTTTCCTAAAGAGCTCGTGTTATGCGGTGTGTGTGTGTTCTAAAAATAAAGTTCGTTTCTTTTGAACAAGTGGCTCCTGAATTGTGCCCAGCCAGACTTCGGCATTTGGTGGCCCGTAGGGGAACGAACCCGCGACCTTGGCGTTATCAATAGGAGGAAGCCCAGGTCCTGCAGGAACTCCCAGACCACCCCATCTCTCCACGCTAAGCAACTTAGTGAGGCCCTGATTTAAAATAAATAAAAAATAAAAATGGCTGGGGATGTGGCTCAGTATTAAGTGCCCCTGGTCACCAGTATCATTGACCTCATCCTTCCCAGATCAGACTCCAGTTGGCTTTTGCAAAACAAGACTCAGATTGGCTATTTTCCTTCTCCAACTTGCAAATTGCTCTTTCTAGTCACAAACTCTTCCCTGAGGACATCAAGCTGATCAAATTTTCCCCATTCCAAGGAGGCAACAAGAGGAACCAAAACAAAAAACCTGGCCTGCTGATTTCCCCTCAAGCTATCTTCCCCACTCCTTTAAAAATCTGTAGTTAACTGCTCCCACTTCCCCGACCCACCCAGCCTTCCAACCAAGGAAGGGACTGTCCCTATCCTGGCTCTGAAACTCAAGGTCCCCAGGAGCCAAGCAGGGATCATCCATCTACTTGACTCTTCACCTTTGGGTGGGGATGTCGCAGACCTGTCTCCTAGCCCAGCCTCCCCAGCCCAACCACGCTGCCTGAGCTTCCTTCTCCGGCTGCTACTTCTTTCATCTCCCGTGCTGGTCTATCTCTCCTCTAGCTGCTGCCATGTCCCTCAAAGCCCAGTCCTGTCCTTGATCCTTTCTCTATCTCTCTCTCTTTCTCCATCCTCTTCACGGGCAATAACATTACACCTTAATTTGGGGGGGGGTGTTATTGGTGACCAGGGGCATTTAATCTGAGCCACATCCCCAGCCATTTTTATTTTTTGAGTTTGTAGGGCCTCGATAAGTTGCTTAGGCTAGGCTCGAATTTGTGATCCTCCTGCCTCAGCCTCATGAGTCGCTGGGATTGCAGGTGTGCACCACCAATCATGACTATTTAATTTTTAAGCAAAAGATCGATTAAATACTATGAATAAGACACAGTATCAGACACGGTCCATGCAATGGCAGATAATAGTTCTTTTCAGAAAGGTCAGAGACAAATGGGGAAAGAAGATAGACAGGCATATCCATGATTTAACACAATCTATTAAAAATTTTTAGTGCAAAATGAGGATAGCGGGTCTAAGGTACTCATGTTTTTCAGCAAAATTATCATGCTGTCAGAGAAACTACAAAACCTCACAACCACTTCTCTTCAAACTAATGCTGACAAGTAACCAAGTGTTCAGACGGAGCAGCAGGTGATTTCGTCAGAGTTGGTGATGAAAGCCACCCTGGATCAGTACAACAGGCTCATCCTGACTCAGCTGCCTGAAACACATTGTCTGGGAGGTTCACCTTCTGTCCCTGCCTCAGAGACCCGGGGCTGCTACCAGTAGCCTGCTACCAGCTGGGTTGTGAGTTAAGTTTCTGTTTTACCCTTGTCCTCCCCCACCCTTCCCAGAAACCTACTGGGAAAACCACATTGTCCTAGGACTAGATGGGCCATGGTACATTCTGAGTGCTGTTGGTCTTGGGGCAAAAGAACTTTGTGGGAAGGACTAAAGTGTTTTTCACATACTGCATCAGACTTGAGGAAGCACAACCTGATCCTAGAAGGTTGAAGGAATAGCAACCTGAGCAGAGCAGAGATACATCCAGAGAAATCCTTCTAGATATGAGAAATGGGACTGGGACCTGCATACTCTATCTCTGCAGTAGGTGCAAAAAACAGCAAGGGAATTAAATCATCCTGAAAGTGGGCAGAAACCAAGTTCTAGAACAAGCTGTTCAGGCTGTCTGGAATCTCTTCCAGTCTCGTCAAAGCCCGTCTTGCTTTAGAGTTAAAAGAGAAAACACCACCTATGCTATGAATGGGCCCAGTATTCCAAAGCATCCAGAGCCAGCACGTCCCTCTGAAAATGAGATACTGCAGAATTAAGAATAAAAATTTGGGAAATTGTTTACTTTTTCAGGAGCATACAAGAAATCATGGCCTCTGGGCCAGAGAAGCAAAAGTCACAAGGAAGAAATGTCCACAGGATGACAGCTGGGTACGTACTGAGTGAAACAGCATGGAAAGTCAACATGGACAACAAAATCACTCTGGAGTCAGGAGAGAATAGTCGGGAAGCTTCATCATTATCGAGTCAGTAATGTAAAAAGCAAATGTGAGAGAAATTAAAACAACAGGGCAGAAGGTGAAAGATTTTGAAAACAGGGAATGAAGAGCCACATGTAGATAATGAGGATGCCCAAAATAGAATCCACCACAAATGAAGCAGAAGAGAAATGAAAGACTGGAGGTCATAAAACATCCCCGATCTCTAGGTGCAGACGGATGGGCTCACCAGGCAAAAATCCAGAGACAGGAGACCCCAGACACTTCCTGAGAAATAATAAAGATCACACCAGAAAGATAAGGCTATTCCCTGGTCAAATGAGGTCACTGTAGGCATCTCGGTGACACAGACCCAAGGACAGAGGGAGCATGAGCAATGACAAACGGGACCTCTGAAGTGAGTGGGAAAAAGGTGACTAATTCAGGAATGAGGCCAAGACACAAGTTAGCTAGTGAGAAACAAGTTAAATCCCTACTCTACACCAAATCCCTAAATGCATACCCCTGGGATTATTAAATATCTAAATGAAAATCTGAGCCATAAAATCCATAGGATAAAACACAAGTAGGGTATTTATATATAACTTCAGAAAGTGAGAAAGAACTTGAAAAGGAGTTCAAGTTCTCCTTGAACTTGGCACATAGGGAGAAAGACAGGAGGTGGAGGCTACAAAACTTGATGCTAGGGTTAGGGTTAGGGTTAGGGTTAGAAAGACCCACAACAATGCTGTGTAGCACTCAAATCAGTGGACAAATAGGTGAAGGATATAAATAGGCATTCACAATAATAGAATTCATGTAAGGTTTTAGACTGACTAGTAATCAAACTTAAAATAACTAAGATTTAACATTTTCAGGTCCAGACTAGCAAAGAATAAAAGGAATTATCATGACCACTATTGAAAATATTAGGAGAAAAAAGTCACTCTCATGGGTACCTGGCACATATGGGGCACATGGGTACAGCATTTCTGAATGGCAAGTGGAATTCTTATCAAAAGCCCTAAAAATAGGGAAAAATCTTAATCCAAAAAAACCTACTTATTGGAATTTACCTTAAGAATATCATCCATTGATTTATCAAAAATATGTAAACAAGGAATTCACTAGATATTGCTTATAATGCTAGGAATAAAATTTGAAATAACTTAGATGGCTAAGTTTAGTGAAATAAGTCACTGAATTTAATATAACTTAATGTGATAATATCACCCATTGACATGGAGGGGGGATGCCATGTCATAAAAAGCCATAAAAATATGTCACCATTTGGAATAAAAGAAATATACATAGGCACATGCACACAATCACCAAAATATTAGCAGTAGCTAAGGTTTTTTGTTTATGTGGATTTGTATTTCTACCATGAATATGAATTATGTATGATTTTTTAAACTTGTTTTAAAATACAATTAAAATGACCAAGACTGCAGTTGCTGGGTCACAAGATATGCCCATGTTTAGATTTACAAGAAACTGAGACTCTTTTCCAGAGTGGCGGCTATACCATTTTACATTCCCACCATCAGAGTACAAGTGACTCAGTTTCTCCACATCTCACCACATTTGTTGTTATCACTCATTTATTTTAGCCATCTGACTCACGTGTAGTAACATTTCCTTATGGTCCTAATGTGTGTTTTCCTAATGACTAATAATATTAGACATCTTTTCACATGCTTAGTGGTCATCTGTAAAAGGACAAAAACTTACATTCACACAAAAACCTATACATGAAATTGTCGGCATAGTTCATAATTGTCAAAAGCTGTAAACAACCTGCACATCTCTCAGCAGGTGAATAGATAAATTGTAGCATATTTATGCCACGGAATATTACTCAGCAAGGAAAATAGGAACTATCAATGTACACAACATGCACACTTATCCCCTTGGATGGATTTTGGAATCCCCATGGAGTGAATAAAAGCTAATACCTGAAGGTTACAGACCATTTGCTTCCATTTATATAATGTCTCCAAATGACCAAGCTCTAAAGATGGAGAACAGATTGGTTACCACGATTAAGAAAGGAAAAGAGAAAAAGAGTCTACAATGGCTATAGGAGGGTATCACTGAGCTGGGTGCAATGGAGCACTCCTATAAGCCCAGCTACTCAGGAGGCTAAGACAGGAGGATCAGGAGTCCAAGGACAGCCTGGGCAAAACAGTAAGAGTCCCACATCTCAAAATGTTTTTTTAAAAATTCTGGACTGGTAAAATGGCTCAGTGGTAGAACAGGCACAAAACCCTGGGTTCAATCCGTAGCGCTGCAAAGAAAAGGGGGGCAGGTATCACTGGGGATACTTGAAATTGAGCTGTTCTAGACTGCAGAAGTGGTCATACAGTTCCGTATATGCGAAAAAATGAACAAATCTAAACACACACACACACACACACACACACACACACACACACGTAGAACTGACTGTATGAAACCCTGATGAATTCCAAAAAAGGTTCATCAATTGCATCGGTGTTAATTTCCTGATTCGAGGCTGTACTACGGTGTTACAAGACATCACCACTAGGAGCAACTGGACGAAGGGCAATGAGTCTGTGTATTATTTTCTACAACTTAGGCTCTATAATTATCTCAAAGTAAAAAGTTTAAAAATCATGGTGGGATATAAAAATGCATGGGGACAGATACATCAAGGGAAGGGCCAGGATACAGATGTGAAAATGCTTGAGGGTGGTAGAGGCATGGTAGGGAGGCACTCTTCCCTTGAGGCATTCGGGAGGGCTTCCTGGAGGAGGCTGCAGCTGAAGAATCTGGAGGCACCATGAAGAGCAGCAGCATTTCCAGGCAGGAAATGACAGGAGATGGGGAGGTAGTTAGAGGTCATGTGATGACTGCTCCCTACCCAGGAGGGAGAGGCAGTGCAGACAGGGACAGGGGATGCCTATGGGGGTCCAACTCCTTCCCCCAACTATGTCATGCTATTTCATTTATTTATTTATTAATTTACACACTCAAGAGGTACCTTCCACATGCCAGACACTGCACCACGCCAAAAAGATAAAATGATAAATGATCAATCTTCCTTCCCCACCCCACCCCAGCCAAGCTCTTAGGAGGAGATGGATGAAAACAGAAAAACAAAAATGTCATTGCTCTTGTGTGACAAATTCCATGACAGGGGAGGCGTAGAGTGCATGTGGAAGGGGCATCTAACCTTGGAGGGCCTCATGGAGGAGGGGGCATGTGGCTCAAATGGAAAGGATCAGGAAAAGAGAGTCAAATGAGCACAAAGGAGGAAACCAGCCCTGGAGATGCTGGGAAGACCCTCCACCTGTGCTCCAGGGCAGCGCTCCACACTCCTTTAGAGTGTCCCAGGGTCCCTGTGCTGTGGTTGGTGCAGGGCCCCTCCGGACGCACTGAGCACGGATGGTTTATGGAGTTCTGAGCTCCTGGGCCACGTTCTCTCCCATCCCCGATCAATTGCTCCCTGTCACAAGCTGATCTTGCTCCAGTTCTTTACTTTCTGCATCATAAAGTTGTTCTCTGCATGACTTAGGAGGCTCTCCGGTGCTGGGCATTTATAACCCAGAGATACCTGGGCAGTCAGCAGCCCCCATTAGTGTGCTGCTTGACAATTTAGCTGTCCCCTCCGAGGCCAGGATGAGATCTATCTGTTCCCCAGATCTGGCTCCCCTGGCATCCAGACCAGGCTGGAGGGCTTCCCAGGCTGTGCCAATGCAGCTTAGAAAGAGAAGGCGCAAGACGGCAGACCGTCCACCTGCAGAGGGGAGGGTGGGGGAGAGGAATCCTGCCAGCAAAGCAGAACATCATTTGGGACTTTGAGATGCCTGTGGGGAACAAGGACAATCTGGAGAGAAGTTTTCAAAGAAAGGAACAGGCAGGTGACCTCTGAGAACGAGGTGTCCACCAGCCAGCCCCAAACACTGGTATGGAAATGCATAGTCAGGGCTAGGAATGCACTCTTCCTGGGGGGTGTCTTGGGGCCATGATAGCGGAGCTGGTAGAAGAGGGATGAGATTCAAGCATTCTGGAGACGAGGTTTGGGAATCAGTCTGGAGTGCACAGCATGGAGGGGTGAGGCCAGGCCACAAGGCTGCCCCTCCCCAGCCCCTCTGACTCTATTATAATCTGTTTCCTTGGAGAAAGCAATTGCTAAGGTTGCAGCCCAGGGAATATTGAAGCCAAACTGCTAGGAAAGACCCCCTACGCTGTGCAGGAATCATTTTGTGCTGGTGCTCAAATGCTCAGGCCAGGGCCTAGCACATAGTAGGTCCTCAGTCGATATTCATGTACTGTTTGTCTTGCTTGAATTCCTTTCCTCAGGTAACAAGAACACAAACAAGCTTGCTTTGGCTACCCTGACTGGAATTTGGGTAAGTGTCTTCCTGAGACCAGAAGGAAGTTTGGAGCAGGTCCCCTTTGCCCTCAGAGAACCGGTAACTGACTCTCAGAAGCAAAGCCAAGCTTCTAGAAGCTTCCAGCTTGAGATGGGAGATTCCTGTCGAGGCAGACCCTGAAAACTGATTTCCAGCCCTCAGCTTCACCCAAGCAGCCCATCCCTCCCTTGGGTGTCCCCATGCCATAAATCATATGTTTTCACAGCCCTAGTGTCACCTTTTAGGTTCCAACATCAAGCTCATTTAGAGTTTGACCTTTAAAAAAAATATATAATAAAGGAACGCCAGTTTTCCTTCACAGGTGAGCTGAGATTAAAGTTTCTAAAAATGCAGCTAGAAAAGGTGGGAGCTCCGTCTCCCTGACTTGCAAAGAGAAGAATAACTGAGGTTAAGAGTCCTGGAAATGGACCGCTTCTAGACTGACCCCTGGAAAAGTTATGGAAAGTTTAACCACACGCTGCAACCTCCAGAAGAGAGGGTCTTGCTACGGAGGCAGAGCACGTGAAGGCAAGTAGCAGGGGCTTGGCCATGTTTGAAGGGTCCATGCAACTCCCCGAGGACCTGACCTTTGAGCTGAGATATGATTTAGGGAAGGAGGGGGAAGAAGTGGGGAGGGATCCAAACACAGGGGTCAATCCTGGAGAGGCCTCAGGTTGAAGGGAATGTGGAGCAGGTGAGGAGGGCAAAACAGGGGTCCAGACTTGGGGACGGTGTTTGGCTGGAGTTAGAGGCAGGCAGAACCCCACGTGGATCTTGGGGGTCCAGCGGCAGAACCTGTGAATTTACTCTCATGAGGATAGGAAAGCAGCAGGCTGGAAGGGTATTTTAAACATCATTTTCTTTTCAGAAAAACATAAACTTCAGGGCAGGGTTTCATTTTGAAATAGGAGAACAATTCGAATACAAAGGCTTTATCCCTACCGTACCCCTACACACTAGCCACGTCAGCCCTGGGTGGAAGCCTTTAACACAGCCCAAGAGAGAGAATAGATAGCCTTAGTGCCTCCATCAGAGTCAGAGCACCCACCTGACTGAGCAGGCCAGCCTCCTCCCCCAGGTACACAAAGGGACAGCAGAGCAATACCTGAGCCATGAAACTGTGGCTCAGGTATGAAGACAAATGGGCTTCAGATAAAGTGGGTAGAGAGCCAAAGGAAAGCGACCCCCTTCCCAGTATAGCTGCCCTTGCTAGGTGTTGGCTACATGGAAAGAAATGGAGTAGAAAGAAACGGCGGACAACTAGGCCACCTCCTCACCAACTGCACAAAACTCAGGAAGAAGTACAGAAGCAAAGCATGAAACAGACAGGAAAGGGACTCTGTTGGGAAAAGTATACCCCAAGAAATAGAGAGCCCAGCCCAGAACAAACCAACCTAAGGGCACTCACAGAAGTGTGGATGGAGGCAGAATCAGAGTCAAAAGCAAAGCCTGGAAAAATGACCAAACTTTGAATATAAAGGGACAAAATTATTCAGCCAGCAAACAGGACAAGTGCATCACCCTGAAGGGGAAACACGGGCCTCAAACTCTTGTATTTGCAGTTGTTATAGCCTTAAAATGAAAAAAAAAAAAATTTAATCGCAGACATTGGGAGGTAGGGAAAGGCGGAGAAATAGAAGACTAAGAAGTATACCAGTTTCCTCATTTATCATAGCAAGCATGTAAATTGGTACTATTTAAAATTGAAATGTGAGTTTTAAATTATGATTCCAGTCTCATTGCTTGTATGATATTCCTTCTTAATCATAAGCAAATCTTCCAAGAAATAATGTATTTTGTGGTGAAGGAGCATTTATTGAATGTTAGTAATTCTCTCCATCTTATATTAGTTTATTTTTCTTCAGTTACATTTAACAGAATCAAATCAATGCTTTAAAAATTATCACTATTACATTTTTCTAAAGCTAGTTCTGACTTTTCATCTCTCTGTAGCTATGGTGAAGACAGATAGATAATAGATACATAACTAAAGAGAGGACCTAAGTTGAACAATGGTAGTTTCTGGATTATTTTTGTGTTGTAGGTTTACTTTTAATATTTTATATAGAGAGACATATACAGGTACATGTATATGTGTGTAAGTATATTAATCTATATATATATGTGTGTTTGTGTGTATATAAATATACACATATTTGCTTTTCTATAATGTTAATAGAAATGTAATATTAATAAAAACAAAAATAAGAAATATGTGCATAAATACACCTATTTATTTGTTTTTCCATAATACTAATAGAAATGCATAACTTTAATAAAAACAAAAGGTCATTTTTCTGAAAATAAAAAAATGTCACACACTAAAAACATAATCAGTAGTATTTCACATAGGTTAAATCAATAATTGTGATTTCCCTGTTAGTAATTCCCACTTGCTACAAGCCTCTACTTGCTAAAAGAGTTTCCTAATCTCTCTCTCCACCATTTCAACGAAGCATTTACAATTTTTCTCTTCTGGTGGAGTCAATGCACACACTAATTCCCTTCCCCCCGATCTTATCCTCCAGTCAAACACTCCGAGTCTTTCTGACTTATGTCACCTGCCACTTGGACTTTGTCTAACTGTTTCCATCATGATGCCAGAGACACGCCATCAGGCAGTTGGATGCACTTGCAAGAATCTTGAACCTAGAGGAGATCTGTATGTGTCTATTCTTGAGTCCTCTTATACACACAGTAGGACACACAGCCAGGGGTCCTCAGCCCCCAGCCTAGAGCTCTGATCACAGTCAGACGTATTTCACTGGCCCTTCTAGAACAGAACTGGATGTCGGAAGGTGCTCCTGGGTCTTCCTCTAAAGACAGTATTGTGAAACATCTGCTCTGCCTTCTACTCACTCTTCTTTCTCCTACCACCCACCAGTTTCTCTATTTCTAAATTATCCCCCAACAGCAGTGACTCAGAACCTGAGTGTCTTGAAACAGAAATTCTCCAAGTGTACAGAAATAAATCCAAGGATACCAGAATTTCATAAAAAGAGAATCTGCGGTTGGGGAGGGATTACTGTGACACAAATCACTGTGAGTAATACAAGTAAGAGCCACACTGATACAGGATACCTGAAGTCTTGTACTGGGTATCTGTTATGGCCACCCCAGCTATGAGAAATAGGAGAGGAGGAGGAGCTGGCATCTTCTGGTATTGATGATCCCGTTTCCAGCATAATGGTGCATTCATTTACTGTGCTTGCTCTTATTAGAGCAGTTAGCACTTCAAGACACAATTTATAGAACCTGACAGTGATTACTTCTGCTCATGTTTACTCATTTGATTAGGCCAAGTGCTCTTCTTTGAAAAAATATCATTAGAATATTCTAGAACTATGATTGCACACATGAGGTTGAAGACATAGGGTATCCATGCAAACACCATTCATTAATTTGTTCAGCAGATCTCATTTGCATCTCTTGGGCTTCCTCCTGCTTTGCACCCAGCTCTGAGCCCAGGGCATTATATTCATTCTCTTTCTATCACAGCAGCCATGGGACTGGCAGGAATCCCACAACAGAGTCTCGTTCACTGGCTTAAGGGATGGACCTAGTGGCTCAGACTAAGGAACAAGGACTTGGGCATTCCTCGAATCTCAGTGTAAGCCATGCTCTTTAGTGCCTCTGAGCTGAGGCTCTGGAACAAGGTCATGCTCCATGATTTCTACCTAACCTTGGAAAAGGTAGTCATAAGTCTGGGAGCTGTACTCGTCTGCTCAGGCTGCCGTAACAAAATACCACAAATAGCGTGGCTCAAACAATAGAAACTTACTTTTTTCAGTTTTAGAAGCTGGAAGTCCAAGATCAAGGTATCAGCAGAGTTGGTTTCTAGTGAAGCCTTTCTCCTTAGCTTGCCAGAGATCTTTTCTCTGTGTGCACACGCACAGAGAGAGTGAACTTGTCTGCCTCTTCCTCTACTTAAAAGGGCATCAATCCTAGTAGACTAGGGCCTCACCCTTTGACCTCTTTTAATCTTATTTTTCTTGTTAGATAACTCCAAAAAACATCACATCATGGGTTAGGACTCCAAAGTAGGAATTCTGTGGGGACACAATTCAGTATGGCAGTTGTGATGATTAGAAAAGCGAATGCATGCAACCTATTATAGGCTTAAATGTTAGCAGTTATTATCATTATTGCTATATTGCTGCTCTATGAATCATCATAGGCTAACCCCGGAAGAGTTATGAGCGTCCAGTATTTCATGGTCCAACTTGCCCTAGACAAGTATGTGGATGGGTGTGTAAGGTAAGAAATAGAAGGCTTCTTCATCTTCATCCACCTATCCCACACTGGGACATCCAGAGGTGAGGTCATTTGAACAAAAAAAGGGATAAATGTAATGCAGGGAGATTTCACAAAAATTCAATTTTCACAAAGATCTTCATGAAGATGGAATTCTTAAATGTTTAACTTCTGAAGTGGTATCTTCTCCCCCCCACCACCACTTTTGGTGTTAAAGTGATCTTTCTTTAAGAAATAATGCATTTGGTTGGAAAGTAGCTTTCCTGTTTTTGTTTGGTGTGTGCTTTAATATTCCTAAGTAGAAAGCTTATGATATCCATCTGATATTGTAGGAAGCAGGTTTAGTCCAAAAGTCTGGAACCCACAGTCTGGACTAAAGTCTGAGATGAATGGAAAAATGATTTTCCCATCCTGGGCCTCCATTCTCCTGATGGTAAACTGGATCGTGGTCTTACTTAGGTGTTTCCAAGTGCTTCGGCTGATGCTAACTGTAGTCATTCCCCCGAGCTAACATCTGGACTCCTCCTCAGCCCAGGTTGGCTGGGCTGCTCACGGCTACACACACGCACAAAACACATGTATCAACGCTCATCGGAGAGGACTGGCAATTATGAAGGCCTGGTTCAGGCTGGCTCTGCACTTGACAGGAACAGCTTAAAAGGCACCATCTAAGAGATAAAGCACCCTGAGTTGGCCCACCCTTGATAAATTCACTGAACACTCTGTCACCACTTTTCCCAAATGAAAAAGACAGTTTCATGGAATAATCATGAGAGATTCTCCTGGCACTCACATTCTTTAATCGTCTGGAGACGAGTCCCTCCCTGTGATCTTGCAATAAAGCTGAGGAGTTGGCAACTGAGTTATCACACCCTGACCCAGTGTGTTTAAGCTGGGATTTATAATCTAAGGCAATAGGCAAAATGCAGAAGTCTTTATTTGCATCTCATTCCTAAGTTGTTGGGAGTGAAATTTGATGGCCATTATCTGGGGAAAACATGCTTGACCGGAATCACGTGTGACTCCTGACCAGGGGCTTCCCAGCAGGCCCCAAAGTAATTTGCTATCATGAGCCAGTCAATGATTGAGGCTTAACCTGAACTGATAATTAGCCCCCCAAACCAACAGGTAACATTGACCACATACACCCCCCCACACACACCATTTCAAGTCAACCTGGGTAAAAAGAGGCATGTGTTCTTGGAATAAAATAAAAGAACAAAGCAAGAATAACTTGAGTAATATTTCATGAGGGTTTGCTCATTCCTGCTAAAATACTCAATGTTTTACACACTTAATTTAATGTTAACTGCAGCACTATGAAATAGACTCTCTTACCATCCCATCTTATTAATGAGGCAACTGAGACACAAATAGGAAATGATAGAGTACCTATAGGAAAGTTTTCAAGGAATTTCTGAATCTCTGATCAAATAAGGCGTAATGGTCAGCTCACCTGGATCCCCACAAAGAGCCATCTTTAACTGTTTTGGTGTACTCCAGTGAATCCTGTCAAAGGGCAGGCCAAGGGTGCCAGGGGTAAAACCTAGTCTTAAACAGTAGTCTACCAAAAGGGGTATAGAGTCAGATGCAGGAAGCAAAGCCCTGCCTTGCAGGCACAGTCAGACAGGAAAAGCTACTTAGCACCAGCTTAGCTTCTGACTCCCTGAAGTCTCTCAAAAACTCTGCCCTGCTGCCCTCCACCTCCATTTCCCTTCTTGTTCAGAAGCAGCCTTCCTGCCTCTCCACGTGGCCCCTCTGCTGAGGACATGCTCTGGCCAGCCCATGAGGCTGAACCCAGATGGTGAGGGAGAATTAGCATCAAGCCCCACTGAGCCATGAAGGGAACTCAAGAGGTGAATATTTTACACCTGCAATTAGTCACACATGCAGAACTGTGCTCACAACTAGTTGCACCTGCAAGTGGTTAATTGCTAAATAGCAAATGCAATTAGACACTTCCACATTATCTCCAGGACCGAAGTTGCCAGCACAGTAGTCACCAGTAAATGCATGGTCACGCACGCACACCTCGCACACATATAAACACACTCCCTGATGAAAGAGGAAAACAGAACAAAGCAATTTGGCTATTGAGGTTGGAGCCTGAAAGACACTGGGGTGGGTGGGGAGGGGGGGAGGCTTTATTAAAACTTTCAGAAACTGCATTAGAAGAATCTAGGTTACCTTAAGCCTTATATCAATATATAGGACACAGTCTAAGGCTCTGGCACCAGATAAGAACAGCGCAGGATTGTAGATTGTTATTTTGATAAAGACGGAGCAATAGTGGAAAACAAATTGGCCCTGGGTACCCAAGGCCAAGGCTGCAGAAAAAGCCAGTGCTTTCAGGCCCCACTTGCCCGTTGTTGATCCCCGACGTAAACCATTATTTAACTGCACGGGACGGAGGCTCGCCATAATTGTTATATTCACAGTCTATTTTTTTTTTATCTCAAAATATCGCTTGGGAAAGTAACACACGAGAATCAGAGAGTGACCTTTAAAAATTCTGTTCAATGCCTTCTTTGTAGCCCTTTCTTCCTTCCTCCAGTTCCTTTGAGCTGTGATACCGAGTTGTCATATTTTTCAAAAATATTTCCTTTTCAGCAGCCGAGTGAGGAGGAATACATCTGTGGATTTAATTGTAGTCAGTTGAGACGTGGCAGACTGAAGAATCTCTTCAGCGGTAATGAGACGTGCCGAGGCACAGAACTGGTAGACTGAGGGACAGGGCTGATGAGCGGGTTAGGAGAGCAGCACCTCTTCACAGAATACCTTTCTTGGCAGTATGAGCCTTCTAACACACAGCCCGCCAGCTGGCTGCCAAGACTTTGATGCTATGTGAAGAGAATCCACTCCTCTCTCTCTCTCTCTCTCCTCCCTACCTTCATTCCTTTCTTCTCTTCTCTACTTTTCTCTATCCTCCCTTACTTCTTTCCCTACCTCCCTCTCCACCCCCTTCCTCCATTCATCAAAAAGGAATCCAATGATCGGCAATCACTGGAAATCATACCTGCCTTCTAAAGGGCTCAAGTTCCAACCCTGGGGAATAAAATCTTTGTTGCTTCCAGATCTACAAGAACAACAACAAAAAAATGATTACACATTAAAAAGTAAGTGTAAGTAGTCATTGGGGAGCAAGGAAGTGGACTGAGGCCAAAAGTAAACCCCACTTGGCCACGTGGTTACTGTGCAAACCTGGATAAGTAACTTATTCCCTGCGAGGCTAAATTTACTCATCTATAAATGGCAAAATACAGCCTACCACTCCAAGTTGTAATAGGTGTTAAGCTGAACTCCTAGAAAAGTGTCTGGGTTACTGCGAGGGCTCAGCGATGATTAAATAATAGTTATTATGCACAACCGTCGACGGCATATTATTGAGAAAGGGTTCATTAATACTGGCTGTGTTCATGGAAAGGCAACCTATAACCTGAAAAAGTTGGATAGATTCTGAACAATTCCAACAGCATGGTGGTCTTCTTCAGAGAAGCTTTTCTACCTCCACATGCTTAGACCCAGGGCTTACACATCTGGGCATCAGACAGAGTTTGCTAAACATTTGGTGGGGGCTGAGCGGATGCATGGATGTTTGCAGGCATGGATCCATGAAGGAAATTGCCGAGAAAAGGACATTCCAAAGTGAGAGCAAAGATACTAATTTGATGAGAGTATTATGGTAGTCATCTGAGAGTCAATTCAATTTGCCATTTTTTTCCTAGCTGTGCTGTAGGCCTATGGTAGAATATCCTGAATTTTTGAAATGGAGTGAGGCCATAAGTTTAGTTGCTTATTTAGCAATAAGATGTTGCTATGGTTTGGGAACTTGAATGTTCCCAAAGGCCCTTATAAAAATTTAGTTGCCAGTCCTTGGAGCTGCTGGGAAGTAGTCAAACTGAAGGAGGGGTTGGGTGCTGGTTGAAGGAAGTTAGGTTCCTTGGGGGAGTGCCCTTGAAGGGAATATTGCAACCCTGGCCCTTTCTTTTCTCTCTCTCTCTCTGTTTTTTGTTTGTTTGTTTGTTTCTCAGCTGCCATAAGACGAGCAGCTTTGCTCCATCACATGTTCCCTGCCATGATATGTACTGCCTCACCACAGGTCCAAAAGCAGTGGGGCCAACTGACCATGGATTAAAAAATCTGAAATTGGGAGCCAAAATAAATCTTGCCTCCACCAAAATAAAATTTTCCTCATTATATATTGTTTTTCCTCAGGTATTTCGTCACAGCAATGGAAAACTGACTAACATAGATGTGAACAAAAGTGATGTGTGTTACTCATAAACTGGGACATTAGTTGCTCAATGCAAGACCCTCCAGAGCTCCCCCTCTATCTGCCTGATGACTATCAATGACACGGGGACAGATTCCCTTTCAACCCTTGATGAACGTGCAAGATGAAGGCCTGTGATGTTTTAAGGCACTAGAATTTGGGAAATGTTTATTACCTCAACACAACCTAGCTCATGCTGACTGGTACAGGTACAATGACTTAAGACCTAATAACAAATTCCAGCAAAACTGGACTCCTGGTGGGAGAAGCACTGTGGGAAAATGAGATAAGAAAGGTCAGTTGAGGTTACCTGTGATTACCAAAATCGAAGTAGCTGGCCAACATGTGTTTCAGGAGACCCCAGTGAGTCAGCAAAGACTTGGCACAGCAAGGGAGACCTTGTGATACCTTGTGATACCTGCCTGTCCTGTGCTTATCTCCCAAAACTAGCCTAGGAAGAGGGGGAATGCTTTGAGCTCATGGATGAAGTGTTTTGAACCCCCAGGAATCTGTCTTCTTAGCTTCTCATTTCCCACAGAGATTCTCAAACACTTTTACTCTGAAGGATTATACCCGATGAAAAATCATTCCCTCAAACTGATGGGGTGTTATGGCTTCTGAGCAGAAGGCAGAGAATCCTCAAACCATATGATACTTAAGCACCTGGGCTTGCCTGGTGCCAAATAATTCACCCTGCTTGAAGTCACATGCATTGAGCCTTTTTTCCCCCAGTGGAGGATGGCAAGCTAGCCACCCTGTATCTGACCTGGTATTGCCAGAGAGAACTAAACCCAACAATCTGGACGGCCTCTCTTCTCATGAGGATGGGAAAAGTTAGAGTATTATTATCAGATTCCACTGCTAGCAAGTCTTTCTAGAGATTATCTTGTTCATCCCATTTCTTCTAGATAGCACTGAACCTAGATCAATCTAGTCAGAAGAAAAATAGTCTGTTATAGGTTTTAAAAGATGACTGTAAATTCTTGACACCCCTCTCATTGAGAGGTGGGCCCTATATCCCTTCCTCTTGAGACAGGGTGGCCTTATGAGTGCTTTGACCAATAAGGTATGCACAAGTAATGATATGCAAATTTTGAGACTAAGTCATAAAAGTCATAGCAGTTGCTTCCTTCTTCATTAGACAAGATTATTAAAGAGGTTTTTGGAATCCTGAAGTACCACATAAGAAGTCCAATTGCCCAGAGGCCACCATATTGGAAGGAAACTCAAGCTACCTGGAAAGGATACATGTAAGGGTTCCAGTCGATAGTCTCAACTGAGTTCTGCTTTCTGGTCATCCCAATCCATGTGCCAGATATGTGAGAAGCCTCCAGATGATTCTATCTCCTGGTCATTCAAACTTCACAACTGAGGCCCCAGATATAATGGAGCAGAGACAGTTATCACATCATGCCGTGTTCAAATTACTGATTCAGAGAATCTGTGACACAATAAAAGTGGTGCGATTCTATGCAACCACCCCAGTGGTTGCTGTGCAGCAATAAGTAACCAAAACACAATAATATCAGTTAAGATGTCCAGCAGTGCAGTGTGGGGATGGCCCAGGTGACTTTTACTTTTGGACATCAAGGTATCAATGAAAAAAATACCACCTACAACCCATGACTTGACTAGAGGGCCTTGATTTGGTCACTGAACTACTCATTTCCACTTTTTTCTTCTATGAAACAGGGATAACAATCATCACAGCAATAACTTTCTCATAAGATTATTAAAGAAAAAAATGGCAAAATGAAACTTGCTACACTTTGTACAAATGCTCGTTGTTGCTGTCAATAGCATGATAGAAGCCCTTTCTAAAATGCTTTCCTGAAGTAAAGAACATAATCTTAAGTTATTTATGGAAAATGGAGTGAGTTACAAATACACATGGGCACACACATGCAACCCCCCCTACACACACACACATGCATACACACACACAAAAACACACACTCTCTCTCTCTCTCTCTCTCTCTCTCTCTCTCCCCCCCCCCCCCCCCGTTGCCTCTTTCTGAAGACAATAGATTCCTTTGGAACAAAAGTCTGAAAGTACAGGAAGAACTGAAACATATCAATCTTCTCAGCTTTTTTTCCCTTTAAACATGCTCCTTTACCAAAGTTTCAAAAATTACACACAATAGCTTCCAAAGATCTAATCACTAGATATCTTCTCCCTACGATTCCAGGTTAAAAATAGCTCAAATACATTTCTTCTGTCAGTCAAACCACAAGGTAGAAGATACTGTATCATTCTAAATATAAATTGAGAATATTTCTTCCCCCAAAGAAAAATCTACCAACATCTTGTATTTCTTTCCTTAGCAACTCTGATAAGCCATGTCATGGGGCTTAGAAATCCTGAGTTTCTAGAAGACAGACCAAGGCGCCTGGAGCCATTCTCCATAGGGACCACAGAGGAAGAAACCTAAGAAAGACAGTTCTGATTTACTCCTCAGAAACCAGATGACAGCAAAGTCCCCACCCATTTCATTATTGGGTAGCTCCCTACACCACTCTATCATTCATTCATTCATTCATTCATTCACTCAACACATCTGTAACAAGATCTTGTAAAACCATCACTGTGTCTGGTGCTAGAGACACAGGGAGGGTGTTCTGCCGCTGTTCACAGTCTCCTGGGAGTTCCAGGAGAGGCAGCACACTCTGCCAGGACAGTTGCCACTGGAGTCAGATGCTCACAAAGCACTGGGGACACAATGGCAAGAGCTATTTTTTTTTTGAGAGAGAGAGAGAGAATTTTAATATTTATTTTTTAGTTATCAGCAGACACAACATCTTTGTTTGTATGTGGTGCTGAGAATCGAACCCGGGCCGCATGCATGCCAGGCGAGCGCGCTACCGCTTGAGCCACATCCCCAGCCCGGCAAGAGCTATTAATATGCCTCTGCAGCTGGAAGACAGAGAAGGCTTTGGAAGGCGGGGCTGTTGAGCAGACCTGGAGTTGTGCCAATTGAAGGGAAAGCCAGGGGAGGAGAGAATGTGTGGGTAAGCAGCACGGAGGCCAAAGACCACTAGGTCCCAGGATCCCTTAGCCCCGTATGAAGAAGCTGGGGGGTTCAGGCTTGATCACAGGAGCCTCCCATGGGAAGACAGCACCAGCTTTTTTCATTTGAGGCAAATTCCTAGGCAGCTGTGCAGAAGATCCAAGCAGGAAGGCCAGGAGCCAGGGAGATCAGAAGGCCCAGCTACAGAGGCCTAACAAGGGTCAAAGGAGAAAAGAGCTTTCCATAATAGAATGGGAAGAATGTGGTCACTCCGTGGCTTGGGGAGGGGAGTAGGGACTTTCAGGGGAGGAAGGGACAACTTGGACCTCCAGTCACCTTCCCAACTCAGAGTGAGCCAATTCAGGCCCAGCTGATGAGTGACTGCAACAGAGATGCCAGGCTCCTCCCAGTGTCAATCCCACCATCTGAGGGTCCTCCAGACAGGCCCAGCCACTGTGAGGAGAAAACACAGAACAGGGTCTCCTCCTCCATGCCTAGAAGCAAGGCCAAGCCAGTAGGAGGCTCCATTTATAGCCCTGACAAAAGGCTTATAATGATTTCCAAGGTCTGCTGAGGTCCGGTCTCTACTACTGCGTCTCTGTTGAACAACTTGGGGGGCTCCAGAGACATCTTAGAGGAAGAAAAAAACTCATCCATCCACTTCTGGAGGTGGGAGGAAGAAGAAGTCAGAGAGGAAGGCATGCAGGGAGAGTCACCGGGAATGAAACTACTGAGGGTACCAAAAAATCAAAACCAGGGCCTTCCACCACCAGCATCACCTAGGGCAGGGGGCGGGGTGGGTGGACCCTGTCTCTGGAAAAGACTAAACATGGTCAGGATGATAGTGAGCAACTAGGGTAAAAGAGGTAGAAGAGAAAGGACAAAGAGTGTCCCTCCTGGTCATTGGAGGAGAGTCTGCCAGCATCATTCTGGGCCTTGCTGTTGTTCTGGAAAGGAAAGTTAGAAAATAAAGGAACATGGGGAAAGTCTTCCGTGGCAGGGGCACTGGATGGGATGTTGAAGGAATCCAGGAGGTGGAGTGAAAGCGAGGCTGGTTTCCTGCAGGCCTCCTGGCCCTCTCCAGAACACATCTCTGCTGAAAGGAACAGGCCAGGAGCAGGGGGGCTCTTCTGCAGTATTCTCTTTGCCTCCCAGCCCACTGGCTACTTCAGCACCAGACATGGCGCCCTGTCAAGTGTGAAGCACAGAGTCTACCCAGGTGCCTCCTTCAGTGTGGGCTCCGGCTGGCTCAGGGCTCAAGTACATCTCCCCCTCCTCCCTGATGAGCTGTAAACGTGGGAGTGCAGATGAAGAAACTACAAAGACTTTTCTCCCAGGGTTAAAACATCTGCAAAGGGAGTTTCCAATTTTTTTCCCAGCTTCACTGAGGTCTAATAGAAAATAGAAACCGCCGGATTTTTAATTTTGATAAACCAGTTCTCCACTCTAAATAAGTGTCCTTCAGGACCTGCGTTTCCAAGAAGAAAGCAAAGCCCCAGGGTTCAAGGTCACAAAGCCCCCACCTACAGGGAGGCTGGGTGTAAGTGCTAAAAGAGATTTCTGTGGGCTGCGGTTTTTTACTAAGGTTGCTGCTTCTCTTAGGATTTTGATTACAAAGTTGTGCAAGTGTTAAATGACAAGCCCTAGTCATGCCCTGCTCCCTCTAAGAACTGCTATTGTAGAATGCAATTGTGCATTAAGGGCTGTTGATGGAAGCATGTGTGGTGCTATAGAAAAACTGGGCTGTGAAGGGTGCTATAAGCACCCAGAGAGAGATAGGTGATCCCTAAGATCCAAAATATAAAAAGCCAGCAAGGTGAAAGGAGAGCAGGAATGTCTAAGCCAAACAAGATAAATTGTTCTGCAACAAAATTAGATTTATCTTTGACAATATTAGAAAGTTGGCAAGCAGGCCAAAGGTGCCCTGTCATGTTAGGATGGTTTGATTGCCTTTCAACTTTGTGATGAATTGGCCTGGCCTGGCGCTGGCATTTTTGAGCCAGGTGAGTCACTGTTTGCCTGTATCACTCAAGTCTGCCAGGCTGCAGTGTCCAAATAAAATGTTGTACCTACCCAACCATGCCCTCGGCCCTTCCCCTCTGCCCATGCCCAGAAGCCAAGTCAGAAGCTCTGTAAGTGCTGCCATCTTGGCTTTGAACTCATGTAGGGGAGGGATGGTCCCTGATCATGGCTGCAGAACCCATGGATGGGGGGATATAGATCAGACCTGGTGACAACCAAGCAACCCACCCAGAGGGTCTTCCTCTGACCATGAGCATCCAACATACAGATGCTTATCATCTCCTCCCCTCCCCTCGTCTGCCCTTCATCCAATACCATCATCCAGTCACGTGTTCTGTTGGTTTATTTATATGTATCCAGCCTCGTGCACAAAAGATTTAATGCACACGTGCTGGGATGCACACACCTTCCAGTAGGCACGATGCTCTTTCTCCCCTCAATCTGACCTCTCTGGTCCAGCTTTACAAATAAATAATGTTTTAAACCCGTTGTCCTTCACCAACTTTAATCTATTCCCATGTTTCTTTTCAACCATAAAGTGAGGTATAACTAACATGATCTGCCTCTCAAGGTTACCAGAAGGATTAAATGATATCATGTAGGCAAAGCCCTCAGCACAGGGCAGGACCCACCAAGTAGGTGTTGGGTCAATATGTGCTGCATGTGAGAACAGATGAGATGGCCCCAGAAACTGTCCCTGATGCCAGAGGAGCTGGAGCCTCACCAACAAATTCCTACCTGTTCTCCCCAAGCTCCCCCTTCACTCCTGCATCATCTCTGTCATTTCTGCTTTATCTTTGCTCAGTCTCTGTAGGTGCTCTTCAGCCTTATCCTCAAATCCAGGCGGCCAGTTGTGCAAGGCCTCCCCGGGCCTCTGCCTAAGGCTCTCTGCCACCAGACTCAGGACTGCAAAAAGGAGGGCCGTGTCCTGACCCCCAGCTCATTAGAGGTGGCATCTGAGGTCCCCTAGCTCTCTGAGTCTCCGGAAAAGAGTTTCCAACATCGACTCCCTAACTCAATAGAACAAAGTCAACAGCCTTGAAACAGCTTTCTTCCTACATTTAAAAATAAGATCATGAAAAGTCCCCCAGAAAAATCAATGCTGGCTTTTTTTAAAACTCCAAATCAATATGATGTGTGAAAGTTCTCATTAAGACAGAGGTGGGGGAGGTCAGAGAAACAAGGAGAATCAAAAGGGAAGAGGTGGAGAGAGGGGAGGAGAAAGAGAAACAGAGAGAATGGTAGTGGCAAGGGAAAGAGAGAGGAAAATGAAGAGGAAGAAGGACAGCGAGGCGCAGGGCCCAGATACCCAGAGCCTATGAATTATAGCATTGAATACTACAGCATCAAGGCTTCCTGAGGGCCAGCAGTGTTCAGAGCATTTTGAATGTATTCATTCAATTCTTACGACCACCTTAGGAAGTAGATTGCCATTATACCCATTTTATAGTTGAGTAAACCAGGGCACAAAGAGGAGAAGTAATTTGCCCAAGGTCGTACAGGTAGCAGGTGTTGGCGCTCCATTTGGGACCCAGGCAGGCTGGCACCAGAGCATGCACCCTTGGCCAGGCTGGGCCTGCGGTATTGGTGGTGTGTGTACGTGTGCACCCTGAATGCTTGCCTGAAATGTGCTCTTAATCCCAGAGGCAATGGGGTGCTACAAGAGCTTTTGATTACAACTGAGACGGGCTCAGCCGGAGTCTGAGGAAGATGAATGTGGAGACAAGGGATGAAGGAGGGTTTGGTGAGAAGCCACTGCAATTGGAAAAGGGATAAAAGTAGAGATGAGACAAACCCTCCCCAGGCCAGAAGCAGCTCCAGAGCGCTCTCCAAAGATAGTGCCTCCAGCCCAGTCACCATCTCTACTGGCCCCAGCATCTCCCTACTGCAGATGTGTTCCTCCTGTTTTTTCAGGTCAGACAACATCTCTCAGTGTGTCCTACAGGGATAAAGGATGCTTCCCAGCTCAGGCTTTGGAGCTGCAGATGCAGAGTTGTTCTCTGGGATTGAGGGATTTGAAATGCTTTCTCCTTGGGCTCTTTGATAACCCCTACCCTGTCCCACTCCCTTGGCATTCTAATTCTGCTCAGATAATACCTTTTTAAAGATCAGAATACAGACAAGGAAACCTTCTGCTCAGCTTCCTTCCCACCGCCAGACCTACATCCGGCTCCCCTCTGACACAGAAGCCAGGAGCACCTGCATTTTATTGTGTTGTTTTGCAGGGCTGGGGACCAGCCCAGGGCCTTGCACCTGCGTGCTGGGCAAGCGCTCCATAGAGAGCATCATCCCAAGCCCCCAGGGAGCATTTCTTCCAGGCTCAGCCAGATACTCACTTTAGACCTTGTGGATCAACCCTGCCCTTCACCATCAGGATCTGCCTGCTGTGTCCCTCTCCCAGGGACAGCAAAGGAACCAGTGAATACGGCCATAGGAAACAGTCTCTTTGCTCTGTGCCTGCCCTTAGAAGGAGCTGCTGTCCTGGGTGTCCAGGTATCTGACATGCCCATGAGCATTCTGACAGCATGGGGTGCTGGGACTGGGGCTTCTGCAGGATGACACATTCTCCAACCCAGCAAAGAGCTGTAACTGCCCAGCTCCCTCAGTTTAAAGAGACAACAGATTTACTAAACCTCTGAATCAGACTCCAGCATCTATCACTGGACATGGGTGTGCAAGGTACACAAGGGACCCAGGTGGATCAGAGCTGCCCACCCTCCAGACCCCAGGGTGGCTGAGCAGGCTGTCACAGGAAAGTTAAGGAGGGTCATTTGCCCCCACCTCCCATTAAAGAGAGACCTCGAATTCACACTCAGGGAAATACACTTACAAGACTGAAATAAAAAAGTCTATCTACAGCTCAAAATTGTGTCTCATTATCCGACCAGATTGGACCTGGGACACTGTACACAAATACATCTTAGAAATCCTCCACATCTCTTCTCTTGGCCTAATTAACTGGATTGCAATGCCTGTGTTAAAAGCAACCATTTAAATCATTCCATAGTTTCTATAACCCTGTTTTAACATTACCACTTAAAATATATCTAAACATGTTATATGTATATTTACATGCAATATATATATATACATATATATATATATTGTATATATGTGTGTGTACACACACACACACACACACACACACACACACACACACACATATGTACACTTAGTCATAGTGGCTCTCCTTATAGCTAAAAAGCCCTACAACACTAGCTCACAGCAAGGAACCTCTGAAGGAGAAGGAAAGGAGGAGGAAGGGAAGGGGTCAGATGAAGAAAGGCAAATTCTCTCAGGCCAATCTTGTCCCAGAGGAGCCCTGGGACCAGGTGTAGCCATGAGGACTGGACCATACCAAGGAGAGACCATTCTCAGACTCTGCCAGTTTCTGTTTCTGATCTGTAATTAAGACCTCTATTTAAGCTGGTAATACTTTTTCAAACCAAGACAAAGAAAGACATTTCAACCAGCTCTACTTGGGTTTCTTTTCTGTGAATTCTTATGAGTGTTAATGGGAGTCTTCATTAAAGTATGATTTAAGAAATCATACAAGCTGAACTCCCCTCATCCTCATAGGTCTGATGAGTCAAAACCCCACAGCTCCTCCCACCGAACCGAAACACATTTATCAAAAGGGAAAATTAGCTGACTTGGTCCAACCAGTGGTAGAAAGGAGATGGAAATAGGAGACAATGTAGTTTGCCTTGCGGGGAAGAAATGTAGGATGTGAGCTGATTCCTAACAGACAAGAGCCTTGTCTTTTCAGAGATGATCAAAGAATAGCACCTTTGTTGGCCAGGATCTCCGGACTTGCAGGGCACTATTTAGGGATGGGGGCAGAGGTGTTGGATTCCAGGAGAAGTGGACAGTTCCCTTGCATCAAGGAGAGAGAAAGCCCAGCAACTTTAGCAAATACCTCCCACCAGCCCTCACCAGCCAAGGCCTGAGAGACACAGCAGCAATCCTTCCTTCAGTGTCCCCTGCACTCCAGATAAACATTCACCAGAAGAACAGAGTGTAAACACAGCCTCCAAGTGCCCACCAATCCCTCCACACAACCAACTGGACTGTGGCCCCCTGCTATGAAGAAGCTCTGGAGCTGACCCCAGGGAGACAATGTCACACACGTACTCCCCTGCTATTGGAGAGGCCTCGGGCAGAGTGAGCCACCCCTGAGGGAGCTGGAACTCAGCTAGGGTCTGAATGAAGAGAAGGGCCTCCACTTGCAGGGGACAGGAATCCACTAAGCCCTCACCAGGTTTATTTAATCCTCCGTCTTTTCTTCTGGTCTCTCCATATCTTTGTACTATTTGCTTCTTGGATTCCCAGACCTCACTCTTCATAAGTTAAACCTCTCCCCTGGAACTGAAGCAAAAGAAGCCAGTGGAAGCTTCCATTCTGGCCAACTTGACCTCCTAAGCAGCTTTTCCTTCCTGCCTCTTGTGGCCCTGCCCATGACCTCACCTCTGAGCCACTTCTAACACCCAGTATGGAGGGCTGATTAGAATTTAAGATGCTTTTCCCAGGGCATTAAGCACTTTCTTTCTTTCAAGACTTATAAGGGTGAGAAAAGGGATAAAGCTTAAATTTCAAGAAACAAATACTTTAAGACTGAGAGGGGGAAATGGTTTAATGACTGAGGCTCTTATTAGCCTCAAACAATATGGTGGGCGGGGTGGTTGAGAGAAGAGCTCCTGAGCCTTTAACTTGGACAAACCTGTTTTGCCTGATGGGCATGTGAAGCAAGGAGTCTGGGCTCAGTCCTATAGCTGCTGTTGTCCTTGGAACTCTATCAGCTGTCCCTATGCCTTCTCCCTCGGCAGTCATGTGGCCTAGGGGACCCTATCTTCATTTTTCAAGTACTTATTAATCAGTTGGGATACAACTGCTAGCAAAGAGACCCCCTCCTTAGACACACACACACACACACACACACACACACACACACACACACACCTGTCCTCAAGTAGCCTACATTCAAGCGAGCAGAGACAGATACTAAAGGTCATAAACGAGTAACATGCACACTATGTTAGAGATGACAAGTGCAATCCCAGAAGAGATGAAAAAGACAGACACACAGCTCTTTGATGTTGGAACAACTTGTCATCATGGACAAGATGATGATAAAATGAACCCTGACCTAAACCTCAAAACTTAAACAAAAAGCAATACAAAATGGATCACAAACCTAAAATGGAAAACTATAAAACTTTTAGAAGATCACAGAAAGGACCAACCTGTGTGCCCAGCTGAGGCAAAGAATTATTCTATGGGACCTGGATAAATTGAAAAAAAAAAATTGATTATACAAAATTGTGGGGGAAGGGATAGATGCATTGGACTTCATTCAAATTAAAATTGTTTGCTTTATGAAAGACACTAAGAGAACAAAGAGGTAGATCACAGACTGGAAGAAAATATTTGTATATCACCTACACAACAAAAGGACTGACATTCAAAATATAGAAATAACTCTTAGTTCTTCACAATAAGGAAGCAACCAATCAAATTAGAACTTGGGCAAAAACCTCGAACGTTTCACCTGAAGATAAGCATATGGCAAATAAGCACAAGAAAGATATTCAACATCCTTCTTCACTAGAGAAATGCAAATCAAAGTCACCATGAGATGCTATGGTGTCACTGAGTGGAAGAGTTAAAATAAATAATTCTGAAAATGTCAAGTGCTGTCCAAAAAGCAGGATAACTGAAACTAGCATATGCTGCTGACCGTAATGCAAAACTTTATAGCCAGTCTAAAAATCAATATCGGTTAAGCACACACTTCCCCTACGACCCAGGAAGCATTCTCCTGGGTACCTGCCCTAGACAAATAAAAATTTATGTCCACACAGGAACCTATAGTGAATGTCCATAGCTGTTCTATTTCTAGTCACCAAAATTTGGAAACAATCCAAATGTTCTTTAATAGTAGATACACAAACTCTGGTACAGCCATATATTTGTTTAATAAGAAAAATCAGTTTTTAAAATTGATTTTTTAACCCCTCCCATGTGCCAAGATCTGTGGCTACGTAGAATCCTACTTAGCAAAAAGGAATGAACTATGGGTACATGTAACAGCCTACATGAACCTCACAAGCATTATGCTGAATGAAAAGAAGCCAGTCTTGAAAGGTCAGTATATTCTAGCATTTCATTTAAAAAAAAAACAATACAGGAGTGATATAAAGCAGACCTTGGTTGCCGGGGTGAGGGTCAGGGAAGGGCATGACTATAACGGGATAGCTGGGGGAGGGAGCACCTATATACTCATTATCATGGTGGTTACACATATCTATGTGTGTGTTAAAAATGCATTAAACTGTCCACCAACAGAAAGTCAGATTTTTTTGTATGATAACTGAGAAAAAAAAAATTTAAAGTCACAAATATTAACAAAAAAATTTGAAAAAGGAATTCAATCTTTCAGTGCACACTAGACAAACACATGCCCAATTTATGGTGTTTATACAAGAGTGACTTCTCTGGCTCCTTGTGTTCCTCTATCTTAAATGGTGATATAATGACCCTGAGCTCATGTTTGCTGGGAAACATGTCATCTGTTATCTGTTCAAAGCTTTATAGTTTCACGTTTTATATTTAGATCTATGATCCATTTTGTATTAACTTTTGTTTAAGGTACGAGGTTCGGGTTGAGGTTCACTTAATTATCATCTTGCCCGTGATGACCCATTGTTCCAACATCAGAGAGCTGTGTGGCTGTGTCTCTCACCTCTTTCAGGCCTTCACTCGACAGGTCACCTCCACTATTTTCAGAGACCGTCCTTTAAAACATTTTATATGCCCTGACCCAGATCGTGTTATGTAATCTTCCTTAATATTTACTGGATCTCTGCAAATTCGCCACATTTTTTTCCCACAATTCTCATTTGTATTAAAAGAACCAGCACCAAATATAGATAGAAAATCGCTGCCTGATTTAATAATAAAAATTAGTTTTTAAAATCGATTTTTTAACATGTGCCAAGATCTCACATGTAGATTCTTATAAAGTCTTCCCAGCAAATGTGAGCTCAGGGTCATTCCATCACTCTTTGACAAGAAGCAGTACTGGGGGCCTTAGAAGTCCACTCTGCTAGAATCACAGAGCCAGGATTGAACAACCCAAGCTTTCCTGCCACCATCTCTGAACAACTCCATATCTTCTGTAGTTTTTTCAACAGCTTTTCCCCTGTAACTAGTTGTGTGATACATGGATTCATGCCTTTGTTTTCTATAGATGTCCTTGTGCAGAGCTCAGAGACTGCACTGAGGTCCTGGTGGCACAGCTGTATATTCTAGACAGGTCCACTGTTCATTGTCAGAACGTATCTCTGAATCAGTGGATTTCCCCAACAGATCCCAGCAGCTCCTTCTCTCTTCCAAGGTGTAGCCATCACTCGCAGCATCCCTGATGGAAGAGAATGAGCTGATTCTCTTTGCAGGTTGTCTTTCCTTTTCCTTTCTTCCTCCCTGACAAGTTCATTTGAATCTATATCACGATGAGGCTTCTGCTGTCTTCATTTTAATTTGTCTACACTCACAAGGAATCAGAAAATCATCTCATTTTTTTTTCCATGCACAGAATACTTCTTCCAAAATCTGTATCTATCTGGGCCATCAGTCCATTCGCCTTGTGCTTGGAGAAAATTCATCTCAAGAGAAGCCCCATTCTCAGGAACCTCTACCCACCTTGGTGGATGGCTCTCCAACGCTGGCCCTCCAAGGCACCTCCAGGCCTTCAGCGTGAGCCTGGCCGAATGAAGCATGGTATCTGCCTTGCAGATTCCCCAGCCCTGGTTGCTGTGGAATCTGCATGGCAGATACCAGGTCAGAGCAGGAATCTGTTCTCAGTCTGGCTGTTGCTTTCCCCAGCCCCACCCAAGCCTTCACTTCAACCCCACGCATCAGGTCTCTTCTGGGTAAACCTGATGATATGGGTGTGAATCAGAATGGGAGGGGGCTCACCATTAACCAAGAAAAAGAGTGGGTGGGGAAGTCCTGAAACAAAGTTTTGATTCGTCTGGGATCCGTTCCCAAGCTGGGCCTTCCTGGTGCCTCGGCTGCTCTTGCTGGGGGATGTCAGCCCTGCCTGGGAAGACAGGCCCCTGATTGCCCACTCTTCAGAAGCCAGAACAAAACTCATCAATACAAGGATACACTTAAATGTCCCCCAAATAGAGACTATTGTTAACAGGGCAATTGTGAGACTGAAAGAAAGAAGAGCTGGGGTGGGTGAAGGCCGCAGAGAGAGTTCACAAGAAACTCTGTCACTTCTTGTCGTTGTCCCCCCCACCACCACCCCGCCTTATGACGAGAGAGTGAGACAAAGGTCCTCTTTGCCATTCTGAAGAAGAGGCTTTAAGGGTCCCTCCCTGCCCCTTTCCTCCCTGGGTATGAAAGGGGGCTGATTAGCACGGGGGCTGGCCTCTCTCCTGGGTCCCTCTTCCAGCCTCACTCTCATTCTCCTGCTCTAATTAGCAACTGCTTTCTTTTTATTTTTGTCTGCGTGTTCAAAGACAGAGCCGGGGAGAGTAAAAGGAGAAAGCAAAGGTCTTTGTGAAAGGAAGGAACAGACGGCCTCTCCCTCGGCCCTCTGTGTGCCCGGGCGCCTGTGTTGGCAAACAGCACACAATGTCTGTCTACAGAGTTCCTTTGTGGCACAGAAGGAGGGGCCAGCACACAGTGACAGGAAGGAAAGGAGGCTGTGAGATCTGAAAAGGCATGGATCCCAGAGAAGCCGAGTCCAGGGATGCCTGGGGACAGCCTCCTCTGTCCCCTTTCTCAAGTCAGGAAGGAGTGGGTGCCTGAGTGTCCAACTCCATGTCTGTGGCCTATGCACTGATGTTGCCAGGTCTCTGGGTGGCAAATCCATCACCCTTGGCTGTAGAAAATCCCCAATGGTGGATGGGTGAGGGGCTGAACTGTTTGGACACTAACTCTGCTTTAGGCTACACAGGGGAATAAAAAGGGCATCAGTGTGTCTTGACGGAGGCCAGAGGAAAGGGGAGTGGAAAGACCAATCCCCGAAGATAAGACACTACCACCTAGTTTTTCATCAGAGGGAATTCTTAGGAAGGCAGGCAGAGATTCTGGCCAGGGGGCAGCCACACTGTCAACCTGTCCATCCGTCCAATCAGTCTCCCCAGCAATGAACAGCTTTGGCTATGGGTTCCTAAGTGGTAGCTGGATTGAAAGACAAAAGAAGTTAGAAGAAAAGGGAAATCTGAAGAATGCTTGTAAGCCAAGAGAAATCAAGGATGTGGTCAAACAAGCTGAAGGAATCAAGGAATCCTCCAGGAAAATAAATTAGAATGGCGAAAAATGGGAAGTGTCTACAAAGACACGTTAAAGAAAAAAAAAAAAAGTTCCCATTCTTTTTCATCAATGATCTTATTATCGAACTATATGATTATGTAGAAATAATTTTTAATGACAAAATCACTTGTATAATATTTGCAACTAATTTCAGTGATAGACACGGATTTCTTGGATTTTACTATATGAAGAATCGATTTTTTAAGATTGCAATTCACATTGAGACAGTTTCCTGGAGAAAAAATAAAAAAATAAAAACAGAGCGGAAATAGACATCCATTTATTAAAATTCTAGCAGTGAAATGCATTTCTCTTTACTCTCCCTTTGAATCAATCCAGAGAGAAAACAGACACTAGAATAAATGGAGAAAATGAAAAGAAAACAGCGGAGACAAATTTGGCCCAAGATACAGAGGAAAAGACAAACAGAGCCAGCAAGAAAAGCAAAGCCTCACGTCACAAGGGCCTCCACATTCAGATCCATGTGGACATGTGTGTGACAGACCCAGAAACCAAATGGAAGCCCTGAAATCGCCTAATTCCCAGAACAGGCAAAATTTTGCCAAGTTCGTGATTTGGCAGAGTTCTTGCATATTCCATACAATTTCAATGAGAAGCCCTATCCATCTTGTGCAAAGAGCAGATTGTCATTTTCCACTTGAAATACACACGTCGCACTGACCTTATGTCCTCTGTCAAACTGAGACATTATCACCAACTTTTAGTGCAAAAGTTTTCATAGCGTATGGGCTTGCGCTCGGTCTGTTGTTTTGTTCTGTGTGTTTGTGTACAAAGTGTCACTGTATTGGACAACAGACAGACAAGGCCTCTGCCATCACTGGTAACTTCCTCCATCTGGTCCTGCCACCGTCACCTCCACAAGTGCTTGCTTAATGCCCCATTCCTCCTGGTATATCAGGAGCTCCCTTTACTCAGTGATGCTGGATAGTTTTCCACACATTTTCCTCATGCAAAGCCTTTCTTCTTCCTCAGCTCACCTGAGGCATGGCCAGCTTTCCTGAAACTGGACCACAAACTTTGGTTTCTGTACATTCTGTTTGATTTTTGTTTAACAGATGGCACAGAGTGGGCAGTCAGGATGCTGAGGGCATGATCATGAGTCGGGAAGAGAAGAATAAGAATGTAAATGGGGCATAATGTTGCAGGTGACAGGTGCAGCCATGGAGCCTTTAGTCCACTCTTAGCAGTGAAGATGGTCACTCCAGGGACATCCCAGTTTATCCCTAGCCAATAGGAAACAAAGTTTCCAAATGCAGATCAAACCCTGATGGCTTTTCTTTGGGAACACTAGTGAAAGCTTGTGTCTAGTCCAAATGACACCCTGAAGCCAGTTCCCATCACAAATCACAAATCTGCCTCTCAGTAAGTGTTGATTCTTCTGCAGCTTGGGAGGCGTAGACAACAGTGGTTACCAACAGGGAGTTGGAGACCTTGGTCATATGACCTTGAGAAAGTTACTTAGCTTCTCTGTGCCTCAGTATCTTCAACTGAAAAATGAGGATGATAATCATGCAACTCATTGAACTATTGTAAGGATTTAGGAAATCATGCAGGAAAGAGAATCTGGCAGAGTATCTGGCTCATAGTAAGGGCTTTCTAGAGGATAGCCATGCTAGATTAGTATTTCAGCACAAGTTGGAAGCCAATCCAGAGAAATTTGCTCCATCTCAAGTGATAGCCACCACCAGGATCTGGCCATGGATCGTGGACGGTACTGGAGAGTGAGTGCGTGAGCAGCTTTCCCAGTCCAGGCAAACAGGGCAAGTCAGCATTCTTTCCCAACCTCAGCCATTTTCATATTATCTTTATTGCTTTTGGCCATGTCCACATGCCAGGCTTTGAATTTATTATTTTAATTTACTATTTTTCTTTAAGTTGGCTCACTTTTTTTAATCTGAATATATTTACTTTAAAAGAAAAGTGCTGAAGGAGGAAGAAAGGGAGGAAGGAACAATAGAAAAGAAAAGAAGGGAGGGGAGAGGAGAGGGAGACTGAGGCAAGTAGAAAGATAAGGAGTCCATGGCTCCAGAGAGACAGAGCCACTCCAGAAATGATAGGCCCAAACCCAAAAGAGATGCCCATGGCAGCAGACAGCAGCAGCCCGGGACTCAGACAATATGCATTGGAGGTAGCAGGACCTGGGATTTCTACAGCAGGGGGATGTGTGAAGGGACTGGGCCAAAAGGTGAGAGCTAAGAGATGCATGGGGCACAGCAGGAGGCAGGTGGGGAAGGAAAATGAAGTGTGTTTTCTATCAAACCACACATGGTCAGCTTTCCTGAGTCTGGACCACAAGCATGGCATGCATGGTCCTGGAGCATCTGGCCTCTGCACTTCTCCTGTCCCATCTGCAAATGTTTCACCTGCCACAAAAGAGGTGTGAGGCATATGTCAAAATGTCATGATGCTAGACATGGGCAAGAGAGGTGCTCCATCATGCTGTGTGCAGCACCTACAGGATGTAATGCAGGGCAGGAGGGATGGGACAGAGAAGAGTGAAGGACACCATGCCAGGAGCTAACAGACCAAAGCCTACACAGCATGCAAATATGCCCGGCTTTGTGCTGTATTCAAGCAGCAAGCTGGAGGCTTGGCTCCTGAATAGGGCAATTTATGGAACTTCGCAATGTTCAAAGCCCCTCACAGCAAGACAAATGCAAATTGAAACTATGTGTGATGCCATTTTTCACCCATCAAATGGGCAAAGATAAAAGTGATTGATATTTTATCGTCTTGGCAAAGGTGTGGAGAATAAAGACTCTCACACACTGCTGGTGGGAGCAAAACTTGGTAGAAAGTAACTTTTGAGGGGGAAATGACAATTTTGGAGTGTCTATCAAAATTAAAAATTGATACAGTCTGATTCAGCAATTTTATTTCTGAGAGTTTGCTGCATTCTTAGCTTTTGGAAAAGTGCTTGGCACATTGAAAGTCCTCAATGCATATTCATTGAGTAAATTAATTAATAAATTTGTCTCAAAGATATACTCACACATAAATTCAATGATGAATGCATAAGGATTTTGCTATACTATTGTACAGAAAGCACAGGAGACAACCCAAATGTATATAAATGAAGGGTAAGTTAAATAAAAACATGAATGCAACCAAGTAATTCTGGGACAGAGTGAGGCAGAGCTATACATAACACAACTAAACTACTGTTGTGTTGCATTATTAAGTAGTAAGGGGGCTGGGGAAACCACGGACAAACCCCCTGTAATTTGCCCCTGTGAAGGTGGGATAAGGATGAGTCTGTATTCTGAGAAAGCAAATTCATGGACGCTCTTGGCAAAACGATATTAGAAACTATAACAGTGACACTCTGGTAAGGACTAGAGTGGAAGGAAACCTGCTTTTCATATACATCCTATATTAAAACATTTTTGGGGGGTTGTACCAGAGACTGAACTCAGGGGCACTCAAACACTGACCCACATCCCCAGCCCCATTTTGTATTTTATTTAGAGACAGGGTCTCACTCAGTTGCTCAGGGCCTTGCCTTTGATGAGGCTGACTTTGAACTCGGGATCCCCCTGCCTCGGCCTCATGAACCGCTAGGATTACAGGAGTGTGCCATGGCGCCCAGCTCAAAACATTTTTTTTTTTTAAAGAGAGAGTGAGAGAGGAGAGAGAGAGAGAGAATTTTTAATATTTATTTTTTAGTTCTCGGCGGACACAACATCTTTGTTGGTATGTGGTGCTGAGGATCGAACCCGGGTCGCACGCATGCCAGGTGAGCGCGCTACCGCTTGAGCCACATCCCCAGCCCGTCAAAACATTTTTAATAATAAAATATGGTAATTGCAGGAAGGTGTTAATGCAGGAATGTTTGGAGGGAAAAGGATTAGACTATGAGATCCATAAGCTCATCTGTGGATTGACCCATTTGGTGGATTAATAATTTGAGTGGACTGGCTGGGTGGTAACTATAGGCAGGTGGGGCCCACGGTTGGAGGTGTCCCAGGCTGGAGATGTCTCCCCACCCCTTCTTGGCTGCCATGAGCTGAGCAGCTTCTCTGCCACACCCTTCTATCTTCCTCCCTAAGGTTCTGCCTCACTGGGGCCCAGAGAATTGGAGCTGGCCAACTATGGACTGAACCTCTGAACCCATGAGCCCATATAAACTTTTCTTCCTCTAAGTTGTTCTTGTCAGGTACTTTAGTTAAAGGGACTCAAAGCTGACTAACACACCAGTTCTCCAGACCAACAGAGTAATTGGTGTCCCCAGCATCCTCTGGACATTGCAAGAACTTTCTAAAAGTGAATGAAGATCACAGATAATTCTTGCCAGGAAAATGGTTGAATCTGAGGATGAAAGTGTAAGGGCCCTGTGCCCCTAGGTGCTCAGTAGGCACTTGAAGAAAAAATGACCTTGGGGATCACCCAACCCACTTGACCTCAAGAGTGGAGCACAAGTGGAATGAAGAATAAGGAGTACAGAACTGCTGAGGCTACAAGACAATGACCAAACATGTCCCAAGGACCATACCCTAAGACCCAGTGACCTCATCCTGCCTGGGAGGGAATGTGTTGCGGGAAGGATCAGCCAGAAACCAAAGGCTTGGGTCCTTGTCCAGCCCTTTCTTTTCATTAGTAAAGGTTGGGCTTGGCCCTGAATTTCTGTCCTGTGATTTCAGGAGGCACCTCGCAGTCAGTGCCTTCTTCACCAACCCAAGCAGATCCTGGGATGGTTTTCTGTGCTAAACCACATCTTGCAAAGAACCGTCTGACCTGCATCATTAACTGTCTCTTAAAATAAAGTTGGAGATCCAACTGCCTTACCAGGTAACAGGCACTCAAGGCTCTTAGCAAGGAGAGTACAGATGGGATTTCAAAGTCCTTTCTCCAGGGAAAGACCAAGTTTTTCTCTCTCTCTCTCTCTCTCTCTCTCTCTCTCTCTCTCTCTCTCTCTCTCTCTCTCTCCCCGCCTATGTTTAAGCCCTGTTAGCAAATTGAGGATTGCCCTGTTGGTCTTCAGTGTTTAAGAGACATTCCTTCTTCATTTGCAATAGTTCTAGCATGATTCTTTTTAGTCTTCTTCAACCCTCTGTATTAAGGAAGACCTGAGACCCAGGGGAATTGGAGCTCTGTCAACACAGTTGACAATGGTCAAAGGCAGAGAAAACAGATCTCAGACTACCAGAGCTCCCTGGAGCCAGATCCCAAAGTCTCAGTACAATTTGGATTCAATATGATTTTTTGTCTCCGTGCTTCAGGCTGAAAATTAGTCATTCCCCCTCCACATGAGCAAGTTTGTACCAACGTGTATGCTTATGTTCCATAATAAAGGATTGCTCAGTTCCACAGGGAGATGGGGACAGAAGAATAGAGTGAATGCTATGGTTTGAATGTGTATCATCTGAAGTTCAGGTGCAACCAAGGGACAGTATTAAGAGGTAGACCCTTAAAGAGGTGATCAGGCCATGAGGTCTCTTACCTTTCAAATGGAATCAAGGCCCTTATATCTAATTTATAATTTTGGGGGTGCTGGGGATTGAATCCAAGGCCTCATGCATGCTAAGTGCTTGCTCTACCACTAAGCTACACTGCCAGCCCCTGGAGGCCCTGATAAAAGAAGCTTCATGGTATGCAGAGAACTTGCTATTCTGGCAAGGGATGACACAGTGTTCCTCACCTCCAGAAGATGCAACCCTCATTGTACAGCTAAACCTGCCTAAGACTCGATCTTAGATTTGCAGCCTCCAGAACTGTGAGAAGTCATTTTCCACCCGTTATAAATTGCTCAGTCAGTAATATTCTGTTTTAGCAGCACAAACAGACTAAGGCAATAAGTCTGGCTACAGCCGTGACTGAATGTAGCCCTCCACGACCCATGACAGGAGTCCTCGGTATGGATTAGAGACACACCCAGGCCCCACTTACCTTTCCTGAGCCCTTTTTTATTACACAAAGCCTGCGCTGGGGTCACCCTTCATATGCTGTGCACTACCTAGATGGCTTGTGAGCAGTTAACATTCAGAGCTCTCTGGAAAGAATGTGCTGATCTCAGACAGGCTAAGAAGAGGGTGAGAGCCAACATGGAGCCCTGTGCAGATGCACAGAAAAGGAATATGAAAGCAAAGCTCATGGTTCCAGGAAGCCATGGGGACCCCAAGAAAAACAAGGGACAACACAGACACAAAAGGGTATTCACAAAAGCACGTCTGAAAGAATTTTAAAATTCCTGAAAACACATATGATATTTTTAAGGATGGTTGATTTCAACAAGATTCAGTCTCAGAAGCAGAGACAGAGAGTGGCCTCTCCAGACCTGAGTTCTAATCTTAGCTGTGACATTAACTAGCTATGGCGTTCTACACTGGTGCCGAGAAAGGCCAGCCCCTCTCTGTTGTCAAATGAGAAGGTCAGAATAGATCCCCACCCCTCATACTTGGGCAGTTTCAGATTGTTAGTCAATTTTTCCTCGCTGTGACCAAACTATTTGTCAAGAATAACTGAGAGGAGGAAATGTTTATTTTGGCTAACTCCATCACTGTGGGCCTGCCGTGAGGCAAAGCATCCTGGCAGAAGGGAGTGATGGAGGAAAGCTGTCAGATCACAGCTTCTGGGAAGCAGAGAGAGAGAGAGGGAAAGAGAGAGAGGAGCCATGGATAAGATATAGTCCAAGGCCACACCTCCAGGCATGCCCCACCTTTCTACAGTTAGCACTCAGTAGTCCAACCATCACTCCATCAATGGATTAATCCACTGATGTGGTTTCAGCTCTCATAATCCGATCTGTTCCCCTCTGAACATTCCTGCATTGCCTAAGCTATGAGCTTTTCGGAGAACACCTCACATCCAAACCACAACACCGACTCCTTAGAATTTCATGGGCAGATGATGGGAAAGTAAATGGCAGATTGGGTCCCTGCCAAACCCCTGAGCCAGTGGTGTTTCCACTACCCACGTCATAATACGTGTTCATTATGTCATGGATGACCAAGATTAAGGCACAATGTGGACTTCCACCAAGGACCACTCTTGCACATAGAACATTGTCACATGATTCTCAGTAGCTCTAGCACTGACCTGGGAGAATCACAATTGCTTGGTCAGCACCAATGGGATATGGGTCTTTCAAAGGCAGAAGGTGCAGTGCAGAACATAAGAGGATCTACCCCACCCCTCAACTGCTCTGTCATCCTCTGCCCCCTTCAGAGCTCAGCATGCTGGCGTCCATGCTGCAGAGGGGCATCCTTCCAGCACCATTTGCTATATGCTTATGCCAGTGTCACAGCCCATTACATCCAGCCAATTACATCTGATTCCTCTCTGGAGGATGCCTGGTGGGCCACTGCAGGGAGCAGAGGAGGCCCTGAGAGCATCTAAATTATGAAACCTATTGGGAAATCCTATTATGAAGCTCATCTTACAGGGCTGCAGTGTTAATGACCCTGGCCTCCCCTGTCCCTGAGCAGAACTGGCCTCCCTGGGGTTTGAGGGGAGGCTGTCTGGGCTGTGGACTTTCTCTCACTCACCAGCCAAGCGAGAGAGCCATAGGGCTGCTCGGTGCCCTTGATTGTGGCAGCATGGTGTCCTGATCAGGCATCTGCATGCACATGCACACACACACACACACACACACATGCCCCCACCTTCTCTTCTAGCACTACCTCTTCAGGATAATGAAGCAGGGGGTCCCACATTTGGACCCATCTAGGGAGATGGAAATAGGCCCAGGAAACTTCTTTTGCCAAAAGAAGCTAAATTAGACACAATTTTTCTCCACCTTCGAATCCTGCAGGTTTATTTATTTATTTATTTATTTTTGGTCTCAACTCCCCCAGGCTTATAAAGTGGCTCATCTCAGTTGCTCAAGTTGACAAAGGCAGCGAAACTGTTGAAAGGTTCAAAATGTCCCTTGGGTTTCCAGGCATGAAGGAATTTATATGGAGGTGGAAAATTACCAGGAAAAAAGTCCCCAACTTGAAGAGGAGGGAGGAGCCAAGAAGCAACCCTGGAAGGAAAGGAGACCTCCTGGGGGAGAGTGTGGCGTGGGGAGAGGCACTTTCCAAGGCCGCGCTGGTGGGGTGGACAGCCTGAACTCACAGCTGCAGCAGATGGCGGGGAGGGCAGGAGCCTCAGGGAAGCAAGACAAACAGATGCACTGAGGGACTCTTCTGCAGGAAATGTGAAGGCCCTGCCAATGTCCAGGGTTGGAATGGTCATAGCTGACCTGTGACCTCCCCCCAAAAGCCACATGGACCCCCAATTATGAGACATGTATTCTCAGCTCCAGCTCTGACTTGCAAGAAATGAGGGTCCCGCAGATCTGATCATGCCCCTGAAGAGAGCAGTAGCACTCGTAGGGATTCAGGTGACAAGTGACCAGGCTGGTGATGGCCAGCTACATGGAAAGTGGCTCCTCTCTGTAACTCCTGGACACCCACTCCCACCTTTAGCCCTCTCTTTCTCCTATCCCCAAACTCCTCTTGAGCTTCCTATCAGTACCAATCCTATATTCTGGCCTTCTCTTGGGGTCACCCTGCCTGGTCTTTCCATAGTACCCAGCCTCTACTCAGGTTAAAATGATTCTCTGGACCCCATGGGTCATTGGGTGTTCTCTGCAGTGGTGAGCCAAAGCCAGACTAGGAGAGGGACGGGGACAGAGGCAAAACACAGTACCAGGAAAGATTATGCACACTGTCATTTTCTGAGTCCCCAACATGATTTAAGAGGAAGCTCTTTCTGGAAGCTCCAGGGACAGTATCCTGGAAGGGAAGGCCAGGCCTTGAGGGAGCACTCAGGAGTAAACACATCCAGCCCCATATGTACCCTGCTCCAGGGAGGATCTGCAGGATACCCAGATGGGACTGTGCAGCCCCAAATTTCTAGCAGGCATTAAGGAGTCTGCAGGTTCCCTACAACCACTGTCAGTCCAGCCCCACCCACCTTTCACAGCATTTGCATCTGAGTGAGGCTGCAGGGACCCACACAGAGGATCCATTTGGTTACCA
Organism: Urocitellus parryii; assembly: GCF_045843805.1. Lineage (NCBI taxonomy): Eukaryota > Metazoa > Chordata > Mammalia > Rodentia > Sciuridae > Urocitellus > Urocitellus parryii. The sequence continues at coordinate 99,389,802 of NC_135532.1, read as the reverse complement.
ACCTCTGCAGGGCAGGGATGTGGTTAGAGATAAGGAGAAAGCTGGGCTTTCTCATTAACTCGCTAAACCATCGCACAGTACTTGAAGTTGAAGGTAAATGAGCCAATCTCCTAGTAATTAACAATTTCATAGAGACAAAGAGAAGAGACACATGATAAGGTCAGAATCGCTGGTGGGGTCAACAGGACCATGTGATTCTGCCTGATGGGTTCTGAAAGAGCAACTCAGAAACAGGCTTTAGGTGTCAGAGCCCTCTAGGAAGTGTGTGAACCACATGCTAACGCACCAAATCTCCCCCAGACCTCCTCTGCTCACCCTCCCATCCCTTCTCTGCTCACCCTCCCAGTCCTCTTCTCACATCCTCCCTCTCAGCGACAGGAGCAGCTCCAGGCCAGGATTGCTCTTGGCTGGCTGGGCTGCCTAATTGGTCTCCAGGTACCTCTGCACAACCCAGCGACTGGTCACCATGAATTTGACAGATTCATGGGTTTAGCAGAAGGAAAGTGAAAGCCAGAGAATATGGTTCCTTACCCATTGTGATAGTCTGTCCTCCCAGCAAATAACACATAACCAGAAACAAAAAGTATTCGTTCTGTAGATTTTTGACATGTGCGAAGTCCCAGATGCAAATACCCAGAGAAGAAAATGTATCAGATCGACACAACCCTGTGAATCACAGAACGACCCAGGCTTCATCCAGCCAGGTTCAGGGAACATCAATCCTCAGGCTGTAATGGGAGAGAGAAGTTGATGGACATGTACTAGTTCTCACCTGCAGGTCTCTGGCATCCACCTTTCATTTCTCCCTGCTCCTGGCCTCCTGAGGACTGGGTTCTAGAGGGCCACTCCAGAACTATTTTGAAGGGCTCCTGTGCCACCCGGCAGCCCAGTATGAGCACACAAAATGGTTGGAGAATCTTCTTTGGAAAACAGCACAGAGACCAATCACAAGGCCCTCCACATGCACTGTCTGACCCCCACCAAAGGGTGCAGAATCCTCTCAAGATTGCCATCTCTGTCTGATCCAGGGTCCCTTCATCTCCCTGGAGCAGCCTTCTATGAGTACCGAGCAGAGAGGTCTAATTTAGTCATCAGGGTCCAGGTACCCAAGTCAAAGGCCAAGAATCTAGAGAATGCAGGGTCAAGTTCTTGAGGCAGGAGGACAGGGCTTTTCTCCTCTCCCAGGGCACTGAGCTCATCCAGGGTGCAGGGCCAGAATCATGATGCCACCTGACTTGCCACTCTCTATTCTCACATGCCACCAAAATGTTGTCAATGCCTCTGAAATGGCAAAGTGAGAGTTCCCTGGGCTCCCCATTCCTTCTACCCTCCAGCGAGTTTGCAATAAGTAGATGGTACAAAGTCAAGCCAGTTCACCCCAGCTCCAGATTACCCACAGCCACCAAAACCCAAGAGAGAGTCGGGGCTGGGAAGAATGGAAAGAAACAACTTAGATTTACATATTTGTCCCCACGGGCCCTCCCAGGACAGCCACAGGAGGTGACTGACAAGCAGTATGGACAGCAGAACCCCCCCCAAAAGAGTAACGTTCCAATTAGCCCAAAGAAATGAACGCTTGTTCCCAGAGTCCCAATTAAATCAGAACCAATCAATGCCTGCTCCGGTTCCTGCCGTTCTGCTCAGGAAATAATGAGAAAAATGAGAGGGCCCCAGCCAGCAAGTGCAGGGTGGCAGCCTTTTGAAGCCCAGAGAAATCACCCGTGCACTGTCACAAGCATGCCGGGCTGCACCTGTGCCTTTAAGAACTCAGTCTGGTGCCTTGGTCCCCACTCAGACCCTAAAGAATGCCAAAGTGGGTGCCCCCCACCCCACCCCCAACCAAAGGGACAAAGAGGAGCACTGTGGGACCAGGCCCGGCTGGTTTTAAAACTGTCTGCGGTGATTCATCACTGGACCTGCACTCTCTCCCCTCTGTTTCCACACCATCCATCACGGGTACCAGAACCCAAAAATCCAATAAAGACACAAAGGCACAGCTCTGCACTCTCAGCAGGCCTCAGAAAGGCTGTGTGAGGCCCCAGCCCAGGCAATTAGCTGAGTCCGTAGGATCACAGTGCTGATGGGCATTAGCAGCCCAGTGCTGGGCACTTGACGGACAGGTGTTGGAGGAGGAAGATGAAGGGGAGGAAGAGAGCACAGGCTGCAATGGTGTTCAGGCAAGGTGGTGGTGACAACAGAGGACAGGTGTCAGGAGGCTCATGATAAGAAGAAGGGGCCACTTACAGCCCCCAAACTCTAAAGGACTGGGGTCAATCCTAGTGACCTATTGGGGTTAAGGTTTAGAAAGCCTTTCTCTTAAAAACATCCAGAAGTTCTGAGAGTCACATGCAAAATTTTATAATGAAAAGAAGTCTTTTCCCCAGCCCTGGATTTCCCCATGTTAAACTTCTGTGACTTAAGTAAGACATAAGCCGTGGGGCCTTCAGACTCTTCCATTCTCCCAAGGAGACTGAGCCATGCATCAGTTCAGCCTATGTCTTGCCACATGTGGTCATGGGCTCTCTAGAGCTGAGGAGCACATGTGTGAGCACAGGGTATCCTGACTCTCCCAGACTACAAAGTTGGCATCACTGTGTCATTCAGAAGCAAAAGGTAATGCCACACACCATACACTCCTACTCCCATTCCAATAGCTTCATCTCCTTCCAGGGCCTGGCGTTGAGCCCCAGGAGAAAGACAGCCAAGCCAAAGGGCTTTGAGTTAATGAGCTACATGGGTTCAGTACCAAGTTCAATGCTGTGGGAGCTGGACCGAAATGAACTAAAATATTTTCCAAATTCAGTCACTCCTCAATTACCCTTGAACGAATTGTCCATGACAACCCAAATACTCCATGCCCCACAGCATGGGGCTGGATGCAGGATGCAGAGGGGTGTGTGAATGTATGTGTGGGTGCAGGGGGTGAGAGAAAAAGAGGGAGGAAGTGGGAGGGTGTGGGAGAGGGAGAGGGAGAGAGAGAGAGGGAGGGAGAGAGAGAAAGAGAGGGAGAATATGAGTGTGTTCCCCAATTAAATATAAATGAGTGATTATTAAATTATTTTCCACTATTCAGAATTGTCTGTATCTCTCCCTCCCAGCATGAATACAGACAATCTAGAAACAATGAAACCACTGGAAAATTGTTAGGTTTAGCATTAGAGATTGAGGTTCTTCAGAGTGTTATAATAAGCCATTAGTCACTTCCTGTTCCTGGATGATTCAGAGTTAGAATAGGGAAATCTTACAACTTGGCCCATCCCCAAGGAAGCAGAGGCCTCCCAAGGCCCCAGGGCTTACCCTTGCAGGCCACGCTGTTCTCGGGCTCATAGCCAGGTTTGCAGGTGCAGCGCCCAATGGGCACCATCCATTCCCCATCCCCATTGCAGTAGAGTTTGATGGGCACGTCCACTTCCTCTGCGTTGGGGATGCACGTGCCCCGAGCAATCACCAGAGACGTGCTCTCCGCTCCTGTCATGGTTTCTGGGAACACTGCAAAGTTTTGAACAATGCTGGGACACTTTTTGAAGAAGACGCGGACAGAAAGGAGAGACATACAGGCTCCGTAATCCTGGAAAGCGAGGTAAAAACCATTCCGAGTGAGAGGACCAAAGCTCCTGACTTCTGTGTTGACCTTCATCAACCTTCCCCCAAAGTCCACCTGGGAGAAGCTCTCATCTGCAGCAATGGTGTCTACTTTGAGGTAGGGAGCTTCCGACCAGAAGGCTGACTTCTTGGTGGCAATGACAGAGTCAGTCTCATAGTAGTACAAGTTGAAGGTCTCCTTGCAGGAGCCCGGGACATTGGGGAGGCTGCTACAGTCTCTCACAGTGAAGCGCATCTCTGTGTAGATGCGATGGGCCCCCCGTCGGTTGATGAAGGTGGTGAGCAGCCAGTTGTTCTGGTTGGGCTCGAAGACATTGCACACCTGGTAGGTGCGGATGGTGTTCAGGTTTTCATCATAGCCGCTGACTTCTTCCCACTGTACCGAGGAGTCCATAGGCACACACATGCAAAAAAAAAGAAAAAGCAGAAAATAGAGAATGAGACCACAAACCAAGGCAGAACTGAGGAGAATCCTGGGGCTGGGAGGGCCTTACGAGCTCACCAGTCCCACTGCTGGACTCGGGAAATGAACATATCCAACCCCTGCTTCATTTTAGACTCCTCTTTTTAAAAAAATATTTATTTTTTTAAATGTAGATGGACACAACACAATACCTTTATTTCTATGTGGTGCTCAGGATCGAACCCAGGCCCCACCCATGCTAGGCAAGCGCTCTACCACTGAGCCACAATCCCAGCCCCTTAGACACCTCTTTATGAGATGTCATAGTTCTTTGCCTCCCATACCAAGATATAACAGATTTCATTCTAGAAAGCATTTCCTCATTTAAACTATAGCTCTCATATTGTGACTATGGCTTATGACATCTATTGGGGAAAACCTGCAGCTCTCAGCTCTGAGTGATGGAAGGAACTTTCTTCCTCACTTCCATAGCCTCTGTAGAATAGTGGTCCAATGACATGACACCTGTCATTGGAAATCCCCACCTCTGGAACTGATTTCTCTATTGTGGTGAGTCTCCTTTATCTCCCTGAAAAGCACATGGATATAAAGCTTGCCAGAGCTACTCAACAAACTCAGATTCTCATAAACTTTTGTTTTATAACCTTAATCTCTTTGAAAGAGCTCAACTATAAAACACTGTGGAGATTGCTAAGAGAGATCCACAGCGAAACCAATTAAGCTTCATTATGTGCAAATTTCAAGGAAACGTTTGAAAAGCAAGAATGTTGGAGGGTGTTATTTGGGAAGTGAGTTTCTTTCTAAGAGAGAGACAACCATGATTCTCATTGAAAAAGACAGCCCCCATCTCTAGCAGCCATGTAGATTGGATTGGATTGGAAGAACACATTTATTAGATAATGTCTCTCAATATTCCCAACAACTAGGTACTATTATCTCTAATTTATGGGTGAAAAAATATCATGCAATTCCCCATGGTCACATGGCTGAAAGCACAGGTACAGAGCTAAGGACCTAGACAGAAGTGATACTTTGATGGCCTAAGAACTTCTAGAAAATTATTTCAACAGGCAATGGGAAGGGTCTGCAAAGGCAAGTGTCAAAAAGGAGCTACTGGGTCATTCTTTCTTCCTTGTGTTATAAGGAAAGAGGTGGAGGAAAGAGCTATCCTGCCCATATCTGGAAGCTCTCAGGGCTCTGATCTCAAGAACTGAGTGTACTCTCAGGAATAAAGTTAAAGTCCTATTCTGTCCGCCTAAAATAAATAAGGGAGAGGAAAAAAAAATCAAACTTTAGTAAGTGGGTGGGTTAGGATTCTTAACTATTTGGCAATTGTGATCAAGGTAAAAAACCAGAACATACCTATTTCTTTAAATATTGTGCTGATTATTGTTCATGGTGTGAAGTTTAAATGTATAAATTGGAATTGTCCGTTAGCAGCTAAAAGCCAGTTATGTATGTGTGCATGGGAAATACTCTGCAATAGCTTCTCACAAGGGGTTAAGGCCCCTATAGAGGCAGGAGGATGGAGGCAAGACCATTCTTCCAACTGTGCCAGGGCATCAGAAAAACCAAGCAAAGTGTGAAGGGGGACCAATGGGATGACCTCGCACATCCAGGACTATAAAATGACCTTCCTCGTGGCCAGAACTAGGCAACTGAGCTGCAGTCTAGCCCCCAACCCTGCTGGTCCCCAGCCCCTCCCAAGTGCCAGTTTCCTCCACAGCTGCCCAAAGTTCTCAATCAGCTCCTTCCAGATCCTTGTGCCAGTTTGGGGACAAAAAGGCCATCCCGATTCACTGCCCTAGACAAAGTCTCATGTCCTCCATAAAACACCCAGCACCCCATCTATCACTTGATTCCTTTATGATCTCCCAGCACTTCTCCCTGCTCCACTTTCCTTCCAGAAAGCCAGATTTTACTTTCCAAACCCACAAGTGTGTCACACCTCTAAGTGTGTTCTCACGGAGCACCTTCTCCGTGGAATGCCTTTCAGGACTGGAAAACCTCCGAGTTACCAGTTCATGTTCCCCAGGCAGGACTGGACTCCCCACCTTGGCACCTGCTCTGGGCTTCTCCTTCACTACGGCCCCACTGTAAGAACGTGTGTGCTCAGGGGCTGGGACATCTCCCCCAGGGGTCAGTGAGGCCCCAAGGACTGCAGCACATCATCAACAGGCTGCATCCCATCACAACCCCTGAGTGGGTGTGATTCATGCAGGTGGACGTGCCTGTTCCCAGGCTCAGTGACAGGGCCACCAGCAGAGAGAGAGACAGCCCTACTGTACAGTTCGTGCAGAGTATAAATTCCCACTGTCAAATCTCACCTGGACTTTGCTTAATTTCTTATTGATTCTCTTGATGTAGAGAAACCGCTTTTTCTTCTTTCTTGAAGACTACATTATGTTCTATTACAACGTGTGTTTGTTAAAGTTACATTCTGCTTGCTTGGTTTTTGAAGGCAGAAAGCAAATATATTAGGGAGAAGAAGTTGCTGACAGTGTTTCAGATTAAGTTTGCAGTTTGCAGATCTCCCTCCCTTTCCAGGGCCACACTGAAATTTTTTTCCCAGATGACATTACATGACAGTTAAGGGAAGGATGTCTTTCTCTTGCTGTTCTGCAACTGTTTAAACCCGGCAGGTTTCATGATCCATTTTTCCAGGGGGGTCTTAATATAAAAGTGGGTCACTCTGTTAATGCACAGGTGAGGCATATGGCCCCATTGAGGATGGGGGCTGGACACAACTGGAGTCTTTGTCCCACCCAAGACTAATGCAGCTCTGCTATAGGATCAGACCTGAAGCCCAGGCACAGGATCACCTTAGCACAGAGACCGTGGCCACCAATAGGTCTTTCAGTAAACAGAATGAGGATTTCCACTCTCATGGAGCCGGATTATTGAGAACATTTATCTTAGAAAATGACACTGATTAGTATTAGAAGACCCATCAGAGGTAATTGTTTTAAACATTAACCTCTCTAGGCCTCAGTTTTCTCATCTGTAAAATGAGGAATCATACTGGGTGACCTCGAGTTGTAAAATTCCACAGATCTAATTGATTCCCTGACAGCTCCCAAGGGAGCGATCAAAGCAAATTAGAGGGAATAGAGCTTTATATTCAAAGGAAAAGAGTAGAAAGAAATTGAGAGAAAAGGAAAATAGCTCCCTGTTGTTTGGGGAAAAGCCACGATAGAGCCTCCCATTAATTTCTCTCCATCATTCTTCCCCTGTCAGCGGGTGCTGCGAGGATTGGAGACATAAGCCATCCGAGTGGGCGAGAGGAGGGACAAATGCTTTCAAGAACAGGTAGCAATTAGGATGGGGGCCTAAGATTTTAAAAGAGAAGATTTTTGGTTAATGGAGAAGAGGGCGGGGTGGTATTCCCAGCAGGGAGAGACAAACATCATTGTTTATGATACTTGGAATCAGTCTCCTTGCTTTACAGTGAGTTATGCCTCCCTCATTCATCAATGAAAAAAAAAATATTGACTAAATACCAGTTTTATACCAAGCACTCCATTAGCCACTGGGGATACAGCAATATGCAGCTTATAATCTAGTGAGAGGAACACAAATTAGTAAATGATTATGAAAATAACTAAATAACTACAATTGGACTAATGGCTATCAGGGAAAATTATGGATTGCCAAGAGAGGGGATGCACCTGACATGCAGCAGCATGTCAGGGAAGCCAGGAGGGGATGGATGGAGGCTGGAGAAGTATGTGTCTTCTGGGAGCTGAGTGTCTGAGCCCAGGCACACACAAGTGCAAAGGTCCTGAGGTAGGGAAAAGCAACCTGATGCCATTGAGGAATGAAGCCTATAGGACAGAAAAGTTATAAAAGGCTGGAAGCAGTAGGAATAAGACTGAGGGGAAGGTGCATTGGACAGAGAATTTTGGATTTCAACCTGAGTGTAACTAGAAGTGTCACTGATGAAGTTTAAGGCTAAAAAATACAAGTGATCAGAACTGAGTTTTTATTTACTTATTTATTTATTTGGATACTAGGAATTGAGCCCAGAGGTACTTAACCCCACTGAGCCACATCCCCAGTGCTTTTTTTATTTTGAGACAGACTCTCGCTAAGTTGCTTAGGGCCTCTCTAAATTGCTGACACTGGCCTGGAACTTGCAATCCTCCTGCCTCAGCCTTCTGATTTGCTGGGATTATGGGTTGTGCACCTCCACATCTAGCTAGAATTGAGTTTTTAAAAGATATTAGAGAAGCAATGTAAAGCCCAGGCTGGAGGACACTTGAGCATATGGAAGAGACAATTAAAGGTCACTGTAGCCATCCAGGAAGAGGTGATGGAGGTTGGACCAAACCCAGGGAGACTAGAAAGATATTTGAGGGAGACTCTCTAAGTACTCACTAAGCCTACAGTGGGGACAACAGACCAAAGGGCTCTATGTCCCCTAAACATTCTTTAATGCACCTGTCTTCCCTTTCCTCTCAGGATTAGAGCTTCCACATCCTCAGGAATACTGCTTCCCCACCTCCTCCCTTTCTCCTTCTTTAAAAAAGAGGGAGTTTTACCAGTCTCAGGTAGTCTACCCCGCAGATGCCCAATGTCCTGTTTAGGCCCAATTTTCTTTTACCCTGAGCCTTGCTGGCTCCAGTCCCTGGAGTCTTCCTTCTCACAGTCCAGCCCATAGCCCACGTTCTCAAGATCTCCTTCAGTGGCCACCTCTCAGCCTCCACTCCTAGGCATTTGACAAGTTCCCTCTCTTGGTCTTTCCTGTAATTATCTCCTCCCATTAAAATAACAACAAAACACCATGATTTGCTTATCAGATTGGCAGAAAATTAAAGAGATAAAATGCCAAGTCTTGGTAAGAAAGTGGGTAAGGGCACCACTGCACCAGCCTTTGGGGGAAGTACAAACTGGTGACATCCTTCAGAAGTCAGGGTGGTAGCTTCTCTCAACATTTAAAATGTTGGCTAAAACTCAAATCAGTATGGAAAAGGTGAATCATTTTTAAAAAATTGTTTTGCCACCTGGGTAACCATCTGGAAAGAGCATAACTCATCTGTACTTCATACCTGACTCTAAATTCCCAGTGAATCAAAGATTTCAACATTAAAAATGAAACCATAAAAGTAATGAAAGAAACCATGGAGGACAATTTCTGGATACAAATTGTGACATGAATTCAGGAACCATAAATTGATCAATCCAGCTCTATTCATTTTTTTCCAACTTTTTAATGGCCTGATAGGAAGAGCCTTAATCAAAGTCAAATTTAAAAAAAATATGAACAAACAATGAAAAAAGTATAATTTATCACAGATAAATTATTCATTTCCTTTAGTATGGAAAGAGAACTTATATATATCAGTAATATAGTAGAAAAATGGGTGAAAAATATCAACAGACTCCTCATGGAGAAACATACAGCTCTTAAACATATGAAAAGATGCTGAATGTCACTCATTATTACAAACAAAAGGTAATTAGCAAAGTTTTGAGACTTTTTTTTTTTGTTGTTGTTGTTGTTAGAGAACAGAAGTTTGATAACACTGCTGGAGAGCTTGTCAATGAGAAATCTGATCCACATTTGGATAAAGGGCAAATTTGTACAACCTCTGTGGAAATTTTGGTTTTATTTATCCCAAATTACAACTGCAAACACTCTTTGATTCAGCCATTCCACACAGAAGATAATCCCTCAGACAAATCTTCATGGGTTTGAAGTTAGGAGCACACAGTCATTTTCTGTAGCCACATCACCTCCAGAATGTTACTCAAGCCAAGGAGCTTGGATCATGGGCCTGCAGATGATGTGTGGCCTTATTAAAATCTGCTCCAAGGGCAACCAGCCAGAGTTTTACGTAGTCCTAGTGAAAAGATGAACCATTAACTGAGATTGAAATTCTCACCATCAGCTGAATAGAGGACTCAGAATTTGAACTAATTTGACAAAAATAAAAATAAGTTCTGGGACACTGTTGTACATATTTATTTGCGGAGTAAGCCTCCGCAATTGCTACAGACCAATTTAGATCTAGTCCTACTTCTCAACTGGACTCTTTACTATGGTACCACAGACTTTCATAAATGTCCATGAACTGGTGAACACACACACACAATATATATGAGGTACCTGTGCAATGGGATACTATTTAGAACTGAAAAGAATGACGTTCAGGCACATTCTGAAAATGGGTGATCCTCTAAAACATTGTGCTAACTGAAGGAAAGAAGCCATGTGCTATGGTTTAGATGTGAGGTGTCTCCTAAAAGCTCAAGTGAGAGACAATGCAAGAAACTTCAGTGGTGAAATGATTGTAAGAGTTGTAACCTAACCCACTGATAAGGATTAACTGGATGGTGACTATAGGCAGGTAGGGGATGTCTGAAGGAGACAGGTCCCTGGGGCATGCTTGTGGGGTTTATGTTTTGTCCTTGATGATGACACTCTCTCTGTTTCCTGGTTGCCATGTCCTGCACAGCTTTACCCTTCCATGCCCTCCTGCCATGATATTCTGCCTCACTCAGGCCCAGAGCTATGGAGTTGGCCCACCGCAGACTGAACCTCTGAAACTGGAAGCCAAAATAAACTTTTTCTCCTCTAAGTTCTTGTCAGGTCTTTGGATCACAGTAACAACAACAAAAAATGCTGACTAAGACACTGTGTGTCCCAAAAGACCACATATTGCATGATTCCATATGCATCAACTGTTCCAAAGAGGCAAATCTAGAGACAAAAAAAAAAAAAGTACATTAGCATTTGTCTGGGGCTGGGGGATGGAAATAAGGGAATGCAAATGGGCATGAGAAGTCTTTTCTGGAAAGACTTTTCTAGAAGTCTTTCTAGAAAAGAAGGATTGTGGTAATGATTGCAAACTTTTAAAATTTATAAAAATAACTTAGTTAAGTGTAAGTATATTTATGGGTATATAAATAATACACCAACATAGCTTTAAAAGAAAAAAAAAAACCTGTTACCTGGCCCAGCTTACACCTCAATACCACACAATGCTAGCTTGGTCTCTGTTACCCACAAACAGCATGCCCACAGCAATGCATGCCCCTGTTTGTCCTATCCCCTAGGCCAAGGATGCCCTTCTCCTTCATCCCTGAAAACCAAGTGCCAAAGATTCATCCAATCTAGTTTTTTGGTGGATGAACATATGATGCCCTAGCTGAGGCAAAGAGAAGGGACAGGTGCCCAAGGGAAGTATCCCTATCACCAAGACTGAGGGCCTGGGGAGTATCTGAAATGTGGTCCAAAGACAGGATCAGAATCTTGGATCCAGGATCCCATCCCAAGAGTCCCTGATTTTCCAACCTGGAGGCCAGTCAGGTAGTCATCAGGACAAAAGTGCCCTCCATCTCTAACACACCCAGTTCATCACAATCTGCTGCTTCTTTCTGGCCTCTCTCTTGCAATACTATGGCAACTGCACTAGGCATTACCTCATGCCTGGATTAATGCCTTGGCCTGCTGTTTGGTCAGAAAGTGGTGACAATCGATAAAACACAAGACGTCAGAGGCCCAAGCCAGGATCATACCCTTTCACACCTGGACAAGAAGACCAGAACCCATTTCTGCTCCTTGACCTTGTTGCTTATATTTGACCTACACTAATGCCGTTCTCCTACTCCACTCTCATGCCATCTGATCTCTAGGACACAGAGCAGAGAATAGCAAACCTGGCTGGAAGTCACTGCAGAAGACCAAAACACTTTGGGGGACAAATGGGCAAACCGAGGCCCAGGGACATTCAGGGCTGGTCCAAAGCCAGGCAGCTGATACACATCCGGGCTGAGTTCTCTTTTGCTCCCTCCTTCAAGGGGGCTCAGGTCTTCCTTTCTCCATGAGGACTTCTCCAGCTGTTGTTCAGCTACTCTTTGCTGAATGCTTCAAGCATGATGGCGTTTATTCCACACAATTTAGCATTTGACAACACACGGTTTTGAAGTATTCTTTAATTGCTTCATGTGTGTGACTTTGGTTTCTGCTACCAGGATATGAGCTCCTTGAGGACAGGGAATTATGTTGTGACTAATTTATTAGTTCAATTCAACAAGTAAAATAATTTCAAGCATTTAGCTTCGCCACACTGGAACTAGGCAACAGCATTTTAACCACTATATATCTGGGACCAGGGAAACCCACAGGTTTCTCAGGATTCTGTTCTCACTCCATTTCACCTCACTTTTATCCTGGGTGGTTTTATGCACACACACACACGGTGTATCCTCATAACCTACATCACCCACTTGACCTCTCCCCAAAGCCTCAGACTTGTGTATCCCGTTGCCTGCTGGACACCCCCTGACAAAAACCTAAAGTTCCGCACCTTGTTCTCTGAAGACCCAGACCAACAGTCTCCAAAGCCAAATATCTAGGAAACACTCTGGATTCAGCCTTTCTATTTCCCTCCTTTTTTGCTCCTCATCACAGGAGATTAACCAACCAATCCTATATCACCTGTCTCCTAACTTTTCTATCTAGCCCTCCCTTCCCATCTTTCCACTGACTTCTCTCTCCCCCCATCCTCAATGATTGTCCCACTACTTTCCTTCTCTCTCCTGCCCTTAAGAATTTTCTAAAATAAATTTTAGAAGTTTTTCTTTCCTGTGGACCTGTCCCTACAGGGCTGGGACTGTGTTGGGGACCTCGCCATCCTCCCTGTGTCTAACCCTCAAAAAATGCTGGGAGCCTGAAGCAGTGAGTGAGGCCCAGTTCCTTAAATTCCCAGCCTCCTCAGTCTCTGGTCCTTCACTGAGGACTTGTGGCAGGTGCCACCAGGTGAGCCTGTCCCTGGAAAAAGGAGAAACAAATCAGACTTGCACAGCTCACAGAATATGAACAGCCTTTGAAAGGGCACTATTATTGATGCAAATAGACCACCTGTCCTTGAGATAAGCATAATAAAGAAAACAATGACACCCATTAGGAAGTACTTGTTCAGGCTTTCAGACCGTGACTTTGATGTATGAGAAAGACACCTCCAGGTCCCAGCCAAGATCTAGGTTTGTTAGACTTGCTTATTGAAAGTCAGAGCTCGCAGATCTGCTGCTCTGGAATGCCCCAGATTGCCCGTTGACATTTGGACAGTGCATATTGACTATTTGCAATCTGGTTGATTGTGTGTGTGTGTGTGTGTGTGTGTGTGTGTGTGTGTGTGTAAAGCGTGCTGTTAAAGTTCTTTGTCATGGGCTATACCCACCAGTCCATCTACACAGCTGTCTTTAACAACCTCCAGAAACTCTGACACATTCTTTATCTTTTTATTTTTTTATTTTTAGTTGTAAATGGACACAATACCTTTATTTTGATTTTAAATTTTTATGTGGTGCTGAGGATCAAACCCAGAGCCTCACACATGTGAGGCAAGTGCTCTACCACTGAGCCACAATCCCAGCCCCACATTCTTTATCTTTTAAGGCCAAATTTGAATCAGAAATAGGCAAAGATCATCTGGAGCCATATTTTGAAGAATGAGATGAACGAGCAAGCTCATATCAAGAAATAATATTTATTGGTTAAAGATGAAGAGCCACTATAAATGACGTTAAGAGATTTGAGCAGATTCTACTCTGTGTCTGTCAAAAGAAGCATGGAGTTCTGAAAAGATCTTTCATAGTCGGCCCCTCCCTGAACTGCAGCAATGTCTCCACCCCTCCTAGAATGCTCACTGGCCACCATGCTATATCATCATCTCCATAAACCAACCATTTCTACAAGGCCCAGCTGAGAGGGTCTACCTCCTCTGGACACCTTTCTTTAAGATGGAAATAGAAATGAATGACTGAAATAGGCCTCTGTTAGCCTAACCAGGTACCAGCTAGTCTGATCTGTTTGAAGCCCAGTTCACTGAATTTGTTTTTTAAATAAGGAATGGAGCATCCACTGCCATGTCCAAGCACTGTCATAGGTACTGGTGACACAGCAGTGAGTAAGAGACAAAGTCCTTGCCCCTGTGAAGCTTATATTCTAATACAATGAGTTAGAACAAATCATATGAATTCTCAGAGCATTAAATACTATTAAGGAGTGTGTAAAGGGATAAAATGGAAGATGGTAATGGGTTGGTCGGGGAAGGTCTCCCTCTGGGCAGAGATCTAAATGGCACACACCAGCCAGGCTCCAGGAATGAAGAGCAAGGGTGGCCTGATGCATTGCCAAGAAAGACAATAGATCAGAGAGATCAAAGGAGCCAAGAGTAAGGAAAAGGGGGAAGGAGATGAGGTTGGGGAGGTGGCCAGGAGGCAGATGGACTCTCACCTCTGTGAGTTACTGCTCTGAGACCACAAATGACTTTCTAAGCATCAATTTCCTCATCTGCAAAATACTGTTTACCTTGTAGGGTGTGGCAAAGACTGAAAGATCAGGGAAGTAACTCATCTAGCCCTGTGTCTGCAGCTAACTACCCTTCCCCAAGTACCAATTATTATCATTATCATTATTACTGAGTCACCAGGGTGTGGAAACCATCTTGATCCTAGATAAGTTGTGGTCAGCAGAATGCACAGACTAAGAGGACAAACTTCCTGTCCTACAACCAGCTGACCCAGATTGTCTACAGAACAAGGACAGCCAGCAACCCCTTTCCCTACTCCTCTATTAATCTCTTAGCCTTCCTCTGGGCCTACTTCAGCATGAGCTCTCTTCCTTCAAGCAGACAATCCCTGAACAACTGTCAACCATCAGCTCAGAATATAGGAGACAAAACTGGACTTTGGGCCTATTCTGCAGTCTGAATTTGGGTATCAACTGTTATGGGGGAAGATGTTGTTTCAAATAATTGCTACTACCATGCTTTTGGGGGCCATGATGGGACTTTGCAGGCACAGTCCCCGGAGCCCATACAGTTCTGAATTTCCTGAAGCCCACAGAAGACCAAAGATCCCTTAGAACAGCAGATGGCTCAGGGCTGAGCTGTAGCCATCACCAGCAAGCCTTCTCTGCCCAGGACACTGGGCCCTACTGAGGAAGCTCCTGTGTAGATAGTAGACTAAGCCCAAAAGAGCTGGGATATTAGACAAGCTAGAGGGCTAATTAAAATGTAAAATGAGGTCCGTGGGGCATAAACTCCTACAAGCCCAGAGGGATCCATCATTTAGTACACCAACCAACCAAGGCAGCTTTGCTCAATGGCTCCCCTGAGGGCCTGAGCACCAGTTCACCTCCCAATACGCTGTATTACCTCCCAGATGTGGGCTGCAGGACACAAAAGTTCCCCCTCCCTCATTCGTTGTTCCCAGGACTCCTGTCGTTTGCTAAAGAGAAGGGTGGCAGGTTCAGGGGGTGGGGCATTGCTTCTGAAAACCCAGCACCTGGAAAGGGCTTTTATACCCCAGTGTTATGGATTCCCTGAATTTCAGATTTGCAGCAAGGACACACTCTTTGGGATCCAAGAGAGCAAGTGAATAAGGTTGAGATTCAAATTAAAATGAGAAAAACAGGCCCACCATGTGTCCCAGAGGGATCCCTAAGAGCAAAACTCCATAAAATCCACTGGGAATTGGGATGGTAGAAAGATGGCAGGAACTACAGTAGGGAGGTGGAGGCCAAGGCCCCAAAGAGCACACTTGATCCTGAAAGGAGGTATCTGGGCCTTTAAAGCAGGGCAGGGTTCAGAAGCACTGCTGCATCCATGCCCAACCCAGAACCCAGATCATGGTGATCCCTGGTTCACTGGGATGAAGTTCACTGGCTCTTATGAGTGAGCTGGACTCGGCTATGTGACTATGGGCAAGACTTCAAACCTCTCCGAGCCTCAGTGTCCTCCTTTGCAACACTGGGAAACTAACAGTACCTATCTTCTGCAGCTGAGGATCAAACATGCTTTGAGGCTGTGAGTTACTTAAATCCAGTTGGTTAGCATGGATTCCCAACTCCACAGTCACCTACTTAGCCTCTCTCCTTTCCTCAAAGGCTTTGGTTCTCCCTACAATGTGTATGATCCACAGTTCTCTCCCATCGTCTGGTTTCTGCCCTTGTGGCTTTAATCTTTGGCATGTGCGTTCCTGCATGGACATGTGTGTATGTGTGTGCATGTGTGCATTGTGTGTGTGCACGTGTGTATGTGTGTGCATACATGGATGGTTGCTGCGGCCCTTCCTCAGGCATGCCCTGTCTTCAAGGCCATCTGGGCACAGGTCAGCTCTACACTCGGTTCTGAAGGCACTCCCTTATACCCCATACCTATAAGAGCCACACTACTAGAAATCAAAGCTGGCCCAAGGTCTAGATGGTGCACATCTCTTTGCCACCTGACACATTTCACACCCAGGTCTCTGCCGGTACACCAGGGGAGACCCTGCAGGCTTGTACCTCTGGAGGAGGCTCCTGATCCACATCCCTAAGGCCACCATAACCTCCACCAGGCAGCAGCATTGCGTACCAGGCCCTGCCTGGAGTGGGGTCCTCAGCCATTATGACAGCTGCTGCTGCTGTTGACACTGCAACAGTGACAAATTCATCCCTCTGACAAGATCCCTTTAAATAATTCACAGGGAGCTCAGGATTAAGACACTGTTTCTCTCTGTCTCTGTTGAGATTTAAAATACCTCCAGCTGAGGCATTTAAAGAGCATATAATGGGCTGCCCCTCTTGGGTCTCCCCTCCCCCCTCCTCCTTTTTCCCATTTCCCAAACTCATCCCCCACCCCACCAGTCAGTCCTATAACAAGGAGGTCCAGAAAACAAGAAAGAGAGAGGGTGGGGGGGGGGGGAGGAGGGAACCAGTGCTTGGCTGGTCACTATGGCAACGGTGGCAGGGTATTCAGCTGCCATTATCCCAGCGCCTCACACATGTGATTATCTTAAGCTGTCGATTGAATGTGGTTCTCACTGCTGCCCAACACCGCCTTGTCGAACAAGGCAGGGGCGGGAGCTTCGGGCCCCAGGCCGCAGCTGCCTAATATTGCTAGGCTTAGACCTGGTCTCCATGGATGGGAGACCAGTTGAGTTGCCCCTGGAGGGACTGGTGGCATTTCCCTTCAGCTTGGAGGGATCTCCGCTCAGAAGGCACGGGCGGAGGCCAGCCTGAAGCTGGGGCCACCAACACTGGGCTGCAGCCTGGGGAAGTGGGCTTCTCATTCTAAGAGCTCACTGCACAGGGGGGCCCTGCTGACTGTCCTGGATACCAGAGAGCCAGCCAGGGGAGAGGAAGGGGCGGGGCCTTCTGGGAGGAGCTCTGAATCCAGTCCCATTCTCAGGGTAGAGGAAATTCTCAGTCTCATGCTATGAGTAACCCAAACCTGGCCTGGGAAAAAGGGGCCCCCTTTCTGGCCTGTCTGTTCCCACCATTGGATGGGAATAGAGCTGCTATGTGTAACTACTTCAGGGGACTCTGGGTTTTTTTTGTTTGTTTGTTTGGTTTTTTTTCAGAGACTGTAGCTTCTAAAGTATGTTTCTAGGAAGCCTGTGAAGGACTTTGGCCTCCATTGAGAATATAATTATCTCAATCCTTTGCCTCCTGGACTTGGCTTTGGACCATCTCTGGGCTAAGATTCCTTGAATGACAAGATCATTCATCAAACCCTACCAGACACACTTTAGTTTTTCCAATGTCCTTTTGAAAATTCAGCTCCAGATGAAGCCCATCATTTCAGATAGGCTCTGATCAGCACCATGGACTCGCACGTGGACTGCTCTGAATCCCTGAGATAGCCTGGCCCTTCCTCCCATGGCATCCTGTGGTCAGCACCATGAAGACAGAGCTTTACTTGAGCCCCACCTAAGGCACTGCCCACCACATCACCCCAACTCGTTATTGCACAATTAATTGCTTGTACCTGATCGCAGACACAACCTATCACCATTCACCAGGCTGCTCTGAAAGCAGAATTCCCAATCAGCAAGCTAAGACTGTGCCTGAACTCCAGCATCTTCCACATTGGCTGTCCTTTGTGATACCAGGAGGTGTGCGGGACATGCCTGTCTCCACCAGAGAGCGTTGATGAGGGGGTAGTGTGCATGGAGATGGGGAGGTGGCATGCTGGGATCCCCAGCTGCAGTGGAGGAGGGGCTTGTCCAGCAGAATTGGCACTGAGGCCACTGGGTGGGAAAAGCAGCCTGCTGGGGTCTCCTCCCAGCTCTCCTTCCCACAAATCCTCACTTCCTCAACATTTGCCAACACCTATCAGGAAGGAGCTGACCCACCCAGGCTTCTCTGTCGCTGCCTGAAGCCGGCCATCTGCAGCAACCACCTGTATCCTTCCTCCTCTGGATTCCTGGCCAGGGCTCGCTTGCTCTGTGATTGGGGCTTCTCACTTCATGCTCCATCTAGACTTGCCACTCTCTGCTCCCAAGCCCACACATCACAAGTCACCTACTCCACCTCCCCTGTAGAGCTTGCTTTAAAAAAAAATAAAATGATTCATGGGGTGCTTGTCACATTCACTGCTTGGTGGCCCAAGGTTGGCAAATCTAGCCTTTCCCTTGGTAGGATATTGGGAAACATTTGTCTCCCCTTGTTGCCCCCCTACCCTGGCATTCTCTGGTTTCTCAGCAGTCTACGACACTGACATCCCTTCATACTCTTTTGCTGACAGAGGTACACGAATGAGCTTTGTGGTCAGATGAGCTTGGGGTCAGTCTCAGCAACACTTGGTCCTATTACTTTGAATCAAAGCTCTGAGCTTCATGAATCTGAAAAAATGGAAGAAATGCCACCTGCCTTCAGGGTCCCAATGAGAAGTCAGCCAGGTAACATAAATAATACCCAATGCTGGTACACAGTCAGTGCTTAATTAATAGTGATGAGTGTACTAGTTATTCATAATTATAATATCACTATTAGTAACAGGGTAAACCTCTGATGTTCATGCAAGAAATACAACCCTGCCAGGAACCCTAGAATGTCAATCTTGTATCCCCCCGGGGCCCCTTGTTCAATCAGTTCCCATTCTCCTCCCAGGCAAGTAAGGCCTCTCCAACAAGAATCAATTCTACCACCAGTGCTAGCCAGGGCAAGAGGTATAGCACTGAGCTTTCTAGTTTACAGAAAAGGTAATTCTCCCAGTCACTCTGTAAATAATCTCTTATATGACCATGTTATAAAGGCAGAATGTGGGATCAGAGAAGTTAAGGAACTTAGCACAAAATGGCCATAAAGCCAGAATGTCAAAATCCAAACCCTAGCCTTGTTCCTTTAAAAATATAGTGTGGTTTAGGCCAGATGATTCTCACACTTTTGGCTATCACTGGAAGTAAGGCCAGAGGCATGGTCCCAGGGCTGGCCGGTTTCCACGAGGCTAAGCTCATCCTTCCTGTAGCTAGGTTCAGTGTCCTCCTGTTTCTGCTCATGACCTTGACCCTCTCTTCCTCTGTTTCTCCTGGGTATCTCATCTAGGCCTCTTAACTCTGCCTCACCTTCTCATGCTCTGTCTTCCCCAGCAACATCCCCTCCTTCTCCCGGACCACCAGCCCTGAGAGCTGAGTGTGCAGGTTGGTGGGACTGATCCACCTCTGTTCCAACATGGTGCCAGTCAGGAGCCTGGTTCCCTTCTGCTGCCTTTAGAGCCACCTGCCCTTCAACTTGAGAAGAGCTGCCTTCAGCAGTTGATCCTCAGACTCACATACCAGTTGCAAAAATGTATATAGGGTTGGGACAAGGGACATGTTTGGGGACTGCCTTCCCAGGGAAAAAAAAAGAAATGATACCTTTCTGAAACCAAGTAGGGTTAAACCTGTCAAGGATGAGGGGCAAGTAAAACAACTGTGGTCTGGGAAGAGGACCCTCTTCCATCCTAGCTACATACCACTGCCATCTGGGTGGGACTATGGCTGCCATGAGTGACCCCCCCCCCTTCAGGAAACTCCTTATTCCTCATACTGTGACTTGCCAAGAGTGGGGAGGTGGGCTTGGGTGACCTCTGGAGTTCGTGGACAGAAAATATCCTGCTCAGCTGACATGCATGAGTCCGTGAGTTATTTCCAAGAGTGAGAAAATAAATCTGTCTGAGGTTAAAGTTCTAATAAAATATCACAACTCCCAAAATTCTTTAATCCAGCAAGCCAAGGAAATCCCTCTTTCTCAACCTCTCCCTCCCTCTCTCTCTCTCTCTCTCTCTCTCTCTCTCTCTCTCTCTCTCTCTCTCCTCTCACCTATCATCCAACCCCCTACACACATCCCCAATGGATGTCTGCAATCAACATATTAATGTTCTACTCCATGGCATGCAGTATCATTTTATTTCCCTCCATTTCTAAAGCCTACACATGCCACTCCCCCCACAAAAAGTCTTATCTAAAAGTCCTACAAGGGAACATCTGAGGAGCAGTGTGGGTATGTGGCCTTGCTGCTCTGACAACCCAACTCTCCTCCCCTCAGGACCCAGCCAGCACCCACCAACCTGTGCCACACCACCACACCTCTCCCAAGAGCAGGGTCCGCCTCTCCTGGACCTGTTCCCTCTCCTAGAGGAGGCCTGGCCTTGTGGCTCTCCTCTCCAATCCCCACGCCTTTGTCTATCACCGTCTGTGTCAGGCAGGTGATTTTAAACTTCCATTCCTAAAAGACGCATATTATATAAAAAATGTTTTAAGTGCCTTGGGGTGTTTTGTTCCTCATTGCTTCATAAAAGTGACATTAATAGCCAGGGAAGAGCTCTGCTGAGTGCAATTACGAGGATGTTTCAGGTATGAAAGCTGTTTTGAGCCTGCTAATGTTTCCTAATTACAGGCCTTTTGGTAGAGAGAGAAAAAGATAAAGAGTGGGTGGGAGGCCTAGGGTGGGGAGCTCTGACTTATCTCAGTGGTTTACCTGGAGAGGAAAGGGGAGGAGAGGGGAGGAGGGAGGGATCAGGGAGGCCAGAGGCCCACCAGCAGGGAGGCTGGCCTCTCTATGCTGATCAAGTGGTACTAATTTCTGGGTAACAGCTCTGGACAAGGATACCACTCGTGGCTCTACTGTGAGAAAAAAAAAAAAAAAAAAAACAAAAACACCTCCCAGACTGAAACTGAATTCAAAGAGTTCACAGAAGCTCTACCTGGGAGTTCTCCCAAAGCCACCCTCTGCAGACACTGCAGTAGGTGGCATTGATGTCCTCATTTAAGCCAGCCTTCAGGAGGTTAAAGGTCAGTATTGGTACTTTTTAGCCATGTGAATACTTTATTATAATTTATGCCTTAGCATCACATCGTGTTAAGTTTCTTTTCTTTTCTTGCTCTTTAGCATATCTTCATCCTTCGGGTGCCTGATTTTTGATTCCCTCTGAAGAATGACTCCTTTCTGCCCTTCAGCCCCTGGGCATCCAGGGTACCCTGCACAATTCCAGATGCACACAGACCCAGTGTGGGAGCCAATAAGCACTCTGCATTTCCTGGCTACTGAGGTTGGTTCAGGGCAGGCATGGGATTCAAGCCAAGCCTCTCAGGGCCAATCAGAGCTAAATTTTCAGGGCTTCAGCTGGAGGGCCCACAAGGAGGTGCTTGTTTTTCCCCAGAGCATATGGATGGAAGAGGTTGAAAGGGCTAGAGCCTCTGCAGAGAGGGCAGAGAGGTGAGGTGTGAGGATACTGATCCTGGTTATCTACTAGCCCAAACATGAAGCCATATCAGCCCCTGGACCATCCAGTGCCGTGAACTTCATTCATGAACTTCCATGAACTTCATCCAGTACTAAGTTGTGCTTTTCTGTCACTGGCCATCAAAACAGCCCCGACTGATAGAAACTGTAGGCGAGAATGGCTTCCAGCCCCCATGCAGTGGCCCCAGGCTGAGAAAGTCTGACCAATAGCACCCCACCCCACCCCCACCTCCTGCCCTGGCATGTCCCAAAATTCAAATACATGAAATTCCATTCACAAAATGATTTTGCCCACAGCCAAATTTCTCTTGGATCTGCCTAATGTAGCTCAGTCTTTTCTGTCTTAATTAGTATGACTGAACCATCAAAGGAAGATAAGAAAAACTTCAGCCCTCCAGAGGGCTAGTGATGTGTTAACATTTCTTAACTGTGTACCAAGGAAAACTTTTTGCTGCCACCGTCTCATAGGTGGCAAAGTCATCCACTGGGCAGAGGAGAAAACTGGGGTTGAACAAGTTTCAATGACAGGCCCCAGATCACACAGGCAGGGAGCAGCAGAGTTGGAAGGCAAGCCCGCTGCTCAGATGCCAAGACCTGGGGCCTTAGCTGCTGCTCCATAAGTTCTCACCCATCAACCCAGATAAATTCTAATTGATTTTGCTTGGCCTTGAAACAGATGAGGCATTTTTACAGTGGGTTTCTCTCTGGAGGATGCTTTCCTTATTCCCATGAAGTGGGCAACTGGAGGATCTGACCAGATAGAGGAGGTAGCCAGAGACTGCCGCATGGCCCAGATGGTCCACACGTGTCAGGCAGGTAAGGGCTGTGCAGGAAGGACTGAGAGCACCTGTGCTCTTGTGTGCACACCTCATGTGGGGATTTAGTCTCCAGATGTGGGTATTTGTGTGAATGTTGCTCCCTTCACGGTGGCCTGCTCTGGAAGCCCAGCAGTCACACCAATAATCCTCCCATCTCTAAAAATATTTCCAGAACTCTCAGAACTGCCCAGAAAGGTATAAGGTGAAATCAGCTCATTGAACTTCATGTATACACACACACACACACACAGAGAGATAAAGATATACACAGACCCCTATGTATATACTCATGCATATATACACATGTAAACACACATAGGTACATATACATATGCACAAATATTCACATACATATGCCTATAGATATATACACAGACCCTTATCTATATACATGTAAACACAGGTATATACACATATGCACATATATACACATACACATATGCATATATAACAGACTTTTATCTCTACACACACATATATATACATAAAACATGTACATTATATACATACCTATATATGCACAAATATAAATATACACCTACATACAGATATATATGCAAATATAAACACATACATATGTGTACATACACATATATAAATATACAAACATATATACACATATATACATTCAGACATACTTGCACATACTGTATACAAACGTGCATATACATACATAGGCAGAGAGCACACACGTGAACACCACTCACTCATCTTGAGGGCTCAGCCATCCCTTGGTCTCTCTGTGGTACCCACCACACAGGCCATGCTACAACCTCTGGTCCTGCTCCAGCCTCAGCCATGCCTTCATGTCTGTTCTAGAGCCCCACTGAGACTCCCCTCTGGTGTCCCCAAACATGGTCACAATGGTCCTCCCTTCTGCTTCACTCTCCTTCCTGTGGGTAGATGCTGTGATCCAAAATGTCAATCGCCTCTTGCCAATGTGCTCAGCTCCTTGCCTCATCAGTCCCTCCATGCTTTCTGTGCTACCATAATCGCCACACCCCGCTCCAGGTAGAGGCAGACAGCTAAAGGAGACCCACAGATCAGAGCTGTCACAAATGTGTGGCCTTCAGCCACAACTTGGTCCTCATGCCCAGCGGTATTCTTTCTAAAGATGCCTAGCCTCTCTCCACTCACAGGGCCTGTTAGTTCAGACCTTCTCCAAACCCCTAAAAACATGCACCTCCTCATCTCTTACTCTCCAGACCTCACCCTCAATCTCAGAAACAAAGGTATGAATGTAGGGAAGTTTCTATTCTATGATTTCCTTCACCAAGCCTGGGCACTCAGCGCTGTGTAGCTCAGCAGAGAAGATGCATATACATACAAAGGAGAGAGCACACAACAGCAAAGGACCCCCTTCCCCATAAAAAACAAATATACCCATGGCTTCCTTTCCCCTGTCTTCCCTCCCTTTCACAAACCGCTCTCCCTATCACTTCACCTCCTCCTTGCTCAGACCCTTAATCTCTGCTTTCTAGCTTCCTGTCTTGGTCCCCTCTGAAACTATCTATATAGGTCACCCGTAAGGTCTTTGTGGCCAAATGCAGTGAGAATGCTCAACACCGAGCAGCATTGTCACTCTTGTCCCCTCCTCCTCCTTCCACCCCTTCCCTTGGTTCTGACACAGGATCCCTTCTTGATTTTCTTGCACCGTCCAGGCCAGTCTCCTTTTCAGGCTCCTCTTTCTGTGTGACTCTTCAATTCAGGTTATCCATCCAGACTTCTTACCTCCTCTCCCTCCAGACACTGTCCCAGGGAGATGCAGTCACCCTCTGGGCTCCCATCCCATGGACAGAGGGCCCACTCTCATTCCATCACCCCTAAGCCAAATGCTGAGGCGGGCACCTCCCTGTGGATGCTCCAGATGCATTTCCAGCTCAGCAGATCCGAGATTAAACTCAAGTGTGCTTCTCTGCAGATGCCCTCCTCCTCCCAGAATGGCACCAGCATCCATTCACTTGCCCAAGTCAGAAACTTTCATCAAATACACATTGAACCAGGTGCAAGTTTCCTGTGGTAAACAAATATACCAAGTTCTGCACCATGGAAGCCATGCTGAAGGGAGGTGGTGAGGTAAAACAGAAAACAGCAAATAGAGATGGAAAATTTGCAATGCTCTAGAATGCTACTGTGAAAAACTCCCTGGTACTGAGATGACATAGGATGAGGTCACGACAGGGCTGTGATGCAGGGAAGGTGTCTCTCAGGATGGTCCAAGTGAGCAGAGGTCTGAAGATGACAGAGGAGAAGTCAAGAATTCTTCCCAGGTGCAAGCATTTACGATGTGCTAGGGTGAAGGAGAAGTCCACATGTGCAAAGAGAGTGGATTCTGCTTGGGCCAGGCTGAGATGACATGACCAAGAGCATCTAATGAAAGATTTGGCAGTTGGATGTGGGAGTCTGGGCTAGGAGTCACTGGCATGTTGGGAGAATGGAGGCCACTGACCCAGATGAAAACAGAGGAGAAGAGATGTCGGAATGGAAGAGATCTCTCTCAACCCATGGCAAAGGCTAGCAGACATTCCAACTAGTTGCTGCAAACAAGAAAGGCTCCAAAGCTGCTTAGGGCACCAGGAAAAGAACTCCCTGGTTTTATGTCCCCTCATAAAGAGCACTGGGGACTGGCAGCCAAGTCATGCTGGGACCTGGTGGGAGGGTGGACAACGGGCAGTCCAGATAGCCACCACTTCTAAAGGGGACCACTTGACTTGCAATTCTCTAAGGAGCATCTTCCTTGGGAAAGGAGACAATACACTAAAGACAGGTGTTTTATTCAAAGATCAAGGGGAAAATGGTCACAAATCACATCTCCTTATAAAAACATATAAGCCTTAAAACAATAATATAATTTGTAAAAGAGAGCAAGTTCTTCATATTCTAGCAACCTGTGAGACTTGCCACATGATCTGCTTTACACAAAGTCCCAAGTTGGAGTGGGGAGATTTCCCTAATTGTCTACATTGTTCCTGGTAGGATTTGGACTTGTCCAGAGTGGGCATTTCGGCCACTGTCCCCACCTCTCTGTTTGGGTAACACCAGCTCAACCTGGACCTGACTGCCCTACCCCAAGGCACAAGGTTCATGCTAGGAGCAGTGAGCTTCTGCAAATGCTGCAGGAAGATTGTAAGTGAGACCCAGGGGCCAATGCACAAGTGAGGTCATCTGCAACCCAATTAGAACCATCCCTACAGCAGAACCAGGGATGATAGGACTGGATGTAATGTGCTCTGGCCCGGCTGTGCTGGAGGTCACCTGCATGGTGTAGGGGTTACCAAACACAGGGACCTACAGAGAAGGTCTGGGGCAGCTGAGAAAGCCTAAGGTCACCTGTTCCAGCCCAACTTCAGTCCCTGGATGGGATAAAGATCCCATTCATTCTTCTTTCATGTTTAAGCCCAGAGCTAGCCAATCACCCATGCCAGAGACCTGCACATCACATCATCTCTACCGCTTCTGTCCATCTCTCCTCTCCCTCCTGCCATGTTCCATCCACCAGTGATTCTTCCACCTGTGAGTATCCCCTTTTAGTCGGATTCTTCTGACATGTCCAAGGCAGCTGCAAGAGCCTCTTCCATGTACTACTCTCCCCAATCCTGTCAGCAAGTACGACCCTTTACTTCTCCCTCTTGGAATCTCGCCATTAAAATTCAAGTTCTTTACTCAGCCTGGCAGTCACGGCCCTTCATTCCATGCCACATCCCACCCCACACCCAGCCCGTCTCAGCACTATCCACACCTTGCTGTGTACTGGACTTTTCCCTCATCTATTCTTCCCAGACTCTCCTTGCGCCATCTTTGAAACTCCTATTCACTCTTCAAAACCCACCTCCCATGCACCTTCTCTGCAAAGACCTTTTGTCTGCCTCTGGGTTTCTTACTCCCACCTCTATGCCACACTTGTCTGTTGATCTCTCCAGGGTCACAGAGGAGAGACGCACTCCCGCTTACCCATGAATGTGTTGGTCCCCACAGGAGACCAACCAGACCCCCAAGGCTATCCATCTTTGTAGCTATGGCGTCTGGCCATTCACACTATTCAGTGAATGAAGACTGTCTCTCTAGGACAAGCTCTGGGAGAAAGAGCACCCCAGCCCTTATGAATTCCAGCTATGCCCTAATATCTCTGCCCTCTCTGAACCCCCTATGGGCATTACAGATGTCACTAGCCGTATGCTCTGTTCCCACACAGCCATGGCCTGAGTTATGTGGGTCCAGCTCTCAAAAGGACTGTGATAAGAGATGGTCTACATCACTACACTAGGCAGCAACTTAGGTCGAAGACTCCTGGGGCTGCGTCTCTGTGGATGGGCCATAGAACCAGCCATGCCCACCTGTACTCCATCCCTACGGGTGCCCTTCTGGGAAGGCTCTGCTCCCCCAGACATCCTACAGACCTAGGTCTCACCGCAGTATTGAAGGATGATGGTCTGACACTCACCCCCGAGGCAGGATTGGCCGTCCAGCCCAGCTCCGCGGTAGCAGTCCTGGTATCCATTAATGTCTCTGCAAGTCAAAACAAAACAAGACAGATGAGTCAGGACTGCTGGACGGGGGCCCTCACGTTCACAAAGCCATTTGTCAGAGTAAAGGTCAGTGTTAGAAGGAGACTTGGGCATCTTCAAGCCCAGGTCACCCTGGGAAGTCCAAGGTTCAGAGAAGGGAAGAGATCTGCTAAGATCACCCTAGATCTCAGGATACCCAGTCCAGTGTCTCTCCCCACGGACCCCAAGCTACCAGTGTGGGGGTGGAGTCATTTGCCCACCCACCACTTTATCCCCAAGATTCAGTTACTTCTCAGATCGCTCTACCCAGAAGCTCTTGCAGGCCATGCTGGTCCAGTAGCCAAATTGAACCCACTCCTCAAGTCTTCCTGGGCCTCCTCTTCTGCCCTCTTTGCTCCCCCACACTCTGTCCTGCCTCCCTCTCAGGTGTCTTTGTTGTCCCAAGACTTAGGGTTCCTACAAATTCCTCTGCCCAGGCCTAGATGCAAGCCCTGCATCTTGCCCTCTGCAAGGAACTCAAGAATCTTTGCCGAACACAAATGCACATCTCAAAGGCCAGCAGCCACTACAGCCAGCGATAAAATAGCAAGGGTGACTGTAGCAGCCAGTGTCCTGATTACCAATTACCCTCTGGCCACAGAAAGGAAATGATGGAGGTCCTGACTCTGCTTGGACACTCCTGGGAGCCATCGGGGATAAGCTGCATGTGTTTAAAGCATAAAATTTATTAAGTTCTGACATATGTTCACACCCACATGACCGTCACCACAATCAAGATCATAAACATGGTCATCACTCCTCAAAGCTGCTTTAGCTTTCATAATCTACCTCTCTCTCCTGCTCCTGACCCACCTGGTTCCTGTCCCCAGGCAATGACTGATCTTCTTTCTGTCACTCTAAATTAAATGGTATTTTCTTGAATTTTACATCAATGGAATCATACAGTATATGATACCTTCATACAGCGCGGTTAAGATTTGTCCATGTTTTGGCACAGACTGAGAGTTTATTCCTTCTTATTGCCGAGTAGAATTCCAATTTATGAATATGCCGGTTTGTTTGTTGACACATTCTCCTGTTGTTTATAGGTTGGGGCTGTAAGAGAAGAGTGCAGGAGGGTCCCAATCCCTCCATATCTTCTCCAGCACATGAAAATAGTCATTTTGCTCTAAATTCTAGCTACTTTGATGGGGGTAGTGGTATATCACAGTGGTTTTAAATTCCCATTTCCTATTGATGAATGATTTTGAACATCTTGTCATGTGTTTATTTATCATCGCCCATATATCTTCTTTGGTGAAGTGTCTGTTCCAATATTTTTCCTGTTTAAATGTTGGTTGATTATTTTCTTATTTATCGAATTTTAAGAGTTCTTTTCTCAAAACTTTTATTGAGATACAATATTTGTACTTATTCTGGGGGTACACTATTATCATTTGATAAATGTACATTATCAAATTATCATTTGATAAATGTACACTATTATAATTTGATAAATGTTAATCACCCTGATCAAGTCAGGGTGATTAACATTCCCATTCCTCAAACATCATCATTCCCATGTGCTGGGAACTCTTCAACTCTTCTAGTTATTTTGAAATACATAATTAATTGTTGTAGACTTCAGTTACCCTACTGTGCTATACGACATCAGTTCTACTCCCACTCTTTTAACTATATTTTGGTACCCATTATCTACCCTTTCTATCTCCTGGTCCCTTCTTAGTTTCTAGTGACCTCCCACCAATGCATGAGAACATACAGTATTTGTCTTTCTGTGCCTGGCTCATTGCACTTAACATGATGTCTTCCATTTCCATTCATGTTGCCACAAACAACAGGACAATGTCCTTTTTTGGTGACGAATAATATTTCATTGTGTATACATACCACATTTTTCAAATCCATTCATCTCTTAATGAACATCTCAGCCATTCCAAAACCTGGCTCTTGTGAATGATGCTATAATAAGCACAGGCATGCAGGAATCTCTTTGATATAATGATTTCATTTCCTTTGGATGTATACTCAGAAGTAGGGTAGCTAAATCATGTAATAGTCTTATTTTCAGTATTTAGTTTTCCATATTGGCTATAGTAATTCACAGTCTCACCGACAGTGTATAAGAATCCCCTTTCTCTCCAACCTGGCCAGCATTTGTTACTTTTTATCTTCTTGATGGCAGCAATCTTAACTGGGTTGAGATGGTATCTCATTATGTTTTGACTTGCATTTCTCTGATGATGATAATGTTTTCATATACTGCTTGGCCATTTGTTTCTCTTCTTTTGAGCGCTGTCTATTCAGTCTGTTTGCCATTTTTAATTGGATAGTTTGTTTCTTGCTGCTGAGTTGTTTGATTCCTTAGATATTCTGGATATGAACTCCTTGTCAGATTAAATAGTTTACAAGTATTTACTCACATTCTGTAGGTTGTCTCTTAACTCTGTTGATTATTTCCTTTGCTGAACAGAAGCTTCTTATTTTGTTACAATTCCATCTGTCTATTTCTGCTTTGGTTTCCTGTGTTTTGGAGGCATTACCCACAAAAAATCTTTGCCTATATCACTTTTTAATTTTCTCTTTTAATTATGTTTTTATTACTGCATTATAATTATACATATTAGTGAGATGCATGTGAAATATTAATACATACCCATAATTGTTTTGTCCCACAGTACTTTCTTATTCTGTCTCTTCTTCCGTCTACCCGGTCCTCCTCTTCTACTCTATGGCTCTCCCTTCTATTTACTTATTTTTAATTGGTGCATTATAATTATATATAAAAGTAGGATTCTTTGTAATATATTCATACATGCATAGAGCATAATTAGGTTTATTGCATTCCCAAGTACTCCCCCTCTCTTCTCAGGCCCAGTACTTCCCTTTCCTCCCCTCTGCTATTCCCAGCACCATTTATTGAAGAGACTGTCCTTTTTTTTAAGGTATCTTCTTGATGCCTTTGTCAAACATTGCTGGCTGGCCAGGCACAGTGGTACATGCCTATAATCCTAGCTACTCAGGAGACAGAGGTAGGAGGATCACAAGTTTGAGGCCAGCTTGGAAAACTAAATGAGATGCTGTCTCAAAATACCATAAAAAAAGTATGGCCTGGGATGTAGCTCAGGGGTAGAGAGAGCACTTGCTTAGTATGTTTAAGACCCTGGATTCAATCCCCAGTACCAAGAAAAATAATCATGTAGATTAATTTCTGGACTTTCCATTCTGTTTTGATTAGCATAGTTTTGTAGTAGGTTTTCAGGTCATATATTGTGATGCCTAGAGCTTTTTTTTCCTTTTGCTTAAGGTGCTTTAGATATTCTGGATCTCTTATGGTTCCAAAGAATTTTGTGATTGTTTTTTTCTAATCTGTGAAGAATGCCATTGGTATTTTGATGGGGATTACATTAAATCTATAGATTGCTTTGTATAGAATGGGCATTTTGACAATATTAATTTTTCCAATCCATGAGCATGGGATGTCTTTCCATTTATCATGTCCTCTAGAATTTTCTCAACCAGCACTTAATAATTTGCATTGTAATAGTCTTTCGCTTCCTTGGTTAGCATAATTTCTATGTATTTTATTTGTGTAGATATGGTGAATAGGATTGCTTTATTACTTTTCAAGTAATTTGTTATTTGTGCATAAAAATGTTACTGTTTTGTGTGTTGATGTTGTATCCTACAACTTTATTGAATTCATTTATCAGTTCCAACAGAAGAAGTGGAGTCTTTAAGGCTGACTCTCTCTCCCTCCCTCTCCCTCCCTTCCCCTCCCCCCCTCTCTTTTTCTCAGTACTAGGAATAGAACCTGAAGTATGCTTTACCACTGGATTACACTCCCATATGTCCTCAATATTTTCTTTTTTAATATTTTGAGACTATGTCTTACTAAGTTGCTGAGGCTGACCTTGAGCTCATGATTCTTCCTGCCTCAGTCTCTCAAGTAGCTAGGAACATAGGTGCGTACCAATGTGCCTGGCTGTTAGGGTTTTCTATATATAAAACCATACCATCTGTGACTAGGAATAATTTGACTTTCTCCTTTCCAATTGGATGCTTTTTTTTCCCTTCTCTTGCCTAATTGTTCAAAAATTTCTAGTAGTACGTTGAGTAGGGGAAAGTGCTCACCCATGTTTTCATCCAGATCTTAGAAGAAATTCTTTCATTCCCCACCATACCCATTTAGCATGATGTTTGCTGTGAGTTTTTATACATAGCCTTTATTGAGTTAACCTTTGTTCCTTTCATACCTAATTTTTTTATCATGAAGAGATGCTGAATATTATCAAATGCTTTTTCTATGTCTGTTAAGATCATGGGTTTTTGTCCCTCATTCTGTTAATGTGCTGTATTTCATTTACTGGTTTCTATCTGGTTTCCATCCTTGCATCCCTGGGATAAATCCCATCTGATCCTGGTGTATAATCTTTACAGTGTGCTCTTGGATGGGGTTTGCTAGCATTTTTTGTTGAGAATTTTTACAGTACTTATGTTCATTGGGGATATTGGTCTGCAGTTTTCTGTGTGTTGTCTTTTTCTGGTTTTGTTATCAGGGTAATGCTGGCCTCAGAGAATGAGTTTGGCAGAGATTCTTCCATTCCAATTTTGTGGAATAGTCTGAAGAGAATTGGTATTGGCTCTTTTTAAAATGTTTTGCAGAATTCAGCAGCAAAGCCATCGGGTCCTGGGCTTTTCTTTGTTGGGAGACGATTTATTACTGATTCAATCTTGTAGCTCATTATTTGAGGTCTGTTCAAGTTCTACATCTTCATGGTTCCATTTTGGTCAGGTCATATGTGTCCAGAAATTATTCCATTTCTTCTATTTTTTTCCAATTTTTTGGTGTGTCATTGCTCACAATAGTCACTAATGATTCTGTGTATTTCCGAGGTATCAGTTATGTCTCCTTTTCCATCACTGATTTTATTTGGGTCTTCTCCCCCCAGACTCTTTCTGGATAGCCTCTCTAAAGGTTTATAGGGTTTTCTATATATAAACCATAACATCTATGACTAGGAATAATTTGACTTTCTTGCTTCATCTTTAAAAAAGAATTCTTCATTTCATCAATCTTTGTCTTGCTTTCTCAGTCTGTATTTTGTTTATTTCTGCTCTGATATTCATTTAGTTTTTACCTCTCTCAATTTTGAGTTTAATTTGCTGTTGCATTTCTATTCCTTAAATTGAAAAGAATTTGAATTCTGCACTATTATAGACATCTTCTGCAAGTGTTTATTAGATCCATTTGGTCTATAGTACAGCTTAATTCCAATGGTTCTTTATCGACTTTGGGGTGAGTCTAGATGATATGTTCACTCATGGAAATGTAGTGTTGAAGTCTCCAACTATTATATATCTCTCTTTAGATCTTATAATATTTGCTTTATATAATTGGAAGCTCCAGTGTTTATAGTTGTCATGTCCTCCTGTTGAGTAGAAAATGTTATAGTTACATAGTGACGTTTTATACTATTTTTACTTATAGTCTATTCTGGTTGTGTGTTAAGTATAGCTACTCCTGCTCATTTTTGGTTTTCATTTGCTTGGAATGACTTTTTTTCCAACTCTTCAATTTTTAAAATTTTTATTTGTTCTTTTTAGTTATACATTAGAGTAGAATCTATTTTGATATGTTTATACAAACATGGAATATATCTTATTCTAATTAGGATCTCAGTCTTGTAGATAAACATAATGTTGAGACTCACTGTGTATATTCATAGATGTATATAGGAAAGTTATGTCAAATTCATTCCACTGTCTTTGCTACTCCTATCACCCCTCCCTTCCCTTTATTCCACTTTGTCCAATCCCCTGAATGTCTATTCTTCTCCTCCCTTCCCTTTCTTGTGATTTAGCATCCACATATCAAAGAGAACATTTGACATTTGGTTTTGGGGGATTGGCTTATTTCACTTAGATTGAGAGTCTCCAGATCCATCCATTTACCAGCGAATATCATAAAATCATTCTTCACGGTCAAGTAAATATAGTCCATTATGTATATATACCACAATTTCTTTATCCATTCATCTGTCCCACCCTTATCTTTTATTTATTTGTTCTAAGCTATAAAAGAAAATTTTGATAAATTGGACACTGTCAAAATTAAACACTTGGGCTTCTTAAAAAGGCACTGCTAAAGCAATGAAAAGATGAGCCACAGAGTAGGAAAAAGTATTTACAAATATCTGAAGAAGTTCTTGTATCTAGAACTCTTGGGAGCTTCCAAAATGGCTAAGTAGAGGTGTCCAGCGGTGGCCTCTTCCCAAAGGAGGACCAAAACAACGTGTGAATAGCTGCATTGGAGACGACGGCTGAGGGGGAGCTCTGAAACTCACAAGGGAGAGATGGGGACCCTGTAATAGGAGGTGCTAAGAGGGCAGCGTAGAGAGAGGAACATAGCCCACCACTACCTCTGACCCCAGCCCTCTGAATGGGGGGACTCCTCTTTGTGGGCAAATGGTAAATGGAAGAGTCTTGGCAGACCCCTCACTGGGAATGCCCGTCTCATTCTGCCACCTCTCCTGCTCCCATGACCCCTCCCCTCCCCCTCCCTTTGCAACCCTTATCTTTTAATCTGTATGTTTCCTTGACTGAGGTGAGCTTCTTGTGGGCAGTGTGTAGCTGAGAGCAAGTTTTTAATCCATTCAGCCACTTCATTTCTCTAGATTGAAGGATTTAATCCATTTATATTCAAGATTATTAGTGATAAGGCTTTACTACTGCTTTGCAGCAACATTCCCTTATTGGCAGGCCACAAATCTTCTGCTTTGTGTTCATTTTTTTCAGCTTCCCTATTGGGGTTGTGTTCTTCCCCAGGTTCAATTTGGTTTATTAAAATTTTTAGACTCAGCCGAGGAGAAAGTGAGGGAGAAAAGCGTGGCAGTCCCCACAAGGAACCAGGAAGAGAAAGGAGCAACTGCAAATTCAGACTTCAGGTGTCTGAGGTCCAGGAAGCCAGGCTGCAGCCTAGACTGGAGAGTGAATTGGAGCAGAGAGTCACCCCAAGGTGCCAAGAGATGTGCAGAAAACCTAAAGAAGGATAAGGACACATTATACCAAGAAAATACAAGGCAGAAGTCATCAGGACAGGGAAGATATTTAACAAAGAAATTAAGAGGGGAAAAAATATAATAAAGTTACTTTAGTGATAGATTTTTAGTATAATTTTTGATACCAGTAGAAAAGTGAATTCTGTAAATAATGATATAGGTGTGTTTAAGGGAAGAAAGAATTTTGGGGCTCTGGTTTGTCTTAGAACCCTGCAACAAGGGGTCCACAAGGGGCATTGCTGGCCAGTTTTTGAGTGGTAACTATTTATGTCTGGGGCAGGTGGGCAAAGTATGTTTCCTCCATATTGCAGAATAAAGACCTGCTTCCTAATGTCAAAAAAGAAAAATAAGAATTTACTACTGCAATTTTGTTAATTGTCTTCCGGTTGTTTTAATGTCCTTTCTTCAGTTTCATCTCTCTTATTGTTTATTTTTGTGGTTTATTGGTGGTTCTGTGCTGGTTAGGATTTTATTCTTTTCTCTTCCTCATTTATTCATCTGCTTTACCATTCATTGAGCTTTATCTTTCACTAGTTTTCATGATGGGCAGTTATCTACCTTTTGATCACAGATGTAGGACTTCTTTGAGCATGTTTTGTAGGTGAGGGTAAATTCCCTCCGTTTTTGTTAGTCTTAGAAAGTCTTTATTTCTGAAGGATGGTTTTTCCGGGTATAATTTACTTGGTTGGCATATTATTTTTTTCTTTCAGAACTTTGTACCATTCCATTCCCTCCAAGGAAGCTTCTGCTGAAAAATAGTCTAGTAGTTTAATAAGGATTCTCTTAAATTTGACTTGATACTTTTCTCTTGCTGCTTCGTCTTGGACTTCTGACAATTTGAGTATAATACATCATGAAAAGGACTTTTTTGAACAAATCTCTTTGAGGTCCTTTGGGCATTCCAGGCCTAGATGTCCACCTCTTTCCCAAGATTAGGGAAATATTCACCTATTATTTCTCTGAATATATTTCCTACGTCTTTCCCCTCTCTTCATTCTTGAATGCTCCTAATACAATAAAGAAAAAATTATTCTTTTAATGGTGTCCCCAAAGTCATAAGTCTCAGAATTATTCTTTATTGTTTTGGTGAGGGGAGGTCTAAGATATTTCAAAAAATATCTTCAAGCTCAGAAATTATTTCTTCAGTTTGATCTATTCGGTAGTTGAAGTTTCCAACTATATTTTTTTTATTTGATATTGTGTTCTTCAGTTCCAAAATTTCTGTTTGGTTCTTTTTCATAGTCTCTGTCTCCTTGCTATACCTCTCATTCATATCGTAAGTTGTTTTCTTAAACTTCATTAAATCATCTGTCTGTATTTTCTTGTCTCTCTTTTGAGTTTCCTTAGAGCCATTCTTTTGTATTATTCAGGCATTTCATCGATTCTTTTTTTCCCTTTGGGGGCTGTTGCTAGAGAGGTATGCTCCTTTGGAGGCATCATGGTACTTTGCTTCATTACCGTTCTTGTGTGCCTGCACAATATTTGCACATTTGGTGGATCCTTATCTCTACCAGTTTTATCAAGTAGCCTTCAAAGTAAAAGACTTTCTCCTGAAGATGTACCTAAGCACGTTGGGTTGTTGAACTAACTACATTGGATTTTGTTCTAATTGAATGCCATAGTGAAGTCTCAGTGTAACTTCTTCAACTATAATTGATAGTTTCAGGCATGGTGCATATGGCACTGGGGACAGAAAGCTCATCCATCGTCAAGGAGTGCATGAGGGTGGGGACACTCTAGTAGCCCAGGTGGGTGTGGTGCCCACAGTGGTAGTGGTGGGGTGCCCATCATGTAACAACTCCAGCAATGGGAATGGTGGTCTCAGGGCTGTGGAGTGAAGTAGGTATTTCCCCAGGCGCTGTTCAGGCAAGCTCCACCATCGGCAGTGGTGGCATTGGGACATGGAGTAGGGGATGTATGCCCAAGCCCCACTTGGGAGAGCATTGCTAGCAGCAGGGATCCAGTGGGAGGCATGTCTTCAGGTCTCTTGGTGCACTTCAAAGGCAGTGGCATGGGATGCATGAATCATGGGAGGCGCACTCCCAGGCCCAGCAGGACTATGTGTTGACAGCTGCAGAGAGTGGCAGGGAGGTATGACATGGGACAGACCCCAGATCTCAGGAGGCTAGTGTTTTGCTTCCTCAGATCCAGTGGGGAGCATCACTGTGCTAACCCATCTGTCTCCTGTAGCACAGGGCACTGTGTGGACATGGGCACTGGAGTTACAATTGCATTACTGGGTTCACAATCTGCAAGCTTTTGTGTGAATGTGGTAGAATATTTGTGGGACTCCACAATGGGCGTATTCAGGGGTTTCTGTCCCCTGGGGCAGTGCAGATTCCTACAGTAGCTCCATTCTCAACAGGGCACTATACTGCTGCATCCTGGACCTTGAGGATGAGGGAGGAGATGACGTGAGTTCCTTCTCTGAAGTAAAGCTACAGTACACACTCCAGGCACCTCTCCTGACTGGCTCTAAACCTATGATGACTACGGAACTCTCCAGAAGCTAGTATTGCTGGCATTCCCAGTGAGGGGTCTGCCAAGACTCTTCCATTTACCATTTGCCCACAAAGAGGAGTCCCCCCATTCAGAGGGCTGGGGTCAGAGGTAGTGGTGGGCTATGTTCCTCTCTCTACGCTGCCCTCTTAGCACCTCCTATTACAGGGTCCCCATCTCTCCCTTGTGAGTTTCAGAGCTCCCCCTCAGCCGTCGTCTCCAATGCAGCTATTCACACGTTGTTTTGGTCCTCCTTTGGGAAGAGGCCACCGCTGGACACCTCTACTTAGCCATTTTGGAAGCTCCCAAGAGTTCTAGATACAAGAACTTCTTCAGATATTTGTAAATACTTTTTCCTACTCTGTGGCTCATCTTTTCATTGCTTTAGCAGTGCCTTTTTAAGAAGCCCAAGTGTTTAATTTTGACAGTGTCCAATTTATCAAAATTTTCTTTTATAGCTTAACTGTCATATCTGAGAACTCTGCCTCACCAAGTTCACTATGACTTTTCTCCTATTTTGTGATTCATTTTGAGTTCATATTTGGGATAAAGTGAAAGGTATGGATCAATGTACTTTATTTTATTTTTGCATGTGGTTCTCCAATTGTTCCAAAGAGGCATCTTTTTTAGTTTCTAAGAGACAGGGTCTCCAAACAAAAGATCTCACAGACTGTCCACAAACAACCAACTTCAATCAATCCCCTTGCTTCAGCCTCCCAAATAGCTGGGAATACAGGTGCATGCTACCACACCTGGTAGAGGGGTATCTTTTAAAATTCACCCAATGGTGTCACATGGGCTGGTGCAACTGTTACCTTACTGACCTGGATTCCTTGGGATACATATCAAAGGAATAACAGCACATCCTAGCCACATCAGTGCTGAACAGACAAGGAGTAGTGAAATATAATTGATATGTGATTCTGATTTCCCCCACCTCTATGTCCCCTGCCCCACCCCGCCCCACCCCCCATACATACAGCCAATCCATACTCATTTGCTTCAGAAAGAGTTATAAATGCAGAATGCAGAGTTCCAAAATCCTGGACCCATTAGGAAATAGGAAGACTCCTGGTATTAAGCAAAGGTTTGATGAGAAAAAGTCTTCAATCCAAAAAGCTGCCTGCCCCAGCAGAGAAATGAGAGTCTGTCCAGGTAACAGGGCCTAGGACATCAGCATCCCAGTGTGGTGACAGCAGTGAGTGCCTACTAGCTGAGGTGGCATTGGTAGAGCCAAGGGAGCTGGAGGACTTGAGTGGGTCCAATAAAGGAGACATGGGACCACCCAGTGGAATCTGTATGGACCATAGCAAGGGTCTATTTGGGTATGGAGTATGTCAACTGGTACCTGTGGGGACAAGAGATGAGGTCATGGAGCACCTTCCCGACCCCAACTTCACACAACGTAGTCTGCCGGTAACCCAGATACTGCTTCTGTCCCATCAATGGAGTAGGGGCTTCTTTTAGTCAGCATTTTTGCTGCTGTGACTAAAAGACCCAACCAGCATGATTACAGGGAAGGAAAGGTTTATTTGAGGGCTCACGGTTTCAGATGTCTTAGTCCATTGGAAGCCAGCTCCATTCCTTGGGCCTCCAGGTGAGGCAGAACATCATGGTGGCAGTGGGAAGCAGCTCACATGGTGATCAAGAAGCAGAGAGACTCCACCCACCAGATACAAATGTCCACCCCATGCCCACGCCCCCAGTGAGCCACTTCCTCCAGCCACACCCACCTGCCTCGAGTCACCACCCAGTTAACCCCATCAGGGATTAATTAATTCACTGATTGGGTTAAGGATCTCACAACCTGATCATTTTCCCCCTCTGAACCCTCTTACATTGTCCCACGTGTGAGCTTTTGAGGGGTCACCTCACATACAAACCATAACAGGGCTCACACTGGAAACTGTCAAGGGTTAAAGTGAAGAAAGCAAGCTGTATTTTCTTGCCCAATTTGAGTTTGGGTTCAGACTGACAGTCATGCCCGGGAATATCCGGTGGGACCCAGGCAGTGGAGCTGGCTTCCGGAGTTTGTTTTCCCCTCTGACTCTTCTGACAGCTGGGGAGGCCGGTCCCTGCATGGAGCGTCCCTCCCTCTCCCCCTCATCTCCACTTCACAGCACTAATAACGATCATAATGACACACCGAATTTACATAATACTCTTCTCAGAAGACACTCCATGAGGCTCTGTGGAAACTCATCTCCATGATTATTAAAATGTTTGCCAGGTGGGTCTGAAGCAGGGGCAAATGCACCCATGTGGCCAAGCTGGGAACTGGGTCTTAGAGAAGCGCAGTGCTTTCTGTGAAGTCTCCCGGCTTCCCGCTTGGACACCAGTAGCTCCAATCTCAGCACCAGGCCCCCTCAGCAGACCTGGGCTTCCAGAGGATTCTGCTGCAGCCAGCCCTAGAGTGAGGGAAGGAGTGGGAGCCCCAAAAGTCCTCAGAATAATGTATCTCCCACCATTCCCAAACCTTCCAAGGACTCATTTGAAATTTCTGTCCATAAATACAATCTGATATTTTTATAATATTGATGGTCACCTGCTCTAGGACTGTAATTGAATTGGCTTGTAAATAATACTTTTGATGCAGTCCATTGGACAGAAGTTGCAGCAAGAAGAATCCATTTCTTTATACCCTGCCCACCGTGGAAACATAAGACCACAAAACCGTAAACCATCCACTCGATATGATTAAGGGCAGTTTCTTTCCTGGCACAGAGAGCTCCTGATGATAGCATTACACTCTGGTGGGGGCTGAATAAAAGTGATTTGAGGAGGTTTACATCTCCCTGGAGAGGAAGGGAGCACTCATTTGCATTTATAAAGCATATTGAGAGTTCTGGCAGAAAGTTATGGTGGAAGCACAATTAAATATTTACCATCACTTCTGCTCTCAAACAGTGGCATGGGGACCAGACCAGCTGGAAGGGCATGTGTTGCTGTGAGATCCAGAGATGCCTGTAGGGGACATGACTCTGGGACCCACGCCCACCTCTGCCCTCTGGGAGCACTCGCTCCCTGCTCAGGTGGAGAAAGTCAGGAAGCACACACAGGGGAGAGAGCGCAGGGTGGGCACATGGGCGTGGGGACACCTCTACCGGTTAGT
The DNA here is from genome assembly GCF_045843805.1 of Urocitellus parryii. Lineage (NCBI taxonomy): Eukaryota > Metazoa > Chordata > Mammalia > Rodentia > Sciuridae > Urocitellus > Urocitellus parryii. Next base: position 99,350,283 of record NC_135532.1, on the reverse strand, counting down.
GGAGGTGTGACCTTGTTCATATCCTGGAAGCTCTCCCTGCCTTTCTGTCACCTCATCTGCAGAATGGGGCTAGTGCTAGCTACTAGGCTGGATTATGGGGATGAGGCTGAGTGGGATAAGCATCTAAAGTCATAGTGTTGCCATTGTAATCACTGAATCACTCCACACCCCAGTTTCCTTATCCATGAAAAGAATCTGATGATACAGTCACCACGTGATACCTACGAGAATCCAATGATATGTGATCTGTCTTCTTTCTCAGAGGAAGACCAAGAGAGGGACTCACGTTGGGGGCACAGCAATGAATCAGAATTGATGTGTTGCCCGGGAGGAATCATGGGTCCAAGGTGAGACAAGAAGCAAAGTCATACCTGGCTTCCTCTGCTGGAAAAGCCCACGAGAAGGAGACTGAAAACCCAAGAGAATGGACAATTCCCAGGGGACATTCTTCTACAGAGGTTTCCATGTAGAAACCCTCACTGTGCCCACCCAGGAGTGGGCCACAGCCTGAGGGTCCAGGTGCTGGACCACATCTGAGCCCCCCATGAAGAAAAGGCAGCTTCTGCTTGGCTGTCTCTGCAGGCAGTTTCTCTTTCTGTCTGGATTGGCACCTTTGGATGTGTTAACATTTGGGGAAAATCAGCCTCCCATCATGAGAAAAGAGAGATAAATAAACTCTCTTTGTACAGCCTGGCCATTCTTTTAGGAGCGACGTTAATTAGACATTGGGCTGATTGACGACATCCCTCCATGGGGGTAACAATATGCAGCAGCACAGACAGACAGATGCAATAGCAGCTTCCCATCATTCCCTGAACAGTGCCCCTGTGCATTAGGCAAGGGGGGTCTGCAGACCTTCTGAGCAGGAAAGGACCAGTGCCACCCTGCAGTCAATTTCTTGTGTCTTCTGAGAGTCAGCCCCCTGCAGATGTGGCTCAAGGCAACCCTAGCTCCCTCTTCAACCTTTTCGGGGGATAGTTGGAAGTAGGCTGTAAAATGGTGATAAAAAGGGGTTCAGGTATCCATGGAACAAAGGCTGTTTTGGAGCAGCACCCATGGTAGGGGGGGTATTGTGCAGATTCCAGAGATAGAATGAGAATAGAGAGATATGCCACCCCTCAGGAAGCTTGCAGCCAAGGAGAAGACAGAAATTAATCAAATATCCATGCAAGCAGACAATCTGCAATGACACCCCCAGTGAATGGCAGGAAGGTGGGGTCAACGGGACAGCTGTGAGCACTAAATAAAATGGTAGTTGTACAGAGCTGGTAATTCCTCTTTCCTTTCCCTAGTCCTTGGCTCTTGAAAGCATAGGAGTCATTACCTTACATGTGTGTCCATGCACAAGCACGCGCGCACACACACACACACACACACACACACACAAACACACACACACCCTGACATAGACTGAGCCCATAGTAGCAGGAATGTGATATGCATTTATGCATTGAATGATGCCCCTGGTCCCACACCCAGAGTGAACTAGGTGCCTATTGAGTGAGCCAAGCCAGGTCTTCTCTCTGCCTTTCCCAGAGTCTCCATGCTGCCCAGACCTGCGCCCCACCCGACCCCAATCCCTGGGAAGCCAGCCTCATCAGCACAGTAGTCTCAGATGATGCCCACCTGGCTCATCAGATGGTCTGCTGCCCTCTGGAGCCTCAGCCCTTTCGACAGCACCGAAGGTGTCTAAGCCCCAACTTCACAGCAGGTCCAGACTTCCTGCTGCCGGTTCAGGCTAGCCTCCTAATGATCCCATCCCTGCCCTTCCAAATTGGCCTCAAGGACCTCGGAAGGAGAGGTTTGTGGGCTCTGTGTTTGGAGCTGGGGTCGGTTCACTATGAACTATGAGATGTGCTACCAGACTCAGGGGTCCATGATCCACCATGCCTGGACCCAGCTCAGCTACAGAAGGTTGAAGTGAGAAAGCGTTTCCAGCAAACTGTTCACACCCATCTCCCACGTGTCCACCCCCCCCCCATGTCTTCTCTCTGTGGTGGTTCTCTTCTTATTATTCCTCCTCCTCCTCCTCTTCCCCCTCCTTTTCTTCACACTGACCACCTTCCAAAGTTTCCTATCACCCTTCCCTAGAACCTGGGTGTGAAACCTCCGAGGTATTTAGTTTTGATTTCTTCCTTTCCCTTGTGCTCTTACATCATCCAAATTCCATTGTTTCCTTCTTTGCAGAATCGTTTTGTCTTGTTTTGTTTCTTTAAGCTGTGTACTTCTCTCCACTCCCAGGGCTCCACCCCTGCACATTGGGATCACCGTGACCACCTCCCAGCTAGTGTGTAACCCCAAATTCCCATCTGAACCATTCTCTATGCAGCTGCCAACCTCTTCTTCTGCTGTCAACGTAAATAGTTCAGCTTTCTGGAAAGTAGTGCGGCCACACTAAACAAAGCCTTACAGAACCTCAGGTCTTCTGACCACCCAGTCATTTCACTCCCAGGGATCTGTCCAAAGGAAATAATTCCAAAGGAAAAGGGGGAGGAGGGCCCCATATCAAGACGATGTTCATTATATCCTTATCTCAGATGAGAAAAGTAGTAACACAGCCACAGGGGAGGGGAGGGGCGCAGGACAGCTCATTCCCACATCCGGGGGTTATGAAGACAATGAGCTCGGGGACCCTGAGCCCTGAATCACCAAGCTGTGGGTGCCCCACAGATGCAACTGAGGTGGTGTTTCAACCAGGTGGCACAGCAGGACAAGGCCAGAGATGCAAGGGAAATTACAACACCTGCTGGAATAGGGATGCCCATTGACAGATGAATTTCCTTGTCATTAGGCTGCTGAGCAAGACCTAAATGCAGAAATAAACATTTAACTTCTAAAAATGCCTCTTCCATCACATCTTGCTTCCCCACTTTAGAATCATCCAAATCTCCCCACTAATTCAAATCCAATGCCACCAACAGCCGGTCTGGAAGTCCCTTCTAATTCAGACACCTCTTCCAAATGGAGATTCAATTTCCCAAAGTAAAACCCCTTCTCCAGCTCCTCACTGTTGCTCAGCTTGTTCCTCCTGCAGGAAACTTCTCCTCCTCCTCTCCATCTACGGAAGCCTTGGATTTCAGAACTCACCCTAGCCTTACTGGCATGGAGGTCTTCCTTCCTCTGAATAGCTCATACTGTCTGCATGGTTGGTTCTGCTTGTTGGTTTTGGATACTTCTGTCTCAAGTACATTCTAAGTACCTTGAGAGGGCAGAGCTGTGACCTCCAGCCCACAGAGCATGGGGAGATGCCTCCAACATGAAAGATCAGTAAACCGTGGAGACCTGGGTTTAAGTCCCAGCTGCACAGATGAGCAAACCAAGCCAGGTCTGAGTGCAAGGCAGAAGCTTCCCTCCTACATAAGCTCTGAGCCAACCCGGCCACGCTCAGAAAGACGCTCTATGTTTTCTTAAGAACACTCATCTGACTAACATGTATTTACTGTCTTTGCCAAGTGCAAAATGCTAGGCGAAAGGGAGCTATTATGTACATCTCCACTGAGTGATGGGTGGCAGTGGCCAGTGGGGGAGAGAAACAAGCCTGTGTGAACTGAAGGAGCCAATCCAACCCATCTGCTGAATGACTGACTGATTGAGTGAGTCTGAACAGGCATTTGAATTATAAATACAAACTGTGAAATTTGCTCTTTTAAAGAACCCACAGATCAGCACACTCCTCCCCGCCACGCCCTTCTCCTTCTGTTTCTTTTATGTTCCAAGGTGCAATTAATTATGGTAAATAGAAAGAAGCCACAGCATTGACGGGTCACAGCACAGAAATGTGCCTCAAGGGGTTGGGACAGGCTCCAGATCTGGTCTTGGTTGACACATGAGGCACAGCTCGTGAGGGAGCTGGGAGGCTGAGAGGCAGGGTTCTCATTTCCCTTCTTGCAACTGCTCCCAGGGAAGCAGACCAAGCATGGACACCTGAAAAGTCTGTTCAGTGTGGGGAACTGGAAGAGGCTGGGAATGAGCTCTGGAAGGGCTGGTTCTCTGCCCAGCAGAGCCTTGGACTTGTTATGTGTCTTGGGAGGATCCATCTCCTCTTTTGGCTCCTAGTTCTGAGAGTGTGGGTCCTAGAAACAAAGCAAACACCTGAAGAGGACCTCTGGAGCCAGGATGACCCTCTGCCTCCCGAGTCCCAGGTCTGGCTTTGTCCCATGGTGTCTCAGATATGCATGCTTGTCCTCTACATGAGCTTTTCCCTAATAAAGCATGGAACTGACTGGAGGAGGTCTGTCCGTTTCCTGGAACTACTGGAACAAAGCACCACAAACAGGTTGGCTTCAAACAACAGAAATGGACTAGCTCACAGGTCTGGAGGCTAAAAGTCCAAAATCAAGATGCTGGGAGCATGGTGCTTTCTCTGAAACTCAAAGAGGAGAACCTTTCCTTTTTCCAGCTTCTGGAAGCTTGCTGGTGAACTTTAGTGTCTCTTGCTTTGCAGTTGTGTGACTCTGGTCTGCTTTCATTGTCACATAGTATTCACCCTGGGTGTCTCTGTCTTCATGCCCGTTTTCTAAGGACACCAGTCATACTGGATTAGGAGGCTACCCTCTTCTAGGTTGACTTCATCTTAACCAATATGTGCAATAACCGTGTTGCCAAATAAAGTCACATTGTAAGATAGTGGGGATTAAGACTTTGACAGGTCTTTTTTTAGGGAGGGGGTTGGGCATGTTCAAGACGTAAGAGGGTTAGGATGCTTGGAAATAAGGCTGTTGGATTCCTTCCAAGAAATACTTGAGCTCTGGGCTGGGAGTTTGAGGATGCAGATGCAAAGAAGGAAGGGGCTTCCTTCAAAGCCCACATGGTAGCAGATCTACTCTCCGCCCTACTCTACCCTGTTCTGTCCTTGGAGGTAGGCCTTGCAGACTGTATTAGATAGCCCCCCTTGCTGGAAGGAGCCTGGGAGATGCTGGGTGCACTTCCCAGCTCCTCTTTCTGAGCTGCAGAGGGTGGCTGCCCTCTCCAACAGCTGTGGTCCTTGCCCATGACTGGTAACATAGCTCCTTCCCTCTGTCCTTCAGGCCTGAATACTGTTGCTAGTCCCCAAGTGCCTTGTCATCTTCATTGTCTGTCTTTAACTCTGTGAAAATCTTTGTAAACAGTTCCTTCATTAATCTCTCCTCAATCACCTCTTTTGACTGCGCCATCTGTTTCTGCCAAGCCCTAGATGATACTTGGGGTTTAAATGAGTAGCCCAAGTTAGGCAGCACCCACATCTCTAGTCCCCTCCCCACTGAGTCACACAGCAACTTCACACAAGGAGACAGCCATGAGCCAGTGTGGCCAAGTCCAGATCACACCGGATCAGGCAGACCTGGGTGTGAGACTCAGCTCTACCATGCCTGTCTAGTTGTACAACCTTGAGAAAATTACTCAGACCCCTAAGGCTCATGTTTAGCCAACCATTAAATGAGAATAATAATGTCCACTTCACAAGTCATTTGAGGGAAGTCAGTGAAATATTATTCACCACGTACTTATTGCAGCCTCTGACAAGGGCTACTTGGCCAGAAAAGAGTAGCCATTGCTGTTTCCACTCTTATGGTCCATGTCCTGGGGAGTGGAGTCTTTATGGTCCAAGTTCTTCAGCTCCACCCTATGAGATTGGGTTGGTTTCAGAGTCTCCAACTATAATGGCTATGCTGTAGGGTGGGCTTTGGCTCCAACCAGCCCTGGATCTAAAGCAATCCTGTAGCCTCAGTCCCTTGAGAAGCCACACTCAGCCCTCAGGTCAGCTTGCACGGGTCCAATCCCAGATATGGGGGCACCTGGTTCAGCCTTCACCTCCCCACATACAATGCATGGGGGGATCTGGGATGGGACTGCAGTTTCATCAAAACCCTTTCCTGTTGGTCACTCCTGAATGTGAGATGGACCCTGCACAGCTCCATGGGTCTAGTGGGGAAGGCCACCAAGAAGGTCCTTGTAGCCTCAGTTGATAGAAATCCCACACTGTGGTCTTCCCCACCCCCACCCTCAGACACACACTGAGGCCCAGGAGTAGATGTGGCCTTTGGGGGATTCAGCACCTTTCTCTGTCCCGTTGTGCATATGCAGAGCACAAGAGGCTAGTGGTGGAGGGGCTCCAGCCATCACTGACTATGCTCTAGAAGAACAAGATCACATCGCAAATGCAATGCTCCCAATGTGGCCCTGCTCTGTCCCCTGCCCCGACTCCATCTTGGATGGCAGTGCTTGTCTGTGGTCTTCCACAGCCAGACCTCGTGAGGCCACAATTCCTCTTTGGTGCTGGAGGCAGGAGCTTCTGAATCAATTGGAGATGAATGTCCACAGAAGGGCCCTGGACTAGGCATGGTGACATGCACAGTGCATGGAGCAGGGGTGAGAAGTACCCACACATCACTCAAGACCTCTGGCCTGTTTTGTCCCTAGCATAGCAGGGTCTGGAAGCCTTGATTAAGCATGTGTCCCCTTGTCAGGAATGTCAGGGCAGAAAATACGGTCAAGAATCCCTGGTTTGGGAGCAATAGGGCTGGAGAGAGGGTTCCTCTCCTGCCTCTGTCTCATGTGCTGGTGGAGTTTCCCCTCTTGGGGGTGCTGACAAGAACTTAGAGCAAGAGTCTTAGTTTGTATCTGTAGCCCTTGGGAAGAGGGTAAGAAAGCAGCTCAATCGTACCTTTGAGTTTTCCCAAGGGGCCAAAGTCAAGGCTGGTGCTTTAGAGCCAATGCAGTTCAGTCTCTGTCCCATTGACCTCCCAGAAAACGTATTGTCACCTGTCTGATGATCCAGGCCCCACAGCACCATTCTTTACAGGGGAATGACCCCAATGGTATTCTCACCTGATATTAGGCAGAAGCACAGTGCAGAGCCCTCGGAGATTGTTCTCATGAGGACCTGGCACCCAGGACTCTGCACATCTGTCACCACGCCCTCCATGCACAACACAGACTGCACTCATCCTGAGTGCTCCCTCCTCCACAGAGGGTGGCCTGGGTCTCCCTCCTTGAGTCCCCCTACCCTTAAGCACAACATCCCATTGCCACATGGTTGGCTGATGAAGGAGGGGCCCTGCAGATCCCCAGAACAAGGAAAATGCAAAACTGAAAACCTTCCATTTGAGGTACAAATATCCAAAACAGCCATAGTCCTTTGGCCCCCTTTTCCTTCTATCTCAGTTCCCTTTCTGATTCTGATATCTGTATGCTTCAGCCCTTAAGATGCTCAGACCCCCCTCTTGAATTCACATGTGTCCTTCCTATGTCGGAAAATATGCTACCACCAGAGAACCCAGAAGAAAACCAGGTTTCACCACCTTTAGCCAGTAGCTGGGGTCTCCAGACCTTTCTTGCATTGAACATATACAGGCAGAAGCAACCTGGCCATGCCGTGTCAGTGGGCACAGGTGAGGCAGGCCTCAGACAGTGGCCCAAGCATGACTGCAGGGCACCACCATGCACCCCCAACTATCAGGTGCGGGGCCACATTGAACCAGACCTGCAGCCTAGGTCTCACCTTCTCTTGATCCAGATTCCTCCTGATATAAGGCATGCCCTCTGCCCAATCTAGCAGCAAAGACAGGAAGAGGCAAGGAATAAGGAGAGGAAAGAGAACCACAGAGGGTGCCCGGGTTCAGGGCCATCACTGAGATCCAGGCCCAGCATGGTGCATGAGGCTGCAGGCCTGGCCGGAGGCCCACTCAGGATTTCATCTATTTGCAATCTTGTGGGGAGAGTCAAAGATCTATTAAAATTTAGGAGGCTGGCATTTTCCAGTCTTCGAGCACCATGAATTCTAAGGGAGATTAAATCTGTTCACCCCAGCCACTCTGACAGACCAACGAGTTTGCGCCCGCGGCACACGAGGAAGAACCATGCGTAATCAGGCTGCTGCCTCTACTGCTCGTGGGTGTGCTGAGGCAGGGCTCTCACCTCACGAGGGATGCGGGGACCCAGGGGGCATCAATCACCCTGGAGAGGAGAGGGGAGGAGAGCCCACACGGCCATGCAAAATGGCTCTCTGCTGCCCTAATGAAGGTCTGGGATGGATGGTGGCCCGGGCTCGTCCATCAGCAGGAACACGCTGCTGCTGTCTGCCTCTCCCTGCCAGGCCCTCCTGAGCCCTCGCTCCTGATTGATCTGTGGTGCATGATGCTCAAATGAAACCAGCTCGAGGCTGTGCCCTAGAGTCCCTGCAGGCGCTGGAAGCAGCACCAGAGAGAGCCAGGGGACCCCGTGGGACAGCTGAGGCGGGGGACTGGGGAAGTGCCAGGTGAGGGGCAGCCAGTTAGAGGAGGGACTGGCGAGGAGGCCCTCAAGTTCCCCTAGACATATCCAAGACAAGACTGGTACTATTCCGAGCCCAGAGGCCACCAGAGAGGAAATGGTCACTTAGGGCTAGTCCCAGCAGGAGCTGATCCTGGCTACTGATCCTGTCTCAGAGTCTGCGGCCCTGGCTGTTCCATAGTTACTACTGTCCCCAAAGACAGCCTTTATGGCCTACTCCACTGTCCCTCTCCACTTCAAGGTCCCAATGGCCCCTCTCCAGAGAGCCAGGCTGGCCTACTGTAGCTACCCCCAACCCCCAGATTCACCAGCCATCTCCCTTAGACAGACCTCGTCCTCTTCATACCTGACTATACCCCATCAGATCCCTCGGGCCCTCTAAGGCCCAAACATGGTCCATCTCACCCCCTCTGGGAGGCTTGCCTTCTTTAGGAAGCCATAACCCACCTCACACTGACACCTTTGCCAAGCTCTGTGTTCTGTTACCTCCTCTGTGGTTTCCTGTTCCAGTGGCCTGTAGGCTCAGAAAGAACTGTGCTGGTATCTGCACGCTCCCCCGAGGGCCCTCAGCACCCCACAGGCACTTCCCATGCAGCCAGCTACCATCCACTGACACCCCCACACCAGACCTTGCTAGCTGAACTTGGCCCATGAGTTCAAAGGCTTCAGAGTGTCAGATGGAGGCCCTGTTGCTCTTCCTTCGGGAGGGAGGCCTTCCTGGTGGCTGACATCACCAAGTCATCCCATGCCCAAACTCAACAGTGTCACACCGTTCCGTGAAGGCTCCAGGCTCTGCCTTGCCTCACATCTCCTGGTTTCAGGAGGTTGGTTATCAACTGCTTGAAACAGCCCTTCTGTTCTGTCTCTAACCCTGTCCTCTTGTACCATAGGGCCACTGTCAATAGAACAGGGGAGCAAGAGGAGCTGGCAATGGGATAAATGGGCCACCAAGAGCAGACCCCATGAGAGGGACCTAGTGGGGAATGTGAGATCATAGTTCTGGCTGCCCCTAGCTGTGCAGTTCTGGGAGGGCCATTAAGGTGAGGCCCAAGGCCCCTCCACTGCTGTCCCCTCTGACTCCATCAGTGTTCCCAGCCACCAGGAAGGGACCTTTGGCCATTGCACTCCTCTTTGTCCCATCCTGCCTGTCACTCATGCCCCTGAGGCCTCTCTGCTATCATCAAGATCTCTGAAAAGAGCCCTGGGAAAACTTCTATTTGTGTTTCTTGATCAATAGCATTGACTGGCTCCTGGCATCCAGCATTTCCTGAGATCCCAAAGAGTCTCAATACCGTGCATGTCCTCCCCACAGCTCACAAAGCTCTCACAGTGCATGCCTTTGTGCAGATATGTCTCCAGAGAGATTCAAAACTCCAGGCCAAACCCTCTGGCTGGCTTGGGAGGTGTCCTACCGGGTTTCCACAGCTGGGGGGAGGAAAGCCAATGAGTGCTCCCAACCTCCAGCTCTGGCTGGGAGCACCTGATCTGTCCACTGCAGGAGGAAGGAAGGGCAGGGGGATGTCCAACCCTAAAACCTTTCAGGGTAGAAGCTGTCATACTCCCCAAGCTCCTTAAAGCTTTAGGAGCAGGACTGGGGCTTAGGACAGAGCTCTCAGCTACAGAGAGCATGTTACATGAAACTGTTCCCACCTAACAAATAGCAAAAGTCAAACTGGCGGGAGGAAGGAACTCTGTACCTTGGTTTGTCAGAGGGGAGAAACTAGAAGCCACCAGACAGGCCGTGTAAGCTGGCCTTCTCTGCCCAGTTCCCCAGGGGGTCAGCAGGGGGAAGAGACAGCGGGTGGGGCTGCCCCCTGCGTGGAGGCCTGAGGCTGGTGCCCAAGTGGAGGATAAAGTGCAGCTCCTGGTCTCCTAAGATGGGCAGGTGAGGCAACCTAGAAGTCACCTCATTTTCCCTACTCGAAGTCCAACAGGAGACATTCAATCTAATGGCCTATCGCTCTCCCTGCTGGGTGGGGAACAAGGTTTTCTTTGAGACACTGGAGCCTCAAAGACTCTTCATCCTTTTTCAGAAATCAAAAGGACAGGTTTAAAGCCTAGTGACACCTGCAATTTTCTCCCTTCAGAACTGAAGAAAAGATGGAGTTCAGTGGCTTCAGAATCTGGAAGTTGATTCGATGTCTTCCAGTTTGGACCTAAGGGACGGGTTCAGATTTCATCTGCCCATTCTTGACATTTCCTGCAATGGAGTGGAGACTTGGGCTCCAAAGCCAGGCCCCAGCTCTCACTTCCATTCCTCTCCTTAGAGGCTGGCCCACTCCCTGCTCCAAGATGAGCCCCTGAGGCAGCACCTCCTACCAGCCGGTCACTCAGCCTCTGCTTGCATGAGGTGCACAACTTCCCAGCAGAAGTTAGGCTGTTAGTTCAAATTGTCAAAAGACTGGATCCTTTGGATTCCCTTTCCTTGGCCTTTGTTGTACCTCCAAAAGGCTCATCTCAGAACCAACTGTTCCCCCTTTCCATGGCAATCCTTTAGATGATGAGTGGCCAGAAAACTCCTAAGTTTTCTCTTTCCCAGTCCCCACCCTCCTCCGGGAACCATTTGTACTCTTTCCAGCCCCATCTGGTCTGCACTGTGTTCCACACCACTGAGCTCAACACACTCCATGTGGGCTGAGCAGAATCACCTCCCTGGTGAGCACATCCTACTTCTGTTGATGGATCCCAGGTCTACAGTGCTGCCTGGGGAGCTTCATGGCCCAGGCAGGCTCTCTTCATCTCCCTGTCAGTTGCCTTATGAGTTCCTCCCGAGCCTCCTCCTGTCTCTCCAGGAGAAACATGGCTCCTCAGAACCCATCTGCAAGACCTCAAGGTCTCAAGGAGCAGTTCCTCTCCACGCTGTGGGATCCTTGGCTCCCTCCTCCTCCTCCTCTCCTCCCAGCCACTCCTCTCTCCTCCCCCCTCCTCACGGCTCCCCTTTCCCCCTCTTTGTGCTGTTGTTGCTGCTTAATAGGGTGCTTCTGGGATGAATGGTGTTTTCAGCTCTGGCCAGGAATACATCCGGCCTTTCCCAGCCCCGCCCCTGTCCTCACCGTGCTCCGGAGGTCTGTGGAAATCAGGGCCAGACAATGGGCCAGTGGGTTCACTGGAGAACTCACAAAAGCTCCATTGCCCTCTGTGCGGCGCAGAGTGACAGGCACAGGGAACAAATCCCCTTCCCTGCAGGCTGCCTGCGTGGGAGACCACAGGAGCATGGGGCCTCGGGGCAGCAGCGCTGGGGGCCCGGGCTCTGGGCCCAAGGCAGTTGGTGGAGACCGTCAGCCCCTCTTTCCGACAGGGCTCTCAGAGCGGCAGTGTCCCAGAGGCTTGGCCAGGCCCCACCCAAGCCATTTGTTGGGAATGTCAGAGTGGCCATGGCTGACAGGAACACATATGCAGAAGGTCCCACACTGTAGATCTGAGAGGACGGGGTTTGTAAGAGTGCAGACAGGATGTGAGCTCACTGCCCGGTGGGCTTTCGAAGGGCAGGGGCTGTGCCCACACCAGAGTCAGCCTGCGTGTGTCTGCCGGAATGGGTGAAGGAGTCGCTCTGGCCTGCAGGGTCCCAAAGGAGAAAGCTTACCTGGAAAGTTGCTGGCCCCTAACCCAGTACCCAGAGACCTTGACTTTAAGGGCAACAGCATGTCAGAGGCCTGGAGAGGAGAGACCACGTTCCAGCAGGTGGGAAGAGCAAGTGCGTGCGAGGTGAGGACAAGCACAGACAGATATTCCTCAACGCCCAAGTGTAATCAACTGGTGACATCCATCATGGACATGGCCCATGATTTTTTTACGAATTTTTAAATTGCATAATCCAAGCAAATTCTACTCTTTCTCGTAGGGTGTCTATTTCTTTGTCCTTTCTTGATTGCTATTCCCGGTACTGGCCAGCATTCTTTTTTTTTAATAATTATTTTTTAATTGGGCACAACATCTTTATTTATTTTTATGTGGTGCTGGGGATCGAACCCAGGGCCTGGAATGAGCTAGGTGAGTGCTCTACCGCTGAGCCACAACCCCAGCCCCTGGCCAGCCTTCTTGGGAATTAAAGGTTCCTCTTTCCCCCGAGGTCTTGAGAGTTCCTCTAATGAATCTACTGCAGTGAAGACAATCCTCACAGCATGTGCCTGGAACCTGCGAGTCAAGTCACCTCTCAGCAGGCTGGCACAGACCTTCACTCTACCACACTCAAAACTCAGTGTTCAATCTCAGAATCGCCAGAGACAACGGAGCTGCGTTTTCTTTATGTTTCACCTAGTGCCTTCCTGCCCTTCCTTTCGAAAAAATGATGAAAAGCTGGATGTACCCGCAGCGGGGGAAAAAGAAAACACCCACCTCCTTTAGCGGACCCCCTACCTGGCCAACCATGGTGCAGCTAAGACAGCACTGGAGTCAGAAGCAAAGGTACAAGTTCTAAGTCCATGGTGTGGATACCAGCAGTGTGCTCCTGGACAGCCCACACGGCCTCTCCGCGTCCCAGATTTCTCCTCAGTAACATGGATGCTGTATACCTGTTTCCCATGGTGATATGAAGATCCTTTTTAGGAAGCGTTTGCCATCACACCAGGTCCACGGTAATCTCCTATCAAGGTGACCTATGATCTTTAAATGGCTGGCTAAAATATTAAGACATAAGCTCTTTATAAATAGCCCTTGTCTAGCCCTTAGAGTTTGCAAAATGTTTTCACAAGCATAATTACATCTTCAGAAAACCATTAAGACATAGATATTGCTGAAGATCTCATTAGGCAAACTGGACAGAACATCATCAATTGAACGGGGGCTTGGTGCGTATTCCCTAGAACCTAGGTTGATAGCGCCATCTTGGCCGGGAAACAGCATGGGTATAGAGGAAATCTCCCAACCCAGCCCTGGACCACACCCTCCTGAGTGGCCTTAGTTTACACCTGGCTGACTGGCTGCTATGATGGTCTACACTGGTGATCATGAAAAGTGCTATGACAGTCTACACTGGTGATTGACACACTTTATATTTAAGTCTTTGTGAGTACTAAGGTCTCTGTTGTAACCGCTCAACTCCACCATTGCCATGGGAGCAGGCACACGGGACAGCCCCAGGGCTCTGACCTGGACAAATGTGATGAGAGTCGACTCAGTAATATTTCAATTTTGTAATTGTTGATCAACTAATTCATTATTTTATCACATAATAATAAAAGACCCTGACAGCTATTGGCATACCTACAAACTTCCACAGAAACCCGTGTGACCTCCAGAACACCAGAAAGACACCAGCAGAGACCCCCGAATGTGTTCAATGAGCAAAAACAAAATGAAATAAATTTCATATTCACAAGCCTCTGGGCAAAGCATGCCCATGGAAGATGACTGGCCTGATTTGGGTCTCTAATACTGTCCTCTTGGGTTCACTGGTTTCAGCTGGGTTCAAAGGGTGTGTGAGCCCATCTAAGGGGAATAAAGGGTAACAAGGGAAACACAGCAAACACAAGCCTCATTTGCTGCTAATGAATTTGCAGAGGAACGCGTGTAATTAGTGAGCGTGTCAGCTGGGGGTCTGTAGAGTTGGCACATCAATGGAACTGAGCCACCGTGGGAGCACTCACCAGGGAGAGTCCTTTCTGGTCGAATGGGAATGCTGGTCAGAGGCCTGATAAAGGAGATGGGCCAAGAGAAAGTGCAGTACAGCAAAACCAGGTGGCAGAGGAGTGAAGCTAACAGATGGGACAGGGGAGCCTTAGAAGGAAGGCCACCAACAAGATGCTCAATCAAAACAAGCCAACAATTTCCCAGAAATCATGAGAAAATGGCAAGACTCTGACTAACTTGTACATCTTATAGGGCAGTTGAGGGGAAAAGACTATAGTAAAGCCCCTGGTCACTACAAGGGGAGCTAACCCTGAACTCCTCCTAGTGGTCCACAGTGGTCAGAAAACAGCCAATGGGACGTCCGGTCAGGTCCAGGTGTAAGACTTCAACATGCCATACACATATCACTGCCATGGCTGAGAGTGTAGATGGTTTTAGGTAATGTCAGCTTATGGGTGAAATGGGCTGGGACTCCAATCCCACTTCCAATGATGGGGACCAAGGGCCAACAAAATGTTCTGTGTCTCCTAAAAAGATAATGTCCAAGTCCACATTCCCTATACTTGTGATTATGACCTTATAGGAAAAGAGGGCCTTTTTGTAGGTATAATTAAGGATCTTGAGATGAGATCATCCTGGATTTAGGGTGGGTCCTACATCCAATAACTAATGTCCCTGTGACAGAAAGGAGAAATGGTATACACAGAGGGGAAAGGTGATGTAAAGCCAACTGCAGGGACTGGAATTATGCATCTACCAGCCGAGGAACAGCAATTGCCAGCAACCACCAGAAGGTGCGAGAGAGGTAAAAGATGGATTCTCCCTCAAAGCCTCCAGAAAGAACCAATCCCGGCAACACCTTGATTTCCCACTTCTGGCCTCAAGAATGGCAAGAGAATAAACTTCATTCTTTGCAGGCACCAAGATTATGGTGATTTTTTTCAGCAACCCCGGAGAACAAATGCGGCCAGGAATAGGGAATTGGCTCCATGACCTCAGGAGCATGATCCATCTGGTCCACCACCACATCCTGAGCCCCAGGGAGCTGGATGGGCAGGGCTCCCAGAGTTGACAGACAGGTGGTTTCTGAGGGTGAGAATAGGATACAGGGCCAGTGGTTAGCTGCCTAAGGCACTGGCCCCAAAGGCTGCTAAGTGATCTATCTGGCTTGGTTTGGCAAGTCCTGAGTTCAAGGACACTGCAAGGGTGGAATGGAAAGTGCTACAAGAGAGACAGCAGAGTTCAAGAGCCAGCTGGAAGCAGAGGCCGGGTTCTTGGAATATCAAGGGGTTTGTCACGTCCTAAGAAATTCCTTTCCCACTTCAGTGTCCACCAGAATCTCTGGAGGTAACTAGCACAGACCACCTGGGCCCTAGGGAGGAGAGCAGAAAGGGCAGGCCTGCAGTGGTCAGAGAAAGCCTTTTGCAGGACAACTACAGGCACCTTCAAATTGATACAGGCTGTGGGCGGGAACAGAAATGAGAAAATGGGAGAAATTGTTTTGTTTTGTTTTGTTTTGTTTTTGAGAAATTGTTTCCCAAAAGGAGGAAAAGCTGCAGACTGGAGGAAGAGAATGTGTCTTTCAAGGAAAAATAGGTTGTATGGTCAAACTAGTTAACACCTAACAGACACAGCTGAACCGGTGTCCTTACTGCAAGATGCTTCTGAGTGAGGGCTAAGGAGCGAGCTGAGGTGTCGGGGTTGGGGAACAAGAACAACCGTCAGTAGCTGCTCCTAGTCAAATGTTCCAGCTGCCAAGGAAAGGGACAGGAAATGGTCAGTGTCAATTGTGGCCATGGCCGGGGCAGGCTGGCAGAACACGGGAGCCTGTCCTGGGCTGCTCCGACTTCTCCCAAGTTGCTTAGACGCTGGTGGTAAAGCCAGACTGTGGTCTCCCACTGGCCCCCGTGAAACACCTCCTTCACCTGCTGTCCCCACTCCTCCCCCTTTCTTTAGGGTTCAACACCTTTGCACCCATTCAAGTACCTCTACCAGGCAGGCTGTCCCTACAGATGGGCTGGACAGTCATCACCGTCTATGAAAGGTGACTGAAGAGATGTGTGGAATGTGAGGCAGATGGGGTTGCAGTGTGAGGAGTCCGTGATCTGTTTGGTAAGCTGATCTGCGCAAACTCCCAGAGATCACGCGTAAACTGGGGCTCCCTCGGCAATAAAGGAGAAAGTTGAAGCCTGATCTTCCTTCCCGGTGGCTGCTGAACCTCCTCTACTTACAGTTTATCAAAGTAATGTCAAAGGGACCCTGCACTAGAGATGGAGTATGGATGCAGCTATGGATGGATGAGGCCAGTCCTTCTAAAGATTTAGCCTCATACGCCACGTGGCGTAAGGGGCTGCTCTGTGGTCACAAGTGCTGTGGACTCATGCGCCTTTGCTTTGGTTTTGCAGATTCGTGCTCCCATGGGGATCATTTGTCTCTCAAATGCAGCTCCCAGACTGGGCACTCTGCCACCTGGTGCAAAGCTTTCACTACCAACCCATCGCCCCCACCCCACCCCACCCCAGCCCTCCAAGGCCCCTGGTTAAAGCAGAAAACAGAGCTGGGCATGGCTCACAAAAACAAGAACACTTTTGTCAAAAAAAACAGACCTGTTTCACTAGCTAAGCTTCTGCGAATTGTATAAACACTATGTTTAGACACTTTGAAGCAATTTTAAAAGTTGGTGTTTCCTAAATTACAGTCAGATGTCTTCACTGACTTGATGATCAGCCATAGAATTCCCCCTGGCTCCCACACTTGGGATACCCAAGAGACTTGCTTCGGTTTTGGTGTCAGAATCTCTGTGCCACAGCCCCTGGGGAGGAGGTGTTTCTCCCACCCCTGGTATCTCCCCAAGCAGAAGTCAGACACCCCCATCGTCAGCCTAGCAAGTGCAAAAGCCCATCAGCTGTGGGCTGGGAAATGTCCACCCCCGTGGGGCTCACCTGCCACAGACGCCACCCCATGGGCTGCGCGGTGCTGGCCGAGGCTGACCCCCGCCCACAGGATTCCCCTCCGCCATCCTAGCAGCTGCTTTGTTTCACACTGCCTCAGCGAGATGAAAGGGACTCTGTCCCTTAAACAGAAGAGAATATTTTCAACAGAGAATTAACAGCAAATTAAATTGGTTTCACTGTACTCATTCATGCACAAAATGAGTGTGGGAGTTAAACCGAGAAAAACCAAACAGGCGATGCGTGGCGATAATCAGAGGGCAGAATCCAGCCCCAGAAGGAAATGATCCTCTGGGGAGGAAACGCAGCACGGTATGAGCTCCTAATTGGTCAGGAGGGCTGCCTCTTCTCCCACCTGGGAGCGGGCAGCATCCTTCCCAGGGCTGGGGGATCCAAAGGCACTAGGTGATCTGCTGTCTTCAGTTCCTCTAGGCCCGCCACTCCCCGCCCTATTGCAGGCAGACACGCTTCCCTGAAGTGCCCCGGTTCCTGCCCCTCTCTGGAGAAGCGCCGGCTCCCTGAGCAGCTGCCTGCACTGCCTCTGCACGCTCAATCAAAACTGTTACAGCAACAACCAATTAGGCCCATAATCCTCCGGGCCTTTTCCTTCCTGGCACATTTGGCTGCGGTGGGGTCTCTGCAGAACTGCTCAGCACAGGAATAACAGGAGCACCCATCAATCTCCTGGGGATTCATCAGGACCTGAGATTAGCAGCAACAGAATAATAACCAGCTTTAAAACACTGAGCAATTTTAAATAACCCCACAAATCTCTCCTTCCAACTCTGCCTGGTTTATCTATTATCTGATTCCTATCTCTGCTGGGTGCCAGCCCCCCCCCCTCCTTTTACAATGGCCTCACCACCTTCCTCCTTAAAATAAAACCTGGCACAGGTGAGCACAACACTGGCAGGGAGAAGACCCCAGACCTCAAACCCCAGATTTTCGGAGAAGAGGATTCTCCAAAAGGGCAGCAACAATCCTGTGCAAATTCATTTTTAATGACAAGGGACTCTGCTGCATGTGACAGTGCCTGTCCACACACTCTAGGTCTTGGGACAAGTGGGGTTTTTCTCCATAGCTGCCAAAAAAGGCCAGACAGGCTGGATATGAAGTGTCAAATTTTCCTTCTTCCTTCTCCCACAATTCCTCTTGCTTTTTCAGCCCCAGTAGGATCCCCCTCAACAGCAGGCCCAAGCCCCCCAGAGCTGCAGGGGTACCTGAAGGCAGGATCCCAGACTGGAGCCCTGAGGGGGCTCTTGGTGACTTACCCACCCTGAGACCTCCCACAAAGCACTTTGGCATCCCCAACGTGGCACCTGACATGAAGCAAACCAGAATTCTGAGTGGAACACTGGTACTTTTATTTCTTTTTAACACATAATACATTAAAAAATATGAAAGAAAAAAATCAAGCAATACTGAATATACAAAATGGGCCCTAGTGTGTTCTCTCCTTGGGCTGTGATCAAAGTCACATGTCCCAAGAGAAACCTGTGAGGGCCACCTCCGGAAGCATAGCAGGGTGCCCTAACTAGTTTACATTCAGAGTGACATACTGCAGTCTGCATATGCCTAGGAAAGAGCATGACAGGGTCTATTATCTGGTTTAAGCCAAACTAACTCTTACAAAAATGGAATAAGCAACTTTCAAAGATTCCTGCGAAAGATACCCAAGGTGAACGATTTAAATACCACAAGCAGAAATAAAGCCCAGGAGCCTGAGGCTGCTGCCACTTGTCCTACCCCTAGAAACAGCTCTTCATCAGCCACACAAAGAAGTAAAAGTCACGATGGGCTAATCAGATCTGACAGGAAATTGGCAGAGAAAAAAAAAGAAAGAAAGAAAAAAAATCAAATCAAGAAGACTATTTGAAATATGGATATACAACCACAACTGTTAATGATGATCTTCTCCCTGAGTGCATATTTTGCCTTGCTGTACCAGTTAATGAGATTAAGAAGCCATTTTAATCACAGCAAGATACTTAAAAATATTGTTTATTTCATCTTTATCTGATTTTTAATAATTTTGTTTTACTGCATATATTGAAATGCACAGAATATATTAGTGCAGTAGCACATGCACATACTCACTAAAAACATGAAAATACAAGTGTAGGGGCATGTGCTGGAGGTTTGGAGACTTCCTGCTGCCCGCCCCCTCTCTCTCAACACCTGCTCCTGCCCCTAACTTTTATGTCACCTTCCTCTCACCTCCCAAATTCATTCAACTCGTAGACAGGTCAGGCTTCCTAAAATGCAAACCCAATCACATCTGTCTCTTGCACAGAAACTTTCAATAGCTTCCCATGGGCCTCGAGATAAAGTCTAAGCTCTTCCCCTCCTCCACATCGTCCCATGGTCCCATTCCTATTGGGCAGATACTTGTGCTACATGCCTCGAATCCATTATCTCTTTTACTGTCCATAATTCCCTTTTATATTATATTATATTTTTATATTTTTATATATTATATTTTTATATATTATATTTTTTAATATATTTTGGAACCATGGATTGAGCCCAGAGGCATTTAACCACTGAGCTATATATATCCCCAGCCCTTTTTTGAAATTATTATTATTATTATTTTTTTAATTTTGAGACAGGGTTTTGCTAAGTTTGCTTAGGGTCTGGCTAAGTTGCAGAGGCTGGCTTTGAACTTGTGATCCCCCTGCCTCAGCCTCTCAAATTTCTGGCATTACAGGCCTGTGCCAGTGCACCCAGCCACAATTCTCTTAAGAAGGAGAAGGAGTTACAGGTATTGTGTCCCCTTTACGGAGCAGGTTCACGGAGGCTCAGAGACTTGCCAGGGTTCCCAGCTCTGCTCTTCCTGTGCACCCCACCCACACTTCCCACTGGGATCTCCTGTTCCTCGTCCTCTCTGCCTCCAAGCTTTTCCCAGTGGCTCCCTTTGCCTTGGACATGGCTCTTCCTTCCGCTTAACTCTGAGTGTCCTTAGCTTAGGTGCTGCCACTAATGCAACATTGTCCCAATCCAAACATGGAGGGCTGCCAAACCAACAGGTATGACGCCTCTGGGGAAACTGAGACCAACCAGTTGGTTTGGCCTCCAGGTCTAGCGCTCAGTTTACTGGACATGCAGGGGACCAAGGAACATGTCATCTGACACCAAGGGGACATGATCAGCAAAATCCACACTCTGGAAAGCTCTAATGGGACACAACCCAGTTTACTCAACAAATAAATTATACAAAAAAAAAAAAAAAAAGAATGGGGGATTCTATGGGTTAATGAAGATGTGAGAGACAAATGAACCCAATGTTATGTGCAGATCTTACCTGGATCCTGATTTTGAAATCAACTACAGAAACTTTCATAAGCCACACAGGACAACCTGAACACTGATTGGATATTTGATAATACTGAAAAATCAGTGTTTTTTATATGCAATAATGGTATTGTAATTATGTTAAAGAAGAAAAATATGGACATATTTAATTTACCTATGTAAAAACTCCTTAAATTATGTTCATTACAAGTGTGCTAAACAAAATTTTAAAATAAAAGTTTTCTTATCCAAGCTTCCAAGTATAAATGAAGTATTTGTGTGAATTCTCAAAGAGCCCTCAAATTTTCTCATAAGACAAATCACCACGGTTTTGAGCAGCAATTTCATTAAAAATGTCACTCACCCCCATGCATCTGTAAGGTCATCCAACAAATTAACTGCATCCTTCCAACACATGCAAATACACACACATCATACAGGCACCCACGTCCCATCACAACTACCCATGCACACCCATCATCCATACCCACACACAAACACACACCTCATACATACTGACTTTCATGTTCCCTCACATGCCTACTATCTCTCTGCTCAAATCTACCTTCTCATCAGGTGTTGGACCAAGCAGGAGGGCATGAGAATGAGGCCCCATGACATCCTAGAGACTTGCAGGCAGCTACTTCACAAGCATGCTTCCTAGGGCTCAAGGTCCTCCCTCTAGCCATCCTGGGACTTCTTCCTCCTCTACCACTTTCACCTTGCCTCTTCTTGGCTCAAAGTCCTTAGGAGATCATCTTTAGTCAACCACTAGCAACAACTGAGCTTCCAGAAAGCACATGCACCATGCTGGGCCCACTGGGAGGTCTGAAGATGGCAACATAGGATCCTGCTCCCAACGGCCTTAGCTTCCCAGCAAGGAGACCTCTTCTCCAGCCACCATGTCTGAGCACATGCTGTGGGCTTTACCTGTGACATGTCACACGATCCCCACAGCAGCCTATGGAACAGCCTCCTTTACCATGTTTCTACAGGAGACTGATTCAAAATGAAGCCTCAGAACACACTGCCCTTCAATTAGAGCCCGATTCCAACCAAGGTCTTGTCTTGCCCTGAAGCTCATTCTCCAAGAGTGGTTTTATCTTAGATCTTAGTGACTTCCATGATATATCCAGCCCGTGACCTTCCCCTCCTGGCCTATAATGAAGCTATGGGTCCACCTGTCTCCATCACTTCCCAAATTCATCAGGTGTGGCCATGACTTTGAAATAGCCCCTTCTGTCCCCACCTAAAAAGCCCTCTTCCTCCACAAGCTCCAAGTCTCAGAGCATGTTTTCTGTGATTGAAACATGGAAGAAATTAATTTGATGATAAACACTATTCCTAGAATGATGTTTATGCTACTTTGGGGGAAGGAAAGAGGAAATGGAAGAGCATGATCTGGGTTTTAGCACAGGAGTAGTCAAAGAAACATGGAAAGGCAACCTAGGCAGAGGGAACAGCGAGGACAAAGGCACTGATACAAGCAAGAGCTGGGTGCTTCAGAGGTCATCAAGCTGCCAGAGAAGGACCTTGGATGCACTGAGGTCAGAGAAGGACCACTGTAGGCCAGCGTCAGGACCAATCTCACTCCGTATCTAGAACATGCAGCAAAAGCATTTCACAATTCCTGAGTCCCTGTGGCTGAGGCTGATGATAAAGCATCATCGTGCAATGAAGGTCCAAGATGTCTATTCTACTCCTAACCCCTGGAAAGTGCGCTATGAGCCCGTCAGATGGTGTGAAGAACCCTCTGGCCCCTTCTCTCCTCCTCCACCCACAGACCAGCACATGGAGAAATCAAGAAAAGTTGAAATTGGTAAATAGAGGTGTCTTCCTCATGGGTTGGGAGAAGTGGACTACAGTACCCTCCAGGCCACACCTCCCTACAGTTTCCTGCACCTTCCCTTTCTGGCTCCCATGGCGGAGGCACCAGGGCCCTCTGGGGACAACTGGAACCAGAGCCCTGTGCCTGGCTAGGCCTGTGATCCAGGACAGCTTCGCGATGTCATCCCAACAAGGAAGGGAAAACTGGGAGCAGAGCTGCCCCGAAGCCTGGTTCTACACCCTGGGAAGCCCTGGAACTTCTCCACTTGGAAATGAAATGACACACGCGGGAGGGCAGACGTCTCCACTCTTGAGCAGCCACCGGTTTCCTCAATAGGGAAACAGACCCCGTACAGACACCGCTCTCCTCCCACAGATGGCGCCGAAAAAACACAAGATCGCTTCCAAACTACAGATTGCACCGAGGCCCATATCACCTGCTAGCATGCAGACTCCTGTCACTTGCCTGGAGTCTCCAGGGAGTCGGGAGCGTCGGGGGTTGGCCTGCCACCAAGTACAGAGAGAAGCTGAATCGGTGCCATCCCACGGGGCTGGGATCTTAGATGACTGGGTCAGAGATAGAAGAGCTCGTGCAGAAGGGGCTGGACAGCGACACGCGGGGTTTCTCCGCCCACCCTTCGCCAACATCCCTGGTGCCATCACAATCAAGTGATTTGTCTCACCTGAAATGAGGCTGTTCGTGATGCCCATTTACAGGATGTTACCGGGGGTCATGAGATGACAGATATAAAAGTGTGACTGATTGGAGGCTGGGCATGCAGTGGATCAGCTGGCCTCACAATACTCACCCTGGGGCACACGCCTCCACCAGGCCACACTCACCAGGCCACACTCACCACGCCTACCCCAAGCCTCCTCAGAGAACACAGATTTGCCTTCCCCAGATTAATCAGAGAGGCGCCAAGCCACAAATACCAAGGGATGCTGAGGGGTGAAACAGGGTGTCACAGCCTTGGGCCATGATCCACATGCAGTCTGGTGCTCCCCTGTGAAAGGGGCCTTGAAATCCCTCCCTTGGTCAAGACACTGAGAGCCCGAGCTGCCACAGCAGAAAGATGTTTCTCCCCATGGGGGCTGCAGACATAGCCCACTTGGGCTGGTGCCCAAAGCAACCCCAGTCTTCCTTTTGTAGCCAATCCCAGGGTTTCCAAGCCAAGATGAAGGAGGGTCTGTGATGAGAAATAAAGGCCCCAAGGGGAGAAGTACCATTCATCCATCATCCATTCAGTGCCACAGTCAGCAGGGCAGGGGGGTGGCAGGAGCTGGCTTCTTCATAGTGGGTGGTCAGGGGAGGCCACCCAGAGGAAATGCCACTCTGAGCCCTGCATTAGTGTGGCTTGATGGGGAAAACCCAGCAGGGAAAACATCCCTGGCCGAGGAAAGGAAGATACCTGAAAACCGAACTCACCTATGACTGAGCAGCACCTGAAGGGACCTGTGTGGGACCGATCACCCTTTGCTATGCTGGCCTGCACTGCCCACTGTGGTCACTGTCCCCACAGGGTTTGCTCTTGCTTTGGCCCTCCCCTTTGCCCATATGTAGGCTCTCCTCTCCCTGTCACCTGGAAATACATGCATTACCAGTAGATCCATAGGGTTAGGGTGTATTTGCAGATGCTGCAACCCCTCAAGGTTCCCTGGGGCAAAAAAAAAGATTAGAACCTTCCAGAATTCTCAGGATAATGAGCTAATCAAGAAGAAAAATGGCCTTCAGTGATAAGTATGGTGAGGGGGTGGATTGTGCCCTGGGTTCCCCAACTTAAGTGTGATTGTGGTAGAACCAGAATGTCATCTATTAAAGAAAAGCCTTTGAGTCACAATCCCCTCACTAAAGGGCCTGCACCCTTCTCCCAACAACCCTGGTGGTCAAAGGTCCTTGGTGTCACACAGCCCTGCTGGTGCCTAGGCAGGTAGCCTGTGAGGAGCATGAAGCACCCCCTTGAGCTTCTCTTGCCCCCCACCAATGGAGTACTCAGCCACCAGTCTAGCCCTTCACTAAATTCAGCTCCCTTGAGTGCAGAATAGCAGAGGGCCATCATGGGGATCCCAGGACCTGAGCCTGATGATGACTTCAGATGCCAGCTTGGCATTCAGATTGCCACCTCTGTCAACGCCAAACCTGTGGTGCTTTTTGGAAAGTTTACCCAAGTAGGGTTGTCCTCTGAGCCTGACACCCCAGGGAACTACCTCCCATGTACAGACTTCAGGGCCAAGAGTATAAAATGGAGGAGGTTCACTTCATTAGGATCTACGATGAAGGCCAGCAAGCTCAGGGTGGAGACAGGTGCCTCCAATAAAGGAACTGGCCTTTGACAGAGAGAGAAAACCATTAAGTCACTTCCCAAGAGCAAAAGGTCATCAGTGATACTCCAGATGGGGTGAAAATAATAATAATAATAAATAATAATAATAATATCCACAATGTCAAGATCTACTATCATTGTGTGATTATGGTCTCAGTGCTTCTGTTAATCCCCAATGACCCTATAAGGAAGATTCTGCAATCATCCCCGCCGTGGAGATGAGACACCCTGCATTCAGCACACCAGGTTAGGAACCCAGGCTGCAGAGAGCTGGCTGGAGGGTATGCTCAGTAACCCAAAGATGCATGCCAAACCCAGATTCTATTTCTGACATGATTTCTGCAGAGGGGGGCCCAAGGAGCTATGGGCCGGTAAGAAGTGTGGAAGTTGGACATCATGGAGCTTGTCTCCCTGCCCTGGAGCACCACTAATATGCTTCTATCTTCTCATCTCCCAGCCATCCCTGCTGCAACTCCTTGCTGCCAGATACACCAAAGAAAGTTGTAGAAGGAGTCTAAAAGAGCATATTCTGGCTCTTTGCTTCTCTCCAACCCCCACCTCACCTTCAAGCTCAGCTGCAAGGATGCTTGGCAAAGGCTGCAGAAATCAGGACATTTTCTTATCATTAAAAGAGAATGGCCCCATGAAGGGACTCATGCTCTTTTCAATTTGGGCTTCAATGGTACCAAATTCTCGCAGCCCCTCCTCATCCCTAAATGCAGAAGATAAACCTGGCATGCTTCTCTATCATCAGCCTACCTTCCCTGGCAGTTTAAACCTGAATAGAAATTTAAGCTGCACTTCTTAACATTTGGGTGGCTTTTCCTCTTAGAGCTTATGAATGGCAGATTCTCTGTTGCTAACATGAGTACTAGAAAGATATTTGAGCATCTTTAATGGGGAAAGTACATGTTTTCAGATGCTGTATCTGCACACAAAAGGTCCTAGCACCACATTTTACCTTTCAGCTTCATCCAAGCCTGGAAAATTTCCACTTCAAAGCTGGGGCTTTCTTATTTTCTTTGTGGAAAGAATGCATTGGTAACAGTTAGAGATTATTCTCTCCACGCTCATCTTGTCGTGTGCATGATGTCTGGGGGACAGATTTGCTCTCTTGCACTGGGCATCAAGACCACCCCTGTGTCCATCTGGACCCTGGTTTTCTGTGCCCAGGCAAGATGTCGCATTCACAGGGCATCCAGTGAGCCAGCAAATGGAGAGTGAGAAGATAAGAGAAAGGTGGCATTGATCCCTGGGGGTGTCAACTCACAGTGAGCCAGGGGATGGGCTAGAAAAACAGGTAGTCCTAGCTGGCTGCAGCAGGAAGGAAAGATGATGAAGCACAGGGAAAGGAGGAGGAAGCAGAGGACATTGGGGCTCCCCCAAGGCAGACTGCTATTTTGCATCAATTTCTTTTAACTAATAGCTTTTGTTTAGTTTTTTAAATTTTTAAATTTTTATTTTTTTAGTACCAGAGATTGAACTCAGGGGCATTCAATCACTGAGCCACATCCCCAGCCCTATTTTGTATTTTATTAGAGACAGGGTCTGAGTTGCTTAGTGCCTTGTGATTTCTGAGGCTGACTTTGAACTTGCAAGTCTCCTATCTCAGCCTCCCGAGCCACTGGGATTATAGGCGTGCGCCACTGAGTCTAGCTTTAACCAACATCTTTTAAACTGCAAATTCTGCAGGGCACAGTGGCGCACGCCTGTAATCCCAGCAGCTCGGGAGGCTGAGACAGGAGAATTGCAAGTTCAAAGCCAGCTTCATCAACTGGGAGGCACTAAGCAACTCAGTGAGACCCTGTCTCAAATAAAATAGAAAATAGGAATAGGGATATGGCTCAGTGGTTGAGTGCCCCCTAAGTTCAATCCCTGGTACCAAAACAAAAATAAAACTAAACCACAAATCTTCAAAATAGAGGGGACCAATTATTGGAGCAGAAGAATTTGGCCATGCAGGAGTAAGCGAGAAGTCAGTGTCTGTGCAGAAGCGGAAAGCTCAAGGCTGCTGCCGCATCTCAGATGCTGGAAATTTACTGAACTCCAACAAGGAAAAGAAAGGCCCTAGCATAACAGCCACCATTCATTCTTCCCAGGAGGAAGAGAAAATGAGGAAATAGAAAGAAAAATACAACTGACAGGATAAACCCATCAAAGGGGGATGTTTTCCAGGAACAAAGCATTTGGCTCTTCACCCTTCTTCTGCAGATCAGAGGTGGCCTCGAGGAGGATGAAGAGGAAATTCTGTCTTCTCTGACTGATGGATTCTGGAAACACTAAACTAAGGAGTAAGTTTGAAAAGTCCACAGCAGAGAGTCTGGGGACAGGTGCTGGTTGTCATCAGAGCCCTTGCTCCAAACCAAACTCCCAATTGTTCTCCCAAAACCTTTTCTCATTTACTAGAGCCCAAGGAAGGAGCAGACCCAACAATCCAGGCTTTGTAACTGTAATTAGCCAGGGAGGAGGATAATGCAAAGAACGTAGGCTGTCAGAGAGACGGTGCTCCGAGCAGGTGCTACCTTTCCTGAGGGCTGGAAGATGGATGAGATGGACACCGGGAAGGTTTCCAGCCTGAAAAGCTTCAGCCTTTGCACTTTTGCCTCAGAAAGTTCAAATTACATTATGAGAGGGGGCTTCAGATGAGAAAACCGTGGTCCAAGAAGAAAGTCACTATCTCAATGTGCCAAGGTCTCACCAACCCACCCAAGTGCTCTTTGCACAAGCCATACCATGCTGAACTCTCAAGCAGGGACAAGGGGAGATCCTGGGAAGGTGTTTCTGCATCCCAAGTCACCTTGGGACAAAGCCATCCATTCAGTTCAATGAACATCAGGTGAGCCCACGTGCAAGAGGATGTGGAATCCTAAGCTGAAAGAGACACAAGCCCTACTCACCAAGGCTGCTCAGGTGGGAAGAAACCAGCACAGACTTCACTTGCTAAGTGAAGACACAGAATAAGCCACACATGCAGGGATAAAGGAAGGAAGGGTGACGCGAGGTGGGAAATCGAGGAAGCAAATTAAAGAGAGTTCCCAGCGCCATATTGAAGAAAGACATCACCACCCTTTGGATGTCTCCCTTCCTTCCCTGGCTCAGCTCAGCCCACATGTACCTGCTCTCAGAGACACTGTGCTAGGCTTTGGTAAAGCCCAGACAGAACATGACAGGCAGGAGCTCACCCCTCATGCAGCTTATGGTCTGGAGGGACAGACAGACATCCTGCAAGGATTATTGCTAGGTGACTAAGCATGGCGGCATAAGGATGAAATAGAGGGTGGGGGCTGTAGTGCGAAGTAGGGGACAAGATATTTCCCAGAAGTAGTTTGAGGCCAGGACTAAAGGGATGAGTAGAGGGACCTGATGGAGAAAGTGGCTGGTGCTGTGAGGAACTTGTCAGGCTGAGGCAAGGGCCATTCCAAAGCCCTTGAGGGGACCCAAGGATCTGGCACTCCTGAGCAAGCTCAATGCTCTTGGGGTGGACATTTGGAGCGGGGGTGGGGGGAGTGTTTGCACCAGTGGGAGACCATGACACATTATGGTTGTTCTTCATTTGAACTTGTGGTTTATTTCTCTACTTTATTCTCAGAACAAAGGGAAACCACTGAAGTGTTTGAGGCAGCACAGCCGGTGGATGGGCAGTTCAGCTCATTCCTCATTACAGTTAACACAATTTAGGTTGAAGCTCTCTAAGTGTTCTAGGTGCAAATAAACAAACAGAAAGTTGAAGAGGCCAACACTTGCTAATTACACAACTAATTAAGTCTGTAATCAGGACAATCTCTGTGCCCCCTAAGACCATCAGCACCCAGGACTGCACTCTGGGGAGGTAGACCATGCTGGGCCATCTTTTCCAACATTCTTGTAACTTAATTGGTTCTCAGATGGATGACTTGAGACTTTTTCATTATATTTGGCTAGAAAAAAGATGCGTGGGGCTGATATTGTGTGCGAGCACGTGGCTTTGTGCAGGCTGTCTGCATCCTCTGTTTGCAAGGGGCTTGACCCAGTCTGAGCAAATGGTGTTGAACTAGCGAGGGCTCAGCAAAGCAATCCATTTATTATAATTCTGCTGAGAAGAGGTCCAGTAAATCAAAGAGACAACCTGACTGCAAACAAATTACACGCCAAGAGATAGGATGGAGGGAGGGCTGGTAGGGCAGACCATTGGCCAATTGGGAAAAGTGGGAATAAAAAGGAAGGGGATAGGGAAAGCCACCAAATAGAGACCTACAGAGATGCCTGGAGTCTGAAAGAAAGAAAAATGGAGCCCAATTTGTCCATCAGAAAGGAAAAGAAAAGCCCCCTACCGAGAGAGACCCCATTTACTGGAAATCTCTAACTTACAACCCCTTGACTTAAAAAACCAACGGCCCTTTGTTCTCCTGAGGGGCCACCTAGGGAGTGATTGATGGCAGTTACTTTCTCCTGTGAAAATGTCCACAGTTCTCTTTTATCATGCAAATAACATGGGGGACCTCTTGGTAATGCAGAGTTAACCTGTTACTGGGACCCTAGCCCAGTCTAAGAATCCTCCAGAAACAACTGCCTTTTTGCTAGTCCTAGGTCAGGGAAAATGGACTTCTGGGAAGGAACATAGCACAGAACTGTGACAACCCATGGCCAGCTATAGTTGAGATGGCCACAACCATAAGGAATAAATGAACTAAGGAATAAATGAACTAAGGAATAAATGAATTTCAAGACTACAATAAGGACTAATTCAACTAACACTTGAAAACATCTTGGTCTGGAAAAAATACACTCCCAGATCCAAATATCTGCTTTTAAATTCAACTCTGAAAAAGAACCTTGCTTGGAAACAAGAAAGTACTTCTGTTCAAGTAGTAAAGAGAACAGAGACAGGTTGGGAGGGCATCCACTTAGACAACGAGAGTCACATCACAATTCTCTAAGACATACTTCTTATACCCACAAACACCTAAAGAGAGAATGGCCAGAGCTACATTCTGGAGGATGTGGTCCATGATCATACCCAAGGGCTCTGAACATACCATCTGAGATGGCATACTACTTATGACAGGATTATAGCAAAGAATACTGGTTCTTATTATTAATGATGAAGCTCTAAGGAGGATTCTAACACCCAGATCCTACCAGCCTGGTTTATACTTAGCTTCCCACATTTCGACTGGCCTTTGGATCCATCCCTTGATGCTTTATAAGTATCAATGCAAAAGTTCTACACTAAATATTAGCACAAAATCCAGCAACAGGGCTGGGGTTGTGGCTCAGTGGTAGAAGCTTGCCTAGCATGCATGGGGCACTGGGTTTGATCCCCAGCATAAAAATAAAATAAAGATTTTTTTTTTAGAAAACTCAGCAACAAATAGAAGGACAAAGTGTGGTTACTATAAGGCAAGGATGGTTCAATATTAGATAATTCATAATATAATAAACAATAATAACAGATCCAAAGTATTATCTAAACATCTCAATGGACACTGAACAGGTCATTAATAACATTTAACATCCATTCATTTTTTTTTCAAAGAAGAGCTTATAATAAAATATAGATGGACATTTTCTGCCTTGGTAAAATCTTTCTCTCTATCCAAAATGCATAATGGAAAACCACAAGAATTGTTTTCAAAAAAAAATGAGGAACAAGACAAAAATTTACATTTACCTCTATAATTTAGCATTGTTGTGGGGCAGCAGGCAAAGCAATTAGCCTAGGAAATTAGATGTGTAAATTGGAAAAGAGGAAGCAAACATGGTCAACATTAGTAGATAATATAATCACACACCTGGCAAACCCAAGACAATCAACTGACAATCTGCTCTAAACAGTAAAAGGACAGGTGATTAAAGGGATATAGAAAGCAATGGCTTTCGTAATTACCGAAAACAACCAGTTGGGAGATATAATGGAAGAGGAAAACCACATTTATAATTCCAACAAAAAGACAGAATACTTGGATATACACTTAGAAAGAAAAAGATAAGATCCATATACTTGGTTAAGAATACTGAACATCACAAAAAATGTCAGTTCTTTCTAATAAATTGAATCCAATAAAAATGTTATTTATTTGTATATTCCTTAGGAAATAGTCAAGCTAGTTTTGAAGTTCAAACGGAAAAAAATGAACAATCGCACCCATTCCAACGAGCAGTTGTGGTTGTGGGGAGCAGGGCTGAACGAGAACTTGGCCTAGAAACAATCAATTCCATTCTCAGGATCAGACTCAAGAGAGCCACAAGAAATTCCTGGAAATGCAGAATGGGAACACAGACAAGAATGTTAGCAAATATGTTCTTTCCAATGGTGGAAAGCTATATACCAGTTAAATGCCCATCAACGGGAAAATTAATGAATCGTGATATTTTTGTGCACCAAAATACCACACAGCTGTGGCAATAATGAGCTAGAATAATGAATCTCAACATGGATGAATCTCAAAATATTTGACTGGGAAGAAGAATGCAACTCAGAAGAACACAGGAGGTGTAATACTATTTACATAAAATTTAGAAACATCTAGGTTATTGGCTTGTTTAGGTCCATACACGTAATTATTAAGTGTGAATGAAATACAAAACACCCCGTGGGAGGAGGGACAGGCCCCAGGAGAGATGACAGGGACTTCCCTGAAATTGGAGAAGATATTAGAAGCAGGGGTGGGGCGTGGCGGATCAGTGTTCTCAACACATTTCTATTTTCTTTTTTTGAGTCTTGCATTATTATTTATGCACTGTGGAGGTCTGAAACATGTTAAATCATTTTAGTGTAAAATTAAATTAGAAAGAATAACCAGAAAGGCTTTCAAAAAAAGAAAAATAAGAGACATCTAGTCCTACCAGATAATTAAAACATATTATCATGGCCAGAGCTTATAAAAATTTTGTGGTTCTGGAATAAAGAGAGGCTGGTTCATGGAATAACGTGTAAAGTTGAGAAATACACCCATGATCTCTTTTCCAGAGGGTATTGACTGGTCCTAACACCACCATTTCTGGGCCAATACTGCTTCTGGTTTTTACCCTGTGTCCCTCATGACGAGGTAGGGATGAACAGTGGACTTCAGGATCCAGGACCACAGCTCCCAAGTGGCTCCCTCCTCGACAGCTCCCCACTCAACAGACAAGCGACATTTAAACATGGTCATCATATCTGTTCACCCTCCTGCTTAAAACTCGGGGACCTATGAGTGGCTTTGTTCTCAGGTCCCTGCCATCTCTCCTGTCTGCTACTGCAACCTGCCAAACTCCTTTCCCCCAGAACCTTTGCACAGCATCTCCTCCCCTTCTGGAACATTCTTTGAAGCTCCCAGAGAGCTGAGATCTTGTTCGCTTTATACATCACTGTATCTCCATGTGTAGCATAGTGCCCAGTGCTTGGTGTTTTCTTTCAAATATTTAACAAATAAGTGAGGACGAGAGAGTGATGGATAAGAGCAATTGTCTGCTTTATTTATTTCTAGAAAATAGGGGGACTCTTTCCCTGGAAGAGACCCAGACTATATAGGCCACATCAAACTATCAAATAGCTCTTGCTGCAGATCCTGGGAGATCCTAGGAATGAATCCCTTTGCCTCGTGGCTTGGAATCACTGAGGACCAGGCGAGTGGGAACTGGGATCTACCTGGATTTCAGCATCAGTTGACTGGGCATTAGGCCAAGTCCAGCCAGTTGAGGAGGGCCCCCAGGGCTCTGACTGGCTGTCCTGGGGTGAAACTGTAGGTACTGCTTGTCACAGGGAGGTGCCTTCCCTACTCAGTCAGGGTGCCCTAGCTGAGCTTGCCCACTGCCCTTGACGTCTATCTTCAAGATCAGGGAAAGCGACACCAGAGGCAGAATGGTCTACACACTTCCTGTTCCCCAGCTCCCTGGAAGAGAAGTTTTAAGTCCTTCCCTGGCACAAAGCCATTTGTAAATCCCTGGCTTGGAAAAGTTCTCCCTCCACTCCTTGCCAAGAGGAGCCGGTAGAGTCAATCAACACAAATCCCCTCGCTGGGAGCTCCCAGGAAATCAGAAGATAATTCTTCCAGGTGAAAAATATTAGCCGTCTTCTCCTAAATGGCATTTGGATCGCTGTTTGATGATTACTCTAATATTGATATAGTTCTCTCCTTACAAGGTGCTCTAAATTCTTCATGGATGTGGTCTCATTAATCTTCAACTTCTTATTAACTTACAAAACGGATCATCCTGCAGGGTTAAAACAACAGAAGCTTGAGTTTCCCTTTATCATCATTCCCCAAACAACTACTTTTCATTATTCAGATTTATAATGAGTTGTTTTGGTATCCTTTTGAGCTAGCATCAAAAGATGTAAATGAAAATAAATACTTTCTGTTCTTTCCTAGGCAAATGTCATTCCAGCAGTTCTTCATCCCAAACCCAGTGCGGGATGCTTAGAACAATGGCCCCCAGTGAGTCTGGGTTCCCTGGGTCTATGCATTTTAGTGATGTGACTTTGCCACCTCTTCCCTCAGTAGATGGTGTCTCTTTCGCCACCCGTTTGAAGCTAGGCTATCTTTGTGACCTGCTCCTATGAATCCAAGTGGCCTGTGAATATGGCAGCTTAAGAGGTCTGGCAATTTCCATGCTTGTCTTCTTGGACAGGGGTTCATCAAGTCATCCAAAAGCCCAGTTGATCCTAATAGAAGACGAAGGGTCACAGCCAGCACTAACTCCCGTTTAAGAAGGAGGCCACTTTAGCACCTCCAAATCTCCAAGAGTGGCCCAGGTGAAACCAGAAGAGGAACTACCCAGCCAATCTTCAGGATTATGAAAAAAATAATGTAAACTGCTGCTGTGTTCAGCCATTAACTTTTGGGATGGTTTGCTATGGAGCAATGGAAGACCACTGCCCCATGTCTGCTGCCCTACAATGCTGTATCTGGAATTTTCCCCTCTAATTCCCAATTCCCTCGCCATTGAAAAGGAAGGTCACTGTGATGTTTCATCACTTTTGTAACTGTCCCTGGTCTTTGGCAGAATTCACAATGCCTCCTCTCACTGCGTTCATCACTGACTCAGGATGCATAGCTCTGACTCCTTCTATCTGAATCTCCTCACCTGAAACAAGGAATCATCATAGAGCCAAGCCAAGGCAATTGTGTGCTTAAGACAACACCTGCAAAAGGTTTGCACACTTCCCGGCACAGACTGAGTACTCAAGAAGTATTAATTGCTATTATGACTATTAAGTATTTGAGAAATATTGTTATTGAAATCTCCATAAAAATTGTTATTTGCAGGAAGGAAAGACCCTAACATTTTGTGGCTCACTTTTGCTGTGCCATGGATGATTTCTCTCTCTCTCTTTCCCCATCTCCCACCCACCCACCCCCGCCGGCCTATTTATAATGTGACCCATGGGCATAGCAGAAAATAGTGCCTGAGTTTGATTCTCCTATTTGCCAAAGTTGTGTGACTTTGGGATAATGACTTAACCTCTCTGGGCCTCCATTTTCTCCACCATTAAGTCTGGGGGGTAAAATGTCTACTTAACTTCCCTGATTGTTGTGAGAAGTAAATCTGTTATTTCCTGTCAAGCATGGAGAACCATAGAAAGCGTTCAGTAAATATTAATAACAGGTATAATCCCTCTGGGTCAGATGATGGGGCTGGGGCTCAGAATGGATGAGGAATGTGACCAGGACCACACAGGTAATAAGAAGTAGAGCTATCTGACCCCACGCTCTCTGCTCCTGCCACTTGTGAAAATGGGCCCCTCAAGCCTTCCTGCTTCCTCTGAACCCCAGAGGCAGAGCCTGCCTCTTCACATTTCATTTTCTTTTTCTCTAACTCACTCCACCTGCTGCTGAGTCACCCACTTCCCTCTGGGAGCTTTTCTTTTAATTAACTAAGTCTTTAACCAACACTCAGCTCCCTGGAGCAACCCTTCCGTGTGTGGATTTCGCCTGCACCATGGTCCCAGGCCGGGCTCCTTCCCAGCCCTGTGTACAGCTGGCCTGGCCACCAGTGCGTCCATCTTCAGGCTCCCATGCAGCCACCCATCCCACTCCTGTGAAGAGCAACAGCCCCAAATCTTACCTGCAGCAGTATGGCAGGACCCCCCCCCCTTCCTTGGAGGGGTTCCCTGGTCAGAGGAAAGGCCTCTTGCTCTCTCCTTCACCAGAGATGGAAGGTCTGCTGCGTCACAGGAACCAAGCCTGCTTGACCTTGGTGTTCCCAAGGTTTCCCAAACTTCCTGAGCCACGGAACCCCTCTTTCCCACAGTATCAACAGTGGTCCATGAAGTCCCTTGGAGGCCACATCAGGAACATTGGTTAGGGACTCCTAAAGAACTGGAGAAGTGATCTGACTCTTCCTGCTGGGTGTCTGTCCTCAAGCCTGGGAGGACCTCTCCAATGGGTGGGCGTGGCATATTTAGTTTTCCAAAAGGAACCACACTGGGGAGAGAAACGGGGGGCAAGAGCCTGGGGAGAGAGGCCATCCCTTTTCATTCTGCCTGTTGTCAGCTATTTGAATCTCCCAACATTCCACTCACCCTGTTTTGTTGATTTTTTAAAAAAATGTCCACAGTTTGCTGATGCTCTGTCCACAACTCTTCACCTTCCACCCTTACGTGTTTCATCCTGGATTGTTTCTGTTGCTATGTCTTCAAGTTCACGCATCTTTTCTTTTGCAATGACTCATGTTCCATCCACCCCATCTAGAGTATTTCTCGTCCATCTCTGAGTGTCCTATTTGGATCTTTTGTTTAGGTGTTTGCTATATCCCTGCCCAGCATGCTCAGGTTACCCTCCACCTTCTTGAAAAGCAGAGATAACTCTACACAATCAGAATCCAAATAAATCTCTCTCTCTCTCTCTCTCTCTCTCTCTCTCTCTCTCTCTCTCTCTCTTCCCCCCCCCCCCCAATGCTGGGGATCAAATCCAGGGCCTCATGCTTGCTAGGCAAACACTCTACACTGAGCCACACCCCAGTCCCAGACTCCAAAAATTTTTGCTTCAATTACCTGGGAATTGTGAACAAAAGCACCCTTTGAGACACACCGTGTAAGAATCACAGCATCCACACTGTGCTTCCTCCCAGGGGCTGATGTCAACTTCAGAACACCCACATTTGCACCAGGGTTCCACAAATATCTGCTTGTCTGCTGCCCAGGGTGCTAAGACCAGGTCTGACCAGGCAGATTGCTCAATTTTGGTTCACGGGGAGGGTGCCTCCCTGAGCCCACACCAGGTGTGAGGTATGAGCATGGCACAGCTGAACCTTCACGACCGGGAAGCTTTCTGATTTTTGACGGCCCTGTACCTTAGCCTCTTAAAATGCAAAGATTCAGATTAGCCAAAGGAAATATGGTCTGGGTCGTTAAAGTCTTTTCAAAGGATGCGGTATTATTGAACCAGATCATGTTGCTTGTTTATGCTGATTTTTGATATTTTGTTTAACTAACAGAACGGCATCTGATGCTTGCTCCGTCTTTGAACCCCATCTAATTAGAACCCACTGTACTCTCTAGCAAGAACAGGCCACCTTCTGATCAAATGAACTTCTCAATCCCCAGGAATGGCATCAGAGTAGTTTTGGCTTCAAGCAGCTATTTTCAAAAGAGTTAAAAGAAAGCGTATGCTCATTTATTTATAATAAGCATATGTACACAAAAAGGCTTCTCCGAGGCTTAATGAAGTAATAGAATTGTGATCATCTATAGACACAGCACTCTTTCAGCTGTTCATTACCCAACAAGAAACACCCACAGAACCAGCCTGTCCCACCGTGGCTGGACTCTGAATGGGCTGGAGGGTGGGACCCCGGCCTTCTCCCAGCTTTGACAAACAGCCTCAGTCACTGGCCACACACACTGACACATTACCCCAACACTGAGGAATCTCCAGTCTGACAGTCCAGCCTAAAGGTTGGAGACCAGAATGGAAGTTGGCCAGGGCAGTGCACCTAGCACTCAAATGATGGACCTAGCATCCATTCCCACCTCCCCGCCATCTATCAGCAGTGTGGCCCGGCACAAGTCATCTAAATTCATGGCGGCTACATTTCTGTACCTCTAAAGCCGAGGGAAGGAGTTGTCAGAAAATGATGCATGAAATTCATTTAGCACAGTGTCCAGCACCAGGAACATGCCAGAGGGTTCTATCCTTGACTAATCCCTGACCTTTGGCCTCTGAGGCAGGGCAACACCTGTCCTGGGAGTCTCTCCACCCTGCGGGGACCTGCTCCCCAAGCACCATGATAAAACCACAGGTTACCCAGGAATCTCTAACCTCAGAACAAGAAATGGTCCCATTGTGCAGCCCCCCACTCACCCACCCCAATTCCTCTTTCCCAGTGAGACAGTGTACCTTTTTTCCTGACAGCTAACTCAGGTCTCCGACCATGAAGGCCAGTTGCTAAAAGCTAGCCCAGGAAACCTCTTCTCCTCAAAACCAACCCTTCAATATATCACTTCATCTTTCTGAGAGGATTCAATTAAATCAGCCTTGCAGTCTCAGAATTTTAAAACTCGAGGATTAAACAGGACCATTCAAATTCAGTCCCTGAAACCTCCCCAATCCTTCTGCCAAGAGATTGTGTAGCCTCCCTTGGGGACAGAGTGCTAGGTACCTCCAAGACAGGACATTTTATTTGGGGGCAGCCTGGGTCCAAATCACAACAGACTCAGTACAAACTGCCTTGGAGAGCTCTCTTTGCCATGGCGACTCCCACCTGCCTCTGAGATCCTTCTCTCTCATCTGCCCTCATTTCCTCAACTGTTCCTCCTGGGGATAGGATTCCAGTTTCTGCTCTTCGGAGCAGTCTTTGGCTTGTCTCGGCTCCCTGGAAAAGGAAGCCAACACACAGGGATGAGAAAGCAGGAGACCTCATATATTCCCCCACAGTCCCAAGAAACCATCATTTCAGGAGGCAAGAAATGTCCTTGAAGCACACCCTCCTCCTTCAGGTTGCCATCAATGTCATTTCGGAGTCCCCGTCCCCCACCCCCAAGTTGATTCTTCCTGGTGAATCTGTGTTATAGCCATCTGGACTCTGATGCTTTGTAATTGGGAATTTTTTTATAGCTTTAATTATTTCCTCTGTTCTCCTCTCTTTTTTTATATACAATGAATCATTCTGTTCCTGAGAGAGGAAAAATAAAAAAGATTTTTGAAAGTTATGGCTGTAATTTCAATAGAAGGAGATTGGGCTTTGAGGAATATGAGCATTTGTTGTATTTTTCGAGTCCATGTTTCATCCCCACTGGTTAATGAAGATGTTATTTCTCCCTCACATTTTGGTTGTTAATTTCTGACAAGTAATTTTTTTGTTTGTTTGTCTGTTTGTTTTTAGTTGTGGCTGGTTATATGCCTCTCAGCTCAACCCTCCTTTGTATACTTTATGAAATATTCAATACTTCCCGGTAGGATGAGGTTTGATTCACCCCTGACTGTGATTAATTGTGTCAGTATTTGGGGACCTAATTTATGTTTATATGATTCCTCTAGTGTTTCCATTTTCTTTTCTAATTATCCATTTTTCCCCCATCTTTTTTCCTGAAATTAGTCCTGAATTAGCTTGCCTCTGATTACGGTCTTGGATGCATCCCAAAGAATATTGTTGGACAGCTCCCCATTATCATTTCATTCCATGAATTCTTTGTTTGGTTTTTGCAATAAAGCTTTATTAACCCTCCGTGAACCCTTATTTCCATTTGCTCAGTCATCTCTGATTGGAGACTGAGCCAAGCCCCGGCCAGTGTTGCGACAGTCACTCACAGTCTTTCTTCCACCGCCTGCCAAGCCAAGTGCTTTTCAAAAAGTCAGAATTCCGGGGATTCAAAATAAGATCCGTGCCTGCGTTGAGGGGCTGGCTTGTTGAGGTGTTCTTCCTTTCTTGCAGCAAACTGTTGATTTACCACTCCAGTGACAAGGCATTGGGGAGGGACCTCTGCTGAAGGACGTGAGCCAATGAGGTCCCCTATGTCAGGACTCTTCTATTATTAGGTCTTGCCTTTTTATAAGCAAAGATCCCATCCAAAGAGTGCCCCTTCTGCAGGGCTCCTCGCATGGTTAGCCATCAGTCTCTGGTGGCAGGGGCATTGAGATGGTAGGTGGGCTCCAGAAGCTGCTCTGGAATGTGGTTCATGGTGCCCACATCAAGTAGGGTATTTCAACCCATTGTGGGGACTGCCTTTTACTTCCTGGTAGTTCTCCTTTCTAGAAAGTCCCTGCCCCATCTGCCTGTATAATGCACATGTTCCATCCAAACACGTTTCATACAACACATGTATTCTACAGATCCAGTACATCCATACACACATGGAACATACACACACACACACACACACACACACACCTTTCCCCTCTACCCCTTAGACAGATCCTCTGACTCCCTAGGAGTTGTTGTCTTCTGATTTAAAGATGTTGGTACCAAGACTCAGGGCCACTGCTAACAGAGGGAACCCCACAGGTAGCAAAGGTTTGGTTTCCCAGTTGAACAGAGTGCTCAAATGTTTTGGACCAAGGCCCCTCTGCAATCTTGGATCTGCCAAGGTGATTGTGGAAGTAACGCTGCTTCCTGGAGGAGTAATTGTATCCACCGTAACTGTGTCTCAAATCCCAGACCTAGGCCATGTAATTGTCACACCACCCCTTCTTCTTACAGAGAAGCAATAGTATCTCCTGCCTCTTGAAAGGAGACACCTTGTGACATTTTAGGAGCTCCTGATGAGGACACTGTTAGGGCTAGCTTGGCCACTCTGCAGAGAGACCAATTCCAGGATAGAGCAGGGATTTTCACCAGTGTGTGTCTCACCAGGCAGTGGGAGTTTGCAGTACCTGGACAGGTAGTCCAAGCTTGTCTGGGTGATCTCGGGGCAGTCAGGAAGATGAATCTAGACTCAGGGATGATGGAGGATTAGCAGCCCATCCACATGGCCCCTGGTGACAGACCTTCAAAGCCTGACCTTGGAAGCAGTTGGGGCCATCTCTTGGCACTGTGGAGGGCTATAAAAGTCTCCAGGAAAGGACTCTTGCTGGGTGGACACCAGTTACCACCAACAAGCCTGCCCTGAGTAACCATTCAAGCCAGAGATGGACAAGTGAAGAAGAAGAAGAATGAGTCTTTTCCTCCCATGGACAGCACCCAACAGGTACTCTCTGCAGAGTGGCCAAGCTAGTCCTAACAGTATCCTCACCAGGAGCTCCTAAAATGTCACAAGGTATCTGCAGGGACACCCTTCCACAGAACCCCTGGAGCAAAGTAGCCCAGGCCTGTTGGTGCCATGCCCTCAGGTTTCCCAGCTGGCTCTCTTCAATAGCTGAAGGATAGTCACACATGATAGGTTCCATGTTTTCCATTTGGCCAGCTGCACACAAGCCCATTCAGACTCAGCAGAATGGCTCCTCCCACAGGGAGGAGTGCAGGGCAGGGCAGGTCCAGCAAGCTCCAGGGTTCAGCACGGGATTGAAGGGTCCTCAGACAGGGTCTTTATTATTCTTATTATTTATTCAAGTCTGAGACATCCTCTGGAGTCTGTTGATCCCTGCCCCAGCCCTGGCCTCATTTATATCACTTTTCTGACCTTTCTTAGAAATTTCTTCAAGACTGTACCTGACCAATTCTTTGCTGAGTTTGCCCATTTTGAGACATCATGTTAAGTTTGGACAGAAATCATTCTGTGACAACTTTGCTGCACACCTATGTTATCTCTACCAGAATTGTAACCTCAACCCGGTTCTCTTCCTCCAAAGCTCAGGAAATGGAACCAGTTTCCCCTGTCGAATCTCCATCTTTATCATTTCTTGATGGAATCTTTGCTTGGTCAACACTCTGGGCTTGGAATTTGCAGAGTGGCCAAGCCAGCCCTAATGTTGGTGTATCAGGCTGGGCAGGGATCCAGTGATTTCAGTCCCTTAGAAGGTCCTAAGACCTGGGCTCCTCTCTATGCTGCCTCCAGCCATGGGTATATTATTCTATGTATGAGTGTTAGTCAAACCTTCTGCAAAATGGAAGAGGAGGGTTGGCAGGTGGAGGAGCAGAGGCAGACAACATTGGTGGACCAGATACCACAGGAGGTCCCACTCAATGGAGGGAGGAATGCACTCCCCCTTTGACCTCCTTTCAATCTTTCTGATGACGTTAAGGTAGAAGATCTTGGCTTGGGTGAGGATCTTCTTCAATGCCTCTCAAACACAAGATAATTAAAAGACAGACACAGATTCCAGACTAAAGCTTGCTATCATTTTTTTCATTGATTCAATTGCATAGTTGTTTTCTATTTATTATGTGCCTGGCCATACACTATACACTAGTGATTTAAACTCTGTTTTACAAACGAACATAACTTAAATTTTAAAAAGTGAATTAATAATGTCATAGATAGTCAATCCACATGGCAATAATTCATCAAGGTGGTTGGTGTACGAACCAGTTCAGAAAACACTAAGCTATGTGTCAGTTCTAAGCATCTGGACTTCTCACTGGGAAGATAACCTATCCTTATAATCACCATTATCATTAAGAGATCAAATCTTCCCCTTTGACCAGCTATAGGAAGTCACAGCAGAGACACCTACAACTCCAAGAGCTCAGCTCTCAGACCAGACAGACCTGCTCTGGCATGAAGCACACCTCTTTCTAACAGGGAATGATGGTGCCAACTTTTCCAGCCAGTTCTCTTGGTCAACAAAATTTCCAAAGGCCATTTCTTCATTCAAAGAATGTTCATCCCTTTTTGTTCTCTAATAACTTTAATATGAGCTGCTATCTAGCCCTGCCCCACATCTGGCTAATTCTCTATTAAGAGGAGAGCAAATTTAAGTTTGGAAGGAGGCGCATGAATTATTCAGAAGAGCTAATTTCGCCTGAGCCATTTTCTTAAGAAATCGCTTGAAGAACAGCCTGAAAATTGTTCTTAATTCATGATGTACAAATATCCCTCAAAGGAGAAGGGATCCAGAAAGTTCTCCAGAGAAGATCCAGCTTGGGCACCCAAAGCTGTGCTCAGCTTGTGTAACCTCCATTGCTGCACCCGCCATTCCTGCAAAAGCTGGCAGTCGGTAATCTCTATACAGAGAAAGCCCAGGCTCATCCCTCAGTCTCTCACCTGGGGACTGTGCGGGATCCACCCCAACTTAACCTGGAAATAAGCCAGACAGCACTGATGGCATTGAGGGCTCTGCCATGGGGGTCTCCTATTGCTGAAGTCCAGAGTAGTGGCTCTTGCCTGACTTTCTACCTCTGTGGGTGACATTGACCAGCCTGGCACCACTTCCCCAGAGTTCCAAGTAGTGGACTGCACAGTGGGCACAAGAGACTGTGGGTATCATATGGTCTCCCCTGCTCACGGCCATGGAGCCACCCTCTTCTGAGCCCAGGAAAGTATACACAAGTGAGTGGAGGAGGTTGGTCAGGGGAATCACCTTGAAACCCCATCATTTACAAAAGCAGTGAATTATTCCCAAACCTAGATTTTTTTTTTAACTATCAGTAACAATTTTCCTATGCTCTGTGTCCTAACTGATGGTGACCTGGTTTCTGGAGTTAGTGCCTTTGGGAAGACTGGTGTCATGGGCTTGCTTAGGAAATCAACAAGGGGAGGCTTGGTGGACTGTGGAGGCCTAAGGGTCAGAGCAGGACAAGGAGAGTCGCTCAAAAGGAAAGAACCGCTCCAGGGCTGACCGATCTATGGGGGTCATGAGGCTGGCTGCCAAGCTGATTTCTCTCCCACAGGGAAAAAGGACCAGCTCCTACAATGTGGGACCATTCATCAGTATCCTTGCTGGACCATATTCTCACTCGAAGACCAGCTCTCCAGATGTCCTGTCTATG
The DNA here is from genome assembly GCF_045843805.1 of Urocitellus parryii. Classification (NCBI taxonomy): domain Eukaryota; kingdom Metazoa; phylum Chordata; class Mammalia; order Rodentia; family Sciuridae; genus Urocitellus; species Urocitellus parryii. The sequence continues at coordinate 99,308,300 of NC_135532.1, read as the reverse complement.
ACATTAACCTTCTCGATCCACACAAATGGTGGGCCTTACCAGACCCAAGGACCCTCAAGATCTGGACTGAGGTGCTCAGCAAGTGTCCATGCCAATCACCAGCACCCCCAGCTCAGCTTGGCCAGATGGCTCCCTTTGCTCATGAACCTGAGGCTGGGTTTGTACTCTGAGGGCTTATAGACCCCTCCCACCCCAATCTTGCAGGGCCAAGGTCAAGTGCTGAGGATTCAGAGCTAACTGGGACACAGGTGCATGATCAAAGCTTCATTCCACTGTGATAAGAGCAGCAAGGCCTGTGGAAAGCACACCCCCACCCCTGGGGTGGCGGGAACAGTCAGGGACTGTGTGCTAGAACCCATTGTGCTTGCTAGCTTGGCATTCATGGCCCCTCTCTTTAGTAAGAGCACTTTGATTCTGCTGTGTTCTATCCCCCACGCTTTCAGTGTATGTGACTCAGCCAGGCTCAGACCTTCCCCAGTCTTCCCCAGACACTTGCCCCATCCTACCCCACTCCCAACCACAACCACTGACCACATAACCCACCTCCACTACAAACCTCTACCTGCAGCCTTTTGCTGGCCCTGCCCGGGGGAGCTGTTCACCGTCTGCATTTTAAACCTGAACATCTGGGTGACTGTCTTGCCACCACCTTGGTGGCCTAAGAATTAAGCTTATAGAAAAGAGAGCAGAATTAACAAAGTGAGAGGGGAGATTGCGGGATTGCCTGAGCCCCCGAATCCAGTAGTGTAGAAAACATGCCACTTTTTAATTTGGGGAGTCAATAAGTTCCCTTTCCACCAGATGCAGTGGCCCACGTCTGTGATCTCAGTAGCTCCAGAGGCGGAGGCCAGAGGATTGCAATTTCAAGGACAGCCTCAGCAACTTAGCAAGGCTAAGCAACTCAGCAAGACTCTGACATGAAATAAAATATAAAAAAGGGGACTGAGGATGTGGTTCCGGTGGTGAAGTGCCGCTGTGTTCAATCTTGGGTACCAAAAACAAACAACAAAAATTAAACAAAAAATAAAATAAATTCCCCTTTCCTGCAAGCTATTATGAGTTGGCTTTCTATTCCTTATAACCCCACAAAGGTGAGGCAGCAAACTGGCAAATGAGGAGAGATGGCAGAAGAACAAAGGACCTCTTGGAGCTGCTCAGGTGAATCAGGGGTGTGGCCTGAGGGCAGCGCCAGCCAATCAGGGGGGGACGTGGGTGAGGGAGGGCGGAGGAAAATGAGGCTAGCATAGCCCTGGAGACTTGGGAGCTATAACTGTATCCTACAGGTGCTGAGGAGTCTGCCATCAGGGACAGGACTGTGCTCTGCCATCTCTCTAGCTATCCCAGGACTCAATGCACCCCTCTTAGGGGACAGGTGAGTTAGGAACCAAACGTAGTCAAGAAAGACCTTGTGAGATGTGTGTCCCTATCAAACTCTCTGGGGGCTGTACGGAGGGTGGCTCTGGGGATGAGGTTGGGTGCTGGGAGGCTGTTGAGCAGGGCAGAAGCAGCAGTTTCCTGCCCCACAAGAGATGGTCACGCCTCAAAAGATGTCTTATGGTCACTTCCAGACCTGTTTCATTTGATCTGTCTTTAAAATTTTTTGCTTTACAGGCCTGAAAGAAAAATAAGTACTTGAGAGGTAGAATAAAAATAGGTAAATATAATAATCATCTCACTTAGGAACAGCCATCTCTGGTGTTTCGAGCCCGTTTACAAACATTAGCTCATCACCACCTTGAGAGGTAGTTATTATCCACATTTTATAGACATGGAAACTGATGCTCAGAGGCGCTGGGTAAACTTGCCTGTGACTGGCACCACTAATGCAGAACAGCTCCGTAGTATCATGCTGTCCTGCCTCCCTAGGGCCCCAAAGGCCATCAGCCTTCCCTCCCTCCCTGTAGTTCCATAAGTGCTCCTGCCTTCCACAGGGGACCCTGGCGAGTCCTGTCCATACTGCCCACATGCGCCTGTCTCCATTGCCAACAGTGCCTCCATCTGCCCAAACTCTCCCTCCCAGCTGGCCTCCTGCTCTCCTCTGCCCGCCAACGCAAAGCCCTGATGAGAGAGCAGGCGGGCAGGTCAGCTGCTCCTGGCTGATTCAAATGGAACAAGATCAAGAACAAGGCTTGTTTCTCCCCAGGAACCAGCAGTGCCACATGCCCCGGAGTCGGAGTGGCTCAGCTTTCTTGTCCTGCAACACAGGGCAGGGGCTTCCATCCACTGGACACTCTGTTTGGGTGCCAGCAACCACCAGTGGAGGCTGATCTTGGGACATCAGTTCCTAAGGGTGCTAGGAGCCTAGCTCTGGCCAGCACCCCAAAAGTTATACAAAACATTGCCTTCTGCATACCCACGTCAGACAACCATGAGGAAGGGGGAAAGGCAGAGGGTTCCCACAGACAGGGCTGGGGAGCCTTTCCTGGGAAAGGGAATAAAGGCACCACTACAAGCTCAGCCAAGAGGGACAAGGATTCAGCAATGACAGCAGAGTCCGAGCCCCACATACTGTAAACAGGACATCAAGTAACGAAGATCAGGAACACAGCCCACATGCTGGGATTGTTCCCGCTGAAAATGCCCAATCAAGATGAAGAGAAAGGTGGCCAAACACTAGCCATGGTTCTCTTGTCTTCTGGTGAGGAGTCGGGAATGGGCACTCACAAGGCTGTCTGCCCAGGAGTCTTGTGAGGTCATCCAGGCCGCAGCCCTCAGAAGCCAAAGGACCCACAATTCCATTATGGAATTGTGGGTCCCCATAGTCGTGGGGGCAGGAGGTGTATAATATTTTAAAAATCTGTTGCTAATGTTAAAAATTGAACATCTCAGTAAGAATCTGAGTTTCCAGATTAAAGAATATGCAAGGATCTGGCCAAGCTTGCTCCTAAAATCCTCATGACCCACCCACATTCCTTTCTCACACAGCCTGCCCGACCCTGCTGATGTTTCAGTTTCTACCTTAGAATCAACCCAAGGAAGCAGCTGAATTTCTGCTCTTGTCAAAGTTCTGGTGGTAACTTGTTAACCTGATTGACAAACTACCACCCAGGGGCCTCCTTGTAGAAATGACTGCCCAAACTGGAGGACACTTCCTGTCCATGTTGATTTGGTCCCACGCTGGGGACCTCTCCACTGCCCTTAAGTCTCAGAGCTGCACACACCTCTTGACCCAGAGTGCCTAACAAGACTCATGCATGCGTCAATGGCACCCCTGTGCAAGCCTGGCCTTTCCAGAAGGGCAGCAAGTGGGGTTCAATTCAATTAAGAGGAAGACCATGTCCTAGTTGCATGACGGACAGGTCAGAATAGGTCGTTACAAATTGACAAGAGCATATATTGAGTCCCCACAGCCCTATTTTCTCAATAAACATATGCATGATTACTGCCGAGATGCACATTAGACAAAAAGACAACGAAGCTATTGACGGCTAGAATTCAGATTCACTCAGTATGAATCCACCAGGCGACCACTAACACAAACACAGCCCGCACGCTGGGTCATCTGGGTCACTCAAATGTGTCAAATATACCCGAGAAGAAAGTCTTCTCTTACTTGGATTAAGGATGGGGTGAACTCCATGCTAAGGCTGGACTAAATTACAAATACTAAATCGTATTCAGGAAGCAAGAAGTTCAGTCCATAAGGAGCACAGGAGAAGCAGAACAGAGGAGAAATCATTGTCGGCCTCACTCAGGAGCATGCTTTGCACAATGCCCCGCCTCCGTCTCCTTTTCACAGCATAGATGGTTAAATTGGCATCCTTTTAATTTAATGGCTCTAGTTTAAAGGTCTGTGCTGAGATCGAAAAATCCAGGTGATGTGTCAAATATCTAGAATCATCCCTTTGTGAATTGTGGCTAAAACATGAGCTATGTTAAAAGTTCATGTGATATCCCCAGTCATCCCTGCCCCTGACCACAATATCTCAAGTCTGTTCTTTGGTCATTCATCAGACCTCTGCTAGGTTCTCTTGGGATGCCAGGGCCTGGGCTAAAAGAAGAGTGGGGTGTGATCTGCCTCGTAGGAGGCCCAGCCTGGTGCAGAAAACAGTCTAGCACATTCTCTTCCAGTGCTCTGTGAAAAGTGCATGATGGGGAGGGGTCCCAAGGTATTCACTTTTTATTTTAACTTATGGAAGGAGTTAAGCAGAGAGTGACATGATCACTCATGTAATTGAGTAAATGAGATGTCAAGAAAGCACTGTTCTGTCCACGATATTGTTAGTTGGACTGTCACACAACTGGCAGCCCCCATTCCAGCCTAGCTTTATTCATTGGAAATCTGTGATGTGTAACGTGATAGGTTGGCCATAAAAACGTCTAATCATTACATGTGAAATAGTCATGTCTCTCAGTTTTGCATGAAAATGGCAAATTCTGCTTAATGTTCCCAGACTCTTTTACAGTCTGATTAATTGTACTAGATCCAAATTTTAAGGAATAGAAGAGACTATGTTAGAGAGAACTAAGACCCTGTTGGCAAGAGGCCTCTCCCTAGAAGGAAGATTCCCTTTCTGTGATGCTTATGAGAGTTGGTGGTAACCCTGTCAAGGCTAGTTGGCGAGGCATCCTGAATGGAGAGGACCATCAGGTCCCTCCCAAGGAGGCAAAACTGTGCCCCTCATCCAGCCATCCTTCGTCAATTTGCTGAGAGAGGTCAACCCTCAGCCTCTAACATCAGGTGAGGCTCAGAACAAAGAATGTACCAGAGGAATGGGATAGGACCAGAGAGCCAAGGAATTGACAGCAAAACGGATCCCCTGCACATGGGGAACAAGAGCAGATGCAGGTAACAGGGTGCAAGGAAGAGGCAAGCTGGCCACCCTGGTGTCACCACATGGAAACACAGCATCCAAGGCTTGCTGTCACAGAGCTACCCATATGGCACCATTCTAGCGCCTCTGGACTCTTCTGTTCTCAGACACTGCCCCGGTTGCATTAATAGCTCGGTGCAATTAACTATATTAACTCTCCTAAACTGGCTGGCTGCTGGACATCGGAGTCACACTGATTGGGTCCCTATGAGGATACGCCAGGGCTCTAGAGCAGGCGTTATCATTCTTCTTGCCTACCTACTCTCCACTCCCCATCCCTCCCCACACACACCCACATCTACACTTGTCCCCTCACCTACAGCTGCCGGGATAATGGTGACAGTGACTTCAGAGACCCCAGGGTCCACACATGATAAACCCTCTGCAGGGATGACCAGAAGCCAAAAAAAGAACACTTTCCCCAAGGATGCCCATACCCTGGTTTTTAGGAGCAACGGGCAGTGGGTTTGTCTTGGGAAGGTAGCACGGTTAGAGACCGAGAGATTGTGAGAGAAAGACAAAACTGGGTTTGAACTTCACTTCTGTCACACACAAGCTCGGATGACCTGAGGCAAGATTCTTGACACCTTTAGACTTTAACTTCCTGTGATACGGAGCAAGTGTATCTTACTTTGCCAGGTTAGGAGTAAAATTAGAAACACACTGTGAATTCACTCAATAAATACTTATCGGGAGCTTACCAGGTCCCAGGCTCAGTATGAAACCCTGTTCAGAGCAGAACCCCTCACACATGTGGTTCTGGCTCCCAGTAAGATCCACACCTTAGTAAACAAATCTGACTGTAGATTAGTAAACAAATAAGCAAAAAAAAAAAAAAACTCAGGTAATGATATGATGGGTAGGATCATATCATAGGGGGTCCTGCCTCTCCTAAGGTGGGCTGGGGAGGCCTCTCTGCAAAGTTGACATTAATGGAATGTGACTGATGAGAAGGAGCCATAGGTAGAGAGACTTGAAGGAAGACGTCAGTCCAGGAAGACAGAATAGCAACTGCCATTAGCCTTTGAGAAAAGAACAAGTGTGGCCTGTTGAAAGGCCAGAAAGAAGGTCAGGGTAGCCTGGAGAGTGGTGAGAGGGGAGGACAGGGGTAGATGAGGTCACAGGAAGTGGCAAGACCCAGAGCACACGGGAACCTGAGGGTGTTGGAACCAAGTTGGGTTTCATTCTTAGTGTCCTTAGGCACAAAGAGGTTATGAATTGGAAAAGAACATTACCTGATTTGGACTCCAAGTGGGTGAGGCAGACCCTGTTAGTTTTGGCAAAAGATGATGAGATCTGGGACCAGGTTATAGGGGTAGAGAGAAGTGGACAGACCTTGGAGCCAAGAGCGTCTGTGGATGGATGAGAGGAGGCCCGGAGGGAAAGGGAGGGTTTGAAGATCACCTGTGTTTGGGATCAGAACAAGTGGGTAGCTCATAAGGCCATTGACAGTGGTGTAAAGACTGAGAGAAGAGCAGTTCCGTTTGGGACACGCTCTGGCTGACGAGGCTGACTAGTAAGGCATCTCAGTGGACAGAGATCCAGGGACAAAGGAGAACTCTGTTTTCAGCGAGGGGAGAGACTGGGCTAGAAAGAAGCGCCCAGGTAGCATTTAAAAATCCCAAGATTGGTTGAGATCACCTAGGGAGCTATGGAATGCCAAGGGCAGTGTACTCAATAAATAAAGAGAATAATAAAATCATAAATAATCAATAATGAATATGGTCATGATTATTTTACTAGCAAGGTGGAGACCAACAACCCCACATCTTCTGGATGTGTCCCTGGAAATTGAATCCACTGTGAACAAAGGACTCTGGGAACTCCAGAGTCTGCTACCTTTTCCCAGTGTCTGGGGGTGTCTGGGGTTGATCCCTGCCAAACGCCTTACTTCCTCCTCCTAGCCGTTCCCCAGTCTCAAGAACCAGCCAAATTGACTCATTTATTGCTCAGATTATGAAAGGGACCCACCTGCCTAGACACAGGGGCATGCATGCAATAAAAGCCAGAAAGCAGCAATGTTATAAATAAGTGATGGCCTCCTCGTTAGCCCTGAGCTGTAATCATTACCTGGCTCCACTCAGGTTCCCTGAGCTGCAGCTGGTTTAAAAGGTCATTATCTGATATTGTTTTAGTAACTAGGTATTTCTATGGCCTCCCTCTGGCCTATGCTTTTTTAATCTCTGCTACATTATTAAACCGAGGCCTTTCTCGTCGTGCAGTAACCCATGAGGAAGGGCTCACAGGCCTACCATCCCGGGGGGGCCCAGGCTATTAGAGAGGCCAGCAGCTTCCTGGTGTAATGGACCAAGGTGGATCTGGGAAGGAAAGGAACAGCTTTGGCTCTCCACTCGGCCCCTCCTGTCCCACATAAATAAGGCAGACTTAACTTCTGTGGGCCTCCGTTTCCATTCACAGGGAGTCCTGGGTACAGGGGAGCTGATACTGAATACCTACTCTGAACTAGAAATTCAGTCATTCTTATTTAACCTCACAAAATACGTGGGGTAGATATTCTTGTCCCCATTTCATGGATGGGACTTCTGAGTCCTGTTCAGCCTATGGCCAGAGTTTCTGAGACAGCATCATCCTAGCCCATCACAGCCGACGTGTGGCTTGTGGGGCAGCATGAGAGGATGCCAGTCTCTGTCCAAGGTCCAGCAGGATTCAGAATGTGTAGAGCCTTCCTGGATCCCTAGGGGAAAGAGGTCAGTGTCTTCTCAGGCTTTCGAAGTGGGTAGCCCCTTCTGAACTTTAACTTCCTATAAAACTGAGCAAGTGAATCTTACTTGATCGGGTTATTATTAAAATTCAAAAAAAAAAAACCACACTCATTTGGAAAGTCACTCAATAAATATTTATTGGGAACCTACTATGCCTCAGGCAGAGCTGACCCCAGGTAAAGTCCCAGTTGTGAAGGAGGACTCATTCTGCTCCACCACCCAGGGCCAGGGGATGGCATCCTCTCCTCTCCTCCATGTCCTGATGAACTATACCTAGAGTGGGGAGGCTGGGGACTATGCTCTCCTAGAGCCAACCCTGATCCCACGAACTCAGCCCTGAGTATCATCCCTGCTCAGATCAGGGTCACCAGACTCTGTGCTTCAGGTCTGGATGGGGACTGAGAGTCAATGTGCCTCTCTCTGGACTATTGGTTCTTCTCAGGGAATCCAGAACTTGCCTTCACTCTTGTCCTTCTCATATAGATACAGCTCACTCTCAAACATGGCCCCTCCATGTCAGCCACCCAAGAGCAAACCAAAGCAGGGCAAATTCCTGATAAAGCTGATTGCCTGCTTTATCAATTTTGATGCATTCTGTAAAATGCAGGGACCCTACACCCCAGTCCTGTGATGGTCCCCGAGGGCCCTGGCCCTTGTGCCCCAGGAGTTAAGTAGAATGCTTCCTTAAAATGCTGTATTTTTATCCCCACAACTGTAGCAGCTGTGTTTGTTATTATAAATTCTTAATTAAATATTAATAAACCCAGGATGTCTGAATATGAAAAGAAAGAGCTACTGCTTCTACAACAGTAAGTTGTATGCTTTGGAAAGACAACACAGGCAAGCTGCTAAAAGCTGCAATCACTTTTTGGATAGGGTAAGACAAAGTAAAAACACGAGAAACAAAATATCATTAAAAAGCTACCAGATTTTGCATTCTAATTGCTTTAGCGCCTTCAAGTTCTTACTCCATTAAAAGAAGCCAGAGGTAAAAGCCGCAGAGGGTATTTTAGGCAAGGCGCCCTCACCACACAGCCTGGCCTTTTCACAGAGGGTATGTTAGATGACAAGGGTAGAGTGGTTCCAAATGACCCACCAGGGTGCCACAGCCCCTTGACCTCAGTGAGCATTTCGGGGTTGGGCATAAGATTAACCCTCCCAGGGTCTGATAGATGAGCTGTTATTTTGTGCTGAAATGCACTGGAAGACTCTAGACCTGGGAGCTTGAGAGGAGCCATCTTGGTGAGGTCATAGAGAGTCTGTTGAGAATGGCCTCAGCTCAGAGACAGCAGGCAACCCATGGGAGAAAACAAGCCAGATCCACAGGCCTGCTTGACTCTCCAGCTCCACTGTCAATCAATTCCCCGTGTACTTACGCCAAGCTGCTGAGCTTCCCCTACTCCTGCCTGGCTTTTTCTCCTCTAAGAAATCCTTTTTGGTCCTGCTTTCTAGAAAATGTCTCCCTTTACCCCGCTCCATCCTGCATCATCTTTATCATCATCATCATCTTCTTCATCACCATCATCAAAGCGAACACCCTGAAACATCTAATCCTTTCAACTCTCTTGAGAAGCAGGTGCCCCTGGGAGGACTCCCAGGCACAGAGCTGGTAGCGGTTTGCCCAAGGCCATGTGACTTGCAAGAAGCAGAGGTGGGATTTGAAACCACCTTCTCATCCCTGGGGTAAGAGCTTATCACGCCCTGCAGGCCCATGGCTCCAAATGCACCAAGTGGCTGCTCGGAGGCACTTGACAGCACAGGCACAGCATGGCAGAATGTCTGACTCCGTGGATTCGGTTTTTTTCCCCATCAGGAGGTCCCTATTGTGCCTTGTACAAACATCTATTATTGCATAAGCCTACCAGTACATCACATCAAACTGTTTACCAATCTGTCTTTTCCACTATTTGGAAAACAACTTGAAGCCAGGAATGCGTCTTATTCCTATTTGTATCCCTAGGACCTGACACATAGTAGGTGCTCAATAAACACCTATTGAGCCGAACTGAGCAATCAGGCCTGTACTCAGAATTTCCATTTAAGCCCCCCAAGCATCTTGTCCCTTTCAAAGGCCAGTTTCCCCAGGAACTGTCCCTGCAGTGTCTGGGGAGTAAGTAACCCCCATCCCCAGCATGAGCCCTGCGCTTCCTTCCTGATCTCGGCTATTGTAGCTATTTCCCTTCTGTATCCCTTGTCACCCTCCTTGCACACTCCAGCTACAGCACTTAGGAGGCAGTTTATTTCCCACCAACTACTTTGCCAGTAATGAGGGTAAATTACCACCCAGTGGGCAGTGGTGCCTCTGCCTATGGCCTTGGGGTCCAAACAGCTGAGCTTCACGCACAGTGATTAACTGATGAAAAATGGTAAGAGTCTCCTCTCAGTTATGCTTTTTAAGTTAAAATATAACTCTTTGTTAAAGCAGCCCAGCCGGGGATCCTAAGTAGCATTAATCATGTCTACGTTTAAAAATCTGATACATAATTTAAGAACAAGAGGCAAAGAAAGATAAGCACTTAAGTACAATTTGGTATCTTTTCATTAAACCTTAACTCATCCATCAATGACTCATCTGACCCCAGTCCCTTCCCAGACTGTGGTGGATTCCCTCCTTCCAACCTCTCTGAACTTTATCCTGACAGCCAGGTCTTTACTTGCAGCTGCCCTCCTGAGTCCACCCTCGGAGGCTCCAGTTCTCTGCTAGATCCCCCAGTTTTCCTTTTCTACGACAGGTTGAAGGTACTGTTGGTGCCAAAGCCCAGCAGAAGGGGCTTCCGAGGCACAAAGCCTGCAGCTTTTCCCCCAGAAGTCCTGGAAGACCTGCCTGCTCTCTGCCAGACCCCTTCTCATCACTTGTCAGCACAGGACCCAACAAGAAGGGACACAGTGAAGGCTTCGCCAAGTGACCATTCCTCAGGATGAGGCTTTGGGCACCCAGCTCCTCAGCCTGCCCTCTAGAATGGTTCCGTTTATTCCTTCATGGGAGTGAGTCACCATTTTTTCACTTCTAAGAAGTGTAGTACACAATCTTGCAGTCAATTCCAAACTTGAAGTCAACTGCAAAGGGGGGATGAGGGAGACGAAAATGAAAAAGTGTGATGGGAAGAATTCAGATTCTCCCATCAATTCAAATTCTCCCATTAACCATTTCCATGAGCTGGCTGATGGGAGAATTTGAGTTCTTCCCATCACACTTTCTGCCAACAGGGTTGACACTGAAGTTCTGAGACAGCAATGCTTCCACCTTCCGGGGGTCCCTGCAGGTCTCGCTGGATCCCCTGCATGCTACTCCCCCCCTCTGCCCCCCAGAGCTGCTCCTGGATTTAGCAGCAGCTTCAGGCTCACCAGGCTCTATCCACCCCACAGAGCCCTGCTGAGATGGCATCCCTCCCTTTAGGGACCAACGTCCCAAAGCTGCTTTTGTCATGGAAGTGGTGGGGTGCTGGGAGAGGGAGAATAAGATCCTCCCTACCGAAATAAATAAATAAATGCATAACATGGAAAGATAGGGACATAATGTCTTTGGAGGAAGGATTAAGGTCTCTGTCCATTATCATCAGTTATAACTGAATTCAAGGTTTTTCTACAGCCACCAAGAGGATATGATCCACAGGGGAACCGGTCTACATCTAAAGAATAAAATGATCTCTCAGAGGCAATTCGGCCACCACCTTCCCTGCAATGCTACTCCTCCCCTATACAAGCTCATATGCATCCCCCATGCTCAGAGGACCGTCCACCTAGGCATGTAGTGACACATGTAGGCTGGCCACATAGCTCAGATGCCAAAGGCCCTCTGATGCTAGTTCTCTTTCTCCTACTCCTTGTGGAATTGCTTGAGGAAAAAATTATGCAGCCAGAGGGCCCAGGAACCTACTCCTCTTGGCAGCTCTGTTCCCAGGATAAGAAAAAAATGGGGCTGGTCCATCAGCGAGCCTCTGCCCTGGAGGGATAATGAGTCTATCCTGCAAACACTTATGAGAACAACTTTCCAAGTTTGCATCACTGGTAGTGGCAAGGTGCCTGGGAGATGCTGCCCTGCGAGGACATGCCGAGGGCCCTGGTAGCCACCCAGGGGTGCTCTCTGACATTGAAACATGAAAAAATCAGCACAGGCTTTGAAGAGGGCAAGCCAGACTCTGCCTCTATCCCCAATTTACCCATACCCTGGGATATCCTGCAGCCACTCCAGACAGGCCCGTGGCCTGTCGTCACATGCCCTAGACCAGCACGGTTGACAGAAGTGGGTATTCCAAAGACATCTGCTCCACCAAAGAAGGGAGGAGACCATGCTTCCTTCCAACCCTCCATCCCACCTCCACTCAGGCAATCCTTCAAGACACTCCTTCAGGTGACTAGGAGCCCAGGAACCTCACAGAACTGGAGCATCAGGCCTGGATAGCAGGCATCAGGTAGTGGGTACCACCTCTGGGTAGCTTTCCTGCATCTTGGGACCTCGTTGGTCCAGCCCTCAGAGTAAAGAGCCCTACTTGTGCAGCCTGTAGTGAGCAACACTCCTTGAGTGATTCTTTCTTTGCAACCTAGGATTGCATTCAAAATTGAAATTTTTGAAAAAAAATAAATAAGGACCAGGCATTGTGGCCCACGCCCATAATCCCAGCAATTTGGAAGGCTGAAACAGGAGAATTGCAAATTCAAGAGCAGCCTAAATTCACATCTACTCTCACCATAGCATCCATACACACCTAGAAAGGTGGAAGAATAAAGGAGGAAGTCAGAGACACACTCCAGCTGCGGACCCCAAGCTCTACCTCACTGTCTAGGTATGATCTTCCTGTGATTTGGGCATGAGGACATGCACAGTGTCCCCTGCTCACCCTCCATACTGGCTCAGAGCTGTCTTTAGTTTTGCCCTGGCTCAGTGGATCCCCATTCCTTTCCCATTATCCACCTGCTCAGAGATGCCTGCTCAGGTCTGGGTGAGAAGTTCTAACCTCCCACTTCCCTTAGGAACGCATTGTGATTTGAAAATGCCACCATTCAACCACTTTGACCTTTAAAAAGAGCAACTTCATATGGCTGAACCTAAAGCAAATAGGAATTCAGAATCTAATTACCCCCTTTTTTTAATCCAAAAGGTAACATTTATTTGATACTCTGTTTTGCATCTTCTCCTTTGACTTAATGTATTTCACAATCTTTCCAAGTCAGGTCATCAACAGCTTTCTTATATTTTTTTAATGAGCTGCAGAATGTTCTTCCGTCGTATGGTTGTTCCATTGGCTGTTGAACCAGTTCTGTAATGAAAGACATTTGAGCTGTTTCCAATCCTTAGCCATTATAAACAATCCTGCAAAGAATTCTCTTGGACCTCATTTCCTACAAGTGTAAGAATATCTGTAAGACGAATTTCTAGAAATGGAACATCAGGGTCAATGGGCCCATGTTTTTGTAAATCTGGGAGACTCTGCCAAAAGGCCCTCATTAAAATGGTGTCACTTATACTCCCACCAGTGATGGATGAGAGTTCCCAGATCAGTGATTCTTAAGATGTTCCTTTAGCTCATCAGTGCTGTCCAAAGTGTGGGTGGTGACTCATTGCTGGATTATGAAATCAATTCAGTGAATTGCAATTAGTGTTTTTTTAATGAAATAGCATTAGTTTATAACAGAATCAGAGTAGAATAACATAAAAAAATACTCTAATGGGTTGCATGTAGAAAGGGTAAGTATTATTTGGGAAACTTTTGTTTTAGATATACTGATATCCAGAAAACTCTCTCCCCCACACACAGGTGTGTGAGACAAGATCAGAATATCTGCAAGCAGTCCCTGACTTGTGATGGTTCAGCTATGGCTTTTCCATTTGGTGATGGAACCATGCAAGTTTTTATCTTCAGCACAGTATTCAATGAATTGCATGAGCTATCCAGCACTTTATTATAAGATAAGCTTTGTGTAATACGGTTTTGCCAATCGTAGGCTAAGGTGAGTCCTCTGAGTAAATTTCACGTGGGCTGAGCTAAGCTGTGTTGTTCCGTGGGTTAGATGGATCGGATGCATTTTTGATTTGCAATATGTTCAGTTTATCAATAGAGTTATAGGGAAGTAGCCTCATCGTTAAGTCAAGGAGTTTCTGTGCACTTAACTATTAGTCATAAAGATTTCTGAAAGCCAGCCTTAGATCTTGAGCCTCTTTAAGAATCTGCAGATAACTGCAGAAACTCTTCAATGAAAGTTCAGTTAACATAGCATCTCAGTTCTCTGACCTCTCAGAAGCCCACCAGCTGCCCCAGTTCTGAAGCCTTCCCTGGGCTGTGGTGTAGCCACTCCAGGACAGGCCTGGGGGCTGTCTTCACATCCCCTAGATCATTGTGACTGGCGTAAGTGGAAGACATCTGCTGTGCCCAAGAAAGGAGCGGCCTGTGCTTCCTTCTGACATATCACCTCCCTCTGTGATACTTTGGTTCTGCAAGTAAAAGAGCAGGAAAAGGTTTCAGGATAAAATAATTCATTTCCCTCCTTCAAGTTCACTGATTCTTTTTTCCTCTGAGTCTGTGGCTTAGCAGAGAAATAAAACTGAAAGAGATGGAGAGGGAGAGAGAAAAAAAAAGAGGTAGAGGGAAGAAGAAAGACAGAGAGGAGGGAGGGAAATCAGAATGAAAGGGAACGGGCCCTGAGGCAAGATCTAGAAAGGCCCAGGACAGAAGCAGAGGTCAGGGCCCTGAGGCAAGAGGGTGTGGATGCACCTGCAGGTTGAGCTGGGGAAGAGGACAAGACAGGGTGGGGGGGGCTGGAAATGCAACCTGCCCTGGTCTTTGGGAGCCTTCTCTAGACACTAGGATTGCTGAGCAGAGCTCAGAACCCAGGAGACATCAGATTAGTAGAAAGAAGGTTAAAGGAACCTCACAAAAAAACAAGGAGCTGACCAGGCAATAAAAAGTCCAAAGGCCCTGAGCTGGGTAGCATCCTCTTTGTCATTCTAAAAGAGCAGAGGACACGCTGTGCTACTTTCTCGAAAGCCTTTTTGCAACAAGATAGTGCTCACCCCAGTATAGCAACACTTGGGGATTCCTCACAACTGTCCCCAAGCCTCACTTCCCACAGCCTCCCACTGAAAGCTGACAGGTGAGGCTGTGAAGAGGATCGAACCAAGTTTCCCACTTTGATAATCTGCTTTAACTCTCCAGGGGCCAGGTTGGGACACAGCCCAGGGGCAGAGGACGCTGGACAAGGGACACAGCAGGACACCAAAACCACCGCAAGCCAGGCTTTCTATATGAAAATGGGGACCCAGCTGCAGGGTTCAGCAGAAAGAAGCAACCGTGCTGCTCTGTGTGGGCAATGCCATGGCTTCTTCCCTCTTTCCAGACTCTGGTGGGAAGGCAAATTAGCAACCATGAGCGAGCGTCTTTCCAAAGGCCTACTCCAGGAGCGCAGCGGTAAGACCACCAGCCCCCCAGAACCAACTGCGATAAAGGACTGTTAGGTCTCTAAAATCCCAGCGCCTATATTGATTCTCCTCTTACCTAATTTTTTTCCTTCTTTTGTTCCTGGTGGCCTTGCTGCCATTAAGAGCATTGGGTTTAAGAGACAAACGCACCGTGGCTATTGATTTTCTCCTAAGAACTCACCTGCTCTGAAGACTTACCAGCTCCTAAAAGGAACTCAAACCACAAATGTGGGGGCCTAGGTCGTGGCCTCCTGGTCCCAGAAGAGAGGGGCTCTTTCTCAATCGCCCCCCCCTTTCTTCCTATGAAAACAGAACTCTTCTTTAGGGAGTAAGATGTACAATTCCACAAGTTTAGGAGTGGATGACTAATTTTGAAAATATTTCCTGGCAATTGCTAAAAAGGACAAGAAAAGGTCAATTTCGGGGGGTGGGGGGAGTTTAGAACAAAAGAAAGGTGTCGATTAGCCCTTTTTGTTAACTTGGAACTTGACATCTCTAGAGAAATTGAGGTGGCCGTGTGGGCATCAGGAGTTGGAAGAATGATAAAAGTATGGGGCTACCTGGGCCTTGGGTAGGGGGGACAGTCAGGGACAGCTTGAAAGAAACATCTTTATCACTTCCAGTAGTTTACCATCAGCTGGGAGGTGGGTGGTGGTCTAGAGGGGCCGGGTGGGCACAGGCATGCTGGGAAATGAGGGGAACAGGTGGGAGGGCCCAGGTGGCACAAGCCCATGAACACCAGGCCAGGGGAGCCAAGGACCCACCTTGGCTGCTTTAAAGGGGTCCCTGGAGCAAGGTCACATCTACAGAATGCTTCTTAGAGAAACAGCTTCACCCAGGACAGCCCCAAGTTCCATCATGGCAATCAGAGGAAAGCAGCACCCACAGATCCACAAATGCCCATGTGGCCACATGGCCCAAGGTGATTGACAGGTGTGGTGCACGAGAAGCCCCACTGTCCTTCCTGATATGGGCCCCAAAAGGGTGGCCTCTGTTGGTCCATCTGCAGCTGGGTCCTTCTGTGGGCCCCTACTGACTCCAGGACAAAAAGCCAGAGGAATTTGCCTGTGCCATAGGGCTGGAGGACTTGGCAGGATGGATGTCTTATTATAGGGCTCAAAGCCAGCCTTCAGTTTTTGATCCCCAAACCCCAACAGCAACGGCAGCATGTCCAGCAGGTCCTCCAAACCACCTTGTGACCAGGCCTCCAGTCCCTGGGCTATATTGGCTGTTGTTCGTACTGAGCCATTTAATTAGTGCTTTATTTTAATTGATGATATATTTTAATTGGTGTTTTGATTTAATTAAACTTTTATTCTAATTGAGTGGGGATTTTTTTTTTTTGAGCTCACAATGTTCTAACAAAACCAAGATTAAGAGTTGTTCCAAAAAATATATATTTATGTGCAAATAGGCCTGTACCCCCCAGGGCTGTGGCAGAGAAGAACCATGGTGGATACAGGTGTGATCTGTTACGGGCCCAGGGACACAAACTAAAGATGCCCATGAAGCACATACCCCTGACCTCCTGGGGCCCAATTCAAACTGTCCCTCCCCCTCCCTCTGCCAGTGGCTCAAATCTGCACCAACTCTTCCCGTCTCTAAAGAGCTGAGCGCTTCTCCAGCCTCACCCCAGTGCTAGCTGCCCAGGGGGATTTGTCCAGGGGTATGCATCATGCTTTAAGCTGGACAGCACAGTCCTAACCAGCAAGGAAGGTCAAGGTCAGGCCTTGCAATATCTTGCTTTCCATAGCATCCCTCCCTCTCCCATGATGCTCAGAGGGAGTGGAAGGTCTGAGAGCTGAAAACAGGAACACAGTGAGGCCAAGATGACGTTCCAAAGAATCTCTGAGGAAGAGAACACCATCCCCAGGCTGCCTGGGAGGATGCTAAGTTTCCCTACTCCAAAATGAATACACAGGCTGGACTTGGGGAAGCAGCCCAGGCACTGGATAACACACGGTTGATTCTTTTAGTCCAGCCCTGCTAACTGCATCTTCCCCTACTCTGCTAGCTCTTGTCTCCCCTAATCCCCTCCCTTCCCCGATCCTTTCCCTTACTTTACTCTTCCACTCTTACTTTTTCTTACAGAGATGCTTTCTCTAGAAGCTGCCATGGCTCTCATTCTGAAATCCATTTGCCTCATCCGACTAGTCCTACAAATTCTCTAATTCAGGATTCTGAGAGTCTCGGTTGATGGGTCCATTCCTGGAGCCTCATTGTCTCCACTCATTCCCTCCTACCCCCTCCCCCCCTATAATTCAGATTCCATCCCACTGTGCCAGGAATCCAGCTTGCCAAGGTAGTCTCTGAGCTGTCCCTCGTTCCTTCTCCCTCCCTGGTTGTCTTGGCCACATCTGATGTGCTGACTGCTTTCTTGGAAGCCATGGCACTGGCTCTGTCTGGAGGGACAAGATCATCTTTCCATCTTTCCACTAGAGAATCTCTTCACTTTTTCTGACCAGGTTGCCTTCTGCCTCTCTGGGACCCTAAAGTAGCTCTGTATTTAGGGGCTTCCCCCACTATAAACCTCAGTGTGCTCACTCCCTGCACCCCCACATTTTCATCATCCACAGGCCTAGCTCTGCCCCTCCTGGGCATCTCCGTGCCTGGATTTCCTCCGAGAGTCCCCATCCTCTCCTGTACTCTTGCACCCACTGTATCTTCCCTATCTGGGCAATTATCAAGTGCTTTTGGGGGCAAATACAAATAGCAAAACAAAATATGCAACAAACACTGTAGCAAAGACATGCAAGTTAACAGTGAGCCTCAAAATGCTACTTTTCACCCAAGAAATCTGGAGTGAGCCCAAGTAGATGGGAGAAGCAATGCCAGGGGAGAGGCTCTCCCGTCACTGACCATCCAACCTTGCTGGAAAGCCTGCAGTGGAGCTGCATCTTAGCCTAGGGTTAATTTGAAGGTGCAGAGAGTCAAAACTGCCCTTGAAAATCCTGGAGGAAAGCACAGTGTTGAAGACCAGCATGTCATCTTTCCATGTGTCCAACCAGCCCAAGAACAGATGGCCTCTTTCTTTGGCTGGGTACCAGATCAAGCAGTTGGTGCACACTTAGGTGCCAGCGAACACAGAACCAGGCATCTCTAACACCAGTAGCATTAGACTGGGTGTGGCAAGGGGGCCCTGGAATGGGGCATGGGGGAGAGAGGCTGGCTGGGGGGGTCAGCAGATCCTGGGCGTCCCTCCTAATGTATGTGCATGGCGGGGGGGGGGGGGGTGCTCACGTGCACACGTACATGCATGTGTTTTTTTTTTTTAATTATTTTTTTTATTGGTTGTTCACAACATTACAAAGCTCATGACATATCATATTTCATACATTAGATTGAAGTGGGTTATGAACTCCCAATTTTACCCCAAATGCAGATTGCAGAATCACGTCGGTTACACATCCACAATGTGTGTGTTTTTTTTTAGAGTTGAATTCTGGTCACTTAAATATGTATATGACGCCACTCTGCACTTTTAGCAGCTATAAAAGTATTTTTTTAAAACCCCACTCTTCAGAGTTTACAAAAGGGAAAAAAAAAGCAATATGAAAAAAAGCTAACTAGATGATATACCTATTTCCAGTTTCCCAAAACAGGGGAGTAGTTAAATATTATGCAGCCACCTTATAGACTATTACAAAGCCATTGAAAAGTGAAAATTATAGAGATTATGTAAAGTAAGAAAAATATTAACAGTAAAATCATGAAGAGAAAAAAGCAAGATATCAAATTATGATTGCAGCATTATAAATTTGTATGCATGTAGAAATTTATACAGTTTGTCAGGAAAGTCACCAAAAAAAAAAAAAAAAACACGAATGTAGTGATTTTGTAACCAAAATCATTATTTTAAAAAGGAAAAAAAAAAACTTAGAAACAAATGCTTGCTAATTGGGTGAATGATTGTTCTGAGGCAAGAGAAATTTAAAAAATACTCATGATGCAGCTGGCAGGCTGTATGGGGACAGCAAGCAAGGTCTGAGACTTGAAGGGAAGATGCTACATACATAGCCCTGATGACCACTGTGGGCTCCACCATAAAGGCTCAGTGGGTCTCAACAGAACTCTGGAACTCTAGAGATGTCACATCTGGAAACACTGGAGCCAGATCAGAGCCCAGACCTGCTACACATGTTGCTTAGAAAGGCCTAGAACAGGCTGGGAAAATCCCACCACCCCCAAGTTAACATTCAGCAGGAGGCCAGGGGTAAGGACCACTGTCCAAGGCCTGTTTCTCTGAAGCCTCCTGATTAACCTCACCCTGAGGCCATGTTTGAGAACTCTTCTCAGTTGGTTGGCAGCTATCACACAGGGTGACCCAAAGGAGAAGAGGAGAAATCACACCTCAGATCCAGGTGTCAGAGGCTAAAACAGCTAACACTGTTAACTGTCAACCACTGTCGAGAAGAGGAACAGGAGAAAGGAGGAGAGGCCCAGGGTATTTCCACCCCTCCAAAGTAGATGGGGAAAATAAAAGTCCTCCAAACCAGAGAAGAAACTTCCCTAATCTCCTGTCCCTCACCCTCTATTTCAGCTCCCAGGGTCACCATGTGGACAGGTAGGCAGTACTCCCCTTGCATGGCTGTGCTGCAGAATCAGCCAGATGCCCGCCCCAGGGATTCCCACCTCCAAGGTAGGAATAGGCCAGGTATCTTCAGTAAATCCCTCAAAGGGATTCTCCCAAAGTGGCTGGCTTTGGGGACTCCTAGGGGGCTGTTCTGGCTAGAGAGTCGGGCCAACTTATCCTGGCCCCAGCTCTGTCACTGATTCTGTGGTCATCTCCCCTCCCTGTCTTGGCTTCCTAAGCAGATGGATGGGTGGTCTGACCAGCTCTGAGAGGTCTTTCTTTTGTCAACAGTCCATCAGTTCATGCTATTACTCCCCTTAGCCTTTGGGGAGCAAAGATGGTTTCCTATGCCCTCTCTGAAAGTTGAAGGTTGGGTTGGGGCACGCCAGCTCCAGGGCCCTCCATTTACCTTATGGCCGCTCTGCGAGCTGCTGGTGGAAGCAGGTTTTAAATCATCCCTGGCTGTGTTGAGTGGAAACACACCATTACCTTGTACCTAACTACACCCGCCATCAATGAAACCCGTATTTAGCAGCTGTTTGGCTGTAATTACCTGGCCATCAAATTCTTTCTTCTAGTTTAATTACTCAACAACAGCTGCCCTACATACTCACCCTCGAGTGCTCACAGACACACAATACACCACCATTGAGTCTCAGGTAGGGAACCAAAGGCACATAGGACAGACTTCCAAGCAAGTAAGTACATGTCCCCATCTACAGGGAGGCCCTGGAGATAACAACGAAGATAATGATGATGATGATGATGATGATACCACCAAAGGAAAGAGCCTGAAACAGTTCTTCAGAGCAGCGATGTCACAAGCTAAGGCCCCCTAGATGACCTCCGAGAAGACTGCCAATTACCTCCCATCAGGTCAGACCCATAACTTGTCACAGGAGCTGACTCACAGTAACAACATTTACAAAGAGTGATGTATAAACCAGGACACCAATGTGCTACTTTCAAACAAAATCCAGGAACGAGAACAAGCATCCAGAATACTTCTGCTAACTCAAAGGCACACTCCCTGTCCCTATGGACTGGCTGCACACAGGTACATTATCCAATTGGTACATGGGAATTCATGATAGAATTACTGTCATTAGTGGCATCAAGTTCCAATGGACTCTGGCTTCATCTTCACCTTGGGGATGAACCAGGCTTCCCTCTCAGACAGGTGCTTGGTGGTTAGCTTTTCATCACTGTGACCAAAATATGTGGCAAGAACGACTTAGAGGAGGGAAAGTTTCAGACCTTCAGTTGATGGTCAGCTGACTCCGTTAACTCCATTACTCCCAAAGCAAGGCAGAACATCATGGCACAAGAGTGTGGCAGAGGAAAGCTGCTCGGGTCATGGCCACCAGGAAGCAGAGAGAAAGCTTGAGGAGCCAGGGGAACAAGATATAATCCCCAATCACATGTGCCCAGTGACCTACTTCCTCCAGCCATACCCCATCTCCCTATAGTTATCACCTAGTAATCCATTCAAATTATTAATCCAACAAATGGATTAATCCAACAAATGGATTAATCCACTGACTAAGTTACAGTTCTCACCTTCCTGGTATCAGATTCTTATCACAAGATCTCACCCTAGGCATCTGAGTTTAAAAACTGTATTGTCTGACCTGAGTTTGGGGTGGGATACCTTACATCCAAACCATAATATTTGGGGTGGACACTACCTCCCAGCTTGGTGCTAGAGTGGATGATGCTGGCCTTGCTCTCTCCTATGGCTAGCCAACCTCACCCAAGTGCCCATCAGCCTCAAATTCCCTGTCCCTTGTTCAAAGGCAGACACCAGAATGAAATCTATGCAAGGTAGCAACTGAGGAGACAGGAGTGGACACTGACCCTAGGCTGAGAAGCTCAGTGGCCCACTCGTGGCCCAGTATGAAAAGGTGAATCACATGAGCCAGGATGCCTACAGCAGGAGTCTAAACCAGCTCCTGGGGATATAAGTTGTGAGCAGAAGGAAACCAAGCTACAAGAAAAACAGGGGGCAGAGCTGGAACAAACTGGGAGAAAGCCAGGACTCAGAAGGAAAGAAAGATACTGAGACAAGAAGCACAAGAAAGCCGGGCATGGTGTTGCACACCTGTAATCCCAGCTGCCAAGGAGGCTGAGGCAGGAGGATTGCAAGTTTAAAGTCAGCCTTAGCAATTTACTTAGGTCTTAAGCAACTAAGCAAGGTCCTGTCTCAAGATAAAAAATAAAAAACCCTGGGTTCAATCTCCTGTGCCAAAAAGAAAAAGAAGCAGAGCAGATCTCAGTGGGAAGCACACAGGGTGGGAATGAGCACAGGAGACGGAGATGGGCCCTGGCTGTGAGGCCAGCACCTGCTCCCCAGGAAGCTCACCATGGAGAGCTCACCAGCCCTGCCTTCCCTCCTGGTGCCGGCTCCCTTGGCTTCCCCCTGGCTTCCTGGCATCAGATCCTTACCACAAGACCCCACCCCAGGCATCTAAGAGGGTCTCAGTCCCCACAATCAAAGAAAACTACCTAAACCAGGCCTCTGGAAGGACACACTCCTCTTTAGATGCATTTTATGCAGTAGAAATTCACCAGCAAGAGGCACAAAAGCACAACCTCCTTTCTTATTTTTCACAACCTTCTTTCCCATGTAAAACAGTCCTGTCCTGTGGAGAGCGGTGATGGAGAATGGGAGAGCAGTGTCTGAGACTGGGGTCTCTAATGACCTCATGGCTGGGGCGGGGGCATGCTTGGTGCCTGAGAAAGTTTCTGTGCAAAGGTGTAGGATCTGCTCCCGGCTGTGGTAATGCCCTGGGTAAAAAGGCTCTGTGCTAGAGTCTTATCAGCCTTGACCTCAGACACACAGCTCCTGGGAACTTTCTTGCTAAACAACCACAATGTTACACCAGCTCCCTGCTCCCCAACCTGCCTGAACAGTGACTTTAAACAATGGACTTTCTTGAGAGCAACACAAAGCTCCTAACATTGTACATTGAATGTAACAGCAAAATAAGCTGCATAATGTTGCTAACTCTGTAATTTTCATGAATACAAAAAATAATGCACTGCAAAGTCTTTAATCTGAAAATGAGACATATATAAATAAAGATTGCTGGTGTGATTCTTTAGACCTGCTTCTCCATCAGAGAGCAGTGTACCTCCTGACCCCAGCTGTTATCTTCAAAATCTAAGTCCACTGGTCTTTATTTTTCTTATCCCCCTTTGCCCCTTACTGGAACCTACTAGACTGGCCACGCTGATTGGGGCACTGTCCTTGCTGAGCACAATGGTGCACACCTGTAATACCAGAGACTTGGGAGGCCAAGGCAGGAGGATCAGAAGTTTGAGGCCAGCCTGGGCAACTTAACAAGGTCCGGTCTCAAAATAAAACGCTTAATGTAGCTCAGTGGCAGAGTACCCCTGGGTTTGAGGTTCAATTTCCAGTGCCAAAAAAAAAAAAAAAAAAGAGTGTTACCCAACAGAAATACATTCAAGTGACATGAGTAATTTTAAATATTTTAGTCATTCCATTATCAAAACTTTTAAAAGGCAAAAAGAATTATCATGATTTATCTTACTTATCCTAATACATCCAAAGCATTATGACTTAAATGTATTAAAAAATATAAAATTACTGAGCGATTTTGTTCTTTTATCATACCAAGTCTTCAGAAGCTAGAGTGTACTCTACACTTAGAGCACCTCTCAGTGACACTAGCCACCTTTCAAGTGCTCAATAGCCACATGTAGCTGATGACTACACCATTGGACAAACCATCTCAAATTTGATGTAAAATAGGCCTCTGGTCCTCTGGATGGCAGACAAAAGTAAACTGTGAAGTTCAAGAAAATTTCCCTTCTTCCAGTTCAGAAGGGTCTCCTTTCAGATACACTCTCATTTGTCCTCCATGCCCCCAGACTCAAGACCCAGTGGGGTGCAGGGAAAGCTGCCTGTCCTCCCAGGGTGGAGCGTGGGAGCAGCTGTCTGCTCCTATCCTCAACCACACTGAGAGCAAGGCCTGGTCTGTGAGGTTCTCTGCAGGCCCCAGGAGCCTGCACCATCTCCCCAGCCCTGAGGCCACCTACTCCAGCCTTGCCCCGCCAGCCTGTACTTTCTACAAGTCTTTGCCTCACAATCCAGGTGTCTCACAACCCGTGACACCCCACCGCTCTCCCACCTCGAAGTGGAGTACAGGAGCACCAGCCCCCCTTTCCTCTCTTGCTTTCTGAATTCCTCCAGAAACCAGAAGAGCTTCCTTATTTGTGTTCCTGTGTAGGCCCTGAAACCTCGTGGATTGAGAGATCTGACCTGACCTGAGATCCCAGCTCCAGCCATTAGTAGTTCCATAACCTTGAATAACTTATTAAGAGTCTCTCTTCATTTCACCATCTGTGAAATGGGTATATTCCTAATATTAACACCTCCTACAGTTGCTTTGTGGATTAAATGATGAAGAAATAAGAAACACTCAGAAAAGCACCTGGCACCAGATCAGAGCTCGACAGCATGAGTTACTCCAGTGCAGCAGAAGATTGGCCATGCTGACTGGGGCACTGTCCTTGACTGCTGACTTGCTTTCTCCCTGTTCTCCAGTGTATCCCCTTCCTACTCTCCCATGGCACCATCTTTGGAAGGGCTACAGGGAAATAAACCAGTTCAAAGACAGAAAATGGCACAAGGAGGTATTTCTTTTTCTTTTTTGGTTGTCTTTTATAAATTTTTTATTGTTCTAATCAGTAATACATGACAGCTAAAAGCTTTTCAATACATAGTACGCAAATGGAGCACAACTTTTCATTTCTCTGGTTGTGTGAGATGTAGCTCGCACCACATGTGCAGTCATACAGGTACCTAGGGTAATGATGTTCATCTCATTTCACCACTTTCCTAACCCCATGCCCCCCTCCCTTCTCCTCCCCCGCCCTGGTCCAATCAAAGTTCCTCCATTCTTCATTATGTTCCCCCCCCCATCATGGATCAGCATCCACTTATCAGAGAGAATATTCAGCCTTTGGTTTGGGGGGGAATGGCTAACTTCACTTAGCATGATATTCTCCAACTCCATCCATTTACCTGCAAATGCCATAATTTTATTCTCTTTTAAAACTGAGTAATATTCCATTATGTAGATATACCACAGTTTCTTTATTCATTCATCTATTTAAGGGTATCTAGATTGCTTCTATAGTTTACCTGTTGTTAATTGTGCAGCTGTAAACATTGATGTGTCTGTGTCCCTGTTTTTAAGTCCTTTGCAGTATAGACCAAGGAGTGAAATAGCTGGGTCAAATGGTGGTTCCATTCCAAGTTTTCTGAGGAATCTCCATACTGCTTTCCAGAGTGGTTGCACCAATTGGCAGTCCCACCAGCAGTATACGAGTGTACCTTTCCCCCCACATCCACAAGGAAGTATTTCTATGACATCATCCCATTATAAATGTCCACTTACTCAGGCTATCGTCCCCACCCCCATCAACAGGAGTCATTCTTTTTACTTTGAGGTGACTTCTGATATCTTTTCTTAGATGAGTGGTGAGAATCCAGGAAGCATGCACCCCCGCAGCCCTTTGGGGTAACCAAAAGGGAACCAGACTGGAAGAGCCTGCAGACAGAACATTGGGGTAACCCGGCAGTTACTCCAGAGTTCTGTCTAGAGGCTCTTCCAGTCTGGCTGTACAATCCATCGGGTACCCTTGAACTTCTCCCAATGTGTTTGAAAAACCCTCTGGGATCCAAGGCCACCTGTGTAAGGCTACTCTCCACAGCCCCTTGGTGCCTCAACCCCTGAGGAGCCCCCCGGTCTCTTTAGATTTCACTGAAGTCTTCGCCTCCATCTGCATTCTAAATCTTTCCTGGAAGTCTCTGCCTTAAATCTTACATTTTATTTTATTTATAACCCAGTCTATTTTAGAAGATTTCAGGTGGCTTACAGGGATTATGCGAAACACTATAAGATATATTAAGTTAAACATATTTTAAAAGTATATTGAATGCTGCTAAATTGGAAAAAAAAGTTACCAAATACTATATATATATAATGTGGTCAAGTTTTCATCTGAATATTGTGTATTCACCTGTGTACACGTGTGCGCACACACACGTATTGTGCTCCCTTGCATGCACAGGACAGACAGGTAAGCTAAACACGGGATGTAACAGATGGTCACAAGGAACAGGTGGGGGATTATAATTGACTTCATTTTCTTCTTCAGACTTTCCTATATTTTCTTAACTTTTTATAGAGAATCTATATTTGTTTTATAATAAGAAAAAGAGCAATAAAAATATCTCTAAAGAAAAAAAAATAGTCAAGAGAGAAAAAGCCCAACTGCGAGTAGAGACATAAATTGGAGTCCCTGGTGAGGCTGAAAGAACTCATTTTCTGTGGCCAAGCCACAGGTTAGGAGCTCGATTTTGTAGCTGTCCACGGATGAGGACAAATATGATCAGTTACACGGGTCACGGGATCCCCGGGACATAAACAGAATGATTGCTCAGAAAAGCCTGGCTGTTCCTGATATGGAAGCCTCTAGCAAATGCTTCCCATAGGGTCCCCACAGAGAAGACGCCATGTAATGTGACAAGTGCCAGCTGCCAACAACGCCCTCACAGTAAACACCTCCCAGAGTGTCATGGGGCCGTTCTTCCAAACCCCCTCGGTGAAGGAGGATGGCATCTTGCCCAAAGCAGATCAGTGAAAGCAATTCCTCTAGGGATGGAAAGCACATGGCCAGGTTCACAGTGGGTCTGACTTAATCCAGAGGGAGCCGCTAGAGCTTCAAGAGGAAGATGCAGACCACCTTTCAGCAAATGTTCTCCTACAAGACTCATCCTACCTAGGCTAGGCTCAGCTCAGACATACCTCACCCCAGGGGCTACGGTCCCCTACTCTTTTGGAATTCACACACCCACAAGGAGCACCTTCCATCCGGGTACTATGTGTGTCTATGGCACAATGACTCCCCATAGCCCCAGATCCATCCTACATCTGGAGTCCCAACCTACCCCACCCAGCATCCCTTGGAGTCTACTCTTTTCTCCACCTGTATGGGACACAGCCAAGAATACCACTGAGCTCTGGTGGTAGATATCTATGGCTACCAACTTTCCATGTCAACTTCAGAGCACAGACCTCTCCTCCAAGCCTCAGACCCACATGTCGAATCCCCTGCTTGACAGTCTCTTGGAAGTCTCATGAGAATCTGAAACTCAGCACAGTCGAGTCCCAAACATGGTAACCTTTCAATCCCTTCCCATTTCAACAAGTGGCATCAGGCACAGACAGTAAATTCAGAAACTTGGATGCCACCTTTGACATCTCCATCTTCCCTGCTTCCCACAGCCAACCTATTGTTAAGATCTATTGATTTTGTCACTAAAATATGCTTGCCATCTCTCTCCACTCCCAGCAACCCCCACTTGCACTGAGCAATCTCAGGGACGCTGTGGCCTCCTCTGGCTTTCTTTGGGCTAACCCCGGGACAGCTGGGCACCATGAGTCTCCCAAGAGCACCAGCACCCACTGCTTCCTGAACTTTTGGGTTGCAACATCACCCCTTGTAAGTGTTCCCCTCCTCTGTCTTCTGCTGACAATACCACTCTATTCTGTAAGCTTTGGACTCTCTCTCTCCCTGTGCTTC
Organism: Urocitellus parryii; assembly: GCF_045843805.1. Lineage (NCBI taxonomy): Eukaryota > Metazoa > Chordata > Mammalia > Rodentia > Sciuridae > Urocitellus > Urocitellus parryii. The sequence continues at coordinate 99,281,159 of NC_135532.1, read as the reverse complement.
TCATTTCTTCCCTCACTTCTTTCTTCATCTTCCGAGTCTTTCTCTTCCACTTCTTTTCTCTCCCCAACCCAAATCTTTCTCTCTCTCTCCATCTCTCTCTCTTTCTCTCTCTCTCCTTCATATGTGGACTTCATAGAAATCTAGAGTTGGCAGAGACCCCACCTGCCCTCTGACTTTACAATGGGGAGTGTGAGGCTCACAGAGCTAAAGAGACCCACCCAGGTTCTCAGTCCATCTCTAGCCTGCACTCATTTCTCATTGTTTCCTTGCTTTTCTTTGTCCCCTGTCCGTCATCCCATAACTGTGTTACCTAAAGATAGGGCTCATGGCTCTTTGTGCAATAGCAATCAATAATCAGGGGAGGCAGGATCTCACTTTCTCTCCCCCCCACCGCCCACATTCACCACACACACTTGGACATCGGCCCCCAAAGCCTCAGAGGAGAGTAGCTCTCCCCCACCTCCAAATGTCACTTTTGTGGCTTCTCAGGCCTTCAGCTGTCCTGGTTCTGTTGTAGCTGGATTGATCTACAGAAATCCTCTTCACAATCCCATCACTTCTCCACAAAGGACTTACTAAAATACCATGAAGAAGGCACCTGAAGGAGACCTGGGATGGACAAGAGTCAGCGCCTGCCCGCCTGCCCGCCTGCCCGCCTGCCCGCCTGCCCGCCTGCCCGCCTGCCCGCCTGCCCCTCTCCCCTGCAGCCCCATATGGTCTTGGCACAAGAGGGCTGCAGAAATCAAATAACATCTTCAGAAGCCATCCAGATTTAATACAGCCATCTGTGGAAATGCTGCTCGCCAGGGTAGGAGTAGCAGGGTGCAGGGTGTCTGCACATGGAGGGTCGAGACGGAGAGCCAGAAGGGCCGGGACGGGGGCAGGAGGGGATCACTGATGTGGATAGGGGTGAGAGGTAGGGACTGGCAGGCAGCACTTGCTGGCAGGGCTCTTTCCTGTTGCGATCACAAAAAACTTGTAGGAATACACCCACCCACCCCCAAGGCAGCGTTAACTGCACAGCCAACTGCTAGGAGGGAGGCGGGGCACATAATCTAAACTTGGACAGACCCTGTAGCCCTGGGGTGCCACTGAAAATCCACCTTTAGGCAGAGTTTCAAGACCCTTGGAGCCAAAGAGGATTCATTAAGATCCCAGGTCTGTCCCAAGGTCTGTGGAAGCTCATCGGGCCTCCAGGGCCTGGGAAAAGACATTAGCACAGTTCTGAGCCCCAACAGAGCTACAATAAGGTAAAACGATGACAAAATATTTTTTTTTCCCAGACAGTCAAGATTTTGCACCAGTTTCTGATTTTCAGCCAACATCACTCGTATAAGAAACGGGATTTGATATTTATACCTTCTTTTATAAGACTTAAGTGAAAAAAAAAAAAAAACTCAGATCTGAAAAATAGGGTCGACTGCCTGGCAGGGAAAAGTAGCCCCTGTGTCCACTGGTCAGGGACCTCAAAGCCACTGAGCATTCTTTTGCCCCATAACCAACTGAGTAGACCAAGGCTGCAGAAGACAAGACAGCCCACCAGCCCACGTGTCCCTCCCATGTCAGAAAGTCCACAGAGTTCATGGTGTTTAAGGACAATGAAAGACACAGAGTGGCAGGTGGAGAAGGTAGGCGGGGGAGGGGGAACTGAGGAGAGGGAAGGGAGGCTGAGGGGGAAGGAAATGTGGGCACACAAAATGGCAGCAGGTAGAAGAAGCAGAGAGGGGAGATGGGGGGCTGGAAACGGGACCCGAGAGGGAAAGCCTACAAGGATTCAACAGTGGAGGAGTCCCGCAAGATCATTGTTTTAATCAGTTTTTTCACTGCTGTTACCAAAAGATCGGACCAGAACAACTGTAGAGGAGGAAAGTTTATTTGGGGGCTCACGGTTTCAGAGGACTCAATCCATAGACAGCTGGCTCCATTCCTTGGGGCTCGAGATGAAGCTGAAAATCATGGCAGAAGAGTGTTGCAGAAGGAAGAAGCTCACATGGTGATCAGGAAGCAGAGAGATACTCCACTTGACAGACACAAATGTACACCCCAAAGCCACGCCCCCAATGAACCACTTCCTCGAGCCACAACCCACCTGCCTCCAGTTACCACTCAGTTAATCCCATCAGGGATCAATTCACTGATTATGTTAAGGCTATAACTCAAGTCATTTCTCCTCCAAACCTTCTTGCATTGACACACACCTGAGCTCTTGGGAAACACCTCACTTCTAAACCCTAACAATCGTCTCTCTAGACGCCTACCCACACTTGGACACAAATCACCGAGAAACTGGCAATGCACAAAGGAGACAGAAGCACCCTGCTCTCCCAGAAGCCTGGATTCTGTCTTTTGGGCAAAGCCTAAATCCCCCCTTCCCTCTTTGCTGCACCCAGTCAGACACTTAGGGCTGACCCAGCACCAGCACCTTTCTTCCTTAACACACTCAGACCTTCAGCCAGGGAGGAAACAGGGCAATGGTCCAGGCGGGAAGAGAGGAAAAGATTGCCCTGTCCAGGCCCTTGGCCAAGGCCCAGACTTCCATTGTGATACAATTTCCCTTCCAGCTGCCTCGGCATGGCTGCCCCATGGGAAAAAGAATAAACACCCCTGGCTCAGTACCACTGGCCAGAGGACCTGCTCCAGATGACCCTGCTTCCCGGGGAGACTGTCTGCACCTCCCTCGTGCCCTCTGAGTAGCCTTAGCACTCCCAGGGATGGGTGTTGGTATGGGTTATATAGGGAGTCAAGAAGGACAGCCAATGTGGGAAAGGACGTCATTGCTCCTCCTTGCTCAGGCACACATTCCCAAAGCCCTCTGGGGCTACCATGAGCCACCCATAGCAGGTCAGTCCACAGGCCAACATCGGCCTCTTTCACATGTTCCTAGTACACAGGCTTCTGCCTTTTCAGAAGCATCATTCTTTGCCCTTACCACTGACTGAGAACACTCAGTGAGGGCAAGCCTCTGTCCCTGGAGGCTCCCAGCCTCCTCTCTCTCCAGCTCCAGCCAGGCCAATCTTCCCAGGGGCCCAGGTAGAGGCTGCCCTTCATCCTCAGAGGTCTCAGACGGGGGTCAGGAGTGAAACAGCACCCACAGACTGGCTCCCTGCACTGTGCAGAGAAGAACTAAGGCCAGGCTCTGCTCCCCCAGGGAGCTCCTGGCTGCTTTGATGTGGAACAGAGATGACAATGGCAGTAACTGGTGGGGAAGGAGATTTAACTCTGCTGTTTTAAATGACAGCCATTGTTCCTTGGCAATTTTATGATCAAAGAAAAGAAAGAGGCCTTTTAAGAAACCATGTAGCACAGTTAAGAAGCCCTAGAGGATTGGGGAAGGGGCTCTGAGGAGGGAGAAGGAAGAGTGAAGAGTGAAGCACTTCCCCAAACGGAGGCGGCTCATGCTGGGGTCTGCAGCCCTGTGCCCACGCCAGAGGCCCAAAGCACAGCTGATCGGAAGCTGCCTCCCAGTGCAGCCTCGGGCTCCTCAGAGAGGCCCCCAAAAGACCAAGGCCGTCTGCTGCTGGGCGACCCCCAAGACTAGACCTAACAAGGAGTGGGTCTACCCCATATTAGAGGGCTTCTGGAGCAGATTGGAGGGACACTTCCCTACCCTCCTCTGTCCCCACCACCAGCCACTCCTCAGCAAGGGCAGCAGTGTAAACACAATGAGCTCAGAGAGTAGGGGTGGGAAATGGGCCCTGAACCTCAGATTTTTTTTCTGGTGTGGTCCAAGTGGTGGTGCATCTCAGGAGGCGCCCATGGAATCCAGGCCCTGTGCTGTCCAGCTGGTGTGGAGGGCTTCTGACCCTAGTTCTGCCCTCAGGGTCCTCCTGCATTCTCTTGGCATCAACAGCCCCCTGCACTACCAGCTCTGTCCAGAGATGGAGCCAGAGATCCCCATCTCCAGCTCCTCTTCTACCTGCAGGGCCTCCTCCATGTCAAAGGCAATTGCTTTTAAGCAGAACACCTCCTCCTGCAGCTGGCTGCCCTCTGAACTTCCCTGTCCTTCTCTGGCCGCGCCACTTCCAGGGCTGCCTTGCTGTGTGGGTGAGGTTCTGTGAAGTCCTCTTGGCCTTGTTCTTAGCAGTCTTACTTCAGTGGTTTGCAAAGTGTGGTCTCTGATCCACCAGCATCAGCACCAGAAGATACTTTATCAGAAACTCCAGAGAAGGGAGCAACAATCTATATTGGCAAGCCCTCCAGATTATTCTGATACTGAAGTCAGAATTCCTGGTTGAGGGCTGTGATTCTTTGCCTCTGGTGCATGTCGATACTGTTGTCTGGGCATCGTACTTCAAGAATAACTGCTCTAAAATTTTGTAGAGCTTCTATTCCTACTGATGAGACTCATGTACCTGGCTTTGTGGGTAGGTGTGGTCTCCGCAGGACACAGCTGGATCTTGCCTGTATTGATATCTGTCCAGTACCTTGCTGTTATTCAACATGTATCTCTTGTATTGAACTGAAAAAAAATAGAGATCTGTGACCTCTGGGCACACTTCTACAATGGAGGAGGCAACTTCAAGCCACCAAAGCTCTTTTACTTTCTCAATGAAAAGCACACGAGATTTCCTGAGCTGCATGTTGGGAAACAGCTTCCTTGCAGGAGGATCCCCCTCCTGAGTGCCTTGGGGTTTGGATTGGAAAGTGGCAGCCTGTCGCAACAGGCGGAAGTGAGACACCAGGGATGGCTCCCTCAAAGTAGCCAGTACCATTGTCATACACCACGATGGCAAGAAAAAGTTCCTTCTATTTTAGGTTGTCAATATTAATCTGATGCTTGCAATGACTGGAGTGGTGATGATAAATGGGGTGTTTAATAAAGATGAAAGCTCCATCAGCCTAGGAGAAAACCCCCCTTGACTTAAAGTTACCATCTTGATTAAAATTTCCATTTTATTATCCTAATCAGCAATCTTTGTTCAATGTGCTACAATTTCTATTTTCTCCACTTAGAGAGATAATTAACAACACTATAAACATATTAAAAGTAAAATGTTTATTAAAATTGCTCTGTTATCCATATTTAACTTATTTTTAGTGATGCTTCATCAAGACACACCCTTGCCTCTAGGAAAGCTTCCCTCAATGAAGCAGCTTCTCCCTCTGGGGAGCCTTATCCTATTCCCAAAGCCCCCAGGAAGCAGACAACCCATCGTCCTAGTCACTCGCTCCTGCGTTCAACAGCCCTGTCAATTTAATCCAGTTCCATTTTATTTCATTCAATTACACATCTCTTTACTCAGAGCATAAAGGACTCATTATTCCCCATTATAACTGTGGGGCTCAGATGTAATAAGACACAGAGGGGAAACTAAGGCATGGGAGAATACAAAAATGTTACCATATAAGTTATCTTTGCATCGTCTCTGGAATGAGCAAGGTTTGTTTAATTAAAGGTACTTAATGCATAAATAATCACTAAGTGCTCAGTATGTCCCGGACCCAATGGGAGGAAACCACTGACTCACATAATCTGCCAACTGACTCCAGGCAGGACACTAGGGTACCGCAGCTTGAACCCCAGTGAGAGAAATGTGTAAGTCTGACTCCTTTTTAACACTACATGGAATCTGGCTCTCCATATAGGATGTCCATCCCATGAAACAGGGAAAACAGGAGCCTGGTGGAAATGGCCCCTTCTGTTTATCTGGGACATCAGAGGGAAGCATCCTGGATATCCCCTTTGGGTTTCTGTTTCCTTTCTATTTATTTATGTATTTTGGTACTGGGGATTGAACTCAGAGGCGCTTAACCACTAAGCCACATCTCTAACTCTTTTTTGCATTTTTATTTAGAGACAGGGTCTCACTGAGTTGCTTAGGGCCTTGCTAAGTTGCTGAGGCTGGCTTTGAACTTGGGATCCTCCTGCCTCAGTCTCCCGAGCCACACCCAGCTCCTGGCTTCTTCTTGACCTCCTCATCTCCAGGAAGACCAACACACTCTGTCACCATCTTATTGTGCTCTTTAAACAAGGCTGACCGGACACCAAAAGTTGTCCTTGTAGCCACCAGGCATCCAGAGGGGACATGTGTGGCTGCCACTCTTGCAGAGCATCTTGTTTTAAAGCACTTTGTCATAGGGCCTCTTTTAGTCCTCTCCAAGGCCTGGTGAATTAGGCAGAGGATGCACATTTTACAGGTGAGAAAACTGAAGTTCTGCAAGGTTAAGAACACTGGGCCACATCAAAGAGCTGACAGAGGTCCATGCCCCATCTTGGTGACCCAGTCCCGTCTTGCTGAGAGAGAAGCACACCTCTCAGTCCACAAGGGGAGGCGTTCCATCTGCAGCAGGAGATGTGGAAACAGGCCTTGCCCAGCTGCTGTTAGAAGCTCAGAGGCCCCCCATGGACAGCCTGTCTGTGTGGCTGACCTCCGGGTACCCTGGACCCTTCCACAGGGAAGGTCACGATCGGTCAGTTAGCATGAACTGGCACATGCTCTCTGGCCCCTAGAAAAGGAACGCATGCTGGAGTTGATGACACTTAGGGAAATGGAGGAAACAGCAAAGCACACAGGCCCAGGAGTGAGGGCTATTCATCTCCCGCCACCGACGGAAATGAAATCATTATGTCTGCAACTCCAGAATCCAAAAAGAACGAATTTCCTGCCAGGATAATAAATAGATTCTTTTGTTTTTGCCCTAACTCCCATCACATGACCCTCCCTGCCATTCCTCATCCAGGTGACTTCGCTGGGTAAATACCCAGAGGTTTCATTTTCAGCCCGGAAAATGGATGGGGCAGGGAGGTGTCTGTCCACCAGAGCACTGGGCTCCCTGCTCTGTCCCACAACTTCCCCAAACACCTCCTCCTTTCCATTCTCCCTGGAAAGTCCTTCATAAAGAGAGCCATTCCCCGCCCTCAGCCAGGAGCTGGTTTTGAACTAACTCCATGGGGTGAGGGGCATTTAACACAAGAGGCATCACACAAGATGTACTTTGGAAACAATAATGAATAGTAAATATGGGCAATAAAGTTCCCAGGGCTGGCAGAGGAGCAGCGGGCGACACTCCTGTTGATGTGCGTGGAGGGAACAATCCAGGGCTTGGGAGGTATGGTGAAGGCAGCGTTATGGGCAACCTGGGTTCCACTGGGCTGCACTAACATTCCCCCAAATGGTGCCTGGGAGCCCTGCCCTGGCAGATTGCAATGTGCAAGCAATGAACCCCTTCATAATGGGCTTCTGTTTGGCCACGACATCAAGCCCTCGACTTCTGAAATGGGTCTGTGTTTGCAAAGAAAAATTGCTGCTGGCTTCCCACACAGCAGGGATCCTGGCACCTGGAGAACAGACCCAGGGAAAACCTGCCCACCATTCCCTTGCTCTCCTGTCTTATCTGGCTTATCCTTCTGAGAAGAGGCAATGTCCAAAGGATGCCACACCAATGCCCAAGCTCAGATTGGCAGCCCCATTTTCCCCTGGTGTGGGCCACATCAGGAGATTCTCTGTAGACAGAGAAACAACCACAGGACCTCTTCTCTCTGATCCAAGCAAATAAACCTCCATCTCAGAGTGTGTGAGTGTCCGTGTGCGGGCAGGGGCAGGTAGTATGCATAGTCCCAGTTACCTAAGAGGCCAGGGTGCTTCCTCTGAAAAAAAAAAAAAAAAAGAAAATAGAGCTTGAGATCTTGCTAGGTGCTCCCAGACCCCACTGAAAAACCGTGACATAAGAGTCCTTTGGGGGCAAAACAGTGAATAAAAAATGACCAGGCTCTTAAGAAAAATAAACTTGTGCCCCCTGGAGATGCAGTGTGGGCGCATGTGACCGCCACTGCCTGAGGTCCACTGGGCTGTCTCCCCAGACAAGGATTCCAGTCTGTGAGAGGCAGAAAGTGGCTCTGTGGTCTTGACTCTCCCCTCCACTGGCTGATCAGGAAGCTTCAAAGCCTCAGTGGAGGGTCATAGATGCCAGATCTCTCTCTCCCTGGAATGTCACCCCTCTGGCCTCTCTGTACCTGCACTTCTTTACCCGTGCCTGTCATAGCTCTTGCAGCAGGTTTGTAAATTATTTTTTATAGATCTGTCTTCGCCACTAAATGTGTCTCTCTCCAGAGCACACATCCTGTCTTACTTATCTCTGCATCTGTAGCAAGATGGATGGGTGGAGGAGGGGTGGAGGGATGGATAGAGAGTTGGGTGGAGGCCTAAGCCAGATTACTCAAGGCATACTCCATTAATCAACACCACATTGATGGGAAGAGAAGAAATTAGTAGTTACAAAGCAGTATCCCGTGCCAGGTATTGTTCTAGATGATTTCAACACTTAATATTTATGTCACACAACTATTCTGAGGTTTTTGTGCTTGGGTCAGAGCAAAGAGGTCCCACGGTCGTTCCTCTTCCTGTCTTATTTTCCGACATCTTACCAGTGAGAAACTAAGGATGAATAAGGTCAACCCGTGCCTGTGGAATACTCCATGTCCCGTATTCCAGTGGATCACTCTGTCTGCCAGCCAGTAGACTATGCATACAAGGCTGTGCTTGCTCAGAAGAGAACTCAAAGCTTCCCAAGGGAGAGTCCAAGCCAGAGCACACTGCCAACAGGTGTGAAATTTGAATGTGCTTCCCACCCACGTGCAGACCCATCAGCAGAGAAGGGAAGGCTAACCGGTTCAAGGATTTGAACACAATCTCTGTTTGATCACAGGTCAATCACTAACTGAGACAGAGAAGCTACTTCTAGAAGCAAGACTGCTACAGTTTGGATCTGGAATGTTCCCCAAAGGCCCATGTGTTAAAGGCTTAGTTCCAGGGTGGTGCTCTTGAGAGGTGGTGGAGTGTTGAGGAGGTGGGGCCTAGTGGGAGATCTCCCAAGGGCAGGAGGTGTGACCTTGGAGGGGACAGTGGCATGCCGTCCCTTCCTCTTCCTGTTTTGCTTTGCAGCCATAAGATAGAGAGCCTTGCTCCGCCACTTCCTCCCTCCATGAGGTGCTGCCTCCCACCACAGGCCTAAAAGCAATGGAGCCAACTAGCCACGGACAGAAACTTCCACAACTGTCACTCTAAATAAAACTTTTCTCGTTAAAAGTTTATTTATCTCAGATACAATAGTGGCCAAAATTTGAGACTCATGCAAAAACCTAACCATAAAAACAAAAATGAAAACTAAAAACGGAACCAGCCCATCAGCAGCCACGCTCCAGAGGGTAGATGCACATCACAGATTAACCCCAGCGAGTTACTAAACAGACAAAATAGTTAGAACAGTAACATCCTTCAGAGTTTAAAAAAAAAAAAATGAGAACTCAGAGTTGCTACAATATATTTTCAAAAATGTTCCATTTAAAAAAAAAAAAAGACACATTCAAAGAAATAGGAGAGCATGTGTGTCTTGTACTCAAGAAAGAAAGGAGTTGGTGGGAACTGTTTCCACATCTCCAGAAGTTAAGATTCAGCACAGACCTCAAAGGAGCTATTACAGATAAGTTCAAAAAACCAAAGGAAACCATGTTTAAATAACCAGGGAAACACACGACAATAAGGAGAAGACAACTAACGACCTTCTCTAAGGGAACAGCAATCATTATTTTTTAAAACCCAAATGGAAATTCTAAAGTTGAAGAAGATAACTTCAAGTGAAATGAAAACCTCACTAGAGGAGCTCAACAGAAGAATCACAATGGGAAGAGAAAAAAATAAAGCAGTGAACCTGAAGACAGAGCAATGGAAATTTTCATATCTGCAGAATAGGGAGAAAAGAATAGTCAAGTAAAAAGCAACAGAATCTCAGAAGTTTACTGGTGAACACCAAGCACATCAATATAAATGTGATAAAAACTACAAAAAGGGATGGTAGAAAAGGGGAGAGAAATCTTTTGGAAAATTGTGGCTTCACACTTTTCAAATTCGATGAGAAACATCAATCTGCATATATCCAAGAAACGCAATGGACCCAGGTGAGATAAACACAGGAATACACCTAGACCCATCACGCTCACATGCCAGGACTGTTAAAAGACACCAAGAGCATTCTGAATGCAGGAAGGAGAAAATTGTTATCACATACAGAGGAACATCAGTGCAGCTAATAACCTGACTCTTAGCTGAAAGAGGAGAGATCTAAGGTCATAGAAGAATATTCAAAATGCTGAAAGAAAAAAAAAGATCAACCAAGAATTCCTTTTTTTTTATCTTTTTTTTTAGAGGAGTGAGAGAAGGAGAGAGAGAGAGAGAGAGAGAGAGAGAGAGAGAGAGAGAGAGAGAGAATTTTAATGTTTATTTTTTAGTTATCGCTGGACACAACATCTTTGTTTTTGTATGTGGTGCTAAGGATGGAAACCGGGCCGCACGCATGCCAGGCGAGCACACTACCGCTTGAGCCACATCCCCAGCCCTCAACCAAGAATTCTATACCCAGCAAAATTCTCCTATAAAAAATGAAGGCAAAATAATGACATGCCCAAGATAACCAGAGATCTCTATCTAAAATACAGAAGAATGTCATTCCAAACAGAAAAGACAGAACACAGGAAGGTGACTAGAAAACACAGAACGCATGAAAAATGGTAAATACATGGGTGAATACAAAAGACTCTGTCATCTCTCAACTTCATAAAGAGGTATATGATGATATAAAGCAATAACTTTCACACTGGGTTGTTGGATTTATAACACCCAGCACAGAAAAGAGGTCAGAGCAACTTCATAGGAGAGGAGCCACTTTGTCCAGACCATGAAGGACGTGTGGAATGTTAAGATAGAGGCAGGGGAGAGGTACCCCAGGAAGATAACTCCACAGCTGCAGGTGTGGACATCAAAAAGACACATTTGAAAAAAAAAAAAAAACCAAGCGTGTAACAGAGAGGGCCTGATCAATAAAACTATAAAACTCAATTGTAGGTAATGAGGACACCATGGGAAATCACCACATTGAGGAAACATGACCATTTTTCCTCCAAAGGAAAGCTAGAGGACTTTTGTTTTCTCATGAGAGGAATTAATCTTTCGAAGTGGTGACTCAGAAAGGGTCTCCTGGCTGCAGACACTGGAATGGTACAAAGCTGAAGATGGAGTGGGTAGCAGGTACAGAAGGTTCCAGGTGTGGGGCTTGCTGGAGTAGGGAATGAGGCTGCTCCAAGGAGGGCTTTTAGGGCCCCCTTGTCTTAGTCTGTTCAAGCTGCTATAACAAAATACAGTAGAGTGGATGACTTATAAACAACAGACTTCTTTCCTCACAGTTCTGGGGGCTGGAAGTCCAAGATCCAGGGGCCAAGAGATGTGGAGTCTGGTAAGAAGCTACTTTCTGGTTCATAGGTGTCACCTTCTCACTGTGTCTCCGTGCAGTGGAAAAGGCAAGGGAGCTCCTGGGTCTCTTTCGTACGGGCACTGATCCCATTCATGAAGGCTCTGCCCTGGCAACCTCACCACCTACCTGAGGTCCCATCTCCTAATGCCATCCCCTTTGGGGTAGGATTTCAGCATGTGGCTCATGGGGGATCACAGTCAGACCATACACCACTGTACTGATATGGGCTGACATCTATGGAGTCTTCTTACTTTTATTCTCGCCACCTCTCAGAGTCCCCGTGGATGAACTCAGCCAGGTGTAAACCAATGAGAAAGGGCTGGGGATGTGGCTCAGCGATAGAGCACTTGCCTAGCACATTTGAGGCACTGGGTTCAATCCTGCACCAGATAAGAGAAAATAAATAAAGGTTTTGTGTCCATCTACGACAAAAAAAAAAAAAAAGGTTAAAACAAATGAGAAAGACCCCGAGTGGCAAACAACCCAGAAATTGGAGAACTTAAATTAATCCATACAATATCAGACACTCAGCTAAACACCTCATATTCCCTCATTTAAGCCCCCAAAGGATATTTTATTAAACCCATCTTACAAAGGAGGAAATTGAGGGCACCTTTGGCTAAGATCATAGGGACACTAAGCCAAAGCAGAATTTGAACACTGGCGAGCCTGATTCCGCCTCCAGACTCTTCCCACCATTCCAGACAGCAGTTGTAAGTGAGAGGATGCCCACTCCAAAAATCTAACACATCAATGTGCCGCAGTCTGCCTGGGCACAAATAACGGAGCCGCCACGAAGCACTTGTAGGTTCAAAACAGCAACTCTTTATTGCCCAACTCCACCAGCACCCCACACACGCTTCCTGGGAACTCTCTCCGGCTCCGCCCCAACTCCCTCTGAACCCCTGGAGAACTCCACGGGAACTCCAAAGTTGAATACACAGCTTAACATAACCATCATCATCTCAATGGCTCGCTGGCCTCACCTCTCAACCACTCCCTTCTGGCAATATGCCATGCGCTGGTGTCATCCAGACTCAGCTATGGCCCTCAACATCAATTAAATAAACAGAGGGAAATTTTTAAAGACACAGTCACACCTGCCTCTTTTTCAGGAACCTTCATCCTCCTGCCCCATCCCTGTGAAATTCCCTGGAAAGCAAAGAACCCAGCTGGACGGGGCACTGCTCAGTGGTGAGCAATCTCAGCACCTCCCACACCCAGACTGCCATGACATATGCCTCAAGGGGACAAACAGGGCCACAGTAGCCAGAGTAGCAGGTGGAAGAAGCCCTGCTCCTCTAAGTGGGGGCAGAAGAGCATCTGATGGGGCTTCAGGAGATGTCCTGCCTGCTGCCCACATCAGAGCTGTACCTAGAAAACCATAAAAAGCCCCAGATCCAAAGAGGCAGGAGCTGCCAATCACACAGCCATACAGTGAGCTCTCCTGGTGGGGTACAAAGTGATGCAGCCAGAGCAGGAGGCTCCAAGAGGGCAGGAGACCACAGAAGGGGTCCATATCCTGGAAGGATCCCCAGAACAGTGCAGCACAGAGCAGAGAAAACCCCACCCCTTCCAAGAGCACCGGAACTGGGATGCCCTCAGCCATGATGCTCAGCACCTTAATGAGCACATCCGGAAGTGAGGGTGATTCTAAGCCAGGGCCCCTAAATCTCACCCTGTACTGCAGGCTTTGCAGGGGACTCTTAAAAGGAAGGGCTGTCACATCCGTCACTGAAGGAGAGGCCGAAGGGCAGTCAGGGACCTCACATTTACGACGTGTACCATTTGCGCACACTGTAAAATGGCACCCAGATTGCAACGTCCTCACCAACTTCATAAAACACATTTTATTGGTATTGTTATGGTTCTGACTCAAACAACTTCATAAAATTTTCCTCCTTACAAAGTGGGTGCTCTTACACACTCACTCCCGAGAAAGACTCAAGTTCAATTGCCAAGGCTTATTTTAATTAGGGATGGGCACTGAGAAATTAGTTTTGAAGATTAGGACACATACATGGGCTATCTGTGGTGCTTTAAATTTCAAGTTCCTAATGCATTCGAAAGCCAGCTTGATTTTATTTGGTCAGTGCTGAGATATAAAAAGGAAAATAATTGCATTTTTGTCAACATTTTTAAATTGAACATTTTTTTTCCTCAGTGAAAATTTAAAAGAAGAGGTAATTCCCACATAGTTAGATGGGTCTGGGGAGTCTGCTTTAGATCAACCACAAACACTAACAGTCTGTATAGGGAGAGCCCTGTACTAGGCATTATGGGGGAACAAGTACCTCAAATTCAGCCCTGTGACCCAATAGCTCATGCTGGCTGGGGAGACAGACTCACAGAAATAACCAAATCAGGGAGGAATGTGATTTGGATACTAAAAGATCAGGTCCATGGATATGGAGTGTGGGGAAAAAAAGATTTCTTATCAAGAGGCAGAGGAATGATGCAATCCCCTAACAAAATGTGAGTTTCTTGCTTTTGTCTCAGACCCTGATTAATAGTGGCTGCTCCAGGGTTCCAAATGGTCCTAGCCCATCAAGAACTAATCTTCAACAAGGCACATTCCCCTTGTTTATTAGGCAAAAGTACCCCTTGGAGCATGCAGCAGAATCACCTAGAAGTGGTTTCCACTCACCTGCAAACAGGTCCCACCACCTATGGAGTTGGTGCCCCGCTTTGCAGAAGGCCTGGTCTAGTTATAGGGCGTGGTAAACACTCAGCAGGTGGCTCCAAGATCATCCCCCATCACTGACTGGTCTGGCCTGTACCAGCTCCTGTCCCAGGCCTCTGCCTCCCTCTCATCCCACTCAAGGGTATCCTGGCAGGAGGCCTGCAGTCTGGGGTCGGGGGGCTGGGCACACTCAGCCTTGTGCCTTGAGTCATGGCAAGTAGGGCTTCCTGGGTACCTGGGGGCAGAGGTATTTCCCAGATATGCCTGCACTCTTCCTTCTTACCTAACACAGCTTAGCTCCTGTCTATGCCCCAGGATTCTCTCTTCCACTCCAGACCCGTAACCCAGCCAGAACTACAAACAACAATGGAACAGTCTAGAAGACCAGGTGATACTCTGATTAGTCATTCTGTCAACTTCTGGGAATAGGTGCCAGGCAATGACAAGCACAGTAAGGGCAGGGATGTGTCTGCAGGGCACTGATACCATGACCAGAATCGGGAGGCAGCGAGGCAAGAAAGATAAGCAGTCTTATGCCCGAAGAGTCGTTCTTACATCCTGACTGGGTGGATTTGCCTGTTAACCACCCTGTGTCTATAAAGCAGGAATGATATTTTGGGTTGTATATTAAGAATCAAATGAGATAACATATGCAAATCACTTCATACAAAGTCTGGCACACAGTAGGCACTGCATAAATATTAGTTCTCTTCCACCTGAATATTAATTGATGAATTATTAATGGATGAATATACAGGAGAAATAAAATCATTTACTTGAACATGTCCCAGGCTATTTCTAATTATTTTTTCCTTGTTGTTTTTATTAGAATCTGCCTAGGCGTAGAATGTTCGCCTTCCATTTTCTAGCTTCAAAGTTGCATGCGGGGAAGGCTCTCTGCTTTTGCACTTCTCTTGTAATTAGGGTACACAGCCTCCAGGGGGCAGTGGCTGCTTTGGGCTCATCATGGAACTGGAAGGCATGATTTGTCTTAGATCCAGCTACAACCATGAATTTTCCAGATATTAATTTTCAAAGAGCAAGATAGGCTACATATGATTGATTATAGGATTCTATGAAGTGAAGGATTTTTTTCAGAGGAAGGTGCTAAGCAATTACTCTCCATGACTTTGGAACATAGCACAAGGGGATGTGGTTTTAATTTTGCGCATAATAGATGACAGAAACTAGTAAGAACTGATTGACCAACAAGATGATAAAATTTTAGTATAAAGTGCTAGGAGAAGCTGTGGAAAAAGACATCTGAGAGATGTCCCCAAGAGCTAAAATAAGGTCAGGAAGCCATGAAGGGATGAGAAGCTAGGACAGGAAATTGGGAAGTTGGTTTCCCTTTCTTCTCAGCTCCCAATACACCACGAAGCTCTGTTGCCCAGATCAGCAAACTTTTCAGGGCCATGTTTCCTCATCCATAAAAGGAAGTGAGGGGTTAAATTATCTCTTCCAGTTCCATGACATTGGCCTACGAGAATCTTCCACCCTTTTCTGTCGCAAATCCCTGATCCCAGCTTCTTGTTCCTCAACCAGAAGGCAGAGCCCAGACCAGCACCATGAGAGGCCTTGTGCCCTTCCATGCTACAAGAAAACTGACTATGGGGCTTGAAGGTATTGGGGGGACAAGAGTAAGGTGGAAGTACAATCCAAGACCAATGATTCCCTAAAGCTTCTCAAGTAATCTTGAACCTAAATCCACCCAGGCAACACCCCTAATCTGCACTCTGCCTACTGCCACCCCTCACTCCTTGCCTGTTCTTCGGTCCATCATTTCTTCTTTCTATATAGCCATGCAATGGCCAGTGCTTCTTCTAGGACCAGAAGTAGGGGATGACTGCTTATGCTGTCTAAAGCACATTTTCAGAAGAGAAATGGCATGAATGAGGCATGCATGCATTTCCTTCCATGGAAACTATTAAAAATTCCCCCAAGCCGGTGCAGTGGTGCATACCTGTAATCCCAGTAGCTCCGGAGGCTGAGGCAGGAGGATCATGAGTTCAAAGCCAGCCTCAGCAACTCAGTGAAACCCTGTCTCTAAATAAAATATAAAATAAGGTTGGGGATGTGGCTCAGTGGTTGAGTGCCCCTGAGTTCAATCCCTGGTACCAAAAAGAAATCCACCAAATAACTCCCAACACCTAGGTGCCTCCTATTAGCTAATTCTCAATCTTTGGGGACCAGAAGCTTTCTTTGGGACTTTGATCCTTTGGCAAACCTTGCTTTTATAGTGTGAGGCAGACACCAAAGCCTAAAGAAGTCTCAAGATAAGAAAGCCCCTCTCTTCCCCACTAAGGTCCAGCCCCTCGGGCATCCTGTCTCACCAGCCCCAGCCTCCCCTGCTCCAGGAAAGTGTGGTTGCCCCCCGCCCTTGTTGATCTCCCAGGACAGACAGGAACATTCTGCAAAGTAACCTGAGCCCTCTGGATACCATGTGATAGTCTTCCCTGAGTTTATATATACAGCATCTGCATTTATGAGAATCTAAGGGAGAAACAACCAGGGATTCTTTGGAGAGAAAACAGATTTCAAAATATCTATTTTTAAAATTAAACTGAATTTTTAAAATACCAATTTGATTTTTTTTAAAGAGAGAGAGAGAGGGAATTTTTTAATTTTTTTTTGTAGTTTTTGGTGGACACAACATCTTTATTTTATTTTTATGTGGTGCTGAGGATCAAACCCAGCATCCCGTGCATGTCAGGTGAGCACACTACCGCTTGAGCCACATCCCCAGCCCCCAATTTGATTTTTGTAACCAAAAAGATAAACTTAAAAGTTCAAAAACAAAACCATAGAAAAGAAATATGCCTTTTAGTCATGGGGTATTTGAGGGCATGGATCACTCTAATTTTTTAAATAAAATTTTTTCAAATAGATCCTGATAAGTTCCTAATGCATTGGTTGCTAGTGTTCCAGAGCTGGGTCAGGGTCAATCTTTAACTGCATGGGACATCTTGGCCACCAGCCACATGAACGACTAGCTATCAGCCTTTTCATTGTCAATTCCACATGTCAAAGCTGAGGTGAACACATTAGAGATGGATATTTGCTGATAGATAACTTTAAAATATCAACTGAATCAATTAAAGTCACTTATCCAAACCTATCAGATGGGCAAAATGATAAACCAAGCTCTTAATAACAGCAGCCTTTTCTATAAATGGAGAAACAATGCCGTCTTTCTGTAGACAAATTTATTCCAGATTAATCACTTGGGAACTGGAAGAGCAGGAGAGCTCCTATTTCTTTTCCGGTCAATGAATTAACAGGAAGGAGAAAGTAAATGTCAACGTAGTTGCATAATGAAAGACCTTAAGTTTCTTATCTTGATTAAAGTTAAGTGGATTTATATTCGCTATTATTTCCTTTGAAGCCCAAGTCTCATACTTATAACTAAAATACCAACAGTGCATTACAAGTTTTTGTTAGAATGTGATTCTGTTGAATGTAAATATCCAGAATATATAAATATGTAGTTTAAACCAAGCAAAACAATTTGAACGTCTGTTTCCGTTAAACCTTATTAATTCCACAAGTATAATTTTTTAAAAAGGTCTCCAAATTATATATCCTGTGTCTGTTAAATTGGAGATGTTTTGCCTCTTGATTTACAAAATATCTGCTTCAATTTCTGTTAATAAATGAAATTCCTAAAGGGCTGCTTTTAGATGCAAAATTAAAACTAGAAAAAGGAAGTAATTCTTGAAAGGCACCCTTTAAAACAAAAACTGCCTCTGATTTATGAAAGACAAGGTGATTACTTTTTAATTGAGAAAACTGAGTATAATGAGAATTTAAATCATGCTTTGCAACGACCATTGCTGTCCAATCAACCTGAGAGTAAATGGAGTCTGGTCATGCCAGAGAGGGATGCTTCACGTGTCCCTGGAGTCCCAGGGGACTGGATGGCTGTGCCCAGCTGTGTGCCAGTGGACAGCTCTCAGTGGGGGAGACCCAGGCCCTCCCTGTCTTCAAACACCCTGTGTGTTAACTGCTGCCTTCAAATGAAATGTCCACAGAAGGTGCAAACCCTGACTGTGATCCCACCTTTCACTGAGACCTTATTTATGAAGAAGGCGGCTGGCTCTTGGCAAAGCACAAGTCATTTCTGTTTGGACAAAAATAGCTCCCATACCCAGAGCCTCCAACTGGAGACCAAAAGAGCCTCCAGGACAGGGAGACAATTGCCCAGGGCTCTGATAAAGGGGATGACTATGACCCTCCTACTTTCCCAATCAGCACCTTCCCTTCCCAGAGGCACCCTCAAGCCTTAAGGGTATAGGTCCTTGTACCCACAACCCCAGGGTCGAACCCAACTGTTTGAAGAATTAGAATGAGAACAGAGGCTTTGGTGCCAGAGAGTTCTGGGTTGGAATCTTGATTCCTGCTATTGCTACTGGCTTGAGGCAAGTCACCTGGTTTCTCTGGGCCTCCAGGTGCTCATCTGTAAACTGGGGAGCAGTGGGGTTGTGGTCAAGATTCAAGACAATGCAAGTAAAGGCACCAGCAAGGTGCCTGTCTGCACCATCAGCATCCACCAAAATCAAGTTCACATGCGTACCCACGTGCTCCTCTGCAGGAATCAAGGTAGCAATGACACAGGCTAAAATCCAGAAACCACCACCAAATCCATCTGTCCAGCTTGGGAGAGGAACAAGGTCTCCAGTGTTCTGACCCTTGTCCTACTAGGATGGACCTTGTTTCTCCAGCATCTCCGAATGCCACGTGCCAACGTCTCTCACCTCAGGCAGCTGCTCAGCTGAGGTGCTTCATCAAGAGCCACACACCTGCTCAGATTTTAACACAGCTTCTCCCGAAGTCACCTGGCCTCTGACAGAATTGGGAACCTGAATCCCAGACACCTTGTGGAAGCCAAGAAACACAGGCTGCCAACCCATTACGCCACGGAGCCAGCCAACCGTGAGAGCGTGCCTGTAAATTACCCCCTGTTCACTTGACTGGGGAAGTAGCATTTGTTTTTATTTTCCAGGACAGACAGTCAATCACTCGTATGTGACAGAAATAAAGATAAATACCACCCGTTGAACTTTAAATCAAAATGCTAATCCCAAGCTGACTTCTCTGTCAAGGTCTGACACTGAAATAATTCAGCAGGCTTGATTATGCCCAAAATTAATGCTCTGGTGGAGATTATGTCTATTAATCACAGATTCTGATAGCAGAGTTGTTCGTGTTCTTCCAGTGGGTGACATCGAAGGCTGGTATGATGCCAGAAGACATTGGCCTGGGTGTGATCAACTCAGATTACAAGCCAATCCCCAACTAGAAGTATCTGAAATGACCACCTGGTAGTGAAAAGGCTCATGGGGTCCTCCCTGGGAAGTATCTAGAAGGTGACCTGGTTCTGAACATAAACTGAAGGCCAAGCTATGTAGGCCAGCAGAAAAGACCTGAGAGTGGAACTCAGAGATGGTCTCCCAGCTGCAGGATCACATCACCAACAGGCCCACACAGCCAGCAGTCACATTCCAAAAGACCACCCAAGAACCAGGGCTAGTTTTGTTGCAGGGTGGGGGGACAGGGTAGTTCTAAGCGCTGGAGGTCTCCTAGAAGGGACAGTGAGGACGCCAGACTGGATAACCTAATATGCATCTCATCTCCAGAGTTGGAGTCCTCCTTCTCCCCTCAGTCTGTCTTCACGCAACAAAAACTTCACCTGTCCCTTACTATGTAGCAGGCGCCATTCTAAGCAACCAGGATGTTTCTGGGCAAAACCAATCAAGATTCCTGTTGTCATGGTGCTTGCATTCTGGGAAGCTTAGCCATCCCTCCAATCCAGGCCTAGCTCCTCACCCCTGCCTGGAATAATCCTGATCTCTTTGATTGGTCTTCTTCCCACCCCCCACCCCATCTTAGAGGCTGCTGTGGTCTGTCCCCACTGATGAGGGCCACAACCAAGTTAAGATGGCGCCTGGCAGTATGCTGGGAGGAGTGGTTTGTGAAGTAACGCCAGCAAGTCATTAAGATGATGAGGATTCCATAATGACTGACTGCTGTATCTAGATGATGTTAACTAAATTAAGCTGTGTGTGTAATTAGTTAAGTATGTATACCTCTGCTGTCCCGTAATAAAGCGGCTCCCGCTGTTTCAACCTTCACAAGTTGCTTGACACCCCCTGGTTATTTTGCCCAGCCAGACTGCGGCACCCACCAAATCTCATGTTGAAAGATAATTCCAAGTGTAACAGTGCTGAAGGATGGTGAGAATGTCAAGCTTGTCATTTGTGAGTTGAGGCTATGAGGTCCTCAACCAGACACTGAGCAGGTATCAGTGCTGTGCATATCTTAAATGTTGAGAACTGTGAGCTAAAGAAATCTCTTTTCTTTATAAATTTTTCAACATCAGGTATATTCATATAGTAACCGAAAACAGACTGAGACAGCAGTCTTCCTGTCCTAAACCCATAAAAGTACTAGAACATCTTTCTTAAATGTAAATTTGACCAAAACCCTTTAGGGACCCTGTCTAAAAATTGAAATTCCATACTTCTATTATCTGAGGGGGCACTCCATAATGACCTCCACCTAACCCTGTGGGCTCAACTGGCACGGCAACCTTCACAGCACGTGATGCTTAAGAAGGATGGGGAGACTCTAGGACCTCAGTACACACAGGGATAGTCAACCCTCTGCTTCTTGGTTGGCTGTCCTCTCTTCTGGGCATACTCTTCCTCCCTCCTCTTCTCCTGGCCAATCCTTCTTTTAAGTTTCACAGAAAGGTCCTCCAGAGGTTTGGCCAGACGCAATCGCATTCTGTTTCTTTCAGTCCAGGAACCCCTTATACTGAGTGGCCACTACCCGATCATTTGATCTCTTCCCCTCTCTCCCATGAGACTAAACTCCACTTAGCCTGAAACAGTGCTGTATGCATCTCCCAGTCCAGCACAGTGCTGGAACCTATTAGGTGCTCAATGAAAGTTTACTATCCTGAACCAATCATGCCATAAAACCTAACCACCCTTTAGTACATTATTTCCATGGAAAAATTATGTTCCAAGTTCTCCCTGGCCTGTTGGGGACATGGCTCACCCACTCACAGTCACAATGACAAGCATACAAGATCATCCAGAACATTCTTTTCCATGGATCACAGGGTGGGTCAGTGTGTGGCAAAACTGCAGAGTCTAGGTGGCTTTACCTCTGTGGCCTCACTCATGGGGGGGTGAGAGTCCTGTGGGACCCCAAAATGGCTTCTGTCTGATGTGCTCATGACATCCAGGACCTTATCCCTAAGACTGAGCCACAGGGCTGGGGATCCGCTCACTACAGAAACTTAGTTTCCTACTCACAGTTTTCCCACCTCTATGTGAAAAAACAATTCACTTATAAAAGACTAAATTTTTTAAAGGACAGCATTATTGGCCATTGCTAAGACAAAACCACTACCACACTTCCTAGAACTGAGGATCCATTAAACCATAAATGGAAAGGATACAGCATGTAATGGCAGGGTTAGAAAGTGGTCTGTTTTAGCTCTGTGGTTTTAGTTATGCGTTCAGCCGATAACTGGTGGTTCACCAGCACATCTCTGCCACTTGCGAATTTCACATTTTAAGGAGTCAAGAGCAGGGTTCAGACTCACAGTCAAAAGTTGGAGTTCAGTAATATCATTTAGTTGTCCCTACATTTATAGTCACTTTCAGTTTGTGATAAGTGAGACCGATTTTCCATTGGTGATGGTGAAATCAAATCTCCTTTTAAAACTACCTTTATACAAGGATTTAAGGAAGTTGATTTGCTGGGCATGGTGACGCACACCTGTCATCCCAGCAGCTCAGGAGGCTTGAGGCAGGAGGATTGAGAGTTCAAAGCCAGCCTCAGCAAAAGGGAGCTTCTAAGCAACTCAGTGAGACCCTGTCTCTAAATAAAATACAAAATAGGGCTGGGGGTAAGGTTCAGTGGTTGAGCGTCACTGAGTTTTCAATCCCTGGTACCAAAAAAAGAGTAGATTGGTTTAAAAAAACACACATTTTGTATAATAGCCCAGATGGTATGTAGATAAGCAGGAAATCATAATAGTGATACTCAGATGGCTAAAGCTGAAATACAGAAGAGGATCCCAGATTAGTGGGTCTTGGGAGGGAGTTCCAGGATCCAGACAATTCACTTGAAGATTTGGAGACTTGCTTGTCTTATGAACTGTCCCAAATTCATTCTCAATCTGCTGTTACTGCTTTGCTCCCAGCCTGGCTTAGTCTCTATTCTGCAGAGCCTCTGGTTACTCACAGTTGCTCGTTCCCCTCCCACCAAGGCCCTCTTTGGCCTGCCTGGCTCTGTTTTGCATGTTCCCACTGGGTCTTCAGATTTAGCAATCAATAGTAGACCTGGTTACATCTGAATTCTTGATAAATGATGAAGAATATTTTAGTGTGTGTCCCAAATATCACCTGCAGCATATCCATCCATGTCCCATGTCATATCTGGACAAAGACAGTATAACCTGGAATTCAAATTTAAGTTGGCATCCTGTATCCTAGGTTTCCTCTAGCAACCCCATCCCGCCACCATGACCCCAGCAAATGATGCTCTCAAAGATGTTGGTACGTTCGGACAAATTCTGAAAGCATCGGTTGATAAGTCCACCTTTCAGAACAACATCCCTATGTTCTCTCAAGTTTATTATAGAAACACTCCAACAAGTGAGTTCTCCCTCAAAGCGGTTGAACCAAGGAAGAGTACAGAATCCTCTCTTTGGAAAATTAGAAAATCTCAGAATTATGTGTTGCTTCGCCATTGGGAAGGAAGGAAATAAATGTTAGAAAATGGGGGTGGAGAACCATGGGCCAAGCCACGGATGGCCTAATGGCAGAGAAACTTAATGTTTTCCATTTGTGTAGGGAAATCAAGAGTCAACACAGAGGCAGGGGAACGTCTCTGAGGAGGTGGAGGCAGCTGGTGGGAAGCACTATGAAGATGTTTCCAAGGATGGAGGAGCATCAGAGGAGTCGGGTAGGTGGAAGCAGGCTTCCCTTGAGCAAGTTTGTGAACTTCAGGAAGGGAAGCTGGAGAAATGGGGCCTGGGGAAGGGTATGAAGTCATGATCCAGAGCATCTTCTGTACCCTAAGACTTCCCAGCATGGCATCAGGCAGTTGCTCTACAATGGTGACATCATGGTCCAACGGATCAGAGTCCAGCTCCATAGACCATGGTTCTGCTGATAAGAATCTGAAACTGGGAACCCTCTCCTGATGTCCCAATACCACCAATAAGGGGCCTTCTTAGGAAGGCCTGTCTGGTCTCTAGTGGACCCTCCGGAATTTATGAGAGGCTTAGGAGCAGTACTTTGGTGGGGTGGGAGGTGACAGACACTACCTACAGTAGTTTTTGTGAGAGCAGGAGAGCACTGTCTATTTCAGGATGGAGGAATAGCTGATGGAGGTTAGAAGGGGTTGAAAATCCCTTCCCCCAAGCCAATTGCTGACGACCCCCCCCCCAGCCTGATAGTCTCGTCCTCACTCATCAAGGGCTTCTCCCCTTTCTCTACTCAAGCACCCTTGTCTGGGGTGGGCAAAAGAGAGACCCCTAGGAACAGCTTGGTGTCTCCCAGGCTCTACAGAGTAAAAGGCCCTTTCAGAGTTCTGTGGCTGAGTAGACATCCTCTCAGGGGCTAGGGCTGTGCTGGGGCCTGAGACCAGCCAGGGCAATGCCAGGAAGGGACCTCTATACATGATCTTTCCTCCGAGGACCCCCAGGCCCCTTTATATATGGTGCTGTATTCCAGTGACTTCATCCAGGCCACCTGTATGTCTGCTCTTCCACCCCATGGGCTGAGACCCCCATCCACTCCAGACAGGGCTACACCCCGCCGCCAAGACCCTACAGAACTGACCTTCCGTCCTCAGGATACTGTGCCTTTATGTGGAAAACTAAAGTTTTAATTAGAAAGATTTTTAAAAATAGGGTATCAGAAGAAATGCCTTTTTATTTCACAATAAAGGCAATAGTCAGAAAATAGGCAAAATGTGAAGTTCCATAGATTGAATAGAGCACTGAGCCAGTATCGCATCCATGTTTCTGGGGACAGAAGTCCAAAATCATGGCGTCCACGGGTCTGGTTTCTTCTGAGGGCTGTGAGGAAGAGTCTGTTCCCTGTCTTCTCTCCTTGTCTCTGGTGGTTTTCTGGCAATCTGTGGTGTTTCTTGGCTAAGAAATACATAACCCAGGAGAGGATTCCCAGTTTTAGATTCTTATCAGCAGAACCATGGTCTATGGGGCTGGACCCTGATCTCTTGCCTACATGTCCTCATGTTCTTCTCCTGGAGTGAGTACCTGTGTTCAAATGTCCTTCTTTTATAGTGACACTAGTTATTAGACACCCGCCCCCCCATTCTGGTCTGATCTCATCTTAATTTAACAAATGACAATTGCAAGGACCCTGTTTCCAAATACAGTCACATTCTGGGGTTCTGACGGTAACGATTTCAATATACCTCTCTTGGGGGCACCCAATTCAATAAATAACCATGTGCAATAGGTATTTCAAAATTAAAAGATTTTTGATAAACAAAAAGGAGCTCTAAGAAGAATTAAAGAGAGGGTTACAGGAAGGAATATATTGGGGGGGGGTCCCTCTCAGAGCCACAGGGTCCTAAAAGTCCAACAGCAAAGCAGTTTTTGAGAGGGATCTCAGGGAGGTGACCTCCCCCAAGTGCCCATGCCCCCCAGGACAAAGACAGCCCTCCCCTAACTGTCCCACTCCCGAGGTCTCCCCTGGGAAAGCACATGCTCACGATCTGGGTTGAGAATACCATTTTTATTTTACCCTCCCAAACAAGCTCGTAGCAGGCCGTACTTGCCCAGCATCTCAATAGATGCTCGTGGTGGTTAATTAGGAGAATGTTGTTAAACAAAGAGAGCTAAATAATTGTGTGTTTCACAGAATTTTATTCCTTAACTAGTATCTCTTAAAAATAGCACACTCCATATGAGAGTTTTTCTTTTATTCAAATCATGTCTGAGAAACAGTGCATTTCTACAGAGGAGGAAGGGGCCTCAGGAGTTAGCAGGTGCTCCCCAAACAGGGCAGACACAGGGTCTGCAGGAGCTGCTGGCCCCAGGAAGCTCACGTCTTGGCCACTCAGATTTCTCCTTTAATGGCCTGGGGGCAGGATCCTGTGGATACAGGAAGTATGGGATGGCATCTTCCTAGGAAACTTCTGGTACCTGAGAAGCAACACCAAGCCAATTTAGATGTCCAAGCCCTGATTCAGTGTCCACCCAAGCCCGGAACTAATCTCCAGGAATCACCATTATTAGACCCTTTCCACCGCTCTTTGCCTCCTTCTGATTGAAAATTATCTGCAACCCCCACACACCTTTCAGGGGCTCATTCTCCATCTGGACCTGGACAGGACCTCCTAGTCCACCACAGAGGGTATAAATAGCACTAGACAGGGTACCAGGTACTTCTAGCTGTGCCCCCTGACCCACCTGACCCTGGGGAAATAATTCAACCTCTCAGGCTCGCTGATTCCTGATCTGTGAAATGACTAGATACAGTCGGAGTGCGAGTAATTAACATATATTTTCAAGTATGGTGGCCCAACCAAGGCGAAGGCTTCGAGAACATTCTAACTGATCAGAAACACAGCCAGAGGACAATCTCCCAGCCTGAAACGCTCCATTGGTTTTAATCCCACTTCAGAGGCTGGGAGGACGCTGGCAGACTTTCCATCATGACTCTATATCCAGAGTCGTATTTATAATTGGTCTATGAAGACCCCCACAATCTTGTTCCCCCTACTCACACACAGTTGGTTTCATGTCCTTTGCCACACCGATTTCACTTCACCAAAAGCCCCAAAGACCACCCAAATAAAAATTTTGCACGCTGATTCCAACTTGAACATAAGCTCTTTGGTTGGACCCTGTCCAATGTGACAAGCAGATGTCTTTCCTCAATGGGGAACCGCATAAGGGAAAGCAGGAATCCATTCTACAGACTCTAAAGGGAAGAAAGGCCCTATGGGCCAGGCGGTCAAGGCCTCCATCCAGGGCAATCTTAAGCAAGGTGGACAACAAGGGTGGACAACAAGCTCATGGAAAAAAGCACCCATCAGAGTGACAGCGAGAGACAGGAGACGGCCCAACTGAGCAGCAGCCCAGCCAAGAGAGAGGAAGCCAGGCTGGCTGGGAATGGAGGGTCTGCACTGGGTGTTTCCTGCCAGGCAGCGTTCACTCCCCCACTCTTCATAACTGCCCTGGACCCTTGGTTTGCTATTTCACTCCTCCTTATTCTTAGTCTCTTTCTGTGGAGTCTCCCACTCACCCCAACTCCCCAGAGGAAGGGGGAATCGAGGCCAATCAGTAAATTCCAGCTCCTAAGCTTGGCAACCGGTTCAAGGATGAATGTGTGACCTGGACTGGGACCAGTCAGAATGACCCCCAAAGACTTGTGCAGAAACTAACAAGAAGAGACTCTCGCGGGCTGGGGATGTGGTTCAAGCGGTAGCGCGCTCGCCTAGCGTGCATGCGGCCCGGGTTCAATCCTCAGCACCACATACCAACAAAGATGTTGTGTCTGCCGAGAACTAAAAAATAAATATTAAAAATTCTCTCTCTCTCTCTCTCTCTCTCTCTCTCTCTCTCTCTCTCTCTCCTCTCTCACTCTCTCTTTAAAAAAAAATTTTTTTTAAAAAAAAAGAAGAGACTCTCGCTATGTTGTGGTCAGACCAATGGACCTGCTGACCGTGATGGGAGCGTGTGGGGCTAACCCAGAGGAAGTGGGGCTGCAAGACAGGAAACAAAACCCTGCAGCATCCTGAATCCAGCATGCCTGAAACCAGATTCACACCATACTTCCTATTATATGCATCAATAAGGTATATGCATATGTGTGCATATGGACTGATTTGGCTTACTGTCACTCAAAATCAAAATAACCATACTGGACATCTCAGGTTACGGAGAAGAGAATGCACTAGACTAGGGTGTTGGATGAACCTGGCCCCAGATATCCCAGCACTCCTACACAATAGATGTGTGAATCTGAATAAGTCACTCAGGTTCCACAGGTCTATTTCCTCATCCATTAAGTGGGTATAATAATTCATGAGTTGATATAGTTGGAAGTGCAGACTCCTTGAGTCTTGGTAGACTCTGGTCTCTGTACTTGGTACTGTGGGAAACACTGTAGCAGGGAACTCTCCCTAAGGAAAGTGTGCTTCCCATTCCTTAGTCTGGATAGGACACATGATTCCCGCCCAGAGGGCTTACAGTATTGCTCTCCAGGCTGAGAAGAGGTACCACACATGCAGGTCCAGTGTCACTTGCTGAGAGTACAGAACTGAGACTTCTTTCCCACCAGGAATGGATGGTGCTCATTAGGGGGTGCTGGAAAAGAAACCACACACGCCTCCATGGCCTTGCTCCCTTGCAAAACAAATGCATGACCCTCACCCTCTTCCTGTGGGGATAGGAGAGAATTAACAATGAGTCCTACAAGCTACTTTGTACTCCCAGTGGAAACGCTGCTATATAGCTATAAGGGGGTGATTAATTTTATCTCTCTAAATGTCTCAGTATCATTTGCCAAAATGATGATTTATTATTTAGACAACCTTTATATTTCCAAGGGGCTTTAAAATCATTTATAGTGGAGAATGAAATAAAACTGATTAGGGCCCTGAAAAACAGGCATGGTGAAGAAACGCACAAGGAACTGGGGGTTATTTATCCACAACCAGAGAAAGCAAATGAAGGACATAGCAAGAACCATCAATTCTGTGCAGAACAGTACTGCAGAGGGGAGGCCTGTAACTTCCCCTGTATGACTAGGGGAAAAAGAAATGGGGTGGAGGCCATCAAGATGATAATAGGAAGAACTTCCCCAACATACACTGGTTCTTAGCTCAACCTTTAAAACATAGGTTCAATCACCATTTATGGAATGATACCTTCTGGGGGTACAAGACATTGTAGAAACGCAGTGCAGATACAGCCAAGGAAGAGCATCTTGGAAGAATCATTGAGGATGCAAAACATGGTGGAAAAATGGGAAAGGCAAATGTAATCTTTCAGGAAGAAAAAAAATAGCATTCTATTGAATGTTCCACACCACAATGGAAGGTGGGTAATGGAGAATATCGATATTCAGAGAAAGCACAGAGATCTCCTGGAGGTGCCATGGGTTGAGTAAGAACAAGCCCCACCAAACCTACTCCTGTGGCTTCTCAAAGATTTTCCTGGGCCACCAGATCATGGTGTGTCTGGATTGCAGGAAAGCACTTGATGAAACGGTAGACCCAGATGGAGAAGCATGCGCCAGGACAAGTACAAATCGGTGGATTCGCAGCTGGCAGAGTAACGGTACCCAAAGAGGGTCCAACAGAAGCAGCATCCCCTGTGGGATATCAAAGCTCTGTCCTCTTTGGCAGTTTTATCAAGGCTTAGATGAAACCCTGCAAGAGATGCTCATCCAGTCCCAACTGCAGGGATGCTTGTCCAAAACCAACCGGATAAAATGAACATTTCTGCCCACTTAGGTTCAAAACCATCCCATCATAGCTACAATAGATCTGGCCCGAACTAGTGTTTATGTTGCAAAACTTCAGACCAACAGCCAAGCTTCTGGAGCAGACTGACAGATCATCCCAACATTGCCAGCCTGCCTTTCGTTAAAGTAGGAGTCATCAACAGGCAGGTCTGCCCCGGCCATCTCTGGTGATGGAGGTCTTCAGGCACATGCCAGCAGTGTGTGACCATTGATTCTGCACCTGTCTGGTTTTGTCTCATATGACAAATCCAAGTGACCGTGTTCCCGTCATTTATCGAGTATAACAAATCACCCCTAAAATTTAGTGGCTCAAGACGATGTTTGATCATCTTTTATAATTCTGCACGTTGACTAGGCTCAGCTGGGCAGTTCTCACTTGGGGTCATTCAGGACATTACAGTCAGATGTTGGCAAGGGCTGCAGTTATCTGGAGCCTCTGCTAAGCTTGATGCCAAAGTGCCCCACTCACGTGGCTGGCAGTGGTCAGGTTTGTGAGCTGGGAGCTCACGTGTTCTGATAACTGGAGCACCTACACATGGTGTCTCCATGTGGCTTGGGCATCTTACGCGACATGGTAAAACTGGGTTCCCAGAGGGAGCCTTCTATCAGCTAGAGTCTCTACAGATCCAGATGGAAACTGTGTGACAGATTATGACCTAGTCCTGGAAGTCCCACAGCATCATTTCATCACAGTTTACTGGTCCCGCAAGTCACCAGGACTCCTGTCCAGATTCAAGGGGAGAGGAGTTAGATTCTGCAAGGGCACATTACCAAAGAGCACATGCCGTACGATGGGAGAGATTGCTGTAACCATCTCTGAGAAACATAACTGGCCACAGCTTTCATCCCGTGGAGCATTGCAATCAGGATCCAATTGGCAAGGTCACGGCCATCAGTTACATGTCCTGAGGTGTGTCACATCCTAGGCACCCCTTGAAGCCCAGTGTTCACCAAATGGTACTGTGACCTGCACATTCACAATCTAGTTTCTGTTTCCCAGTCTCCTTCCAGAAACCCATGTGGATCCCAATACGTGACCCCCTGCTGGCCCTGTCTCTCCTCATCTCCACCCTGACGTGCCATGTCAAGAAGGAAAATAAGCCTCATGGTGCTGGACACACAGGGAACCACTCACCACTGGGATTTTTTTTTTTAATCTAGATCCAGGATTAAAAAAAAAAAGTATTAGCCTTTTTTTAAAAAAAAATTAGTTGTAGATGGACACAATATCTTTATTTATTTTTATGTGGTGCTGAGTTTTTGAACCCAGTGCTTCACACACGAAAGGCAAGTGATCTACCGCTGAGCTACAACCCCAGTCCCAGTGTTATCCTTTTTGCAAACATTCAAAGAAAACTCTTAGGGAAATCGTATTTGTTTTTCTATTATTCTGTGAGTTTGCAAGCTGACGCATTCAATGGTTCATAAAGCGCATGTATTTGTGTTTCCCTTGTAGCGGTAGCAGATGCTTCGAAGGGGGAGGGGGTTGGTGGGAGGTCTTTAGCATCTGGGCTAATAGATCAGGTCTTACATTCTCCTCAACGTGGTTCTCCATTTCCCTCCTTCCTGTCCCTCTGCAGTCATGGGCATCTGCTTTTGACATCATGACCCATTGCCATAGAAACTGATGCATCAGAGACTTCTAACTTGAGGCCATATAATTTCTTCGTATTGACAATTTCCAGCATGGCGCTTCGTGTGTATGAGGTTCAATGGGAAATCTGCCAGTTTCCTGAGTATTCACTGAATTCTATGTCACTAATTAACTCAGGAAAGATTCCTTGCCGGAGTCCCAGAAGAGGTCCTGGCAAGCTGTTGGCCAAGCTGGACCTTACTTCCCTATCTTTAAAGTGCAAATGATAATGCTTAGCCTTTGGGGCCCTGGTGAGCATGCAAGAGCATTTCAGAGCCCAAGCAAGGCAGAGGCTTGACAGGAAGGTTCCCCTCCCCCTGGTAGACACTAGAAAGTGAAGAAGGGAAGTAGATATGATGAACTGCTGAGAGGACCCAATGACATCAACTCTACTGCCCTTTGCTGGTCATTCCCTCGCCTTCTCCCATCTTTCTCTGAGATCTTCACTTGACTTCTGGGATCTGCCAGGTGATAATGGCTAGAAAGGGCTTCCCTCTGAGCTGATTTCCTGCAGCAAGATCAGTGAGTCATTTACACCAGACCACACCCTCTCCTGAGTGATTTAATGACTTTTAAGCAAAAGCAATTATCTTCCTAGGGGAAGGCCAGTGGAACCTTCCAGTCCAGTGTCCAGACACTGAGAAAGAGCAAGGAGGGTGGGTGCTTCTGCTTCCCTCTTGCTCACATCTGGAGTAAGGGTGCAGGTCTTGCTGGGAAATCATTCAAGTCTGATTCCTGCATGGAATGTCTGGATTCATTTATGTCAAACCAAAGCTAAAATCTGCTACCCCAACTCCCACGAACCACCCCAGCCTTTCTGAGCAGGATACAAATCTCCTCAAGGTGACTTAAAAAAAAATTCTTTACAGTCAAAGTATGCTATTTAAAAATAGAAGGGTCCCTGATGTAACTAAGATCTATCATCTTTGCAAAATGAGCTGAAATGGAAACAGAAAGCACTTTGGTGCAGGATGGTGCGTAGAGCAGGGCTGTTCGGGGCAAGGCGGCACTGGTCCTGTTCACGAATGGTACGGGATTACACTCTGCCTCTTCAAATGCCATGTCAAATAAAATCACAGGCAGTTCTGAAAAGTGTTTGGGCAACTTCCTGGCTTTAAGGAATAAATCCTTTTGCAACTGGAATGATAAAGAAATAAATACGTGTTGCTCAGCGTCCCCCACCACCCTGCATACCACATCACCTGAAACAGCTCAGCTCACCTACAGCCCAGGGCTAAGGGAAGAGTGGTCGACCACAGGAATTGCAAGAGGCCAGGGGCCTGGACATGCTGAAGCAACTACCGTGTTGAGTCACCCCCTGGGCACAGCCA
The DNA here is from genome assembly GCF_045843805.1 of Urocitellus parryii. Classification (NCBI taxonomy): domain Eukaryota; kingdom Metazoa; phylum Chordata; class Mammalia; order Rodentia; family Sciuridae; genus Urocitellus; species Urocitellus parryii. Next base: position 99,249,740 of record NC_135532.1, on the reverse strand, counting down.
TCCAGAGGACAGCCCTTGACTCCAGGTGTGGCAACGTGGCAGATGACGAGCCAGGAGCCATGGGGCTTAGAGGCTGGATTCAAGGCAAGTTGTAGGGCCAGTTGGGAGCTTGCCACTGAGCCTCTCCCTTAAACCCAGGACACATCCCAACTTTGCAAGTAAAGCAGGAAGACCTCCCACCTTCTGGACTCATCCAGGGCAGCATGAGGTTTCCTCTCTTATGTCCACCTTTTCCAGTTGTCTTTCACTTTCCATTTAACTAATGTTCTCCTGGATACAAATGTCCAGAAGGGGTCTCTCTGCTGTTAGCACAGTGTGTGGTCCCAAGCTCTGAACTGCCTACTTCCTTCCCCCACATACACATCTGTACCCAACCCAGGTTGGAGAAAAAGGAGATTGAGGAGAGCTGGGTCCTGGGGCGTGACAAACAGTGTCCCAGCCTCCCAGGCAGGCTCCAGTTTGCATCCGAGTTTGTCACACCCAAGAATCCACAGAGAAAGACACAGGGGTCCTCTCTGAACATCAGAACCAGCCTTAGAGTATTTTAAGTTTCTGGGTTTCACCTATTTTACTTTGGTCACATGGGTCTACCCAAAAGGGTATTCAATACTATTCTCCTTCTTTTCTAACTTTTTTTCACTTTATTGACTAATTCTTTTAAGCAATTAGTTCCCTGGGGAATTTTTTTTTATAGCATTTTATGATCTTTTTTATTTCTATGCATTCTTCTCCCTTAACTTTTAAAATCCTGTGGTAGTTCATCTGACATGTCAATATGACTGGGCCACAGGGTGCCTAGATAGTTGGTTAAACATTATTCTGGGTCTTTCTGTGAAGTGTTTTAAGATGAGATAACATTTCAAAAAGTAGACCAAGTGAAAAAGATAGCCCTAATGTGAATTGGCTTCATCCTACAGGTTGAAGATCTGATTGGAATAAAATGGTCAACCCTCGCCTACATAAGAGGGGCTTTTATCCTGCCTTTGGACTTGAAATAGCACATCAGCTCTTTCTGCATCTTGAGCCTGCTGGCCTTCAGACAGGAACTACCCCATGAGTCCCCATGTGCTGATTTACCTTGCAGATCTTAGGACTCGCCTGCCTCCATAATCACATGAGCCAAATTTTCATAATAAACCTTTTAATAAATAATCTTATTGTTTCTGTTTCGCTGGAGTACTTGGCCTCCTACCCATCTTTTCTCCTTTTTAAGACTCATCTGATTTTTATTTCTTTTAACCAGAGGTGGAAACAGTGGGTGCAAATATTCTGAGGCAGGAGGAAGCACAGAGAGTTAGTTCTAGGAGCAGCTGAGGGCCGGTGGGGGTGCCCGGCAGGTATCCCAGACAAACATCCATAAGAAACAACCATGGAGAACTTGCTATTAAAGAATTACTCCACCCCCAGTCATTCTTGGTTGCTTGTCTTTGCATAGAATGATCTGCATACATTTCTGCCTGCGATGAGAGGGGTCCAGATTCCATGAACTGAGAAGTTACCCATAAGTCTCTCTTGCTTCATTCTTCTCTTCATAAAAGCCGCCAGTTCCTGGTGTGAGGGGATGGTCTGGGAGGAAGGAAGGGAAAGGAGAAAGGAGGAAAGAAGGAATTTCCTGAGCCATCAAGTGCAGAGGCCTCTGCTGAGGGGAGGGAACCCGCCTTCCCAGCCCTGGACGGCAGAGAGGCTGTGGTACTGCATCAGGGTCACTGCCGAGTGCTCTCTGAACCTGTGTCCTCTTCCCACATAAAGGAATCTTGCTTCACCACTCAGCTCCAGTCCCCAGTCCGGGTGGGACCCTGAGAGAGTGGTCTTTGCCAGTGGAGTGGAGGAGGAAGTATTGTTTCCTTCCTGGATGAGATGGGTAGGAGCAATGTGCCACCACCACCCCCCAGCATCTCTCTTCGGTATCCATCAGCACAGGTCCTTGAAGGATGCAGAGTGGAAACGGAGAGGGGCGGGGCCCCATCATCAGCCTTACTGGACAAGGATGTGAGTGAGAGTTAAAAAATGGAGAGGGTCAGCTGTTCATTAGCAGACACTGACCGAAATCAGAAATTGGCATTTGGGGTGTCCATGTGTCCTCTGAGCTGGGCCCATACAAGCAGAAAGTAAAGGAGGGGACATCTAGAGGCAAGTCCAAGATGGAGAACTGTACATTAGAAGCCCTTCTTCCAACAGGGCCAGGACGAGGGAAGCATTAGCTGTGGGAACACAGGTTCCCAAAGCAAAGAAAAACTGCAAGAAAAGGCACTAGGGAAGCGGGGGCAGGTCTGCAGTGTGGAGACCCAGCTGCTCTAAGCAGATCCCACAGGCTCTTGCCTTGAGGCAGAAGGGGACCAGAGGCATGGGAGGAAGAGGGGACAGTTTTAAGTGTTTCAAGCAAAGCTCAGTCTGCACCAAATATCCACGTATCCTATCTCAATTGCTCATTACTGAAGACCCTATAAGGGAATATGACTCATACCCAATTCCCAGAGTGGCCAGGCAAAGACGAAGGCCATCAAATCAGCACCATCTTCCCCTCCCTGGTGGGAAAAGGGGATTCATCAGAGGGTGCCACATATTGCCTAGTGGCCCAGTGAAAGACATCAGGGTACCAACAGGAGACTCCAGCCTTTGAAGCCTGGGGAGGGAGAGACAGGATACCAAACAGGAAGCTGCAAATGATGACAGAACTGATAAAACAGGGGTGTGCTTATGCCTACCCAACTTCCATTTCTCTGAGCTCAGTTAGAAGTTCACCTCGGCATGCCGCAGAAATCCCACCTGCCAAAGCATTATCCTGTTTGATAATCCATGTTTAGACCCTTTTCTATCCTGCTGAGATGGCAGCCTCTGCTCAGAAGCTGGCTTTCCTTTGTTGTTTGAAAAGTAAATCTTCTCCACCTCCCACACCTCCACCTCTGGCTTCCTGCAAGGCCACAGGCTCCCTTCTGTTTCGCAGCCTCCAAACCATCCTCCTGCTAACCCTGAAACGCTGCACTGTGGGAAGAGAGGCCACATGCAGGGAAGGGCCTCTGGACACAATTTGACTGTATCCCCGGCAGAATGGACACCCCATGCCAAGGTCACATATTACAAGCCAAGGAAAGCCCCCTGAAAACACCCAGCTGGTTGCCTGTTGACCTCCTAAACAGAGTGCCAGGGCGCCTGAACAGGGGGCCAGGAACTTCCTATTGGGTGAAAGGTCACAGCAAGTTGAGTAGTGAAAGCACCACCCACCCACCCCCATCCCTCACGGATGCAAATTCTATAGCCATGGCTCTGGAGTATGGGATGGTCACCTAAGTGGCAAATGCTAGCACCTGGATAAGCTATCCCTTTCCATGTATTTTTTCAGTCCATGGTGCTTAGGAAAGTCAATAGAAAGTCCCACAAACCTGAGATGGGCAAAGAATGGGGTAGAAGAGGGACACTTGGGAAGCCACCTGCTTGAGTTGTAGGTAGGTAGGATCACAGGCACAAGGCATGCACTTGGCTGGATGTGGAGGGTAGACACCAGGCCCCTTATCTGGGTGTCACTTCACCTTCTCGCTCTGGCTGGGATGTGGGGTGTTGGACCTGACCTCCCTCTGCATGTTGACCTCTCAGACAGGCTTGGCCCAGGAGCTGACATTGTCCTCTAAAATGAATCTTGTCCACCATCCTAAGAAGAACGGCTTGCACTTCCAGAACACATTTCAGTTTCCAACATTTCCTATGCCTCGGCTACCATTTCTACTCAAAAACTCTTACTGAAGTGCCCAGAGAAGAGATTCAGCCCTGTTGTTCCGAATACACAAGTGGTAAAACTGAGTCTCTAAGATCATCCACTGGTAAATGTGAGCCAGCTCTCCGACTCCCAACACCAGCCTCTCGCATGGATTCACACGTCAGTTCTAGAGGCAGGGAGGGATCGGACACTGGGGACCCAAGCTCACTCCTCCTCCCAGGAGCACCACCCACCCACCTCCAGTCCTCAGGGCTTCCTTGGCCCCACTACTCTAGCCAGGGGCCTGGGAACCAGGACTAGGAGCACCAGGACATCTGGCCCCTAAGGTCTAAAAGGGCTGTGCTGAGTCTAGAGCCACAAGTCCTAGTCTGTTTGTGATTTTGGGAACAAGTGATACCCAGGGCCACAGAAAGAGGAATGATCAGACTGAGGCCTTCCAATGTCATTTTTAAACTTTATGTTTTTATTTATAAATGAGGCAACCAGCCTGTAAGTCAGTTTACAGATATGAATTTTTAAATTATTAAAATATGATTAACATAACTATTGGGGTTATTACCCTCGAATTTCTCTAGGTAAGTGCCCTTTACCCTTGTTTGGTGCTTTCCCTTCTCCACAAACTGGCATCTTGGTCTAATGAGGGGGAATCCCGGAGAGGGTGCAGAAGGGAACAGGGACATGGGCCCTTCCCTTGCTAGGGGTGCTGGGAACATCGAGGCCTGGATGAGATCAAGGTCTGGGACTCCTGAGACTCCTGAGTGAGATGTGCCCTATCAGGTGACTGAACTTCACCCCAGCATGTGCCTGGATATTGAGTTTTCAGACTCAGAGTACTGGCCCTGCAGGTCTATGGGAGTAGATAGGACAGACCTACATACCAGTAGTGTATGGACCAAATAAGGTTATTGGAAGACAGAGGAAAAACTGGGGGATCAGTCTTCCTAGAGGAGGCAGCCCTGAGGTTCTGCTTAAAATGAAAAGATGCATACAGAAGAAGTGACAATCATAATGGCTAACACAAGCTTTAAGCACATTATCTCCTGTGTCTCTCACAAGTATCTATCAGATCGGTACTGCCATGCCCAGTTATCCCATGAATAAACCAAGGCAATAGCCCAGAAGTGAAGTCGTGTGTCCAAGGTCATCAGTAGAATTCAAATCCAGATCTGTCAGACTCCACTGTCCACTAAACTGCTTCAGGAATAAAAAAACTCAGTCCTGTCCATCAAGAAGCAATTTAAGAAAATCTCAGAGGCAGGAAATGATGGAGAAAGTCTTGAAGACATGGACTGTGGTTCTGTCACTTACCTTTGACCATTACTTAATCTTTCCGCATCTCAATTTCCACAGTCCCAACCAAAGTACACTGATATGCACACATGACAAAAACAGCAATTGCTGAATCTGAGTGGTGGCCTATGGGGGTTCCTTGCACTCACTATGTGACTGTTTTGTACTTTGGGAAATATTAATAATAAATTAGGAAACAACAAAATGTCCCCAGGTCAAAACTGATATATGACCCCATCACAAAAAAGTCCCTGGCATCAAAATAGCAGAATAAAAATAGCTACACCAAACAGCTGTGCCAACCCTCTCCTAGCCTTGTGGGGAATATAAATTGGTTCAGCCTTTTTGGAGGGCAGCTTGCAACATTCATCAAACTTTTAAAACACAACTTTTTTTTCTTAAACTCCTTATTTTTTTTTAATTTTGTCATTGGTGTTTTGTAATTATAGTGGTATAGTCTATGCCATGTTCATGCATACATATAACAATTTGATCAATCTCAGAATAACAGCAATCACACAGGAAAGGTGTATGGATAGAAAAGAGAACTTCCAAATAATTTTTACCCTGATTCACCCATTTTTAACATTTTGCCATATTTGCTTTTCCATTCTCTTCCCCCCCACATACACCACCATGTATTTTAGAGTATAATAAAATAGAATAAATCACAACATTATACACACAGTTTTGGATTACACATAATTTATTATATTTTATATGCACATTTGCTTGTTTATTTATTTTTCTCCCTCAACCCTCTAAGCATGAGATACAGCCTTTGCTGATTAGTTCTTCAGTATTTATTTTCTCTCAGTTGATCACAATGCAATTACTAAATTTGGAGAATTTAACATTTTATTATAATTCTTTCATCTGTTGATATCCTCTCCCCTTTCTTAATTTTGAAGCCCATATTACAACTTTATCAATTGTTCAAATGTCCTTGAGAGCAATTTTTTTCCTAGAACAGAATACAGTAAAGGACCTTGTGTTATATTTACTTGTCATGTCTCTTTAGTCTTCTTTAATGGTGAAGCAGTTCCCTTTAAAACATAATGCTCCAAATGGGTTTGCTAAATTGTTTAAAGCAGCCACTTCCCTGATGCAGAGGTCTGGCACCTGGGACTCCTGACCCACACAGCTCCAATTTCTGTGGTTAGGAGGTGAAGCCTGAGACTGCATTTCTAACACGCTCCTATGGGAAGCCCACAGACTGGCTTGCCAACACTCACTGAGCAGAAAGAAGAAGCATGTCCAAACACTTGCAGGAAACATCTTCCCTCTGAGTGGAGCCTTTTTGGTGACAGCAGCTGGGCCCTTCCATTCAAGATGCAATGAAGATGCTAAACTGTATCTTTCAGGCCAACCTCCTGGGCTTTCTGGAGCTGTAAAGCCCAAGACAGAGGGTCACATGCCACTGAAGAAGGCATCTCTGCCAGTTCTTCAGGTGATTTCTACCTAGGACAGGGAGGCCTGCAGAGAAGGGAACTCCTATCCCTACTTCCTCTATGAGCACAACCCCACTATTTCCTTCCAGAGATATCCCTTCCTCCAGGAAGCCCTGCTGGTTATCCCAGCCCAGTCTGATGCCCCTGTCCTCTGCTACCCAACTGCACCAAGTGCCTGGCTAGACCACAGAACACTCACATGCAAGTAATGGCTATTTCAGGTTGTATTGCCTCTGCTTCTGTTCTTTCTCATTCTAATTCAAGGTCAAGTTTACCCACAGGCTTCCACAAGCAAGAGATCCCTTCCGTGACAGATTCCTTGTCTGAATCATCTTCAAGTGACTCCTGCCCTGTACCATGGATATCAGTCTTATCTCCACAACTGGATCTTCAGGGTTCCGATGCTGCTGTTGCTTTTGTGTGATACAAATCCCTGGTTTTATTGCCATGATGGTACCAACATCTTCTCCCTGAGTGATCATGGGCAGTGTGACAGGGACACAGTCCATCCATCCATTCCTTACCAGATGGCTGCTCTGTTCCAGACCCAGGGATGGATTCTGGGGTACTCTTCAGAAGTCTCAGACAGCTGGGGAGCCTGCCCTTCTCAGACTCAGAAGTGCTCAGAAGTTCATGTGACAGCTCCAGAGGTGTTTGCAAGGAGTGACACAGCACCCAGCTCATCACATAAGTCCTGATGACACTACAGCAGGCCTCCATAACCCTGTCATGTGTCACCTCCCCCAGGATTGCTTTGATCACAGATCATCAGCATGCAAATAACAGCAAACCTGATGGGGCACCTACATCATCCTGTGTCAGGAAGCCTCTGGAATCCTGGGCTGTCGTCTGAAGCTCAGAGATGAGCCAAAGCCATTCGCCACGGCTTCAGTGCAGCACAAATCAGAGAGGCTGGAAAAACCTCAGAAGTCAAGGCAGCCAGGGGAAAGGTGACAAGCAGCCCCAGGGCACCCAGCACCTTATCAAATGGGCCCAGATCTAAGAGTCTGGGCCTTAAACCTAGTGTGTTGCCTAAGCATAGTTTCAAACCACATTGCATGAAGTAAATTGCTGTGTTGGTCAGTTTTGCGTCACTGTGACCAAAATATCTGATAAGAACAATTTAGAGGAGGAAGTTTATTTGGGCTTCAAGTTTCAAATGTTCAGTCCGTGGTGAGCCAACTCCATTGCTCTAAGCCCAAGAGATAAGACAGAACACTGTGGCAGAAGGGTACGGTGGGGGAGTGTTGCTCTGTTTGTAGCAGCCGGAAAGCAGATAGAGCCAGGGAAGGGGGTCACAGGAAAGATGAACCCATGGAGGGCCCCACCTCCTCCAGCCATGCCCCACTGCCTACAGAAACTACCACCTAGTCCATTCAAACTGGCTCCTATGAGCAGAACAGCTCTCCTCTACCATGTCCTTCCATCACCATGTTCTGTCTCTCCTCAAGCCCAAAGCAATGGGGTCAGCCAATCATGGACTGAAACCTCTGAAACCGTGAGCTGAAATAACCTTTTCCTCCTTTAAGTTTGCATCAAGCATTTTGACCACAGTGACAAAAAAATCTAACACCTCTCTCCATTAAAGGAAAACCTCAAAATCAAGGTTACCATGATAAGAACACCCTGGAGAAGAAGTCCCTGGGGATTTCTGGGTGCTTTTGGCTGCCACCACTACGGAGGGACCCCAGCTCCTTCTTCATACCCAAGAGTATGGTGGCATTATGGTTGGAACTGGAAGTGGCACATGGGAATACATGGAGTGACATAATCCCAGGTAATCTGCTAAGGATCACACAATTCCATGTACAAACCCACTTTCCAAGGTCCTGACTCCTGTATGGGGACATTATCTTCTCAGTTGGTGATAATCATCTCTCTTGTGAAGATCATGGCCCATCTCAATCCCACTTGGCAGAAATGAGACACAGCACCTTATCAAATGGGCCCAGATCTAAGAGTCTGGGCCTTAGTCCTAGTGTGTTGCCTAAGCATAGTTTGGATAACACTTTATGGTTTTCTCAGTACCTCATGGCAACACAAACTGACTGACACTGGGGAGGCAGAATCATTCTGATGCACCCAGACATGTTGAAAATGGACCCTAACAGCCAACTGAACAACAACAAAAAATTGGGCAAAAGATCTGAACATCCATTTTATCAAAGAATATACATGAATAGCTGATAAGCACATGAAAAACATATCATTAGTCATTAAGGGAATGAGAATAAAAACCATCAATAAGATGCCATCATACACCCACCAGAATGACTAAATTTAAAAAGATTGACAATACCAATTGTCAACTGGGAGTCACATACACTGCTGGTGGGGATTACAAAAAGGTACAGCTATTTTGCAAAACAGATTGGCAGCCTCTTATAAAGTTAAACTTATATTTGCCATGTTATCCAGCATTTCCACTTGGAGATATTTACCCCAGAGAAATGAACACCCATTTTTCATTTTGCATCCACATAAAGACACGTACTAAAATGTTCACAGCAACTTGACTCATAAAAATAAAAAAAAAAAACTAGAAGCAAATGCCTATCCACCGTTGAACGGAGAAGCCAACTGTGATATATCTGTACATTGGAGTACTTCTCAAGAATAAAAAGGAAGTAAGAATTGATTCATGGGAGACCATGGATTAATCTCAGATACATTTTGCTAAGTGAAAGAAAACAAAGACTACATTTTATAGGATTTCATTTATATGAGCTTCTAGAAAAGGCAAAGCAATAGAGTGAGAAATCAGATCAGTAGTGGCCAGAGACCAGCAGTGAAGACAGAAGTATGACAACCAAGAGAGACAAGGGACATAAGAACATTCTACATGGAGTCCATCTGGTGGCTGCAAGACTGCATTTATTTGTCAAACTTCCTGGAACTGTATACTGAAAACTTCATTATCTGTAAATTACTCCTTAAGATAGCTTATTTCATTTTTTTTTCTAAGAACAGACCCAGACTCAAGAAACTTGTATTTACATCCTTTGAAGTCAAGACTGACATTTGGCAAATACACTCCAGCATAGCCACATTTGTGAAAATTGCCAAAACATATCCACCCCTGCTGGTAAATCAGCACAGCCTGGGGTTTTCCAGCCCTTCCCTCTTATGGCCCCAGGACCTCTCCTAGACCCAACAGCTAAAGGGGTTAGCTGATCAGCAGGGGGTTCCTGGACCTGCTAAGCTGCACATGCTTTCTGGTACCACACTGGGTAAATGTGATATTAAAAAAAAAAAAATAGAGATGGTGAAAAGACCCAATACCTACCTCAACTCTCTCACTCAGCCAAGGGCCACCTAACTGCTGCCAGGCTTATTGCATTGAGATTATGCATCTCTATAGGGACAAAAACCTGACTATTGGCAGGGACAGAGGGTAAAAGCATCTTAGGTTTTATAATAGTGGTGGCCTGCCAAGGGCCTCCATACATAAGCACTTGTCTAGAACATCAGTGCAATTCACATTTCATAGTACTGAGCAGTAAGAAAAAATGTCTAAAAGGTTCTTGAAGAGCATCAATGAAATTCAGATTGAGAAATACTGGTTTAGATGCAAGAACCCCATGACAGAGACAGCCTTGATACCACAGCCCCCTCTCCTAGGCCCGGGATGGAATTCCCACCTGGGACCTTTACCTGTGCAGCAGGTCACTGTTGGCAATGGTAGGATGGGAAGTGGGAGACCAGCTGGGAGATGTGTGAAGCAGAAAGGAGCCACATAGACCCTTGTGGTCCTTCACAGGACACACCTTCCCAGGAGAGCCTGTCACTGGTCCTCCCTCAATTCTGCAATCCAACATGAGGACCCAGGGGTGCCAGCACCTGCTAAGCCTCAGCTGCATGGGCTTAAAGAGGGGGCTCACATCTAGGACTGCACACTGGGGTTCTAGCAGGGAGCCGAGCAGAAATCCAAGGACCTCACTCTTCCCTCCCCGACACGTTATCTTTCTGTCCCTGTCTGGAGCCCGGTGGCAGAACTGCACACAGCACGCTGGTTGTTTCCAGCGGGTGCTAAGTAATGAAGACAACTTCCAAATGAGAAGAAATTAAGCTCCGGAGCTGAGTCCCCGGCTCTGTCAAGCTCAGAGGAGCCAGGGCCTCCTTGGGAACGCTCGCTTTGTGCGCTGATACATTATGACAATACTATAATTGTTCTTTCAGTCTTTCCCAGATATTTAATAACAACATGAAGTGGGAGTCACAAAGGTCAGTCCTACTGTAGAACAAGCGCTGTTCTTATTGTCCTTTTCTGAATAGCATCTTCCATTCGCCAGGCTGTTCCATGCCAGTGAGCCTTGGCGGTGGAGGCCCGGTGCTGTTACACAAGCCCCACCACCTACTCAGGGTAGAATATTCTAATTTGCTAAATGGTCTCTTCAGATTTATTGCAAAAGCTTACAACACTAGGCAAATTGGAGTCACAATCAGCAAGATGCAGATTGTGACAGTGAAGCCCAGAAGCAGAGCCCTTATCTGTCCTTGGCATGTTCCTGTTGACCATCTGACCTTGGGGGTATCAGTCCACCTCTTGAGCCTCAGTAGCCAGATCTATATAATGGACTCAACTCACTGTCCCAAGAAAGGACTCCCCTCCAATACTGAAATCTGTGATTCTCTGGCTGAAAACATATATTAGAGGACAAATTTCAGGAATCAATGGATTATTATCTGGGGGGCATTTTGGTACATGGACCACTTCGATGTCTGCATGCTCAGAAAAGTCCAGGAGTAATGGTGTTAGAATTCAGGGCCTGTGTGGTGCTTCCGGTCTGGGCACGGTTTGGCCTGTAACTTAGGTACCATAAAAGAGAGTGATGTAGTCCTAGCTGTCTATGTCACAGAGCAGCTTTGTACCTAATCCTGAGGGTATGATAGTTGCTAAGGAACTATTGAGATGCAAATGAATTGGCAAATACTTAGCAGCAAGATATCAGAAAAGGGTGGGGAGGGGATGCCCTGAACAAGTTAGTCAGGTGAGTGAAAGGAAAATGACTTTCTCCTGATTGGGAAAAGAAAACCACAGGTTTTCATGCATAGCAGGAGCATTGTGCTACTGTGTTAAAAAAAAAAAGAAAAAAAATCTGTTCTTTTTCTGCTTGGCTGGGAGTACAGGAAAGTTCGAGCCAAGAGCAGAGAACTTGGAGGAGTAAATGAAATCTTCTTCTGATAAACTCCTAAGTAGATTTCAGATGCCGATCTCCCTCAATTGAGAAAGAAGCATCTAAGGTCTGAGTCTGCGAAGGACTTTTAATATCTGCTGCTTTATACAAGCCTCAAAACCGATGGGGGAGAAAAGTACTTAGAAACCTATGAATAAATATTCCACTGATGGAAAATGGAAATTCGGGGTAAGACTAAAGCCATGATTGATAACACAGGAAAAGAGGGGAAATGAGTCACCTCGTACCTGTGAGTCTGCATTTCTTTCACTCTTGCTCTTCACGAAGCGTGCAATTGACGTGCAAGGTTAAGTTAAGAAGCTCTGGTATCTATCTCTGTTGGAGACCAGAGGATTGCAGTGAGAAGTTACAGGTCCTTGCCCATTGGTTCTCATCTTACAGGAACCCAACTCCTTCAGAAGGGAGTCCAGACACCCTGGTCTTAAAATCATTTTGCCTTTAGGCAAACAATACTGCCTTCCATGTCGTCATCCTTTTGAGTCTGAGCACAATGCCTAGGAATATAGGGAACATTCTATCAAGAAAGAAATCGCCTTGCCCAGCTGCCTCCAGCTCTCCATCTCTGGGTTTCCTGGCTCCCATCATGGTCCATTGCCCTGGCCTTCCCTGGTCCTGGCCAGGACCATGACAGCCATAGCTGACACCTTCTTTCTCTGGGGCGCAGGTTCTTTTCTTCACTGTACATATTCTCTTTCTCACTATCCCATCATTGTTATCCCAGGAACATGGAATGAGTGGGGAGTAGCTCCCAGTCTAGCACTCATCCTGCTTCCTCGGGTAACAGAACCCCAACTTTTTTGTGAGGAACCAAGCCTCCCTCATGTCAGACCGGATAGCTCAAGTGGGTCTGAGCTAACCTTCCCACCCAACATCAGTTCTAGGGACAGGTTGGTCATATGACCTCAGCCTGGCCAATGAGTGCGTTTTACCATCTTGCAGATAGATCCTGGTTCATAGAGTGGCACAGAACCCAAGGGAGGCCAAGAGGACACAACTTGTAGGACTTTTACTACAACTGCTGAAAATGAGAAGTTATCTTTCTGCTGAAGTTTCAAGAGGATGTGAATTTGATGCTGCCCAGCAGACACATGGCCATCATGGGAGAACCTGCCAAAGGATGAAGTCACCATAAAGAACTCTGGGCTGATTATTCTTCATTTGTTCCTACAGATCCATTCTCTGCATTTTCTTGTCCTTTTGGGTACCTCAGATGACTGACCTCCAAGAACGGCACCAACCAGACTTCAGGTCCCTGCCTCTTGTTGAATTCACACAATGTAAGGTAGTGGCAGGAGCTCAGTGGGGAAGGCAGAGTTCAGGGAATAGCCTTCTCTCCTACGCCCATGCATGGTGTAGGCAGCAGCTGCGCCCCTCCATCTAGCAGCTCGAAGGAAGCCCCTCAACCATGCTGTGGCTCTTGTTAGGCACAGACAGCCTTGAGAGGAGTGGCTTCCCACCCCTATCAGACCCTGGGTCCATCCCCAAGCCAGTTGGTTCCCTTACCCCTCTCCACACTCTTTTTTGGGAGGTGGTACCAGAGATTGTACTCAGGGGCACTTGACTCCTGAGCCACATCCCCAGCCCTATTTTGTATTTTATTTAGAGGCAGGGTCTCACTGAGTTGCTTAGCACCTCCCTTTTGCTGAGGTTGGCTTTGAACTCATGATCCTCCTGCCTCAGCCTCCCGAGCTGCCGAGATTACAGGCATGCACCACTGCGCCTGGCCCTCTCCACACTCTTTACAGAATTTCTTCACTAAACTCTCCTCAAATAACTCTTTGAGAATGCTGTCTGCTTTCTCCCAGGACCTCATTAGACACAAAGCTAATGAGTGAAAAGAAAAGTTAGATTGAGTCTAGACACAGCAATGCTGCCCCTGGGTATAATCATAACAGTAATGACAAGTGTCAGTAATCACCCCCTACTCTTTGTTCTCCTCCAGCCTCAGTTGAGTATCTGTCACTATAAGCAAAACATATGGCTGGTGGTGAAGCCTGTGGTGGAGAGTCTGGACCTATCCTTCCTAGAGTAGATGCCAGGCTTGGCTTCTCATTCCTACCCACTGCCACCTCTCTGACCTGTCCTCCAAAGAGTCAGTCTCTGGAAAAAAAATTGCATAATCAAGCCAAAATCCATCTCCTATGCAGAATATTCCTGAACCTGCTTGTTAAGGCTGCCCTTCAAGAATTCTCAGAAAGACAAAGATCTTTCCTTGACCCACTTTGTTGTCCAAGCCTGCACCCAGCACCCTCAATCATACCACCTGTCTGCTCTCCATACAGCTCTGTCCTGAAATTCTAGCATGCATGTCCCTCAGTAGGGCGTGTGCTCAAAAGGGTTGGAACATTTCCAGCTTTGTGCACACTGCCTGGCACACAGTAGGAAGTTTTTTGTTCAATGTTGAATGAATGAGATAACTATCTCCTCTCCCTCCTGCCTCTCCCAAGTCCCTTCCTGGTTTTCTCCAAACTATTTTTCTTCTATGACTTCTAGGATATTTCAGTTACCAACTATTGCACAATAGACCAACTCAAAATTTGGTGGTTTTGTGACAAGATGTCTTTTGTTCGTGATCTAGAATTTGAACAAGACTTAGAAAGACAGCTTGTCTCTCTCCACTTGGAAAAAGCAGGTGTGGCAGAAAGGATAAAGCACAGCCATCTGAATACTCACTCACCATGTCCAGCATTTGAGGCTGGCTGTGGGCTAGGATGTACTGGGGTTGTGCCTAGAACATCTGTGTGGCCTCTCTCTGTCACCCGAGTTTCCTTATGACATGGGTCACAAGCACATGCATCCCAGGAAGACCAAGCCAGGCAGAAACTCGATCATCCGGTATGATCTGGTCTCCAAAGTTATATAACCCAGCTTCTGCAATATTCTACTCATTAATACTACAGTGAGTCATAAGGTTGATCCACATTCAAGGGGGAGGATTTAGGTTCCACATTTTGATGGAAAGAGTATCAAAAAAGTTTCTCGGACCTAATTTAAACCACAGCGTAGGACATGACATTTTTTAAGTGCTCTATTTTCTTTTTTTTTTTGCAGTGTGTGTAGTTGGGGAGGGAGGTACCAGGGATTGAACTGAGGGCCATTCAACCACTGAGCCACATCCCCAGCTCTATTTTGTATTTTATTTAGAGACAGAGTCTCAATGAGTTGCTTAGCGCCTTGCTTTTGCTAAGGCTGGCTTTGAACTCACAATCCTCCTGCCTCAGCCTCCCGAGCCACTGGGACTACAGGCATGCATCACTGCACTCAGCCTGTTTTATTTCTTTTTATTTATTAAATCCACACACCCTGCTGGGCTCAGTGGCACACACCTGTAATCCCAGCTACTCAGTAGGCTGATGCAGGAGGATCACAAGTTTGAGGTCAGCCTGGGTAACCTAGCAAGACTCTGCCTCAAAATTCGAAAAGTAGGAGGGGTGGGGGAGAGGGATGTCACTCAGTGGTAAAGCACCCCTGGATTCTATACCAGATACTGTTAAAAAAAAATAGTCAGCACTCATTTATTGATATCTGCTATGTGCCGTGTGCTGAGGGTACTATGGCAATGGAGAAAGAGTCCCAGAGCTGTGAGGTCCCCAGCAAAATAAGCACACAATGATAGACCAGCATGGAAAGTGCTTCCACAGAGGGAGACAGAGGCAGTTGAGGTGGGACCCAAATTCAGCCTGGGGAGAGGGAGGAATGCTTCCAGGAGGAGTTGACCACTGTGGTCAATTCTGAAGGATACGTTAGGGCTTAACCAAGAAAAAAAATCAGTGAGAAATGCAGGCCAATCAGAGCCAGCAGATGCCTCTCCAGAGGCCTCTGGACAGGAGGGGCGAATGGGCCTCTGTGCGGATCCCATGTGCCTGGGAGGAGCTGGAGGAGCAGTCCCGCTGAACAGCACGAGGTGGGAAAAGAGGAGTCAGATGGTGGAGGGCCTTGTCTTGGTCCTGAAGGTGCTATGGAGGGGCGAGGGATTCACACATGTGTTGACCTGGTGAAAGCAAGTAGCAAGTTATGATCCGACACGTCATCTATGCCCTCAGCAGTATCCTCCCTGCCCCTGGCACACCCCCAAAACTCAATGGATTTTTCTGATGATGAGACTCCATTCCTTGCCCTGAAGTTCACAGCCAGTGCCCCCACCACCCCAGAGAATTTGCATGGAGTGTCAAACCCTTGGGTGGGCTCCCCAGTCCTGTGACTGATTATAAACCTCTGGAGCAGATGGCCCAGCAGCAAGTTTCAGGACTAAGAGCTCCTGTGAGACCACATGGAATGAGGCCCCTTCCCTGTCCCCCAGCTCACCACCCAGCTCCAGCCTCCGAGTCAATGAGAAAGACAAGGGCAAAGGTCCTATGTTGATGTGCTGAAAAAAATAGCAAGAGAAAAACAACAGGACAATTAACTGCAGGGCCCAGCTGCCTCTCACAGATAAGGCGTTTTCTCCTGGCCACTGAGGATGAAGCTGCCTGTAATTATTCCTGGTCCTCCTGCTGGACCCTCTCCACAGTTAATGGCCCCCCAGGGACTGGCCACTGTCCAGTGAGATGCAGATGCTGAGTGGTTTCTCTACGCCCATCCTCCCACTGTGTTCTCCCACACTCAAAGTTGAGGCTCAGCCCCAACGTGTTCCTCTACAGCTGTGGAGGCTGCCTCTGGCCAGAGAGATGACAGCAACAAGCGCTCAAAGAACCTCATGGTCCCATGAGGCAGGACCAGGTCCATGAGGAAGACCCTGGAGAGGTGCACAAAGGTGAACACTTGTCACTGGCCCTGCGTCTGTAAGGAACCCCCAGGAGATCCACACAGTGTCCATCCTCACTCCTCCCCCATACCAAGATCCAAGCACAGAAGCCGCACCGCAACCATCTAAGCATCATGGCTCACTAAAGATGGGAATGGAAGGACATGCGGCAGAAGAAGACAATAATGACCCAGTGGTGGTGTCATGGTACAAACAGGAAAATGCAAGTGGAGAGGAACAAGGGTTTTCCTGCAGCTGCAGAAGAGTGGGGTGGCTCTACAGGGTGAGAAGGGGGCCCGGCTGCAGGGACCAACACCAAAGGGGACTCTCTGGTACCTTGGATGGTACCACCAAGGACAGGAGTAAAGAGCTCATGGTTAGTAAGCGCTTTCTAACTTAATTCACAAATAAGCAACATGAAATGGGAAAAGGTACAGAAGGGGGACGAGAGACCCAGGGAGTTGGAAGAACTTAGGTTTGTGTCTTAGCTCTTGAGTCAGTTAACTTCGCCAAGCCTCAGCTTCCTTATCTGTAAAATGGGAGCTTACAAAATGCTTATACACTAAGAGTGCAGGGATCCATACGCACGGCAAATGCTCTGTGAGTGGATGGGAGTTTGGTCTAGTCCTGGCTCTAGCGTTGCCAGACTGCAGGATTCCTGGGAAGTCACTCCCCTTTCCCTAAAATCTGCTCCAGTTCTGCTTCTGACACTTGGAGATCATGCAGAGAAGCTGGACCCCTTAGGGGCTCCCCTGAGCTTCAGCGGCCCCCAAATCAGCCCCAGAAACCTTAGAAGCTAGTGCCAGGCTGCAGTCTTGGACCCCTGCTCCCCTCAACTGCCTCCTTCCCTCCTGGCCACCTGCCTCTGCCCATTTCTCTGCTCATTATCACCTCCACTGGGGGATGGAGAAGCAGGGCAAGCAGGTTAAATTCAAATCGGTCATTTTGTCACTTGCTGCCAGGAAGCGGGAGGGAAGAGAGGAGAGATGCAGGGCCTCAGGTGCAATCTGTGAGCAAAAATGAGTGCTGATAATTCTCAGGAAATCTCCTATATGTTTCCACAGTGGCCCTGTTCTGCTACAGAGAACTCTGGGGGAACCTTTCATGAGCGGCCTCCTCAAGTAGCCGATAATGGTGTTGTCTGCAGGTGTCGGGATTCACCTGACCTGGAGGAACATCTGTACTGGTGATCGAGGTGGGGAACAGAGCCTTCTCCTTCAACACCTCTCTCCCCCGTTAGCCAAGGGCATCATCCTGAAGCTCGAATTATCACCAGGGTCATGATCATGTCATACAAGGCCCCAGACTGTCAGGTCTGGGCATCCTTCCACATCCAACACTCCCTGCTCGCTGGAAAAGGAGGGTGCAGGTGAATGTGAGGCTTTTCCTGCCCCGGAACACCTTGGCATAAAGAAATGCACCCACTTCCTGGGCTGTGGAAAGGAGACCTTCCCAGTCACAAAGTTAGAGACAAACTTAACAACCAGATACTCTGAGAGGCACCCCACAGGTGACTCTGCATGGTTTTAGTGGGACCATGGCTCCATGCTGTCTGCACCCTGGAGGCTTGAACCTGCTGTTGGCCACAGGAAGCCTCCTGAGAAGGATCTTCCCCATAGAGAGCATTAGACTGAGGCTCTTTTCATGGTGGCCAAACTCACTCTCACTAGTCTTAGATGCCTGGAAATTGGGCACTGAGCTGTGGAGGACAGAGCCCTTGCCAGTCTATGAAAATCCAGGCCACGCCCTCAATTCACCAGGGGATCTCCCTGCCCCAGGTGGAGCTTTGTGTACAACTGCCAATCCCCTCCCCTTCAGGGCTGCTTTGCCCTGGGGTATGCCCCAACCCCAGGCTCCTGCAACTCTGTCTATATAAAGACCTCCCCCAGCCTGACTCAACAATGAAGAAACCCAGGCACAGGGAAGGTCGTTAATTGCATCTGGCCACTCCCCAGGCCTTAGGTCAGATGGAAGGTGGTGTCCCATCAGCAGAGAATAAGCTACCCACTGTCCTCCAACACCTCCCCCCACCTACCCCCCACCTGCTGCCACAGAAGGCATATTCACACCGGAGGAGCGAAGCCAGCAAGGTGACTCTAAGATGTCAGGCACCAGGAATCTTTGACAGAAGAGGTGGCTCTGAGCTGGCCACTCTAGGTCTCTCCTTTAAGCACAGCAGGCACTCTGACCCAAAGGCCTCTGCCTGTAGCTGCAATTGAAATGGAATCTGCAGAAGGAGCTAAGGAATTTCGCATGCAAAATTTGTCTTTTAAATATGAAATTCCTCCCAAGGCATTACTTTATTATTATAGTAATTTCCTCAGAAGGGCAGACATCCAATGCTCTGTTTCTCTAGCACCTTTGGAGACATGGAAATCTAATAGAAATATTCAGGTTGCTTAAGTGACTAGTGCAGAAAAGGGAGAAATAAAGAGAGCTCTTCCAAGGAACGCAGACTCCTGGAATCCAGGTGTAGTGATGTGCCCTTGATGGTCAGGTGGGGCCCTGAGTGCCCCCCCCCGCCACTACCCTTAGAATGTGAAGGGCACTCAGGCCGTCTCCTCTGGAGATACTAATCTCTGGTCATTTCTTCTTTGAGAGGACTGGCCAGGGCAGGGAGAGGAGCAAAGATGCCAAACCTTCAACTAGACTCTTACGGGAAGCCATGAGCAGGAGAAGGTCTCCATCCCTGTGTCTGTGTGTGCCTAGGGTGGGAATGGGGTGGGGGTAGGAAAAAAGGACAAGAAGAAGCAACATGGAAACCAGTGCTTGACTTTAAGTGTTAAGACATTTTGCTCATCTTCTCTCCCATAATCATGGAAATCTGGGGTGCCCAGTAGTCAACACAGTGCCCAATGACCAGAGCCTCAGTCAGTACCAGAACTCTTCCCCACCTATGGGTCCAGGCTGCTCTGAACCTTCCTTCCTGCAGTTGCTACAGAGGTGGCAGAGTGACGTGGTGTGGCTAACATCATAGTCCCTAGAACCTGACTGCCTGGGTTCAAATCCACGTTGGGCCCTTACTCGTCATGGGACCTTATCAAATTACATAACTACTATATACCTCCATGTTTCCATCTGAAAAATGGGAGAGGGCTTGATAATACCTACCTAATAAGGCTGCTTTAAGGATTATATGAATTAATTTGTGCAAAACTCCCAGAAGAGTTAGCAGCAGCAGTTTCCAAATCTACTCTGTAAGTGCAGAGTGAGGCAAGACGGGCCAGGATTTCCGACTGCAGTCTGGTTGAGAACAATTCTCCTGTGCAGTATTTCTTAGAATCACCTACATCAGGTTCTCCTGGGAGGCCTATTAAAAGTGCTAATTTTCAGGGTCCATCCAGACCTGCTGAACTTTTGGGGTTAGGACCCAAGTCTCTAGCAAGCTGCCCAGGCACACATAGGCTTCCTAAAGTCTGAGGACCATTGCCTAAAGGATATTTCCCTCTTTGAGCTTTCAAAATTACTTCTATCCTTTGCTCATGCTGGAAAAACTCTAGGATTTTGAATCCTAGGGCTACTAATGAGAACCATTAGAGATGAGGTCTAAATGTTTTTTAAATTTAGAGAACACATAATATATCTATAACTTTAATAGCATTTTTTTAACCTAGCACAGAGTACATCCTTATGATGGACTCTACTTGTTCCAACCTTCCTAAGGTTGAAATAGGGTAGCACGATCCACTGGACACACAAAGACACCATGGCTACTAAGTGACTTTCCCCAAGTGGTACAGCTAGGAGAAGAAAAGCTAGGTGGAGTACTAATTCCTGATGAGTGGGATCAAATAGGGGCCATATCATGCCTCTGCCCTGTGGGCTTTTCCCAAAGCACAACTTGGTAATTAGGATCCATCTTTTGTAGGGGTCAGGACAGGGGCCTCTGAGTTCTGGGTTTGATGAGCATTGGTTGACAACAGGCAGGAGGACTGAAGGAGGATCACCTGTGGCCTAGCAGACCCTCCCCATCTTTGGGGGGCATCACTAGCTGCTGGTATCTTTGCCCCACCAACCCAGGAGGTTTGGACTGAGGTTAGGGCTAACTGGAGCTCTGCAACTGTCTCCATTGCCAGGACTTCCCCCTGGCTTCCCCAATGTTCCACTAGGAGCTTGTGGGGACCCTCCACAAACACTGAGTCATAGTAATCTTTCCACAATACACAGAAAATAAAATCAGCTAATGGATAGAGTTTTCTCAAATTTATTTTTCCTGCAGGCTGTATATATGTGTGTGCAGGGGTGTGTGTGTGTGTGTGTGTGTGTGTGTGTTGCTGGGAATCAAACCCAAGGCCTTGAATCTGCTAAGCATGGAGCTACACTGAGTTACACCCCCAGACATTTTTTTTTTCAAAAATCTTTGACATCTGCTACTGCTTGAGGGCTTAGGCATGCTCCTGGACACCTAGAACAGATGCACACACAGCTAACAAATATTTATAAAATAATGCAGAAAAAGCCAATCACCTCGTAGCCTGACGTACTATTATAGAACTAGGAACTTAACTGGAGGTTTTCCACCATAAACCTGTAATGGAGACTTAAGAGTCCAAAATGAGTTCAGTGGAATTCTATGTCCTAGTATTTCAAGGTGGGACATGCCACAAAGGAGCACAGTAAGAAGCTCAGTCAAGGGACTCATGCATCAGTAATGCCTAATGAAAACCCACATTTTGTCAAGCCCAGAGAAGCATATCACCCTAACACATGTGGACATTCAAGGGTGCCCAGTCCTGCACATCACTCCAGGCCACACCAAAGAGCAGATCTCCTTGGGGGTGTTCTAATCAGGCAGTCCCACACATTGAGGCCACCTGCAGGAACCTGGCCATCCTGTGGACACAGGGGATAGGGCTGAGAGAACTCTATGGGCAGTTAGCAATTTCAGTTTGCTGCTCCAGCAAAGGGCCAATATGCTTGGTCCAGGGATGCCCACTCCTACCGTGAGTGTCTGCTGCAAATTCAACCCACCCCTGTTGCTGTGGGAACCCCTTGGGAAGAGTCCCCACAGGCTCCAGATCTTATCCTGCAGGTACAAGCCAAAGGGCAGTTCAGAGAACCAGGTGCTTGGCTTCTCTCCACGGACTCGAGCAGCCCCTTCCTTCTCAATTAGCTCTCAGAGGTGGCGTGAAAAGATAGCAGCATGAAGAAACATGATTTTCAGGAGGCTGAGGAAAGAGGCCTGGCTTAGCGTCCCTGCCTCGCGCCTCGCCAGCTTATATTGCTCCCCTCTGAAAAAAAGGCCCTGCAAAAAGCCCTGCAGAGCCTGGCACAGAGGCGCAGGCCTGTAATCCCAGAAGTTTGAGAGGCTGAGGCAGGAGGATCGCAAGTTTAAAGCCAGCCTCAGTAGCCATAAGCAACTCAGAGAGACTCTGTCTCTAAATAAAATATAAAATAGGGCTGGGGGTGTGGCTCAGTGGTTGGGTGCCTCTGAGTTCAATCCCTGGTACCAAAAAAAAAAAAAAAAAAAAAGGCCCCCTGAAAAGCCTCTCCCTACAGTGTCATCTCTCTCCCCCACAGAGCAGAACTGGCTGGAAATGGAGAAGGACAAGGGGGGAAAGGAGGGTAGAAGAGCTCTCTTTTAGGCGGTTTCCCACACACAGCCAATCAGCTTCCTGACTGATGGTATGCAAATTAGAGCTCGTTGGCCCCACCCCCTCTGGACCACTACCAGCCCCTGCCCTCCCTCCTTCCTTCCACCCAGGCATAGGTATGGGACTTTGGATAGAGGAACCCTCCCTCCCACTCTACCTCCTTTTCTTTCATTCTTCCTCCTTCCTTCCACCCAGGCTTAGGTCACATCAGGTGCTGCTTTCATCTAGACCCATCTCCCCACTTAGCCTAGGACTGCCACCGTTCCTTTGTGCCTGGCCTGACAGGAGCTAACTGCCTGGTAGCTCTCTGGTGTTAGAGCTACTTGTCCTGGGTGGCAAGATCCCACTGAAATCCCCCCCCCCCAGAGACCCTCAGAAAAAGAAGACAAGACACACAGTGGCTGGAACCTTCTGGCCACAGCAGATTTAGAAGGGACCTGCTATCTGTGTAGGTAGCTCATTGATTCACTTTTCTGATAATTATTCCTCACTCATCACAAACCAAATGACGCTGGCCCCAACCCAGCCAGGCAGGCGGGAAGACGGCTCCCGTTTGTGGAGAGTAGAAAATGAACCTGCTTGTGTTCATTCGAGGAAAGGAAGGAGTGAATGGTGTGTAGTAGTATCTGCGCACTGAGCAGGGACAGAGGGGCTGCTTGAATATTCTGCTGAATGTGGTGTTTCTTTTAACCCTTGCTGGAGAGATTTTTTTTCAGCCCACAGAATATACTGCACCTTCCTACCAGGACACTGGCAAAGTTTTCCCCTACTGCACGGAGAGAAGGGCCAGAGCTCCAACATTGGCAGCCACGGCAGGCCTGCAGTTACAGGACCCTGAATACCAGGCTGGGCGCCGGCACAATGGCACCCAGGAGCAGCTCCAACCAAGCAGACAAGCTGGCTCGCCAAAAAGGGGATCCAGGGAGGAAACCGACCTGCCCTATGATTTGTTCCCGTGTATTTGCTCTCCAAACTCTTTTTTCTCGCATACATGCTCCCTCGTTCATGCATGTATGGGGGCACAATCCAAAACCAAGCTCCCCAAAGTGGACACCCATCTGGTCTCCGAGAACCAGTCCCTGATCCTCTAGGAGCAAGAAGAGAGCTGGGCGACCCAGTCTTGCAGGAGCTTGACGCCGCCCCAGCGCTATAAAGTCTAATCTCCGTCGGTTGCAAATGCTTTTACTCGGGCTTTGTTGCCCTGTTTGGAGGTGGATAGACCCACGATTTCCTTTCTAATTTCAACGGCTTCCGCACGCGTCTCTCAGTAAGTCAGACCCAAGCATCCTTCGCTGGGGTGTTGACCACACTCCTTAAGGCTCGAGTCCCCTGCACGTTCCAAAAATCACCTCCCTCCCGCAAAAAAACCAGCAGCCTGACTGGACAGCAGGAGCCGGCGGGCAGGCAAAACGCCACCTTGAGAAAACCAAGCGAGAGCTTTCTAGGCATTAATCGCCGCACCCCCGCGCCGCCACCAGAAGGAAGGTGGGATGTGGTGGTCTTTGCCCAAAGGCTAGGGCATCTAAACCGCTCCTCAGGACTCCGATTACCCTCCAGCTTCGCTCCGAGGAGGGAGGCAATGTGTTCCGGAGGAGACGGGGCGTTGAACCACAGTGTTTGGGGAAGAGTTTCCCCTGGGCATTGAGTCACAATTTTGAGAGGAACGTGCAACCCAGCCGAGCGAGTTCCCAGATGGGAACGCAGCGCCGGAACCAGGCGCTGGTCCCTTCGGTGCCGAGTCCCCTGAATCCACCCTGCGCCGGATATCGAGAAGTGGGGCTGAGAGTCCGGCTGCGGCGGTGCATCACCCCTGGAGTTGCTTCCTTCCTAGCAACTCCAACTCCACTCTCCTCCGGAGCTGTGTTCTAGGGAGGTGGCTGCGGCCCGCGCTCGGCTACGAAAAATGGGGGCGGGGGAAGAGGGCGGGAGGCGGGGAGCCGGGCAGGGATTTCCCACTGGGATTCGCGGGCTCCACTGAGCGCTTGGGCTCCCTGGTGCGCCCGGCGCGGTGTCCGCTGAGCGTGTTTTCTGGACCACCAGCCTGAGGCACAGCCCAGGTTGAACTAACAGGGACAGCGTCACTACCCGTCGGTTCCCAACAGTCGAGTCTCTCCCCTTTTGGGGACTGAAGGCGAGTTTAGGCAGTATCAACATTCACCCCACTTCACCCCTGTTCTAAAGCGAAAATGGTGTCCACCTCGCACCAACTGGAAAGATGCAGCCCCGCAGGTTCCTGGACAACAGGACAGTGGCCAATGAATTCAACCCACTTGCAAGGTAGCAGGGCAGGGCTTCTCTAGTCCCGGTGAGCAGCGCTTGCCTGCTGAGCCCAGAGTCCAGGAGCCCTGGACAGAGAGCCTAGGAAAGGAGGTGGCGCGCTGCCGCTCAGAAGCGCATCAGTGCCCGGGATAGGAAGGGAGCCGACGGGCGCCCGCACTCCCGGAGCCTGATGGCCCGAGGCGCCCCTACCTCTCTAACGCCCCGCACCGCTCGGACCTAAGGCGCTTGCACCGCAATGCAGCGGGATCCGCGCTTTCCGAGCCCAATATGCTGGGAATGTGGGCTGTCACCCAGCGCCGGGACGCGGGAGCCGGGGTACTCCGTGAGCCAGCTGCTGGCGCAAGGGCTGGTCGGGGACACGCCAGCGGGTACCGCCCCAACCCGGCGTTTGACTGAGGAAGAGGCTCCCACACAGCCTAGCCCTCGGTTCCAGGATGCCGGCAACACCAAGCAGCCAGAGAAGCCCCGCGAGCTGCGGGCGCGGCAGCCCGGAGGCGCAACCACCCGCCGCCAACTTGCTCCGCGAAGGGTACGTTACCTTCCATAGCGACCACTGCGGATGCCAGGAGGAGCAGCAGCAGGCAATCCAGGGCCATCGCCGGCCGGCGGCCCCCAGGCCGAGCCTGAGCCGAGGCGGCCGCGCGGGGAGGGCGCCGCGTCCCGGGGCGCCGCTGCGCTCCCCGCGGGTGGCTTCTCCGTATCCTTTCGCGCTCTAGCCGGGACCGGACTCCCCGGAGCGCGGCGTGGGCGTGGACGGGAGTGTGCGCGCGTGGGGCGGTGCGGGCGCGCGTGGATGTGGGTGTGCATGTGTGTGTGTGTTTTTATGGGAGAGGTGGGTGTGTGCGTGCGTGTGTGAGCGAGAGGGCGAGGGAGAGCGAGCCTGGGAGAGCGCGCGAGAGCGTGTGCGTCCTGGTGTCACATTGCGAGCTACAGCGGAGCCTACGAGAGGACAGAGCCGGCCAGACTGCCGGGGGAGGGAGCGGGATCCCCCACCATCAGCTCTCTCCCCACCCCTAACACCTCCTGTCCAATCAAGGAATCAAACCTGCAAAATTCTCCCATCCAATCAGGCGCGAGCACCTCCTTACACTGGCATTGTTAGTTTAAGAAAAACTTTTGCTTGCAAGGCTGTGCGGGAGGGCTCCGAAGGCGCTAGGAGGGGTCCGGGCTCCCCCTCGTGGTGCTGTCGGAGAACCGCACCGACCTACCCCAACTCCCCAGGCCCAGGGCTAGGGGGCCCAGCAAAAGAAGGGGTTGAGGCTTCTTGCCCTTACAGCCCAGCAAGGACTGGATGAGCTTGTCTTCTTTCATTTTCTCAGCTACAAGGGTACCCTCACCACTCTAGTCCAACTCCAGTGGCACACCCTGTGCCTCCTCTCAGTAGAGCTTCACCTTCCTGTTGAGATACTTGCTAATGAGTTTTGTCTATTGTGGGTCTCCTTTTATTAAAGTGGGCTCTCTATTCTTGTCTATTGTGTTTACTTCAGAATCCCCAATGCCCACCACAGCGCCTGGCCCATGAAAGGTGATAGTATGTCCATGGAATGAGTGAATAGAGTTCAGAGAATCTGCGGAGCTCTGCTCCAAGTGTACATGGGGCACTGGACATGCTTCCTACCCAACTCCTTGCTGCTCTTGTCCTCCTGAAGCCTCTGGCTACCTTTAATATTCACTTTCTAGTGCATTCTGTGAGCACTGACTCCAGAGGACGCCTCAGATGGAAAGTCACATAGCCAGCCGCAGAAGAGCAGAGAAAACAATGGAGGCAGCCTAGGGTTAGGTAAGGTGAGGAAGCCGGTGGATCGTGAGCTTGGTGGATGGTAAGGACTTTTTGAGGCGGGAACAGGGTGTTGGAAGTAGGCTCAGTTGACCGTTCTGCTTTGTTCTGCTGTCTCTGGAGATGGCCAGAGTATTCTAGATCAGGCATCTGCCTTGAGACTTGTTGCATGTTGCACTGGAGAAATGTCCTTGCCTCCTCCCCTCAATCCCAGAACTGATGATTGTCTGATCCTACAGGGTCAGGGAGGACCCTAGGTGGTGCACCTGTGGGGTGGCTGGCCTTTCCCCCAGGCTTTACCTGTAGTTGTTAATGGTTAGCAGCACACAATGCTACAGCTCTTGTTTTCATGATCCTCCTTTGCTAAATTGGTTTCCCACCCTGTGCTTAGAGGCTGCTGAGGCTGCTTCCTCTCCACCTCACTAGACTCAAGTCCTGGGATCCTGACAATTCTTTCCCTCCTAAGCTCTGACTTGGGCTGCCTCCCTCTTCCCTTGCTCTACCCCAGCCTAAAGGGAAGGTGCCATTGATATCTTCACCATCCTCCTTAATGCCACACCAGCTGCTCTCTGCCCCTCCAGGACACCAATTGTGTTCCACTATCTCAGGAGAACGTTGATGTCACCCAGGGCAACAGGCCTTTCACACACCCTGACATCAGGGACCACTAGTTCTTCTGGGACTCTGGCTCCATTTCCCATGGTCCCACTCCTCCTCCTCCCTGTCCTATTATTTCTTGCCATTTCCTCTATTATCTCTTCAGATCTCAAAAGAGGTGTCCCCTACCCATTGTCTTTGGAGCCTGTCTTCCTTGGGTTCACAAATAACTCCCTGGAACCTTTACCTGCTCTTCTGGGTCAAGAATGGATGGATGGATGGATAGATGGATGGATGGATGGATGGATGGATGGATGGATGGATGAGTTTCATATTTTTCCTCCCCTTACACCACAGTCTCTTGGGAGGTATCCCCAGTAAAGCACCCCTGTGCCACCTCATTTTCCTGATGTTCCTGCCCCAAGCCTATCTATCTAATCTATCCCAGTTCCTAACTACTTTGCCTCCCCCAGAACAACTGGAGAGCCTCTGGATGGCCTTCAGTTTCTGTTCCATCTTTAATGCCTCTGAACTCTGCTGCCAATCTAATCTCTTATAAGCCAAACTTGATCTTATCTCTTTCCAGCACAGAAACCCTCATGGTTCCTCTCTGTCTGCTGAAGAAAACCTAACCACTCTGGCATGAACTGCAGATTTCTTTGCAAGATCCCTGGAATCTGCCTTCTTAGCCATTTTTGCCAGTCTCCATCTAAGACTAGGGTGCTCAGCCAGCTTTACCCCCTTGCTGTCCCCACACCTACACACAGGCTATAAATGCACTCACCCACTTATTCAGCAAATAATTTCTGAGGGCCTACCATGCCCCAGACACGGAGTAGGCTGTGGGGACATGGTAGACAAAAGCAGCTAACTATGACAATGAACAAATAGGCAAAGGTAGTTGGGTGGGGACAAGGATTCTGGAGAATAATACAGCAGGGAACAGCTAAGGGGTGGTGGAAGGAAGTCATACATTGGTGAAAAATCACTTCCCTTTATTGAGCACCTTCTGCATGCAAACACTGTATTAGATGTTTATTTACAAAACCAAAATGAGTTGAATTGCATTTCCTGCCCCCTACTTCTACCCAAATCCCACCTCTCCCAGGAAGCCTTCTTGGCTGGTCCCTCTCACTTGCGTCTTCATGGCACATCTCTGCTTGGGAACTGAGTCGCTTTTCCAGACCTAGCTAAAGATAGAGCTAATCATTATTCAAACTCCAAAATGTCACACCTGGGAGGGCTCTTGGAGCCCACTTTCAGCCTGTGTCTGGATATTTACAGGAGAATCACCAATTGCACTCTCTAAAAATAATGATACTTAGACTTCACCCCTGAAGATTTTAAATCAGTGAGAATGAGTAAAGCCCTCAAATTTGCTTTTATAGCCCCCTAATTCCCAGTTGATCCTGCTGCACAATGGGGCTTGGAAGCTCTTTGTACAGGAGTTTAAAACTGCTGTGAGGCTCCAGCAGCTCTGTTGTGATTTACTGGGCATCTACATCAGGTTTTATTTGAAGGAAGTGTTCTGCAGCAGGAAGAAGATGAAGGAGGTGACAAGTATGGAACATCAACTCAGAAGGAGAAAAACTCTTCTTGGTGACTCCTAGCAAATGTTGGTGGCTCTGGTAAGAAGAGGGTCAGTTTAGGGCAGCTTGTTAATTTCCCTAATAACTCAAGAGGCTGACTTTTCCTGACCAAGTTAAATACTAAATTTTTTCCATAGAGCTGATTGATCTTTCTCTTATAATGGGTTCTGATTTGTAAATATCCCCCAAACCACCATTGGTTTGAGATTCAAAGCCTCTGTGCCTATTTTTCCCCACAGCATCTCCTTGGTTATTTTTTTTTCTCCTCCCTGATGTCAAATGCTCACTTGTTTTCTTGATTAATCACTGGGCTATTTGATATCACTAAACCACTCCTTCAAAACGACAGATGTTTGCCACTAAGGCCAGCAGCTGAGGGCTCTCAGGCACCCAAGGGTGACTGAGCCCTTCCGTTGAGACTCAGAGGCCCTTCTGATTAGAAGTTTGGGGGCAGCCAACCGGTTCATTCCCTATTGCTAAGCAGTTTTGTGTCTAAATGGTTGGAAAACATTTCTAGTGAGATTTTTCAGAACTTCCCTGGGTAATTCTACTCATTTACTGTTACTCTATTAGAAAATCTTAAAAGTTCCTGCTCCTTTTATTTTGTTGTATTTTAAACATGTGCGCACGTGTGTGTGTGTGTGTGTGTGTGTGTGTGTATACTTTACCTAGACATGACTCTTATACACACACACACACACATATATGTTGGGGCTTTTTTGTTTTTTGGGGTTTTTTGCTTTTGTGTTTTTTTTCTTACTAGTAGGGGGAGCAAATTATAGTCATCCTGAAATTGATCTTGTGTGGGATATTGGATGTGAGAAGATATTATTGATCCCTTATTCCATCTTTTCCTTTTAAAAAAAATTACTCCACTGCATAAAGGAAAGGTTTATTTACACACCCCATGACCCAGGCTACCTTTCATTAGATTCTTAAGCTGCAAGACACATTTTCTTCAATTCTTTTTTGAGAGGCAGATGAACCCTTTAAGATTCATTTAAAACACTTTATGGTTGATAACACACAAGTAACAAGAAAGGTTTTCCTACCTCTTTTGTTCTTCCTTTCAACGTGTTTTCAGCAGCCATTCTGTGCCAGATGCCTGCCAAGTGTGGGGAACCCAGTGACACCTGGGACCCAGCCCCTCCTTTTAGGACCTCATGGTCTCCCCAGAAAGACAGGTGAAGAACTGAGATGCATTGTGGGGCTTCCTGTCCAAACTGGCCTCTGGCTAAGAGGCTTCCAAACAAACCTCTCTTTGTTTCTCAAGAAAAATACCCCAGCAAATATAGACAAATATGAAGACTTATATAACCAGGTGAACAAACACAGACAGACAACCTAATTGCCAGGATGTGGAAGGAACTGACAACACTTATAAGGCAGATGAAGTTGGATTGAGAAAAAAAAAATCTATCAAGCACATGCATGACATATGCCAAGTTCCCTTCTTTAAAGAGAAATTGCTTAAAAGAAACAGCGAGGAGGGTATGATGTAATTCCCTCTTTGTCAGTACCTGACTCAGACACCCAGGATCTCTACCAACCAGAAAATGGAGTAAATATCTATTACCACTATTGTAGCCTCAGCTTCAAACT
Source organism: Urocitellus parryii (assembly GCF_045843805.1). NCBI lineage: Eukaryota > Metazoa > Chordata > Mammalia > Rodentia > Sciuridae > Urocitellus > Urocitellus parryii. The sequence continues at coordinate 99,219,906 of NC_135532.1, read as the reverse complement.
AAACAAAAACAGTTTCCTCGGTCATCTTCCTCTTTTCCCCAGTGTCTTTTATACCCAGAAAGAACCTGAAGAGGAGAGAGATGACTGACAGATGGGCAAGTGGACAAGAACAGTACATTTTGAAGATGAAGGAGAGTTGAGAGGTTGGAGCAGGCTCAGTACTGGCTGTGGGGACCTTGCAGCCTGTTACCTGGTTTCTCCTGTGACACGTCAGGTCAGAGAACCAGAGATGTGGGATGGGTGGTTGGAGAATGAGGCTACACTCTCCACAAAGCCCGCGCCAAGGTGTAGGTCTACAAAGACAATTCATCCATCAAGCAAGTAGACAGCTGGAGGCTCCAAGCCCAGCCTGCTCCTCCTGCTTCCCAAAGTACACTCAGAACCAAGGAGTCTCCCTCTTCTCAAGGAGAAAGAAAGCAAGGTGGGGAGAGACCAGGGATCAATGAGAACTGTGTCGAATAAGGAGCAGGAGCAACTCCTTCAAGACCCAGAGGAGGAGCATCCTTTGAAAATAAAGTAGGGCAGAATCAACAGATTTTTCCAGAAACTTCTTGACATTCAGGAAGACAAGTTCCAGGATCAAAGAACAAACTTATGGCAAAATAAGCTAGTTAAATAAATAAATGACCTCGTTAAACAGAAAAGGTAACAAAGGAGGAAAAGGAGAGAGCCCAGAAGATGGGTTCTGATTCATTTAAGTTGGGCTAGTTGCTTGCAAAATGCTGGGGATCTTAAAAGCTTCCCCCCAAACAATTCCTACCACAGTTTAATAGAGTTCCTGAGGACAGAATAATGCAAACGCCATGGCAAGGATGACACAGCTGGAAAGAATAAAACTCTTCTTTGCTGAAGAAAGACCTAAGAGTCACGTCTAGGTAATGTTTTTTGAGCTATGTGACTATTTCAAAGAAATCTTCCCCATCCAAGGACACACAGAGACAGACACATATATGGATACATATGAAAACAGGCTTAGCTAGAGCAGCTTAAGTATCATTAGCTTCAGAATGCTAAATCCTACAAGAAAATAGAGCAAGAACTCTATTTTGAGTTCTTGTGTTTGTTTTTGTCTTGTTTTGTTCTCACTGTCGTTTTAAGAGGGATAAGTGTATGCCCGGCAAGTTGAAAGCCACAAACAAATTCCAGTTACATTTTCAGGTCTCAGAAAATTTGCAACCGTTTAGAAAAAAATAATAATAATAGTTAAAAATAGATAGCAACCGGTAAATAGATGAAGTTTCCTACCAAGCAATAAAATCAATTAAAAGTCTAAATGTTTGTAAGCTGCTGTTTAATATCCTTTTATTCAACCTGTATTCAACTTTGTACTCTTTGACGTCAATCTCCCATTTCCCCTCCTGTCCCTGGTAGCCACTGTTCTATTCTGTGTTACTATGTATTCACTTGTTTTTTTTTTTTTTTTCAATCCACCAGTACATGAAATCATGCAGTATTTTCTTCTGTTTCTGTGTTATTTCGTGTAGCATAACGTTCTTCATTTTTGTTCATATTGTCACAAATGGCAAGATCTCCTTTTTTAAGGCTATATAAAAATTCCACTATATGTGTGTGCATATAATTTCTTTATTATTGATCTTATGGATACTGGAGGTGTTTATAAATATTGGCTCTTGTGTATAATGTTATACATGAGAGTGCAGACATCTCTGAAAGGTACTGATTTCATTTCCCTTGTGTATAAACCCAGAAGATGGATTTCTGGTTCATATGGTATTTATTTTTAATTTGGGGGGGGGGCCTCCCAGCTATTTCCCATAATGGCTATACCAATGTACACCCCCACCAACGGTGCAGGAGGTTTCTCTTTCCTTCTCACCCTTTCCAGCACCTGTTGCCTCTTCTGTTTTTAATAGTGGCCATTCTAAGATGAGTGAGGTGATACCTTATGGTGGTTTTTGATTTGCATTTCTCTGATAACTCCTTGAGCAACTTTTCATACCTCCATTGGCCATTTTTATATCTTCTTTGGGGAAATGTCTACGCAAGTCCTTAGCCCTTTATTTAGTTGATGGTTTTGGTGTTTTGGTTTGGTGGGTGGTTTTTGCTTTTGCTTTTTTTGCTTGTTTGTTACTTTGTTTTGGTTTTCTTTTCCTGTTGAGTTGTCTAAGCTCTTCGTATATTTTGGATCTTGACCCCTTATCAGATATATGATTTGTGAACATTTCCTCCCGATCTGTAGGCTGCATTTTCATTTTGTTCTTTCCTTTGCATGTGCCAGGGTTTAGTTTCCTATATTCCCACTTGTTTATTTTTGCTTTTTTGCCTGAGATTTGTTGTGATATCCAAAAAAAATAATTGCCAAAGTCATGCTCAAGGAGTTTCCTCCAATGTTTTTTTTTTTTTTTTCCTCCCTAGGAGTTTAGTTTCAGGTCTTACATTCAATCTTTAATCCATTTAGGGTTGATTTTTTTAATATGATCTAAGACAAGAGGCTAATTTCACTGGTCTGTGTGTGGATATCCAATTTTCCCCAACACCCTTTATTGGGGAGACCATCTTTCTTCATTCTATCTTTTTGGTGCCCTTCTCAAAAAAAAAATGATCATATATAATTGGGTTTATTTCTAGACTCTCTATTTTGTCCCTTAGTCTATGGGTCTGTTTTCATGGACTAAAACATATGCTAGCTTGAAGCCATACTGTTTTGATTACTAGAGATTTGTAATACAATTTTCAATCAGGAAGTGTGCTGCCTTCAACTTCATTCTTTTTGTTCAAGATTTCTTTGGCTATTGAGGATCTTTGGTGGTTCCCCATAAATTTTAGAATGGTTTTGCCCATTTCCATGATGAACACCATCGGAATTTTGAATTGGGTTGAACCTGTATATTACTTTGGGAATCATGGACATTGTAACCATATTTAATCTTCTGATCTATGAACACAGGATATCTTCCCATATATTTGTGGGTTTTTTTCAAGTTTCTTTCATTAATATTTCATAGTCTTCAGATCCTTCGTCTTCAGAGTTAAATTTATTTATTTCTAAACATTTTATTCTCTTTATATTATTTTAAATGGGATTATTTTTCTTGAATTCTTTCCAGATAGGTGTGAATAAATGCAACTGGTCTTTGTGAGTTGATTTCATATCCTTCTAAATTGAATGAAAATGTAAAAAGGGGGCTCAAAGAACATACATTTTGTTAAAATTCTAATTACTGAAACCTACATCTAATCATTCAAATTACATTAATTAAGACAAAAGAGAAGAGAAATGGGGAGGGGAGCAAAGTGATCCCAAATTCTGAGTTCAGAAGAACTCAGAAACTAATCTTTTTCCCTCACTCTTGAATCTTACAGATACTGAAATTGGTATAAAATAGGCAGACTTGGTTTCAAAGAAGCTTTAAATGTTTTAAAATTTAAATTTAAAAGTTAAGTGTTTCTACAATGACACTTTAAAGAAGTATGTATGTCATTGAAAATATTGAGGAAGATAAAAGCAAAATATCATTCTTATGCTAAAAATAAAAGCACAGTTTAAAAAACAGAGAGTTACTATTTAAGCAATAAAAATTTATAAGAAATTCAGGGAGTAGCAGCCTTTGGGACAGGAGTCCCCTGTGTTTCTCTTTTGCTAGCAAAACATAAACCTTCTTTTTCCTTTTCCTCAAAAAAAGAAAGAAAGAAAGAAAGGAAAATTTATAAATCCATGTCCAATAACAAATATAAATGAATTGAATCTTGACTAAAGATAAATAAGAAATGACAGGCTCCTTAGCAGCAGAATTAAATGCATAAATAAAATAAAATTACATATAAAATTTTAAATTGTGATATTAAATATGCCCCATATTTGTCTAGATTTTTATTCAAGATGAAGAATGGAAAAAAATATTTTTAAAGCAAAACAAAGGAAATTTACAACCAAGATACTGTCTCTAAGAGATCTATTAAAGACTCTATTTCAGGAATAAGGGAAATAAACTCAGAAGAGCCAAGACACAGCCTGAGTAAAGGAACTGTTAAACATGTGGGTAAATCATTGGGGTTTATAAAAGCAAGATAACATTAAAATACAGAGTAGCAAGAGAATTTGATATGGAAGTTAAAAAGGCAAAAGTTCTTCTTTTAAACAATGGTATCATACTGAAAACAGGCAGAAATATTGAATAACTTCCTGAGTTGTAAAGCCAACCATGGTTTAAAATGCAAAGGGTGACTACTTCCAAATAGAGAGTGGGAGAAAAGAGGGATCATGGAAATGAGTCAATACAGTGGGAAGTAGGAAAGGAACTGGCGGTGGAGGGAGGAGTATATATAAAGCACAAGACCAAATGATGGAAAGAAATTCAAATATACTAGCAGTAAGAATAAATATAAATACAAGAAATTCGTCATTCTAAAAGACAAACACCATATTGGTTAAGGAAAATTTCATTATATACTGTTGAAAAAAAAGCACAACCAGAAACATAATGACTCACATATGTTCCAAGTAAATGGATAAGAAAAATTATACAAGGCAAATATTATTTTTAAAAGTTGGAACAGCTAGATTAATAGCAAACAAAATAAATATTAAGGAAAAGGCATTATTAATAATAAAGAGGATCTCTACAGAATTAAGTGGAATAATTCTTTTAAGAAGACATGAATCCTTCATTTTTATGTACCCAAAGTGTAGCCTCAAGTGATATAAAAGGGGGGGAAAAAGGAAGAATTCTAAGGAGAAACTGACAAGCCTGTCATTAGAAAGAGAAATTTGAAAGTACTTCACTTTGTTATGGACAGACTGCAAAAATTATAAGAACTGACTGCTTAACAAACCACAAAGCAAAGCCCAACAAATAAGTTATCATACAGGTGACACCCTCTGACCCCGAAGCCATTCAATTAGAAATGAATAACAAAAGAAACTTTGAACACACTTTAAATAACTTTCAAATAGTAATTACAAGGGGAACTAAAAAATACTTAAAATTGGATGACAATTAAAGTATGACCTCTCAAGATCTTGGCATGCATCTAAAGGAAAACTCATGCCTTGTATTGGACTATCAGGGAACAAGATAAAAGAAAATTAATAAGTTAAACAATTAATTCAATGAGCTAAAAAAAAGAAAAGCAATAAAACTGAAACTATCTCATGAGAAAGAAGAAAAATATTGGGATAAATACATACAATTATAGAAAAGGAAAAGAAAGAATTATTAACAAGACTCCCACATCTCAAAGCTTACTCTCTGAGAAAAGGAAACTAGTAATAGACAAAGCCTTAGCTAATTTTCAAGAGGTAAGGTGAGATGTGTAGTAGAACAGGGCAAATATTAGGAATAGAAAGGGAGATATAAATATAGAGCAAAACCTTAAACCATTAGAGGTACTATAAGCCACTTGAATGAAAGAGAATGTTTTTAGAAGAAAGTACAGCATAGTAAATCTGATTCTCTCTCTCTCTCTCTGTCTCTCTCTCTCTGTCTCTCTCTCTCTCTCTCTCTCTCTCTCTCACACACACACACACACACACACACATACACAATTAGTGTATTCAAGTCAACAGATAACCATGAAAGAATTTGAATCAGAAATTTAAACCTACCACCAAAAAAAAGGAAATGATTTGCCAGCGAGTCCAACTCCAAACACCCGAGGATATATTTCCCAAATCATGTTAGGAAGCTGGTTTAATCTTGTTGGGCTTGTAGGATTGAAAGAGTGCTCCAATTTTAGAGAAATGTACTCACCTCATTGACTGATTAGAGGACAAAATAGGTATGATGATCTCAGTAGAAATAAAACATTTGATAAAATTGAGATTTTTTGGCAATTTCAAAACGTTTAATAAAACAGCAATAGAAAGAAACTTTCTTGGGACACAATTTCTACCAAAACCCCAAAGCAAATATTACATTTAATGATAAAATATGAGAAGCATTTCCTTTAAAGTTAGAGGGGAAGGGGGACCTACTCCTCTTGTCTCTATTCAATGTCTTACATACTCGCTAGCACTCTGAGACACAAACAAGAAAGGGATGATATAGGGAAAGGAAGAGATTTAAGAAAAAATGATGAGTGACAGATCATAAGTGATCTGCATAGAAAACTCAAGAGACTGTACCAATAAACCATTAGACCAAACTCAACAAATGAATAAACTTGCTAATTACCAAATCAGTATATAAAAAATCTATTGCTTTCCTAAACAGCAAAAACAAATAATTTTAATTAAATAGTATTTCCCCCTGACAGATAAAAACTTTTCTTTAACATAAATATTTTAATGTCACCAAAACTCTAAAGTATCTTGGAACAAGTCTAAAGAAAGCTTTCAAAGGCCTTTATGAAAAAATTGTAAAGCATACAGTTGACTAGGAAAACTTTGGTGAAAAAGATACCATAAATATAGTCAAGCCACACACTGAGAGAAAATATTTGCAACCTACTTAATAAAACACATTACTATCTACAATATATAAAGAATTTCTACCAATCAATAAGAAATTAACATTTAAAATTCACCCATGTGCTCACGTATATGTATAAATATAATACATATACCATGCAAACAACATTTTAAAAGCATCCGAGTGCTTGCATATGGCAGCATGTACACTAAAATTGGAAAAATGCAAAACTTGATTCCTCCACTAAGATGTCATGCAAACAAGTAAAGCATTCTATATTTTTAAGCCACATACAAAAGGACAAATGTTATATGAAATATCTAGCATCAGCAAATTCATAGACAGCAAGTAGGTGAGAGGTTGCCAGGAGCTGTCCAGGGTTGGGGAGCACAGAGTTACCACTTAGTGAATAAAGAGCTTCTGTTTGGGGCAATGAAAGGGTTTTGGAAATAAATAGTAGTAACAATTGCACAACACTGAATGTCATTAATGCCCCCTGAATCTTACACTTAAAATAATTAAAATGCAAATTTTGTGTTATATATGTTTGACCACAATAACAAAAAAAATCACCCAGCATTAGAAAGGGGCAACAGATTCAAATAGGCATTTTAGATAAAAGGAAATAGGAATGACCTAAGGATGTCTGAAAAGATGCACAAGCTCATTTGCAAATGAAAACAGCACTGAGATAATATTTCTCACCCACTGATAGACAAAAATAATAACGTCAGACAATAACCAAGGTCGGTAGGATAGGGAGCCACAGAAGCTGGCATAAAACGCTGATGGGAGTATCAGCCGGTTAACAGCCTGGAAGGGAGGGGGGCATCCCTCAGTGAAGTTCAAGTGTGCTTCCTCCTGCCTTAATTAGAGTGAGCACAGCTCATCCTAGAGATACTCACAATAAAACAGCTTAAAGGTAAAGAAGTTTATTTTTCTCTCTTTTATCAGTTCCAAAGTTCACCCTCTGGATCCATGGGGTAACTTTGATCCTCACAGTCATTCAGAGACTTAGTTCTTTTAAAGTCCTTTTCTGCAAAGGGGAAGGAGGGTCACTACCATATTTGCACTTTGGCCAGTGGGAGGAGAGAGGGAGACTGGAGGAGGTGGGTCACCACCACCTGGTGCTCTGATCCCGTGGAGCAGAATGGAAAGCTATTAGAGGGTATTGGTGAGAACTTAAGTCATAGAGCTGTATCCAACTAAAAGGAAAATGTGAGAGGCAACCCCATGTTCATCACGGCAGAACAGAAAAATAAATCACGGAATACTCATATACAGGGACAAAAATTACTGCTGTACACTTGGGAGGGGTCACCCAAAAGGCTCAAGGTCATATTAACATTCAGTTGAGTGGTAGATACTATAAACTAACAGTACATTTAATATAATCGTGGTTTTGTATGCATTTATCATGACAACTTTTTATATTTACCTATCCAAAATGAAATTTTCACCCAGTAGGCTGGGTGAAAATGTTTGTCAACGTCGACAAATGTTTGTCAATATTAAGTGCAGACAAGGAGATGGACTGACAGGTAGTAAAAGTTTAAATGGTAATTTTACTCCATCAAGCATTTTGGCCATACCATAAAAAAGAAAAACTTCAAACTGGACATTTCTATGTGCAGCAATTTCAGTGCTTAGCACAAACCTAGAAAAATGACTGTGAGGCACCTGAGGAGACAGTGTGCAGTATGTTCTTCTCAGCAAACCTTAAAACAGCAACCCAGTCACTTATTAAGGTCATGACTAACTATTCTATGATCCAGTCATATTGTGGCTCAGTGGTAGAGCACTCACCTAGCACACGTGAGGCACTAGGTTTGATCCTCAGCACCACATAAAAATAAATAAATAAAATAAAGGCATTGTGTCCATCTACAATTAAAAAAAAATTTTTTAAAGATTGGTGAGGTAGAGTGCTTGCCTTGCATGCACAAGGCCATGGGTTCAATCCCCAGTACCAAAGAAAGAAAAAAAAAGATTGATGTGGGATTATTTCTGCTTAACATGACTAGATCTTTGAAATAAAGTGTTCTATGAAAAGGTAACATGAAGAACAAATGAGAGAAGACAGGACTATATTTCCTATAGGATGTGCATATGAGTGTGTGTGTGTGTGTGTGTGTATACCTTTTTTATTTGTTCTGAATTACCTCCAAAAACAACTTTCTGTGTGAAAAAGCCTACATATAAGAAACTATTTTTAAAATAGTAAGCTTACAAACACTTTAAAACCAGAAAAGCAATTTAACCATCCAACTAAAACTAAATGAGGAGAGGATACGACTCACCCATTCATTCAAAAATAGTCATTGGAAACAAAACAAAACAAAAATAATCACTGAGAACATACAATGTGTCAGAAAAATGGGATACCGTGATGAATTCAAAACAAAGTCCCGTCCTCAGGAAATTCAATCATTTTTAAAGATTAAATCTCATCAAATTGAATCTTAGAAACCACAATTCTTATCAATTCCATATAGTTTCATTAAGTAAATTTTCTGGGGGGTTTTGTTTTCTTTTATTTATTTATTTATTTATTTGTTTGTTTGTTTGTTTATTTATTTATTTATTTATACAGACCAGTTCTTCATGTTACTCAGGCTGGCCTTGAACTTCTGGACTCAAGTGATCTTTCTGCCTCAGTCTCCTGAGTAGCTGGGGTTACAGGTGTCTGCCACCATGCCTGACTAATTGTTTTTTTAAGTCAGTCATTTGGACAAGTTTTAGTAATCACTTAAGACCTCAAATGAGATGAATATATATTCTGCTCAAAAGTCAGGAAATAGGCCTCTGAGACTAAAAACCTGGTCATTTTCTTTGTAGAGCTCCATGTGTGGCTGATCAAGAGGAAGAAACAAAGGCAATTTATCTTGCTTTTCACAAGGAGTCCAAGGTATGAAATACTAATCATTAAAACAAGAAATACAGTCCAGATCAAAATACCGTTAGGTGATCACACAACTAATTGGAGAGTGAGAACCGAAGGGGACTTATTACCGGCAAAATCCACAAGTGCTTCTCAAAGAGGTCAATGCAAAACGTGCGCCTTTTTTAACACCTTCGCTGAGGACTCAATAATGCAATGGAAATCACGCTGGTTAAGTTTGTGTGCATCGCTTCTTCACTTTTGAAATCTTCCTTTTGAAAACCTTAGAATCAAGAATAATTGGCTTTTCTAGTAATTAATAGATAAAGCCCAGATTGGCACCCTCGGCTCTGATAGAGGGGGGGTCCTGGTTTCCCAAATAGCTTTAGCCTCCATCTCATTGTCTGTCCATCTGTCCCAGTTCCTCCCACTATCACAGATGTTTCAAAGACACTGAAAACTCTGGCCCCAATAGGCAAGATGGCACACACCTGAAATGCCAGCTATTCAGAAGGCTGAATCCAGAGGGTCACTTGAGTTTAAGAGTTCAAGGTCAGCTTGAGCAAGAGTGAGACCCTGTCTTAAAACAAACAAACAAATAACACTGCCTGAAAGTTCCTCCAGCACCTCAGTTCATTCCTCTTAAAAGCCACCAGTACAAGAAACTGCCCCACTTCTGTGATCTCTAATTCTGGAAATTCCCTTCTGAGACCAGGACCCCAACTTCCAGCATCCCAGCTCCTCATTACCCTCCAACTTCATCATGAACCTCAATCCAGCTGTCCCACTCCATCAAGACTCAGGCACTTCTGGCTTTACTTGCTTTCTAATCCAGCCTAGACCTTACGGTCAGGCCATTTCAAAAAAGACAGGTTTTGCTACCAGACTAGAATTGGGCTCTCCAATATGGTAGCCATTAACCACATGTGTCAATCAAGCATTCAGTATGTAGCTAGTCCAAATTGAAATGTACCATCAGTATAAAATATACACCAGATTTCAAGGACTTAATATGAAAAAAATACAGGCATGCATTGCTTAGCAATGGGGTAAATTCTGAGAAATGCAGTTGGCCAGTTTCATCATTCTGCAAATACCACAAAGTGTTCTTTACAAACTAACACAGCTTAATGTCACTAGGTGATATAATCTTACAGGACCGTCACATATAGTCCCTCATTGACCTAAACATTGTTATGCAGTGTCTGGCTGTATCTTACAGATATTTTCATATGGGACATATGTTAAAAATGATGATCTTTTTAATAGATGGAGTTAAATTATATTATTAAAATGAATTTCACCTGCTCCTTTTGATTTTAATATGGTTACTAGAAAACATGTGACTTGCATTATATTCCTGTTGAACAGAACTGACCCAGAGCTGGTTGCTGACTAGAACTATGGAGAATAGCATCTGGCACTCTAGGGACAGGGATTGGCAACAATTAGGCAAGTGTCAGGGTCATGGCACAGAACATCCCAGAGGAGCTGGGCTACCACGAAGGGGAAATGAGTTAGAGAATCAGTCCTATGATAGCACACATATTTCTACCCTTATACAAACTAATGGACGAGGAGGTGGCTTGCTGAGGAAGTAGATGGCCATATTGGTAATGCTTAGCATTTTTGCCATTTCAGCAGTTAGCACTCACCGTGTAGACCTGATGAAGACAAGAGGAAAGGTATGTGCTGGCAAAGTGCCTCAGGTCCACAGCTGAATGGCAGCGTGAGTGAGAAGGCTGAAAAATGTGCCATCCACATCAAATGAACAATGGAGGGGTCACTGGCTGGATCAACTCCACCACGTGTCCCAAAGAACCCCCTGAACCAGACGGACAAACGGGAACTTGAATGTAATGTTAAGAGATCTGAGACACAGACTAGCATGCAATTTATTTGGAGGTATATTGGAGGCTCTGGAGCCTCCTAGAATCCTCTTTCCGGGCAGGTGAGCCCATCCTGCCCATAGCCATCCCTTCTCTGAAGACTCATTGTTATGCTTTGGATATGAACTGTCCCCAGAAAGCTCATGTGTTGAAGGCTTGGTGCCTGGTGAAGCAGTGTTCAAAGATGGGATCTTCAGGGGTGATTAAGCTCATCTTAATGGATTCATAACTTCATGGACTATTGGAAGGTGATGGAAACTAGGAGGTGGGGCCTACTTAGGAGAAGTAGGTCACTGGGGATATGTCCTTGAACCTCCTATCCCATCTCCTCCTCCTCCTCCCCACTCCTCCTCCTTGTTGTCTTCTCCTTCTTCCTTTTTCCTTTATTTCTTTCTCTCTTTCCCTGTTGCCTTCTCTCTCTCTCTTCCTCCTCCTCCCCCTCTCTCCTTCCTGCCCACCATGCAGTAAGGAGTTCAGCTCCACCACACCTTGTCTACCATGATGTACCACGAAGCTCTGTCTCACCACAGGTCCAGAGACAATGGAGCAAGACACCATGTGGTCTGAAACTTCTGAAACTGGGAACCAAAATAAATCTTTCCTCCTTGAAGTTGTTTTTCTCAGCTACTTTGTCACAGCAATGGAAAGCTGACGAACAGCATGGACTTAGGCCAAATGGGCACCACCTCATCTTGAAGGATATGCCGCCCACCACACCCTTCAGGACAAGCCTCGGGAAATGTCTTACTGAAGTGAGGTTTCAAACTCATGGCTCTCTTGACCTAAGGTGGAGGGGCCAACTCTGCACAATTTGTGTCCCCAAAGGAATGTAAACAGTAATATCAACAGAGGGCAGAGGGAGCTGGGGCCTTAGTGTGGAGCAGAGAGCTGAAGACTTAGGGAGTGACGTGGAGGAAATGGCAGGACTCATTGATGGAGTGTCATTTTTATTGAGTTGTGATTTGAAGTAAGATGTTCATGGAGATTGTTTACTCTAACATCTCGGATAGAAGTAACATGACAGGGTGCACTTGACTGCCCCACCCCATCTCTGCCCACCGGTAACAGCAGTTCCTAGAACTTAAGGCTCCAAACAGACTGGCGCTCTCTGGGTGTCACTTTGCCTGAGTTATGGGAGTGGCTTGAGTGGCTGCCTAAGGTCTCTTCCAGGCATAAGGATTGCTCCTGCAGGAAGGAAGCCCACCAGGGTGCCCACCCATTGGTGAGGATTTGCAGCTTCAGGTGGGGAAGAGGAGCCAGGAAGCAGCTGCAGTTGCTCTCCACCCAGCCAGCGTGTGACCCCCCTCCACCCACCTCTGTGAACACGAGGGCAGCTGATGGAGGCTGGGCTGGCACTCTCCTCAGACCCAGGGGTATGTGGAAGAAGACCACTCAGCTTCCCATGCTTTGGAATTTGGAGACAACCTTCCCCAAGTGGACTCGCTGGCCACAGTGCTTCAGTCATACCAACCTGGAAAGCTGCCTCCACCCCCTGGAAGCCAAATGTCCTTCTCCTCCTCCCAAAAGGCTCCAGGGGAACAGACAGATCTGCCGTCAAGCTGAGCTCCTGGGAACCACCCTTCAGCTCCTGTGCTAACCAAGCTCTCTGCTCCCACTTGGGAATAGTTGGCATTTTCCTGCAGTCATGAAAACCATCTTAGAATATCACTGGAGAAATGCTGGGAGCCCCACCTTCTGCCTCCTGTGGTGTGCTTCGGAGGCTCAGCCTCTGATGGGAGGGTACCCTGCATCCAACGTCAAAAGGAGTTCTGAGTCCTTCCCACGTGGAGCATTTCCAGACCAAGAGGCGGGTCATGAGAAGAAGAAAGAGAAGAGGAAAATGGAGACAAAGGAAAGGCAGTGGAGAAGGAGGAAGAGGAGAAGGGAAGAGAAAACAGAAAAGCGTGGAGATCAGCCTGCCTTCCCCTCTCCACCCACCCGAAGCGACTGGCACCCGTACAAGGTGTCCAGTCCACAAGCCAAGTGTCTCCGTTGCAGCCATTACAGTCTCCCATTATGGCTGGCTAACAGAAATCAATCTTCCTAATGCTGCCTCGAACAGCGAGGGAGGCCAGCCAAGTCTGGCAAGAGGATCCAGCCCTCTATCAGCTGTACCCGGTGTCTGGCATTAAAGGGTCAGGTTTCTCCCATCCACCTCCTCTCCTGGCACCAAAAGAGGACAATGCCAACATTGCCTCCAGGGGAGAGGGCAATAGGGCAGCCAAGACCTACGGTGCAGACAGGCCCAGCTGGGAGGCCCCTGCCCAGTGTGCCTGTGTCTGCTTTAACCCCATCTACCCTGGAAGGCTCCATTGGTTTCCGACATCAAGTCTGCACCCTGAGTTCAGCAGCCTACTTACAACTAGCCTCTTGTACCTGGCAGTGTTCCCCCTAAGTCAGGAATCCAGAATGCACAGAGTTTTAAATGTTTCTTTTAAGAGTAATTCTGGGTAGCTGGGCACCATGGCCCATGCCTGTAATCCCAGAGGCTTGGGAAGCTGAGGCAGAAGGATCCCAGGTTCAAAGCCAGCTTTGGCAACTTAATGAGGCTGTAAGCAACTCGTGAGATTCTGTCTCAAAATAAAAAATTCAAAGGGCTGGGGATGCCACTCAGTAGTTAAGCACCCTTGGGTTTGAACCCTGGTACTGGGTATTTCCCAAGGGTCAGTGGACTGCAACTAGAAAATTTTCCTAATCTAGTTGGTGCCTTCTGAGGGTGGAGATGGACATGGATTTTGTTTTGCTGGTCCTTCAGTCTGTCTGCCCAGCATGGAGAAGGAACAGAAGAGCCTCTGTATTCGAGAAGTCAACAGCATCAATGGTGTGGAAGTAGGAGGCTGGGTTGCCCTACTCCAAGGACCTTATTCCAGGGAGCATCTCAGTGCCCAGGAATGGAGGAGAGATGATTGACTGACCTTCAGATGTATTCTGAAACATGGATTGAAATTCTGGATGAAATTTGGAGATGGTTGCTAAGGGAATCAGGAGCAAAGTATTTGGTGTGTAAATCTTATCATTGTTTTCCAAATTAGCATCAACACAAGCTGTAACTTTGAAAGACTTTGAAGCTAATGAGCACATGTACTAGTGATTAAAGCAAAACAGACACAAGAAGAGAACTCAAGAATGGGCCTGATGATATTGTTACTTATCTGTTTATATTTTTCCTTTCCCACTTGATGGGAATAAGATGGAACCTCAAAGGAGATCTGCAAAGATGCTGGAGGTGGGAGATCAAAGGATATCACCCCTTGCCCACGGTGATACCAGTTAACTGATGTTTGTGGCTGGGAAGCGAAAATGGGAAAAGTAGTTTGAATTGGCTACAAACAAATTAGCTTAATGTCTCAAATTCACAAAGAAAAGAGAGTTAAATGATGAAATCAGAGACTCAAGACAAGAAGTACCACTAAATCTTCATTCTGACCCAATTACACTATGTGAATGTATGAATATATCACAATGAGTTCTGCTTTATGTACAACTATAATGCAGCCATTAAAAAATAAATTAATATAAGGAAGACCAATAGCCTAGAGTTAGGGAATCAGGGGTAGGGAGGAAGAAGGAAGGAGACAGGCGAATCGAAAGGAAGCAAATTATGTTACATGCATTTATGAATATGTCAAAATGATTCCCACAATTATGTAAAACTATAATGCACTAATAAAAACGTTTTAAAAAAAAAGTACCACTAAATCTTAAGAAGGCAATCCAGTTAGCGGGAAAGAATTCCCACTTCCATAAGTGGAAAGAATTGTAACTGTTCCAAAGTGTTTGCATTTCTTTAATTTTTACTTGAAATAATGTAGCATTATTTATTCAATCTTTTGCTAATGCTGGTTTATGTTTAACAACTTTAAGACACATTTTCTTTTTCTGGAAATAGCATAACTTCATGAAAACAGTACTTCAGGATGCAGTGATTACCAAACGAGCACAGGCTGGCTATATAATAATCACCTGGGGAGTCTATTAAAATACAGATTCAGAGCTCCACTATTGAACATCCAGTTAGTGGGGGTCTAGATGGAAACCAGTAGTAGGAAAATTATCTGTTTCCAGAAGATTTTGGTGGGTAACCAGATCTGAAAATTGCTGTCTGGGTCTCTCTGTTGTCCGCTTGCTGAAGAGGGCTGGCTCTTTGGGCCACAGAGATAAGGACCCTCCACACATTTGCTGATGGCTTAACCTTACCTGGGAAAGCATCCCCAAGAGATGAAAAGTAGCCTTAATGTGCCAGTTCTGCACACTAATGAAATGACAGGGAGAGAGTTCTAGGTGTGCTCAAGGAGCTGGTATAGTATAGTTCCCCAGTGTCTCAGAGTGAGCCCTGAAGACATGGATGTAAGAGGGAATAGAAATAGCTGTTATAAATGGGTTCTTTGGACTTCATCTCTGTATTTCATCTGTGATCCTTTTAGGTAAACCTAAGTAGACCCAATTAGAGATCAGAAAAGTGCTCAGAGGGAAGAAGGGCAACCAGGATCAAGGTTATAGTTTCCGCAAAAGTTGGATGCCCCCATCCCTCCCAAAACTCATACAAATAAATATGGGGCCTCTGAGGGTCAGACTTTGGGGTTACTTCTGAGAGAGAACAATTGCTAACATCAAAGACTTTTCAGAGTATATTATTAACCATCCACCCAATTAGGAAATACTTACGATGCTTACGTTATGTGCTAGGTCCTGAAGCAGCAGTTCTCAAAGTATAAGAAAGTTACCAGGAAACTTAAAAAAACTACCATTGTCCATCCCAGAAATTTTGAGTAAATTGGTTTCATGTAGGTTCTAGGCAGCTGGAATTTGAGAGCTTCCCAGGGGAACTTCAGGATGCTGAAGGCCCTCAAAGATGAATGTGCATTGGGATCACCAAAGGGCTCCTGGAAACACACTTCCTGCCTCCCCCACACTTTCTGATTCAGCAAGTCCACGGGGCCCAGGGATTTGCTGTTCTACCTGTTCCCAGCTGATGCTGGTTCTGCTGATCCAGGACCACAATCAGAACCACTCGATTCCTTCGTGCTTATCTCTCAGGAAACCTAGAGCCAATTAAGAGTGTGGACTGCACGCTATGTCTTAGCCAGCATCAGAGTTCACCTAAAAATCACACCTCCCTCACTACAGAGCCACCCAAAGCTATTGTACTTTGTGGACCTTAAAGCCCAAGCACTCTGGCCTGCATTGATTAAAAAAAAAATACACACACACACACACACACACACAATTGTGCTTCTTGCTGGAGGCTTTGAGGGAGAAACTGCTCCCAAGCTTACTTAGGTTGTCAGAAGAATCCTATTCCTGAAGTTGTAGGGCTGAGGTGCTGACTAAGATCTGGAGCTTCTCTTAACTTCTAGAAACCTCTCTCTTGCAAGCCTGAAGCTGGCAACAGAACATCCAGCCTTTCTCATGTTTGAAATCTCTTCCCCCTCGCTCTTCTGCTTTTAAGGGCTCAGGTAATTCGATTGGGTCCACCAGGAAAACCCAGGCTAATCTCTCTATCTGAAAGCCAGCTAATTAGCAACTTTAATTGTATCTTCAAAGCTCTTTCACAGCAAGTACCTTGATTAGCATTTGATTAAATAACCAGAGGACAAAATTTTGAGGGACTAGACCTCTACCTACTATATACCACTCGGCCTGGGAAATAGCACTTTCCCAAGAATGGGCACTTGGAGAAGAGTATTACCCATGTAAGGAGTTAGTGCCCTGGGGCTTCCCACGCCTGGATCAGTCCAGAGTCAGGCAGGAACGCCAATACCCACTGAAAGGAGGGTTCTGAGTGCCTTTTGGCACTACCAAGAGGAAGAGAAGGAAAAACGCCTCTGGTCACTGTTAAAACCTCTCCTTGCTTTAATTAGAGCTCGGGTAACTTTAAAGCTGGTCTTGGGAAATTTGGATCTGTGGGCAAAGTCTTCAGCGGGAAAAATGAAATCCTTGTTACAGGAAAATTCTGTTCTGTTGAGCTGAAGATAATTCCCAATAATTGGTAGCATGTTACAGATACCCTGCAGGCTCCCTGCCCTCAATCCTGTCCCACACCACAGCCATGCAAGGAATCTGTCCAATATGCAAATCTGGTTGTGTCCCTATTTCTGAACCCTGCACGGATCCTTATTTGATGCCACTTCCCTTGAGTAGAGAAAGGTCCTACACTCTGGACCCCTCCAGCCTCATCTGCAGTCACTCCAGCCTCATGCTGTGTCATCCCTGAGTATCTGAAGCTCCTTGTGACACTTCATGTCCCCAGCTCTCTGCTTAGCTCTCTCTCTCTCTCTCTCTCTGCCTAGAATACTTTCCCCTTAGTTTTTACTTGATGGTCAATGTCCACCACTCAGGTGTCTTCCCCTTCAGGAAGGCTCTTCTCTCTCCATGGCTAGGCCAGATCAAGTGCCCTGAATGTGGAAAACCCAGATCTGTGTCTCTCTCCTCCCCTGGAAGAAGAACTTTCTGAACCGTGCATGGTGATGCCTGGTTCAGCACGGACACTCAGAAACGTTTGCTTACAAACAAAGCCTTTGGCAAGGACTTAGACTGATCAGACCCAGATCTGAGTATCTGCAGTTGCCTTGGAATAATCGATGCGGGAGCTGGGGAAGGGCCAAGGTTGGAGCTTGTCTGCATGACTTGCTGTTTCATCTCCAGGGCCCATAGCAGAATGGAAATACAAGGCCCTTTGTGAAATAGTTCTGAGAAGTTCAGATGGCAGAGCACGGGAACTTTATGAGTGCACACATCACACGTTCAGAAAGTTGAGCCTGCTTGTCTGAAATCTTGACATGGATCAAAGTCTGGAACCAGAAAGGCCAGAACATTCATTCACCTTCCACTTTCTCCAAACCCTCCAGCCTGGTTATAGATGTCTATGATGTTAACCTACTGAACCGGGTTTCCCTCTTAGTTGAAGAGGGAAATTAATTCAGCCTCTGATGGAGTCCTCTTCCCTTGGCTAAGATGAAGGCACCCACCTACTAATCAAAATACTGGCCACATAGTATAAAGCATGTCTGGGTCCATGACATTGGACCTGGGCACCCAGGAGCCTGTTTCTCAGTGCAGTGATTGAAAAAACCAAGTCACACCAAGGTACCCATGTTCACTGCCAGCCTCTTCCCACAGCTGCACCCTGGGGCCTCCGGGTGGCAAGATGGAGCCAAGTGGGAGGGTGGGGCACATACAGATGACCCCCTGGCATGGAGATCAGATGGGTATCCACATGGCACTGCAGCCTCTGGAAAGATTCAATCGGTCCCAGGCACCCAACCAGCGACAGAGAAGAGAGTCCTATGGAATCTTTGGCATCAAAAAGCTACAGAGACCTCCCAAACCAGCTTTTTGAAATAGGGCTGGTCAAGAAGGTGCAAAGCTCTTGTCAGATGCCATAGAGTGAAATGGAGGCACCAGGTCAGTCCCCTGATTGCTACCCCTGCTGCCCCCTTTCCTACTCCATCTCCCCTCCCTCTCTGTCCAGCACCTTCTGCTTACATGTGGATTCTAGACCCACATGGACGTCTGGCCTCACTCCCTATGCCAGGGCTCTGCTCCTTCAGTCCCTGTGCTCAGGGCCCAATGCTTTCTGTTCTCTGTGGTCCCAAGGGAGGAGTCTACATTGGCCTGACATCAGCCCAGGTTCCGAATCTCAAATGGTGGACAGGGCTGTGACTGTCAGATGACCATTGACAGGGGGTTGGTGCTGCCCTCAGCTAAGAGGGGGACTTCACTGGAGGACTATGGGCAGAGCAGGTGGACAGGAACCTTTCTGGTACAAGACAGTGCAATCCCTACAGAGTAGCCCTGGTGATAAAGATGCAGATAGTCAGGCAGCACCAGGGAGGCCCGGATGTGGGCAGGCCTGGGGCTGTGATCCATGCTGGAAGCCATGGGGAAAGACTGTCAGCAGGAAAGCAGGGTCCCAGAAATCTGAAATAGGCTGCTAAATAGGAAGCAGGAACCAGAACTGGACACAGGAAAAATTCAGAGCAAGACCTGACTCACTGCATGGAGATGCTGCTAGACCATCTAGCAGCTCATCTCAGTACCTCTGACCCTTCGCCATCACAGCACCCAGGATAGGGAAGTCCTGGGGAGAGGAGGATCCATCCATCCATCCATCCATCCATCCATCCATCCATCCATCCATCCATCCATAAAGTGTTGGGATCAGAAACCTGGTCCCTTCCCACAGCTGAATCCAGAGGGCTCCAGGTAGCAACCAGGACCCTTAAATGTTTTCTCTGATATGTGGAAGCTAACCCACAATTAGGGAGTAGAGTAGACAAAGGGGAATGAAGGGAAGGGAGAGAGGGTAGGAAAAGGAAAGACAGTGGAATGAATCTGACATAACAGTCCTGTGTGTGTGTGTGTGTGTGTGTGTGTGTGTGTGTGTGTGTGTATAAACATGAAAAAGAGAATCCTACTTGCATTTTTGGGAGATCTCTTTGATCAGTGTAGAAAATGATTTCAGCTGTGGTCGGTCTTTCTTTCTTTCTTTCTTTCTTCTTTTTCTTCTATATCTCTCTTTTGGGGTTTATAACATTTTTTTATTTTTTATTGGTTTTTTTTTAGTTATACATGACAGTAGAGTCTATTTTGGCATAATTACACAAGTGTGGACCATCTCTTGTTCTAATTCAGATCCCAGTACCTCTCCTTCCCCTTCACTCTCCCCACACTCTTCTCCTTTTCCTCTACTGATCTTTCTGCCATTAACCCATAGTTATTTTTTTAAATTGATTTCTTGTGGATGTACATGATGGTGGGATTCATTGTGGGGTGTGTGTGTGTGTGTGTTTGTGTGTGTGTGTGTATTTTATAAATATATATTTTAGATGGGGTCTCCCTATGTTGCCCAGACTGGCCTCAAACTTGTGAGCTCAATCTATCCTCCTGCCTCTGCCTCCGAAGTGGCTGGGTATGTGTCACAAGGCTTGTTTCTCCTTGGATCTTTATACATGCTCTTCCCTTTACCCTGGCACCATCTCTCCCTTGCTCACTTTGGTTCCCTGTTATTCTGCTTCAAAATCTAGTCAAATGCACCTCCCCTCCCTTCCTCCTTATTGCTCACTTACACACCGATTATGCTGAGGCTCCTGCCTGGGCTTCCTTTGGGAATGGCCCATACTGTCTCTCCTGTGGCTCTTAGACTGCTGTATTATCAAAGCTAGTCAGACCCATCCTACCCACCATTTCATTCCCAAGCCTTGCCAGTGATCCGGAGATGGTCTATAAATGCTTGTTGAATGAATGAATAGATGAGCAACACAAATCCAATCACTGGTTTTATTGGAATATTAGCCAACGTTCAAATTAGGCAGACTATTAATACCTCGTTCATACACTACCAGTGATGCTAAAAATGTGATTCTTGGACGAGCAACGTCAACATCACCTGGGCACCTCTCAGAAATACGAATTCTCAAGCTCTACCCAGACATCGACTCAGAAACTCTGGGGGTGGGGCCAGCAGATTTTAGCGAACCTTGCAGGTGGTTATGGTACCCTTTAATGTTTGAGGATCACTGTACTGCCATAAGACGAGTCCCCAAAGAAGGGAAAACACTAATGTATTCTGAAATGATTGGGTCATTCCAGTGTCCGTGGAGTTGACAGTATGTGAACAAGGTAAGAAGTTTACCAGCAGAAGTCTTGGGGATGGTTCACCCTCCCGGGAACTGAGCCCTCCAAGTATCCAGCTACAATGGTCCAGGAGTCCAGTTTATTCTCCAAACTGTGGCCGTGTATAAAACCACAGCCCCAGGGAGAGAGGTATCGCTGCACTTGAAGACAGTGTGAAGAGGAAAGAACTCTTCTAGCAGGTGAGTAATTTGAAACTAAAATTTGAAAATGACAAGGAAAAACGGGTGAACCTGAAGTCAGTTTGGGGTCTGACGTCAGGAACGTCGGGATGAGGCACTGGCAGGATGCAGTGAGCAAGCTCTGTCCCGATTCTTCAAGCTGCCCCTTTGTGACAAATGGAACATTCTGCATGTGACAGGAGAATGCAGCAGAACTGACAACAGGAAGAGACAGGGAGCTCAGGTCTGTGAGAGGGGACTGTCAGACAGGAGTGCTACCACCACTGGGGGTCGGGATGATGAAGGAGAGGACCTGGGGGGAGACACCAGGCGATGCTGCACAGGGAGACCAGGAAGGACTATGTATGGTCCCGTGCTCTCCAGGAAGCCAGGACAAGAGGTCCCCGGGGCTAGAGCTCAGCTGAAATCAAACAGGAATCATCTTGGAAAACTCGTCTAACTTGAACTTGCAGGCTTGTCCCTGAAATCCCACCAGGAAGTGCTGGTTTTCCTTTAAGGATTAGGAAGAAGAAAACTCATGCAGCTATTTGGCACTGAAGCAAGCTAGAAACAAGAGACGAAACTTGCTTATTAAACCTTGACAAGCTGCAGTGGGTAGTTCTGCCATATGCTTCTAAATTGCCCGTGTCTGCACAGTTCCTACACAGACATTCCTCACATGCCAACAGAATGCAGTCTACCCCGTCACTGAAGCTAGCCATGGACCACCCTCACCACCCAGAGAGCAGAAAAGCAGGGGGACAGAGGACACCAACCGCAGTCCTTGCTACTCCAGTTTCTGCCCTGGGAGGTGATACCGCAAAAGGAGCAGTGATTGGTAGAGAGGCAGTAATCAAAGCACATTTCCCACAGGGAGCCAGAAAAGCACTCGCTGGATCACTAAGAACTAGGCACACTATTCAAAATGAGTACCAGGGCGAGGGGTGCGGGAGTCCAAGAGGTTGGATATCCAGTAGAAATGCCTGAACTTGAGGACCTGCGTGGTCCCAAAAGTTAACACGCGCTGGAGGAAATGTCTCCAACACAGAGCTGACTGTGTGAGCTTGGGCAAGTGACTTAGCCCCTCGAATTCTCAAAACAGAGGAAATGTCAAAACAGAGGAAAAATGTCCACCAGGCAGGGCTGCTTGGAGAACTACATAAGATAACATAGTAATCATCTCTCATAGAAACCTAATAAATATTAAGGGTATTGGTCTTCTCAGACCTCTTAGATTATGGCTAAGTCCTCGCCTGTCTGAATCCTATTTCGTAACAGGGAGGCCACTATGGAATTCCCGTAATAAAGCCCTGACCTGTACGCAGCCATGGCTTTCAGTGAGCTATGTAGATTTTTAAAAATAACAGTGGCCCTACCTTCCGATCTGATTTGGGCAAGCTGTCTTTGCCTACTTCTTCACAGCTGGATGTCACCAGCTTGGACCCTGGGAGCTGGCAAGTCCTGAAATGTTAGCTAAAGTTGTTTTTTGGGGTCTTTTGTTTGGTTTATTATTGTTGTTTGTGGGATTACATATTTTGCTTTGGGTTGGATTAGTTTGTAAGAACAAAGCACCACTGGGTGGCTTTATTAATGAAAATGTACTGTCCCACTGTCCTGGAGGCTGGACCGCCCAAATCAAGATGTCGGAGAGTTGGTTCCTTCAGGGGGTATGGGTACGGGTCTGTGCCAGGCCTCTCCTTGGCCTGTGATGGCCGTCTTCTCCGTGTCTTCACACGGTCTTCTCTCTACACGTGTCCACATTTCCTCTTGTCACAAAGACACCAGCCATATTGGATTTGGATCCTCCTCAGTAAACTCATTTCAATTCGATGATCTCTTCTGTAAAGATACTCTCTCCAGAGCCATGGTCCCATTCAAAGGTACTGGGGGTTATACTCCACCATATGAATTTGGTGAGGACACAATCCAACCCAACACATCCCTCCACCCGACTCAAGGACAATTTTGCCAGGTGGGGGTTGAGAATGTAATGCTACTTGGGACACCTCCCCCCCCGAAAATGCACATTTCCATCCTTGGAGGGGGAAATTCCCACGCTTCAGATTATATCCACCCTCAGCAAAGCGCACCCCGGGAAGCTCACTGGGAAGGCATGCCCTTCGCCTCTCCCAGGCTATCTTTAGACACAACAATATTTTTAGAATCAGGACCTACACTCAAGGCCTCTCCTCAAGGCTGTGTTAATCAAATAACAAAGGTCCTTCACCAGGGTGGCATCAATGTGTCTATTAGTCCTGCACATTAAACACTATATATAGACCAGGGATCGATGTCAAGTTTTCTCACCCTCCTTCTGATCAGCAAGCTACAAAGTCTCAGGGCTGTTAAATCCCAGGATAAGATCTGCTGAAAGGTTTTGCTTCGGAAGGAAGGAGGAGGAGGAGGAGGAAGAGGAAGAAGAAGAGGAGGAAGAATAGGAGTATAAGAAGCAGGTGGAGAATTAAAGGAATTCCAGTCCTATAGGGAAAATGGGCAAGAAGGGGAATCCCAGGATTCCCCTGCCCCTTGATTAGAAGTTAGGTAGCTGGAAACTTCAGAGAAAGTCCCACCAGCAGCCTCCTAGCCCTGAAGATGGAGGAGGAGAAGCGGGGGGCTGTCCTCTCTGGACATTAATGAGGGATAACACATATTTACAAACTCCATTCTCAATGTCCTAGATGAATTGGAAGCACAGACATCAGGTTCCAGTGGACAGAATGATGAAAACCCCGTATGTTGTCACTCTGGTTGCTCAGAGTGGAGGAAGTCCTTGGGCCACCACACAGTTTGCCCCTTGTTCTTTTGGAGAGAAGGAGTTATTTTCTTGGCTCAGCTTTACAGTGATGCCAGGGGGCACCTCCTCAGAGCCATCCTCTCTGAAGGCTCAGCCTAAGGGCTGCATAAGGCAGAGGGGGAGTCCAGGGGCATCATGATTGCTCCTTTGGCCTGGAGGGGATCCAAGGTCTTGCCTTCCCCTCTGAGCTGCACAGGTCCCTTTCCACACCAGCTCCTCTCCTGGCCCCCTTCATTTTTCAGTGTGCTTAGCACACTGAGGCACTAAGCAAGAGGGAGCCCTTGTTCACTGGGCAGAAGAAGTTCCCTCCAATCCCAGAGAGGACCCAGGACAACACCATGCCATCAAGACCTACGAGGAGTGGTAAGCAAGCTTGTTTGCACTGAACTCTGAGCTCTGCTTAGACCAAGAGTACACAAACCATTCTAGCTCTGGCTTGACTACAAACTATTATAGCTGTGTGACCTAAAACAAGTCCCTTAACTTCTCTGATCACCACTTCATGACACTGTCCTGAAGACTAGATGAGCAAATGATCATGCATTATTGCCGTTCCTGGAGTGCACATCATAATTGCTCAATAAATGCTAACACTGTCTATTACCATCTTTATCCCTCTCCCTGTAACATTGGGTTTGGGGCCATGCTTTCTGTGAATCTACCACATAAACATTTAAGAGGGATGGTAGATATGACTTTTCCTTGGACCCATCCGTTGACCTCATCTTCTGCATCTGAAGGATGGAGGTGAAATTTCCACCTGCTACTCCAGGCAGCAAAATGAAAACATGTATGGGACAGTGATTTGGGATCTGCGGTGACACAAATTAAAACGGGTGCAGTTGATTCAAGAGCTCACTCCCGAGAGTCAGACTCACTTAATGGTGCATCTAATGCTGGGTTTAATGCACTTCCTTGAGCTCTCTGTGCTCCAATTTTCTATCAGCAAAACAGGAATAGGAAAGACAAGCACCTTATGTGCTTTGGGGAAGATCTGAAAGTGTGTCCAAACGGCTTAGTGTCTGGCATGTCATAAACACAGCAAATAACATCTGCTGGTCTCCTTATGATTACAGCCATTTCCGTCCACAGAGGTGTGTGCAATGATCACAGTCGTATTTCCTCTTTGAGGAGGACTCTTTCATGCTTATGCATCACTGCAGAGCCCTCTCCTCCTCACAGAGAAGCTGGTGTTCCTTAGTCCACAGTGACCACCACATTCACCTGGTCCTTTCCAAGCCACAGCTGCAGTAGGCAGACTGGCCTGGTGTCCTAGGCCCAAGTCAGGCCCTGTCTATCTCCTGCTTGGATGAATTTTCCATTGTTGGAATTCTGGATTCTTCTGTAGGTGGCATGAGGTGAAGGTGCAGTTTCTCTTGCCAGGAAAATCCGGTGGGGGATAGTGCCAGAGGCTGAGGCATGTGCTCTGCACAGGGCCAGTTCATGCAGAGCTGCCAACCAGCTGGCAAGAGGAGGGCTAAGAAGACACAGGTCCCAGGGTTAAGGGGCCCCTCTCAGAAAGAGGCAGAAAGACCCATTTTGTCCATGACTGCATTTGTTCCTTAGGTAGCTGCAATAAATTACCACCCACTTGGCAGCTAAAAGAACATATTTATCAGCTCATAGCTCTGGAGGTCAGAAGCCTAAGGTCAAGGGGCAGCAGAGCTGCATTCCTCCTGGAGATCCCAGGAGGGGATCTGAGTTCCTGCCATTTCTAGCTGCTGCAGGCCACCTTTCTCCACTGTCAAAGCCAGAGTCTTGGCATCATCTCTGCCTGACCATCCTGCCTCCCTCTCATAAGGACCTTGTGGTTACAAAGGGGCCACCCGAATAGTCCAGCATGATCTCCCATCGCCACATCACTAATTGCCCCTGCAAAAAGTCCCTGTCACCACAGAGGGTAACACACCCTCCAGTTCCAGGGAATGGGACGTAGACATTATAATGGGAGTTATTATTCAACCTACCGTAGAGATGAATTCTGGGCACCCACAGACCTCACCCCAGATTACCCAGGGCAGCTTGCACAGGATGTGAACCCTGCGGTAGTTTCCTGGGATGTGATTTTGAAGTGCCTTCTTTAGGTCAGGGCCAACATGGGAGACTTTGAAAGTGTCCCTGGACCCAGATCAGCAGCCCCAGAACAGGAGGTGCAGGATAAACACTGCAAAACGTTAAGTGACTCAGTGACCTTGGCTTCTCCACTGGGCCTGCCTGAGGTCTCTCATTATGAATTGGAGAACACCAGCCCTGCACACTTTACAGGGTTGTCAGGACAATCTAGTGAGGGGACATAATAAAAACACCATGTAGCCACCACTATGTGCCACCACTCCTAAATATAGCCACTGCAATACTTGGGGTGCCCATCCTATCCCCACAGAACCCAGTCATCATCAATGATGGAACAGGTATCATGATGTCTTTTTCACATTTCTATTGTTTTGCAAGGATGTATCGGGCACGCTACAGCAACGGAAATGTATGCTCATGGTTCTTTAGTCCTAAAGTCTGGAATCGAGGGGTTAATAGGTCTGCAGCCCCTTCAAAGGCCCTAGAGAGAATATTTCCTTGCCACTTCCTGGCTCTGGGACCTCCAGGTCTTCCTCAGCTTGTAGCAGCGGAGCTCCGACCCCTGCCTCTGTCTGCAAATGGCCTTCTCCTCCTCTTCCCATCAATTTTACGCATCTCAAAATTCCTAACATAATTATTTCTGCAAAACCCCTTTTTCCAAGGAAAGTCACATTTGAGGTTAGGATTTGGCTATAAGGGGCCACCTTTCAACTCCCTACAGAAGTACAGGTTGCCATCTCTTACTAGAATTATTAAAACCCAGAATTATTAAAACTGAAAATTCATGATGCCCCCAAATCCAAAACATTTTGACAAGTGACATCAAGCTGGAAATATTTCAAAATGTGGAGCATTGCAGATTGGGAGATAAGGGATGCTGAACCAGCAAAATCTATGCAGATACACCAAAATCTGAAAAAGCCTGAAATCTGAAATGCTTCTGGTTCCGAGCATGTTAGATAAGGGATGCTCGATTTGTGATTGTTGAATACATGAATTCATGAACTAGGTGCTTTCCAGCTTCTCTGTAACGAGAATTCAATACTGTGTTGATCTGTCACCTGGAAGGACCCAAGACTTTTAAGGAAGGCTTACCTGCCCCCAAACTGAGTCTGAGCCCCAGAGAAAGGGACAATCTTGAGTATCAAGACAACACACCCTCAGGGAGCCCTGTACTTGGATGGGGGAGATACCCTAGGAGAACTAGAGCTGCCATTGACTGGGGATGCTCACAGTATGAATGAGAAAGAACAAGTGGCCTAAGGTAGAAGGCATTAAGGCCAAAGCTAGGAGATTAGGGTATGTTTGTAATGCAACAACCCAGGCCAGAGCCAGGCTGAGCAGGTCCAGCTGGGGAAGTGAGGGCCACCGAGGGACAGTCAGCTGAGCTGCTATCAGGTGGGCACCTGGGAAGCCCACCACCAGCCTCTTTAGCCTAAAAATAGCCTATCAAAGGTCTGGCCTAGCCTCCTCCTACAGATGAGGAACCCAAGGGCCAGAGGGAGAAAGGCACAACCAACAGATAAAATAGTTGTGGCCTAAGTCCTGGTCCCTGGCTCCTGGTCCACTGCCTTTCCTCTGCATAAAAAGCATTGCCATCACCTCTGTTTGAGGTGCCACAATCACACGACCCTGTGACTCAGAAAGCCCCCCATGAGTGGTACAGAATATGACAGACAAGATCAAGTTCAGTGCAAAGCTCAAGTACAGCTTAAAATAAAGCTAACCTGAAACATGAATAATAAGTGGGTGGTGAAAATTTTATTCAATGAATTTCTTCTGATAGAACACACTGTCCTTTTTTGGAAGAATTTCTTGTGGAAGCCACAGCTTCAGGAGTAGGGGAGAGACTCTGAAAGAGACAGAAGGGGGAGAAAAAGGAGAAAGAATGAGCTGGGGAGAGATATGTGTGGTGTGGGGCTAGGGCCCCTTGAAGCTTGTGGATTGAGCCCTCAGGGACAGTCAGTGTATCAGTCTGCTTTTTATCACTGTGACCAAAATACCTGCATAAACAATTTAAATGGAAAAAAAAAGTTTATTTTGGCTCATGGTCCAAAGGTATCAGTTCATGGTTAACTGGTTCCATGGCTCTGGGCCTGAGGGAGGCAGAGCATCATGGCGGAAGGCTGTGGTGGAGGAAAGCGGCTCAGTTCATGGCAGTCAGGAAGCAGAGCCAGTAAGGGGCCAGGGACAGTCATAACCCCCAAGGGAACGTCCCCAGTGACCTCCTTCCTTCAACTACATCCCACCTGCTTACATTTCTACCACCTAGAAACAGTCTATTTGAAGCTACCAATGGACTAACCCATTGATGAGGTTGAAGCCCTGGGGATCCAATCAATTCCCAAAAGCCCCATCTCGGAACGTCACTGCATTGGGGACCAAGCTTCAGCACATGAGCACTTGGGGGACGTTTCAGTTCCAAACCGTAACATCAGTGAACATTATAAGAGGAGGGGGCTACTGGCCCAGATAGACCATTTCCTCCCCCTGATTCGAAGCCCACATGTATCCACAGTGGGCCTTCAGTGGGGCCTGCTCTGTTTAGGGATGCTGGGGGCAGCCAGGGAGCCCTGGAGAGCTCAAACACAAGGCTGGGAGGACACAAATGTCACCCGCAGCAGGTGACCAGACGCCAGCACACAGGGGCTTTGGATACGACCAACTGTGCAGCTGAGGTGGGCTTGAGCTGGTGTCACCCGGACCTTGGAGGGCCAAGGAGGCTCCAGCTGACACTTGGGTCACTACTTCTTTTTACAATGGCAGCCCATGAATTTTTCATAATTGTCTCAGCAGCTGTGACCAGAGGCAGCTTTGTGACAAATTGTGTTTTCAGTTTTCTTTCCCCTTAGCTACTCCATGCCTATACATTAGAACAGATGATTTCTCCTGCCTACCCTATTTTGGACTAGGCTGGCTGGCCCAGGTTCTGCTCACCACTCATGCACGCACGTGTGCAGACACACACACACACACACACACACACACACACACACACACACACATACCCCACCCTACTCTCTCCCCAGCTTCACTCCAAGGGGGCCTTCCTCGGGTCCTCAGCACCCACTCCCACATCCCTCCCAAGACTGCCTGGGGCTCCCTGCTAGAACACCCCTCCCCAAGAGGGCGACCTCAGCACATAGGAGCTCCTGCTAGTTCCAGGAATCCGCTGCCATTCTGAGGCCCAACTTCCTCCCTGCTGTTCCTTCTTTGGTTCTGTCCCCTCATCCCCTTCTTCCCCTCCAGGGGGCGGGGCACATGGAGGTGCTCAGCACTCACCACTGGCTTCTCTCCAACATCACGCCAGCAGCCCGAGAGTTCTCGAAGGTATAACGCCACTACATCCACGGGAACCCCAAAACTTGTCTTCTGCCAAGACTTGTCTGTTAGGCTGCAATTCTGCACCTTATATCACCCTAGAGCTCCCCAGCCCCTCCAGTGTGCCTCCCCACAACCTACCACCTCTACTACTGCTGCATACACACCATTGATCATTTCTTCCCTCATTTTTTACATTCCTTTTCTCCTTAGGGCTAAAAACTTTGGAATGATTCTTTTTTTATTTTTTTTATTTGTTCTAATTAGTTATGCATGACAGTAGGATGCATTTGACACATTGTACACAAATGGAGCACAACTTCTCCTTCCTCTGGCTGTACATGGTGTAGAATCACTCCAGTAGTGTAATCATGTATTTATATAGGGTAATAGTGTCCATCTTATTTCACTATTCTTCCTACCCACATCCCCTTCCTCCTCTCACTCCCCTCTGCACAATTCAAAGTTCCTTCATTCTTCCCTACCACACCCCCCATTATGGATCAACATCTATTTATCAGGGAAAACATTCAGCCTTTGTTTTGGGGGGGATTGGCTTATTTCACTTAGTTCTATTCATTTACCTGCAAATGCCATAATTTCATTCTTGTTTAAGGCTGAGTAATATTTCATTTTGTATATGGACCACAGTTTCTTTATCCATTCATCTGTTGAAGGTCATCTAGGTTGATTGCACATTTTAGCTATTGTGAATTGATCTGCACTAAATATTGATGTGGTATTATTACTATAGTATGCTGATTTTAAGTCATTTGGATATAAACCAAGGAGTGGGATAGATGGGTCAAATGATGGTTCCATTCCAAGTTTTCTGAGGAATCTCCATACTGCTTTCCACAGTGGTTGCGCTAATTTGCAGTTCCATCTGCAATGTGTGAGGGCACCTTTCTCCCCACGTCCCCACCAACACGTACTATTGCTTGTATTCTTGGTAATTGTCATTCTGACTGGAGTGAAATGAAATCTTAGAATAATTTTGATTTGTATTTCTCTAATTGCTAGAGATAATGAACATTTTTTTTCTTGTTTGTTGATTGATTGTGTTTCTTTTTCTGTAAAGTGTCTGCTCAGGTCCTTAGCCCATTTATTGATTGGCTTATTTGTTTTTTTGGTGTTAAGTTTTTTGAGTTCTTTATATATCCTGGAGATGATTCTTGATTTCTCTTTGTCTAATCCCCACCCCCACCAATATTCTGCCCATCCTCAAATCCTGTGGATATTCCCATAAATATTATTGAAGCATTAATTTTTAAAAAGACACCTTGTCCTGAGACTACAGAGTGCAATGTGTGACATTAGTGATGTAACTCTTTACCAATATGTTCGATTATCTGTGAAGTGGAGATTTGGGTTAGATGAACTTTAAGGATACTGGCAAAAACTGCTGTTTACCCCTGCTATTCATTAGAAAAACCTTGACTTTTTCCCCTGGGCAGAAGTATGCTTGATCCCAAACCCAGTTGCTCTTAAGGTGACCAGCTGCAGGCTAGGGGTGACATTTACCACATCCCATAGGTCTTCTTGATCCCAAGTTTTCATCAGCCATGGATATAGCCAGTCCTCTGTGCAAAAGATTTAAAAGGAAAGAATCTACTAGTTTGGTGTCTCTGAGGAGCCTATGCTCAGATCTTAGTACCTGGGAGCCAAACAGGGGCTACACTGGATACTAATTTCTGCCTGACCCAGAGACCCTGATGTGGGCAGGATCCACGGATTGCTTCAAGATTCTCTCGTCTGTTGAGAATCCTCTGCACACATATCTAAGTTTCTCCTCCCAGCCCTGGTCTCCTCCCTGGAGCTGGAAAAACAGTATGACACACACCTTCAGAGGTAACACAGGCCCCTGGAGTCTCCTCTTTTCCAGGCTCATCTGGACCTCAAGTCTGTCAGGACACGACTGGTTTCCAAATTCCAAACCCCACACCACACTGGTGTCTGAAATGCACCAAATGGGTTGCAGCCCTTGGTCCCTGCACATGGCAGAATGACCACCCCCATGAGTCTGTCAATAAGGACACCTCTCCTGGACTGTTGAGGGGTCTCCGTGACACTTTGCCAAAGGATTAGTGCTAGAATGAGAATTTCCCAGCAAGGTCCCCTTGGGAAGACTCTCATCGTCTGATCTGAAACTGAACTAAGGAAGGCTGGGATGCAGAAGTTAGAAGTTTGTTATGAGAGGCCATCCAGACCAGGAATACTCAAAACTTTCCTGGGGGTGCTTCTAGCTTCCCAGTAGGGCTGAGCAAGTTCCCAGCGTAAAGGGATCAGTGACGGTTAAGAGCTTCTCTGTCCATCCTGCCTCCAGCCACGCTGGCTCGGGCTTCCCAGCAGGACCTAACACTTCTCCCACCCCCTGGATGGCATACCAGATCATCACATGTACCACACATGGGAGCCTTCCTCCAAACCCAGGGGGAAGCTGCCCAGCACCATCCCTCAGAGGCAAAGTACATATAGGCCTTTGTGCTGTCCCATCAATGTCTGGCCATCTGACCACTGCTTTGGGGAAATGCAAAGCACCAATCTGTTTCTTATAGCTCTTTCTGGCGATAGAGGATGAGATAAGCATTAATTTACAATCACTTAGCAACAGGTACCCTAGCGGGGAAGCTACCAAAGCCATGATTCCTCTCAGATCTTCTCCCCAGAAAGGAGCCAAGCTGAGACGGGATGGGGAAATCCTGAAATTAGGCCCCAGCTGTAGAATAGGCACCTTAAGTATGGCTGGGAAAGGCCTCTGCTATGTGCAGAGACCGCACTCCCAAGCAGCTGGCACAGGTGAGATCTCTCCTGCTCACAGACCAAGTCAGCCATGAAGCAGTCACATGGTGTCCTTGAGCCTGCCCTTAAAGTTCAGTATAGTGGATGCCACCCCTTGGTCCCACCTGAGCCCCCTGGAGTCACCTTCTGGGAACTGAGAAATTCTGAACACCTGAGGGCTGGGGTGCCATTCACAGACTCTCCACTAGAGGTCAGCTGTGGGAGAGGGCAGGGCTCAAGCAGTCCTGGGTGTTCTGCAGCTTCCTGCTGCCCAGGACCCAAGGCTCTGGAAGGAGCTACTGGACGGGTGGAGGAGGGGGCTCTCCCACCTCTGCCCTTTGTACCTGCCAGGTACTCCGTAAGTCAACTCTCAGAGGCGACCTTCTTCGGAGATCAGAACCAGCCTACTTCACACCAGATCTTATGTGTCCTGGCCAACACCCCGCTGAAGGAGTCCAGAGTGCAGCTCAGGCCTGGAAAGTCCTCTGAGAGGGACCTGCACAGCCCTGAATGTCCATCTGAGCCTTCTCGTGGCCTGCTCCTCGTGCTTCTGTAGAACAGAGAGGAAAGTGTTTGAGGCCCCTCAGTGTCAGGATGAGAACGTGGAGAGAGGGGCAGGACCTCACTTTCTAAGAAGACAAGTAAAAAAATGCAGCTCAAGTCTTGGCCTAACCAAGCTCTTCCAAGAAAGTCCAATTTGTAGAATACATAAAATCAAGGCTGCCCTTCTCAGACGAGAGTAAACAGACTCCCAGTCTCAAGAATATCCCTCATCCACCCAGCTTCTCCACCCACAGCCATGAGCAATGCTCCCTCGACTCTGAGAGAGGCAAAGAGTCAAGGGAACACAGTCTGAATACCTCTGTGCTGGGCATCCTGAGGCCTTGGGCATCTCCACAGCCCAGGCAGCCCCAGAGGAAGGCACATCGGAGACTAGGAGAGGGAAGGGGCTAGGAAGCTGTTATCCACCAAAACTGCAGGGGAAAACTGTGGCCCCCTGTGCAGATTCTTGATGAGCTCCAGTGGGCAGTGCAAGGTCTCCGAGGACAAGGAAGGAGTCCCCGATGCTGAGGCCCAGCCTTGCCCCCTGCCCCTGCCCCTTGCCCAGCGTGTGGTGCAGCCAGGGCAGACAGGAGCATGCTCCATCCAGGAGGGGCTTTTTACCCTGCAGAAACATTGGGCTCAGGGATGCTATTTTGTCACGTTTTCAGTAAAGACTGACAGGAACATTTTACGTTGCCCTAAGCGACTCCCTAACAAGAGGAAAATAGATCTTAAAACACAAGAGCAGCACACATCCAGAAAGCCCCCACACATACACACACACACACACACACCCCTCACAGATAACTCACAAGATACTCATACACCCCAGTGTGTGGCTCACACATGTTTGTAGCCTGCACTCTCATGCATGGAGGCGATATCCCAAAGTGGTTGACAACACACTGGCTTAGCCAAATGTATTCTATTCTATCTAACTCTGTGACCTCTGGCAAGTTACCCGACCTCTCTGAACCTCTGTTGGCTCATTTATAAAAATGCATATGTCAGACCTGTTTACCTTCAAGCCACATTATGAAGTGGAACTGAAAAATCTGACCCACAAAGAGCCCAAGATCTGTGCCTGACCACTTGGGATGTGGCTCCCCAAGACAAGAGCACCGAGTGGTGGAGAGGAGATTTTGGAAATCAGGAGGTGCTGGCTCTGGCCCTTGGTGATGGGCCATGCCCTGGATGCTGCTGCTGTCTTTAGTTTTCCCACCCCACAGGTCCATGGGAAGTGGGAGGTCCTCGGCCCGCTAAGTATCACAAGACCTGCAGCAGGTGGACTGTCAGAGGAAGAGAATCCAGGCATTTTTCAGTCTGTCTGCCACTTGCCTGGAAAGCCCAAGAGTCCATGACAAGTCCCTGGAGAGGACAGCACTGACCAGGGGGAGACAATGAGAGGGAGAGAGAGCTGGGATAAATATAGAGGAACAGAAACTCGAAATAGAGCGGTGACAGATGCAAAGAGAACGAGCAGAGATGGTCTGTATATAGAGTCGGCTTAGGAAGCCCTTTCAGGGACAGACAGACCTTCTGACAGACAGACAGACAGACAGGATCCTGAGCCTCAGATACCCCCATCTGAGCACAGAGAAAAGGGGGTGGAAACGCAGATGCCTGTCTGCTTGTGACCTTTGTGCCTGGACTCCCCAGAGGCCCTTCCGCCCTTCCCTCTGGGCAGCTGCGTTTCTGCCAGGCTCTTGGCCACCGGACCCACATCGTGCCCGGGCAGCAGTGGAGCCTGAGGGGGCGGGCAGGGAGTGGGGCAGAGCAGGTCATGAGCAGGCTGAAGCTGGAGGAGGATCAGACGTCTTCGCTGCTTCAAATGGCTCCCTCCCTAGTGCGGCCACAGGCAATTACTGAGGAGCCTTCACTTGTCGGGCCCTGAATTTTAATGGTATTAATGAGACCTCGCGCAATCTTCTCCCTGAATAAGGTGCTTTTCTTCTATGATTCCTGGGCCCTGTGAGGCTGCACCTCTCCCTCATCCTGGCTTTGCCTGCTCTGTGGGGGAGCACGGCTGAAATTCGGTCTTCTTTTTAGTATTGTAATTAATTCTTTCCAATGGGGATAAATGCATGTGCCATCTACATATCTAATCGCCTGCCCTTCCTTTGGTAGTTCACCTGCAAAAGGATTTGGCTTCCATCCACCAGCGTGGGATGTGGGTGGAAGAAGAGAGAAGTGGCAAAGCAGAACTCAGGCTGGGAGATGCCCAGCCCCATCAGCCCTCCTTCCTGGGCTTTCCTGCCCCTGGCTGGGGAGGCGAGTCACACTCATGCACTCAGCTCATATCTGCCGAATGCTTCTTTTGGACAGAGCTGGGGGGTTGGTCATGGTGATGGTCACATTGGATAGACCTCCACTGTCCTATAAAATTTCACCCAAATGCTCACGTGCAAGGTGCTCTTTGGGTAGTTTAATTCCCCTTGGGTTTTCTCTGATTTCTTTCTATATCTCTGAGCATTTTTTCTTGATCTCTTCTCATTGATCACTCTTTTTTTTTCCACCCTCCCTTTAAATGTCAGGGACCCCCAGGTGTCACGCTTGGCCCTGCTCTCTGCTCACTGTAAAGCACTAACTCAGGAAGTTCACGCACCCTCAGGACCCAGTGGACAAGCAAGCCAACCTCTAAGTCAAGCCCAGGGGGTGCGAAGAGAGGAAAGACCAGTCCCTGCCTTTCAGGAGCTTGGTCCTCAAGAGAGCAATCAAAACCACAAGGATGATAAAATCATGAGCTCTAAGGGAGCATGGCACTTTCTTCTTTCTTCCAGAAAATGAGGCTTTTCGTAGAGTCTCAGAGGGTTGTTGGGATGATTGAAAAATGGAAAGGGCTGAGAACTGTGTTCAGGAAAATGATCAGTGCTCAGTAAGTTCAGAGGCATATGGTGGCCTGATGAGAGCCTTCTCAGTCTGGAGCCCAGGTTGTCTGGGAAACCCAGCCTCCCCTGAGCCATGTCTATGTGGGCATCCAACAGGCACTTCCAATCCACCAAACTCACCTCCACCCACAGTGGGCTCCCCATAGCGGCGGCACCACCATTCACTCACTGCTTCTTTGCTGGAGCTGGGAGCAGGGAGACATCCCTCAGCCACACCTCAGTATCCTGGTGTCCCAGGAACTGCTGCAGGGTCAGGCAGAGGTATTGCTGTAGTCAGTTTTTTTCTTCATTGTGACCAAAATATCCATTAGGAACCACTTAGAGGAGGAAAAATTTATTTGGGGCTCACAATTTCAGAGGTCTCAGTTCATAAATGGCTGACTCCATTGCTTTGGGTCCAAGGTGAGGCAGAGCATCATGGGAAAGGACCCAGAAGAGAAAAATTTCTCAGCTCATGGCAGGGTCAGGAAGCAGAAAGGGAAAAGAACTATAGGAAAGATGTGCCCTTCCAGAGCATGACCCTATGACCTACCTCCTCTAGCCACACCCCACCTGTCTACAGTTACCCACCCAGTCCGTCCATTCAACCTGGACCGATTCGTTTATGGATCTCATAATCCAATCATCTCACTTTTGATTATTCCTGCATGAACAGCTTTTTGAGGGATGCCTCATATCCAAACCAGTTGAGAAACCCTCCACTAAAAGCATGTAGGTACCTCAAATTTAAAACGTCTAATTAACCTGTCAATTCCAACTCACAGGTATATATCCCAAATAACTGGAAAGAATTACTCAAATAAATCTTTGGGCATAAATGCTCATAGCAGAACTATTCACAATAGCCAAAAGGCGGCTAAAGACCCCCTCCCTAGCCATCAATAGAAGATTGGAAAAATGAAATGTGGTATATGCATATAACAAAATGTTATTCAGCCACAAAAGGGAATGAGGAATTGATACATGCCACAATATGGATGAACTTTGAAATAATTAGACTAAGTGAAATTAACCAGAGCAAGAAAGTCACATATTATATATGATCCTATTTAAATCAAATGCCCACAGTAGGGAAATACATACAGACAGAAATCATATTGGTGATTGGAAAGGGTTGGGGAGAAGGTGGAATGGGG
This sequence comes from Urocitellus parryii, assembly GCF_045843805.1. NCBI lineage: Eukaryota > Metazoa > Chordata > Mammalia > Rodentia > Sciuridae > Urocitellus > Urocitellus parryii. Next base: position 99,183,435 of record NC_135532.1, on the reverse strand, counting down.
AATAATTGCTTAATGGATACTGGGTTTTATTCTGGAATTAGGAGAGGTAATGATTGTATAACATTGAGAATGTAATAAATGCCACGGAATCGTTCACTTTTAAATAGTTAACTTTATGTTATGTAAATTTCACTTCAACTTTAAAATAAGGTTTTCTCAGAGGAATCTGTCCGACTTGGACAGAGTGCTTTCTTACCAGCATAGAAATGTCCCCCAGTTCTAGGCAGGCGAGACTCAGTGTTGAGACAATGCTGAAGATAGGGACCAATCCATGGCTTGAAGGAGGCCCCTTTTTTCCCTAGATCCTTTTTTTGGATGAGCTCCCCAACTCCTTCCTCCATGGGGTGGTGGCAGACTTGCTGGTACAGGGTTGAGTCTTGGGAAAGAGAGCCTTTTCTGCATGGTGTACAGACAACGAACAACAACACTGACCCCAACCACCCAGGGGCTCAGAGCAGCCCTGCTGATATCTGGATCCTCAAAGAAAGAGGCAACTCCAAACACTCATGAGCTGTTGCGAGAGAAAGTCAGGGGAACACTGCGGCCCTGAGCTCAGTGCATCCACCCGGACAGCTGGGGCAGCCCTGCTCTGGATGCTCTCAGGATTAGGAGCAAAAGATGGGCTTCTCCCCCAGAAGGTGCCTACAGGGACTGAGACCTTTATTAGCAGGGAGGTGGGTGGCTCTAGCCAAAGCAACAGGCCAGAGACCACAGCCAGAGGCCCTTCCACCATGCCATACACACACTGTTCAGCATCTAGCCTGGTCCTGGTAAGAATGCCCTTGACAGAGGGAGCCCTTTAGGCTTTGCACTGGGAAGGTGGTCAGGAGATGCTAATGATGATTCAGTCCCCAGAGCCTGCAAGCTGCAGGACTCTGAGAAAGCAACCCAGGCAGATTAATGATGAAGTGGTATTCAGCTCAGGGAGCCCTCATTTGCAAGCACCCCCATCCCTCCAACATCAAGCTCAAGTGCTGCATGGACTGATGGTAAGGCTTGATTAACTGCTAGGAGTCTGAACCCTGCCCCTGGGTGCCTCAACCAACTAGTTTCTTGGGGCACCCATCCTCCCACCAGAGCCACAGTGCTGGAAGCTCTGGTCTGTCCCTCTGTCCGCCTATCTCCATCCTTCCATCCTGCTGTGTGCCCAGCTCTCCTAGTGAAAATCAGGATCTGGTCTTCATTCCTCCCAGTGTTGAAGATTAAACACCTGAGAAACACCCAGGCAAGAGCAAGAAGTAAATTTTATTTAAGAAAGAGAACAAAGTGGGGAAAGAAAGAAAGAGAGGAGAGAGAGAGAGAGAGAGAGAGAGAGAGAGAGAGAGAGAGAGAGAGAGAGAGAGACTGACTCCTCTGGAGAGCAGGGAGTCCAGAGCTGGTGGAGGGAGGGGGTTGTCTTGCCCCTTGATAGATTTCAGGTTTCCTTCCTTCTCATGCCCCTTCTCCCATCCTGCCTATGAGACCAAAAGTGACCAAAAGGGCAGGAAGAGAGCCATCCAGGGGGTGATTGCTTGTGTTGGAAAGTATGATCCCTGGCCTCCCTTGGAGGCTGTTGGCAACCAGGCGATAGGGAATGCTATCTACCCATTTCCTTTTCTTTGATAATCAGCTACCTGTCCTTTGTCCTGGTCTTACTAGTCTTAAGGTTCCAGCTAGAGATCAATTCTCTGCTCACCTTTCATTTCACCTTATCCTCCCATTTTATCTTTCTCAAAGTTTTTTTTTTTTTTTTCTCTTTCTTGGAACAATTCCTGTTCCTCTTCTGGCTTGGAGAGGAAGGAGGGGAAAGTTCTGGAGGACAGGGAGGGTCTCTCTGTGTGTCTCTCTGTACAGTTGCCCCTTCTGGACACACTGGCTTCCTTGTCTTGAGAGTCAGAGATGGTGATAGGATCCCCTTGGGTATTTATATTACCTTTGCCACAAACCACTGTAGCCTACCTGAGTCTCTGCTCAACATTTCTTCTTCTTGTTGCTTCCCCATCCCCACACACCTGACTCGGGCCTTCCAGCTCTCTTCTGAATCCCTGCAGCTAACAGCAGCTTCCTCATCCACTTCCCTGTCCCAACTGGTCCCTCTCCAGGCCACCCCAGCTGGCTTCTGAACACTCTTTTTGCTGCTTTGGTGGTTCTCGGGTTTGACTCCTGGACTGCTGTGTTCTCATCATCCCCTGACAATTGGACAGAAATGCAAATTCTCAGGACATATCCTAGACCTACTGATTCAGAAACTCTGGGGGAGGGTGCAACAGTCTGTGTTTTAACAAGCTTTCCGAGTGATTCCATTGCCTGCAAAAGTTAAAAACCACTGACCTACTTAAAAGCCTTCAGTGGTTCTCACTGCCAGGCCCAGATTCCTTGCACAGCATGCAAAACCTCTGGGACCCCCCACTGCCGCCGCCTGCCTATCTTCTGAGCTGAGTCCCCCTCCCAACCTCCTCCACCATCTCCTTTTCAATGCACCTTGCTTCAGCTATTCCCACCTGCTAAAAGCTCTCTGCAAAAGGGCTATTTCAAGCTTCTGTGCCATGTTCCCTAACACCTGGAAGCCCTTCCCTCCTAGCACAGAGCACAGGATACGTGTCCCTCTCTCTGCAACCAGCCCACATGTCTGTTGCATTTAGCTTTTAGCCTGTCGCTCCTGGTCCAGGGCAGGAACATGGGTTTGCACTTCAGAACCTCCACCATCCTCTACATATGTAGTACCTGGCTCAAAGCTAGAACTTCAACTCTGCCTCTGGGGCCGTCACAAGATCCCTCACATAAGGCAGTGTCAGGCATGGCTATTTTATTTTACTGTTGGAGGTACTGTTACTATAGTGGGGTTTCTGGGCCCCTGGAGAACTTACAGCAAACTCACTGAAGCTGTTTTGACCAAGGCTTTTGATGACATGGCTTGGGGAGAACATCTAGAGTGTATTGTCAGAACTTTCTAATCCTCTACTCTCAGAAAAAGCTCCAAGACTCCATTTTCTCATCTGTAAAGTGGGCTTTTAAAAAATGTTCCTGGGAATCGTATTAAATATAGGAAAATGTATGTCTTAATTCAAGATCCCTAAAAGTGGAATCTGGGTCAAGGACTTTGGTGCAAGTAATTTATTTAAAGATTGATCCTAGGGAATAAGTGGGAAAATCCTGGGTAAAGCAGATCCTGAAAGAGGAAACACAAATGCAACTATTGCTCTGGGTGAGGGGTGGGGGCTTCACATCTGCAGGAACCTCGGAGATGCTCAGAGAAGTCTCAGGGCAGGGAGGGGGTTCATTCATCACAGCTGCCAACTCCCATGGTTAAGGGTTGACACGCCCATTAATTCCCCCACCAGCAGCACTTCCAGACGCACTCAGAGCCTCTGGTTTGCAAGTGCATAGAGTTTCTGAGGCTCCAGGGAAGGCCCGAGGCAAAGAAGCCAAGAAGTGCAAAGTGCTCTTGAAGTGGGATTGTCAGCTTGAGTCTGGGCTCACGTGGCACTCTCCTCGCTGCAGCCGGAATCGGGCTGGCGGAGGGCTGTGAAATGAGGCCCTGAAAGCTCCTGCCACCGTCTGAGAAATGCGCTCCCCTAGCTGTTGAGGTCACCTCTAATGTGACCCTTGTTTCTCTCCATCAAGATCGCTCATTTGGTTGTCAGCACCCTCCATGAGACAGTGGTTACCCTGAGGGACAGCGTCTGTCCTTCATCACTCTGTCCCCAACACCAAAGAGACTTTGACACATGGACAGTCTCAAAAATATCATCAGTTGAATGACTGGATGACTGAAATTCTCTTTCACACAGTGACTGTATGATCAGCCACGGGACTCTTCAGACTTCCTGGACCAAGGGGAGGATGCGCTCTGGCTAATCAAGGGGCAGAGAACCATGCGGGAGGAGCAGGTAGGAATCCCTTGTCCACCCCAGGTGGAGTAACAATGCCCAGGTCCCCCTGTGAGATGAACCAACCCAACATCTGGTCCAAATGTGAAACATTGGCACTCAGAACGGCTGTCCTGAGAGACAGGAAACCAAGAAGATGAGCCCTCTAGTTGCCCTGTTTAATGCATGATGGGGAGAGTATCACACACCAGAGACCTGTAGACACAGAGAAGCTTATGAGCCCAATTCTGGCATGAGATGTGTAGGAGGATGTGGGGAAAGAAGGAGGAAAAGACAAAATTACAAAGAAACAGGAGGAAGCTTTGGGGGGTGATGGATATATTCACTATCTTGATTGTGAGAGTTTCATGAATGTATACATATGTCCAAAATTACCAAACTGTATGCTTCCAAGGATGTCGTTTTGTGTGCCTACTTGATAAAGCTTAAGGCTTTATTCGTTTGTTTGTTTTTTACATGAAAGTTTGGTATTTCTATCCAGGTAATGGAAGAAATCCATATATATATATACACACACACATACACACACACACACACACACACACACACATATATGTGTGTGTGTGTGTTTTCTGCAGAACTTATTAAAAGTGCATATAAGTAAGCACTGCCTTTCCAGTGAGATCCTTATCTTTCTGCCTTTTGACAAGTAACCTTTGTCTAACAGTTGACTCCAGAGGGGATTCAGGATGCTGTCAGCAGGCCCACAGCATCCCACACACATTTGTGAGATCCACATGAGTCATCCACCCTTCCAGGGCAGAGTCAGCTGTGCCCCACGGGAGGGGCACCTCTAGCTCGCTAGGCCACAGACCTGGCTCTTTTTCCATTTAGGGTTTCAATTTCTTCCCCCCACATTCCACCCCCTCCATCAGAGAAGCCCTGGGAGGCTCCTTCCCCCAGCTTCGCTGCCACCCGGGGGTCAATGTCACCACCTCTCTGAGATCTCTTACTTCTGATGCCCGCTGCACCTGCTCACCACCCTCCTCCAGGACCACTGGGGCTGCCCAGACTGGGCATTCCGCCATTGTCCTTCACTCCCTTCCTCCCCAGTGCTGAGCACAAGGAAGGAGCAGGGGTGGGGACCTCAGAGTCACAATTTACCACACATTTCCCTGACATGATTTATGTTCTTAGACACAATTCTTTCTGTTGGCTCTTATAATAACCACCTCCTCCTGAGAACCCAAAGGTGAGCCCCGGGGACAGTGTCAGGGTATATTCAAGTATGGTCTGAGGACTGTGTGGCCACTGTGTCGAACCCTTCTGTATTAATATGGTTTCTCTTTCCTCTTGGGTCACTGTCATCTTTTTTGACAACCTGACATCAGTCTGGACCATATGTCTCCCCCCCCCCCCACCCAGCACACAAATGAGCTATTTATACTTAAACCTTAATCAGGGACAGGGTTCTGGTTGTTTCACACTGGTATTCTAGGCCCAGTGAAAATCAGCAGGTGTGGCTAGATGTTGGGGAGGGGAGAGTATTGCCCTCCAGAGACCTGCAGATACAGAGAAGCATAGGAGCTTGGTCCACACCGAGCTCTGAGAAGAGGACCATGGCTTCCAGGCTCCGACCCCACATTCTTCTCTGGGGCCAGGTGCTATGAGAGGCAAGCTGGTGGATTGAAGGGGCTTATCTTAGGAAGACCTGGACCTTGGGAAGGAGATCTTCCCACACTGGGGTTGGGATTTTGACGGACAGGTATCAAGAGAAGGGAGAGTGAGGGAGGGTGTCATCCAGTGAAGAGGCAGCCTTCGCTAGGTGACTTTCTATAAAGCAGATTTGCTCAGCTTTCCAGCTCAGCATCAGGAATGTTCCAGGAATGACTGCTCTGATATCATAACAAGAAGCCTGCTGCAAACTGCTACCTCTATGACATTCCAGGTCATAGGTGACATCCCTGGTCAAGACCCAGTTCACACCAGGGGCTCAATGCAGTAGGCCAAGAATTACCCTGTCCTCATAAGGCAGAGTGACCCCAGTCCAAAAGTGCCAAGAGCTTCAACATCCCCTTATTTCTGTTCTCAGGGCCCAGCCTGATTCCCCACCTGTCTCCTGGGTTCCCATGGCAAGGTGAAAGGCTTGCTGTGCACCTTCCCAAATTCTGCTCAACCAGCTTTTCCACTCTGCTCTAGATAGAATTTTCTAGAACCATTGTGAGCATGTGCTCCTCTGATTGATAATGCTGCTGCTCCGCCCCCAACACAGGGAACAGACACTCACAGTCTTATCCCCCTCCATGTCTCCCTCTCATCTCCTGTGCCCCCCGCCACAGCCCACCTTCCTGCTTCTCTAGATTTGTCACCACCTACCAGACACAGCACATCCTCATCCCCACCTCCTGTTTTGATGGGAAGATACCAAAGGAGGTAGAGAAACAGGAGAGAGGAAGAATGGCAGAAAGACCCAAGAGCTGATAGGAGCTGGGGAAATGGAGGAGAGGGAGCTGGTGGCCCGGGATGTGTAAGCCTCTTTCCAGGAGTGACATCAGTGGGGGAGGAGTCAGAAGACAGAAGTGAAGGACACCAAACTCTGGGGTACAGAAAGTCAATGTGGGTCTTGGCCCTGCCGTGCAGGAGGGGTGAAAAAGGGTGGGAGGGTAGAAATGGAGGCCTCTGAAAACAGAGGGGGTGGGGTCCACAGGAACACACAGGTGCCGTGCTCCAGGCAGAGAGTTTTAGAAGGTAGCATCCTATGAATTGAAATTGGAAGCTCCTACTCTTCCATCCTCATCACCGATCTTACCCAAATAGCAGAGAGACTTGGTGAGTAACATCCAAATAGGAACCAGCCCAGGACCTTGGCAAGCTCCTCAAAAAATAAATTAATAAATAACATTAAAAAAAAAGACAGGATGAAAGGAATGAAATGTGCTGAGAAGATGTCGAATATTCAATGCTAAGCACAGCCCTCTCTGCTGGACTTCCTCTCTTCCCAGGTGTGCCCTTTTGAACCTCTGCCCTGGGGTTGGGGCTCATTGCTTTAGAAGTTCGCTGGAGGCAGATGGGAGAGCAAAGGAGACAAATTCTTGGCTTTGAGTTCCAGATCAGCATTTCTCAACTTTATTACTCTGAGAAATAAGCTGGATGTCTTGTTAAAGCGGAAGATTCCACTTTAGCAATTCTACGGTCGGTCTGGAAATCTCACAGTTCTCAAGAGCTTCTTGGAAAAGTTCAGGCCGCCGGCAGGCTAACCACACTGTGAGTAGCAAGGATCTAAGGTCTGGATGCAGCTGAGGAAAGAAGAGGAAGAATATGGGATGCATCCTTTGCTCCCCTCCCAAACACACCTCCCCAGATACAATGGCTGAAGGAAAAAAAAGGAGAGAGCAAGGTCTATGCCCATCCAGCAAGGGGGCACTAGGCTGTGCACCCTGAGCACCCAGAAGGCGGGAAGACCAGAGACCCCAGCGAGTCACTTGGAAATCTGAGTGTCAGCTGCTCCGTGTAATATTCCCCATGTCACCTGTGGGCAAATTTAGAGACTGGTGGATGAAGTACCTGTGAGACTGCAGGAAGGGTCAAAAGACAGGGATGATGACTGAAGGAAAAGCAAGTACACCAATTTCCTCACCTGTCAGAGCAGGCATTGTCAAAGCCTGAATGAAGCATGTTAAAAAAATATTTAGTGCCATGAGTCATTAAATTACTAAGTGGGCTTTCTTTTGGTGTGATTCTGCACCACTTCCACAATGGCTTCTCCCCCTTTATTACCACAACCTGGATTTTGTGTATGTCACAAAACAGTTGTTTTGTGCATGTTTTTAAAGTTCGTATACTTGGTCTCATATTGGACATTTAGATTCTGCAAATTGCTTTTTTTTTTTCTTTTTTTGCTCTAAATTATGTTTAGAGATTGAACCCTGTGGATGTGTATCACTAGTTTGCTAACATTTATCATTGTATATATCATATGAGTTTTTCTGTTGCTAAACATGTGAGTTTGCCATTATCAATAATACCACAGTGAACATTTCTGGTTTCCTGGTATGTGTATGATAGCCTCTTGAATGCTTTATTTATTATTTTTTTTAATTTGATGTGTCATAGTGTACACATACCACCCATACAGGATCACCTATCAAAGTGACTGAATCAATTCCAAGACAAACATCCTCAATAATTTCTAATATTCTATTTAATTCCTGCCAACCTGATAAGTGCTGCAGTCTGGCTGCACAAATAACCGGGAGGTGACAAGCAACTTGAAGGTTGAAATGGGAACTACTTTATTGCAAGTGAACTCAGCGGGAACTGAGTGAGAACTCAAAGTGGCGGGCACCCAAGGTAGCAGGAGCCGCTTCTCTGCAGGACAGCAGAGGTACATATACCCAATTAATTACACACAGCTTAACTCAATTAGCATCATCTAGATACAGCTGTCAGCCAATAAGGAATCCTCATCATCTTAATGGCTCTCTGGTGTTGCTTCACAAACCACTCTTCCTGGCAAAGTGCCAGGCACCATCTTGACTTGATTTGCATTCCCAACAGATAAGGGTGAACTTTTTTCTGATTTTAGTTTGCATTTCTTCTATGTGTTAGACTGTTAAATTGGTGGCCTTCAATGAATCACACATCCAAGCATTTTTGCCTCCATGTAAATCCCCCTCCGTGAATCCAGACTGTCCCCCCGTGGACAACAGAATACAACAGAAATTACCCAGAGCCAGGACTCTAGCTCCAACTTTGGTGCTCCTGGGAGTCTCAAGTCACCATGTAAGAGAGACCACTATGAGAGGCCACTTGGAAGGGTCACATGGAGAAAGAGAGAACATGGGAACTGAGGAAGCTAGCCCCAGAGAGCAGAGAGCCCAGCTGGTTAGCTGGCTCGCCGCTGCTCCATTTCTCCAAGCTAAGTACCAGATGTGGGGATGAAGAAGCCATATTGCACCTCCAGATGCAGCAGACAGCATACAGAGCAGAAATAAGCTGTCCTCTCTAGGCCCCATCCAGATCACAAACCCACAGGGCCATGAAAAACAGTAAAATAGTGGTGGGTATTAGGGAGTGAACCCAGGACCTTACACACACTAGTCAGGCGTTCTGCCACTGAGCCACATCCCCAGCACACCTCCCCCAACTTTTTTTTTTTTTTTTTTTTTTGGACAGGGTCTTGGGAAATTGCCCATGTTGGCCTCAAACTTGCCATCCTCCTACCTCAGCCTCCCTAGTAGCTGTGATGACAGGCATGCACCACTGTGTCCATCTCAAAATAGTAGTTTTTTTTTTTAAGTCACTAATTTGGGGTAGTTTATTAGGCAACATGAGATAATAAAAGGACTTGATAACTAGTAAGATTAGGCATCTTTTTGTAGATTGTCTACTTCTTTTCCTCTGTGAATTTCTCGCTTGTATCATTTTTCCTGTTGTTGTCCTTTTGATTTGGGTTTGCAGAAGTTCTTTATATAGACTAGATATGAATCCTTTATTGGATGGATATATTGCAAATTATCTTCTCTGCCTTCTCAGTTCATTTTTAAATCTTTCGATTGTAATCCTAAGGCTGTAAGTTTTTAATTATAATGTAAGTGAATTCACTAGTTTCCTATTAGAGTTTATGCTTGTGTTTGGCTTAAGAAATCCTTTCCTAACCTAAGGCCATAAAAATTTTCTCCATATCGTCTTCTGAAATATTAAATGTTGTGCTTCTTCATTATTATTTTAAATCCATTTGAAATAGTTTTTACTTATGTTGACAAGTAGTAATTCAGTTTTATTTTGCTTCCTTGCAAACAATTGATGCCATATTATTAATCAAATGGTCTTGCATTGATAACAAAATGCATTACCCAGGTGATAAAATAAGCTTCATATGGCTCTGTTTGTGAACTATATGTTCCACTGGACTCTGTTCAGCCCTATAACAATAAGGCATTGCCTCAAGGACTAGAAATTTTTAAGAATTTTTGTTATCTGTTAGAATGGATTGCTGACACTTGTTCTTTCTAAAAATTGTTTTGACTATTTTGGACCCATTCTGATCCTATTATCTGGAATAAATGGACTTCCATGTAAATTCTAGAATCCGGTTGGCAAATTCCAAAGTCAGCTCTACAAAGATTTTGATTTATAGAATACTATAGAAAGAATTTATATTTATGATATCGAGCGTTCCTAACCATGAATGTGATATATCACTCCATTTATTTAGGAACCCTTCAATGTCTTTCAATAAAATTTAATAACTTCCTTAGAAAGGTCACATGCATTTGTTCTTAGATTTATTCCTTTATACCCTATATTTTGTTGTTTTTGCTTCTGCAAAATGGTATTTTTTAATTATATTTTCTGACTTGCATGGCTGAGAAATAAGAATGCATTTAAATTTCAAACATTCACCTTATGTCTAGCAACCACGCCTCATATTAATTCTAATGTTTCTGTGTAGATGATCATATTACTTTTAAATTAGAATATTCTTTTTTTTTTCAATGATGTTATCATTCTCTTCTTTTTCTGGTCTTACTGTGTGAGCCAGGAACTCCAGTAAAATGTTGAGTAAAGATGGTGAATGGGGACATTCCTTTCCTATTCCTGATGTTAATGCTTTCCTTCTAATGATCCACCAAACTACACAGTGCCTTCATGAGGTGCTTTGAACATCCATATGTATATGGTATGATTTTTGTAGTTTTTTTAAAATATATTGATGATGATAATATGATTTTTCTCTGCTTTATCTGTAGCTGGAATGAGTTCCCTCTTTTATGTCAGTAAGTCAGTAGTGCATTGTTATGAGGCAACTTGATCTTTTTTTTTTTCGTGCTTGCTGTTAGATTCATATTTCTAGTGTACTGCTCAAAATTTTTAAAAAAAATAAATTAAAAAATTTAAAATATAATCTTAATTTAAATTTTTAAAATGTAATTTATTTTCTTGAATGCTACTGGCTTGTCGTTTTCTTGTACAATCCTGTCTAGTGTCACGGATATACCAATGGCATAAAATGCATTGGGAAGTCACCCCCATTCCATTCTCTGGAACCGTTTACCCTATACAAAAGCTTTGTAACTTGCCTGTAAAATCAAATGATTTTTGCTTTTTAAGGTTTTTTTTTTGATAGAACTCTAATTACTGATTTAATTACAGTCAATCTTCATTTGCAGATTCTGTCTCTGTCCACTTGAAAAAAAAAAAGTACTTATAATCCTCAAATCAATTCCTGTGGCAATTTTGTGGCCATTCCTTGACACACACAGAGTGGTGAAAATTTTTTTGAGTCACCCAACATACACAGCCCAGCTGAAATCTCACAAGGTGACCCTCGGCCTTCTTGTTTCCACTCTCGATACCATAAACAAGTACCTTTTTTACAGCCTATTTAACGCCATACTTTTCACAAGTTGGAACTTCTCGTTAGTGATTTTGCTGTTTAAAATGGCCTCTCTTACATGCTATTAAAAGACTGTCCAATGTTCCTAAGCACAAGAAAGCTGTGACTGGGCTGGGGATGTGGCTCAAGCGGTAGCGCGCTCGCCTGGCATGCGTGCGGCCCTGGTTCGATCCTCAGCACCACATACAAAGATGTTGTGTCCGCCAATAACTAAAAAATAAATATTAAAAAAAAAAGAAAGCTGTGACTGTCCTTATTGGGGAAAATACATGTGTGAGATAAGCTTAATTAGGGCTCAGGTTATAGTGATGTTGGCTATGAGCTCAATGTTAATGAATCAATAATTCAGTACATTCAGAAAAAAAAAGCAGAGGAAATTCATTAATCTGTACACAGGCTGCTCCAGAAGGTGCTAAGGAACATCTATAATGCAAGATGAAGCTATGGAAAAGATGGAAAGTGGTTAAATTTGCAGATTCATGAGATGATGATGAATTGATGATTAAAAAAAAGGCATAGTCGAAGATATTGTTATGAGGCTGAAAACCAAAAAGTTACAATTGTGTCACCCAGGTCAAAAAACCTTTAAAACCGGCTCATTTCCTGCTAGCCAGATCGCACATTTCAAAAAACAACTGTGAGAAAATGTTACACTTGAAGGTGAGAAATAGTCTGTAGATCAGGAAGCTACAGAAGAATTTTAAAAACACTTGCTAATTGTTAATGTAGCGAAGGGTGGTGTGGAAAAGCAGGTTTCCAACAATGAGGTCTCTGGCTTGTTTATAAAGGACATTGGCAATGAACCTATATGATGCAAATGGAGTTTCCATTCATGAGTACATTGTGAGCAGAGGCTCATAGGAGCAATAAACAGTTCAGCTCACTGATTCTGTTTGTGGCAACTTTAGAGAACATAAAATAGCTTGACAACTGGAATCAACTGTACTTCAGTGATTTTGAGACAACGGTATGTCTGGCAACCACTGTAAGTTTCTATTTCTTCTTGTGTCAGTATTGGCAAGTACTGTTTTCCAAGAAATTAACCACTTCATCTAAATTTAAAATCAATAGCAGTGCAGTTGTTCATCGTATTTGCTTGTCATCTTTTAAATATATGCAGTGTCCATAGTTGTTCTCCTTTTTTCACTAATACTAGTGTTTATTGTGCCTTCTTCCTTTTTACTGATTGCCCTTGTAAGATTAACTTTTTTCACTCAGTGGTCTTGAGGTCCATCCAAGTTATTGAGTACATCAACAGTTTCTTTTTAGTAGAATAATATAATATGATTTACCACACAATGTGTAACCATTCATCTTTAAAGAATGTTTTGGTTGTTTTCAAAGTAGGACTATTACAAATAAGGCTGCCACAAACACACATGTGCAAGTTTTGTGTGAATATGTTTTCATTTGTCTGGGGGTAAATGCCCCGGAGTATGACTGCTGGGTTCTATGGTAAGTGTATGTACATGGTTTTGCTTCTTTTCTAATTCTTATGACTTTATATGTTTACTCTTATCACATTGGCTAGTACTTCAAGGACAAAGTTAAATCATATTGAAAACAGTGGGCACCTTTGCCTTAATGGAAATACCTCCCATGTTTCCCTGTTCAGTAAGATTCTAACTACAGGACTTGAAGTTTATATTTTTTATTATGTTGCCCAAGAAGCCTCTATATTAGTTTCTTAGGACTGTCCTAAGTACCACAAACTGGGTGGTTTGAGAAAGTGAATGTTTTCAGGAGGTAGGATGCATGAAATCAAGGTTTTGGCAAGGCCATGCTCTGTCTAAAGTCTGTAGGGAAGAATCTTTCCTGTCTCTTCCTGGCTTCTGGGTGCTTTGTCAGACAATCTTTGGCATTTCTCAGCTTGCACTTCTATTCCTTCACCTTCTGCCTCTGTTGTCACATGATGTCTTCCTCTCCCATATCTGTGTCTTTATGTCTCTTTTCTTATAAACACCTGGACATATTGGATTAAGAGCCCAACCTAATCCAGTGTGACCTCATCTTAACTTAACCAACTCTATTTGCCGTGACCCCATTTCCAAATAAAGTCATTCTGTTGCTGCCTTCCTTTGTGTCTTGCCCTTGAGAAAACCAATGAAATTTTAATTTTCTTATGCATTTAAGTAACTTGATAGTTCTTCCTGGAAGCCCTGAAGATGTTTCTTTGTCTTTGAAGTCTATAGTTTCACTAATGTAGGTTTAATATTTGCGATAAGCATTCTGGAACAATTTTCCAAGTAAAGATGTTGGGAGACAATTCTGTATATGTTGCTCATATTTCCCTACATATTATGAATGTGCATTAGGCTATCTTTTCAAGAAGGCTGTATAGCAATTGGCCTGAAAACTTACAGTTATATCTCCCTCCAGAGCAAAGGGAAGACATGCTTACCATCCAGTATAATGAAGCAAAGGGAGGGAAGCTTCCTCCCCATTATAAAAGATTTAAGTTCCCTAAACTCAAGGTTTCTCTGTGTGCACAGATGTCATCTGGCCTCTTTATATCACTCTGTGAATATCAGGACTCAAGGAATGAGTATAAAAATGGCAACATATTTTGTACTGCTGTTACTGGAACAAATAAATTATCTTTTCTCTCTGACCCAAGAGTTTCGTGTTTTCTACTGGCATCTATAAAACTGGCAAACTAACTTATCAGCTTATAAGTAGAATAAAATACAAGAACCTTCACAGTTCTTGACCACATGATGGTCTCTTTTAATATGATCATTTAATTTTCTGTTTCTGGATGAGAGTTTTAAATTTTTTGCTGTTGTTCCTGAATTTTGCTCTTCTTTTCTTCCTAGGACTCCAATTATGTGTAGGCTGAACCTTCTTTGCTCATCTTACATTTCAATCACTTTCATTCGGAAGAATTTTACTTCTTTCATTTTTTAGTTTTCATCATTTTGGCTGTTCTTATTTTTTTTCTTTATTGAGTGTTCCTTTTTTTACATTTTCTTTCAAATACATTTCTTCTTGAATCCTTTGTAACTGGGTCTTTATTTCTAAAATTGTATCACTTCTTCTTTCATTTTGTTTCCTGAGTTTGGTTCACCATCACTGAATGTTTTTTTTTTTTTTTTTCATTTCTGGTTTTGGTCTTTAAATTTTGGTTCTAGATTCTTTTTTTTTTAATCTTCAAATACGTTTCTACTTGCATATAATTCAGGTCAGAACATCATACTACCAGTTTCTTCTACTTCTGTGTTTGTTAGAGGAGAATTTTTATAAGCATCATGTAGCAGGGTTCACGGTTTAAGAGTACCCCCTTCTGTCAGTTCAGTGAAGTGCAAGTTTTTTTGTGATTGATAATGAGGGAAATGGAAAGGGCTGGTATATCTTGTTCCTTTTTCATATCTGCAGGATCAGGATATTTTTTCTGTCTTACATTTTTCCTCTTCTGCCACATCTAAAGGGATATTATTCATTTCTATCTGATTACTTTCTATGAATCATGTGTACCTGTCAGCTTTTCATCCTTATGACAAAAGACCCAAGAAAAGCAACTTAGAAGAGGAAAGATATGTTTTGGCTCACCAATTCAGAGGTCTCAGTCCATGGTCAGCTGCTCATTACTTTGGGCCTGAGGTGAGGCAGAATATCATGGCAGAAGGGCATGATGAATGAAAGCTTCTCAACTTACAGCAGTCAGGAAGCGGAGGCAGGGGTGTTTGATATAGTCCCCAAGGTCTTGCCCCCAAGGAACCATTCCCTTCAGCTAGGTCTCACCTCCTTCCACCACCTCAACAGTCTACTCAAATTAGTCCATCAGAGGACTAATCCACTGATGAGGTCAGAGCCTTCATGATCCCATCGTTTTCTAAAATCCCCACCTCTGAACATGGCTGTACTGGAAAACAATCCTCTAACACATGACTCTTTAAAAGGCATTAAAGATCTAAACCATAGCACTAGGCTTCTCAAGCCAGTCCTAGTCCTGATCATTTTTAAGCCCCTTCCCCTTTGGCTGATTCTGTGAACTACCATGTCCCCAACCTGTGTTCAGTATTTTGACCCATATAGTCACACTTTCTTTTTCTCACCTATGATGAAATAGCAGCTGCAAGAAAAAAAAAAGGATACTGGCAGGAATGTCAGAGCTGAGTCCCTCTGATAAGGTTGCCAGATTTAGCAAATAAAAACATTTTCTGGGAGCAATTTTGCATGTGCTATGTCAATGCCTCATTCTTCTCCATATTTCCCTTTTCACAGACTCTCTTCAGCCCTACTCTCCTACCTATGGATCTGCAGCAGCAGCAGGTATTCTGTGGAAACATGGTGTTGATTTCTCAACTTACAGGTAGTTAAGTTTGTGGTAGGCTGCTTTCAGGTAATGTGAAGGTGTGGATTGAGTGGTTTTATTTTTCTCTTCCGTTTGACTTAGCTGATTTTAGAATTAATGTGTGGAGCTAAACAGATTCAGGTGGTTACCATTATTTTCCAGATCTGGAAGCTTTTCCTCATTGTATGAACTTTGAATGTCTATTTTCATTTCTTTTTTGACCCATGAGTTATTTAGAAGGGTGTTTTTAAATCTCAAAATATATACAGTTTTAATATTATTTTTATTTTTCTGTTTCTCACCATTCCATCATTATCCGATATGTAATCTCTATGTTGCTGATTCTATGAAATATAGAGAGAACAAATTAATGGTTTTTTATTAGTTTTTATATATGATCTTTGTATGCTTGAGAAGAATGCATATACTCCAATTTCTTACAATAGAAACAAATATACATATATATGTTTATATATATCACATATACTCATTTGATCATGTTTGATAATATTATTCAAATTGCCTTAAAATTTGTTGTCTAGTTGAGCTGCTAAAGAGAGAAGTAGGTAAACAATTATCCAATGTGATGTGCGTTGATCAGTTTATTCTTGTTGCTCTAACCAATGTTGCTTTGTGTATTTTGAGATTATGTTACTAGGTATAGTCAAGTTGATGATGATTATTTCTTTCTAATGAATTAAATATTTCATCACTATATGTTGACTCTCTTTATCTTTTAAAAAACCCATTTCATGTTAATATAGGTATATTTGGTTATTTTTACCTGTCAAATATTATTTTCTATACTTTTATTTTCATCCTTTTAATGACCTTTTGTTTTAGCAACATATATATGTATGGATTACATACACACACAAACATACCTTAATTAAGATACAATTCACAAGTGATGGAGTTTTCAATTGATCTGATAAATTTTGGGGGTGTGGTACCAGGGATCAAACTCAGGGGCACTTAAACATTGAGCCACATCCTCAGCCCTATTTATATTTTTATTTAGAGACAAGATGTCACTGAGTTGCTTAGTGCCTCACTTTTGCTGAGGTTGGCTTTGAACTTGAGATCCTCCTGTCTCAGCCTCCTGAGCTACAGGGATCACCAGCATATACCACCAAGCCTGGCCAATAATTAGATTTTTAACTAGAGTTTAGTCCACTTAAATTGTGATTGTGGGTATATTTACAAAGGATAATTTTCCCGTGTTATTTGGTATTTTATATACCATTCTGCTATTGTTTTAAGTTCAGAGAATTTTTTAAAGAAACTGTTTTCTTTAAAAAAAAAATTTAGTTACTCTATTAGCTGCACTTTAATATTTTCTTCTGTCAAGGCCAAGTCAAATTAGATGTGTTGCTACATAAACATACACACATAGCTATTTATGTCTAATTTTTCTACAATGAACATATTTTACTTTCATAATCTAAAAAAATGGAGATAGTTTAATGTATAGATGGATAAATAAATAAAATAATACGTCTAAAGAAATCATGATGTTACAACCAGATAGACTTACCCACAGCCATACAATGGAAGTAATATGAAGACAGAACCTCTTCACCCTCCTCCCCTTAATAGTCTCACCTATGATGAGTTAGCAGCTGCAAGAGGAAGGAAAAAAAAATGGAATACTGGCAGGAATGTCAGAGCTGAGTCCCTCTGATAAGGTTGCCAGATTTAGCAAATAAAAATATTGCATGAGATACTAAAAGAAAATCACATGTTGTTTGTCCAAGCTTCAAATATAACTGGGTGTCTGCATTTTACCTGGCAACTCTACCCTCTGGGTCAGCCACACCCATTCATCACAGGGAGAGCCGAGGGAAGTGGGAAGTGGTTTCTGCTGGTAGGCGGACCTCTTGCTCTGCTGAATGAATTTGAGAAGGTCAGAATCTTGCACTCCATCTGGACTCATCATCTCTCACTGCCTCTCAGGGGACTTGTTAGCATTTACACTGGGGAATGGGTTCATGGCTGCCATGTGGTTTCAGACTAACAGAGCCAACATCCTAGAACATTTGTAAACTGGAATGTGTTTGAGCGACTTCTTTGAATCTGACCCTGTTCTTCTATTAGAAACCATTTGGACCAATAGGGGGGAAGTTGCAAACTCCATGTTTAAGCCCGATTTATCCTTTTAGAAGCCATATAGAAAAAAACCTGCAAACTTCATTTGCATCAGAATAGCCAAATCCCAACACATGTATCCAGCAGAATACCATGCAGGCGTTAGCCAAAGAAGCCAGTTCTTTAATTTTTTTTCTATTTTAAGGGAAAAACTTTATTTTAATGAGCAAAACAAGATGGGAAACAGTTTGTGTAACATGCGACCTTTTGCATAAGAAAGAAGGAGAACGTAAAAATATACTTTATTTGCTTGTCTTAATTCACAAGAGCTCAGCAACAGTGGTGACATCTGGTGTAAGGACAGGAATGGTGGAAAGAGGACATAGTGGTTCAGGGCATGGTGGAAATGATATTTTTCACTGTATGCTATTCTACATTGTTTTTATTTTGAGACTGTGAATATATACTTTCATAAAATTTGAAATTAAAAGCTGAACATTTTTTAAAGGTTAAAAATAAAGTCTACTTCTTTTTTTTTCTTTTTTTGGTGGTGCTGGGGATTAAACCTAGGGCCCCATGCATGCTAGGCAAGCATACCACTGAGCAGCATTCTCAGCCTTTAGAGTCTATCTTTTAAAATTTGTGAGATAAATGTGACTACATATATAATATATGTGTTGTGTTTATGTGTGTGTATGTACATGGTGCCCAGAATTCTACACGGCATATAATAAGCATTCATTATATATATATTATAGAACTATATTATAGTTCTCTTCTATTTTTTTCTAATACTTTTATTTTATTTATTTATTTATTTTTATGTGGCGCTGAGGATTGAATCCAGTGCCTCCCACCTGCTAGGCATGTGCTCTACCTCTGAGCTATGACTTCAGCCCACAGTTCCCCTCTCTTTTAATGGTTATTTTTTCCTAGTTATAAAATTATGTCTTTTGATTAGTAAAAAACTTGAAAGTTCGAGGGGAAAAAAAACTAAGGAAAAAAATAATCACTCACTATTCCAGCAATCAGAGGTAAATCTTTTAACAGTTTACATATTGCTTATTCATCTTTTATATATTATGGAAACATTGTATATAAGGTGATATATTTATCCTGTATTCACCTTAAAGCAAAGCCATCCCTTACCATCTCTGTTTTTAATATCTGCAGTATACTCCATCATATAAATAGCCTAGGTCACCTGTTATCTGTCCATGTTCCCACTGACCTGTCAACTCCTTGAGGCTAGGGGTTGTGTCTGATTTATCTCCGTGTCCCCTGTGTCTGGCACGTAGAGGGATCTTGATAAATGCTTGTAGAATAAATGCACAAATGAATTATCTGAAAATTATCTAAGTAGTTGCTTTTTGGGCATTTGGGTGATTTCCAGTTGTGTTCGGTCTTTTAAGTCATGTTAGCACAGTCAAGTCTACATAAATCACAAGTCGCTGAGCCCATCTTCACTTGTTTTCTTAGGCAAAATTCCTAGGAGTGGAATCACTGGCTCAATGGGTAGGAAAAAAAACAAAACTCAAGGTTGGTAAAATCACATTGCCAATGTGCCTTCCAAAAAGTTGTCCCAGTCTGTACTCTCAGCAGCTGCGTAGGGGAGGCAGGACATGGATCCTCTCTGGAAGTAGGAACTCTTATGCCTTAAGTTTATGTTATTTGTATAAGAAAATAGGCCAGGCACAGAAGGATGAATAACACCCGATCTCAATCTACATGGCATCTAAAAAAGTCTGTGTCGTACACTGAGTAGAACAGTGGTTACCAGAGGCCAGGAAAGTAGGGGGGAGGCAGGGATGGAAAAGGGTGGATCAGGGGGTACCAAGTGACAGGTAGGAAAAGTAAATTCCTGTGTCCTATTGTACAGTAGAATCACTGTAGATGAAAAAAGTGTACTGTATATTTAAAAAAAAAAACTAGGAGAAAAAAAAGAAAGATTTTGAATGTTTTGACCCACAAAAAATGATCAGCATTTGAGACGTATATGTTGAATCTGATTTAAACATTAGCTAGTGCATACAGATATCAAAACATCAGATGGGACCACATAAAGATCTATAATATTTGGGTCAGTTAAAAAGATAAGAGTCATCCAATTATATTAATTTGAAATTTTGTAACGTTTTAGTGAAATTGAACAGGTTTTCAAGTTTTATGGAATGTGATTTACTTTTTCCTTTTTTTTATACCTGTTGCTTGCTGATGCACTTTGTCTATCTACTTGTGGCCTTTGTGTTTTTCTTCTCTCTTCCTTTGTTTCTTCTATCACCTCTTTAGATACTGAGGAATCTCTTGCTTGTTTCTCATTTCATAGCTTTCTGTCTCCAGGGAATCTTTTAGGTGTATAAGAAAGATTTATATCATGAACAATTTCCAACATATAGAACAGCAGAAAGAAAGGTACAAGGGACCTCCAGCTACACCCATCCTCAATCATTCTAAACACTCTGACCATCATGTTTTATCTGTTTCTGGCCCCAAACACTCATACAGATAACCTGGGGTTATTGGTGAAACACTGCAGCCATGCATTTAGGTCAAATGAATGGCCAAGTCCTCACCAAAGTCACCCAAATCTGCAGAAGAGAAGAATCATCTATTTGCATTGGATGAATATGGAAATAACTAGTCTCCGCACCTGAGTGTTTGCTAACAGATCGCCCACCTCAACCAAACTCATAATTCAGCAGCATTAACACTGTGATTTCTTAGTTCAGCCCTATTAAATAGTAGCTCATGTTGAGAAAGGACACAAAGTTTATTCCCCCTCTTCTCTCTTTGCCACCCTGGAAGCAGCAAACCCTGCCCTTCCCCTTGCGGCCCCTTGCAGCAAACCCTGCCCTTCCCCTTGCGGTTTCATGCCTGAAGCAGAACTCCAAGATGGTGGCAGTGTCTTCAGTTCCACTGTTGGAACCATTTATCCAATTTCAAACCTCAGTAGAAATCCGAAGTTGACGGCTCTGAGTGGGCAGGGTGGAGCAGGAGGAGAAAAAGAGGAGGAGGGAGGGAGAGATCATGAGGAAGACATGTCTTGCTAGGCAGCAAAAGTCGTTTTTAAAAAAATAAGTGCTTGCAAAGACATAACTGCAGCCAGGCTGGAAGAGGAGAAGGCCACGCTGGCCCCATGCTCCTGCCGGCCGTTCCCTGTGCTAATCCCAGTGAGAGCAACAAGAGCCCCAGGAATCTGAGCTGCCTGCCTGACTTCAGCATCTGGCGCTGGAGGCCGGGGCTGAGGATCAGGGGAAGCTCTGTCGTGTGGGTGAAGAAATACCAGCTTGTCAAGGCCCAGGACAGGTATGGCAGGGATCCCAAGCCTCCTCCAGAACAGTCCACGTGCTTTTTATTGATCTGTGCCTGCAAAGTCAAGTTTCCTCCCCTGTGAGCCCTCTAGCATCTCCTGGATGGGTATGATGGAGAGAGACAGAGAGAAGGGAAAAGTTCAGCCTTTTCACACTATCAGGGTCCAGCATGTGTATGTGTGCGTGCGTGTGCGTGTGCGTGTGTGTGTGTGTGTGTGTGTGTGTATGTGTGTGTGTGTGTTCATGTGCATCTGCATGCACACGACTGGATGCACTTGACAGTGTGTGTCTGCGTCAGGCTTTGGAAGCTGGAAGTGACAGAGCACCTTGTTCTAAATGAAGCCTGCTATCAAGTGGTAAACAAGGAGGATTCTGGGGGATTAAAATGTCGAGTCTGACCCAAAGCCAGGCCTCTGCTAATGTGCATGGTGGCCAGGAGGTGGCTGGGTGGTGCCTGGAAAGGTTTTAAAAGGCTCGAGGCCGGCACGAGGTGTGTGAAACCAGAGCTGTGCCTTTCTGTGGAAAAAGCCAGAGGAGAACAAGGAGGAGACAGACTCTCTCGCCATGAAACGTGTTTCAAGAAGTATCTTTTGAATTAAAATAGATGCACTCCGAAAATAATCTTGTTTTTGAAACATCAGAAATCTTAGGAAGAGGAAAAGGCTATCAATACACTTACCCTTTGAATCTGTTATGGCCCTTGCTATTTATAATGTATTTTTCCTCCATGTGGCTTAAAATAATCAACAGACATTATCACATTAACTCTTGCAATCCCCCCTGTCCTTCCTCAGATGCCTGCCCTCCAGGGCCACAGAGGACACAGTCCTGGCTCTGGTGGGGGTGGCCTCTGCTGCCCTTGCTCCTCTGAGCCCCCTTGGCCTGCCTGGGCCTGGGACAGCCTCCTGGCCATTGTGAGTCAGGACTTTTCTTGTTGCACAAATCCAAAGAGGCAGGGAAGCTGCTGGAGGAGCACACTAGGACATCCACCAAAAAGACCCTAGCACCGTAGGCTGGGTGTCTGCTACAGTGTCCTGACCAACTGGAGTCACTGTGAGGCCCCTGGCAAGGTATTGCAATCAGCAAACATACTTCCGGTGTTCATAGGTCATTTATTTTTTACAACTGGAGCAAATTAGAGTGATCTCAAGAGGAAGCAAAATGGCAGCCCACACAATAGGTATGTATTAACTTTTCAAACTCAGGAGAATACACATAAAAATCAATACCATCATCTTCACTTGTAAAAGCAATGAGCCGGCAACCCAAGGCTAGTACTCCCACCTGTCAGCTCTTGCTGGGAGCTGGTGGCCCTTTCCCGATAGATACTGTGAGGAAGACACGGTCAGCTCCTGATGGGCATTTGAGGTGTGACCTCTGTCAGGCAGGGACAAAGGCTGGTCTCCTGGGCTCTGAAGCCTATGCAATTTGAAGGTCACATTTAAGAAATATATATATTTCTTAAATAGATATAAATATATATAAAAGAGTTACAAAACTGCATCTACAAAGTGCCTTGGTCTGTTTTCTGTTGCTGCGACAGTCTGGGTAATTTAAAAAGGATAGTGCAATTTATAAAGAAATTTGCTTTTTATAGTTCTGGAGCCTGAGAAGTCTAAGATTGAGGCCTCCTCTGGTGACGCCACGTGCAGCAAAACCTAACGCTGTTTCCTTGCTGATGGTAACTCTGCAGAGCCCAGAAGTGACCAGGACATCATGTGGTGAGTGGGAATATGTAAGAGACAGAGCCAAGTGCCTTATGTAGCAGACCCACTGTGGAGATAACCCATTAACCCATCCAACCACAAATTGATTAATGCCTTCATGAGGCAAGGGGCGTCACGTTTATTTATTTATTTGTTCATTTATGTATTTATGTATGTGTTTGTTTATTTATTTATTGCAGTATTGGGGATTGAACCCAGGGCCTCGCACATGCTAGGCAAGTGCTCCACCACTGAGCTCCATCCCCAGCTCCCTGTTCACTCCCCAAAGGCCCCACTTCCTGATACCTCACAATGGAGGTAAAATTTCAACAGGAGTTCTAGCGAGGCCAGTCAAACCCTAGCACAAAGTTAGGCGCAAAATGAATATTTACAGTTTGATGACAAATACCAACAATGACAATTATTATTTACAAAAGGATACCAAATCCATACGTACCCCAAAGTCCATAAAAATAAAATAATTTGGAAAAATAAGAATTTTTTTTCTATATTTTTGGCTGTATATCCTTTGATTAAGGCTCCATGTGAAAAAGATTTTCTAATATTTTCTCTAGAGAGAATAGATGGAAATTTAATGTTTCCTTTAGATCAGCTGATTAAAACTTTTCTTAATTATTGATAATTTAGATAAGTTTCCTTTAGCTTCACTGCTCATCACTGGCAATGTCATGTGCTTTTTAAGGATTGTCGTCAAGTTTAGGAAAATGGTTATCAAGTTTCTTTCAAGTATTAGCAGTTGTACTTTGGGCTTGAAATACTGCTTGGTCTGTGCCTGTAATGCAGGAATTCTAATTTACTCTACACGACTCCCATCAAAACAGGAAAAAAGGATAGATAGTGCAATTATAACTGCATGCTCTGCCTTATAAATAGTACGTTCCTGTATAAATGAACTTCTGTTTGGACGAGGCATTGATGAGAACTGAATCCATTGCCTAAAATTTTATATGCCTAATTATCAGAAGATTGTCCCAAAAGAAAAAAGGAACACTCATGCTCTGGTAGGATGACAACTTAGTATGATTTCCACTATGGAAATCAGTATGGAAATTCTTCAAAAGACTAAGAATAGAACCACCACATGACCCAGCTATACCACTCTTGGGTACTTATCCTAAAGAACTAAAATCAGCACTCGTAGTGATAAATGCACACCTATGTTTATAGCAGCACAACTCACAATAGCCAAGTTACAGAACCAGCCTAGGGATCCACGAACAAATGAATGGATAAAGAAAAGCGGGTCTACATACACAATGGAGTTTTGTTCAGCCATAAAGAAGAATGAATTGATGTCATTTGCTGCTAAATGGATGGAACTGGAGAACATCGTGCTAAATGAAATAAGCCAGTCTCAGAAAGTCAAGGATCAATGTTTTCTGTCATATGTGGAAACTACAGAAGAAAATGGGAAAAGGGGATATTTCATCAGGAAGAAGGAAGAGGGAATGGAAAGGGGAGGTACTGGGTAATGACATTGCTCACCTTATGAAAAAGTATAAATATGCCAATGAACACCACTAAGATGTATCATTAAAATGAACTAATAAAGACATTTTTTAAAAACAATTAAGTTTCAGTCTCTAAAAGAAATTATCCCACAAATACCATAGACTCTGTATATTTCAAGTCTTGTTTTTCTTGCATTATCTACCCACCTCCAGAGCTGGGTGCCCCGGGCATGTTCATGTCAAGACGCTGAGCAAATTTGCAGAGTGGGCAGTGAGGATATTTCTGGAAGTCTTTCTTCGACCAGCATAGTCAGTATTTATTTATCACAGAAATGCATCACACTAAACACAACCCCACTCAAACCTCCTTAGCAGATACCAGAAAAGTCTTTGGCTACGCCAGGGTCTCCTGACACAAAAAGGAGTTTGACAGAGAAGAGAACAGACAGTGACCATGGTCTTAAGCTTGCAGATTACCGCTCACCTTTGCGAATTCCACAAAAAAAACCTAGAACCATGTGGACACATTACTGAGATCCCTCCCAAGGTCTTGAAAATGACCTGGCTGTAAGGGACCCGAAGGCCAAGCCTCATTTGTTTCGCAGTGAATCATTCTGTGCTGGTGGATAATACCGTTCTTGCTCCCTGCCTTTCCTAAAAACAAAATGAGGTTTAAAAACACGTAGACATGCTGAAATTTCACATCCCCTCTGCCCTTAGGATCTGAGCCAGGCCCCATGAAGTGCCCTTTGCTGCAATACCACTGGCTGTTGTGGGGCCTGTTAATCATGTTAGTGACTTAGTTCCCCACGATAATCTTTTGGAGTCTTGTCTAAATCTTATGAAGGAAATGTATCTCACATGTGGCCATTGCCCACCAACTATGTCCCACCCTTATAGAAACAGAAGAGGACTCCTGGGAGGGAGGGAGGCCCTTCCTTATGTTCCAGGTAGAGGAGAGGAAAATGCTCTGAGGTTTTTGGGACCAGGATTAGACTCCTTCGAAACTATCCTTAGCTCTTTCCCTAGTTCAGAGACTCAGCTTTCTGCCATCCCGTCTCACACCCGTTGAAACACAATGCATGCAGCCTTCAAATGGATCTCACCTCGTACGGTATACATGGTTATCGCTCCAATAATGTCATATCACCCGCCAGCCCAAAACCTTTTGAGAGCTACTATTCATTCTCAAGGACCTATGTGAATTAGAGCTACTCTGCTTCATTCCAGAGCCTAATTTTGTTGCACACATTTGTCCTTCTCCTTTGGACCAGAGGACTGTCCTGGGCATGTTCTGGTCAAGGTCATGGCAGGGGTACAGGACAGCGATTGGAACCATGTGAGGTCTCTGAAGACTCAAGGCTTGGAACTAGCCCACTATAGCTATCTATGACTGTGGGTGGCCAAGGCAAATCCTACGGACAGCTTCAAAATCGAAGGTGGGAAGTACACTCCACTCACAAGCAGGCTATGACAAGGGTGTGAATTCTGGGAGGGATTAAAAAACTGGGGCCAATAATTCAATCTATCATACGTCAGGAGGAGCAAAGTTGACAGATGGGCAAGCCCAGTAGGGATGAGGGGATTTGGGAGTGCCACAGTCAACATAGCTTTAGTAGGGCATTTGGCAAGGGCAAATGTGAACAGCTGGGTGGATTTATTGCTGAACCACTGTGCCCAAAGAGCATTGGCTCATAGATCGATGTCCATCTGGAAGGGGTTTGCTGTAGCATGCCACCAGCTTTCACGCTACTTTGCTGCTTTCATCCACATTTTGGATGTAGGTATTGGAATTGTGTTTTATCAAAGTTTTAGATGATGCACAGCTGAGCAGGGTGACTAGTGTTCTTTGAAAGAAATATCAAAACTGATATCAACAGGCTGGATTTATGGATCCAAAACAACAAAAGTGAGCAAACAAACTCACATTTATTGAACAGCTGCTATATACCAATCACAAATTTTGTTGAAACTTTGCAACTTTGAAGTAGATAATGTTATGCTCTTTTTTCTTAATTGAAAATAATAACATAGAAAAAAACAAACTATGTCCCAATCAAGCAAAATAAAGAAAATAAAATTAGAATAGAAATTAATAAAAGAGGATAGAAAAACCATAGAGAAAATCAGCAAAACCAAAGTTGATTCTTTAAAAAAGATCAATAAAATTGATAAACATTTAACTGGACTGATCAAGGATAAAAGAGAGAGGACTAAAATTATTAAATCAGGAATTATAGATAAGGCGTCACTACTAACTTTGCAGAAGTAAAAAGAATTATAAGGAAATAGTATAAACAACTATATCTCAACAAAGTAGATAAGGCAGGCAAAATGGACAATTTCCTAGAAAGACACACATGACCAACATTGACTAAAGAGGTAAAATATTTGAATAAAAATCTATAACAAGTAAAGAGATTGGGTTAGAGCCAGCAGGACATGGTAAGGCCTGTTATCCCAGTAACTCAGGAAGCTGAGACAGCTGAGACCTCACAATTTTGAGGTCAGCCTCAGCAATTTAGCAAGATCCCACATCAGAATAAAAGGTAATCAGGGCTGGGGAGGTAGCTAAGTGGTAAAGTGCCTCTGGGTTCAATTTCCAGGACCAAAAAGAAGGAGGGGAGAGAGAGGGGGGGTGAGAAGAAATCAAATCAGTAATTTAAAAATTTTTATAGAGAAGTCCAACCTCAAAAGGATTTATTGGCAAATTTTATAGAGATATGAAAAAATGTGAGATATGTATGTGTAATAAGAATTGTAATGCATTCTGCTGTTATTTATTTATTTTAAGTCAATTTTTTAAAAATTCAAAGAAGAACTAATACAAAATCCTTGACAACTTTTTACAAAAATTAGAAGAGGAGGAAATCTTTCCAACTTACTGTAAAACCTCATGAGAGAAAAAAAATTCTACAGAACAATATTCTTTATCAAAATAGATGCAAGAAAATATTAGCTAGCAAAATCTAGCAAGGAAAGAATGATATACTATGCACAAGTGAGATTTGTCCTGAAAATGCAAGATTAGTTTAACATCCCCAAACCAATTAATATAATAAACCATATTAATAAAATCAAGGACAGAAACCATAAGATTATTTCAATAAGTGCAGAAAAGGCATTTGACAAAAATCAAGACCAATTCATGATGAAACCGTGCTCAACAAGAGAAAGGGACTTTATCTGACAGAGGGAATCCATGAAAAACCTACAATTAGTATCACGCTAAATAGTGAAAGACTGAATTTTTTCCCAAAGTTCAGAAACAGGGTAAGGATATCTGTTCTTATCACTTCTGTTTAAAATATGTTGAAGGCTTTGGTGAGAAAATTAGGTAAGAGAAATAAATAAAGGGCATCAAGATTGGAAGAAAATAACAATCTATTTGCAGATGATATGGTCTTGTATGGAGAACTCCTAAGAAGCCCACTAAGACACTATTGGAAGTAATAAGAATTGTAATGCAAAAAAAAAATCAGTAAGAGAGTTCATGTACAATGGCATAATTTGCTGTGAACTTTATATACAGAGTTATGAAAAATTGTGCTGTGAGTGGATAATTATGAATGTAATACATTACACTATTGTCATGTATGAAATAAATAAATAAGAAAAAAAAGAAGTAATAAGCAATTTTGGCAGTGTGGCTGGATACAAGATTAACACACAAAAGTCAACTGAAGTTTTATGCTTCAATGAACTTTCTAAAATTTGAATTAAGAAAACAATTCTAGTTATAGTAACATCAAAAATAACAAACACTTCAGTGTACATTTAACAAAAGAAATGCAACACTTGAATGACTTGCATGCTGAAAACTATAAATTATTGTTGAAAAAAATAAGTAAGAACTAAATAAATGGAAAGACATACCAAGTTTATCATTTGGAAGACTTAATATTTTTATAATGTTTACCAAAGTAGCCTACAGGTTAATGGAATACTTATCAAATTCAATTGCTCTTTCTTTTTTTTTCTTTCTTTCATTTATTTATTTTATTTTTGCAGAATTTGAAGAGCCAATTCTAAAATGCAAGCAAAAATTTCAGAGACCTAGATTCGCCAAACAATATTGAATGAGAAGAACAACTGGAAGACTCACATTTCCTGATTCCAAATAACTACAATGCTACAGTAATCAATACTATGTGGTACTAGCATAAGAACAGATATATAGATCCATTAAATAGAATCAAAGGTCCATTGCCGCAAACTGCCCGGCCCTGGGCCGGCTGAGTCCCGCTCCTGCTGCCGAGCACTGCCTGCGGCACCCCTGCTGAGCGATTCCCTGCTGAGCTGTCAGTGCACGCGGGCTTGCAATCTTGCAACCCGGTTGGGCACAAAAACACAAGCCAGTCAAACTGAGACAAAGTTTTATTTAGAGAAAGGCCGTGTGCGTCCCCTAACAGGTGGGCCCGCCACGTGTGTGTGTTCTACCTGAGGGGGGGGGGGGGGGGGGCTTCCACTTCCCCCGGAACACCCTCCTACCATCCTTTTCCAACCAATGGGAACTCTCCCATTACAAGAGTGACATGAGTAACCTGAGTCTTGAAATGGGCCCAGCTGAACAGCATGAGTCCAATTACCATATGAATGTGAATTGCTGGCTGGCAGTCATTAAATCCAAAGGTGCCTATATCAATATTTTTGCTGTGGCTCCTAACATCTGCCCCCTACTGTTTAAATAAACAACAGGCAAATGTGGCTAGGGACCGTGCCTGTTAGGTATGTCCAATTCACATATGGTTCTTACCCGTCATGGGAAAACTGACCTTATTGCGTCAGTCTCCTGGCTTAGGTTGATACCACTGTAACCGAATCATACCCGTCACTGACTACCGGTCCAGTATATAGCCATACCTGTGTAATAGGCCTATGCACCAGTGGGGGGGTGAGGTTCTTGCCTCACCTCTGTTGGCCCCCAAATTTAACCTTGGTGCCAGTGGGGGGGTGAGGTTCTTGCCTCACCTCTGTTGGCCCCCAAATTTAGACCATCACTAGCAGAAGGGAGAAAGACGCAGAATTGCCACGACACCAAGCCAATTGACGGCTCCTATGGAAACACTGGTGACACATCGGCTAAGATAT
Organism: Urocitellus parryii; assembly: GCF_045843805.1. NCBI lineage: Eukaryota > Metazoa > Chordata > Mammalia > Rodentia > Sciuridae > Urocitellus > Urocitellus parryii. Next base: position 99,154,265 of record NC_135532.1, on the reverse strand, counting down.
TTAGCACTACCAGTTCGCTGTATCAACAAATAGAACACAATGCATACAGGTGATACATAGTCCAGACAAGTTGTGTAAGCAGTTCAAAGTGGAGGAGTCTATCAATATGTCCATTTCCTCCCAAGGTAAATTAAGTCCTTGATTGAGCAGTTCAAATTGGAGGAGTCTATCAATATGTCCATTTCCTCCCAAAGTAAATTAAGTCCTTGATTGAGCAGTCTTATTGAGTTATTTTGATTGATGTATCAATTTATACAGTTTATAGTGATAGCTATCATAAAAGTTGTAGTTTGGTCTTAGTCTTCATCGGCACTGGGATGGAGATGGGAATTATGGCCATGTTGCTAAAGAGACATTATCCTGAACAGAATTATGAAATATAATGAAAAGGAAAGGTGAAAGTAAACAAACATATCTGTTAACCACCTTTAAAAACAAAATTTAATAACAGCTGTTTACCTAAAGTAAATTAAACCATATAAGTCACGTGACTAAAATTTTTTTTTTTGAATACTTGTATCTATTTATACATGAGCGCTCCTTATAAATGAAATATGGACATACACACATACAGACATACAACACAAAACAGCATACATAACATAGAACATATAAGACAATAGTAAATAAAGGCCTTGTAGCTATAGCTAGGTGAAATCTCCATTGCAATGTTTAAAAACTTTACAGTTAAAAAAAAAAATAAAAAAATAAAACACAGTCAAAAAAAAAATAAAACTGATCAGAAAAACATTAACCTAGGTTTATATGAGCTTAAAAAATAAGGTAAAATAAAATAAAATAAAATAGAACTTTATGATGTGGGAAAAATGCAAATAATAAAATAGATATTGAAAAAGGCACCGTGGTAAATCACTGTCACAGATGTAAGAATAGCCAGGCTGGAACTCTGGATATCAGCTGTTATGGATTTGAGTCAAATCATCTTCTTTTTCTGTAGAAATTGTTTTAGTTAATCTCTCTGGAATCCAAATTGGTTGCTGTTCCTCCTGTGGAAAAACACAGACGGAGCCCCGACTCCAGACTATTACTGGGTCCGGACCTTTCCATTGTCCTGTTAGAATATCTTTCCAAAGTACCTTAGGCTTATGTACATTTTTCGGATACATATGTCTTTCCGCAGCACTAAGTCCTGATGAATCCAAATTTAGAAAGTTTAGAGTAAAAAGGGTTATTTTAAGTTTATCTTTGGGGGATATATACCCCTTACTAATTCCCTCCCTTTGCTTTAATAAGTACATTTTTATAGTTTGATGAGCTCTTTCAACTATGCCTTGTCCCTGTGGGTTGTATGGGATTCCTGTTATATGAGTAATGCCAAATGATGAGCAAAATTGTTTAAAAGACTTGGAAGTGTAACCAGGGCCATTATCAGTTTTTAACTGTTTAGGAACACCCACAGTGGCAAAATTTTGTAAGCAATGAGCTATAACATCTTTAGTTTTTTCTCCGGGATGAAGGGAGCCCATCAAAAATCCAGAAGAAGTATCAACTGTAACATGTAAATATTTTAATTTTCCAAATTCTGGCAAGTGTGTGACGTCCATCTGCCAAATATGGTTAGGTATCAGTCCTCTAGGATTGACTCCAAGATTAACTTGTGGCAAAAATGTCACACAATTTTGACATTGTTTTATTATATGTCTGGCTTGTTCTTTAGTTATTTTAAAACGTTTTTGTAAAGTATTAGCATTGACATGGAACCTTTTATGAAAATTTATAGCTTCTTCTATTGTGGAGAAAATATGTATGTCATGTGTAGATTTATCTGCTAGTTCATTACCCAAACTAAGCGCTCCAGGCAATCCTGTATGTGCTCTGATATGTCCTATAAAGAATGGATCCTTTCTATCCCAGATTAGACTTTGTATAGCAGAAAACAAAGAGAAAACAGTAGAGGAAGGAGAAATCCTACCAGCATCTTCAAGAGATACGATAGTATTAACTACATACTGACTATCAGAAAATAAATTAAATGTAGAATCTTTGAACATCATAAAAGCTTGCAATACTGCATTGAGCTCTACCTTTTGAGCTGATTGTTTGGGTACTAAAAATGTAAAAGTTTGATCAGGAGTAACTACTGCTGCTGTACCATTGTTTGACCCATCAGTGAATATATTTGGAGCATTTATGATAGGGGTTTTTCTTGTCATTTTTGGAAAAACTATAGGATGCTTAGACCAAAAAGACAACAAAGGATTAGATGGCAAGTGATTATCAAATGCAACACTAGATTTACACATGATTATTGCCCAAGTATTTAACTCATTAGCTAACTCATCAATTTGATCCATAGTATATGGAGTAATAATTTTATTGGGAGAAATCCCAAACACTCCTTTTGCTGCTTTTATTCCTTTGAGTATTAATTGCCCTACAGCCTCAGGATATCTAGTAAGAATAGTATTAGGAGAATAAGATAAATGTATCCATAATAATGGACCTTCTTGCCAAAATACCCCTGTAGGAATATTTTTTGTCGGTAGTACAATAAATAATAAAGGCAAACTTATATCAATTCTATCCAAATGCATATTTTCCATATATGTTTCAATGATTTTTAATGCCTTTCTAGCTTCAGGCGTTAACATGCGGGGTGAATTTGGATCTGATGGACCCTTTAGAATATCAAATAAAGGTCCTAATTCTCCTGTTGGTATGCCTAGATAAGGCCTTATCCAATTTATATCTCCCAATAACTTTTGAAAGTCATTAAGTGATTTGAGTTGATCTACTCGTATTTGAATTTTTGGTGGACGGACCATGGTTGAGGATAATAGAACTCCTAAATAATTAATTGGAAGATTTAATTGTACTTTATCTATTGCTATCTCTAGATTATAATTTTTTAATAAGTTTGTAAGCGTGGCATAACATTCTAGCAATGTGTTTTTATGTGCCATTAACACATCATCCATATAGTGAAATATCTGTAGTTCAGGGTTTTGATTTCTAAGTGGCTGGATTGCTTTATCAACATAAATTTGGCACAAAGTTGGGCTGTTAGCCATCCCTTGAGGGAGTACTTTCCATTCATATCTCTGATCAGGACCTTCATGATTCAGTGCAGGGATAGTAAATGCAAAATGCGGACTATCCTCGGGATGAATTGGAATTGAGAAGAAACAATCTTTAATATCTATAGCTAGAACATGCCAGGTTTTTGGTAGAGCAGACAATTGGGGAATCCCTGATTGAGCAGGTCCCATAATAACCATCTCATTATTGATGGCTCTTAAATCTTGTAATAATCTCCATTTACCAGATTTCTTTTTAATAACAAAAATGGGAGTATTATGGGGAGATACGGAAGGTTGTATATGTCCTTCCGCTAATTGCTGTTTGACCAGATCATGGGCTACTTGTATCTTTTCTTTAGTTAGGGGCCACTGAGGAACCCACACTGGTCTTTCTGATTTCCAAGTAATTTTGATTGTCTCAGTGGCCCTTTTTGAAAACCCAATCCATGTTTATCTATCTCTTGATCTACTTGAATTGGTGCTGTTATATCTTGTTCTTGATCTCTTAATCTCTTTTCTTTTCTAAAGCCTTGTTTTGCCCTAGTAGTGGGCGCGTTAGGATTGACGTTATTTGTTAATGTCAATCCTAATTGATCTAGGACGTCTCGTCCCCATAAATTTATGGGGAGATGGTCCAATACATAGGGCTGTATAGTTCCTTCACATCCTTCAGGATCCCTCCAATCTAATACCATTGCACTTCTATGGGGATTAGTTGCCACTCCTAGGCCTCTAAGCGTTTGGGTCGCTTGCTGTAATGGCCAATGTTTAGGCCATTCCTGGCGAGATATGATGCTGAGGTCAGCGCCTGTGTCCAGCAGTCCATTAAAATCATGCCCTTGAATATTTAATTTTAGCATAGGGCGAGAATCTAAATTTAAAGATAGCATAGCCCAATCTACACCTGTGGAGCCTAATCCCTTGGAACCTCTTTCTACATTACAACTGGAAAATTTATCATGTAGGCTTGGTATTATTAATAACTGTGCTATTCTATCTCCTGATTAAATTACTGATATACCTCTTGGAGAACTAGCTATAATTTTTATTTCACCCTCATAATCAGGATCAATTACCCCAGGACTTATCATAAGTCCTTTTAAGTGTAGAAGAACTGCGTCCTAATAATAAGCCTACTGTTCCCTGGGGAAGAGGTCCTTTTACTCCTGTGGGAATGATTTGAACTCCCATCTCTGGAGTTAATACTGCTCTGGCAGAGGCACAGATGTCCAACCCAGCGCTCCCTCTAGTCTGTCTGATGAGGGATCTAATGGATAATGCGTCCTGGGCACCACCTTGATGGTGCTGCTGGGTTCCTCCATTGCCCCGTATATTTGTGGTTTTGGGCCCCGGGGCATTGGGCCCTCCAATTCGTTTTTTGACAACGGGGCCTGATGCCTTTCTCCACGATATCGTGGGTAGACACTTGGTCTTTGTCCATTTTTTAATAACGGAATACCCTCTATGGTGGTTTGAGAATGGCATTCATTAGCCCAATGTCTCCCTCTATGGCATCGTGGGCAAATACCCGGGATTCTACTCTTTTGATACCTAGCTTTGTTAAACCCTCCTCCTATGGGGCAATTTCTTTTAAAATGCCCTTCTTGATTGCAATTATAGCATGTTTTTGGCTTGGTACTTAAAGCCTGTTTTACTTCAGCTGCCATGACTTGTCCTTGTTCATTAATGTCTCTACATAATTTAATATATGTGTTTAAATCTTCCTGTTTCCACGGTCTAATGACCTCTTTGCAGCAACGATTTGCTTGATCGTAAGCCAGTTGTTTTATAAATGGCATTGCCTGTTCTGTATTTTCAAATGTCTCAGAGGCTGCTTCAATAAGTCTAGCTACAAAGTCAGCGTAGGGCTCATTAACTCCTTGTATTATCTTAGATAGTTGACCTTGAAAATCCCCTTGTCCCTTCAAAGTTTTCCATGCCTTAATTGCATTTATGGCGACCTGAGCGTATACGCCAGGATCATATCTGATTTGCTGCATCTGCCCTTCAAATTCTTCTTTCCCCAGTAACATTTTCAGGTCTTGTTCAGGGTAACCTGCTTCTGCATTTCGCCTAGCTGTCTCCTTGCAAAATTCCTCATTGGCAATTTTCCATAATAAATATTGTCCTCCATTTAGCACAGAATTACACACGTTAGCCCAATCTGCTGGTGTTAAGTCCCAGCTGGTAATAGATTCGACCATACTGACTGTGAAGGGAGCGGCCGGGCCGTAGGTTGCTACAGCTTCCTTTAATTGCTTTACTATTTTGAAATCTAAGGCACGGTAAACTCGTTCTCTTTCTTCTCCCCGCTCAACTACAGGGCATGCTAATTTTTGGGGTCCCGCCTCAGGATTCCTTTCATCATCTATGGAGGCAGGTAAAGCTGTTGGTTGAATTATGCCCTCTGGTGGTGAAACGGAGTTAGTAGCAGCCTCCCTATCTGATGACCGTTTTTTCCCTGAGCTTGCCTTGTTCAAATTTTCTTCTATCTGACTAGCTTGAGAGACCTTTTGTTTTGCTTGACCTAATATGTTTTCTGCCATGGCCTGGACCTCTAACAATTTACTTAATAGTTTTTCGGTTTGTTTTTTACTAGATTCTAATCTACTATAAAGGTAACGTAACCCAATAAGATAGGATAGAAGAAAGCCAAAACAGAATGAAACAGAAACGGAGAGGAGGAAAATGATTATGTCAATTTTCTCTCTCTCAGGGCCGAATAACTTCAAACCTTGAGTTAACCATTTATCCCAACTCGTCTGAAAAAATTGTAAGGCTAGAGAGCCTGAAATAAAAGCAGAATAAATCAAAACAGAAATACCCATTCTGTCACCTTTCCTTAGGGGCGAGCGATATTACTCACCTTTAAATTTTGGGCGTTCCCAGTACAGGGCCACCAAAATGCCGCAAACTGCCCGGCCCTGGGCCGGCTGAGTCCCGCTCCTGCTGCCGAGCACTGCCTGCGGCACCCCTGCTGAGCGATTCCCTGCTGAGCTGTCAGTGCACGAGGGCTTGCAATCTTGCAACCCGGTTGGGCACAAAAACACAAGCCAGTCAAACTGAGACAAAGTTTTATTTAGAGAAAGGCCGTGTGCGTCCCCTAACAGGTGGGCCCGCCACGTGTGTGTGTTCTACCTGAGCCGGGGGGGGGTTTCCACTTCCCCCGGAACACCCTCCTACCATCCTTTTCCAACCAATGGGAACTCTCCCATTACAAGAGTGACATGAGTAACCTGAGTCTTGAAATGGGCCCAGCTGAACAGCATGAGTCCAATTACCATATGAATGTGAATTGCTGGCTGGCAGTCATTAAATCCAAAGGTGCCTATATCAATATTTTTGCTGTGGCTCCTAACAGTCCATAAATAAACTCTTACATTTATGATCAATCAATTTTTGACAAAGGTATCATCCATTAACAGAGAAAAAATGGCCTCTTTAACACATAGTGCTGGCAATATTGGAGTTCCACCTATAAGAAAATGCAGATGGACCCCTACTCCACATCATATCCAAAATAACTCAATGGATCAACAATACAAATAAAAGAACGTAAACCACAACATTCTTAAAAGAAAGTATGGTAGCAAATTTTCATTCCTGAATATTTGGCAATAGATTCTTAAATATAATATCCAAAGCCTGAGCAATGAATTTCAAACTTTTGTTCTCCAAAGCACAAAAGAAAGCATCATCCAGAGAGTGAAAAGTACAACCTACATAATGGGAGAAAAACACATTTGCAAATCATATATCTGTTATGGGATTTTAATCTACAACACAAAAAGACTTCTTATAACAAATAGTAAGAAGACACTAATTTTAAAATGGGCAAGATTTGAATAGGCATTTCTCCAAGGAAGATGTACAGTGTCTGACAGACATATTAAAAGATGTCAATATCATTAATTACTAGGGAAATGCAAATCAAAACCACATGAGATCACACTTAATGTCCACAAATAAGATATTTTTAAAATGGTGTTTGTGAAGAATTGAAGAAATTGGAACCCTCGTAAGTTGTTGGTGGGAATGTAAAATTGTGCAGCCACTTTGGAAAACAGTTTGGTAATTCCTCTTAAGAGTAATGGTGGTCACTATATGACCCAGAAATTCTACCTGTAGGTATGTACCCAAGAAAATTGGAAACATACATCCATACAAAGACTTAGACATAAAAATGTTCATAAAAAAACATTGCTCATAATACCTAAAAAAAGTGGGAATAACTCAAACGTGCATCAGCTGATGAACGGATGAACTAAAGGTGGTACATCTACTCAATGAAATATTATTTGGCAATAAAAAAGAAAATAAAGTACTGATACCTGCTACAACATTCTGAACCTTGAAACCATTTTGCTAAATGGAACAAGTCAAGCATAAATAATGAGACAATATAAGACTCCATTTCTATGAAATGTCCAGAATGGCCATATACATGGAGACAGAAAAATAGATTAGTGATTGCTTAGGGCTAGGATAGGGGTAAGAGAGGAATAAGGATTGACATGAATAGTAAAGAATCTGCAAGGAGGACAAAAATTGTCTAAAATTAGAGGGTGGTAAGTTTGCAAATCTGTGGATATATATGATAAGAAACCTAGAATTGTTTGCTTAAATTGGTAAATAGATGGCATACGACTTATATCTCAATAAGGCCCTATTTTAAAAAACTGACTATCCAGGTGAAAAAAGGAGCTATATCCTTGGGAAGTGCTTCCCTGTAGTTTAACATGCACATGTCACCTGGACATGGTGTTAAAATCCAGATACTGTTTGCTTCTGGTTCTGGCACCACCCCTTGAAAAGCAAGATCCCAAGGTAGTTTGACATCTTTCTTGGGGTTGCCCAGCTGGTGAAAGGGGAAAAGTCTAGATTCAAGTCCACTGGACTACAGGGTTTCTAGTCAGTGGTTAACTGAAGGATACCTCAGGCTTGACTTCTCACAACTGTTGTGAAAAATAGTCCAGGGTTTTATATAATCATAACCTCAGTGGGTCAACAGTTCATCACAATCTCTAAAACTATGACTGCATTCTTAAACTGAATTGATAGTGTCCATCCTAGTAGAGAAAGCGTAGCCTTGTGTACCTCAGTTCAATCAGGCCACGTTGGGAATCCAAAGCCCTGATGTGGGAGCCACATTGAGAAGAATACTGGAAGGCCATAATTAGCCCACAACAAGGGAATCTTCATGGTGTGGGGAATAGATACCTTATCCTAAGGAGAACGGATAAATGATGGGGAAGCTTTATACTCACAAAGCCAAGATTCATGCTGGGTGTGGTGGTGCACACCTGTACTCCCAGCCCCTTCAGATGCTGAGACAGGAGATACTTGAACCCTGGAGTGTGGAGCCAACCTGGACAATCTAGTGAGACCCTGTCTAAACAAATAAATAAATAAAGATTCCAACATGCTAGAACAGCTTTAAAGAAGGGCTATCCTGTGAAAGAAAAACTAAATGTTTCCTATTGTGACCCAGAAAACAGAACAAATATTAAGAAAGGAAGGTTGCCGGGCACGGTGGTGCACGCCTATAACCCCAGCATCTCCAGAAGCTGAGTCAGGAGGATCACAAGTTCAAAGCCAGCCTCAGCAAAAGCAAGGTGCTAAGAACTCAGTGAGACCCTGCCTCTAAATAAAAATACAAATAGGGCTGGGGATGTGGCTCAGGAGTTGAGTGCCCCTGGGTTCCATCCCTGGTACCTGCTCCACCTCCTCCAGTCAAAAAAAAGAAGGGAAGGTTGTAGGGAACTCACTCTGACAAATGAAAAAAATAATAAAAATCTAATCATTAAAAGCTTCCCATCTCACTTCAAGATGCAGAAACCACACATTATTGGCTTAAGCCAAATGGGAAGTTACTTGTTCACAGGGCATGAAAGTCTAGAGATAGATAGGTTTCAGGCACTCCATCCTTCCATGCTCTTTTCTGCATGTTGACGTCATCCTCGGGACGTCTCCTTCAGTAGTGACAAGACAGTCGCTAACAGCACCCGGCTTAGATCTATCTTCTCACTTGAGTAACCAGGAAAATGAATGGGCCCCCTTCCCAAGGGTTCCACGGACATTCTCAGGGCTGTTGCTGTACAGCCTAGATCACACACCCATTCTGAAGCCAGTCCTTGGGGCCACCGTGGGAAACAGGATGATTTACCAGACCTTCCACTAACACTGGAGATGGGGCCAGCCCCTGCCCAAACCATAAGGACTGAGACTGGAGAAGGGTTGGTTCTTAAAAAAATGTTTTTGAAATAATTGCCTGGGTGCTCTTTCCTGAAGAGAAGTCCGTCAGTAGCCAACAGATTTCCTGAACAACTATCTAAATTCAAGAGGCTCCTTTGGGAGAGGAAGGGGCTCCCCCACCACAGGAGACAGCCAAGCAGAGGCGGAAGGACTTCCATCACCTTTGCATAGTCAGGAGCAGCGGATGGGGGTCATGGCAGTAATTGCTCTCAAGCACTTGCTTCTGCCTCAAGATCCCTTTCATCAGAAAGAAGTTTCCTGATTCACATTTCAGAGGATTTTTCAGGCCCTAATTGGAAACAGACTTATTTCCTTTTGCATTCCCTTTTAAGTCAGCCATACAGCCTAGATGGACGCTCTCTCTGTGTCACTGGCCACAACCTTATGTCTTTACTCTCCTTAAATACACTCTCTCCCAGGGGATATTGAAGTGAGGCCCCCAGCCCAACATCACCGTCTCTTGCATTATCATTTCTTCTACATGGATCTTCAGCAAGCCATTTCTTATTTGAGGCAAAGTATTTGTTTTACCAGAAAATAAGATCCCACATGGCAACTGTATAAAGGTAACGTGTGTGTACGGTGTGTGTGCGTGACCGTACGTACACACATGTACATGCATCTGTGTGTGTGTACACGTGTGCACATTGCATGGGTGAAGGAGCAGGGTGCCACTGAGAGGATGTGACAGTGCTTGGGATTGGGGGACAGGAATCTCTGCCAGATGCTGGAACTCAAGTGAACTCCTGCAGTCAGGATGGCCCTGGGACCCCAGCAGTAGCTCACACAGCCTCAGCGGCCACAGACTTGACTCTTCCCTCTCACGGCTGACTGGCTTGCCTTTTCCTTGTTCTGGAAGAGAACTATCTCTGGATCCGTGTTTCTGTTTTGCTCCAGACAATAGGCCAGCTCTAATCTAAATCTCTACCCCTTTTCCAAATATCCATGGCCAGAAGAGGAGGGGTGAAGCCAGACACAGATTTGTGCAGGCTGTCTTTCAGTGAGTCTGTGGCCAGCACTGCTGAAGTGGGGTGCCCACCTAGCCAGCACCCTGGCTGTGTCAAGTGCATCCCTCCCCTAGCATCCAAGTGTTGCAGAGAAGATTAGTAACCAACCAACAGAAAAGGAATAAACAGATCAGGCCATCAGAGCAGCAAGGAATTCTCATCTTTCAAATGACAGATGCAGAGGAGGAAGGGGAGACCCTTGTGCAGGACCTAGTAGACAGTGCTAGGAAATGGGTTCAGATTAAGGAGAAGAATCCTTAAGAAATCCACCAAAGCACAGATGTCCTCTGCACTGGTAGCCTATGGGAGGGTGCATTCAAGTCAGTGTGTCCACATTGTCCCTAGGGAAAGGCTGGATGTGCTACAGATCATACAGATTAGGAAACTAAAGCTATGCATGATAGGACAGGCAGGTGTCCCCCCCTCCCTGCCCTGCTCAGAAATTAACACCCTCTTCTCTAAGACTTTTAAGTGATTCACTGGGGAGGGGGCCCTACCTAAAGAATCAGGAAGAGCCAGACCACAGAATGATCCAGTTCTCTGTTTCTTGCTGAAAAATAAGACTGAAAACATCGGACAACATGAGCATCCGAGGGCTCACCAACCCTAACCTAGAGGCACCATTTTCGTGAAAATATACAACCAGAGGGCTGGAGGGAAATGCTAAGGGACACCGTGTTTCCAGGCACTGCAAGAGAATTGGACACAGCAATTAATGGAATCTTATAAAACAAATTCAAATTGATCAGTCAGTAAATTAGAGTATTGCCACCCAGACTGAAACCGATTTAAAGGAACATAAATTGAGTCAATAACAAATGTGGAAGGAGACAGGAGTCGGGGGAGAGAATCTGGCGTAGCATTATTGGAGTTTATGTTATTTATTAAAGGGGATTAATAGTAATAAAAAAAAGGCTCCCGTGACAAAGCCTTTGAAAGAAACTACAATGTAAAACTTAGATCTATAAGAAAGATCTGGCTTTAGGGGCTTAATTGAAAATATTAAATAGAAGGCAGCAATTTAATTAAATATAAAGATGATGATAAATTGGTGAGTTGTGTCTCGTCATGGGAAGAGAGATCTTGAACAAAGGGTGTGATCCGAAGACTTGGAAATATATTTTTGTAAAGGGAGAGAATATCAGTTATGAACTTGCTTTTACTTCTCTCCCTGGGAGGGCTCCTGGTCTGATACTGGTACCAGGGCTCCTTTACGTAACCCAGGACCCTTTAAAGGAAAATTCAGAGCACGTTGCTCCCAGCATCTCAGGAGATCACACTGATGGTGCTGAATCCAGTGCATTATGAGACCCCTAAAGGTCTATCTGCCTTTCACCCCACTCTAGAGAGAGAAAGCCCATCCCTGGCTGGGATGAGCCCCATCCCTGTGTGCATAGATCCTCCCCCAGGTCTACTGTACCCAAGCAGGCCATCCCTGGCATCCAGATTCTACACATGAACCAACAGAGGAAGTAAAATTTATCACCAGATGAGGCTCAGAGGAAGAAGTGAGGAAATTCAGGCTTGAGAGCTGTGATACGGCTCACTCCTGCAGCAGCTGACCGCCAGCCCCCTGTTGCCTTCCAACAGTGCTACCCAAGCATCGCTTGCCCACACGTGCTCACCCAAGAGAAGGCAGCAGCTGGAACTGCAGTTTCTGCATAGAGGGGAGAATGGGCATCCGTGTCCTGACAGCTGGACAAGGAGGATACACACAGGTTACAGGAAGGAACCATGACTAAGAAAAGTCAGGATGACTCCAAGAGCCAGAGAGAAAACCCGAGGGCAAGGGGGTAAGGGCTTCTCCTCCTCAACCCTGAAGAGTCAGGAAGGCTTCCTCGCAGGTCCAGCCTCTCCAGCTAGGCTTGGGGTGCCTTCCTCTGTGCTCCCATGATTCCTGCTGCTTATGCTGTCCCTGGGGACTTAGCCTGTTGTCTTCTGGTCACCAGTTTACCAGCTTGTCTCTCCCATCACAGTGGGTCTTAGTCTTTGCAGACTCCCCAGCACCCAACAAAGAACCTGGCACTGTAGTTGATGGAGTGAATGTCTGGCCAGGGGTGGGGCATCTTCAGCAGAGAGCTAGGCTTCAGAGCCCAAGACTATGGTGGTTATGGCCACCTGAGGCTTAGCTGTCCATCTGAGCAGCTGGTCAGGGAGAGTTGGATGCTGCATTCATATGTGGGTGAGTAATGTTTGGGAATGCAAAAGAGTGTTGAGAAATGTCCATTTTGGACTCTTTAGAATCATCCTTCATGGTCATCTCTGCATGCAACTGGACTTCAAAGGTGTGGCCTTTTTCTGAGCTCTTGGGGTAGGTCTGAGATGAGGCCAAGAACTGTGCTGTTGGATATGGGGAGAGAAAGGGTGCCATACAGAAGGCCCCAGTGGATGTGGATAGGACATGAATTAGTTTTTTTTTTCTTTTGATCTGAGTGACAGGTGCATGAGGGTTCATTAAATTTCCATTTACTTTTATATATGGTTGCATCTTCCATAATAAAAAAATATAATAAAACAAATTTTTACATTTAAAAAAGACATTAACTTCAAATGATTTCCCCCTCATAGTCTTGCTCTCTTTCATCTCCTCTAACACCTGGTCCCCAGGGGTGTTAGCTTTCCATGACTACAACAAAATACCAGAGATAGTCAACTTATATAGAGAAAAGTTTTATTTTGGCTCCCACCAGGGTTCCACGGTTCCCTTTGAGGCCACACCTCCACTGACCTAAAGACCTTCCACTAGGCCCCACCTATTAAAGTTTCCACCACCTCCCAATAGCTTCACCCTGACCATCAAGTCTTTAAAACATGGGCCTTTGGGAGATTCTAGATCCAAACTATAGCACCAGACCCGCAGGGCTGGCATTACCGGGAAACACGTAAGAAATGCAAAGTCACAGACCATCCTGCCCATTAAATCAGAAACTCTGGGATGGAACCCAGAAAACTGTGTTTAATGGGCCCTGCAGGTGATAATGTTGCAAATACCCATTTGAGAACCACTGGTCTAATGTATTTTTTTAATATAATCTGCTATTTCTTGACTTCTACAAATTGGTGATTTTCCCAAATTGGTGAAAGCCCTCTCCTCATTGCCTTTGGGAGCATGTGCTTTTTCTCAGCTGGTACACACCCAGCTCCAGCCTGGCTCTGTGACTCGGCATCCCTTGTACACACAGCTTGAAGTCGTTCTGGCTTCGTACCTGGTGGATCCAGCCTCTGACAGCACTAGCAGACTAGACGTGTGCTAGGCACACGTCTGAGCTCCTAACAGGTGTTATCTCGTTTGATAATCACAATAACCATAAGGAAGTTACTAATATTGCTCTCATTTTACAAACGAGCAAAACAGTACAAGTGAGTTTTCGATGATTTAAGTAGTTTGCCAAGTTCACCCAGTGGGTAAATGGTGAAGTTGGGATTCTGGAGAATGAACCTTAACCACTGCACTATCTTGACTGTCTTGTCCCTTGTCTGGCTCTAACTGCATGACCCAGGACAGATCTCCTTCCACAGACCAAGCCTGCACCTAGCTTGGACTCCAACTTTCAGGTTTGATCATGTATTTATGACCTGGAGCTGGGGCTACCTCTTCTTCGGCATCTGCAAGGACACTCACCTGGTCAGTTAAGAAGCTTCCAAATACAAGGAACAAATCAGTGGTTCTAGAAACAGGGAAAATCCATCACCTCACCTGACATGGGGTTCCTAGGTGGAGTGGCTGTGTAACAGGGTTATGCAGAGGTCCATGGTGCCATCAAGGGCCCAGATTCCTTCCTTCTTTCTTCTCAGCCATCCTCAGCATGTAGCTCTCTCCTCAGACACTAGACTCTCTTGTGGCCACAGAGTGAGACTTACCATTCCTGACATCACATCCCGATAAGAAGAGGAGGAGACCATCTTCCCATACATATCCCAGCAACCTCCCCCATAATTCATAGGTGGAATTAGGTGACATGCCCATCCCTAACCCAATGGCTGGCAAAGAGAAATGAGACTGACCTGATCGGTTTACCCTGGTCAGGATGTACCAGAATTTTCATAGTGGAGGGAAAAAGTAGGACTTGGTCAACAAGGAAGAGGGCGGAATGACTGATCTGAGTCCTGCCCCTGGAGCTTGTGCTAGGACCTTGGGACAGGAAGAAAGCTGTCCAATTGCACATCCCCAAGAGGGAAAAGCATTTGTTAAGTCACTGAGATTTCAGTAGTATTTGTTACAGCAGCCTGTCCTGACTGATAGAGACATGGAATCCCTACTCCTATGATGCACAGACAGAAAATGGGAGGATGTTACTCCAGAGAAATGACATACTCTGAACTTAAAAAGGCTAGGGGTAGTGGTGAGTGGGATGAGAAATGGCTTTGAAAGTCCTCACTCTTGGTCTGCCCCAGGCAGCTCCCAGGTACCCAGGTTTATCACTCAGGCAAGAAACTAGAGAGTATTCTCTGGGAAAACTGTCCCAAGAGGAAGCATTCTGTAATATGAGTTCCCTCCAGAAAATATCAAGTCTCTCCTGAACTTCCTACAGTGAAGACCCCAAATCATCAAACTATAACAACCAATAGCACATGCTTTTACATCAGCCAAAGACAGCCAGAGGGCAAAAGCCACAACCAGACCAAATAACCCCAGACAAACTGAAGGGGAAAAGAAAAAAGAACTCGGAGGAATCAGAGAATCCAGGGGGAAGACAATTTTTTAAAAATAAACACATATTGGGTAAGAGAAAACATTTCATAAAAGTATAATGTTATTTTTAAAAACAGAAGAGAAATTTTGCTTTATGAAATTCATAAAAATAATAATTAAAAATTTCAAATTCATTTTTTTATCCATTCATCTACTGAAGGGCATCTAGGTTGGCTCCACAGTTTAGCTATTGTAAATTGTGCTGCTATAAACATTGATGTGGCTGTGTCACTGGAGTATGCTGTTTTTAAGTCCTTTGGGTATAGACCAAGGAGAGGAATATCTGGGTCAAATGGTGGCATATACACAATGGAATATGACTCAGCAATAAAAGAGAATAAAATCATGGCTTTACAGGTAAATGTATGGCGTTGGAGACGGTAATGCTAAGTGAAGTTAGCCAATCCCCAAAAAAACAAATGCTGAATGTTTTCTCTGATATAAGGAGACTAACTCATAGTTGGGTAGAGAGAGGGAGCATGGGAGGAATAGAGGAACTCTAGATAGGGCAGAGGGATGGGAGGGGAAGAGAGGGGTCAGTGGGTTAGCAATGATGGAGGAATATGATGGACATCATTATCCAAAGTACATGTATGAAGACACGAATTGGTGTGAACATATTTTGTATACAAATATGAAAAATTGTATAGTAAGAATTGTGATGCATTTCACTGTCATGTATTTAAAAATAAAAGCAATTAATAAAAATAAAAACATTAAAAAGAAAAAAATTCAATAAAAAGATAAAATTTCTCAGAAGGTAGATTTTTTTTTAAAAAAAAAAAAAAGATGATGATGGAAGAACTGGTGAAAATAATTAATTCAGTTTCCAGAATCCAACATCAGAAGTTCCAGAAAGATAAAACAGGAAAGGAGGGAGTTATTATCAAGGAAAAAATACAAGGAACTTCCCAGGACCGGGGGTGACAATTTCTGAATCTACCCATCCAAGGCCCAGCAAAACAAATGGATGAAAATAAAACCTACCCTCACGAAAGCACATGACTGTGAAATTTTAGAACCTGGGACAAAAGTTTCCAGAAAGAAACCAAAGTCACATATCAGTGATCAGAAATGAGAGTGGCATCTGATCTCTCCAAAAAGAAACTTCTAACAGTTAGAAATGTTGTAATGCCTTTAGAAAGACAAGGGGGAATGGTGTTTAAATAGCAGCTCCATAATTATTAATCAGGTGCCAGTCAAGATTTTCAAATATTCAAGGTCTCAAAATCATGCATCCTTTCTTGGGAAGCCCCAGGAAGCCAGGTCACCAAACAAGGAAATAATCTAAGAGAAAGGCAGAGATGAGATCCAGGACACACACAGACCAGTTCCTGAGACGACAGTGGAATGGGCTCATGAATGACAGTCACCCATGTGCACAAGACCTGGGGAGAAATCAGGAAGGATGGAAGGATCCAGGTGGCTGTCCCCAAGAAAATGTGAAAAACTGGTGAATTGCCTGCTGGGTTTGGAAGGAGAGTTTAGTGATAGAGGCATGACGTTGAAGAAGATGAAAAATGAGGCAATTATCCACATTTCCCAACCCTCCCCGAAAACAATAAGCCATAATGGAAACAAAAATCTTAGAACAATAGGTTGCTTAGTTGTCAATTATATTGATAGTTTTACTATTGGAAACATTGAATATTTATTTAATCAAATTATGTGAGATAAACAGACTGAAAGAAGGGAGGAGTAGGGATGTGTGTGTGTGCGCGCGTGTGTGTCTGTGTGTGTGTGTAACACAAAGCTACATCAAGTGAAAAATGAAGAAACTGATGTGCAATTATGTCACTGAGAAACACAGTGGAAAACAGAAGCAGCAGATGACAGGATTCTCTAGGGCATAGTAACTATGGCGGGAAGAAGGGAAGCCCAGAACAACAGTTGCTCACCAGAAGCAAAAGCTGAATTGTAGTTCTTTGAATTACTAAACTATATTCATGTTCTTTTCACAAAAGTAGTTTTTGAAGGCAAAATATGATTTCCAGTTGTCCCAAGAGATTCTGCCAAAGCCCGGGTTTCTCTCAGTGAGCCTGTGGACATGGGTCAAGAGTGGACATGTTCTCATTGGAAAAATCACCTGGCCTGGCCTCAGCTGCTGCAGAACTTTATTATGAACAAATAACAAAACTGAAGTTTTTAAAACTCCCAGGGAAACACCAGCCAGCCATTGTCCTGATTGGCCTCAAACCTAAAGTTTGACCTTCTGGGTCCAGCAGGCCCCCTGCACCAGGTGTGAGAGGTGGTAAGGACGATCCTGGAACTTAGACACAGCCCTGGGCCTTGGGACACCCTTAGGAGATGCTGGGCTACAGAATGCCTGCCCAGACAAGGTGCCAGCCCAGCTAGGGACTGAGCACAGGTTCCCAGCTCTCCATCCAGTCTCACCCTTCCTCCTATCCCCTGGCCATAATCCTTTGGGCACTGCCCCTTCTTCTTGCCAGACATTCTCAGAATCATGGAGAAGCCAGTGCAGGGTCTTCAAAACAGGGGAACAAAACAGTTCAAACTGAAAGATGTTGTATTCAAATCCATGCCCAAACGTAACTAGCTGCATAATCACAGATTTTATTCGTTTCTCTGCCATTGCCGGATCACAACCATTACTTCCGGGTGCATTCCAAATATCTTAATTTTCTTAATCAAGATGTTAAATCACTCCACCTCAACAACATAGGTAATAACTGCTAATGATTATGTTGGCCCCAAAGTCTGGATTCCTTCCATTATTCCAGATTGTCCCTGTGAAAGAGGAGGAATGTGTCTTATTCCCAGGAGGATGGAAGTTTCACTGGAAGGATATTTATGAACAAGGACTGCACAGCACAAATGTTTATTTGTTAACTCAAGAAGTATTTACGTAAGACCTATTCTAGGTGTAGTCCCTGTCCTCAAAGAGGGCAAGTCGAGCGGGGAAGATACTGGAACAAATAACTGACACTCTCTGGTAAGTGTCTCTGACCCTCCACCCCCACCCAGTTGTTTCTGAGAGTCCCCAGATGTCTCTCCTGTGCCTGTGACTATGTCCCATGATCACACAGCAGCCGTCACTGGATTCCTCTTCCATGCCATATTTTCTGGGTCCATCTGCTTGGCTATCTCCAAGTGCCCCAGTGTCTACTGGGTGTGACCTCTCTCACCATGCACCTCCTCCAACACCACAGCAATGTCTAATCCTCTGGAGTTCTGAAGTGGCCAAAATGGGGACATCGCATCTAGAGCCCAGGAGGATTGAAGCCACACTGTGGTTGTACCTAAAAGAAGTTCCTTTGCCTCAGCCTCACCTCCTATGGGAAGCTCTGTGTCCTGGTATCAAAGCAAGGTTGCTCCTGCACCCAGAGCTAACCTTGTCTCCACTGAAAAAATCTCCTGGATCTTACATGTGTCCATAGGACACTGAGCTGGAGGCAAATCCTAGGGGCGACACCATGAAGACAGAGGTTTTCACCTGAGCCTCCTGCCTGGGTCCCTCTTCCTCAATCTCTCATGAAATACTCTTCCACCACAACTCATCTTCCAGACACACTGATATGGCCAAGCACCTCTGATGTGCTAACCCCCCAACACACAGATACATACACAGGGCTATCCCCAGCCCTGTTCAATTATCCCGGCTGGCCGTCCCTTCATGGTCAAGGTTCAGCACTCTTAAACCTTGTCATTCGGGGAAACAAGCGTGTGCCTCCCTCTGCACCCTCTCTGGACACATCTTGGGAAAATGTCCTGAAATTTCTACGGATAAAAATATTTAATAATTGATATCTATGTAATAAAAAAATATAAAATATGGTAATCTGGAAACAAGATATTTGCAAAATATTTGCCAAAATTGTGTTTTTTGCTGTGCTAAGCTAAAGAACACATACTCTTCAACCAGCTAGACTCTACTCTGCACCACAGGGAAATGGTGAGGGCTTTTCCCAGCCCAGAGAGGCCAGACTGACAGGGCCCTCTATGACCAATTCTGTCACATGGAGCCTGTAAATCTCCAGAGTTCCTGCTCATTTCCCTCAATGACCCATCAAGATAATGAACACCCCCCACCACCACTTCTGTAGCCCATTCCCTTGGGATGCTGGTCTCTGCCAGGCAAAGCTTTATTGTTGTTGGAAATCCCTGACTAATTGGACAAATTAATCTCTGATAAAAGATTAATGCAAGGATGGCAAATGGATTTCATTTCTGCTGCCAACTGAGATTGATTGGTTGGGGCTACCTAGAGTGCTGGTTTGAGAAGGACTGTGGCCAGAGCTTAGCTCAGCAAGCAACAGTGCCAGGATTGATTTGCAGTGTCTGAAACCCTGAGCCCTCCAGGGACCGTGGCATTGTAGGTGCGGCTTATTTGCCATTTTAGGATTAGTGGCTGCCCTAAATTAACCTCTACCCACCCCCCCCCCCGACCCTGGGTACAAGTTTACATTCTGGCATGGTCCAGTTAGCGAAGGCCCTTGGAGCAGGTAGAACTTAACAGCCCCTTCCATGTGCCAGGAAGATCTGACCTTGGCAGAAGCATCTCGGAGGGCTTTCAGCAGGGCCCCACACCAGAATGAGAGGAAGACTGAGAAGTCAATTCCGCATCATCTCAATGAGCGTCATTAACTTGTGTCCCCCACGGAAAGAAAAAGGATGAAAATATGCAAACATTTCCTCTCTACCAGGGATGTATTTACCTGCTTCAGAGAAGCCTGCATGTTCTGCACCACCATGTTCCACCTGAAGGTCAAGTCTGTGCCTAATGGATGATGCAAATTGTCTCTCACTCCAGGAGGAAGAGCAGGAAGGGGCAGCAAATAGCAGAACCAGGAGGAGAACTGACTCAGATGAAATGTCAGAAAAACAAGGGGACACTGAAAGGGGGGGAGGGCATGGGTCTCTTAGCTCCTCTTGCTTTTGCCCATCCAATAGCTCATACTGGCCCACTCAATCAGGAGTGTCCATCCTGCTGGCCCCAGTCCCTTGTGCTCCTGGTGGCCTAAGATTATTCAGCTTTGCATGAGGCCTTCCTTGTTTTCCCTCGTTGGATTGGTGGTCCTCCCTCTGAACTCCTGAAGTCACCTCTGTGTATCTCAGGAATTGTCGACTTCTGTGTCTACCTACCTCCATCCTAAGCAGTGTCCTTCCTTCATAGGAGTCCAAGGAAGGCCAAGCACTCTGTAAACAGTCAATAAATTTTATTGAGTGAATAATGGAATTTGGACTTCAGTGGCTGAAAATTGTCCTCCAAAAAGCATGTCAAGTCTCAATTCCCAGGACCCGTGAATGGGACCTTATTTGGAAATAGGGTCTTTGCAGATGTAATTAAGTATCTCAGGATGAGCTCATCCTACATTTAGGGTAGGCCCTAAATCCAATGACTGGTATCTTTATAAGAGAAAAGTAAGATACTTGAGCAAAGAGATACACAGAGGGGAAGGCTACATGAAGATAAGGGAGCAGGGTGGAGTGCTGTGTCTCCAAGCCAAGGAACACCAAGGATTGCTAGAGCTACCAGAAGCTAGGAGAGAAGCAGGAAAAGCAAGCAAGAGGAGGTAAGAGACCCCTGTCCTCCCTTCCTTTCAGTGTCCCCTTATTTAGTGACATTTCATCAGAGTCAGTTTTCTGCTGTCCCTTCTTGCTCTTCCTCCTGGAGTGAGAGACAATTTGCATCAGCCATTAGGCACAGACTTGACCTTCAGGTGGAACATGGTGGTGCCGGGCATGCAGGCTTCTCTGCAGCAGAATAAATACATCCCTGGTAGAGAGGAAATGTTTGCATATTTTCATCCTTTTTCTTTCCCTCAGAGCTTCCAGAAGGAAATCATTTTAATTTCTGATTTCTGTTGTTTCAAGCACCAAGTTTATGGTACCTTGTTACTATAGCCCTAGGAAACTAATACACAGGCTTCAGAGTGAATTTTCAGAATGTCATCAAGGGGAGAGTTAAGCAGGATGGGATCAGGGTGATGCATGAAAAGAGCCTAGACCCAGTCTTCAAAGAGGGCCTTCATCTTCAGGGTCCTACAGCTGCCTCCTGGCTCTGTCCCAGGCCTGGAGCTAACAGTCCACTACCAAGACATTTCTCCTCTTCTTAGACTTTCACAGGTGGAGGGTCTCCAAGTCCAAACTTGCCCATTTTGTGGGAGGAGAAACTAAGGCCTGTATAGGTAAAATGACTTTCCCTAAGCAGTAAAGATCTGAGATCATAGTCTTATTTTAAGCCTAAAGATCTAGGAAGGACCTTAAAATTCAATCAGCCCCACTTATACAGTTCCTAATAGACCAGTCAGTAGCTCACCTAAGAACTTGCACTACCATACCAAGTTTTTCATGATGTACTAGAAAGATATGGACTAGAAATGTTAGAGAACTTCCGTTCTACATGCTAAAATATCTAGCACTTGGTTCTGTCCTCTCCCCTCCAACACCTATATCCTACTCCCCGTGACCTTGAGTTAGCTCCTTCACACCCTGAACCCCATCTGTGAAATAAAGGGTTCATGCTGGTGGCCTCTGGTTTTTCCAGTTCAAATTTTCTTTGTTTGTAATTGATCTCTTGAGTTTTACACTAAAGAAGTCACTTGGTGTGCAGTACATTATAAGGCCCTGAATCAAAATTATAATCAAAGAAAAGAAGAAACTCACACCTCTCCCTACTTGACCTGAATTAGCTCCACCAAAACCCTGCTGGGTAGTGACAACCACCCCAATGTGGGCTAGTGGAAGGTGCCCATTGCACTCAGACACAGGTACAAGGCCACCGATGACCCCCCCACTCCCTGGAATAAGGGTCAGAGGCTAGTCAGGCACTCATAAGTGAAGAGGAAGAGGGTCAACCTTGAACTTAAGTTCTGGCTGTATGGAGACCCTACACATTTAGACTTCACAGTGGATCCAAAAGAACTGGAGGAACCCCAGTCTCCTGCAAGTCATTTATTTATTTATTTGTTTGTTTGTTTGTTTATTTATTTTTAAATTTTGTTTGCTACTCCAGGGCTGCAGATGTACATCCTAAAGCCTGTCATGTAAAGGCCCTGAAAAGAAATGTAGACCCTAGGAATGCACGGAACCCATGATCCTTGGAAACCAGAATGCTAGAGGAGATTCAAACTGATCCGGTTCTACTTCTGGAGCTCTGACAGATCCCGATCTGTCTCTCTGCAAGGAGAGCTCAGAAACCCCTGCCAGGCCCCACCTCTCCAGCAAGCCATGGCCCTTCCATTCTGGGATCCACACACTATTTGCAGAAGGCTCCGGCCCATGAGCAAGCCCCAGCTTGCCCAGCTACTCCAAATAGAGCCCCCGGAGGCCATGAAGGCAGGTTGGTCCCAGGAAAGAAGAACAGCTCGGCGTCTGGGAGCAGACTCCCTCTGCAAATAGCAACTTGTGACCTGGCGCTGGCTCTAGAGAAGAGAGAGACTGCTGGTAGCACTGTCTCCTGGTGAATAGGACTGGGACTGAACCCATTTCCCATCATGATGACCTCTGGCTTCAACTGGAACACTTTTAAGATGGACCCCCTCATTTTCCCCCTGTGGTTCCTTCTATTTCTGAATGCCTTCTTTCCTTCCTTCTCTCTTTTTGTTTTCATTCTCTCTCCTTCTACTAGATGTCAGGTATGGCCCTGGGGCCAGGGACAAAACATGAATCGGGCCCAAACCCTCCTTGGGGAGCCCACAGACAGGAAATCGATATCAGACATCTTCATAGACAGAAGTAAAACGGGGGTGGGAAAGCTCAGGAGATGGGGCACCTAAGCCTGATGCAGCGAACTCAGTATTCCAGTTGGAATGTGAAAAACTAGTAGAATGTTTGTTAGATGGAAAATCAGGTCATAGCATTTCAGACTAAAATATTCTAACAGTGAAGTCATCCAGGCCCAAGAGCATATGCCGTGTTTAGGGGGATGTAGGCAACAAGATATTGCCCAAGATGATGATAGGGAAGGAAGAGGGGATGAGGCTGTAGAGGTAGGCAGAGATCATGGGGAGCTATGTGTGCAAAGATAGGATCAGTGCAGAGGCCAATGGCAAAGTGCAATTTGAGCAGGACAGCAACCTCAACAGATTACCTGAGAGAGACTTCTGTACCCAGATAGGATATAAAAGGTTGTGACAGGCGAGGTAAAAAAAATAAATTGGGAAACAAAATCGTGTTTTCCAAAAGATGTACTAGAGCTGTGGAAGCAATGAGGTCTACATGAACTTAACTTGCAGCCAAGGAAGAGCACTACCTGGGTGAAGGGTTGGCTTTTATCTCCCTTGAACTCTTGCCAATTCAGGACACAGGCTGGTGGTCAGGCTCGGCCTAGGCTGGGAAAAGAGAAACAAGGGAAGCTCATCAGAGTCACTGGGGATGGCTCCATAGACTAGAAAGCAGAGGAGCCCCGAAGGCAAAGCTGGCATTTCCCTAGGGCCACACAGGAGCTGAGTTTCAGGACTGACTGAATGCAACTTCCTCTTTCATCACGGGAAGGGGCCTATGACAAGCACCCAGCAGTACCTCTGAGGACATTTGCCAGATTTGAGACAGTGCACAGTGGAAAGATAAAGAGCTAAACTCACAATAACCATGTGATATGGGCCAGGCTGTATGGGTGATGACCAAACAGACTCCATTTACCCTGAGACTCCATCTCAAGGAAGAAATGCTTCTCCCGTGGGAAAACTCCACCTCTGCACCTACCAACAGTTGCTTAGCACAGCATATTGACAGCACAAAATAGCAAAATTATTCCTTCTATTCTTATACACTGTACTTGTGCAATGTACCCTAACCGCATAGAATGTTCATGTTTGTCTAGATGTCAGTAACCATTCTTTAAATTCTACTCAACTAGGGTCATTTTGACCCACTTCCCCTTCTGCTTTGTGATTGTAGATCTCATGATGTCCTGTAGTTTTGAATCATAGCAACAGCCACTTATGATGAACGTACTGCCACGCTTTACTTGTGGTATACAAGGTGCTCTCTAACCCCTGGAGGGCGTCCAGGAACGCAGGCTTGCCCTCATCCCGCCAGCTGGTGAATAAAGATGGTTCCATCTCCTGCTTTCAGATTGACTCCGTGATTTATGGCAATCTGGCCACAACAAATGGTGCTAACTGGGTTAACTTGGCTAACTTGGAAGCATCTTTCCCAGAATCCTCTTCCCTTGTTTGGTATCACTCTGTTGAGCATAGTCCCGGGACAAACTTGAGTGACATTTGGAGAGTGGACTGAGACACCAATTATTCTGCTGATCTACAGAAACTTCAGGCCTGATACTGAATGCCTATGTGATAGCCTTCTGCAGACTTCCCACCCAGCAACCGAGACTGCAAAGGTCGAACCCTCTAATGAATTTCTCATTCCATAGCATTCTTAGGTTTCTGCTTCTCTGATCCGATCCTAGCTGGTACATCAGATATCAACAAGCTTCCTAGATAAAGGGTCAGATAACAAATGTTTCAAACCTTAAGGAAAAGGCAGAACTGAGTACATTATAAAGGTACTAAGTAACCAAAGAAAAACAAATCTCCACTAAATTCAAAATACAATTAAATTGAATATATTTTTTTTGCAATATGGGTATACTAATGAACAGAACTTGGAGGCAGGATAACATTTTACTTAATAGAGATTCAAAGTTATTATTTCCTACCATCAAACAGATTACAAATATTCTGTAAAAAATCACTCTTAGCTGTGGGTCATTTAAAAACAGTTATACAATTTGACCTGCAAGCCATGGTTGGCTGCTTTTGTGATCCACATTCCAAAGGGGACATTCTCAGGGCTGAGGAGATATAGTCACCAGGTTCTAATAAAGACCCCAGGACGATATTGAGAAAGCAAAAGAACATCCTAAAGATAGGCCACATCTTGCCAAAACTACAGCTAATCTTCAATGCAGATCAACCTCTGGTTGGATTGAGGCAATAAGTATCTTTACCCTCTGTACCTAATAAAATCCTTGCTAGTTAAAGATATTGCCTGGAATCTCTCTGGCCCTGTTATACACCATGACCAACATGCAATAAAAACAAAATTACTCAATATGCAGAGCCAGGAAAGTGTAAATGATAATAAAGAGGAAAAAAAGCCCAAATAATAGAAATAAGTTAAAAATCTTCAAAATAGCTGTAGTCCATATATTCAGGCAGACACAGCTGAACAGAGGCAGAGTCAACGCCAAAATAAGTCAAAATAGAAAATACTCAAAGCAGAGAGAAATTTATCTTCAAGATCATTTGGACTTTATAGTACAGATGGATTGCAAGGGACAAAGATTAAAGTCAAAATAGATTGAGGGGATAAGTAGAGATTTGCTTCTTCAAGTCATTTAAAAGCATCCAGGGGAGGGACAAATGGCCCCCAAAGCCTGACTCTCCATCCACAGAAGGGAAAGGACCTTATTCAATCTCATTTCCCTTCTGCAGACTTACTGAAAGCCAGAGATGCCAGAAATCTCTCTGAAAAACATCCTCACCCTGGGGTCAAACCAGGGCTTTTCATTATCCTTCAACAATAGTGTTTCCAGATTGGCTGAGCCTGGGGGAAGGAGCAATCTTCTAAATTCCCCGGATTGGCTCTTCCTTGGGCGGGAAGGGAGAGACTCCGGGCTCCACCCTCGCCTGTTGAAAGTCTTGTCTTTGACAGGTCCTGAGAGCCCGTTAGCAGAAGTCTTCCACCCACAACACCCTTCTGTGAATCCACAAGTTCCCATCTGATAAGAAGTTACAAAATGCAGCTAATCCGGTCTTGGCAGAAAACCAGTTCACTTTAAAGCCAAACAGTGAGAGGAGGGCAAGGGTGGGGAGGGGCAGCCTCCGTGCATGCTGCTTATTCATTCCGTAATGTGAAACCTGTCCTCTGTGCCAGGCACAGTTCTAGGACTGGGGACACCGCAGTAAACAAGACCCGCAAGAAACCTGCTCATAGAGTGACAATGCTGATGTCCCAGGACCTGCCACAGGTTTAGATCATAAACAAACACACCCACAAGAAAATGCCCATTTGTAGAAAGTGCTATCGTCATGTTAAAACTGGGTGGTGGGCTAGAAGGAGGTGACCAGATGGTCAGAGAAGGCCGAAATTTAAACTAAGATCAGAGTGATAGATAGGAGCTGGCCATGGGGAAATCCGGATGGAGAGCCTTTCTAGCAGAGGAAAGAGCTGGGGTGCACATCCAGAGGAGGGGACAAGCTTAGCAGGCCAGTATGGCTGGGGCAGAAGTGGCTGGAAGAGTGACAGACCCAAGGAGGGGAAGGTGGGCACAGCCAGACCACCCAAGCTCTTTATTAGAACATGGAGCTTTATTTATGTGCAATGAAAACCAGGGATTTAACCCAAATAGGAGAGTCCTGATTCCTGCTACCGTAGCCTTGATTCCATGGCTTTGATTCTCTGGCAGCTCATGGACCCCTCCCCCCAAATTCCCGCAGCCATTGCCAAAATTCCAATATTCCCCAGAGCCTTTGCCAAAAGGGCTCAGGACAAAATAGTTAAGGTCATCCCTGGACTCCTCTTTCTCTCACCTC
Source organism: Urocitellus parryii (assembly GCF_045843805.1). Taxonomy (NCBI): domain Eukaryota; kingdom Metazoa; phylum Chordata; class Mammalia; order Rodentia; family Sciuridae; genus Urocitellus; species Urocitellus parryii. The sequence continues at coordinate 99,127,765 of NC_135532.1, read as the reverse complement.
TGCTTGAAACCTTACGGAGGTTCTACTGAGTCTACTTTTGGTGTATGTCCAATGTCCAGGAACTTCTCAGCACCTCCTTGGCTGTACCCTGGTCTGAGCCACTGTCCTCTCACACCTGAGTTACTAAGAGTGCCTGTTGCTCCCCTTGCCCCCCTAATCTGTTTGCTAGACAGAGTGAGCCCAAAGGATCAGACGCCACCTAAGCTGGGCTCAGGGCCCTGCGGACTCCACACCCTCTCAAGAACTTCAGTAATTTCCTCTCTGCATCTCCCTCTCCTCATCTTCTTTCCCTCCTCTGGGGAAGAGCACAGGAGGGGCCTGCAGAGATGCCTTGCTGTTGACCGTGCCCCCTCCCAGCCTCAGAGCCACTGCCTATCTCTGCAGTCCCTAGCTCTTCCCTTCCCAAGACCTCACAGTCCCGCTCAGTCACAGCTGGCTTGACCGTGAGGCTTTGTGGGAAGGGGGCTTTAGTCACTCCTTCAATGAATTTTTATTAAGCACCTAATGTGTCTGACACAGTGGATTCAAGGTGACTCAAAGGACAGATTTTTTTCCAAGGGGGCCCACATTCCCTTGGGACACTTCTTGTTCTCAGCCCATTTCTATAGAATACACCATCCTGCCAAGTCTGAATTCTAGCTCCAGTCCACTGGCCAGGGCCCTAAGCAAGTCCATGGAACCCAGGATGGTGGTGAGAACCCTAGCATTTCCTGCCCCTTGAGGTGCAAGCACATTGGCTCATAGAACTATCCACTTTGGTAAAAGTCAAGCCCAGGATCACCAAAACAGAGCTAACTGGTAATGTGCCCATCTAGTCCAGAACCTAGTATGGTACCTGGTACATGGTAGATAAATGAAGGAAGTGTCACCCTATATCAGATTATAGATGATCAGCAGTGACAAAAAACAAAGAGGTAAGGAACGTGTTCATGGAGACACTAAAGCAGGTTGCATGATGGTGAGGAAAGTTATGTCAGTCTACCTAGACACGAGGTGTGGATGGGGGCAGCCCTGAGATAGGCTCAGCTAGACCAAAGCCATGGGCCTCCTTCCTGCTCCAACTGTAGCCTGAGGCTTGCTCAAGCTGCACCTGAAGGAGGCCCAGCATCTTCTTCTAAGCTAGATGAACGGAAGCTATTTCCTAGTGTCCAGCTTAACCAAAGGGGCTGCTCAGTACTTACCTCTGCCATCCCCAGAGAACCTTCAGGACTTAGCTGCTCAGGCACCTATATTTGGCTCTCCTGCCAAGGCTCAGAGCCCTTCTCCACTGCAGTGCAGAGCTGCTTTGAGAATCTCTGGGCAGAGCCACTCAGATACACAGCTTGTTGGTTTTAAAACAAATCCTGTTCAGGGCTGCTGAAGATGAGGCCATTGTTGGGCTGCATGCCATCCACGCTGTGCCACAGGGTGTCAGACTGGCGGGACATCTGCCCACATGCCCACCATTCCAGCACACAGCCTGTGCAGGACAGCAAGCCCATGCAGGCCAGTGTCCCGTGTCTGGACCACCTGCACACTCGTGCTGGACACACTGACACACTGGCTAAGTGTGGTGACATGTGTGCATCCAGGGACAGCCTACATCTGCTCCCTGGCCCTGCCTGCCAGACCACTGGGGCTCCATGCCTGGCCCCATCAGATTCATCCCTGTTGATTTCCCCAAGTAGTTGGACAGTTTTTTGTCGGTTGCGTTAATCATCTTATAAAAAATGGCTAGCAAATGAGGAGAAAATCAAAGTGCTAATATTGAAAAGAAGAATCAGTCCCAAGAACTCAACACTGTTGATAGGCAAGTGGGAATCTGCAGGCATTACCGAAAGAAGCGAATTGGTAGCCTCAAGTTCAGGCTCATTAAACTTAGGCCTATCACGTGTGTGTGTGTGTGTGTGTGTGTGTGTGTAGTTGTAAGAGAAAAGAATAAACAATGCAAGTCTAGACAATGTAACTTCAAACATTGTGCCTAAAAAGCATGAAAGAGCCCCCTTTCTGCCGTGGAATTCTGCTTCTGTCCTATCTGCATGGATATTTTCAGAAAAGCATATAATCCCAAAAGCACATGCTTTGGAGGGCAATGTATGCCTCACCCTCTTAAACACCCCTAGAAGTTTCAACATGCAGCATCAAAAAAAAAAAAAAAAAAAAAAGCCTCCGTCTGATGTCAAGCTTATTTATTGCTTCAAAAAAGTTCTTCCTCCTGTTAAGCCCGGACCCTCTTCCCTCTGCGTGTCTCCCCAGGGTGCTCATTTCACCGTATGGAGGCATCCGTAAGAAATCCACTCCTTTCCTCATAGGAGAGCCCATCAAACTTTGAAGACAGCTGCCGTGCTCCCACCACCTCCCATTTCGCGTGAAAGAGCTCCCACTCCCAGCAATTCCTCCAGGGAACTGGTGTCCCTAGCAGCCAGGCATTTGTCCCTGGATACTGTCTGTCGTATCAGACCCACCCCCCTTGAAACTGAGATGGTGTTTTAGCCAGGCACATTGAACTTAACAATGTTCCTAGATTTTATTTCCATAATCTGAAATCCATCCTAAGGAAATAGTCACCTATGTCGCCAAGTTTTATTTTCATAGCTCTTCCTGAGAGCATTAGCCTTTATTATGAAAGAATATGCAGTAATGGGAATGTGAGCAAATACATATGTCACATCCACATAATGAAGCAGTATTATACGAATATAAATTACTATTTTTGAGGAGTAGAGAAGAAAGCATGGGTTAGATACTCAGTATTACACACATGCATACTCTCATGCACACACTTAACACATACCTATGCTAACATGCGCATACAAGGGACACACACACACACATAAAACAGAAAAGAAGTACCCTTAAATGTGAACAGTGGAAATATATCACTGATGAAATCCTGGATGACTGGTCTTTTATATTTTGTCTGAATTTCTTAAATAGTCTACAATGAGCAAGTACTACTCTAATTCACAAAAAGAAAAGTAAATGTTTAAAAATACAGGGCAGGGAACTAAACACACAGTGCTTCATACAGTCTGACCAGTGCAGGGTGTTGGTCTTGTCCTGAAGCCTCAACTCTTGTTCTGAAGCCTGATAGCCACTGTGGATTCCTATGACCCTTGCTGTCAATCAATAGTCTTCAGATGCTTTGCAGGAGCTGCTATCAACCCAGCGCTCCCTGATGGTGACACCATGTTGGTAACAATTCTTACCCCAGTGCAAAGCCTGCCCCAGACACGGAATGCACAAGCAGCAGAAGGTGACAATTCAAGGGTAGTTTATGCTTTGGGAGTGAATGAAATCCTGTCCACAGGGACAGGTACCTTTCACATATTCCCCTTGGAACCAGATTTTCCCAGGCCATTTTCATACATCAAAGTTGGCCACGTGGACAAATCTCACCTGTATTTGGGATCTCCCCCAGGTTCTTAGAGGAGCCCATCCAAGTGGTCATCTCAGCAGAGAGACAAGGTAAAGAACAATGTATGGAGGGCAAGGAGGGACCCCAGGTGACTCCAGTTCCTCATCCTCTCTGGGCCTTGGTTTCCACCAGTAAAAAGTGGAGCAATTCCTAGGACAACATCCCAGGTTCTTAATGAGTTAGACCATATAAATGCTTAGAATAGTGACATTAGCCGTGGGTGGCCACAGGCTACACATAGCCGAGCAGGTAGCATACCTAGCTGCCTGGCCTGCCTGGAGTGCTCAGGTCATCATGCCTACCACTGTGTTTTTCCATCCTCCTGTGTGGGATGAGCTGCAGAAGTCCAAGAGCATGTGCACGGGCCTTTCTGCCTTCTCTGGGAAGAATCCAGACCCCTTTGTTCCCTCTGGGAGTCCCCAGGACCCTACTGCATGCCTGCACTGTGCAGCATCTCTGCCCACCACCCTCACAGCAGCCAGCACATGTGGTACAGCCACCACCTGCCAGGATCCACATCTGTCTGCTCGCAAAGACCAGATGGACCAAATGTTCTCCCGTAAGCTGAGTGTCTGAGCCAAGGAAGCAAGAAAGGTCACTGCTGTGTAGGGCAGGCCCCCCCTCTCTACAAACTCATCTCTCAGTAAATGATGAGTGCTGCCACCTCTCACTTGAGAAACCAGAACAATGTGTGCTCCAGTCTTTCCCATCAGGGCTGTTTCCCCAAGCTTTGACTTCTGTGGGAACATTTAGTTTAAAAGGAAATGGGATTTCCCCTTCAATATTCTTCTTGGATGACAGGTCTGTGATTGGAATCAGGGCATGAAAAATCATGCCCCGGTGGTTATTTCCATTAGTGGCTTTTGACTTTGCAGGGACACCTGGAGCACAGAGCACCCAGCGCCTCCCACCTCTCACCCCCCTACAGCTCAGGCAGGTCCCGGCAGGTTGGCCAGCAGCTTCTTGGTATGTCAGAGCCTGTGCTATCTGGTCAGGAACTTGGCTGATGGATCTTTGCACAAAATCTGCTGCATGATTCCACTGCACATTCTTATCCTCTATATACCTGCTTTCCTCAAGCCTTCCTCCTCCCCTCCATGTAATGGAAACCCTGACACACACACAGACACGTATCCGCACATGCATGCACACCCACAGAGCCAATACTTGGTTCTCTGCCTGTGATGAAACTTGGGAAGGACTAATATGTTATATATAATGAGAAAGAAAAAAATTCTTTAGTATCTAGGTGGCAAGGTGAAATGAGAAGGTGGCCAGAACCCAGCAGAGTATCCAGAAGGATTCCTGGATACTCAGATGAAGAGTAAAATGAGACCACAGGCAAGAAGGAGTCCCAGAAGAGGGGTCCCTGAGAAAGAGTTCAGCCGAGGCAGTGCCACATCAGAGCAGGCTTGTGAGTCTGTCCCTTGTCCTGGTCTGGAACCCATAAGGCAGCCACACACCTCACCCCCAGCTCAGGCCCAGGCCCAGGCGACCACTCTGAAAATGCTTGTTGATGATAGAGGGAAAGAAGGGACAAGAGGAGCAGGGTAGACCTTTCTGAGTTAGACCTAGCCTCTTTCAGAGGCTAGGTGCCATCTCCTTAATTTGAGGCAGCGTGTGGAGATTCACAGTGAGACAGCGAGGTTTCCTCTGCAGCCAGACGAGAGGCTGCACTGAGAACTGGGAGGGGAGAATACCTGGATGCACAAAGCCTGTTCCTGGGCCAGTAGGACCGACTTGTGAATGCAGCATGGTGCACAGGGTGACCACTCCCACATCCAAAGAGCTGTCACCAACATGGAGACCTCCCCACCCCAGTAACAAGGAGCCCTCTTCTCTTCACAGTAAGCAATGGCCATGCTCAGAACCTGGTGCCAAATGATTTCCTTTCTGGGGAAGGACCAGAGAACAATGGACTGGTAAGAATGGATAGCACCGGGGCCTGAATGAGTAGTACTGCCCGTATGTCACCAGACAGAGGATGTCTTTGCCTCCCACACAGAGCCCTGAGCCCAGGGCATTTATCTCCAGGCTGTCTGCAGTAGCAGTCCATGGGGACTGCTTTCCACCTGCTGCTAAGAGATTGTGGACTCTCAACTTACCACCAGGTCCCCCTAGACGTTGGGCCAAGTATCTGGGCCGTGAGGCCAAGGCTCCCAGGGAGAGCATGCTGAAGACAGGCCTCTCCCTGTGAGACCCTTGTGCTCAGTCTCCCTAAGCTTCTTAGCAATGAGACTTCTGAGAGTCTGGTGACTGTAGGTTGAGATCAGTAGCCATTTAATCTAGCCCAGAGATGAAGAATTGTTCCTCTAGAGAGGCCCCTGCCTCCGGGGAATAAGTTCCAAGGGCAGCTGTACACCAGCCGTAAGTGAGCCCACATTTATCTCCTTTCCACCCTTTTAACGGAGAATGCTTCTGTGGAATGAAGACAAAACTACCTTACATTGATTAAGAATTGTTTGGCAAAAGAATCTCAAAAGCGGTGACTTAAACAAGTGGAGTTTTACATTTTTATTTCATTCTTTTATTGACAGAAGAAATTTGGAAATAATTCTCTCGAGATGTTTTGGGCCGCTTAAAAGCACTTAAGGACCCAGGCTCCTTCTGACCCTCAGCCTTGCTGACCTACCTCCGGGTCTTGTTTTGGTCAGCTGTGTCTTAAAGATCTGACAAGAAAAAATTTAGGGATGAAAAGTTTATGTGACGGCTCATGGTTTCAGAGGTCTCAGTCCATAGAAGGCCAGCTCCATTCCTCAGGACTTAAGAGGAGGCTGAACATCATGGCAGAAGAGTGTGGCCAAGGGAAGCAGCTCACTTGATGGTCAGAAAGCACAGAGAGACTCCACTCTCCAGATACAAATATATACCCCAAAGCCACGCCCCCAATGCCCCGCCTCCTCCAGCCTCGCCCCACCTGCCTTCAATTACCACTCAATTTATCCCATCAGGTGCTTAATTCACTAATAGGGTTAAGGCTCTCATAAGCCAATCGTTTCTCCTCTGAACCTTCTTGCACTGTCTCACATGTGAGCTTTCGGGGGACACCTCACACCTAAACCATAATAGTCCTCATATTCACAAGATAACTCTGGAACTCAAGCCATCCCAGTTCACTTCAAGGCAGCAAGATGAAAAAGAGCAAAGGACAGAATTGTGTGCCATGAATTCACTATTTTTTACAGCTTTCCCAGAGGCCGACAGTTTTTCTGCATACCCTGTTATTTCAAAAACTGTCACGTGACCATCTCATTTGCAAGGGAGGCTTGGAAACTGCCCGGCCCCCATACGTTGCTGTCCCCACCAAAATGGAATTTAATTGAATGCAGAAGGGAGGTACCTGAGCAACAGCTCTTGCCTCAATCCATTAATTAAAGGGTCTGGAAGATGAATTGGAGAGAGGAAGAGGAGGAGGAAAGAAGTGGAGGGAAAGGGAGTCACTATAGCTAGGATGCTCAATCCGCCTCAGATGAAATTAAATGTGCATGAGTGTTGCAGTGACTAATGTTCATCATTTGCCAGAGACCTAGGACTTTCTGTGTTAAAACTCAGACAGATCCAGGTAAGCAGGGACAACCGGTCACCCTGAAGGAGCATATGTGGGTGTGAAGGGGATGCTATTAGAAGTCCTTGACCAATGCTTCTCAAGGTGTGGTCTAAGGGACCCTGGTAGCTTCCAAGGACCATTCAGGGCATCTGTGAGATGAGACTATTTTTCTGATAAACTCGGTTGTTAACCTATTTTACTCTCTTTTCTCTCACTAGCATACAAAGGAGTTCTTCAGATCACATGTGATACTACAACAGATTGGATGCAAAAGTGCATTTGAGGATCCAGCTGCCTCCTACTCTGTTAGAAAGAGGAAACAGAGACACCAAACGCCCAAGAGACATTCAATAAATGTAAAACAACGCTGCTCTTCTTACTATTGACTTTTGGTTTGGGAAAGAGTTATTTTCATTACAAATATTTTTAGGTGAATTCATAAATGCATTTTAAAAATTTCCTAACATGATAACTACTGATAGCCATAGCCTACATTTTTAGAAAGCTCTTTGGCATCCTGAATTGTTTTTAAGAGTTTAAACGTGTCCCAAGACCAAAGAGTTTGAGATCAGCTGTCCTAGGCTAGACTGAGAAACTGAGAAGGAATTAGTTTACATTATCTCCTGGAAATTAAGAAAGAGAACAAGAGAGAGGCTGAACCTCATGGATCAGAAGACAACAGCTCCAGACAGCTCTGCTGCTTTGTGTGAAGAAAGGTTCTATTGTAGTACAACTCAAAACGTGGCTCATAGACCAGGGCCATGCCCTGAACTATTCACTACCAGCGACTGTCTAGGTAACTATATAAATCAAGAGACATTTTTAGAAACTTCCATAGTAAATTAACACAGGGACTTTGAAACTAATAATGAGAAAAGTTGGGCTTTTTTTTTGGGGGGGGTACAACTTTTATTTTTATTAGCTATGTATTTTTGCCATATCTCACAAAAGTATTCCACGGTGCATTGGAAATCTTAGAAAATATGGTCATTTCATGCTTGAGATGAATTATAAAGGATAAATATTCATTATCCAAACAAAAGGGGGACAAAGTACCGTATCACAATAGAAAATTTTGTGCATCAGGGGGCAACTATGTATTATCTGAAGAAACCCCTTCCTGATTATCTGATTCTACGTTTACTGAGCTATTTTACAATTTTATAAATCATGAATAACCTATAGACATGCAACAAATTCGGTCAGGCAACTGACGTTCCTTCCTCGCTATGGAAAAACCCAGTTTTGACTCTGTTGGCTCATTTATTGAAATGGCCTAATTATATCTGATTTTGGAGTCTCCTTTGGACTAGGGGTAGCATCTTACTAATTTTTTTTCTGGTTTCAATTCATAAGTTCAATAAAATCATTCATTAAAAAAATAGCACCATCCTTCGCATTATTCACAAACCACAAAGTTTGTGAAGCTCTGCTTTTGGACCCCACCATTGACATCACTCAGTTGCTTTCTGGTAGTCTCTATTGTTCTCCTCCTGTTACCTGCGGACATCTGTACTGTCCCCTCTGTACATTTTCCAGTGTCATAGCTTTTCTTTCCCTGTCTCATTATATTCACTGTGGTGTAAAGAAGAGGCCAAAAGTCATGACAAACCAAAGGGAAAATGCTGTGTTAGATGCTGCATGAGAGAGAAGAGAGTCGGGCAAGGAGGGAGGAACCATCAGGGAATTGAATACCTGGAGACAAAGGGACTATTTCATCTTCTCTTTACACAAGAACTAGAGACAACTGTGTTGTGCCCAACCCTCCCTAAACACAAAGAGCAAAACTGCATCTCTTTGGGTTCAATGCTCATCCTTGGAAGTCATCCCCAATGTCTCCATGCCAGAACCCAATCCCAGATCCAAGACCTAAACCCTGCAGAAGACCTTTGTCATGAGGATCTAGGATGCTGGGGGAGATTTCCATGAAGCCTGAGACCTCTGCTGCGGGGGACAGCTCAGTAGCCAGGGACTCTACATTGGAGGAAGCCCAAATGGTGATCCCAGCCACCATCCCTGGGGGTCATGTGGTAGGGCTATCTGAGGTTCCTATCTGTCCAACTACTCTTCTTCCCCTTTGTCAGCTGATAGAGGAGCACCCTGATTGTCCGCAGTCCTTGTGGTCATCTTGACGTCCTTGTCAAGTAAGATGTCACACCAGGGGAAGCGCATGAGTCTACTCTGACTCTGCTGGAAATCCAAATCACTTTTTAATAGTTACATTGAGCCATAATTTATAGACCATAGATTCACTTATTTTAAAAAAAGATTCACTTATTTTAAATAAATAATTAAAGGATGTTTAATAGATGTACGGAGTTGTGAATCCAACGCCATCATCTAATTTTAGAACACTTCCCTCATCCCCAAAAAGTAACCCTGTGCCCATTTTCAGGCAATCACTAATGTACTTTCCACCTCTCTATGTTGAGAGCCACAGCCCAAGGGGCCCCAGCAAACTTCCAGCTGCCAGCAAACTTCCAGCTGCCGGCTGATGATTGGCTCACAGCGGCCCCAGCAACATCTAGCTGATTGGCTCCTCTTCGGTGATGCTCATTGGGCTGTTTCCCTGCCCTTTCAGACCACGGAGCTGCTCATTGGGGAACTTTTTTGGCTCCGCCCAGGTGACTCAGCCAATCGGCCTCAAGAGCAGGAGGATTGTGGGAGGTGGTGAGGCTTGTGTGGAGTGAGAGGCTTGTGGGAAGCCGGTGGTGGCAGTTGGGCTCTGAGGGTTTTTTCCTGAGGAGCTGTTTTGTTTGGCCTGTGTGGTTCTAAAAATAAAGTTAGTTTCTTTTGACAAGTGGCTCCTGAATTGTGCCCAGCCAGACTGCGGCATCTCTAGGTTTGCCTTTTCTGGATATTCGTGAAAAAAGAATCAGAATATATATTTTTTAAAATTTGTTCTAATTAGCTATACATGACAGTAGGGTGAATTTTGATACGTTGTACACAAATGGAGCACAACTTCTCATTCTCTGACTGTATATGGTGCAGAGTCACACTGGTGGTGTAATCATACGTGTATATAAAATAATAATGTCATTTCACCATCTTTCCCCCCCACCACACACACACCTTCCCCTCCCTTCACTCCCCTCTGCCAATCCAAAGTTCCTCCATTCTTCCCTACCCACTCCCCCACTATGGATCAGCATTCGCTTATCAAAGAGAACATTTGGCCTCTGGTTTTTTGGGATTGGCTTTCTTCACTTAGCATGATATTCTCCAGCTCCATCCATTTACCTGCAAATGCCATAATTTCATTCTTCCTTATGACCAAGTAATATTCCATCGTGTATATGTACCACATTTTCTTTATCCATTCATCTGTTGAAGGACACCTAGGTTGGTTCCATAGTTTAGCCATTGTGAATTGAGCTGCTATAAACATTGACTTGCCTGTGTCACTGTAGTTTGCTGATTTTAAGTCATTTGGGTATAATCCAAGGAGTGTCATAGCTGGGATAAATGATGGTTCCATTCCAAGGAAAATCATAGAATATATTTTGAGCTTCATCTCTTATATGTTGATCAGTACTTCATTCCTTTTTCTTGCAAAATAGTATTCCACTGTAAGGATATACTATATTTGTTTACACACTCACCAGTTAATGGCTTTTTGGATTGCATCCTTTATCATGATAACACTGCTGTGAATATTCTTATACAAGTACTTATGTAGGTTTTCATTTCTATTGAACATAAACATAGGAGTGAGATTTCTGGGTCATGTGGCAACTTTGATGTTTAACTTTTGGAGAAACTATCAAAAAAAATTTTTTTTCAATACTAGGGATGAAATCCAGAGCCTCCTGCATGCGAAGCAAGTCCTCTACCATTGAGCTACACCTCCAGTCCTTATAAAATTTTTATTTTGAGACAATGTCTCAATATGTTGCTGAGGCTGGTCTTGAACTTACAGTCCTCCTGCCTCAGCCTCCTAAGTAGCTTTGACTATAGGTATGTAATCATTCTAGGCCAAAATCAATTTCCAAAATGGTTTTATCATTTTACATTCGCAACAAGAATATATGAGGGTTCCAGTCATTTCAGAACTTGGTATTGTTTGCTTTTTTTTTTTAATATAGCCACTTGTGGGTTGGGAGTTTGAATCTTGAACCAAGTAAAGACAGGCCATGGTTGTGGCTGACCCATTCTGAGGCCAGTGAGCCTGCCCCCACAGCCTGCCACAGGTCCTGGGTTACCTGGAGTCATCTTTTTTGAGACTAGATTATCCTACTTTGGGGTGACTCTACATTATACATCCTTCCAATAAAATATTTCTTTAAAAGTTAGGTAGAGTGACCTTCTGTCACTGCAGCAACACCTATTTGAATGGCACACTTCTCAGGGCCCTCCATTCTTGACCCCAGCTAGAGGTACGATTGCTAAGGTCTGATCTGAGCATTGCCTATTGGGGACGAGCCCAGCGGGCCTAATGGGGGGTCAGGATTTGTTCTTAACAGAGACAAACACTGGGGGAAAACCTCAGCAATAAGGAGGACAATGCCACCTCCCAGCTCCTCAGACTCCGGGTGGGGGAGTGGTGACAAGCCACAATGCTTCAGGCTGACTCTCACTTCTCTGGTTCCTGCTACAGTCTGAATCGAGTTAGTTAGAGCTTCTCCGTGTGTTTTTGAGAGAATCACAGAAAGGGGTGAGAGCAGCTAGTAGCCTTTGAAAGCTCTGGTGAAGATGGAGTCACACATGCTGAGTGTGTGGCCTGATGCCTTCTGAGAACTTGTGTGCAGTGCATTTTTCCTAGTGACCAGAGAGAGTGCAATGAAAGCACAGAGAGCTGTGTGACCTGGAGTAAGTCCCTTGACCTCTCTGAGCTGTAGCTGACAGAAGTGTTGTGAAGCTTAGCAATGAGGAGATGGGCAGCACGGTTGACACTTTTCCCTACATTGTCACTGTACTGAAGTATTGAAGGAAGGTGACATAAAATACTCATCCCTCAATCTTCTGCTTTGGGGATAGCACTTCAGTATCAGGGTTTAAAAAAGTCAACTTCTATGTATTGAGTGTGAGTCTTACTGTGCTTGCTGTGTGCAGTCAGGCAAGCTATCCCTTCCCTTTACCCTCAGTTTCTCCATCCCTAAAATGGTGTCTGTGATATTGCTTCACTCCTTAGGGGGTTTTTACAAGGCTCGAATGAGATTGAACAAAGTCCTTGAGTACCCTTCTTGCTGCCTAAGAAGCACTTGTTAGCACTTGCTGTTTGCTATTTGCAACTTTTCTGACCTCTCCCTGGGCTGGGAGCTGCCCTTCTTGCTGCTGTGGATGTGGGCCTGGCTTGGGAAGAGTCATGCTTAGGTCTGGTGTGGCCAGAAGAAGGGAATCTCGAAGGCCCAGAGAAGCCTGCACTTGCCCTGCCAGGCCTCTGGCTGTGGAAGCCTAGCCACCACTTCCAGTTAGGAGGCTCTTGGCCGGCCAACACCTCAGCCTGCCAAGGACATGATGACCCCAGCCCAGGTCAGAAGTGTGTTCCCTCTCCTGAGTCCTCCAGCCCTCCCGGCCCAGAACAACAGGTGTGTGTGCTCGGTAACCCGAGCCTACCTTCTGCAGGCCTAAGAAATTGAGAGAGGACAGACAACTCTTTCTTCAGACAACCACAAGGCCAATAAACAAGTTTTCAGGGAGACCATGGCCAGCTCCAGACTCTGCAGAGCTGCCTGTCCATCTGGGGACTGTCCAGGACCTTTGCTTTTGGTAGCAATGACGGCAGCAGCAACACCACCACCATTACTGAGCACCTCGTGGGTGCCAAGCAATGAGCCAGGTCCTTCCTGACCCTTCCCCCTTTCTTCCTCTCTACACCCCATGAGCAGAGTGCTTTCTAAGCGCCCAAGCCCTGGAGTCAGACAGACATGTGCAGGAGCCCCAGGCCTACCACAAGCTTGAGCAAGTTGGTTAACTCAGGGTTTTGAGAATAGATGAGGATATGTAGGTAAGAGTAGTAGGTAGAGCTTGGCACAGAGTAAGTCCTCCATATGACATTGTCAGAGCAGTGTCCCCACTTTATTCACGAGGACACGGAGCCCATTTAGCCAGAACCTGAAGCCAATCTGATGTACTCCGGCTCTCAGCCACCATGGACACAATCCCCATCACATCCTGGTTATTTCCCCAGCCCCGGTGACTCTGCAGGTAGAGAGACTAGGAGAGGTCATCTTCAGGGTTCAGGGATCCAGGTAGAAGAGGTGGAAAGCCCCTAAGGCCTGGGGTAGCATCATCTATTACCCAAGTTCTCTTCTGCCCCCCCCCAAACCAGAACATTCTTCAGAATGAACTAAAGATGGGCACCTAGAGGTGAAATCTCAAGTTATCTTATTGCAAACACAAACTATAATTAATATACACAGAACCACAGACCGCGTGTCCATGCCCAGAACAAAGGGAAAACAATAAAAATAGATGTGAATACTCATATGAGCATCTCCAGAGAGAAGTCCTGCACATCCGTGTGTCTGTGTGCCTTCACACGGATGCTGCAGGTCACCAGCACACTGCCCAAACCTCTGTAGCACTCCAAATGACCCACAGTTCCCCAAAGCCTTAATCATGTTGATAGTCGCTTCATCTCAACATAGATTAAGCTGATAAATTGCAATTATAAATAAGATCTTTGGCATGAGGTGATGCATTTTTTCAAACAATTTTATACACGATGTTTAGGTTATAGTTTGGTCTATCAAGGTCTATTTAAACCATAATACATCAGCAATACTGTCTTTTAATGGAAAATGTTTACATTAGAACTCATTAAACACGTGCAACTCACCAAGACACAACGTCATGTCTAGCAGCCATCTGATCCTTCTTCCTTCCTCCACTCAGGCCATGGGAGGGCCCGGATGAGTGGAGCCATTGTGATGAGCACATCTCTTCCAGCCTTGGGTTCAGGAATCTTATCAGCACCCAACATTATTCTGGCAACTGACAGGGTCCAGGGAGGGGTATGAGACCTAAGTTGGTCCAGTTGGACAGGAGGAACATTCTTTCATCCTGTGGATGACACAGAGATGTCCCAGCTCTCTGGCTGAAGGTGAATGCAGAGGCATGCTGTTCCAACTGCAGTTGGAGGCCATCTTGCAAACACAGCCTGAGGACAAATTTGCAATAGATGAGCCCAGAGCCGGGAAGCTCATAGAGAAACCAAAACTGGCTTCCTGTGAGCACACAGGTCTGTCTGCCCAGACTTACCTCCAGATTTCCTGTTTTGTGCGACGGTAAATTCCTTTGTTGATCAGAGCTTGTTGTCTTATATCTGGAGCAGGAAAGTATCTTTTTGCTTGCTAGAGATGATTGGGAAGGAAGGGGCTCTCTTAAGATAACTAGGCAAAGGTTGAAGTAGATTGTGGAGCAGGGCAAGGGATTCATAAAGGAGACTGTGCTTAAACAATAAAGAAATTTTCCCATATGGATTTATTTGACCAGAGAAGCAGGGATATCATAAAAATGAAGACTTAATTTCTCCCCCAGGAGAAAGAAGGTTCATATAGAGAGAATTCCCTGTAGCTGGAATACGCTCAGTTCAGAACATCTTTGTCCTGGTGTCCCCCTAAAGCTCCTGTGTTAATGCGGGAATGTTCAGAGGTAATGGGATGGGATTGTGAAGGCTGTATCCTAGTTTGAATGGACTGACGGGTGGTACTGTAGGCAGGGGGGTTGTGGCTGGAGGAGGTGGATCACTGGGGGGGGGTTGCCCTGGAAGTCACCCGTGTGTGTGTGTGTGTGTGTGTGTGTGTGTGTGTCTCTCTCCTCTCTCCCTCCCCCTCTCCCTCTCCCTCCCCCTCCCCCTCCCCCTCTCCCTCTCCCTCTCCCTCTCCCTCCCCCTCTCCCTCTCCCTCCCCCTCCCCCTCTCCCTCTCCCTCTCCCTCTCCCTCTCCCTCTCCTTCTCCCTCCCCCTCTCCTTCTCCCTCCCCCTCTCCCTCTCCCTCCCCCTCTCCCTCTCCCTCCCCCTCTCCCTCTCCCTCTCCCTCCCCCCTCTCTCCCCTCTCCCTCTCCCTCTCCCTCCCCCTCTCCCTCTCCCTCTCCCTCCCCCTCTCCCTCTCCCTCCCCCTCTCCCTCTCCCTCTCCCTCTCCCTCTCCCTCCCCCTCTCCCTCTCCCTCTCCCTCTCCCTCTCCCTCCCCCTCTCTCTCCCCTCTCCCTCTCCCTCTCCCTCCCCCTCTCCCTCTCCCTCTCCCTCCCCCTCTCTCTCCCCTCTCCCTCTCCCTCTCCCTCCCCCTCTCTCTCCCCTCTCCCTCTCCCTCTCCTCCCCTCTCCCTCTCCCTTTCCCTCCCCCTCTCCCTCCCCCTCCCCCTCTCCCTCTCTCTCCCCTCTCCCTCTCCCTCTCCCTCCCCCTCTCCCTCTCCCTCTCCCTCCCCCTCTCCCTCCCCCTCTCCCTCTCCCTCCCCCTCTCCCTCTCCCTCCCCCTCTCCCTCTCCCTCCCCCTCTCCCTCTCCCTCTCCCTCCCCTCTCCCTCTCCCTCTCCCTCCCCCCTCTCTCCCCTCTCCCTCTCCCTCTCCCTCCCCCTCTCCCTCTCCCTCTCCCTCCCCCTCTCCCTCTCCCTCCCCCTCTCCCTCTCCCTCTCCCTCTCCCTCTCCCTCCCCCTCTCTCTCCCCTCTCCCTCTCCCTCTCCCTCCCCTCTCCCTCTCCCTCCCCCTCTCTCTCCCCTCTCCCTCTCCCTCTCCCTCCCCCTCTCTCTCCCCTCTCCCTCTCCCTCTCCTCCCCCTCTCCCTCTCCCTTTCCCTCCCCCTCTCCCTCCCCCTCCCCCTCTCCCTCTCTCTCCCCTCTCCCTCTCCCTCTCCCTCCCCCTCTCCCTCTCCCTCTCCCTCCCCCTCTCCCTCCCCCTCTCCCTCCCCCTCTCCCTCTCCCTACCCCTCATTCCTGGTCACTTTGAGCAGGGCAGCACTCCTCTACTACGCCCTTCTGCCATGATGTTCTGCCTCATCTTGGGCCCACAGCAATGGACTCAGCCCACAGTGGGCTGAACCTCTGAAACTGTGAGCCAAAATAAACCTTTCCCTCCTTCAAATTGTTCTGGTCAGATATTTTTGGTCACAGTGAAGCACATCGAACATGATCTTTGGATCCCATTACTCAGAGGCAAGACAGGGAGCCCACCTGGGAGAGGACACTGAGGGGCAGCTGCCATCAACTGCCCACAACCAGCTCCTGAGCTCACCGCCTCCCAGGATGTGAGTGCATTTCCAAACAATTTTGAACCTAAAGCTTTTGTCAGCAGCTGGGTTACCTGCCAGGGCCTTCCCTCCCTGAAATCAACAGACTTTCACAACTCTTTCTCCTGATCTGGGTCAACACTCTATCTCCATCCATGACAAAAGCCAAATGAAAAGGAAAAATTGGTTTTATGGAACCTTGGAGCACACCTGTGGTTGTGCCTCTCACACATTCACTTCTGCTTCTGTTAACAGTAGCCCATCTTTCCCAGAGGCAATGAGGCTTGAAGTCCCCAGATCCATGGGTAGGCATGTGATTGAGGTCTAACCTATGAGAGCACCATGTCTCCCTGCTAACAGAAACTGTCTCAAGTGTGGACCAGTGACCGAATGGAGCCTACCAAAACATGAGATAGAGGGTGGGTGCAGTGGGGTGCACCTGTAATCTCAGTACTTGGGAAGGAGGATCACAAGTTTGAGGCCAGCCTCAGCAATTTAGCAAGCCCCGAAGCAACTTAGCAAGACTCTGTCTTAAAATTTAAAATTAAATAAATAAATAAAGACTGAGGAGGTAGCTCAGTGGTAGAGTGTCCCTGGGTTCAATCCCATGTCCCCAGTTGGGGGGGGGAGCTAATAAGATAGAACAGGTGGTAGAGAAGAGCAGAGCTGGGGCCCTTATCTGCTAAACCTATAAGGATAGGAGCCTTTGTGTAGTCGCTGGGACCATTTGGTCACTTATGAGCAGAAGCTGCCTGAAAATGAAGCAAACAGGAAAAAAGAAATCGGACTGAGGGACAGACTGGTCCTTAGCAGGAAGTCCGCACCCTGGACCTTTTGCTGAGATGAGTAAATGATATATATCTCTATATCATTTTGGCTTAACTGCTATAGTTGGTTTTTCTATCACTTGTAACTGATGGAGTTTGGGTTGATAATCATTTTCAAGCTTAGGAAAGAATAATGTTCCTTCTCTCTTCTTATTTAGTCCTTGGTCCTATTTAAAAGCCCCAGGTTATTGCTAATGTACATCAAATTCTTGCTGTCTGACCTTGAACGAGTCATACCCACATGACCTTAACAGTAAAATGAGGATGCTGGATGAGATTTCCCAGGTCTCTTCCAGTTCTGAAATTGTATACGTCCATGAATAGTCTCTTAGCAACCTTCACACTCACAGAATGTGATACAAAACAGTTTTCTTCAAGAACTGTGGATTCAAAATGTTGAAGCAGAGTTCTAAAAAGTTTAATTGCATGACCAATGATGAAAACCAGAACTTGCGCTCCTGAGTCTGGAGAGATGCCCAAGGTCGGGTCGCTCTGGCTGGTCTTTCAAAAGAGTTGGGGGAGGCATAGCAGTTTAATAATCTTCAGAAAGTTTTAAAAGCAGAACTGAGTTTGCTTTATCCATGGAATCTAGAGTCCCTGCTAAAAATCCTTTAATGACTGTCACCCCAAATACCTCGTCCTTGACCAGCCTGTGCCTCGGTTTCCTTATCTGCAACATGTGGATAGTAACAGTGCCTTCCTCTGAGTATCATTGTGAGTACTAAATGAGTACAGTGTCCAGTCTGGGGTGAGTACGGTTTGCTCCTGTCTCCATCAGTGTTATTTCTAACATGTTCCTCACTGCAGGCTGAATAGTTGCTTGAAGAGGTGGGAGAACAAATGGATTAAAGCACGAAGTGTCCAAACATATTTGTATAACACAGGTTAGCGGTAAATGCATACCAACAATGGTATTCTAGAAAATCCAAGTAACATTGCATGAACGACAAAGCTCACAGCTTTTGCGATTGGCTTATAGGACTAGGATGTCTAGTTCAAGATGATTTGCAATTCAACGAAAATTTGCTAAAAAGGTATTTAATATGAACCTTTCTCCATAAAATTGCAGACTCATTTTTCAATTATGTACGTCTTAGAAAAAAAGGTAGCCAGAATGATCAGTTGACCCCCGCACTCAATTTCTCCAGGGCCCTCAAAACTAGCAGAATTTGGGAACTGATTCTTCTCACCCTGCTCTTAAATGGAACCAATTGACAACCCAGACCATTTATCAGCCGTAATAGGAGAGAGATTGGATCGGAGCCCCGGTCCATGGCACTGCTCAGAAAATTCCCTTCCAGAGGCTGAACTGATCAGAAAATGTTCTCCCCAAACTCAAAAGATTGCTCTCAGGCTGCAGGAACTAGAAAAGGGGCCACAAGCCAGAGCTACAAGCCCTTGCAGAATATAATCAGAACAGCCAAAGGGTCCAGTGAGGCTGGGTTGCTACTCCAGCAAGAATCATTTGTTAGGTGGTTGACTTTTGACAAATTTCTAACTTCTTGAGACTTGGTTTCTTCAAATGTAAGATGGGGCCATGATACTTCCTGGAGCAGTTGTGGAAAACAGATGAGATCATGCATATGAAATACTTGCCTGTCAACATATCACAACTGGGTTGTTTTGAGCATCTTTCCCTCTTCTTGCCAAGTATTGCTCACCCACCAGCCCTGGATCCGCTCGCTCTCCCGCCCCACCCCGCCCACAGTGACAAGTATACTCCAAGGAGTTTCCATGGTAAAAACCTTTTTTGCAGCGTCTGCTGTCTCCTGCCACAACGTCATTACAGTCCTGCTTCTGACAGACACACCAGCAGCCTCTAGTTTAATACTGAACTCCAAATTACAGCTTCCTCATATTCTTGGGGCCGTACCTATTTGAAAAGCTAATGAAAGCCAGGACCCTTAACCCTGGAAACATGAGCCCACATTTGCATGTGATTTTCAGAGGTCACATCATAGAGTCCGTATAGCTCCTCTCTGTGGTTTCCCTGGGCCATGTGTACCCCAAAGTTCAAATTCCCTGCCTTAGCTGACCTTCAGCAGCTCCTGGCTCTCCTGCCTGTGCTTGGACCAGGGCTGCTGTGGGCCACGTGTTCATGCGTCATCTCCAATGGTACAGGGTGACAGTCCCTCACTTCACAGTTTACAAAGTCCCACAGAGCAAAGTGACATGCCCCCATGTGAACAGCCGCAGGAGGCTGGTTCCCCCGCTCCCCCCACCTCAGCTCCCTTTTCCTGGCGTCTGTCCCAGCAAACAGCTTTTCCAGCTCGCTCCTCAAAATTGCCAGGGCACCCGAGAGGAAGGGGCCTATAGAGGGTCCATTTTGCCATCCACCCCCTTGGCTGTCCCCAGTCCTTAAAAGTATCCTGCTCCAAGGCTTGCCCCTGCATGTCCCTAGTGCCACCTGTTCTGTGGCTTCACTAACAAGTGCCACTGGCCCTGAAAAGCTCCTCCGGGCTCAGCCACCAGGGCAGGAGGGAAGAATTAAGACATCAGAGTTGAAAGATGTTGGGCTTCAAACGCGAGCTCTAAACAGACTTGAAAAGCAGGAAGTTTCAAAGGCACTCGTTGAAGTCCTTGTAAAACTCCTGCCACCTCCTCTGTCAACGGGCAGTTCCCAGCCCTTTTGGATCCCTTTGAGCTCTCCTCTTACTGAGCCACTGGCACCAGGTCCTGCAAAGAAACCGCAGAGCCTTTGTACTGGAACCTTTCTGCGGATCGAGGTGGGTGGGAGCTCTGGGTCCTCCAACCCGTCACGTGTCCCATGGCACGGCTAAGCCAGAAACTCCACGCCTCTGCCATCAGGGGACGCTGGCATTTTTGAGTGGGAAGCAACCTTAAGGTCCTATGTGGACACATGCCCTCCCTGATGCTGAGGAAACTGAGGCTGGGCCAAGTCCACTTGTTCCCCCAGACCAGGGAGAGGCCAAGCTGGACATGCACAAGATTGTCCAGAATTCTTGCCTCGTCAGGACACCTCACAGTGCACAGCCTCCTCCAAGAATAACTCGAACCCCAGTCTCACAGCCCTCTCCTCATCGGCCATTGTTTTGGTGACATTAACAGTGTTGACAAGACCGAGATGATCGGGACACCGTACACAAAGAAGCGGCCTCCGGATTCTGCAGTTTTAAAACACACCTGTATATGAATTTGCTGGGGCTGCTGGAACAAAGTGTCACACACGGGGGCTGGGGGGGTGGGGGGGATTTAACCACAGAATTCACTTCCTCACAACTCTGGAGGCTGGAAGTTCAAGATCAAGGTGCTGGCAGGGTTGGTTTCTCCCGAGGACTCTCTCCTTGGCTAGCAGATGGTCATCTTCTCCCTGTCTTCACACGGCTTTCCCACTCTGTGTCTGTGTCCTAGTCTCCTCTTCACCTAAAGACACGGGCCGCATTGGATTGAGGACCCTCGCTTTAACTTAATTCCGCCTTTAAAAACTCTTCAAGTATAGTCACATTCTGAGGCCCTAAGAGCTAGGATTTCAATATGTGAATTTGTGGGTATCCAATCCATCCCAAAATGACATGCATGCATTATTAAGTTGGTAAAATCAGAGCACAGGGAGAGGCCCTCATGAGAGGACAGCACTGCAAACAGCCTCTGGCTGTCCATGAGACCCCAGGCACAGGGCTGCCTCTGTCACCCACCAGCTGAATGGGGACCACTGTGGGTCTGCTGTGTGGCCTGTGTTGAGAGGCTTACATCAATCAAGGAATGCATGCAAGCACAAAAGGACATCAGTGTCCCGATGAGCTCTGAGGCCTTAAGTCACCTACTATTATTGACATTTATTTTTCTTTTCAATAAAATGGGACTAACTTGTCCTGAACACATCGCAGGAAAGTAGGGAAGATCATATAAGAGAAAGCAAATAAGCGGTAGCATTACGTGAACTTCAATTATACCAAATAGATGTCAAGACAGTAAAATGTCTGTTTCTTTTCCCTTTTGAGTAAGCAATCATACACACAAATATACCAAGATAGCATTTCTAAGGGCAGAGATATCACGGTGATGTTTTATGGTAGATGATGGATCTTTGGATAGGGGCCTATGTTACCAGCTCTCTTTGTGTGGCCACAAGGCCATTTCTGCAGAGACCAGAATGAGCTTTGCAGGCAATGCTCTTTGTTCTGATGAATGGCCCCCCGTAAAGGTCTCACCTACTACTGTGCCAAGGACCTCTGCAAGGCTACTGCAGAGTAGGGCCTTACCTGAGTCCTAAACATGTGGAGAAAGTGACTGGTCACTAGCATTCGAGGTGAGGGATACTCATGAGCCTAAGTCAGCCTCTGGTGTAGATGTAGTTCAGTGTAGCAGGTGCAGGTCAGGCCCCTAGAGCTGGGCTTGAATCCAGCTGCACAACCCTGTTCAAATTACTTAGCCTCGTGCTTCAGCATCCTCATCTTTAAAATGGGGACAACTATAGTTCTCACTAATTGTTGTGGGGATTAAATGAGTTAATGTATGAAGAGGTCTCAGAAGGATACCTGGCACATAGCAGGTGGCCAGGGAGGGTTCACCATTCTGGCTCACCCTGATCACTCATTAAACACGGCCTGAGATACCAGAAACCTACATGCCCGCCCTCCAGGACCACACAGCATAGGTGTGAATGTCATTTAAACAATGTCACAGCACTCACAGAGACAAGTTGTAGAAAATAGATGAAGCACACTTGACCTGGCCAGGATGGGAGTGAGGACAGCATGGCCATGGAGTGGGGTCAAGAAGATGTCACCTGGTCCAATCTGAAAGGAAGTGTAGGGATGTGCTGGGCTGGGCAGGGGGAGGGGAGGGGAGGTGGAGGATTAGAAGACCACCATATCACCAAGGCACCAGGGACTTTGCAGTCCTCATGAGAACCCAGCAGCAGTCCCGGGTTGAAGGAGCACAGAGTGAGCAGAGGTGGCAAGAAGTGCACCTGAGAAGCAGAAAGGCACCTGTGGGAGACCAACCCTACACGTGACTGGGTCACACTCCCCGGCTGGGTGCTGAGGTGCTCAGTCACAGAAATGTGGCAGAGCTTTCCCCACCCTTCTTGGGTTTGAGGGTAGGTGTCTCGTGCATGGGTGTGTCTTGCTACAGCCCCATGGGTGAAGCTGTGCTCACCTGTTCCTTTGTAATATAACCCCTTGCCCTGTTTAGGATAGAATCTTCCATGGAAGTGCCTTGTGTGTGTCCCCTCCTCTTACTGTGCCCTTGGGTGTGGCCTACCCAGGTGTCAGTCAACCTGCTGACAGTGGACATCATGAAGATAGACTCAGCCCCCTGAAACCTCACCCCTTGCCTCATTTGAATAGCTTCTCCTCAATAAAAGGGCTCAGCGAATGCTCTCGCTCTCTCTCTTCCTGTGGACCCTTAAGGTCAGAGGAGCTGCCACAGCGACCCCAAAGAAAAAGGTATTTGTGTCTCTTGTGTGGTTATTTTGCACAGCCCAATCAGCCCAGTTCAACTGGAGTGACCCCTGAGCCTTTTAGTCATGAACAGAAACCTGGCAGACACCTACACCTGGTGGCCCAGGTGTCCTGCTAAGGGCTTGGGCTGGATCCCATGTAGGTTTAAGCAGGGGATGGCGTACTCGGATTTGTGTTTTAAACAGAGTGCAGCAAGAGGTGGAACTGGAGGGGAGATCACTGGAGACAAAGTGACCAGGGAGTAGGTGATGAGGGTGGTGACATTGGAGGAAAGCAGAGAGAGGAAGGTTACCAGGGATGCTTACAAGGGGACATGGCTGGACTGGGTGACAGGATGACTATGTGAAGAGAAGGAGAGGGAAAGGAATGGTGCCTGCATGAGTGACTGGGTCCATGGGTGCTTCCAGAAGACAGGAGAGCAGAGGGAGTCCAATCCATAGCTCAGGCAAGGGCCCAGTCGTGAGGAATTGAGCTGTGCGTCCTGAGCAGGGAGCCCACAGCCCAGGGAGAGGGAGCAGAAGGTAAGAGCAGGGCCTAGCCCGGAGTCAGGGGAGGACAGATGTCCAGGGATGACCAGAGAAAGCCAGAGGAAGCCAAGGAGCAGAGTTTAAAGGAACAGCCAAAGAACTCAAGGCCCTTCCAGGTGGGCTAGAGCTCAACCATGCCTCAGAGGGCAGGAGGACCAGGAAGTGAAGGCCAGGCCCCGCTCTCTGGGTTTAGCCACAGGAGGGCAGAAGAGAGCCCAGGGACTGTGGGGCAGGGACTTGGAAGCAGAAGGATAAGAGGAAAATGGAAACAGAAGCAGCAAGAGGGGGCCACTCTGGGAGATTGGAATGAAGTTGGGAAGTGAAAAGGGAGCAAAGTGAAGCTGGGAAGCTGAGAGGTGGGGGTGTTGGTTATTTGCTTAAAAGAAAGAAGCATGAACAAGAAGTCAGTAGGTGAAGATGGAAATGACCGTACTGCCCCCAGGAGGTCAGAGGGCGTATTGCCAGCCTGGGCTCCTTTGGGGGTAAGTGACAGAAAACCTGATCCATGGTGACCTAAGAAGCAGAGCGGGTGTTGGCTCTGCATAACTGAAACATTCCAAGGTCTCTGGCTTATGGCACAACCGGATATAGGGGCTCAGGCTGTGTACCACACAGGTCGCTGCCTCTCTCCAGTCCCGTCCTTCGTCTCAGACTCGCCTGTTTTTTTTTTAATTATCTTTTTTTTAATTGAGATATAATTCACAGCCTTAAAATTCATCCTCTCAAAAGGTGAATATTTTTACAGTAGTTTCTTTTTTTTTCTTTTTGACTATTATGAATAATGCTGCTATTCATGTATAAGCCTTTGTGTGCACATGATTTCAGTTCTCTTGGGTATAAACCTACAAGTGAACTGCTAGATCATCTAGTGATTCTATGTTAAACCCATTAAAGTGTTCCCAAATTGTTTTCCAAAGTGGCTGTACCATTTTACATTCCCACCCACAGCGTATGAGGGATCCAGGTTCTCAGTGTCTTTGACAAAACTTGCTGTTGTCTATCTTTTCTTTTATAGCCAACCATTGTGGGGTTTTGTTATTGTTGTTGTTGTTGTTTTGCTGTTGTTGTTGTTGTTTTGTGTGGTTCTGGGAATTGAACCCAGGGCCTTGTGAATGTGAGGCAAGCACTCTACCAGCTGAGCTATATTCCCAGCCCACCACTATGGTTTTGATTTGCATTTCCCTAGTGATTCATGGTGCTAAACATCTTTTTGTGTACTTATTGGCCATTGACCTTTCTCTGGAGAGATACCTATTCAAATCCTTGCCCATTGTTTAGTGGTCTTTTTTATTATTGATTTGTTATGAATTTTTTATATATTCTAGATAGAAGTCCCTGGGGATCAGAGTGAGAGCCTGTGGACCCCAAAGAAACTGTGAGGTTCATGTTTTCCAGAATGATTGATAGATGTTGAACAGCTAAAATAATAAATTCCTACCACCAAATAAAATTGACCATGTGGAAAGATCACCTGTAGGAGAAGATATATGATTTTAAAATATTCTCTCCCATTCTATGAGTTGTCTTTTCACTTTCTTAATGGTGTCTTTAGTAGCATGAACATTTCTATTTTGAGCAAGTCCAATTTATCTATTTTTCCCCTTAGTTGTACATTTTGTTGTATCTAAGAAGCAATTACTTTTTCCAAGGTCATGAATCTTTACACCTGTATTTTCTTCTCAGGCTTTCTTTTTGTGTCTTACATTAGGTTTATCATCTATTTTGAACTAATTGTTTATGGTGTGAGCAGGTATCCAATTCATTTTTTTCATTGGACATCCATTTATCCCAGCACTATTTTTTAAAAAGTTATTCTTTTCATACATAATTATTTGAACAGTCTTGTCAAAAATCAAGTGACCACAGATGTATAAGTTGTTTTCTGGACTCTATTCTATCTCATAGACCTGTCTATTCTTATCCCAGACCATAGAGTGTCAATAACTGCAGCTTTGATAGTAAGTTTTGGATTTGGAAAGTATAAGTTCTTCAACTTTGTACAGTTTTAAGATTGTTTGGGCTGTCTGGGTGTTTTATATTTCCATATGAATTTTAGGCTTTATTTATCAATTTCTGCCCCCCAAAAAATGGCAACCAGAATTTTTATTTAGATGGTATAGAACCTTTGGATTAATTTGGGGATCTTAATACTAAATTTTCTAATACATGAATGCAGGATGTCTTTCCATTTTCTAAGGCCTTCTGTAATTTCTTCCAATGACTTTTGTGGTTTTCAGTGTCAATTCTTGAGTGTCTTTTGTCAAATTTATTCTTAAGTATTTTATTGTTTGATGCTCATTGCTTCCTTGATTTTATTCTTAGGATTTCCACTGCTACAGGTAGAAATACAATTTATTTTTGTGTACTGGTCCCACAGCTTACTACCTTTTATGAAATTTAATAGATTTATTATGGATTTCTTGGGGTTTCCCATATGTAAAATCATGTCACCTTCAAATAGTTCTACTTCTTGCTTTCCAATTTGGATGCCTTTTATTTCTTTTTCTTACTCAGTTTCTCTTGCAAGAACCTACAAGGTTGAGAAGTACTGAGAGTAGATATCATTGTCTCATTCCAGCTCTTAGGGAAAAACTTTCAGTTTTTTTACCATTACGTTTATGTTAACTCTCAAGTTTCATAGATGTCCATATATGGGGCTGTGAAAGTTCCCATATATATTCCTAATTTGTTGAGCATTGTTAGCATGAAAAAATGTTGCATTTTGTCAAATGTTTTTTCTCTCTATGTCTATTGAGATAACCATGTGGTTTTGTGTTTTCTTTTATTGATATGATGATTGCATTGATTGCTTTCCTTGTGTTGAACCAACCTTGCATTGAACCAACCTTGCATTCCTAGAATAAATTTGACGCATTCATGGTGCCTTGTCTATGTTGCTAGATTTGATTCGCCTGTATTTTTTCATTGGTTGATTGATTCATTTACTTTTGGAGGACAGACTAACCTCCTGATCACTCAAGACATCTGTCTGTCGCCATAGGTTCTTATCCAATGAGAAGGAGAGAACATTTCACTCTAACAGTGTAATGCAAATCAAGGCATGGACCTTACAGACCCCAAAGGGTCATGTGTACCACCATAAACCTATCACTGTGAAATTAGGTGAGTTTTGTTGATTGGTTTAGAAATGAATCTGGGCATAGGATCAATCTCTGTAAACTGGGGATCAGAGTGAGAGCCTGTGGACCCCAAAATAAACTGTGAGGTTCATGTTTTCCAGATGATTGATAGATGTTGGGCAACAAAAATAATAAATTCTCACCACCTAATAAAATTGACCATGTGGAAATGTCACCTGTAGGAGGAAGAGGTGGGTGGGGTGGCTGTGCATAAATCTGCAAGGGGTGGGCAGAAGGAGGAGGTGAGGTTGTCTGCTGGAGGGAAGTATGGAGAAGAGATAAAGTAGAGAAGTTGTAAAGGGAACTTAGACCTCCAAGGAAGGATGGAGGTGGAGTTTCAAAAATCAAGTGACCACAGATGTATGAATGGAAGGTACCTAAAATGTGAAAGGGCAATACCAAGGACTCAGCTGCCACTGGAGGTCCTGACTCTCAAGGCTGACTTGACTCCATCCTCCAGGCTGGTCTGCAAATCAAAGTCAGAGTTGGAATTTTTTTCAGTTGTGTATGATGGAAGGAGAGGGAATCCTGAAACTAGTGAGAAAACCATTCAGATGGCCCACTGAAGACACCCTGCAGAGCTGGGAGGGAAGAGAGGCCATGGAGCTGATTGCCAGGGAAGAGGGTGTGGCCTTGGGACTGGAAGTCTTGGGGAAGTCCAGGAGCATCTTTGTGAGGCCATGAAACAACTGGAGAAGGACTGGCAAGGTGTGAGAGATCTCAGAGGGGAAGCAGTTCTAGGGAAGGATGAGTGGAAAACACTGGAGTTAACAAGGGGACAATGGGTGGTGGCATCTCTCCAATCATTGTAGTCTTCAGGTGTGGACAAAGGCAGTGACTTTACTCCAAAGACCTGTTGAAGAATAAGGGGGATGTAATTGGCTTCACCAAGTAGAGGTGAATCCTGGGAGTTTGCAGAGTGAAGCTGGAGAACCACAGAGCATGGGAGACATCTGAGAACCGATGCTGAAGCTGCCTAGACTGGACCTTGGAGGTCCCAGAGAGGACCAGAGCTTCATCTGAAAAGCAAAGGGAAACCATTGAAACGATGTCAGCCAGGACGTGGCCTGATTAGAGCTGAACTGATCAAGACACTCACTCCACCATGCTGAGAAAGGACCGCAGAAGAAGCTGCTCCATTTGTCCAGCCAATGGTCAGTGGAGGCTCAGACCAGGGCAAGGACCAAGTACCCAGCACAGAATTGGTGCTGAAACCACAAGATAGAATAAGCAGGTAGAGAGCAGGGACAGAGGAAGACTGAGAGCAGACACATAGAGGTCAAGGTCAGCGGGAAGAGAAGCAGTTAATGGGGTGACTAGAAGCCCCCTAGTACCAGGGTGGAGCAGGAAGGAGGATCTGTCAGTACCACCAGCCCACTTTTTGCCAGATTCCTGGCCATCTGCCTTCCCCCTCCTTCAGAGACCTCATTACAAAAGCAGCTACACGTCTCAATGGGAAGAAAATCAACCACAATCATAGCAATTTGGAGTTCAGCAACCATATTCTCTGTGGCCTTATTTTCCAGCTATATATATCACTGATTCTAAGCAGCAAAGGGTTCTTTGGCAGCTGTCTTTAGCCTTGAACCCAGAAGGCACCGTGGTCATGACAGTTAACATTTGGTGACTGCTGGCCAGGAGCCAGGGTTTGAGTTAAGCATTGGATATGTGAAATCTCAGCCATTCCTCAGAATAACCCAACAAAGCAGATGCTGCTGTTACTACACATTTTAGAAGCAAGGAAAAAAAACTCAGGTGACACAGCAAGCCACTGGGATGGCATTGATTCAGCCTGACCCTAGTGCCCCAGGATGAAATCTGTGCACCTTTTTTGTATACCAATGGGGTTCTGTGGTCCTCGAGGAGGTTGGAGGGTCATTTTCAAAAATCGTTTTCCACGGTCCACTCTGCACAACTTGCTTAAGTGTTACTAGTTTCACAAGTTGTCACTGGAGGCTCCCAGGGGACAGGTCTGGCCAGCCAAGGTCCTAATCCCTCGCTGAGTATGACTCAGTGCTCCCTGCCCATATCCACACACAGCCTTCCTCAGTACAACGTCCCATTTCACAGCTCAGAGCGATTGGGACGTCCCCACCAACTGGGATGACCCATGACCATGAGAGCCAGGACAAGGGCTCAACCCCTTTTGAGCCCTGGTTTCTAGGTCATCAGTCACCCCCTCAGCCCCAGTGCAGGAAGCATTGGCTCACTGTGCTCAGAAGGCACTTGGACAGCTTCTGTATAAACACTTTCCCAGAATCAGAATTCCAAGTTTTCATTTTCCTTTGCACATTTATTATTTTCATCACGAAATATTTCAAGCCCACCGTACAGTTGATACTATAACAAATACCCACATGCCCATCACTGGGAATGAACAAAGGTTAACCTTTTTTTTTTCAGCGTTTGCTTCAGATTTCTTTTTAAAGAAAGTAGAACATTACAAATGTATCGATGATCTCTGTGAATCTCCCTCCAACACCCTCCCCTCCTTATCTTCCCAGAGGAATCACTCTTCTAACAGTAGTGACACCTTCTGTTGATTTATCTGACTACACATGTATGTAGCCATGGACAATATATCATATGGCTTTGTATGTTTGAACCCTACATCGAAGCTGGGCACAGTGGCACACACCTGTAATCCCAGGAACTCAGGAGGCTGAGACAGGAGGATTGCAAATTCAAAACCAGCCTCAGCAACTTAGGGAGGCCCTAAGCAACTTAGTGAGACCCTTTCTCAAAGTAAGAAATAAAAAGGGCTGAGGATATGGCTCAGTGGTTAAGTGATCCTGAGTCCAACCCCCAGCACCAAGAATGAATGAATGAATGAATGAATCTACATTTAAATTATGTCATACTAGAATACCCTTCTAACCCACATGGTTTGGGTTATTTTGTATCATGGATGTTTATGCATACAGTTCCTTGTAGAGTAGGCCACCCATGGTAATGGCTTTACAGCATTCCAGCATGAGAGGGTGTCATGACATATATAACCACCCCCTACCATGGACAATTCCCCTTGTTTAAGTCTTACAAACTCCACTTGAATAAACAACCTTGAACATGATCTGAGCTGGGCCATGAAGTCTGAGTACTTGAACTCTTCAAGGTCGCCCCATTGCTCTCTGAGTTTATGATAGCATTCAATAT
Source organism: Urocitellus parryii (assembly GCF_045843805.1). Lineage (NCBI taxonomy): Eukaryota > Metazoa > Chordata > Mammalia > Rodentia > Sciuridae > Urocitellus > Urocitellus parryii. The sequence goes on along the minus strand of NC_135532.1, from coordinate 99,098,580 downwards.
CCCCACCCGTCAGATATAAGCAGCCCATTTACCCACAGCAAACCATGGTGTGGACTTCACTATCCTAGTGATGCGGGAAGTGGCAGTTCACCGCCATTCCCACCAGCAGCCCCACCTCTGATTCCATGGCTGAGGAATCAATTTCAGTGATGAGACACGGCTTCACTTCTCATCTGTCCTTCGTCTGCTCTCTTCACACTGCAGCCTCAGCTTGGGGCCATCTAAGATTCCCCCAGAGTGCTTCTTTAAGTGCTCCTGTCAAACCAGATACGCCACAGTTAGTAATTTTTTTTTTTTAACTGAAACTTAAGTTTTACTTACGGAAGGTTTGTATGTGATTCCATCAGAGTGTGTTCATATTGAAGGTACACAACCTGCAAAACTGTGAAAATAGCTCAGAGAAACTCAAATCAGATTCAATATGGGTAACTGTCCTAGTTCAGGTTACTATAACAAATCACTAGAGACTAGGTGGCTTATAAACAACAACGGAAATTTACTTCTGAGGGGGGGATAGATAATGGGGGGTTACAAGGAATTAAACCCAGGGGTGCTTGACAACTGAACTACATCCTCAGCCCTTTTGAGACAGGGTCTTGCTAAGTTCTTAGAGCCTTCCCAAGTTGCTGAGGCTGGCTTCAAACTTCTGCCTCAGCCTCCCGAGTAGCGGAGATAGGCGTATGCCATTGTACTCAGCATAAATTTGCTTCTCACACTTCTGGAGGCTGGAAGCTCAAGGTCAGGGTTCTATGAAGGCTTTCTTCCAGGTTGCAGACTGCCAACTTCTTGCCATGTCTTTATGTAGCAGAAGGGCTGAGAGCACTCTCTGGGGTGTGTGCATGAAGGTCCTGCCTAACCAACCCCCCCCAAATCCTACCATCAGTGAGTCCCACATTGGGGGTTAGGATTTCAACATATCAGTTTTGAAGGAGCATAAACATTCAGTCTATAGAAATTATCTAGTTTATAATAATTAAAAACCTTATGATGTGCTCAAAAAGATTATTTGCCAGACCCCCAAATCCCATCTTTTTAACATGCACAGGCATTATTTTTACTTAAGTTTTTTTTTTTTTAAATCTAATTATCCAAGCAATTTAACCCTCCAGAAACCATGGAACAATGACTAACAAGATTTATCCTTATTGAAATCATCATCAGCCTCATCAGTAACTAACATGAATTGAGTCCCAGTTAGCCTGGGGGAATGTCGGTATTATGCAAAATATTCAATGATCCATATCACAGAAGTTGATCGGTCAGAACGGATGGCATTTGTCAACAGCCCAGGGCAGCCACACCATGCAAACCAGCTAAGAGCTATCTGGGTCCAAGAGCCCCCTAGTTATTACTGCACTGCCAGGCATCTGGGTGTCAGGGCCAGAGGGTGAAGCCAGGACCTTACCCCAATCCAGTGTCTGACCAGAAAACCAAGAACAGGCTCCCAAAGAGCCTGCACTAAATCCACGAGCTATGCTCCTTTAACTGCATCCATCTGCCTCTTTTTCTGTTGCATGCTGCTTCAAAAACTGAAGTCTGAGATGAAGGACCGATTTTTTTTGGTGGTTGGGGATGGTAGTGGTATAGGTGGAGGCACTGATGTGGAGATGATGGAGATAGAGGTGGTATTGGTGGAGATGGAGGTGAGGGGTGATGGAAGTGGAGGAGGTAGAGGTGGTGGTGGTGGAGATGGTGGAGGTGAAGGTGAGAGTAGAGGTAGTGAAGTAGAAGGGGGGGCAGTGGAGGTGGCAGAGGTGATGGAGGTGGAGATAGAGATGGCGGAGGTGGTGGAGGTAGAGATAGAAATGGTGGAGGTGATGGAGGTGGAGGTGATGGGCGTAGTGGCCTCTTGATAGAAATAGAGTAGTAAGATGTGCTAGTCCAAGTGGCGAATGCCTGTATTATGTGGAAATGTGCTAAGTGTGAGCAGCAGTCTACCTGAGCAGCAGCAGCTGTGGTTTCATCGTGAGAGTGTGCTGAACGCTACCCAGATGGAAAGCCGTTCAGAAGATGCTGAGTGTCTGCTCTGCCTCACGCAGCCCCACCACCTGTCCTCAGCTGGTCTTGATGGAAAAGGACCCAATGAACTCAATGTTTCCTCTCCTCTTTGGCCTCAGTTCCTGGGGACAGAGCTGCAGGAAGCTCTCTTCCTGTCCAGCGCACATCTGGACAGCTTTCCTCAATCCTCAAATTCCTCCTTGGCTGAAGTTGGAAGCTTGGCAGACAGGGATTCCCATGGCCACAGACTCGCAGTCTTCCTCCCTAATCGGGGCAGGGTTGCTCGTGAGTGGCTCTTGCAAGTCCTGGTGCTGGCTGGAGCACGAAGCATGCTGGCCACCGCATTTCAGCCAACAGGCCCCCTCCCGGAACATGTCTCCAAGGCAGATAAGACCGTGAGACAGACTTGTGTGTTCCACTGACCCTGTTCTTTTCACATTGTCAAGTCTGCATATTTCTAAGTACAATTTGACCTTGACCGCCCTGATTTATATTTTATTGCCTAATTTATTCTGTATCATCTGACCAATAAAAAAAATGCCCTCCTGTACCAGACCCTGTTTATGAGCCTCAGCAGAGCTATTTGGCTCTCTCTTTCCTGGGCCTCAGTTGCCGGCCCAGAATAGAGCCAGCCTCTGGCCTCTCTCCCCGTTGCTCAACACTGCCAGCCATCATGGGATTGCAAGAGGCCCAACCCCCAGGGCATGTGTCCTGTCGCTGCCCAGAGGGGCCAGGTAACAATCTGGAAGTGCAGGGATGCTAATTCCTCATGCCGTGAACTTCTTCTAGCAAGGGATGAGAAGAGACAGGCAGGAGTGCATAAATTCCTTGCCCTTTCAGACAGACAGACAGACAGACACACACACACACACACACACACACACACACACACACACACGAGTTTCAAGAGAAGATGCTCCATGATTTTTTTTTAAACAATCCATGTGACTAAAGAACCAGACTTTGCTTCTTGGAACCGTAATGAACTCAGGGTGCACCTTCCCCGGCTGGGCCTCCCTCTCACTGCCTCAGGGCCTCTATCCCCTGCTCTCTCTGCCTTGTGATTTAATCTCGTGAAATGGCAACGGTGCAAAATTGGCCTGGGGCTTTGTTTTCCAGAGTCCTGGAAAGACAGTTTCTAAAATCATCTCACTTCCAACGCTTTCTGTGACAACTTTGGGGGGGAATGAGCTGGAAGATCACTGTCTCCACCTGGGCAAGAGGCAGGGCCTCTGTGTCTGGAAGGAGATGTTGCAGCGGGAAACAATGGCCACCAGTGAGAACGGCTGTGGGGCATGGCGCCTGGGACAGGGGTTGATGGGGAGAGGGGAGGACAGTGCAAGGAAGCTGAGTCCGGGCTCCTGGCCTGAGAGGCAACAGAGCCATGAACAGACAGGAGAGGCTGGCGTGAGCATGGTTTAGGCTAAGACAGACCTGGATCCTGGTCCAGCCTCTGCCATCTACTTGCTGGGTAGCCTTGGGCTTATTTCATGCCATCTCTGGTCCTCATTGCTTTACCCCTAAGGTGACCCCACCTCTAGATATGTCTGTCTGTCCACCTTTCTGTGGTTCTTTCTTTCTCTTAAATCTCCCTACTTCTCTGGGTCTCTCTGCTTATCTCCCTATCTCTCAGTATCTCTCTGTCTCTCTCCCTTTGTCTCTGTGCCTCTCTGCTTATCTCTGTCTATGTCCCCTGCTTCTCTCTCCTTCTCTCCCCCTCTCTTCCCTTCCTGGAGGCCTCCAGGCTGGCAGGGAACAGATGGCTCTTAGGCATTGGCCAGAGGCCCATGTCATCACGAGGCTCCTCCCTCCATGGCTTTTCAGTGACCACCTGGGGAGTGCAAACTGTCCTGCTACAAACAGGTCACTGTCACCACTGTGATTCAGGGCCTGGCTAGCTCTGGGCCCAGCCTGCCTTGGATAACCCTGGGAGAGGCCAGCTCCCTGACTTGCTTGCACAATAACCCACTCCAGGGACGAGAAGCCATCCTCGGGGAGCTGCAGCCGGGGAGGAGAGCAGGGGCAGGGACAAGGGTCGTACAGGACACTAGGCCAGGACCAGGAGGCAAGGGTCATCCACAGCCACTAGGCCAGCCTCAGCTTCTCATTGAAAGTTGTGATCATGGCAGTTGAGATGCCCCGGGCCCATGCCTCCAACACAACTCCTCGCATGCCAGAGCTGGGGAGAAGAAGCCAGGCTGGCAGGTGTGTCCTAAAACCCCTGCCTGATTTCTTCTGCACGTGAAGGGTAGGCCCAGAGTGGCCGCATGCAACTGACCTGAAGGCCAGTCCTGCAGAGCATATCAGTGTCCAAGACAAGGCACCACCCCACACCCACTGCCCGTGCGGCACCCCTGCCCTTCCTCCCTTTCTGGATCAGACTCCAAGACAACCTGAGGAAATCTCTGCATGGGTGGGGGAAGGAAGCCACGTCAAGGTTCCCCATATAGACTCCATGCTGCACAGTGGCCCAGTGCCGAAATGCCGAGTGCAGATTAGCCACACAGGCAGGAATCAACACACCTATTTTTCCATAAAGAAACCAAGGTGCAGAGAAACAAAAAGACTCTTCCAACATCTCACAGCACCCATGGGGGACCTGAAAGTTCAAACGGCCTAGTTACAACATGTGGATGTGCACACACAGGTACGTGGAATTGCCTTAAAACGATACCTATCGGGTCAGGAAGTTGGTGATTCTAGAAAAACAGCAACGAACGGCACATTCCCTGCTATAGAGAGCCCCACACAAAAACTCATCAGGCACATGCCACCACCTTGTCACTCCTGGGATCCCAGAGTGAGGTTTGCATGGGGTTGCTGCTCGTCCCATGCAGCATGTCCTAGATGCCCTGAGAATGAAGTTAGCAGCTGTGTTCGCACATCTGCAGTGGTGTCCCAGGTTCAGGGGTGGGCTGGTGCTGCCATGAATGCCCCAGTGTGCCTGGAGGGTGCACTCTCCCTGAGCTCATCTGCCTTCCACCCTGAGCAATGGGTGCAATTGCTGCTGGATTACATGAAGAGGCTCTGACTCTCCTGGGAATGCTGGGACTTCAACTTCCAAGTTGGTCTTTTAGGATGAAATTACATGTATATGTCTGTACCCATCAGAGACCTTTCGGATACAGAGAGGCAAAGAATCAGCCTAGCAGGTGTCCAGATGCGGAGAAGGCCAGAGCATCCCACAGTGCTTGTTCCCAAGGGAAGGCCTGAGTCTGGTGGTTTCCATGCACCAGCCCAGAATCAGCTGGGCCTGGGAGCTCTTTCCCAGCCCTGCCCTTCTCTGTCCCCATGCCGCCCTCCCCTCCCTTCTGGCTGGAGGGAGCACAGGATGGCAGGATGCAGTAGGAGCTGGCCCGGCTCATGTTTCCCTCCTCTCTTCCTGGCAGGGATTACATGGTGAACAAGAGGACAGCTGAGCTGGCAGGTGGGTGGCCCTGCCATGCCGAGGGGGAAGCAGGGGAGGAAGGACAGCTGAGGTAACTCAGGCCTGCAGCAGCCACTCTCCCCAGGCCTTCCTCCCCCGAGCTAGCCCCCAGGGACCCCTCCATGGCAGTGGTGGATCCACCTGCCCTAGCGCCAATGCACGGACACTTGTACCTCTGTTACCCCGAACTCTGCTCTCCAGGGGAACCAAGGACACATCAAATGATTTCTCAACAGACAGATAGATTGACTTCAGAGAACTGAAAACCTACGCGTTGGTGGGGGAAGTGGTAGGGCTATAGAATTCTAGAACCTGTAGTTAGCAGTGGTCCTGCTCTCCCAGCCTCTGCCACACACCTACCCTGAAAACAAGCTCTGCAGCCATTGGAAGGTATCTGTCTGATAAATCGCAGGTCCGCCTCATCCCAAGGACCCCTGCACCTTGAGATGTTACTAGAAACCTTACTTAACTACTTGGGAATACTCCCATCTAGGGACAGCAGTTATCAACTAGTGGTCCTTGGAGAATCATTCGAATGGTCAGGGGACAGCAATGAGAATGCACCCAGAAAGTTCCAGAAATGATGTGACTGTGGGAAAACTGAGAACCAGAGGGGCCTAGGCTTGGCTGAAATCTTAGCAGACGGGAGGTGAAGCTGACCTCTCACCCCACCACCCCCCCAGGAGGAGATCATGGGTCAGAAAAACAAAGCTGGACATTGAACTAGCTATATGGATGTCCTAAAATTACTTGGTAAATCCTGGGAAGAAAGTTCAGGACCAGGAATCTTTTCCAGCTAGATTCTGGATCTGGTGCGGCCACCAAGGAACACTTCAACTCCACATCGAACAGGAACAACCCGGCATCAGACCCCAACAGTTGATTGAGCCCCCAACGTCTTCCTCACTGGGTACCATACGAGCAGCAGACTTTGTGCTTCCTGACCACATACACCAATCCAGAAGTTTCTGTCAAGTAGCATGCTTTTCAACTGTCTTCAATCTGTTTGTTCCATCATTCTGATGCTTTGGATTAGCAAGTTTATTCAGCCTCCCCCAGGTTTCAGGGCTTCACACTTTAGACATGCTGAGCAGGTGCCCTCTCTGAGCCCCAGTTCCCCAACTCTAAAATGTAGGTACCTACATCAAAAGATTGTCAGGAAGTCCAGGTGCAATGGTGCACCCCTGTAATCCCAGCAGCTCTGGAGGCTGAGGGAGGAGGAGGAGGATCTCAAGTTTGAGGGTATTAGGATTTCAACATATGAATTTCAAACCACAGCTAACACCCTCATCCTCTCCCTCTTCCTACCTCCTTTCTCTCTGCCCACTCTGGATCTTCCCAGAAAGAAGCATTTCCACTGTCCTAATCTATCCATGTTCAGCTCTCTCTCTTCTCCTCCAGTCAGATGCTTTGTGAGCCTGCGAGTTCCCTCTAATAACCCTCTTCAGTTCCACCCTTTCCTTCCTAAGTGGATTTGCACGCTATTTTCTAGGTCAACTATGAGAGAGAGGCTCATTCATCTCTGTGTCCCTACACAAGGCCGAGAACATAGTTTCTAGTTGCAGTGGAGCGAGGGAGTTGGAATTGGAAGGGTGTTGAGGACAAATAGAGAAATCATGACTCAGTGGAGTGGGGGAGCAGGTTCGATGGAAGGGGTGGAAGGATGGAGTTGGCAGATGGGTTGAGGGGTGATGTCCAAGCAGAGATGGAGGGATGGGTGAATAAACAGCGAAGTGAGATGAATGGATGTCAAAGGGTGATGCTCATGTATCCGAGAGGGTGGATTAGTGGATGGAAAACAGATGGCCGCAGGCACATGCTATGGTTGGCTCTGGGCCAAGACAGGAAGGCTGTAAGGAGCTCCCTTCCATGTTTCCACCCCACACTAGCGTTCTCATTCTGTACCCAGGGCTCTCAGACCATAAAGATCAGGGCGGTAAGGAAAGGAGGGACAGAAACAGCAGAGCCGGGGAGTGACTTCCATCTGGCTTTGCCCAAGCTCTCACTTAGTGTGCCCTGCCACCAACTTCACACAGCACAAACCTCAGAGCCACGGGGCCCCAGAATGGGTGCAAGGCATCAGTGGCACACGCCTCTAATCACAGCTGCTCGCAAGGCTAAGAGGATGGAGAGTTCAAAGCCAGCCTCAGCAATGGCGAGGCCTTAAGCAAGATCTAAGTGAGACCCTGTCTCTAAATAAAATACAAAATAGATCTGAGGATGTGGCTCGGTGTTTGAGTGACCCTGAGTTCAATCCCTGGCATCCCCCTAAAACAAAAAAAATAAGAAGGGATGGAGGGCAACCCTTGCTTCTCTCTGGCCATGTCCCCAATCCACCCTCAAAAGATGCAGAAGAGGAGAACTGGCTATACCAGCAGAGTTTTCAGGGTCCTCTCACTCAATACCAAAGGCTGGCAACCCGTCCATTTCCCTCCCCGTGGGCACCCTGGCATTCTGGCCACATGAAGTTCATCAGGGCATCACCTCTGGGTGGCCCTCACCAACCCAGAGCTCCTTGACAGCAGGAGTGGCAGCAACCTCTCGTACCATTCCAGTGGCCAACTCTGACACAAAGTTGGCCCAGAAAAAAAATGTTTGCGGGTTAAGGAAAATAGATGATGTATCTTAGATACAACCCAGCGTCCCTGGGGGAAAACAGTGAGCCTTGATCTAGGACCCTGAGTTTGATCCCAGCTCGGCCACTTCCCAACTGTGTGACTTCACTAGGTCCCTGTGCCTCTCTGAGCCCCCATTTCCTCATCTGTGAACTCAGGATGATGGTTGATACACTCAACTCTCTCAGGGAAATTTCTAATCTGGTCCTTTTAAGAACTTACCCAGACCCTGGAACCCTGAGAGTCAAATCCCAAAGTTGCCCATCCCTCCTGCCCAGCCTCACCCACCAGGGCAGAACAGGGCCCTGTGGGACAGTGGTGGGGGAGGCCGCAGGACGGGAACATGCCCCACTTTTTGGTTTCTGCAACTGGGGCTGTACATAATCGCCCTGACCTCAATCTTTCTCTGTGAATTATGGAAAGAGAGTTCTCTGCAAGAGAGGCCTGTGGAAAGTTCCACCAGGCTCCTCTCCTCCGCTCATTTCATCCTGCCCAACTTAATAAGGACTACGGCTTATTAGCTGTTCCCATCCAGCTCACCTTGTCCTGCGCCTGCACACGTGAGACTAAAAATATCCCCGGCTCCTATTAGAAGCTCTGTGCCAGGAACAGGCAAAGCTGGAGACCGCACTCTCACTAAAACCTGACTCCCGCACGCCCCCTGGGATCCAGGCCACTGGGCCTGTCCCTCATGGGGCAGATGGCACTAACATCTTCCTGACAGCCCCCTGGGGGTCCTGCGATACTCATCAAGAGTCCACTGGGATCATCTGTGGTTTCATTCAGATACTCTAAAGCCTCTTCTGTGCCCCTCCTCACCCACACAGGACAGGACAGGGTCCTAGCAGAGTGTCATGCAGAGTGCTTCCCCCCCACCCACCCAGGTCCTTTCGAATGTCCAGCTCAAATCTCAATCTGTCCCTGGAAAACACACCTGTGCCCTTTTTCACTAAAGCACGCAGAATGGCAAGTACTTTGAACTCAGAGGGTCTGTCCCCAAGCCACTGGGGAACTATGTGAACCAATCTTTTGACCCTTTGTTTCTCTGTCAATAAAATGGTCACGGATCCATCAGCCTCACCTCGGCTTATTGTGAAGACCCAATGAGTTCATGGAAATACAAATGCAGACTTTGGAACAGAAGCAGAGTTCTGACCCCAGGCAGACGAGGAGGCATGATCCAGGTGTGCAGAACTCTTGTCGGGTTCTGTAGGTAGGCGGATGGAGGAGCAGGCAAGGGGTGTGTCAATAGCTCGGTAATACGGACTTGGCAAGGCTGAAGAGGTAATCTCTCGGCAGGCTTCATGTGCCACTGGATACCTCTCTTGGCATTACCCAAGATATTTTGGAAATGGTGGTGAGAGACAAATTGATTTTCATCATCTCCATCCCCAGGAAAAGGCCAAGAATGCTGTAGAGTACAAAGACTTCCAAAATTCAAACTCCTTGAAATTTGGAATGGAGGGCTTCCCACATTTGTGCACAATTATATGAAAGAAGATGGGATTTTAATGAGCTATGGACAGAAAAATATGGAAAGTCAATTAAGGTGTCTTGAACAGAAACACTGGAACAAGGAATGGCTGACAGGCATTCATCTGGGGCGAGATACCAGAAAGGATAAGAATGGAAATTGTTTTTAAAAGAAGAGACACAGCTTTGGCTCCGACTGGGGTGGGGTTAGGGGCGGTGACTGCATAGGACTGAGCCGCTCGCTGTGTGTCAGAACAAAGCTCTCCCCAAATTCATATTCCAGAAGCTTCTGCCAACAGCAGAGGAAGGTGCCTTTAGAGCCGCTTGTCCTCGTGTGACCTCCTTCTCCTCCACTCCCTGAAGGTCTGTGAGAAAGACTCAGAAGAGCAAATGCTACAAATCTCTGAAAGGCTCAGCTATGCCTCCAGGCTAAAGGGAGAAGTCTCAGCTTGCTGGGAGCATTAATTCTGTTCCGTTTGATTCAGACATTTATTGAGCACCTCCTGTGTACAACACAGGCAAAGTGGGGGGGCTCAGAGGGATTCAGTAATGAGCTAGACCATGACCTGGTCTTCCAAGGGTTTAAAGAGGTCAGAGGTATGGCAGTGCATTTACCAGAGACTTTATTATAAAATACAAAAGATCAGAGGAAGACTGGAAGAGTATTCTTTTTTTCCAACTAACATTTTAAACTCTTGTGCTATTACAATAGGGGGAAAAAAAACTATGTGTATGAATCCAAAAAATCCTACACGCATGCACAGGTAAATTTATGTTTAAAAATTGTTCCATCTCAGAGGTGAAACAAGATGAAAATTAGAAAAGTTATACCATGTATCAGTTATCATCATAGCAAAGATTTATTTAATGATAACATTTGATGTTTGGGATGGTGTACGGAGGGGTCAACATACACAGCTTGTGAGTTTGTGAATAAGCAAAATCTTTCTGGAAAGTGATTTGATATTGTATATATCTCGAGCCTTAAAATAGTCATAACCTTTGACTCAGTAATTCCACTTCCAGGAATCTATTCTAAGGAAATAACCAGATATGTGGTCAAAGGTATAAGCACACAAATATTCATCATCACATCATTTATGAAGGTGTACAATGCGAAACAAACTAAAATGCCAACAATAAGAAAAGAAGAAAATTGGATTGTGGCATGTCAATATAATACGTAATCAGGCAGCCTTCTAAATTGGGTTCTGAAAAGGTTTTTAGTAAACCATTCATTATGTGTGTTGAGTAGGGAAAAAAAATCAAGATACCAAACTGTAAATGATAAGATTCTAATTTTGTTTTTAAAGATATTTCATATATATTTGTATGTCTATGTGCAATATTCATTTATTTTATATGGATTGCAGTGGTAATGGAAGGAAATACCAAATAACAGAATGTTTAAAGGTGATTATCTCTAGAAGATGAGATGATAGAATGGGGTGGGGTAGGATGGGGGGGTATTTACTTGTTTTATACAGTTGATGTCTTTTTCTGAATTTTCAGCAGTGAAAATAAGTTTGGCACAGCAGCTTGGCCTACTGTGGGCCCATGGAATTCCAAGACCCAGCTCACTGAGAGGGTCCCTGGGTCTTGGCACTGAGCTGGCCTCTGGTCTTCAGCTGCAGGAGAGATTCTGCATCTTCTGCCTGCTCCAATCAGCTCCTGCCTGTCTTCTCTCCATCAGGTCACTCTGCCCTACTTTCCCAGATCCTCCTTTACTTACAGAGCCCTGTGTTTGGTGCATGCCTGTCTTCTCACACTGCCACTGTCCTTGACTTGCATCTCCTCCAGAGAGCCAAGTTCAGGAAGCAGTGGCCATGAGCATGCCCACGGGAACAGCCAGACCTAGACCCTCACCCTTGCAAATACTCTGTGCTCTCCCCTCACTCCTAACAATGGCCTGAACTGCTCCTCAGATGGGAGCAGAAGCCCTGCCCATGGCTGACCAGCCGTGGCTGCTCTACAGCTCCATGCCTACCCACCAACCCTTTCTCCCTGTACCACACAGTACCAGGCAGATGGCTCTGCTTCCGCTCCTTAAAACATGCAATTTCTCTCTCACCTAGAGCACTCCTTCCAGCCTCTCCACCCAGGCTCCCCCTCTCCCTGGAGGTCCCACATCCTACGTTAGTGCCTCTGTCCTACTCATTCATGGGTCACTTTCACCTAGGATAGGAGTCCCTCCCTTAGGCTTACTCTTTCATTTCACTGTGCAGCACTGCACATAGTAGGGGCTCAAGACCAACCTTGTCTGTGCCAGGCTGCACCTTCATGGCCAACTGAGCAGAAGCAGAAAGCCTTCTTACAAGTTTAGTCATTCTCACCTCAGAACAGTGAGGGGCTTATTAAATTCCTTTTAATGTCTATGAAAATGGTGCACTTCTGCCTCCCTCTCCATCCCTGGCAGGGCTACTTCACTGTTCCTGAAGACTGCTGAGTGCTCCTGGCCACCAACTTGTGACTACTACCAATGCCACCATGTGTCCCTCCTACAGATGCCACAGAGCGTGAAAAAAATCTGTCCTCAAAGGACCAGATCAAGGCTTGAGGTCAGAGAATCTTTTCCAAGGCTTAGGTAGAGGCCTGTGGGGAGAGATGTGTTCACAGTGATTGCTGACAGCTGTTCTTCCCTTTAGCCTGGGCACTAAGTGGCCTCAGATCACACGGTAGGGACTGTTCATCATGTGAGCTTTGGAGCATATGAAATAGGTGGGTGTCAAAGGTTGAGATGTCCCCTGCTTCCCGTAAGATGCCTGTAAGATCTTATGTAAGTCTCCTTAGGTTTCTAAGCATCCGTCTTTCATCTATTAGGTGTGGACCATGCAAAGACAGCTCACGGAGGACACACGGTGTTGGGAGTTCAGTTCAGGTAAGGAGGAAGCAGAGCAGAGCTGAGCCATGAGCCCTGCTGGAGAGGCTGCAGCTGCACAGACCTGATGTCACATCTTCAAGGAATGGATTCTGTGGCTCACTGAGTTTCTCTATATTAGCAGAATGGTGACATCGAACAATGAGTGACACAGGAAGAAAGACAGATTCCTCTCCCTGTGTGCATGGAGAAGAGCATGCCATGTCTGCAAAATCCCCACTAAGAGCCTTCCTTTCCTTGGCCCACACATATCTGTTGGAGGGAGAGAAACTTGCCTCTTGAGAACCCAAGAAAGCTAAAAGGGTTATGATGACTGGTGGCGCCTGAAGAACGCCTACTTCTGAGGAAAGAGAGAATCAGGACATCCCTCCCCCTCTCTGGTCAGGGTCTCCTCTACCAGGAGCCTGATGACTAGCCCTCATCTCCAAGGCAACAAAGCCAGCTCAGGGCCAGAACCACTCAGGCAACTGACAAATCCCAACTCAAGTAAAAGAAAGAGAAGCTTCAAGCTGTAAGTGACAGCTGGACATGTCATGTGACAGTCATGCATCACTGAACAAGAAGGATATATTCGGGGAAATGCATCTTTAGGTGATTTCATCATTGTGCAAACATCATTGAGTGTACTTACACAAACCTAGATGGACTGTAGTCTACTACACACCTATGCAGCCTATTGCTCCCAGGGCCATGGTGAACAAAAAGATCAGATTAAGTCCAGCACAAGAGAAAGTGGCACCATCAAGAGACTAATCAATTGGAGGGGTACGAAGCTTCTGGTGACATAACACCACATACTGTTTATAGAAAATCTTGTATAAGTAGAAAAAGTGCACTCTCAAATAATGATAAAATGTAATAAATATGTAAACCAAGAATGCAAATGTTTATTATCATTATCCAGTGTTATCTATTGGACTTAATTGTATGTGCTGTACTTACTGGTAGTGTAGGTTTGCTTACACCAGCATCACCACAAACATGAGTAATAGGTTGTGCTACGACATCACCATGGTCACGATGTCACCAGGTGATGCGAATTCTCCAGCTCCATTATAATGGTATGGAGCCACTATCTACATGGTCCATCACTGACTGAAATGTTATATCCATAGGCGAGAATACAGAGATCCTTGAAGCCCATGTTATTCAAGATGGCAGCAGGATGGTGGAATTTGTATGTTAAGGAAAACCTAGAGGTAGAAAGGCCAGATGTGTTTGAGACATAGAAGAAATGGCTTTGGCTGCAGGATACATGGGTCTACAGAAGGAGGGTGGGCCCAGGGTGTGAACTGTGGACTTAGAATCTGGTCTTTGTCCTGTAGGAACAGCAGGAGGTGGGATTTGAGCAGATGGGATAGAACCTCTGTCTAATGCTATGTCAGTAGCTCAGCCTTCTCTTCTGCTCCCCTCCCCTTTCCTGATATATCCAAATGCATGTACATACATTTCTTTCCCCATAATATCTCTCTCTCCCTCCAGGAAGAGGTCTCCATGAATAGATCCTAGGAAAAGGGATGCAGCTGAGTCAAACAAAGCCAGGAAGTGCAGAGGGGAGTGAGAAGCTAGTCTCGTCTTTATGCTCCTGCTCTTGGCAGGGAGTATCTCTGCAAGCCCCAAGAACTGAGCTATTGCATGACAGCTATGAGGGAGAGCCCCTGGGGAGTGGATCCAGGTACTGGTAGCATTAGGATTCAGGGGCAGTAGCATCTCTCAGATCAGCCAAGTTGGCCTCATTTGCTCTCACTGTCACTTGGGAAATATTTGTCTGTTTCTAAAGATGTTCTAGGTTGTCACGATTGGAAAGTAGGTGCTACTGTCACCTAGTAGGTTTGTTGCTAAACATCCTGCAATGCACAGGACAGCTCTCTACAACAAAGAATTATTTGGCCCCAAAAGTCAATGGTGCCAAATGAGAAGCAAGCCCTGTTCCAAAGTCTCAGATTCCAGACATAGTGGAGAAGCAGGATGCCCCCATACTGTCTTACTAGACCTCTGGCTGGCACACTCGCAGGTCTTCGTCTGCTCCAGAGGCAATTCTGGGAGGGGACATCATGGTGAGAGAATCCCTAAGAGTGACACTTTCCAGCATGGGAATAAGAGCATGTTACTATAAGGTAAGTGGACGTCAGCCTCCCTGCTTTCCCCACTCAGCAACAAGGATTATTGGACAGGAGCTGCTGGTGGTTTCTGTACTCTGAAGGATAGAGGCAATACTGTCCCAGGACAGTGGAAGTAACTCTGGCACCTGAAAGCCACCTCAGCAGTCTCTAATAACCCAGAAAGTTTGCATGGTCCATAGTCCTTTTCCCCCAGCTTCCCAGACCCTCCTGAACATGTATGTGCCCATGTGTATGTATGACACAGAGAGAAAGAGCCCATACACATGTAAACACGGAACAGGACTCAATGTAGCAGGAAAAATCCTGCCTTGGGAGTCATCCACCTCCAGCTGCCCATCCATAGGCTCAGATCTCTAGGGACACCAGTTCAACACTTACCATAAGCCAATGACAGCTGCCCAGTAGGTGATGAGGTGGTGGTGATACAAAGGGGCAGTAACCTTTATATAGGCCCATGTGAAAGCCAAAGGCACTGGGGGAAGACCTTCAGAATTTGAGGGTATGGCTGTGTGCACCCCCCCACCTGGCTTCATTACTGGCTTATCACTCCACCTGTCCCTTTCCTCACCCTCAAAATGAGATAAGAATGACAGCTAACATTTGGAGACCACTTACTATGTGCCAGGCACCTTACATGCATGTCATTCTCACAACAGCCTTGTGAGAATTTTTATTACCCCAATGATACGGGTGAGAAAATGGAGGAGAAATGGCTGTTCCAAGATCACATGGCCAGCAAGTGGTGGAGCCGGTACTGGAACACAGCCGCCCAATACTGGCAGTTCTAAGGAGAGGGTGGAAGCTCCTGGGCCGATCTGCAAAGCAGGTCAGTATAGTCTGACGTTAGAAGGGGTTCCAGAGGAAAGCCCTCCATGTGGACAGCATTTACTCATGGTGGAAATTCAAATTAGGGAACTGTCCTCTACCCCGTCGGCCTGCAGTGCCAAAGGCGACCAGGCAGATGCCCATGTAAACACTCCTTAGACCCACAGCCAAGAGCCCTGCTGCTGTTGGCTGGGCAAGCTAGACCAGCTAAAAATAGAGGGTTCTCAGGTCCAGCTCCCTGACAGCAGCAGGCAGCCCCCTGTGCCCCAGCCTCCTCCCTCCCTCCCTCCTCCTTTCCCCTGAGAGCAGGAGTCAGTCTTCTAGAAGGAACAGAGATTTTACCACTTCCATTTCAGGCTAAAGAAGATAGTTAGCCTGATGTCCAGTGGACACAATTTTAGTTCTGGACTAGCCATAATGCGGAGGTTGTGACCCCAACACCCACCCAACTCCCTCCTATAGAGAAAGCTGCCAACCTCCAAAACCCACCCAAAAAAATGAATGAGGCCAAGGCCAAAACCTGACCAGTTTCGGCACAACTTGCAGTTTATTCGGGAACCCCCTTGCTATCTTTCCTTCCTTGAACTAACTCTCAATGTTGATGGCACTGTGCCATTTCGGCATTGGCCAGTGACTTTTCTCAGGAGGTCCCTTTTGGGACCCCCTACCCCTAAGTTCCCGGAGATGGTGGGGATGAGACAGCAGCCAGCCACAGGGGAGAACAGTCCCGCAGCCCAGGATCAGCGCTTCAAGCACAGGGGGCGAGAGGCCAGGGACACCAGGAGGGACTCTCTGGAACCCGCGGCCTCTGCAGACCACAGCCTGGGTGCAGGTCAGGGCTAGGCTTGGGGATTTCCTTTCAAAGGTGACTTAGAGCCGCTTCATTAGGATAGCGCCCTCCCGGGCGGGTCCTAATAGTGTGTTTGGCAGAGTCAGCGAAACGCGGCGCCCAGTGCCTCTGGCGGCGGGGGAGCGCCCTCTCCCGCGCCCTGTCCTCTCCCGCGCCAGGCAGCGGTGCGCACGGGGCCATTTGCAAAGCAGGCAGCCTCGCGAGCAGCCGCGGCGCGCCGGCCCGGAGGGAGGTGGCACCATGGAGCTGAAGAAGGACAGCAACGCCGTGTCCATCGACATGCTGCTGATCGTGCACTCGGAGAAGCGGCGCGCCGCACAGGGCGCGCACATGGACTCGCAGGCGGACCCGGGCGCGCTGCTGCAGCGCCGAGGAGGTAAAGCGCGCCCGGCCCGGGTCCCTCGGCCCCTTGGCACCTCGGCCTCCACGCCCCAGGGCCCGCCCGCCGAGGGAAGTCTCATATGCCCCCGAAAGAAGTCAGCAAGCCGGGTCCTCTTCCCCTACAGCTGCCTGTGCCTCCACGCCTTAGCACCGGCGTCCCGTGGCAACGCGTAGCTGGGTGGTTGTCCTAGCTTGACTCCCAGTGTGGGCCTCTGGGTGCTTCGGTCACCCGGGAGCCTGTTTCCTCGGAACCACTCCCCGAAGGGTGCAGATCAGGGTTGGAGGATGCCCTGGAGAAAGGGGGCCAGAGCCTCGGGCTGACTCATGTGTGGCAGAGGCCTGCTGCCCCATGTAGCACACTGCGGGGCACGAGGGACCCAAGGGGCATCTGTGTACTGAGCCAGATTCTGAGACGAGGAGCTCCCTAGGTAGCCTTGCACAACTTATAACCTCAGTTTTCCCTTCTTCAGTCTCATTCCCAGCCTCCTACAGATAGAAAGAGCACAGGCTTGGGTGGGATGGTTCTGCTCTCTCAGCTTGAACTTGTCCATCAATGTTACTTGTTCTACAGACTTTCTGGGGAAGTGAAAAGTGGTCAAATAAAGTAACTGGTTATAGAGCGATTGTGGAAGGGGACCCTGGCCTCAACTCAGAAGCATTGTGAATAGAGTATAAATGGTTAATAATGGAGGTTAAATAAGGCCCTGAGAACCATGGGAACCTAAGGGTCCTGGTCTCCCAGGCTGGTGTGGGGTTGCATGTCTGTCCTAAAGACTCTGACACCGAAGGACAGTACACCAGGTCTTTAGGAGTGATGTTTGATAGCCCTTATGAGGAAATGATTTCTCCCTCCTCACCCCCCAACTTCCCCTCCAGTTCTGGAGCTCCTTGGAGCTGGCTGACACTCTGCCCCTGGCTCTTCTGTCCCCAAAGTCCCAATGGACATTGACCAGCCACCCTCCACCTATCCCATTAAAGCACCAATTCTGTGAATGGTCTTGTCCCACAAGCCACCCAGGCTGGAGAGGTCTTGGTGAAGCAGTCCAGGGAAAGAAATAGACACTGGAGGGCTGAGAACGTCGACAGGTGCTCCAGTCTTGGGAGGATATGGGGGTCAGGAGTTGTATAAGTTAGTTGGTTCTCTAGTTCTCAGAGCAGATCCTGGGAGAAAGGGAAATAAATGGCCCACAGGGTATCTGTAAGTAGGAAATCAGCAGAGGTCATCAGCTTCATGAAAGACAGGAGACTGCTCCTACTACATGCCCTGCAATCCAGACCTCCCCCCGTGTGTGTGTGTGCTGGAGGAAGTCCCATTCCAAGTCACCTCATGAGTTCCCACATCTTCACCCCTCTGATCATGTCTGTCCTAAAGTCTCTGACACCAGAGGAGGCCAAAGCACACAAAGAAGCAGGAAATGCCAGGCAGGGACACCTCTCTGAAAGGTACCTGGAATATAGCACAGCTCCCCATGACTCTAGACCATCACATTTTGCACTCATGACCATGACTCGGGGAGGAAAGCACCCCTGCTTGATAGGAGCTGATAGATTTCTACAAATATTTTCCCAATGGAGGTTTCTCAAAGATACTATGACAGTGGAGAAAACTGTCACTCATTAACAACCAGACAGTTCTGCTCTAGAATGGAAAAAAAGGAAAGAACAAGCCTTCAATAATACCTGCCAGGCGGTGATGTTCAGGAGACCCCAGGCCAAGTCAGTTTGCAGGCCCGCTCCTTGAGCTGCAGCCCCAAGGGATGAAAACACCAAGCAAAACTAGCTTGCCCAAGGCCTCTTATGATTACACAAAATCCCAAACAAACACCGGCCACTTTCAGGTGTCTCCTCTACATGACCGTTTCCCCACTGGGGAATGGCTCTTCCTCACCTCTGCAAATAAGGGCCTGAGCCCCATATCAGAAGAGTGAAGCTCAGTTACTGCCACAATTCAGACACTGGGTGGCCTTGTGGCAGAAAGGAGTCAGAGGGCAAGACAGCCAGGAGAGCGCAGATAGGCTAGTCGCAAGGGCTTTGGGCTGCAAAGCCAGTGGATGCTCTCTCCTTTCTTCTCTGGCTCTAACATCTTCCCAGTTATTCCCTTAGAGCAGAACTTCTCACAAAGCTTGCTTTGGCGGGGAGAGCTCATATATACCTGCGGCAGTAGAGGAGGTAGCCTGTAGCTGCCTGCACCAAGTCTGGAAGAGCTATATGCCTAGATTTTTATCCCGGAAGTTTATGTGACTCATGCATTCCATTCCACTAGTACATCAGTGGGAGTTCCAAATGGTATTTGGAGGACTTCACAAAAAAGAAGGGGACTAAGGTGGAACTGGGGGCTTGTGAGTGATTGCAAGTTTGGAGAGTTAGACTCGAAACTGAGCTTCCAGGAACTGTGCCACAAAGTGTGCTACAGAGCTGATCTGCAGAGGGAACTTCTGCAGCCACCAAGGTGCACTGGACTTTTCTTCCATGCCAGGATCTCACTTTGATTGCAGGAGCTCCCACTGCCAGAACATATGTCAGTTTTGTGCCAGGAACTTGACCTTGCAGCTACCACTTCCAGCTGCTGTCAGAAGTCTTCCCTTCCCTTCCCCATTGCATCAGCAGCAGAGTCTGACTCAGGTACATCTGATTGAACCTAGGCCACACAGGTCCATGCTCTAGCTGTAAGGGAAGCTGGGAGAGCAAGCTACTGTCACTTTCCATTCCCATAGAGGGGTGGGCATGCCTATCTCTATGACAATTCTATCTTAACGTGTTTTTTTTAAATGTTTTTGAATTTTGAGGGTTGCCTTCTTTTCCTCAAATACATCTCATTTGAGGACAGCCTCCCTTGGATCCCAAAAGAATCAACTTCCACCAGCCCCACTTTAACACAAATAAGTCTGCACTTAGTACATGCTCGCTTGCCTGCGCCTCCCTCTGCAGAGAACCTCACTCCAGTGTCCTTGTTATTTCACAGGATTCCAAGGTGTTGGAAACGGAATCCGGAAATGGCAGAAATTAGAAGGAAATGAACTTTATGGTAAATTCTCCTTTCCTTTCTGTTTTCTTTTCAACCTCTGCAATCTAATACATTGAAAAATAGCTGGAAGGGTTGGGTTTCATTCATTTGAAGACTGGCTCTAGACATCTAACCTCTGAGCAAAGAATGGCTGCTTGTGATTCAGCCAGGCCTCTAGGGCTGCTGTGAACCTGGAAAGTTTTCCCTGGCATCAGGGCCTCTGCTCTCCTGGAGGCTGGAGCTGGGGAGCAATGCCATGAACTTGAGCATCCATTTGTTTGCTGGCTAAGCAATAAGGGAAGACTTGGCCTCCCTTGGGGTGATGAGGTTTGATTGTGTTCCCACAGAAGGTTGGTCTGCACATGTCACAAGGCTATCCATTTATTTATTAATTTATTTTCTGAACGGAGGGGATGGTGGCCTGCCTTAGGCCATTGATGCCTGGGGAGGCACTAGTCAAGGAATCTGTTTATAACTCCCTACTGGCCTGCAGGCCTGGGACCCAGAATACAATAAGAAGTCAGTTTCCAAAGCCTCTCTCTCTCTCTCTCTCTCTCTGGTACCAGACATCTCTCCACCCTGAAAACTCAGCATCCCTCTGGAAGTGGTTTGGATGGGCTGATTATAATGAGCCCTGTTCTTGCCTTTCAGGGATTCATAATCCCAGGCTTCAGGGACAAACATCGGTGACAGTACATGGGATGATACATGAGAATTCTAATAGGAATCAGACCTGCACTCCCAGAGCCCCCCTATGGAACTCCATCAGACCCCAGCTGTGTGAGCCCTGGAATCAGATAATGGGCTTATCATATGCCAGTCTAAAAAAAACCACCCTTCGTGACCCTTCCCAAATGGGCAAATAGGACTGCAATTGAGTAAAACCACATAAAGATGCTCTGTCATCCTTCTTACAGTAACAAAAGGAAAGGATGGGGTTTCAAAAGTAAGTTCATTCATTCATTTCCTCCACAAATATCTTTAGTGTCAGGTAAAGTTTCAAATGTTGGAGAAGAAAACAGTGATCAAGGCAGTCCAGAAACCCTGTCTTTGTAGGACTACATTAAAATTATAATCATAATACCATTCATTGCTGTAGAATCTCAAAATCATGGTGGTGAAGTGTCTTCCTGTTCCCCCTGCGCAGCCCATGGTTAGAAGTCATCCTCAGGACATGCCTGCTCCTCACCAGGGAGACCACCCCTCTGCGTCCTGGCTCTTGGGCATGCATGAGTGCAAAGGCTTTCTTTACTTTGTTCCTGGGACCATCAGGCAGTAGACATGCCAGCTTTTGCTCTAGCAGACACCATAGCTAGTTATGGGCTAGTGAGAATTATAATCAGGACCAGACCTCCGGAGACCTGTCAGCCTCAGAAGTGGCCTGCAGGGCGTGCGTGCTGGGCAGTGTATGAGTGGGCAAGTGGGCAAAGTAAGCCACAGGTGGGTGCAAAGAGACACAGCATCCTTGTTTACTGCAGTTCTCTCTGACCTTGCCCGAGTTGTCTGACATTCATCTTAGGAAATCTCAGGAATGAATTGGAATATACTGAACTCCTGCTATTTTTTACCATCTTCCAGGGTCCTGATTTTGGGGAAAGTTAGTGGAAAATACAAAATAATGCAGTAACTATTTCAAGACTATTACAAGACTCTTGTAAAAGACAGGAAGTGGGGGCTGGGGCTGGGGCTGGGGATCAGCAGTAGCGCACTTGCCTGGCATGTGTGAGTCACTGGGTTCGATTCTCAGCACTGTGTATGAATAAATAAAATAAAGGTCCATCAACAACCCCCCCAAAAATTTTTTTTAAAGACAGGAAGTGGGTCTTAGTCCATAAAGAGGATGATTAAAATAGTTCTTGCAAAACCACCTTGAGAGCTGAGAGTTTGGAGTAAATGCAGAGCTGGGAAGGGACTCAACAGAGTCCTGGTTCCAGAAAAGATGATGGTTCTACCATTCCACCAATGCATGTAATTCAAAGTGAATTTTCATTTATTTTTCAAATGGCATGTTTGTAATAGGCCAAAATTAAAAGAGAAAGAAGAAGATGCCTTACTTCTTTCTGTGTTTCTAAATTCCAAGATCTGGGCTTCAGGTATTGAAGCTTATCTTTTCTCATACATGCCCTGGTGGAGCCCAAGACACCCATTCCTGGTGACCAGCAGGCCGCCCAGCCCTGGCAACTGGATACTTTCATCTCAGAAGGAAGCAGCTGATGGCCTGGGCTGGTAGAGTGTGCACCAATGAACATGGCATCGATCCAGAAGGGCACATTTTTCCCCCTGTTGCTGCCCTCTACACTCCTTGGACCTGGGTGTTGGCAGGTGTGGGGAGGGGGCCCTGGAGAACTCCAAACTTTTAGAAGCAGCAGGTGTTGGCACTGAGCCACACTGCCACCCATAGCTTGCCCAGTAACGGGCTTCCCCTGCTGTGATTGGCTGCTTTCCTTGGTCCTGGCCAAAGTCTGCCTAGCAGCACAGTATCCAATGCCCTACAACTAGAGGGAAACCAGTCATAGAGCCCTGACTATAAATACCGCACAGAAGCTATGCCAGCCAATCACCCTCCTTGAGGATTCCCTTCCCGGATCCTGTTTCCTCCTGGAGATGCAGCCAGCTGTGCCCACAAGAGGCAGCCTCCCTGTCCTGCCTGGTTCTGGCCTGGGGCTTCAAACCAACATGCCATATCACCCTGCATTGGCAGACACAGCCTAGCCTCGGCTAACTAACCCTGGCCTGGGGGCTTCAGGGGCCTGGTTCAGCTTATTCACCAGAGAAGACTGGAGCAGTCAGGCTTGTCCCAGGGAAGGTCCTTCCAGGTGGATCACAGGTCCTGACCAGCTCAGGGTCCCCTTTCCCATCCACCTCAACTGACTTCTGCTTGGGATCAGGCATGGGAAGCATCTGAGTGACCCATTTGGTTGAATGTACAAAAGGAGTCATTCAGATGGAATCTGTTCAGCTCAGTACCCTAGGGACAAACTAATTCCCAGACTGAGGCACTGGTTCCAGTGGTCACTCCCTGTGGCAGGCCTGCTGCAGGCCAGCCGGAGGCCAGAGGAAGAAGATGGCAGGACAGGGTGGTCGTGGTGGAACCTCCTACTGCCGTAGTCTGGCCCTTCCCCAGCTCCTCCTCTGCCCCCTGAAGCAGAGGTTCAAGGGCAGCTTCCGTAAGACCAAGGCACAGCCCCGGCAGCCAGTAGGTAGCAGGGATGAGGGAGAGGTCATACTGCTCATAGGAGGAGCAGGGAAGCCTGAAGATTCCCCTTTGATTGCCTATGGCAGGGCCTAGGCATCTCTCTGCAGTAGCCTGACCCTACTAGGCTCTAAGGACAAGTGGTTTTCAAAGGACAGAAATATCTATGGTGTATAGATAGTCCTGTGATGTTTATGAAACTGAATCAAACCGCACATTGTCCCCACTCCAAGGCTGGCATAGGGACAGCTGCCCCTTGTTCTCCTAACAGAGAGGTGGAAAGCTAAGATTTAGGAAACTTGGTGTTCAAGTTCCAAGTCAGAACCTCCCATATGTGGAGATCACATGAGGTCTTCATGCATATGAGAGTGCGTGGTGACACCTGTCAGTGTTGTGTTATGGCTAATGTTGTGTTATGGCTCCACAACATTAGGGGTATCACCAGCATGGTCCTGTGAGCCCCAGCCTGCGCTGGCTCCTGCTGGCAGGTGGAAGGGGCTTGTGCACATGGGCTCCAGGCATTTGTCTCCAAATTCAGGTGCATCTCTGTGCTGGTTCACAGGTGGTGTGCACACTATGGGGGTGTCCACGGGAGTGTGCATATGAATGGGCCAGGCCTGTGGATGTGCTCAAGCCTGCCTTTCTTGCAGATGCACACAGCTCCCTGCTCTGCCCAGGGAAAATTCCACTGTGTTCCCAGTGGTCACTGCAGGCCTCTCTGTCTTCCTTAAATAGGAAACCTGGCAGAGAAGCAGCACCCTCAGCAGCCCCAGGTCATCACTTCCTACGACAACCAAGGTAAGTGACTTGCTCGCTAGTGGTGACCTCTCCTGTGACTGTCCCTCTGGTTCTGCTGCCCCAGCCAGAGACAGACCCGGATGTGGAGCTCAGACCTTGGAGAGCAGCTCCTCTCTGCACCCATGGAGGTTGGAGCAAGCACCCTTGTCCTCTCCTGGCATCCCAGAGGAAGCCCTGGGAGGTTTCATGGTCTGTGTCTGCCCTTCATCAAAGGTCAAAAAATAAAGTCCTGCTGGGCACAGTGGCCCACACCTGTAATCCCAGCAGCTCTGGAGACTGAGACAGGAGGATCGCGAGTTCAAAGCTAGCCTCAGCAAAAAGCGAGCCGCTAAACAACTCAGTGAGACCCTGTCTCTAAATTAAAAATACAAAAAATAGGACAGGGGATGTGGCTCAGTGGTCTAGTGCCCCTGAGTTCAATCCCTGGTACCTCTGCCCAAAATAAAGTCCTTGTGGCACCAAACCCCATCATCATCATCACCACCATCATCGCCATCACTATAACTAACCTTTATTGAGTGCTAACCCTGTGCCAGGCTCTCTGCCAAGCCATTTCCATATTTATTCTCACGGACATTAAGCTTCTCAGTAATTCTATTTGATAGGTGCTCTCACGGTCCTCATTTTACAGATGGGTAAACTGAGGCTTGGAAAGGCTGTCATATATCCAAGATCACACAGTCAGCAGGAATCAGAGTCGGCACTTTGATCGTTTGCCCTCTACCCCTCAGCAAGGTCTCAGCTGTTACCGGGCTCAGCTTCTGCAATTCCCCTGGAAACCGGTCTCCCCCTGCTGGCTGATGGTGTCCAAGCCCTTCTCTGGCCTGAGTCAGTGGCTCCTTGGCCTCTTCTGAAACTGAGCCTGCCAAGAGCTTTCCACCTAGTGCCAAGATGGAGTGATAGGGCCCTTTCTTGAGAATCCTTACTTTTCCAGGACAGGTTCATGGCAGCTCAGGAATGGCAGGCAACAGCATCACCAGGCTGATTCTGCAATCAGCTGGATCTGGACAGGATAGAGATAGGAGGTCATGGCTGGAGGTGAGGACTGACCAGAGACCCCCCACACCCACCATGGTTAACAGCTCTTCAGTAGAGTCTCATGACCTGATGTCGGAGGACCCTCAAAGGCTCAACCCAAAGAGTTTGTCACCAGGGCCTTGAAACCCTAACCTGCAAGGAAATCATCTGATGACATCCAGGGGAGGATAGCGGTACCCCCTCCCTTCTGAAACAGGAAGCCTCTGGAAACCCAAGAGCCCTCTGGGAATTGCTCTCTGAAATGTAGGCCTTCTCAACATCTTCACAGAAAGGCGCTGGCAGGTAGTGAGCAAGGGCCAGTCAACTCAGGTCACCAGCATGAGAGCAGGAGGGAGCCAGCTGTCTTTGCATTCTGTGTTTTATGCTAGAATTCCTGGGACTACAGCCCAGGATAGACACTAGAGCCCAGTTAGTGGGCCCAGCAAGACCTGCCACCTGCCCTGACCACCATGTGGACAAGCCCGGGCCCTGCTGTTTCTCTGAAATGAACTTAACTGCACGTGGCTCATGAGCTACCCTGCTAGAAAGAGAATAGACTAGCTGGCCACTGGTGTCACTTAGCCACACAGATAGAGGTTCCCGGTCTTGTGCATCCAACATCTTGCGAGGAAGGGAGGACAATCCTAACAAGTGAAACTCAGTGAGGCAGGGGAGGCCGAAGCAGAAAAGATGATGGGGTGCAGGGGACCTGCTAGCAAATTTCCATCAACTTGGTGGCTTTCACAATTCAAAAATACTGACACTTCTGGAGTGGAAATCTAAAATCAGCTGCCCTGGGCTTTTGGAGGCTCTGCGGAGGAAGTCATTCCTGGCCTCTTCCTGCCCCTGAAGCTGTTGGTGCTCTTGACTTGTGGTTAGTATTCCAGTCTCTGCTTTCATTACCACCTACCTTTTCTCCCCATGAGCAGTTGAGTCTCCCCATCTCCCTCTTATAAGGATATATATGGTTGCATTTAGGGCCCAGTGGCAACCAGGATAATCTCCCTGTCTGCATTTAAGAGTATCTGTAAAGTTCGCTTGCCATAGAAAGCAACTTTCACAGCTTCCACAGATCCCTGGCACGCTTGTCTGTAAAGGCCATAATTCATCCTACCATGAGGGATCAAAATAGAGTAGGTGAGAAAGGCCTCATTGAGAAGGTGACATTTGAACCAGGAAAGAGGGGAGGGAGCAAGCCATGAGGGCATCTGGGGAAGACCTTTCAGCAGAGGGAGCGATGGGGTGCAGAGGCCTGAGGCAGGATCCAGGGAGCAGGTGGCTGTGGCTGGAAGGAGAGGGAGGGGTATGGTTAGGGGAGGGAAGGAGAAAATGAGTCAGAGAGGATCTAGGGCAAGACCTGCAGGGCCTGGGGCTACCATAGGCATGCTGGCTTCTAATCTGAGTGTGTTAGAAATTATTGGATGGTTTGGGACATGACCGCTTCCAACATGTGGAGAATAAACTGAAGGGGCCAAGGTTGGAAGCGAGAAGACCCCCTAGGAGGCATGATCCTGTAGCAAGCTTTTCCTGTGGTCTGGATCCCAGATGTGAGTCAAGGACAGGACCTAAACAGTGGGGAAGATGAAGGGAGAGGAGATGCAGCGGGATGGGTTTAAGAAGAAACATGAAGAGTTCAGACTGGGTCCTGCTGAGGTTGCTGCCAGTCAGTGTTTCCCATGTTACTTTCTCCTTATCCAATGAGCCTTGAACTTCTTAAGCTCTGTTCTCTGGACTACCAGAAGCTCTATCTATCACAGTAAATACAGTGACTTACTATGTGCCAGACATCGAGCTGAGCGACTTTTATAACTCACCTCATTTAATCTTCACAACTACACTCTGGGGATGGGGTTGTCACCCCCATTTTACAAATGGGGAAACTGAGGTTCATAGAAGTTGAAATAACTTGCCCGAAGTAACACCGCTAGCAAAGCCAGACCCAGGAGCTGAACCATACCTGAACACTCCCAGAGCCAGTGGGCTTAACTAGTCCACCATGCCACTTCCTCCACAAAGGACAGAGACCAATATGGTGGCCATTTTGGATGCAGGACCTCCATCCCACTCCCAAAAAGAAACCCAAGATTTCATCCAGAGATGGCTGTTCAGAACTCTCAGGTCTTCATACCGATGGTCTTCAGAAGACGGATCTGTGATGCACATATGGAAGACAGGAGAGTGATCTGTAGGAGGAGGCCCTGTGACTTCAGGTCCAGCGGGTTATTTTGAGGAGTCAGTATTTCTTTCGGGCTCCTGTCCTTCCAGTCATCAGCTCTTAGCACCAAGCAAACACTCTTGGACCAGAAGGGGAGCAACCTTCATTGATCATGCAGGAGCTTGGGGACACTGCCACATTTGCAGACCTGGGACTTCCTTGTGGAGCTCCATTCTGCAGAAGGAGTCATGAATGTTCCTGTGTTTTCAAGGTCCATAGGAAACCAGGTGCGGTGGGGACTGTGAGAGAAACCTGTCATCTCACACATCAGCAGGGGCCCACACAAGTTCAGCCCTGAGCTATGGCACCCTGGGGTGTCCTCTCATACCAGAGCAGCTAATACGGAAAGGGGCCCTTCATGCTGCATCTGGTAATACCTATAGAGGTGGTGCTCTGTTGATGTTCCAAAGAACCGGACATTTCCTTGTCCCCACCTAGCATGCTGGGATGTTACAGCTCACCACTTCCTGACTACAGCACCCTGGGCAGGACCACAGCACACCTCTATTGAATACCTGCCCAGGGTCTGTTTAAGGTTGCTTTTACAACGACAAAAGCTTTAACTAAGGTTTTCCCAACCGTCAGCTAATACAGGAAAAATTTCCAAGGCAAATAATCCAGGTCGTAAGCATGGCAGCCTGTTACAGAAAGAGTTAATGAGACCTTAAGTAGGGGATGCAAAGTATCTAATGGCAATCCGGCAGCTCTGCTCACACATGTCTACTCATGCATGAGTGCACACTCACACACACACTCACACGCATGCACACACTCACATGCATCCACACACTCACATATCTGGCAATCTTTGTTAATTGATCAGAGCTCCAGGCAGCCACTTCCAATCAGTCAGAGCTAATGAACAACACGAAACCTGTTTGCCCTCCCTGCATTAGGTATTCTGAGCAAATTAGGCCTTTGCACACATCCTGATTGAAACCTGAAGATATCTGGAGAGGAGATGTCAGGCAGGAGAAGCATCCTGACTGGATAAAAGGCAGGCCCAAGGCGGTACACACTCACAGCTGAGCTTGTTTGCTCCTGTGTATCTCTACTTCTGAGAGGGTCAGAAAGGAAGACAAGCCAATGGGATTTGGGAAAATGGCCTGGGAGCCACCTCGTGGGGTTCGTGGGAAATAATCTCTAACATGCTTTTACTAAAATGGCCAGAGCTGCAGTTTCAAAAATGCTGACTGGGTGACAGCTAGTAGAGCAGGGGAAGGGTTCCCTGAGAGAGGTGGGACAGGCCACCTAGAGTCCCAGGAACATCTGATCTGAAGGGGATTCAGTTGCACTTAGAGCTGACTGTGAATATTATTCCACATGATGACTCTATAATTAGAGATTGATCGAGTTAACATTTTTTTTTCTTAAAAGAGATTCATTTGATACAGGAATGTCAAAGCCTACAAACCCTCAGTAGTTCATGCTTTTAGGAAGCTCGAAGCTCTCTAGTGAATGCTACCCACCCTGAGACCACATGCCCACCCCACCCCTGGTCCTGGAGCTTGAGAAACCTCCCGGAAGTGCCCTCAAGCACCAGTGAATGAAAGCAGGACTCACACTCCCCCAGAGCAGGGAGGCCAGAGATTTGCCCTTTTCTTCGAGGCAGTGATCAACAAGAGCACAGCTTTGGAGAAAAGTCAGGAAATGGGACTGAGGAGAATGTCGGACATTGACCCCTGTCCAAGAGGAAAGGGGAACTTCAGGAAGGAGAGAAGGGATTGGAAGTAGTGATGGGCAGAGCTTCTGGGCCAGGCCCTTGCTCCAAATGGGACTTTCACAACATTTTGTGTTTTAGCTCAATTGCACTTTGCCAGAGACATGGCTGAATAGGGAGTGGTTGGAAGGACCTGGCCACTATGAGAATTTTAGGAAGAGGTTTGTTATTGATCCTGATACCAACAAGTTGCCTATTTTCACAGCTCCTCGAAATTTACAGAGACTATTCCAATCCAGCATTTTTTCTGTATTTGATAAAATAATCCTGCATTAAATAGAGTTTCTTGTTGCAGGACTTCTCAGAGCATTCTGGTATGTGACCTGCAAGAGGGGAGAGAGGGGGCATGTTTCTCAATTCATCTTGCTCGAGGCATCTTTGGAGCCTTTTACCAACTGGCACCCACTTTGAAAAATATCTCAGAGTGTTTTGGATGGAGAAAGTGAATAGGCAAAGTAGAAGAGATCCCTGACTGTGTCCCCAGAGGAAGACACATAGGAAGAATTTGCCAGTGAAGGTGATAAAGGTGATGGCGCCTGATCCTATGACCAGAACTGAATTGTACCTTCAACTCTGAAACATTTCATGTCTTCATTATCAAATCACAAGGCTGATTTTCTTTGACACAATGCATGTGCTAGAAACTACACTTCAAAATGAATGTTAGTGCCGAGTGCAGAGGTGCATGCCATAATCCCGGGACTTGGGTATTACAAGTTCGAGGCCATCCTCAGTAATTTGGCAAGGGCCTAAGCAACTTAATGAGATCATGTCACCAAATAAAAAAATTAAAAGGGCTGGGAATATAGCTCAGTGGTAAAGTACCCCCGGGTTCAATCCCCAGTACCAAAAAAAAAAAAAAAGACAGAAAGAAAATGAATGTTAGTTAACCCTTTACAGCAATGCCTGTGAGACCACATGGTATCTTTTTTAATCGTTTTGGGAATTGCCCTGTTTGGCGTTGCAGAACTACCACAAGAAAATCAATCACATTCTTCTGCAGAAAATAACTGCAACATATTTAGCAGACAAAGGGTTATTTTTAAAACTCTAGTAAAATCAACAAGGAAAAAGTAATAAATCCATAGGGAACTAATCAATTCATAAAATAGGAATTTAAATGACAAATACAGGAAGACTACTCTAAAAATTAAAGAAATATATGAAACAATGCAGTATCATTGTTCACTGATAAAAGCTTAAAAGAATTAAAGCAAATGTCCGTCATCTATTTTTGCATTACACACCAGCACATAGCTCAGCTGCTGAAAACGGTGAGCATTTCCCAGGTTTGAAGCCTGCAGGTTGGCTGGACATTCTACTTGTCAGCTGGTTCTCAGCTGAGCCTGGCTCCTGGCTGAGCTTGCGCCTGTGTGTCATCAGCTGGTGGCTTGGCAGGAGGCCAGCTGTTCTCAACCTCACCTGAGAGGCTCTGCTGTGCTCCCTGTGGTCTCTCCTACCCAGCCTGGCACGTCCCCCGGGCAGTTGTGGCTGGGATTCCAAGAATGACAGCGAGGGCTGCAAAGTCTCTCGAGGGCTAAGCTCAGAACTTGTATAACATCACTTCTGCCACATGCGAATTGGCCAAATGAAGTCAGAAGGTCAGCCCAGATTCACAGGTTGGAACAAAAGATCTCTCATTGCAAAGAAGGACAAAGTATTGTGGCCAGTTGTGCAAACACACAAGCATAAGCAAAATGGGCATTTCTCTTGCATGGTTGGTGAAATTACAAACCAATGGAATAATTTGTGGGAAAAGTTTGCTGATTTCTAACAAAAGTCTTAAAAATCCCCTTTACTCTTTCATCCATATTTAAGAATTTATTGGAATGAGCCAATTTGAAAAGTTAGAGATGTTTATGTCAGAATCTTCATCAAATTACTGTTTATAATAAGCAAACATTTGGGAAAAAGCAAAATATCCAACAAAAAGGGTTTGCTTGAATAGATTACAAGCCATCTGTAAAATAGAGTATTATGGGCTAGAGATATAGCTCAGTTGATAGAGTGTGTGCCTCGCATGCACAAGGCCCTGGGTTCAACCCTCAGCACCACGAGAAAAAAAAAAAAAAAAGAGTATTATGCAGCCATTTAAGATGATAACATGTGGCCATATTCACCCACATGTAAAAACTTACATGACAAAAGCAGATTATATACAGCATGTTGACTGTATTCCTGCTTTTGGATTTTTAAATGTAGAAATTACATCTAAAAGGATTTTTCACATTCTCTTTTGTATCTTTCTGTAACATCCAGATTTTTTTTCCTTTTAATTTTACTTGGTTTTTTTCCCCCAATCCTTAGGGATGTGGTTAGTATTTTTATTTTATTTAAGCACTCAGTAAAATGTAATTTTTTAATTTTATATTAACACTCAGTAAAATATAATTTTTGTAGCATGTAGCCCTGAGTTTTAACACATGCACGGATTCACTGAACTACCACCATAATCAGGATATAGAACAGTTCTGTCTCCCCAAAAATATTCCCTTGTGTAGACTAATTCTCCCATTACTCCTTGTGTTGTAAAAGTACTTGACGTGGATGTATCACCTATTGTCGATCTATTCACTCACTGAAGCACATTTAGGTCATTTCCAGCTTGAGCTGCTGTCCACATTCATGTACAGCATTATATGAACACGCGTTTTCATTTCTCTGAGTTAAATGCCCAGTAGTATAATTGTTGGGTTGTATGGTAAGGACCTGCTTTGTTTTATAAGAAACAGCCAAACATTTTTTCCAGAGTAGCTTTTCTATTTTACAACCCACCAGTAATAGATGAGATCCAGTTTCTCTGCATCTCTGTCAGCATGTAATTTAAAATTATGCTATTGCTCTTCCAATAGTAACATCTCAGGGTGGTTTTAATTTGCCTTCTCCTAAGGCTGATGATGCTAAACATCTTTTTGTATACTTATTTTCCACCTGGAATCTTTTTTTTTTTTTTTTGGTGAAATATCTGTTCTTGAGCCCTTTCTCCTATCTAATTGCCTCTGTACTTTTATTTTTTTTAAAAATGCCATATTCATGTGGAGCTCTTTCTTGACTTTTATCTGTTTCATTGAGCTATGTTATCTATCCTTTTGCAAAAATCACAATGTTGTGATTACTGTAATTTTATTCATACATCTTAAAATCAGATAGTGGTAGTCCTCCGACTTTTTTTTTTTCAGAACCCTGTTGGTTATTCTAGTTTCTGTGATTTACCACCTAACTCATAGAATCATCATGCCTATATCTACAAAATTCCCCTAGGGGTTTGATTGAATTTGCATTAAATTTTAGATAAATTTAGAGAGAATTAACAACTTGACTGTACTGAATCTTCCAATGCATAAGCTTGGTATGTCTTCTCACTAATTTAAGTCTTCTATAATATGTTTAATCTTATTTAAAAGATTTTTAGTATACAATTACTGCATGTTTGGGGTGGTGTTTGTTTGTTTGTTTTATATTTATACCTAAATGGTGCAATTTTGGAGATATGGGAATTGGTAATTTTTAAGTTAATTTTCTAATTTTTATTGTTAATATAGAGAGATT
This sequence comes from Urocitellus parryii, assembly GCF_045843805.1. Lineage (NCBI taxonomy): Eukaryota > Metazoa > Chordata > Mammalia > Rodentia > Sciuridae > Urocitellus > Urocitellus parryii. The sequence goes on along the minus strand of NC_135532.1, from coordinate 99,066,514 downwards.
ATTTTAACCATATATTCTGAGACCATCCTAAATTCATTTTAGGGGTTTTTAGATGACTTTGAATTTTTTTACATACATCTGTGAATAAGAACATTATAGCTATTATCTATTTTTCTTGTCTTATTGCATTGGGTAGGTTTATTTCCAGAGCAAGTTATAAGGAACACTGAAAGTGGACATTTGTGACTTGTTTCCAATACTACAAAGAAAGTATACTATTTTCACCATTGCTGTTATCTATATACATTTTGATAATACCCTTTGTCAAATTAAGAAAATTTCCTTTTATTCCAATTTTTTAGGAAGTTTTTTCATGAATTGATGTTAAATTTGTGAAAAGTATCTTTTTTAATCAACTGGTATGATCCTGTGGTTTTTCTACTTTAGCCTGTTAATGTAGTGAATTATATTTATTAATCTTCAGTTATTAAACTAACTTTGCCCTTCCAAAATAACCACCCATGGTTGCTATATATTATTATCTTGTTGTATTGCTGGATTTAATTTTTAACACTTTGTTGAGAATTTTGTGTTTATTTTCATGAGGATTATTAATCTGTAGTGTTCTTATGCTGTCTTTGGTTTTGTATAAGACTAATGCTGGCATCTTAAATGGAGTTATGAAGTGCTCACTGTTCCTCAGTTTTCTGAATGATCTTATGAAGAATTGGTATTCTTTCTAAATATGTGTTGTAATTTACCAACGAAACCATCTGGGCCTTGCTTTTTGGTGAGGAGGTGTTAACCAAGTTTAATTTTAAAAATGGATTTAGGAATGTTCAGGTTATCTAATTCTTGAATGAGTCTTTTTGGTAGTTTGTGACTTTTAAGGAATTGGTCCATTTTATCTAAGTTGTAGAAATTATGTGCATAGCATTGTTTGTAGTATTCCTTTATGATTTTGGTACATATGGGGGGTGTATAGAGATGTCCATCCTAATGTTAATGTCCGGACTCCCAATTTGTGTCATAACTATTTTTATCTTCATCACTTAAACTATAGGTTTATCAATTTTACAAATCTTTTGAAAGAACTAACTTTTGGTTTCATTGATTATTCTCCATTGATATTATTTTAAATTTCACTGGTTTATGTTTTTATCTTTTTCATTTCCCTCCTTCTTTACCTTAGGTTTAATTTTCTATTATTTCTCTACTTATTAAGGTGGAAGCTTAGATTACTGATTTAACATCATTCACTTTTTTGATATAAGTATTTAATGCTATAGATTTCCCATGAAGGACTGTTTTGCCTTCATCTTACATATTTTGATGTGCTGTATTTTCATTTTTGCTGAGTTCAAAATATTTTCCCTGAGACTTCCTCTTTGAAAGGATTATTAGGAAGTAAGTTACTTAATTTTCAAGTGTTTGGAGGTTTTCCAGCTAATCTTTGTTTTTAACTTCTAGTTTAATTCCACTATAGTCAAAGTGGCCAAAGAAAAACTTCATATAATTTCTTTTTTTTAACTTTTTAAGGTTTGTGTTATGATTTAGGATATAGTTCATCTTGGTGAATATTCTATGGGCACTTGAATGTGTATTCTGCTGTTGTTTGATGAAGTATTCTATAAACATCAAATAAATTCTGTTACTTAATAGTATCACTCAATTCTTCTATATATTTGATTTTCTTTCTACCAATTCTCTCAATTACTGAGAGGAGAATGCTAAAAATCTTCAACTGTGATCTAGATTTGCCCAGCCCTTCTTTCAGTTCTATCAGTTTTTGTTTCATATATTTTAAAACTTTGTTGTAGATGAGTATATATTTAAGCTTATCATGTCTTAGTGAAATGACTCATTTATCATTATGTAGTGTTTCTCCATCTCTGATATCTTCTATGCTCTGAAGTCTACTGTGTTTGATATTAATACCGCAACTCCAGCTTTAATTTTTTTTATTTGTTCTTTTTAGTTATACATGACTGTAGAGTATATTTTAACATATTTACACAAACATAGAGTGTATATTATTCTAATTAGGATCCCAGTCTTGTACATGATGTGGAGATTCACTGTGGTTTATTTACCTATGTACATAGATTCATTCTACTCCCTTTCCTATTCCTGTCCCCCATCCCTTTCCCTCATTCTTCTTTGTGTAATCTACTGAACTTCTATGTCATCTTTTTTTAACCAATCAGTGTCACAATGAAGTTGAACCCTTGGGAACAGAATATAGTTCAGTCTCCTTTCTTACCCTTTCTTACAATCTCTATTTTTAAGTAGTGCACTTACCCCATTTACACTTAATAAAATTATTGGTACATTTGGATTTAGGTGTTCCACTTTATTTTTTTGTTTTCTATTTGTTCTTCTGCTACTTCTTTCCTGCTTTTTTAAAATTATTTTTATATCTTTCAGAATAATATTTAAATTATTTATTGTTTTATGAAGATTTTTCTCTTTGTATAGATATTTTGTATGTCTTATAGTATTCATATTTCACTATTCACATTCTAAGTATTATTAATGTTAACTTTTCAAACAGAATGAAGAGACTTTACTTCCATATAGGTAGTTATCATGTATTTTATGTCTACATATGCTGAAAACCTATTAAACAATGTTAGGATTATTGCTCTCAATCATCATTCATGGTAAAGAATTTAAGAGGAATTGGCTGATATATTTATGTAGGTATTTACCAATTTTACTCCTCTTCCAAGTTTCCCTCTAGCAACTTTTCTCTTCCATCTGCAGAACTTCCATTAGAATTTCTTTTAGAGCAAGTCTGTTGTTAATGAACTCCTGGTATTGCTTTATCTACGAATGTCTTTATTTTACTTGCATTCTTCCATGGTATTTTTACTGGATATAGAATTCTGCTTTGACAGTTTATTTCTTTTTGCATTTTTAAAATGTTCCACATCCCTCTGACCTGGTTTCTAACAAGAAAACTGCAGCAATGCTATACATAATGTATTATTTTTCATGGTCTACTTTAAATAATTTTTTGCCTTCGATAGTTTGATTATAATGTGTCTGGACTTGGATTTCCTTATTTATCCTGTTTGGGATTTGCTAAGTTTCTGGAATATGTAAGTTATGCCTTTTATCAAATTTTGGAAATTTTTGTTATTTCTTCCAGTAGTTATTCTGCACCACATTATTTCTCCTTTCCTTCTGACATGAGTGTTAGACTATTAGATTCCTATCTGATAAATCCCTGAGGCATTGTTCACCTTTTTCCATTGTTCAAACTGAATAGTGTCTGTTGCTTTATCTTCAAGATCTCGGACTCTCCCCTGTCCTCTTGAGCAAATCTGGAAGTTTCTTAAAACTATTTTATATTTCAGTTCTATCATCTCTCTTCATTTCTTCTTTACATCTTTGGTTTATTTGCTAATACTTTGTATCTTTCTGTTTGTTTCAAAACTGTTTGCCCTTGCTTTTTGGAGCATGACTGTCATGGCTACTTTAAAGTCATTGTCTGACTTGAATCTGTATCATCATGGGATTGACAGCTCTTGATTATCTTTTCCTTTTCAAATTGAGATTTTTCTTGAGTCTTCTGCTAAGTAATATAAGGTTGAAATCTCTGAGGTGCTCTACAGATCTACCCTGTATGGGCTACCCACTGTGAAGCTCTGGGCTTCAGGATGCCTTTCAGTCCAATCAAGGTGATGCCAGAGAGGACAAGAGAAATAGACTCAGTGCCGGTTTGGTGATTCTTTCAATCCTGATCTTCTGCTCCATCTGCCTTCTACCATTGATTCACAGGATCTGCAGGTGGTTTCCCGGTGCATTCTATCCAGAATGGACAGTGGCCTCTGGTGGGAAACAGGAGGTGGAGTGTGCATAATCCATCTTGCCTAGACCCAGAAACTGTCTGCTTAGTATGTTGTTTCATTTTTTTTTTATAGAAACAGGAATTACTTGCATATTCAGAAGAAAGCTCTAAAACAAATGGTGTTTGTTGTTCAAACATCTGTCACAGGGCAGCACGCCCTTCCTGGCAGCACCTGGCTGAAAACAGCACCTCCTGCTCCTTTTCAGGGACCCAGCTGACCGTGGAGGTCCACCCTCGAGACGCCATGCCCCAGTTCCTCAAGAAGTTCTCCTTGGCTAAACGTACGTACGTACAGGGCTGCTGCTGGTGGAGGGGCAGCAGGGGCCACTGAGGGCAGTGGGTGGGCCAGATTGCAGCCTGGGTATCTTCCGAGGGATGGGGAAGAGTGGCCTGAGCTTGCAAACTGGGAAAAGGCAGAGAGCCATGACAACGTCTTCCTGGGATACTCTCTCTGCCCACCCAGCTTCCACGGTTCTTCTGTCTCTGGAATTAGGCCTGGGTAACACCAGGTAGGTGGCTGAAGGTACCTGCCATTACAAGAGTGTTGTTGCTAGTGTTTTTAGATACCATTTTCTGTCTGTCTAAGCAACGACGTGTACAATGCTGAATACTTCATTAACTTTGTAGCCCTTTGGTATAAACTGAAATTACCCCCATTTGGTTTTTTTGTTTTGTTTTGTTTTGTTTTTAGATCAGCAGAGGCTCAGAAAGTCAAAATAACTGCCCAAGTTACCCATTTAGGAAGTAGGTCAGAACCCAGGTCTGTTTCTGAAGCCCGTGATCTTAACTTAGTGCTCAATGCCATGTACACAGGCCATATTCAGGACCACAGTGGCTTCTCTGATCCTTTCTTCTTCCTCTATCTGTCCATCTCATGGCTAATCAGAGGCCTCAGAAGGCCAGGGAAAGGATGCTACAGAAAACTGAGCCTCAGTCCTCCCACGTCCACTCAATAGGCCACAGTCCCCCAAGGCTAGCGGGCCCTGCAGTCCTCAGTATTCAGGATCCCAGCCCAGTGTGGAAAGGGAAGCCCGGGAGGCCACTGGCTGGATCCATTTCTCAGACGTATGACCTTGGGCAAATGGCTTACCCTGTATTTTGAACTCAATTTTCTTATCTGCAAGAAAAAGAAAATACATAAACCTCCCCCTAGGATCACTGTGAGGTCAGAAGAGATGGTAAAAATAAGGCCCACGCCAGGCATAGAAAGTGCACAATAAATGCTAGCTACTCTTTTGAACCCCCACCATTCCATCCCAGGATATAGGTGGAAACAAAATGTAGATGTAAGAAACAACAGGACTACTATTTCTCAAAATTACCTGTGTACATTTGCAAACTTCTGTTGTAATATTTACCCACCTACGTAGATTTTACAGTTACCTTGACATGCCCACCCCCAGCTCCATGTGGACAGACCCACATCTTCCTGACCTGGTTTCAAATCAGAAGGAAATGTTCCCTTCCTTTTGCTTGTGGATATGACAACTATTGGCTAGCATTCTTCTTTTTTTTAAGATGTTTATTTTTTAGTTTTAGGTGGACACAATATCTTTATTTTGTTTTTAATGTGGTGCTGAGAATCGAACCCAGTGCCTCATGCATGCTAGGCGAGCGCTCTACCACTTGAGCCATATCCCCAGCCCCTAGCATTCTTCTTTAACCACCCTGAATTCATAAGATTCAGCTGCTCTTTGATGATCACATTGTCAAAGGTTCTAGGTTCCAAGGTCCATACAAACTGCCTCTTTCAGTTTCATTTTTACCCATGGATAGTTCTTTTCCTCGGGTTATCTGGAGGACACTAGCAACACTCTCAGCATCTGCAGCCATGTTCCAAGATGGCGGGAGAATGCATGGGGTGGCCAGGAACGTCAGGCTCTAGGGGGACCATGGCATCATCCAAAGTGTTGAAGCCAGAGCACATTCTGGCTCTGCTCACAGACTGCAGCTCTGTCATGCACTCCCTGGTTCCCATACTTGCCTCTGCCCCACAAGAAAGTTCACAGCAATCTCAGCAGCCATTGGGCAGTGGGTGGAGACGGGAACAAGGGGCCTATGAAAAGGAGATGGAAGCAGAGGGTTAGAAGCTAAGGATCTGCACACAGACATCTTCAGAGCTTGCATTCCTATTTCTTATTAAATGTCTCTACTTCTGACCTTTGGGATATTGTAGGTTTACAAGGTGATAAAAATGGAAACATGAGACCCCGGCAACCTGGAGGGAAAGATGCCCATGGTAAGTTCCAGGCCCCTCTCCAGGGGGATTCTCGAGAGAGAACATATTGAGTTAGCCTCATGAGACAATCACCAGTCAACTGGCAACGGCTTCCGGGGGGGCTTCCAGGGACACTGAGCATCTGGGGTCACCTCTGGGTTTGAAAGGAAGAGTGTCATGATTGATTAAGTATGTCTGCCATGGACAAGGAGAAGAGAGAAAAAGCTTGTATCTCAGATGTCATCCCAAAGCTGAAGATTAACCCTTTCCGACACCAAAGCAGTCCATTATGGGAAACGATAAAAACAGTTCAGAATCATGGTAACTTTAAAACTGAATGCCAAATGTCTATAAGGCAGGAGACATGTGAATAAGCAAACTAAGGCAGGGGAGGAAACACTGGTAGGATGAGAGACCCTCTGGGCTGGAATCCTGCTTTCCCCACCTGACATCCCTAGGCCTCAGTTTCCCACATGGTAGACCAGATGTCCTCTAAGGCTCAATGCATTCTGCCCTTCTCCCTATTGTTTTGCTTTAAAATGAGATCCATTTAGTTAATGCAACTGGCATATTAAATGTATTTATGCAAAGTCATATTTGGATTTATATAATCTGCTCAGAAGATAGAGTTAGTGAGACGCGAATCATTGTGGATATTCTTCAGTGTAAAATAATAAATACTGCAAAATGGAACCAAGAAAGAGTAAAACTAATAGACAGGGTTTTCAATCCCATATTAGAAATGCCATCCTTCTTCTAAATGGGATAAGGAGAGAGCTGTCATGAGTGGAACCTTTTAAATGTGTAAGTCCACATCGTATTCACCTAGGTCACCTCGATATCTCCTATCAGACAATGGCAGGAGCCAGTGTCTGTGGAAGGAAGGAATTGAGACATGGGGAAGCTCCAGCAAGGCCCTGCCAGGGTTACCATGTCCCTCTGCCCAGGGGTAACAGGCACAGAGGAGTGAATGGGAACAGGAGTTGGTGCTGTGAGCTCCAGCTCTCCGTCCCAACACTGTCTCCCAATTCTGCCTGGAGCTCTCCTGTGTCCAGTGGGGAAGCCTGGGCAGCTGCTGGGCCTGGTCAGCATCAGTCTTGAGTTGCCTTTCTTCCCTGTGTCTCTGGGCCCAGCCTCCTTTGGGGATTTCCTCATAGTACCTTGAGCACCTGGCCACCTGAATATCTCCACCTACAGTTGGTTTTCTGGGGTGTTCCAGCCTCCAATTGGGCATGGACAAGGAAGGAAGCCAAACACACCTCACCCTACGGGACCCAGATGGTCTGCCCTGCTATGCCCTCCTACCCACGGGGTGCTCTGCAGTACCTCACCCAGCACACGGCCATGGCGCTGACCCTGTGTCCCTGCGTTGGTCAGGAGCTAGCAGCACTATCTAGACATTCCCCACAAGAATCTGTAGAAAAATAGTGGGAAGAAGGAAATTCCCTTACCAACATGTCTGGGGGTTGCTGGATTAACCGAGGTGAAGCCGGTCTCTTGAATGCTGATTTGCCAGGGTCTGCAGGTAGGCCTGTGTTCCCCGTGGATATCCAGGAGGACGAGAGGAATTGCCCTGGTTCTCAAACTAATTTTACCAAAGAACCCTTCTAGGAGATACAGCTCTTGGGAATTGTGTTAAAGATTGGGCAGTCACAACTCCTCAAAGAGATAGTGAGCCCTGGTCCAGGCAACCCTCTCAGTGGGTCTCAGCCACTGATCCAGCCTCTCTGTGTTTCCAGCCTACCCCTGGGACCGGTCCAGCCTGAAATCCATGCCTCTGGACCTGCGGCAGTTTGAAAAACTGGACACCTATGCCTCACAGGTAGGGGGGACGGCCCCTCTAGCCAAAGGCCCCCAAAGTTGACTTGGAGTTCCCCAACCTGGGCTCCTCCCGAACATACCCTGAGTCACCTGGTTGGATGGCCCAGAGGTGCCTTTTCACAGCCTTGGATATCCCAAGGGCCCTGCCTAGGACCAAAGGCATTCCATCCCAACCCTGCCCACCATCCTGATACGTCCACCCAGGTGGCACACCCCAGAGCTGGCCATTGGCAGGCCCCTCTGGCCAGCCCTGCTGTGTCCTGGCCCTGACCATTTGGGTATCACTGCTGCTGAGCTCTGCCAGCAGCCCATGGAGGAAAGGATGGAGAGGGTGGGGGACGGGCACGGATGCAGACGGTGAGAGCCACTGACCACAGCAGTGCTCAGCCCTGAGAGCATGAGCTGCCATGGTTTCACCCCAGGCATGTCTGGAGGAGGGTGGGAGGGCAAGAGGAAGAGCTCAAGTGCCCCCTCAGAGGGGACTGGAGGGCTCTCTGACTAGTGGGTGAAGGATAGAACAGAAGGTAAAAGTAGACCCTCAGGAGGCTGGCAGAGAAGGGAGGCCAGCTGTGGCAGGACTGGGAAAGAGATTACGAGGGCGTTCTAAGGTAGAAGAGCAGGAAGACATAGGCAGCCAGGAAGGAAGTAAGATGTGGGGACCCAGAAAAGGAAGGACACTGACTGAGGAAGCCATGTCCCTGCAAAGGCAGGAGACCTGGAGGAGCAGGACCTCATCAGAAAGCAAGTGTTTCCTGGCCTCACGGGAGGCCTAGGCCTTGCCAGGGCCCCAAGTGGGGAAGGGGTGGGGCCCAGGGTCCAAGGAGGGTGGGGCACTGCTCCTCCTGGCTCCCTCTGGGCCACCCACTGTTCTCCAGCCTTGGCTGGGCTCTGGGCACTGTGCACTGTCTCATCCACCCCACTTCCGGTGGCCATTACCAAGTGCCCCACCCTCCTCAGACACCCTCCCTCCCAGGTCAAAGCACCAGCGTGGTAGGAGTGCCCAGAGGGTGGGGCCTGGGAGTTCCCAAGTAAGTGATGGAACCGCTCAGGTGAAAGCAAGTCAGGGAGTCCCCTGAGGCCAGGTATGGACACTTATGGGACACCTACTGACACCTACATAGGCCCCAGGCAGGAGCTGCTCCACCCTTTCTCAAGGGTTGAACAGGGTCAGGGCTGCTTTTTCGGAAGTTCTCTGAAGAAAAGCTCATTTGTTCTTTTATCATAATTATTATTATTTTAATGATAAAATATATGTAACATAAAATTTGCCATTTTATTCATTTGGAGGGGAGCAACCAGGGATTGAACCCAGGGGTGCTTAACCACTGAGCTACATCCCCAGCTCTTTTTTTTTTTTTTTTAAGGAACAGAGTCTTGCAAAGTTGCTTTTAGGAACAGGGACTTACTAAATTGCTGAGACTGGCCTCAAACCTGGGATCCTCTTGCCTCGGCCTCCCAAGGGGCTGGGATTTACAGGCATGTACCACCATGCCTGGCTTCATTTCATAAATTTTCAAGTGGAAAATTCACTAATATTAATTAATTAATTCCATTCACATGTTGCATAATCATTGCCACCATCTATCTCCAAAACCTTTTCATCATCCCAAGCAGAAACTCTGCACTCATTAAGCAATGCCACATCCCATGTCCCACATTTTACTCATTAAGCAACGCCCTCCTTAGCCCCTGGTCACCTCTGCTTACATCTGTGAATTTGCTTCTTCTGGCTATCTCGCTTAAGTGAAATCACATAACAGCTGTCCTTGTGTCTTATTTCATCTGGCACCATGTTGTAGCATGCATGGAATTTAATTCCTCCTTTTTATGGGTTGGATAATATTCCATTGTGTGCCTGTGCCACATTTTGTGTTGGGTGGATGCTTCTGTTATCTCCACCTTTTGGTTTTCATGAATTAATGCAGCAGTGAACATAGGTGGATGAGTATCTGTCCGAGTCCCCTGTTGTCAGTTCTTGGGGGATCTCTCTGGGAGGGGAATTGCTGGATCATCTGCTCATTCTCTGCTCAGTTTTCAGACCCATCATCACTACAATGTTGTCTCCAGCAGCTGCTCCACTTGGGATTCTCACCAGTAAAGTGTCAGGGTTCCTATTATTCCACAATCGTGCTCACACTTATTATTTTTAGGGATACTAGAGATTGAACCCAGGGGTACTTTACCACTGAGCTCCATCCCAGGCCCTTCTTGCTAAGTCAACAAGGCTGGCCTCCAACTTGTAATCCCCCTGCCTCAGCCTCCCAAGTAGCACACATGGGATTATGTATGTTCGCCATCTTGCCTAGCTAACAATATTTTTTAAAGTTCACAAAATTTTAATTCTAATGATCTCCAATTTAATCTATTTCTTCTTCTTTTGCTTGGGTCTTTGACATCCTATCAAGGAACCCATTGTCAAATCCAAGGTCATAATGATGAACCCCAATGTTTTCTCCTAAGAGTTTTCTGGCTTCAGCTCTTATATTTGGGTCATTGATCCATCTTAAGTTGGATTTTTATACAGGGTGTCAGGTAGAGTCCAGCTTCATTCTCTTGCAGTAGAAATCCAGTTGTTCTCACCGTTTGTTAAAGAGACTACTCTTTCCCCTACTGGAAAAATTGTCAAAAATCAATTGGCGGGCTGGGGATGTGGCTCAAGCTGTGGCGCGCTCGCCTGGCATGCACAGGATGCCGGGTTCAATCCTCAGCACCACATAAAAATAAAATAAAGATTTTGTGTCCACCGAAAACTAAAAAATAAATATTAAAAAAATTTTTTCTCTCTCTCTCTTTCTTAAAAAAAAAAAAATCAATTGGCCATAGATGTGTGGGTTTACTTCTGGGTTCTCAGTTCTATTCCACTGGTCTATATGATTCTTACGATAGCACCAAACTGTTTTGATTAGCTTTACAGTAAGTAGTAACACTGGAAAGAGTGAGTCCATCCATCTTGCTCTTTCTTTTGCACAATTGGCTTTGACTACTCAGAATCTCTGGTAACCTCACATGAACTTGAGGATTGACTTCTTCATTTCATCCAAAAGAGCTTCTAGAATTTTGATTGGATTTAGGATGAATTCATAAATGGTTTCTAGAAGTATTCATCATAACTAGAAGCTGCTATAGCCTCCCAGAAGCCCACCTGTCTGGTCCCGAGATCTTTACAGAAAAGCCCGTGGTGGCTCTGGGGCTGGTGATTCAGCTGGTCAGCACCCCTGCCCTGCCCAGCACCCCTGCCCTGCCCAGCACCCCCGTGTCCATGCAATTGACCACTCAACCAGCCTTTGTCCTTCTGTACCTCGGCTCTGGCTTCCCTAGCAGCCCTGGCTGCAGGTGGCAGGTGCTGGCCTCCCCCACCCTCCTCCAGGCCCTAATGCAGCACACCTTTCCTGTTCCCCAGGTGACAGTCAAGAGTGGCCTGGATGAGCTGGTGAGTGACCTGCTCCAGGAGGCCCACAGTGATCTGGAAAGGGTCCGCGCCATCTGGATCTGGATCTGCCACCACATAGGTAGGTTCATGGTGTAGCACACTGGCTCTAGAACCCTAGACATCACTCTCTGTAGCCCCCTGTTCCCATCCAATCACTGGTATGTGCAGAGCGAGTTGAAGGTAGGGGAGGAGGACTCCCCGTGGCTGAACTGAGTAGCCAAAGACTAACCAAGGAGGCCCCTCACCCAGCAGCAGCCTTCCCTTGGTCCTGGCTTCCCCGTGACCCTGCTCCACAGAGAGAACAACCCAGGACAGGAAGTGATCTCCAAGAAGGATGGCCAGTGGTTGAGGAGAGTCCCAGCTACCTGAAGTCATTGCAACCCAGAGGTTTCATCCAGTACCCGTGCCAGAAAGGGCAGGCTCTCCTCTCCCTGCTTCCTGCTCCCTGCTTCCATGCTGATGACCTTGGCCACTGGTCTCAGTCCAGTCTCCAAGGGCCGTCTCAGAGGACCTGGTCCTGTGCTGCTGCCCACAGCTCTCCACAGGACAGCCTGGGGCCTCAGCAGGGCAAACCAAGCCAGAGGGAGGCTGCAAGCAGAGGCTGCCCCTGGAGGATTGTTGAAAGCACAAATAAAAGAGTGGACGGCAGGGAGTGAGTCCTTTGACAGGAGGAGCAGCCAGGCCCTCCCTGACCTGCTGCCATGAGGATTTTGCATGGTTCTCTGGAGGCAGCTTAAAGGATGAACTCACCTGACATAGGCAGAAGGTCTGAGCATAGAGCCATGAAGCCGCCTCCTCCCATCCCAACCCCTCCAGCAATGCCAGGAGCAGAAACAGACCCTTTATTTATTTTATTTATTATTTCTGGCACACACAGCCCTCATCAGAGGCCTGAGAGCCAAGTGCCTCTCTGCTTTAGTCTTGCTCATCCTTTTGCTGCCTGCACAAAAGGTGCCATTTCCCAGGCCTGGCTAGCTCTGGGGGCCTGGCTCCCTTCAACCCACTGGCCCGCTCCCCACACAGGTGCCCAGAGCACCGCTTGGATGGGGGCCATCCACAGGAGGTGAGGCCTCCTCTCACCTCTGCACCGGGCTCCGCGCTGGTTCCTCACTGTCCCCTCCTCTGCCCTCCAGAGTACGACGTTGAGGCTGCCCAGGAGAAGGACCGCCAGGCCTTCAAGCCCACTGACATTCTGCGGACCCAGAAGACCAACTGTGACGGCTATGCTGGCCTCTTCGAAAGAATGTGCAGGTATGACAGGTGGCCAGCAAGGGACAGGAGTCTCCGGGCTGACCACCCGACCCCATCCTTCTCCTTCTTCCAAAGAGCTGTGTGCCTTGGCTCACATGCCAGGCCCGGAAGCCTGAGTTTGCAAACTCTGCTCTGGAATCCAAGTGAGTCCTGAAAAGGTCAATTTCTCCCTTTTTAACACCAACATAATTGACTTTGTACCATCTGCCGGGCTTTGTGAGGCATTAACATAATGGCAAATGAATGCACAGAGATAATTTGGTTATAAAAGGCCCTTTTTTCTGCCTTTTCCCTTCTCCATGCAGCTGAAGGTTAAAGAATGGCAGGCCTGGGAACAAAGGATGTGGCTGCTGGCACCAAGGGGACTAGGAAAGGCTGTCCTTTGGGCTGGCACGGGGTCCTCGCTTGGGAGAAACAGAAATTCTACCTGAAAAGATCTGTCAGATGGAAAGCTGAACAAGCAGGAAATAGCTTCTCTAGGGGTCTTGGGGCATTATTTCCAGGGCTCTGGGAGTGAGCGGATGACCAGATTACTGGCCTGAGTGGGAGATGGGCTTTTGCTAGTTCCCAGTGAACTCAAGACTGATCAAGGCTCGGAGAACACGGCCAACCCCCACAGCTTCCGGGGACTCCGTCTCTGAGGTGTGCTGTGTTCTCATAGGAAACAGCCAGTCCTGGGACCTCCAGAGAGCCCTAACCCCAGGAAAGGAATGCCTGGCTGCCTGTGTCACTGCAGGCCTCTGAGAGTAAAGCTGCTCCCACACCCAGGTGCCAGGCACCAGGACTGCAGGTGGAGATTTACCACACCAAGCAGCAGCAAACAGTCCACAGGCAGGCGGCTATGATGCCTCACTCTGGCTCAGGCAGCTGCAGGGTGCTCATAGTGGAGATGCAACCTATTCGCCCACTGTCCTGCCCCCCAGCCCCTGACCCCGCACAAAACACAGACATGCACCTGGCCTCCGAGATGTTCCAAACTCCTTACCAGCTCCACTCCCCGCTTCCCTCCCTTCCAAGCCCACCTCTGACACACCAGGGTAATTGAGGGTGCAGAGAGTCACCCTGGCCACCCCTGTTTACCCCGCCAGTGTAGCCCTCTCCACTCCTCCATGTTCTCACTGCCACCCCCAGACCCTTACTCACATGCCCTCTCCAGGAAACTGGATCCTCACCCACCTCCCTTCCCCAGGCTGCCCTGAGCCTGGGTTCCTGAATTCCACTAACGACTCACACTGTCCTACAATGTCCTCCAGAATCTGACCTCAACCCTCTCTCCAGCCCCTGCACCCTTTGACATCACACTATTGCCCGCTCCTTTCTTTCTTTCCAGGCCCCACCCTGGGACCACAGCACCTTCCCCTCCCGGAGGCCCTCAGCCTATACCTTGTACGCCAGCTCGTGCATTGCTTTATGATTTCATTTAATAACTTTTTCAATTTTTTAAAAAAATTATTCATTGTACAAGATCTATAAAGTGCACAAAGCGAACAGAAAAAGAATTAAGTGCCTCCGAATGCCACCACTTAGAGATAACGCTGTTAGCAATTTGTCACCTTCTTTCCCAGGCTTCGTTCTGTGTGTCTAGGCGCTGCTGTACTCATTTCTCCTTTATGCCTTAGAACTCTTATGTGACTTTGGGGATCTTTTTAGCCCCCTCTCTTCCTGCCTCCCTGTGAACACTCATCTCAGAATCCTAGACACAGTAGGCCCTCAATAAGTATTTACAAGATGTCAGGAAATGAAGGGCAATTCCTGGCACACTTGCATATTTTTTTAATATATTTTTTATTAGTTGTTGATGGACCTTTATTTATTTATATATGGTGCTGGGACTCGAACCCAGTGCCTCACACCTGCAAGACAAGCTCTGTACCACTGAGCTACACCTCCAGCCCCTTGTGTATTCTCTTTCATAAGAAATAACTACCAATCTGATTTTAGCTCCACTGTGTCTAGCAATTTGTCACCTTCTTTCCCAGGCTTTCACAATATGATCATTTTCATCTGATTTGTGAATTTGAAAACAGTGGGTTGGTTAGTTTGGTTTTTTTTTTTTAAGTCTAAGAGAAATGCTTCTTTATCTAGTACATGCTTTCTAGCATGCTGTAGGAGTCCCAGATTCGAAGCCAAAAAGACCTGAGTTCCAGTCCCCATTTGACCACCTCTTTGTTTTGTTCCTTTGGATAAGGCACTGAACCTCTCAGGGCCTCAGTCTTCCCATCTGTACCTGGGGAGCCATACTGCCTACCTGGCAGGACTGTGGGACTGAGTGAGGCCGTGCAGTTCGGGATTTGGGTCACCTGACTTTGGAGTTGCTGTTTTTAAACAAGTCCTGTCTTTCTTGAGTATTGGAGTTTTTTCGTTCTGTGGAACTTTCCTACAGACTGCGCCAGCCCACATAGACTCAAGAAAATTGACACTTGTCTTGAGTGAAACTGTCAGCTTTTGGCCCAATCCAGATGCTTAGCAGGGGCCGTATTCTGGCCCACAGCCAATCATTAAAATCCATCCCAACATTTTGCATCACTTAAAGTTAGTTTCAACCTGGCAGTTAGCAGGCACAACATTCCTCACTGCTGCCCAGGATGTGCAGAAATAGCTCACAGATTCCCCCAAATTCCTTTAACTTCTGCCTTAAAGGTCAGTAATCCAGCCATGCCTCACTTTCTCAATTCCCTTTACCTCTGAAATAACTGCCAAAGGTTTGTAAATTAATCAGCTAATTCCTTAACAACTGAAGACATGCAATCCACACTTGCTGATTTATCCCTCATTGGTTGACAGGGTGGCCTTTTAGCAAGAGTTGTACCCACCTGACCATCATTACTTCTTACCAGGGCAGTCCGCCTCCTTGTAATGGTCTCATTAAAGACTGATTTAATAAAGTAATTTGGAGGTGAATTCAGAGATTTTTATAGCGTCATTCATTTCCTCATTGTCTTTCTCAAGTTCTAGACATGACGTTTTGGTTTTTTTGTTTCCGTTAGTGCTATTGCTAATAATTGCTGGTTCAGTTGCTTTCTGATTCTCTGTCAAATGTTAATCTCTTCCCTTTCACCTTGACGGCCCACAGCCTGAATTGATTCTACCTAATTCTTTGCAGGGGCCGAGGTTAATTCCCTAGGCTCCTGCTACTGAGTCAGCCTCTAGTAAATTTGCTCTAGCACCACCAGCTAGCAGATTTCCAGAGATTTTGGATAACCAGGAGCTTATGGCTAGTCCAAGGCTTTGAGTCACCAATCCAATGTCATCTGGCTTTCCATCCATCCTCCAGTTGCCACGGAGAGCAAGTGCAGAGGCATGCATACTCAGATGGCTGCTTCTGGTCAGCATGACATCCCCGCCGAGGTCCTAAAGCACCACTTGGATCCAAATGCCCCCAAAGACAGGAAGTAGCCATCTAAGCCTCCTGAGAGATGCGGATTCCCCAGGAGATGGATAAATTTAAATTATTGCAAATCTCCCTTTGTCATGAAAGCCTCCTGAAAGGGTCATCTAAACTCCCTCTACCCTTCTGATACAAAGGTGAATTATATCTCTTTAACAAACCAGCTTTAATTTCACTCAACCCACCACCCACAAGTTCACAGGTGAAGACAAAAGTTCAAAACTTTACCAAAGGCCTGATGCAACAGAAAGTCTCCTGATCTGTGCCTCAGGACAACTGCATCCCAGTTTCACTTCAGCCACTAGCTCACTCTGTGTCCCCAGGCCAGGCAGCCTCTCTCTCTGAACAACTGACTGGTCACCTATTGGAGAGGAGGCCTCAGAGGTCATATGTCATGAGCTCTACATACCTTTGAGTGAGGTTATCATTGGGAGTTATTGATCTAGCCAGGAGGGTAGTGTAAGAAAAGGGGAAAGAGGGGACATTTATATAGTTAGTGGTCTTTCATAGCACCTGTCAATTTTGCAGAGAAATCAATTACGTACATTGTGAAAGATAAGCCAAGGGTTGTTTGTCCTGCTGAGTACAGAAACTGCACTATTTTCAACAAAATGGCAGAAGAAAAAAGCATGTTTCATTGCCTCACCTACAGCTATGGTTCCTCCACCCCTCCCTTTTTTTCCTGATTGGCTCAGACATCCTGGCAAAGATGATCAGAGTTGGGAGAGTTGGTCAGAGCCCAGTGGGTGCAGGGCACCCTGCCTGCCCACCTTCAACCATACTGTTCCTGGAGCCTGGCAGTGACATGGCTCTAGCAGTGTCATAGGATGCCTATGGCAGGTCCTGGACCATCTCATCATCTTGACCTCTCCACACACCTGCTCCGTTAACACCTGAGGATATGCCGCACTAAGCTGGGAAACACCCATCTTCTTAAAATAAGGATAATGCACTCAGACCTGCAGTGACCTTAGGGATCCAGCTAATGACACTGCCTTCTGTCTACCTGCACTTGTGTTCAATCCATCTCTATCAAGCCATATTGAGTGGCCACCTAGTTCTTTGCAGCCTCAGGGACCCCTGCTCTCACAGTTCCTCTGGTTGTGTCCTGGCACTTGCTGGAGACTGGACTGCAGCTTCTCTGGATCCTCTGGAAGTTTCCTGGGGCTTCCTGCCTGCTTGTTTCCTTTTCGGCTTGAGATACACATCAGCCTCATGCTGTGCAGCCTGCTTTGGGGGTTGGAAAGACTGTCAAAAGTAAAAACCAAGATTCTGCAGCCTATGGTTGTAGATGGCCTTGGGTGATATTGGGAGCTCTAGCTCTGAAGAGCTGGTTGAGCTCTTCAGCAGGTGGAGATGTTTCTCGAGCTGGTCCGTCCTACCACGTTCTCCCAGCTCCTGTTGGCTGTGATCACACCTCTAGTAAATTCCCTGGGGATCTGCTTGTACACTGGCATTTTAGTGACAGTTCAAAGATCTACCCTCCTCCCACCATGAACCACTCTTGGGCAGCCACTGAGCTTCATTGGAGGAGTTTTTTATTATGTGATTGTGTTGTGTTGTGTCACGTGATGCCATGCTATACATGATCTCCTGGTGCCTGCTTCAGTTCTTGGTACGTAATTTATATAGTTAGTGGTCTTTCATTTCTTTAAATTATTTTTTATTTTGAGACAGGGTCTTGCTTAGTTGCCCCGGCTGACCTTGAACTTGCAATCCTCCTGCCTCAGTTCCTCCAACAGCTGGGCTTCCAGTAGTGTGCATGCACCACCACCCGTGGCTAGTTAGTGGTCTTTTGATGACAGGAAAGGGTCATGGGTCATTGTGACTAGCAACCAGAGGCTAGACACAAAATTCCTACTAGTTCTGCAATTATTATTTGATACATAGGGAGTACTTTCTTTTGCGCGAAAACTATGGATTATCAGCACTATTTTACATTATAACTTCCTTTGCCCACTTCACCTTGCACGCGGCTGCCAGATAATAAAATATGCTCATGTCATAGTCAAGCAATGTGTGGCTTACAGCTGAGTTCTCTTTTTTCATTTTTTTCTGCCACAGGCATTCCCCATGGCCCTCCCAGACTCTCCTTGCGCTGTCAGAGGAGAATCACCCCCTGGAGATCATTTAATGCCAACTTTCTTTTTGCCCATCATGAGTCTGGCAAGGTCACACTGGAGGCAACCATTAAACCTGCGAGTAGAACCCTGATTTCCTGGCCAGGCCTGATGACCAGCCACCCCCTCCAGCTTGGAGCAGTCCGGGTGGATGTCCCCGCCACTTAGTTTTACTTCCAGCCCTTTCCATGGTCGGGGAGGCTCTCACTACTGCTCCCCACGTGGTTCTTCAGACCCTCTCTCCACTTCACCCCTTTGGTGGGTGGGTGTCACCCTGGGCACACTCCTGGGGACACAGCTTCTCGCAGAGGGACCTCAAGCTGCCCACATCTCCAGCTTGCACCAACACCTGGAGATTATGTGGATCCCAAATGCTCCTCCTCCTTCCTTGTCCCCAGGTGGCTCTGAATGGAACAAGCATCAGCAAGCAGTTTGCCCAGAGCTTCACAGATCAGTTTACCTTAATGCAAAATGAGCCGTTCACTAAACACCAGGGTTCCCAGGGCTCCCTCATCCATCCCTCCACGACATGCTGGAAATTCCTAAGCACAGACCTCTACGTAACAGTGGGAAATCATTTACTGAAGAATATAATTTTCAGTAGTATTTATGGATTTTTTCCCAATTCTAAAAATAACACATAATTGTTATTTGAAATTCAGAAAATATAGAGAAATTTTTAAAAGAAAATTAAAATCACCCATCATCCCATTATCAGGAGATCTGGTGACATTTGCCCTGGATCTCTCTCATTCCACTGGCCCCTGCTCTCCATGCATGCACATATTTACCCACACGCAGACACTGCACTGATTGTAGAGTTTTAGCATTATGTCACAAGTACTAACCTACCTCCCTAAATATTTTTTACAGCGTTTTTTTTCCCCCTCAACCAACCTCTGAGTAGAGGGGCCCTGTCTCCTATGGAAGGCCCACTCCCCCACCCATGCCTCCATGCCACCCCTCCACGCCACCCCTCCACGCCACCCCTCTGGCTTTGCATGCCACACCCTCTCTGCTGATGTTCTTCTCTAAGACAATAAGACAGGCTCCCTATCCTGAGCCCAGCATCCCCTCAGCACAGCCTGCTGTCTTCCACTCTGCTGCAGAGAAATGAGGTCACTGGCTCTCCAAGTGTGGGTGCTGCTCCTTCTCCTCTCCCATGGGCTCCTCTTGCCTCTGGGCAGCCCTTCTGCTCTGGAAGTCATTTTTTACCTTTTCCAGTAGAAAATTCTGCCATCAGGGTCTGTCAGCCAGTGGGTGCCTACAAAGGCTCCCAAAGTCCTTCCCACAGGGCCCAGCTGGTATATGTGCACCAGGGTCTCTGGAGAGCCAAGGAGACTTGACCTCCTTTCATAAAACTGTGGATCGAGGACAGAGGCTGCCAAACTTCCAGGCCTCTAAGGAACCTCAGCATGAGTGGCCTGGAGCCTGCAGTTGGAGGAGGGTTAAAGCCAATGTGTTAACATAATCATTATATGCACATGAGGTAACATGGAGGACAGGGAAAATAAAATCAGCTCACCTTCAGGACACCACATTTTACCTCAGTGACTCTCAACAAATGATGTATAGATAATTTGGGGGGGGGAAGCTACTGGGGATTGAACTCAGTCCCTTTTTATTTTTGAGATAGGTTCTCATTAAACTGCTGAGGGTCTTGCTAAGTTGCTGAGGCTGGCCTCAAACTTGCCATCCTTCTGACTCAACCTCTCGATCAGTAATTTTTAATATTACTGATATTCTGCTAACTTTTAATTCAATGTTTGTTTTCCCAGGGAAAATTCTCCTTGTCCTTATAGTACATGCATGACAATTTCATCCCACTACCCTGAGAGCCCATGGCCCTATTATTTAGAGCAACTAAAGCTACGGAGTTGGTCCATGAGAGGACCTGGCCCAGGCCCCCAGAGGGCCACCCTCCTGAAACTTTGGGCATGCTAAAGTCCTGAGCTGCAAACTCAGTTTTGAGAGGTCTGCAGGACCAGCACTGTGTGGAGGGCTGGGCAGCTTGTCAGATGCCAAAGGAGCCCCATCTGAGGGGCACCCTGCACATCTGTAGATATGGGCATTTATTACAACAATTTTCTACAAGTGCAAGAAAACCTCAGAAGGGCTGGCATGGAGTACCCTTGGGTCATACTGGCTATGGAATTATCCACACAGTCCATCCCTGGGCAGCCATGTGAGATGCAGGGCTGCTGGGGAGGAAGGCCAGCTGGCATGGCGGGATGGTCAGAGGTCTTGCTTTTGGTGGTTTCATAGCCCAGGCCTGGACCTCATGAGTTTTAGCTCCAAATGCCTGGTTTTCTGTGGTCTCCAGAGGTGATCCACACCCATTCCCCACTGTCTAGGCTTCCAGAAAGTGGTGCTATCGAGGATGTGAACATTGCCAAAAGGACCCCAAAGCTCAGGCTAACACTGCTCAGCAGTTCCACTCCTCCCAAGACAGCTATGGGGAACACCAACCTGGTGGCCAGGACAGTCTGTGAATGATCTTCATGCACCATGATGTTCACAGAGGACTGACCTGTCCATCAGACCTGAGAGGAACTGGCAACTGGTCAGGGCTCCATAGGCCAGCATGCAGAGACCAGCTTGCCTGCAGATATATTTGGAAAGGTTAGCCAGGGGGGCAGGGGTCAGCTTTCTCCTGCCTTCATGACCAGCTCTCCCTAAGGACACTGGTTCCTCCAGCTTCTCTTCACCTCCCTTACAAGGACATCATCATTTCCCTGGTTCCATTCTTGAGACCATCTTTACTCTTGGCCTCATTTTTCTCCTGTGGAAGAGCTAGTGGCGGATCGTGTCAAGCAGGCTCTAGGGAGACATTTCAGAAGTGATTTGAACAGTCTCACGGGAGGGACTACAGCCAGTTTGCAGTGGCAAGATCAGGCAGCACTGAGTCTGCCTGTCCCCACCCCCAAGATAAAGCACTCAAGGATGCACACTTGTGAATGTATGAGAGGCAGGATAAAGGAGGGACGACGGGAAGGACCTGCAGCCTGGGGCCACGGACAGTCCGACTTGGGGACCAGCCCCAGCAGGAGACTCTCTCAGACTCCTGTCCCGCCCCCCAGGATCGCTGGCGTGCAGTGTGTGACGGTGCCCGGCTACTCCAAGGGATTCGGCTACCAGACAGGGCAGAGTTTCTCTGGCGAGTTTGACCACGCCTGGAATGCTGTGCACCTGGAGGGGAGATGGCACCTGGTGGACAGCACGTGGGGCAGCGGCTTGGTGGACACTACCACCTCCAAGTTCACCTTCC
This sequence comes from Urocitellus parryii, assembly GCF_045843805.1. Taxonomy (NCBI): domain Eukaryota; kingdom Metazoa; phylum Chordata; class Mammalia; order Rodentia; family Sciuridae; genus Urocitellus; species Urocitellus parryii. Next base: position 99,045,222 of record NC_135532.1, on the reverse strand, counting down.
TGTGAGTGCCACTCTCTGTCCTGCTGGGTGTCTGGATGGTGGGCTGGGAAGACATGGGGTTGAAGGAGGCAACAGGTGGAGAAGGCTTGGTGGATGGAAGGAGAGGCTGGCTGTGACAGGAGCCAGCTCTAGGCCACTTGGGAGGGCCCAGACTTTTCTGTGACCTCACCCTCCACAGACAAGTGCCTCCTCTGGCTTCCTACTGCTCCCATGGCCTCCCTCACTCACCACCAGCGTGGGTCCAGAGGGTAGGGCTGAGAGGCCACCTTAGCTGTCTGCAGTCCCACTCAGGCCCAGCCCGTGTCACCATGCCCAGATGCCAGCATGCTCTCCCACTACCTCCTCACATGCCAGGCTCCTCTCTGGACTGAAGAAGGGCTATGTGTGTGGGGAGGAGTCCTGTGGGTCGTGCAGACTCCCCGTGGGCCATAGTAGGGCATCATGGCAGGGTTGCAAACTGGACTGTTTTTACCCTGAAGGGCTCTGGGTGACCCTGGCCTCCTCCTAAGGCCACATTCTGAAGGATCATGATGTCCATCAGCAGCTCAGATTCCTTTTTTTCCTTTTTTTTTTTTTTTTTTTGGTCCCAGAGATTGAACCCAAGGGTGCTTGGCCTCTGAGCCACATCCCCAGCCCTTTTTATTTTCCATTTTGAGGCAGGGTCTCGGTAGTTGCTGAGGCTGGCTTTGAACTTGCAGTCCTCCTGCCTCAGCCTCTCAACTCACTGGGATCACAGGTGTGCTCCACTGTGCCCGGCTAAGATTCCTTTTTTTTTTTTTTTTTAAGAGAGAGAGAGAGAGGGAGAGAATTTTATATTTATTTCTTAGTTCTCGGTGGACACAACATCTTTGTTTGTATGTGGTGCTCAGGATCCAACCCGGGCCGCATGCATGCCAGGCGAGCACGCTACCGCTTGAGCCACATCCCCAGCCTTCAGATTCCTTTTTATTCAGAAAAATGAGAACATTCTCTCTGGTTTTTGCAGCTTCAGTCCTGACCCTCCCACGCTGTGACAAACCCCATGTCACGTGCCCACAATGTCCGACACACAGGGCTCATGTGCTCACAGACACCTCGTCACCTCTGAGGCTCTGAATGCTGGTCTCCTTAGGTGGAGAGGAGCCTCCCCCATCTCAGGATGAGCCTCCCCATTCTTCTCTTGGTCCCTATCACTGGCCTCAAAGCCTCTAGCTGGCCCCTAGGAGCCATAGAAGTCCCCATAGATGGGGAGACATGGAGGTGGGACGTTCAAGCACTTTGCCTTCTGTCCCCCTCCCCCAACACCTCTACTGCCAGCACCTGGTCCACAGGTTACATTATACTCTTCAAATTTCTTTTTGACATTGAGAGGGGAACCATTTCTCTCCCATGGACACCTTAGGCCATTCATAACAGGCCACAATTTCAAGCATGGCCTTCTCTTAAGAGGAGCCTGGGACTCTGCTTTGGCTCCAATGTCCAAAAGCAGCCACTGAGAAGTCCAGTGGCCAAGTCAGAACAAAGATGGCACCTCTTCCCATTGGGTTCCTCCCGTGAGTGTGTCAATCAAAAGAAGCCTGCAAAGTTCCCCCCATAAGCCCTGCTACCTGCAGAGCAGGGTGGGAGTGGTTGATCCACTCCCCGCTCCTGGCTCCTGACCAGCTCTTCCTCCTCCAGCTACAACGAATTCTACTTCCTCACCCACCCCGCACTGTTCATCGAGGACCACTTCCCGGACAATAAGAACTGGCAACTGCTAAAACCTCCTCAGTCTTTGAGGCAGTTTGAGAACAACATGTATCACAAGAGCGAATTCTACAACAAGGGGATGCTGAGCGCCCACCCAGAGACTCCCATGATCAGAACAGGTAACGCAAAGCAGGTGGCCAGGCTGGGCCCCACAGCAGGGACAGAGCCATCTGCACTGTACTGCTAGAAGGCCACGCTGCAGGGCCCTAGCCAGAGCCCATATGTGCACATGGGTGTGTGGGCACCAGATAGCCAAGACCATCAGGGCAGGACATGGCTGTAGGTCACATTGGCAAGGACAGAAGCCCCCATTCACACTTGCATAAGAAAAGGATGTCAGAAGATGACCCAGCACCTAAAAGCAGGACAAACAACCTGTCTTGTCACAGGACCAGGCCTGGAGGGGGCCCTCTGTCTCAGCTCACATGCCAGAGGACAGGACTATCTTAGACCATAGACACCCACTCGCTCAGGAGCCCAACAAAAGCTGACCAGACTGCTGATTTCTCCTGGGCTCAGACAGGGAGCGTGTCTGGACCCCACAGAGCTGATATCTGTGGGTCATTGGCGATCCAGTGAGGTGAGGGGCAAGGGCTCCCCCTGGACAGGTAGAAGCAGTTCCACCAGGACAGAAGGCAGGGAAGGCTGCCTTAGAGAGGTGGCCAGTGTGCTGGGTTGCAGGAGATGGAGGACAGGTCTTATGGACTTGTCATAGGCAGTGGGAGGAGAGAGGAGGAGAGAGCATGGCCCCCAACCTCCACTCCCCAGCCCCGCAGACTCCATAGAACTCAGGCTGGCTGGCTCAGAAACCCCTTTCTTTGGACAAAGGATCCAGCCTTCTCCAGTCAGCTTCCCTGGGGCCCAGGGCAGTGCATCTAGCTATCTCCCACAACTGGCCAGGGCTGACATTTGCCCTCTCACCTGCCCAGAGGGGCCAGGGCAGCTGGGTTTTACACTCTACAGAGCATGGAGGGCCAAGCCTGAGGGGCCAGAACTGTGGTCTAGGCCTCGAAAGCCTTTGTCTAGAGGACTGTCTCTCATGCTACCCTGAGGGCCCAGCGCCTGGTCCAGGGCTAGGTGTGCAGCTGGGCATCCTGCAGGGTTCACAAAGCAGTGGGCCCACCTCCCACATCTTGGCAAAGCACTGCCACCAGGGGGCGTCCTGGATGGAGAACTGATCTCACATTGGCTCTCAGTTAGGGTGACCTGTGAGCGGGCCCCCAGCCTCACCCCATTCTGCAGGGCCATGAAGGCAGACAGGAAGCCCACGTGCCCTCAGGTTAGCTGTGGCACCTTGTCTCTCCTGTCCCACAGGGGTCTCCTTAACCAGTAGGCTGAGCTCCTGCATTCTCTTCACAGCCACAAATGCCTGGCAGCTCCTGCTGCTAAAATAACAGTGTGAGGCTGTTCACTTTTGAGAATCGGTTTCCTGTGCCTGCATCAGATGGAGGCCTGTTCAGTCTGTGGTGGGTCATTGAGCCACAGGAAAGAATCGACCTGGCTACAGCATCAAACTAATGTCCCTGAGTTGAGTTTGCCTCATAGCGAGACAGAAGATTGTGAATGCCAGATTTTCTTAATTTATAGTCATCTAAAACTTTATTCTAGACCTTCGTGATACACATCAAAAAAAAATATATTTCTTGATGGTAGCAATTTACCATAAGAGTAGGGATGGGAAAGAAGAGGGAATCTGAGGGGGGCAAAAAAGGAAGGAAAGGAAGGGGACCCCAAGAGGGGGGAGAGAGAGCACAGACGGGGACAGGGAAGCAGGAGCCCTGGAGGGTGGGAAAACGCCATGCCTTCTACCCAGGGCCCCGAGGGGTCAACAGTCCTTTACTAGAAGCCTCTCAGCCATTCCATTCCTTTGCTAAGAACCCTCTGGGCCAGGCAATGTGGCCAGGCTCTAAAACATGGCAGAATAGGCCCTTCCCAAAGACCCCACATCACAGCTGAGGACAGACATTATACAAAAATGTTCACAGAATTGATTACAACCCTAATGAGTTCTCTGAAGAGAGCCAGGGTCAGGACAGAAGCTTCCTGAGAACTCAGGTTCGCCTGAGGGGTCAGAACCGGCTTCTTAACAGCTGAGCCTTGAAGTTGAGGTCTGGCCAGGTTTGGGGGAAGGGTTCACGGTGAGCAAGGATCAGATGGCCTGTCTCCACCCGCTGACAGAGCTGGGGAGGAGGAGCTCCATTGGTGCACACTTATAAGACAGAGCTGAGGAGAATCCTGGGGCTGGGGCTGCGGGTCAACTTCTGAGTGAGGGTGAGGCAAGACTCAGAGAAGTCACTGCCCCTCCCTGTGGTCCTGGGAGCCAGGGAAGGCAGGTAGTTGAGTCCTCACAGGCTGCAAAACCCAGGAACCTGTTCCTTAAAAACAGTGACCAGGACAGAGGAGTTAAAAATGTCAGGGCAAGGGAAAAGACCAAGGAAGAGGGTATGCAAAAGACCCTCAGGTGCACACACTGCGTCTTCTAGGTTCCATTCCAGAAACATGGCTCAGGTTTGCCTATGTGAGAAGGAGGGGTAGGGCAGGGGAAGCACCTCACCCTCACCCTCTGGGCACAGTCTCCAAGAGTAAAGTTTTTAAGGGACCGCGTTGACATGAGAGCTGTTGAGCCATAATGACCAGATACTGGAAGGAGTGGTGTGAAAGCAAGACCCAGGACTTGAACAAGATGGTGCCCTTCTGTCCCTTGACCCTCTCCCCTGCTCTGGAACCAGGCTAAGACTCCAGGCAACCTTCATCTAATGTGAATCAAATAGGTAGGAAGAGCCCATACAGCTGCAGGCAGATTTTTCTTGAGACCCCTGCTCTCAGCTCTCTCTAAAAGATCCACCTAAAGTGGATAGGGGAACTCTTCCAGTTGGCCTATACCATGTTCAGTAACATCACCTTGGTTGGTTCAAGTCAATCTTGGTGAAATATTTACACCACAGAACTGGGCAAACACAGTAAGTTAGAGTTCGCTGTTACATATTTATCAGCACACAAGCACACGCTGGACCCATCTCACCTGACCCCTGCCTTTCTCTCCACAGTGAACGGAAAGGCCACAATCACCATTGAGAGCTGCGCTCCAACGCTGTTCATGTTTATGCTCAATGGCAAACAGGAGCATGGGCTGCTGAGCCTCAGGAAGAACGGCATGAAGCTGGACGTGTACCCTCCCACCATGGGCACCCACAAGCTGCAGATCTTTGCCAAAGGCAACTCCGACATCTATAGCTCAGTGCTGGAGTACACGATCAAGTGCAACTACGTGGACCTGGGTGTCCGGCTGCCGGCTGAGCTTCACCAGCCCGTGGGCCCCAGCTGGTTCTCGGAGCAGATGGGCATTGTGAAGCCCTCCCACCCTGACCCCATCATCCACACCAGCGATGGGCGCTGCTCCATCAGTTTTGGTGTGGAGGAGGGCATCAGCGTGCTGGCTTCCCTACACGGAGATGATGGCCCCATCACCGAGGAGACCCAGCGCCGCTACATCTTCCAGCTACACCGGGAGAAGAGGACAGAGTTGAAAGTCCAGCTGCCCCATGCCGGCAAGTTTGCCCTCAAGATCTTTGTCAAGAAGAGGCAGGAGCCCGGCAACTACATCTTTGTCTTCAATTACCTCCTGTGCTGCGCCAACACCAAGGTGAACTGGCCCGTGTTCCCTGAGAGCTTTGGCAACTGGGGGCAGGACAATGAGCTGCTGGAACCTCTGTCGGGCGTGCTTCCCGCTAACCGGAATGTCCCATTCAAATTGAAGCTGCATGGTATCGCCAAAGCCCTGGTCAAGGGGCAGGACACATGGCCCCTGACCCTGAACCACGAGGGCTACTGGGAGGGCAGCTGTAGCACTGCCGGCTGCCAGGAAGTCTACGTCATGGTGCTAGAGAATGCCAACCACAACTTCTACTCCTACATCCTGAAATACAAAGTGAACGCCCAGTGAGGGCCTGCACCCCACTCACACCACCTCAGAGGGCCCCGGGGAAGTGCAGAGAGCCCTGGACACCACTGAGTCTGCACAAAATCATTTCTAGGCCTCCGCCTTGGTTTCCCTGCTCCGCTGCAGGTGCTGAGATATTTGAGTCCTAAAGCTTCCCTCAGTGTAGCCACTGCTGAAGGGACCGAGGCAAGGCCTTTTAGAATATAAAGGTGCTATGTAAATCCAAGGTCTTGTGAACCGTACCCCTGTACCCAGATGCCCCCCTTCTTGTGCTAACGCTACCATTGTTGTTAACAGGGCTCATGTGGGACAGCCGGGCTACGGTCCAGGCTGCAAGTTTTCTGCGTGATACTCACAGAATTCTCCTCCATGTGCCAGAGGAGCACGATTTGCCAGGTGGTCAACCCCGAATCATGGAACCCTTTCCAAGTAGCGCATGGTTATCTCTCTGCAGCTCCTCCTGGACCCAGGGAATTTGGGGTCTGGCCATCTCATGCATTCCCACTGCCTCTTTATTAGCCACTCCTTGCTCTTCAAAAGCCCTGGAATAAAGAGAATGTGGAAAGGAAGGTACCCGACTCCCACCTGGCTGGAGTCTATGCACCCCCCGGTCCCTGCGGCTAGCCAGGAATGTGACAACGAGAGCAGAGAGCAGACCCAGCACCTATTCATGGGTGCCCAACAGGAGCTGGAGGATGGATGGTGGTGTTCAGTCCTGCAACCCGAGTCTAAGGTTGTGAGGCCTGACTATGGGGCTCCTGACAAACATGCAGGCCGGTTGATCTGGCCTAAAGCCTGGGGCTGCCCTCAGCCCTCTTCAGCCTGTGCCCTCCCAGGAAGCCTCCAGAGGCCTTCCAAGTCGGGTCTTTCGGGAGCCTTGCTGGTAACCCCGTAGAGACCAGTGCCTGGGTAGGAGGTAGGGTGAATGAGTAGCAATGTGTTATATCAAAGTTCTCAGGAGACTTGGGTGGTAACAGGGTTCTGCCTGCTCCAGAGTCCCCACCACACAGCCAGACTGGGAGCATCTGCCCTGGGAGCAGTTTTTATACTTGTACTAGAAGAAAAGTCTTATCCCATCTTCCTGTCTTTCTTTGAGATGAGACACACACCCCTGGTCTTTGCCAATCCTGCCTTCTGTGGGGGTGCTGGGGGGAGTTTAAGGCCCCTTGCTTGCTCAGGCCTGTCCTGAGAAGCCCCAACTGCCCAGCTGACCCTCAGCGGTGACTGAGGCTGAAGTTGCCATGGCAACCATGGAAAAACTGGCTCTAGCAGGGCAGCAGGGAGGGAAGGACAGAGAAAGACACCATGAGACCACTCCAATATGGTCCTGGCACATGGACACACTCTGGGGTGGGCCCTGATGAACTCTTGGGTGGCTCGTCTCTGCTGCCCTGCCTATGTCAGGTCCCTGAGAGCTGACATGACCTAGCACCCATCCTTGGTAGTCGTTCCACATGCCCCAAGGCTCAGCAGCAGCCCCAGCCAGCCCAGGAAGGGGCCTCTGCATTCATCCGCCAGGTGTGTACCTCACAAATGCTCCTGGGACACTTGGTAAGTGCCAGGCACTGCGCCAGATGCTGGGGCTACACAAGTGAACCCAGGGTGGCCCAGTAGCAGCCATCCAGAGCTCAGGGTGGATGACCCCAGCCCTGTCTGAAGTTCCAGGCTCCCAGTACTTCAGTCCATCATCCCCTGGGGCTCCTCCCACTTAGGTTCCCAATGCCACCCAGCGTGGACCTGGCCCAGAGCCTGGTTACAAGGTGCCCAACTTCCACCAGATGGATCCTCCCTGGGAGGCTGAGATGCCCTGGCCTGTGTCCAGCATCCGCTAACAGGGTCTGCCACCCAGCACTGTGTCACTCATGCCTGAAAAATGCACAAAGGCCCCAGAGGCTTAACCACTATGCACCATCCCAGGGAAACAAGGGGAGTGTTTACACCCTGAAAAACAGCCTTTTCTCAGACCTTTGATTTTATGGGTTGAAAGAAATGTGCTGCGTTTCATCAAAATAATAAGTGCCTTCGGTGACTCATGTCACTCACTGCAAGCAGCGCTGATTGTCACAGCTAGCCCTACATTCTGGAGCATGTAGAGGATGCTACCCAGCAAAACAGGAGCTGTCCCCAGCACCAGGGAGGGAGGCCCCGCCTCTCAAAGCACCCGCTGGGCATCCACCTGCCCCTCCCTCCTCCTTTAACCAGGCACCCCCTTTGTAAAGACAGCTGTAGGCGCAGTCAGGAAATCACCTGCCTTTCTTTTCACGGAAGTAAAAATACATGAAACGAAATTCAATCTTCATGAATTTTTACACGCACGCTGCTCAAGCTAGAAATTCGGAATTGCATTTTTGAAGGCTTTTATTCAAATCCCCATCTTTGTTTCCTGCTCCACGAGTCCCCGTGGCCGGTGGAAGGGCACGAGCGCCACCTGGTGGTCCAAGTGCGGAGCTGCCGGCGCTGGAAACAGCGAGGAGGGAATGCATCCCCTGGTTTTTTTTTTTTTTTTTTTTTTTTTTTTTTTTTTTTTTTTATTTTTTTTTTTTTTTTCCCACTCTTTTTTTTTTTTTTTATTGGTCGTTCATAACATTACATAGTTCATAATACATCATATTACACAGTTTGATTCACGTGGATTATGAACTCCCCCTTTTACCCCATATACAAATTGCTGTATCATATCAGTTTCCCTTCCATTGCTTGACATTTAGGCAAAAAAAAAACTTGAAAAAATAGTGTTGAGTGTTTATGTTAAAAATCACTGGGTGCTTTTCTCGTGGTTTCTCAGCGTTTTCGTGTGTGTGCACCCAGCCCGTCTTTGCCATGCACAAGCTGTGAGGGGAGCCTGAGGGACTGCCTGGCGTGGTGAGAAGAGATGGTGGTTAAGAATTAAGAGCGTTTTGCCAGGAAATCCCTTCTTGAAACAGAAACGCTGGACATAGGACTGGATGGGGGCAGCTTTGATCATGCTCATTACTATGCCAGTGAAGGACCGAAACTGATCAAACTCAGAGCATTTGCAGGAAAGTCCCAGGATGGGTGCCAGGATGCATAAGGGTAGGGGAGTGATGATGGGGCAGAGGAGAGGGGTGGCAGCCACCACCGCAATTAACTTCTTTTCAGCTTGTTTCAGAAGTGCCAGGAGCACAGCTGGCCTCTGTTTTCAGTCTGATTGGGATCACTGCGAGTCCCCCCATATGTTACATTGTTCCACCAGGACAAACCCCTCACAGCCTGCTGAGATTAAAGAGAAATAAAATCAATGAACTGAAGCATGAGGGATTCAGGCTAGACATCAAGAACTATTTCCTGTTGTCAAGCGGGAGGAACACGTTGCCAAAAAAAAAAAAAGTTTGTGAGATTCTCTTCTCAAAAGGCTTGAAAAGCAATAGCGTGGAGGTTTAGATGCCGTGCTCACTGGAAGGATTAGTTTTTCTCTAAACCAATTAATTCTTGCAGTATACCGGATTGCTCACAGCAAACACATTATTGCCCCATCGTTCACTATTGGCAAAGATTTCAAAGGTGGCGTGCATCTGTGGCCCACATCGGTTCCTCTGAGGTCTATAATTTCTTTTCATTAGAATAAATAGTAGTTAGAGACCTGATTATGGCTCATAACGTGCACATTGAGTTGTGTGGGCCTGTGGCTGTAGTGTATGTACGCTGTTCCCACATTTTGCTGGTGTTTTCCAATAAAATTTATATTCATTTTTATCCAACAATGTAATTATCGATCCATTTTTTATCACGGTGTTCATAAGAGGGAAAAAATTTTTTAAAAACACTTTCATGTTCAAAGAGAACAGGAGAAAAAAAATCAATGTCCCAGCCATTTGAATGTGATGGTGAATGCAAATCAAATGTCAGGCAAATAACTATCCACATTAAAGAAAACATAATTAGGTTAGCTCCTACCCCTCGTTGGCTTACATGCCTTTGAAGAACATGAAGGCAATGTTTCTTTCATTGAATCTTGTTTAACTTGAAAATTTTTTAAGTCAATCCAAATTGCTTTTTATAGTGGGAGAAAAATATATATATATATATATATATACCAAAAATGCCTGTCGACCTACTTTTTTTTTTTTGGTTTTTGAATACATAATATCTGTTTCTTGATGTTCATATACATGCAGGAACTTTCTAGCAGGTTACCTAAACAGATTATTCATAAATTAGACATTTAGAGGAATATAGAAAATGAAAATCGAGACACCTCGGAGAAGCTGCGGTAACCATGGAGACCATTCTCGTAGCTGTAGTGTGAAGGACAAAAAGAACTTGTGTTCCCAAATCTGGGCTTGTCGTGTTCCTTGCTGCTAGAGCCACAAGCCTGAGACATTGCAAGCATGCTTCTCCTTGGGAGTGAGCCTCACGGGGGGGGGGGGGGGTACCGTGTCTTTAACAATATATTGGGGGGCGGTCAGAAGACACGGACGCTGTACAGCAGAAGGAAAGAACTCTTGCATTATCAGAGCAGTTTGAAAATGCCAACCGGGAGACTGGAATCTATGACCTCCAACGTCCCTTCTAGTCCGGAGAGTTTGTGAAGCTGTGTCTGTGTGAACAGATGCTGGCAGGCACGGGGCCTGGGGTTGTCAGCTGCAGAACATCTGAAGGGCCCCGCTGCGTTAAGAGCCTGCTCCTGGAGCCCCCGGCAGACTGTGCAGCTGGCCCCTCTCTTGCCTGGGGGCAAGGGGCTGGAGAGAGCGCAGCAGAGGGGCCAGGGGAGAAGCCACAGCCTTTGACAGGATTGTAGGTCCTCTCTGATTTCGCATGCAGAACCGAGGAAAACTAAAAGACAGCTGGGCTCTGTCTTCTGAATATTGCACAGGCGTCTCCAAGTGAAAAGGTGCAGAACAGAAGTCACTTTCTTCCCCCAGATCACCAACTCCCCCTGGAACCCCAATTCAGTCAATGCATCCTTATCCACCTGATACCTAGGTCAGAATCGTGGGGGTTACCGGTGACTCCTTCAGTCCCTGGTGATGGAATCTGGTCCATCACTGAGGCGCCCCAAGTCTGACCTCCTTTCCCCCTCCCCTCCCTCCCCTCCCCCAACCTGCAGCCCCATAGCCCATCCAGGTCCTCCTGCCGACTGCCATCTCAGTTATGCTGTTTGGTCGCCCCTCTGTGATGAGATGAGCTCCACCTGTTCCATTTCCATCCCTGTTAGCCTCTCTTGGAAACTCCAGTTAACCAGGTTGCGTTGAAACAGGTTTTCATGAAAGACTCCCAGAAAGATATTCACGGTCTTTGGAGAAGGCATTATTTAGCTCAGGCACTGATAGAAAAGGTAGGTCTTCAAGAAAATTTTGGTTTCATTAGGGGAACCATGAAAAACCCCCAGTCTCCTTCTTTTTTCTCTAAATGGACTTGGTGCCAAGGTCCTTACTCCTTGGTGAGTAAGGACTGGGATCGTGACAGAGCCCCAGAGGAAACCTTGCCTGCAGGTGAACAAGCTGCACCTTGAAAATCAGGTTATCCACGCTCATGGCTCAGCCATCATCCCCCTGTAGTCCTCCAGGATCAACAACCGAACTGGTCACGGGTTTAGGTACACCAGTCCAGTTCCCTGGGAGATGGATGCTGAGACAGTTAGAAATGCAAATGGTGTTGAAGAAAATAATACCTATGACAGATCAAAAGGGAGGGAACAGGATGTGGGAGAGAGCCCCTCAGACAGTGGTAGGAAGCTCACCCAGTCCCAACATGGAGCTCCAGAGCAAAGATCTCCTAGTAGAAGAGTCTCGAACAGAGCAAAAAAGACCAAGTCCTGGACAATCCACCATGCCCAGCCCCTGGCTGGAGCTGCCTGGGTAAAGCTTAGCCTCTGCTCAAAAGCTAAGGCAGGCTCTGAGGCATGAACGGCTGGAGGCCCCCAGCTAATCAGCAAATTCTTTCCAGAAGGGAGAGCTGAATGAAACTCTCTGTGGCTGCACAAGGGAATTTGGCTATCCTACAGAGGATTCAGGAAAGGCTGGGTGAAGATTCTGGAAGTGGAGGCTGCCTGCCCAAAGCCATCTTGGATCCAGGGGATCCTTGGTGAAGCTTCACAAGATGGTTTGTGGAAGGGACCAGGTGAGGCTCCAGCTTGGGCTGCCTCTGCACTGCACTGGAGAGATGCACCCTCCAAGGATCCACCTTCAAGATCCTGTGGACCAGTTGGACAGAAAGCAGCCCCTTCCTTACTTCTGCCCATCACCCAGAACAGCCTCACACTACAGCTAGAAGGATCTGCCCACGTGATGTTCTTACTTACAACCTTCCAATTGCTCCCCATTGCATGAGAGTGAGGCTCAGCCCCCCACTCTGTCCTCACCGTTCTTTCTCAACTTAGTGTCTCTTAACTGTCCCCTTAGAATGGTTCAACCACATCCCAGCAGCTCAGGAAGCTGAGGCAGGAGGGTCGCAGTTCAAAGCTAGCCTCAGCAAAAGCGAGGTGCTAAGCAACTCAGTAAGATCCTGTTTCTAAAATAAAATATGAAATAGGGCTGAAGATGTGGCTCAGTGATCGGGTAGCCTGAGTTCAATCCCTGGTACCAAAAACAAAACAAACAAAAACAGTCAATCAAGAGATACCCAATAGCCACAGACCTTCACGCCACCCTGCATTAGCACATACTGTTCCCTGTCATGTTGACACTCTTCCCCACCTTTCTGGTGGAGAAGCCATGCCTGGCCTTCTGGGATTGGGCCAGCCCCACCACTTCCACCAGACCTCCCACCCTCCACCACCCAGCCCCACATGGGAGTATCTGCACATCCTCCTCGTTCACTCCACACCTGCGGCTCATCTTTCTATGTGATTCTGTGATGACAGAGTGCTGGGAGGTTCTGCCCTCTGGGTTGTTAATGCCTTGAACACTTATACCTTGAATCTCCCTCTTGACATAAACTAGGTTTTTCAGAAAACCTTGGTGAGAATTTCTCTGGGAAAACTGAGAACGAATGTGAAGACAGAGCCAGGGAAAAGACGTAGCAGTCCAGGGACATTTCACTGAGCATTTGCTAAGTGTCTTCCCATTCCACCAGGACCAGCCCTGGAGCATCTTTGCTCAGCTCTGGATGTCACAGCCTGGACCAAGATACTCTCAGAGGAGGGCCACACCCCAGGGAGGACTAGGAATCGAGTAGAGGGAGAACGTGGAATAATCACCCAGGGAGTTAGATAATGGTGCTCTCCAAGGAATGGAGGGATCCTCTACCAAGACCAACTGCCTAAACTTATTGATTTGAAGCTCTAAAAGAGGGCACAGGTTTACTCTGCAGAAAGTGACTTACATGTAAGACTCCAGTGTGACAAGAATGGCTACCCTGCCTGTGGAGGTGGGTGGTAGAGTGGGGTCAAGCATTTTGGCCATGAATGGTCTTATATAATGCTTTTCCTCTATTTAATTTTGGCTCCTGCCCTGTTCAAAGGAGATTCTATAACCTGAACTTGATACTTCTGCTTAACCCAAAGCAACACACAAATATAGCTAAGGGCTGCTGATCCTCACGTCCCCATCCACCCAGAGCTCAATAAATCTTTCTCAAAAAAAAAAAAATCTTCTAAGACCCCAGGAGAACCTGTTATCTTAAGAAAGGGTTGCAAAATGGCAAAGCTTTATCTAATTAGGGCCAGAAGGCATAAGTATTTTCTACTGGCAAAGCTTGAGCAGGTAGAACTACCTTCAGGGGAGTTGATATTTTTAAAAAACATCGTTCAAGTGAACACTCAAAGCTCACGTTTTCTCTGAACATGGTTGTCCTCAGCGCTGATTCTCTAAAGAGAAGCAGCTTAGCCGGGCTCACACTTATAATCCCAGTGACTCAGGAGGCTGAGGCAGGAGAATTGCAAATTGGAGGGCAGCCTCAGCAACTTAGCAAGGCCCTAAACAACTTAGGAAGACCCTGCCTCAAAACAAAACAAAAAAAAAATTAAAAAGGGACTGAGAATGTAAATTGCCTCTGGGTTAAATCCCCAGTACAAATAAATAAATAAAAATAAATTTAAATTTAAAAGGCAGCAACTTGGGCTAAGTGTTAAAGAGCAAAGGGCTCTAAGGTATCTGGTGTATCCGGTGGACAGCTGAGCTTGGAAGATTTGAGAATGGAAATAAGCCCGGACAGGGTCCACAAAGAGATGTCACCTTTCCAACCAGCCATCTAGATGTTCAGCACTGAGGCCACTCTGGGCTCAGTAGGAAAGAGTGTGGTGATGAGTAGGGATCCTAGGCGCTGGATGGAAGGGTGGGGTGGGCCACGTGTTTGCCAATCCTGATCTGCAAGCAGCCAAATCAGGGCCAAGACCATAAAGGAAGAGGATTATGCAGACAAGTGGGCAGCATGGGCTCCAGCAAGCCCGTGCTCTGCCTGTCAACTGGTCAGCTGCCAAGGTCTTTGGAAGCTCCAGCAACTTCCTAACCACCTCTGAAGAGGAGTCGGTGGACACCCCCACTTGGAGCACACAGGAGCTCGCAGGTGGCTCACTCCAGGGAGAAAGCACGGGCCACCCCCGCTAGTCCTTTCATCTCCTCGATAAACAGCGCCTCCACCTTGAGAACACATGGTCACTACTTTGAAGTCGTATTGATCTGTCATTTCCAAATTGAAATAATAAATCTCTGGGTTATTTACTTGTCCATTTACCAAAAATCCTGTTCAGTTACAAGACCCTAAATAGTCATTTCCTTCTTTTTCCCAACTAACTAAAGAAGTAGATGCACAGTGGTGAGCTCCCTTGTCCCTGTGGGGAATGTGTGTTTACAGGAAGAGAGAAATGGCCTCCTGGCTGAAGACTCCTGGCATTTGCCTCCAGGAAAACAATCAAAACTTGGGCAAGCGATTGATCAGAGAGGAGAGTCCTTTATAGGGGAATGCACCCGCCCTGTGCTGAGATGGCTTTGATTCCACTGGGGGACGGCCGACTGCCTCCATGACACAAGGAATCAGCCATCATTTTGCTCTGACTGTGGAGGGACCAAAGCAGGGACATTCCCCTCCAGGGTGGCAGGGACAACTGTGGAGAGAGGGACAACTGGGGACATGAGGACAGAAGGGCAGCCACAACCATGAATGGCCAAGAACAATTGAGCTGTGTGATTCGTGAAGAGTAGATAATAGGAGCGAGGGACCCCCTGGCAGTCCCCACAGGGACAAAGGACGTTGGTAGAGAAAATGAGGAAGCTTTATTTAAAAGGAAATGACTGCAAGACGCCAAGTGCCCAGTGAACACTGCTGATATTCGTATCGTATATACGTGTGACCACCAGGGAGACCTGAAAATTAATATTGATCATTTTATGACTTTATACAAATATGAAGTAAAAGGAGGCACTTGGAGGCCACCCCTTCCCCATGTCCTTTGCAGTCCCACCCCCAGGACTGAGGCAAGCGCGGATCCCAGACACCCTTTGGCCTCCGTGTCATAAGCATCAGATCCCCTTCCCCAAGTCCCAGGAGAAACTCAGTGGAGCGAATCTGTTAACCTGGTTGTGGGAGGAAAGCCGCTGGCAATAAAAGCTTCACTTGATGTTTTTTAAAGCTCAACCAGAGTGTTAAAAGGCCATTTAGGCAAGAATCCAATGGGCTTCTTTCTGGAAAGATGGCCTCTTAGCCACTAGTCTCGTTTGACTGAAAGCTGTCTTGTGCAGTCAGGAGCCATTAGGGTATGATTGAAGCCTCCAGTTTCCCTCTATAAATATTGATTGGCTTGGGGGACATTTTCCGTGAGCTGGGGACCCCTCCTTGCAGATCTCTGACTGGGGCAGGCCTGTGGCTTGGACCCTGATGGCCAACAGGCAGGACAGAGTGAAGGTGAGGAGTGCAGATCCCAAAGCAAGTCTTCCAAGTCCTGCCCAGCTCTGCCATCTGCACCTGACTCGGGCAAGTTCCTGATTTCGGTCTCCTCACTGGTAAAATTGGGATAACTGTTACACCTACCATGGAATTTTCTTGTGGGGTTTAGTGAGTTAATAGTGATACAGTGACCACAAAAGTCCCTCCCAAAAGGTAAGTACTCCATAAATGCCAGCCAGCTCCACCCTCCTGTCCACTGTCATCAGCATTATGATGACAATATTGATGTGTTGTTCTCTAAAGGATTTAAAGGTGTCAAAACCCTCACAAAAATCACACCAGTCGATGGTTTCAGCCTCTAACTCAACACAGAGATCCTGTCTTCAACACCCTAAAGATTAGGACAGAAAAGCCTCCTGGCTTCCTCTTTATTCTCCCTCAGAGAGAGTTCATTACACAGCCCTAGGTCCTCAACACAGCATGTTGGCATCTCACTCTTAAAAATGGAAGGACCTCCAAATATTCCCAGACTTGAGGAAAATGTCTGACTTCAAAGGACAGTCAGAGAATGATGGTCGCAGTGAACACTGTCATGGTGCCCAGTCTGTGCCAGGAACCGCTAAGGATTGAATTCTTGAAGATGTCAGTCAATTAAATTTCCCATGATTATGTGACATAGAGAGAGAGAAAAAAATGAATAAAAACAGACCCATTCAAAGCTATGATTATGAATTTCAGAGCACTGGAGACAAATAAGTCCTCCAGAGTAGAAATAAAGCAAGTCGCCTGCAAAGAGTCAGGAATCAGAATGGCGTCAGGCTTCACAGCAGCACAGAAGTGGGAAAACAGTGGGTCCATGCTTTCAACATTCTGCAGGAAAATGATTTCCAGCCTGGAGTCCTAGCCTTCACCGAAATCTCCATCAAGGGTGAGAACAGAATAAAAATGTTTAGAAACACTCCAAGTCTCAAAGAAAATCCACCTTCCATGAGCCATGGGGTCATCCAAGAATGCACACCAAGAACATTCCTGGTCCACTCAGAACCAGGAAGCTCCTACACAAGGGAAGGACACAGGGAATTCCCAAGAGGATGGAAATGGGAAGTATCTGGAGAACAGTTGTCAGTGAAGAGGATGAACACAGTCCAGGGAGAGTAGGGCAGACCCATCCAGGAGGCATGCCACAGGGGAAAATAAAATGGCGCCCATATGTGGCTGTCTGATGCAGTGGGCATTATTGAGGGAATTTTTAGAGTGTCATGGAAGACTTGGAAGAGCTGTTTGGTGAAAATTATGCAGAAAACTAGGGAAATGGTAACTCCATGGGAAAAATGTCTACAACAAACTAAATGTAATCATAGTAGACTATGTGTCAATATTTACAAGGTCATAATAATGTAAATATCAAATATTGATGTTAGACGCTGTTTGGACATCTAATAGCCATTCCAACCTCCTTCTCCCTTATTCATCTCACACTCCAGAGGGAGCAAACCCTCACTTTCTCTTAGCTATGCTTAGTAGGTTATTGTAGTCTTGGGTATCTTTTCTTAGATATATTTCCAGCTGTTGAAAGTATCTTTTCTTAGATATATTTCCAGCTGTTGGGATGGTGTGGTACATGATGTCAATTTTTAAGTTCATTTTCTAATGGCTTGTTTTTAGTGTGTAGAAATACAAGTATTGCCTATTGATCTTGTACATAGTGATCTTACTAAATTCATTTATTAATTCTAATAGCTTATATGGAGATTCTTTGGGATTTTCTACATAATCACATTGCATGAATAATTATTTTTTATTTTCTCCTCTCTGGATGTTCTACCTCTTTTTTATTTCCCTTGTCTGACTGTGCTGGGTAGGAAGGATGACGACAGTGGGTATTCTATTTTGGTTCCTAGTCTCAGGGTAAGTGTTCAATATTTCACCCTTTGGGATGTTGTTAAATAAAACATGCATGCCTGGAATAAATTTAGCTTGGTCACAATATATTATCCTTTTTCCATATCACATAACTTGACTTATTAGTATTTTGTTTAGAATTTTTACATCTATATTTGGTTGAGAGATTAGCCTGGGATTTTCTTTTCTGAAATGTCCTTGTCAGACTTGATATCAAGGTTATTCAAGCCTATAAAATGAGAAGAGAATTGTTTGCCCTTTTATCATTTCTTTGTGAGAGTTTGTATGGTTTATTTCTTCCTTAAATATTTAGAAGCATCCACTGGTGAAGCCATCTGAACCCGGTGTTTTCTTTGTGGGAAGTTTTTCAATTAGGGATCAATTTCTTTAAATTATATATGACTCTTCAGATTTTCTATTTCTTCTTGTATCCATTTTGGTGTGCTGTGTTTTAAAGGAATTTAGCCATTGTACTTAAATTTTTATATTTATTGGCAAAGAGTTGTTTGTGCTTTTTCATAGTGTCTTTCAGATCTATACTGGTCTGCTCTTTCTTCTTAATATTGGCAATTTGAACCTTTTCTTTCATTTTTTCCCTTGATCTATCTAACCAAAGTTTAATCAACTGTATTAGTGTTTTCAAAGAAACCAACTTTGCCTTTTTTTCTCTATTGTGGAGTTGTCTTCTAATTCATTTATTCCCATTCTTTAGATCTTTCTTCTTTCCACTTTCTTTGAGTTTAATCTCCTTGCTCTTTCTGAAATTTTTAAGGTGAATAGGAAGTTCATTTATTTTCTCAACCTCTTTCTTTCTCTACAATATGCACTGAAAATTATAAAAGTTCTAAACAAAATACTAATAAATCAAGTTCTGCGATATAGAAAAAGGATAATATACTGTGACCAAGCTAAATTTCCCTTCAAGCACAACATGGGCGGCACACCAAATGTTTTCATATGTGGTATTTTCAATTCAAAATACTCTCTCATTTTAGTCGTGGTTTCTTTTTTCACCCATGTGTATTTACAAATTCCATGCCTCATTTTCAAAGTTTGGGGATATTTTTTAAAATATCTTCCAGTGAATTCAGACACGTTGACCATTGTTAAATCTCTCCCTTTTTTGGAACACGCTTTTTGACATAAAGTCTATTTTATTTCAAGTATAAAATGAAATGTTTTATTGTGGGTTTTGTCAGATGCTTTTGCTAAGATGATTACATGATTATTTTCTTGACTCTGTTAATGTGGTACATTGGTTTCCTGTTGCTGCTATTACAAATTGCCAGAGTTAATGACTTAAGACAACACAAATGTATTATCCCTTGATTCTATGGGTCAAAATCCATAAAGTGTTTCACTGGGAGTCAGCAGGACTGTTCTTTTCTGGAAGCTTCTATGTCTTTTCCAACTTCTAAAGTCTTCCTGCGTTCTTTGTACCATGACCCCCATTCATCTTCAAAACTATCATTGGTCAATAGAGTTAATTATATCACATCACCGCTTTCTTCTCCCTGTTCCACATTTAAAGTCCCTGTGATAACATTAGACCTACTTGGATAATCCAGGAATCAATTTTAATGCTAGCTGATGGCATTGTTCCATTTGATACTTTCGTTTCCCTTTGTTATGAAAGATAATCACAGATTCCAAGGGTTAGAACACGGACATCCTTGGAGGACTGTCGTTGTGCCTATGACAGGTAGTGAACATCACTTGTTTTTCAATTGTTGGATACCATTGGGCTCACACGAGACAAGCCTCACATGGCTGTGATGTGTCACCCTTGTTCTTTACTGATGGATCTGATTCACTAGCATTTCACTGATGATTTTTGCATTTACACTCATGGGGGATGCTTGTCCATAAATTTCTTTCCTTCTAAAGTCTTTGTTGGGTTTTAGTATCAGGGTTATGTTAGCCTAATAGAAAAAGTTGAAAAGGATTCTTTTCTATTTTCTGAAAGGGTTTAGTTATGATTGGTATCATTTCTTTCTGTTTGTGTGTTTGTGTTTTAAACAGCTTTATTGAGCTATAAGTTACAGGCCATAGAATTCACTTTATAGAAGCATACCCACTGAAAATCTTTATAAATTCTTGGGGTTGTTCAGCCACCACCCACAATTCGGTTTAATAACATGTCACTTACCCCAAAAAGCTCCCTCATGCCCACTCCCAGCCCCAGGTAACCACTGGTCTATAGTCTTGTCTTTCTGAATTTCACATAAAGGGATTCATATAGTGTTTAATCTTTTGGCTTCTTTCACTTAGCATGTTTTTGAGGTTCATCCATATTATAGAATGTTTCAATACCTTATTCCTTGGTATTACCACATGGTATTGCATTATGGATACACCATATTTTATTCATTTACCAGTTGATGGACATTCAGATCATTTCTGGATTTGGGCTATTATGAATACTATGGATATCCACATAAGGTCTTCACATCAACTACATATATGAATACATATTTTATTTCTATCATGTAGGCACTGAGGAGCAGAATTGCTGTGGTGAATATACAAAGAACTCTTTACCACCTTCATTGTTGAGAGCCACAGCCAAAGGGGCCCCAGCAAACTTCCAGCTGCCAGCAAACTTCCAGACTGCCAGCTGATGATTGGCTCACAGCGGCCCCAGCAACATCTAGCTGATTGGCTCCTCTTCGGTGATGCTCATTGGGCTGTTTCCCTGCCCTTTCAGACCACGGAGCTGCTCATTGGGGGACTTCTTTGGCTCCGCCCACGGGACCCAGCCAATCGGCCTCAAGAGCAGGAGGATTGTGGGAGGTGGAGAGGTTGGTGTGGGTGAGAGGCTTGTGGAAGCCGGTGGTGGCAGTTGGGCTCTGAGGGTTTTTTCCTGAGGAGCTGTTTTGTTTGGTGTTTGTAGTTCTAAAAATAAAGTTAGTTTCTTTTGACAAGTGGCTCCTGAATTGTGCCCAGCCAGACTGCCTCACTTCATAATAAGAAAACAACTTAATTAAAA
Organism: Urocitellus parryii; assembly: GCF_045843805.1. Taxonomy (NCBI): domain Eukaryota; kingdom Metazoa; phylum Chordata; class Mammalia; order Rodentia; family Sciuridae; genus Urocitellus; species Urocitellus parryii. The sequence continues at coordinate 99,024,880 of NC_135532.1, read as the reverse complement.
ATTGCTGAGGGCTGGGGTTGTGGCTCAGCGGTAGAGCACTCGCCTAGTATATTCGAGGCCCTGGGTTTGATCCTCAGCACCATATAAAAGTAAATAAATAAAATAATGATACTCTGTTCAACTACAGTATTTAAAACTATCTCAAAGTGTTTTAAAAAATTGCTGAGGTTTGAATGTACATTTCACCAAAGAAAAATGCAGCATGTGAATGGCTAATAAGCACACAAAAATGTGTTCAGTATATTTAGGCTTTAGGGAAATGCAAATTAATCCCATGATAAGTTCCTGCCACACACCTACTTAATTGGCCATCGTCTAAAAGACTGGTGCCTGTCAAGCATTGGTAAGGATGTGCTTAAAACTGGAAGCCTCGGATGTCACTGGTGTGAATGTAAAGTGGCTTTGTCATTTTGGAAAACAGCTTGGTATTTTAAAAAGTTAAGCATAAACCCAGCAACTCAATGTCTCATTCTAGGAAAAGTGCAAAAACCAAATCTGTATAAACCAAATCTGTTCTCAGGACCTATAAGTAGCTGGCCAGGTGCTCATTTGCAGGCTGCAGGCTTTATATATGGTGTTGCCAAACACCTCTCACAATACATGAAATCATGCAGCGCGTTGCTCGGGGATGTGTACACATACAAAAATGTGGTGGGGAAGTGTTATTGCCGTTGCCAGAATAGCAGTTGCTTCTATAGAGAAATGCTGTAGAATTAGAAAAGGTCACAAAGAACTTTTTGGTAATCTTTAGTTCTATACAAGTCTTGAAATATACATGATGAAATGTTGACATTTGCCAAGTTCAGAGGAAAATACATCCATACAACTATATATATATGTTTTTTATTTATATATGACAGTGGAATGCATTACAATTCTTATTACACATATAAAGCACATTTTTTCATATCTCTGGTTGTATATAAAGTATATTCACACATTTGTGTCTTCATACATGTACTTTGGATAATGATGTCCATCACATTCCACCATCATTTCTAACCCCATGCCCCCCTCCCTTCCCCTTCCACCACTCTGCCCTATCTAGAGTTCATCTATTCCTCCCATGCTCCCTCTCCCTATCCCTCTGTAAATCAGCCTCCTTATATCAGAGAAAACAATTGACATTTGTTTTGGGGGGATTGGCTAACTTCACTTAGCATCATCTTCTCTAACTCCACCCATTTACCTGCAAATGCCATGATTTTATTCTCTTTTATTGCTGAGTAATATTCTATTGTGCATATATGCCACATTTTTAACCCATTCATCTACTGAAGGGCATCTAGGTTGATTCCACAGTTTAGCTATTGTGAATTGTGCTGTTGTAAACATTGATGTGGCTGTGTCCCTGTAGTGTGTTGTTTTTAAGTCCTTTGGGTATAGACCAAGGAGAGGGATAGCTGGGTCAAGTGATGGTTCCATTCCCTATTTTCCAAGAAATCTCCATACTGCTTTCCATATCGGCTACACCAATTTACAGTATATGAGTATGCCTTTTTCCCCACATCCTCACCAATACTTATTGTTTGTATTCATAATAGCTGCCATTCTGACTGGAGTGAGATGAAATTTTAGAATAATTTTGATTTGCATTTCTCTAATTGCTAGGGATGATGAACATTTTTTCATATGTTTGTTGATTGATTGTATATCCTCTTCTGAGAAGTGTCTGTTCAGGTCTTTGGCCCATCTATTGATTGGTGGTTTGTTTGTTTGTTTGTTTGGTGCTTAGCTTTTTGAGTTCCCTAGAGATTAGTGCTCTGTCTGATGTGTGAGGGGTAAAGATTTGCTCCCAGGATGTAGGCTCTCTGTTCACCTCACAGATTGTTTCTTTCTTTTTTTAAGAAGAATCTTTGGCTAACTCAGAGTGGCAAAGCTTTTCTCCTATGATTTTTCTAGAAGTTTGATAGCTTTAGTTCTTAAAGGAGGTCAGAGTGTTGCCAAATTAGCCCGATTCTCCCTGAAGGATTAGATGAATTCATCCCGAGTGGCCAGCTCCTGTGGCTTCAGTGTCCCTTGGAGCCCTGTGAGCAAAGGAAATGGCCTCTGTGGCTGCCCTCATGTGCCCCTTTCCTGGAGGGCCTTTCTCGTGGTACAGCTCATGGCCCCGACTCAGTATGGGCAGAGGTTGCCAACTTTACGGTTCAGCCTGTACAATGTCTTTTTGTTGAAGTTAAACAAAATTAAAAATCAGGAAAAAACAGATTAAAACCTGCCCCCTCATCTTTTCCTAAAGAGCCTGTGAATACCTCCACCAAAAACCCAATTGCAGCGTCCCACTTTGTGGGGTGGCCCTCAGGTCACCCACACCTGCCCCTCCAGTTGTCTCCCAGACCCTGAGGCCAGGATAGGCTGCCCAGAATGGATGCTTTCTACTGCTGGGAGGCAAGGATGGGAGGATCCACGGTCTCTGATTCTCTTCCCTGTCCAGCGTCTCCCCTGGCTTGTGACAGCCTTGATGAGTTAGGATCATAGTCTACATTCTGCCTATGAAGGCACTGCCCAAGGGCATACAGCTGCTAAGTGGAGAGCTGGCTTTAAGGCCTTACCTCTCTGCCCTCAGAGTCATTTCCCTGGGCCCTTTGCCCTGGGCCCTGGGCTTTCCTCAATCTTCCACTATGCACCTGGCTAAGGGCACAGGTGCACGCGGTCCCAGTGCACACGGTCTGAGGTTTGGGAGTAGGAAAGGAGCTGGCATTGGTGGCACCTGTGCTATCATCTTCAGGGATGAGCAGGAGATCCGTCTTCTAAGGTAAGGGGTTTGCTTGATTAAATGTCGACATACCAATTAATAAATGGATGAACTGTCATCTGAGCAATGGTTGACGTCTAGCCATTCATCAAAATAGACTTTAAATGCAGAAATATATTAAAGGAAGAGGAGGGCGGGCTGACACTGCACCAGGGCCCGTGCAAAGCCCTGGTCACCATGGGCCTTACAGCCGAAGGCTGTGCATTGAAGGGAAGATTTCCCACGAAAAACATAGATGGTACATTTGCACAATCTCTGGGGTAAATCCTTTGGAGAGAATTTATTAATTTAAGGGTGTTTATATGAGCCACAGTTTAAATATGGTTTGTCCCTCAGACACTCATGTTGAAATTTGATTGCCATTATTGGAAGTGTCAGGAAGTGGAGAGAGATTAATGGTGCTTTCTTGGGGGTTAGGCTATTTCTCCCAGGAGTGAGTGAATTCTACCTCTCACGGCACTGGATTCTTTATTTTTTCTGTCCTCCCACGCACACTCACACCCACTTTTGCTTTTCTAACATGTTATGATGGTAGGTAGCCTAAGACCCTTGCCCAGTACAGTCATCCAATCTTGGACTTCCAGCCTCCAGAACTGTGTGCTACATAAACTTCATTCCTTTATAAATCCCCTAGTGTCTGGTATTCTGTTATATCAACAGAAAATGGACTAAGATCATAGAAGAAAAATTCATTACAGTTTCTTATCAACATGTAATTATGAGGCAAAATCAAATGCAGGTATCATGAAAGATACTAAATTTTTTTTTAGAGAGAGAGAGAATTTTTTTAATATTTATTTTTTAGTTTTTGGTGGACACACGTCTTTATTTCATTTTTTTTATGTGGTGCTAAAGATCAAACCCAGCGCCCCATGCATGCCGTGCATGTGGCTTGAGCCACATCCCTAGCCCAAGATACTAAATTTATATGAAACTTCTAATACACTATTTGCAAAAAAAAAAAAAAAAAAAACTTTTAATAAAAATATCCTCAGCCTTCTTGAATGGTCTTAACTTTTTATGTTAGGATTTATGTTTGAAATGAGTATATACAGTTCTTGATCCAATATGTAGTGACAATGTCTATAAATTCTTCATAGCCACATTGATGAGATTTGAAAAATGGTGTTAGTTTTCTTTACAACAGAAATCACAATAGTACGGGTTGCATATAAAGACTGAAATTCCTCTTCTTTCATTAACAAACTTATAGTTGAAATTTTTAGTAATACTATGGAGAAATATGAAATCCAATCAAACATTTTTAGCCCCAGAGTGAAAAAGTAATGAGAAACACTAATTTGGAGAACCTCTGATTCTTGTTGGAATGAGTACCCTCTAACCAGTGTGTAGGTGGCTTGGGGTGAGAGGTGACAGAGGATGCCAGTGGCAGACAGAATTATCTGGTACATTGTTAAATAATTCTTTTAGACTGTGTGTAGTATTTAATTTTAGACCAAGCATCCCAAATACTGAGACTGCATAAAGATTCAAAAACTCGTGGCTCATTTTATGAGGATAGATTTGGGGCTGTCACCTAAAGTTACACCCACCAAGTTTGCCTGGCCTCCTCCTACTGACCCTTCCCCATGTCTCCCCACCTCAGGGGCTACACTAGAGTTGGGGTCCAAAGAGCACCAGCTCCTCCAATACTGCCACAGGCCCTTTGTCCACAATAGACAGCTCCATCAAAAGAGATGTCCCTGTGGTCTAGCTTCTCCTTGGTCACTTGCAGCCAGTTCAAGATGTCATTCATTGGTCTTGTGACCTACAACGTCTGTGAGCTGCCTGACTTTCCTTTGGGGAGACTCAGGAGAGGAGCTCTCATGATCCCAATCTTGGCCTGGTGCCCCAGATGTCCAGGGTTTCCAAGACCTCAGGGTCACCTATAACCCAGGTAGAATGCTAAGATCTGTCAGATGCTGAACAATAATTCTCCAAAATACTCAAAGCTGCCATGAATTTTCAAAAAAGAAGATTCTCTTGTTTGGGCAAGTTGATTTATTATCTTTACCCATTTAAAGACCATGTTCTTAACAGATTCACAGTTTGTATTAAATACAAGTACTGCTCTCTCTAAAAAACTGAGAGTTCCCAGAGAACGAGTGATCAGGTATGAATTCGTTTGTTTGTTTGTTTGTTTTGGGTACTGGGGTTTGATTCTAGGTGCACTTAACCATTGAGCCACATCCCATCCCTTTTTTTTTATATTTTATTTAGGTATACGGTCTCACTGAATTGCTTAGGGCTTTGCTAAGTTGCTGAGGCTGGCTTTGAACTTGCCATCCTCCTGCCCCAGCCTCCTGTGCTGAGAGATCTGGGATTACAGGTGTGTGCTACTGCATCAGGCAGGTATGAATTCTTAACCGGCAGTCCGGAGTCTAAGAACACAGTTTAGTCTAAGAAAGTCCATGAACATAGAAAAAAACTGACATCCTCATATTCCCTTTAACTGAAATTTAGCTTTTCTTCCATTATGGATACAGGCCCTGATTTGCAGTAGTACTAGCAGTACCTGTGGCTCTATTCCAACAGAAATCGTAGATATTTTCATAGCTCGTCAGAATTGATGTAGACATCTCAAAATATTGTTTTTATGCATCACTGCTTCAAAAGCATGGTAGTGATAGAAATGTTTCTCAGCCTTGTTATTTAATGAGTTAATAAAGAAGCACACATAATACTCTATCAAAATTTGTTTTCCTTGGGTTTTGATAGCTGAATGTCAACATAATTGGTTTTCCCTTTAATACTATGTGTTTTATTTTGTCCTCAGTCATTATTCTGTGAATCCTTCGGCTTCCACACTCTTCCAGAGGCATTCCTGACATGGAATGTTAACAGCCTCTAAGTATCTAAGGCCACCAGGCCTCAGTCTACTGGGGAAGCAACAGGGGAGGCCAGGGAGGGATCCTGGTCAGTGAGAGGAAGAGAGGACTCCCCCGGTTCCATCCAGGGGCTGAAGCAGCCCTGGGAGATGTGATGGGCAGCGTTTCCCGTTCTGCTTTGGCACATTAATAAGAGCACTTGTTAATACTTGAAACATTTCAGATCTCTAGAAAACATTTAAGCAATGTGAACTTAAGGAATGACTTAGCCTAGGAAAATACTGAAGTTGGTGGTATAAAGTAATATGTTCATGTTAAACCTATTTGGAGAAAAAAAAAGAATCAAAATCAGGTGATTCCTGAGTGTACAAGTCACAGCTCATGCAGGTGGTAGTGGATTAAAAATGTCAGCAGTTGGGGCTGGGGGTTATGGCTCAGTGGTAGAGCGCTCGCCTTGCATGTTCAAGTCCCTGTGTTGGATTCTCAGCACCACATATAAATAAATAAAGTTATTGTGTCCAACTACAACTACAAAAATAAATATTTAAAAAAATGTCAGCAGTCTAGAACCTTTCCCATCCTTTGCTCATGAACTAGCTGCTACTGGGGTCCATGCTGTACTGAGGGGCCCGTCACCAGGAGGGGGCATCATCCCAGGGGGAAGCTGGGGTTCTCCTGCTCCAGCTGCTGCTCCCCTGAGTTGCATGAAGACCTGCAATGTTTGAAGTCCAGGCACCTGATGGGAACAAGGGCTAAGCTCAATAGTGACTCATAGTTACATAACACTAAGTGCCTCATATATGGTATTTCATTTTAGGCTGGGAACCTGAAATAAAAATCCTATATTACAGAAAGATTCAAGGATGGTAGGTTGTTTTGGTTTCTCCTGTATGTCAGGGGCAAGGAAAATTCAAAAGATCCACCCCCCATTGTTTTCCAAAGCCAGGGCCATGGGAATCAGGACAGTCCTGGAAAGTGGTAATTGGCCCATCTCACTGAATTCCTTTCAAAGGAGTGACTGTTCCACAAAATGACTGGGCAGACTAGTGTTGAAGGGCATCTTAGCTGACCTGTTTTCCACAGTGAAGAAAGGAAGCAGGTTTGGGTACCGTACCTGGCTTTTCTTTCTCTAACTTTTTTATTCATGCTTAGATCTTGAGGGACTTACTAAGCAAACTGAGGAAGAGGACTCTGCATTCCCATATCATTGGTATGTAACCCTCTCTAAAGCGCCAACAGTCCTTCTCTAACCACTGAGCTTAGTGTCCTACCTGTGCAGACAAGAAACTTCCTGACAGGTGATTATGGCCTTTGTAGTTGATCACTTTCCAAGGGATCCCGGAAATTTCTACCTCAGTCTCAGCAATCCTAGGACTGCATGCCCACTGCAGAGCACTCCTGGCAAAGCCCTCTGAGCCACTTTATCTCCTGCGCAAAACCACCCCCAGACCCCCCGCAGCCACTCACATGGAGCTGGACCAACCCCTCGCTCACAAAGCAGTACCACCACAACTCCTAGAATGGGTGCTATGGAGCCTTCTGAATATAAAATTAATGTTTCTTAGGTGTTGCCATGCATCAGAGGTATTTGGGAGGGGAGATTTACCAGATATATTATCATTGGGCTGGGGTTGTGGCTCAGTGGTAGAGTGCTCACCTAGCATGTGTGAGGCACTGGGTTCGATCCTTAGCACCACGTAAAAATGAAATAAAAATATTGTGTGTCCACCTACAACTAAAAAATATATATATATATATATATATATATATATATATATATATATATATATATATATATATTTTAAAGATATCATTCACATGCCATAAAATTCACTATCAAAAGTATAGAATTCCATGGGTTCTAGTTGTGTTGTATTTGGAGCTGGGCAACCATCACCTCAATCAATTTCAGAACATTCTCATAACTTCAAAAATAAACCACATACCCGTTAGTCAGTCCTCCCTTCTCAGCCCCCATTCTTCTCCAACCTCTGCCACCATCAGCCCCTAACAACTACCAGTCTACTTTCTGTCCTTGTGGATTTGCCTGCTCTGGGTATTTCATATAAACGGAATCATAGAATGTGATTTTCTGTGACTGGCTTCTTTCACTTAGCATGGTGTTTTCAAGGTTCATCTGTATTGATGCATCAGTACTTTATCCCCAAATAACATTCCCTTATGTGGATCTACCACACCAGTTATGGACCCGTAGGTTGCTTCCACTGGGAAGCTATTATGAATAATGCTGCTATGAACATTTGTGAGCAACTTTTCGTGGGAACATGTATTTTCATTTTGCTTGGGTAGAACTGCCCATCTGTTTTCTAAAGTCACTGTACTAGTTTATATTCCCTTCAGCAACATATGAGTGGTCCAACTTCTTCACATCCTCCTCAACACTTGTTATTGCCCATTTTCGTTACAGTGGGTGTGTGGTGGTATATGATTGTGGGTTTTTTAAAAATTTGCTCTTTTTAGATATACATGACAGTAGAGTGTATTTTGACGTATTATACATTCATGGAGTATAACTTATTCTAATTAGGATCCTATACTTGCTGTTGAAACATGTTGATGAGTTTCACGGGTCATGTATTCATATATGCACATAGAAAACTTATGTCTGATTCAATCTACTGTCTTTCCTTTTCCCACCCCACTCCCTTCTCTTTTTTCCCCCTTATCTACTCCAATTCATTGTGGTTTTAGTCTGCATTTTCCTGATAACTAATGAGATGGGCCATCTTTTCACGTGCTTTATTAGCCCTTTGTATAGCTTTTAAGAAGTGTCTATTCAGATTCTTTGCCCATTTTTCAGTCAGGTTGTCTTTTCATTGGTGAAAAGTTTGGATTCTGAATGATTTTTCAACTACACTTCAAAATTCAACCCCAGCAAGGAGAGTTGGATTTCAATTTTATGTCTTCCTCTGGGAACCAAGCCATTCTGGGAGAACTCCAGTCCCTCCCTAAATTGTAGTTCTTAATAATCTCTTTATACCTCATATATACCTTCAAGAATCTAATGAAAACTATGACCTCTGCCCCCAGAAAAATGTACACATGCACATTTATCTATTTTTTTTCATTTAAAATTTAGGGAGTTTCTGGACCTTCTGACATTCAATCATCGCCTTGATTAGGTGTTTTCATGGAACTATAAACCTACTTTCTGATTGGATAATTATCAAATCACTGAATCTGGTTCTAATGGGCAACATAAATTCCCACATTCTAGGTTTCCACAAGGGAAAAAAAATGTGTAAATTGTTTGAATTATCAAAATTGCCCTTGGAGAAGGAGATTTTACAAAGGGTTGCTTTAAAGGACTGCCTTCCATCATTCCTCTCAATTTTCCCTTTGATCAAGCCAAGAAATGAGAACTTTAGTTACCCACGTTTAGGACCTTCTTAGAAAGGGTCCGTCTGCATCACATTCAGCCCACCTTGTAGGAAAACCATCTAGATTCTTTTATCATCGGTTTTGCAGGGCCTCCCTGATGCTCATACACTTAGCCACACATTTACACACCCCAAGGAAATCTGTGCTTCTTTTGACCCCATGGTCTGTTTCAGTCTTGTGGACACCAGAAGACCTTTAATAATAATGTCTCCTCTGCTTTTGCCCTAAGAAGGTCAGAGATGACTTTGCTGCCTACATCTAGGAATGAGACTAGTTAACTGGATTGTATTGACAGTGTCATTTCCCCTGTGCCCTGATTGTACTTCCTGTTCTTCTTGATGCATGTCTGTGTGTTATTTCAAACTTGTTTCTGGAGCTACCCAAAAAATTCCCTTTTTGGGGCAGGGGATTGAACTCAGGGGCACTCAACCACTGAGCCACATCCCCAGTCCTATTTTGTATTTTATTTAGAGACAGAGTCTCACTGAGTTGCTTAGTGCCTTGCTTTTGCTGAGACTGGCTTTGAATTCACAACCCTCCTACCTCAGCAGCCTCCCCAGCCACTGGGATTACAGGTGTGTGCCACCATGCCTGGCTAACTAACTCCCCTTTCTAATCTTTGTCCCTTTGCACTTCAGCGGGTCTCATGGTACTCTCCAGTACTTCTAGGTACTGGATTCAAGGGTGTTTTGCATGACTATGAGGAGGGAAGTTTTTTTTTTTCCCCCCCACTCAGCAACACTTTCATAGACCCTCCATGTCAGGCAGCACGCTAAGTGCCTTTCAAATATTAACTAAGTTAATCTTCACAAAACCCAGGGAGGTAGGAATGATTTTTATCACTCCCATTTTACAGATGAGAAAGCTAAAGAAAGATTAATAAGCTTGCCCAAGCTCACAAGGCCAGTTAGGTGGCAGAGCTAGGATTAGGAACCGGGAGACATCTGCCTGTGGAGTTCACCCTCTGCCTGTCGGCTCAGATAGAGCCAGGGCTCTGGGACCCTTCATAGCCACTCCAACATCCTTGTCACGTGGAACAGTGACGCCCACTGCTTCCTAGACCTGTGACCAAAGGAGGCTCCATGGCAAGGTTGTGTCCAGCTCACAACAGGAACTCCACTTCGTCCTCTTCAGCCAGAATCTGCCTAAGAACCCAGGCAAGAATTCCTTGGGAATCTAGAGAGGAGGAGGCTCTCAACAAAACCTTGTCTGTAAACACCGAAAAACAGACTCCAGGACCCTAACCTCTTCATCTCATTTGAGTACCCGGACGCTGAGTTTGTAAAATGTGTTAAGAAACTAACTCAAACTTAATTTTGAAACATTTTAATATTTGGCAAATCTTTTTGAAAAATGAAATTGAGAGATTCAATTACAATAAAGTATTCTGACAAATTTTGATCATCAATTAACAACTTTTTAAAAACACAGTATAAACATAAGGAAACATATAATGCCTCATGTTTTAAGTATTTTTGGTGACTGCGGAATCTGCCGTTGCTCTTCCTAGTTAAGAACTGGGTGTGAAAATTGGAGAAGTAGAGATTATACCCTACAGATTTTAAGCTGATGCTTGGGACAATCTGAAAATTAGAAATTCCCTCAGACCAATCCACACAGGTACAGTCTGCCAAGCCCTTTCAGAAATATATTTTCAGTAAACCCTCAACCCCATCAGCTATTATTCCCATTTTACAGGTAAGTACAATGAGGCCCAGAATGGTAGTAGTTTTCATGCACCATTTGCCTAATGTCTGTTGAAACTGAGCAACCCCGTGAGAGACAGAAATGGATGAGGACAGTACAGTACGGCTAGTGCTTTGAGAGGAGCATGCACAGGTCATGAGAGCAAGGTGGAGAAACTCGCCCGGCCTCTGACCAGGGGATGTGGGAAAGCTTTGCCAAGCAAGAAAAAGGAGCCAAGTGAACAGGGTGTTTGGAGGGTGTTTGGAGGGTGAAGTGACAGGGTGTGGGGAGAGGCAGTCCAAAGGACCGCCTGTCAACAGCATGAAGGAAGCTGAGGAGCACCTGAGGAGGAACACTCACCTGCCTCCCGAGTGCTGGGCTCGTGCGGGTGAAGAGGATCACACCAGGAACCACGCAGGAAAAGACCCTACCCTCAAGGAGTTTAAGTCACAAATGCATTTCAGAAAACTCAGAGTACTGTGGAGAAAATAACAGGGCAGCTAGCTAAAGAATAGAAGTAGGTTTGGGGAGCAGCAGTTGGGGAAGGTTTGCTCAAGAGGAGACGTTAGCTCACAGGCCTGAGGAAGAAATGCTGGTCAGGGGTGTGGAGAGAGAAAAAACTTCCAGGTAAAGAGCAGGTGAAAGACCTGAACATATTAGGCTTGCTGTCTGAAGAAACAGGAGGCCGGTGTAGGGGAGCACATTGGAGGGGATGCAGGGTGTGATGTAAGGGGGTCTGGTTTATTGAGGCCCTGTACACCATAATTTGAATAAATTCTGAGTCCAAAGAAGCCTTGGGTTTCCAGGGAGTGCTGTAGCAGGACCAATGTTTCATTTATATTCCTAAAGGATAGCACTAGGGGCTCTGGGAAGAATGAATTACTGGGGTCAGGTGTTAGAGCAACACCAGTTAGGAGGCTTCTGCCAGAATCTAGGCAAGAGCAGGGAGTAGTTGGGGTCAGGGTCATGACAGTGGAGGAGGGAAATGGTGGGATCTGAGATATATTTGGAGACAGAGTCAACAGGCGCTCCCAATAAATTGGATTTAGAGATGTTGGTAAGGAAGGAATTATGGATAACTTGTAGGAACTGGAAAACTTGAGGCTATGTCCTCAGGTAGAATTTTAGCAAAGAGAGTCCAGAGCTCTTTGGGCAAGATGTAAATATATGGTGCTTGTGAGACATCCAAGAGAAGATATTTCTTAAGTGGGTAGCTATGAGGGCAGCTCTGAGGAGAGACCAAGATTAGTCATCAATGTTGGGGTCACTGGCCTATAGATGGTATTAAGAACTTAGAATAAAGTGGAAAATCTAGAGAAGAGTATGGTGAGTGAGAAAACCCCTATCAAAGCCCTAGGGGGTCCTCTGACATTCAGGCTAGAAAAGGAAAAGGCAGGGAAGTAGAGCTAGTTGGGAGTGGCCAGGGAGGGAAAGGGGTCAGAGCACCAGGTGGTATAGAAGCCAGCAGAGGCCATGGTGTGGAATGATGCTCACACTCATTAGGTCACCAGTGACTGAAGGGTAAGAAGGTAGCTTCATGGTTGGCATGGGCATGAGTTGGAGAGGGTTGAGGAGAATGGAGAAGAACTGGACAGTCACTGAGACAGTCTGCAAGAAGAGGAGCAAATCTTCAGAGTAGCACATGTAATGGAGGTTTTTAGTTTTGCTTTTAAAGGGAGGAAACATACCAGGATTGCAGTCTGATGGGAAAGATGCACTGGAGAGGGGAGAATGGCAGGAGCTATGCCCTTAAGCTGGCAAGGACACCACACTTTCCCTTCTCCTCATCCCTGACTGTAAGTTCCTGTGCTGGATGGAAGTTCCTATGATCCTCAACTGTTGGCCTTTTAGGGGGCCCTCCCCCGAACCTGCTCTTCTCTCTCTGTGCCCTCCTTGGTGGTTCCTATCAACCCTCAAGGTTTCAGATGCTCCTGTGTTGACATCCAGGCCTCTGCCTCTCACCTGAACCTTTCCTCAGCCTGTAGATGCTGAATGTTCCCACTGGTTGTCCCAGGGAGCTCCACTCAGCAGAGGCAGCCCCTGCCCCGACCTCTCTTCTGTTTCAGGGTGGAGCAAGAAGCTTGGTTCCCTGCCAAGGTCTTTGCTATTCTCCCTTCACACTTTTCCAGCCAGACTCAGTATACACATGGCAAAGTGATCTATTGATCCAGATTCAGTGACTCTGTAACCACTGTGTATTAGTGAGCTTTTTCTCCCTGTGACCAAAATACCTGGCAAGAATAATTTAGAGGAAGAAAAGTTTATTTTGGCTCATGGTTTCAGAGTTCAGTCCATGGTCAGCCAACTCCATTGCCCTGGGCCTAAGGTGAGACTGCACATCATGATGTAAGGTGATGACAGCCAGGAGGCAGAAAGAACAGTCACAGCGTAGGTGCCAGGGACAAATATAAACCCCAAATACACATTCCCCTATGACCTTCTTCTTCCAGTCATGTCCCACCTGCCAATACATACCATCCAATACAGTAGTCCTTCCAATTATTGTGTGTGTGTGTGTGTGTGTGTGTGTGTGTGTATTTTCTGATGCTGTAGAACACAAAAGACTAGTCTTATTTTCTTCCGAATTACTGTTCCATCAGCTAGATCAGCCCACTGATTATAGTTCTCATAATCTAAGCATTTCACCTACTGCTATACTGTCTACTGAGTTTTGGGGACACCTCATATTCAAATAATAACCATGCTTCTACCACACACTCCCCTTAAGGGAAGTTCCTCGAGCTACTTTATTTTCAAAATGTATCATGAAATCTTTATTTTAATTAGTGCACAGCTATTCACATTGAAGTTAGCAAGAAAAAAGTCACTTTATGATAATAAATATTCATATGAGAGAAAGTCTGCAAAGTGATTTATTCTCACAGTTATTGCTGAAAGTTCTTCAAACAAACCAGTGCAGTAAAAGTGTCTAAGAGAAGCACCAATTTTTCAGGTTTCTTTACCACTGCTTTAGTAAGCATCATCTTGATAATGTTCATGTTTTTAAACTGCTCCTTCAGATGACAGTAACTCTTTGATGTTTACTTTTATTTCCAAGTTTGTGATCTTATAAGTGGCTACATTAGGGTTGTGAACTGTCTCACTGTCTTTTCACTCTCTCTTTTCAACTCTTCAATGTGGGCATCTAGGCGTTCCAGAATATGATGAGACCTCAGTTCCTCCTCTTCCAAAAACCTGGTAGCTATGGAACCCAGGGGAGACACAGGTATGGAACACTAGGAAAGGACAAATTGTGATATGTATGAGTACATGGCAACTTACATTCCTAAAATGCACGATTCATGATATTTTCTAACAATATTAAAAAGTAATTTCCCCTGAAAAGATATTTGTTTTCATTCTAATGACAAAAGCACTAAAAGTAAAAATTGGTAAGTTTTACAAAAATTAACACAGATCCCTCCCTTCTAGCTCAAGCTGTATCAGTGTAAAATATGAAATAAATAGAATAAATTACTGGCCACTGGTCTGAAGAATAAATCAATTTCGACTTATATATCCTTCTATTCCCCAGAAGAGAATATAGTTAATGTCTACTATTTCGAACTCACTTTAAAATTCTGAATGCTATTTTCATTTTAAAGTAACAAAAATCTGCCAGTTGAAATCAATATTTTACCCCACCCCTAAAATTCTACTCCACAGTCCTTTATATGAAGCTCATGATTCTAGCAATATTTCAGAGTTCAGATTTTAGAAAGGTAATACAGGAAATATGCCATATGCAGTCCACCCTCATTTGCAGTAGTTATGTTCTATGAAATCACCCTGAACACTGGATTAGTGAACACAGAACCACTGCCCCTGGAATAAAAAACATACACCCCTCACAGAGATCACGATCCTAAACTCTAGAAACCACTCAGCCTGGTAGATTCTATATAGTCTCTACTTATGAAAGAGAAACAAGGCTTGGAGGTATTAAATGACTCTCCCAAGTTGCCCCCACACACACACTGGTGGAACTGGGACTCAGACCTGTGTAGCTGGCTTCCAGGACTATGCTGTGCTGCCCCACCCCCCCACTGCCACCCACTGGCCATCTTTGCCAGAGCACTGAGGCAGGAAGGCCGAGTGCTGCCTTGTGCGACCTCAGCTGGGAACGTGAAGTCAATGACTCCAACTTCTCACCACTGTGCATGCCCACAGATGACTGTGGAAATGCCACAACAGAGTGTAGAGAGAAGGCAAACACACCATCTTTGATGGATACCTGCCACAGTCTAAGGTTATGTCCCACGACTAAATAGATTGATATTTCTAAAACGAAATGCATGGATACTCACACTAATATAGAATAAACAGTCTACACAGATCCCATTTAAGTCAGGGAAGTCTTTGGTATCAAGTTTTGCTGCCAAACTTAGGGCTTTTTGGATTTCATGATTACACATAAGGGAAATGTGGACTTATTTTAACACTAAAAGAAAACCTTTCCCCAGATTTATTGCAACCCTGCAAAGTCAAAAAACTCAACTTTTACATGTATACAATCATAAGGTGGTGGGGAAAGAAGAACCCAAGGCACAGGCTTCTGTGCAATCTGCACAGCAGGGGAGGGAATAAGGGGACAGATCAAAGGCAGCCTCTGCCACCAGGGCCCTTGCACAGTGCCCAAACCACCCTCTGCACACTTGAGATACACAACCTTCCTCCACCGCTGCCCACCCACCCCTTTCCTACAGCTCCTCTTCCTTTCTTCACTGCCTGTGCTGCAGGATTGTGGGGATGCTCACAGACGCTTCTAGAAACAACCATTCCAGTACAGAACTGGCCCTCTCTGAAAAAGACAGGAAGGGAGTTTCTAATTTGGGTTAAAAATGAATGAATACCTATAATTCATATTTCAGAACTAGGATATATTCTGAAAAGTAATCCTCGCTGAATGTCTTCACAAGCAAAACTCTAAGAAATACATGAACATAGAAAAGGGTAGTTATGATAGAGAATCCGTAAGAAAAACAATCACCCTCTTCACCTTTAAAATAAAACTGAAATCAAACTAAATAAACTAATGAGCTAGTAAGATCAGAAAGTTTCCATACCGAAGATATAAATTCTTCTTGGTCATTCAGACTGTCAGATGTAGTGTCAGAAAAATTGGCATTATTCGCATCTAGCACTGAACAGTTAGTCTGACACAGAAAGTAAGAAGGCAAAGAAACTGCAGAGCTGCAGGGGCTGACTTGAGGACTCAAAGGGGTGAGGACCCTGGGCATGGGGTCCACACCATCCGATGCTTTTCCTCTCACAGGGTGGAAACCTGTTTTGTAGTGCTCAGTCTTTATTCCATCAGGTCTGTGCTGGCCAAGGGCTGGCCTGGAGAGCAGATTAGAAAACAAAACAAATGAAAAACTGTTCCAACTCTTATTTTTCCAACAGAAATGCTGCAGGAAGTTCACTTAGACATAAACAAAGAAGCCAATCAGTAAGGCTCTATAGTTTACCAAAGGAGCAGCCTATTCAGACAAGGTGCCTTTTTACTCATTCAGAGCCCAAATACCCAACCCCTAACTCCAGGCCATGGCCCTCACCTACTTTTTATACAAGGGCCAGGAAGACAAACAAGCTGTAGAGTATCCTAGAGTGGTTCCCGCTAGGATAGGGGAAGTAGGATGGGGTGAGGGTGTCAACAAAGGCTTTTGTTAGGGAAACACATAAGCCATATTGTACGAGCTGAAGCCAGGCAGCTTGTCCTTGAATGCTTATTCCTTATGGTAACAGCCTAAAATTAATTGATCAAAAACAGGAAGTTTTTTGTTTTTTTTTTTTTTTTTTTTTAACATTTTATTTTTATTTTTTCTTAGTTCTCGGCGGACACAACATCTTTGTTTGTATGTGGTGCTGAGGATCGAACCCGGGCCGCACGCATGCTAGGCGAGCGCGCTACAGCTTGAGCCACATCCCCAGCCCAAAAAACAGGAAGTTTTTATAAAATGCCAAGTTCTGCTTCTTTCAGGACAGGTGGAGTGAGGAGGCTGGAGGTAGCATGAAAAGGCTCAAGGGAGTAAACCTGAAGACTTTCCAGAGAGCAGAAAACTAAAGCTCTCATGAAAGTGCCATACAACTTCCCCTCCATTTTTTAACCTGACTGTGGCTTTGCTTGTGCATGCTGTACTTTAGAATTAAACACAGAGCCCTTTGATTTAATTTCTCTAAGTCATAAATTCTCAAAGAAATGAGAATTATATTTCCATGATACACATTTAAAATAATCTTTTAAGGAACTTTACTTAAACTCTGTATTCCTGAACTCAGTCGTTCTGCAGAGTGTCGGCTTAAAGATATTGTCTTTTTTTTGGCATATCTGAGTAGCGATCTCCAGTTGAGATTTGGTATCCATCAAATCTTTCTGTAGTTGTTGATTTTCAGACACTAATTTATTTAATGCCTCAATATAATTCTCCTGAAGGTCTGTTAGTGAAATCTCTTTTGCCTAATAAAAAAGAATACTAAAGTCACTTAATTTGTACAAGAATATTTGTGACCTATGTCACTGCTGGCTGAAAAATAAAATTTTTTGTTGTTGTAACTAGTTAAGTTGTGGATTTCTTCAGAAAAATTAAAGGTTTGTCTTTAGTTAAGACTAATGAGAAAAAAGCATTCTGTTTCTTAGAGTAAATGGGAGTGGAAAGAAAGAGTACAATGGGATTCCTCATGTGACAGGAATATCAGAGGAGCTGGGGAAAGGATGGAAACAGAATGCAGGAAAGCTGTGAGAGCCAAAAACAGTGATGAAAAAAGTAAATAACAGCAGCCATCTTGTTCTGCAAGAGGGAAAAGTCTGCACAGCCCCATTACACCTAGGGAAGAAAATCTACAGACCTAGTTCAAGGAAAGAAATTTAAATATAAGGTACTAAGAATTCTACAAGGACAAATTTTGAGCAAATATTCTCACATCCTACATATCTTTACTTAACTAGCATCTAGGTTTGTACTCTTGGACAGGACAAGGCAGGATGTGAGAATGGTGGGATCATAGTAGCACTTGATCATAAGTTTTCTCTCTCTTCACTTCTATATGTTTCTTGGTAATACAGAACCACTTTTTTTCTAAGAACAACATTTTAATTAGCATTTTGCAAAATTATAGTGATCTTTGAAGAAAATCATTACTAATGATGATTATACCTTGTTCTTTATTTTTTAAATAGTTTTTGAGTTGTAGATGGACACAATACCTGTATTTATTTGTTTTTATTTTTATATGGTGCTGGGGATCGAACCCAGTAGCTCATACATGCTAGGTAAGTGCTCTACCACTGAGCCATAACCCTGGCCCTACACCTTGGTCTTTTCTATAAAAGATTTTCTGAAATTACCTAACAGAAACATAAACTTTAAGATATATCTGTAACTACCTCTGTTCCAGTGACAATGAGCTACGAGATCTTTCAACAAGTTTTTCATGCAGGATAAAATCTTAGAGAAGAATATTTGCAGGACAGAGAAGCTAAACTGCAAACTACTGCCAATTTTTAAAAACATGGAAATATTTTACTAGCTGCTATTTTTTAAGGATAATTAGAACTGAGAATGGAGGTGCATGCCTGTAATCGCAGCCACTTGGGAGACTGAGGCAGGATCAAAAGTTTAAGGCCGGTCTCAGCAACTTAACAAGATGCTCTCAAAACTTTAAAAATATAAAAATAAAAAGGACTAAGAATATAACTCATATAGCTCAGTGGTAAATGTGCCCCTGGGTTTCAAAAGATAATAATGATAATGAGATAATTTATTAGATGTTTTTAGCCCAAACATTCATCTGTAAAATTAATTCTGCCTTCTTACAAGTTGAAATACAAAAGGGGACTTTGTAACAATTATTTCTAAGGGCATTTATAACATGTTTATACTGTGTAACTTCAAAACTAAACAAAGCTTAAACTGCTGACAGGATTTTAACACCCAGAGTTTGATGTCAGATATCATTAAGCATACTTTAAAAAAAAAAAGATAAAACTTGTCTTTTCCTGGCACCTTTCATAAATTTCTCAGTTATTACTTTATTAAAAACAAATATAGATAAATGAATGTGAAAGGTAATATAAAAACAGAGTAGCAAGCACGCACCTAACTACAAAGAAAAAACAAGTATGACCAGTTAAGTGGAGGCATCAGGAAAAATTCAGCTGAACAGAATCTCTGGTCATAGTCTGACTCGAGTTCTTATTAGTGTTCTCAACTCTTAAATTTGAAAGTAAGGTGTAAGTATAACCTTATCCTTTGTAAGGTATACTTATACCTTATGACTGTATAAGATAAGGTACTCTCAATCAAATACTGCCAATGTCTGAGTCTTTTGAGGATTCTGTAGTGTAAATCAGATTCATTCCTGGATTTCTTTATGACTACCTTAGTATTGACTTTATCAGGGCATCCAACATCATGAACTACCCATCCACTCAGCCAGCCACCTGACAAAACGTTTAGCTATTGTCTCTTCTATTTCTCCCATCCTTATGTGTGAGTTCTTTAAAAAAAACAAAAGCAAAAAAACCCACAAACTTTTCATTACAGTATTAGAGATTTGAGAAGGAAACAATATTTAAATGAATGTTTTCATCTGCTATCTTAAATGACAGCATAATATTTTATAGTATAGACAGCCACAAACTAATCATTTAAATAAATACTTCTGGTAGATTTTGAAATTCTGGATATTGCACACAACACTGACATGACCATTTTGCACATGTGCTCCTATAGGATGGGTTCTTTGGGGATACAAATTGGTAACACACTGAAAAGCAATTCAGCAATGACTATGAAAATCAGAAATGCACATGACCCAGAAGTTTAGAGACTATGAATACTTATAAGCTTGCCAGCGATTGCTAAATTGTCCTTCTGAACGGCCGTATCAATTCTCTTTTTCATTAACAGTGCACAAGAAAGCCTATTTCCCTATATATTTGCTAACAGTTTTTAAAAATCACCATAAAGCCAATTACCAAAGGAATATTTTTTTAATTCTTATTAGGTAGGTTGAAAAGTTCTCCTTGTTCACTTGATATTTATATTGTTTCCATGAATTATCTGTTTATATCAATTTGCCAATTTTTCTATTTAATTATCTTTTTCTTATTACCCTTGTAGGAAATTCTTATATATTAATGTTTTATCTTAACCTTTCATCTATTTACAGATTTTTTTCTACTAGCCTTTTTATGGAATCTTTTTGTCATCTAAAAATTTTATTTTATTTTTTTGGTGGCACTAGGGATTGAACCCAGGGCCTCACACATAATGAAGCAGGCCTTTTACCACTGAGCTGTTCCCAACCCCAAAATTTTACATTTTTATGTTTTAAAATCCTTTGTGACTTCCTGATGCTTAGAGAATTTTACCATATGAAAGACCATAAAAAATAATCCCCCATTTTTCTAGTTGAAATAAAGTATTCTTCTAGCTTTTTTCACTTTTTTCCATCTTAGCCTCCTGATTGTGAAATTAGCAATACTTGGGAGCAAATGGGGAGCACTGTGGAAGCCTGATACTCTGTAAAAATTCTTTTTTTTTTTTTTTTGTATTTCCACAATCTGTGGATATCTGACCTACATCAAAGAAAAGATGGATCAGAACAGAGGTATCATTTTGAAAAGTACAGGAATTTGTAACAATATAGTTAAAAGAGCATCATACTGTTCATAACTCACTATTGCTAATGGTGTGCTCTGGGGTTTCACAGAAGATTTTATGCATTTTTTATACTCCCTACCAAATTCTTCTGATGTCTTAAAGACTCCTATTATAGTCATCCCTGTATTCTTCACAGCACCTACTAAAATATTTTAAGCATAAAAGATTCTAAAACATTTGATTAAGTGAATTATGTCTTATAGAAAGTAATTAAAACTAAATTGCTTGAAAGATGATATACTTTGTAATGAAAAGATATTGTGAACATAATAAATAATAAATAATAAAATCATCATTTAGCATTTATTGTATATTTACTCAATGCCAGGTACTATGCCAAGTCCTTTATATACTTACTTCCTACTAAGAACACAGGCTGTACATGTTTATCATCACATACTTGTTATAAAATATGCCTTCCTACTGCTGGAGTGGAAAGTCACATTTTGTTCACTTCCATCACTGTTTTCATCTTATTTTAAAAAATTTCTGAAGGAGCATCCACTAGTTTAATCTTAACTTATTCTTTATACCATCAACATTTACAAAGTGATTTTTAAAGGCTTTAAAAAAAAGAAAAACTTCTATTTTTTACCTCATGTAAACCCAATTCCAACTTCATCACCATTTCAGAAAGTTGACGATTTTCTAACTTTAATGATTCCACCTGATTCAAAATCTCCTGACAAAGGAAAAAAAAATATGTGTGTATGTGTATATATTTATATAAACACACATATATAATCAAATGCATTATACAAAATTTTGCACATGCCATTTTTACCACGCTAAGTTGCATTTTTTGATCATATACACATATCCATGCAATATGAACAAGCACACATGCTTTTCAAAAGGATGTGTTGAAGGCATTTACTGGGTGAATTAACATATATGTGATTATCATTCCATGAAGATGAACAAGGTACAAAGCAGCAAAGCTTCAGTTCACAGGCCAACCTCTAACCACTTTCCTGCATTAGTCTTCTCCAACTTGACTTCCACCTCCAACATTACATCCAATTGCGCTTCTTTAACAACATACTAACTGGTTTTCAATCCTAACTCTCCTAGTTTTTCTGCTTGACTATTCCTCTTGAAAAGATCCGTGCCTTCTTTGGCTTCCTTCTTCCTTACCAAAAACTATCTGGTAGCTTTCTCAATGCTACAATTTTTTTTTAAGCTCCATTCCAATATCATTTTTACTTTAAGTAATAAGTATCCTAAGATTGGTACAAGTCACTGTCCTATATATTCTATGCTTTTTCATTATAATCTCTAAGATTCTCAGAAGTTTTCAAACATCAGCTTCATGTAAGGAAGAACTACCATAGCTAACCCAGATTTTAACCTTGAACTCTAGGCTTTCTGTGGCATTGATTATTAGACATTTTCACAAAAAATCCAGCCTTTCTCTCAAATTCAACAAGCCAAATCAATTGCCTCCACCAACTTCCCTACTAAGTATACTGCTCACACAAATTCATTGTCCTTATCCAAATTTTCATTATAGAGCACCACTTTCCAGTTGCTTAAGTTTAAATCCTGAATGGCATCTTTCCTTAAATCTATCTATCTCATCTACTTTGTCCAATCAAATACAAAGCCCAGGCAATTTTACCAGCTCCAGAACACGTCCATTTCCCTCTACATCCTGTATCCACTGCTCAGACCATTTTATTTTTGTATATTGCTGCTATTCCAGCACGGGAGTGCTCTCTTTGCTTCCTTGTTCCTTTTCCACTTGAGACCATAGGACCTTGTACTCCTGCCTATAGCATTCTCTACTGACCTAAAGATCACACTAGAAAGCCTTCTCAGAGCTCACTGGAACTTTCAGGGCCTGTCCCTGATTTCTAGCCTCATCCCATCCACTCAACCCACTTGTATTCTAGTTTCAAACACAGCTAGCATATTATATTCTCTTAGAGACCTCTCTGTGCCCCCTTCCCTTGTCTGACACACTCCTCCTCCCCTCTCACCCAGCTCATCCCTATTCAGTCCTCAAGTCTTGTCTTAGGCACCATACCCTCTGGGAAGCCTCATTGAGTGATCTAGATCCACGCTCCCTAGGTATTCCTAACACTTTGCATACACCACTGACAAAAGTCTGCACCCACTGTCACTTCCCCAAAATTCTTACTAGGCTGCTTGCTAACTAGCATACCCTGAGACCAAAGTAGGTATCTAATAAAAATTTACTAAATACCATGGAAATTACATCTTTAATAAATTCAACCTTCAAAAACGAACATCACATAGAATTTTTGTTCAGGCTCAACCTTGTGCTCCACTGCTTTTTCTTCTGCCTTCTGCATCTCTGCTTTGAGTTGCTTCTCCATGTCTGAGGAAGAACACTTGGCAGAGGCAATAGTGATATCTCGCTGATGCAGCTCCCGAGTTAACTGAGAGATTTCTACCTTCATTCCTTCTAGTGCAGAGCTATAACTCTGGTCAGCCTGTAAAATCTGTTCTTTCAACTACAAAACAGGAGAAAGTAAAACAAGAAAAGTTAAGAGAAATCATTTAGACAGAAAAATATATGAATGGTTAATAAGCAAAGATATCATTACCTTATCTCAGGACAACATCTTTCCTGGACTAACTCTGCAGAAAATTAGCAATTTACCAATTTCCATATCTACACTGAAGATCAGGAGGTTATACCCATCATCATTTATTATTTCTCAAAAAGAGAAAGCTTTCATTGAGACATGTTTAAAATAATATTTAGAGTTCAGAATGATCAGGCTTTGATTATCTTGACAATAATTAAATACCAAAAGAAAGAAGGCACTTGCCCTGAGCACATTCTACTCCTAAATATTAAGTGGTTCTTTGGACTACATTTTTTCCTCCCACTGAAAATAACCCCTATAGATTTATATTCAGAATATATAAAGAATTCAAAAAACTTAACGCCAACTCCAATCAATAAACAGATTTAAAAAACAAACAAACAAACAAAAAAAAACCTAAAATACATTTCTCAAAAGAAGAAACACAAAAGACCATCAAATATACGAAAATAAAATGTTCAACATCTCTAGAAATCAGGGAAATGCAAATCAAAACTACATTAAGATTTTGGGCTGGGGATATAGCTCAGTTGGTAGAGTGCTTGCCTCACATGCACAAGGCCCTGGGTTCAATCCCCAGCACCAAACAAACAAACAAACAAAAAAAACTACACCAAGTTTCATCTCGCTCTAGTCAAAATAGCAATTACCAAGAATACAAATAATAATAAATGTGGTGAGGATGTAGGGGAAAAGGTACACTCATATACTTTTGGTGGGACTAAAAATTAATACTACCACTCTAGAAACCAATATAGAAAATCCCCCCCAAAAACAGAACTGAAACTAACTATCCCACTCCTCAGTTTTTAATCAAAAAACAAAAACAAAACACTAAAACTGGCACACTACTAGTTTTACAGTCAATGTTTATAGCAGCACACTTTACAATAGCCAAATTATGGAACCACACCCCCAAATGCCTGTCAATATAGGAATGGATCAAGAAAATGTGGTCTATATTACACAATGGAGTTTTACTCAGCCATAAAGAAGAGTAAAATTATGGCATTTGCCAGTAAATAGATGGAATAGAGAACATCATGCTAAGTGAAATAAGCCAGATTCAGAAAATCAAAGGTCATGTGTTCTTTCATATGCAGAATCCAGAGCAAAATAAGGGGATAAAGGGAGAATCCAATATCATAAAAATATCAGTGGAGCAGAGGAGGAGCCTGGGAGGGAGGGAAGGAAAAACAGGAGAGGGAATGAATTTAATGAAATAAAGCTATGTGCATCTATAAATCTACCACAGAAAATTCTACCTTTATGTATAAATCAAAATAAATAACCTAGTGAAAGGAAGTTCAGTAAAGTAGAAAAGAGGAATAGGGGGAGGGAGGAGGAAAGGGAATGTGGAGAGCAGGGACTGAAATAGAGTAAATCAAATTCCATGCATGTATGATTTTGTCAAAATGAACCAACTAGTATGCTCTTAAAAAAAATAAAAATAAAAAAATGATCCACAAGATCCATTTCATAACCCTTCACAATTCCAAAAAAATAAGTAAAGACTTCTCTAACCTCCCAATCCATACCTCAGTCTAAAAATATGTCCAGTTTTGTGATCCCAGGCATACAGGTTTTTACCTTCTTAATCTCTGCCCTGTACTCATTGTTATGTCCTTCCATCTTCTTTAGTTCTTCATATTTCTCCATTAGCTCTTGGCTCAGCTGTTTACATGTTGCACTCACAGATTCCAAACTGTATTACACAGACACAGTCACATATTTAAAACAAAATAAAAGTCCTGAAACCCACAAGTTAAATTATCTAATTTACTTTTTTTTTTTTTTTAAATCACCCAGTGCAGAGGATGGAACCCAGGGCCTCACACATGCTAGGCAAGCACTTACCACTAAGCTACACTTCAGTCTTCCAATTATCCTTCTTGATGACCAGAAAATATCCAGCCACTATGTTAAAACATTAATCTACAGCCCAAATTAAAACTTATTCCAATGTCTTTAGGACCATCCAAATGTTTGGCAATACTTTTGATTTCCGTATTTACCTATACTTCTCTCTGCTTAAAATTAAACTCGCTACAAAAAATCATAAAGTTAACAAAAATTTCATTTTTTTATCTCTAATTTACCAGAGAGCACCAACACAGAGCTGTTACCATAGACTCACTTTTCACAACACATAATTACATACAATCCTATGCATAGCCACAAGGATAACTTTTCAAGAGTTCCTGACTCATTACCCTTACTCAAGAATCAATACTTCATCAGATATAAAAACCTAAGAAGAGAGGTATAGTGTCTCTCTTGGCTCACGCTCATTTCTATTAATATGATCTTTTTGCTCCTAAGTTGATAAACCTCATGGTTTATCATTTGCTATGCTGGCTTCTTGTCTCTTAGTGTATCACCTCCTGGACTACAAAGTACCTCCTTCCCCTCCCACCTGGCAATGGATGGCCAACACCCTTTCAAAGAATAAAATTAGCATTTCCCAAATTAAAGGGACTCAAACACTCACTCCCCTAATGACCTCAAATACAATTTATTTTCAATTCTTATAGTTTGAATGTAAAACTCTTCTTGGATTTTCTGCCTCAAATTTGGTTGTTTGAATTCCTCTTAGAATAAGTCTTTCACTGCTTATCTCCCTACAAATTTAGCCATTATCCCCTCAGCCCTTACATCATATGGTTCTCAACTGTTTCATAAATATTTAATATTCATCTACATTCTTTCATCAACATAACCAACTTACCAAATAAACTATTATTTGAAAATATCATTTTTGTAATATAAGAGCACAAAAAGACTTAATTAAATTTCCCCATTTCCTGTTTTAGGAAATATTTTGTTCGAACAATACAAACCATTTAAAATAGTACTCTTTTATTTTATGGTTTTTTTGAAAGAAAAAAAATTTAAGCCACTGGTTTATTACTGAACATTGGTGTTTGTATCCATTTATTCTAATTTTACCTATTTCTAAAAATCCTAAAATGTTCATTTGTTTAGTACTTGGTACATGATTGCAATGTGCCAAATACTGAAGTTCAGAGAGAAGAAAAATCAGAAACCATCTTGTACTCTCTGCTGATGGGAAAATCAGGGCCTATAGAGGCTCAAGTGCCCAAAGTAATGCTACCGGTCAGAAACACTGACAGCTTCAACGCCTGAAAAGGACAGTAAAATAAATATACATATAAAAGATTAAAAAAAAAAGTCCATCAACAAAAAAAATGTAATAAACTTCAGTTCCAATATCAAAAATATGATGAACTTTATTTTATTTAACCTAAAGCATGTATACATGCAAAGAATGCACACAAAGAATATGTTGAGTATACCAAAAGAAACAAAAATATGTGCGTGTGGTGGTGGGCTGCAGTATTTAACATGGAGAGAAAACACTCAGAAAATACTGAGTGGTTTCCAAATTCAGAAATAAAACTGAAGACAAAAAAAATGTATTACTTAAAGTTAACCTAAAAAGAATGGCACTTTTTGTTGATGTTCTTTGTTTCCCTGAAAGACAATAGTATTTCTGATCTTCTACATACAGAAAATGTTAGTATACTAATGATTGTGATTAATATGGTCACAACAAACATAAAACTTGTTTCCCAGTCAAAAAGGTTGGAAGCAGGACAACAGGAGTTAGTTGGGTATAGTGTGGCATTGGTCAGGATTCAATTAACATCCAAGGAAATCTCAACATGGCGGCAGAACAAAAAGGAGGAGCACTGCGTGTTCTGTGAACTCTCCAAGCCAAACTAAAGGGGTTCTAAACAAGTTAAGGATAAAGAAGTAGAAACAGTACAGACAACTCCTTAAAGAATGTTCTTTTTAAAGAGAGCAGGAAAATGTGAAAGTGATATAGGATTAAAGGAGGGTTCTAATTTTTTCCAAAATGAGAGCTATTACACTGATTATTTTATATCAGTGGAAAAGATCTAACAGAGACGAAGAACTTCATGAAGTAGAAGAAAAAAGGAAATAGCTTCAGAAACAGGATACAAATGGATGGGTAAATCTTAGGAGCACAGAAGTACATCTATCTGTTCATCCACAGATTATGGGCACAGATGTAGCAGACCAGTAGATCTGGTGGTAGAAAGATTAGATAGAAAAATTAATTGAATACGTTTTCTCAAAGAAATAAAAAGTCATCTGTGGATGCTAGAGGGGAAAAAAAAAAAAAAAAACTTTCCCTGAGACTATTATATTACCATACTGGATAAATACAGTGATCAAAAATTCATCTTAAAAATTAGGTTTTTGAGCTGGGTGCAGTGGCACACACCTGTAATCCCAGCAGCTCAGGAGGCTGAAACAGGAGGATCACAAGTTCAAAGCTAGCGAGGTGCTAAGGAACTCAGTGAGACCCTGTCTCTAAATAAGATACAAAATAGGGCTGGGGGTGTGGCTCAGTTCAATCCCCAGTACCAAAAAAATTTTTTCGGTTTTTGAAATGTGTATATAATTATCTACCTGCCTTCAAGACGAGTCACCTCTGCCTGCAGAAGTTCTTCACTTGCATGGGTGAAATCCAGATGGGAAAGCATACTATCTATGTCCTCCTGCCCTTGAGGGGTGTACTTTCTTTCTGCCTGGGACTCCTCCAGTGGCCTATGGAAGGACACAAATGATTGTTACAAGCCTTTAATCGTTGCAAACAAAAACAATGCACAGTCTATTCCCAACTGTTTTGGGTAATTAAGCTCTTAAGAATTCATCAGTTTGTCTCCTGCTTTATGAAAAAAATACTGGGAGAGCAGAGTCAAGAGATGCTATTTCCCAAGAGTCAGCAGCAATTTACTCCCTTCGTAACTGGGATTTGGCCTGGGGAAAAGCCAGATTAAATGGCAAAATCACCTTCTTGACACATACGTCAAAGATAAGATACAGGACAGTTCTGGAAAGAATAAAAGTATTCTAGAGTTAAACAAAAGGAAAATAGCTCACTCTATTACTTTCCACTAAAAACCCTACTAATTCATATGAAAAACTAAAACTAGTTTTAGGAATATTTTTAAAAGGGTTAGCTTGATCATTACCTACTCTACACCAAGGGAGGGAGATCTTCCAGGAAGGGACTACAATTCCCTTCGGATCTGGATTTTACCAAGAGTGTGGAATAAGGATTTCTAACTTTCTAAATGTCAGCCTTGGTTAGGAACCCAAAATGAAAGCACAAAAACTAACCATTCAAAGTTTTATAACCCTACAAAAATCTAACTTAGAAATCAAAACTGAGTAAGAAAATCCACAATATAATCAAACACAAAATTGTGAACATGCAGTATCAATGCTTAAAGTCAAACCACCAAGTAGGTAAAATGAATAATAGTTAAGATTAAACACACCTTATGGCCTCTGGTGTGTGTTGAGTGCCAGTTACTTTTAATTTTGCTTGTAGCTTCTCCTTTTGCATTTTTGCCTCACGGATGAAATTTTCTTGAGTCTGAAGATTTGCCTTCAATTCTCTCTTTTCATCCTGCAGAGCCTGCAAAGTACTCAGGGGGGAGGGGGGAATTATACAGTATTACAATTCTTCTATTTCATCAGAAAAGGAAGCCAAGGAATCAAACTGTACATAACAGGCACTACTACAGCCATCTATATCTGAGCCATCAGTTATAGAGTAGGGAAGAACCACAGATTTTGGAACCTAGTTCTAGGTTAATTATTCTCTTAGAATACTCATACACACGTTTCCCTCAAGTCTAGTAATTTTAAAACACACCTCTAATAGTTTCTCAGATTCCCTCAGTTTTTCTTCTTTTTGTCGCTGCTCCTGCAGAATAGTCATATTGGTTCCAACCAAGTCATTAACCCTCATGTTAAGGCGCTCAATTTCCAACTCATTGGCACAGATGGTGTCCTTGGCTCGCTCAAGTTTACTGCTCAGGTGCTGAATTTCCGATTGGCTGGATAGCTCTACAGACTCTAATTTCTGTTTCCGATTGCTGAGCTGAGCCTACAAACACAGATTATCAATGAGTAAAAGGGAAATGATGAAAGAACAAACAATGAATAAGGAAGAATAAAATAAAACTGAAAAACAGAAAGCATTAACTCACTAAAAAATATAAGTACCTTAGGAAGGTGTAGAAAAAAATTGAGAAAATAAGGGGATTCTTCAGAAGAGATGCTGCCCAACTAACTAAAAAGACCACAGTTGCATTATTCCACCTACACATAGGAAATTAGAACTATAATACATTATCCTATTTCTGATAGAAATTCAGATATTAAAATTGTAAAAATCACCAAACTTCTTAAATTTTCACTCTCTACCCACCCCCAAAGTATGTTTATGTTGTATGTAGTTTAAATATTGTTTTAACATTCTTTTCAGATACATACAAAGACTTGGATTCAGATTATTCAAAATGACCAGAAAATGCTATCTAAATCTGGTAGGGAGACTGAAGAATTGTATTTACTGAGGAAAAGTACTTGAAGGAAAGGGGGAGATTATATCTATCATCAGTTTTTGGACATTTCCTAAGCTAGAAGATTTAACCAAATATAACATATTTGAAATTAGTTTCTTTCTTTCTTATTAGTACTGGAAATTATACCAAGGGGCACTTTATTAATGAGCTACATCGCAAATCCTTTTAATTTTTATTTTATTTTGAGATGGGGTCTTGATAAGTTTGTTTAGAGTCTCACTACATTGCTGAAGTTATGGCTAATTTATCTAAGCAAACCAGTTCATCTAGATTGGCAACTTCAAACCTAAACAACTTTCTAGTTTTGAAAAATCAACATAGTAAATTGCATTCTTTTATTGATTTACTATTTCAGTCGTGCAAAAATACATAGGTTTTTTTAAAAGCACAGTGAAAAATAATCATCTTAAGTAAAAATTCTAAATTTTCATTAACTAGAATTAATATACTAGGCTTTACTGTCTAATATGGTAGTCACTCGTCATATGTGGCTATTAAGCATCTAAATTTGTGACTAGTTTGAACTGATATATGTTTCAGATGTAAAATA
This sequence comes from Urocitellus parryii, assembly GCF_045843805.1. NCBI lineage: Eukaryota > Metazoa > Chordata > Mammalia > Rodentia > Sciuridae > Urocitellus > Urocitellus parryii. The sequence goes on along the minus strand of NC_135532.1, from coordinate 98,994,984 downwards.
TACATGGAATTTCAAAGGTTCGGTTTAAAAAAAAAAAAAAGACTGGAGTCAGGTGCGGTGATACACACATATAGTCCCAGCGACTCAGGAGACTGAGACAGGAGGATCACAAGTTCAAGCCAGCATCAGCAACTTGATGAGGCCCGAGGCAACTTAGGGAAACCCTGTCTCAAAAAAAAAAAAAAAAATCAAAAGGCTTGTGGATGTAGCTCAGTGGTAAAGTACCCCTCAAAAAACATTTTTAAAAGAATGTAAATATGATGATAATATTATTGACATACCAGATTAAATAAGATATTATTAAAATTAATTTCAAGTTTTTTAATGTGACCACTAGAAATTTTTAAATTACATATTTCAATTAGCACTGCATTGTACTAATCTCAAGAATACCTCTTCCAATACTAAGAAAAGTCAGAAAAAATCAAGTAAGCCACTTATAAAACAATGATCATTTATTTCCTAAATTTCTGCCTTTTGAGGCACATTTTAACGTTAATATATTTTTAGATTTTTTTTTTTTGCACTGAGTACTGCCACTAATTAAACAGAAACCAGAAACATCTCTTAGTGTTCTAAGATTCAGTTCTTTAACTAGTCTACTTAAGTGAGTGGAGTTATTTCAACAACATGAATCACAGTGAAAATAACTAACGAGGAAAGAGCCAAGTTTATGGTGACAGACACAGCAGTGCTGGAAGCTTCTCAGGCTCCTCAGGCTGCAGCCTAGTGTGCTGCTGCAGAGCTGAGCCTGCACTGATACATCTGGAATTGACATGATGGGGAGTTTGCTAAGGGTCTGATGACTACAATGGTAATGCCTTCATACTAGGACTCCCTAAAAAATGAAAAGCTCTTGTTGCTCCTTAACCTGTTGTTCTCAGTAATCTCACAATCTGAGAAGTTTTCTTGATGAACCAGGAAATATTATCACAAATCAGAAAAAGATTTCAATTCAACCCCCATCCCAAGCCCTTCCCTACTGTCTCTCTCACTTTAGCTGTCCACTCTAATAACAGTTATCATTCCCTGAATTTTAGAATAATTCTGTCAAATCCTTATGATATAGACAAACATTTGAAAAAATTGAGACCTCTATCAAATAACTGATACCACAATAAATTTTATATTAAATGTATTTTAAAAAATCAGAAATCATTAGAAGAAATCTTGTCCTTTTATGACATGAAAGAAACCCTAAAGAAGAAACGTATATAGTGGTAAGCAATTCTAATATTGCTTATAAACAACTATATTTCTGTAAAAAAAAAAAAAAAAAGGCTACTTGGCAAAATTAAAAGTAAACTGGGTAAAGCACACACAACCTAAATGTAATAGCAAAGGGCTTATACTTCATACTTAATGTATGAAAAGCTCTTTCAAAATAGTAAAACACACACATCCTAAAAGAAAAATGAGTAAAACATGCAAATAATTTGGAAAATCATGAAAACAGAAACAAGAAAAGTTTTTTGTTCTTTATATATCCTGCTCAACTTCACTCATAATTAAAAAATGATAAGCAAAAGAAATAATTAGACGGTATTACTAGAAGAAATAGCCTATTCAACAAATAGGCTGGAAAACTGATGTTGGGAAAACTGGAAATCCATATGTAGCAAAATGAAATTAAAACCCCCACCCTGCACAAAAAACAACCCAAAGTGGATCAAAGACTTAGGCACTAGAACAGAGACCCTGCACCTAATATAAAAAAAACTAGGCCCAAATCTCCACCATGGTGGCTTGGAACCTGACTTCCTTAACAAGACTCCTAATGCACAGAAGTAAAATTAAGAATCAAGAAATGAGATGGAGGGGCCGGGGTTGTGGCTCAGTGGTAGAGCATTCACCTAGCACGTGCAAGACGCTGGGTTCAATCCTCAGCATCACATAAAAATAAATAAAAATAAAGGTATTGTGTCCATCTACAACAACAACAACAACAAATTTTTTAAAGAAATGGGCTGGTTTCAAACTAAAAAGCTTCTTCTCAGCAAAGGAAACAATAATAATGTGAAGAGAGAGCCTACAGATTGGGAGAAAATCTTTACCACACACACTTCAGATAGAGCACTAATCTCCAGGATATATAAAGAACTCAAAAAACTTAACACCAAAAAGAACAAACAACCCAATAAATAAATGGGATAAGGAACTGAACAGACACTTCATAGAAGAAGAAACACAATCAATTAATAAACATGAAAAAATGTTCATCATCTTTAGCAATTAGAGAAATACAAATCAAAACTACGCTAAGATTTTATCTCATTCCAGTCAGAATGGCAATTATCAAGAATATAATGGTAGTTGGCAAGGATGTGGGGAAAAAGTACACTCATATATTGCTGGTGGGACTGCAAATTGGTGCAACCACTGTGGAAAGCAGTATGGAGATTCCTCAGAGAACTTGGAATGGAACTATCATTTGACCTAGCTATCCCACTCCTTGGTTTATACACAAAAGACTTAAAAGTAGCATACTACAGTGACACAGCCACATCAATGTTTATAGCAACTTAATTCACAATAGCTAAACTATGGAGCCAACCTAGATGCCATCAGACAGATGAACGGACAATGGGATATTACTCAGCCTTACAGAAGAATGAAATTATGGCATTTGTAGGTAAATGGATGGAGCTGGAGAATATCATGCTAAGTGAAATAAGGCAAACTCAAAAACCCCAATATTTTCTCTGATAAGCATATGCTGATCCATAATGGTGGGGTGGGGGTAGGAAGGAATGAAGGAACTTTGGATTGTGTATAGGGGAATGAGAGGAGGCTGGGGGAGGTACGGTGGGATGAGGATGGGAAGGATGGTAGAATAAGACAGACATTATCACCCTATATACATGTATGATTACACTACCAGTGTAACTCTGCACCATGTACAGACAGATCAATGTACACAATTCATTTGTGTACAATATGTCAAAGTGCATTCCACTATCATGTACAACAAATAAAAACCAATTAAAAATTTAAAAACATTTAAAAAATTATATAGTATTTTTTTACTTTTAAGATTAGAAAAGATAAGCCTAAAGGTGGAATAACTAAAAAAATATAATAATAGTGCCCTGTTTGGGGGAAGTGTAAGGAAATGGTCATTCTCACACATTGCTGAAAGACATCCCTATCAATTCATCTTGCAGAGCACTTGGAAAGATACATTAAAATCTTTAAGAATGTACAACTACTCTGATGCAGCAATTTCATTCTAGGGCCATTAAAAAGATAAATGGGCAGACACTCCTAAATGTTCATAGAAGGATGTTCATCGAAGCACAATTCATAAGACTGAAAAATTTAAAACTAAATTTCTATAGTAAGGAATTGTTTACACAAATTATAATACCTTTAATGGGAAAATGAACTTCTTGCAATCATGATAACTTCACATTTGCTCACATGTCACCTTTAAATAGGAAACATCTTAAAGCATTGAAAATTACAACACTGTATTATAAAGTACTTAGCATAGTGACTGTCACAATAAACACTCTACACAGTTTTAAATTATATTTCATGGAAAAGTTCAAACACAGAAAGATTCAGAGATATAAGATGATGATCCTCCATATACTCATCATTTACCTTCAAAACTTACAACAATTTGCTATTGTTATTTTTTTTAAGTATAAAACTACTCCTCCCATCCCAAATCAGAGCATTCAACTTAATTTCTAATAAATGTGCAGGAATGTAACAGTCTGCATTATATAAGCACAGAAAAATTTAATCAAAATGTTAATCATGATGAATCTCTAGAATGAAATGATGGATGATATTATTTCTCATTTTATCTATATTTTCTCATTCTTATAAAATGAACATATATGTAATTTTAATAGCTGACTAAAAAGAATTCAAGGAAATATGTAACACAAAAAGAAGCTACTTCTGAACTCTATTTTTAGATGCTAACGATATGCAAGAAATAAATTATACCAAGAATTTTTTTAAATGGGAGTGGTGATGTGTTGATATCTACCCACAGAAATTCCTGGCTTTTCTACTGTTATTGTTCAACGGTGACCTATACATCAACCAAGTGTAATGAATCGATCTTGACTAGACTCCTGACTATAAAAGTTACATCCAACAATGAAAGGACAGTTTTTAGATACTGGAGAATTTGAACAGACTGGAAATTAAAATTATATTAAGAAGATATTATTTTGTTAATGTAATACTGTAATTACTGTAGTTTTTTTTTTAAGTCCTTATTTGTTGAGAAAGATGATAATGTCTATGATTTGCTTTGTTACAGCCTAGCCAAACAAAAAATGTGAGGAAGGGAACACAGTTTTAGTTTTAGTTTTGCAAGATGAAAAAGTTCTAGAGATCTATGGTACAACCATGTGCATACAGTTAATATGATTGCAGTGTACACTTAAAAATTGCTTAGGTGACAAATTTTGTTATGTTTTTAATCACGATTTAAAAACAAAAACAAAAAAAATGGCAACATGATGGTAGCTATTAGTGCTGGGTAACAAGTACACAGAAGTTTATTTAAATGTTTAAATAAACTTTTTTTTTAATATTTATTTTTCAGTTTTCAGCGGACACAACATCTTTGTTTGTATGTGGTGCTGAGGATCGAACCCGGGCTGCACACATGCCAGTCGAGCGCACTACCGCTTGAGCCACATCCTCAGCCCCTAAATAAACTTAATATACATCATCATACATAGTGAGTCACAGAAAGGTTTAATTTTATTTAGTTTGCCAAGAGAAACAGAGACACACATTTATAAGTGACAATTTAGTTAAACATTCAGTTTTAGTTTAAACAAAACTATCAGAAGAATAGTTCACATATTCTTAGTAGGGAAAACAGATGTTGGCTCTCTGAAGGCTGCTTATTCTAGCTCTAGTTGAATTATGGTAAATAAAAATCCCCTTTTATTAACAATGAAGTTTTAATTAGACAGCTAATAATCACAATAATAATTTGAAATTGGAAAACAGCAATTTAAAAAAAGGATCTACAATCAGTAATAACACCATGGATAAATAATCGCAAACTGAAAAAATTAAGACACAATTTGCTTTTTTTGCAATCTGAAGGCTACATTTAGAATAGAACAATGTCTTATAGCAATTAAGTTTGCATAGTGCTTTAGCACTCAGATCAAAAAATCCTGTTGAATTTTGTTGTCCTGTACAGGCTCAGTAGCTTCCTATACCTTAAAATATATTTTTTTCCTTGGAATTGCTATGGGTCCTCTCCTGTCATTCTGAGTAGAGTCACATACAGCAGAGCTATTCTTGATAGTTTACCTGACAGCTGACATTTCAGGAAAATGAACAAAATGTTAATATAGTATGAAGACTTAAAACAACAAATAGCCTGTTTAAAAACAAAAACAAAATTTCTGTCTAGCTCTCTTAACCAGTCTTCTCTCATTCTATAAACTGAAATAACTACTAACCTTGTCAGATTTTCATATTAAACAAATAACATATAAACTGCATGTAGGAAGCAGAGAAGCAGAGGTGGTGTCTAGAACATAACAGATGGTTACAAATATTCATTTCCCTCTATGTTCTCATTTTTTAATTAAAAAAGTAAGTCAGGTGTGGTGGCGCATGCTTGTAGTCCCAGTGGCTTGGGAGGCTGAGACAAGAGTATCATAAGTTCAAGGCTAGCCTCAGCAATTTAGCAAGACTGAAAGCAACCTATTGAGATCCTGTGTTAAAAAAAGGGGGGGGGGGGCCTAGGATGTGTATTAAGCACTCTTAGGTTCAATCCCTGGTATCTCCCCTACCCCCGAAAAAAAGGAGCTACAAAAATCCTAAGAAGACAAAATACCTAAATTAGGTATCTATATGGGTGTGTGTCTGTTTGTTTATTGATGCCAGAGGTTGAACCCAGAGGCAGTTAAGCACTCAGCCACATCCCCAGCCCTTTTTTATTTTTCATTTTGAGATAGGATCTCACTAAGTGCGGAGGCTGGCTTTGAACTTGAAATCCTCCTGCCTTAGCCTTTCAAGCCACTAGGATTACAGGGCAGGCCATTATTTTTGTTTAAGCTACTAGTTCTTCATAAAAATTTCTACCACTGTTCTAAGTGTTTCTGCAACCAAAAAGATATTACTTTTAGTAATATCTTTTAGTACACAGCAATGCAGTGTGACTCTCTCAGCTTTTGTTTCCAAACAAGCAGACCAGCTGAGCTTAGGCACCTCAGTGGAGGTATCTAATTATCAGAGAGATAAATCCAGGCATAGACAGAAGTAGAGAAAGCCAGGAGACCAATGAAAAGGAGAAAAGAGAGAAGAGTGGAAGGGAGAAGGGAAGGACAGAGAGACCAAGATTAGGAGAGTGCACCTGAGAGAGCAAAGGAGCAGGCAGGCAGGAGGACCCAGTGTGGTTAGAAGAGTGAGCCTTAAGGAGTGACTGCTGCTCTGCAGGAGGGAGGGGAAGGTGTCCTGAGCATGTCTAGTTGTTGAAAAGGATAGGCCCATAAGGAGAGGAGAGAGGATTTACTACACAAGAAAGAAAGCAGGCTTAGCAGAGAGAAGCTGAGAAAGAAGGAAGTTGTATTACCATAGGTCAGATTTAATCAAAACCTATCTGCCTCTCATTATGTTAAAATGTCTTAACTTACCTGAATTATCTCTGATTGTTCAGCTAGAGCCTTCCTTTGTGCCTCCAGAGAAGATACCTGTTGCTGATAAATCAAGCGCTGCTTCTCCCAGTCCAGTGATTTCTGACGAAATTCCTGAGGAGCCAATTAAGGTACTTAACTTTTAAGTGCTTCCCCTTGCTGTCACTACTTCCCAGATTCACTTTTGCTTTAATTTTTCCCCACTTCCCTGGATACACTTGCACCTTTCTCCACAGCAGGAGCCCCATTACTCACTTAGCTGACAGAACTGCAGAGCAATACTGAATTCCTCTCATACTGTGCCTTTGGATATCTGTCTTTCTAAATTTAACACCCTAATGGTGAAAAGTATGAAACACAGATGCTGAACAGAGGGTCCATAACCATCTTCACAGATTTGCTGCCACCTAAGGGTTGTTATCATTTTCTAGTGATTTTTCAGAAGACTGATACTAAGATAACTAAAATTTCAAAATATGACTACATACACCCTCCTTATTCAAATTCTTGATTTCCAGACCCAGGAACTGAACAGATTCAAGTATATTTATGGGTAAGTCCATCGGTAGCCCAATCCTTCTCAGTATTTAAGTCTTAGGAACCAAGTAGTTTCAGATAACACAATATCCTTAATAGACAAAATTTTATTACCTCAACAGAAGATCTTGAATAACATGGGAATTCTGACTAAAATTTTATTTATAACCCAAAACTAAAGAGTTCAAAATTAATGATGGATCAGCAGCAACTCCAGATTGCAAGATCAAAAAAAATAAACACAATCTTTATTAAATGGGGTACATCAAAGGGAAAAAAAACTATCAGGGTCCCTTCTAAGAGGGTCCTTTAGGACCTCAACTCTAGACATCTCATACTCCTTAGGATAATTATTGATAATCAGATTTTTTATATCCACACAATCATTCTATTATACATACCAGTACTCATGTGGGTGCTGGGGATACAATGTTTAATAAACAAAATCCTAGCCAACTCAATTGAAGGGCAACATATAACACATTCATCATATAGTACTTTATATGGCAATTTGTTTTTTGGAGAAAACAGAGCATAAAATGTTCAGAGATGGGGGTTGTAATTTTTTAAAGGGGCTAGCTAAACAGAGTAAATAATATTTAAGTAAACATCTAGGGCCATGAAGAGGAAGCTGTACTATTCCAGGCAGAGGGAACAGCCTTGAAGTGGGAACATCCTTATTTGTTTAAGGAGGCTGGTATGGTTGGAAAGGAATGACTAAAAGAGAAAGTAGCATACAAGATCAGAGAATTAACAAGAAATGAGGCATGTACAGAATTATAACTGGCTTTTAAGAGAAGCTACTCGAAGGTTTTTGTATAGGACATGATTTGACTTTCACTACAACAGAATCACTCTGGTTATTGTGCTGAGAAAAGAAAGGTCAAGGAAGCTACAAGAGAAAGAACTGGGAAACTGAGAAATGGAGCTACCATCACCTGAAATGGCAAATGGTGTTGGGGAGATGAAGAAAAAAGTCAAGACCTTTACTTTGGACATGCTAAGATTGACACAGTTCTAGACATTGTAGTAGATATGTAAAACAGGTAGTTTAATGTTACTCTGTAACAACGAGGAGAGATCACAGCCAGGTATTTGGGAATTGTCAACATATACAATGTTAAAACTATAAGACTGAAGGAAACCACCAGGGGAGTGAACATAGAGATAGACAGACAGACAGATGAGTGTGTCAGAAGATGAGTGTGACATACAGAAGAAATTGTGATGTTTCTCAAAGCCAAGTCAAGAAAGTGTTTTGAGGAAGAGGGAAAGACCAGCTGAGTCTAATGCTGCAAAGATAATAAGGATGCTGAGGAGTGGCCATAGGCTTTAGGAATGTGGAGGCTACTGGTGACCTCCATGCAAATAGCTTCTAAAACACGAGGAGAAAAAAGCTTTACTGGGTATGTGCAAGAAAGTTGGCAGATTATTATTTTTTATTTGTTCTTTTAATATATACATGACAGTAGGGTGTATTTTAACATATACATATTTGGAATATAACTTTAAAATACCCCCCGCCTCCAAAAAAAAGAAAGAAAAAGTGGGAAAAAAAGAACTGGAGACAAGATTAGGTGCCTGAAGTGATTTAGCTGTAAAATGAAAAAGAAAGATGAGACAGAGGAGGGAGGGAGGGGTCAAGAGAGGTTATTTGAGAGAAATCTAGATGCTCGTGGAAAAGATCCAATAAGGCAGATTCAAAAGAGAGAAGGAAAATTGCTAGAGGATGTCTTGGGTGGAGGAGAGGGAAGGCAGAGCCAGTTCCTCCAGTAGGGAGGGAAGGCAGGGCACCTGGGCACTGACACAAGTAGGTGGGTAGATACAGTGTTAGAAGTCTGAACAGAAAGGAAGCTATCACTTGAAGGTGAGGACATGGGAACAAGTGTGGAAAGACTAAAGAGAAAAGAAGTATGAAAGAGTCACTGTGGAAACTTGGGAGAGAAAGAGGAAATACAGTATGATTCCAGGTAATGGTAGGAGTCATTTGAGGTCAATGACTATGAATTTAAAATAAGGTCCTCCAGCATGGTTATGTTCAGCCACTTGTGGCAGGCAGAGTGGGCAGAAAGGCAGAATTAACTAGAGCTGTGGTTTTGACAGGCAAAAGGAATGAAGTGAGAGAGGGTCATAGAAGATGAAGGGGAATATAAGGAATACAACCATGAACTTCACACTGGATAAGGACTCTTAAGTGAGAGCACAGTAGACAGAGCAGTGAAATATACCATAATTCAATCATTTTAAGGAATGGGTAATGATTATTAAGTATCAAAGGATTAAAGGAAATGAGTTGAAAGGATAGAGATGGTGGCTAAAAATGAGATTCTAAAGAGATTGCAAACACTGGTAAAGACAAGGAATGACAAAAGGAAAAAATGAATGAGACAAAGAAGATATCAATATATGTATGAAGGCTGGGAGCAATGGCGAACACTTAGAATCTAAGAAACTTGGAAGGTTGAATCAGGAGGGTCACAAATTCAAGGCCAGCCTCAGAGACTTAAAAGAGACCTTTAGCAACTTAATGAGACCCTGTCTGGAAAAAAAAAAAAAAGAGAGAGAGAGAGAGAGAGAGATAGATAGACAGATAGATAGATAGATAGATAGATAGATAGATAGATACTGGGTTCAAGCCCCAGTTACAAAAAAAAAGGAAACAAGAAAGAAAGAATAGGATGCCAAGAAACCCAAGATCAGGGTATTAGAAGCATCATCCTTGTAGACAGTGAAATCCTCAAGAGCTATGATAAGAGTAATAATGTTAGGGAGAAAAATAATGCACTGGGAGCTGAAATCTATGGGCCTGATATGTAACCTAGACTCAGGAGCTGGTCTCTTAGGTTATATTATACGTATACTGGTGGGTGTTATGGGTTGATGACATGAACGTTAAAAGTGGGGTTTCAGAGGTAGAAAAAGAACAGAAAGGTCAGGAAGTAGCAACAAGGAACAAGAAGGATATAGGAATTGGGGGGAGAAAGTATCAATGAAAAGGGCTGGGGGAGAGCAATATTTGTGTTGAACTGTTCTAAAATTAGAATCAGCTAGGGAAGCTGGACAAAATGCAGATCCCTAGATCCTGTGCCATACTCCTAGAAGGGAATTTTAGAAAGCCTGAAAGACTGAGTGATTCTTAGGTACAGTGAAGAACTAATGGGAAGACAGATGTACAAAGAGGGGCAGTCCTGTGCTGCTCCTTCCATTCTCAGCAGTGTTGACTCACCACCTCCTCTTAGGTCCTCTGGAGCCAAACAAACACAATAGCCATGGAGTTACTCAGTAAAAACAAAATCAGGAAAAGTGGAGGTGAATACCTTGCTCTATCTAAATGGGAACTGAGAATAAACAATCTGATATACAGAGCACTATGCAGAAAAACAACAACAACAAAAAAACGGACTTTCAGTATTTACTAAGCCCCTTCTCTACCAGCTTGAGATACAGTAAGTGAGACAAGGACGTTGCTAATGGAGGACCACTAGATAGTGGAGATACTGGGTACAATACTCCTTTTTAGGATATAGTCTCAGTCATGGTTTCGATCTCTGGTCCCTGTTGCTTAAATGCTAGTTTCATGCTCCATCATTTTGACAACCAAACAAAAAAATGTCTCTATACATTCCCAAAGCCCTGTAAGGGTACTACTGCGCTGTTGAGAATTACTGATCACCAGTAACCCCATTAACCACAGGGAACCAGGTGATGATAGGAGGTAGAGTGGCTCACCCTCCCACCATTGAAATAGCTCAGTGGCAGTCCTGGAGATGGCAGAAAATTGGTTTCAGGAACAGCACCATTAGAAACAGCATTTTCCTACATGAAGGCTGAAGTCACTATTGTGATTATTACGTACCTCTATTTTTCCAGTTAACCTTTCAATCTCAGTCCGATCTTCCCTGTGATTTTTGGTATTTCCTCTGAAATCCCTTATTTGTTTTTTCTGCAGCTTCTCATAGCTTCTTTTCAGTCTGCCTAACTGTAGACACAGTTATTTAAAATTATTTATTCAAATTTATTTAAAATTTAAGAATTAGTATACAATGGCAAGGCCACAAATTGGTGTTATGAAAGCAAGAGCAGTGCTAACCAATACTACTGAAAATGGACTGAGAACATATTCGATTTGCAATTGAAATACAAAACTGAAACTTACATATGAAAAATAAACTCTAATAAAAATAGAAAAATAAGAGAAAAATAATTTTAAAGAAAATATTAGGTTTTATAACATTAAGCTTGCACTTAAAGACCCTACCACCCACTTCCACCATAAAAACAGCAAATAAAAATTATTTTTCTTTTCTCTAGGTCTATGGTTCTCAAGCCAAAGTGCTGTGGGGCACTGATAATCAGGAATAATTAAACCAAAATAAAAGCAGTTTTTCCCAAATCTAAGTAAAATTGAATTAATGGATAGAATTTTCTTATTCCTAAAATTCTGCTTTTGATCCTCCATTACTTAAAATCTATCAAGTGACTTAACTCAAAAAATCAAAATATTAAAATGTTTTGCAATATTTCACAGAATTATATAAAAATATTCTATTATCTTCATATACTCAAACAAGAAACGTATTTTATAATTCTTGTTCTAGGCAATATTGAACAAATAATCAGGCAGGATTTTTTGCCTGGATTTAAGAACAAGGAAATAGATCTCTAGCCCTGTACCTCCCATGGAATAGGTATTTTCAATTTTACAGTAGAAACTGACTCTCATTAACAAAATTCTCAAGGACTAAAGAGATAACTAAACAACATATATTAGAACTAAAATCTCACTTCTTCGTGTAGTTTCTTTAACTCTTGCTTGTACTCCATGGCCATCTCTTGCTTGATTTTTTCATGGTCTTCTAACTGCTGCTTCAACAATCCAACCTAAAAGGAGACAGATGATAGTACTTTTTATTATTAGCCTTGAAACAATAGCCCTGAACATAAAAGTAGGAAATAACCTTTGTACTTACTTTTAAACAAGTTTCAAATGTATAGAACGTACATAAGCTCCATGTATGTTTATATATATTGTATATATTTTCAAATATCTAGCTATATTCAATAATTCATAGCACACTCCCCCCAAAATGGAGAACAAACAACTGTTCTAGAATTTCCAGGTTTAAATGAAAATTCACATTGTCTATTTGATTTATTCTCCCCAATCTTTTTCATAAGAAAAACTGATGAAAACAAGGGGCTGGGGATGTAGCTCAAGCGGTAGCACGCTCGCCTGGCATGCGTGCGGCCCAGGTTCAATCCTCAGCACCACATACAAACAAAGATGTTGTGTCCGCTGAAAACTAAAAAATAAATATTAAAAAATTTTCTCTCTCTCCCTCTCTCACACTCTCTCTTAAAAAAAAAAAACTGATGAAAATAATTTTAAAAATATAAAGCTTTTTAAATTTTAGAAACCAAGAATGCTGTACATTAAAAAGTCTATAAGGGTCTGGGGTTATGGCTCAGCGGTAGAGCACTCGCCTCATACATGCAAGGCCCTGAGTTCAATCCTCAGCACCACATAAAGATAAATAAATAAAATAAACGTATTATGTCCAACTACAACTAAATAAATAAATAATTTTTTTAAATCTATAAGACTTCAAGAATAACTTCTATAAATCCAAGTGCAGATTAATAATGTCAGAAAGAAAGACAGCAGGAGAATTGTACTTGCTTTATAAATTCACCCAACTTTATAGAAAATGGTTTCACTAACCAAAGGAAGTCATCCTAACTCAATTACCAATGATTTGAGACCAGTCATGATTATTTCCTGCCCAGACCTCACCTATGTAAGTATCCAGCTGTACTTCTCTCCGTGCCACCCCCCCAACCTTTTAAAATTTCTATCAGGTCCTATTTAATGAAGAGAATCTAATCAAAAACAGATCAAAGATTTTAATAAATATCCTTTCAGCATCTATGGAGATGATAACATGACTTTTTCCTCAGCTTTATTAGTAAATAAGTTAGATTAGTTGATTTATTTTGTTGTTGTTTTTGTTCTTTTTAGTGACACATGACAGTAGAGTCAATTTTGACCTATCTATACAAACATGAATGCATCATATTCTAATTAGGATCCCAGTCTTGTGTATGTACATGATGTGGAGATTCACTATGGTGTATCCAGCAGTACTTCTCTTGACAACCAATCAGAATTTCAGTTACAGACAAAAGGAGCTGGAGAACAGGGGCCTGGAGATAGTAATCTCAATCAAAATACAGAATAGTAATTCAAAACCAAACAAACAAACAAAAAACTAAAAATAAATTTATAAGACTAAGAAGTTAATACAATTTCAATAAAAAAAATCCTAGTATTTTTCTGAACTTGAGAAAGTATTCTAAAATTCAAACTAAAGAATATTAAATGTACTCAATAAAAATGGAAGAAAAAACTACTAAGTGAATATTTACCAAATTTCTGGATAAGAGGAAATTTTCTAGCTTAAAGCAAATGTAAAAGTCATTTTAAAATGATGGATATGACTGTGTAAAAATGTAAAACTTCCACATTTTAAAAAAATCCAAGTAACAAAATTAAAAGAGTAAGTTAAACTCACTCTTATATACTAATCAAAGGGCTTTAAACTTTTAGTATATAAATAAACTTTTACAAATCAAATTTAGGAAATTACTAAGCTTTCAATAGAGTAATAACATAAGAAAAATGATTCCTACAAAACCTAAAAGAAAATTATAAAAATCAATGGATACAATCAAAGCACATTATATTCACAACGAAATGTCACAACGAAACCCATTAATTTATATAAACAATATGTGCTAATAATTTTTAAAAATATTTTTAAAATGCCATTGGGCATTTTATGTCTATCAAATTGTAAAGATCTCATAAAATATGATTTACGTAAGCCAGTTATTTAGAATCAAGTACCCACACAGAGTGTTTAGAAAAATGCAAAGTACAACAACCTTTCTAGAAACCTTTCTATATTAATACTCATAGAAACAGTAAGCATTCAGGGCTGGAGATGTGGCTCAGCGGTAGCGCGCTCGCCTGGCATGCGTGCGGCCCGGGTTCGATCCTCAGCACCACATACAAACAAAGATGTTGTGTCCGCCGAGAACTAAAAAAAAATAAATATTAAAAATTCTCTCTCTCTCTCTCTCTCTCTCTCTCTCTCTCTCTCCTCTCTCACTCTCTCTTTAAAAAAAAAAAAAAAAAAAAAAGAAACAGTAAGCATTCATCTATTCAACACAAATTGAAAAGCCTTAATTATTCATATTTCCTAGTCCATATCTGCTTGAAGATACAAAATTAGCAAGTGAAGGAACAAGAGGTAAGTACAATGATCAGTAGAAACGTACAAGATTTTTTAGCACGAACAGAAGAAAAGAAAGAATCAGATTACCATTATAGTAGACCTGTGGTATCTATCTACTAAAACACATAACTCACCACCAAAAAACACACACACACACACACACACACACACACAAACTTCCTTAGACTTTCAATAGTTATGACCCGTTGGCCCTCTGTCACATTTAAGATAGGACAGGCCTACAGAACCTTCAAAGCTTTGAATGATTTTATGAGACCTATTAACTGACCATGGAATCCTCAAACCCAGCAAAAATTCTTTGACCAAGGTTTTTAAAATCAAAGGCGAAGGGATAAAACAAAACAAAACAAATAACCCATCACTTTCCACTTTACAATATTTTACGATCTCTCTTATTTGGCTCTTCATCTATGTCCCAAGAGAACTCAGATCCCAAAGAGAAAGGTTTGCTGGCATGACCTTACAACCCATTTGAAGAAGCCTGGCCTTGAGAGTCTCTCCTTCCTCAGATTCTTGGCATAATGTGACATGTGGAATCCCTGAAGAGCACAGAAGAGGTTCTAGTTCAATCTCAGTTTCTCTGACCTCTTAGCAATTGGATCTCTTCATCCACCACTAACAGATGAAATAAATACCCAAATTACATATAGCCTACCTATCAAATAAAGAGAGGCAGAAAGACAAAATATTTTCAAGACAAAACAGCAATAGAGAATCTCCAGGTAACTATCCTAATAAATAAGGAAATGCAGATGACAGAGTGACAAAGTCTAAAGAAACTCGGAGAAAAAATACAAGATACTAACCAATGAGTGCATGTTCGATTTGCAAACTAAATGCCAGAACAAACCCTCCAACTCCAACTGAAATCTCTTTTCAATACACTATACAGTTACAGTTAATAGCAAGTCCATCCCAAAACCGTACTAGAGAGTATGAGAGTATGAGAGAGAGAGAGAGAGAGAGAGAGAGAGAGAGAGAGAGAGAGAGAGAGAATGTGTGTGTGTGTGTGTGTAAAATCTGGAAAACTTATTCTGAAAAAACACACCAAAAGCAACATGTAGAATTTGCTCCCCTCTTCCAGAAAATCATATTGACACTGAAAAGGAAAAAATGAGACCTTCAATTTCTAGTTCATTGTCTTATTAATTATAATGTAACACTAAATCATTGATCAATAACAGAAGTGAGAATATCAACTGTTAATGAAGATAACATGACCAAGATAGTCACAGAACTTCTAGTCCTTCACACTACTCTGTTTTTACTACTTTCTAGAGTAAAAGAAGTTAAAAAAATTTATAAAATTTATTAATACAAAAAACAATAAACTAAGTAAACAAGGACGAACATACTTTGTATAAATATAAAAAGATAAATGCAAAAATTGGCAAGAATTTTAGTAGGTAAGGGGGAAAGGAAGCATGATAAATCATGTAATTCTCAGAAGTTACCATTGTTACTAGTAATTTCCAAACTTTTCCATGCCCAAATGGAGGGGGAAAAATGCATGTTTTCAACCATTCAAATAGGAACTGGCTACTGGTTTATTTTTAAATAAACTTTAACTGAAAGAAAATAAATACACAGAAAAGTACAGCAGAGAATAATTCTCTCAATCATGGCCACCATTCCAAGCAGACTGCCTCCTCCTCTGCAATAGTCACTGCCTCTTTCTCCACAGGTAACCACTACTCTGACTTTGAATATTCTCAGTCAGTTTTGCTTTGTCTCTTTTTTTACTTTATATAAATGATGCCATCATACACACAGAATATGATTCCATACATATGGTATGTTCTCCGGGGCTGGTGCTTTCACGAAACATGATGTTTTTAAGAGTCATCCATACTGCTGCCTGGAGCAAAAGCTCATTCTTTTTCAATGCTATATTGTCTTCTACTGTATGGATACATAACTTAAAAAGTCTTTTTTATCATTCGTGGACATGTGAGCTATATTCAGCTTCAAGTTACTAAGAATAGTGCTGTTAGGAACAGAAGTACCACATATTTGTATTAGGAGTGGAACTGCCACATTGTAGTGTAACTTCAGTAGATAACTGGCAGTTTTCAAAAGGGATTGTACTAATTTACATTACCACCAATAATGTAAATTCCAGCTACTTCATGTTCTTATGATAACTCACTATTCACAGTTTTTTAACTTTTAGTCATTCTGGTGAATATCTAGTGGCATCTTGCAGTTTTAATTTGTATTTTTCTCATAACCAGTGAAATGGAGCACTTTTTTACATGCTTATTAGCCATTTCAATATCTTCCTTTATGAAATGGCTATGAAAATTTTTTTCCTATTCTTCCATGCAGTTAACCTCTTATTAAACTAAAGAAGTTTTAGCTGGGTTAGCTGGGCACCTTGGCGCATGCCTGGAATTCCAGTCACTAGGGAGGCTGAAGCTTGAGGATCACAAGTTTGAGATCAGTCTGGGTAACTTAGCAAGACCCTGTCTCAAAATAAAAAATAATTTCAAAAGGACTGGAGATGTAGCTCAAGGTACCCTTGGTTTCATCCCCAGTACCACACACAAAAAAATAATAATAATAACTTTATCTATTCTTTGTTGCTATGCATTGTAAAAAGGTTCCTGATTTTAACATAGTCCAAAATCAAACCATTAACCTTTTCCTTTATAATTATTGTTCAAGAAATCTTTTCCCTATCCCCTTATCACATACTTCTAACATATTTTCTAAAATCATCTTCTAGAATATTTTTAAGCATTTCATATTAAAATCTATAATCCATCTACAACTGAATTTGGTGTATGATACAAAGTAAAAGTAAAAAATCTTTCTTTTTTACCCCATTTTACTATTGTTGTGCCATTTATGGAAAAGAAGCCCTACTACCCTTCAGTATTGTCATTAATCAAATGTTCACATGTGAGGTCTATTATGGAACCCTATTCTGTCAAACTGTGTGTTTTTCTATCCTTGCAATAATAACACAAGATTATACTAGAAAGGAACCACCATATGAGCCAGTTTGAGTCTTGCTAAGTTACCCAGACTGATCTCAAACCCACTCCTTAGTATTTATCCAGAAGAACTAAAATCAGCATACATGCATACCAATGTTTATAGCAGCACAACTCACAATAGCCAAGATATAGAATCAGCCTAGGTGAATAAGGCTGAATGAATAAGGAAACTGTGGTACATATTGTGTATACACAATGGAGTTCTACACAGGCATAAAGAAGAATGAAATTATGTCATTTGCTGGTAAATGAATGGAACTGGAGAGCATTATGCTAAGTAAAATAAACCAGACTCAGAAAGTCAAGGGTTTTTCTCAAAAGTGAAAGCTAAAGAGAAAAAAGGAACTTAGATCTCGTGAAAACAAAAGGGAGATTAGTAGAGTAGAAGCAGGAGATCAATGAGGGGGTGGAGAAAAGGGGGAAGAACTAGGGAATAAAGTTGACCAAATTATACTAGGTACATATCATGAATATACCACAATACATTCTAACTTTAAATAAAACTATAATGCATTAATTTAAAATAAATATAAAGAAGGAAGACCAATAGAGTAAAGGAAGAGGGGGAGGGGGAAGGAGGAGGGAGGGAAAGGGGTACTACTGGGGACTGAAACGGAGAAAACTATGTTACATGCATTTATGAATGTCAAAATGAACCCTACTATTAGGATAATGCACTAAATATTTTAAATATTCACCTAAATAATCATACTGTCTCATACTAAGTCTTCCAACTTAATTCCTCATCAAAATGTCTTGGTTACTTCTATACACATTTTGGGATTACCTTTGTCAGTTTTCATTTAAAAATACATTGGAATTTGATTAGAATAACAACTAAATATCTCTATATATCAATTTTGGTAAAACCAATACCTTTAAAATACTGAGTTCAAGAATATACTCTAGTCCTTTCATTTATTTCAGCTTTAGCTTCTCCCCAAAATTTAGAGCTTTCTTTATGACTTTTTTTTTTGGGGGGGGGGGGCATTGACCAGGATTGAACTCGGGAGCACTCAACCACTGAGCCACATCCCAGCCCTATTTTGTATTTTATTTATAGACATGGTCTCACTGAGTTGCTTAGTGCCTTGCTTTTGCTAAGGCTGGCTTTGAACTTGTGGTCCTCCTGCCTCAGCCTCCCAGCTTCTGGGATTACAGGCAGATGCCACAGTGCCAAACTTCTAAATGACTTTTATCTCTCAGATTTACTATATTTGGTGCTTTTTCTGTTACATTACTCTTATCAATGATATCTTTTTAAACATCTTTCTAACTGCTTTTTGCTGATAAAGAGAATTCGATTAATTTTTATAGAGTAACCTTGAATTAAGCAATCTGCTATATTCATTTATTCTAAAAGTTTGTAGATTCTTTGGATTTTCTATGTATACAAATAAGTTAGGTACTAATTATAACAATGGCATTTCTTCCTCCCTAATCCTTACAGTTTTTATTTATTTTTTCTGGCTTTACTGCACTGTCTAAACCTCCACTAATTACAATGATGGAAAAACAAAGTAGTGATACTGGGCATCCTTGATTCATATACAATCTCTGAAGTAAAGCTTTTGATATTTTATAGTTACTTGCTACATGTTTCTTTTATAATCTTTTATCAGATTAAGGAAGTTTTAGTTCTAGTTTGCTGAGTTATACTGATTACAAATGATAAACCAACCTTGAATTTCTAGGCCAAACCTAACTTGATCATGATATGATACCCTTCTCATATATCGCTACATTAAGTTTGCTAATATTTTCTTTCAGTTTTAAACCCACGTTCATATGAAATTGGCCCATAATTTTCTTTTCCTGTTATGTCCTTATTAGGTTTTAAAACCAAGATTATGCTGTTTTATAAAAGGAGTTAGGAAAATATTTCCTTTTTTCTGCTCTCTGAAAAAATTTTTATACAACCAGTGTCTCAGCTTTTTTCACTGCTGCAACCAAAAGATCTGACAAGAACAATATTTAGAGGAGTAAATGCTTATTTAAGGCTCACACTTACTTACAGAGGTCTCAGTCCACAGCCAGTCAGCACTCAAGCTCTAGACCCAAGGAGATGAAGGACATCATGGTGGAAGGGCATGAGGAGGAAAGCAGCTCAGAACTCGGCCACCAAGAAGTAGAGAGAGACTTCAGCTTACAAAATCTATTCTCAGCTCACAAAATATATTCCCAAAAGGCACGCCCCAATGGCTCACTTCTTCCAGCCACACTGTACTGCCAAAAGTTATGTTAAAGAACTTTTACCTAAGCATTTTACCTCTAAATTTTCTTGCATTTTCTTTCTCAGACATGAGCTTTTGAAGGACACCTCACATCTAAACCATAACAACTAGTGTTACTTACTCCTTATAATGTCTAGTAGAATTCACCACTGAAGCCAATTGGGACTGAAAATTTTCTCCATCAGAGTTTTCAATAACAGATTTAGTAAGTGGGACTATACACGTTTCAACTTTTCTTGTGTGCTATACTTTTCTAGGAATTTTTCTATTACATCTAAATTTTCTATTGGGGGCATATTGTCATTCACATTACCCTCTTATATTTACACTAAATAGGCTCTATAGTGGGTTTTCTTTTTAAATGCAAACATTAGTTATCATTTTCTTTCTTCATTAGTCTTATCAGGTTTATCACTTTTATTAAATTGTTTCCTAAGAACCAACCACGGCTTTTGTTCATCCTCTCTTATACATTTCTATTTCATTAGTTTCTATTCCTATCTCCACTGTATCTTTTCTTCTTCTTTCTTGGCCTTTATTTGCTGTTATTTTTTTCCCTAATATCTATCTCTATCTCTCTATCTGCCCCACCCCACCCCCAGCCTGAACACAGGGCTTTGTGCATACTACATAAGCGCTCTATCACTGAGTTATATCCCTAGCCAATTTTTTCTAACTTTAGATCACTGCTTTTCAATATTTCTAATCTCTCTATATATAACGTGTGTATACATACACATACATACATACACACACACACACTTTTGTTTTTGTGTTGCTGGAACTGGAGATTGAACCCAGGGCTTTGCGATGCTAAGCATATGCTCTACCAGTGAACTACATACACTCCCAGCCTCCATAAGTTTTGATACACAGAAAGTTGGCTTTCATTCAATCTAAAATTATTTTCTAATTTTCACTGTGATGTCTTCTTGACTCATGAATAATCAAACATTTGAGAATCTTCTGGTTGTGTTTTGTTGTTTTGATTTTTTTTGTTCAAAAATATAAGTCAATTCTTTTTTTTTTTAAAAGAGAGAGTGAGAGAGGAGATAGAATTTTTTTTAATATTTATTTTTTAGTTCTCGGCGGACACAACATCTTTGTTGGTATATGGTGCTGAGGATCGAACCCGGGCCACACGCATGCCAGGTGAGCGCGATACCACTTGAGCCACATCCCCAGCCCAAAGTCAATTCTTTGAAATATGTTGTGAACTGCCTCGTGGTTGTAGTGGTAAATATTTTCTTGAAAAGAATGTGCACTTGGCAGCAATTAGGTACAATCCTCCATTTAGACTAATTAGGTCAAGTTTATTAATCTTGATTAAATCTATTTTTGAGAGTTGTATTAAAGTCTTCTTTAATCATAGATTATAGATTATCACCACGAATTTAATTTTTCCCTAAATTCTGTCCATTTTTACTTTGTATATTTTAAGGCTATGTTATTAAGTACTTATAAAATTGAAACAACCAAACCAAATGAACTTATTCCTTCATGATTTTAAAATGTCCCTAGATCTCTAGCCTTGCTATTGGCCCTAATGTTTACTTTGTCTCATGCTCAGTTTTCTTTTGGAATTCTTTCATGGAACATCATTTCCAAATTTTTATTTTCAAACATTGTTGTTGTTTTTAATTTCCTTCTTCCTAAATTCTTGAGAGTCTTAGCAAGCTCTTTCCCTAATCTCTCTAGATGAAACATTACCTCACTGACTTTCACAGCCTTCCCTATTTTTTCATATAAGCTTTTTATGGGTATAAATTTCCCTCTGAGACATTTCAACCGCATCCTACAAGTTTGTTGTAGAGTATTTTCATTATCTTTCCATTAAAAGTATTTTCTATTTCCCATTGTGACTGCTTCTTTGATCCATGAGTTATTCAGAACTTTGTCTTAATTTTCAAATATATACAAATCTCTCAAGTTATCTTTTTCTAATTTGTCTCTGCTATGTTCAAAGGGAACATATCTATGATTTCAAGGCTTTGAATTGCATTGAAATTTACTTTATGGCCCAGGATATGGTCAATTTTGTTAAGAGATCTGTTTGTGTTAGAAAAGAATGTGGGGGCTGGGGATGTGGCTCAAGCGGTAGCGCGCTCGCCTGGCATGCGTGCGGCCCGGGTTCGATCCTCAGCACCACATACCAACAAAGATGTTGTGTCCGCCGAGAACTAAAAAATAAATATTAAAAATTCTCTCTCTCTCTCCCCCCTCTCTCACTCTCTCTAAAAAAAAAAAAAAAAAAGAAAAGAATGTGTACTTTGCAGTTCTGTTGTGTAATATTCTATAAATTGGGTCAAGTATGCTGATCATGCTGCTCAAATCTGTATTCTTACTGATGTTTGTCTCTTCTTCCATCAGTCACTAAGAAAAATGTCAAAATCCCCAACTAAGATTATAGCTTCATCTATTTCCCCTTGTAGTTATGACACTTTCTGTATACATATGAGGGACAGAGGAAAAGAAAGAATTTTATTTTAAAACTATTTATACATACTTAACAGAATGTTTCAGAACTGTCCCTCTGAGGGATGGAAAGCTGGAGATTTTATCCATTTATTTCAGTGCCTCCACTCCTTGGCTTGCCCTGCAGTGCTAACTTCCCTACACTTCTGGATTTCACCTGAGCAGCTTCCAAGGACCCAGAGAGAGAAGCATAGTGTGATGGAATGCTGGCTATGCACAGGAAGGTGCACACAGCAGCTAAAATAAAAGCAGGAGCAAAAATGATGTGATACGGGGCACGAAGAATGTCCATAATAATTACACACCCTGAAATTTCAAAATTTGTCATTATGAAGTGCTTCTCTTCACCTGTAATAATATTCTTTGCTTCTGCTTCAAATATCCTTTTTTTCTGATTTGAATATCACTACACCACCTTTCTACATCAAGTGTTTTCAAGGGATATAATTTTATTTTACCTCTTACTTCCAACCTTCTTATGCCTTTATAATTATCAAAAATAGTGATTAATTATTTTAACTCAGTTTACCCATTTTATCTTTTAATAAGGCCAGCTACAGCATTTACATTTAGCAGACCTGTTCAGAATTAAATCTATCATCTTAGTACATTTAAATTTGTACGTAATAAGCTGTGTACTTTCCTCCCTCCTGATGTACCTTCTTTGAGACTAATTACTTTTTATCATTCCATTTTTCTCCTTCTATTAGTTTGGAAGATATACTCTACATAGTACATACTTTCAATGGTTTACACGAAGTTAAACCATGGTTTTATCACATAACAAGTTGTTTTAGTTAGCCTTTTCATCAATGTGAAGAAAACACCAGACAAGACCAAGTTAGAAAAGGAAGTTTATTTAGGACTCATGGTTTCAGAGGTCTCTGGTCCATAGATGGCCAACTCCACTGCTTTGAGCCCAAGATGAGGCAGCACATCACAGCAGAGGGGCCTAGAAGAGGAAAGCTGCCCAGCTCCTGGCGGATTCAGAAAGCAGAGAGGAGGGAGATGGGATGCAGGGCATGCCCCCAGTGAACCACCTCTTCCAGCCTCGCCACACCTGCCTACAGTCAATCCATTCAAACTAGATAGACTGATTAGATTACAGCTCTCACTCTCGAATCATTTCACCTCTGAATGTTCCTGCATTGACAGGAGCTTTTGGGGTACACCTGGTGTCTGAACCATAACACAATCTGAATGTTAATTAGCAGTTTTACCAATTCCCAGGCAATCCAAGTACTACAGAAAGACTTAAATTCCATTTGTTCCTAACTTGAATCAAATATGCCATCACTGCCACCATAATTCCACATATACTTTAAACTGAAAAGTCTAATGCTGTTGTATAAAGTCAATATTCATTTAAATTTACCCACGTTTACTATTGTTTTCTCTTTCTTCCTACAACTCTGACCTTCCATAAGGGATATTCTCCTTCTACCTGAAGAACATTCTTTAATATCTCCTGATATATGCTTTGTGACAAATTCTGAAAATGTCTGTTTCATCTTTATTTTGGATATAGAATTCTGATTTGGCAGGGAGGAAAGGTCATTTTCTCTCCTTTTTGATATTATTCCATTGTGTTCAGGTGTCACTGTTTTGGCTGACAAGTCAGCTGTTCATATTGTTTATAGATCATTTTTCTTTCATTGCTTTTCAGATTTTATCTTTGTCTTTAATTTTCAACACAAATAAACCTTTCTTTTTATTTATCTTGCTTAAGATGCTTGGCCTTCTTGTGTGGTGGGTTAGTCAGCTTTTCATCACTGTAACATACACCATGAGAAAAACAACTTAAAGGAGAAGAGATTTATTTTGGCTCACGGTTTTAGCAATTTCAGTCCATGGTTGGCCAGCTTTGGTGCTCTGGACCAGAGGTGAGGCAGACCTTCATGGCAAAAGGGCCTGGCAGAGGAAAGCTGCTCAACTCAAAGTAGCCACAAAGCACAGAGAGAGCCAAGAAGGGGTCAGGGACGAGAGGTAGTCCCAAGGGCATGCCTCCAGTGATGCTCCATCTGCCCACAGTTCTCACCACCTCCCAGTAGTCCATTCAAATTGTTAATTCATAAAATGAATTAATTCACTGGTGAAGTTAAGAGTCCTCATGATCCAATCATATCCAGAAAGCCCTATCTCTGAACACTGCTGTATGGGGAACCACGCCTTCAAACACAAAACTTTGGGGAACATTCCACACCCAATCAAAACATTCACTTTTGGCAAAATTGGCCAATATCTCTTCAAATACCACTTGTGCCCATTCTCATTCTTCTTTCTCCTTCAAGGATTCCAAAAATACTTATGTTACACCTTCTCATAGCATCCTCTTTCTCTTATGCTTTCATATACACTTTCTATGTTTTGTGCTTCATTCCAGACATTTTCTTCTTGTCATAGCTTCCAGTTCATCATGATCTCAATCTTTAAGGCCTCACTTCACTTTTTGTTTAGTTTTCAATTCTTTCTTGAAACCCTCAATTTTAGTAACACTACTATTATAAACTCTGAGCAGGATAATGCTAATATCTAGATTTGTCATAGGTCTGTTTCTATTTTCTATTGTTTCTACGGTTTGTCATTCTTGTTGTCTTGTGTCCTTGTGCATCTAGAGTTAGTTTCTGAGTGTGTACTATGCATTGTATTTGCACAATTATTTTTTTTAATTTTTTTTTGAGAGAGAGAGAGAGAATTTTTTTTAATATTTATTTTTTAGTTTTTGGCGGACACAACATCTTTGTTGGTATGTGGTGCTGAGGATCGAACCCGGGCCGCACGCATGCCAGGCAAGCGTGCTACCGCTTGAGCCACATCCCCAGCCCTTTGCACAATTATTTGAAGAATTAAGTTGAAACCCAGAATAGTGTTTTCTTTTTTTTTTTTTTTTGAGAGAGAGAATTTTAACATTTATTTATTTTTTTCTTAGTTCTCGGCAGACACAACATCTTTGTTTGTATGTGGTGCTGAGGATTGAACCCGGGACGCACGAATGCCAGGCGAGCGCGCTACCGCTTGAGCCACATCCCCAGCCCCAAATGGTGTTTTCTTCTTTGGAGAAAATTTGAGTTTGCTTCTTCCTGGAAGCCCCAGCACTTTAGAGATGCCCAGGGAGAACAGCACTCTAAGATCACCTTAAACTGATTTCAGTGATTTAAATGTCTGAAGCTGAATGGTATTTTCAAAAAGATCTATTCTGTATCTGGTCCATTTTGGGCCCATAACTAAACTAAGGAAGGGTTCAGAGCCACCACGATACATCAAATGCTCGATTTCTTTAGCCCCTTGAAGTTACTAAAACTCCCATTCAGTTTTTCTTCCTCTCAGCTGCCCTCTCTAGTTTTAGCTAACAATGGCTCCAAACACTGGATTACCTCTCTGGGTTTCTCATGCTTCCCACATCCTGGGCTGGTAATTCTTTACTGTCCTGTTAGCATTTTACTTTAAGCACAGTTTGTTTTACATCTAACTTACCTTTTTGTCCTCAGTGGGCAGAGTGGGCCAAATTACCTAATCTGGCATTACCAAATGTTAAGTTTTAAAAGATTCACATCTATCTAAACTAGAATTTGATAACCAACCAAACTTTTAATTGGGCCTAAAATGTGAATAAAGATATTTTCAGACAGATTAGATCTCAAAAGTATGCCCTACCAAAATGGCAAATGACAGAAAATATAATGAAGCAAAAGAGAGGCGTATAGAAGCTCTAAAATGGTGAACATAGTTCCCAAGATGACAGCTACTTAGCTAGCCTCAAAAGTAACCTACCCACATTTGAGAATGACAAGCTCAAGGGAAGAGGGCTTCACAGGGAAGAAAAACTTAAAGAAAATTGATTGATAATGTGATATGTATGAACACAGAGAGAAGACTTACATTTGTGTAAGAGAATTCAAGAATCAATGGTATGTATGTTTAAGAAAAGCAAATGGAAATGAGACATTTACTAATTCCCAGAAAAGCAAAGAAAACAGCGTAAGAGGTAAGTTTGATTATAGTTATACTATCTGACTCAGCTGAAAATAACAGTTACCTTCTTAATAATGCAAATACTGAATACTCATCTAACAAAAAATTAAGACACAAAATCCTGACAGGATGAAGAGGTGGTATCAAAATCTAACAGTGCAAACCCCTCACCTTTCATAATAGCAAGTCATTCGACAAATAGATAAAACTAAAAATCAAGGAAGAATAGCATAAAATTGGGGCTGGGGATATCGCTCAAGTAGTAGCACGCTTGCCTGGCATGCGTGAGGCACTGGGTTCAATCCTCAGCACCACATAAAAATAAAAGAAAGATATTGTGTCCACCTAAAGCTAAGAAATAAATATTTTTTTAAAAAAAAGAATAGGGCTGGAGCGGTGGCTCAGTGGTAGAGTGCACACCAAGCATGCATGAGGCATTTGGTTCGATCCTCGGTACCACATAAAAACAACCTAATGTATCCACCTAAAACTAAAGATACATAAATAAATAAATGTTTTTTTTTTTTAAAAAGAATAACATAAAATGTTACTTGGGAACAAGGAAAATATCAAAAGAAAGAACTAAAGGCATTAAAATGACTGTCTCAGAGAACCAAGAATCCTAGGTTCAGAAGAGTGGGGGAGAACATTACTGTTTTTCTCTTATGAGCTTTACAGAAAGTTTTTTTTTTAATTTACTATAAATGTAAACATTAAATGTGAAGATTTAATTTTATTTATATAGCAGTGTCTGATTGATAATGGCCACTCAACAGTATTTAAATTTCTTAAAGAAAAAGAGGAGGGGGAAAAAAGTTAAATGCTGATAGAGGAAGAATTTCGAGAAATGGAGTCAAGTTTTGCATAGATGATAGGAAAAGGGGCTGAAATAACAGATTGTGTGTGTGTGTGTGTACGCACGTGCAAGTACATGGGGACAATGCTTGAGATCAAACTCAGGTATCACGTGTGCTAGGCAAGCATTCATTCTACCACTGAGCTACATCCTCCATCCTCAATCCTAACTGATCATTTTATTTATATGATTCATATTTTTCAAACCATTTCTTATACAACAACTCAATCTTTACAACAATACTGTAATGTAAGGATTAAATCCAAATTTTGCACACAATAAAACAGGCTCAAAAAGGTTAAATGACTTGTCTAAAACCAGTCAGCTAAAAAGAGGCAGAGCCAGAACTCCAAATTCCTTAATTTGTTCTGTAGGAAGTTAGAAGAAAACAGCAGCAAAAACATCCTTTAAAACCAACCCAATCCCAACACCATAATCATAAAACTCATAAGGCATTCACTTTCAATTGCCTATACTAAATGTTCTTCTAAGTATGTTTTGCAGGTGGCTGGAGCTGGTTGGACAGCAATCCACCACAGAAGCTTGAGGCAGCTTTGTCATGAAGCACACAACTTAGAGCAACTGACATTCTTACAAAGCAAAACTAGAATTCTCCCCGTGAAGGATGCAATGGACTGATTTACATTTTATGCAAGCTTTTTATCTCATGGATCTGTGATTTGAGTAGCACTAGTTTTTACCATAAGACTGTTCCTAGCCCTGTACCTTTCCAACAAATGAAATGACAAAAACTTAAGTTTTAATTTGTAGTTCTTATATCATGTACTGCTCAAATCAGTTTATGATACATTTGAAAGAAGTGTTTTAACACAACACAATTTCACAAACTCCACAGAATAGATGTCCATTGTTATTAGGATTTGATAACAGTACATTACTTCTAGAAATTTACTCAATTTTAAGCATTCCAATCAATGAGGAAATTGACCAGAAAGCTGCAATTCTAAATTTCTTAATATGTTCCCCATGCCAAATTTATAATCTTCAAACACTTACCATCTAATCTATCTATACAGTCCTTTAACTTCTCTACAAATCAGTAAACAATGACACTAATATCCATCAAACCAAGCCAGGTGAACAAGTTCAAACTTAGCCTCAGAGTGACTAAATAGTCTCATAATCACAAATACAGGAATTTCTTTAATAGGTTTCTAACAAAATAAACAACTTATGCATTGCTTTGAACCAAAGTGCCAGCCAACTATTAAAGATTCTCTTGAAAAGTATGAAATATTTTTATCAAGCATAGCCCTTTCCATTTTACATGAAGCATTTCTAAATTACTTTTTTAAAAATATTTTTTAGTTGTCAAAGGACTTTTTTTAAATTTATATGTGGTGCTGAGAATTGAACCCAGTACCTCACACATGCTAGGCAAGCACTCTACCACAGAGCCACAACCCTAGCCCCTCTTGGTAAGTGTCATCACCCAAATCACAACTCAATGTGTGCCATTCATGGAAGTGTACCTGAGTAAGCTGACAACAGCCTTGACAAGTAGTGACCCTATAGTAGCTAGCATAGGTCAACAGAATGGGGCTTGGGATTACTGCTTGCCTACAACTCTCTCAGTCATTTTGAGACTGACACTCATGCCAGAAACTCAGAGATAATATTTGGACTTATAAATGCTTCTGGTTTTCCTTCCAATACTTAGTGCACTTCTTCCTACTGTACCCATTAAATTATGAGAAATAAATCAGCAAATATTATTAAACTTTCCCCCAAAATTACCAGTATCAGTAGATAGTAGGACTGTAAATAATTTTTGTTTTCCTATTTTCCTTCTTTTCTCTTAATTTCCAAAAAAGATAAATATAATTTTGGGGGGCTGGAGTCATGGCTCAGTAGTGGGGCGCTTGCTACCATATGTGAGGCACTGGGTTCAATCTTCAGCACCACATAAAAATAAATAAAGGTATTGAGTCCACCTATAGCTAAAAAAAAAAAAAAAAAAATTAAAGGTAAGCATAATTTTTTAAAGAATTTTCTTTTAAGACTACAAGAGGCAAACTAGTGAACCTGGGATCAACTTTAATTTTTTTTTTAACTAGTCATACAATGAAGTCCAAAACAACTTCATTCAATTCAGTGATGTTAATATGAACATGTAATAATTTTAATGATGACAATTATACAATGATCATGTGATACTCTTTTATATTTTCTTAATTATATACATATTAAGTATAAATGTAAACAGGATAAAAATGATCCTTGAAATAACTATTAATATTCTTATAAAATTTCACAATGAGTTTTTCTTTTAAAACATACCATCAGAATTAGAATAAAAAACTAACTTGATACACAAATGCTTTCTTTAAGAAATAGTTAAATAAACAATTAGTTTAATAAACAAAGTCAAATTATCAAAATAAGAGAATCAATTGTTTTACCTCTTTTTGTTTTATATCCAACTGACTCCTGAGAGTCTTAAGTTCCTGTTCACGGATGTCCAAGCAAGTTTCTAGAGCATGTGTCTGCCCCTCCCATTCAGATTTTTTATGAGCCACCATTATGTCAATCTGTTTCATGAGCTCTTGTAGTTCTGCTTCACAGGATGTCAAGAATGCCCTTTAAATAAAAAAAAAAAAAAAACACATTAAGAACACAGACATACATTCAAGTGGTTTTCCTTCTTTCCACATATAAAAATATAACAGAGGGCTGGGGATGTGACTCAAGCAGTAGCCCGCTCGCCTGGCATGCGTGCGGCCCGGGTTCAATCCTCAGCAACACATACGAACAAAGATGTTGTGTCTGCTGAAAACTAAAACTTAAATATTAAAATTCTCTCTCTCTTTAAAAAAAAAAACAATAATATATATATATATATTTATCAGATTAAATCTACCTGAGGTAGAAGAATGTCACTCAGCAAACTACTAGAAAAACAGGATTTCTGGGTTTTGCTTTTAGTGTTCATTTTAGGATGGTTTATTCCATAAAACAGTTTGCCTTCTTCTAATAAGCAACCTAAAGCCTAAATCATTTGGCCAAACAAAAGATTGCTATTTTAATTTGGGCTGTGAAATGAACTTCCACAACTATTTTGTGATATTTTAGGGAAGCTTTCAGGAAGAACCCAGACTAGTCTATCCACATTCTCATCTAAGCAAATAAAAAGCTTTTGAAGTAAGCAGGCTATTGTGCAGGAAAGTGATAATATGAGTTTAAGAGCTATTTCAAGAAATTCATCATTGAGCCAGATTTATTTCAACTATTTCTTCCCACCTTATTATTTAGAAACTTACTGAAACCTACCTTATTATTTTAAACTCATTGATATCCTTCCAAATTTCAAGAAATGACAGACATTGCAGAGGTGAAACAGAGATAGTAGACATAAATATATTAGATTCAAAGATATTCCAGGAAGGTTCACTGAGAGCTCTAACCACTAAGTGTTTGATGCTTTTTTAAAAAGCATATGATCTTAGGGTCCCAAAACCTCTGTACTTCCTACTTTTGCTGGAATGAAAGCAAGAGCCTAGCTTCACATGGCTGAGATGAGACAAACCTCCTAAAGAGATATGCTGCGAACATGACATGGATCAGCTTAGCTTGTGCAAAACACTTTTGCTTTTGTACCCAAGGCACAGTATGGCTTAGTATGCTTTCTAAACTGTAGTGAGAAGCTCAAGTTCAAAAGCAAACTTACCCACCATGTCCCCGATTTTGTATTCCTTCCAACAAAGCCTCCATCGCCAAATCCCCTTTGTTCTGGCAACTGGAAAGGCAAAAAAAAAAAAAAAAAAAAAAAAAAATCAAAAGAAGAAAGTGATGAGAAAATTCATCATTTTAAGTTCTAACATTCCAACTTCAACTTAAGAATGTGAATTGACAGCATGATGAGAAAATTCAGTACCTTTTAAGATGACTGTAGAAGCAAAGAACATCACGCTTTTATTTTTTAGGAATAAACACACTATTGATTAAAAAAAAAAAAAAACTTATCCTAATTGCTGTTGATACTCTCCCTCATTGTTCTATGCCAGGTTCTAATCATAAGAGCTGTTGATACTCTCCCTCATTGTTCTATGCCAGGTTCTAATCATAAGAGGAAAGTCTTTCCAGCAGGACACTGTCACAAACCACCTTATAAAATAAGTGGGGTCATATGCATCAGAGGAAAAGAATCGTTTTTCTTTAAAAAAAAAAAAAATCACTAAAAAGGTGAAACGCACGAGGTAAAACTCCCAGTCCACCTTTGAGAGCCTTACTCTGGAGAAGACAGGCCCAGAGCACCTCCCCTGAAAATAACTTCAGGGGCTCTCCTTCCTTTGCATTTCCTCTTGGCCTTACCAGTTTTTTCCCACAGGAGTTACAGATTATAGAAAAGTTGAAAATAAATGTTTTGCATGTCCTTTTTCCTTTCTAGACCATCCGTTAAGGGCAGAAAACTAATTTTATTATGCAGCTCAAGTCCAGGGTAGCATTTCCACATAGTATATGGTGGTATAAGGCTGATCTCCTTTCCCTTTTCCTACCTACCTCATGCAAACTAGAGGCCTTAGCTGGAGGACTACAGAAAAGGGAAGGGAGGCAGAAGAGATTGCTATAAAAAGGAAAATCATAACATGAAAAAGATAGGTGAAGCCACATGGTGGCACACACCTGTAATCCCAGCAGCTCAGGAGGCTGAGGCAGAAGGATTCTGAGTTCAAAGCAAGCCTCAGCAATTCAGCAAGCCACTAAGCAATTCAGTGAGACCCTGCCTCTAAATAAAGTACAAAATAGGGCTGGGGATGTGGCTCAGTGGTCGAGTGCCCCTGAGTTCAATGGCTGGTACCAAAAAAAAAGAAAAAGAAAAAAGAAAAAGATAGTTGAGAGCAAAAAAGGAAG
Source organism: Urocitellus parryii (assembly GCF_045843805.1). Classification (NCBI taxonomy): domain Eukaryota; kingdom Metazoa; phylum Chordata; class Mammalia; order Rodentia; family Sciuridae; genus Urocitellus; species Urocitellus parryii. The sequence continues at coordinate 98,963,088 of NC_135532.1, read as the reverse complement.
GATCCTTAAATTCAGAAGTGCTAATGTGCTGTACCTTTCTCATCTCTTATCACAAATCTTTAGAAGGTTCAAAGTCAAATCACTTTTTACTCCTTAGAAGCTATTTTCTTTCCTTAAGCCTTCAAAACCTCGACCCTAAATTATAGCCATTAGACAACAACCAAGTGCTGTGATGTGGAAGTTCTGCCCTTTGTCCTAATGCCTCACCTAAAAATTACACTGCTTCAAGAAGTAGATTCCTTTACTCAACAAATAATTCAGTGTTATACCAAGTACTCTATATATAGTAATTAAAGACAAGGACCTTCCCAAGGAATTAATAGTTCAGTATGGGACCAAAAAAAGTAACCAAAAATGTTCCCCACTATGATAAATGTAGTAGCAGAAGGATGCACCAGTGTACCAGAGACACAGAAGGGATGAGAAAATTGGAAAATATAGCCACTGTACCTTATTTGCATCTATTTCTAAAGGTATTAACAAAGGAAATTAACTATTCATACACAAATATGACATGGGAGTTTTTTTCTTCTAGTTGGTTTATTAAACATTTCACCAGCATTACACACACACACACACACACACACACACAAAAAAAAAAAAAAAAACCTCAAAGAGAAAGTTTCCATGTTCTATTCTACTTTCAAACTATGGTAAGAGTCAAATTACAGTGCAACTCAGATGCCTCCTTGGTCTATTCTAAGAGAACTAGGAGGCATTACAGAGTTCTGCAACTAGGTTTGTGAAATGAGAATTCAGTTTTTACATCATTGAAATGAAAGGCATGAACAATAATCTTCAAGGTTTCTTCCAGCTGCTTCATGGAGAATCTAAAAGCCAATTAAATGTTCACTATAAGGAGCATGCTTCTAACAACCACACATGGATATTTAGTAAATATATAATAGGAAAAGTGTTATTCCTAAGGGAGGTGCTACTACAGCTATTAAACTTATTGCTACTAAAATTATACTTTCTCAAGTCAGTTAAACAGTAATATATTTGGCAATATATTATACATTAATATGTTTTATGGATAACATTATTACTTAATAATAATAGATGCTTAAAGTAACTGAATGCTCACATCCTAGCAGCCTTCTACACTTTGTCTAACTCAATCCTCACATTACTCAGATAGATACTATTACTTTGAGGAAACTGAGGCTTGGAGGGTTAAATAACCTGAGCATGATAAAACTGTGAATTCTAGTCCTGGACAATAGACTCTCAAGTCCCAACTCATGTACAATCTTTTTATATTTTACAATATTCCAGATTTTAGAATACATCAACATATCTTCTTTTACTTTAATGGTGTCTTCTTGGTGAGAAATCAAATTAAACTTAGGCATGATGTCACCTCAAGATCACCAGGTGGCAGCAGTACAATCAAGTAACAGTACTCATAAGGAAAACCGCCACTGCAGAAATGAAAATAAATGGCCTAAGAAATGGACAAAGACATCCCTGTTTTAAAGAAAGGAGACAGGGAACCAAAAACATCCTCTGAAGAAAATAAACTTGCTAATGTGTGATGTGTTTCCTTGTCAATACCTTCAACATCTACTTGAGACACCATCAAACATGACTGGTTCTCATCCTTAGGGTCAGGTAAACAGCAAGGACTCAGATTTTCTGCAGACCTTTATGATCTAAGTTTCCATAGCTGATTTCCTAACCAATCTAACCTCATTAAACTCTACACACTGATTTCTTCTTTGCCTATGCCATGTCACATAGAATTATGTAAAACTATATATTCTGTGTTCATAATACTAAATACAAATGTAAGTAAAAACTGTTTCCTAATCTGCTACTCCTTGCTAGTAGCCTGAAATGCTGATGTAGTAAAATAGAAACTGTGTTGCACTACAACTGATACAACTATACTTATGCCTGCTGTTAGAATAGGATACAAACAAGCAGAATTTATTAATTTGAACTTGCCTTTGGAATGAAGGCTATTATAAATCAGTAAAATCTGGAATTGAATGCTTTTAAGGAAATACAGATTTTTTTTTTTTTAAATCAAGTCTAGGCAGGAGGAAAAACACTTTAAATCTTAGAGAAACAAGATATAAATAGGATATCTGATAATAAGCAGATCTTTGGAACTCATTAACATACTGGAATTTAGGAACCAGAAAGCACTTTAGGCCTCTAATTTAACCTCTTCATTTTACAAATCAGAAAAAAACATGCAGAGTATGTCTAAAATTAAATTACTTACAAAAACGGAACACAGGAAGAAAAAGCTATGGCTAGAATTATGAGTATACAAAGAGAAAGGACATAGCCTAGCTTAAAGGAGGCTCTATCCTTATCTACCTTGGTGTCCCTTGAATTACAAAGACCTATGGCTATGTCAGAAGGACTATGGCTAATAAACTATAGCTTCTCCAATGAACAATCAATAGTATCTACCATTTCCCAGAAAGGTTCCTACTTAAAATGAACTGCGAAAAAATAGTAGCTAAGATGTCAGAGAAATTTCTCACCAAATAAAAAAAAAGAATTAAGTTTCAAAAATAGAAATACATAAAAATAAACTTCTACATGGAAAAAAATAAGCAAAGTTAAAAGAGAAATTATAACAGTACTTAAAAGTTTTATCACAAAGGATTAATTACCCAATTATATAAATAGCTTATAAAAATGTATGGAAAAAATTTATACCACTAACATGAAATTATAACGTAGTTACCTATAAATCTACAGAAAAATGGGCAAGAGATATGAAGAAATAGTACATAAAAATGGCCTTACATATATAAAAAGATATATAAGTGAAATATAAATTAAAACTTTACTAACTTACCTTTTCTTCAAAAATTACAAGTTTGACAATATACGTTAATGATAAGGAAAACAGGTACTTGTATACATTGTAGGGAGGAAAGCAAATTGCATAATTACTACAGGGCAGATTTTGGCAATATTAACTGATATATATTTACCCTATGATCCAACAATACTGCCTCTAGAAATACATCCCAAAGACACACTGGCAAAATCCAAATTAACATACAGAGAAGGATATCCATGAACTTCTATTTGTAATAGGAAACACACATGCTTATCAAGAGAGACCAAATGAATATCCATCCCATTAATAAAATATTATGGAAGTGAAAAAAGGGATAATACTTCTATGAAGTGAGCTACAATGCTATTGGGTAGGAAAAGCAAGACACAAAACAGCATATTTAAATATACCTTGTAACTAAGGAAGGATGAAGTGTATGCGCGCCTGTGCGTGTGTGCACACGCACATTTTGCTCTTATGTACATTTTTTTTTTAATGGAAGGATAGTAAAAATGAGACCTATAAAGAGAGAAAGTAGTTGAGGTAGAAAAACTAGGATGAAAACTGAACTTCTCTGTAAAAACTTTGTTTTAGGTACTTGTTTTATAGGAACTGCTATGCTGATATTTTACACATAATAAAACAAGAATTAAAAAGTAGTACTGAAAAACTATAAACAAAATAAAATAAATCAATTAGATAATCAAGTTGACAGTTAAACCACATAATGAATAACTTCATATGCCTTTAAAGTACAATAATTTTACTACATATATATCCTTAGTGGCATATACATTAAGGATAAAAAGGAACTGCAAAGAAATTCTAAGTACTATTAGGAATCATTATTAATAATAAAAATAGTACCATTCATTTTAAATCATTATATATAGGATAAGGGAAAAAAGTGATTATATTAATGGCATTAGGCATAAGATTCTCAACAAACGAGGAAAAAAATTACAAAATGTTTTAAGAATCCACAAAATTAAAGTTAAGTTGAAAACAGTGTGAACTCCATATATTTCTCCTTTTTTAAAAAAAAAAATATTTCCTATTTCAGGGCTTTCAGGAAGCCAGAGATTTATGAGACAGAAACATATTTTACCAAAAAGCAAATCATAAAAACTACTGGTCATACCAAAAGGAATAGGAGCCAACTTAAAAGTGCTCCCATTAGTCAATAAGGAAACAATGTGAGTATTAAAAAAAAAAAAAAAAATATATATATATATATATATATATATATATATATATATATTTATTTATATGCTTAAATAAAATATATTATTTTATTATTAGTCTATAAGTTCATGATAATAATTTAAGAAGGCATGGTTACCTTTGGAGGTTGCTAGGCCACCAACTCATTACTGTAGTCTGAAAATAGATGGAAAAAAATTAAGAATTTTTCCTGGCCTTTCCTAAACAAACTATATTTCAGGCAAATTGCTAATGAGGGCAAGTTCTTCATAAAAGATTCCCAGCTAATAGATACTGAGGGAACGACAGAATTAGAAGATCACCACTTTGCCACTCCTAATACAATGGATTAGGAAATCTAATGGATTCAGGGAATCTAAATCAATGAAAGAATTTTCCCATTAAGTGACAGCCTCTTGGATAATTTCATGGTGGATGGATTTAGCTTGCAATACCAGAACCCACTACACAGCTCAAATCTTAACATCACAAAAGGAGAAAACTCAGACATTATGTGCCTCCCTGATAATGCAAAAGATAGTAATTGTCATAATATGAAATGTTCCTACACTGCCCCAATCAAAAAAAAAAAAAAAAGTTGGATCTAATCAAGATTCTAATTACAGTGGTTCAACAGAACTTTCTGAAATCATAGAATTATTTTATATCTGCACAGTTCAAACAGTAAACCACTAGACAAACTAATAAATGTAGGTAATGTAACTAGAAAGCCAAACTTCTGTTTCATTTTATTAACTTAAATAGTTACAACTAGCTGATGGCTACAATATTGAACAGTGCAATTCTAGATCTAACCACTGGCAGAGAGGACACAAAGGGAATAGTTACATATTAAAAAATATTATGTGGTACAATCAGTTAAATTTAAAATGGTAAGGGGGAAAAGGGGAGCTGAAGAAACTGCTGCAGATTGAAAGATTTAAAGGGTGTTTTTGTTTTGTTCTGTAACCAGGGTCTGAACCCAGGGGTGCTTAATTACTGAGCCACATCCCCAGCCCTTTATTTTTTGAGACAGGGTCTCCCTTAGTTGCTTAGGGCCTCCCTAAATTGCTGAAGCTGGCTTTGACCTTGCAATTTCCCCCCTGCCTCAGAGGCCTCCCAAACTGCTGGGATTACAGGCCTGTGCCACCATGCCCAGGTAAAGGTTGTATCAACCCTAACACAGCAGATGGATTTTGTTTAGAACAAGCTAATGTAAAAGCACTTTTAGGCCAGTTGAGAAAATCTGTCCCGTGACTGGATATTGACAGAATGTTCACTAATTTGTATAATGATAGTACTATGGTGATTTTAAAAAATTGAAAAAAAATTCAAACCTAGCTGGAAGTAGGAGAAACTTGGCTATGATAGAATGGACCACAGATGTTGTCCTCACCTGCCACAACATGCATGAGGACAGGAATGACAACTAAGCAAAGGTCTTTTCAATAGGAAGAAAATGGCATCAGTACAATTAACATGTACAATTTTTACAAATAACTTTTAAAACTTGAATCTACATATCTTGTGAAGGACACTGTGACTGAATGTTTATAACTATCTAACCCACTTAAGTTTCACAGTGTCTTTTATCAAACTGATTACTGATAATGAGAGTCAAAAGGCAAGGAGGTCAGGATAAAAATCAGTCTCAAGATGGTACTTCATTCCAAATAAGGAAATATACACTTTATTGTGTCATTAAGCTACAGCTTAAATATAAATGTAAATATCTGAAGGCAATGTGAAGTCCATGATCCTTGGTCTCCTCTTCATATAAAAATAAAACAAAACCCAAGTATATAAGCAACTGTATACATACAGGGCATCTAACTATAAATATAGGGCATTGTATACTGCTCTATTAAAGACATAAAATGTGGTGCCTTGCAGTGATTCCAGCGAATTCAGGAGGCTAAGGCAGGAGGATCCCAGGTTGGATGCCAGCCGGGGCAACTTAGCAAGACCCTGTCTCAAAACAAAGCAAACAATAACCACCAAAAAAAAAAAAAAAAAAGTGGAGGACTGGATATATAGTTCTGTGGGAGAGAGCACTCCTGGTATCAACCCTGGCGGGTGGAGTTGGTAGGTTGTCGGTGTAAGTAATCAGACAAGGCTCAGGAAAATCTGTAAATAAGTGTACTGTAATGCAAGCTGGGGCTGTGGCTCAGTGGTAAAGCGCCTGCTTCACACATGTGAAGAAGCACTGGGTTCAATCCTCAGAACCACATAAAAAATAAATAAAATAAAGGAAATGTGTTCATCTACAACTAAAATATATATTTAAAAAAAAAATAAGTGTACTGCAATGCAACTATAAAAGAAAGCTAGACTATCAGACTCATCTTTACTCCCCTGATGCTGTAAGGGATGCAAGAAAAACTAGATTCTGAGCCTAGATTAACTGTCCTCAAGCATCTTCATGATTCACGGTTTATCAAGAAACTGCCCTTTAAACCTTCACTTATCATTTTTTCCCATCCCTCATTTTGTATGCAAGGAGGTATCAAAGCTCTTCAATTCTGCCATATTTCCGCATCTTCTGCACTAATATTTACGCTTAAGCCACTCCATTCTTTTTTTAAAAAATTACTAACTTTAAAGCCCCATCAGAAAGGAGCCAATATCACTTGCGGTAAATGGAAAAAGTCCCCAGAGAGCCAGAGATCTAGCTAGATGCTGCCTGCAGCCTAGGCAATGGGGTTGCAGCAGGTCCCGACCCTTTAGGGGCTGGCTCTGATGGGGACCAGGGGGCCTAGAAGCAGCTCTCCCACCCCGCACCCTGTGCTGGCCCTCCCGCCGGCCCGGCACCTGGCGGGACCGAGCGGCGCACCGCGCGGGGCCAGGCCCGTCTAGATGGAGCCGCGGAGCAGCGGCGGCGGAGAGGCCAAGGGGCGGAGCGCCGGCGTGGATTCGGGCCAGCAGCAGCGAGCCTGGCGGCTTGCGGGCTGCTGCGGGATCCAGCCGCGAGCCATGCTGTAGGGAGGCCAGCGGCACCACGGCGGCCAGCGTGGCCGTCGCTACGGACCAGGAGTCGCCCGCCCCTCGCTGGCCCTCGGTGCACACAAGCGGTTACAGGGCCGCAGGAAGCTCGCCCCCGAGCCTTCCCGCCGTTACCTCGGGCCGGAGGCGCGCACGTGCGTCGCCGCCAACCTTACGTCCAGCCTCGGCGTCGGTACGTTCGTTCCGCCCACTGCCTCCTCACTTGTAATTGAAAAAATGTCTTCTTCCTGACTTCCCCTCCGCGCCAGCAAATGGGTTCACCCACATCCGGGGATCTAAGAGAAGAGCCCGTGGATCACGTGGTCAGAGGGCGTGGTCTGGAAGTAGAGGGTGCTGCCGCGGCCCGCCTACGGTAAGGGATCCTCGCGTCCCCAGCCTGTTTCTTGGAGAGGCAGGAACGCCTTGGTTCCTTAGCTTCGGACTTTTCCTCAGTCCCAGTGGACGAGGCCGAGGCCCTCATTTACCCTTTGAGCCATTTTCCTTGCTGCACGCTGTGTCGGGTGGAAAGGGGCTTCCAGTGGCGATGCTAGCCTCCCCCTTTTTGCTTCCACATTTGGTATATCCAGTCCCCGGACCGGAAGGGGTGGAGCCGGTGGGCGGCTTTACGCGCTCGTACGTACGGTGGTAACCTGCGAGGGTCAATTCTAGAAACGGAACGGCCTTGCGTGTTTGGGTCGTAGAAATACATGCTTACAATCATGTAAAACACAGAGCAGGACAAAGTGAGCCCCTGTTCCTGGGGATGCTCCCATTGCATGTTTGGAAAGACCTCTGAGCAGTGTGCCTATTTCCCCAGTTGGTACCATGCATTGCGCCCAGGGATCTGTGGGACCAGTGGAGAACTAGGTTCTGGCACCCCGCTCACCCTGAGGTTTGGAGAACGCCCCCTGAAGAAGGCAACCTCGGAAATGATTTCTACACTGATGTTAGCCGGAAACACGGGACGGGGGGGGGGGGTATTATGGCAGACATTGAGACTCACAAGTGTAATAAAAGTTTGTTCAGAAAACTGGGAATGACCATACTGTATGGCAAGTGCTTGGGACAGCGGCTGTGAGCCGGGCATTGCCTGTTTATTGCTTCCTGCTTTTCCAGCCCGTTAAAGGCAAAGCATTTTGGTGTCTGACCCTGGAAATGGGCCTAACCCCCAAAGAGCTTAAGCCTGCGTTGAATTTGGAAGAGATGGAAGGGCGGGGCGCGGGGGTAGGGATAAGTGCAGAAGCTGGAAATAGTGACAGGGTTGGAGGTGTTATAAAGAGGAACAGGTGAAAAGGGATTGAGGCCAAATTGTGGGAATATCTGTTAGGGGATCATCTGTTTGAAACAGACATAACAATCAGAGGTGAAACTACTTGGTCACGGAGCTGACTTCTTTAATGGATCCCATTGGAACAAGACTTCTTTAATGGATCACATTCAGGACAGAAACCCTGCTGAAGCTGCAGCGATTGGAGAACACATTTTAAATAAAGGTGATATCTCTGTGGACCAGGAAGGATCAGCAGAGGAAAGTGTGAAGGGGATCCCAGGGTACAAAGCAGAAAGGACATAGGAGTAGATTAGGTAATGGAGAGCTTTCGTAGAACAGAGACTCCAAAAGGATAACTAAGCTGACAGGCAGAGACTGTTTGTAAATTTCCTACACAAAGGATCCCTCAGGTACTATTGAAATAGTCACTGGGTAGTAGTGGGTTAACCCATTAAATGCCATAATCCCAGATACCTATAAAAATTTAAATTGCACAAAAAAATACAACACTTTGGGTGACTTTTGAAATAATACGTCTTTAGAGTTCTGTTCTTTTGATAAAGTAATAGGTGAATGATTAGAGCATTAGAAAATAAATATGGAATATATAGGAGATTTATATACATATAAATATACAAGCTCTAGATTATGATTTCCAACCCATTTTAATGCACCTGTGCCAGTTTTGTTGAAATACTTGTGGAATTGAAAACTTGGGACTCTGGGTTAATTCCAAGAAGTATTAAGATCTCATTTGGTTCACTGGTGGCAGAAGTAGTGGGTATCTTTTGCTTAAGTTTTACCTGAATCCTTATCTTGAGAGTAAAAACCCTTCCCCACCCTAACTTGGGTATAGTTATTACCAGGCATTAGAACCATCTTACAATTGTACTATTGGAGAGAAGTACAGATCTGTGTGACACAGTTGAATTCTACTCACAAAGAGTAGGGCTGAGGGTGGGGCTCAGTGATAGAGCACTTGCCTAGCATGCACAAGGCACTGGGTTCGATCCTCAGAACCACATAAATGTAAAATAAAGATATTGTGTCCACCTAAAACTAAAATTTAAAAAATAAATATTTTTTTTAAAAAGATTGTTTTTCACATGAGTTCATAGTCTCAGAAACTAAGAGTAACTGAGGGTGCTGTTGGTGCAAAGGGTTTCCAGGACCTCAAGATTGACACTTTGTAGCCGGGAGCACAGTAGGGTGATGGCTTTGATAGGGAGGCAGGGCCCAGACTTAGAAATAGGGAACCTAGAAATACTACCCAACCCCCCCCCTCCCCCGGCCTATTAGGTCACAACTGTTCCAGAGGAAAAAAAATGAAGAATCAGCCATGGTCAAGGAGCATCTTGACCCCTCCGTCCAGGAATCAAAGGGAGTGCAGCATTAAGAATCAGTTGGGCCAGGCACAGTTGCGGATGTGCACACCTATAATTCCAGCAACTCAGGAAAGCGGAAGCAGAGGATCACAAGTTTGACTCCAGCCTGAGAACTTAGTGAAGCCCTAAGCAACTTGGTGAGACCCCTGTATAAAAATTAAAAGGGCTGAGGTTATGGGCTGGAATTGCGGCTCAGTGGTACAGCACTTACCAGGCATGTGTGAAGCCCTGGTGGGTTCTATCCTCAGCACCACATATAAATAAGTGAAACAAAAGATCCATTGACAACTAAAAAAAAGGAGCTAGGGTTATAACTCAGTGGTAAAGCACCGCTGGGTTAAATCCCCAGTACCAAGAAAAAAAAAAAAGAATCAGATAAGGAATGCTAAAGAGAAGCAGAAACTGGAGCATCATGGGGTTTGACCACTGTCATTCACCAGGAACTCAGCCTGGGTGCACTTTTCTTTTCAAACTCACCTACCCTCATTGTTCTTATGAGGAATTTTGTCAGGCCTCTGGCTGGTCACTTTGCTTAGCCCAGCTCAGTGTTAACTCATGTTAACTTGTATAAAAACAGTACAGGAAGAGCTAGAGCTGCTGAGAGGAGACTTGACAGGCAGGAATCAGAGACTCATCAAAGACATCATGAACAGGGAAAGATGAATGTGAAAGTTAAAGAAAAGCTATATTTGGGTGTATTGTATTTAAGGGCTTTCTCTAGAGATGTGTTGGCCTCCTGTCAGACTCTGGGACACTGGGCTATGTCCGCCCTATATTCACTGTAAAACAATTGTCAGCTGAGGTGGGGAAAGAACCGTGATCCATACAAAATGAGCCTTTCTTGAGGTGATGTCGTGCCCAGAAACAGGTCCAGGCTAAAAAGCCTGACGAATTCTAGTACTGAATTATACCAGAGCTTCAGTCTTCATGTTGAAGAAATAACCTCTTTGGTTTATAGATCTGACAAAATCAAAGCTACGGGAAAATGGACAGTGAGGTCCAGAGAGATGGAAGGATCTTGGATTTGATTGACGATGCTTGGCGAGAAGACAAGCTGCCTTATGAGGATGTTGCAATACCACTGGTAGGTTGTGATGTGTGCTGAGCATGATGGGTTAAAGTTAGCTGGCAAAACTTAGTGACGGTGAGATATTAAAATTAACTAGTAGGACAGAGAAAATCAGCATTCTCTCAATTCTCAAAGCCTCTGTAGAGTATCTAGCCCAACTCATTGTAGTTATTATTGTTGTTTTGGGGGAAATGAGGATTGAACCCAAAGGGATTTTACCACTGGGTCACATCCCCAGCCCCTTTTTAAAAAAATTTTATTTCAAAACAGGGTCTTGCAAAATTGCTTAGGGTCTCATTAAATTTCTAAGGCTAGCCTTGGACTTGCAATCCTCCTGTCTCAGCCTCCTGAGTTGCTGGGATTCCAGGCATGCATCACCATACCATAACCTAACTCTTTATTTGAGGAGAATTGTGGTTCAGAGAGCTGATATGCCCTGCTCTGTTAGGGGTCATGCCAAAACAGGAATTCAGATTTTTCTGGACCATCCTTTATCCACCACACCAAAGCCAGATGTGAACTAAGCTAAGAGTTTAGGGCCTGAGGCAGGAATAGGAGCCGCAGCACGGTGCTCCTTCCTTCCCTGCCTTGGGCTTGTCAGTCGGCTGACGTTTTGAGAAACTCATGTTCTTGGAACACACACCTACCCTAGGTTCCCTGGAAAATATTCAGGTGATACCTGGCTTTTCTTCTTTTTCTTCATTTGCATTTAGGCCAGTAGGTTCCTAGAATACTGTCCTTTCTTGATCTCTGGAAAATTCCCCTGAAAGGAACCTCTTACAACATCTTCATTTTACAGGAAAGAGTAGAATCAGAGAGGGGAACTTGTCCAGAATCTGGCAGCTGATAAGTCGGACTTCATACCTTGGTCTGTAAAGCTCCAAATCCTGGCCTGTAAATTTTGTTCATTCATTCATTCAACAAGCATTTCTTTGTGCCTACTCTGTGCCCTAAGACTCTGAATGTAAGATACAGTTCATACCCTTGGGAGGGCTAGAGAGGCAGCAAATAAATAAATAGTGTAATAAGTGTTCTAAGTAGGCACGTGACTAGCCATGTAGATAGAGAAGGCTGATTGCCTGGCAGGCAGCAGAAAGGTGTCAAAGGAGCTGTCATGATTAAGCTGGATCATTAGGAAAGAACAGAATTTTACTGAGAGTGGACAAAGGCCCTGCAGCAGAGGGAGAGAAGTGTGCAGGCCCAGAGTCTTGAAAGAGTCCGTGAGATGGCTTGATGTGCAGGGTACGTGGAGATGACACTTGTCATTTAAGTAGGCAGAAAAGCTGGACATCAATTTTGACAGATTATCTCTTGCCACACGTAAGTCTTCCACTGTGGAGACCTAGGAATGAATGGTATTCATTCCGTGCCATGCTCAGATTTGGGTTTCAGAAAATCAGTGCAGCGCATTGTTAGAGATGGCCCCATACAAAGAAGAGGACAGGCAAGACCAATTAGGAAGCTACTGCAGTGACCTAGATAAGGGAGGCAGGCTGGAGCAGAGTGGAGAAAATGGAGGAGCCAGGTGCAACGGAACACACCTGTCATCCCAGCTGTTTTGGGAGACTGAGGCAGAAAGATTGCCCATTGAAGCAATTTAGTGAGACCCTATATCAGAATAAAATATTTTAAAAGGCTGGCCCCTGGATTTAGTCCCTGGTATACCATGAAAATATTGGAGACTTCTCAAATTTTGGAATTGTTAATGGCAAGATTTGGGGACCATCTTATGTGAAAGGGATGAAGGAAAGGGAAATTTCCCTGCCAACTTGCAGGTGACAGCCTGCACTGTTGCTAATTGATATGTTTCCCCTTGTCTTGTGATTCTAAAGCAGTGTGTATAGTTGGCTTTTGCTACGTAACACATCACCCCAAAATTTAGTGACTTAAAACAACTATTTATCTCATGACATTAAAACTCATTTGGGCTGATCTCTGGCTGCACCAGCTCAGCTCATCAATGCTAGGCTTCCTTATGCTGCACAGTCAGCCAGTAGACTGACAGCCAGTAGACTGAATAACCTAGGACAGTCTTACACATCCAGCAGTTAGCAGGATGTCCCTAGATGATGGGCACCTGGGCCTTGGTCTCATGATTCAGCAGGCCAGCCCAGATACCTCAGACTCAGGTTCCAAGAGTAGCATCAGAGGGAACCGCAGAGCCTTATAGAGCTTAGGCCAAGAACTTACCCACAGGCTCCACAGCTGCATTCTGCTGGCCAAAGCAAGTCACATGGCCAGTCCAAGTCCCGGATTAGGGAAATAAACACCACCTTTTGATAGGAGTAGTTACAAAATAGCTCCATCCATTTTTCCAGTATACCATCATGGATGGCTGTGTTTACGATACTTTCTGTTTTCTAGGCAATTGTGCAATTTTATGTGTTGGTGTTCATTACCAGAGACAGTAGTCACCAAAGGAGACACAAGCGTATCAGATGGGATGAAATTAAGCAGAATTAACTGCCTCTGACTTAAGTACTTCAATGACCAAGGACCTTTTTATTCTTTGTCAGCTATTAGTAGGGCCAAATATTCTTAATCTAGTCTCTTAATCTTACGTACTTTCCTATCTGTGCAAGTATGTTTGAATCTCAGTCTTATATTTGTAGAGCAAGATGGTTGTGATTTCAAAACACTTGTATACATTATAAGTAAATACTTAATAAATATCAAATGTAATCTTAATGGGGAAAAACATGCATTACAAATTGGAATTCAGCAAGAAATTGTTAAGTGTGAATAGTACATAATAGTTTGCTGACCCTAAAACAGCGTAAATTCAGGTAATTACAAAGAAATATGTTGCCAGGTGCAGTGGTACATGGCCTGTAATCCCAAAAACTTGGGAAGCTGAGGCAAGAGGATCAAAAGTTCAAAATAGTCTCAGAAACTTGGCGAAACTATGACTTAAAATAAAGAAATTAAAAGAACTGGGGATGTGGCTCAGTGGTGAAATGCCCGCGGTACCAAAGAGGGGAAAAGAAAAAGAAATACATTGTTATCAGTGACCTCTATAAATTTAACTATAAAGTCTAAGGAAGTAATTCCAGATTCTTCTCTAAACCTACCCCACCATGGCTCACTGTTGTCTTTCTGTGTTTTATGTTGCCCGACTTCACCACTAGGGGGAGATCTCTGCGAGGCATTTTTTGTTATTTTTTCTTTTGTTTTTGCAATGAGAGAGATTGAACTCAGGGCACTCTACCAGTGAGCCACATCCCCAGCACTTTTAATTTTTTATTTGAAACAGGGTCTCCCAGAGTTGCTCAGGCTGGTTCTCAAACTTGCTATCCTCCTGCCTCAGCCTCCTGAGTCACTGGGGACTGAACCAAGGCCTCCTGTTAAATTTTCAGTGTCCCTCATCACTGCCTCTGCCATCATTTTAACATAAGGTGTTCAGAACAGCATAGTTTGGGGATAATTTCCTATATTTACAGAATATGCCAGCAAATCAAGTATCAGTATTCTGTGTGTGTGTGTGTGTGTGTGTGTGTGTGTGTGTGGTGCTGGGGATTGAACTCAGGGCCTTGTGCATGCAAGGCAAGCACTTTACCAACTGAGCTATATCCCCAGCCCAATCCAGTGTTCTTTTAAAACATACTCCCCCCCAAAAAATCAGCATTCCTCTTTCAGTGGTCCTTTCCACTCATAATACAATCGAAGGCTCTGGAGCACCGGAGGCCCTGAACAGTGCTGAGCACTTGATCTAAATTATCTCATTTAACTTACCCAAGTCCTAAGACATTATGGTGACCTTTTCCTCCCATTTTCCAGAAAGGAAGCAAAGGCCCTGAAGGTTTGAATCCCTTGCCCAGGTAACCCAGCAAATGATAGCATCCTGGCTTAGGTCCTGGTTGACTTCTAGAAGTTTCTGCCCTCACCCCTTGCCACACTGCCTCTTGCACAAATACCAGAGTCGAGGTGCCTGGTGTTCCCTCCATTGTTCCCATGGACTAGGCCACGTTTGAGCAGCGCTTCCGATGTTTTCCTCCAATCTATTTATTTTGGCTCTTTCCTTAGAATATACCTAGCAATTGTGCCACACATTCCTAGGAACTCATAGGTTTTAATTCTAAGTACTATTGAGTTTTAAGATATTAATGCAGAGTATTGTTCTGAATGTCACTGTACCTTTTCAGAATGAACTTCCTGAACCTGAACAAGACAACGGTGGCACCACAGAATCCGTGAAAGAACAAGAAATGAAGTGGACAGACTTGGCCTTGCAGTACCTCCATGAGAATGTGCCCCCTGTTGGAAACTGACTCTTGGCTCCTTTCTCATGGATGGATTTTCAAAAATATAGAGAGATAAAATGTTTTCGTTTAGTCTCTTTATTCAGATCTTTGAGTAATAAATCAACAAACTATATACCCTCTTAATGTGAGGCAGCAAAGAGCAATGTGAAAATATTCAGAATGGGAAACAGATTTCTCAGGAATGCAGAATATTTGGCTCTTTAAACCTTAAATTCTTCATTCACTTGCTTGTGTTTGAGCATGACTGGTTAAACATTTGCTTTTAACTCCAGTTTTGCTTTACTTTCAAAGTTTAACACTTTGCAACTACTTACATATGTACTGTGACTTAAGTGGTTGAAAATATGAGAGGGAAAGGCAAAGAAACAGGAAGCCAGACATAGGATCCATGCCTTCTCATAGTTCCCCACCTTGAGAAGCCTTCTAAGCTTTGGGCCTGTGGGTGCATATGCTCCACAGAGGTCGTGCTATTTACTCATTACTGAGATTCCTGGGATTTTCCATGCCATTTTCAAACTACAAATAAATTTACAGATTAAAAAGTTATCTGATCATTACCTCTGCTCTCCTATAGTTGCCTTTGGTACAACTGGAAACCATCTGGCTAGATGGGCCACTAGTTTTATCCAATAGTGGCATTTCTTATTTTCTCAAAGCCCTTTCATATATAACCAAAACACCACAAAGTCAGTATTTAGCAATACATTTTTATAAAGAAGATATAATTTGCAAAACACATTGATATATCTTTGTCTCCTGGGATTAGCTCATCTTGTCCTTTTTGTTTACCCAATTTCATTTCATTTTTTTGTGTGTCCTTGTGTGCATGTGTGTATGTGTGTGTGTGTGTGGTGCTAGGGATTGAACCCCGGGGCCTCATCATGCATGCTAGACAAGCCCTCTGTCACTGACCTACATCCTCAGCCCCGATTTACCCAGCTTTTAAGAGGAAGAAGTACATCACAATGAGTTGCTTTTAGGATTTCAACATGAAACATGGTCCTAGCAGCTCTCTACCAACCCACACAGCAGGATGGTCTGCTCCATTCATAGCCCAACCTAGAAGCCATTTATCTTCAGAAGAAAGACCTCCCAAGACACCAGTTCCTTCAATAACTGAAAAATTGCAACCTCATGGGGAAGGGAAGTATAATAGGGAAGAGATTTTATACCAAGAGAAAACTAAGCTTTTCAAAAAATGAAAGTACCCAGAAAACCACAGTTCTTTCACATTCTCATTAAATGATACCTTTCCTCCAACTTCTCTGTGGTAATAGTTAACATACTAACATCTAGGAATTTGGCGAATTATGAGTCCAGCCAAACCTTTCCTTGGAACAGATAAACAAAGCTGTCTTGACCGAATCTGAAATGGAATATGAGGCCTGTAAGACAGCATTTATTTTTTCCTGCTTAAGACCCTGATCTTAAAATTGCCACCCTACCCAGGAATGATTTCATAAGCCAAGGTCGTAACCTGCAATATGGCATCAAAAGAGTGGCTCACTGTATCAGGAATTCAGTGACCCAAGCTTGGGCCACTCAGATTCTGTCAACTGGAGCTTCGGAGTCTGTCCATACAGGACTGGCTTGAGGATGATGGACTCACAAGAGGCCCAGCTTGTGGTATAGAGTGGCTTTCTTCAACTGTGCTTACCAAAATACCCAGAGGAAAGTGGGTGCAGAGGGAGGTCAAAGGGCTATGTAGACACCTGGTTCCTGCCAGCTTCCCAGTTAACAGCATGTTGTATGAATTCAGCTTGACATGACTGAGCCATCCTAAGCATAACCACTGTGATTGCCACTGAATAACCTTAGGTGGTCTTCCCCATACATTCCCCAGCAAACTTTAAATAGATTAAAAAAAAAAAAAAAAACAGAGTCCTGTGTGGAGCTTTACAACCAGCTCCTGGCTCCTGGCATGCACCTGACTGATATTATCCTAAGGTAAACCAGGTTTATTCCCTCCAGGACAAAGTCACTTCTGTCCTAACCTGTAAGCATGCCGCCTCTTTCTGATTGGAATTGTAGGAATCCAGCTGGTCTTGCTGTTGCTAGGACCACACTTCTGTCAGTAAGTTCCCCCAATAAACTACCCTTTGCAATTCTAGATCTAGATTTTCCTCAGTGGGGAGACATAAGTATTAAACCAATAGCCAGACGAATTTGTGATTTCAAATCGTAACATGCTAAGAAAGAGAAATAGAAGATGTGACTTTGTTTGGATTCCTAGAGGTAAAGCCCAAGGCAGGCTTTCTTGTGCAAGTGAAGTTGTGCTCTCCAGAGGACCATGTGAGGAATGCAGGATGGAGCTGAGAAAGAAGCTGAGCAAAGAAGTGGTTTCAACTCAAGGTTTTCCCCACATTGAGGAAAAAAGCCAGGTGCACTCATCATATGAATGCTCAGCCATTCGCTCCACCCTTCCTGCCATCCCCAGAAGACATGTCCTCGACATAGAGCTAGATGTCTTCTGGCAGCCAACACAATAGCTGGGGAATGGGTACCAACAGTGCCCACTGCTGAGTGTATGGAGTGTATGACCGGGGGAACCTGATTTATATTTATATTGATTTATAATCAAGGGGAGACCTGGTGATAAGTAGCTTTTATGGCACATAAATTTAATATACTAATTTATTTTTTTTAATATTTATTTATTTTTTAGTTATTGGCGGACACAACATCTTTGTTGGTATGTGGTGCTGAGGATCGAACCCGGGCCGCACGCATGCCAGGCGAGCGCGCTACCGCTTGAGCCACATCCCCAGCCCCTAATATACTAATTTAGTTTCTGAATTTTTTTCTACTCTCCAAAGAAGTGGTCAAGTCCTTTATGCTTCCTGTGCAGAGCAGGAAGCAGAGATGCTCGAACACACCCCCACATCTTGTTTGGGAAGCAGAGGAGAGTAGGAGGGAAGGGGGTCTGAAGCCAGGAGTAGCACCAGGTGTGCCCCCTTGCTGGTGGGGGTAGGTAGGAGTCAGAGGTGAGCTGTGGGAACATGAGGTTAAGGGGGTAACTCTGTAAACCGGGCCCACTATACTGACCACCACATGCGTTCATTAAAAAAGCAATTTAGCAAGAGCCCTGCCCGGCTTAACTCAATAGAAAATATTACATTCCTCAGCAAGCAACCTGTTATCTACAGGAGAAATGCAGGCCTAAGATGCCTGTAAGAACAACACAAGTTACCCCGGGGGATGTAGGGAGATTTTTGTGATCCTTACACAGACCAGATTCCAGAACTCAGAGAGATAAGGATAATTCTCTGTAACCATAAAATCTGTAAGAACAAGTTCCAATTGAACTGGTCAGTGTGGGTTAAAATGACCTACAGTTGTTCTGTACAGTGGAGGGGGGGGGCTCAAAAGTTTGATGTCACTCAAAAGTCAAGAGGTGAACTTGGGAGGGACTCTCTGGAAACTTCTCTGGAGCCCCAATAAAACTGGAGGGCACAAGGAACATGCCATCCTTCTCTCTGAAAGGACACACTCTTTCCCTTGACAGTGTCTCCTAAATCCTCAATGTAGCAAAGTAGTGCCAAATAGATTTATTTGCTTTGAAGAAAATAGAAAAATATTATATTCTTTTTTTTTTTAATCCTGGGGATTGAACTCAGGGCACTTGACCACTGAGCCACATCCCCAACCCTATTTTGTATTCTATTTAGAGACAGGGTCTCACTGAGTTGCTTAGCACCTCGCCTTTACTGAGGCTGACTTTGAATTCATGATTCTCCTGTCTCAGCCTCCAGAGCGGCTGGGATTATAGGCACACGCCATGAGCCCAGCTGAAAAATGTGATATTCTTTGTACCCTTCTAGTGTGCGTAACAGATGAGTAAGGGTAGACAGGAGAAGTGTCAGGAGGTGAGAATTGATTACACAGAAAGAAAAGTCCCATGAAGTCCAGAAGTGGGACTGGCATCACAAGAAAGGTGACTGAGGAGACAAGGATCTTGTTAAAACTTTTCCTTAGTCATCAAAAGAGTTTAACCCGTGAAGGGTGAATGGCCCAATCAAAATTTTTAAAAAGTATAAGTCACTCTAGCTGCACATGGTAGCACATGCCTATGATCTCAGCTGTTCTGGAGGCCAAAACAGGATGATTTTAAGATTGAGACCAGTCTTGGTAACTTTTTTAGACACTGTCTCAAAATAAAATATTTTAAAAAAGGGTTGGGGATGCAGCTCAGAGGCAGAGTGCTTACCTAGCATGTGCAAGGACCTGGGTTAAGTTCCCAGTACAGAGGAAACACACGCACACACACATGTATATACACATTTATATATGTGGGAGTTGCTCTGGAAGATGGATTTGGGCAGGAAACAAAGAGCTTTGCATTGGCTTAAGTGAGAGATGATGATAGCTTGGACCAGCTAGATGAAGGTGGGTATAGAAGGACTTGGGTTGTCCCTTAGAGGTAGACATGCCCATTTTACCCATTGAAAGAGTTTCATGAGGCCAATATCCTGGGACATGGCTGTATAACTCTGAAGAGACTCATATGCTCAGGGCGAGCACTCCTTCATGACCCAGGGCTGGATTTGCTGAGCTGGACATAGGACAACAGATACAACCCATGTTCTCCAGACTGATTCTGAGTCCAGGGGCTGCCCATTCTTTGAAGCCCAACTTAGACCCACACATAGCAGAGGTGTCATGATTAATCAGGCACCTCTAAGTGCTGAGGATCTCTAAGCCCTTGAATTCACTTGTGAGGTGGATATCATTGTCCTCCTGGATCAGGAGATGTGACTTAAATGGCTTGTTCAAGTTAAAGGACTTATGTATTCCAAGTCACTCAAGCCACAAATACATTCCAATATAGGCTGTTGTGTCTCAAAATCTGTGCTCTCTCCTGGTACCACGTCACCTCCTCTAGCAAGACTCTGTGGATACCTCTTTCTGAAATGGGAAGAAAATCCTATCAGAACACTCAGAATTTCCAAATATTTGTCTCTATAATGGAGACAGAGAACCCAAAGAATTTTTATTAGGAAATTGGGAGACATGAATCATTCAAAATTTCAACCTATTACCAAAGTCACAGAACTCCGTTGACACGACTCATATTGTTGTCACTGGTTTTTACACAAGATTAAATCCCTAAAGTTTATTTTCCGATTTTGGTGCATTTGAAGAGTTTATTGTCAATGCCAATAAATTCCCAGCAGGGGGCGCTCAATTCCTTTTAGAAAGTTGACTCGCCAGTGGATCTTTGGTCAGTTCTAAAAACCAAGCATCCTCAATCAATGCAGTTTTTTGCTTGCAAGAGATTCTGCATATCTGGGTGACTCAGAGTGTTGGGAGAGGGTTTATGTGAAGAAAGTGCTGTCTCCCTGGGATTCTGGTCATTCACACTAGGACTGGGCAGCCCACCTTGTGCGCCCATCATTCATGCCCTAGGAGAACCAGGTAAGGGCCCATGGGGTCAGAACTCTGATTGCAGAAAAAGATGGTTACAATTAGGATCACCTTTTTTGCCTGCTTGTGACCCCAACTCATACTCAAACCTGGGGTGCTTTCATTTAGCTGTTTTCCAGCTTTTGGGGTGAAATCATTTGAATAATTTAGGCATCATCTTGAAAGAATCTATCAGGCTCTAAAAAGACCGTTTTTCTAAAGCTTCTTTTCTTTAATCCTGTTTCACCCACATTAAAATTCCTGCCCCAGTCTCCCGCTGTGCCATCAGTGAGCTCTGTGTGAAACAGCAAGGTGTGCAGGGTCTGGACTGAAAGGGCTGGCGACAGCCATATCTTGTAACCTTCTCTGCCCAGATGATGGATGGCCCTGGCCCGTGCTGCTCACCCACCAGGGCTGCCTTGGTGAGTGCATGACACGCACACAGGCGCCACATTTGGTACAATGCTCTGCTGCTGCTGCCTCAAGACCCTTAGGAATTTTTGAACAAAGGGCCCACATGTTCATTTTGCATGGGGCCCCATGAATTATGCAGCCAGTCCTCCCAAATCTATGGCAGCCATCTGTCGGGATTCCATGTTGGCCAGTGACTAACTCCAGTGACACAGCTCAAGGCACTGAGTGTCTGCCTTCAGGGTGATAGAAGGCAGACAGGGCCTGAGCATGCAGCAAGAGAAAGCCGGGGTGTATGGACGGGGGTTCCAGTTCCTGGTAAGCTCTCCCAGGGCAGCGGCTGGGTCCTTTTCTCTCCTTGACCGGGGCTCTCTATTGTTCTTGCCTCCTGGAAGCTGGCCTAACTGACCATAGGGCGAGGGGCAGAGATGCAGGAAGTGCATTGAGACAGGCTTTGCAACAGCTAAGAGTCCTTGAGGCAGGATTATTACCCAGCCCCAGGGCATGTCCTCGCCTCAATTTCATCTTGGCTCTTAGTCAACATTTATACATCCCCCTCTCAGAATAGAGCCTCTGATGGAAAGAAAGTGTTAAGAAGCACAGTTGCAGAACTGGGAACAATGGTCAACTCATATCATTAGTCGTATTCCTTAGTTTAAAGGATTCTACCTGGGTTTTTATTCTAGTGTACCCAATTGTGTCGAACCACACACACACACACACACACACACACACACACACACACACACACACACACACACACACACACACACAAAAAGCCTGGTTTTGTAGGTCAAAAATAGCCAGGTAATTGCAATTTCCTGTGTTTCCAGCTGATTCTCACCTAGGGTCAATGGTGCATATATACACATAAATATGCACGAACACAATACACGGTGGACCAGATTTGTTGGGGAGAGGGGAAGAAGGCCAAGGGTGGAGTATTTGAAAACAACCAAATGACTCCAGAGGAAGTGAGAGAGGTTGATGTACAAACCCATCCCAGCTCTCCCTTACCCTCTCTGGTGACTACTCAGATCCCCTTCTTAATGATGCTTCCACCCAAGGGCAGAGAGGTCTCCCTGGCCTGCGCTGGGGTCTGTTTCCCAGGTCTCTGCCCATGCTCCCTCCACTCTTGTCTTGGTCTCCAGTGGTCCCTCCCCCGCCCCCACCCCCAAGCCCACAGAATGGTGCCCAGTCTCACTGGGAAGATTCCTTCCTGGCTTTTACGTCCAGGCTCCCTCCATCCAGCCCCTCCGCTCAGGGCTGTGTGGCTGTTCACAGAGACTCCGCGTCTCCACGTGCACTCCTGCTGGCCCAGGGCTGCCCTCTGACTGCAGAGGTGACGGGCTCAGGAATCTGAGTTCTTAGCCTAGGAGAGGACAAGAAAAAAGAGAGTCCTGGAGAAGGCCAGCTGGGCACAATGGCGCACTCCTGTAATCCTAGCCGCTGGGGAGGCTGAGGCAGGAGGTTCACAAGTTCAAAGCCAGCCTCACCAATGGCAAGGCGCTAAGCAACTAACTCAGTGAGACCCTGTCTTTAAATAAAATACAAAATAAGGCTGGGGTGTGGCTCAATGGTCAGTACCCCTAAAGTACTCCTAAATTCAATCCCTGGTACCCGGGAAGAGAAAAGAAGTGGAGAAGGCCAAAGCTCTGGTCTCTCTCTTCCCCACTGACTCTGTTCTTGTTCTCTCTTTCTCCCAATCAACTTTACTGTACCTTCCTATTTGTCTTGCTTGAAGGTTTTTTTCCTTTCTTATATTCAAGCATATATCTAAATATCTTAGTCTACACATCACACTTGTTTCCCTTTCCGATCACAAACATCTCTAAAGTAGAATTCGTGTCAAATTCACACCTTATTTTGTTTCACCTAATAGTCATTTATTTAAAATTACATGTTGTATGTAATATATACATATATATCATGTATATATGATATGTGCATATGTGTATATATGTGTCTATATATACACATGTATATATATATGTGTGTATATATATGTATACATGCACACATATACATACATGTACACACACACATATATATTTTATAACTGCTGAAAAGTACAATGGTTAAGTATAGGGACCTTGAAGGCAGTAAGGCCTGGGCTCAAAATCCTTCTCATCATAAGCACTTTATAAAGATTAGTTATTGTTTGTTATCAAATAAAATATTTAAGTGTTTCAAAGGAATTCTGCACTGACATGCTGAAGTTCAACAAAGAATAATTTCATTATTTAAATAACATTCCCAAATAACCTTCAAGAATTACTTTTCATGGTAGAAACAGCATTGAATTCAGAAACAGAAGACCTTGGTTTCAAGTTCTATTCCACCCCTGACTGACTGTGGGACCAGGAAACTGTCTGCCAATTTCTCTGAGCCTTCCTCCCAGTGTTGGGGAATAAAAATGTGTGAAAAAATATTTTGTAGTTTTAAAGACTACATGCGGGGCTGGGGATGTGGCTCAAGCGGTAGCGAGCTCGCCTGGCATGCGTGCAGCCCGGGTTCGATCCTCAGCACCACATACAAACAAAGATGTTGTGTCCGCCGAAAACTAAGAAATAATAAATAAATATTAAAAAAAAAAGACTACATGCATTTTAGTTAAATGTCATAATATATTTACTTCATAAGTTAGTAATTTTATTCTTAAATTCATGTTTCAGATGGTTCTTAGTATATGTGCTAATTAGGTAAATATATATGTGGGCATAGGTGTCTGTGAATTTGCATAAACATGTTTATGAAATCTACAAAGAAAGACAACAGATTGTTGACAGTAATTATCTGGGACAAAATTTGACTGACTGAGGAAAGAAATGTCACCTTTTACTTTAGGTCCTAAAAAGGTGGTGAGATTGTGGGTAATCTTTTCAGATAATAATGTAAACATTGTGAAAATCAGAAAAACATTGTTTATTATTATTATTTTGGGGGGTTACCAAGGATTGAACTCAGGGACACTCGACCAAGAAGCAAGATCCCCAGCCCTATTTTGTATTTTATTTAGAGCCTCGCTTTTGCTGAGTCTGGCTTTGAACTCACGATCCTCCTACCTCAGCCTCCCAAGTCGCTGGGATTACAGGTGTGCACCACCACATCTTGCTGTTTATTATTATTATCTATTCCTTTGGTACTGGTGATTGAACCCAGAGACACTTTATCACTGTGCTACCTCCCCAGCCCTTTTTATTTTTTATTTTGAGATGTTCTCACTAAATTGCTTAGGGTCTCCCTAACTTACCCGAGGCTGGACTTGAACTTGTGATCCTCCTGCCTCAGCTTCCAGAATCGCTGGGATTATAAACATGTGCCATCATACCCAGCCATTGTTTTAAAAGAAACATTCTCATTATCTTTTTTTTTTTTTTGTACTTCGATTGAACCCAGGGAAGCTCTACCACTGGGCACAGTCACAGCCATAGCCATTTTTATTTTTATTTTGACACAGGGTCTTACTAAATTGCCAAGGCTGGCCTTGAACTTATGATCCTCCTACCTCAGCCTCCTGAGTACCTGGGATTACAGGTATGCACCACTGTACCTGGCTTCTATGCCCTTTGAATAAAGATCTGGGATGTGTGTCAAAACTTGTGTTTGCATCCAGTAAGTTTTTTTCTTTTTTTGGTAACAAGCATGGAACCCAGGGAAACTTAACCAATGAGCCACATCCCCAGCCCGTTTTATATTTTATTAGAGACAAGGTCTGGCTGAGTTGCTTAGGGTGGTGCCAATCTTCTGAAGTTGGCTTTGAATTCGTGATCATCCTGTCTCAGCCTCCCAAACTGCAGGGATTACAGTGCCTGTAATCCCTGCAGTTTGGTGCACTGCAATCAGTGATGGCCCCTGCCTTCAATAATTTTCATTCCACTACTATTCAGCAGTGAGCACCAGCTTTGGGCAAAGCACTTTAGGAGGTGAGAAGGTGGAATCAGACATGGGAGTCTGCCTGAGGTCACAAGGTGTGAAGGCAGATAAAATGTTCATGTAAAAAGCTGTAAGAAAGCGGTCAGTGTGTCTAATGCACAATAAATGCTCAACAAATGTGTACTGGATAAATAGACCACTGGATGGATGGATCAATGGATCGATGGAAGACAGAGCCAGAAAAGGAATGGATCTACTACAGCTGAGAGAATTTAGGAAAGCTTTGTGGAAACAGTAGCCTTTGAAAGGCTAGATTTGGACATCTAGAGATTAGAAGGGGAATTGAGAAGCTTTAAGTTGATGGCATTGGGCTGGGGATGTGGCTCAAGTGGTAGCAGGCTCACCTGGCATGCGTGCAGCCCGGGTTCGATCCTCAGCACCACATACAAAGATGTTGTGTCCACCGAAAAAAACTAAAAAATAAATATTAAAAAATTCTCTCTCTCAAAAAAAAAAAAAAAAAGTTGATGGCCTTGTGTCACTTGTGATTCAATTCCAGTTTTTGCTTTGATCTCTTTCTTCCACTCAACTAATGGTGGGGATGGAGGGCTGGTATGTTTGGAAATAAGTGGAAGCTTTTCTTTTCTTTTCTTTTTTCTTTTATTTATTTATATATTTATTTTGGTCCTCACAATGACTGGAATAGGGGGTGGGTGACAGAGAACACTGCTGCATTTAGTGGGATCCTGGCCAACATCATTAAACACACTGCAACAAAGAATTATTCTATCCAAATACTAATAGTGACCACATGGAGAAATACCAGTAGGTGAGAGAAGCATCATAAATAGATTTACAATGTCATAAAGAAATTGCTGACATAGACATCGGCATACGTTTTCTGCTTTTGTCAGCTAATTCTAATGATGTGACCTCCCTTCTAAGCAAAGGGAAGTAAGATTGTGCAAACCCGGGAGGGGGCTTGGGGGGCAGAGTGCTGAGCAGAGAGCTAGTCAGCAATTGAACCTTGGTCTCAAGGGGAAGGGGACCCAAAGTTTGTGATTAGGGATTATATTGTATATGTGCTGCAAGAAATGCCAAGCACTATTTTCTGAAGGTTTTAGATAGCAAAAAAATGTGAAATAACATTTTTTAAAGTTTAATCCTGTGTTTGCTTCAGAAAAAGGAAAGAGATCATTCTATATATTTTTAAATAATGTATCATTCTATATATTTTTAAAATTTTCCAAATTTAAAGTAAGTTAAAAAAAAAAAAAAAACACTGCCTGGTTGTATTGAGATGAATGGTTTTCCATTTGTGTGGTGGGAAACAAAGTTGGATCCCTACCTCACACCAAACATTAGAGATGGTTTCAAGAATTAACCATAAAAACAATTTAGAAGAACGTTATAAGAAAAAGTAGTTGAGTGCTTTAGAAAACTCAGGTAGAAAAGAATTCTTAAGTAAGCTACAAAACCCAAAAGTATAAAAATAAATTATAAATTTGCACATGAAAAAAATATATAACATTAAAATAGAAGGTGGTCGTAATATATATATGAGACAAAAAAAATTATTCTTCAAGTAACCCATGCAAATTTCTATCAATTAACAGGAAAAATATAACCCAATAGAAAAATAGGCAATAGAGATAGTCAGAAAGTTCATGCCAAAAAAGGATTCAAAGCATAAAGACATGATTATGGTTTGGGTTTCGGACTGACTTCCTAAGCTCCATGCTGACCTTGTACTTGACCTTGATGCCCGCTGGAGCCTGGAAAGCCAAAGCCTAGAATTTCCAAGTTCCCTTTGAGCTGAGTTTCTGCATGCCACCTGGCTTCTGGTTAGACGTACTCTCCAAAGGTCTGCAACTCTGTTGGCAAACAGGATTGAGAGGGTCCTTGATTAGTGTTTTGGTTTAGCTCTTTTCCCTGCACCAACAATAGCAATGACCTCAGTGTCTAGTTTGTCTCCAGCTTTGTGGGTGTCATGGACAGGATGTGGGAAACCATTCTGCAGCTGAGACACTGTGGTTCTGGAAACCAGGTATGACTGAGACTTCCTGGCTGCCAAGTCTATAACTGGGTCCCAGCTTCCTCCCCAGATTCCAGGTCCTGCTGCTGGGGGGGGGGAGAGCTTTCTTGGTGGGTCAGTTCTAAGCTGGAGTTCTAGGAGTCAGACCTGGAATCTTCCACTCCACCTTTTTTTTTTTTTTTTTTTTTTTGTACTGGGGATAGAACCCAGGGGTGCTTTACCACTGAGCTATATCCCCAGCCCCTATACTTTTTTTACTTTGCTTAGGGCTTTGCTGATGCTGAAGCTGGCCTTGAATTTGTGATTCTCCTGCCTCAGCCTCCCAAGTTGCTGGAATTACAGGCAAGTGCCACGGCACCTGACTCCATTCCACCTCATCTGGCAAAATTTTAAAAACACAAGTCCCTACAGTAAGTTTCTTTCTACTTAAACTAACTGGAGTAGCTTCTGTCATCTGTAGCTAAATTCTGACACATTATTAATAATCAAAGAAATGTAAATTACAGCATCAATGTTATTATTTCTCATTCATCAGAATGTTAACACCTAAAAAAGGGGAAAAAATTTGGCATTGGTGAGGGTGAGAGAAAATGCTGTTTTGGAGGTAATATATCTCATAACTGCCATTTTTAGGGGCAGTTGGAGCCTAACATGGTGTCACACACCTGTAATTACAGTGGCTTAGGAGGCTGAGCAGGAGAATCACAAGTTTGAGGCCTATGAACTTCAAGAGATCCTGTCTCAAAATAAAAAATAAAAAGGGCTGGGGATATAGATCAGTGGTAAAGTGTCCCTGGGTTCAATCCCTAGTACCAGGGAAGAAGAAAAACAAAAATAAAGCAATTTGGCAATATCTATCCAAATGTAAAATGTGTGTCACATCCAACCCAGCAATTCCACTCCAAGGGATCTGTCAAAGAGAGCTATTGGTGTACGTCCTTAAGGAAATATTTCCCAAGGATATTAATTGCACTACTGTGAGTAATGGAAAAATAATAATAATGTGCTGAAATGTTCGTCAAGAGGGTATAATTAATTATTCTACAGCCATTCTTTTGGAATACTCTGCAGTAATCAAAGAATGAGGCAGAGCTAGTAATAGTATGGAAAGATCTTAGATATAGTTCCAAGTGGAAAGCAAATTACAAAACAGCATGTATAGTATAATGATATATATTATCTCACACACACACACACACACATATATATAAAATATTTAGAGAACATTATATAAGCAAGATTCCAACTTTCAAATACCTAAGAAAAGATATGCAAGTATCTGTCTAGAAAGAGAAACACAAAGGTGTCAGGGGGAGAAGGCACACGTGACAAAAATGTGACACTTATTGAGTCCAGGTAGCAGGGTAAAACTATTCACTGTATCTTATTCCAACCTTTCTGCATTAAAACTCTCTTTTCATAATATGAAGTTGAAAATAAAAGCACATTAAAGACACATCCTGGGACACGCATGCTTTTCCTGCACAAGCAGATTTTTCCAGATGTGGGAGCAGAGTCTGTGGCTTGCTCAGCTGCAATTATGGCCAAAGGCATTGGCAGCCCTCCTCCCCACCCCCCACCCAGCTTCTTGGAGTAAGTACCTCCTCCAGCTGCAGCCAGTGTCCTCGGTACCTGGAGAGGCTATAGTGTGCACTGACACCCTGGGGACAGTCCCTCTGCAGGCACCATCAGGGCCAGGACCCTTTAGGAAGGGACTTCTGCCCCTTGAAGCTCCCCAGGTGTTTGAATTCTCCTGTACACAGAAAGCATCTCATGGGACTGCCCCCTCCAGCAGCCCTGCGAAGGACCAGGTGGCCACTGGCAAGAGGACCTGGACCTGGAGGGCCACCCCAGGGTCTCTGAAAGACCCTATTCATTGGGATTGACTTTTGAGATAGCAGTTTGAGGAGAATGGAACTGGGGAGGAAAAAAAAAAAACTGGAATTTTAATGAGAACCATCTGGAGTGTGTTCCAAGGGTGTAATGTTTGGTGCAAGAAAGCGATTCCTCAGCTCCAGTGAGGACAGGAGAAGTAAGAGACACTGTTATATTGTGTTTACCCTCCAAGATGAGACCAAACAGAACCACCTAGACCAAGCAGGTCCCACGTACTCACTGGGGGGCTGGGGCAGGGTCTTTGAGGGAAGGAGAGCAGTCCCCCATCCTTGGCTCTGACGTGTCACAAGGAGAAGGAACGCTTCTCCTCTGCCAGGGAGACTTTGAGGGATGGGTTGTGGTGGGCCCAGGGCCAGTGCCTGGAATCTGGGTAACTATGGAAACAGGCCTGAGGGCAACAACAAACACAGGATGGAATTTCAGCTTTTGCAGCCTGGCCACAGAGGAATGGGAAAGTTCGGGGAAAGTTCTTTCTTTTCTTTTTTAACCCACCCCTCTCCCCTCCTTGGAAACAGGGGAAGGTACAAGGAGAGAACCTCAAAGTTCGGAATAAGTGCTCTCTGCCCAGTACCTCAACCCAGTCCCAGGAAGCAACCTCTAGAAGTTTCTATCATCATTTTATTTTCTTCATTTATTCATAGTCCATCACAATCCGTCCAAGATTCCATGGGGGTCTAAGACCAATCCTGAGGGGGTTCTGTAAAGTAAGACCCAAATCCCTGCCCTCAGACCTGCAACAAAATGCTACAGAGTCACTTACTGTGACAGCCACTCTACGCAGGACTTCAGAACATCATCTCAATTCATCCTGGCCACAGCCCTGCAGCCCAGGTGGCCAGGTCCCCACCTCACAGAGCGGGTGAAGAAAATTCAGAGAGCCAGGAGTACCAAGAAAAAGTAAAGCCTGAGGCCTCCGCAAAACATGTCGTCAGACCTGAGATCTTTACTCTGGAGGAAATAACTGAATAATAAGGCAGCCGAGATTGAAGAAGATCAAAGCATTCTACACTGATCACCACACAGATGCCAACATCCACATGGCTGCAGAATTAGGCATGTGTCCCCATATCAGGGACATAGCCTTGAATGAATGGGAAAGACTAAAGGGATAGAAGGAAATTCTTTTCCACAGTTACTAGCAGAAATATTAAGAGAAAGAGGTATAGACTTCGGGATTTTTTTCTCCACAGCCTAGTGAAGGAGGCATCATCTGTTTGGATGCCAGAACAGACGGGGGTCTGGGACTTGAAAGAGACATAAAGGAGCCTAGAGACTCCTTGTTCTACAGATGGGGAGACGGGGCAGAGAGTGGACTGGAACCTCAAGTTGCAGCCACTGGTACAAGGTGCTTTTCTTGACAGGGTGTCCCAGGAGCCCAGAAACAAGCCCATAGGTCCCATGCCTTGGAGTCTAAGAGTGGATCTAGAAGATATAGTGTGAATCCAAAGGATCAAAATAGGAGGTAGTAACAACTGCTACAAAGCAGAAGATTGTTAAATGTGGGGTCAGAGGATGAAAACAAAAATGCAAAGTGGATTGGCATTCTTTGAACCTGCGATCAACATGGTGTAAAATCCACTCCAACTTCACCACCATGACCCTCCATAGTTAAGGAGGGAGAGAGAGACTTGACAGTTAAGAATTTAGCAAAGGAGATAGTTTTAAATCAGCAAAGTTACATAAGCGTAGAGTGATTTCAAGAAATCTTCTTGTAACTTCATTAGCAAAAAAAAAAAAAAAAAAAAAAAAAGCTTCTAAATAAGCCAACCGGAAATAAGAAATGCAGGAATTTCTGGAAACTGGAGGATGGGTTTTTTTTTTTTTTTTTTTATTGTTGATGCTGTCCGTTGTTTGTTTCTAAAATTGGTGGTGGTGGGGGGGAACGTTTTTTAAGGAAAAAGGAAGCCCTGACCCACATAAAGATAGAGTTTCAGTAAAAACTAATTTGAGACCAAGAGCGACCTTGGAAAAGTAGTGGTATGAGTGCCCAGGCCCTGAGGGCTTTGTGTGGGCTGAAGAAGACAAACATCAACCCCTAAAAACTGGCTCAAGAAATGGAGCCAATTTTATACTAACGACCCAACTTCGGTCACAGAAAAATAGCAAATCTGCAAGCGATTGTCCGCAGCCCTGTTGAAGTTTAACTGTGGAAAAATTTTCAATTTGTTTCAGCACTTAGCGATCCAGGAATACTTGCTAGTAGTCATCCTGAAATAACTGATTTTTCCCTAAAGTCCTCCTCCTTTGTACATTTTTATCCTGAAAAACCCCAAGAGTGGGAGAGTGTCATTCATTTTTCTCAACCAATGTTTTTGACAACCCACAATTTGCCAGACCTTAAACAGAATGCTTCTATTGTGTCAGATTATTGGGCTTGAGATTCTATCTGAGTTTTTAGTACTCAGATGCAGAGAGTGTGCTATGAAGGTAGGTCTCCCTTAAGAGGTTCAGTTTCCCACCTTGAGATGCTGTAAGCACTGTACAAGCTTCAAGAGGCCACTGCTTAGGCCTAATGAGAATCTTCTGTCTATGATTCATGATTAAATCCCTATAAATGGCTTTATGCACATGCCCAAAATATGTGGTTCTGCAAGAGGTCTGAGAATATTCGTGTAAGTATGTATCTGCTCGTGAGAAAGTGTGTGTGGGAGGGAAGGATAGAGGAGAAGACTGTTTTCATTTTAAAAAGTTGGAAGCATAAGCACCAACTATCACGTACATCATGGAGAAGAGAGTGGACAGGTGTAAGGAGGGATGAAGGCAACGTATTTTCAAATTGTCTTTCCTTTAGTCCTTATAAGAGGTGCTCCTTGATGGGAAGTCACAGGCTGGTCATTGGGCTGAGAGGAAGGTCCCTGCAGCTGGGGATCGCCAAGTCTGTCTGTCAGGCAATACTGACCTAAGATGAAAGGGGCCATGGAGACCAGATCACCTCAACCCAGGGTGTCCACATGCATGTCATGAGAAAGTGTTCTCCAGGCACGGGTGTCCCTTTCTGAACAATCCCAGAAGTGTTGAGCAGAAGCCTGGGCACATCCATTCTGGGTGAGACCCCTTTCACGTCCCCTCGATGGCTCACCCCTGTGGCTTTCTTCTGTCATGAGAAGAAGCAATTGGAAATAGTGGCACTATTGCTCAGATGTTCCATGTTGCATGAAACTGAAGAGTCTCACTTCCAAAAATGCCTGGGCAGAGCTGGAGTTTTCAACGAGCAGTCGGATGAAATCTATGAACCAGAATCTGTGGAGTTCTGCTCTGTCCTGCCATCCATTCTAGATGCCCAATAAAGAAGCCTCTACCAAGGAAACAGGCTCAGTAGAATATCTGTATACAGTAACGGTATAATCTGTGGTACAAGGGCAATATGATATTGTTGTATCCCTTAGGGTGCTTCTGGTGGCAAGTAACATAAAGCCCAACTAAAAGTAGCTGAAACAATACGAACATTGCTATTTTATGTGATGACCCAGCTCCAGGGCTGGTTAGTTCAGCAGCTGACTGACAGCATTCAGCATCCAGGTTCTTGTCCTCTTTAAGGCTTGTGCATTCTTCTCAGCACTGGGCTGGCTCCCTTCACGGGGACAGGATGGAAGCCATATCTCTGGGCAACATCACAGGAGAAAAGGGGTCATCATCCCCCTTTGGTTCCGGTTTGGGCAAACAGCTGAGTCAGAACTAATGAAAGCTTAGTGGGGCCAAGGAAACAGAGGCAGGCATGTGTACACACACACACACGTACACACACACACCAGGGTGGATACAGCCTGATGGGCTGTTGGCAGCCATCTTGTGACTCTGTGGTGAATGCATATCCAAGGACCCAGCTGTTTCGAAGAAATAAGAACCAAGCCAAGAACACGAATGGCATCCTGAACCCACAACTGCCTCTAGACATTTTATTGACATGAGCTAATAAATTTCCTCTTTGAACATGTTTTCTATCATGTGCAATCCTGGGAATTTACTCATACTCTTTACTTGTCAAAATAAGAATTTTCCAACCGTAGAATCCAATTTTATTTACTTGTTTGCTTTTTAAAAAAAAATACTAATTAGGACTTTTTTCTTTTCTTCCTTCTCCTCCTCCTCCTCCTCCTCCTCCTCCATCTTCCTCCCCCTCCTCCATCTTCCTCCCCCTCCTCCTTCTTCCTCCCCCTCCTCCTCCTTCTTCTTTTTCTAGTACCCAGGGGCACTTCACCACTGTGCTGTATCTCTACCCTTTTTATTTTTTGAGACAGATATAAGGGTCTCACTAAGTTTTGCTAAAGGACTCACTAAGTGAGGCTGACCTCAAACTTGCAAGCCTCCTGCTTTAGCCTCCTGAGTTGCAAGGATTACAAGCATGCACCACTGCACCAATTCCGATTGGGACATTTTACAATATACTTGACCAGTACTCTTTAAAACTAATTGAGGTCATAAAAAGGAAGGAAAGAAAGACGGAGAAATGTTCACAGACTGAAGGAAACTAAAGAGACAGGATAAATAAATGTTCCTTGGTTTAGATCCTAGAATAGAAAAAGGATCTTAATGAAAAAAACTGATGAAATCCAAATAAAGTCTGCACGCATTTCTCAGTTTTGATGAATACATGATGCTTCTGCAAGATGTAGGGGAAACTTAGTGAAGTATAATATTAGGGGAAGTTACCCATCCAACTCTAAGTCAAAATTTTTTAAAAACACATTTTAATACATTACTGATCATTGATACTTCAAACTCTACTAACCAGAGAAGCAGTCTGATTTCTTCAATTCGTAGAGAAGAGTGCTAAGTCTCAAAGAGGTTGAGGGACCTGCCCATGGCACCTGGCAAGTCATGTCTGAGCTGAGCCTTTGGAACCCAGGCTGCATCACCTGGACGCCTGACTCACACACCCACACAGCCAGGGATCAGGGGCCTTCCTTGAAAGATTCAGTTCCCATGGAAACAGGTGCTCTCCAAACACACTTAGGCTGCTGGCCATCTTAGCTCTGGACTATTACATTTCAAAGTTCCTTCTTCACCATGATAAATTACACAACGATAGCCGTCCAAGAATGAGCTGTAACATCACGCAAATGGAATTTGTACTAGAAATTTACACTACCATATGGTGGATGGATTAACATTCACCATAAATAGAAACCATCCCATTCTCTGGTGCCTGCCCATCACATCCATAGGAATGAGGTCGTTTCTGAAAGTCCATACGTGAAAAAAAAGCCAATGCAGAGTAAACCTGAGCCCCAATATTTTTAAAGACCAGATTTTAAAGGGGATTAGACTTCACATAACTTAGGTGGGGGCAAACATGACATACTCTGGGAAAAAATGACATTAGATGACTCAAAAAAAAAAAGTGGTGGTTGTGATGACAGACACAGATGTTAAAGACTCGTTGGTTAAAAAAAAAAAAAAAAAAAAAACGAGTTTTTTAGAATGATCATAAAAATTCCTCCATATCTGCTTAGAGTTGAATACAGCTTCAGGGCAAGATGATGTTCTATGACCCAAGTAAAAGGGACATTCCCCTGAACTTCCTGCTTTCCCTCAAAAACACATCAATCCTATTCTCCAAGATCCACCTCCTACAGAGCTCTGGCATCTGTGCCCTGAGTTAGCCACAAGTGCTAGTTCCCTCCTCTCCTTCATTTCCCCACCCAATAATTATTCCTCTTCCATCCTGTGAGCACCGGCCCTTGAGCAGAGTGCAGGCATCCTGCTGGAGTGCTGATAACAGAATGTCAGAACCCAGGGGATCCCTGAGAAGCAAGGACTGAGGTCTGCTAATTAGCACCTTTCCCTGTAATTGCTGGTGACAATTGGAATTATCTGATCCAAGTTATGACATTTCCCCTTCCTGGGCACATAGATGATTTAGGATGCACATCTTGATAGAGGAAAAAGTCACGACTTCTGACAGTTGGCTGTGTTGTCTTTCATTAGCTAATGGTTAATGGCAGAAGATAAAAAAATGAAATTAAAAAAAATATCTTGACAGGCAAGAGTAATGTGCCCCAAATTACAAAATGTAATTTAGAAAGAATGTAGGCAGTGCCCTACAGTTGGATTCCAAAAGTGCCCTTGCAGAGGCCCGGAAGGCAGATTGTGGCAGTAGTCAGAAAGCCCAAGCCTGGGTCTGGGGAGAACCAGGTTCCCGCCCAGCCAAGCCTCCAGCCAGCTGGCCACACTCGAACAAATGACTAGTATCGTTGGACTGCCATTTTTTCTTCCAGAAATGATCTTTCCATGTACTTTCCAGATTTAAAACAATATTTTTTTTTGCCAACAATAGCAAGACCCAATAAATTAAGGGGCATCCTGATGATAAAATGCAGCTGTTACAAGTCCTGTGTTTCCCAAGAATACTTGATAATATGACAAAAGGCTTGCTACATAATGTAAGTTAAAATAAAAAGTGTATGTGTTGGGGGGAGGAATTAAGTACAGCTATGACACTAAATATGCAAAAAGAAAGGTGCTAGGAGGAAACATAAGACTAACAGGAAGCACAAAGTATTTTAACCATGCTTACGGGGGTAGTTTATTTTTTTTTATCATTTAAAGTATTTAAAATTGTATTTATTATTACAAAGGAAGTTAATGCTTGGTTTTAAAAACTCCAACAATACACAAATATAAACAGTAAGAATCAAAGTTTCTCCTCTCTGGGGCCAAGTTGTGGTTCAATGGTAGACATTTGCCTAGCACGTGTGGGGCACTGGGTTCATTCCCAGCACCACATAAAAATAAACAAATAATTTTTAAAAAAGGTATTGTGTCCATCTGCAACTAAAAAAAAATGTATATTAAAAAGAAAAAGTTTCTCCTCTCTCACTTCCAGTGCCAGTCCCCAGATATATCCTCTATTAATGCTGTGAAATAATTCAGACTTCACCAGGTTTGAAGCTGAATTTTCTGGCACCCTGTGTTTTGTTGTTGTTGTTGGCACTGGAGTTTGAATCCAGGGGCACTTAACTCCTGAGCCACATCCCCAGCCCTTTTTCCTATTTTATTTAGAGACAGGGCCTCACTGAGTTGCTTAGGGCCTTGCTAAATTGCTCAATCCTCCTGCCTCACCCTCTGCAGTCACTGGGATCCTGGGTATGCACCACCACTCCCAGCCGGAGGCATCCTTTGTTTCAGGTAGTCTCTAAAGAGAAAGCTAGAAACATGCTTGATTCTTGTTTTCTGTATGTAACTTAATGACTTTTCCAAATTACTTACACCAAACATGGCATTTTTTTTTAGATAATAAAATAAAAGATGACATGTCTATGGAGCACATTTCTAATGATGCAGAATCAAGAAACCAAACTGCCCTCATTGTAGATAGGTAGAGATGGCACCTGTAGCCTGGTTTCTGCAGTGGGTTAACTGGCCAAAGAGGGAGGGAGTCGGAGGTCTGCAGTGTGAGGGAGGCTGGTGTATGTCCTGGTCTAGTCCTTGCAGGCACAGGCCTATGTCACGGGGCAGTGGGTGGAGGAGTGAACCAAAGGAGCTGTAACCTGTCGAGTTAGTGTCTGACAAGACCACAGGCAATGACAGGAGAACACAAACTATGACAAGAATCTAACATGACATGTCATACTGGGAAAACTAGTGCAGGCACATTCTTTAAAATAATAATAATAATAAAAACTTTTTTCCAAAAATGAAATAACAGCCATATTTTTGTCATTTCCCAAATCTTCTATGTATTCCCTGAGCCCAGACTTCCATCCTGAACAATGAGGAAAAATCAGGGGGCTGGAATTGTGGCTCAGCGGTAGAGCGCTCGCCTAGGACAGGCAGGACCCGTGTTCGATTCTCAGCACCACATAAAAATAAAGGCATTGTGTTGTGTCCATCTACAAAAAAAAAAAAAAAAGATTAATATTCTCTCTTTCTTTCTCTCTCTCTCTCAAAAAAAAAAAAGAAAGAAAAGAAAAGAAAATCAGGAAGGATCTAGAACATCCTCTAGCTGCTGCCAGAAAGCAAGGGTACTTTCACAGATGTTGGAGGCAGTGCTGGGAGAACAGGAGCTGGCTTGACGGGCGCACAGTGGGCTGAGTTGTGACTCTGAGCACCAAATGCAAAGGGATGAATACAGCTGATGGGATCAGTTTGGACTCGTGAAAGGCCAGGATAAAATTATATTCAAGAAAAAGTTACTATAGAGTGCACAAATAAAATCATCAAATTTTTAAAATGAAAGTTATGTAATGGATTGTATTTTTAATGATTTAACAGCTATGAAAGAGAGAGAGAGAACCTATACACACACATATGCACAGCCACACATACAGATGCATACACAAACACGGCATGGGGTTATTTCCTTACTTTTATTAAACAGATGTTTATGTACTTCAAATACAAATTTTTTAAAACACAGAAACTGTGATTAAGCCAAGTAAAGCTGGACAAAAAGGAGTTGCTGTACCAAGAGCAGACCAGACGCCACCTGCAGTGACCTGGTGGAAGAGGGCCTGAAATTCACCAGGCTTGAGGATCATTCACAGTGACTATTTACAAAGAGGTCACTGTGGATTCCAATATAACAATGGAACCAAGTGTCCCGAAGGTGATGCTCCCTGCCCAGACTCGACCTCTTCCCTCAGGTGGCTGAGTTTACCATAAGGACATATCTGTAGGGATTCTAACCCAATCAGACAAGGGGTGGGGGCAGAGCAGAGGATCAGGTGAGCCAGTGGGCAAAATTATTTAAGGCTCCGTCACTTCTGGAAAAAGACACCTTCCTTCAGAAAGTAAAAATAAGCCTCAATTCCAGGGAATTCAAATCAAAAGTCAATCATCACAAAGCTTCAGTCTGACCCTCAGGGGCTAGGATTTGTGGCCCGATTCCTAATCCTGTTTAAGAATTCATAGGTCACATCCAGATGTGGTTGGGCATGCCCATGATCCCAGGGAAGCTGAGGCAAAGGGTTCTCAAATCCTGAGTTGCCAGCCTGGGCAACACAGCATGATCCTTTTTCAAAATCAAAACCTCATGTACAACCACAGGAATGGGATCCTAATTAGAATAAGTTATGCTCTATCTATATGCAATACGTCAAACTACACTCTACTGTCATGTGTCTCTAAAAAGAACATCTTTTAAAATAAATGAATAAATAAATAAATAAATAAATAAATAAATAAATAAATAAATAAATCGATCTGGATATATAGCTCAGTGGTAAAGCACTGGCTTAATCTCCTGTAAAACATACACACACATACACACACACACACACACACACACACACACACATACAGAATTCACAGCTCACTTTGCACAATCTTTTTTTTTGGGGGGGTATTGATGATTGAACTCAGGGACACTCAACCACTAAGCCACACCCCCAGCCCTATTTTGTATTTTATTTAGAGACAGGATCTCACTGAGTTGTTTAGCGCCTCGCCGTTGTTGAGGCTGGCTTTGAACTCGTGATCCTCCTGCCTCAGCCTCCCAAGCCGCTGGGATTACAGGTGTGCACCACTGAGCTCAACTCACTTTGCAAAATCTTGGCTACTCTTTTTTTTTTTCTTTTGGGGGCTAAAATTCTAGGAAAAATAACTTAAATGAGATAATTAGAATGAAAATACAAATGAGGAAAAAAAGATAAAATAAATTCAGGTGCTGGTACTTTCACAAATGCTTTAAAATAAGTTGAATAATCAGCTTTAAAGTCACTGTGATATTTGGGGTGTTTTGTTTCTATTTAAAGCATTTAAGAAAACCTGATGTGATGGATTCATAATCTTAGAACATCATAAATGTTTAGAAGATTAAATAATTTTCAATAACGGGAAAACGATTGGAGAAACTTATGTCAATAAGATTTTATTGACGATTGTGTAAATTGTGTGAATAAGTAGAGAGGTAAGGCGCATATAAAGTTAACAGAATGTTAATCATTTGATAACTTCAGACCATTAATGAGTGAATCATTAAACAGAGTACAAGAAGAGTCATCCTCCTCCATCCTCAAAAAGCTCTCAAACTTTAAAGATTTGTTCACGCACATGCCAGGAGCCTGGGCTATGCTTTGTTAGGACCCCAGTGGCTGAGCCATGGCACTAGTTGGGGGAAGGGACGGAGCAGGAAATCCATCTCCAGCCCAACCTGAGGAACTCCTGTCTGCCAGATGCAGCAACCCTAACAAAAGGCCCAGTGACAGGTGGTCACATGTTTCTGCCCATGAGCAGTGATATGACACCCTGCAGCAGCAATACCAGTAGCCACACTGAAAACCTCCATGAACCTTAGAGGCATCCATCGGCTCTGGATAGTCCCAGTTCAAGTTCCACCCCAAACACCATGCAGTGTTTCCACCAAAGATGAACCACAAATAAATGCAAATGAACACTTTGGATACTTCCTGGCTCTTCCTTTGATTCCAGGGTAGAACCCAGAAAGAAAGAAAAGATGAGCTGTGATCAGGGAGTTGGGGGTCTTTAATTAAAATACTGCATGAAGAAATAGACCTGGATTGTACCCCCAAGCAGGTGGGTGAGATATACTGGTCAGTTTCAAATGTGTGGTTCATTTAAAGTGCTATTGTTTGGCTCCCTAAAGTTTTTGCTCGCTTTTTTCTCCAAATAGCTGTACCCCATTTTTCGATTAGGGAATCACTTCTCCTCCACACTAAGTATATCTGTTCCTGATGCTGTAAATCTCTTCTCCCAACCCCAGCAACAGGAATACCATCAGGGCCATCCTCCACATTCACATTCCCGTCTTATTGTCTTCCTGGAACTCATCACAGCATCACAGTTAAACTCTTGATACAAGTCTGGAATCTTGAGGGCCACCATATTGGAATCTAGAATGGACCCAACACAAAGGAAGGAAGAACCAAAGACACAGAGAAACCCGCCTCTGGATCAAGACTTCTGTAGGATTCCCTGGAACTTTTCAATTACATGAGCCAATATATTTCTTTTTTGGCTTATAGAAATTCACTTTGGACTTTCAATCATCTCTTACCAAAATAATTCTAACTAATACAAGTGTATCTGAGGGCTTCTAAGAATCTAGAAACCAAGGAGAATAGCTTAGG
Organism: Urocitellus parryii; assembly: GCF_045843805.1. Lineage (NCBI taxonomy): Eukaryota > Metazoa > Chordata > Mammalia > Rodentia > Sciuridae > Urocitellus > Urocitellus parryii. Next base: position 98,923,457 of record NC_135532.1, on the reverse strand, counting down.
AACTGGTGATGTTGTCCTGGGAAAGAGAAGACTCTAAGACCATGATTCTCTTCAAATATCATTTTTGATGAATGAGACTGGAAGAAAAACTCAATAATAATTTTTTTAAAAAATATTTTTTGGTTATACATAGACATATATACTTATTTTGTTTACTTTTATGTGGTGCTGAGGATGATCGAACTCCATGCCTCACATGTTCGAGGCAAGTGCTCTGTCACTGAGCCACAACCCCAGCCCTCTGATTTTATTTTTAATAACTAAAGTGTCCAACAAAGGAACCAATTTATTCAGAAGATGATTAGCACCCCTTGGTGGAAAGAGTAGATTTCAATAGATTCTAGATTTCAATATGGTGGCCCTCAAGATCCAGGCAAAGATCTGAGATTCCTTAACCCCTTGCAGGCAAATATCTGAGATTCCTTAACTGGGTAGAAAGTGTGAATCCTGAATGAAGCTTCTGAATGTAAAGTCAGCAGAAAATGGAAGAAACAATCACTAGGGACAATGAGCAGAGGTGATTCCATAAACTGAGAAGTATTCTTTTTTTTTTTTTTTTTTTTTGAGAGAGAGTGAGAGAGGAGAGAGAGAGAATTTTTTTTTTTTAATATTTATTTTTCAGTTTTCGGCAGACACAACATCTTTGTTTGTATGTGGTGCTGAGGATCGAACCCAGGCCGCACGCATGCCAGGCGAGCGCGCTACCGCTTGAGCCACATCCCCAACCCCTGAGAAGTTTTCTTTATCTGTCCCTTCTTTGACTTTGTCCTTCTCCCCACTCTCAGTTCTTTGAACTTCGGACAGTTGGACCTTCTTTTGATTCCTCAAATTCACCTCATTAATAAATGAGGAATTTTTACCACGATGGATCCTGCTGTCCAGAAAGTTCTGCCCCTACCTCTTTTCATGGCTGGATTCTTGGTGTTGCTCAGGCATTCGCTCAAATATTTCCTTGGCGTGTTCTTTCCTGACTATCAAACTGGATTAGCAACCCTCTCTGCAACCCAGGTCTGCACTCAAAAAGAACCCATCCTCCACGTCCACATTCCTGTCTTATTGTCTTCCTGGAACTCGTCACTGTCAGAAATTATTTTTCCCATTTATTTGTCACTTATCATACTTGTCTCACTCCTTCATTAAACAGAAGCTCCACGAGAGCAGGGACTGTGCCTGTTCTGTCCATGGTCACATCCTCAGTTCTTCAAATGGCACTTGGGATGTATGCCATGCATGTTTGTGAATGAATCAATAATTGATTGAATATATAATCTTGGAAAAATTCACTCTTCTATAATGTTTTTGAGGAGACAGAAAATGAGTAAATGAGTGAAACTCAGAGATGGAGAAAGAGACTCTGGTTGAAAATTCATCCTTGGTATGGGGCAACTTGCCCTTAAATGGTCTCTGTGACCTCAAGAAACCAACAAGGAAGGGAACCCAGGATTTTATTTGGAGCCCAACCCCCTTTGTAAGCACGTCTAATACATTCTGCAACGAACAGCTAATCTAATTTTTTAAACATGCAATGGGAGCTGGGAATGTGGCTTGGTGGTAAAGTGCCTGCCTAGCATGACCAAGGCCCTGGGTTTCATCCTCAGCACCACCAATTAAAAAAAAATAAATGAATAAATAAATAAACAAATAAATAAACAGAAAGCTGTGGCTCATGGTTCAGTGACAACCAGCCCAAGGGTGGCCTGCTCCAATCTATGAAAGTCCAGCAAATCTTGAAATCCTGAGTTGAACTTGACTCAGTAATGTCTATTGTTTTTCCTCCCAGTATTGACAAATAATAACTTGCTAACTTGCCCAGTGCCTGAGATAATTGATAAAGGACGGCTTTTAAGTTCCAAGTGCATATCATTAAAGTTGGGCTTGAACCACCTTCCAAACGAGACTTTGCCCCGTGGGGAAGTTCTTTCAGAACCTGACAGGAAGAAACCTGTAATTATTTAAATGAAAAGAAGACAGGGGAGGATACTCTTTGGAATGTCATCTCACAGGCTTTCCTGGAGTTAGGAGTCCACCTCAGACACCATAAATATGTTGCCCAACATGGATAGAACTGGATTTAGGGGAAACAGATAGGGCTGGGGAAGTCTGGGTGAGGGGGTGTGGAAACAGGTTTCCTACGGTGAAAAGAGAACAACCATCCTGCGTACAGGATTGTCATCGCTAAGGCACATGCGACCCACAGGGCGCATGGGAAGTATATTTCTGGCTGGAACACGGAATGGTTGGAATGCCTTTTAGTTCTTGGTTTGCTTTTATAGCTGCTGGGAGAATAAGAATGTGGTCCAGCATGTTCTCTCCCTTGCTCATTATTCACCAACTCATAAGACTGAGTACCTGTCAAGTTTTAGACACCGTATTTTGGTTCCAGGGAATCAACTTTGACCTGGGCAGACAGGGTCCTCTTACTCACAGGACTTACATTCTTGAGGTGAAGACAAACATGGAAGAGATATTTGTACAAGTGGTTACCAACAGTCGTGAATTTAGTGTAGGAAAATGGAAAGAGGCCAAATGGAAAGAGACCCTCACCTCCATGTTTTCCTGTTGCCAGTGATGGGGCTCATGGGTGAAGAATGGCTGAAGGAAGGAGATGAGCCCTGGGCATGGATTCCCAGGCTAGCTGTACTCTTTACAGACGGAGAGGCACGGCCACCAAGGGCCCACACCTTTGTCTTACTCCACTTCCTGCTCAAGCCATGCTGAGACTGGCCTTTGAACTTGAGATCCTCCTGCCTCGGCCTCCTAGGTTGCTGGGATTACAGGCATCTGACACTTTCCCACAAGTTGTGTGTATCCAGATCCTTTAGGAAGCAGATGCCAAGATGGAATAAGAAGTGCAGATTTTACTGGGGGGTTGCCAGGTGAAGGTGAAAGAAGGAGGGGAAGAAGGAGCAGGAGGAGGCAGGGAGAACCTTCTGACCAGAAGACTGCACCTGCAAAAGGAAGAGTGGATAGAAAATGCCTCAAAACAGGGCAACCCCAAGAAAACCTCTGTCAATCCAAGAGGGAGCTCTAGAACAAGGATCATTCATTAGAGAAGTCCTTCACAGGACAGGACAGGAGCTCTTAGGCCCTGGTACCTTCTGCTGTAAGCAGCCATTGGCTACCAGGGAGCAGATCCTGCAGGCTGTGGGCTCATTAGTTTTTGCTAACTGGCGCCCTCTTGAGGGAGAGCAGAGTGGTATACTTCCATGGCTGCTACACCTGCCCACTTGTGTTTATGCACTCAGTCTTCTCCATCACCATGACCTACGCCAAGCTGAGGGTGTCCAGCAGCACAGCCTCTGGCCTCTGAGAATTGAGTAGGGGTGAGGTTGAAGAAACAAGAAATGTTGCCAAGATTCCATCAGCACCAGCTATGGCTGAATGGACAGCTGAGGGCAGGAAATAGGGATTGGAAGCCCAGCGAGCCCAACCCAGAGAGTGCTGACCAGGGAAAAAGGAAAGGACTGATTGCCAGGGACCACCTCAGTGGACAAGGCTTCAATGTTGATAAGATTATGCAGGTTGAGCTGGACCTCCTGTTCCTCACTTATAGACAACCCTGCCTACATGTTTAGCAGTTTGTCTTAGTCAGTTTTCGGTCGCTATAACAACATACCTGAACCCTGGTACTTTCTAAAGAAATGGAGTTTATTTAGCTCATAGTCCTAGCGGTTCAAGAGCACAGTGACAGCATTTGCTTCACTCTGATGAGAGCCAGATGAAGGGTGTCACCATAGTGGAAGTTCATTCAAAAGAGATCACATGGTGAGGCAGGAAAAAAGAGACCAGGGAGGAGCCATACTAACTTCTTTTTATATCAACCTACTCTTTGGGGATCTAATTCACTCTGTGAGACCAGTATTAATCCCTTCTGAGGTCAGTGCCCCTGTGACCTGAGCACCTTCCACTGCACCCCATCTCTTAATGATTCTGCCACCCAAACATCAGCACACTGGGGACAAAGCCCCAGCACCTGAGCCTTAGGGATCCCAACCATAGCACACCTATATAATTCCCTATGTTCTCCTCATGTAAAATCTAGGCGTCTGTCTCTACAAACACTTATCTACACCCCATGATGTTCATGCCTCTCATCTTCAGGAGGTTATTAACTAATGTTAGAGAAAGAAGATCTGGAAATTACCTTTCGTGAAAAATCAAAATATAAAGCTGAAACTAACTTAAACTCGTTTTAAGCTGCATTCCTCAAAATAGATGAGGAACATCATTTTAGCAATACATTTAGTCTGATCGAATAGTTCCCTTCATAGCTCCGAAATCTCATCCTGAATTCTAGATCCATTATTAAGAGGCCCTCGGACATATCAAAGATCATACTGTGTCATGCACTGAAGAATAGGCTGAGCTAGCGTTTCTGTATCTAGTGTCCAAAGAAGAAATGAAATAAAATAATAATGACCTGGCAAGAAGGGCCCCATGCTCTCAAGCACCTCACATAGGACAGACGAAAAACTGAAATATCCATCCTCTTGATTAGCACCAAGGAAACCCTGTCTTCTGAGTTTTTGCTTTGTATTCTCCAGATGAAGGTGCCTATGTGAGTGCTGGGAAGGTGATGGTTTGGAAATGGACCTGTGTTTTTAGTTGGAGATAAAACTGTCTAAATCAAGAAAAAGCAAATGAACTTGCCCAGTCTTTCCACACTGATAGCACGAGTGGAATAAGTTACATAACTTATCCAGCAGATTGGGCTCTCCCAACCCTGCCAAGCACCTACCTTCTTGTTTCTCTTTCTGTTCCAATGTGTGTTTTGAGAGGCTCTCATTCATCAGTGCTATATTCTTGGCACTTGAATATGGTGGCCAAGTGATATTTTGCAATATTAAGCAAGCCACATTGCTCTTTTTTTAAGTTTTTTTTTTAGTGGTAGTTGGACACAATACCTTTATTTTATTTATGTATTTTTATGTGGTGCTGAAGATTGAACCCAGGGCCTTGCACATGCTAGCCGAGCACTCTACCGCTGAGCCACAATCCCAGCCCATACACATTGCTCTTAAATTTGGTTGTGAATTGAATTGATCATGTTAAAGAATATGGACCTCCATCAGCACTCTTGGCCTGAGCCCCACAAATGTTAGGGATGGGCCCGGACCATGGTACCCTGGTTACCAAGCAGAAGTCAATCAAAGGCTCAATGCCAATTAGGCCACAGTTCACGAAAGCATTCCCCTGTGGATCTTTAGCAATGATGACAGTCACAGCGGCACACCGGGAAGGCCCTGGGTCCTGCACACTTTGCTCTTGTAATCTGCCTTTGCCCTGATCCTTGCAAAGCCTCTGTGGGCTGCAGGCCGAGCACAGTGAAGAGCAGCTTCCAAGCCCCAGACCTCAGAGGCCCTCATTGTAAAGGAAGAACAACTCCTTGTTCTTTCCCAACCCTCACCATCCCAATTCAGAGAATCTGAGCTCCCTGAAGTTCTGCTTCTCAGAAGCTTCCAGAGGGTTCCAGGCTCCATCCCACATGGTCTCTAAAGGGAGGCCTCAGACACTCTCCCAGACAGCCTCCATGATTATCCCTGGTCCTTCTACTGTCCCTGCTGCCCAGTGTTCTTTCGAGGACATCTCTGCTGGTGACAGACTGGGCTCTGCTCTGGGGCCCAGTCTGGGGACTTGGCCTGCTGTCCATAAACAGAAATTCCCCTACCCGCCCACTGCTGCTCCAAGAACCTCCTCACAGAGCTCCCGGACTCTGTAGAGTCCCCTGCTATACCAGGTCCACCCAGCTCCCAGACATCCTCTCATGAGAGGCTCCTCCCCGACCTCCTCCCTCCGGCTTCCACCCTCACCCCACCCAGCCTCCAGGAAACTCCACGGCACATGCTGAGCCCACGGAGGGCAGTCCTTTCCCTTCCCACACCACCAGGGGAGTGCTGAGTGGTACCTTTCAAAAAAAAAAAAAACACATGCCATCTGCCTCCAACATGACCCTTTTGAAATGGTCATTTTTCTCATCATTAGGGGAATAAAAGCAAAGAAGTAAAGAGCACTGTGAACCCTTTGCCATCTTCTCAGCTACCAAAGCCATCTCCATTTCCAACCTGTCATAGCTGGGTTCGCTCAGGAGGGAGGTCAGACTCTACATCCACCAGATGTCACATGCTTCTGGGGACAAAAGAGTCCTCCAAGCCCACTGCAGCAGCCCTACTCAAAGGGACACCTGCTGCCTGCACACACACACACACACACACACACACACACACACACACCCCAGAGGTGTCCAGGAAGCCAGGGGGGTTCGATCCTCTCATTTTCCAGGTGGGGAAGAAGAAGAGAAGCATCTTCACCTGGGGTCAGTCTGCAAGTCGGCAGCCCAGTGTCAGCTGTGGCCCGTGGCACTTTCCATCACAGAAAACCTGTGGACTCTGTTCCCAGGAGACAAGCCCACGCATCCCTGATAGATAGGAAGGGACTTCCAGGACCTTTTCTTCACCCCCAAAGGAGGACTGTGGCCAGGAAATGCGAGCAGGAGATCTTGGACCGTCCCCAGCTGAGCAGGCTAACTCCAGTGTTTGGGCCTGAGGCGCAGGAAGGAAGTGGGAGAGCAGGAAGAGAGAGAAGGCAACGGGGACTCCCCAGCCCGAGCCTCTGCAGCATCCCCTCTCGGTCCCCACCACCCTCCCCTTCCTGCAACCATGCACCCCTCTTCCCCCTACAAGACCTCCTGCCTGGCCTTCCCCAATGTCGGGTCACCTGGGCCTCCTTCTGAGAACAGGACAGGGTGAGAAGATGCTCGGGGAAGGAGGTAAGATACACAGAGAACCTGACACAGGTCCTCAGGGAGAAAGCTCTGGTGTCCCCAGGCAGGCCACAGAGGACCTCAGAACAGGGGGGTCCTTGTCTTTGTTGGCAAGCTGAGATGACCCAAGGAGCTTTAAAATACAAATGACTGGGCTGGCCCCTCAGTCTAGTTTATTTTTTCAGTACAATCCAAGCATCAGGGTTTATAAAAACTCCATAGATGATTCTCATCTAGCCAAGGTTGACATGGCTTCTAAGAAGAAGAGGCCCTAGTTTATCTCCTGTTGGGTTTTCTGCTTCAGTAAGAAGCAAATCATGTTTCGTTTAAGAAAAAAATAGGCAAATACTGTTCCCATCCTATTCCCAGCCCACACGCCAGAAATCCCAATTGTTCCAGTCTGATCTGTCCGATTTCCTGTTGTGATTCCTTCCCTGGCATCGTGGACCTCTGCTTCCACTGTCAAGGCTCCAGACCTCACATTCTCCAAAGTCCTTTCCAGCTCTCCATAGAGTCCTTGGTGTGGGACTCTGTAAAAACAATTTAGAATGACCATTGTTGTCAGGTGTTCTCTTTTAAAGTCCATCTTTCCCAAACTTGTTATCCTGCTCTAAAACGATGAGAAAAGCAGTCAATATGTAGGAAACAGTTATTCCAGATACTGGACAGTGGAAGACTATGGTCAAGGTGAGTCAGGAAATCAAACACGGATCCTTAAATTGCCCAGGATTTCTTCAAGGAGCTACTTTTCACATAGTAGCAGAGAAGAAGAAGGAAAATAAAGAAAGAACAGAAGCCCAGCCCTGCAGTCTTGCCAAGTTAAGCAGAGATCTGAGTTTCAGGAGTCTAAAGAAGCTGAAGCTTATGGAACAGATAAGACTATGTAGATAAAAAGCCAGGAATCTACATCAAGTTCCCCTCCAGTGTATTATTGAAAGTTAAGCTGTGACTACTTAGAGTGAAAAATCCACAAATCGATGCAAAGAAGCACTTGGAATCTGTATGCACTTGGAGTCGTATGCTGAACCATTTTCAGAGTTGATGTAGGCTGTGGAATAGCAGAGATCCAGTCAGAAAGAAGGGATGTCATTGAATGTCCATGGGATTCAGTGGAGATTGTAGAAGTATTTCATCTTAGCAGACTAAATAAAATAGCAAAGTAGCAAAGGCTACTCTAGACCTATCTTAGCTAAACCTAAAAGTAAACTGGGGGAAAAAAAATGAGCTGATACAAAGTTTCTTACATGCATGTCAAAATGAAAGCTGGTTGTCTTTTAAAAGTAATTCACAGGAGACATCATAATACCTTACCTTAAATTATACTAGCGCTATAGTAACAAAACCAGCATGGTATTGGCACAAAAACAGACATGAAGACCAATGGAACAGAATAGAAGACACAGAGACAAACCTATATAAATACAGTTATCTCATACTAGACAAAGGTGCCATAAACATACACTGGAAAAAAGATGGCCTTTTCAACAAATGGTGCTGGGTAAACTGGAAATACATATGTAGCAGAATGAAATTTAACCCCTAACTCTCACCCTGCACAAAACTCAACTCAAAGTGGATCAAGGACCTAGGCATGAGATCAGAGACCCTGTGCCTACTAGAAGAAAATGTAGGCCCAACTCTCCATCATGTCAGCATAGAAACTGACTTCCTCAACAAGACTCCTAAAGCATAAGAAGTAAAGTCAAATCAATAAATGGGATGGTATCAAACTAAAAAGTTTCTTCACAGCAAAGGAAACAATCAAGAATGTGAAGAGAGAGCCTACAGAATGGGAGAAAATCTTTGCCACCTGCACCTCAGATAGAGCATTACATCTCAAGCATCCCAAAGAACTCAAAAGCTTAACACCAAAAAATAAATAAATAAAATAAAATAACCCAATCAATAAATGGGGCAAAGGAACTGAACAGCCACTTTGCAGAAGAAGAAATATGATTAGTCACCAAATATATTTTTAAAATTCAACATCTCTAGCAATTAGAGAAATGCAAACTAAAACTACACTGATATTTCATCTCACTCTGGTCAGAATGGCAATTATCAAGAATATAAGTAACAATAAATGTTGAGGATGTGGGGGAAAAGGCTCACTTAAACATTGCTGATGGGAATGCAAATTGGTGCAACCACTATGGAAAGCAGTATGGAGACTACTTAGAAAACTTGGAATAGAACCACCATTTGACCCAGTTATCCCACTCCTCCATATATACCCAAAGGACTTAAAATCAGCATACTACAGTGATACAACCACATCAGTGTTTGTAGCAGCTCAATTCACAGTAGCTAAGTTATGGAACCAATCTTGGTGACCTTCAACAAATGAATGGGTAAAGAAAATGTGGTACATGTATACTATGGAATATTACTCAACCTTAAAGAAGAATGAAATTATGGCATTTGCCTGTAAATGGATGGAACTGGAGACTATCGTGCTAAGCAAAATAAGTTAATTCCAAAAAAACCAAAGGCCAGATGTTCTCTCTGATATGTGGATGCTAACACATAATAACAGTGGGTGAGGGAAGAATTCACTGAATTAGACAAAGGGGAACGAAGGGAAGGAAGGAGGGATGGAAATAGGAAAGACAGTAGATTGAATCAGATATGATTTTCCTATGTCCATATATGAATACACAACAAATGTAACTCCACATCATGTACAACCACAAGAACGGGATCCTAATTAGAATAAGTTATACTCCATGAATGTATAATATGTCAAAATACTGTCATGTATATCTAAAAAGAACAATTTTTTTAAAAATGAAAATCATTCAATCAAATAGGTAACAATTGGATGCGAGGGCCATTTGACTGTGACATCTGTCATTCCGTTGATCTCCAGGGTTTATGGGCTAGTCTGGCTGGTGGGTGTGCAGTCCTCCCAAAGACAAATGCTTGGTGGAAAAGGAAATCTTCCCTTCTAAAGGAGGACTGATCTTCAGTCAAGGGTATCCAGGTGGGGCTGGGGATGTGGCTCAAGCGGTAGCGCGCTCGCCTGGCATGTGTGCGGCCTGGGTTCGATCCTCAGCACCACATACAAACAAAGACGTTGTGCCCGATGAAAACTACAAAATAAATATTTAAAAAAAAAAAAAGGGTATCCAGGTAGTTATGCTCTCCTGCTAGAACCTAAAAAAAGCTCTCAAATAAGTAACTTTGATGATGTCCAACACAATAAAAACTACAAGACATTCAAGGAAGCAGGAAAATGTGACATATAACTAGAAGAAAAAGAAAAAAAAAAAAAAAAAACAGTCAAGAGCTGGGCATGGTGGCACACGCCTGTAATCCCAGCAGCTCGGGAAGCTGAGGCAGGAGGATCGAGAGTTCAAAGCCAGCCTCTGCAAAAAGCAAGGCACTAAGCAACTCAGTGAGACCCTGTCTCTAAATGAAATACAAAATAGGGCTGGGGATGTGGCTCAGTGGTTGAGTGCCCCTGAGTTCAATCCCCAGTACCAAAAAAAAAAAAAAAAAAACCAGTCAAGAGAAACATAATATAAAAGACAGAGACTTTGGTTTTGACAAAAAAGGATTTAAAACCACTCTTATAAATATGCTAAATATGCTAACATAGCTATAAAATGGGAATATATAAAAAGAATAAACAGAAACTCTCGGGATTAAAAATGTGATACATAGGGGCTGGGGATGTGGCTCAAGTGGTAGCGTGCTCGCCTGGCATGCGTGCAGCCCAGGTTCGATCCTCAGCACCACATACCAATAAAGATGTTGTGTCCGCCGAGAACTATTAAAAAAAAAAATTCTCTCTCTCTCTCTCTCTCTCTCCTCTTTAAAAAAAATGTGATACATAATATGAAAAAAAATTGGAAGAATTGCCAACAACTTAAATAATGCAGAAGAAAAAAAAGTGAATTCAAGTGAATTTGAAAACATAATAGAAACTCTCCAAGTGGATGCAAGAAAAGGGAAAAAAGGCAAAAAAAAATTAATCGAGTTTATGAGCTATGGAAACATATCAAGTGGTTGAACATATGTATAAAAAGGTAGAGGTTAGAAAAATACTTGAAGAAATGTTTGAAGTGTTTCCAAATTTGATAAAAAACATCTATAACCTTGGAGTTGGCAAAATATCTTAGACACCAAAAAGCACACATTAATGATAAAATTAATAAATTAGACTTCATCAAAGTTAAAAAAATACTTCTACTTTTTGAAAGACACTATTAAGAAAATGACCAAGATAAGCCAGAATAGGACAACATATTGGTTTAACACACACACACACACACACACACACACACACACACACCTGATCAAAGACTAGTATCCACACTATATAAAGAACTCAGTAATAAGAAAACAAACAAATATGGGCAAAGATTTGAACAGACACTATAAAAGAAGATATACAAATGACAGAAACCACATGAAATGTTACTCAACATCTTTAGTAACTGAGAAATGTCAAGTAAAATCATGAGGTATACAGCCTCCTCATTAGGATGGCTAAAATTTAAGACAGACAACATAAAGTGTTAGCAAAAAAGGCAGAACAACTGGAACCCTCAGACACTGCTGAGGGAATGTTAAGTGATCCAAACACTTTGGGAAATAATTCTGCAACTTCTGAGAAGTAAAAAAATCAATGTATCTTAAAATTTAGTAAACCTATTCCCAGGTATTTGCACAAAAGATATGAAAACAGCATCCACACAAACACTTGTATGCAAAAACTTATGATAAGTTTATTTAGAAGCAATAAATACTATAAGCAACCCAAATGTCCATCAACAAATGAATGGATAACCCCATCATGGTGTACCACTTAGTGGAATACTACTAAACAATAAAAAGGAATAGACTATTGCTAACCATGCACTCATACATACAAATAAATTAATCTCAAGAGCATTATTCTGAGTAAAAGAAGCCAGACATGAAGGAGTACAGACTTTATGATTTCATTTATATGAAATTGTAAAAAAGGGGACTAGAGCTGGGTGATGGTGCATACCTGTAATTCCTTTTTTTTTTTTTTTGAGAGTGTGAGGAGAGAGAGAGAGAGAGAGAGAGAGTTTTTAATATTTATTTTTTAGTTATCGGCATACACAACATCTTTGTATGTGGTGCTGAGGATCGAACCCGGGCCCCACGCATGCCAGGCGAGTATGCTACTGCTTGAGCCACATCTCCAGCCCCATACCTGTAATTCCTACTACCTGTAAGACTGAGGTATAAATATCACAAGTTTGAGGCCAGCCTGGGCAACTAATAGAGCCTCATCTCAAAAATGGGTGAGGGGTTGCTAGTTCAGTGGTGGAGCCCTTGCCTAGCTTGCTCAAGTCCCTGGGTTCATCACCATTACTGCAAAAGAAAAAAAAAAAAAAAGACATTTAACCTATAGTAACAAAAGCAGATCGATAGATGTCAGAGGCTGGGGTGGTGGAAGGAGGACAATTTCTAAGGGTAAGAAGTATCAGCTACATAATTTGTGGGGCCCAGTACAAAATGAAAATGCAAGGTCCCTTGCTAAGAACACATTAAAATGTCAAAGTATTGCCCAGCACGGAGGCGCAGGCCTGTAATCCCAGTGGTTTGGGAGGCTGAGGCAGGAGGATTGCAAGTTCAAAGCCAGCCTCAACAATTTAGCTAGACCCTGTATCAAAATAAAAAAGGGTTAAGGATATAACTCAGTGGTAAAGTGCCCTGGGTTCAATCCCCAGTACCTGCCCTCCTCCCCAAAAAAGAATGTAAAAGCAGTGGTAATAGCATTAAACCAAGCACGGGGCCCTCTGAAAGTGTATGAGAAGATAGGTTACATCCATGAAACCCACACTGGGCACAAGAAAATATCTGTGATGATGGAAATGGTCTATATCTTGATTTGAGGAGCAGTTACACATTTGTCAAAAACACAGGGAACTAAGGTTGGAATGGCAGGAATTTTCTAGACCGCCTTCATTTTTTTTTTTTTGATACCAGGGACTGAACTCAGGGGCACTCGATCCCTGAGCCCCATCCTCAGCCCTATTTTGTATTTTATTTAGAGACAGTGTCTCACTGAGTTGCTTAGTGCCGTGCTTTTTGCAGAGGCTGGCTTTGAACTTGTGATCCTCCTGCCTCAGCCTCCCAAGCCACTGGGATTACAGGCATACACCATCATGCCAGGCTTCCTAGGCCTTCTTCTAGGAAGAATCTCCTAGGCCTCCTTCTTGAGAATGAAACTGCAGACACACTGCCCAGCAACCTCTGATCATTTGCAGTCTCCATTAATCTACTTAGAACAGTCCTTTGGTTTCAGATTTCCTCCATCCCCTCTCAAGCAAATACCCAGAGCATCCTCACAGTCATGCATTGTTTATTCATTGAATATTGACTTATGGACATTATACAAGAAGCCGAGATACAAAGGATTTTTTAATAAATTCAATTCCTACTTTAAAAGAAGGGATAGTTCAGCTCTGTTGCCCAACATAGTAGCTGCTAGCTACAATTGGCTATGTAACATTTAAATCAACAAAAGCGGTGTTATACAAAAATTTCAGTTCCTCATTCATGTTGGCTACATTGCAAGTCCCCAGTAGTCACAGGTGACTACTCATGGCTAGTATGTTGGACAGCCCAGAATATTTCCATCACAGTTTGGAGACAGGCAGTATGAGATACGCTTGAATGAGATAGTTCTACACATTTTCTGGTTTTATTTATTTTTTTACATATTTATTTATTTATTTATTTTTTAGTTTTAGGTGGACACAACATCTTTATTTTATTTTTATGTGGTGCTGAGAATCGAACCCAGTGCCTCACGCTTGCCAGGCGAGCGCGCTACCACTTGAACCACATCCCCAGCCCCATTTTCTGATTTTAAATACTGGGCAACACCAAAGTCCTTCATATACCATCACATATAAACCAGAAGCCAGACAGACTGGTGGATGCCATGAGGTGCAAGGTCCTGCCTGCGTGGGAAGAAACAATCAACCTTGGAAAGCCTGCCTTTAGTCAAACGTGGGCTCAGTCACCTTTCTGGACTCTTACTGAGTCTTTCTCTGGTTCATTACAGTTCCCCAAGGACTTGTGGATTCAGGTACCCCCAGGAGAGAACATTAGCCCAGAGGTCCTCACCCGGCCTCCCCAACAGCCTGAGGAGCCCAATGCTTGGTTACCAGCTGCCGTGACACGCTAGCCAAGATTTGAGGAAGGGGCGGGGCGCATTCAGTGGCTCCAAAAGACAGAGGTCATCGCTGCCTCCCTCCACCCCAGGATTCAGAAACACTCTCTCCTGTGTCTTTCCCCATCTGATGCATGAGTCCCTGGCACAGAGTTCCCAGCCTCTGAGCCACCTGAAGTGCTGAGGAAGGCATTACTTCCCACCCCAGTCCATCCACCACTGGGTAGCAATCTTCCTTCAATAAAATAAGAAAGAAGGTGACAGTGAAAACCCCGTCCAATGGTCTTGGCTCTCTGATGACCCTATTCCCTGAGCTTTGTCCTTTCTCACCTGTAAGTCCCGCCCCACCAGCATCTCTTCCTGTGTCCCAGGTAGGAGACCCCAGATCGCCTTCCTAGCCTGTCCCTTTCTTAACAGGAAGTGCTTCTACGAGAATGATCGTGGTCAATCTCTGGTTTGGAGTCTCGTTTAAAGTCTTCTATTTTTTTTTTTTTTTTTAAGGGCTCTTTTTTTTTTTTTTTAATATTTATTTTTTAGTTCTCGGCGGACACAACATCTTTGTTTGTATGTGGTGCTGAGGATCGAACCCAGGCCGCACGCATGCCAGGCGAGCGCGCTACCGCTGAGCCACATCTCCAGCCCCATAAAGTCTTCTATTGATAGTGACATCAGTGAAAGAAATTATCAAAAAAAAAAAATAAATGACCCCTGCAGGATAAACTCCACAGAAGTCACCTCTTTTAAAACTAAGCTCTATTTTTAAAAATAGCCCAGTAAACTGATGTTTCCCCTTTATTATGAACTTTCTTTGGGTACATATTCATTTGCCTATCTCACCTTTCTCACCTGGGGGAGTCTGAAATTCAGAGCCAGATTTCTGATTTCTCAGTCACCTCCCTTCTTTTACCTGATACTGTGTCCTGGTGACAACAGCGCTTCTGTGGTCCTAGTGACAATGCTGCTGTGGGAATTTTGGGAAACTCAGGAGCAGCTTTCTGACTAGGATGGGGAAGGGCAGAGTCCATTTGTGGTCACCCTCCTGCTCCCTTCCCTTCCCCCACAGCTTCCCTCCTCTGGGTCCTCCTGAGGCCTGCAGAGAGCAGGGCTGCAGGACTGGGGACCCACCGGGTGGAGATGAGGAAGGAGAGTCAGGGACAGCAAACTCACAGCCCTGATTTCTAAAATGTGTTTTAAAAGGAGAGGGCCTCATTGAAGGGATCTGTTTGGGGTGTGCTTTTTTGTTTTTGTTTGTTTGTTTTTGGAGGGGGGAGGGGATGTTGTTTGCTTTTTATATATATATATCAGGGATTGGACCAGGGGCACTCAACCACTGAGCCACATCCCCAGCCCTTTTTATATTTTATTTAGAGACAGGGTCTTGCTAAGTTGCTTAGGGCCTTGGTAAGTTGCTGAGGCTGGATGTCAGGGGAGATGAAAGGAGAGGATTGGGGAGCTTTTGAAGAAAAGGTGACCATCTGAATAGAGCAGGTGCAAGTGGGTAAGGCCAGAGTGACTGGGATTACAGGTGTGTGCCACCATGCCTGGCTGTTGGTTTTTTTTGTTTTTTTGTTTTTTGGGGGGGGGATTTTTTGTTTTGTTTTCATGCCATGAAACATGTTTCGCTTCTTAGCATCATATCAAAGTGAATAGCCATTTCACCCAGGAAGAGGACTTTCGTAAGGACTTTCTTTCTCTTTCCCTTTGTTAATTTCACATCCAGATTTAGGTGAATCTGGCCTGAACATGTACGACCCAGCCCCTGCCCCCCCACCCCACAAGAAAGGGCCTCTTCCACTCCAAGACACCTGACCACTCACCCCTTGCTGAGGTCTCCAGGCAGCCTGCTCAGCATTCCTGGCCCTCTGTCCCTGGAGGTAGGTGGGATGTGCCACAAACCACAGGGGCCAGAATTTTTTTAATTTTAAAAGAGCAATACAGAGCCTGTTCCCTGGGTTCTGTAGAGCTCAGTGGCCTGGGCAGTACAAACACACCCTCATGTCCACCAAAGATGGTCTGAAGACAAAGATCTTTGCGTCATCAGTTCAGGTCACCTTAATGTGTTGAAGGAGTTTTTTTTTGAGAAATTTTTGGGGAAAACTGTTGTTAGAGCTGTTTTGCCTTATTTCCCAAACTCATCTGCCATAAAGACATTCCTATGGCATTGGTGGGCAAAGTTTGAAAGGCAGTTAATAAAGAGCGATGAAATCCTCATGCTCAACCCAAACTTCAATAGAAAACAGAAATCTTTTGTTTCACCTGGGAAAATCCCTTTTACAATGACCCAGCACCTGCCCGTCTGTCATCTTCTGTTTTCCTAGCCATCTGCCACCTTCTGGCCTTACCCACTTGCACCTGCTCTATTCAGATGGTCACCTTTTCTTCAAAGGCTCCCCAATCCCCTCCTTTGATCTCCCTTGACATCCAGTGTTAATCACAGAGGTAGAGAAGGTTTCATCCTGCAAAGAAAAGTGATAGGGACCAATTGTCCCAGGGCCATTCTCGGGGTCCTCTTCACAGTAATCAGAGTGGGGGTCCTCTTCACAGTAATCAGAGTGGGGCCACAGAAAAGTGGATGAATTGCGGAGAAAGTTCCTAGAGAAGGACCAAGATGCAACCCTCACTGCTTCAGGTTGATCACTAGACATACACAGCTTTTCCTCTACCCACCACCCAATTTTCACAAGGCCTGACCAATGCTATAGGAGCCCCAAACCCCACCCTCTAGTCTTTTTTAGCAGGTGGTGATAATGGGAACGTAGGTGCTCATATTTCTGCTCTTTTTATAACTAGACATTTTTATGCCTTCCCTCCCATCTCAACACTATCTTTTAAAAAATTCACATTATTGACCACATTGTCAGGATACAGTGAGACACTTCCCTACCGGTTTACAATGTGTAATGATCAAATCAGGGGTAATTAGCATGTCCACTATGATGCTATCTTGGAGTGCCCCTGGTACGTCCCTTCCCCCTGGCCAGCTGGCTCTCATTTCCTGCTCCAAATGAGTTCCACATCTCTTCCCTCTTGCCTCCGAGCATGACCAGTTGAGATGTGGACCACAGCCCCTTATCTTTGATCATCTCCACGTATTTGTAACATCAGAGACTGGGAGCAACGCACCATCTGTTGGTTATTCAGCAGGTGGAATGGGGGCCATATGCAGGACCAGCCATTAGGTAGCTTAAAAGTGACTGACTGCTTAAAAAGAGGCTTTGAACTTGCAGTTCCAGTCCCCTTTCCCTGTCCGGGGCCTCCCTTCACACACCCATCTGTTTTAATCAGTTTTTTCACTACTGAGATCAAAAGACCTGTCAAGAACAACTTTAGAGAAAAGGTATTTTTGGTGTCTATGGTTTCAGAGGTCTCAGTCCATAGATGGCAGGCTCCTTGCTCTGGGGTCTTGGGTGAGATGGAGGAAGGATGTGGAGGAGGATATCAGCTCAGGACATCACCCTCACCCTGGACAACATATAAAACCCAAAGACATGGCGCCGGTGACCCACCTCCTCCAGCCACACACAACCTGCCTCCAGGTACCACCCAGTAATCTCTATGAGAGGATCAATGCACTGATTAAGTTAAGGCTTTCATAACCCAATCCTTTCACATCTGAGTTTTCTTGCATCGTCTCCCCCATGAGCTTTTGGGGGAACACCTCACATCTAAACCACAATACCATCTTAAAAATTCTGCCCATTAGAATTTGCAGAGCAATTTTAATCTCTTTGTTAGACTGACTGAAACAGAGCAGGCCTAATCTGGCCAAGGTCACAGCACATGAGCCCCCCAGCCAGGTGCTGGGCCCAGCTTGAGCGCCTGTACTTTGCAGTGGTCAGATTTGGGCATATGTGTGCTTGTGATGTGGCTATGCTGAGTCAGCAGATTGGTGTGCTTCTGTATCCTGAACGTGTGAGGGTTTCAGGCTGTGTAATGATATTCATTAGCAAACAAACTCCAAGTGCCCACGATGGGCCAGGCTGTGTCCAAGTACCTTTTATATAATCCTTACAATATTTCCATGGCTTTATATCTCTATTTTAAGAAAAAAAAAAAAAACCTAAAATAGGGAGAAACTAAATAACTTCACCATGTACCCAGTGCCTGGTGGCTATGGATTTGGCCTCTCACACACATCTCTTTGTGTTACCTAATTATGTGCATCATGACCCCTGTGTGCATGTGCATGTCTACAGCCCCAGACACCCACCTCCTCATCCTGGCCCCTTGCTCACCTCACGGTCCTCTCTGCCTACATCTAGGAAGGTACATCTATCGAAGGGGATAGGTCTTGGTGCATGGTCCCCAGTCAGTGATGGGGGAAGATGCTGTTGGCACCTGTGTTTCTGACACAATCAAGCCAGGCGGCTCATGCTGTCCCAGGAGGACTGAGGTCCCAGGTCTTCTGGACACTTTTCTGTGGACGTTGGTGGGAGAAGCCCTGTGGGTGGTTCTCACCCACATCCCATGCAGGCAACGGAATTGGGGTTCCTCTGTATGAGGTGGGCTGGCTGCAAAATAAGAGTTAATGAAGAGAAAACGCCCCCCCCCAAAAAAAAACAGAGTACATAAGAAGTACTTTTAAAAAGTTGGGTGAGTGAGGTGGACGGCTCTCTGATCTTAGGGACTGAGCTGCCACACTGGAAAGAGAGACAGATGATGGAGCCCACGCTTGCTTTATTTATATGGCGGGGGGGGGGACATCAAAGGTTTTCCATGAAATGTTCTTTACCAAATAAGATAGGGGGTAGGCTGTCCAGTTCCCAGTGGGTTGCGCCCAACTCTGGAGCTATTAGGGCTGTCTCACTAGTAGAGCAGAGACAGAGATCTCATGCCTTGGGAGGTCTGATATGCACGGGAAAGCTGGGATGGTTCTCAAAGAAGAAATCTAAGTCTCCATGGCTCAGTATGGAGTAAAGACCCCTCACGTAGCTCATGGGTGGCTTCTCACAGGTGTTGGAGCTTAGTCCATCTTTCCTGTTGAGAAACTGCTGTGACTCCATTTTTGAGAAACCAGCCTCTACCTCAGAGCAAAGCCTGTCCTAAGGAAGGGGACGTGACCCTTGTCCTGGGAAAAACCCACAGAGCACTCTTAAGCACATACCCACCCTGCTGAGTTGTTTGTCTGCAAATAACAGGACAGATCCTCGGAGCCAGGTGTCCCTGACTCAGGAAGGCTAGGTGAGGACCCATAGCAACCCCCTAGCAACCACCAATCAGCATGAGACAGAGAAAATACCTGGGATGCCAGATGACCCCCCAGTAGTTTATGGTGGTTGACGACATGTTGGGAAACCATGTAGTTTAGCATGTACTCCCCTCGTGGCCTAAACCAATCAGTTCAAAGGAATCCCCCTCTTGTACTAACCAATCACCCCTACCCAACTTGTTCCTGCCAGTGAATGTGCTAATCAATTTGTTAAGAGTTGTTGTTTGATTTTCCCACAGTATGGAATGATTTGCTGTGTGATGTTGTGACACATAGAGTATCCCCCCAAAACCTATAAAATCTCACTGAACAAAGAACCGGGACTCACTCCCTGGGACTGCTACGTTGGGAACGGTTGTGAGTCCAGGCTCGAGCTTGCAATAAAGACTCTTGTGTGATTGCATCGGATTCAGCTCCTGGAGGTCTATTGGGGTCCCACGAATCTGGCATTACACTGTGTTTTCAGATGCTCCACTTAGGGCAGAGTCCGGGAGATGGGCTCCAGCTACCATGAGGAAAGGCGTGCAGGTTAGACACAAGACAGGACTTCCCAGTAGTAAAAGTTGGCTGATAAAAGAGTACTCTAGGACACTGCTGGAAGATGGGGCTTCTCCTTGTTTGGAGCACAGGTGAGAGCCCACCTCTCTCAGGTGGTTTGAATATTTTTCCTACGGCTTCCAAGTGCTTCCACTATACCAAACATCTTACAAACACCATCTGTGATCCTTCAAACAGCTGAATAAGTGGATTGTTGCAATTGTCCTCTGGCTACAGATGAGGAAATGAGGTTCAGAGAACTTAGGGGACTTTCCCAAGGCTACACAGATCCAGAATACAGGTTCAAGTGTTTCTGGCCTCCAAAGCCCAGACTCCTTCTACAATATCAAAGTATCTGTGAGCTATTTGATGACTTTTTTGGCATTTTTTGTTTCATCACCATGGAAAGGCTAGTATGTTTCTGTGATCCCAGGGTTTGCTTGCTTGGAGAGATGAGCAGTGTCTACCTGGGCCTGAGTAGCCCACTAAAAAGCACAATCTCCCTTCTATCCACCATTATTGTAAGTATTTATAACCCCGACACACTAATCCAAGACTTGTTCTACCCATTTTACAGACAGGAAAACTGAATCACATGCCCACAATCCCCTGCAGTCTCCAACAGCAGTCAGTAAAACTGATGGTTAGGAGATCAGAGTCCAAGCGCCCCACAAGCAGAATCTCAAAACTTTCCTCCTGAGGTCCTGGGCGGGGGGCGGAGCGGGGGACATCAAAGGTTTTCCATGAAATGTTTGAGGGTTGACCTCAAACCCTCAGTGCAGCTTCCATTCCAGGTCCTGTGCCCCTCACCCCATCTCCTCTCCCTGGCCACGCCTACCGTGCTGCTTCTGACAATGAATTCACCATGCTCTCAGCTCCCTCTGCACCCTCGGCATAGTCCACTCCTCCCTGGAGAACTTTCCACCCTGTTCATCTCCTCCTACATGTGCTTCTTCAGAGAAGCCCTCCCTAGCTCCCTCTGTCCCACGGGTCCCCTGATAGATGCCTTCAGAGCCCCTGGACTATTGGTTCATAGTTCATAGCAAGTTGCAGGTAATTGTTTGTGTCAATGGGTAGAGTCCGCCCACCTAAGAGTAGGGATCGTGTGTCCTGTGATCACTGTGACGCCAGCCCATGGTGCCCGACACATAGTATGTATTCAATAAGTATGTGAAAGATGAAGGCAGGCGTGATGGGATGGGGAGAGGGAGGGAGGGATTATCAGTCTGTGACATCTCATGGGAGTTTGGGGGTTGGAAGTAGCCACCATGCCCTTTGCACTCCAGCACATGGGCCAGCTCCTTCTGCTATGGCAAATGTCAATTCCAAAGCTGGCATTCCTTTGAGGTCACTTGGGGGGGGAGGCAAAACAGGAAAAGGAAGCCATTCCCAGGAATGTAGAGACTTTTATTCTGCGGGCCCCTGACTCACCTTCCAGACGTGGCCGTGACGTTGTCCTCCGTCAAGCTGCTCATCACTCATAGGCGAGACTACCCCAGCCTCTGGCGGCTCAGATGACTCAGTCTATGCTCCAGCCAGACCTCCCGCTGTCTCCTGCCACGGTGCCAAGTGGGCTCCAAGGCCTCAGTACTGCATCCATGGAGGGCTGAGGTCACCATCTCCATGCCAGCACCTCAGTCCTGCCCTCCAGTCTCAGCCACTGGGAACTTTCTCTCCTTTACCAAGGTGGCTAATTTGACACTTTTTTTTTTTTTTTTTTTTTTTAAGATAGGGCCTTGCTATATTGCAGGCTGGTCTTGAGCTCTTGGGCTTAACTGATCCTCCTGCCTCAGCCTCTGGAGGGTTAGGACTACAGAGGTTCAATGCACCTAGCTTGTCACCTCCTTCTTGGAGGCGGCAACTCTTGCCTAGAGAGGGAGAGACTGCTTTAACCAGGCTGCTCCTCATTGGCTCTGTGTGTGTGTGTGTGTGTGTGTGTGTGTGTGTGTGTGTTGCTGAGGATTGAACCCAGGGCCTTGTGCATGCAAGGCAAGCACGCTACCAACTGAGCTCTATCCCCAGCCCTCCTCTTTGGTTTCTCAGAGCCAGCCTCAGGCTCTGCTGTGACCCTGACAGGAAGGGAGACCCACCAGGCAGGCAGGTCTCCCCACAGCCCCATGGGACAGGCTGAGCGTCACTGTGAGTCTCACTGCCCCAGGGAACCTTGGGGAAACTGAGCAAGGGTGTGAGCAAGGCCCAGCTGAGGCCCTGAAAGTGGAAAGACTGCTTGCTCATCGATGAGGACGGCTGAACCATGACTGTGTGTCCAGACAGATCTGCCCATTTAACCCCCAGCCTGCGAAGTCAGAGCCACTTGCAGCCAGGGCATCTCTGTGCAGGCAGAGAAGTGACCCCAGGTCTGGGGTCAAAGAGTGTGTGTTCTGTCCCTCACGTCCCCAGGATGGCATTTTCCTAACCCTGTCTTGTTTTCCTCCTACCCCAGGCAACTCAAAATGGGAAGGCCTTTCCAATCTAGCTTTCCCCTAAAGCTGCCTGGAGGGGCCCAGGGAGAAAGGACCCGTGTGCTCCAGACAGGGTGAGTGGCCACTGCTTTGGGCTGGGAGGCGTGCAACCTACAACCTAGGATGCTCCTACAAGTGTCAGGAGCTTGCAAACTCATCTTCCAAAGTATCACTATCCCCAGAGCATCCTACAGGACTGACTACTGTCCATGGATAGTACCCAGGGAAATGCTGATCTGAGCCAGTCCTGCATCCCACAGAGGGGGAAACTGAAGTCACACTGGCAGTGAAAGGGTGAGCTGTGGCCAGCAGGCCTGTATCCCAAAGTATGTGGGAGAGGTCACAGGTGCCTTGCCCTGAGAGGGTCCAGATGCGAGTTCCAAAAGAAGGAAAAGGGAGAGGGGGAGGCTTTGCCCTAAGAAGAAAGGATGTTTGGGCTCTGCACTGCAGGACAAAGTAAGGTGTTCCTTTGAAACCCTGAGCAGGAGCTAATTAGCACATTCCTAGCCTGAATACTTAACAGACCGGAGAAGCAACTCATACCTGGAGCTTTGCATGATTAAGTGAGAGGGCACAATGGGACAGAGAACACATTTTCATGTGGAAAAAAAAAAAAAAAAACAGGTTAGACTTAAATTTTCTTCCCTTGTTTTTACTTATTTATGTTGCAGTATCACTGACAGAAGGAGGCAGATGGGAGGGCGGGGCATGGGGGGAGTACTCCACCACATCCCCAGCCTTTCTTATTTTTAATTTTGAGACAGGGCCTCATAAAGTTCCTGAGAGTCTTGCTACATTGCCCAGGTTGCAATCCTCCCATCTCAGCCTCCCGACAGGTAATACCTTCCTCCCCTTCCAGTTCTCTGTCTCTCCAATGCACGCACTGGACAGAATAAAGAGCTGAGAGCATTTCTTGGTTTTGTTTACAAGGCTGTTTGTCTTTTCTATTTCAGAAATGAGTTGCTTCTACTTTTTTTTTTTTTTTTTTTTTTGGTATTGGAGATTGAACTCAGGGGCAATTAACCACTGAACCACATCCCCAGCCCCTTTTTGTATTTTATTTAGAGACAGGGCCTCACTGAGTTGCTTAGGGCCTCACGAAATTGCTGAGGCTGGCTTTGAACTTGGGATCCTCCTATTTCAGCCTCCCAAGCTACTGGGAGGGATTATAGGCGCGTGCGCCACCACATCCGGTTTCTAGGTTTTACTTTCAAGCTCCCTTTCTTCCCCTATTCTTCTGCCAATGGGTCTGACTTTTCCCCTCAGGTCAGGGTTTTTGGCAGGGAAATATATCCTCAGCTGGATCCCTGGTGTCTAAGGCCCCTGTCAACAGGGCTGTGTGAAGAAACCGTCCTCGCTAGAGTACTTAAGGTGAAGGCATCTTCCCCTCTCACCCCCACCCTGTGGGTGCAACCTAGGCTGGCACCCTGGCTGCCCCTCACCCTTGCCTCATCCTCACTATCTTGATGAGCTCAGGATTTTTGCTCAGAGTCCAGAGACCTGCGTTATGCTCTGGGATCCACATGAGCTGAACCAATACCTTCTGCTGTGGCAGTTACCCAGCACTCAACACCCCTGTGGGAGGTCAGATGCTGCTCCAAGCCTGGCCTGTGGACATTCCCTCCATCCATCCACACAAGGCACCCTCCATGGGCCAGCTCCCAGCCAGGCCAGTGGGCCTCATCCTCAGCAAGCAGATAGTCACTCACATAGTTGGCACTCTGCCAGCTCTGTCCCTGCCCAGAATTAAGTCCCCCCCCCATTTTTTTTTCTTCTTTTTGTTCTTCTTTTTAGTACCAGAGATTGAACCCAGGGGTACTCTACCACTGAACTACACCCTCAGCTCTTTCTGTTTTTTTTTATTTTGAGTCAGGTTCTTGCTAAGTTGCCCAGAGTGGCCTTGAACTCTCCATCCTCGACCTCGGCCTCCCGAGTCTCTGGGGTTTTCAGCGTGGACAACCAGGCTGAGCTACAAGTAGCCTTCCTGAAGGGAAGGCATACTAATGGCACTCTAGAGAGTCCTCTGGATACACATGTCCAGTCTCCCCAGGGGTAACCCAGATCCAAATGGCAGCCGTCAGTCTTCCAGAAACTAGACTCTGGAGGACAGGTCAGGTCAGGACTCTGGAGCTTAAGAGAGGCCCATTGGCTGGAAAGAAGCAGCAGAGCCTCAGATGTGCTGCCCTGGAGGAGAGGGGCTTGTACAATCTGGGAAGGGCTTCACACAGAGACAGTCAGAGACAGCAGGGTCCAGGAGACAACGGTCCTAAAAGTGGAGGGGTTCACAGATAGCTAATTAACAGGGAGGCTAGTGAGTGCACAGAGACCGGCCAGTGCTGGAAAGCAGGGCCTGTCAGAGGGAGGAGAAGACCTTAAATGTGGGGTGCAGTGGTGTGGACTTCTTTCTGGAAGTGGGGGCATGACCTCCTGACTCCCACCCATCCCTTCAGCCTTTCTATCCCATCCTCTTGAGATAGGCAGGCATAGCAAAAACCCATTTCACAGCAAAAGACACGCAACCATGGCTGGGCGCCCATGGAATCCACTAGTTTCACCACATGCCCCAGAACCCAGAAGCAACATTCCTGATGGATCCGTGGAAAAGCCTTCTGAAGACCCAGTTCCAACTGCAATTGGGAAGCAACACCCTAAATGACAGGGTTGTGTCCTTCAAGATGCAACCTAGGCTTTGACTCAGCAACCAATGTATGAAGCTGTTTTTCCCATAACCAGGATACACAGATCTGGGAATCAAGGGGTGGAATTGGGAGTGGCTGCTCTCACTATTACAGCTAATAACCTACTCAGGAATGTTGCTTCCCATATTAACTTAGAGCTCTGATCCTTTGGAGGTCTTAGCCCCCAAAGAGAATGTCTTCACCAGGGAGCATAAGCACTGATTCCATCAAAATGAACAATGGAACTGCGACCTGGGTCCTGTGCCACTGAGCCAGCAGGCAGAAAGGGGGATTGCTCTTCAGATGGGGATGACTGATCCTGATAATTGAGGGGAAATTGAGTTATTGGACACAGTGGTGGTGAGGTGCTCCCCATGTGTATCCAGAGGACTCTCTAGAGTGCCATTAGTATGCCTATGCTCAATAGTAAAAGTTCATGGAAAATTACAGCAACCAGAAAAAAAAAAGTCAGAACTCCAGCCATCTGAAAACATCAGCTCGTCAAAGAAGAGAGAAGTACTGCATATTAACTACAACCTCATCAGCTATGGAAATGAGGACTGTAACAGCTATGCTTGTCCTGTAGCTCTGTGTGTGTGTGTGTGTTCCTCCATTCTTCTTCCCATTTTATTTTATGTAAGGATTGCTGTTGGTAGTTACCTGTAAAATTTGGTTTGGTTAAAGATTATGAAATAACCAGATGGGACAAGGACTGAATGACAGAAATAATAACATTTCCCACAACCATTGCCCAGAGATGGCTACCAGAATCAGGGGAATGTTTTGTAACCTCACTTGGATGGCAGTTGAGAGCATCTTTGGTTGTCATAAGTATAGCTGCATCATGTTATATGGAAGCATAAAATTGTAATTGTTGATGGGCACAGTGGCACACGCCTGGGGTTTTTTTGTTTGTTTATTTGTTTATTTTATTTTATTTATTTATTTTTTTGTGGTTGTAGATGGACAGAATGCCTTTATTTTATTTGTTTATTTTTATGTGGTGCTGAGGATCAAACCCAGTGCCTCACACATGCTAGGCAAGTGCTCTGCCACTGAGCTACAGCCCCAGTCCAGGGCTGGATGTTTTGATGTGGCCATTTGAATACCATCTTCATGGCCTATTGACAGGTTACATCAAAATGTTTCTTTCTTTCTTTTTTCTTTTCTTTTATTTTTTTGGTACTGGGAATTGAATTCAGGCACTCAATCACTGAGCCACATCCCCAGCCCTATTTTTAATATTTTTTTAAATTTATATATGGATACAATATCTTTATTTTGTTTTTTATTTTCATGTGGTGCTGAGGATCAAACCCAGTGCCTCACATGTGAGAGGCAAGCGTTCTGTTACTGAGCCAGAACCCCAGACACTCCCCAGCCCTATTTTGTATTTTATTTAAAGATAGATTCTCACTGAATTGTTTAGCAATCTTGTGCTGCTGGGATCCTCCTGCCTCAGCCTCCCAAACTGCTGGGATTACAGGCGCAGCAAGAATTGTTTCTGTGTTTTTGTTGTTGTTGTTGTTGTTTTCATTAGGGTGCTGCGGATTGAACCCAGGGCCTTGTGCATGCGAGGCAAGCACTCTACCAACTGAGCTATATCCCCATCCCCAAGAATTCTGTTTCTTAAGCCTATCAGTTAATGTACAAAACAGATTCTCAAAACTCCTACTCCATGCCTGACTTTCACCCTTTCCAGGAGTGAGCCTCAGGAATAGGATAAGGTTCTCTATGTACATGCTCTTTTTTTTTTTTAAGCCTAAAGTTTAATGGTTGGGTTTTAGGCTGAGTCAAAATGTCCCCACATCAAAACAACCGTGTGTGAAATAGTGGCTCTGGTTGCAGTCAGAATGGCTGCAGGAAAATTCCATGGGCCTGCCCTGCAGGAGCCCCTCACACAAACTCTTATTTCTCCACTGCCAACTTGAGGTCAGTGTGGCTTTAAAAGGGTGGCATTTATGTTAGCCAGCCCTGGCCTCCCAGGCGAGAGCTGAGTAAACAGGAGTCCTGGGGACGACCATTTCTTCACGAGGGCCCTGGGATGGGTTTTTCCAAGGGAATGAAAGGTCACCTTTGTACGGAGGAGAGGGAATGAGGATCTGCTATTCACGGCAGCCTGTCCTCCAGGACCTCATCCACGTTGACTTGCTCCCACCATTTCATCTCTTTTGGAGGCACAGACTGGTGACCAGCGCCATTTTACTATGGGAAGGGAAAGATGAGTGACTAAGGCCACCCTCACACCAGGTGACAAGGGGCTGAAGGAAGAGATGACCTTGCAACAGAACTGCCCTCATCTTGGAAGAGGTACCCAGATGTGTCCAGGTGTCAAATGCCTGCATTGTTTTTCTCAGGTGGAACTAACATGAAAAATGACATTTGCCCTGTAATTTGGGCACTTCCTGGAAAACCGCAATCGCCCATCACATTATAATTACCCCCGTCACTGCTCTTCCATTTGGAATTCTTACTTCCCTGAGTTCTATTCTTACATTCCTTCCCCGCCTTGAGAGGAAGACAAAGCACTTTAAATGGTTTCTTGATGGACAGTTTTCTCTTCCCCGGGACCTTTCATATTCCATGTTGTCCCCGGAACACCTATTTTAACTTTCCTATAAGTGAGATCATTTTTCTAAGGGAGTCCAAAGAAAGGAGGAAGGAGATATTTTCCACAGCCAGCCGAGAATAGAACCAAGTGGCATTGCCTGGTTTTGTTCCTTCAAAATGTCTAAAAGAGAACTTAGCATTTTCAGGAAGAGCCAGCCTGGTGTGGCAGAGAACATGTCACCATCCAGATGTTTGACCTGACAGGAGGTAACACACCTTTCCGGGAGGTGGTTGACCAACTAGAAAAATAGGGATTGGACTTAAGCAATATCTGCCCAAGGGCTGGAGCTCTGCCAGCAGGGGATGTGTGGTAGCAAAAAAAGAAAAACTATTTCTTTTGCAAATGGCTTTCTATCCTTTAATATTGTAGGGGAGAAAGTCAGTTTGGCGCTGGGGGGCCTTGAACACCTTTGTAATGATTATCCAGACTCCCTTTATCAAAGAGCATGCCATCTTTGGTCCACGCCATCTGCTGGCACAGGAGCTGGAATTGAATATCAAAACGTTGACTTATTATTATTTCTTTCCTTCTATTTATTTAGTGTATACTTGGTTTCCTGTTGATGGTGAAAATGTAGTTTCTTTCTTAGTATCTAGTTTTTCATTACAAAGGACTTCCATTTTGGCAGTGAGGTCAAAAAGTAGGAGCTGAGGTAGGAGAAAGCTTTAAGTACACTGGTCTAGATTAACTGTTCCAGATATGAGAAGAGTCAGACCAAGAAAAACTCAGGCACCTGCAAAGGAACTTGGACTTCAACTGCTTGGTTATCTGTCCAGATACTTGGTGGAAAGAACCTTAAGTACAAATAAACACCTCTAACTATTAACAGGGAATCAAAGGGTTTTCTTTATTTATGTTTTTCTTTTTTTCCTGTTTTGGTTTACTTGAAAAATTGATGGATTTTTCTTTTTTCTTTTTTCTTTTTTTTTAAGAAATTTTTTACATATGGGAGCTCTGGCACTGCTCCACAAAAAAATAGAATGATTTTTTTGGACACACTGTCTCACATTTTGCTTTAGTCATTCAAAAATACCTCAGAAATTCTTCCAAGTCCACTGCTATTGTTCTAATTCATCTTTAGATGCTACCCATACCTCGTATATACCATAGTGTGGATGTGTCTCAGTTTGTGTAATCGTCCCCCTACTGGTCTATCATTCACACCCATTCTGATTCTTGCCCTTGCTAATCCAAACTGCTATAAACATGCCCACATGCATTTTTTTACACAATTATAGTTTAATTTCTAGAAGGATTCGTGGGAATGAGATTACTGGTCCAAGGGGAACTGAATTGTTATTTCAATAGAAGTTCATAGACTACATTCCAGAAAAACTGAAGCAAGTCAAATTTCCTCCAGGACAACATGAGAGTAATTCTTTCCAAACTCTTCTCTAGCATATGGTGCCATATCTCTTTAAGTTTTGCTAGTCAAATGAGCAAACAGTGATGTTTCACTTTTTAGGTTGAATTTTCATTTTCTTAACAGATGGATGGAGTATTTGAATACCTTTGGTTTCTTGGCCATTTTAAATTTCATCTTCATATCCTTGCCCATTTTTCTTCTTACAGGGCCATCTTATTAATTTGTAGCATATAATGCCCTTTGGCAAATATATTATAAAAGTTTTTTTTTACAAATACATTGGCGGAATCTGTCATTGGAAGCTTCTTTTTTTTTTTTTTTTTTTCTTTTTTGGTACTGGGATTGAACTCCGACACTCGGCCAAAGAGCCACATCCCCAGCCCTATTTTGTATTTTATTTAGAGACAGGTTGCTTAGCGCCTCGCTGAGTTGCTGGGCTGGCTTTGAACCCGCTATCCTCCTGCCTCAGTCTCCCGAGCTGCTGGGATTACAGGCATACACCACCACACCCAGCCATTGGAATCATCTTTAACCACACTAAAGTTTTACAATTTGCTGGGGATTGAACCTAGGAGTCCTCAACTACTGGGCTATAGTCCCTGCCTTGTTTATATTTTATTCTGAGTCAAGGTCTCACTAGGTTGGCCAGAGTGACCTTGAATTTACCATTCTCCTGTCTCAGCCTCTGAGTGTTTGGGATTACAGGTGTATACTATCCTGACTCTCTTTCACTTTTCTCTTTGTCTATTCCTATTTTTTTCTATGTATAGTTTTCTTGCCAGTTTTTATGCATTTTTTGGGGGCTGGGGATGTGGCTCAAGCGGTAGCGCGCTCGCCTGGCATGCGTGCGGCCCTGGTTCGATCCTCAGCACCACATACCAACAAAGATGTTGTGTCCGCCGAGTTCTAAAAAATAAATATTAAAATTTCTCTCTCTCACTCTCTCTTAAAAAAAAAAAAAGTTTTTATGCATTTTAACATTATCTATAATCACTACAATCACTTAATCCTATTCAAATATTCCTGAGGAAATTTAATGCATCACATGTATATATTAATTTGGGGAGGATTAATAGCTTATGGTATTGCCATCCCAAATGTGAATATGTTATGTCTTTCAATATGACTTCATAGTTTTCTACAAATAGATCCTGTGGTTTTCATTGTCAATTTATTCTAGGCACCATGTAACTTTTGCCATCCTAGTAATGAAAAAACTTTTCCAGCTTCTATTTCTAGATGCTCATTGCTAAAATAGGAAGACACTATTTGGAGATATGTATCGTCTCTCAAGCCACCTTCTAAATTACCTTATTAATTGCAGCAGGATTTTTTCCCTAAAGTCTTTTGGATTTTATGGGTGAACTATAATATAATCAGAAAATTTAAAGTTTTAATTATCCTTCTCAATGTTTATAGCAATTACTTAGGTTGGTTTGTTTGTTTGCATCATTGCATTTTTTGAGTTAGATAGTAGTAGTGAGAGCAGTCATTTTTTCCAATTTCCTAATTTTAATTGAAATTATTTCAGTGTTTCACTATTTAGAATGCTCTTTGCTATTGGATTTTTTCATGTTTTTTAATGTTTCAGTGGTTTTCTTTCTACTTGTGTTTCACTGTGGAATATTTCTCTTCTTCTCTTCTTCTTCTTCTCTTCTTCTTCTTCTCTTCTTCTTCTTCCTCTTCCTCTTCCTCCTCTTCCTCTTCCTCTTCCTCTTCTTCTTCTTCTTCGGATTGAACTCAAGGGCACCTGGCCTCTGAGACCCATCCCCAGCCCTATTTTGTATTTTATTTAGAGAAAGGGTCTCACTGAGTTGCTTAGCACCCCGATGTTGCTGAGGCTGGCTTTGAACTTGCAATCCTGTCTCAGTCTCCAGAGCCACTGGATCACAGGCATGTGCCACTGCACCTGGCTTCACTGTGGAATATTCTTTCAGGAATGCAAGTCTGCAGTATCCATCCCTAAGACTGTTTTGTGTTGCTATAACAAAATACCACAGACTGGGTTATTTATGAAGAAAGGAGATTTATTTTGGCTGAAGGTTCTGGAAGCTGGAAAGCCCATCAGCCTGGCACCTGCATCTGCTTGGCTTCTGCTAAGGGCCTCATGCCACATCATAACATGGCCCAAAGGTCAAAGGCAAGAGTTCAAGAGAAAGAAAAAGCCAAATAAGTGTGACTTGCTTTCATAAAAAAGCCACTCCTGGGATAAATAACCCACTCCAGAGAGAATGGCCTCAATCCGTTCATGAGAGTGGAGCCCTTATCACCCAAACACCTTCAATGAGCACTGCCAACCCTGTCACATTGGGAATTAAGATGCCAACACATGAGCTTTTTCTTGTTCCTCCCCCCAAAATTAGGAAATTTATTGATTCCATTTGTGTAAAAAGTTATTTATTTTTAATAATAATAATTATTATTATTTTACAAATAAACTAAGTACAGATCTCAATAGTCATATATGATAAAGAGCATAGACCTGGGCCCGGACAAACCCAGCTCCTGACTTCAATTCTTTAGATAAATACTGAGGAGTGATATAGTTGGGTCATGTTGGGAGTCTCCCTGAGAACTCCCAGGCCTTTCAAACATGGCGTTGGGAAAATTGCCATTGGGTAGCTAGAACTCCCCGGGCCTTTCAGATAAGGAGCCCCTAATGCAACATGGCGACGGGCAAGCCAGTGGGCGGATAACAAGTTGTTTTGAAAACCTTCTAATTGGCCCTCCCCTCCTCCGTACACGTGAACAATTCGTCCCCCCCATGAATCTTATGCAGGGTGGACGTGCGTGCACCGTAGATGATGACCTGACCTTTACTATGATTGGCCCCGGGAGCTTCCTGGTTTAAGATAACTGACTCTCACTTTCTATATAAGCTAACACCAGCTTGCAATAAGGTGCCTCATCTTTGTCACTGCTATCTGTGTGTGTGCATTTTAATCTCCAACGACGAACCTTGGCCTTTCAGGTCATATGGTGGTTCCATGAGTAGTCTTTTGAGTACCCTCCATCCTGATTTCCATGAGCTTTATGGGGCCACATTCAAATCATAGCAATCTATTAATATAATCACGTGATTTTCCACCTTTAACTTAAAATATAACAAATTCTGCTATAAGGAGGCTGATTCATAGTGGGATAGGGAGCGGAAGCATGGGAGGAATAGATGAACTCTAGATAGGGCAGAGGGGGTGGAGGGGAAGGGAGGGGGCATGGGATTAGAAATGATGGTGGAATGTGATGATCATTATTATCCAAAGTACAGGTATGAAGGCACTAATTGGTGTGAATATACTTTGTATACAACCAGAGATATGAAAAATTGTGCTCTATATGTGTAATAAGAATTATAATGCACTCAGCTGTCACATATAAATAATTTAAAAATTTAACAAATCATGTTGAATGGAGTTCCTGATATTTATTCCTAGAAAGAATTCTACTTTTTCAAAATACATTATTATTGCTGTTGTTGTTGCTACTATTATTAATATTTTACTGGGATCTACTTGGTATCTTTTTATTTATTTATTAATTTTCATATATATATATATATATATTTTTTTTTTTTTTTTTTTTTTTTGGTGGTACTGGGGATTGAACCCATGGCCTTGTGCATGCAAGGCAAGCCGTCTACCAACTGAGCTATATCCCCAGCTTGGTATCTTTTTATTTAATAGAAACAAATATTTATACACAGCTTACAGTGTTATAGGCATTCTTTAGATCCATAGTAGTGAATGAAAAGTACAAAGTCCTTAACCTCATGAAGCTTACTTTTTAGCAAGCCATTAAAAAATAAAGTGACTTTAGGGCTGGGGATATAGCTCAGTTGGTAGAAGGCTTGCCTTGTATGCAAACTGCCCTGGTTCAATCCCCAGCACTACCAATAAATAAATAAATAAATAAAAATAAAGTGACTTTAGAGGCGGGGGGGGGGGGTGCACACCTGTAATCCCAGCAGCTGGGGAGGCTGAGGCAGGAGGATTTCGAGTTCAAAACCAGATTCAGCAATGTCAAGGCACTAAGCAATTCAGTGAGACCTCGTCTCTAAATAAATACAAAATAAGGCTTAGGTGTAGCTCAGTGATTGGAGTACCCTTGAGTTCAACCCCTAGTGCAAAAAAAAAAAAAAAAAAAAAAAAAAAAAAGTGACTTCAAACAACAACAACAACAAAGAGATTTTCTTTCTTGCTCACAGGTCTGAGAGTCACCTGTGGGTTATCTGAATTTCATTTAACTTTCTAGCATACATTTTTAGGCTTTTAATGGAAGAATATAACACAGAAAAACCACAAATCATAAGTGAACTGTGAAACCATCAGTCAGGTCAAGGTAGAGAATATTTTATTATTTGCTAATTATTTGTAGGGTTTTACATTTATATTAAAAAGTAAAGTTTGGTATATAAGTTAAAAGGTTAGTAAATACAATTATCTGTACACAATTATAGTTCCTTCATTACTCCACACACCACCCCTGCCTTGCTATGGCTTCATTGAGGATGGAGTATATGCCCCCATTCCACTTACTCTGGGTCATGTGAGTTACTTTGGCCAGTGAAATGTGAGCAAACACATCAGATATCACATTCACTCAGGCTTGGCTTGACTTTTTATATTGTTGTCCTAATCCAGTGGCATCTGTTTCCCTAGAGAAGACATGTTGAGTTGATTGGCTTTCTGTCACTATGACAAAACACCTGAGATAATCACCTTATAAAGGGGAAAGGTTTATTTTGTCTCATGGCTTCAGAGATTTCAGTTCATGGTCACTTGGCTCTGTTGCTTTGGGACTGTTCATTCAAGATCCAAATTGTAGCAAATGTGGACAGAACAAACCCCCACCCATAGCAACACACAGCCTTCAGGCAATCTTAACCAATCCTGTCAACCCAAAGCTGACCCGAAGATCTTCACTTGTCATGGAGGCCATGGAAATTTAGTTTGGCTCTGAGTTGCTATGCAGCATTATAGCAGTAGAACCTCACTCATATAGCTAACTTGATTAACCAGAAAAATCCCGTCTTTTCCCCTGATTTTCTTTAAAGGTCAGAAGAGAACTCAGATATTAACCCATCTGATATCAGGAGACCTTTCATCACCTTTGCAGTCATTTGTGGTAATGATTCCTTTCAAATGTTCTATTTCTTCTAGGACCAATTTCCAAAGTTCATATTTGTAGAGAATCAGTCATTTTAAGTTTTTGAGTTTAGTATTCTTTACAAATATTCTAATTTCATTTGCAGGTATGTTTCCTTTCTCATTCCTAATCGTGTTTTTTGCCTATTCTCTCTCCCTTTGATCGAAGGATTAAGTTTGTAAAGGATTTATCCATTTCATTTGTTTTTTTATGTATTTGTTATTTACTTATTTGTTAATGGAGATTCGAACCCATAAGCACTTTACCCAGGAGTACATCCCCACTCACCTCTTTAAAAAATGTGCGTGTATGTGTGTGTGTGTGTGTGTTTTATAGATGGACAAAATACCTTTATTTTATTTACTTATTTTCATATGATGCTGAGAATTGAACCCAGTGCTTCACTTCTGCTAGGCAAGTGCTCTGCCACTGAACCACAACCCCAGCTCCCTCAACCCCAGCTCCCTCAACCCCTTTTGTTTGCTTATTTGTCCTTGAGACAGTTTCCCACTAAGTTGTCTAGGGTCTTCCTAAATTGCTGAGGCTGGCTTTGAACCTGTGATCCTTTACTTTTATTCTTAAATAATGAAGATAGTTTAAGCTATACAATTTCCTCTAAGTGTGGCATCCGCAGTGTCCACTGCCTTTGATGTGACCTAAATAGGTCATTGCTTTCTGGATTGTATGTGAGATACCTTTGCATGGTTTTATCTAAGAGGTGAGGGATATGGTAGAACACTTGTAGGTTCATAGCAAAATTGAGAAAATAAGGCTGGGGTGGTGGCTCAGTGGTAGAGCGCTCGCCTAGCATGTGTGAATTACTGGGTTCAATCCTCAGCACCACATAAAAATAAATAAAATAAAGGTATTGTGTCCATCTACATCTAAAAAAAAATTAGAAAAAAATTGAGAGAAGAGTACAGAGTTCTCACAGGTGCCACCCCTGCAAGCCACCCTACTCACATGGCCTCCCCTGCTATCACCTCCCACCCCACATGCTACCTTGGGTAATGGCAGAACCCATGCCAACACATCACTATCACCTGAAGTCCATCATTTACACCAGGGTTCACATGGGTGTTTAGACTCTATGGGTTTTGGCAAATGCATAACTGACATGTGTCAACCACTATTAATCTTAGAGTAGTTTCACAATCCTAAAAATCCTCTGCGCACTGCCTGTTCCCCTCTCCCTCCTCACAATCCCTTTCTATTTCCTGTCTTCAAGGTTTCACCTTCTCCAGTCACATAGTTGAAATCATAGGGATGAAGTCTTTTCAGATGGGCTTCTTCACTTAGAAATATTCATTGTTTCCTCCATATCTTTTCATGGCTGGATGGCTCATTTCTTTTTAGCACTGAATAATACTATACATATTGTACATCTCGATGTTCCACAGTTTACTTAACCTTTCACATACTGAGGGACATCTTGGTTGCTTTCAAATTTTGGCAACGCTGCATAAAGCTACTAGAAACATCCACAGGCAGGTCTTTGTGTGGAAGGAAGTTCTCAACTCGTTTGTGTAAATACCAGGGAATATGATCACTGAATTGTATGACAAGAGTGTGTTTAATTTTCTATGAAACTGCCAGACCGTCTTTCAAAGTGGCTGTGCCATTTTTCATTCCCACCAGAAAGGAATAAGAGAGTTCCTTGCTCCAAGTCCCTGCTAGAGTTCGGTGAAGCCAGCATTCCAGCCATCTAGAATGGTACATCATCCGTGGTGTTTCCTTGTGGTTTCAACTGGCAAATCCTCAGTGACAAACAAGCATTTTCAAAGAGCATGCTTCCTAACTCTCAAGTGGGTTCGATTTTTGTGGGGGGTCACCTTATAATTATTGGTCACTGATTTAAATAATTATGATCAATAATAGTTGGTAAGGCCACTACTTATTAAAATGTGTTAAGATTTTCATTAAGCACATGTCAAGTTTTTGCATCTGTTCTATGAAGATGGATATGCCTTACTCAAGGAAGGAAGATTCACCAGGCACAATGGCACAATCATCCCAGCCACTTGGGAGGCTGAGGCAAGATGATCACAAGTTCAAGGCCAGCCTCAGCAACTTAGTGAAACCCTGTCTCAAAATTTTAAAAAAGGGGGCAGGGGCTAGGGATATATAACTCAGTGGTAAAGTGCCCTTGGATTTGATCCCCAGCACCAAAAAAAAAAAAAAGTGTGTGTGTGTGGGGGGTTCATTGGGCTATTAAATTAGGGTTATTGATATATTAGTTGATTCCTCTATATTAATAAACATAAACAATTTAAAAATGATTTGATGTACATTTTTTCACTTGATTTGTTTTGAAAGTGATATTCATTCCATAGAAACTGCACTTCAAATTTTGAATTTTGATCTTTTCCCAGGTTAGCAATACACAGGATAGTGACTCTTTTTTGTGACGCTGGGTAGCCAAGTGATCTGCAGCTCCCTGTCATCCACTCAATCCACAAGCTTTATGTGGTAGACCAGGTGCCGAGCTATGACATTCAGTAGTCAGGTGCATTAAATGCACTTTCAATTATTGTGACATAACCCCATTGTAAGTCAAGAAGCAAGTTAAAAGTGTGACTCATAGGAACATAGAATGAATACCTGTAGAAGATTTTTATTCAACAGATTAACTAGTAATCGGCAAAATAGTTAAATGACTCAAAGGGAAATTTGAAGGCTGGATTTGTATAGGAAATTTGATCAATCAATGTTAGAGTAATATTGTCAGATTAGATGGCAAAATTGGTTAATGTCCTATGAGGCAGTGAATCATAACCTTTTGAAACAGACTGAATTTGTCCCCAATTTGAAATTAGGAATGGCTTCCTCATGCTGAGAGGCTGCAACCCTCTCCCAACTGTTTCTCCAATCTATTCCTCCATCCCTAACATCCTCTCTTTTAGTATTCCAAGTTCTATAGCAAGCCCCCCTGTGATACCCTTTCTTCCCCACAGTTAAAAAGATAAAATGTTTGGCCAGGCACGGTGGCATGTGGCTGGGGAGACTGAGGCAGGAGGGTCATGAGTTCAAAGCCAGCCCAGCACTCGGCGAAGGCTAAGCAACTCAGTGAGACCCTGTCTCAAAATATAAAATAGGGCTGGGGATGTGGCTCATGGTCCAGTGCCCCTGAGTTTAATCCCCGGTATCAAAAAGAAAAAGCATAAAAAGACCAAATGTTTGCTTTAAAAGGAACTACAGATGGGGGCCTCAGAAGTGGAGACAACTTTTGATATGATAAGGAGGCTCCAGGGCCTCCCACCTGTGAAACACCTGTGACATCCTCTCTTGGAAGGAGGCGGAACCTGTGAAGCTCCTGGCCTTTGTCCTGAGAAGTCCCTTCCCCTCATAAAAGCTTTCCTAGTCCCAGAGCTTTTCTAAAGTGGAACTTTTAAAACAGTGAAGTTTCTTCCACTTCCTTCAAAGTGGGCTTTGAATAAAACCCTATTTTCCTGCCAATTGAATGTTTTTGGAGCAGTGAGCTTTATGTCTCAGTCCCTTTCCCCCCTGGGGCCCTATCTTTGCCACCTGGGGACACTTTGGAGCTATCTTTTCTAAAACTCAGAAATTATTGGCAT
Source organism: Urocitellus parryii (assembly GCF_045843805.1). Classification (NCBI taxonomy): domain Eukaryota; kingdom Metazoa; phylum Chordata; class Mammalia; order Rodentia; family Sciuridae; genus Urocitellus; species Urocitellus parryii. The sequence continues at coordinate 98,885,952 of NC_135532.1, read as the reverse complement.
GTTTACTGGACAAAAATTCTACAAGTGGGGGCTGGGGTTGTGGCTCAGCAGTAGAGCACTGGCCTAGCAGTGTGAGGCCCAGGGTTTGATCCTCAGCACCACATTAAAAAAAAAAAAAAAAAAAAAAAAAAAGGTAAAATAAAGGTGTTTATTTTAAAAAAAATTCTACAAGTGAACATGCAGTCATACTATGTGTGGGATTGTCAATCAACAGCCCTACTTGACTCAGTACATTCCTCTTCTAAACAATCAAAAGATCTTTAGATGGTTTTGTGCCCCCACAAGACTTTAAAAAGACATGATAACCAAATTTCTACTTTATTTCCAATTTTTAAAATAATTTTTAAACAATGCCATTTTAAATTTTTTTCTATATTATCTGTATAGGTCAAAGAATATGAATTAACACCCTCCCTACCATAACAGCCCCAGTAGTGCAAAAAGTGGGGAAAATATAAGAAATGATTCTTTCTTATAATTATGCCTCATGTTCTGAGTATCTGGGATTACAGGCTTGAACCACCACACCTTGCAAGAAGTGTTTGTTTGTTAGTTAAAAAAAAAAAAAAAAACACTTTTTATTGCTCACCCTTGGATCTTTATTTTATTTATTTTTATGCAGTGCTAAGAATTGAACCTAGTGCCTCACACATGCCAGACAAGCGCTCTAACACTGAGCCACTACCCCAGCCCCAAGAAGTGTATTTTTTAAATCACATTTCTAAGAATTTTGATATATCTAGCTACTGTGTTGTTAACAAGCATGCAAGTTTAATGCAAGTTTACATTAATTGTGCTTTATTTCCCTCCTTATTCTTTTTTTTTTTTTTTTAAAGAGAGAGTGAGAGAGGAGAGAGAGAGAGAGAGAGAGAGAGAGAGAATTTTTTTTTTTTTGTGTTGGTATGTGGTGCTGAGGATCGAACCCGGGCCGCACGCATGCCAGGCGAGCGCGCTACCGCTGAGCCACATCTCCAGCCCTCCTTATTCTATCTAAGCTTTTAACCTTAAATTCCAATTTGTCTGATTAATATAGATAATTAGTATTGTCCAGTATAGTATTCATTTTTTAGTACCTCTTTATCAATACTATTATTTTTAAAATTTTTTTTCAATATTATTGTTATTTTAAAAAATTTTTTAGATGTTGATGGACCTTTATTTTATTTATATGCAGTTCTGAGAATTGAACCCAGTGCCTCACACATGCTAGGCAAGTGCTCTAACACTGAGCCACAATCCCAGTCCCAATACTATTATTTTTAACCATTGTATGATTACATTTGTTTGGGGTATTCTCTGTAAATAATACAGGGCCTAAAAAAAAAATGTATAGTCACATTTAAAGTAGTTCTTAAGCTGGGCATGGTGGCACATGTATGTAATCCCAGCAGTTCCAGAGACTGAGGAAGGAGGATGGCAAATTTGAGGTCAGCCTCAGCAACTTAGCAAGGTTCTAAGCAACTAAATGAAATCCTGTCTCAAAATAAATTAAAACAAAACAAAACAAAACAAAAAGGCTAGGGATATGGCTCCATGTTTAAATGTCCCTGGGTTCAAATCCCTCGTACCAAAATAAGATAGAGTAGTTGTTGATTTACTTAGTTTTCTTCCTTCCACCCTGCTTTTTTTTTTTTTTTTTTTTTTTGGTACCTCAAAGGCACTGGCCGAGCCACATCCCCAGCCCTATTTTAAATAATAAAATTATTTAGAGACAGGATCTCACCGAGTTGCTTAGCGCCTCACTGAGTTGCTGAGGCTGGCTTTGAACTCGCGATCCTCCTGCCTCAGCCTCCTGAGCCGCTGGGATTCCAGGCTTTCGACACTGCGCCCTACCACCCTACCTTCTGTTTATTAGCACCATCAGGTAACATTCCATCCATCCATTCGTAACTTTGTTTTACATGCACTTATGTTTAGAGACACCTTATTTAATATGCACTGTTGATTCGTTAACATTGAGCTCACAGCTAATAGCTCTATAACTGTGCCCGGATGAAAGTTATCTAACTGTATTTTCTCCACAATGTGTGTCATGGTCTTTCAGCACTCAGGAGCACAAGGGAGCCCTGCACCTATACTCTATATTCTGCAATCACTTTAAACAATAAAGTTTAAAATCAGCAAACCTCCAGCCCCACCAAAAAAAGAAAAAAGAAAAAAAAAAAAAAAAAAAGCCCAAAACATGGCACTAACCCTTCTGTGAAGTCTGATTGATTTTTCCAATATGCAAAGTGAAACAAGAAGGCAACGCACGGCCGCATGGCCTTGATGAGCTTCAGCTGGAATCCTGTTGGACCACTCAGAATTCTCGCTTCTCTGCACATGTCCACAAATGCTGGGTTGATTTGAGAGTGAGGGTTTGGTGAGTAGGTGAACTTGCAAACACAGAGTCTTAGATTTCTTATTTTTGCTGGTTTCTATCTTTCCCTTGTTATTTTGTTTCTTTCTTGGTACTGAAGATTGAACCCAGGGGTGCCTAACCACTGAGCCACCTTCCCAGCCCTTTTTGAGTCAGGGTCTCACTGAGTTGCTAAGGGCCTCACTAAATTGCTGAGGCTGCCTTTGAACTGGTGATCCTCTTGCCTCAGCCTCTTGAGCGGCTAAGATTACAAGTGTGTGCCACAATAACCGGCCCTCTTGTTATTTTCAAAGATCTGTTCTACTTTGGGGGGAGGGGGGAGTGCTGGGGATTGAACCCAGGACCTTGTGCACATAAGGTCTAAGCTCAGGTCTAAGCACTCTACCAACTGAGCTGTATCCCCAGCCCCTGTTCTACTTCTCCATTCTCTCCTGGTTTGTTTCTGTTTGGAGAACATTTTTTCCTGAATATTCTCTCCATATCTTCTTTTTTCTTAGCAAGTGAATTGTTCTACCAGGTACAATCCTACAGACTCTATTTCCCCGGAGTCCAGCTTCTAGAAATCTAGAATTAGATGCTTCTCCCTTTTATAGGGAAGCTGAGGTACAATTTATCCTTTATATCCACAGGGGGGTGGTTCCAGGACTCCCAGGCATCAAAATCTGTGTGCTCAAGTCTCTTATATAAAATACAAAATATTTTCATAGAACCTATGGGTATATCTGCAGATTATTTATAATACCTAATACATTGTAAACGTGACATAAATATTTATTATACTGTATAGCTTAGGGAATATGACAAGCAAAAGTCTGCACTGCACATGCTCAGTACAGATGCAACAAAAAAAAAATTATTTGCATTTAGTTGAATCACAGATGCAGAACTCACAGATATTCAGGGCTTACTGTAATTGCCTGGACTTCCCTTGTAACATTTTTCTCGTTATCACTAATGTTCAGAGGCAGAACTAAGTATTTTCTTGTCAGTTCAGCCTCTAACTCAAGAACGTCTTTCAATTTGTAAACCCAGGTCCTTCTTCAGCACTGCACAATGTTTTTCTATTGGTTTATTTATTTATTCAGTACAAGGGGTCCTCTATCACTGAGCAACGCGCCCAGACCTTTTCATTTTCTATTTTTCATACAGGATCTTGCTAAATTGCCGGGGCTGGTCTTGAACTTGCAATCCTCCTATCTCAGCCTCCCAAATGTCTATCTAGGACCATAGGTGTGTACCAATAGACCCACTATTTATTATTTATTTTATCTACTCTTTTTGCTTCTGGAAGTCTTATTCACACGTTAGGCTATAGATCTACCCTCCCAAACTGATTTTTTTCCCCTAATTTCTATCTCTTTATTTTTTGCTTTCAGTGAACTGTATTTGTTGTTGTTGTTGTTGTTGTTGTTGCTGGGTTGTTGTGTTTTGGTGGTGCTGGGGATGGAACCCAGGGCCTTGTGCATGCTAGGCAAATGCTCTACCACTGAGCTACATCCCTGGACCTGGATTTTTTACCTTAGTTTTCTCGGTTATTTATCTGAATCTCTATAATGACCATTCTCTCCTTCAGTTCATCCGATGAGCCATTTAGTTGGAAAATCATATATTTTTAGCTCTGTACTCAGTTTGCTCTATTTAAATTTCTGGGTTATTATTATTTTTTTTTTTTAAGATTTATGTTGTCATCTTTCTCTTTCAGTAGTTCTATGTCATTGGGTGTGTGTTGTTTGTCCCTCCTGACCTCCCTGTCTCTGCCAGCTCACTGGGGCTCAGGTCTAAGCCCAGAGGCACCCGAAGGAATGAAGGGATGTTTTCTATTGGTAGAGAAAGCAAGGAAACACTGTCCTGCTCGTGGCAGCTGCAGGCACACTCCCCATCTCCCACAGAAGCATCTGGAAAATGCTTCCCTGGTCTGGGTTCTGAAAGTATCCCAACATCAGAAACAAGGAAACCTAGCCCACTTGTTCAAGGGCTTCTTAGTCCTGAGATAAGGCACAGGGGACCAGGTATCTTCATGTAGTGCAATGTCATCCTTCCTTTGGGGATCTCAGTCTTTGAGGTCCAAGCCCTCCCTGGGATCCACTTCTCAGCCCTTGTTTCAAGCCTCCCCAGTATTTGTTGAAGAGCTAGAGACCTGGGCTACACACAGGCCCCCCAGGCGAATAGGGCTTGGGAGGTGCTGGGTGTGCTGCTGGTCGCCTGCAGCACAATGGGTGCTTCTCCACCACCTGGTTCACTGGTCTCTACAACTGTTTGACTCAAGAGGGAAACGGAGAAAAAAGAAAGCACAACCAGGTTACCACATCCCTAGAATGGGGTTGTAGTTCAGTGGTAAGCACTTGCCTAGCACATATGAGGGACTGGGTTCGATTCTCAGCACCATGTACAAACATATAAAATAAAGGTCCATTGACAATGAAATATCTAAAAAAAAAAAAAAAAAAAAGATTTTAAAAAATAAAATAAATTTTAAAAGATTTGTAAAAAATACTTTGTTACAGAAATCATAAAGATGGTATGTAAACAGTAAAGTTTGAGAAAAACTACACCAGCACAATGTCCAGCTTCCCTTCCCCCTCTAGTGTTTGATTACGCTTCACACAGAGTTTCCAGAATGCTCTAATGGTGTGTGTTGGGTGTATGGCTGAAAATAAAAGGAAAAAAAAAAAAAAAAAAAGAGGGCTCACAATCATGATCAAGCTAGCCAAATAACTAGTTTAATGATTTTCTTCATGGCTTGACAAACCATACATTTCTATCATAGGAGTACCACATGCATAGGCAGACCTCGAAATAGAGGTAGATAATTAAAGAAAGCAAGGAAGCAGGAATTGTCATGTTCTAGAAACTGTCCAATTGAGTGATGGCAGCAAGGACACAGAACCTGGGACTACTAGGGAAAGGCAGGAGAGAAGTTCTGACTGTTCTAAGGGACATCCTCTCACAGCTTTCCTTCTCCCTGAGAGTCTGGGTTACTATAAAGGAGATTTTTCTTAATATCTTTATTTTTATGTGGTGCTGAGAATCGAACCCAGTGCTTCACGCATGCCGGGCAAGCGCGCTACCACTTGAGCCACATCCCAGCCCCTCTTTCTTTCTTTTTAAATAAGAACTTCACATTTCTTTTGTTGTATAGTATTATCAATGCAATGTAGAAGTTTGAGAAAAAGAGCACACGGTGGCACCTTCTAAAGGTCCAAAGGCCCGGCTGGCACACACACACACATCTCTCAAAGCCACAGACACACAAGTACCTTAAGCACTTGCAACCCCAGGTCACTCCTGTTGCCATTATCTCTACCGCAACAAATGGGTCCTGACACATGATGTTGGTGAGTCTGGCTGGACCCACACAGTTGCTTTATACCTTCCTGAAAGACTAAACGTTGTTACCACTGTCCACTGGTGACGAGTCTTTACTTCCCCGAATGCTGCTGAAGTATAACACCAGGGAAGCATGCCAAGGCAAGTTTAGAAGTTTAGAGTGGAAAGTAAAAGCTTTATTAAAGGACAGCAGAAAAGACTTCTCCCTGGAGGAAGAAGAGGACCCGAAAGGCAGAATCCGTGGAAGGGGGAGTTCTTCCCTTTTTTATAGCTAAGGTCTTTTTAGTTTTCCCACATTCATGTCTTTTGTTTCCCTTTATCTTTCAATGATAAAATGCAGGTGGGAAGGCCCAAAAGGTGGGAGATAAGTGGGCTGGAGGAGTAACATGGGCAGGAAGGGCCTGGGGCAGCTTTTGATTAGCATTTCCCTGTTTGCTGGGAGCTGTTTCATAAATAGTTGCATAGGATGGGTTCCGGCCCTTGGGGACATTAACATTTCAATTTCCCCAAGTGCTGCTCTGGTTTCCTGGACCCCACTCTCTATAATGGCCTCAGTTTTCTTTATCTTACTTGATAATTAGATCCGATTTACCTAACCACACTAACTACCTATCTGTAAATCTGGCTTCAAGGTGACACTTAGCTGGGGGCTCACAAAAATGCCTTCCTGGCCTCAGGAAATTTTCTGTCCTGAGAGCTCTGCTTTCAGATCACCTGCCTCAACCAGGTTCAGGTCATTTTGTTGAAGATGGAACAGAATGCACAGGTAGGGGAACAGGTCATCTTTCAGTGTTGGGAGGGGGAGGGGACATTCCCTCCCCTCCACCAAGTGGCTGAGCCATGGTCCACCTCTGATTCAGGGATTTCGGTCCCTGCCCTACCCCGGGCACTGAAGTCAGCTGTGTGCCACTGAAGAAAGCCACTGTGCCCTGGGCACTTGGGCTCACTGGCCCAGGGCCCCGCCGTGAGTGTGTGTTGAGTATGTGTGTATGTGTGTGTATGTGTGTGTGTCCCAGCACGCACGCGGCTTTGGCCCAGCACTCTCGCCCCCAGCTCCTGGGGGACGCCGGGCACATTTGGCCAGAGCAGCACAATGGCCAGCTCTCCGCGGTTGGCGCGTGGCCGAGCCCGGGGGGTTTCAGTCGTTTTGCAGAATTCTCTTATTGTTCGCGAGTCTCGGTGGCCGTCGCCTGCGGCCGGCGGGCTGCAGATCCATTCACCCGGCTGCCCGGCGTCCCGCGCACCTGCCTGGCGCCCCCACCCCGCCCGCCCGCCATCTGTCGTCTGAGCGCCATTGTAAGCAGCCGCGCCTGGCGTCCTGGACGACACCCAAGGGGACCCGGAGCTGAGGCCCGACCGGAGGCAAACAAGGAGGGTTTATTCTAGTCCCCGTTTGGAGGTGACCTTGAACAAAATAGCCAAGCCTGGAGCATCCGCCCGCTCCCCCGCCCTCCAGGGTTTCTTTAGGACCTTCTCCTGCACGGGACCCGGGGGTCGGCCATCTGAGCCGGATCCTCCAGTTGAGGACGTCTGGGGTGTTATTCTTTCTGGGAGGAGCCCTGCAGCGGGCAGATCGCGCCACTTGGCTTCCCGAAGAGACACCCCCCCCCCCAGCCCGTTTCGAATGCAGATGTGGGTTTTGTCTCCCGGGAGCCTGATCCTCTGAGTTCATCCCGATTGTCCGCGCCTCTTAGGATGCTGGGCTGAAAGGAGAGCTTCTCTTTCCTGCAGTTGCAAATGCAGCCCTTTCAAGCCCCCCCCCCCCAGCCAGTCTGCGGCCTCAGCAGTCTGCATTTTGCCCATATTTGTTTACTCTCTCACATCCTTCTTATCAAGCGCTTGGCCATATTCTGACAAAGCTATGGCTTTGTCGTCTTGAGGTCGCGGTGAGCTTGCCTCTACAGACCAGAGCCGTGCGCCTCCAGGATTGTACTCCGACCTCCCTCCCAGGCATCTCCCCCTCCTAGGCATCTCCCATCCCAGTGTAAGACTTGCACGGGTTCCCACTACCCGCTGCCCCCATGCACCACAGGGACATCAACTCTCCTGTGGGAAAACAAAGGGTCAAATACCCCAATACCGGAGGCGCCCAGGGACAGATGTGAACCTTATCTCTTTGTGCTTGAAAAACAAAAGCAATCCACACTCAATTTGGATTGCTATCACCCACTAGCATTTCCCCGCTAAGACAGGTGTCAGGCGGTCTGGGGGGGGATTTGAAGCTGGTCTTTCTGGGGTGACACCCCAATGCAGCTGTAGCTCCCTTTCTGTTGTCTCTTGACTGCTGCCCTGAGAAGGGAGGGCCAGACCCTAGAGGTTCCAGGAACTGCTGGGCTCTGCCAGACAGACTGGGTCCCTCTGCCTCTTGGACTGGATTCCAGTTTACAATTCTCTGCTGGGGAAAGTCCTGCAAGGGTCTTCATGGCTCTGGAACTCAGAACCAGGAATGCAGGAAACTTGAGTCCCTATTACAGTGCAGATCCCTCTTGGACAGCGTTGGGGGAAACAAGGAAAAAGAGAAGTGCATCTTTGAATCCCTCTTCCCATTGCCTTCAATTCACAAATGGTGTGTTTGTGTGTGTGCTCGAGGTAGTACATGTAAATAACACACACACACACAGCTGAATTAAAAGGAGCATAACGATTCAGTGAAAAAGCAAGTCTCCCTCCAGCCTAGGTGTCATTTTTTTCTTTTCTGTTCCTGGGTGGATCCAGGGGGCCTTACACTTCCATCTCAGGTTCTGTGCTCCTTTATTATTGCTTCCAGCTGTAGGAGCCTCATCAAGACTCACCACTTGCCCTCCACAGTAAAGCAAGGGTAAGAGGCTACTGCAGAGGCTTTAGGACTGAGAAAGTGTTAAATGTGTTCCAGGCCCACGGAAGTGCTGTTAACCACTCTGTAAGCCAAAGTACTCTTATCTGTCCCCTCCTCTTGTCTGGCAGGGATTGAGGAGATAGGATTGAAAGGTCTTGGGTAAAGAAAGGAAAGGTTTGGCAGGTGGCAGGTTCTTAGAAAGTGCCCACTCCTAATCCCAGCTACTCAGGAGGCTGAGGAATGAGGATAGCAAGTTTGAGGCCAGCCTGGTGACTTAGCAAGATCCTGTCTTGAAATAAAAAGGGGTAAGGATGTGGCTCATTCATTGAGTCCCCCTGAGTTTAATCCCCAGTACAAAAAAAAAAAAAAAAAAAAAAAGGAAAGAAAGTGAGTAGAGGCAAGGAGCTGGAGTTGAGGGGGGAGATAGAGACGGAGCTCTGGAGGAATGTCAGTTGGGTTATGCTGTATAACAAACAGCCGCAAAACATGCACAGTAACAAGCACTTCTCTCTTGCTCTGCCTTTGCAGGCTGCTGCAGGTTATGGGTCTGTGAGATGGCTGGGGTGATTCTGTCCCCTGTGTCTTATTTGGGAGCTGGAATAAGAGGCTCAGCTCTCTAGGGGATTTTCTGGCAATGGCTGAACTGTGAGATGCCAAGCCAAGCTGTCCAAGTGTAATACTTGCCTAATGTTCTACGGGTCAAATAAGTCATATGACCCAATCCAGAGTCAGAAGGGATCAGTCCATCTGCCATGAAATAGTGGCAAAGTTGTACATTACCAGGGAACAAAGATTCGGAAGCAATATTTCAATCTCTTTATATTATTTTTTCAGATGATGGCATCCATCTCTACATCCTTAAATACTATTGATATAGCTTGGTTCTTGAATGTCCCACAAAGGCCCATATGTTAAAGGCTTGATCAATCTCCAAGGTGGCTCTGTTGGGAGGTAAGACCTATTGAGAGGTATAATTGGGGATGTGCCCTTGAAGGGGACTGTGAGACTTCAACCTCTCCTAGTGCTTTTTTTTGCTTCTGGATAATGAGGCAAGCAGTTTTACTCCACCACATACCTGCCAGGTGGAAAAGCAGTGGGTCTGCCCATCATGGACTGGAAAATTCTAAAACCATGAGCCCAAAACACCTTTTGTCTTTGTAAGTTAATTTTCTCAGGTATTTTGTTATAGTGGGGAAAAGCTAACACACCTACTTGCTAAGATTCCCTAATGTACATTCCAGCCTATAGCTAACCTGGAAGTTGCAAATACCCCACAATTCCCACTCCCCACAATAGCTCCATGTGCACATCTCAGACTTCTCCAGATAGAAGTCTCGACTTCCTGTCCCTAACCCAAGTCTGATTTCAGCAGTAGTCCCTCCTTCTACCTTCCTGTTCAAAGTAGGGGCAGAGGGTCACTTCCTCCAAAACATGCCTTTCCTTGGTCCAAGCCCCCCAGCATGTCACACCTGAATAACTGCCATTTTCATATCTATGCCCCCTGCTTCTGCCCTACTCCCTTCAGTCTCTTCTCAATACAACCACACTGGCTACTCATAAGTTATAGGTCAGATCATGTCCCTCCTCAGCTCCCATCTCAGAGAAAAGCCAGATTCCTTATAATGCAGCTAGAAGACCCTGAGCTTCCCTGTCGTCTTAGATATCATTCCTTAGTTCTCAGTCCTCACACATCTGTTCCAGTCTTGCTGCCTCCCTTATTGCTCTGCAAATACCACCATGTGCCCCTGACCCCAGGGCCTTTGCTTTAACCATTCCTTCTACCTGGAATGCTCTTCCTCAAATATCTGCAGTGCCAGTGTCCCTGCTTCTCTTCCTTAGGAAAATCTTCCTTAGCTACCTTATTTGTCGGGAACTAGAAGGAAATTCTCCTTCAAAGATTAGCCTGACAGCCCCCTGGGAGACATCCTGCCCAGAAGGCATCCTGCAGCTACCTATCTCCCTGGAACATCCTGCGGTTATCAGGATCATCCGACATCTTGCAGCTGGCAGTTTTACCACCCACATCCAGCAATTGCTGATTGGAGACCTTCCCCATCCCTAGCATAAGAATATCCACCCACATCCAGCAATTGCTGATTAGAGAGCTTCCCCATCGCCAGCATATAAATACCCCTGTGTGAACAATAAAAGTTTGCAGCTTGATCAGAACTTTTGTCTTGCTGTCACCTTTCATGTCTCTTGTCCCTTCATTCCTCCCCATCTAGGTTCGCTGCCCACGTTGATGTGTCCTGCCCGACGGGACACTTATTATCCAAAACCTCACCCCACCCAAATTTCCAGACCTCCTTTCTTATCACCATCAAACACATGAAACAATTTGTTAGCTTCTTTTCCTTATTTTCTGTCTCTAGTGTGGATAGAACCCTTTCCATGTATAGTAGCCATCCGAAATGTCCATGTCCTAAGAAATCTCTGGAAACCTGGGGATGGCTGGTTATCAAGAAGGCAGAGATTTTTCTGTTTTGGTCACTATTCTACACCTATCCCTGGTGCTTACTGGCACTCAGTAAGTAGTGGTTGAATGAATGAATGAACAGTTAGAATGATCATCTAACCATTGTAAATCAGAACATATCCCTGCTATGCTAAAAACTGTTCAGTGGCTCCAAGTTACTGTTTGGATATGAGGTGTCCCCCAGAAGTTCATGTGGGAGACAGTGCAGGTGTGTTCAAAGCGATGGGGTTTATGAGAACTGTAACCAAGTGGATTGATCCACTTGAGTGGATTAACTGGGTGGTGACTGTAAGCAGGTAGGGTGTGGCTGGAGGAAGCCTTTGGCATTTACTTGTATTTCTGGTACCTCTCTCTCTCTCTCTCTCTCTCTCTCTCTCTCTCTCTCTCTCTCTCTCTCTCTCATTCCTCACTGTTGAAAACTGAGTAAATAAATTCCTTCCGCCATGTCTTTCCACCATGATGGTCTGTCTGCCTCACCTTGGATCCAGAGCTGTGGAGTCAGCCGACCTTGGATGGAACTTCTGAAATCGTGAGCCAAAATGAACTTCTTCTCTAAGTTTTTCTTGTTAGTTCTTTTGGTCATGGTGACAAAAGATGGCTAAAACACTCAACGTTGTACTTAAGACAAAATCCAAACTCCTCACCTGGTCTCTGAAGCCTGCCTCTCCAGCCTGACTCTCACTGAGTCTGGGCCACCTGACCCCCTTCCGCCCATCATTCCCATACCTCTAGTTTTTGTAGTCACTCTTTCCTTGACTTTCCTTAAAGGCTCCTGCTCTTCCTTTGAGTTTCAGTTCAGACAATATCCTCCATAAATCCTTTCCATGTCGCTTTTCCAAGAGGCTTCTGGCCAGTGCTCCAGCCCCTCAGCCTGTTGATTTCCGGCCCACCACTCTTGACTAACGTGTGTCTTTGTTTATTACTTGCTGCCCATAATCACAGGAGCCACGTCTGCCTGTTTTCTACCACAATCCCAGCCTACACACCATGGGTGCTCTTGGGTATCTGCTAAAGCAATGTTTTATGGTCAGGAAGGGAGCAGAGAGAGTCGGAACGATTTCATGCACAGGGAGAGGAGTCGTTAATTTTACTGTAGACCAAATGGGCTCTTTGAACAATGGAAGGAGGATTTCCTTGAACCTTGTCAAGGAAGATACTAATGGCAATAAAAACAACATATATATCTTTTATTTGGTACTTAACATGGGCAGGGCATGGTGCTAAGCACTTTCTATTGAATCTTCACAATAACCTTCTTATTATCTCTATTTTCAGGCGAGAGAACTAAGTCTACGTAATGCTATCTGTTGTTTATCTAATATCCATTTTCCACATCTCTACTAACAGGATTCTGAATGTACTCAGCCCTAGGTGATGGAGCAAAGTATTTCCGGACTCCCTTGCAGCTCAGGGTGACCGTTTGAGCCATTTCTGGACGATGTGAATGAAGTGGAGTCTGTTGGAGGTGGAGGTATTCTGAGAATACTTCTTCTTTCTACCTTAAAGTGGTGTGTTGTCTGGAACCATGGCAGCCATCTTGTGACGGTGAAAAACCAAGCCCAAGGATGAAATCCATCTAAGTATGACAAACCAGAAAGAAAAAGAAGTGCTTGAATATTATGGTCACGTTGTTAAGCAGTTGAATCGACAACAGGCAACCATCGACCTCCTATCTTTCTGTTGCATGAATGAAATAAGGGCCTATTTGTTTAAGCCAAATTTGTAGTCACTTGCAGCAGAACACATTTTGAATTGGTAGAAGGGGATCCAGATAAGTTCAAAGAGAAGCAAGTCTAGAGAGGAAGAATCCCGTCTGGAGGTTGTGACCATGAAACTGCAGCAGTGTCAGGACTGGAACGAAAGCCCAGATCTTGTTATGGCAACTGAAAACTAAACAGATCCCGAAGACATGACTTTTGAGATGACTTATGAGAAGGCACCAAAGGTCACTTCCTCCGCTGATCGGGATGTGATGGTGGAATTTCCAAAAGCGACAAGGAAACCTGTACAGACTGTTAAGGTACAAGATGCGAGGTCTCAGCCAGGCATGGCCGTGCAGGCCTGTAATCCCAGCGGCTCCGGAAGCTGAGACAGGAGGATCACGAGTTCAAAGCCAGCCTCAGTAATGGCCAGGCCCTAAGCAACTCAGTGAGACCCTGTCTCTAAATAAAATACAAAATAGGGCTGGGGATGGGGATCAGTGGTTGAGTGCTCCTGAGTTCAACCCCTGGTATCCCCAAAAACAAACAAGATGCGAGTCTCACCATATGGGAAGCTATAAAAGAGTCAGCACATTTTAGTTTCTACAGTGCTCCAGGCACCATGCCAGAAGATTTAGGGTCCGCCCTGGGACCCTCCCAATGGCCTTGCAGGAGAGCAGCTCACAGTACAGAAGAGAAACTGGAGCCCAGGAAGGCAGGAAAGGGAAATGCCCAAGAATTACAGACTCAAAGCAATCCTGCCCGAGCCCAGCAGGGTCTTTCTTGCCACTTTAAGTTTTTTTTTCATTTTAACATATAAACTAGCAAGCTGATTCTGAAGTTCCTATGCAAATATGGAAGGCTGAAATCTCAAAACAGCCTTCAAAAGGAGCTTAGGAACGAGAGGAGTAGCACTCGATTTCAAGAATTATTGTAGTTGGGCCTCAGTGGCCCACCCCTGTAATCCCAGCGACTTGGGAGACTAAGGCAAGAAGATCACAAGTTTGAGGCCAGCCTCAGCAATTTAGTGTGACCCTGTCTCATAATAAAATAAAAAGGGCTGGAGATGTAGCTCAGTGGTAGAGCACACTTGGTTCCAATCCAATCCTAGTCCAGTACCCCACCCCCACCAAAAAAAATGTATATATATTATAAAATATTAAAGCCAAGTGCAGTGGTACATGCCTGTCTTCAGAAGGCTGAGGCAGGAGGATCCTAAGTTCAAAGTTGATGACCTGGGGGCTGGGATTGTGGCTCAAAGGTAGAGCGCTGACCTACCATGCGTGAGGCACTGGGTTCGATTCTCAGCACCACATAAAAATTTTTTTTAAAAAAATGAAGATATTGCATCCACCTATAACTAAAAAAATAAATATTAAAAAAAAAGTTGAAGACCTGAGCAATTTAGCAAGACCCTATCTCAAAATGAAAAGCCAAGCAGGCTGGGGATGTGTAGCTCAGTCGTAAAGTGCCTGCCTAGCACTCATGAGACCCTGGGCTCCAGCCCCAGACGGCAATGCATGTTTAATAAAGGACTTGCATCCAGAATATTGAAAGAACTCTAAAACTCAACAACGAGAACCCAATTTAAAAGGGGAGGGGTAAAAAAATTTGAAAGGACACAGCACCACCAGGAAGATAGAAGCTCATCAAACAGGCAAATGAAAAGATACTCAACAACATTAGTCATTAGGGAAATTCAAAACAAAAACGAGATACTACTGCATTCCATTTAACATGGCTGAAATGAAAAAGATTGGCCACTCCAAGCACCAGTGGGTGGGTAGAAGTGATGCTCTCGTATATTATGGATGAGCATGCACAACCGATTTCAAAAATCACTTGGCAATTCCTTTTAAAATGTTATCTATATACTTACCATATTAACCTGCTAGTCCTCTCCTAGGTGACTACCCAGGAGGAAAAGAATGTATGTTCATACAAACACTCATACATGAAGCAACAAAAGAAATAAACTATGTGCACAATATGGATGAATCTCAAGAGAATTATAGAGCTGAGGTTGTGGCTCAGTGATAGAGTGCTCACCTAGCATGCATGGGGCACTGGGTTCGATCCTCAGCACCACATAAATACAAAATAAAGATATTGTTTCCACCTATAACTAATAAAAATAAATATTTTTTTAAAAAGAGAGAATTATGCTAGGTGGGAAAAAATAGATAAAAAGGATTCCACTTATGTAAAGGTTTAGAAAACATAAACTAATTAGGAACAGAAAGCATATCAGTGGTTATCTGGGTATGAGGGGTTGAGGGTAAGGGAAGGACCATAACCAGGCACAAAGAAACTGGGAAGTGATGGATATGTTCACTCCCTTGATTGTTTTTATTAGTCAGCTTTCCTTTACTATAATAAATAGATGAGCAAATCAACTTATAAAGACAAAAGGTTTGTTTTGGCTCACACTTGGCCCCACTTTCTGAAACTGTGACAAGATGGCACATTGTGGTGGTAGCACAAGAGGGAGAAAAACCACTTGCCTCGTGGCCAAGAAGCAAAAGAGAGTGAGGAAGAGACCGGGGTCCCACAGTTCCCTTGAAGGACATGAAGATGTCTCTTTAGGCTTTACATCTCCCAAGAACACCACTGTGGGGACCCAGCCTTGAACACATGAACCTTTGAGGGACATTCAGGATCCAAACTGTACTAATGGCTTCATGGGTGTGTGCATTCAATCAAAACCTGAATTGTTTATTGCATGCCAATAATATCTTTTTACCCAATAAAACCTTTTCTGAAAATACTCAGGAGCACTGAGGGGTCAGAGGGAATGTCAGAACCCTTACCAGATCACCAGGGCTCAAGAGCACAAGCTCTCACCACCCGCCACAAGCTGCCTCCCTACCCCCAGATGGCCAGAGTCTGTTGGCAGGAGCTATGTGGATGCAAATCACGGCTGGAATAGCTGGAATTCTTCATCTAAATTCCAGGAAATCCAGGGGATTCTGGGCACCATATGAAAATGTAAGAGGGAAAAAGTGGCTCATTTTCTAAAGAAAAATGAACTGTCTGTGATGAAATTCAGGAACCTCTGCAGCATCGCCCCACCCCACCCCCCAGGCCTTTTCCTTGGAGTTTCTGGGCTGGGGTGGGTGTTGGAAAGAGAAAGCTCCAGTTCCGCCTGACCACTCCAGTCAGGGTCGGTGCTCACTGAGGCTGGCAGGAGATTCTCCATGGACATCCAAATAGGTGAGGGACAGGCTGGCCGCAGCCCCAAACTGAGACATAGGAAATTAGACTGTTGGGGAGGGGGCGTTAGAGCTGTGACCCCAAGGAGACCTGTGTCACCTGCAATTTTTCCTGGTGGCCAGACTGAGCTGAGGGCTGTTCCTAGCAAGCTCTGCTCCGGAGGCCACACCTCACACCCCGACCCTGCTACCCCAGCGGTGGGCACCTCGGCAAATCCATTACCGCTGTTCTCCTCACCAGATCGAACTCTATCAGCAGAGTTTATCAATTTGTAACTTGGCCTTGATATTATCTAGTCCTTTTCTGTGTCAGACCTTGAGCGCCTACTGTATGCCAGGCACTCTTGTAGTCTCTGGGAATCCTGGCTTTGCATTCCAGAGGGAAAACAGCCCACCAACATGACTAAAAAACAGGACCAATGTGTCAGAGGAGGAGCAGGGGACATGACAGGGGAATGGGTATGGGCAGAGCTAGGAGGGGGAGGGGATGGCATCCCACCTTTCTAAGGAGACCCCTGCTCTTTCATCTCCTAGGATGGTCCACCCACCCCTGATCTTACAGCAGACCACAGAGAATCAGGGTTCACTTTGTTGCCCCCCCTCCATGCTGTATTGAGACCCCCTCACATTCTCAGTAGCTTCCTAGTCAGGCCCATCCCGGCCCCGTGACTACCCACTGTTTCAGGCTGCTTATCCCTGGGACCAAGAAGGAGCTAATTACCCCCAGATTTGAGTCCTTTCCTCATGTCCCTACTAAGAACCCCCTAATCTCACCACCTACACTTAGGAAGTTTCTGCCCCACAGTCTCTCATTATTGCTGCTCCGTTACCATGCACCTTCCATTTATTCTGGACTGCTTCTCCACCAATTCCCATTTCCTTCCTGTGCCAATTCTCATGGCCTCTTCCCCTAGACGCTCCTCACCTAGAATGCCTTCCTCCAGTTCCAACATCTTTCATGCTCAAAGGTGAAGTTCTCACCCACCTATGTCTAAAATCCTTCTCCTGCCCACATTAGGCCTAGGAACCCCCCCCCCCCCGCTCTTTTCTCCATCTCCAACAGCAGATGGGGTCTGCACCTCATGACTGAGGGGTGTCTCTGTGCCACTGTTGTCTCCTGACTGTTGACCTGGTCCCTCCCATGTCCTTTTTCCTTCTGTACCCTTGAAATCCAAGTTGGCACTGAGCACACAAAAGGTGCACCACAGATCCAGCTAATTCCACCCCTAAGAACAAAGCCTTGCTTTGTCCAGATCTCTCCCTTTCCATTGGAGACTGGAAAAAGGTTTGGAAAATTCCAGCATGGGAGTATTCAGCCTCATTTGAGTTGTGCAAGTGGGAAAAAAAAAATGTGCTTTTCCAAAAAATTAAAAAAATTCCCCAGGCTTTCCTCCCAAAGCAGTGCATAAACCTCTGAGCCCAGTGTGTGAGCTCTCCAGTTTCTTCACCTCCCTAAGGGAGTGAATTGTCCTCCATTTCTACATGGTGTGCACACATGCGTTTGGGGGTGAAGGAGGAGGATGTGGAAGTTAACCAATCTTGAAAAATGAAGCATGTAACAAGTGGAAAGGAGTAAGCTTTTTCAAGGAGCGTGTCCCCTGGCTCTCCAGTGTGTAAAGGAAGCCGTGTCTTAACAGTAGAGTGCTCCTCTGTCTCTATTCTTCCTCTCCATTTATCCAAATTCATTCACTCACTCAGCAAACACTAACTGAAGGTTAAATGCCAGTTGCAGCCTTAATTGCAATTGCAGCCCCTAACGTGGTTCCCAGCACTCCCCATTTCCTGGGACTTCCATCTTGGGGGACCTTCCTCCCTTGAGTTTGCACTGGACCTACTTAACTGGCTTCAATGAAGAGACCTCAGAGAAAGTGCTGGAATGCCAAGGCCAACATTGAGTCCAGAGACATTCCCTTCCTTCTTGTGCACACTCTCTCTCTCTTGCCTACCGTCTTCCATGCAGTCAGTTGCCATGTTGTGAGCTGCGCTATGAAGAACCCCGAGTGCCAACCTGCAGTGCAGAATCTGCCAACGGTCAGCAAGGAACCAAGGTGCTCAGTCCAAACAGCCTGAAAGAATCTGAATCCTGCCAACAGCACATGAGCTTGGAAACCGATTGCTGGGGTTTGGATGTGTCCTCCAAGGGCATGTGTTGAAAGCTTAATCCCAGAAGCCTTGTGGCATTGGGAGAGGATCCTAATGAGAGGTGCAGAGTCACGAGGGTGCAGCCCTGGTGAGTGGATCAATGTCACGATTGCAGGATTAGGTTAGTTACCACAAGAGCAGGTTATTATAAAAGTGAGTCCTCCCTCAATGCTTTCTCTTCTGCACACACTGGCTTGCACCTTCCCCTTCTGCCATTTAACATGAGCACAAAGACCCTTCCCAGTTGCAGGAGCCATGCCCCTGGGCTTCCCAGCCTCCAGATCTATGAGTTAAATAAACTTATTTTCTTTATAAATTTCCCAGTCTGTGGTCTGCTGTTATAGCAACAGAAAACAGACTGACACACAGATTTTCCTCCATTTGAGTCTTCAGATGAGACCGTAGCCACAGTCACCACTTTGCTGGCAGCCTAGTGGGAGATGCTGAGCCATAGGTCTCAGCTAAGCAGCATCCGGATTCTGACGGACTGTAATGTAATGTAGTAAACACTGCTTTAAGCCATTAAGTTTGGGGGTAGTTTGTTTTGAAGCAATAAACATGACATAGGATATATGTCATATGACAATTATGTGCCAGGAGCTCTTTTTGACCCTGGGGACACAGAAAAAGTAAACATACATATCCCTTCCCTCATGTAGCTAACTATCTAGTGAGAAGACTTTGGCAGATGATCGATAAAACTTGATGGCCTCAGTGGTCTGGGTGAGTCCCTTAGTCTCTCAAATTCACATGTCGGAAACTGAATCTCCAATGCAGCAGCATTGGGAGGTGCAGCCTCATGAAAGTCCTTTAAGCCATGAGGGTGGAATCCTTCTGAATGATGGGAGAGGCTTCTCTCTCCTCTGCTCCTGACCACCCCATGGGGACACAGTAAGGGAGTCCAGCTCCTTGATTTTGGACTTTCTTGCCTCCAGTACTGTGAGAGAAACCATTTCTATTCTTTATATATTACACAGTCTCAGTTATTTTGTTATAGCAGCACAAAACAGGTTAAAACAAGGACAGAGGAGGCTAGGGCTGTAGCTCAGTGGTAGAGCACTTACCTAGCATGTGTGAGGCACTGGGTTCCATCCTTAATACTATATAAAAATAAGCACATAAAATAAAGGCACGCTTGACCATCTACAACTACAAAAAATAATAACAATAAATAAGAAGGAAAAAAAAGAGGACAGAAAAAAAATGAAGCCTGAATAGGAGTGGGGAATGGATAAGGGTTCCTGGTGAGTGGTTGAGGTGGAAGTCACAGAGGTTGTGTCTTTAAACAGGGCAATCAGGAAAGGCCTTCAAGTGGTGATGTCAGAGTGAGCCATATGCTGTTTAGGCAAAGAGTGTCCCACGTGGATGGAACATTCTAGAATCAGCTTTTGTTTTACTTGGCAAAGTAAAATCTAGAGATGGGAGGGCTCTTGGCTTGCCTTTCTATCTTAAAAGAAAGCAACTAAACACTAGCAACCCATCAGAAATGCATTCAAACTTTCCTCCTGCCCCCAGAGAGAGCTCAGAGGCCAGACGGGGTACGCTGCGCTTCCATGGGGTCGGTTTCTACAATTCTCAATATAGGCAGTTAACTCACCTTGGCAGCTGGGATTTCTGTGATTTTTAGAAGAGGAAAGAAGCTGCCCTTCTGGTCCTACTGTCTGCCCTGGCATGGCTTTCCTGTCTGACTTGGAATGGGAGACCTGGGGGCTGGAGAGCTGGGACCCCAGCCGGAGGCACACCCTCTGGAGGAGACTTGAACTGTCCGGGTCACTTTTCCATCCTCTGTGTTACCAGTTCACATTGGGCCAAGACTCCCCACCCACCCACCCCCACCCTGACCCTGGATCTCAGAAAGTGAGTGGCTGTCCAGAGGTGATCAGAGCCAGGGCCATTGATGACTATTGCTGCTACCCACATGGGCCTTGAGGCTTATCTAAAGAGTACAAGCAGAGAGCCATTTATAAAATGTTTTTGGTCAATTGTTATATTGTGTGTATAAACGAATATGTAACAACAAATTCTACTCATACGTATGATTATAATATGCACAAAGACAAAATGTGATTGGAGCTGCCCTTTGATAAAAATAGTTCTGACAAATTATTCTAATGTGTGAGAAAACAGAGGTTGGGTTAGACTCAGCAATTCTTACCGGGGTGGCCCATGCTGTAATTGTCACCCAAGCGATTCAGGAGGCTGATGCAGGAGGATCGCAAGTTTGAGGCCAGCCTCAGCAACTTGGTGAGACCCTGTTTCAAAATAAAAAAGGACTGGGGATGTGGCTCAGTGGCAAAGCACCCCTGGGTTCAATCCCCAGTGCCAAAAAATAATCAGAGACTCAGTGATTCTCTCCTTCACACCACGGTGCTTTGCCACCATGTTGTGAAGGTGGACATGGAGACCCCAACACCACAGAATGCTGATTTGTACTAGGAGATGCTAAGAGCAGCTGCCCTTCGAAATCCTATAAGAGTCAGATCCGACTCTTGGGTCACTCACTGCCTGTGACTCCTGCCAAACACTGGCTTTACTAGATACCTCTCATAGCCAAGAAAGAGGATGTGAGCTTTCCACCCAGCCTAGGTCACCCAGCTCTTCACCGTGTCCTCCCCTGGAATAAGAGTGCTCTACTTCTGCACACAGGAAGGAAGGATGGGAAAAGGCACTTTCCAGCCAATAAAAATGGGAACTTCTTTTTTTTTTTTAATCAACAAACCCACCTTGAGGAAACACTTATGGGACAAAAGAAAAATGATCCCAAAGGGCAGCGTGGAGATGCCCAAAGGAACAAGGAGCAAGGAAAAAAAAAAAAAAAAGTACAGGAGTGGCTGGGTATGGTGGTGCATACCTGTTCTCCTAACCACTCAGGAGGCTGGGGCAGGAGTATCCTGGGTTCAAAGCCAACCTCAGCAACCATGCAGTGCTAAGCAACTCAGTGAGACCCTGTCTCTAAATAAAATACAAAATAGGGCTGGGGATGTGGCTCAGTGGTCGAGTGCCCCTGAGTTCAATCCCTGGTACCAAAAGAAAAACAAAAAACAAAAAAAATGAACACAAAAGCACTAGATGAGAGAGAGAGTGAGATAAAGTGTTCTAAGTCTTTCCCTTGCACTGTAGGGTGGAAGAAAGAGTTCATTTCACAAGTCAAGCTCTCAGGTGACCACTTAAAAAAATAGAGGAAAGAATAATTCATAAGCTTAGTAGGATGAACAATAAAAAACTACTAAGTCCAAAAGAAAGCAAGAAAAGAGGGAAAAGAAACGTAAAACAAGGAAAATTTTAAAAAACAGTAAGATAGTAGATTTAGCTCCAAATATATTAGTAATTTTATTAAATATAAATGGGCTAAAAGTTCCAACTGAAATCAAAGATTGTCAGACTGGATTTTTTTTAAAAAGAATACTGATTCAAGGACATTCATTCACCCATTTTCCTGGCTCTCCTTAAGCTTTGCCTTCTTACTCCATGGAAGGCAAATTTGATAGCTGGAGCTGCAGTGTTTATCTTACAACCATGAGGCTACTTGAGTGTGAAGCTGTGGCCAGAGGATGGAGAAGCAGGAAGAGAAGAAGAATCTGAGACACTGAAGACTTTACAGTGCTACCATACCAGCCCCAGCCTGCCCACCGGCTCACTAGATGCTTAAAAAAAAAAAAAAAAAAAAAAAAAAACTTGTTTAAGTTCAAATCACAATTTGTGTAGTATCTGATGTTCATGACCAAACACAATTCCAGATACAAAAGCTCAGGACAATATATCTGCAAAAGCCACTGATTGTCAGATACTAACCTTGCCCAATTAAAGCCAGTGGGTTGTACCACATAAAGCCTGTAAGGAGCACATTGTCACCTGACTGCAAGAGAAGAGGCCATTGGACCGATCAGATCACAAGGAAGTTTTATTTTTGTAAAATTTTTTCTTTTTTGGGGGAAAAAAAAAAACAATCCTAACATGCACAAAATGTTGTAAATCTGATGTCAGCAAAAAAATAAAATAAAATTTCTCATATTTCTAGCTGCATTTAGAAAAAAAATTTTATTTTGAGATAATTTTATATTCACATACAATTATAAGAAATACACAAAGATCCTTTGAGCACTTTTTTTAAATTTGCTTTTTATTAGTACATTATGATGATACATAATAGTGGGATTCATTATGCCATATTCGGAGGAGCACATAACAGATCACAGGGAACCGCCATTGATTTGGACTAGCCTTGGGCCTACACCATTAAGTGACCACTTCTCACATCTACAGAAATACTGCTGCGCTACCTTACAAGGAACAATGAGATGAGCGGTTTCCTCCAGGCAGCCACTAATCATAGAACAGCTTGGATCTACGTAGATGTCCAAGGGTTCACTCCACGCACTCGACAAACATTTACAGAACATTTGCCGTGTACTAAATACTGTCCCAGCCATCGGGGATACGGTATTGAACAAAACGGGCAAGACTCTTGGGCTACGTGAGAAAAACAATTAATAAGAGAAATAGTGTGTAGAACAACAATAAGTTGATGTGGGGAGCTGGGGCGAGGGAAAGGGATCAAGGACTGGGGCAGGCTGTCGTTTCATTAAAGTGATAAGGGAAGTTCAATGTGATGTTTGATAATGACCTGAATGGAGTCAGTGGAAGACCAAAAACAATGGGAAAAGTCCGTGCCCAAGCCGAGGACAGAGTCCAGGATGAATAAAACTTATCCTCAGGAATGGCTTTGGCTTTGGCTGGGGCTGCTGCTTGCTTGGCACGGCCCTGAAGTCTTTGTTAGGGGAACCTGGCACTAGGGAGGTCCCGCTGCAGTGGGGAGAGGGGACTTTAAAGAACCGTTCATAGAAAGGGTCATCATGAAGCATGTTCTGGATGTCACTGGATGGATGGCTCCATCAATGCTCCCAACCTTGTGCCGACCTTGAGGTAGGGACTGTTAGGATGCTTCTTTTTTCCTACACAAGCTGTGCGAGTTAGGTTGATCTTTTTGTCCAAGATGGCAAAGCCAGTGAGCAGGTGGGAGTCTTTCCCAGGCAGGTGCACTCAGCCCCTCACACAACCAGGCATTCCCGTCTCTAGCAACTGCCCGCCAGGCCAACACGCAAGAGCAGTCGGATCTGAAGGAGTTCCACCAGCTCAGAAGCAGAGAGAAAGGACCCGAAGGAAGACTTTGCCCTTCTTGGAAGTCTAGGCCGAGTGCTTCCCTCCTCCTCTGACTTGGTATTGAAAGGGGCATTGTGGGTCCAGGAGACTGCTGGCAGTCACAGGTGTGGGGGACAATGGGCCGGCCAGGTCCCAGTATGAAGGGCTTTGCAGTGGCAGAGGCAGAGGTTGTCCTCTTCGTGTTCCCCATGCCATCCCTCCATCTGCTCTCCATGCACACTCCCCTCTGGACCTGCCTCCTTTAGCCCTTGTCCCTGTGGAAATGCTTTTTGTGCCTCCAAAGGAGAGGGCCTGGAATGTGCTGGGATAATAGATCTCCCAGGGAACCCCATCTGGAGCAGGGTCAGCAACAGGGACTGGACCCCAGCAGATGTGAAGACACATGATTGGAGGGCTGGGCATGTGGCTCAAGCGGTAGCGCGCTCGCCTGGCATGTGTGCGGCCCAGGTTCGATCCTCAGCACCACATACCAACAAAGATGTTGTGTCTGCCGAGAACTAAAAAATAAATATTAAAAATTCTCTCTCTCTCTCTCTCTCTCTCTCTCTCTCTCTCTCTCTCCCTCTCTCCTCTCTCACTCTCTCTTTAATTAAAAAAAAAAAAAAAAGACACATGATTGGGTCCACCCCAGATTTCAGATTCTTCTTTCTGAATGGCAGAGCCAGTGAGTTCCCGGTGAAGTCTTCAGAAGAGAGACCCAAGTCCTTTTCCTTCCTCCTACTTTTATTGTATTTTCAGGGCCAGGCCCCGTGAGGGGCGTTTTTCATCCTCACAACAAAAATCCACGAGGAAAAATTCCAGGAGGAGACTGAGGAGCTGTGAAGTGAGAAATCACAACAAAGGCAATGCAGGCTCCTGACCTGGGGTCTTCATCCCTCTCTCCTCCTTCCATTGTCCCCTTTCTGACCTCTTAATCCTCCCTCTGTCTCCTTTCTTCCTTCTCTTTCTTCTTTTCCTCTTTTTCTTTCTTCTCTGTATTAAATGATTCAATAAATATTTATGGCCAGGCGCGGTGGCACTCGCCTATAATCCCAGCCGCTCAGGAGGCTGAGGCAGGAGGATCTCGAGTTCAAAGCCAACCTCAGCAAAAGTGAGGCACTCAGCAATTCAGTGAGACCCTGTCTCTAAATAAAATACAAAACTAGGGCTGGGGTTGTGGCTTTGGTGATCGAGTTCAATCTCTGGTACCCAATAAATGAATAAATAAATAAATATTTATACGTCGATTGTTAGATCCCTACCCTGTGATTGGCACTGGGGATCAAGCAGCAAACACAAAGTCCCTCCCCTTCAAGTCCACATTCAACTGGGGATAGACTGACCATAAAGAAATAATCTAAAGGGGGGCTGGAGATGTGGCTCAGCGGTAGCGCGCTTGCCTGGCATGCGTGCGGCCCGGGTTCGATCCTCAGCACCACATACCAACAAAGATGTTGTGTCTGCCAAGAACTAAAAATAAATATTAAAAATTCTCTCTCTCTCTCTCTCCTCTCTCACTCTCTCTTTAAAAAAAAAAAAAAAAGAAATAATCAAAAGCATAGAGTATTAGGTGGCAGTGGAGGAGAGGCTGTGTCAGGTGTGTTGTTAGCCGGCCATGAGCCATGGGGAAGGGGAAAGGCGGTGAGGGTGAAACTTACAGAAAGGAAACCAGACACATGCTCCAAGGAGAGTCACAGGTCACAGGACTGGGGATGATAGGAAACGTTATCAAAGCAGGCCAGCATCAGGACACGGGAGCTGGAATGTCCAACCATTCCCAAGCCACACAGAGTTATAATCCCTTAAGGAAAGTATTACGTAAAATCATGGGAACCTTATCAAAGCAGACAAGCTTCAGGAAAATGGGCCCAGAACTTTCCCCCCCAGTCGTGATTCATTATAATTCCTTAGGGGAATGACTGGTTCCAGACCATATTACCACTATCTCTTGTGACTAGATCACCAGGACTCTTCTTTATCACCAAAACCAGATCACCACTACTGCTGTGACTGAGTCATCAGGATCCTCACATAGAAACTTACTAAGGGAGCTGGGTTTGTGGCTCAGTGGTAGAGCACTTGCCTAGTCCGTGTGAGGCACTGGGGTGTGTGTGTGTGTATGTGTAAAGAAAGAGACACATTGGTTTTAATGAATTGTCAAATTTGAAATCTGCAGGGGAGGATGACAGGCTGAAAATTCCAGCAAGCACTGATGTTTCGGCTGCACAGGCAAAGGCAGTCTGCAGGTAGAATCCCTTCTACCTCAAGGGACCTCAGTTTTCTCTCTTGAGGTTTTCAGCTGATTCAGTGAGGCCACCCACATTACGAAGGGTAGTCTGCTCTGCTCAAAGTCTACTTATGTGATTGTTAGTCACATCTAAAAAAATACCTTCACAGGAACATCTAGATCAGTGTGTGACCAAACTGGACACCATGGCCTAGCCAAGTACACTTAACCACTGAGATACATCCCCAGCCTTTTTTATTTATTGATTTTTTTTTTAGACAGGATCTCGCTAGGTTGCTTACAGCCTCAGTGAGTTGCTGCAACCCTCCTGCCTCAGCCCCTCGAGCTGCTGGGATTACAGGTGTACACCACCATACCTGGCTAGCTTTGGGCTTTCCGTCCTCCTACTTGAGTTAACAGGATTACTGACATACACCACCATGCCCAGAAAAATGCAACTATTTTGAGTTGCATTTTATATCCATGAGGGATTAAATGGATTCTTTTCCTATGAGTAAAAAAGCATAAATATTTCTGGGGAAAATATTTTGCCATGTGCTTTGCTGAGGAGGAGATATTGCTTAAGTACGTCAAGCATTTTATTCTTTGATAGTTATTTATTTATTTATTTATTTATTTATTTATTTATTGTGCTTATATGTTGCTAAGCTATTGCCACACACACACACACACACACACACACACACACCTACCTCCACATACTAACTCTGTGCATCAGCCGTGTGAAGGACACAGGAGCCTTGGAAGATCCAGGAAACCAGGCTGGACAATTCTCTCTGTGACCCTGGGGGTACCTATGGGCTTGCCAGTAACTATAAGGCTACAAATTGTTTTTACAGACTCATTTCCTAATCTCTTTACCTATACCTGTGGGAATGGAGATAAGATCAGACATGAGATAAGATCCTACAGGAGATTGTGGTTCTCTGCTTTTGTGTCTTTTCATGAGAAGATTTCAAGCAAGACAACAGCCTTAGTGAAAGTATAGCAAAGTTTACTAGAGGTGAAAGAAGGAATGGGAAGCACGGGCAGGGAGAGAAGCAGATCCAGCTTTTATTGGGGGCAGAAGGGAGATTGTTAGAAGGTCCCTCCCAAGTATCACCACTGGGCTTTGGATTGACAGACTATACTAGCCAACAACCTAAAGGCAATAGCTGGCTATCTTGGCCTGACTGACAGGTCCTCATTAGAGTATTACAGAGAAGCCAGGCGCGGTGGTGCACACCTGTAATCCTAGAGGCTTGGGAGGCTGAAGTAGGGAGATCATGAGTTCAAAGCCAGCCTCAGCAACAGAGAGGCCCTAAGCAACTCAGTGAGACCCTGTCTCTAAATAAAATACAAAATAGGGCCAAAGATGTGGCTCAGTGGTCGAGTGCCCCTGAGTTCCATCCCCAGTACCCCCCTCCCCCAAAATATGAACTAGTATTATAGAATTTATGGTCGGTGGGCTCCAGTCTTTACCATTTCCCAAATCTGGACATCTCTGATCTGAGTTGTTTGCAAAAACCTGTCTTAGAAATTAGACCCATTTGAGCAAATAAATGCTTGCCCTTTGGTTCTTACCCCTGCATTTATCTTTGCACTTCCTGTTGTCCTGTTGTCAGAGGAACACTTTATAGGGCTGAAATCAGTCTAAGGTCCCGAAATAGCTCTCCTGTTAGACCTCGAGGTGCCACAGAGGCAGGGCTGCTCAGTAACTGATTTGTTCTGTAGTAAACATTTTCTTAAACACCTGACCCACTGTTCATGTCTTACTGCTACCTATCCATAGAGGTGTCCCCTGGACTGCTTCCCTTCTGCCTCTCACCCTCACCCTCTGTTCTG
Organism: Urocitellus parryii; assembly: GCF_045843805.1. Classification (NCBI taxonomy): domain Eukaryota; kingdom Metazoa; phylum Chordata; class Mammalia; order Rodentia; family Sciuridae; genus Urocitellus; species Urocitellus parryii. Next base: position 98,858,710 of record NC_135532.1, on the reverse strand, counting down.
GGCAAAGAAGTATCTCCCAGATAACCTGTCAGGACACTTACCATATACCCCATTCACATCAATGAGAAATTACATGTCCAATAAAATGTTACCTTGTTTAATAGTTATTTGCCAAAATGTGTTTTGGTCAATTGTATTCTAATGATCATTGTAATAACTGGGAATGAATGTCTCATTCCTAGAACATTTGAATCCTAGAAATTATGTAAATGTATGATTCACTTTTATTTATATTTTTATTGCAGAGAAATATAAGGGATCAGCAAAAGACTTTCTAGAATCAAATTCTTTAGGGGAAGAGAATAGAAATACTGTACTTCACTGAATGATCATCGCCATTGTGTTAATATATATATTCATAACTATTCCATGCATCCTAATCTTGAACCAAAACCAGTTTAGTAATAAATTATTTTAAGTAATGCTAGCACAACTTTAAAAAAAAAAAAAACTTCACATAATGGTTGCACCCCACTTTTTTGTGGTGTTGGGGATTGAACCCAGGGACTTGTACATGTGAGGCAAGCACTCTACCAACTGAACTATATTTCCAGCCCTGCACCCCACATTTTTTTATAAAAAAAATAAAATTGGCATAAAATCTGTGATGATTATGCAATGGAATATGGTACAATGACAATTTTTTAAAATTTTGGATTCTTGGGCTGAGATTGTGGCTCAGCAGTAGAGCACTTGCCTAGCATGTGCAAAGCCCTGGGTTCGATTCTCAGCACCACATAAAAATAAATACATAAGCTACACATGACATTACAATGATCTTGGCAATTCATACATTTGAATCACTGGGGTATAATTTCTCATTTTTCTGATTGTACAGATTGCAGAATCACACTGGTCATACAGTCACCTATATACTTACAGCAATCATAATTATAAAAATTAAAAATAAATTATAAATAAATAAATACAAAAAACAAAGATACAACTACAACTAAAAAATAAATATTAATATTTATAACCGTAATATTTATGATTATAAATATTAATATTTATAAATATTTTTAAAATGTTGGATTCTTTAAAAAAAAAGACTTCTCAGCCAGCATGGTGGCTCACATGCCCATAATCTCAGCTACTTGGAAGACTAAAGCAAGGAGGATTACAAATTCAAAGCCAGCCTCAGCAACTTGGTAAGAAAATGAAAAGGCTGTCTCAAAAATAAAAAGGCTGGAGATATAGCTCAGTGGTAGAGCACCATTGGGTTCAATCCCCAGTACCAAAAAAAAAAGGACTCTTCCTCTATGTATTTTTTTCCCAAAGCATGCATACTTGTGATTATTAAATTGTGATGATATTTAGATTCCACATGACATATTTAGAAGGGCAACTAAGCAGTATCAGTTTGAAATGTTGTTTTTACTGAAAATTGCATGATTTAGAATATTTTAAACTTCAGACATAAAAGTTTAATGATAACTTAAAAACATGTTAGGGAGTCAAAAATATTAGGTATATTGTGAAGAAATATTTAAAGGCCACTAGCCTGGCGTATTTGACACATACCAGTGGAGCCCACCCAGCTCTCCCTACACCCACAGCAGCCATATAGCCTGGAACCAGGGACCTGTCAGACCTTACCAGTAGTGGCTGTGGCATCTATTCAGTGGCTCAGCCCGTCTTCACTTCCCAGGAAACAATAGCCTTCTATAGCTAGGCAGTATCAGGCACTTCCTAACCAGTTAGGAATTAATTCTTACAACAAATTTATGAGTAGATAGCATTCTTTTTCTTTCATAGTTGAGATATGATTGGTAGACTTGAAGATCCGTACATAGACATATCCATTATGCACCATTCTCAATGTATATATCCTGGGCTCTTCCCTCAGCTAAGGTGACCTTCTTCTTGATGTGGGGAGCATGCCTGCAGCCCCTGCAACACTGATAGCCTGCATGTAGCTCAGCTGCCAAAGATGCTAGGACTGGTAAGTAACATTTTGTATTATTTTACTTATCCTTGGAGAAGTTAAGGTGCAAGTCACTTCCTTAATATTTGTTGCCCAGAGAGTAAGTGGACCGTCTCCATTTAATAGAGAGGGGAGAGAGCTGGGGATATAGCTCAGTTGGTAGAGTGCTTACCTCGCATACACAAGACCCTGGGTTTAATTCCCAACACCACCAAAAAAAAAAAAAAAAAAAAAAGTGAGAGGGAGAGATGATGGAAGGGGATAGACAAGTCACAGACTAGGAGAAAATATTTGCATAAAGAGCTTATATCCCAAATATATAAAGAGCTTTTGCAATTCATTAAAAGGAAAGCAATTCACTGGGGTGGAAGCTCAGTGGTAGAGTGCTTGCCTTGCACTTGCACGTGTGAGGCACTGGGTTCTATCCTCAGCACTGCATAAAAGTAAATAAAATAAAGGTATGGTGTCGATCCACAACTAAAAAAGATTTTTTTTTTAGAGAGAGAGAATTTTTTTAGTATTTATTTTTAGTTTTCGGCAGACACATCTTTGTTTGTATGTGGTGCTGAGAATCTAACCCGGGCTGCACGCATGCCAGGCAAGTGCGCTACCGCTTGAGCCACATCCCCAGTCCCTAAAAATATTTTTTTTTAAAAAGGAAAGCAATTCAAGTTTTTAAGTGGGCACATTTAGACAGATATTTTATAAAATAAGATATGGTGGTGGGAATGTAGCTCAGTGGTAGAGTGCTTGCCTAGCATGGGCAAGGCCCTAGGTTCAATTCCCAGCACTGAAAAAAAAAAATGCCCAATATCACTAGTCACTAAAGAGTTGCAGACTAAAACCTTAATGAGATACCATTACACACTAGACTGGGTAAAATTAAGAAGACTGGCAAATACCAAGTATTGGCAGATGTTCAGTATTGGGAACCCCCACCACCCATGGCAGGGATCCAAAATGGCACAGCACTTTGGAACACAGTGTACCAGTATGTTATAGGATAAAGCATGTATTTCCCATATACCTACTTGTTCTATTCCTAGCTATCGACTAAAGAGAAATGAAAATGTATGTCTCCACAAAGCCTTGGATGTGAATGTGTATAGCAGCTTTATTTGTAGTTACCTCAAACTGAACACAACCCAAGTATTCATCTCCTGGTGAAAGGGCAAACAGTCCACACTATGGAATACTACTCAGCAATAAAAAGCAATGAAATAGTAATATTCTTCCTGCACCAGCCACTTCAGATTTGCCAAAAGGGTCTGAGAAAGCAGGCTGGAGAGTCAGGACCCAACAGACCTCCTGACAGAATTTAGCGGAGGATCAGTCAAAACAGGTGCTGCATTATTTGCTGTCTCCAACTCTGGAGCCATCTTGGATTCTCCACTAGAGTGTTAGGCTCTCTACTCCCATTTGTCCGCTACCTGATATCTTTTGAGGTCAGCCTAATTTCTTTCCACCTGTCCTCACTTACTAGGGTGACTTAAGCCAAATATTCGGCTTCTTTCCTACAGGCATTTTCAGTCCCTTCACCTAGATAGATGCCACCATGACACCGATTGTGGGTTCCCTTGGCACACTGAATCAGTGCCCACGGAGCACACCCTGAGAGCCTGTGCACAAAACAAGGAGATCTTATCATGTTTCCCAAGAGACTCTCTAGGCTTCAACCCTACCCTGCCAAACAGAACCTTTCCAAAGAGACTCAGAGCTCAGCCTGCAGGAAGCAGTAGAAGGCTGAGGGAGGTGAAGCCCTCTTCCCCACCCTCTCCTACGAATACCCAAAACAACAGGGGGGGGGGGGACCTGGGTGCAGAAGCCTCTGGCCAGCCTGCTCCTGTCGCACCACCAGCTGTCCTGAAGTCAAGGGTACCCAAAGGGAGCACCAAGAGCCTCCTGAATTGCAGCTCAGCCCCCAGCCTTGAGTGTTTCTGTCCAAGGTCATGGCTTTAAGCCCTGGAGTACCAGAGTGAGTACCTGTGCCTCTGGGGTCCAGAGTACTAACAGAAGGCCCCACACCCCAGGCTTATCCTTGGCAGATGGATAGGAACCCAGCCCACAACTTGGAAAGCAAGTCCTGAAGTGGTAGAACCAGCCAGACAACCCAGAGCTTGCCAGCTTCCTGTCCTAGGTGCCCACACCAGTCCTGCAGAGGTCCCGGAAGGAGCTGCTGCGGTGGGAAAAGAGAAAGAGGAGGCTGGATGGGCGGAGCCTCTTCACCCTGGCTCCGCCCCAAGCTACAAGGAGGAAAGAGCCTGAGCAAAAAGTCCAAGCTGTCAGCAAAAGAAATCAGGAGTGGAGATGGGAAGAGGGTGTCAACAACATTCCAGAATGTGGAAAAACAGATCGATGAGATTTTCACTTTCTCCCCATCGCGGAATGTTTAGGGAAAGAGAAGTAGCCAGCTCAGCACAGCCTCAGACAATCTCAGGAAATGGAGGCCCCTGCACCTCGAGGAAGGTGGGGGTGGGTGCAGTTGGAACCAGGAAGTCTGGTTGGAACTCTCCAAAATGCCCTCCCTCCCCATGTAGAGGCAAGATCCGCACCTCAGCTTTTGGCCAAACTTCAGAGTTGTCTTCTGGAGAGACCAGCTGTGGGGTCCTGGTGTGGCTCACTACCCCGACCACCTTGGGCATCTCTTCTCTTGCTGCTGTAAAACCTAGAAGCCCCCGCTTCCAGCAAGAAGAGGCACCTTCACTAATAAACTCACTGGCCCAAGGCAATGACCTATGTATGCTGCTGTTTGGGAGGGGGGGGGCGGGTCACCAGTATTAATCAGGGCCACAACCTTATCCCCTCCTTTTCCTGTGAGCCCCACCAAAAGACCAACTCAGCCCCACACACAGGTCTTCCATTGGCTGCTAAATGCCTGAATCTTAAGTAGGACCCAACAGCCAAGAATTAAAGTCGTTTTGGGAAAGCTGTAACTATGAGAAACAGAGACCAAAACAAACAGAAAAAAAAAAAAAAAAAAAAGGAACTCTAAGGAAATGGAGATAATGTGGAGATTGGAACAAGAATATAATTTTCATTAGAATTACTACTGCCAGGGGAATAAGAGAAGAGAATAATTCATGAACCAAGAAGCCAATGTTAGAAAAAGGAACCCTGCACCAGAAACAGCTCTTGAAAATTAAAAATAGTGAAAAAAAAAAAAAAAGAGAGAGAGAAAGAAAGAAAGCTGCAAACAAAGAGGAGGAATTTTCTAGAAAAGAAAAGAAAAGAATACTAATGTATAAGAGTAGAATAAAGACACTGACACATGAACAGGTTTTTTGTTGTTGTTGTTTTGTTTTTAATTTGTTCCTATAGATTCATTCTTAGGAAGCTATAACCCAGAAACAGGAGGACAGGAATTCAGGAAACAAGGGACCAGAGTGAAGTGAACTGAGGGGACTCCACAGCAAGATGAAGAGAGGTCTCAAAATGCAAGTTGTTTTCGGGGACCAAAAAAGGTGGCCCACTGTCCAACTCTGCAGAAGGGAGGCCACCTACACAGAGATGGGTCCACATTTATAGAGGGGATTTATAGAGTTCTCTCTGGGCACAAATTAATGCCACATAGAAAGAACTCCAAGCAAATGGAGTCCAGGTAAGGTGGGGCATGTTGGTAATCCCAGCTACTTGGGAGGCTTGAACTTGATCTCAAGTTCAAGGCCAGCCTCAGCAATTTAGCAAGATCCTATCTCAAAATAAAAAGGGCAAGGTGTGGTGGCACATGCCTGTAATCCCAGTGGTTCTGGAGGCTGAGGCAAGAGGATCAGGAGTTCAAAGCCAGCCTTAGTGAGACCCTGTCTCTAAATAAAATACAAAATAGGGCTGGGGACATGGCTCATGGTCATGGTCAGGTGCCCCTAAGTTAAATTCCTGGTACCCTCCCCCAATAATAAATAAATAAATAAATAAGACTGGGAATGTAGGTCAGTGGTAGAACACCCCTAACACCCCTTGGTTCAATTCCCAGTATATATATATATATATATATATATATATATATATATATATATAATAGTAAACATATCAATTTTCTTATGTCCTTTGGAATCCCTCTGTTCTGGGACTCCTGGAGAGGGACATGTGGGTGGCCATGTGGGTGGCTGAAGTTCAGTTGCCACTGAGGAATGGCTCAATGCTTCCTACTTCTGTTTTAGTGGGACAGGGGGTCTGTACTGTTAGTGCACATTCTGCAGATGCGTGGGTGGGGGGGGGACACCTCACAGTCCAAGTTGACCTGTTTGAGAAGCACCTCCTCCTGGATGCCTGCTATGACTGCCTCCCTGAATCCTGCTGGCTTCCTTCAATGCGGGACTCTACTCTGCAGAGCACTTCTCTCCTGTATTGAGAGCCCCACAAGGATGAAGAGAGGCTGGTTCTGAGTGGGGACTCAGGAAGTATTTGTTAAATGAATGTGTGAAATACAGGACAGAATAGATGCACAGAGGGTGAAGGGGTGAGTGAATGCAAAGTACTTTACCAGTGTCAATGACATAGAGTTGTTTGTATGAAAGCTGGTGTGTCTTTAAGGACCATGTGAAAGCCCAGGAGAAGCTGAAATGGGAGGAAAACTAAGAAACAATACAACTGAACCCAGTGTCCATTTTTTAGAGGGATCTGGGAGACATCTGTATCACAATGAAATCTTGTCCCATCCCAAACATCTCATCTCTCCCTCCTCCAATCCTTCCCATCCCCACTTCCAAAACTAAGACCCCAAGGCGTACCTGGGGAGCCCTGGGCTGAGCTGAGCTGACCCAAGCAGCTGGGAATGCAGCTCACTAGGGGGCACTCTTTGGTCATACTGGCCCTTCCCTAGTAGACACAAAACCTTACCCTGGGCCCTTTCCTACAAGCCTGCAAACCCAGAGGCTTCCTGCATTCTCTGAAGCCTTCTATCAAGAGCAGAGGATTTTTTTTCTAGACAGCAATGGCATGCCCACCAAATCAGTACCCACAGTCCAAGGTAGCTTTGCAGAAAAGGCAGGTGACTGAGACTAAGCTAATATTTCTAAAAGATCTTCCTGTAGCTGGGGTGGCACATACCTGTAATCCCAGCAGCTCTGGAGGTTGAGGCAGGAGGATGGCAAGTTCAAAGCCAGCCTCAGCAACTTAGCAAGGCCCTAAGCAATTTAGTGAGACCCTGTCTCAAAATAAAATATAAAAAGGGTGGTGAACAGAGGAAGTGGTTAAGCACCCTTGGGTTCAATCCCCAGTACAAAAAAAAAAAAAAAAAGATCTTTTTTATTTATAGGCCTGAAGTTCCCAGTTCCAATCCCTTCCCTTTCTGATTGATGACTCAGACATAGACTGAAGGGTGCCCTCCCACAGTTTCTCCTCTTATTCGCCTATATCCATTAGACACATGTTTCAGACAGGACTGGGAGTGATGGAGGAAATGGCAGCAATGGTCAGAGGTCCCTTTCCATTCTGTGGTCTCACCATTTGCAAAAATCTCCCCAGCCCTTGACCTTCAGGGGCAAAGGACCACAGAAAAAAGCTAAGAACTCAAGGGGTACATGCAATTTGGAAAGACAAGGATCCTTCATTTTTTTTTTAGGAAACCATCCTCTGACCTCAACCATTATGGAGTTTTAATTTACAAAGGCTTCAAAGTTGGATTTAATTCCCAGAGACACAGATTGGGGGGAGGGGGCAGGGGGGGCAACCTGTGAGAGATTCCAGGGCCTAGAGTGCAAGGGAGCTGGGACCTCAAGGAGCAGAAAGCAAGGGCTTTGGAGAGAAAATTTAGAGGGAGGGGTGGTGAAGGGGGTGAAGAGGGACAGGACTTTGCACAAGGACAAAGAGAAGAAGGCTCTGACTTGGATCCTCTTGTCTTGGAAGTAGCACTGGAATTTCCATCTCAATGTCCAGGGATCTTCCTGTAGTTTGCTTCCTGCCCCAGATTCTGGTAGGCTTCCGGTTCCCATAACCTGTCAAAGGGAGTGTTCAGGGGAGGCTGGAAAGGGGAATTTCACAACTAGCCATCTTCTTTTGATGTTGCCATCCAGGCCCTGAAGCCCCTCCCCCACCAATCAACCATTTGGAAAGTGAGAGGGACCGGGTTCCTTCTCAGCTCCATGGAAGCGGGCTGCTAAGGGAACGGGGTTCCTTCCCCCTAAGAACCCCTTAATATTTCTGTCAGGTGCAGTGAGATGCAGCTGCAGGGCCAGACTGAATTTCTATCACAGGCACAGACCCAGGCTAAGGAAGAATGAGGGTGTGATTGCCTGGATCTCTTGCAAATCCCCATACACACCTATGATACACCACGCCCCTGTGGACCGCCCTCTGCAGGGCAGAGGCCTGAAGCCTGTCTTGGTCTGAGAACTGGGTCACTTCTGCATCTTTCCTGGGCAGGATTCCAGACAAAGCCAGCCACACAGTCACCTGGGAAGAATCATTACCCGCGGATTGGGAAGGGGGAGGTGGGGGGAGGGGCAAGGCAGGCCTAGAGACGTGGATGAGGAAGAAAACCCTTGTCTCTCTTCTCCTGTCAGCAAAGATTTATATGGAAGCAGCCTGGCCAGCCAGTGCCCACCTATGAGTAACTGCTTCAGGCACATTTGAGCACACACATACTTCAGGCGCACATACACACACACACACACACACACACACACACAGTTTTTAGAAGGGCTTTATTAAAAATTAACAATGTCCTTGGCTATTGAGCTTGCAAAATTTCCTTGTCCCTGGTTCCCTCCAGCAAAGTCTGGGAATTGGAAACTCCATGCTGAGGGGAGGAAGGGAGGGCCCAGTCAGTGGTAGTGATCAGCGCAGACTCTCCTGGGGGTCTGGAACTGTCATCCCTTCACTCAACCACTCTGAAGAGCCAGGCATAGCTGCCAGCTCAGGCAGGTTCCACTGAGGCCCCTGGCCCTGCCCTGCTTGAGAGACCCTTCCCTCCTTCTTCTTGCAGAAAGGAGAAAAAAAAAAAAAAAAGAAAACGTTTTTCTTCTTTTAGAAAGTTTACAAATTTGTAAAGAAAGTTTACAAATTTATCCATTCAAGTGTTGGGATCCCCCTACTCCTCCTGTCTCTCTGGGTCCATCTTGGTCTGCAGCAAGCTTGCCCCCCACTCTAAGAGGTACCTCCTTAACCCCAGCTGCCCTGAACTGACCCCTTTCTGCAACCATTTGAGGAACATTTGTTAAGCATTTTGTTAGGTGTCCCCCCCCCCAAAAAAAAAAAGCCCCGGAAAGACAGGACTGTCCCATGTGGCCTTTGTCCTGGTTTTGCAACCCCAGAGTGCACATACCCACACCCACTCTCATTCATACCTCCACCAAGTGTTTCCAAGAAGAATGCTATCCACAAGGCCCTCGAGGCCTCCTGGGAACCCCTTGTCTCTTCCCTCTCCTCTATAAAATTCCTATCTACTGTGTCTAGTTAAGAGAGCCATATAGTGGCCATAGCTTCTCTTTGTTAGCTTGCCATAAATGACCCATTTTCTCATTTGTCTCAGATCCAATCACTATTTGAAAGGCAATATTTGGCTTCCAAATAAACCACACACACACACACACACACACACACACACACACACACACACTACACACACTTTTTTAAAGGAGGGCTTTACTAAAAATTAAGAATGTCCTTGGCTTTCCTATCCTCTACTATCCCCCCTCCCCTCCCCTCCCCTCCCATCTTCTCTCCCTACCCCATCTACTGTAATTCATTTCTCTCTCTCTTTTTTTTTTTCCCCTTTCCCCTCACTTCCTCTTATATGTAATACAACATACACTAGTATGGCAGTAGGTAAAAAAGTGGATATGTAACCGATGTGAATCTGCAATATGTATATAGGGTAAAAATGGGAGTTCATAATCCTCTTGAATCAAATGTATGAAATATGATATGTCAAGAACTTTGTAATGTTTTGAACAACTAATAATAAAAAAATAAAAAAAATTCTCTCTCTCTAAAAAAAAAAGTAAATAAAGTATCTTGAAATTAAAAAAAAAAAAAAAAGTATGTCCTTGGCTATTGAGCTTGCAAAGTTTCCTTGTCCCTGGTTCCCTCCAGAAAAGTCTAGGAATTACAAACCCCATGCTGAGGGGAGGAGGGGAGGGCCCAGCCAGAGATAGTGATCAGCCCAGACCCTCCTGGTGTTCTGAGACTGTCATCCCTCCACCCCACCCTCATCTCATGAACCTACGGAGAGGCCCAGTGTGGTCAGGACTCAGGACTGGCCCGAGGAGCTGTGGAGGTAGGGAGGAAGGTGCATGTGACCCTATCAGAACAGGCTTTGGGAAGAAGGTGTTCTCCACCTCACAGCCTGGTGGCTATATAGGGGAGGAAGGGGCTGGGGGCAAAGAAGTTTCCCTGTAGATGAGAAAGAGCAGGAGTCAAAGAAGTAGGCACAAGAAAGAGTGCCTGGCCAGCAGGGGTGTGGAAAGAGGTGAAAGAAGAAAGAAGAGACTGGAACAGGGAGAGGGCAGGTGGAGAGAGAAGTCTCAGGGCTTGCCCTGTTCATCTAATGAATCCTGATTCAGGTGAGCAAAGAAGGGAGATGGCTTCATCAATGACTCTCTGTGGGACCCTAGGTAAGATGTTTAACCTCCCTGGGCCTTGGTTTCCTCATTTATGACAAGAATGATAAACGAACTTGCATGGTGACATGGGAGGGCAGAATGATGACAGTGAAAAGCCGGTGGCGGCATGCTTAAAGGGGCGCCGATTACTACCTTAGAAGAGTTGGGCAGAATGCTAGACAGAGGGTGATTCATTTGGGTAGGTGGCTCGGATTCACCGGATTTCTCAACCCAGATTCACACTTCCTGGGGAGACTGGTCTTAAGAACTGGCGAAGGTGTTTGTAAACAATAAAAGTGCAATTCAAAGGTTGCCGCTGGGGTGAAAACAGAGGGGGTGAGGGGAGAGGCTCGCCACTGGAAACAGAATCATCTCTTTGCTCCGGTACGGTCCAAATGGACTGGATGTGGACGTCTTTGAGGCCTAATCCCCCAAAACAACGCTCGGAGCACCCCTCCCTCAGCATCCCCGGGATTCGGGGTGCACAGCCCAGCGTGGCTTCCAGTCGAAGGCTTTAGGGATGACGGCTGAGCAAGACGGGGAAGAAGTGGGGGCGTGATGGGCCGAGTTGGATTAAATCGTCCCCAGCAGCTCAGACGGCGGAGCAGGAGGAGAGGACCGAGCGCGGCGGCGGGGGGCCTGGGCGGCGGGGGAGCGGAGCTCAGCGGCCAGCCCTGCGCCCAGCCCTGCGCCCGGCCCGCAGCGCCGCCTCCCGGGAGGAAGGAGGGGGCCGGGCGGGGGAGCGGGAGGAGGCGGAGGGCGGAGGAGGGCGGCGCGCTGAGAGGTTATTTGTGGTTCGCTTTGATCCCGAGGGGGAACCTGAAACTCTCACATTCCTGGCATAGCAGCCGCCTCCAGCGCCGGCCGACCCTGGGGCTGCGCGCTGGAGCCCGACCGGCACAGAGCGTCGGCGCCACCGACGAGTGCGCACCTCCGCTGTGGAGCTGAGCGGAGTCGGGCTGGGACGTCTGTTCTGACCGCGGCGGGCACCAGCGGGTCTCAGCGGTAAGGAAGGCCGCTGGGTGCTTCCAGGGACTGCGTGGGGCCGGCCGATCGAGCCTGAGTCCGGGTGCAGCCCGGCCTTTTCCGGGACCCGGCGTCCTCAGGGCGCTCTTTCGAGGCAGCAGCAAAGCCCAAGTACACCTGGAGAGCGCTGCGCCGTGCGCTTTGGGCGGGTGGGAGGTCTCTTGAAGGTGCATGGATCCCTGGAGGCTGGAAAAGGGGGCAGACTCTGGGGAGCGCGGGGTCGGTATTTTGGTTGGGGGTCCAGTGAGGGGGGGCGCGGGAAGAGGTTGCAAGGTCCTCTTGGAAATCAAGGTTGCAGGGCCTTGGCAGCCGATTTGGTTAGGTGAGGGGGTACAGGTGTCTGCCCCCAACTAGCCCAAGAATTCCTCTTTGTCTTCCTTGGAAAATCCTCTTTGGAGCCACGAACTGGCTCTCACTTAGAAAGAATGCAGTCTGCTGTCCAGCCCGGTGACGTCAGCGCTGGAGTATTTGGAAAACAAAGAGGGCTGGGGAGGGAGGAAGGGAGGCGGACCCGCGACGCTTAAAGACCTCTCCTGGCTGCGGACTGCCCTCGCCCGCTCGCCCTAGGCTCTCGGGGCGGCTACCGGTGCTTGTGGTCCGCCTAGGGTCGGGGTAGGTTGGGAGCCCTGGTCGGGTGCGATCTGATTTAGAGACTGGCTTTGGTTCCTTTGGCGAGAGTGAAGCCAGGCAAAAGCTTGCAAACGCGTGCTTGCTTTCAAAGGAGGCTTGCCGAGAGCACAGCGCTCTAGCACCTCAGGGGTGCAAGGTTCGGGTAAGCTTTTAGGTATCTGAAAGGTTGTGCATCTTGGAGACAAATTGGCGATAAGAGGCCTCGGAGATTTTCCTTGCGTCCAGTCCTGGCACATTGTTGGCGCGCCTGGAATCTGTGGGGAAGGTTCTGCATTCCTTCTTGCCGCTCCCCGATCCTTCTCAACAGGAGTCAGCTCAGATAGTGATTAACTTAGGAAATGCCTCACTGGCGAAACCCCATGTGAACTGACTCCTGTTGGCTTGTTTTGCCTCTGGTAACTCTCTGTAGTCTTAAACATCCGGGGAGGAGGGTTGGGTGCCAGGAAGCATGGGTACCTAGGTGTCCTCCAGACTGGTCTCCCACTACCAGCTCTGGGCAGCTGGAATCCTGGGAGTGGGGGAGTGAATTGGGAATGGCTGTTCTGCCAAGCCCAAACAGACAAGGCACTGGAGCTAGTTTTGTGCTGGAGGAGAGGCTACATTCCCCCGTTGCCCTTCCACAGTACCTGTGGCAGTGCAGTTTGTTTGGTTTTCTCTGAATCCCAGTTTAGAGGTTTGTGTTGGAGGAGTCTGTGGAAAGGAAGCTGGGTGAGGGAGGCAGGCAGCCTTCCAGGCTAATGAGCCACTAGGAAGGAGCCCAGGCTTAGAAGGGAACACCTTCCTTGGATATGATCTCCCTAGATTTTGGGCTCAGTCTCCAGCCCCAGGTGGCTGTAACAAAGAGCTTCTCCCTCTCCAATTGGCCCAGGTAATTGTTACTGATGTCAACAAAGATATTGAGTGATCATCTCCTATGTCCCTAGAGGACCAATGGGGGCTTTTCCAAGGAGCAAATTGGGGGAAAAAAAATCAAAGACACCATGCCATTCTTTCTTAACCCTGACTCCCTTGCAGTAACTGTGAGCAGGTGAGCAACCTGCTAACCTTGCTGGGTAGCACCTTTTGGCTTTATCTCACCAAACCATTGTCCTATTGTTCTGTAGCCTCCCCCACCCCCATCCCTTATTCTCTGGTCTAGATGCGGGTTCTCCCTCTTCCTACCTTGTAGAACTACCAACAGACTGCCAAGGTCTTCTGTGACAAAGAGTCCAAGATTAATTTTATCAGCATCCCTTGATGAAGTAGAGCCTAGAGTCTATCCTAGGAGCTCTCTGATTCAGGAACAGTGAGGGCAGAGGGAAGGTGGCTGGGGGAGGATAGAGTGTAGTAGATTGTGACAAAGCTGGACTTATCATGTGTCAAAAACTAGGGCCCCTGTTTACTCCTAGCCTGGACAGCTCAGTGGTTGGATCCGTCTGGAGTTGTCCTTAAGAATGTTTGATGGGCCCCTGACTGCAGGAGCTGAGGTTCCTGCTAGATTACCCTGTGGGTTTCTGTTGTATTCTCTAGGCTTAGTAAGTCTTCATGAATATCATTACAATGATGACCTTGCCAAGGATTTACAGTGCTCTGGAAGCTCAGTAGTCAGTGCCTCTATTCACTCTCAACTCCCTGAGCAAGCAGTATTTGCTTTTTTAAAAAAAATATATATATAATTTTTTGGTTGTTGTTGAACACAATACCTTTATTTTATTTATTTAAATGTGATGCTGAGGATTGAACCTTGCACATGCCACATCCCCAGCCCCTCCCCCCTTTTAAAGGAAGAAACTGAGGCTCAGGGGTTAAGTGATTTGCTTTAATCCATAGGTGGCAGCGTTAGCACTTGGACCCAAGCTTTCATGAAACCTTCCCATCCCAGCCCTGTTCTTTACCATTGTGCTTTCAACCGGCTATAATGAAAAGCCCTCCCCTTTCTCACATGCTCCCACTGAATGCTCTTCTGTCTCTCTTGCCAGGTGCTCTGGGGCCAGGTGCCTGCTGGCCATTGTCTAGGCAGGTGTGTGCAAGCCAAAGAAACATGAGGACGCTGGAAGATTCCTCAGGGACAGTCTTGCACCGCCTCATCCAGGAGCAGCTGCGCTACGGCAACCTGGCGGAGACACGCACGCTGCTGGCCATCCAACAGCAGGCCCTGCGGGGTGGGGCCGCAGCTGGGGGCTCCCTGGAGATCTTGGCACCTGAGGACAATCAGGGGCTCCAGCAGGCCACTAGGCAAGAGCCCCAGGGCCAGGAGCACCAGGGTGGTGAGACCCACCTGGCAGAGAACACCTTCTACCGGCTGTGCTCACAGCCCAGCAAGGGCGAAGAGCTGCCCACCTATGAGGAGGCCAAAGCCCACTCTCAGTACTATGCAGCCCAGCAGGCAGGGTCTCGCCCGCAGGTCGGGGACCGGGATCCTCGCGGGGCCCCAGGAGGCACCCGGCGGCAGGATGAAGCTCTGCGGGAGCTGCGGCATGGGCATGTGCGCTCCCTGAGTGAAAGGCTCCTGCAGCTGTCCCTGGAGAGAAACGGAGCCCGGGCCCCCAGCCACATGAGCTCCTCCCACAGCTTCCCACAGCTGGCGCGCAGCCAGCAGGGCCCCCCACCCAGGGGCTCCCCTGCTGAGGGCCCAGAGCCCCGTGGGCCCCCACCTCAGTACCCACATGTTGTACTGGCCCACGAGACCACTGCTGTCACTGACCCGAGGTATCGCGCCCGCAACAGCCCACACTTTCAGCATGCGGAAGTCAGGTAACAACCCCCATCGTGCTCTTTCAAATCTTGGCTTTCTTCCAGGGTACTCTCCAAGGCTGGAGAGTCTCAAGATCACACCTTGGGTCTGAGCTTCCCCACCCACCCCAGTTCCTGATCTAATCCCTCCTTCTTGAGAAGGGAGAGCCAGTGGCTGAAGGAAAAGGGAACTTAGCCAAGGTCACATAAGAAGTTCAGAGGAGCATTGCCTAGACTTAGAGGTAGACACCTGCTTAGTTGTAACCTTCAAGTAAGTAGGGTTCCCAGAGGATTTGAATTGTAGCAGAGGTTAAAGGTGAGATTTCAGAATCTCCCAAAGACAGAGAATGGCAATCATTGCCGAACTCTCCCCAAGTGAAGCAGAAAGGTGAGACCTCCCCTGAAGGTGTTTTATATACATATTTTTGGTAGTGCTGGGGAATAGAACCCAGGGCCTTGTGCATGCAAGGCAAGCGCTGTACCAACTGAACTATATCCCCACCCCTAGAAGGTGTTTTAAAAACATGCTTGCTATGATTATTGGGAGGGGCTCCTAATGAGATTATAAGAACCAGGTGGCCACCTTGTCAGCTGTCCTGTCTCTGCTCTTCATTTCATTTGAGTGTGAAGAGAAACCATTAGAGGATGTGATTTATCTTAAAAAGGCACATACATGGGTGATAAATGGCTGTGTGGAGAGTGGAGGCAGGAAGCCCGATGACTGCAGAAATACAGGTTTTAGATAGAAGGCTCTTCCATGGTCATCTCACTTGGTCCTGAGAAGCCAGCCATCACTCCTGCATCTCTACCCAGAAGGGTCCAGGAACCCCCACCAGAGATGCCCCATGGATTAGTAACTTTCTTCCTCTTGGTGGCTGAAGGTCAAAGTCTGGTTCTCTTCATTCTTGCTGAGTCTTCATTTAGTCACCCCCTTTCCCACCATTTGGTCTTTCCTGGGAAAGATGCCTTTCCTTGCTCTCGAGAAATGAGTGACGTGATGTTGCTGGTATGGAGGAACCAGAGGATGGAGTCTCTTGGTTTCTCTCCAGCCTCCACCCCATCCAGACTCCCACCTTATCTCCCTTCTCAGGACCGATCAGGAAGAGTTATCGGAAGCTGAGTCTGAGGTTTCTTCTTTTGGACCAGCCCTATTGAACCCCTGTCAGGAAAAGATAATATCTTGGGCAAGGAAATTGACTATTTGCAGGAGAACAAAAAGACATGGGGTGGGGAGGGGGGGACAAGGGGCAGGGAATGCAAGTGTGAAGGCTATTCTTTCTTGGAGCTAAGTCATCTCCAAAGAATGTGTCTACCCTGCCTGGTGCAGAGGGCAGCAAGCTCTGAAGCCACCTTGAGAACTAGCCACATGTAGCAGAGAGAGTTTGGACTTCACAGGGGAGACCTTCTGGCCAGTTCTCACTGGAAGCCCGACTTTAAGTAGTCAGAGAAACATGCCCACTGCCCTCTCTTTTGTAGCTGATCAGATGAAGACTATTTCTTGGGAGCTGGGTCAGGAATTTTAGCCGAGGGAGAGTCACAGGCTTGAGGGCTGAGGAGATGGACCTGGAGTGGATTTCAGGGCTTCTGGAATTTGGAAAAGTCTTTGTGCAACTGAAGTAGTTGTGACAGTGGGAATCCTAAAGCTCTGGAAAGACCCTCTGGCTTTTTGTTCCTCCCCTCAACATGCAGCCCTGAGGTTGATGTTACACCAGTGCCAGGAGCCTGTAGAGCATTGTCCCCTGAACTCACCCACCATACTAGTCCAGAGAGGGCCCCTCATTCTTTAAATTGAGTGAGCTGAGGTCCCCATTAAGGAGAGGTGGGAATGAACTTCCATTATGGGAGTACCAGCCCCCTGCTAGGCCTTACCTGTGGGCCTGGAGACCTTTGTGATGGAATGGCAATGCCATGGGGTAGAGGCACTTGCCAAGGGTCAAATGGCAGGAGCTGTGATTTGAACATCTATTCGTCAGACTCTTATCCTGCAATCTGTCTTGTCTAACCATTAACTGGAGTCTTCTAAAAATGTTTTCAGTGTTTGCGGGGGTGGTATTACAGGCCCTGAAACAGAAAACTTGAATGTGCTGCTTTGGTAGTCCTGAAAGGGGCAGCTTATAACAAACACAGAGTAGCTGCTGGGGACCCACCACCAAGTGGCCCCAGGGTCTGAAAGGCTATGTGCTCAGTCATGATCATGGTGGCCTCCAGACCTCAAAAGAACCTTGTATAGATTAGGAGGATCTAGGCTGCATTTTTTAAATATATTTATTTATTTTTTTTTTAGTTTTTCGGCGGACACAACATCTTTGTTTGTATGTGGTGCTGAGGATTGAACCCGGGCCGCATACATGCCAGGCGAGCGCGCTACCACTTGAGCCACATCCCCAGCCCTAGGCTGCATTTTTTAATGGTGCCTCACTTAAGCACTGGTTGCTTAGGAGGCCCAGGATTGCTTAGGCTGATCCCCAAAGCCCTGACCTCAGTGAGGCAGGACGCAAAGCACCATCCTCCATTAATCCCTCCAGCCCTCTTCTTTGGCTCTTGAGAGTTCAGGCAGACATCATTTGGAAAAAGCCTTCCCCACTGTTTTCTGCTAACCCTGGGAGGCTGTGTAACAATCAGCAGCCATATTGGTCATTTATTAATATAGGTATAGTCTCTGAGCATCATCTCTTCTGTTTCCCCAGGATCCTGCAGGCCCAGGTACCTCCTGTGTTCCTCCAGCAGCAGCAACAGCAGTACCAGTACCTGCAGCAGCCCCAGGAGCACTCCCCGCCCCCACCCCCTCATCCAGCCACCCTTGGTCATGGACCCTTGGGCTCCGCCAATCCACCTGGGGTGGGAGGACCAGCGAGTGCCCAAGCCTCGTCAGCCACCTCGGGCAGTGCCCACCTTGCCCAGATGGAGGCCCTGCTGAGGGAGAATGCCAGGTTACAGAGGGATAACGAGAGGCTACAGAGGGAGCTGGAGAGCTCAGCAGAGAAGGCAGGCCGCATTGAGAAGGTAGGCCCTGCCAGGGACCCTGGGGGTCTGGCTGGGGAGTGGGCAGTGCAAAGGGAGATGGGATCCTGAAAGCCTGGGTCTGGCTGGACTTCTCTCCACCCTTCCATTCCCCCACCCCCTTCATGCACCCTCCCAAGCTGACTCCAGACAGCTGGGCAACAGCCGAGAGGCCTACAGGCCTGGAGCATGAGCAGTTGCTGGCCAGTGGCAGTTAGAAAGAGCTCATTCACCAGCCCCCTGCACCCTTGCCCTGCACACACCCCTCCCGCAGACACCTCCCACAGAGAGCCCTTTGTGTCCCCCACACAACAGCCAGTCTGTTCTAGGCCAAAGAGAAAACCCCTCCTCTTGGGAAAAAAAGCCACTTGTTGGCATGGCAAGCCAGCTAGGAACACGTGCGGGACCTGTGGCAGCCAAGTGGGAGGGGCAGCCGGGCCTAGGCTAGCCTTTGGCTTGGATGGGGCCACTTCAGGGGCAGATATTCTAGACAGAGGCAGCTCAGGCTCTGGTCTTTAGTGGAGGTTTACTACTGTGCACCAAAGTTCGGTTTTAACGGATAGCCTCAGGCTCTCATGATTGTCCTTCGGTGTCCTGTTGATCCACCCAGAACATGCCCGCTCCTGACCCTTTGCTCAGAAAAATGCTTCTTATTGAATGATGGGCACAGAAAAGCTGGGTTCATTCAGCCTCTGGTCCTTGGGGCAGCAGATGGGACCCTACTGTAGTCCCAGTAGTCTGGTCCACCTCGGGAGGCTGCAGGCTTCTGACCAACCCACTGGAACCATCTGGAGCTCCTATTCTTTGCCCTCTCATCTCTCCCCTTTTCTAATGGAAAGTGCTGCCAATCTCCAGCCTGGGATCTCTCCTGGGATCCCTCCCCTTCCTTCAGCTTGCTGTCTGTCCCTTGCAGCTGGAGAGTGAGATCCAGCAGCTCTCAGAGGCTCACGAGAGTCTGACAAGGGCCTCTTCCAAGCGTGAGGCCCTGGAGAAGACCATGAGGAACAAGATGGACAGTGAAATGAGGCGGCTACAGGATTTCAACCGTGATCTTAGAGGTGAGGGCTGGGGAGAGTCTTTGGGCCTTCTGCGCCAGGGGAGTCTTCATAATCTCTGTTCTCTGCAAACATAAGTGCCAGTCTGAGACTCTTGGGGAGCCACCCTTATGGAGAGATTCTTGTCTCTGTGTTCTGGGTTTTGGAATTCCTTATGGAGTTCTCACCATATGGCCCAGATCATGACCTCTGAGAGGGTACTCCCTTCTTATTGGGACCTGAGCTGAGCTGGAACTGTGAACAGTGAGCTACAGCAGGTCCTTATGAGCCCATTTCCAGCCCAGAGGATGCAGCCTCACAGATAAAAAGAACCCCAGGGAAAACCCAAAGCACACAGCATCACCTAACACCGAAACATCTTTCTTTCTCTTAAAATAGAGAGATTGGAGTCTGCAAACCGCCGCCTGGCGAGCAAGACACAGGAGGCCCAAGCCGGCAGTCAGGACATGGTGGCCAAGCTGCTTGCTCAGAGTAAGTAGTGGTCTCCCTAAGAAGCCTAACCACTATGCAGGCAATAGCACCACTGATCTCTTGGATGGAGAGTACTTGCAAAGCAGTACTTTGGGCACAAGTTTATTAAATGGCTACTATATGCCCAACGCTAAACGAATGGGAGAGAGGGTGGCTTCCATAGAAGAAGAAGATCTGGATCTGTTTATTGGGAAGGACAAGAGGGAAGTTGTGGTTTGCTGAGCTATGGTATTGACCATCATTGCAGTGTTGGTCAGCATTTGCGGGTGCATTGGGCAGTAGGGGATACAGGATTGCCCTGGTCACAGTAGGATGAAGAAGAATGAACAGTCTGAGGTTTTCAGGGAGTCCCAGGTAGCAGAAAGTTTGGGAGTGCTTGATGGGATTGAGAAGCTGGGGAGGATGGTGGAGAGCCATCCATAGCAAGGCAGCCAAACAGTCTAAAGGGGTTCTGGAGGCTTCTCTGTAAAGGAGGAGGGCCGTGCATCCTTGAATGATGAATTCATTGACTATCCCATCCATCCCTTCATTCATTCATTTGTTCATTAGCAGAACTGGGCTAAGCCCCTGACAGGTGTTTAGCAGAGAGAAGCCATGAGCTTAACTGAGGAACAGATTCCCATACATTCAGAAGTGTTCATGATTCAGGAGACTGATCAGGAGATCCCTGGATCAGGAGGCCTAACTGGCAGGGGGGGGGGCGCTTCTGGGGATCTCAGGGGTGGAATAGAGAGCCAGAGGTGAAGAAGCCATTAGATAACTCCCCTGGAAGTGCCTGGAGAAGCCACTGAAGGCATCAAGGGTTTGAGGAGGTTGAGGCAGGCCAGGCTACACCTGCCCCTATAGGTAGGCAAAGTGATAGGCAGGCAAAGTGAGGTGGCAATGGCTGCCTCTCTCTAGAGAGGAGTGGAGGGAGAAAAGGAAGAGGAGGTTGCCCTTGGGAGAGTATCCATGGCAGGGCCAGGCAGATGAGGGGTGCCCTGTAGGGAAGGGAGGGCTGGCTTTTGGGGCCTGGCTCAGCCAAAGAAAGGCCAGTTTCTGGAAGCCTGTAAAGGAGGAGGGTGGGGGGAGGCAGGCAGGAGGCGTTTCCGCTCCCCAGGGAGCTGGGGAGCCAGGCTGTTCTTGGCTTCTCACTGGAGCCATTAATCTCACAGCAGCGGGTGACCTGGATGCCTGGCATTCCAGAGCCACTGGGCTGTTCCGCTCCTGGCTGCCCCCACCCCCTGCATGGCCCTTGGAGGCAGGGCGATCACAAAGGGAGAAAAAGGAAACTGGAAAGGGGGGGTGGGGGTACCTAGCAGGCACTTCTACATCTCCTGGCCAGGCTGCATGGAGGCCCGGGAGCTGGCCTCCAAGGTCCAGCCTTCCACCTCCATCAGGAACCTTAAAGATTGTGATGGGCTGAAAGGGCACAGGCAGCTTTTCTTGGCCCACAATAGGCATTTACCAGAGCCGCAGGGCCAGCGGAGTTCTCAGGGAAGATGGCTCTGGTTGACCTTTTTGGCAATCAGACAGCACTAGTACAAAAATGTGGCCATTGCCATTTCCAACGGCTTTTACCCACAAGCAAGCTGTGGAGCTGACAGCTCTGTCCCTCTGACCCCTCTGATGAGGCCCTGCCCTCCCGCCAGCTCTGCCTCTTGGGCATCTGCCTCTGGCTCTTACAGGTTCTCAGACTGAAGGTGGGATGGACTTCTACATCCTAGTCAAACTAAGGCAGGTCTTGTGTGAACCCTAAGTAACAGGGCTCTGTGGACCCAAACAGAAAGGGGTACTGCCCCAGTCCACTGTGCCTGACCCCACCCAACCCACTCACTGGGTGTTAAAGAGTATGGATAGTTCAATTTCAGTTTTTTTTTTTTTTCTTTCTAAGCCAAAGAATGAGACCAGTCAGCCTGGGCCCAGTCTTCAAAATTCTATAGTGAACCAGGAGCTGACCTGGGTTGACTCTGTCGCCTTCCTCTCCTCCTGCGGGCCCTGAGTCGATGGATCTTCCCTTCCGCTTGCCAGGGGTACTGAGGGTCTGATATGACAAGTCCTTAGTCACACATGTCTAAAGTTTAAAATGAGTTAAGATGAAACCTTCAGTTTCTCCATCTTACTAGCTCCATTTCAAGTGCTCGATAGCCACATGTGGCCTAGTGGTCACTGCTTTGGACAGCACAATATAGAATAATTCCATGATAGCAAAAAATGGACAGCACAATATAGAATAATTCCATGATAGCAAATAATTCCATGATAGCAAAAAATCTATTCCAGAGATAGTGCCTTTGGGTTTATTAGGCAGGCCCCATGGTCCCATCCACCTCCTGCTCTTCAGTAAAGTAAGAAGAGCCCATTTCTTGGGGACCAGCCTGAGACTCCCAAGCAGCGGGTGCACAGAAGTGGATTTAAGCCCAGAACATTGGCTA
Source organism: Urocitellus parryii (assembly GCF_045843805.1). Lineage (NCBI taxonomy): Eukaryota > Metazoa > Chordata > Mammalia > Rodentia > Sciuridae > Urocitellus > Urocitellus parryii. The sequence continues at coordinate 98,836,935 of NC_135532.1, read as the reverse complement.
GAGGACTCTGATCTGGCCCAGGCCTCAGTCAGCATTAAAAGTCAGGATAGCTGGAACCACAGACACCAATCTTTCAACCAGAGACATTTGCAGTGTGCTGCAAGAGTTTGTGTTCCTTGGCCAAAATCTAGGTCCCCAGACCATGGGAGGAAATGTGGTACTAAACAGGAGAGACCTGGATCTGCAGAAGATGTAGGGGCCCATTGTAGGGGCAAATACCTCACACCACAGCCTGGGCTTTTGGAGCCAGACCAGCCTGGATTCCCATCTGGCAGCCCCAGTCCCGCTCCTCTGTTTTTCCCCCTCTAGGTTGGGGAAGAAACTTGTCCTGCTCAAAGAATTTAGTGAAATGAGACACCTGCATGCCTGGCTCATGGGGTGGCAGATAGTGGTTCTCTTGTCTCTTTCTTAATTCTCCCTCCTGAATGATGATGATGTCACCGTCCCCCAGAGCCTTCATTTTCTCACCTATAAAAGGACATCATAGGCATCCCAGTTCCTACCACCAGTCCGCAAGTTACCATAAGGCTCAAGGGAAATTGTGAATTGTGGCATCTGGCACAGGTGCAGTGTTTGGGGCTGTCCCAGTAGAAAGGTAGTATAGCCTATTTGCTCCTGCAGGGGTCCTGGAGCCAGGCTCTGTCATTTACTCCTGACTTCATCTGAGCCTCAGTTTCCTCCTGTGAAATGGGTTCATCACAGAACCTACCTCCTTGGGACTGTCAAGAGAGTGGGGCCAGCCAGGGTGGTTGCCATCACTGACTAAGCCCCCTCTTTCTCCCTGCAGGCTACGAGCAGCAACAGGAGCAAGAGAAGCTGGAGAGGGAGATGGCGTTGCTGCGCGGTGCCATCGAGGACCAGCGGCGGCGTGCAGAGCTACTGGAACAGGCTCTAGGCAATGCTCAGGGTCGTGCAGCGCGTGCTGAGGAGGAGCTGCGCAAGAAGCAGGCCTATGTGGAGAAGGTGGAGCGGCTACAGCAGGCGCTTGGGCAACTGCAAGCGGCCTGCGAGAAGCGGGAGCAGCTGGAACTGCGTCTGCGGACTCGCCTGGAGCAGGAACTCAAGGCCCTGCGTGCACAGCAGGTGAGCCGGGAAGCCATGCAGGGGGCAGAGTTAAGGCAGCATCTGAGGAAGCCTCAGCCTCCTGGGAACGCACCGGTGTCTGATCCGTGTACCCCCTTTACCCAGTGGCCACTCACTCAAGTAGCAGAGGCTCTGCTACTTGGCCTGAGTCCAAGCATGGGCAACTCTTCTTTTTTTAGTACTGGGGATTGAACTTGGGTAGTTCACCTTTGAGCCCCATCCTCAGCCCCTTTTTTTGTATTTTATTTAGAGACAGGGTCTCACTGAGTTGCTTAGGACCTTGCTAAGAGTTTGGCTTTGAAATCCTGATCCTCCTGCCTCAGCTTCCCAACCTGTTGGGATTATCATCCTGTGCCACCATGCCTGGCTAGGGGGAATTTTTTATGTTTTATTTTGAGACAGGGTCTAAGCTGCTTAGGGTCTCATTAAGTGGCCAAGGCTGGCTTTGAATTATAACCCTCCTGTCTCAGCCTCCCTAGCTGATGGGATTACACCCATGGGCCACCACATCTGGCCAGTATGATTATTGATAGCCGTCCTGATCCTACTAGTTTAGAGAGTCATTTATATGGTCCTTGGCCACAGGATTCAGGGGTAGGATGTGGGGATCTGTGCTGCCTCTCACTGGGCACAGCAGCATGGAGAGTCTGTGTTGTATGAGGCTAAACAAACACGTGGGAGTAGTAGGCATCTGTGTGAGGATGAGGAGCTACTGCACCACAACTCCCACCCTTGACCTCAGTGCATCTTTCTCTGTAGAGACAGACGGGCACCCACAGTAGTGGTGGCAGCAGTGGTGGTTCCCCAGAGCTCAGTGCCCTGCGACTCTCAGAACAGCTGCGGGAGAAGGAGGAACAGATCCTGGCGCTGGAGGCCGACATGACCAAGTGGGAGCAGAAGTATTTGGAGGAACGTGCCATGAGGCAGTTTGCCATGGACGCTGCTGCCACCGCAGCTGCCCAGAGGGACACTACTCTCATCCGACACTCCCCCCAGCCCTCGCCCAGCAGTAGCTTCAATGAGGGCCTGCTCACAGGTGGCCACAGACATCAGGAGATGGAAAGCAGGTTCGACATGGCAGGCCAGGCTCAGGCCCTGTGGTGTGAGTGGGGTGGCTGAATCTGCCCTGTCCTTGATCCCTGGTAAATAGGCCTCTGTCCCCACTCAGCTCAGTGGGCCCTCCTATTTCTAAGCTGACTCTATATTTGACTAACTTCTTGGCCTTGGAGATGGTAGAGCCTTGGATGGTTCCAGGTTCTAAGCTTCTCCACCTTCTCTGGGGCTTTGCCCTTCAGGACAAGAGAGGGTCATATCATTGCTGCCTTCAGTGAGTCCAGACCCCCCCCCCCACACACACACACACACATGACAAGCTTTTGCCATGTGAGAAGCACTCAGAGCCTCACAAGCCTGGGCTTAGAGCGTCAAAATGCAGAGCTGTGGGGGCTGGGGATGTGGCTCAAGGGGTAGCGCGCTCGCCTGGCATGCGTATGGCCCAGGTTCGATCCTCAGCACCACATACCAACAAAGATGTTGTGTCCGCCGAGAACTAAAAAATAAATATTATAAATCTCCTCTCTCTCTCTCTCTCTCTCTCTCTCCTCTCTCACTCTCTCTTTAAAAAAAAAAAAATGCAGAGCTGTGCTGGCATCTGCAGCCTCACACCAGGTCCCTTATGCAAAAGAGAGGGTGCTCCCCCCTACCCTGTAGGCTGTAGGAGGGAGGCAGGCGCTGGGGCTGTGGATCTGATGAGGGTGCTTGGCCTTTCTCCCCTCAGGTTAAAAGTGCTCCACGCCCAGATCCTTGAGAAAGATGCAGTGATAAAGGTCCTTCAGCAGCGGTCCAGGAAAGACCCTGGCAAGGCCCCCCAGGGCTCCCTGCGGCCCGCCAAGTCAGTGCCATCTATCTTTGTGGCTGCAGCAGCAGGGACCCAGGGCTGGCAAGGGCTTTCATCAAGTGAGCGGCAAGCAGATGCCCCCACCCAGCTGACGATAGGTAAGAGGAGGCTCGTGGGGGTGGGGGTAGATGGAGATTTCTCAGGTTCATACACAAAGTACCAGACCTTTCCTCCCGGCACCAAGGATGAAAAGAGCCAGGCATAATAGAGTTTTCTGTGCAGATCCATCTTCTCTACAAACCCCTTCCACTCTTCCTAATCAGATACCACAGAAATTCTAGATTTATTCTGCAAAGGAAGGTTCTACCCTTCAAAACCATCTGTAGCCAACTCAGCCTGATGGTTACTCCCATTCACATTTAGTCTTATCAGAGTTATTGCAAATCGTGAGCAATCCGTACAGCCTTCAGTGTGTGGTAGGTTCTGTTCACTTGGGGTGTTTTTCATAGAGGCTACCTCTTATAAGCCAGGTAGTAACCATCCATCTCCTGCCTTTCCCCCAGACAGGGCACCGTCGGAGGAGACAGTAGCTACAGCTCCTCTCCCTGCCCATACCAAACATGGGAGCAGAGATGGAAGCACCCAGACTGATGGCCTGCCAGACAGCACCTCTACCTGCCTGGCACCAGAGCCCGATGGCCTGCTAGGGTGCAGCAGTGGCCAGAAGGCAACCTCTCTGGGTGAGCTGCGCATTTCTCCTTGGCTTTTGTGCTGGGTGGGGCTGAGGGTACACTTGGTATGAACTAGAACACCAAGGCCCTCTCTCCATACCCTTCCTGGTCATTACCTGTCCTCCATGGGGAGCCCTTCATAATGAGAGGTGAGGAGAGGCATCTGGCCCATCTCAGTGTGAACACCAGGGCTGTTGGCTAGGTGAGTCGAGGGATCAGAAGCCCTGATTCTAGACAGATCCAAATTCAGGAAGAAAGCAACAGAACAGAAAGCACTTTATCTCCTCCTTCATGGTTTTCCTGACATATTTCATTGCCAGTCTAAATAGCTAAGATAATGAAGCCTGGCAAGTTATCCTGAGGGCACTCTCAAGTTAGGAGACTGTTTAAAAAGAGTCCAGGAAGGAGAAACTTGAGAACATGCTTTTTTTTTTTTTTTTTCTTTTTTCTTTTTGGCTCCCCTTCTACATTAGCCTTTGCATATTTGCCTGTGCCTCATGATCTCAAAAAAAACCACAGGCATGGAAAGAATGCAGCAGCCTCCCTCCCGCAGGGCCCTCCATGACTCCCTCCAAGCCCTTCAACCAGTTCAAAGTTAGAAACAAAGGCAACTTCCCCATTGGAGGCTGGGGGTCTGGGCCAAGAGCTGAGAAACAACAGAGTGTTGTTCTAGGTTGGCCTGGTTATGGGCTGAGGGGCTGGAGGATCACAAGTTCAAAGCCCGCCTCAGCAACTTTGCAAGACCCTGTCTCAAAAATTAAAGTAGAAAAGGGCTGGGGATGTAGTATTTGCCTAGCATACATATGGCTCTGGTTAGATCCCCAGTGTTGCAAAAGGAGAGAAAAAAAAAAGTACCAGGAATTTAAAAGAGCAATCTGGTAACGTGTGCCTATGTTCTTGTCTCTCCCCAGACTCCATAGCAACATCCAGAGTCCAGGATTTGTCAGACATGGTGGAGATACTGATCTGAAGGAGGTGGTGCCTTGAGGACCCTCAACCTCGCCCTCTCCTCCCCTGCCCTTGGCCATTCCAGCAGCTCCTTCTTCAACTGCTGCTTCCCCACTTTCCCCAGCCAATGACCATCTGGTCCTGAGAGCTCAGGAAGGAGTGCTGCAGGGGAGAAGGGAGCTGAGAAGAGACCAGCTCCCTAGAAGACTGCTTCTTAGTCCATACTCCTCCCCTGCTCATGAAGAATAAGGATTCACCCTCTGCCTGCTGCCCAGGGCTAGCAGATGGGTAGCAACTAAGAGCCCAGAAAGGAACTAAGCCCACTCTGACCTGCCACTTGGCACTCAGGCAGGGAAGGAGAGGGGATGTGTTGGTTTCGGGGGCTGATTGCCCAGGGTAGCTGCCCATGGGCATCAGTGGGGCTGGTTCATGAATCAAGCCAGCCATGTTCTTTGGCTAAGTGTGGTCCCAGCCAACCTCATCTGCTCTCCAGTTCTTCACTGTCATCTTGGGATCACTGCACCTTGAGTCTTTGGGGGACTGTTGAGGATGTGAGTCCTGTGGAAGCCACAGTCTCGTCCCTCCTCAGTTAAGAATGGGTTGGGGTCATTTGAGTGGCCTGGGAGACAGTTTCCAGTTTGTAAATAATTCCCTTGCTTGTGGAACAGAGAAAATCGAGGCATGCTGGTTCCGATTTGTCTTCAGGGGTGGTGTTTCCCTGTCCCTGCTGCCACAGTTCCTGAAAACTTCTGACTGGCTTCCCAATTGTTATTCCTTCTCAAGTTCTTGGTCCATGGATTTTGATGCTGGTTGTTTCAATGGGACATTGGCTGCCTATGTCCTTCCATCTGGAGCCTTGTATCAAATGCCCCATGGGATCCCCACCATCAACCTGTTGAAATGGCTCCACAACTCCTGTCCCTGGGACATCCTGTCAGTTTGATTATAAATTGAGCCAGAGGAAATGAGCCACCACACATGGACAACTGCCATGCCACTTGTAGATGAAGGTGACCCACCCAGCACCAGTTCTCTGAGGAAGCTGGAGTTATCTTGTTCTCATACTGTTGTCTGTTCCCACCTGGAAGGATTGGGAGAGGATGTTGTGCTGTTGAAGACTAGTCAGTGAGCTACAAGATGTGACTTGACATGGAGCCTCCATCACAAAATGGCGCCCACGAGGCTGGCTCCTCACGTGACCCATGCGCAGCCCCCAGGCAGGGCCAGATACTTTGAAACTAGAGTGGCAGCCTGCAGCAGCAGAGATTTTTTGACTTTGGTCTTAAAAGTCCTCCAATTCAGTTCAGTAGTGATTGGTGGGTTTTAGCAGTTGCCTTTACTGTTTTCAGTTCTTGAATATTTGTCTTTTTTTTTTCCCCTTTCTTGTTTTTTAGTTCTGTATGTGTTTGTTTCATTTCCATGTTCCCCAAGTGATCTTTTTAAACATTTGCATTTGCTGGACAATTGCATATTTTTTTAATTCCCCAACCCCTGAAAAATACATTTGGTTCATGTGCATTGTTTACAAAGCAAAAAAAAGAAAAAGAGGAAAAAAAAAAACAACAACAAAAATATCATGAAAGGAAAAAAAAACAACTTAATATATTTTGGATTAATATTTGGTATTTCTTTTAAAGTATTTTTTGTGCTGTGAACATTTTCTGCCAAAGACCGTGATGTGTGTCTGTATGTTTAAGTTATCATAAATATTTAAATGTAAACATGGCTGTTTTGTTATGCCACCCTGTACCAGGATTGCTGCTGCATTCCACTGGGTGTAACAGTATTTTAATAAAAAAATTTATGAAGAGTGAAGTGTTTGAACTGAGGGAAGGAAACGGGGTAAGGATTTTATAGGGCCACCCATGTCAGGGTCCTATCTCTTCAAGAACCCAAGAGAAGTCCTAGGAATTCTGTGAAGTTGCTTTAAGAAGAGTTGGAATGAGGATGTGGTTGACTTTTCCAGAGGAAGTTCTTAGAGTGTTGGGAGGGGCTGAGCACAATGGCTCAGGCCAGTAATCCCAGCAGCTCGGGAAGCTGAGGCCAGAGAATCAAAGTCAGATCAAAGCCATCCTCAGCAATTTAGCGAGGCCTTAAGCAACTCACTGAGACCCTGTATTTAAATAAAATACAAAAAAGGACTGAGGATGGGGTTCAGTGATTGCGTTCCAATCCTCCATACAAAAAGAAAAAAAATATGTTGGAAGGGAAAGGAGACTGTCAGATGGTGGCTTCCCTGGGTAGCTTTGACCATACTATATAGTAGGAGTAGTACTCCACTGTGTCCAAAATTGCCATTCTTAACCCCACTCCTACCTTCCTTCCCATCCAAGTAACCAGGCACCATGCCTATTGTCTGCCTGGACACATGCAGAGGATGTTCATGTGTGTGGCATGTTCTTGGGCACCTCTTTCTTATGCTATAGCATCACTCACTCCCAATGCCCAGGAAAGTGTATTGCTTTGATTCAAAAAAAGACAACCATTCTCAATCTTTGGATTTCTTCCCAATGGTAGCAGCAGACAGAAAGCTGACCATCAGGCAGCCAGACAGGCTCTGAGACATGAAACAGCACCAGTTACCCCATGGCCATGGGTGAAGTATCCTCAGACAGGTATGGGGACTTTGTAGCCATGTTGATGAGTAACCAAACTGCTATCCTAGAGAAGGTGTCCCTATGCCAGCCTTCCTGCCCATGGGAATGGAGTTAAGCAAGTGGAAGAATTCAGAACCTCCAAAATTTTTCTAGGAACTTTGCAGATGACAACGGACCCTACCAAATGAGGTGATCACCCAACCCTCCAGCCTGCTTCCTGCCATCTGGGCAACATGGAGGGCTGCCTTGCTCTCTCCAAGCCCTGGACTGGGGTTTTGGCTGTGCAAATAGGTTTCTCACCTGAAAGGCAGCCTGAATGATTGGCTCCTGCACTAGTCCTCTGCTAACATTCTGTGTTCAAAACAAAATGGCAGGTCCTATGGCAGGGGGTTCCTACTCAACTCTATCTGCCACATGCACCCCCAAAAGCCCTGGACGGTGGGGGTTGCAGCTGAGACCCGGAGCAGTAAGCCCAGAGCACCGCCCCAACCCAGTACCTTTGGCCAGTGGCTTTTGAAGAGTTTGTGCCTTTTGTGGAATCTAGTCTGCTAGGAGCCACCTTCCTAGTTCCTTGAGTTATGATGAAATCCATCCCAAGGTACCCATACATGTTCAGGCATGTATACTATGTGTGCATACATGTGTCTGGCCACGTATCCCAGAGGAAGGTGCAAGGAGCACCATACTTTCTAGCTGGTGCCCTTACAAGGCACTGGAGCGCTTCATTCAGTTTGGATTGATCAGCTTGGAGAGGGAGCTGATTGGTGCACTTTGGAATATAGCCCAGTCAAACTCCAGAAGTGACAGAGCAATGGAGCAGCAGGCTGTGGTGGATTTGAACATACCCTAGGGAAAGAGGTGTTTGCCCCAGGTGTCTAGATATCTGTGGAGGAGTGAGGCCTTGGCCAGAACCTGGGCCCCTTGGAGGCCAAGCTCCTCTTTGAAGAGACTCTGTCCCTACCCAGTGCCAGGACCAACAGAGCTTGAGGGTGGGGGTGACTCAGGGGGGCAGCACACTGCCCCAGAACAGAAGAACAGCCCAGGAGTTATGAGAGGCTGCCCCAGCCTCTCATCTCTCACCTCCTAGTTAATTGTTAACTCTTCCTCTGGCTCAAGAATGTGCCAGGCTCAGAGAGCTTGATAAAAATGTGCCGAGATGGGGGCAGCCAATCGAGACCCAATCACCCCTAGATAACTAAAGCCACTTCACTGTCCCCAAGGACCCCACTGGACAGGAAACTTGTATGCAGTGTCACTGTCTTGTATCCTAGCCCAAGTGGGGAGTTTGCTGGAATGCAGTCTCCCCCAACAGCTCTTGCAGTGTGTAACAGAGCCCTCAGGAGGTAGACCAGAAACCCCAGCGACAAGCAGCGTGTTCATGGACACTCCATGCTTGAATCCAGTATGTGTGCTGAGTGCCACAGCAACTGAGCTCTCAGCGTCCTTTTTCAAAACAAGAAAGAAATCACATACCATGAAATTCTCCCTTTTGAAGTGTGCAAGTCTGGTATAGTATGTCACGGCAACCACTTTGAGCTAGTGGTCAACCATGGGTCAACATCAAATGCCCACTAGTGAGCCATATGGACACCATTAGCAGTGTTATTTGATCTGGTATGTTCACACTTGTCGGGCTGCTATTTCCCACACTTTGAACTTTCTGTAGCTGACCACTGCCTCCTTCCACCCCCCTGGGTCCGGCAGCTTGGCTGCATCTCCACAGGGCTGTAATGGGGAAACTGTGTGCTCTGAGTTGGAATCCTCTACCCTCTGTCCCCTGTGCCAGGGCATGGGTTCTAGCTGAGGCTTGGGAAGGACGCCCAGGAACCCTGAGTCCCAAAGTACCCAGTGTCTGCTGACTGTTTTCCAGAGTCAAAGAGGATCACCAGGGGTGGATCCAGGTCTGTGAGGCCTGAAGCTTATACTTGGGGGTAGATGAGGGGTCTTTGAGAAAAAGAGTACAAGCCAGATATGGTGGTACGCTCCTGTAATCTCAGCAACTCGGGAGGCTGAAGTAAGAGGATCACAAATTCAAGACCAGCCTCAGCAACTTTCTGAGGCCCTATAAGCAGCTTAGCAAGACCTTGTATCAAAATTAAAAATAAATAAATAAATAAAAATGGCTGGGGATGTGGCTCAGTGGTTAAGCACCCCTGGGTTCAATCCCTGGTACCAAAAAAAAAAAAAAAAAAAAGAATAAGTATGCAAAATGGTGAATATGAAATTAGATCCAAGTCAGGCACAGTAGCATGTGCCTATAATCTCAGCAACTTGGAGGCTGAGGCAGGAGGATCCTGCATTAGAGGCTACCCTCAGCAACCTAAGCAAGATCCTCAGCAACTTAAGGAGACCCAGTCTCAAGATAAAAAAAAAAAAAAAATAACAAGGACAGAAAGTGTAGCTCAGTAATAGAACTCCCCTGGCTTTAACCACCAATACTGGGGGGGGGAAATGGGTCTAGAGTCAGTTCAACAGAACACTCTAAGATCTAGCTTCATTAGCTTGGCAGTTTGATTAGCTTCACATTAACTTCATCTGCATCTGGGCACAGGGCATCCTGTCTCCCCAAGGGAATGAAGATCGGGAGGTGTCCACAGTGGTTGGCTTCTTCCTTTTTTTTTTTTTAAAGAAAGAGAGAGAGAGAGAGAGAGAGAGAGAGAGAGAGAGAGAGAGAGAGAGAATTTTAATATTTATTTTTTAGTATTTGGCGGACACAACATCCCTGTCTGTATATGGTGCTGAGGATCGAACCCGGGCCGCACGCATGCCAGGTGAGCCACATCTCCAGCCCAGGCTTCTTCCTTATCTCTCCCCAGGAAGCCCTGGTGCTGAAACTCCGTGAAACTACAGTTTTTTTCTCCTTGGGGCAAAAATACCTACAAAGGGGGCCCAAGGGCCTGGTGGGGAGTATGTCACCATGAAGCCTGAACAGCAGGGCTACCAGCTCACCAAGACGCAGGCCTAAGACTGGCCCACATCAGCACTGAGCCCTCACCCACCAAACAAACCTCCAGCCCTGGGGTGGGCACACAGGGCAGCCAGTTTCCACTCAATTGTAGTTCGAATACGTTTGGCTCTACTCTGAGGGCCTGTCAGCCTTTGATTCTGATCCAGCCAAATGACAAGATCTGTCCAAAGGCTGCTACCTGGGGACACATTCCAGATGGGTTGGGCAACAATGTGGCTGCTTCCCTGCTCTGGTTTCCCTCCTTTGCATCATTTTGGCCTTCTCTTCTAGCTCTGGAGGTCCCGCCCAGACTCTCCTCTGTGGCCTTGGCTTGCTCAAGGAGAAACACTGTGGAAATCCTCCTAGCCTATTGCATCAGCAGCAAAAACACCAAACACCCTACCGTACACTGATTAACTGCACAACCCACAGCAAAGCCTTGCCCTGAAAACTTTAGAGTAAACTTTAAATTTAAAAAAGAAAAAAAAAACAGCCTTCCTTCCCCCAAGACTTTTCTGGCAGGTTCAAGTCTTGGGTCTCAGCACAGTTGAATTCTTTCCTCCATTCTATTTCTCTATCAGTGGCCGTGCTCTCTTTAAATTCATTCATTCATTCATTCATTCATTCATTCATTCATTTTATACATGTTTATTGAGAACCTGCCATTTGCCCAGCACTGTGGCAAGACAGCAAGGGTACAGAAAAAGGCAAAGTGTGTGTCCCAACACCTTTATGTCCCTAATGTTTGATCTTTATACCCCATCTCAAGCCAAGCACAGGGGTATTCAGAAGAGTTGGATAAACTCTGGCTCCAAATAACCATCAGCCTTCTGCGCATGCCCAGCCATACAAATAGCAGGTAGATGCGGCTCTGGGAGCCCCGTGGTCCTCACTTCTAGGCCTCTGTGCATGCCATCCCTATGCCCTGGAATGACTTTCTCCTCTCATTGCTCCTCCAGCCTGAGCATTTCTTCTTCCTGACACCCTCTGCATTCAGCTTCCTCTGGGCGCCCACAGGATCATGAGAGGGAGAAGTGGCACTTGCAGTGTGTGGTGCTGGGGATTGAAGCCAGGGCCTTATGCATGGGAGGCAAGCACTCTGCCAACTGAGCTACAACCCCAGCTTCTGATCTTTTCAATTAGACTGAGGTTTACTTCCTATGCAGGGCCAGAGTCCCAGGTGGCCCAGAACACTACTTTAGCCCAGAGGATATTTTGACCAGAGGTCCCAGGCCCCCCCCCTCCTGGGCCAGACCCCCGCCCCTTGCTATTCCCTGGAGGTGGGAAAGAATGAAAGGGACTCTGTGGGTGGAGTCTTCAGGCCCCAAGAAGAAGCCCAGCCCCAGGGCTCTGCCACGCTGAAAAGGAGTGAATGTGCAGGTGGCCATGGGCGTGTGAGCTCCAAACCAGCCCTGTCGCATGGCTGGCCCCTGAGTCAGGCCCAGGCGCTGACAGCCACGTGGGCCTGGGCCAGCCTAGCCGTGGGAATGGCAGGCAGAACCAGATCTCCCTCCACCCCCTAGAAAGCTGCTCCTGCCTGGTCCTGCCAGCCCTGCGCTCCCCTGGGCTGGGGTGGGGTGGAGACAGATTACTTTTGATCAGGGGAGGCCATTCCCTGCATGGTGCTTCAGTCCTGAGAACAACTCACAGGGGTTCAGACCAAGAGCACAGATCAGAGCCGGTCAGGGACAAGGTCCTTGCAGAGTTTCCAGGTAATCCCTGGGTGCCCATCTCCTTCCCCCTCCTCCTCGGAAGCAGAAGCCCCACAGGCAAGGCAGGGGGAGAGGCTGGTGATGCTTTCCAGGGAATGCAGAGTGCTGCTTGGCTCTGAGCCCCTATCCCTTTTGTTTCCAAGTGTGTAGGAAAGGAGGACCCCCTCCTGGGCCACAGGAAAGAACCTGGCCTCCACACCTGTGGTCCTGTGATCCAGGTTGGGCAACTTGGTCCCAGGTGTGTTCCCAAGGCCTGCTCGCTTCCAGCTGCCCCCACGCTGGTACCTCTAGGCCTGGACCCAGGAACAATGAAGCCAGGACAGTGCCATGTGATTGAGCCTTTGTTGACCTCCCACCCTGTGTGCCATTGACCACATCTTCAGTACACACTCATTCAAATAGCCTTAGCCGGTGCAGTGGCACATGCCTGTAATCCCAATAGCTTGGGTGGGGCTGATGCAGGAGAAGTGCGAGTTCAAAGCCAGCCTCAGCAGAAGCGAGGTGCTAAGCAACTCAGTGAGACTCTGTCTCTAAATAAAATACAAAATAGCATTTGGATTTCTGGGCAAGGTCAAATTGCTAAGGAAGATTCACAGTATCTAGCCAGGTGTGGCATTCCACACCTTTAATCCCAGAGATTTGGGAGGCTGGGGCAGGAGGATCCAAAGTTTAAGGCTAGCCTCAGCAACTTAATGAGACCTTCTTTCAAAACAAAAGATAAAAAGGGCTGGGGATGTAGCTCAGTAGTAAGAAGGTCCCTGGGTTCAATACTTAGTACTAAAAGAAAAAAAAAGATTTATAGTATCTATAGATGCTACTGTATGGACATTTCCAAATGCACACTCTGAATTTCTGTACTTGTGTGCTCTTGTGCTGGTCCACACTATAAGACAGGGTTTGGGGAAAAGAGAAGAGAGCTCAGGTGTTCAAAGCTGGCAAACCTGGGGGGGAGTGGGGGGTGGGCAGCTGCAGTTTTAAAAGGCTGTTGACACAAAAAATATTGAAAGAGGTGAGGGAGTGAGCATCGTGTGTATCCGAGGAATGTGTGTTCCAAAAAGGAAATAAGGAGAGTTTATAAACTTGGACTTGGATTGGTTGAAGGCTCCTTGGTGAAGGCTTCTTGAGGAGCCAGGCACAGGGACAGGGTGTTGGGCAGGTGAGGCCTCAGGGGGCCACACCCCCGGCACCCAGCACACCAGATACAGGCCTTTTTCCTGACTTTATGTACAGTTTGTGTGCTCAGTGAGTGCATCTCCCACCAGCTTTGAGAAAAGAGGTGCTTCTTGCCCAAGGGGTGGTTTGAGACTCATTTCTGTGTCTGCACAGCTGTCGGGCCATGACACTGGGGAAGGTTCCCTGTGTGTGTTTCTACATCTGTATCCTGCCCCTGTGGCACAGGAGACTCATGGCAAGATGGAGATCCCTTGGTCCACTGAATGCACTCCTCACCTGCATGTGTCCCAACGCGAGACGGACAGATAACTTTATGGGTTTGGCCACATGCACACCAACATCCATCATAAACACAATGGGAGCGTGCATGCTGTGCACACACACTACATGTACATGTACACACATGTTCTTGTAGACCTGCAACCACACCCCACCAAACACACCCTCCCAGACACACGCGTGTGCCCCTCCCCTGCTTGAACACAGGCTCATCTCCCTGAAGGAGAGTTTCTCCTCTGTGCAAACAGGTGGAGGGGACAAATTTCACCCACACGACCAGGTGGCCCTAACCAACACAGCCCAGGAGGGGCAAGTAGAAGGCCCACCACCTCTCTCCTGACCTTCCCTTCTGGAGGGCAAGGTCGGGGTGGGGTCAGGTTTGGGCAGGAGGAGACTCGGAGCTCCTAGGTGCTGACTCAGTCCAGGAGCAGATAGCCTGGCATTCCTGACAAGTAGGTCACCAGGACTGGCCCACATGTTGGGACCGAAGGTCGACTGGGAAAGACTTGGGGAAAACCCAGCTGTCCCGAGCAGCAGGTGTTAAATGGGTAAAGCGCTCCCATTCCTGCCTGAGCAGGGGTTCTGTCTGGGCAGCGCTGGGGCTGGGGCCTGGGTGTCAGCACCAGGGTTGTTGCTGGATGCATCATAGACAGCTTGGGAGGGGCCCAGCACTGGGAAGGATGAGAGAGGAAAGAGGATGCATCACCAATGTTTTGATTTTTAAAACTTTATTTTTTCATACCAGGGGTGCTTTACCACTGAGCCACATCCTCAGTTCTTTTTCTTATCTTTTTTTTTTTCTTAGTGAGACAGGATCTCACTAAGTTGCTTAGGACCTAAGTTGCTGAGACTGGCTTTGAATTTACAATCCTCCTGCCTCAGACTCCTGAGTTGCTGGGATCACAAGCAAGCACCACCGCACCAGACCTATATTGTGATTTGTGCGTGTGTGTGTGTGAGTGTATCTGTGTGCTAGGCACGCATTCTTTGTGCATTATCTTGCAGGATACAGCAAGTTAGTTTTTATTGATTCCATGGGGAGCTGAAGGTCAGAAGCCTTTGATAAATTAATCTAGATCCTCAGTTAACAAAAGCAGAACTGGATCTCAGACCCTACATCATCATGTTGAAGCTGGAACTCACAACTCTGTGTTGTGTGTGTGTGTGTGTGTGTGTGTGTGTGTGACACAGGGAATTAAACTTAGAGCAACTTTGCCCTTGAACTTCATTCCCAGGCCTTTTATTTTTTATTCTGAGACAGGGGTCTTGTTAAGTTGCCCAAGCTGGCCCAGAACTTGCAATCCTCCTGTCTCAGCCTCCCAAATTAATGAGATTAAAGGCCTGCACCACCACACACAGTTAGAACTTGCCTTTAAACTGTCACAAACAAGAGGAGCTTTGTGATTCAGGCAAGAAAACCAAATGTGATATTCTGGATGGGATCCTTGAACAGGCAGAGAATAATAGGGAAAGCCAGGGACATCTGAATAAAGTATGGACTTTAGTTAATGATTATGTATCCCTATTTGTTCATTAATTTGTGACAAAGGTATCATACCAATGCAAATTGGTATGCAAAAAAGAGGGGAAACTGGGTGTGAAGCATGTAGTACTGATAAGCTTAACCTTGATACAACTTCTAAACAGGTTCCTTGACTAATCTTGAAAACAGAGCTCTTAAGCTCCACCCTGGAGGCTGACAAGAGTGTTAAATGAGATAATTGATGAAGACCTCCAAGGCATGATATCTGGCATAGAATACGTGTTTAAGAAATGAGGACATTATTATTTTATGCTAAATTCTTAGTTACTTTCACAATTATTCTAGAAGGAAGTCAACTCCCTCATTAGCTTCCTTTTACTTGTAACTTTAAAAATCAGACTGGATGTAGAGGGCACATGCCTATAATCCCAGCAGCTCAGGAGGCTGAGGCAGAAGGGTTGCAAGTTCGAGGCCAGTCTGGGCAATTTAGTGAGATCCTGTCCCCAAATAAAATGGGCTGCAGATGTAGCTCAGGGGTAGAGCCTTCCCCAGC
The DNA here is from genome assembly GCF_045843805.1 of Urocitellus parryii. Lineage (NCBI taxonomy): Eukaryota > Metazoa > Chordata > Mammalia > Rodentia > Sciuridae > Urocitellus > Urocitellus parryii. Next base: position 98,821,592 of record NC_135532.1, on the reverse strand, counting down.
ACCACACCCACATACGAGTCTGTCAGTCTCCCTCAGTAGGCACCACTGGGCCAACCCCAGACCCAAAGAGTGTGAGGTCTGCCCTAGAGCATCTCTTACCCCTCTCTCCTACCTGGATAAGCAAGAGAGACAGCTTCCCATTGTTTCCTTCCCTCCTGAACTACCTGCCCCCATGTCAGGATGGCAATAAGGACAGTCCAATTGCAAAGCCCTGCCCTTCAGCTCCAGGAGTGGACCCTAGTTCTTCTCTCCCCCTTTGGAGGGACGTCCTCTCTGCATTCTGGCATGGGCCCCGGCCCCTGAATTCTTCCACACCAGCCTTATCAGGGTAAGGCAGAGTCCCCCAGGAACACATTGGCTACCCTGCTATCAATGAGGGTACATTTAGAGATGGCCTTGGCCCTTCCCTCCCAGGAAGTAGATCAGCAGAACCCGCAAGGCCAGAGTTTTGGCCTGAAATGCTCTGGAGACCAGGACCAGGGACAACATCCTGGCCCACCTCACAGTCCTTACTAATATGGTCCTTTCAACACAGCCACAGTTAGAGTTGACCACGACCTTGAAGGAAATTGATGTTTGTTGTTTGTTTAATGGCACTGGGGGAAAGGGGACAGAACCCACAGATGCTCCACCACTGAGAGCTATATCTTGACACTTTTTAATTTTTCATTTTGAGACAGGGTCTTGCTAAATTGCCGATGCTGGCCTCAAACTTGCAATCCTCCTGCCTCAGCCTCTCGAGTCGCCCCAGCTACTCAGAGGCATGCACCACAGAGCGTGGCTTGAAGAAAACTGAAAAAGAAAAGTTGGACAGGCAGAAGGAGAAGTAGGGTATCAGCAGGCAGTAAGGACTATGGAAGGTAAAGGAGGGTGGGGTCTGGAAAGTACACAGGACCTGGCAGCTGAGAGGTCAGAAGAGGCCATGGGGAGCAAACTTTTACAACTAGGTGTTGAGGTTGCTCTACAAGAATGTTTGTTTTAGCATTGCTCATAATAGTGAACAGTCGGGGCTGGGGATGTGGCTCAAGCGGTAGCGCGCTCGCCTGGCATGCGTGCGGCCCGGGTTCGATCCTCAGCACCACATACCAACAAAGATGTTGTGTCCGCCGAGAACTAAAAAATAAATATTAAAAATTCTCTCTCTCTCTCTCCTCTCTCTCTCTCTCTCTCTCTCTCTCTTTAAAAAAAAAATAATAATAGTGAACAGTCAAAAATAACTTCAAAGTGACAGGAGACAGAAATATAAATTCTGATTTAGCCATGCACAGGTGAAAAACTGAGAGCTCACAGGTTTCATATAGCTTTTAAGAAGAATGGGATTTTTGCTAACATTAAAAAGATTGAGCCAGGTGGTGGCCCATGTCTGCAATCCTAGCAGCTCAGGAGGCTGAGGCAGGAGGATCTCGGGTTCAAAGTCAGCCTCAGCAACTTAGCAAGACCCTGCCTCTAAATAAGATGTAAAAAAAAAAAAAAAAAAAAAAAAAGCTAGGGATGTGGTTCAGTGGTTAAGTGCCCCTGAGTGTAAGTTCTGGTACACAAAAAAAAAAAAAAAAAAAAAAAATTGAGAAGTTTTATCCAGCTGTCCAGATTCTCATGATCATCAGAAACTGGGAATATGGGACCCTCATTTCTATGTGGCATAGGAATCACTAGAGCAAGAAGCAGCTTGTCTCCTTCAAATGAGGATGTCTGTCAGGTGGCCAGGGTTTCTACCCCACCGAAGTCACACCTGCAGTGTTCTTTTGGTCTTCATCAGCTTTAGGTGGAGTTATTTGTGCACAGTGTTCCCCGTGCCAGGAATGTTCCCTCCGTCATTGGATCCTCCAGGGGTTAGCATAAGTCTCCTCTTCAGAGATGATTTTCCTGACTAGCTCAGACTGAGGAAGGTCACCCATTGTATGTTTTCACTGAAGCCTCATAAAACTCTTCACTGTTGTCACTAAGGAAGTATTTGTGACAATTCTCCCGTACAGAAGAATTCCATTTAATAAACACAAGAGGAATGAGGAAATACAGTTACCGTTAGGACTCCAGATCTCTGAAGGCAAGATCCACCCATGGATATTCAAGCTCTGGGTGAAAGTTTAAGAAACATGGTATTTGAGCTGGGTGTGGTGGTGGTGGACTACGCCTGCTGTCCAGTGACCGTGGAGGCTGAGGCAAGAGGATCACAGTTTGAGGCCAGCCTCAGCAACTTAGCAAGACCCTGTTTCAAAATGAAAAATACGGTAGAGTGCCCCTACGGTTTAATCCCCAGTACCACAAAAAGAAAAAAAAAAAAGAAAAAAGAAAGAAAGATGGTATTTGGCATAGTCTCAAAATATTCTCCCCAGATAATCGTGTGTGTGTGTGTGTGTGTGTGTGTGTGTGTGTGTGTGTGTACACAAGGGGTGTTTAACCACTGAGCCACATTCCCAGCCCTTTTTCTTTAGGGTCTCAATAAGTTGCATAGGGCTTTGCACAATTACTGAGGTTGGTTTTGAACTTGCACTCCTCCTGCCTCAGCCTCCAAATCTGCTGAGATTACAGGCGTGCCTGCTCTCCCCAAATAAATTTTTAACTATAAAGAAGAAAAACATGGATCTTAGAGAAACTCAGCTGATTTTACTGTGACAAAGTTAACATCACCAATAAGATATCTGAATATCTTGGACCCCAGATACGAGGTCATGAGAGCCAAAGAAGGACTGAGGAACTGTCACATTGGAGGACACAAAGGAAATGTTGACAACCAAAAGCACCGTGAGACATGGGATCGGATCCTAGAACAGAAACCAAAAAGTGGGCAAGCAAATTCGTACTGAACAGGTTTGTGCCAATGTTAACTTCTCCACTTTCACAAATATAATGTGCATGAGATGCTCATCTCAAGGAAGCTGGGTGAAGTGAGATGAGAATTCTCAGCATCATTTTTGCAATCCATCTGTAAGTCTAAAATGATCCCCAAAATTTAAAAGGCAAAAAGCAATTGGTGGGTGGGCATGGTGGTGCACATCTGCAGTCCCAGCAATTTGGGAGGCTGAGACTGGAGGATAGTAAGCAACTTAGTGAGATTGTGTCTCAAGATAAAAAAAAAAAAAGGGCTGGGGATGAGGCTCAGTGATAAAGTGCCCCTGGGTTCAATCCCTAGAACAACAACAACAAAAAAAAGCCATTGGTGTCATTGCTAGATACCTGAGTCTTTTTTAGACTATGAATTTCATGAGGATGAACTGTGGATGCACTGTCTTTTCATCATTGACATTGGCATTATATAAAGTGGCCTGCACACTGTGAGTGTTCAATTAATACATGCTGAATAAACAGGTGCATCCTTATTGATATTGAAAACTGTCCGTGAGTATTATTAAATGAAAAACAGAGAACACAAAACAGCACATGTGGGAGCTTTGAAAAATTATACATCAATATTTACATAAATGAGGGCTGGGGTTTGGCTCAGTGGCAGAGCGCTTGCCTAGCATGTGTGAGGCACTGGGTCTGATTCTTAGCACCGCATATAAATAAATGAATAAAGGTCCATCAACAACTAAAAAAAAAAAAATTTGCATAAATGAGACTCTAAGGATTTAAAAACAAAATGTTGGCAGTGACTCTTGCTGGAAGATAACATCATGGGTAGTTTTTCTTTTCTTCTTTGCTAAAGTTTCATAAACTTTTTGTGTAGAAAAGAGTGTGTACACACATACTCACTTTCATTTCAGCGAAGGCCCCTGAGTACTATCCCTGGTTCCTGAGTGCAGAGGTAGGTTCCAGCACATGTGCATACCTGGAGCCAGTCTTTGTGGCCTGGGAGGAGGCTGCAGGGCCCTGAGTCCTGGGAACCCGTGACCCAGATGCATTGGGGGCTGTAGATAGCACAGGGGTGGGTTGCTGAATGGGTGTGCTGATTCTCCTCTGCTTCTCAGCTCCTCCATTCAGGCCATTAACTTTTTTTTGCCTTTCTGTCTTTTTTTGTGTGTGTAAAACTGCAAATTGAACCCAGTAGTGCTCCACAACTGAGCTATATCTCCAGCCCTTTTTATTTTTGAGACAGGGTCTCACCAAGTTGAGGAGGCTGGTCTTGAACTTGTGATCCTCCTGCCTCAGCATCCCAGATAGCTAAGATTAGAGGTGTGCCCACTACCATCACGAGTTCAAGACCTATATCCAAGTAAGGCCACGTTTACAGGTACCAGGGTTTTAGACTTGAACTCTCTTTTTGGGAAATACAATCTAACCTACTATAGCTGGGAACTGTCCTGTACCCATTTCCTATCCCTGTGTAACACACCACTTCAAAACTTTGCTGCCTCAAATAACAATGATTTTATTTGCTCACATTTCCATGAATCAGGACTGGTCTCACCTGGGATCATTAGTCATTAGTGTGGCTACAGCCTTCTGGTGGCCCCACTGGGCTTGGAAAGCCTCAGATGGCTTTTATTCAAATGTCTCACTTTTTTTTTTTTTTTTTTTTGATACTGGGGATTGAATCCAGGGCCCTCTACCACAGAGCTACATCCTCAACCCATTTTGTTTTAATTTTCAGATAGGGTCTCCTCTCACTAAATTGATTAGGGCCTTGCTAAATTGCTCAGGCTGGCCTAGAATACTTGGGATCCTCCTGCCTCAGCCTCCTGAACTGCTGGGATTACAGGTGTACACCACCATGCCTGACATATGTCTGACTCTTGATGCTGGCTGCAGTCAGTCAGTCTGGTGATTCTCAACTGGGATGGCCCTTGCCCGCTCCGCAGGGCCTCTCTGGCTCTAGCAGGCTAGCTCAGACATGTTCACAGGCAGTTCAGCAGGTTCAAAGGGAGCCAAAGCTATGAGGCCTCTTGAGGACAGGGCTGCTGCATTCTGGTGATCAAAGCAAGTCACAGGCAAGCTCAAGTTCAGGAGGTGGAGAAATACACTTGAACTCTTTATAGGGGAAGAGCAGTCAGGTGGCTGGAAGGCATGCACACAGGAATGGAAGGAATCCCTGATGCCATCTTTGCCAATAGTCTCCCTCAGACCTCAAGTTCGTGAGATAAAATGGAAAGATCCAGACCCTGCTGTGGCGAAGCTAGTGTAGCAGCAGCTGACAGGATGCACAGGGGCAAGTGCCATGAGGTAGAGTACAGGGACAGGAGAAGCAGGGGACTTCTTGGTGTGTAGAGAGTTAGAAGGGGGACTGAATACTGACCTGACCTTGCCCTCTGAGTCCCAAGTCAAGGGCTCTCTTGTGTGTGTCTGGATCTGAATGACATGATCCCCGTGTCCTGGGCTCTTACGGGGCCCACTCACAGGCTCAGATAGTCATTGCTGGGATCATAGTTTAATCTCAAAGCACCGGTGGCATGATCTCAAATCCTAAAAGAAGCATCTAGGTTCTCACGAACAGTGCGGACTCGGGCAAGAGAAGATCGTGGGACACGAATTGCTGCAGAAATGGGTTTGGAGTTAACCTTTGGGAGAGTCCCCTCTCTGTCTCAGGCGAACACTTGCCCTTTCTTCCAGTGACTGCTCAGGAGAGGTCAGAGGTCAGGCTGCCGACACTCACCCCTCACGTGGGAGGAAAACCTCTGAGGCATGCATCCAGCACCATAGGAGGTGAAATCCTGTCTGTGTTATTCATGGTGTGACTTTGAGCGTGTTTCCTCATCTGTGAAATGTGGGCTTCCTGGAGCTTTTGTAAGAAGCCATGAGAATGATTTGTGAACCTCCAGAAGCTGTATCATCATGTGCAAGTGCCGGGGCAGCCCTTGGCTCACCCATTCATTCAGGCCTGCACTCATGCAAGGGCCAACGTGGTGTCATTCTTCTAGGATCTTTCTTCATCATTCTCCAACCATCTCCAACCACGTGCTTTGAATGGGAGCTGCCATCTTAGTTACCCCGCCTCCTAGTGGGCTGAATCTGGACCACTGGCTTCAGTTGGGCCAATTAATATTCTTCCTTGAGATTTTTCTTTTCTTTTTCTTTTCTTCTTTGGCAGTGTTGGGGATTGAACCCAGGGCACCAGGCATGATAGATAAGAGATATATCACTGAGTTACACTCCCAGTTCTTTACTGGGATAGTTCAATGTGAGATGGTAAAAAAAAAATTGATGAGTTCCCTGTGGATTTGGAGTCCAAAAGCTCTGGAGTCATTGATGGTTCTGTCCCTCACCCCAGGAAGGAGGCGGAGTAGAGACAGAAGATGCAAATGAATCCTGGTCAGCACCTCAGTTCAGCTGTCTCGGAGGCCCCCCACACCCTCCCCTTCCTGCAGTTATAAGACTTTCCCAAAGACTCTTCCTTTTGCCCAAACTTGTAACAAGAGGAGTTTCAGTTAAGACAGTGAGTGTGTCTAATGTTTATTGAGTAATTCCATCTGCCAAGTCCTGGAGATAGAGCCGAGAAGCTCTAAATCCTTTCTTTTGAAGGGTTGTGATGGCAGAGAAGGTAACAGGAAGAATGAAGCTGCCCCTACTGCCCTGGCTCCCAGCAGGCCCAAGCACCTTTGCTCAGGTGCATCCACAAAGGTCTCATGGGAGGCGGTGCTTACCCTGCACCTGAGGTCTGTGGGTGAGTCTCCTTGAGAATAGGAAACTGAGAGGGATCACAATGGAAACATTGTAGACAAAGCCTTAATAGCTTGAATCAAGGTGCAGTATGTGGAGGGACACAGTTTTTCTTGGACTGGGGCTCAGGTGGAAAAGGCAGGGTGAGACAGAGGGCCTCTTCCACCAGGGTTGAGAGCAGGACCATGATGGGCAGTTGCTGGGGAGCTGGATACAGTGAGGGACGTGTGCACCTGGAGGGGAGTGGCACCAGGTGAAACATGGGGGCAGGCAGGGCTTCACCCTCCACTTGGGGACATTCACCTGGAGGTGGCCAGTCAACAAAAATGGAGTTCAGCCATGCAGAAAAACTCAGCTCCTCAACCTACCTCATGCCTGGCACCTGTCACTAAGACAATGAGGTAGGCCAGTCCCTCTGCACATCCCGACCATGGTGGGTGGCCTCGCGATGGGTACCATGCCCTCTGCTCCCATGAGAACCTAGAGCGGACTGTCCTGGCCACCCACATAACTACTCACAATTTTAAAGGCAACAACAAATGAACCCTTCAGTTCATGTGGGAAATAGGCAGAGAATTTAGAGGAAAGGTCCTCTGTGGAGGCCTCTTCAGCTGAGGATGACGGAGGTGGCCTCCTTCTTGGGGCTAGAACCCTTCTTTTCTCAAGCATCTCTGAGTAATAGGCACCAGGCTGCAGCTTAATGCACCACGCAGAAGGACCCACCGTCCAGGGGCAGTCAACATGTCAGCCCAAGTAGGATCCATGATGGGGACACAAGAGCAGGTGGTCAGCTCAAGGCTAACGGGCTGCCTGGACATGTATAACCCAAAAAGTGGTCAGAGGTCAATGGACATCACAGAGGCCTTCAGGAAATAGCAGGAGCCAATAAAAAACAGAGGTCAAATACCCAGAGAGTCTGCGGAGACTCACATACGTCTTCCAGAGCCCCCTGTGCCCACCCAGCTCCCAGAGTACCTCGCTCAGCCTCCTGGAATAATGGGCCACAGCAGGATTTTCTAACTGGTTTTCCACTGGCTGTGAGGACCCTGAGGGTGGGGCCTGGCTTCTTCCCACTGCAGCTCCAGCTCCTACCTAGGCCTGGGGTGGGAAAGAGACTGGGAGAAGGAGTTGTTAGTGAATAAGTGACCACTTAGTAAGCCTTCACGAGGACTTTAGGAAGAGCCGGCAGTGGGTGTGGGGAACAAGACAGCTGCAGAGAAACTAGGGGACAGGAGGGCAGAAAAGCATCCAAGATACACACCAAGTTCATATCAGGATGACTTGATCTGAGACAAATTCGGAGACAGGGAAAGGAAACTGCTAGAGAATCCCAGCAGAGGAGTCCAGAGCAGGGAGGACAGAGATGCAGGGAGGGGATGGCCCTGCAGGATGGGGAACCCACCGTAAGGGAGATAGGACAGAGCATGAGTACCCAAAATCTTCATCCCCAGGGAACAGCTCTGATGACAACAATATGAAAGATCTCAGATCTGTCTCTGGGATGCCCATAATGACCAAATCCTCACATCCAGGCTCAGGAAACCCTCAGGAGCAGAGCAGCCAGGACCCATACTCAGGATGCTGGGCAAGATGGCACCCGACAGAGCAGGTGACCTCTTCAATTGAGTGAGCATGAAACTGGGGGACAGGGACGATGGCCATGGGGTTCTCTGCAACTGTAACTTCTCAGCGTTGCTCCTGGACCCTGCCAGCCGGTTGGTGGCAGGAGCTTCAGGATTGCCTGCAGAGAAGAACTTGAAGCCTAGATGAGAGTCAGGGCCTCTCCTTTCCTGAACAGCAAATGGAGGTTGAGCAGGACTCAAGCTCTTGGGATGGAGGGAAACAGAGGAGTGAGAGGCATGACTAGAAAGGGGGTTGAGACCATTATGGAGGGCCAAGTAGGTTGAGGCCAGAGTTGAGTGCTGTCCAGTTGTCTGTAGGGTACCAGGGAGGGGCCACAAGCAAGGAATGGCAAGGTCAGGTTTGCATTTTTGGAGAGCTGTCGACTCACTCTGCCTGCCCTGCTGTCCTCCACTCTGGCAGCTGTGGCCTCCAGCTGTCAACGATGACTACAGGAGGGATAAGGAAGGCAGCCAGGGATGGGAGCTGGGAAATTGCCCACGCTCAGCCCCACCTTCAAGGGAACCCACTCCAGCAGATTCCCTGTTGGGCAGACCCTGGGAGAAATTAGACTGGTCCAGACCCAGAATGCCAGGGCCTGGGAGGATGCATGGCCACAAGCCTTGGCTTCTACCAGAATGCCATCCTTTTGAGAAGTGGCTTCTCAAGGTGCTGAGACTCGCCTGCCATCCTTCCCCACCCTGCCTGGTCCTCCCAGCCTGGTTTCCCGTTGGGCTGGTCTGGCCAAGCTAGAAGGCCCCACGGCTACATTTTAGGCCTTCCCTCCCCTGTGCCTGCGTCAATACTTCTGCCCTCCTCCCCCTCGGGTTTAAAGAGGATGCTCATCCTGGGCTTGGCTCCTCATCAGCTCCCCGTCACCTGTCAGGCAGTCTGGGTTGGGCTATATACTTCTGAGCCACGTCCTGCCCCATTTCTGCCACGACCTAGTTCAGTATCTGCCAACAATATTCGTGTTCCCAGGACCCACCTTAGTTGAGTGACACAGGTCTGTCCCTCTGTACAAGTCCAACTGGCAGAGTCCCCAAATGTGCACAGGGCAGGGAGTAGGGGGATCCTCCCCACACTGCACAGGCTCCCTGCCACCCATCATATGTTCTCCAGGACAAGGCTGAGCTACAATCTCTAGTACTTTCTCTGTGCTCCTAGGAGGGAGAGTTGTATAATGTGGAGACTTGGGGACCAATGACTCATCCTTTTCAGCAGCAGAAGGACGACACAGTCTATTGTTCCCCACAGGAAGGAAGGGACAGGTCCAGAGAGGCAAGAGGGAACAGGGAATCACATGTCCTAATGATTTTTCAGTCCAATACTGTGCTAGGCAGGTGGTCAGCAGCCCCGCGTTGTTGGAGGAGCTAGAGGTGGATGATTAAAAAAAACAAACAAAAAAAAAAAACTGACAATATTGGGCTGTGGTTGTGGCTCAGAGGTAGAGCACTCGCCTAGCATGCGTGAGGCACTGGGTTCGATCCTCAGCACCATGTAAAAATAAAATGAAGATATTGTGTCCACCTAAAAGTAAATAAATAAATGTTTAAAAAAAAACTAACAATATGGGCTGGGGTTGTGGCTCAGCAGCAGAGCACTTGCCTAGCACATGCAAGGATGCAAGGCCCTGGGTTTGAGCTTCAGCACCACATAAAAATAAATAAATAAAACAAAGGTATTGTGTCCAACTACAACTAAAAAAATAAATAAATATTTTAAAAACTGACAATAGGTGCAACAGGTGTTTATGACTTAGGAAGCGGAGGTTCTACAGGAACACAGAGCTGAGACTGGGCATCTGGGGAGAGCCAGGGAATCTCACAGTAGAAGAGCATTCAGCCGAGGCTGCAGGTTGTTGGCCAGGTAAGGAAGGGGACGCCCTAGGAGAAGAGCAAAGGTCCAACGGAAGGAGCTACAGTTACGGGCATCAAAGGGCTCTGGGGGCCAAGGCCTGGGAGATGCCAGGAAAAGAACTGCTATGCATGACAGAGATCTTGGAGGCAATAAGGGATCTGGAATGTGCCATGTGAGATATTCCGTCCTTCTGGGACTCAGCCCACTTGCACTCTCTGGAGCACATAAAAAAACTTACTTTTCAAAAGAGAATCTGAGGATGAGAGTGGACAAGAACTGGACCAAAGTCACATGGCACATCAGACGCAGAGGAAGTTCAAGTCTCCAGGCAATGCTAATAGTTGTCATCTGCATGTCACACATATACACAACAGATTACTGGGTCACATAAATTTGGGAAGTGCTGGATTCCATGGACACAAACAGGCACTATTCTGTAGGACTTGTCAGAGCCTTTACATGCTAATAGGTAATGTAATGCCAGATTCATGGGACCCCAATAGACCTCCAGGAGCCGAATCCGATGCAATCACCTAAGAGTCTTTATTGCAGGCTGGAGCCTAGACTCACAACCGTTTCTGATGCAGCAATCCCAGGGAGTGAGTCCTGGCCCTTAGTTCAGTGAGATTTTATAGGTTTTGGGGGATACTTTGCGTTACAACATCACACAGCAAATCATTTCACACTGCATGAAAGTCCAACAACAACTCTTAACATTGATTAGCACATTCACTTGCGGGAACAAATTGGATAGGGGTGATTGCTTAGTACAAGAGGGGGATTTGTTTGAACTGATTGGTTTAGGCCACGAGGGGTGTACGTGCTGAACTACATGGTTTCCCGACATGTTATCAACCACCATAAACTACTGGGGGGTCATCTGGCATCCCAGGTATTTTCTCTGTCTCATGCTAATTGGTGGTTGCTAGGGGATTGCTATGGGTCCTCACCTAGCCTTCCTGAGTCAGGGACACCTGGTGCCAAGATGTCTTCTGTTATTTGCAGACAAATAACTCAGCAGGGTGGGTATGTGCCTAGGGTTTCTCCAAGGACTCACGCCCCCTTCCTTGGACAGGCTTTGCTCTGAGGTAGAGGCTGGTTTTTCAAAAATGGAGTCACATCAGTTTCTCAGTAAAAGGTCTGCATGGCACGAGAGATGATTACAGGTTCCTTTTGTCCCATGGGACTGTGGTCTCTGAAGAGCTCACTCTGGGACCTTCTATCTGAACTGCAGAGTGAGAGACAGGATTTTGGCTTCATGCTATTTGTAAGATCACTTTAGAATTGTCTCTCTCTTTTTTTTTTTAACATTTTTTGTTTTTCGGAAGTAGTTGGAAACAATACCTTTATTTTATTTATTTATTTTTATGTGGTGCTGAGGCTCGAACCCAGGACCTCACATGTGCTAGAGGAGCCCTCTACCACTGAGCCACAATCCCAATCCCCCCAGGGCTGGTTCTTACTGGGAGGTTTTGCAGGAGCTCAAGTAGAGAATGGGAGAGCCAAGCCCCTTGACCTTCATCCTATGCACTTTGCCTGGGGCCTTGCTCACTAAAGGGTGGGAGTCCAAAAGGGACACTCCTAGATGAAAGACTCATTCCAGGGACCAAAGGCATCTGCACGTTGGGGGAAGGCTTCCAGGAGGTGGTGGCATTGTATCCTGAGGCACAAATGGGAGAAGAGCAAAGGTCCAAAGACAGGAGCCATAGTTACGGGAGTGGCAGGGCTCTGGGGCCTAGGCCTGGGAGAAACCACGAAAGGAGCGGCTATGAGTGGCAGAGATCTTGGAGGCAATAAGGGATTGGACTTGTATCTCCTGGGGCCAGAATCCCAGAAGGTGCTTGACACCGGGTTGATTTGATGAAATCCACAAGCAGTTCCAGCCTGGGGTCACTCTCAGCACAAATGATTCCCAACATTCCTTCCTCCCATGAGCTCCTTCTCCATCACTTGACCTTCGGTCTCATTCCTATGCAATGTGACAGCTTTGACCCTGTCCACGACACTTCCTGCCTTGACCTCCCCCCCTGCAGCCTCCTTGGCTTGATGTCTCTGTCAAAGGGCTCCTTCTGGATCCCTGCAGATTACCCCCCATCATCCTCAGAAACTTGCACCCGGCCAATCCCAGAGCTGCTGTCCTTGTGCAGACTCCTGGGCTCAGTTACCCGGATGCACCATCTCTGCTCACCGGGGACTGCCCCCCACACACACACTGCATTTAAAGAAGGTGGTAGCTCTGGGGCACCAAGCAATGGCTGGGACCTCAGGAAAATGCCAGCAGATGCCACCTCCTACTCAAGGAACATAGATGGCACACTCTCTCCTTGGCCCTGTTTTCTCTCCATGCCAGCTTTCCTGGAACCCAACCCTGGCATGTCAATCAGTCCAAAGACTGGCCCCAAGGCACACCCTGCCCAGGATGCTGGACAATTATGATACTCCCAATGGACACATACCAAAAACTGCCTGGGGAGAGGGGATGGAGGGAGAAGAAAGGGGTTGCCAGGCGCAGGCGCGGTGGCCCACACCTGTAATCCCAGCGACTTGGGAGGCTGAGGCAGGAGGATTGCGGGTTCAAACCCAGCCTTATAGAGGCCCTAAGCAACTCAGGGATACCCTGTCTTTAAAGAAAATATAAAAAAGGGCTGTGGCTGTGACTCAGTGGTTAAATGTCCCGGGTTTAATTCCCAATACCAAGAAAAAAAGGAAAGAAAGGGGTTGACTGAGGCCATCAGACCTCCATGACCTGTGCCCTCACCCTATTCTTGGCTGGGCTAAGGCTGATGTGCCCTCTTCCTTTTTGGTAGGGCTGGGATAGGATGGCTGCCTCCAGGATTCTGACCAACACATCCTTTCTTCTTCAGTGGATTAATCTTTTTTATATATATATATTTTATTTTTTAGGTGTAGATGGACACAACACAATGCCTTTGTTTTTATGTGGTGCTGAGGATCGAACCTGGGTCCTGCCGGTGCTAGGCAAGCCCTCTACCGCTGAGCCACAATCCCAGCTCCCTTTTTTTTTTTTTAAATATGTTGATGGACCTTTATTTTATTAATTTATTTATATGCAGTGCTAAGGATCAAACCCAGGGCCTCACACATGCTAGGCAAGCACTCTACCACTGAGCCACAACCCCAGCCCCTTCAATGGATTAATTCTTTTTTTAAATTATTTTTTAGTTGTAGTTGGACAAAATACCTTTTTAAATTTTATTTATTTATTTATTTTTATGTGGTGCTAGGGATCGAACCCAGGGCCTTGCACATGCTAGGCAAGTGCTCTACCACTGAGCCACAACCCCAGGCCCGATTAATTCTTTAATGTGGTCATCCTTTGGCTTTGGAGAGGTGGCTTTTCTCATCTCCACTGGGATCTTGGAGATGGAGTTGCTTGGCTAGCTCATGACGGCCTCAAGAACTGTCCCCACAGCATGGAGATTCCTCAAAACGCTTGGAATAAAATCACCATTTGACCCTGTGATCCCTCTTCTCAACATAGACCCAACGGACTTAAAATTAGCACATTCATCAATGTTCATAGCAGCTCAGTTCCCAATAGCTGAGCTATGGAACCAACCTAGATGCCCTTCAACAGATGAACGGATAAAGAAAATATGGTACATATACACAGTAGAATATTACTCAGCTGTAAAGAAGAATGAAATTATGGCATTTGCCAGTAAACAGATGGAACTGGAGACCATCCTGATAGGGGAAATAAGCCAAACCCAAAAACCAAAGGCTGAAGGTTCTCTCTGATATGCAGAAGCTAACACACAATAAGGGGGAGGGGGTGAGAGTAGAAGTTCTTTGGATTAGATACAGGGGAATGAAGGGAGGGAGAGGGGAGGGGAATGGGAAAGACAGTCGAATGAATCAGAAATAACTTTCCTACGTTCGTATATGAATATATGACCCGTGAAACTCCAGATCATGTACACCCACAAGAGTGGGAAGTTATACTCCAATATGTCAAAATACACTCTCCTGTCATGGATAACTAAAAACAAATAAACAAGAAACCCTGCTCTCCAAGGTCACCAGGCCCTCTTCATTCCCAAGCACCGCCTGCCTGCCTCGCATACCTGGCATTCTGTGACCCTCTCTCTCCCCTGGCTTCCAGGAAGGACCAGAGGCCTCAGAACCTCGTGAATCTGCTCTCTGAATCCCGGATGGCATGTTAGGTATTTTTACAATTGTTCTAAACTCCATTATCTCAGCTTTCTGAACTGGCTCCTGCTGACTGGATACGTGACTGGCCACCAACTGTCCCCACTGCCTTCCCTCCAGGGAATGCCAGAGAGACAGCCCGGCCCGGCCAGCCCCACCACCATCCATACACTACCCTCTCTGAGGCCCCAGCCATGGGAAGAACAAGATGTTAACAAACATGGAAGAGAATGGTCTCGGCTGCCCAGGATAATTGTAAACACTGAACAATGTTGCAAAGAAAAAAAAAACAAGAGTAAAATTGTCAAGTCCTGACCTGGGAGGGGCTGAGGGAATTTTACTCCTCTCAGGCCCCAACTTACCAGGGGGAGTAATTTTTCCCTTATCTTTGTTATTATTTGCTCAGTTCATTCAACGAATATTTACTGAACACAGGACAAGCTGGGCACTCTTCAGTGTGTGTGGGCTACATCCGGGGAAGTTGGCAGCAAATGATTTGCCCCATAAACAGGGAAATGATGTTACTGGCATGCCAGCCCTTGACTCCTGAGGTCCCAGCAAACCAGATCCAGCCCCTTGACCCCGCAGAATGAAGCAGAAAATGGTGAGAAGTAGGAAAGGAAGACTTAATTGATATTGGGAAGGCAGAGTGAGGACCAGCACCTCAGCCCTCTCTGCTGGGTGTTAGGTTTAAATAGAGGCAGAATTGGGGCAGGAGTGAGAGGATGCATAATTGGACTGTGTGGTCTGATTGATCATTCAGGTCTGGTTCCCTGAGCTGGCTCCAGAGACACCTTGGGAGGCATCCTTATCTCTTGAGGGGCCAATTTCCACTTGTTGCTCAGGATGTTTATCCACCAGGCCTGTGATCCTGGAAGGGGGCAGTTCAGTTCCCAGTCTCCCGCTGTTTTTGGAAGGTGTGGTGGGGGCCTGAAGACTCCTAGGGCCACCCCGGGGGTTCTGGAACAGGACGCTGTAAATCTGGCCTCAGTCTTGAAGGTAGACAAGATGGGTCAGGTAAATTTAGGGTTAATAAACCTTGTATTGCTAGATTTTAGAGGAACATTCTTTAAATGATTAACATGTCTATGTGCTGAGCTCAGCAGGGGCCTAACCTAGAGTTTTAGGAGGCAGATACCAAATGAAGGCAGAGGTGCCCAGAGCTCTCTCCTGCTCTCAGTCACCCCTTGCGCATGTGTAGGCCTAAATGAGGAGTCACTGCTTTCAGCAAAGGCAGCCTCTCCAAGTCCCTGTTACAATGACAGACAATGTCCTTGGTTAAGTGCTGGGGAAAACAGAGGCAGGAGAGAGAGCAGGGTGAACCGGAGCTGAGGGTGGAGCTGGTTGTAGCCTCCAACAGAGGGAGCAGGGGGGACCTCTGGGGAGGAACATTCCAGAAGGAGCTGTAAGCGTGGAGACCTGTGGGAATAGGCAGGAACTGGAGCAGAGCATAGGGGAGGCTAGTGGGAGAGGAGATGAGGGAGGTCAGGGGCATGTCATAGGCTCGCTGTAAGGACTTTGGATTATAAGAGAATGAACCGGGAACCTTGCCAGGGAGGGAGGGGCAGGATTGTCCCTTCATGTCCCTGGGAGGCCCAGGAGGGCAGATCAGCGTGCAATGCCACTCCTACCACAGGGATGGGCAAGAGCTCAAAAATTCCAGTGGAATGAATGAGTTAATGAATGAATGAACAAATTAACAGATGAGTGAGCACAGGTGGGTCACTATGCCCACTCCTTCCCAGAGAGAGAGGACTGTGGGTACATTTGGACAAACATACTTCCCATCTGGATCAGACGTTCATATTCACGTTGCCTGGGAAGCTTTTCAAAGTCCTCATACCTGGATGTCTTTCCCCCCAAATCCTGATCCTCAGGGTGGGAGTGTCCCAGATGGGACCCAGCCTTGAGTAGATGATTCTCATGCATAGCCATTTCCTAATGAGAAACATCCATCTAGATATTTTCTGGGATACTTCCAAATACTTAGCACCTGGCATCCCATCCAGCCCCAGGGCGCACATTTAATAAATGAACAGATGTTTGTTGACTGAACTCATCCCATGTGTAAATGCATAAGTAGAAGGAATTAATTGCTCTTTTCCATTTTCAACTCACATATTTGGAATTGTATAAATAAATGGCTTTCCAGAGAATAAGCATCTTCCAGCTGTTATCTCCTGTCCCTCATGCCTGTCCCATGACCCCTTATCTGGTTCTCTTCTGTTTTATTGGCTCTGACCTGATCTGCCCTGAGCAAAGGGGGAGCATTAGGATTTCAGGAATTCCGAAAACAGGTTGCCTTGTGTAGCTCCATGTGTTTCTGCAGAGCTCTGAGCTGCGGGGCCTCTCCTCAAAGAATGAGGTTTTGCTAGGTTGCCCAGTTCCCCTAAAACAAAAGGGTGCCAGCCTCAGCTATGAAGGTGGGGCGCCAGAGGGGTGGAGGCAGCCACTCAGTCCCCTTCCCTTTCCACCCAGGAGGGGCCCGCCCCACATTCCAGGGGCAGAGACCTAATGCTGCCTGCAGGAAATGCTGGGGCTGCTAGGACCGGAAGGTCCCACCCCTTTCCTTCTCACTTTGTCCATCTCAGTCCAGCTGGGCCACTCCAGAGCCTGAGGCTCCAGCTCAGGGTAGCTGGGTCTCACAGACTGCCCCTTGCTTGCAGGTGTTGGTGGCCAGAGATTATTGCATGTAAACAGAAAAGAGCTCCTAATTATCTTGACATACTTGAAATAAGCAAGGCCATTTTTTTTCCCTCTCTTCCCAGAATTCAAGAAAGGCTAGAGATTCCGCAAGGCATCTGACTCAACTCTTATTTTCTCCTTCCTCTTCCTTTTCCACCATTGTGACCTTGAAAAGACAGCTCAGAATCCCTGGCTCTGCAGCCAGGCCTGATGCTGCTGCCACACCTGTCGGCCTGAGTGGAGGCAGGGACCCACCTGGTGCACCCCATTCAGGGGGCAACTCTGTGCCGCAGCAGAGTAAGCAGGCTGAGTCCTTAAAAACCCAGCACAGAGGTCAGGTGTCCAGGGTTCAAGTCTTGATTCCTCCAACTATCAATGTGCCACAAATGAGTTATCTTCTGTGAGCCTCAGTTTTCTCATGTGTAAATGGGTGTGTCAATTATGTCTCCTAGGGAAGCTGAGAAGATTACATGAATAAAGCACAGAGAGCACTTCATAAAGAAGAACTATAATTATTGTATTTTTATTAGTATTGAGCACTTCTCATAGCCCCACCACAGTACCAGTTTATAGGATCCTGAATCAAATGAGATGCATTCCAGGCACAGAGACATATGCAAACAGGAAGCTCTCGGCTGTGGGTGATTGAATATGGGATTGAATTAAATGTGTGATTCAACATAGAGGGTGAAGGTGGGGGCTAGCTTTTGCAAAGAGCTACATATAAGGAAAAGACCCCTGAAAAGGTTTTGAAGATTGCATAGGAGTCCTTTAGACAGACAAGGAAGAAAGAATGAGAAAGGTGAGCAGCCACATCTCAAGACCCCGAGGCTCAGCCAGTAAGCTGGGTTTGAAAGCCAGGACAGGGAACAAGATGGGCAGAGCCATCCTTGAGGGCCTTGAAGTCTTTGCCAAGAAGAAAGTCTTTGCTAAGAAGATGTCCAAGGACTGGAGGGCTCAGTAGTAGTGTGCTTGGCTAGAATGTGCAGGGTTCTGGGTTCAATACCCAGCACCACCAAAAAAAAAAAAAAAGAAAGAAAAATTTATTTTCAGCCATCCCTGATGTTTGACCTACTCAGCTCTAAGGACCATTGGAACAATTATGTAAGTAACATTTCTCTCTGTGCGAGTTCATTTTAACTGTAGATATCATTTCTGGGGGACCATTGTAGCTACTCTGTCATCTTTGCCTAAAATCCACAAAAATACTACACTCCTAAAATGTGCATGTCCAGTTATCACTGGAAATTACTTCTCTGCCCACCGGTGGCATCTAACTTGTGCTTGGAGAGCCATGGATCCTACTTGTGATAAAATGGCCCCATTGAGCAGAGGTCGGGGGGGGGGGGGCAGAGGAGATGTTGGTCAAAGGACACTACATTTCAGTTAGACAGGAGGAATATGTTCAAGAGATCTCTCGTATAACATGGTGACTGTGGCTAATTGCTAGGTACTATATACTTGAAAATTGCTGAGATAAAGTGTTCTTACCACAAAATAATGCTAAGTATGTGAGGTAACGTGTATGCTAATTAGCTCAATTTAGCTATTCCACAATGTTTACTTGTCTCCAGATACGTTGTAGCCCATAACTGTGCATGATTTTAATACATTGATAGATAAATACATAGAGGGCAGCGGGGACAGAGGGTCTGCTCTGTGTAGGGTGTGGCTAGGCTGGCTCCCAACTGGGACCAACCTGGACCCTGGACCATGAAGGTCTTTATGATTTTGCTTGGAGATTGGAGGACACATCATTGCCACTGCTCCCAAGTGAGGACAAGAGGAGTCTCCCCTGACCATGAGGCCTAGGCTGTAGCCATCAGCGCCCCTGGACTTCCACAGTGTCTGGGTTCCAGCCACTTGGGACACAAACAGGCAAAAGAGCTTCCTGTAGAGTGAAAGAACTTTTAGCAGGCTCAAGGATGACTCAGTTGTAGGATCCTCTGTGGGTAACTGGGATTGTACCCTATTAATGAAAAATATGCAGAACAAGGGAGGGAGCGGAGGAAGAAAAGAAGGTGAGAAGGGAGGATACACCCCATCTGATTTATGGGCACAAGAATCTCATAAGACAGGAATTACTGTACCCATTTTATAGATGAGGAACCAATCTCATTAAGCTACCTTCAAGGTCATTTCTAGTAAGATACAGAACTATGCTACTTGTCCAGATCTGTCTTACTTTGAAGTTGACCCTTTTTTTTTTTTAAAGAACAAGTTCTCAAATCACATCACCGTAGCATAGCAACTATTTATGTGTGTGTGTGTGTGTGTATGTGTGTGTGTGTGTGTGTGTATTTTTTAATTCTTTTTACTACTGGGAATTGAACCTAGGGGTGCTTTACCACTGAACTACATCCCCAATCTTTCCTACTTTTAATTATTTTTAAATTTTGAGGTAGGGTCTCACTAAGTTTCTGAAGGCTTCACTAAGTTGTTGAGGCTGGCCTAGAACTTGCCATTCTCTGCCTCAGTCCCCCAAGTCACTATGATAACAGACTTGCACCAACCACCATGCTCAGTTTATTTTATATATATTTATATGATTTATTTCGCAGTGCTGGGGAGCAAACCCAGAGCTTCATGCCTGCTAAGCAAACACTCTATCACAGAGCTACACCCTTAACCCAACTCTTATGTTTGTAAATTCCTTTCCAGATTTCTCTTGTTCAGACACAAAGAAAATGAAGAAAGAAATCACGTATCTTCCTTTTGTTCACTTAACATTATATCATACGCTCTCATAATGTTGCCAAATAGTTTTTATAATAATAATCACTTTTACATAATATTCTACCCTGTGAACATATGGTGACTCACTCAGTCATCATTGAACATTTAGGTGGTTTCAGTGTCTCAGGATTAAAAATCCTCTCCACCCCCAGCCTTCCCCAGACAGCTCCCTGATACGAGCCAGTGCTCCTACCTGCCCAGGGTCGGGAAAGTTATGTAGGTCACTGGGACCCGGTCGGGCCTGCTGTGGTACAGCAAGACCTTCTAGTGTTTTTAGTCACCCCTAGAAGGGGGGCTTCACAGAATTATATTCTCTCCCTCCCCTGCCCCTTCCTGTCCCTTCCTCTGTAGATAGTAGCCCCTTGCTACTGCTCACCCTCTCACCACAAAATCAGGGTGGGCAAAGGCTGTGGAGGGGGATTTGGGCTGCTGAGGAAGCCAGCCCTATGTCCAGACGTCTCAGGAGCTCGAGGGCACCAGCGGACCCCAAGGGCTGGTCCGTGACGGCTGCAGTTCTGGGATGGGAGCTGGATTCCTGCAAGGGGCCCAGGGCATTGCTTGATCCACATTCCCTGAAGAAGCCCCTTCCAGAAAGTTCTGTTTTCTGCCTCCCCTCAGGGAATTCAGCTGCATCCCAAGCTGGCTCCCTAATAGTTCCAAGATGGACTCTGGAAGCCAAAACACTCAAGGCAGGCAGGCAGGCACAGCCGCCTAAGGTGACCGGCCGAAGATCACATTTTCAGGATGCTTCTCTGCTTTATGTGTTTGCAAAGCAGATATTTGGGGAGGTTGGGCTCAGAGTTGCTTCATGGTTGCCAGCCCCATGGGAAATGGTTTGCATTCTTAGCATAGTTGGAGGGCTGTGAAGCAACAGAGAGGATAGCTCTGAGGCCTCTCTGGGACCAAGGACGATGAGCCACCGCCTCGGCATCTTCTCTTCTTGGATGGGTTCCGGGATAGGACATGCTGGACATTCTTTCCAAGAAAGCAGGGTGGTGGGAAGTCTCTAGAGGGGCCATTGTAAGCGTCACTGAATGGCTTATGCAAGCCCAGGACTGAGCATTGCCAAGTGATCCAGGACCCTGCCCAGAGACGGGCACCCTGTGCCCAGCAGGAAGGGGCTTCAAAGATGCAGAGTGTTTACAAGAGCAGCTTTCTCAAGCCTTCTGTAGCTGGGCATTTCAAGTTCTGCTGGTTACATTGCTTTTTTTTCCTTTTGATAAAGAATGTGTATCATTTTAAGTCAAAATCAAGCCAGGCATGGTGGTACATGACTAATCCCAGCAACTTGGAAGGCTGAGACAGGAGGATCACAAGTTCAAGGCCAGCCTCAGCAATTTAGCCAGACCCTGCCTCTAAATAACAAAGGGCCAAAAATGTAGCTGAGGGTTGGAAAGCCCCTGGGTTCAATTCCCAGTACCATACACACACACACACACACACACACACACACACACACACACACAGCAACCTAAATCAACAATCAATAAATTGTTGTTAAATAAATAACCAATTTAAAAAGCAGGAGCCAAGGCATTTTTTCCTCTGCCTCTATGGTAAACCTCAGGATGCAGCAACCTTCCTGGGCCTGCTGAAGAGGACGGTGGGGTCATACCTGGTGCAGGTTCACCAGTGCACACACTGGCCGGTGGCCAAAAGCCACAGCTATTAGAATTCCCTGAAATGAGGAACAACATTCTTGAGACCACTCCACACAGAGAGCTTCAAAAGGCCAGTTGGACTTTAGTCTGGCCCTGCTCAATGCCAGGAAATGCAGGGAGAGACAATTGCCTCCTGGCACGGCCTCTGTGGCCAGCTCTCAGGTCCCCTGCCCAGCTGGTGTGTGTAGCTCTGTCCTCAGGAAGCTCAGCCCGAGACCCTCTGGCTGTGATGTGTGATGACCACAGCTGGGCAAGAAGGGGCTTTGCTCCCTCAGAGCTTCAGGAAAGTTCCAGAAGAGAAACCCTGACATGGCACAGAGAAAGCAAAGATTATTTGCCTGAATGTAAAATAGACAAAGAAATCCTCCTGGGAGCCTGAGACCAGGTGTGCGAGTGGGATTTAAGAGAGACCAAGGCCCTGGGGTGGCTGTTGTGGTCCAGGGAGGAATGAGAGGCATGCCACACAAGTGTCAGGGCCAACAGGTGTGTGTGCTGGAGGGCTGACTGACAGGAGACAGCTCCCGGTAACAGGGGTTCTCAGCCCTGGCCGCACATCACATATCACCTAGAGAGCTTTTGAAAATCCCAGTGCACCCTATCCGTGTGCTGCACCCCAGACCAATTCAATGGAGATCCTCAAAATGCGGGGACCTGGTTTTTTTTTTTGTTTTTGTTTGTTTTTTTTTAAACTTCCCTGGTAATTAAAATATTCAGCCAGGCTTGAGAACCAGTGCTTTGAAGAGTTATCTGATGCATTTCAGGCTCATCACAATAAGTAGGGCTCCTCCTAAGTGATTCATCAAGTACCTTCTCTCTAGAGGACTCCTCATTTCTCTTTCCAATTTCTTGCCATCCTTCAAAAGCCATCTCAACGGGCACTTTCTGATGGAAACCTCTCCAGTTTGCCTCAGCTACAATCAGTATGTTCCTCAGGGGGGTCTCCTGTCACTGAAGACTGGGCTGCTGACCACGCACAGCCATCCGTTGACAGGTATTTTCCTGTCCAGTTGGGCAATCTGCTCCAGTGAAGACAGGTATACTGGTGCGGCTCATGATTTCTGGTAACCCGCTGACCTACATCCTACGTGAGTCTTTGCCCACATTATGTGCTTAGTAAATGTCTTTGGGTTGACTTATGCCCTAGTGCGTTTCACCATTTCAAGCAATCACGATGAGAAAAATCAAAAGCCTATCTGATACGAGTAAGTAGATTTACTACTGATCAGTGATTATCGTCATGGAGATATACATGGTGGGAATGGGGTTGGACAACAGATGGCTAGAGGAAGAAAGGTCAAGAGATGCCTCTGAGGCCAGGCGTGGAGGTGCACACCTGTAATCCCAGCGGCTCTGGAGGCTGAGACAGGAGGATGGAGAGTTGAAAGCCAGCCTCAGCAATTTAATGAGGCCCTAAGCCACTCAGTGAGAACCTGTCTCTAGATAAAATACAAATAGGGCTGGGGATGTGGCTCAGTGGTTGAGTGCCCCTGAGTTCAATCCCCAGGACCAAATAAATAAATAGATAAACAAAAGGAATGCTTGTGAGGCTGTCTCTGGGGAAGGTACGTGTCACCCGTATAACCCAGCCCTCATGGGATGTCTTTGAAGATGTTCAGTCTCTGCGCTGAATATCTTCAAAGACATGGCGGTTCCACACAGTGGTAGGTGATGAAGGCTGTTTTCTTTTAAAAGCACTTCAGATATTTACTGCCGTCTCCAGAGGAAACTTAAACGTGGCACACCAAACACATACCTGTATATGTATTCTCTTTCCTTTTTCAAAAAGCACATCTCAGGAGTTGCTCCATTGACTGGGTCTTGAGGCGGGAAGAGAAACAGGGTGCTCAGATCCCAGAAACCAGCTGGGAAGGGCCAGAGAGGCTCAGAACACCCATGGTATTCAGAATGCAAGTGGTTCTGTGAGTGAGGAGTGTTGGAAGAAAGGATGGGTGGGTAGAAAGGACCTGAGAAGAGCCAGGTGCAGTGGTACACGCCCTGTCATCCTAACAGGGCAGGGAGATCACGAGTTCAAAGCCAGCCTCAGCAACTTCGAGGCACTAAGCAACTCAGTGAGACCCTGTCTCTAAATAAAATACAAAATAGGGGGCTGGGGATGTGGCTCCGTGGTCGAGTACCCCTAAATTCAATCCCTGGTACCAAGAAAAAAAGAAAGGACCTGAAACAGAGGAGCCAGGCCCAGTATGTGAAGGGCTTTGAATCAATCACAGGCTTAGGAAGTAGATTCTCAAATTTTCTTTCAACTCAAGCCTAAGTCTGAGAAGCTCGTTGATGGGATCACTCTGACAACATACCAAGGACAGAAGGCCAGTCAAGACACCACAGCCAGACCCAGGAGAGATGACTGGGCAGACAGAAGCTGGGACATGGGAATTGGCACCATCAGGTCCACCTGTACCTCCAGAGCAGATGCTTCTGGTAGCTTCTGGGTCCTGTTCCTGAGGAGGTCTGTTCTTGGGCACTGAAGTTGGCCCCACCTACCATACTCAAGACACACTTCCCAAAAGTGCCAGGCCTGCCTGGCCAGTTACCCCCCTCCAGGCTACTGCGCCTCTGAGCTATCTGTGATGGGAGGGGGCCCCTCAGCTGCTTTTTTACAGCAGCCAACATTTTTGCTTCATTTCTAAATCAGGGGGCATTAAGAGTCACCGCCAAATAGAAAACAAGCAAAAGAATCTTTAGACCCAGACAATATAAAGTGTGGTTTTTTTTGGTTTGTTTGTTTTTTGTTTTTTTTTTTTTACTAAACAATTTCTGAACTGCTTGGGGTTTCCAGGAAACTGAGATAGAGTCAGAAATACAAAGTGAGTTATCAGGGAGGAGTGGGGACAGCTGTGAAGGAAAGAGGTACCAACAGAACGGGAGTCTTCCAGTCCCCAAAGACCTGACGGTCTCTGCTAGTCTCCAGGGAGCTTGAAGATCTCTGGCTAGCAGACTCCCAGGATAAGTGGAATCGTGGTAGTGGCTGGGCCCTTGTGCCACTATATCAATCAGTTAGTCATCAGCCCAGGGTCACCCAAAGAAGATCATCCACTTGGACGAAAAGCTGAGTGGACCCTGGAGGAGCCAAGAGCTGCAGACGGAGAGCTAGCTGATCACAACCTTTCTGCTGGGCAGTCCTTGGTGGTGGGAGCAAGGCATCTGAGCCAAACATCTGTGTCCATCTTAGAGCCCTTCCTCCTGGGCTCCAGAGTAAGTGGCTCACACCCCGGTGTACTGAATGTTGTCACCTGCTTCCCTTGCCATCACCTTCCTCCTCCCACTTCACCAGGCAGAGGGAGGCCCCTCTCTCCAGATCTCTTCTGACCTCTCCCTCCCTCCCTTTCCCAACAGGGACACCCTTCCCTTTGTTTTTCTCCGCAAAATGCTCTGCCTAAAATACACCTGAGCCAAAACACCACCTGGGCAAGGATCCGTATCTTGAATCACTAAGGAAAAAATCTTCCCAGAACAAAAGCAGCTCCATACAAGTCACAGACACTACCAAACAGAAAAATGAGCAAAAGACACCAACACACAGTTTATAGAAATAAAAGTGCAGATGACCCTTGGATCCAAAGATGCTCATCTTCACTTGTGGTAAAAGAAATGCAAGGTAAAACTACCATACACCAAGATGCCATTTTTACCTATCAGATTGGCAAAGATCAAAAGAATGTGATTCATCCCCAGTGATGGTTGGGAAACAAGTTTGGTCAAAGGATGCCGATGGGAATGTGAGCTGGTAAAGTTATGTGGAGGACAATTTGGCAACATCAGATGAATTACAAATTCCCACGATCTTCAAAAAGCAGAAGAATGTAGCCGGACAGGGTGGCGCATGCCTGTAATCCCAGGAACTCAGGAGGCACAGGCAGGAGGACTGCAAGTTTGAGGCCAGCCTCAGCAACTTAATGAGAACGTAGGCAACTCAGATCCTGTCTTCTGTTTCAAAATTTAAAAAATAAAAACAATGGTGGTGTGGGGGTTGGGATGTGGCTCTGTTTCAATCATCAGTACCAAAAAGAAGAAGAAAAAGAATGTAATAGTTAAGAGCACAGGCTGAAATCAGAATACCTTGGTTTGAATCCCAACTCTGCGAGCCATTTAATTTCTCTGGGACTCCATTTTTCTCATCTGCAAACGGGATAGTAATCATACCTGGCCCTGGGGATTATTGAGAAGATTGAAATGCATTAATGATTATAAAGCACTTACAACAGTTCCCAGCTCTTAGTAAATACCATGCAAATGTTAAATATCATTATTATTAATTGGCCCAGTAATTTCTACTGCTATGAATTTATCCCACAGATATTCTTACACATGTGCAAAGTGTTTAGTGCTGTTTGCTGAAGCATTTATGTAATTGAGAAAACTGGAAATAATCCAAATGTCCATAAACAGGCTAAACTAATTATGGTGCACATGTATAATGTAATATATTATGCAAATGCAAAAAATATAAGGAAGAAGTTCTGAATGCTGTACATTTTTTTTAACTTTAACACTGTCCCAGTGTGTACAGAATGCTGCTATAAATTTATTTTTGCAATCCTGAGGATAGAGCACTCCTCTCCTGAGTTTCATCCTCAGATCTTTTTCTTTTTTATTTTTGAGACAGGGTCTTGCTAAATTTCCCAGGCTGGCCTTGAGTTTGCAATCTTCCTGCCTCAGCCTCCAGAGTCACTGGAATTACAGGCATGCACCACTGTGCCTGGCTATACATTTTAAAATAAGAACAAAAATATAAACGCAATGCCAGGCATGGTGGCCCATGCCTGTAATCCCAGCGACTTGGGAGGCTGAGACAGTAGAATCATAGTTTAAAGCCAGCCTCAGCAAAAGCAAGGAACTAAGCAACTCAGTGAGACCCTGTCTCTAAATAAAATACAAAACATAGGGCTGGGGATGTGGCTTGGTGGCTGAGTGACCCTGAGGTCAATCCCTGGTACCAAAAAAATATATAAACACACACACACACACACACACACACACACACACACACACACACACAAGTCCACATTGCTTTTACCCATAATTATGAAATTCAAAAACAAAAGTTTTTAAAAATGTATGTATATATGACACAAACATATTTCGTAACAAAACCTGAGCTGGGCTGACTTAAGCTGATCATGGCTTTATTTACCCTCCTTGTTGCAGAAATATTAGCGTATTTTATCACAGACTTGTTGGGAGTGATAAAGTGGCATAAACTATTCACACACCCCTGTTACACTCCTTGGATTCCAAAATTCCTAACCTGTCCCTGAAGGTTCCAGATAAGGGACTGTGCGCCTGGAAGATTATTTACCCTTTTTTGCAGGGTGGAGCTATACATAAGAAACTAGCACCAACTTCCTCTAAAGGAGCACATAGCTATGCGACAGGATTGGGAAGGAGAATTTTTACTGTATCTCAATCCAAGAATTGAAAGAGTATTCCGATGTTTTCTTTATCCAAAAAATAAAGACCATTTAAGGTCTCCTTGGCCACTGGGCCCTCTTGAAGCCTGCCACCCTCTCACTGGCCATGGTGCATGGCAGGCTGCCTGGCAACTTGAACCTGGGAAGTAGGGCTCGAGGGTGGGAGCAGGTGGGACCGGAGCCTCATCTCTGAGTCACTGTGCGGCCCTAGGCACGGTGGCGAGGCCTCCTCCCTAGAAAAGTGCAGATAATGAGAATGACTCAGTGACAAGCACTCCGATGGGCTGAGTGGCAGGGAGCCAGGTCCCCCCATCAACTTCCTCTAGCACAAGCCACCCCTCCAGACACCTCCTGGGCCCACATCTCCCTAGCAGGGACTGGGAATAAGGACATCAGAACCCTGTACCCAAGGACATGCGTGAAGGCCTATCAAGTACCCAGTACAAAAAAATCTATAAGAGCCCAGCAAGACAGGTGGGGTGAGAATTCAGGCCCCTGGTACAAAGGAAGGACGCTCAACACCAGCACAAAAAAATCAGGTCATTTAAGGGAAACAAACCAGACAGGGGAGGCTTCAGTGTTGATCAATGGAGGACAGCAAACATTTTTTTTTTCCTTTTTTTTTTTTAAGAGACGGTCTCACTAGGTTGCCCAGGCTGGTCTTGAACTCATAATCCTTCTGCCTCAGCCTCTTGCGTAGCTGGGATTAGAGTTGTACCCACCATGCTGGGCTAGGAATTCAAATTAAATTAAATGTAAATGTATTAAAATTAAGATGCTTTTTTAGATATTGGCTATGCAGTTGAATAAAGGAGTCTGGAATTTTAGGGGATATTCATATGTACATACACATACCCCCACACACACATACACAGACACACAGATACACACACACCTATGTACACAAACACATGGACACAAACACGTACACTTAGTGTTTTTGCTTGTTTGTTTTTGTGATATAGGGGATTGAACTCAGGGGCCTTCTACCACTGAGCTATAACCTCAGCCCTTTTTATTTAATTTTGAGATAGGGTTTTGCTAAGTTGTCTAGGCTGCACTTAAACTTGCAATCCTCCTGCCTCATTCTCTGAAGTAACTGGGATTACAGGCATGTGCCACTGTGCCTAGCTCATGAAGTTCTCAAATACGGTTGCACTATAATGTATTCGGCCATTCACCTAGGAATGGACATTTGCTTCGATTCCAGTTTTTGGACATCATGAATGATACTGCAATAATCATTACCTTACACAGATACTTGAGGACAGATATGCAGAATGGATTTTTAACAGCTGTACTTGTATATATGAAAATTATGTAGGTTATGTAAAATTGTTAATTATATAATAATTTTAATTGAATAATTTTTAGAAGGCTATAAAAGTGCACATTTCCATTAACCCTGCATGTTGTATTGACAATTTTAAGCTGTCCTAACCATTTCACTAAATTCTAGTGATTTTTCATAATTTTGACTCTTTAAGATTTCTCTTCTGATTCTGCAATCTGTACAATCAGAAAAATGAGAAATTATACCCCAATTGATTCAAATGTATGAATTGCCAAGATCATTGTAATGTCATGTATAGCTAATAAAAAAAAAGAATTCTCTTCTATAAATTTCCAGAATTTCTATTAGCCATTTATCTTTTGCTTGTGAATTTGTAGATGTTCTTTGCTCCCTTCATCCTCAGATTTATAGAGACATTTTTCAAATCTGGTTTTTTATTGTCTTTCTGCTATCTTTTGCAATCAAATGTGGTTTTTTTCCTTTTTCTTTCATGGCTTCTTGGGTCTCAGGATGGAGAAATGAACAAGAACACTCTACCTTCCTTTGAAGGCATCTTTCCAGAAATTTCCACATAATCATTCCATTTACTGGCATAACTTAGTTTTACAGGCATGATTGGCTACAATACTGTCACAGCCATGTTAGAGAAAGGCAATGTGCTACACCCACCGTGAGAGCCGAGAACTCCTGCCTGTTGGCATTCAGTCGACAGACTGAACCTGGGAACCCGCCTCTAAGGACAGAAAGAGTCTCTCTTCTGATCCCACAGGCATCAGGCTGAAGACAGGGGGCCTATGGAGTCACCGAGAGGCCACCTGGGAGGACCTTGGCTCTGAGGTTTGTGTGGACAAAATTCCAGAGCAGCTGCAGGGTCCATGTGTCCTCCCTGGGGACGGGCAGGTTTGTGGCTGGGCAGGGAATAGCTCAGCCTGCTGGCATGCTGGGCTGATGGCTTCTGAGCTGCGGGAAATACCACTAGGCATTTCCAGGCAGATGGGGGCTTCAGGGAATTACTTATGATTCATGCCAGTCTGTGGGTGTGTCTCTGCCAGAGAGAAAAACACAACATTGGAAATACTTTCTAACCAGACTCACCCATTCCTTCACTCAAACACTCACAAGGCCATTTGTCATTTGCTGAGGTCCCAGAGAGGGGCCAAACCCATCGCCCACAGTGTCCTCTGAGTGAAGACAAGCACCTGCAGAAGAGGTAGGCCCCTGGGCAGCAGCAGGGCCACCAAGAGGAGACCCAAGAAGACTTGGCTCCAACTAGGAGCAAGAGGCCAGCTTGCTGGGCTGTGGAGCAACAGGGATTCTGAGGACAGGCTTGGGCTCTGGGGCCAGGCTCTACTATGTCCCAAATGGTGTTCTTCTCGGAGTCCCTTAGCAAGCATTTGTTTTCTCACAGGCTAAGTGGAAGTGGCATTCCAGGCCTGCCCCTTGACTAGACAGTGCCCAGGGCACCGACCTGCATGGTCCTTCAATCTTGGGTCTGAACGTCCATGACCAGCTTTGTCCCACAGGTCAGCACACTCACCTACAGTCCTTTTCTTTTTCTTAACATATCTTTAAGAAGTTACAGGTTAAATCTGTTAAAATAATCAGGAAACAGAGAAACAGGAAAAAAAAAAGGCAATAAAATAATCATTCATTGCAGAGGAAAGAGCTGTTCATAACGGGACATGTGCTCTTAATGGATTCCAGTATCTACACAGATTTCTAATAGAACCACTCTTGTTTCACTCGATTATATACCATGAATTAGTTCCTTTCTTTATCTCTTTTCCTTCCTTCCTTCCTTCCTTCCTTCCTTCCTTCCTTCCTTCCTTCCTTCCTTCCTTCCTTCCTTCCTTTCTTCCTGTCTTTCTTTCTTTCTTCGCTTTCTGTTGTACTGGGGATTGAGATCAAGGGCATTTTACCACTGAGTTACATAGCCAGTCCTTCTTTATCTTTTTTTTTTTTTTTCTTTTGAGACAGGGTATTGCCAGATTGCCAAAGCTGGCTTTGAACCTGCGATTCTCCTGCCTCAGCCTCCCGAGTCACTGAGATTACAGGAGTGTGCCACCGCGCCCAGCTATGCTATATGCCATGCGCTTCTATGTCAGTAATCGAACGTCTACAACTTAACTTTAATGCTTGCACGATATTGTATTGATGCTGTATTTCCCATCCTGACATAGGATCAGTATTATTGATTCTCTTTCCCTTTAGGTCCCAACATAGCCCAGCACAGGCTTGCTGATGATCCCATCCTTACTTAAAATTTTGTTCATCATGGATTATTTTTTTTTTCCCTAAACATATCATGTATTTGTCTCAACATGGAGTTGTTTGGTACTTCTACTTTTGTTTCCTTCTCCATCATCCCAGAATCCTGCGTCGCGTGGGTATTCCAGACTCCATGCCACATATTGTTGGGATCCTAAGGTGGCTTCTGGTCTTTCCCATTGATTTGTCTCTGTATTGCCAGCACCTAGAACTATGCCTGGCACCTGGTAGGCACTCCATACCTACTGATCGAATGAGAGAATGAATGAATGCATTGGTGAAGCAAAGAAATATTATAATGATCATTTTGTGCCTCAATCTTTGTACATGCCCTGGGAAGAAGGAACCATGTCAGGGGACAAGGAAGAGAATCAGAAGCCACCATGGACAGCTGAGCATACCTCCATGGGTCCAGAAGAGGTAGCAGCCTGAGTCTGGTGTGGGTGTGATGGAGACAGGTTCCAGGTGGGTGGGGGTGTCCTTTTGGTTTGTGAACTGCCAAGGCCCACCTAGAACTCTCATTGAATGTCCCCAACATAGTGAAGCCCTCACTATTATACTGGGCCCAGAGAGTTGGAACCAAAACACTGCCACATCCCCACCATGGGACTGGAGTACACTCTTGCAGATGCTCGCATGTCCAGGCGGGAGGGCCTCCCCCACCCGGCTGACTCAGGAGCTCGCTTGGAGTCTGGGCTCAGGCCTGCTGGCCAGACCACTTCTCCTGGGCACCATGACGCTGAGCTCCCCGTGTGGCGCTGCTTCTCCACAGCAGTGGCAACTGGGGATTTTCCCAACCCCAACTCTCGTGTGGAATGTTAAAACAACAAAGCCAGGCTCCAAGAGAGGAAATTCTAAGAACATGAACTAAGTCAGGAGAGCAGAGGTGGGTGTTTATTTTCCATCCACGTCTGGTCCGCTGCTCCCTCCCCGACTGCTCAGGCTGGGGGAGGGGTCCGGATTCAGATGTCAGCCCCACAAAGCCAAAGGAAGCCCATCTTCCTGTGTTTGCCAAGGAACAATGCTGGAGAGGCCATTCCAAGGCCTGCACTTTTTCCTCTGTCCACAAGAATTGGGGCCCCTGTGCATTCCTGGGAGGGGAGCCCCCCCACACAAGAAATTTCTGGATATAAATATTCTTTTTCCATCCCTCAGTGACATTTGGGACACACAGAGGTTGTGTGGCCCCCTGTGCTCAGATCCACACGGACCTGTGCCGGGTGAGGATAGAACAGTGGACTTGAAGCTCTGGCCCCATCTTGCAGTCTGGGCTCACCTGCCTCTCAGCCATTAACTCCAGTGCCGCTCCTGCTCCCTGAGTGCTCGGCCTTGATGCTGTGCACCTCATGCATCCTGCACTAAGTCTCTGGGCCATCCCTCTGCAGAGCACCTCCAAGTGAGGCCCTTCTCTGCTCCAAAGCCTCTTGCCCTGCAGCCCCAGGTGCCCTGGACGTATTCCAGAGCCTGTACAATGGCTCCAACCGCGCCAGGTTCATCTCTTGCATGCTACCACCCCCAAACCACGGAAGGACAAAAAGTTGGAATTTCCTGACCACATCTGGTACATCAGCCAGGTACTGCCCCCCAGTGATGAAGGACTGGCCCTTTTCAGTGGCAGAAACTGCTTCCTTGAGGAGGAACAGAAGTCAGTTAATCGAGGAAGGCATTGAAAGTCCAGACAATGTTTACTGAGCACTTATTAGGTGCTAGGCACCATGCCAGATGCTTTGTGGGCCTTCTCTCGGTTCCCAAATCAGAATGCTGAATCCTCTGTACCCTCCTCACAGGCCATGACTGCTCCTGCAGAGTGGGAGCTCCATAAACCAATCATCATAAGTTGACTGAGGTGGACTCTTGGATCTTTCTGTAACCCAGCTGGGTCTTTGGCAGGCCCCTGCTCTGCTTGGGGGGCCACTCAGACCACATGCTCTCCTCCACACCCAAGGTTCCCTCTGTCTAGAGCACTCTTTTAACTCCTATTGGTTTTTCGGGCCACTTTGCAGCTTCTCCCAGGAAGCCCTCCTGGATTTCTGCACCCAATCAGAATTATTCCTTTGTGTTCCCTAACACCCTGGGGTGCTTCAAAGACTGTCCCTAGAATAAGAATGTTGATCCTTCTGTGTCTCAGAAACTGGCAGATAGCCCTGAGACTGGGTAAATATTTGTTGGATGAATTCAATGTATATTCTTGGGTATTCAGCCACTCCCAGGCCGGTCAGAGAGCATCTAAACCCAAACAGGATGGGCCCTTCTTCTCCTAGGCTTTGCCATAAACAATATGCCCCAAGATGGGCAAGTCTGGGAATCCGAACCCTGTGCCTTTGAGGTTCCCCAAGAAGGGCAAATCCTATTGCCATGTCCAGCTCCTGGCGGGCTTTCTCAGCGTCTACTTTGAATGTCCCCCCTTTTCTAAACTACAACCGATCTCAAAGTACCCCAATCCTGGTGTTGAGTCCCTGCAGGACCAACACCCTTGAGCACCTAATAAGTGCTGCAAGGTCCCTGGGGGTGGCGGATCAGGGTCCCCTCTGTGCCGCTCTCTGGCATTCTGAGACAGGAGAGGCGCTAGTACGTTCCGGGCGCACAGCGAACACCCTGTTCACATTCCTGCGATGGCCGGAATGCAGGCCGGGGACAAGCCAAAGGCCGCATTCCTCCGGCAGCCGCCAGCGCTCTGCGGCTCCCGCCCCGCCCGCCCGGTGTCCAGGACGCGGGGCCGCAGCCCGCGCGGGCGCCCCCTGGCGGCGCCTCTGGCCCTCGACTTCGGGGTCACTTCCTCGCGCTGCGCACCCCTTCCCCTCCTCGCGTTTGGATCCAAGAATCTTCTCTCTCCTTCTGCCCGGGAAAGCGTCCAGCTCCCTGCCACTGTGGCTTCCATCTCTTCAGCTCCATTCTCCGTCGATTTTAGTTTTGGGGTTTGGCTCCCCAATTGAATTGGGTAACTTTCAGTGGCTCCCCAGAGCCCTGATGACAAAATCCTGGCTCCAGGGTGGCTTTCCCGGTGTCCCGTCCTGCATTCAGAGAGCTGCCTTGACTTTCTCTAACGCTGGGACACCCCCAACCGACCAGGCCTGCTCTCATGGGGCAGTCGCCCACCCTTGCTGTCACCCCCTTCCCGCAGCAGGTGCAATCAGGACCAGAGGGGGGCGGCAGGTCTCACTCTGGCCGAGTCATCCAGTGTGCACAGAGTGATTTTCCCCTAGGCTCCATGGAGGGCTAGGAGAAGGAAACCTAGCCCGTCCTTCCCTTCTGCGGCCGGCCCTGGCTTGAAAACTGAGAAAATGGGCCCAGGTTAGATCCCACGAGTGTATATTGGCCTGCACACGAGGCCACACTGGAATAGAGTCCAATGGTGAAGACCTCTGGAGAGAGTTGAGGCCCCTAAGAAGCCCAAAGCCACTCGGCTAAGGGTTCCAGGATGCTGTAGAAACCACTGGTTCACCCCAACACCAACGAGTGAGCAAATGATTATTTTTACCTAAAACCAGGACTAGGGCAGTGCCATCTTGCAGGAACTTGAGGGAAGGGAGTTTGTATTGCTCTGGGCTTGGGAGGACTTGCCCACAGTCTTGGTCAGCATGAGCACTGGACAGTGCCCCGCAAAGCTGGGCCTCCTCCCACCCATCCTCCCAGCTTGTTGGTTGGGCATCTGTCTTTGTGAGAAAGGAGCTACCGTCCATTACCATTTGCATAGGGAAATGTGCATGGTTATCAGCCCACAGACCTGTTGAGGACTCACCCTGTGGACAAAGTGACACCTGGGAACCCAGTAATGAAGAAAGACTTGCCTAGAACTGGCATTGCTCACTCACTAGGGGTGGGGGAGGGGGATTGTTGCAGGGAAAGAAGGGAAAGCAGAGGACAGATTCTCAGTAGCCAACGCTGGCTTACCTCACTAGGTTGGTTTCTCAGCCTCTAAAAGCAGGGGGCAGGGGGTGGAGGGAAGTGCCCCTTCCCAGCTGGCATGAATATTGCCCTTAAGGCCTGGGGGTAGACCCAGGGGTGACAAGGTGGCAAGTGGCCATGCAGCCCTGGCTTTAGGTCCACCTCTTACCTGTGACACAGAAAGGGAACATTCTGGAGGTTTCATACCACCTTGGCATGTGGAGATGAAGTCTAGAGAGAGACCCCTCCACTATGTAGAATGGGAAGATACACCGTGATCTACGGATGGGCCCCGAAAAGTCCTACGGGGTGGGGGTTCTCCAGTGAGCAAGGCAGAGCAGCATACCAGGGAAGGCTGAGGCCCACCTTGACCCACTTCTCATTTTCCTCCTGTTCTCCATTATAGCAACCACACACCCATGGGCAGATCCAAACCAAACAAAACCCAAAGTCCCTCAGGGTCACAGTTCTAGCATCTGGCACCTGAGCAGTGTCAGCAACAATCTCCTCAAGACCCAATGGTTCAGGTCCCTGGCCCCAAACAAACTCTTAAGAGTTGTTAAGACAGGAATACTGAGCTACTGGCCAGGCACACACAGCGATCTCTGTGCCTTTTGTTTGTGTGTGTGTGTGTGTGTGTGTGTGTGTGTGTGTGGTACTGGGGATTGAACCCAGGGATGCTCTACCATTGAACTATACCCCCACCCCTTTTTATTTTTATTTTCAGAAGAGTCTCATTAAGTTGCTGAGGCTGGCCTCGAACATGCAATCCTCCTGCCTCAGCCTCCCAAATCATTGGGATTACAGATGCGTGCCACTGCGTCCGGCTTCCGAACTTTTTTGATCTGTTCCTTGGCCTCCAGATATGTGTTTACTTGAGTCTCTGATATGCCATGGACATATACTTCTGTCACTACTACTAATACGCAGTGATTTTTGACATTATGGTGAGCCTTGTCATCAATGATAGTAGGTATAATTCCAAGCCATTTGACAGGTTTGGCTTCGGGAGATATGCCTTGTCAGATCTGTTGAGACTGTCATTGGTTCATGTTATAAGGCAGTGAGAGTTGAGACAAGCACAGAAGTGACAGCTCTGATATCTTCCCTGCTCTGTGTGTGCAGGTAATGAGAATATGGCCTTCAGATCTTGGCTTGGAAGGGTAGGAGTGTTTCGAGCTTCTCATCCATTCTGCAAGGATTATTTTAGTTAAATGGTGTAACGCACACCATAAATCCAGACCACCAGGAGCACCTGAGCTGTGCAGGGTCCTGAGGGGTCCTGGTCCTTAGCACTGACCCCTGAGGCTTCTTCCAACTCTCCATGTTGCCTTTGCTCCCAGGACCGTTTGTCATACAACCCTTCGAGGGAGCCAGTGCCAACCTGAATGTCAAAGATTAGTGAAGCCATATCCTTACTTTATATTAAAATTATAAATATATAAATAATCATTCTAGAATATTCTTCCTGCTCCCTTAAGGGATCACTTTACATACCTTAACTTAGAGACAACTGACCTAACTGGGACCCTCTTGAGATAGGACAGAAGAAATAAAAGAAGAATAAGGAAATAAGATTTTATTGACTTTTTTAGTTGTAGATGGACACAATACCTTTATTTTATTTATTTATTTTATGTGATGGTGGGAATCAAACCCAACACCTCAGGCATGCCAGGCAAGTGCTCTACCACTGAGCCACAACCCCAGCCCTCTTTTTTTTTGAACTGGGATTTGAACCCAGGGCCTTGGGTATGCTAGGCAGTCACTCCACCATTGAACTATAACCCCAGCTGAGAGATAAGATTTTAATTCAGAATTCCTTATACTTTTCCAGGCCTGTCACTCCCTAAATTAGTGTCTCTTCCTGGCCTGTTACTCCCAAATTCCTGGGAAATCTGCAAATCTACCTGTGCACTGTAAATTTGCCCCCCAACCCCAATGAATAGATTAAGTAAAAAAAGAGATGATATGTTGAGAAACCTATAATTTAAGGAATTTTTTAGTGCTATCTATTTTTTTAAGAGAGAGAGAGAGAGAATTTTTAATATTTACTTTTTAGTTTTCAGCAGACACAACATCTTTGTTTGTATGTGGTGCTGAGGATCGAACCTCGGGCCGCACACATGCCAGGCGAGTGCACTACCGCTTGAGCCACATCCCCAGCCCCTAGTGCTCTCTATTGATCAGAGAGTCAGGATGAAGTCAGCCTAAGAATCTGGAGTTGGACCAGGCCACCAGAAACTCCCCTGAGATGGCCAGACTGGTATCATTCCTACATACCTTCCCACACCCACCTCTCACCAAGTTTCCTTTAAGAGAACTGGGAACTCCAAAATGTGTCTCTCACTTAAGATGGCCTGCATTCTCCCTTGAATAGATACTCTAAAACTCTGCCCAGGTCTGACTGGTGTGTGCCAATGACCCTGACCTTTCTGAGACCCCTCTTCTCCCCCAGACACTCCTACCCTAGGAACTCATGGCTCTGAAAACCACACTTCCCCTCTCAGGAAGGAAGATCAGCAGTTAGCAGTGTCCTGGAAACCAGGTAAACAGGCACCTGTCACTCAGAGAAATTCTGTCCTGAAACCAGGTGCCTGTGGCTTGGCTATAATGCCAACTACTCTGGAGGCAGAGGTGGGAGGTTCCTAAGTTGAAGACCAGCCTGGGCAACTCAGGGAGACCCTGTCTGAAAATAAAATTAAGAAGGGCTGAGGTTGTAGCTTAGTGGTGGAGTGCCCCTGGGCTCTGTTCCCAACCCCTATCCACCCCCCCCCCCAACATTCTTCAAGGTCTATGTTAGGAAAGGGAGGAAGGGAGGGAAGGAGAAAGAAGGAAGGAAAGAAAGGAAGAAGGGAGAGAGGGAAGGAAGGAAGGAGGAAGGGAGAGAGAGAAAGGGAGGTCAGGGGAGGAGGGAGGGAGCCACTCTGTGCTGGAATCTCAAGTCCCAATTCACTCTTCCACTTGGGCATCTTCGTCTGCCAAGGACCTCCCCACACTCCTGTGTGGGGTTGCGGGAGACGCGGGGGGAAGGTAGCGCTGAGGAAAGTGGGGTGGGGTACCCCTGAGTCTGAATCTGCGGGACTCCCGGGGTTCACAGGGCCAAGGGAGGACTGCGTTCCTGAGGTCAGCGGGGAGCGCCGCGGGACCGCGCCCCAGCACGGAGAACTGGCGCCCCCTGGTGGCCCTGACTCGCCATGCTGGGAACCCCAGCTCCTTCCAGTTTACTGAATGTTTTAAGAAACCCTGGTTTTGATTCTGAATATATTGGTGTGGTTGTTTGCATACATGTGTGTAAGAACGACCTGGGCTCCTGTTTGAGCTCATCTGTGTGACCTCAGGCCAATTGGCTTCTCTGAGTCTCATTTCTCAGCATTACAATGAGATAACTAGTCCTACTTTTTAGGGTTGGTGCTAGGGGTAAGGGAGACCAAATAAACAGCAGGAAGGCCTTTCATTAGGATGGCTGTTAGGATTGATGTCCCTGCCTCTAGACATCTGAAGCACCTGGAAAACGTCACCATGCATAGGCCTGGAGGGAGGGTGGACGAGATGGGCAAGTACTTTTGTGTCCCTTGCCAACACATGGATGAGCAGTGGCTGTGTTCTGTCTGGTGTGAGCTTGTGTGTGTGTGTGCGTGTGCAGCATGTTTGTGTGTCCGCAAGCACACACACAGTAGAAACCACAAGATCTCCAGAAAGTGCTTAGTACACATCCAAGAGGGGAAGAACCAGCTAAACATGGCAACCCACACTCATAATCCCAGCAACTCAGGAGGCTGAGGCAGGAGGATCACAAATTCAAGGACTGCCTCAACAACTTAGAGAGACCCTTAGCAACTTAGGGAGACTGTGTCTCAAAATAGATAGATAGAAAGGATTGGGGGTGTAGCTCAGTGGTAAAATGCACCTGGATTCAACCCTCAATAGAAAAAAAGACTGGGATGTGGGGAGAGGACAGGAAGCTATGGCAACAGGGAATCCATTATTGTGCCTTGTTGCTTATCCTGTGTGAGTCCCTGGATGCAATCTCCAGTACCACAGGGAGGAAGCATGGAGGGAGGGAAGAAGGAGAAAAAGATAGGACCCTACAGAGTTAGACCCTGAGAAAGCATAGGAGCTTATTAACTCTCATCATAATTACTGATTGATGACCTACTATGTGCTATATGGCATTAACAAAACTGAACAAGCACCTACAACTTTTCTAGAAAGGTCCAATATAGCTGTCCATCCTGGGAGGGGTCTGGGGTAGGAACCAGTCACCACAAAAACATCTTTTGTGTGGAGACATTCTGAAATAGAACAACTGATTGATTCCAAAGGCTCTAGTTACCTGATGGCATCAGATCTCTCTTTTGACTCTTTCCTGGCACTATGAGAAGGAGAGAAACAAAGGAAGAGCAAATCCTGGACAAGGGCTCTTCCAAATTCCAAAGATTATTTCAATTCCTTTTGGACAGTTTAGATTTTAGTAAAGGTTGATACAAAACAAGACAGACAAACAAACAAACAAAAAAGTTCGATCCTCAGCACCACATACCAACAAAGATGTTGTGTCCGCCGAGAACTAAAAAATAAATATTAAAAATTCTCTCTCTCTCTCTCTCCTCTCTCACTCTTTCTTTAAAAAAAAATCCCTTTTTTAAAAAAAAGGGTGAGCTTGATGAGGGAGCAGCAGAGTTCTTGGTATATGTGATGGAAAAGAAGTTTTGCCATGTGCCAGTCAGAGACATTGACAGAGGTTCAAGGAGAATGCAGAGCATTTCAAGACTGAGAGATGCATTTAGGGTGTTTTAAAGGAAACGCCGCTGTGAGGGGTGGGTATGGGGAGGTAGGCAGGCATGATATCAGGTCTGCTGATCTCAGGACAATTTCTGGCAATCTCCAGATGTTCTCAGGCTGACTCATCTTGTAATCACTGGATAGTGCTGGAAAGTTCCTTAAATCATAGGTTTCTGAAAATATTATCTCTCTCTTTACTTAATCCATTTATTGGAGGGGAGTTAACTAATAGTGCACAGGCAGATTTACAGATTTCCTAGGAATTTGGGAGTAACAGGCTTGGAAGAGAGATTAGTTTAGGGAATAGCAAACCTGGAAAGGCATGTGAAACTTCTGGATTCAAACTATTTTCTTGTCCTTTCTTTATGTCTCCTTTCCTATGTCTCTATTTCTTATTTCTTCTATCCTACCTCAATACTAGTTTGGATGGTGAACTTGGGACATTCCTCCTTAACCCACAGATGCTTAGTAATCTAAAATCAATTTTTTTCTTAAAAGCTCCAATCCCACTACTTGATTTTGCTGCAAATAATATTTATATAATATCATATAAATATTGTAGATTATAATAAAGTCATATATATTCCTAATATCTTAGAATCAATCTGTATACAAAACAGGTAACAAAACCAACAGAATAGAACGTCAACATTATAAATCTTAACAGAGTAAAGAGGAAATTACTGCTGATATTTCTCTAAATTCTTTTAGATGCAATTAGTACAGTTTATCTAAAACCAGGCTTGGTTGATTAGACTTTAGGGGTCTATGAAATGCAAACCTGGGGAAGTGCCCCAGCCAGGTTAAGTGGCCCAGGGCAACAGAGGAGTTGTCTCCAGCTGCTCCTTAGAGCTGATTGACTTTATCTCTTCCTCGTTGGCTTGAAATTAACCACAGTGGGAATATCTATACCTCAGATACCAGCAAATGCTATACATCAGGTTTCTTTTCCTCCCAGAGCGCGGGTTGTTAAATATTTACCAGCATACCCTTGGGAAAGTCCAACTCTTCTGGTCAGAAGAATCATAAAAGGATGAAGGAGATAAAAGCAGGTAAAAACCCTTAGGGCTAGATAAGTTCTAGGGAAGACAGTGACATCTCTGGAAGCTGAAATCCTCTTACCTGAAAGACAGGTACCAGCCCTTGGGCTGTAGTTTGCTGACCTCTGACCTAAGACAAATTCCACAGGAGCGCTTTTCAGACACAGCAGAAAATCATTCAGTGACCACAGCCAGGGGCCGCTGGACAGCTAGATATTTGAGACAGAGATCCTTTTCCTGACTCCCTTTGGCCTTTAAGTGACTTGCAGGGGATCCAGAGGTTTCCATGTTCCAATTGAGGGAATACAGAGGTGCTATCTCAGATAGAATTAGGTTTGGCTTTAGAGTAGCCTAAAAACACACAATTTAACAGGGGCTCAGAACACACAGATTTATTCCCTCGTGTGAAAGCCTAAGGAGTGGCCATCCAGAGCTGGTCAGGAGGCAGACCTGTGTCTCTGGCCACCTCTCTTGCATATGCATAGTGTTTGCAATACCCCAGAAACACAGAGTTTCCGTGGGCCCATGATGTGCAGGGTTTCAGCAACCATCTTGTCTTTGCTTTGAATTTTCCAAAAGAGTCTATGAAAAGCGGCCACAGGAGGGAGTTCAACTCCAAACAGACTGAGTACTCAACAGGAAGAACCAAAAGCAAGCCAAGCTTCCCCACTGCGTAATAGGGTGGGGCTGCTCAGGAGGATCCTAATCTTCCCAGATCTGAATGGGGAGTGCACACTTGCAAGCCTGGTAGCCTTACATGGCAGGCATGAGCTGTCTGAAATACACTTCTCTCTGTTTCTTTTCCCTCCATCCATCCCCCAGTCTTATAACCTTTGGTTTCCTGGCTGACTTCTCAACTGTCCACACTCAGTTCAGGCTCCACCTTTCCCAGAAAGACTTCCTGACACTCCTACCCCCACTGTCCTTCCTGAGGGTGCTCAGTGCCACCTGCACATAACCAGCTTCACAGGAACACTTGGAGTGACAGCAGGCATCACACTGGCTATCAGAGCCACAGGACTGGATTTGAGGCCACCATGCTGCTTACCCTTGAGCCTATCACTACATATAATACCACACCCACCTACCTTATAGGATAATTTTAAATTTAGTTTGGTTTGTTGTTTTGGTTTGGTTTGGTTTTTGGTACCAGGGATTGAATCCAGGGGCACTTAACCACTGAGTCTCAACCCCAGGCTTTTAATTTTTTTATTTTGAGACAGGATCTTGCCAAGTTGCACAGGGTGGTTTTTAATTATTTTTTTTTTGGGGGGGGGTGGTGGGAGTTGCTAGGATTGAACCCAGGACCTTTTACCACTGAGCTATATCCCAGCGCTTCACTAAGTTGCTGAGGCTAGCTTTGAACTTGTGATCCTAATGCCTCAGCCTCCTGAGTTGCTGGGATTATGTGAGTGCTCCATCATGCCTGGCTATATATTCATTCTTTTGAACAGCTGCCTGGTGTCCCCCATATGCGTGTATCCTAATTGACCTAACCAATCAATTAGATGCACTCAAAAAGGGGCATTTGGGTATTTTATTTTTTTTTAATTGGATACAAGTAAGCTTATTTTGTCTCATTTTTATTTAGTTATGACTTTTTAATTCATAAAGCAATCCACTATTGTAATAATCTTAAATAATGAATCAAATCATCCTGGGCACTATTACTATTAGAATATTTTAAAAGTAAATTTATTTATTTATCTATTTATTTAGGTACAGGGTATTGAACCCAAGGGTACTTAATCTCTGAGCCACATCTTTAGCCCTTTTTATTTTTTATTTTGAGACAGAATCTTGCTAAGTTGCTTAGGGCCTTGCCAAGTTGCTGAGGCTGGCTTTGAACTAGCAATCCTTCTGCTTCAGCCTCCTGAGCCACTGGGATTATAGGTGTTCACCACCATGCCTGGATTATTTATTTTAATTAATTAATTAATTAATTAATCTATTCATTCATTTATTCATTCATTTATTTATTTTGCTGTGCTAGGGATTGAACCCAGGACCTTGTGAATGCCAGGCAAGTGCTCTTTTTTTTTTTTTTTAAGTTGACAAGAAATTGTATGTATCTATCGTGTCTAATTTTTAAAAAATATATACAAGGAATGGCTAAATCAAGCAGATTAACATATACATTACCTCACATATTCATTATTTTCTGTGGTGTGAATTACATAAAATCTACTCTCTCATCATTTTTCTAGAAAACACTACATTGTTATTACCAATAGTTACCATGTTATAAAAAGGTCTCTTGAGGGCTGGGGATGTGGCTCAAGCGGCATGCGTGCGGCCCGGGTTCGATCCTCAGCACCACATACAAACAAAGATGTTGTGTCCGCCGAAAACTAGAAAATAAATATTAAAAAATTCTCTCTCTCTCTCTCTCTCTCTCTCTCTTAAAAAAATGATTTTTTTTTAAAAAAAGGTCTCTTGAACTTTTTCCTTCTATTTTTTATTTTAATTAAAAAAGTTTTTTTTTTCAGTACTGAGAATTGAACCCAGGGACACTCAACCACTTAGTCAAGTCCCCAGCCCTTTTTATTTTTTATTCTGAGACAGGGTCTTACTAAGTTGCTCAGGCTGGCCTCAAACTTGTGATCCTTCTGTCTTAGCCTCCCAAATTGATAGGATTACAAGCCTGTGCCACAGTGTCCAGCTTATGCTTCCTGTTTGACTGAAAGTTTGTATCCTTTGGTTAACACATCCCAAACCCTGCTTCCCAAGCTGCTGGTAACCACCATTCTACTTCTATGAATTCAACATTTTTAGATTCTACATATAAGTGAAATTGTGCAGTGTCCATCTTTTTCAGTTAATGTCTTCCAGCTTTGTTCATGTTATTGCAAATAACAGGATTTCTTTCTTTCTAAAGGATGAATAATATTCAATTGTGTATATATACCACATTTTTTGATCCATTCACCCATTGATAGACACAGGCTGATTCCTTATCCTGGGTCTTTTGACAAGGCTACAATAAACATGGCAATGCATCTGTCTCTTCAAGACCTTGATTGCATTTCCCTTGGATAGATCTGCAATAGTGGGATTGTTGGATCATTATGTTTTAATTTGCATTTCTCTGATGATTAGTGATATTGAGCCATTTTTCATACACTTATTGGTGATGTGGCTCAGTGATTAAGTACCCCTGGGTTCATCCCCAGTAGTAAATAAATAAATAAAATTTAAAAAATGTCTATCCAGATCTTTTGTCTGTTCATTTTCTTATTATTAAGTTGCTTGAGTTCCTTACATATCTCGGATATTAATCCTTCTCTGATGTGTGGTTTACAAATATTTCCTCCTATCCCATAGATCATCTCTTTATTCTGTTGATTATTTCACTGACTGTGTTTGATATGATCCCATTTGCTTATTTTTGCTTTTGTTGATTATGCTTTTCAGTGCATATAAACAATTATTGCCCAAGCCCCATGTCATAAAGCTTTTTCCTTATGTTTTCTTTTAGTAATTTTATAGTTTGGGGTCTTACTTTTACTCCCTAATCCATTTTGAGTTGATTTTTTTCACATGTTTTGAAATAAGAGTCTAATTTGCTTCTATTTGTGGATATCCAGTTATCCCAGTAAATCTTTTTTTTTTTTTTTTTTTTTTTAAATACTGATGCCTTCTATTTGTTAATTCCAACATAAGGGATAACATGTATACATTTTTTTTTTTAAGAGAGAGTGAGAGAGGAGAGAGAGAGAGAATTTTTAATATTTATTTTTTAGTTCTCGGTGGACACAACATCTTTGTTGGTATGTGGTGCTGAGGATCGAACCCGGGCCGCACGCACACCAGGCAAGCACGCTACCGCTTGAGCCACATCCCCAGCCCCAAGTTATCCCAGTAAATCTTACTGAAGAGACTCCTTTTTTTATTGAGTGTTACCCAAAGCTATCAGACTTTGTCAAAAATTAATTGACCATAAATGTGTGGATTTGTTTCTGGCTTCTCAATTCTGTTCCACTGGTTTGTATGTCTGTTTGTTTGTTTGTTTGTTTTTACTGGGG
Source organism: Urocitellus parryii (assembly GCF_045843805.1). Lineage (NCBI taxonomy): Eukaryota > Metazoa > Chordata > Mammalia > Rodentia > Sciuridae > Urocitellus > Urocitellus parryii. The sequence continues at coordinate 98,777,600 of NC_135532.1, read as the reverse complement.
ATTGAACCCAGGGGCACGTTACCATGAGCCACATCCCAAGCCCCTTTTTATTTTTATTAATTTAAATCTTGAGACAGGATCTCACTAAGTTGCTGAGGTTGGCCTTGAACTTGTGATCCTCCTGCCTCAGCCTCCTAAATTGCTTGGATTACTGGTGTGTACCACCATGCCCAGTGCTTGTGTGTCTATTTTAATGCCAATACCATGGTGTTTTGATTATTTGATCTTTGTAGTATATTTTGAAGTCAGGTAATGTGATGCCTTCAGTTTTTTTTTTTTAAATTCATATTGCTTTGGCTTTGAGGGTCTATTGTGGTTCTTGTGAATTTTAGTATTGTTTTTCCTATTCCTGTGAAATTTTTCATTGGCATTTTTGTAGGGATTGCACTGAATGAATCTCTAGATCACCTTGGACATCTTAACAATGTTAATTCTTCCAGCCCATAAATGCAGGCTATTCTTTCCATGAATTCGTGTCCTCAATTTCTTTCATTAATGTTTTATAGTTTTCTGTACACAGGTCTTTCATGTTCTTAGTTATTTTTTTCCTAAGTATTTTATTTTATTGTGTTTTTTGTAGCTACTGTAAATATGACATTTCCTCGATTCTTTTTGGGTAGTTCATTGTTAATGTATAGAAACATTGATTTTATATGTTGATTTTATATCCTGCAATTTTAAAGAGTTTATTTATTTTGAGAGTATTTTTGTTAGGATTTTTCTTTCTTTTTTTTAAATGTTTTACAGTTATAGATGGATAGCATGCCTTTTATTGTTTGTTTGTTTGTTTAGTTTTTTATGCGGTGCTGAGGTTTGAACCCAGTGCTTCACATACGCTAGGCAAGCGCTCTGCCACTGAGCTACAGCCTCAGCCCTAGGATTTTCTATATATAAGATATTTGGGTTTTACATTTTCAAAATGCAAATCAGGTCATGTTCCAGACCTGCTTAAAGTGTGCATGACATCTTCTGCCTCTTAGGATAAAAGCGAAAGTCCTTGACATGACCTGACCTACAGTCCTGCAGCTTCCTAGTATTTGCTTGCCTCCCCTCTGGCTGTCCATCACCCCCTGCTATTATCTCCACTCCCTCCTGTGACTAGTCATTAACACAAGCCTTCCTCCTAGAATGTCTTCTCCATCTCTCACTCTTACCCTGATTAACTCTCCTCTCCCTTCAGACTTCAACTTGGCAGTTCAGGATTTATTCACCAATGTATCCTTGGACCTCACAGAGATGGCTGTTATCTGTCTGTCCCTTCTTCACCCTTGGAAAGCGGATGGACTGTCAGGATTCCACTTGGAACACGCCCTCTGGCACTGAGTGCACTGTTAGAGGTGCCACTACCTTCCTCAGCTCCAACAGGCTGCAAGACGTCAAACCCATCCTCCAAAACTCCTCGCCAAACTGGCTCAGAGCACATGATCTGGACACTAAGATGCAATTACAAGTCACCCTTCTCCTGTGGGTTCTCTCCTCTTCTTCCAGAAGATCTCTGCTGGCACCCACTAGAGGGGAAGATGCCAACAAGGAAGCGTCACAGCCAAAGTTTATCCTGTCACTCCCCAGGGGCCCATCGCCAAGTCCCTGAGCGGTTAGAAGTGCTCCTTTAGACTGTCACCTGACCTCCACGCTACCTTTGGGTGATTAGTCCTACGCTCATGGTTTCTCTAAAATGATATGAAACTTTCGGTGAAAGCCACATCCTTCCCCGGATGCCAGAAAACCTCTACCCACATCCTCTTCCTTGAACACCATCTCCTTTCCTCTATTTTTGGTGGCAAAATGAATCAAAGTAGCTCACATAAAAGGCAAGAGAGACACAGAGACAGAGATAGAAAAGATAGACAGGGACACTGGGCACCTTATACACATCCAGGATTAAACTATATCTTTTACCTATGTCCACCTCCCTGGTCTGAGTCATCTTCATCTTTTTAACCCGTTCTTTTGCAATACACCCTGGCTAATTTTCCTTTCAAGGTTTTGTTTGTTTGCTGGCTTGTTTGTGGTACCAGGGATTGAAAGCAGGAGCATTTAACCACTGAGCCACATCCCAGCCTTTTTTATATCTTATTTAGAGACAGAGACTCACTAAGTTGCTGAGGCTGGCTTTGAACTCATGATCCTCCTGCCTCAGTCTCTAGTACTGCTTGGATTACAGGCCACTGTTTCTGGCCTGCTTTCAGTTTTATGCCCTGGAACTTCCTCCATGTCTAGTTTGCCAGGTAAACTACAGGACCTGCAGGCATATGTGCATTCCAGATAAAACAAGGAATCATAATTTGAGTTTAAATATGTCACATCTATTGGATGGGATATTCTTATACTAAAATATGATTTGCGATTCATATGTAACTGGACACGATGAAGTCTGACTTGCTAATTCTGATAATTCTTTCTGGTAGATGCCAGAATCATCCTTTTAAAATGTAAGTCAGGGGCTGGGGATGTGGCTCAAGCGGTAGCGCGCTCGCCTGGGTTCGATCCTTAGCACCACGTACAAACAAAGATATTTTGCCCACCAAAAAATAAATATTAAAAAAAAAAATAAAATAATAAAATGTAAGTCAGTTCAAGCCACCCCTCTGTTCAAAATCCACCAATAGCTTCCCATCCTGAGTGCAGTCCTCACAAAGCTAGATCTGCCTTTCTTGGGACTTCTGCATCTCACCTCCTACCCCTGTCTCCCTCATTCACTCTGTCCTACCATGCTGGCTTCCTCCTCGTTCCTGGCACTTCTCCCAGATATTTGATGACTACCTTCTTCGACTTTGGGGTTTTGCTCCGATGATATCACTTTCTCAGGAAGGCCATTTCTAGTAAGTACCCTTTTAAAGACTGCAACCACCCTACTCTCTACTCACTCCCTGCTTTTTCTCTGTCATTTGGCATGTCACTTCTGACATGCTACATCATGTGTGTTTATGGGTTTGCCCTGTCTCTCCACTCGTGTATATAGTCCACAAGGATGGGTCCTGTGTTTTGTTCAGGCTGGATTTCCAGTGCCAGACCCTGCCTGGCCCATAGCACTCATTCAGTAAATATTTGTTGAACCAATGATGAAACCCAAGGGCAGGAAGTGCAGCCAGGAACGTCCAGAACAAGAGGGTTTTGTTTGGTTTGTCCTCTGCAGGCTTGCTCTAATCTTTTCCCACTTACTCATCTTGCTCAAGGCCCCGCTTGGACACTGTCCCAGGTCTTAGGAGGACTTTTCATGGTGCTATCAAGACAGGGATAATCTCATTGGCTCAACTCCTCCTTTCTCCTCCCCGCCTCCCTTCCCTCCCTCTGTCCTTATCTCTCTTTCCACTAGCATTTAAATTTTTTTAAATAAATGCATAATATTTCTAGAAATGTGCTTTAGTTTCTTTTGCCAAGACTGGAGAGTAGTGATTTGGGGGTTCTGACAGTCGACAACAAATGCCATTAAACTGCTGTCTTGTGTCCCTTCCTAAGTTTGGGTTCCCTGCAGAGAATGACCAACTCCCATTTGTATCAGCCAGAAGAGAATTGGCTTTGCTTTGGGAATAAAAAGTCCTCAAATTTCAGTCTCTTATAACAGCATTTTTACTTGCTGCTCATGCTACATTTCCAGAATGAACTGGGGCTTGACAGTTCAGTATCTCAGAGACCCAGACTGGAGGAGTCTCTGCATAGTCTGGTCACCCCTCTTAGGAGCAGGGAAAGAGAGATATGGAGGGATACCCGCTGGTTCTCGGGAGCATCAGCCCAGAGAAGCAAAGGCCATCTGCTTGTCCAGAATCAGTTAAGCTGTTCCATATAACGCCACAGAAGTGAATGTCTCTTCCCAGGCACCACCTTGAGAAGGGCCGGAAGGCACAGGTAGGCAGGGATCTGTTCATACAAGTGCTTCATCCACCTGTCATCCCACCTCCCAGATGGTGGTAGGGAATCAGGAGGATTTCCTGGCTGGCCTCCTCCTCGTTCCCTGATCTCACACCTGCTCTGGAAAATCGTACTCCCTTTCATTTATCCAGCACCGACACTTTTCAAAGAACTGTTCTTCCCATTTGGACTTCGCAAGAAGTAAGTAGAGATCATTCCCTTTTGGAAGGAGAAGTCAGAGACTTGAAAAGGTTATGAGAATTATCTAAGGTCACAAGAGTTTGTAAGAGGCATTGCTGGGACTTCAGAATCTCAGCCTCTCCTGGTACAGAGCTCACTCACATAGCCTGCTGCCTCTGAAGAACTGAGCAGCAGGGAGGGAAGAACACAGGGCACCCCACAGGTCTCCCCAGTTGCATCACAATGTAGAAAACTATGGTTTGCCCCCCCCCCCCCGCCCCGATTTTAGAAAAAGTTAACTCCATTCAAGAAACAGAAATCATGTTATCCTGGAGATCTCCCTGGTTGTGAGAGCCAAAGGGTAGGATGTTCAAAGCAGAAAGTTTAGGATAACTTGCCATTCAACCAAGTACCAGTGTCATTCCCAACAAATGCCAATTACCTTATCTGTAAAATGGTCACAATAGCCCCTACTTCATAGAATTTTTTTGGGGGGGATACCAGGGATTGAATTCAGGGGCACTCAACCACTGAGCCACATCCCCAGCCCTATTTTATATTTTAGAGACAGGGTCTCAGTGAGTTGCTTAGTGCCTCAATGTTGCTGAGGCTGGCTTTGAACTCAAAATCTTCCTGTCTCAACCTCCCAGGCCACTGTGATTACAGGCATGTGCCACCATGCCAGGCTTACTTCATGGAAATTTTTTTTGTAGACATAGTGGACAGCAAGCTTATACAAGGCCCAGCACACAATAGCCTAAGATGGCTGTTAAGAGCTGTTGGGTGTGCTGGGAAGAAGCCAACAGAAGGTTCAGGAGGATGTGCCAAAGAAGTTGGAGGGCATTTGGGCATGGTGGCATATGCCTGTCATCCCATTGACTCAGCAGGCTAAATCAGGAGGATCACAAGTTCAAGGCCAGCCCCAGCAACTTAGTGAGACTCTATCTCAAAATTAAAAATGCAAAAGTCTGGAGATGTGGCTCAATGGTGGAGCATCCCTGAGTTCAATTTCCAGTACTGGACAAGGTGTGGGGAAAGAGATTTATTTACCCAGTGTCCCCTGCGAATCTAAATGATTCATCCAGTTGCCCTTCATGTGGTGATTTAAGGATGGAGTCTACTTAAATCTTATGTCACCTCCATCTGAACATGGTCTTCCTTTGTGTTGGAGAATCACTCATGGGCTCATAAATGCTTGAGTCCAGAATAAACATTTATCATCTCCTAGTCCTTGACAGAACTGGCCATGAAACTGTGTCTTAAAGCAAGGCAGGGTGGGGAGGGCTGGGAACTAGTCACCTAAGTGTTCAGAAAGAAGAGAACTATGAGTTCCAGTGATAAATATTTCCAACTCTAGATTTACATAACTTTTTATTAATTATGCATTCCATAATTTATGGTCAGACATTTAGGTTGTTTTTAATATTTCAGAATTATAAATATAATTTAAGCTTCCCAGATTCACAGTGATTGCATTTGGGATCACAATTGATATTTTTGTTTGTTTTTGTTTTTACAGTACTGGGGATTGAACTCAAGGTTGCTTTACCAATGAGCTGAATCCCCAGCTCTTTTGTATTTTGAAACAGGGTCTTGCTAAATCAGAGAGGCTAACCTCAAACTTGTCAAGGCTAGCCTCAAACTTGCAATCCCCCTGCCTCAACCTCCCAGGTAGTTGGGATTACAGGCATGCACCACCATGCCCATCTCACACTGGCTTTGATAGTACTCGATATTATCATATTTGTGCTACCATCTACTTGTGTGATATGTCAGCTATCATCCCCAATCCCCCACCCCATCAGTCCCAACTATTTCCTCAGACTGACGATGACCATCCAGCTTCTGCTCATTCAGAATTTTGCACGGAGTTCTTGCTTGTGTAAGGCACTGTACCTGACATCCTTCTGGAGACAGGGCAGGACATGGGACAGACAAGGTCCCTTCCCTTACATACTCCATTCATGCTGTTATCCTCTGCTGGTTCCACCTCTCATGGAATGTGGCTGAGAACTCTGTGCCTTGAGGCAGAGGGGGGAAATAGGACAATGCTCCCCTGCTGGCTCTGCATGGCATGAGGCCACCTAGGGATTCTGCTCCTTCAGCTTCTCATAAAGGCTTAAAACCAGTGGAGGCAGCCAGTCCTGGGGCAGTGGAGACTCACACTCTTTCATTCCCCAGGGTCCTGAAGGTGGAGGGAGAGATCCTCTCTGCCCCTTACTTCTTTTTTGTTGTTATTGTTTAAATCCTTTCTTTTTTAAAAAAATTTTCTTGTAGTTGTAGATGGACAGAATGCCTTTATTTTATTTGTTTATTTTTATGTGGTGCTGAGGATCGAACCCAGTGCCTCACATATGCTAGGCAAGCGCTCTGCCACTGAGCTACAGCCCCAGCCCCTGCCCCTTACTTCTTATGTGGGCTCTCTGGCTGGATTGCGGAACTCAATTAATATAAGAGCTGATGAGCAACAGAAAAGCATCTTCATTATATCAACATACATGTACCTGGAGATCTTCACAAGAGAGCCAAGTCCAAAGAAATGACCAAAGCATGATGCTTTTATGTTTTTGACAAAACAATAAATTCATGAAGAAATGATAGGACAAATGGATGTCTGGACTGGGATGGCAAATTCTTGGAATTTTTCTGAATTCTTAGTAACACTGAGGCATGAGGTGGGGCAGAAGCCAGGGGGAGATCAGGGTTACTTCTAAGATTTTTCACTCCGGTTTATCACAGGCCAGGTTATCAATCCCTAAAATCAAGGCCCTTTTTCAGCCTTGGTATGTGAAGGACCTCCATTCGAGAAGAATCTTTATGGCTGCTGTATGTAGGAAGAGAAGCCAACTGTTCCCTTCTGAAGTTATAGTTCTTTAATGATTCTGGCTTGAAATAACCAATATGCCAATTTGGCACATTTGAGATGGTATATCCTGCAAACCTTCATCTTCATCCTCCCTGGGTACCTCTTACTCAGTTAACTCCTAAGCTGTCATGCACATCAACGCCTTCTTGTGGAGTCGGGTATTCCTAATACCACTCTCTAGGAGCACTGTAGGCCCAGGGCCAGGTCATCTAGAACTCTCTGAGATATCACTAATGCTCAGTGTCACTAAGAAGAGTACCTTCCTTCATTACATAAATATGTAAAAGAAAAAAATAAATAAATAATTGTGATGGGCAATAATCACATTTTCCCTTGTTTTAATTTGTACTTCTGTGATGACCACAGGCTTTCATCTTTTGCAACACTTGTTTATAACAATGTTTCCACTTGAGTGATTTGTGAGCAGATGTTAATTTATGTATTCAAACTTTAATTTCTTAAACCAATTTTTGTAGGTTCTTTCTATGACAAAGATGTTGGTCTTCTTCTATCTGTGGTATTTGCCTCTTTGAGCTTCTACCCCACTGCTCCCTTTCTGGTCTGTTTGTCTTTTTATTTTGGCTGTTTTGTTTTCATTGCTTTTGTTGTAGTGCAGTTTAAAATTTTTATTTACTCAAATTCATCTGTCTTCCTTGCTTTCACATCAAAGCTTACAAATGTATTTCCTGTTCAGGAATTTGACCAATATTGGATTCTCTTTTCTTCCACTTTGTCTTCTAGGATTTTACTTTAGTTTATATTTACATCTTTCATCCAATGAATTATGCCATTTCTTTTTCCACGAAAAAAAAAAAGTAGAAAACTTTCTACAATTCCTTAAGCCAAATAAATAGGAGAAAGTGAAGATCAACCAAAAGCATCCATCCCAGGGTATGTGACAGCTGGGGATAGACCTGGAAATAGGAGATTTTTTGAGTTCCCTTCACCCCCAGTGTTTCTGATGAGTAAATGGCCCTTCTGGTTGACCGCTTTTCCACCAGATCCCTTTCAGGGGACACAGAATGAACCCTGATTGTTAAAAGGCTTTCTACTTATTTATTCATTATTTCATTCATTCATTTATGTATTAGTGTAATAGGGTTGGTGTTTGGTAGAGAAGATGGAGAGGGATTGCATTTTCAAAATTGAGATTCAAATTCTTAAGGTAGGAGCCCTAGGACATAGATAAGTGAGGGGTGGGAGAGTCGGAGTCCCTCCCTGCACAGAGTGTCTAACAGCTGAGTCCTCCACCATCCATGAAGTGACCACCCTAATTAAGTGGACGGGACCTGGAGCAGGCTGCCCTGAGATGGAGCAGCCTCGGGAATACTTTCCACCTTGGAACTTGGTGAACAGTGCCCTGTTGTCCCTTCATCTTCCCACAAGAGGAGAGCCAGAATTGTCCCCCCTTGCTACAATCTCCCCACCCCCTCACATACCCCGGCACAACTCTCCTCATCCACAGTAAGGAAACAGAAACAGTCGGCATCTGTCCTCTCCTCTCTCCTCTCTCCTCCTCCCCCACCCCAAGTTGTCCCATAATGACAGGTGGACAGAAGAGGGAATAATAAATACCAACCTAGAAAGCCACCAGTTTCACATTTCTCCTTCATTTACTTTTAACTAGCCATAGCAGAGGAAGCTGTCTGCTCTGAGAGGTAAAGAAACTTTGGGTTTTGAATTCCAAACCCAATCTCCCAAGCACTGGATTCTTGATAATCCTTGGTTTGAAGGATTGGGGCTCACTGTGGCCTTTGTTTTAACAAACTGAAGTACACAATGTGGCCATCTCCCTGGCTCCTCTTTGTCTACCTGCTTGCTCTATTCCTCTGGCTTTTTAAATTTCCTTCTTAGAATCTGGTCAAGGACAGTTCAAACACATCTTAGTTTCTGTTTTTAGAAAAAGAATAAGATATTTGTTTCATCAGCAACTCTGGCTGTTCTGAGGCCACAGTTGACCCAGAGATGCATCCAAAACAAACACGAATCCATCTGCCAAAGCTTGTAGAGTTAAGACTGCTTTTACTGAATGTTTTCCTAAATGGTGCAATAGAGGAAAAGTTATGTCACCCAACTAACCATTTCTCCTAGTCACTCCTCCTGTGAGGGACAGAAGTCTTCTTCTGTTCCCTCTTTTGATTGCTGTTTCCTCCTCTCCCTCCCCACACCCATGTGTTCTCAGGAGAACAGCCTGCTCTTGGTTTCTGCCACTCTCCTATCCTTTTTACATACCCACAGACCTGGCTGGTCCTGACAAGATGGCCCCTGTTTTATTGCCTTTTTTTTTTTTTTTTTTTTTGGTAATGGTAGGTATTGAACCCAGTGCTTTATGCATGTTAGGCAAGTCCTCCTCTATCACTGAGCCACATCCTCAGCCCTTGTCTCCTGCTCTTGAAAATTAGAAATCAAAAAGCATATGTGTAGCCCCTGGGAGTTCTTTCATTTTAATCACTGAGGTCTTTTGGGTTTGCATTAGTTTCTTGTTGCTGCTGTAACAAATGACCATAAATTGAGCATCTTAAAACAATATAAACATGGTATCTCACTACAGTGCAGATGTCCCAAGTGGGCCTCATTTGAGTTGAAATCAAAGTGTTGGTAAGTCTTCCTTTCTGAGAACTCTCAAGGGAATCCGTTTTCTTGCCTTTTCCAGCTTCTAGAGACCCTGCTCTCCTTGCCTCATGGCCTCCTGCCGTTTTTGAAGACTATAATTGCATCACTTCAGCCTCTGCTTTCATATTGTCCTGTCTTCTTATCTGAATGGCTCTTCTGCTTCCTTCTTCCACATTTAAGAAAACTTTTTTTATTTTATTGGGCCTGCTCAGTAATCCAGAGCAATCTCCCTGTCTTAAAGTCTATTGATTAGCAACCTTAATGCCGTCAGCACACTGAATTCCCCTCTGCCATGAAACATAACAGATTCACCATTTGGGGGGATTAGGACACAGACGCCTTGGGGGAGCTATTATTTAGTCTACCAGAGGGTTCAAAGGCCAGTGTGATTAGTAGAAGTTTGGAGGGAATGTTCTGCTCTTCTTGCAGCCAAAGGTGATACAGGAGAAGGGTCATGCTGGACCCTAAGCCCAACTCCAGAAGGTAGCTAAGGGGCTAAGGAAAGCCTTTCTCCAAATTTAGCTCTAGGCAATCCTTTTCCAATTTTAGCTCTGCTCCAACCTTGACTTAACCTCCACATGAGGTGGGTGAAGATGGGTGGTGAGTGGCTTTCAGAAGAAACAGAGATGAGCAGTTACTTTTATCTCCAATTCAAAGCTATTGGATGTTCACATACTCTTTAATCCTATCTGGAAAGCTCTTGGCTCAAAGCATTGAGGCATTCAGATTTTGGTGGACTTCTCAGCATTTGAATATCTCTCCCACCACGAGGTTAATGCCAAAATGACACTGAGTCCTCCATTTGCTCTCTGGAGCTCTGATTTATGGATGAAGAAATGCAGATGGACACCTATTTTGACTTGGGACCAATTATAACTACAGATCCCCACAGTTATATGGTGTGGTGAGCTAGTCATCAGAGAGGACTGTCATCAACTCCTTATCTCCCTGCTTCTCACATTGAGATATGGTATCTAATTCCCCTCTCCAGGATGGCCTTAGTGACTTGCTTGACCAACGGTATGTGGTGGAAGTGAAGTTCTAGGTTGTATGTGTAGAGAATGAACCCAGAGGCAGTCTACCACTGAGCTACATTCTGGGACTTTTTAATTTTGGTATAGGATGTTGCTAAATTGCCTAAACTGGCCTTGAACTTGTGATCCTTATGTCTTAGCCTCCCAAGTAGCTAGAATTACAGGTGTATGCCATTGCACTCTTGTCCTAGGCCTTTTGGCTGTCATAAACTTTTCAATGGTCCTCTTGAGTGCTTCTTCTGGAATCCATCCATAATCCTGTGAGAACACCAATTATACACGGAGAGACCAATTATAAACACGCTGGTTGATAACCAGCCAGCAGCAGCACAAACTGTGAGCCATCTGAATGAACCATCTCGAACGTCTAGCCCAGTCAAGCCTTTAGCTGACTGCAGTCCTGATAGTTAGATAACTGCCACATCATGCAAGGACCTAAGTGGGAATGATCCAGTTGTGCCCAGCCAGCTCCCACAACTGTAAGCAATAAAAATAAATTTTTGTTTAAAGCCCCTGGGGGTGGGGTTGGGGTTGTGGCTCAGTGACAGAGCACTCACCTTGAAGGTTCAAGGCTCTGGGTTCGATCCTCAGCACCACACATGAACATAAATAAATAAAATAAAGATGTTGTGTTCAACTACCACTGGAAAAAAAAAAGCCCCTTGGGGAACACACACACAAAAAACCAAAATCTAGGATGTGCACTCAATGCTAAGGAGGCTAACAACAAGTACCAAATATTGATAATCATTGGTTATCATCAGTTTGAAGGATTAGGGGTAACTGGGAAATGTGGTTTAACTAGGCAGCCAGAGAGAATTGGGTTCTGGTTACTAGGGAAGAAGGGGATTTGAGAAGGGGCGTAGCAATCTGTTCACAAGTTCTTATTTTTTTTCTCAATCTGGGAGCTATCTCAGGAAGCTCCTTGAGGGCAGAAACCATGGTTTCTTCATCTCTGGTCCCCAGTACTGAGCCTGCTTCCCAACCCAGGGTAGGGGTTCAGCCCTCCCCTGCTGAGCAGATGAGGCTCTTGCAGTGCTTGGATAGATGTGGTAAAGATGTCAGCCAATGTGGGGATCCAAGATGGGACAGAGAAGAAGACAGATGTGGAAGAATTTAACAGGGCAGGCACAGGGCTTGATGCATCTTGCCAGAACAGAGAGCTGTTAATGTTATGATTTCTTGTGATCTAAGATGACAGCTCTTTGGCCCACGTTTAAAGGAAGTTGAGCTGAATACCTCACTTCACAGAAATTTATTGAACACATTCCAAAGTGAAGAAATTTCTCAACTGTTTCAAAATCATGGTTTGGAAAAAGCATGCCTCCAGGTTGAAGGCTTCTTGGGTTCTGGTTCAATACGTGCCGCTGCTACTGTCGACAGGTTGGAGTGCCAGGGCTTTCGCCTGGCTCACGTCACCGGCCAGGCCTGCCTGGCTCCAACAACACCTTTCTGGAGTGCTAACAGACCTCAGAAAGGGCATGTGTGCTTTCTGTCACCGACACTAGCTGTTTTCCAGAAAACCGAGCTTTGTGGCTGAGCAGTTTGGATGCATCATTCCTCAGTCAGCAGACATTTGGGAATCAGCACAGACTGAGCCTGAACTTTGGCTCAGCTGCTTACTACCCACTTTGGTCAAGTTATTTCACCTGTTTAAACCCCAGATCCTTGGCCTGTAAAGCAAAGACTTTGTAGGGGCTTTGTCACTAGGTATATAAGGATTAAATGAGGTTCTGGATTTAAAGTACATGGCCCTGGTCAATAATAATAAACAATGAACAGTCATTCCAAGTATTGTGACAACAAGGTTTTCAGGCCTCTGTGGCCTCTGAAGTCAAAGGATATTAATAAGTATATTCAGGAATAATAAATAGTTGCAGCTACTTACAAAACTCAAGTGGGCAAAAGTGGAATGCTGGTTGTCTGGGATGACTATTGAATTAGAGTTCAGAACCCCATGTCCTGGGGACTCCTCCTGGTCAGGTATAATCTCAGAATTTACACATAAGCGTAGTCACCTTGAGGAGGGAAAAGTGGGTCCCTTTTTAGGTCTTCCATGTCTCGGGGACCCATGCTGGTTTTTGTGAGCTACTGACTCCTGTAGTCATGTCTCCAGACATGACCATCATGATGTGTGGTCAGCAGCACATTCTGTTTCATCCCATGGAACCCAGTCTTGTCCTTGCCTCACTTCCAGGGGACAGGCCTGTCCCTTTCTTCCTTACTTTTGGGGACAGACCAAGTTCATTCCTCCAGTGGGTGGTTGGCACTCTCCTACCCAGGCCATCTTGGCTCTAACTTGTGGCTCACTAGGAGTTCAGAGAAGCCCTCCTGGCCACATATGGGCCTGAGAAAAAAACAGGCGCATTCATGTCTATAGGCACCATGTTCCATTCCTCTTATCAGAGGTGCAAGACCTACCTGAGCAGCTGCAGCTGGGAAACTGAACCTTTATGTATTCCTTTCTCTTAAATACCCCGTCCCTCTTCTGTGGAAAATTTCTTTGTCCCTTGTCTTTTCTTCTTGCACCAGAGCTCATGTTGGGAAGGAGGGACCTTCCAGAACTTCTCACTCTGTTCTTCCTCTGTACCTCTGTCTCTCTGTTCCCCAGCACAAAGCTCTTTTATGTAGATAAAAGGATAAGTACACACACACACAAACACACACACTCTCACAGGGTGGAAACCAGTTCTCCAAGTTTGTGCACACTCCCCAGACAGTTCAGTCTCCTGTCCACCAAAGAACAGAACTTCTTTGAAATGATAGGCTGAGGAATCTGCCATTCTTGTTATTAGCAGGCCATTTGTGGGGGTTGAAGTGTGAACATGCAATTTAATGGCTCAGTTACTAGCGGCCATAAATGAATACTTCATGTTCTATCCTGTCTTAGAAGTCACATGGTTCTTACTAGCTAAGGTTGGGAAGAGGTCTACCAAGCTGCTCAGTCTATGGAGTGGGGGAATCACTGTTATCATGCTCAATATCACCCCTATATATCCCATTCCAATTTTTTTCATTTAATTTTCATCTTCGTTAAAGTAAAACACATACATTGTTCAGAAAAAATCAAAAAATTCTCTAAAATTCTAGAAAAACAGAAGTCCTCCAACCCTCTCCTTCTGTTTACGACATTCTTTTTTTTTAGTACTGGGGATTGAACCTGGGCATAGTGGCGCACACCTGTAATCTCGGTGGCTCCGAAGGCAGAGGCAGGAGAATCACAAGTTCAAAGCCAGCCTCAGCAATTTAGCAAGGAACTAAGCAACTCAGTGAGACCCTGTCTCTAATAAAAATACAAAATAGGGCTAGGGATGTGACTCAGTGGTCAAGTGCCTCTGAGTTCAATCCCTGGTACCTCTCTCCGTCAAAAAATTTGAACGGGGGATGCTTAACCATTGAGCCACATTCCCAGTCCCTTTTTATTTATTTTTATTTTTTTAAAGAGAGAGAGAGAGAGAGAGAGAGAGAGAGAGAGAGAGAGAGAGAGAGAGAGAGAGAGAGAGAGAATTTTTAATATTTATTCTTTAGTTCTTGGCGGACACAACATCTTTGTTGGTATGTGGTGCTGAGGATCGGACCCGGGCCGCACGCATGCCAGGCGAGCGCGCTACCGCTGAGCCACATCCCCTGCCCCCCCAGTCCCTTTTTATATTTTATTTAGAGATGGGTCTTGCTGAGTTGCTTATGGCCTTGCTACATTGCTGAGGCAGGCTTTGAATTTGCAATCCTCCTGCCTCAGCCTCCTGAGGCGCTAGGTTTACAGGCATGCACCACCGCTCCCGACTCAGTATACTGTTGTAGCTGTTCTGATAGCTTCATTTCTATTGCCGAGGAGAGGTCTTATATTATTATTTCTTTCCAGTTTTGACATTATCTATCCATTTTTCAGTACGGGAAGACTTTTATACTAACTTCCCCTCCCTCCACTAATATTTAAGGTCTATATGATTTAAAAAATTTTTTTTCACATATTTATTACTGAACCAACTGAACCTGTTACTGAAGATCACAGAAATAGAAAAGTCAGATTTCTAATGAAACATGCCCAGCTTTCCAGACTATGGTGACATTTTCAGCTTGATGTGGTAGGATGATTGTGACCTTGATACAGCAAATGTGTACACTGTTTCATGTGATGAGAATTTCTTGGAGACCCCACTCCATTCTCCACAAATGTCTCCTCTTGGAGTTGTACTTGATTTTTATTGCCAGTTTTTATCCAAATCCACTGGGGACGATTTTGGTTTTGTTTCTTGACCAGGAACCACTTGATCCTGAAAGTCTTGTGAGAAGACATGGAGAAAGTGGAATCAAGTATGCTCACCACAAAGGCAGAGAAAAAGGGAAGGTGGGATTTACAGTGTGATGAGGACGAAGGTACTAATCACAAGGAAGACATGTCGCATATTTTAATTGCTTTTCCAATTTTAAACAACTTCTTGTTTTCCCTGGGGTTGATTGATGATTGCCTTTTCTTTCCTTTTAGTTTTCTATACACTTGTCTCTAAATCAGTGTTCTCTTCTTGGAGACTTTGTTTCCAGATCCCTCATTCTTCTCTTTTTCCTCCCTCCCTCCCTCCCTTCTTTCCTTCCTTTCTTCTTCTTTCCTTTCTTTCTAGTACTAGGAATTGAACCCAGTGGTGCTCTACCACTAAGCTACATCCCCAGTCCTTTTCATTTTTATTTATTTATTTTTTTGAGACAAGGTCTTACTAAGTTGCTCAGAACCTCACTAAGTTGCTGAGGCTGGTTTTGAACTTGTGATCCTTCTGCCTCAACCTCCTGAGCTGCTGGGATTACAGTGCCACCACACCGGGCTTTAATTTTTAACTTTTGAGACAGGGTGTTCCTAAGTTGCCTAGGCTGGCCTCAAACTTATGGTCCTCCTGCTTCAGCCCCCAGATCTCTCTTTCTACCCTCTGAACTGTTAGCTCTCTTGGCCTGCAGCATAGCTGTCATTCTGGAATGTCCCTTTATCATCTTCTAAGGGTTCTCTTTGCCTCTGTTCTGTGTCAAATTCCCTATTATCTGGAATGTGTATGTGACCTGAATCAATTTAACCATTCCAAATCTCTTAGATTCTTTTGGGACTGAGTTGCTGAGGGCCTTGCTAAGTTGCTGAGGCTGGCTTTGAACTTGTGATCCTCCTGTCAGCTTCCCGAGTTGCTGGGATTACAGGCATGCGCCACCACGCCCCACTCTGATATATCACTTTTTAAATCCTCTGCAATCTTGTTCCTTTTCCTTCCCCTGCTCTGCATCTGCATGCAGATATGATTGAGCCCACAGGTTATCTTCTGCCCTCTTGTCAACAGACCACTCAACACATAGATTGGTGCTAATTCACTAATCAGCTTCCACTTTACTCTCAACCATGCTGGGAACCTACAGATTTCTGGTTAATGCCACCTTTCCATCCATTTCCCCAGAAATCGTACACATTCAATGTTGCTATCAAATCCCCAGCTCTAGCCCATTCCTCTGCACTTTAACTCAGAAATGACCTTCCTTCATATGCAAGGAAAATGGAAGCAACAGGATGTGGATTTCTTTACCTTCCTTCTTCTTTTTCTCTACCCCATGAGGGTGCCTATGTCTGAGCCCATCCTGACCTCTCTCTTCAGCAAACTCTGGGCTCAGCTCTGGAACAGACTCTGCTTCCCTCAGAGGTGTCCCTCCTGTCACACAGACCACACTGTAGCTTTCGGTTCCAGCCTTTCCTGACTCTTTGGGACATTGCCCCTTTAGTTATTTCCTCTTGTTCTTTGTATCTTTGACCTCCATGCTTTGGCCCGTTCCTT
Source organism: Urocitellus parryii (assembly GCF_045843805.1). Classification (NCBI taxonomy): domain Eukaryota; kingdom Metazoa; phylum Chordata; class Mammalia; order Rodentia; family Sciuridae; genus Urocitellus; species Urocitellus parryii. The sequence goes on along the minus strand of NC_135532.1, from coordinate 98,761,257 downwards.
TCATCTTAGAAACTGCTTAGAATTTTCTCCATCTTAAAAGAATCCCTGTAAATCCCTGCCCCTATCAGGCTATTCCTCTCTTATTCTCCCCTCCCTCTCCCCTCTTTACTCTCACACCAGGCTTTTTATTTTTTCTTTTCTCTTTTTGGTAGTACTGGAGATTGAACCCAAGGAGGGCTCTACTATTGAGCCCCATCCCCAGGCCTTTGATTTTTAATTTGAGACAGAGACTTGCTAAATTGCTTAGGGTCTCACCAAGTTTTCCAGGCTAGCCTTAAATTTGTGATCCTTCTCCTTCAGCCTCCTAAGTTGCTGGTACAATAGGCCGCTTTGGCTGCTGCTACTGCTATTGCTCCTCTTCCTCCTCCTCCTCCTCCTCCTCCTTCTTTTTCTTCTTCCTCTTGCTATTCTCCTCCTCCTCCTTCTTTTTTACCACCGAGCTACATTCCCAGCCCTTTTTACTTTTTGTTTTGAGACAGGGTCTCACTGAGTTGCTTAGTGCCTCGCTAGATTGCTGAGACTGGTTTTGAACTTGTGATCCTCCTGCCTCCACCTCCTGAGATGCTGGGATTACAGGTGTGCGCCACAGCACTCAGCTCTAAATTGTTCTGTGTGTATGTGTGTGTGTGTGTGTGTGCATGAACTTTTTTTTTTCTAATTTGTTTTAATTAGATATACATGACAGTCCAAGGATCTTGACATATCATACATTTGAATCAGATGGGGTATAATTTCTTATTTTTCTGAGTGTACAGGTTGCAGAATCACATTGGTCATGCAGTCACGTGTATACATATAGCAATAATAATGTCTATTTTATTCTGTTGTCCTTCCTTTCCCCCTCTAAATTGTTCTTGTTGGGAACTTTGGTCACAGTGATGAGGAGCTAGCTAACTTACATCCTGATTCCCCTGGCCTTCCCTGCTACCCCTGTCAAGATGACAGTTTCTCTAGACCAGTTTTCTCTGCTAAGCTCAGACCTACATTTATATCTACCATGGGGCATTTCTATCAGGATGTTCCACAGGAGCCTCAAATTCATCATGTCCCAAACAGGAATCCATATTTTAATACCTAAACTTGTACAATATACACTTTTGTTGTCTGTGAAACCTTGGGAAAGTTACTGCATTTTCATCTGAAAAATTGGGTGATAATACAATTCTTGATAGGATTAAATGGTCTCATTTTATCTCATGATACACGTTGCTGTGGTTTTCATTTGTAGGATACTTGATCCCCAATGTGGTGGTGTTGGCAGATGGGTATAATGGGAGGTTTGGGTTGTGGGGGCTTCATCCTTATGAGTGAATTATTGCCACTGTTGCTGAAGTGGTTTCTTTATAAAGGATAGGTTCAGTCTCCTTTCATCTCTCTTGCCATCTCTTTGTCCCTTCACCATGGGATGACAGAGCAAGAAGGCTGTCACCAGATGCCAGCCCCTCAATCGTGGATTTCCCTCCAGAACTGTGATTCAATAATCTTTATTATAAATTACCCAGTTTCTGGTATTCTGTTATAGCAGCACAAAATAGACTAAGACACATGTCAAACACTCATCAGAGTGCCTGACATATTACCATGTTCAACAAATGATTTGATGCAGTGTATATGGTCAGTGAGCATTCATATGGTTATTATTGGAGCTGGAGCTCAGTGTGTGCTTAGCATGTTCTGGGTTCAATCCCCAACCACCCCCAAAATATTGCCATTGTTCTATATCTATCAGAACAACACCATCCTTATCACTTTTTCCCAGACCAAACATTCAGATTGATCCTTGGTCCCCCCTGCCTCTCACTACATGAACTCCTGCCCCAGATATTATTCAATCTATTGTTAAGTCCACTGATCGTATTTCATAAAGATCTCTCATGTCAAGTCCCTGTTTCCATCCTCACTGCCCTGTCCTGTTCAGTCCCAATCTTGCTTGCCTTGTTAAGAAAGCCATTCTGACTGGTTTCCTAGCCAATGGTCTGACCCTTTCTTCTCCATTGCATCCTCTAAATATTCACCAAAATGATCCCTCCAACATGCTTGTCCGATTGTGCCACATCTCTCATGTTTCAGTAGTAATTATAATTATAACTGGGGGAGGGGCTAATATTTAAAATCATAACAGGCTGCAGCTGCATCTTCCCCTAAGGCAGACATTCCTCTTGAGTACAAGGCTCTTTGTCTGGAAAAACACCTGTGTGGACACAGAGGTGAACAGTTGGGAATAGAAAACAAAGAGTTAGTTAATCTCTTCTGTAGAGGAAATAAGCAGGGATGGGGTGGGGTTGGAAGATATTCAGAAATAGAATAAAACTGAGGAAAAGCCCTAGAGGGTAACTCCAGCACAGAAAAGCGTCCTGCGGCAAAATAAGCAGGGAAATTATTGAGTGAAACAGGTTAAGGGAACCTGGCACAGTCTTCTTTATATTAACATACATTTGATTCTCCCAAAGCAGGCATTATATGCTGTTTCACAACCTCAATGGACAAAGAGTTTGGTGGAACAATGATTAATTTCTATATAAAGGTAGTAGATCATGGAACAGAGCTTGAGAACTCTGGAAAACACACACATACAGAAAGAAAAAAAAGGAAAAAGAAAAAAAAACCCACATGCTTTGAGGAAATGCAGGCATAACATTAAGCAGGGGTTCTAGGTAATACAAATGCACCTTTCATAAAGAGGATATTTTCTGCAGAAAGTATGGAGAATCCCCAGAGTCCTCACATATCTTCTAAAAGAATTGCATATAGACAGATGCTGAAGAGAAGGAATATTCTGAGAAATGGAAGTAACTGCACAGGAAAGGCTTGTGGGGAAAGAATAGAATCTAACGGAGGGAATCTAAGAATGAGGCGAAATCTAAGAGAACACATGCTCCTAGCAGGTAGGGACCTGCTAGGATACTCCAAGTGCAAGGATGATATATACCTTCACTTTTTTCTCCATCAAATAAAATCTAGATTTGGGGGTCACTCACTGTGGTCAGTAAGAGGTCTTATAACAGCTCTTTTCTGTGACTCTCCCCTTCTCTCAAGTTATACTGGAATCCCAGGCGTGTTTAGTTCAGAACAGTTGAAGGAGATGAATCTCTTGTCTTGGTAGGTCACCAAGAGAGTCACCAGTGTAATTGACACTGTGCAGATTTGGGTTCCAACCTGGATCAGCAATAGGAAGGACCCTGAAATGATTCTCTGAGGGCTTCATCACAGACAGGGCTCAGCTATAGGGGTCCCTGTGACAACAAGGAGCCCTGCTCAGTGTCCACAGACTTCCGGATTCCTCACTGTATCTGAGATATTCTTCTGTGTGTGGCAGGGGGCATGGGGTGGCGGGTGTTACTGGGGATTTAACTCAGGGTCACTACTGTTAGGGAACAGACAAATGAGGATGGTGGGGACATAGGTTAAGAGAATAATTCTGTAAAATGGGGCCACAGTATTAACCCCCTCATGCTTTCTTTTGCAAGAAGCAATTTACCTGCAGCCCTGCTTGGCTTCTGTGGATAGGATGTGTCACATTCCTCAGCAAACTACTTGTTAACTGCAGGAGAAATGCAGGCCCAAAATAATGTTGATAAGAGGGACCCAAGTTACTCTGAAGGAGGAGGTTTTGTGATCAGATCCTGAAACTCTAGGAGATAAGGATGGTTCCTCTTAATCATAAAATCTATAAGAATGTATGGTTAAGAATCCAATTAGGTACATCAATGACAAACCCACTGAAAGAGAAACTATGAAAACTACCCCATTTACAGTAGCCTCAAAATAAAACAAAAAACAAAAAACTTGGGAACCAACTTAACAAAAGAAGTAAAGACTGCTACAATGAAAATTACAGAATGCTAAAGAAAGAAATTAAAGAAGACCTTAGAAGATGGAAAGATCTCCCTTGTTCTTGAATAGGCAGAATTAATATTGTCAAAATGACCAAAAGCACTAATCAGGTTTAATACAATTCCAATCAAAATACCAATGACATTCCTCACAGAAATAGAAAAAGCAGTCATGGAAATTCATCTGGAAAATAAGAGACCCAGAATAGCTAAAGCAATCCTTAGCAAGAAGAGTGAAGCAGGTGGCATCACTATACCAGACCTTAAACTATACTATAGAGCAATAGTTAACAAAAACAGCATGGTTTTTGTTACTATTAGACCAAAATAGACCTGTAGATCAATGGTACGGAATAGAGGACACAGAGACAAACCTACATAAATACAGTTACCTTATAGTAGACAAAGGTGATAAAAACATATATTGGAGAAAGGATAGCCTCTTCAACAAATGGTGCTGGGAAAACTGGAAATCCATATGCAACAAAATAAGATTAAGCCCCTATCTTTCACCATGCATGAAATTCAACTCAAAGTGGATCAAGGACATAGGAATTAAACCAGAGACTCTGCATCTAATAGAAGAAAAAGTAGGCCCAAATCTTCCTCATGTCAGATTAGGCCCTGAATTCCTTAATAAAACTCCTAAAGTGCAAGAAATAAAATCAAGAATCAATAAATGGGATGGATTCAAACTAAAACAAACAAACAAACAAACAAAAAACTTGGGAACCAATTTGGCCTCTGTGGATAGGATGTTTCTCAGCAAAAGAAATAATCAGTGAGGTGAATAGAGAGCCTACAGAATGGGAGAAAATTTTTACTGCAGGCACATCAGATAGAGCACTATTCCAGAAAGAACTCAAAAATTTTAACACCAAAAAAACAAAATAAATGGGCCAAGGCACTTCTCAGAAAATGCTATGCAATCAATCAACAAATATAAGAAAAATGTTCAACATCTCTAGCAATTAGAGAAATGCAAATCAAAACTACTCTAAGATTTCAGCTCAGTTAGAATGGTAGCTATTAATAATACATACAACAGGGCTGGGGATGTGGCTCAGTAGTAGAATGCTTGCCTCATATATGTGAGGCATTGGGTTTGATTCTCGGCATTGCATTTAAATAAATGAATAAAACAAAGGTCCATGAACAACTAAAAAAAAATTTAAAAAAGAATACAAATAACAATAAATGTTGGTTAGAATGTGGGTGGGGAAAGGCACATTCATACATTGCTGGTGGGACTGCAAATTGGTGCAACCAATATGGAAAGCAGTATGGAGATTCCTTAGAAAACTAGGAATGGAACCACCATTTGACCCAGTTATTCCACTCCTCGGTTTTTACCCAAAGGACTTAAAAACAACATACTACAGGGACATATAGCAGCACAATTCACAATAGCTAAATTGTGGAACCAACCTAGATGCCCTTCAGTAGATGAATGGATAACGAAACTGTGGTATATATACACAATGGAATATTACTCAGCATTAAAAGAGAATAAAATCATGGCATTTGCAGGAAAATGGATGGAATTGGAGAATATTATGCTAAGTGAGTTCAGCCAATCCCAAAAAACCAAATGCCGAATGTTTTCTCTGCTATAAGGATGCTGATTCAAATGTGGATGGGTGGGGAGCATAGGAGAAATGGAGGAACTTTAGATAGGGTCAAGGGGAGGGAGAAGAAGGGAGAGATAGTGTTGTAGGAAAGACAGTGTAATGAGATGGACATCTGCCGGGGTTTTTAGCCCCCATCCTGTTCCCTCCTGACCTGCGGGGGAGATTGGGAAAGCATGCCCCGACTGGGATGGGGACAATTAGATGCATCAGGGAGACCAGTCAAAGCAGGAGCTCGTTTATTGAGGAAACACACACAGCTAACATAATGTACAGGAGCCAATCAGGATAAAGGTCAGCAAGGTGGGGAGAGTTCACATGTACACCCATATTGGGAGACAGGAGCCCTCTGTGAGGGCAGAAGGGTTCTGAGCCTATCCTAGAGGTGGTCCGATTTCCAATGCCTTCTGGCTAATCCCCAGGCGCTATCTTAGCCACATGTGGCCCCAGGACTGGGAAACAGGTAGCAGCCAGCAAGTTAGGTTTCTTCTTTTTTGATGCAATATGCCCCGTATGTTACATCATGCCTACAGACATCATTACCCCAAGTGCATGTATGAAGACATGAATGGTGTGACTCTAATTTGTGTACAACCAGAGACATGAAAAATTATGCTCTATAATGTACTATGACTTGAAATGCATTCTGCTGTCATATAACAAATTAAAATAAATAAATTAATTTTTTAAAAAAGAAATTCAGCAACAAAGGAAAAAAAAAGAGTCCAATTAGAAATGATCAGACTGGGCCAAGGTGACCTAGAGTTGCCATAGCAGTGGGGACTTGAAAGTCTGATGTCACCCTGCTGTCAGTCAAAAATCAAGAGGTGGATCTGGGTGGGACTCTCTAGAAACTTCTCTAGGATCCCCGATAAAAGTGGAGTGCAGGGGAGGCACATTGTCCCTCTCCTCTCTGAGAGGACCTACTCTCTCCCATGATATACTTTCTCTTTTCCTATCCCTTCAACAAACTCATTCCTGTTACTCTGAGCGTCATGTCTGAAATCTTTCTGACTTGGTTACAGGAATTAAGATTCTAAGAGGAGGTCTTCGAGATGCCTCAGTTTCTTGGAAGGCCCCAGCTCTGAAACACTAACAATGAGCTACATTCCTAACTCATTAAAAAATATTTTTTTTAATTGTAGATGGGCCCAAATCCTTTATTTTGTTTATTTATTTTTATGTGGTGCTGAGGATTGAACCCAGCGCCTCACATATGGTAGGCAAGTGCTCTACCACTGAGCTATGACTCCAGCCCCTCCCCAGTCCATTTTTAAATATTATTTTGATACAGGTCTTGCTAAATTTTCCAAGGCTGGCCTCAAATTTGCACTCTTCCTGCCTCAGCCTCACAAGTTGCTAGGATTACAGACATGCCTCAACGTGCCTGGTTAGACACTCCTCTTCCTAAAGTCGGTAGGTTTTCTTGGTGGCTGGTTCAACCCCCTCCTTCTGTGGAAGCCTTACCTGTCCTCACACCCTCTCTCAATTAATCCAATTTACCTTCTTTAACTGAGTTCCTGACAGGGAAGGCCTACAAATGCTCTCCTGGGGTCCAGAGGAGCCAATTTGTCCTCAAGTGTTTAAGGATAGAAATAGCCCAAGATCCTCTTGAATAGGGAGGAAAAAAAATGCCTCTTTTTTTTTTTTTGGTGGTGTGGGGGGGTGGGCTGGTGACTGCATAATAGGCACCCCAAACAACACCTTTAAAAAGAAGATATTTTGCAAAAATTTGTGCATCACAAATATACAAGGGGGCTGCTATGTTTGCTATGATTATATTGGCAGTAAAAGAGAGGACAAGGTTAGACACAACTTTAGTAAAATCATTGTTCTGAAACAACCCAGCTCCAATGTGTGAGAACCAGCCCCAAGTTGCCATGACACCAAAAAAAGAGGCAGACAGATGCAGGATTGTACAGAGTAGAATTTATTAGGGAATTCCTGACAGAAACTTGGTCCTGGGCAGCCTTAAGACCAAGTATACCCTCCCCTTTTGGGTCAGAAGGAGAGGTATATGAATTGGTTAGGACAAAATGTCTTCACAGAAGCCGGAATGTACCTGGTTTATCTTAAGCTAACATCAAAAAGTCAGGCACATTCCTAGAGCCAGGGCCTGGCTGTAAAGCTCCACATACCACTCTAATGGTTTTGTCTATTTATAGTTTACTGGGAAACTGTGCAGGAAAAACTGAACAGGGTGACTCTGGGGGCAATCATAGATGGGACTACTTAAAATGGCTGCAGTCACATCAAGCTGAATTAATATAATGAGGAAGCCAGAAAAAGGAAATTTGCTTCATTGGGGTCCTAATTCCCAAGAAGCATCCTTCTACTTAGACCTGGGAAAACCATGGAGTGATTCTGACAAGTGTGAAAAGGATACTCTTATCTCCACTGTAGCTCAGCTGCCTGGGAAGTGTCATGTAGCTGAGTACAAGAGTCAAGATGTTACTAATGTGCTTCACATCAACAATGAATCCTACAAGTAACCATGGGCAGTTACAGGGTGCATGCTCTAATCATTTCCTCCTCATTAGCAGAAACAGATTAATATAATATCACCGGGATAAATTTGAACATAGTTCTTAGCAACAGATCTAGTAAGAACACATCTAGATAAAGAACATTTGGTCAGCACAATAGAAAGATTAATGGGTTGATGTGATAATGTTAGTGGCAGAGAACATTGCTCTCAACTTTTGTAGAACACATTCTTTTCACATGAAATCTGCATGAGCATTGGATCACATGCTAGATAATTAATTTAGCTTCAACAGATTTCTAAAGGTTGATATCTGCTTCAGAGGAACTATTTACAGAGCTTTCAGAATTTGACCTACAGACAGAACTGCCATGTCTCAGAGGTGTTAATGGTTCAGTCATTTTAGCTGAAGAATTTCTAGGAAAGTATGCTTACCTTTTCTTAAATTGACAGTGAAAATAATTATACAACTGTATGAATATACTAAAGCCCTTTGAATTGTCCACTTTAATTAGATAAAGTATGTGGTATACAAGTTTTATCACAATAAAAATATTTCTATCTATCCATCTATCTTTCTTTCTGTGTCTCATCTCAAGAAGCAAGAAATCTATGTGAGAATGTTTTTAAACTTTCAGAGAGGTAAGACAGATAATAATCTATGGGAAGAAAAAAACCATGATACCATTAAAAAGAACATTTCAGAGAATAAAACAGTTCTTGGCAATTATGAGAAGAAAAAAACCCAATTAAACTATTATAAAATAAAGAAATTACCTAGAAAGATTATCAGATAGATAAAGAGGGATGATCCCATAGCTGGAATATAGGAATTTTAGGAAAATAGAAAACAGAGGGAGGAAATCGTCCAGGATATAACTCAAGAAAATTTCCCAGTATGAATAGTTTATGTTTCCAGATCAAAAGGACTAGGGAATACTCTGCGCAATGGATGAAAATAGACACAAAAATGCACATTAAAATCTTTTAAGCTGGGTGTTGTGGCCCACACCCCTAATCTCAGCAACTGGGGAGGCTAAAGCAGGAGGATCACAAACTTGGGACCAGCTTCAGCAATTTTTTAAAAATATATTTATTTAGTTGTAAATGAACATATAGTATCTTTATTTATTTTTATATGGTGCTAAGGATTGAACCCAGTGCCTCACACATGTGAGGCAAGCACTTTATCACTGAGCTATAGCCTCAGACCCCAGCTTCAGAAATTTAATGAGGTCCTAAACAACTTAGCAAGACCCTGTTTCAAAAAATAAAAATGGCTGGGATGTAGCTCAGTGGTAAAGTTTCCAGGAAAGTGAGAAGGAAGAGAGAAAAAGAAGGATTTACACAAAAGGCTCAAGAATCATGATATGTGACTTCTCAAAAGTTACATGAAAATTTAGAAGACCATGGAGCAGTGCCTTTGAGATCAAGGGAATATAATTTCTATCACAAAATAAAAGTGTTATTGAGATATATCCCCATCCATTTTCATTTTTTATTTTGAAACAGGGTCTTGCTGTTGCCAAGGCTGACCTCAAACTCAAACTTCCTACCTCAGTCTCATGAGTCACAGGGATTCCAGGCAGATGTCACCATGCCCAGTTTTTTTTTTTTTTTTAAATAAGGCTTGATTCTCTCAATTATATTTGTGTATGTTTTTGGTGAAAATAAAAACTAACTTTTAAAATGAAACACACATGAAATAGAAATATTTAGTGGTTTCTATAAGTGGGATTTTGCAAATGCAGGCTATTTGAGGACAATATGAGAGTGAAATGAAGAAAACTTATCAGTTGTGAAGGATCTGAAGCTTATAAACAGAGATTGCAAAAGAGAAAATGAATCAGAAATAGAGAAATAAGCTGTCATAATAAGAAAGCTGGTAAAATTTGGCTAACTGCTAGTGCTGCAGAATAACTTCTAGTTTATTACCACTAAGACTACAGTAATTTGTTACAGCAGCAATAGGAAACTAATACAAGTGTCTCATCCCCTGATCAGTTTTCCCATTTCCTCAATTGTGGAAATTTCCCCATATTATAAATGAATATCCCCTTAGATTTTCCCTGGGACTCAGAGCCTGCCTTTGACAGATGAGACTACATACATTGAATTAGTTAAGACAAAGCCATTGTAACAAAGAGACCTCGTTCTTATGTAGGTCTGGCTGGTGTAGGCTGACAAGATGATTGAGCTCATGTGGCCATGAAGGCTACATCTATGGTCTAGCTTTACCTCCCTTGAGGACTTGTGCTCATCTTCACAGTCAAGATGAATGTTGCCATGTCTGCAGGAAGAGAGGAAGCAAAAAATGCAGACATCACTGTTGATCACACAGCAAGGTTGATAAGTTAGCAAACTGCAAGGGAGGTTGGGAAATTTGCATAAACTTTTAAGTTCAAAGAGGAAAATGGATTTGGAATACAACTTGGGCCCACCACATGCATGAACATCCACTCTTAAGATTCTTAGGTCCCCTTAGTCTAAGAAAATCTCTTCCTTTTGGTCCCAGATTACTACTCACATCTGTATCCCCATCACAGAGTACAGAGAGCACTTACTTCCATCTTTGGGGACATACTTGAAAGGTACCCTGAATATCAAAATGGTCCCCTATTGATAGACCTCTAAGTTTTCCAGTATTCTGGTAAACTGAACAATGTTGCAATACATTATCTGTTATATAAATGATTAGGCAAACGTATATATCTAAGGTTAATTTCAGACTTTAAATTGCTGTATCAAAGGATATATACCATACCATTGCCAAATTTCCCAGCAGAACATTTCCATCAATCTATATTCCCACCAGCAAAGCATGACAGTGACTGTTTCCTAAAGTGATTTTCAAAAGGATGTGTTAGTAAATTTTGGCTTTTGCCAAACTGGTGAGAAATGGTTTCTTAGGGTAGTTTTAATAAACTTTACAATTTAGCAATGATCCTCAGCTCCCAAATAGGATGACCAACAGACTTCTTCAGACTTTCAGCCCAAGACCCCAAATGGAAATATTTTTCATATTTCAAATTCCAATACATTTACTTTGATTATAAATGTATCATTTTTGTAGAATTTCTTCATAACATGGTGCTGACTGAAATTTGGGTTTTTGAGCTAATAACTCAATCTTTGTGGTTTAAAAAAAAATTGCGTGCAAGAGATGAAGATCACCTATGATGCTGTGGTTTCTCAGAGGATCACATGACTATTTTAGTTTCAATTACTGTAGCTGTAATTGGTGAATCATTTAAAGTGCAATGCAATTGCTTAATTGTTTAAAGTGCTATGAAAAAAGTCATCCTTAAAAATGAACTACTGAACAATCTGGAAGTAATATGTAGAACAACGCTGCCCAACGGAACTCTAATGAAGCTATATGTGGAATTTTCTAGTAACTAAGTCAAAAAAGGATAAAGAGAAAAAAATTGAAATACATTTTAATAATATATTTTAACACGGGATATCAAAAATATTTTCACTTTGACATGCAATCAATATAAAAATATTAATGAGATATTTTACATTCTTCAAGATCCAGTGTGTGTTTTAAAGTGATAGCACATGTCAGTTACTGCTAGTCATATTTCGAGTACTTGGTAGCTGCATGTGTCTAGCATCTGCTGTGCTAGCCAATTGAAATCTAGATAATCTCCACATGGGAGGTGTGCATGGGAGGGTGGAAATAAAAGCAGGCAGAGGGTCGTGTTTTGCTTAAAGTTCAATACAGCTACTAAGAGTGGAATATTTAATAAATACCATAAACAGTGTTTTGCACAAATGGCTCCCCATATGGAAAAAATAAAATGGTGTCATATACTATACATAAACAAAAATTCCAGATGAATTAAATAACTTTTTTTTTTTAGAAAAAGGGAAAAGGATGAATGTGTTAGAAAAAATGCATTACAATGAATGCATTAGAAAAAACGCAAAACTATTAATTGGGAGATCTTTCTTCAGCGAGACACAAAAGACAGAACCCATGAAGGAATGGATGGTGAGAGTTATCAAAAATAGAAATTCAACTGGGGATATGGCTTAGTTGGTAGAGTGCTTGCCCAAGGCCCTGGGTTCAATCCCCAGGGACACACACACATACACACACACACACACACACACACACACACACACAAAATAAATAGATAAAAATCCAAAATTTAAATATTTAACTTAAGCAAAACAATAAGCAAAGTTAAATAAGAAGGGACACAGTAAAAGAAAATGTCTACAAATCAATGAGAATACAATCAATCCAATCAAAAAACAGACAAGAGACAGATACTTCAAAATGTAAACTGAATGACAATAAATATACAAGATGCTTATGCTTATCAGTAATGAGGGCAATAGAAAATAAACAATAGTAAAGTCTTTGGGGGGGCAATTTAGCAGACTCTATCAAAATTAGAACAATTAACTTCCTTTGACTCATTTCATAGAATTTGCTCTCCTAAAACAAATATCTAACTATGTCATAAAGATATTTGTGCAAGGATTACCAGAACTAGTAAAATCTGTGTGTGCATGTGGGGAGGGGGTACAGGGGATTGAATCAGGGTGCTATACCACTGAACTACATCCCTATACCTTTTTACTTTTTATTTTGAGACAGGGTCTCAAAATGAAAGTTGCCCAGGCTGGCCTTGAACTTGCAATCCTTCTGCCTCAGCTTCCAGAGTATCTGGGACTACAGGTGTGCACCACCATGCTTCACTAAAGCTAGTAAAATCTTTTTAAGTGTCCATTCCAACCAAAAAAGTGCCATGGAGGTGACTCTGGATGCTCTGTTATATGAAAATTCTCAAGAGCTCAACTCATTTCCAACAGTCAAAAAAGTGAATTGTGTTGACCATGATTTTTTGTAAGATTGCATTTCTTAAAACTGAATAAACCACACACACACACACACACACACACACACACACAGTTGTGTGTCTAAATGCATATATGTAAGTAAATGCTTAGAGAAAGGGCTATAAGAATATACACCAAACTGGGGTTGGAAGGAGGGTATGTGTGCAGAGGGTAATGTTCTATTTTACTCCTTGTACTTCCTTGCTGCTTGATTCTTTTACAATGCAAATTGGTTAATATATTACTTGTGGAAAGAGAAGGTTTACAGAGATAGCAGCATTCCCAGTGTTTTTTGCAAGAGGAAGGGACTGTTTTCAGAACCTAGAGCCACCCCATCCCGACTTCCCCCTCTCTGAGTGGGTGCAGTGTATTCTGAACTGGGGATTTGTCTCCAGCTCTGTGATCTCTGAGCAGGCTGGGTATCTATTCTTGTGCATGCACAGAACACCTGTCATTCCATTGTTGGGATGGCCTTGCCCCTGACCAGGCTGCACAGTGCTCCCTCCTGTTCTGTGACATCTCAAGCCCAAGGCTGGTCTTTTTTTAGGAAAAAGGAAGTAAAATGTTCTTATGGTGGCATTTTCTGGAGAAGAATAAGGTCAACCGCTATGATAAGCAAAGCCAAGAGCGGAGGCAGCATGTGGAGTATGGTCATGACTGTGGCTTTCATTTCCCCCAGGCAAAGAAACCTCAGGAGGCTCAGGTTGGGTCTTGACAGCATTTTCACATAAGGCTTATGGGAAAATGTCAAAAGTTGCCACCCACACCTTGATAGGAGAGAGAGGAGACTTCCTTTCCTTTCCTGGGGTGGATTGTTGGTGGTGTGAAGACCATTGTACGAGACTGGGTAGCCTGCAGAAAAAGGAGAGAGACACTGGGCATGGGTTCCATCTGTCTTGGGAAGTTTGCAATTTTCTATTCTTCTCTCTTTCTCTCTCTCTTTCTGTGCTGGGGATTGAGTCCAGGGACAATACCATTGAGCTACATCCCCAGCCCTTTTTATTTTTTATTTTGAGGCAAGGTCTCTCTAAACTGCTGAGGATGGAGGCTGGCCTGGAACTTGTGATCCTCCTGCCTCAGCCTCAAGAGGAACTGGGATTACAGGCATGCACTGTTGTGCCCAGCAACAGTCTTAATCTTATTCAGAAGTTAACATTTGATTGTAGACGTGAAGAAGGTGAGAGATGAATCCATGTGGACATTAGAGGGAAGAACATTTGAGGCACAAGGAACAGTAGTGCACAAGCCTTGAGTAAGCACCATATGTGGCATGTTGAAAGACCAGCAAGGAAGCCACTGTGGCTGGAGCTAAGTGAGAAAAAGAGATAAGTTGGAAGGGAGGAAAGAGGAGGGTGACAATTGCCTTAACACTGCAAGAATTTTGCCTTCTGTTCTAGATAAATAGAGGAGCCATTGGCCGTCTGAAAGCTGGCAAGTGACATGATTGTGCTGATGTTTAACAAGATGCTGTGCTGGAGAAAGACTGAAGGATTAAGAGAGAAAGCAGGCAGGACAAGGACCAGGCACCTGCAAATGACCAAAGGAGAGATCAGAGCTGAGCTTTTCCCAACTGAGTGGCCTGCATCAGAATCCTGGTGGGCTTGTTAAAGCAGATTATTGCCCACAGTTGCTACCACTGTTAGTCTGGGTTGGGAGTCCACAAATTTGCATTCTAAAGTTCCTGGGTGATGATGATACTGCTGGACTGGGAACCACAATTTAAGAACCAGGCAGGGAGCAAGGAGTGGTGGTGCACACCTGTAATCTCATAACATTGGCAGGCTGAGGCAGGAGGATTGGGAGTTCAAAGCCAGCCGCAGGGAAAGCGAGATGCTAAGCAATTGAGTGAGACCCTGTCTCCAAACAAAATACAAAATAGGGCTGGGGATGTAGCTGATTGAGTGCCCCAGAGTTCAATCCCAGTAACCACACCACCACCATCCCCCCAAAACCAGGCAAGGTAGTACATACCTGTAATTCCAACTGCTGGAATTACAGGTATGTACTACCTTCAGTAGGATAGAAGCTCAGGGCCAGCTTGGGCAACTAGGCAAAACCCTGTCTCAAAATCAAAAAGGACTGGAGATGTCAATCTGCAGTACCCAAAAATACAAAACAAAAAAACAAAGACCCACTAACTTTTCCTTTATAGAACGGATGCAGCATGTTATCATATGTCCTCAAGGAAGGACTTTGCTTACTCCTATGTCCCTGGGCATTGAATATGTTTTGAGCTCAGACTCACAGGCCAGGCTTGGTGTTAGTGAATGTAGTTCTTGAGGATCCCTGGTTAGAACTCTTTGGAGGTAATTGGTGATGAAACTTTTACAGGAAGTGGTCATTAGAGGGAAGGGATTCATTATAATAATAACAGGTGTGCGAGCCACCCAGTCTCTGCCCAGGTGTTTTTTTTAATAGCTTCTTCAAATAAATCCTGTAAAAGCCCTTCAAGTCAGGCATTAGCACCCATGTTTTATGAATGAGAAAAACAAAGCTTGGAGACAATTTTCCCAAGTACACATGATTAATAAGTACCAGAATCTAGCCAGGCTTGACAGCTCTGTACTGTTAATATCACAGACTGCCTCAAGAAGTCACTGGGCAGAGGAAATCTAGAAGCATTAAAGAGCTTCTAGAAGAAAGAAGCTTCCATACTTGGGAGCTATTGGCCTTTCTCAAGAATGCAGGAAACATGCTATCCTTTTGAAAAATGCCTCCTGACTGAATGCAAAGCCCTATTCACACAGCAAATGCCCACTCCCAAGTCCCTCCTGGCAGAGTCCCTAATAGACAACAGTGTCCAGCTGTCTTTTGTGTTTTTTTTTTTTTTTATCATTCTCAAAGCACTTTTTCCTTTGTTTCTCTTTCTTTCTTTCTTTTCCCTTCCCCTTCCCTTCTTCCTCCTCCCTTCCTTTTTCTCTCTTTCTAGGTAGAACTGAACCAGAGGTGCTTTGCCACTGACAGCTACAACCCCAGCACTTTTTGGTTTGAGACAAGGTTCCACTAAGTAGCTGGAGCTATCCTTGAAATTGAGATCCTCCTCCTCGGCCTCTAGAGTCGCTAGGATTACAGGTTTTTGCCACCACGCTTGGTGGCACACTTTTTCTTTGGTCCTTGCCTCTTCTTAGCCTTCTTCTGTAGGAAAATGGGCATTGTACTCTGTTCTGGGAATTGAAGTTCCACAAATCAAGGCGAGTTTATCTCCAAATGGAAGCCATCCCTCTCACTAAAGACAGGGAAAGTCAATTGTCAGGACTTCCCTCTTCATCATCCTCCCTTTCCCCACCCTTCCCTAAGATTAAAAATAGCTATCTTGTAAGGCCTCACTGTGGATGGAGCAACTGCTCACTGAAACTGAGCCCCGAGGGAGAGCAGCTGCTCTCAGGAGGAAAGGTCTGAGGTCAGTGCGGGCTGACTTGCCATCAGGGACCTCAAGGAGGAGGTGACCTCCTGCAGGGCAGAGCAGGGACACTTGGGAAACTACCTGAGTGACGCCACCTGAAGCAAGTTTAACTGTCCTAGTGGGCCACTCACAAAAATATGTCACGGGGGAGGGGGGCACTCAGAGGTGTATCAGTGTGTCCCCACCCCCACCCGGGTATTGGGGACTGAACCCAGGGCCTCTCAGCACTGAGCCATACCCCAGACTTTTATTTTCTTTTTAAAAGACAGGGTCTCGATAAATTGCCCAGACAGGCTTGGAACTTGAAATCCTCCCGCCAATTTGAATAGCTGGAATTATAGGCGAGCACATCTGTGATTCTTAACCTTTTGTGTGTGTGTGTGTGTGTGTAAACTCCCTAGAACAAACAATGAAATACACGTACCACTTCTCTGTTGCTTAACCTAGACACACACACACACACACACACACACACACATGCACACAATGTGCACAGACACAAGCGCACGCACACTTTTGCACACTATTTAATATAATTGGGGGGTTGTCGAGACCTGTCACGCACCACAGGGCTAATTCCAGATGTAGGTTGATCACAGTAACATAGAACAAGGATAAGAAGTAAAAATTTGTAACCTGTAAAAATAAGTTGCTAAAGTTTGCTAAGATCTTTCTGGAAAGTACAAAGATGTATATAGTATAAACCCATGAGGATAGGCACGGAAATGTTGAAGTTGACCTCCGACGGTGGGATAACGGATCATTTCTATTTATCTGCATTTTCTCACTAAACAGAAACGCATGTTTCTCTTTCGCAACCAGAGCAGCGCACGCACGCAGGCATTTCCGTGGTCCTGGGGCGCCCACTCGACTGCAGGCGTGATCTGTCGCCTGCATTCTTGACAACGAAGGAGGCTTACAGACAGTGGACTAGCAAACTCCAGAAGCGGTGACAACGTAGGGCGGGAACCGGCTCTTCAACTTAGGGCGTCCCAAGAACCCTTCGCTCAGCCAGGGCACTTTAAACCCCTACGCCCACGGCCCGGCCGCGTCCCGCACCGAGCGGGCCGCGCGTGCGTACGCGCTCCCGGGGCGGCGGCGGCGCGCACGGATGCGCCTCGGCGAGCAGCCCCCAGCAGTGGACGATGCCGCGCGGCGGCGCGCTCCGGCAGTCTGAAGCGGTGGCTGGCTGCCACGGGCCGGCGGCGCGATGAGCTGGGCGGCCGCCCCCGGCTCGGGGCTGTGAGGGGCTCGGAGCCGGGGGTGGGCGGCGGCGCGGCGGGCGGCGGAGGCTCTTTCTCGGCGGCGGCGGCGGCCATGCGCGGGGCGGCGCGGCTGGAGCTGCTGGGCCGGGGCCGCCTCCCGGGGGCCCGCGGCCTGAGGGCCCCGCCGCCGCCGCTGCTCCTGTTAGCGCTGCTGCCGCTGCTGCCCGCTCCCGGTGCCGCCGCCGCCCCGGCCCCGCGGCCCCCCGCGCTGCCGTCCGTGGCCGCGGGGCCCAGCGTGAGCCTTTACCTGAGCGAGGATGAGGTGCGCCGGCTGATCGGTGAGTGGGGCCGCCCGGGCCGGGGTGGGCACGTCGCGCGGCTTCCGGTCCCCTCCCCGCCCCAGCGCTCGCCAGCCCCTGGCAGGGCCGGGGTCGCCCCGGAGTCCCGGGACCCCGGCCTCCGCCTGCCGTGCTGGCCTGGAGGTGTGGTCCCTGCCTGGCCCCCGCCCCGGGCAACCTCCCGGCCTCCCCCTTCGCCCTTGCTGCTCGACCGCCCTGGGGACCCCCGGCTGCCGCCAGAGACCCGGATCCAGCCCGTTCCATCCTCCTGCAGCCCTTCATTGCCCCCTGGCTCTCTGGAGTCCGGCGTCGGAACATCTTTTATTCCCGGCCGAGCGAAGTTGCCTTAAAGTGTGTGTCACTCGAGGGCCCTGGAGTTTGGGATACTTGGAAGTTCGCTTTTCAGACTAAACTGGCAAACCATTGGCTCAGGTTTTGGTATCCCAGTAGGCCACGCTGTTTGCTCATACTTTCTGCTAACATACTTTTACAAAATAAATAAATACTTGGATAAATAAAAGGGAGGGGAAGGTGGCACGAAATATGTCAGCCTCCAAATCTTGAAACCGATAAGAATATTTTTAAAGAGTAGGTGAATCGCCAGGTAGCAGATCTTTTCGCTTCTGCAGTATCCTTTTGGTGTTGGGTTCATTGGAGTTTGGACTGATCTGCATTTCCAGGCCACTCGCCTGCTTTGAATACTTTGAAGGGAAAGGAGAACTTGGCTTTGTGTCGATTGGTGATTTTATTTACCTACTTAGCTTTGTTATTTGGGGAATTACTTTGGAAAAAACTGATGCTGTTCTCCAGTTGGGACTTTGTAGATTCTAGAAATACCCCTTGGAGGAAGATCTGGCCCCCAATGGAGTATGATAGTTGCAGATACCTAGACTTAGCTTTCTTTTGTGTGTTGTGGCAATCCCTTCATTTTGTCTCTGGGTGTGGTGCTTCTGAGTATTTGAGGGGAAAGTTTCAAGTATCCATTATCCGTCAGTTTTACTTTAGTGTTTTTTTTTTTTTTTTTTTTTTTTTTTTTTTAAGGTTAGAGTACTTTCTTGAGGTCTGCTGAGATAAACTCAGAATTGAAATGAGGTTGCTTTTAGCAGATGGTTTAGACATTGTTACACGTATGGGTTTGTAGCCTTTAATCAAATAATAATTTTGTTCGGTACTTAATCCTCATTTTAGTCCACCTGAACTAGCTAAATTTAGTCTAAATGAACTAAAACTGCAAATTGGGTTAGTCCTGGAACATGAGAGTAAGGCTGAGGAAAAATAATGAATGCTTGTAAGTCAACTCATATCATATTAATTAAAAATATTAATGTTATGCATGCTTTTGTAAAGCTTTTTTTTTTTTTAAATAAAATATATAATTTGCGACTTACTTTACATGTGTTTCTTTTCCCCTCCCAACCAAGGATAGAGGTAGGGGACAGAAAACTAGAGGCTGACATTGATTGTTTATATGTATCTGCCTCTAGATACTTTATTTTAGGAATTTAAATAACTTGCTCAAGGGGCTGGGGATGTGGCTCAAGTGGTAGCGCGCTCGCCTGGCATGCATGCGGCCTGGGTTCGATCCTCAGCACCACATACAAACAAAAGATGTTGTGTCCGCCAAATACTAAAAAAAAAATAAATATTAAAATTATCTCTCTCTCTCCCTCTCACTCTTTCTTAAATAAATAAATAAATAAATAACTTGCTCAAGGTAACACTGTTTTTTGTATGTGTGTGTATAAAAAACTTAGGTGCAGACGAAGTTTTATTGAATGAAATGAAGATATACTTATGGTGGAATGGTGGAAAATAAATAATTGCTAATTAGTATTTGAAATAATATAAATTTGTAAACCCAATTTTTTGTATTTGTAGTAGAGGAAGCTCCTGATTGATGAGTATCCAGTAGCAGTATTTTCTCTAGTGCAAATTGAACTGATCTGTTACAGTGTATCTAGACTCTTCATCTTGCCAGATTCAGGTCTCTACTTTCTGTCCCCATCTCCTTCATACAGTCTACCTTAAAATAATTTCTTGGCTCCTCTTTGACAGAGAAGAGCAAGTGAGATGTATATCTGATCTCCAGAGTTCTCAGAATATATTTTTCCAGGGAAGCGGTTATAATATTTTTGTGCCGTATTTTTGAATTGTTATGGGTTAAATGTCTTCTAAATACTGGTATGCAAACTACCCATGATTTTACAGTATTTCTAAGGAAATGAGTTTAGGATTCCAAATAAGAAACTTACAAATTAGGTTGATAGTGACAGTTACCAATTTGTAATTGAACTAATTGTGCTTGGTATGAGAATAAGTTGTTTTAATCCAATTATTATGTGTACATAGGTTTCTAAAAAATCGAATTGAGGCTTAAAACAAAAACAATAATAATCTCTTGCCTTTGGCTTTTTTATCCTTCAGGCCCTACTTTCCAGTGGTTGCTGCCATCTTAGCTAGTTTTTGTTTATTTTTCCCTTGTTTTTTACTTTCATATTTCTAAATCAGTGTAGAGTAAGCATTTGACTTCCTAATATCATAACTGATTTCTTATACTCTTTTTCCCCTAAACTCTCCAGTGTAATTTTTTTGTAAAATTAGCAGTTAGTATATATGATTATGTACATATATATGTTGCTTACTTCTGAGTTAAATAGGGACTTATGATTCAGTTTTTCTGCATGTTGTTTTTACCCAGAGCAAGTTGTGTTTTAAGCTTTCTGATTAGTGTTGTATATCTATGCATGAATTCCCTCAAGTACTCCAAGAAACATGCTAAATGCCTTTTGATCTCCCCTGCCCTCCTCCTAGGTAGGCACATCTAGTCATCGTTAGTTCCACTGGATTTTATCTTATAGACTTCTTGGTCTGGAGCCTTCCATCCTCTTGCCTCAGTCTGGACAGAGGACTTCCTGTCCCTTCTCTCCTGTCTTGAACCTCCTGTCTTCCTTTTTCTTGGTTTGCTTTTTTTTTTTTTTTTTTTGCTAATATGTATTCTCAGTAGCATCCTAAGAAGGGGTACATGGGAGATAAATTATTTGAGGCCCTGAATGTCTGAAGGCGTTCATCTTATCCTCAGTTTTTAAATGATTTGGCCGAATTTAAAATATTAGGTTGAAAATAAATTTTCTTTACAATTTTATTCATATTTTCACTCTGTTTGCTGTCTTAAGTGTTTCACATAAAAAGTCTAAAGCCAGCCTTTTTTTTCCCTCCCTGTGGTTTTTTGAAGTTCATGGTCTTTCTGGCTGGCATTCTAAAGTTTTGAAGCTTGCGTGTGGTTTGTGTGTTTCTTTTGTCTTTGTGGGTCTTTTAATCTGGACTCATATTCTTCATTTTTCAGAAATACCTGTTCCTTGTTTTATAATCTACCTTTATCTGTTTTTCTTTTAGAGACTTCTCTTAGTTTGGTTATTGAATCCCCTAAAATCAAGCTTCCTTTCTGCCTATAATTTATTTCTTTATAATGAAAGGAGTGTACAGGGGAGGATTTCTCAATTTTATAAGTTTTCATTTTTAAAATGTTAATGATTGTATTTTCAAATTTAAGGCTTTTTGTTCTTTATTGCCATTTTGTTGCATCTTATTTTATGGGTGTATCACTTTTCTTTATATCTGAGGTGTGTATGTATTGTTTTCCTTTTTTATCTTTATGCTTAATATACTTTTAGCATTTCTTTGCTTTCTCCACTGTGCCTGATCATTTTAGGGTATTTTTCTTTATTTGTGTAGATCACAAATACCTGGTGATTCTTGACTGTATGTAATGAAGAATAAGATTTTGAGAAGTTGATTGGGGAAGAGAGCACATCTGTGCTGGTGATATGACGACTTCCTTTGGCATGTGAATAGACCTTTCATTGGGAATCTGCCTCAGTAGCAGTACCTTTATCTTCTTTGGCATTAGTCAATTTCTCCAGAGAACAAACTGCCAGACTCCTGTATCTGATGAGCTTAGTGATACACTGGCTACCAGGGTTTCAGTTGGGTGTCACCCTTCAGACTGTAAACTTTTACTTTTGGTTATAGTTTTCCTGCCTCTCTGATTCAGCTTTCTCAGAAAACACTTCAGGTGTCCCGCTGAACCTGTGCATCCAACTTTTTTGAGTCCTTGCTGTGGCTTCTGTCTTGTCAGGCCTGAGCTTCAAGTCATTCTTTGGTACTTACTCCCTTGGTGTCTCCATGGCTGAGTCCCTTCTCAGGGGACCAGGGGCAGTGACCACTCCTCTGTCTAACTACTTTCCATCTTGCAAAGTTTGTTGAAATGTGTGTTCAGTTGTCTCTCCTGTTTGTCCTTGTGGTTTGATGTCATTGTGATTCCTTTACCATCATTTCAGAAGAGTTTTGGAAGGAAACAGGGTTAAAAGCTGTGGTCATTCTGCAGTGTGTAAAATGGCATTTAAGCTTGGACTTTATTGGTGAGAATGTGCAGCATTGTATTAAAAGTAGCAATGGTGTTTGCAGTAGTAGTTGACAGTGCTATTGATGTGTGGTAGTGTTTTGCCTATGTCAGACATAAAACTAATCCTTGTGTTAGGTATACACTATTATTCCTATTTTCTAGATGAATGTCTGAGTTTGTTTGTGCTATTGTAACAGAATATCATAGAGTAAGAGGCTTTTAAACAATAGAATGTTGTGTTGTGTCCCCCACTCCCCACCCATTTTGGAGGCTGCAAAGTCCAAGATCTAAGCCCTGGTAGATAAGGTGACTGCTGAGGGCCTACCTTCTTGTTCATAGACAGCCCTTCTTGCTGTGTTCCTGACATAGTGAAAGGGTCAAATGAGCCCCGTGGGGCCTTTTTATAAGGGTACTCATCCTATTCATGAGGATTCTGCCCTTAGGACCTAATCGTTTGCTCATACTATCACTTGGGGGATTTTAGCATATGAATTTGAAGATCATACAAAGATTCAGATCATAGCAATGAGGAAACAGAGTTCGAGTGGGTCTGTAACTAGCCTGATTCTTTGGTAGTAGGCCATGCAGTACTGATGGAAGTTCACATATTTTGAAGACTTCTAGAACTTCGGGAACTTTTTTTTTTTTTTTTTTTAAATCTCTTAGTGACTTTCCTGTGTCCCTAGGACCTGCTTCATTGCTGTTATTTACTGTTCTTAACAGATTGCAGAGTAGGTTCCCACCTAGCCATTTAATGATTCAGGGTCTTTTGGACAGTGGGTAGAGATCCAGACTTTGATTCAGTGTTGCCTGAGACTGAAATCCATACTGCCTCCTCGTCAGATCTGTAGGAACTATAGTTAACCAAAGACTCAAGGAGTTGGATCTGAAAGCTGCCACATGTGCTTGTTTGTGGTCTTGATAATTATCTCTGTCTTCCCATGTTCTCTATCTAATTGATAATTTTGATACCGAGTTTCACCCTTGCTGGGGCAATGCCAGAGATTTGGGAATAAAATGCTGGTGGGTGGGAGGTGTGACCTAAATTGGTCGTTGCAACCCGGGTGGTGGTAATAGGGGATTTGTGGTTGATTGGGGTCAGGCAGACTTCTGAGAATAGATTCCTCACCAGTTAGAAATTCACTCTGAGTGACTTGCATCTTCTTTTAAAAATAAGTATACCTTCTAAAAAAGTGAAGTTTGTTCACATCTATTTAAAATCAGCTCATATATCATTGCTCCCCATAACAGTACAGAAAAAATATTTGAAGTCAGATCATGTATCATTTGTGGTAGAAAATTGTGATAAAATTATTAGTTTTCTTTTTGAGAATTTTGTAGGGGGTACCAATTGTTATATCTACATCTTTACACGGTGTTAAGAATTATATTGCTGATTGGTAGAAATTTTAAGTATTTTTGCAGGAATGATAACTTTTGAGAGAGGCAATGGAGGGAAGGTGTCGCAGAAAAGGAAACATTGATCCTCATCTTGAAGGAGATGGAGAGGCAGAAGAGAGGAGCACTTCATGCCAGGTAGAGAAAATGGCATGAACAAGGGCATAGAAGTAGGAAGCAGATTTGTGAAGTCCAAGGAGTGAGATAAGAAAAATTTGCAAAGCCTGGGAGTGGCAGAATATAAAGCCACAAGTAAAACGTAAAGATAGGTTGAGGTTGAATTAGGAATTTGAATTTTATCTAATAGGGAATGAGAAGCTGTTGAAGAATTTAGAAAAGGAAAGTGCATTGGCAGTATTGAGTTATAGAATTGATAACTTTGGTCCAAGTGACATGGTGTCTTGGATGGGGAAATAGGATAGTCAGCCTTGAGATGGTAAATGGGATTAATTGGGGCAGTCAGAGCTAAAGACAAGGGAAGGGTCACAGAAGAATTCAGATTTCAGATTTGAGCACCTGAACTAAAGGACCCTTTCCTCTTGGGAGAAATGGTGGAGAGAAAGAAAAATGAGATGAGCCATGTGTTCCTGTCCTCCCAGCACTTCTGTTTCTTTAGATATCAGGCCAAGTATTTGGTGAAGGAGGGTGTTCTCTCTGCTGGTGTACTGGCATAATCTGACATAGAACACAGATCCTAGGATGGGATGGGGGCATGTTGGTGGAAGTAGATTAGCACCCAGTAGCAAACCCTTAACCCTGGGCATTTTGGGTAGGACTGTTGGTATTGACTCAGTATTAATTTGAGTCCATGTGTTCTTCATTGGGAGAGTAGGGATGAGACATTGTGCAATTGTGGGTTTGAGGTTTTTTGATTTTTTTTTCTTTTTACACATGTGGGGGAGAATTCTATCCAATTGTGAATTATGGCTAAACCTGTCCCTTGTGAGTCACATCCTGAGTTGACAAATGAGTCAGTTTTGAAGGTCCTGCCTAAAATGCTGTCTGGGTTTAAAGGATCACTGTAGGAACAAATGAAATGTGTGTATTTATTCCAGCACTCCAAATTGAGAAGTTTCATGGCATTACTTTTAGGGATTTGATGCAGTTACGCCAGTGTTATGAAAAATCTTTTCGAAGATATTTCCTAAAACAAAATAAAAACTTGTACATTAAACAGAACTGATAGTTACTCTGAAATTATATTAAAAGGATACTTTTTTGTGTTATTCATGTTAATGTAAATCAAGTGTAATATTTTCAAATCAAAATGTTACTAACCAGCTTTCATTTGTGTAGGATTGCTTAAAATATTATGTACCCAAACAAATGTATATTGCTGAATTACATAATAAATGCTTACTGAATTGTTAATTTGGTGTTCCCTCCAATGATACTGCTGAGTGAATTTCATAGGTGCTATTCATTCATTTTTTTTAATTTTTAAATTTTTTATTCTGATTCGTTATATATGACAGGAATGCATTACAATTCATATTACACGTATAGAGCACAATTTTTCATATCTCTGGTTGTACACAAGTATATTTCACACCATTCGTGTCTTTATACATGTACTTTGGATAATGATGTCCATCTCATTCCACTATTATTTCTACCCCCATGCCCCCTCCCTTACTCTTCCATCCCTTTACCCTATCTAGAGTTCATCTATTCCTCCCATGGTCTCCCTTCCTACCCCACTATGAAATAGCCTGATGCTGGTTGTTTTAATGAATCATAGTAGTAGCCATTATTTATCATGTGGTTAGTATGTGCCCAACACTTTAAAAACACTTCATGAAATAGATTTCTTTTTATGGTCATGTTTGTTGAGATATACTTTATATATGGTAAAATTTGCCCTATTTAGTTTTATAGTTATATGAATCTTGACAACACAAATATAAAAAATGACTCTCTCTCTCTCTCTATATATATATCTATATATATAGATATATAGATATATAGTACTACAGTCAAGATACAGAACATGTTACCTTGGTCTCCTTTACTTCTTTTTTTTTTTTAAAATAAGTGAAATTAATTGTAATATATTTTCATTTAACCCAATGCATTTCCAACATAATTTGCAAAGAAAATAATTGTTAGTAAGATATTTCATGTTCATTTTGTTTGTCCTATTAATTCTTTGGAATCTAATGACTGTTTAACACATATCACACCTCTGTTAAGTAGATTAGACACATTTCAAATACTCAGTAGCCTCATGTAACCAATGGCTGCCATATTGGCTCCTTTCTCCATCTTTTACCTTTTGGTGAGACATATGCTGTAGGTTGCATGGTAAGTCCCCTTGTTATGTGGTTTCTTGTTGAGTTCTGTCGAAAGGGACACCAAAGAGATGAACTTAGAATATACAAGAGTAGAGTGAGGTGCTTTATTCCTCCCTATAAGATTCTGTTAGACTGTGAGTTGGTTTCATCATGCTTTTGGTGGGAATAACTTCCATTAGGTCACCTTCTCCTACAAGGTTTTCATAATGGCTTTCTCTTTTTTCACCTCCTACCTGTCCCAAGTCTACAGAAGGAAAGGTGCTTCACAAAATTTGTTGGTTTCCCTCAACCTTGCCCTTACCTTTATAAATGCCTTATTAAACAATTTTTCCTGATTGATCTTTTTCATCTTTGAATAATATACATCATCTCATATCACAGGCAATATATATACACACATACCAGGTTAATTATATATTAAAATATAACATATAAAATGCTAAAACTTGTGTAACTTTATGAAGAGAAATGGAAAACAAAAAAATACAAAATAAACAAAGACCTGAAAAATTAGATGACTTAGTAGTTAAATTTTTATGTGTAAAAATTTATCAAAAAGGGGTGAAAGAGACATGAATTGTACTGCTGGTCATTTTTGTTTACTTTTGGTATTTAGCTTGACTTGGTTTCTACTTCCATTGGCTTTTCCTTTATTGTAGTTCTTCTCTTTGCATATTTTCATTGTTGTTTTTCATTTCCTCCTTGTAAAATATTTTGCCAAGAATGTTCTGTAGTGTAAGCTTTCTTACTGTAAATTCTTTTAGCTTTTGTTTATCATGGAAGGTTTTTATTTCATCATCAAATTTGAAGCTTAATTTTTGCTGGATATAAATTCTTGGTTGGCATCCATTATCTTTTAGAGCTTGGTATATGCCTAGCCTGCTGTAAATCCTATTTTTGTCTCATACGTTTTCATCTTAAGAAATTTGATATATTCTGACCTCCTATGTGAATTTTTAGAAACTTGAGTCCATTAAGATTCACTTTATTGTAATGTTATGTGGGTTTTGATAAATGCATAGTGTCCTGTGTCCACCACATTTTCATGTGGTAATGTATAGAGCTACATGCCCAGCCCTTTTTATTTTGAAGCAGGGTCTCACTAAGTTGCCCAGGCTGGCTTTGAACTTGCTACCTTTCTGCCTGTCTCCCAAGTAGCTGGGATTGTAGGCATGTGTCACTGTGCCTGACTTTGTTTCTTTTACTTACTATTCTTGGATAAGGTTGGGAAGCATCTTTAACATCTCTGCAGTTGTGGTACAAATGTTGTCTTTAGTAATAACATTTATCCATTTATTATACAGTTATTGTTTCTATTTAACTTTTTGACCATGTAGAGTACTTGTATTTGTTGTTTCAGAGTTTCCTTATTTATTCATTCTAACGTATTTCTCTCCATATATATGTGTTTTCTTATTTCTTTGCATACCTGGTAATTTTAGACTGGGTGGCAAGCCTTGTGAATTTTACCTTGCTGAGTGCTGGATATTTTTGTATTCCAATAAATATTCTTGGGTTTTGTTCTGGGTTGCAGTTAAGTCACTTGGAAACAGTTCAGTTCATTCAGGTCTTTCTTTTAAGACTTCTTGGATGGAACAGGAACAATGCTCATTGTAGGGCTAATTATTTCTTGTTGCTGATTCAGGACCTTTCTGTGTACTTGCCTTAATGAACTCTGAAACGGGAAGTCTTCTATTTTGGCTAATAGGAATAGTTCAGAATTCTATGTGACTGCTAGGCACAGTTACCTTTTTCATGTGTGTGTGGTGTGTGTGTGTGTGTGTGTGTGTGTGTGTGTGTATGAATTTTTTTAGTTGTAGATGGACACAATACTTTTATTTATTTAATTTTATGTGGTGCTGTGGATTGAACCCAGGGCCTTATACAGGCCAGAATAGTGTTCTACCACTGGACCGCAACCCCTGCCCCTGCCTTTTTCTTTATTGAGTAGTTTCTTATATGCCTACTGTGATTAGTACTTAGCTGAATACTGGAGGGCAGCTCTCTGTAGATTGTGAATTTCTCTTCAGATCTTTTTTCTAGTTATTTGTGCTGATAATCTAGCTTTTCTTTCTTGACTTTCACCTTTGTCTTCTTAACTCTTCTGTGTACCTCAGTTGTAGAACTCATCTATTTGTGATCCTCTCTTTTGGCATCAATCACTGTTTTCCGTTGTTCTATGTTTTAAACAAGTATTTTATATGTTTTGTCTGTTTTTTAGTTATTTCACATGATAGGATAAATCTGGTCTTTGTTATTTTATCTTATGAAGAAGTAGAAATGACAGGAATTGTATTTTTATTGTTTACATCTTCCCTAAAATTGGTTAACTCCTTAAATTATTTATTGAAGGAGAGAACCCAGTTTAATCTAAAAAAAGTGTTTAGGTTTGTATATGTGCTTGCATGTACATATAACATTCTTTGGGATATAATAGATAACATGATGTGGGAAAGTATTGGATTTAGAAATCTGTATGTTTGAGTTTTCATTCCATCTCCTTCAGTTATCTGTGGGTAGACACATCACAAATGTTTCTAAGTTTTATTTTCTTCATGTATAAGATGGGTTGCTTTTTAGTGTACAATAGGGTTGCTGTTAGCACAGATAGTAAGTATCTATGAAAGTGCTACATAATCCTCAAAACTATTTTAATCATTGGTGGAAATTTGCATACTTTTGGATTAAAAAATGAAATTATAGGCTGTTATGTCATTTAGGTATAATTATTTGATTGATTGCCTTTAATAACAATATTTATTCGCTTTTACAATTATTTATTGAATGTATGAGAGCTTATTTTAGGGACTTGAGGTCAAGATGTAATCTTTGTGGAACTAACTTCTGGCAGAGAGCTGGGTGATTAGCCTTAGAAAATAATTCAGGTAGCTTTTGAACTTGATTCCCAAGATAGCACTTTACTGTACATCCTCTTGCTGTCAGAGAGAAGAGAAGTTTGTGGGTTCTTTCTTATGCTTTGAGTTCTTGGACATAACAGCCAACTCTAACTAATGGCTGCTGAGACTGACTGGAGGAGAGAATGTACTCTCCTTAGGACTTGGTTATGAAAGAAGTTGAATGGTGACGATGTCAAACTGAGTAAATTATTCCATCTTTGTTACAGTGCTGTGGCATATATATAAACATATCAAATAATTTTCTTCTTTTAGGTCAGGGACCAATGGCAAGTTGGAGAATTCTGGCACTTTGGCAGGGGATGCCTCATATTTTATATTGTAATGTTAGAGATTATGGGTTTTGTTTCCTTCCTTCCTTCCTTCCGTCATTGCTTGCTTCCTTCCTTCCTTTCTTCCTTCCTTCACTGGGGATTGAACATGGGGTCATTATACCAGCCCTTTGTATTTTGAAGCAGGTTCTCACTAAGTTGCTCAGGCTGAGCTTGAACTTGCCTTTGTCTCCCCAGTAGCTAGGATTGTAGGCATGTGCCACTGTGCCTGACTTTATGTTTCTTTTACTTACTATTCTTGGATAAGGTTTGGGAAGCATCTTGTTAAAAGATGCATCCCCCTGCAGTTGTGGTACAAATCACTTTGGGGGAAACTTTTAGGAAATTTTTTTAGATGACATATATGTTCTTTGGATGTGAAATTTTGTTCCCTGACCGTATGTTATTGTCCAGCTCTTTATAAATTCTTAGCTATCTGCTGTAGTATTTTTAGATTGGGGAAGATATCTGTATCTATTTGAGTTATCCATGTAAAAATCTAATGACTATATTCTTGCCTTGATTCAATATATCTTATTCCAAAGGTACTAGTGGAGGAAAACCTGAACACAGCTTTTGTAATGGGTTGCTTTGCATTTTCATTTTCAGGGATCACAGAATTACAGTGAAAGTTAAGTTCTGAGGTGGAATCTCGGGAGGATGGAGGAGAGGAGACTTTTAGTAAGTGGATTTTTCTACCTTGTAGTTCAGAGCATTGCCAACTAAAATTCACGCCAGTGATTTATTTTTAAGTGGATATTGATTTTGACCGCACATATCTTTTTTTTTTTTTTTAAACCACATATTTTCTTCCTGAAGTGTCACTGAAGTTAGGAAAGATGCTCAGAGACTGAAGATGGGCCAGTTTTTCTTCAGAAGGTCAGGGGTTTGCTTTTATGTCTCCTTGCAACTGATTCCTGAGCCCCTTCTCAGTATCAAAAGGGTGAGCTTGACTTCTTTCCTTGGTGGAGGCCAATCTTAATTGGAAAGGAGGCCAATTGAAAGAAAGGGGGTAAAGAGTGGGGGCATGTTGATATTGTTGATCATGCATATCTTTTTTTTCTTAAAGGCTGTCTTTAATCTTTATATTCCCTGTGTACAAATATACACTGTCAACTCAGTTCTATCAAGACACTTAATGTTGCAGGAGAAATATAAGGAAAATGCTGAATGTGGCAGAGAGAAGTTAGTGAACAGATTATTTAATATGCAGGATTATTGCTTGAACAACCATGAGGGTTGAAGACTTATTTAGTTTTTTAATTGAGAAGAAAAAAATACCCTTATCCTGTAATCTAACATTTTGTAATTCCCTGTTTTAAGACTTAGTTAAATATTAAGTCTCAGCTGATTTTTTAGGTAATTTGATTTTAGCTTGATTAATTAGATTTTGATGAACAATCTACTATTTATTTATTTCAGCTTATTAGTTTCTATAAGTTAGAAACATTTGAAATAAAAGCCTCCTATTTGTTTTCTTTTAGCATCCATTAAAGTATATTCTATGGTTTAATATGTATTATATGATTTCTTCCCTCTGATTAATGCCTCCTATACCAATATCCTTAGAACCTAGAAGATTGTCTTGCCTAAATTAATTTTTAAAGTTTTGACTGGCATGTGGAAACTGGATGATATCATAGAATATTTTGTGTTTTGGCTGGCATGTAGAAACCATGGATGATATCATAGAATAATAGAATTTTGTGGTGGAGGGGAGGACATTAACATCATCTCAGAATTCTAACTCTTTTGTTTTATAGTTGAGAAAATTGATGCTTAGAGAAGGTGGTTAAGTAATTGATTACCAAAGATAACTCAGCTACTTGGAAAACTAGGAAGAGAAGTCAGAACCTTGAACTTCAGTTCTGTCTCAACACTATCACTCTTGTTTTTCTTGCCTTAACTGATTTCTGACATTTCCTTTAAAATCCATTTTTTAATTATAGTCAGTTTTTATCAACAGCCAGCCATTCATGCATCATACATTCAGGTATCATTTGAGTAAGTACAAGTGCAATAAGACCCTAGCCCAGTGAGTGAGGTGTGCAAGGCAGTGGGAAGATAGACATGCTAAATACTATAAACATGACCCTTTACAAAGGTGGGGGGCAGTTTGCTGATTTGGCACTATTTAACTATAATTGCAGCCTTGGGGAAACCATAGCTGATTTTTAAAATCATCTGTAAAAAATGTTTGAATCATTGAATTACTAGCACGTGGGTTGATAGGTCAGGTCATAAAGAATACAGGATTTGAATTGAAGTTTGGACTTTGGACTGTATAGGGAAAATGGATTTTTCTTGATAGGTCTTGAGAGTTTTGCAGGAATACTAATGTTTCAGTGTGGAATTTGGGTTGTTTAAAAATAAAATTATGAACAAATGTTATACATTCTAATGAGAGCAACATTCTTACGTTCCTGGAATTGGCAGTGAGAACTTTATGTCTGGTTAATGTAATTAAGCAGCTGAAGTGTTTTTCATCCTAAGAATAAAAATATCCTGTGCATTCTAATGTCAGCCTGCTACTTCTTCAGTGCATGGCTGTTTTCACCCTTGCACATCTTCCAGCAGAACCCTTTCTACAATTTGCCCGCTCTGTTTTGCTTTGTCTTTCTCTTCTGGTCCTTTCAGTTTTGTCTTCTGGAGCTCCTGTTCTTCTTTAAGGTCTCCTCTGACTCTTTGCATTGTATTTCTTTATTTCTTCAATTTAACCAAAACTTAGTTTTCTGGTGTGATGGTTTCCTCATAACCAACCCTTTTCAGTACCCAGAAAACATTTTTTATTATGGTATCTTCCCCTTTGTGATGCAGGGACCAACTCACATTTTTTTGTTTTTAAATGGCATCTCACTGTATTCCCCAGGCTAGCCTTGAACTTTTGGACTCAAGTGCTCCTTTTAGCCTCTCAAGTGCTGGGACTATAGCCATGCACTATAGTGCTCAGCTTTAATAGTAATATTTGTTGAGGTAAAATTCACATAACACAAATTAACCATTTAAAAATGATGAGTTTGGTGACATTGCACACCACCTCTATCTAGTTTCAAGACATTTCTGTCACTCCAAAATAAAACCCATTATCTATGAAGCATTTTCTTCTCATTTTTCTCTGCCCCAATCCCTGGTGACAAGCAATCTGTGTTCTGTCTCTATGGATATATCTATTCTGGATATTTCATATAAATAGATTCATATAACGTGTGCTTTCGTGTCTGGCTGTTTTTACTTAGTGTAATATGTTGGAGGTTCTTCCATATTATAACATGTATCAGTACATCATTACTTTTTATGGCTGAATAATATTTCACTTAATGTATTTATATCACAGTTTATCCATTCATCATTTGGCCTGTTTTGACTATTACAAATAATGTTGCTGTGAATACGCATATACATATACTTGGTTTGAGTACCAATTTTTTAATTTGAGTATATACCTAGAATGGAATTTTGGATCATATGGTCATAACTAGTTTAACTTTTGAGGAACCACCAAAATGCTTTTCCACAGTGTCAGAAACATTTTTGCATTCTTTCTAGCAGTGTGCAAGGATTCTAAATTTTACCACATCCACACCAACATATGCTATTTTTGCTTATGGCTATCCTAATGGGTATGAAGTGGTACCTCATTTTGATTTTGATTTTCTTAGTGACAAATTAGATTGACCATCTTTTCATATGTTTTTTTGGTCATTTGTATATCTTCTTTTGAGAAATATCCATGCAAGTCCTTTGCCCACTTTTTAATTGAATTAATTGTCTTTTTGTTGTTGAATGTTGTTATAGTTTGGATGTGAGGTATCCCCCAAAAGCTCATGTGTGAGACACTGTAAGAAGGTTCAGAGGAGAGATGATCGGGTTGTGACAGTCTTAACCCAATCAGTGATTTAATCCCCTGATAGGGATTAACTGAGTGGTAACTGAAATAGTAGGGTGTGGCTGGAGGAGGTGGGAATTAGGGCATGACTATGGAATATATATTCTGTGTCCAGAGTGGAGACTATCTGCTTTCTGATCACCATGATGTGAGCTGTTTCCCTCCATCACCCTCTCCTACCATAATGTTCAGCCTCCCCTTGAGCCCCAAAGAATGGAGCCGGGCTTCTATAGACTAAGACTTCTGAAATTGTGAGCCTGCAAATAAACATTTCCTCCTCTAAAATTGTTCTGGTCAGATCTTTTAGTCACAGCAGTGAAAAAGCTGACTAAAACAAATGTTAAAGGTTCTTTGTATATTCTGGCTACTTGGTGCTTATCAGATATATGATTTATAATATTTTCTTTCATTCTGTAAGTTGTCTTTACCTTCTTGATAATGGTTTTTGTTGTATAGAATTTTAAAATTTGTATGAAATTCAATTATTCACTGTTTTTAAGTTGCCGCTTATGCTTTTGGTGTCATTGTAAGACTCCATTGTCAAAACTAAGGTCATGAAAATTTACTCTTTTTCACCTAAGAATATTTTGGTTTTAGGTGTTAATATTTTGAGGTTGTTGATTCATTTTGAATTATTTTTTGCATATGGATATCCAGTTGTTCCAGCACTGTTTGTTAGACTAATTTTTTTGCATTAAATTACCTTGGCACCCTTGTCAAAATTTTACTAGCCAGAAATATATAATTTTATTTTTTGGAATCTAAATTGTATTCCATTGGTCCACAGGACTATCATTATGCCAGTGCCACACTGTTTTGATTGAAATAGCTTTGTAATGAATTTTGAAACTAGGAAGTATGAGTCTTCCAACTATGTTGTTTTTAAAGATTGTTTTGGCTATTTGGTGCTGCTTTGCAATTCCATATTTTAGGATCTTCTTTTCCACTTTTGCAAAAAAGGCAGTTAGAATTTTGATAGAGATTGCACTGAGTCTGTAAATTATCTGGAGTAATATTTAAATCCTAACAATATTAAGCCTTCCCAGCCATGAGTATGGATGTCTTTTTGTTTACTTAGACCTTCTTTAGTTTTTTCAATAATGTTTGTAGTTTTCAGTGTGTAAGTATTTCATTTCTTTGGTTACATTTATTCCTATGTATTTTATTCTTTTGGATCCTATTGTAAATGGAATCCTTCCTTCCTTCCTTCCTCCCTCCCTCTCAGGTCCTTGTGCATGCAAGGCAAGCACTCTTCCAACTGAGCTATAGCACTAGCCCCTTGGTTTCCTTTTTGATTGTTCACCATAGAACTGGCTTTTACCATATATTATATCTTCCCTTCTTTGGTTGTTTTGCTCCAGGATAGTGACTCAGTATCCTCTTCTCCTGATTTTTGAGATTCTTAGTTATATAACCTTGGACCTACTGGAATTGTAGGAGTCATCAGGTCTCTACAGATCCTCAGTTTCTTTACCTTCAGATTGACTTTCATTGTTTCCCTCCCTTTATTCCAAAGGGATATCAGAACCTACCCTGATTTTCTCTCAGCTGTTACTCCTGGGGCCGTGCTGGTCTCAGTTCCCAGAAATCATTGGAATGACCACTTTAGACTTGATTCCCTTCTAAGCCCTTGGAACTTCTTGTTTTAATTTTGGCACCCCCTCCCTTCCTTCACATTCACTGTCTGGAACTAGGCTCCATTTCCTGGTTTCATAGTTATGCTACTCCTGACTTGCTGAGTAACTGACTCAGTAAAGCCTTACTGAATAAATTATTTAACTCACTTCCTTTCTACAACCATTCTTCACTATTTTACTTCTATGATGCCTACTATACCACTTCCTGCTGCTGTCCACTACCCATGCATTCACTTTGCATTTAATTACTTTAATCTTATTTGGTGGACTAATAATTCATAACAATTAGAAAGGAATAGATTATGTAGATCTTATCTTACTGTCTTAATTTTTTTTTTAGTGTATATTGAAGGAAAGAGAAAGGAAATTAAACTCAAATTAAGTATGATATTCTCTATTTTATATAACGCACAAAACAAATTTGATTAAAATTATTTTTATTAGTTTTATTTCCTGGTTATAATATGAAACATACTCCATATGATAACTTGGAACATGTATAAGACCATAAAGAAAAAGAAAAGTATCATATATTATTCAACCATGCATTGCCAATTTTTGGGAAATAATCTTTCCAATCATTTTTTCAAGGTTATTTTTTCTCTTGTTTAAATCTTTTGTAAGGATTAAGAGTATAGGTGACTCTTTGAGGTAGATTGCACGTCAGATTGTACTTCAGAATCTAAATGGTATGTTTCCCCTTTGACCGCTTCCCATTGTGCTGTGGTTAGATCGGGGCCTACATATTTTCTGACTTAAGAAACTGGTTGTTGTGGAAGCTAGAGAGGAAAAAGGAAAAGAAAAGGGAAAGGATGGAGATTTCAGAAGAAAATCAAGGGAGATCGTTAGAGGAAAAGGACCAGCAGGTAGAAAGGGTGAAGTGCTGGGGAGTGATATTGGCCGAATCATATTGTTATATTGTGTGCCGTGTACAAATCTGTAACAACAAATCCCCACCATTATGTATAACTAGTAATGCACCAATAGAAAAATGGGGAAAACAAAAGGAATTAATTGTGCTTTACTCTTATTTCAAAGAAGATGAATTTTCTACAGAATACCATCTTGGTGTGTGTATTAATTATGGCCATATTAATTATGGATATATATATATATTCATATATCCTGTACAAACTAGTTTTGTACTATTACCATAATTGTACTTAGCATTAGGTTCTCTTTATAGTTCTGCTTTTTCCCCCTATGCTTTTCCTTTTGATTTAGAGCAATAAAAATTTATGATTATTATACTTTCATCATGAAATATACTTCTTAGTAGAAAAATCTCTATTCCCTGTTAAAAACAAAAGTTTTAATTAGTCTCAGTATGTTTTACAGTAACTCTTTTGGGAAAGAATATGTGATTGGTATGTTTTTTGAGACCTTCTGAGACTCTTTTTTTTTTTTAACACCTTATAAGAATTTGTTGGTAATGGAACTCCTCAATTGCTCCCTGTTTCCCTGAAAATGATAGCTTTGTTCTTTCCTTGTCATCTTTGGGGTTTTCCATGTTATTCTCATTTGGATAGTGAGAATGGGTAATCCAAGAATTTTCTCCTCATGTCAGCCCCTTTGCCAATGATGAATATGCAGATTCTTTTCAAATTTTGGTGTTCTCTTTGGTCTTTCTTTTTATTTCATAGAATTTTCTCAGATTTTGCTTTTTTACATTTCTGGATATTTTAAGAGCAAGTTGGAGGAAAGGGATTTTAGTCATTAATCTTTTTTTTTTAATTATTGTTAGTGTTAACCTTGATATACCAAACATAATGCCTTTATAGACGTGATTTTTTAAAAATTGAATTTGGTTGTTGGAGGAGGGACTTTTTCTCTCTTACAGCCTTAATGTGTTTTTTTAGACAGTAATTGGATTTTGTTTTAGTGAATTGCTGTGACCTGTATGCATAATCCTTTAAACATTTTCTTGTAAACTTTTTTCTAGTTATATTTCATAGAAAACTTAAGAAAAAGAATAAAAGCATGTGATAAAAAAATCACTCATAATCTACAATTTATAATTAACTACTATTAACAGTTTTTGGTATTTCTTTTTTAAAAAATGGAGCACATGCAATGTACATATTTATATATATTTAACTTTAATTCACTGGGGAGTTATTGAAAACTTGAAATAAACATTAATCATTTAGGTGCTACATATTTTTAAAATTTGGTGCATATAGTCTGTATCTTGTGTTTTTTCATTTTACTGTTACATTCTAGGCAAAATCCAAATCATCAAAATTTACTTGTAGCATCCTTGTTCATGGCTTCATAGTCTTTTTTCAGTGTTTTTTGTCAGTTTTTGATCATTAAAACCTGTCTTCAAAAGAGGTACCATCATTTGATTGGAAGGCTATGTAATTTCTTAGAGTATCATCTATTTCCTTTTCCAAAGAAAGAAAAAATGTTGAAGAGCATTATTTTCTATAATGGATGTATTGTAGTCTATTAGTCATTGCCCCATTGCTGGTAATTTATAATTTTATCATTCAAATGGTAATTTTAACATTAGTGTCTGTACATAAAAAATTTGTGTCTATCTTTCATTTCCTTAGGATGGAATTTTTAGTATTGGAGTTACTGGGTCAAAGAGTATAAATATTTATAAAACTTTATATGTAGTCATAAATTGCTTGCAATATCCTGCTCATATGCATAAACATTTCAGTTGTAATATCAAATGCACTTTTAAAAAATCTTCAAGATTGCTTATTCACTAAAAATAACAGGATTTATGGGAAAAATAAGGTTAAGGGCAGACTGCTCAAGACCTCTGCAATTTTGAAACCAGAGTACTAACAGAAACATAATTGGTACCTTATGAGATAACTTGGGTAGCCCAGTCAAACCACTTAGTGTGGCCAAGGCTGCCTCAGAGGAAAGTTAAATCTATTAAAATTTAAGGGGCTGGAAATCACAGACCTAAATGGTCTAAGACAGTGTAGATAAAAGTAACTTTGTAAGCCTGTGGGTCTGCCATATAGGTGGGCTGTGAGAGGCTGACTGTGCACCTGAGGAGGGAACTGTGGGTGCAGATGATCACTTGAAATAGAGCTAAAGGGTTCTTGCTTGGCAGTATCTGAACTGAGTGAGGGTTCTTTCCCACTGGAAGTTATAGTTTTCTACCTGCTCTTCCAGTTCCTCTTGCCTGGGGAAATTCATATGTAAAATGGCACATCTGCCATGTTATACTGGCAGTATTATTTACTGTGTGAATCAGTATTGTAGGAACACGTCTTAATGATAGGACTGTCTATTTTCAAATTTGATAGGTGAAAATTTGAGTATAATTTGGATTCTTCCTTCCTTCTCTTCTCTCAGGGGAGCTCTACCACTGAGCTACATCCCTATCCCTTTTTAGTTTTGATTTTGAGACAGGATCTTGCCAAGGCTGGCCTTGAACTTGAGATCCTCCTGAGTTTCTGGGATTACAGTCATGGGCCTTCAGCTTGGACGGTTTCTTTAAGAAATTCAAACCCTTTCCAAGGACAAATAACTATTTTAGCTAATAAAGAATATCCATTTCAAAGCAAATGTTTTCAGAACTTTTCAGAAAATAGCAGCTGTTTAATAATTGTATTTCAATTTAATATCTCCATCTATAGTAGTCAATTTCAAATTTTAAATTTATTTTGGTGATCAGTAGGTGTTCATGGAGATTTGGATCACAGGCTTCAAACTTATCAGCCACTTATAAATGTTATTTCTTGATAACAGAAGCATCATTTTGTTGTAAGTCATTTGTAGCAGTGGCTTCATTCAGGCTTATACAGCGTTTAGTTACAGCACCTAAAATGACAGGAGGTAGGGGAGTTGGTTCATGATTGGAGTGTTTTCTGAGTGAGGTATGTATGTTGACAAGCTGGGGGAAAAGAAAAAGACGACCATGCTGGTGGAGAAGTAACTGAAGTAGTTGGAAAGTAATTGAATAATTGAAATAGTTGTAAGGTGGTGAGGAAATGATTGGTATAATTTAATGGGAGAAATAAGAGGATTTTAGATACCTCAGGTGGTCTGAACTCAGAAAAGCTGTGAAAACAAAGAAATCAAAGAGCTACTAGATACTGAGATGATATAGTTCAAGAGTTTGGAGGTAGAGTAATTTGCATATTGCTGCAACCCAATAGAATGGTTTGTAATTTGCATATTGCTACATTCCATAAAAAATGGGTTATTTTGGTATGAATGAAGGTTGTTGGAGTTGAGGAATCAAAGGAGCATTGAAGGGCAGGTTGGGAATGAGTTGGTTTCAAGGAATTTGGGAGTTTGCCATGATGAGTCATAGGATAGGGATTTATAGAAGTTTATAGATGGGTGTGGTGCCTCATGCCTGTAATCCCAGCAATTTGGAAGGCTAAGGCCAGAGGATCGAAATTGCCAGGTCAGACTACACAATTCAGTGAGACCCTATCTCAAAAAATGCAAAAAGGGTTAGGGATGTTTTGGATCCTTCCTTCCTTCTGTTGAACCCAGGGGAGCTCTACCAGTGCTAGAACAACCCTGGGTTCAATTCCTAGTACTGCCCACCTCCCTTCCCCGATTTACAAATTAGTTCTAGAATCCTCATTGAATGGAGGTAGCTGAGATATTGGGAAGGAAGGATAGAAGGTGTCACAATTGGATAGCATGATCCCACAGGAAACAAAACTTTTGACAAGAAGGCTCAGTAGTCATCCAAAGTGGTCATGGGGATCCAGAGCAATGCCCATGGAAGGTGGGAGAATGGGCTCTTTGGGTTCCACAAGGCCTAGAAAAAGTTACACTTCAGTAATGTGAGGAGATTGGTAAACAGAGTACTTTCAGGGGATGACAGAACACAGAAAGGTTCTGTAATTCATTGAAGGGGAATCATGGATGGATGGACAGGGTGTTAAGTGTGCCAGCACAAGTTAAGGTCCATGTAGACTTTAGAAGTCTGAAAAAGTTAGTTGAGTATATTATTTACTATCTTTATTCAGTCTTCATTTGTAATTTTGTAGAGAAGTCACTCTGGTATTTTCCAGGAGAATGTTCTCTGCTTAGGAACCTGGGTTTTGTTGAAATATTTGATTTAATAAAACTGGAGAAACCAGGGGCAATGTAGGGAGGACTAATGGGAAGGGATTGACTGTGTTCCTTAGTTTCATTTTATGAGATAAGAATTTAGAAAATTCCTAGTAGGACTAAACCACAAATTATTAAGTGACAGCATGTATGGCTTGAATTCATGCTTGTATTTTGTTCTTTATTTCTTGTCTAATTGTTAACAGCTATTTTTCATCTAGCTTTATATGGAGTTGAATTTGCAGAATCCCTAGATATTCTTGATACTTTGAACTGTGTTCTAGAAAACCTAAATACTCATACATTGTTTTTGCTATT
Organism: Urocitellus parryii; assembly: GCF_045843805.1. Taxonomy (NCBI): domain Eukaryota; kingdom Metazoa; phylum Chordata; class Mammalia; order Rodentia; family Sciuridae; genus Urocitellus; species Urocitellus parryii. Next base: position 98,721,301 of record NC_135532.1, on the reverse strand, counting down.
ATTACTAGTAATGACATTAGAAGTATTATTTATTAGGAACAGAGTTTCTTCTCTGTGAAAAATATTTGAAGTGTAAATTTGGAAGTTGTTGATCATTTAAGGTTAATCTTTTCCTTAAAGCTTTTTATGTTAGTGCTACTGCTGTTCTAGGACTTTAAAGGTTTTTTCCCCTTTGTCTTGTTTTTGTGATTCTGGGGATTGAACCCAGGGCCCCTCTACTGCTGAGCTACATTTCTGGCCCTTTTTAGTTTTTATTTTGAGACATGTCCTCTGCTAAGTTTCCCAGACTGTCCTAGAACTTGGAATCCTCCTGCTTCAGCCTCTTGATTCACTAGGATGACAGGTATATGCCATTGACCAGCTGTCTTAAAGTTTTTTGACATTTTAGTAGAGAGGTAAAACTTGAAAAAAGTTTTTTTCTTTTTTCTTTTTTTTTAACTTCTCTTAAAAATATTAGGTAAACTTTGCATTTAGATTTTAAATGTCCTGTTCTTTGAGTTTTGAAAAAATGTATACACCTATGTAACCAGGACTCTAATCAGATTTCAAACATTGTTATCACTCCAAGAAATTCCTTGATGCCTTTTTGTAATTCACCAGTCTCCCTTTCACCCCTTTCTCTTTTCATGCTACCTTAGATCTGAGTTTTATCACTATAAATCAGTTTCATCTGTATCAGAACCTTATCTAAATAGAATTGTATAGTTTGTATCCTCATGTGTCTAGTTTCTTTCACTCTAAGAAATTCCTCCTTGTTGCAGAGTCTTAGCAGTTGGTTTATTTTCACTGCTGAGTAGTATTCTGTTGTATGAACAATTGATTGTCTATTGGTATATGCTGATGGACATTTGTGTTGTTTCCAGTTTTCACTATTATTAATAAAATATTTGTTAATATTTGTGCACAAGTCTTTCTGTGGACATAATGTTTTTAGTTCTTTTGTATAATTATCTGAGTGGAATTGCTAGTTCACAGAGTAGGTACATGTTTGGCTTTATAGGAAACTACTAGCTTTTAAAAGCAGTTGAACATTTTTACACTCCCAGCAATTATGAGAGTTGGAATTGTTTTATACCCTTGCCAACATTTAATTTTAGTTATACTCTTAGGTGCTTAATGGGTCTCACGTTTTAACCTGTTATAGTCCATCCTCCTATATATATAGGACACCTATAAAAACCTAAACAGAACAATCTTTATGAGTGTCCTATAAAACTTCATAGGTTTTTATATAGGATGATGGGACATAATGGATTAATTTGTTTTTCTTTAATGACTAACTAATGAAGTTTATCACCCTTTTATAATATGCTTATTTGGCCAATTATATATCGTATTGTAAAATGTCTGCTTATATCTTTTGTCCATTTATTTAATTGTTATCTTTTAATTTTTTTCTAGGTCTTGATGCAGAACTCTATTATGTGAGAAACGACCTTATTAGTCACTATGCCCTCTCATTCAACCTATTAGTACCCAGTGAGACAAATTTCCTGCACTTCACTTGGCATGCAAAGTCCAAGGTAAGAGAGTGGTCAGCAGATGTTATGACAGGGTCACCCAGGACCCAGAGGCAAGGACTGTATTTGAGTAGTAGGCTTTCATTTCTACAGAAGGGTTAGTGGGTGGTACTGGATCTTTTTAGGTTTATATTTTAAATCTAGAGCCTATTCCTTTAAAATCTCTTAAATCCTTTACAGTGAAGGAGGCCATCATTTAGGTGATTATCACATAACAGACATTCTCTCCTTTCAGACTTTTCAAATGGGGTCTGCATCTAGCTTGAAAAGAGGACAGTTGGACCTGAAAATGACCTTGCTGTTATGGTGAAATCATATGTGTTGGGACTAGGGTAGGTTGGGAATTAGGTCTTCTTGATGTGTTTGATAAAATGGGTGTCATTTTTTTATTCATGGTGAAAATAGGGGATGGCAAGCACATGCCTGTGATCCCAGTGGCCCAGGAGGCTGAGGCAGAAGGATTGCTAGTTCAAAGCTAGACTCAGCAAGTTAGGGAGACCCCTTCTCTAAGTAAAATACTTTTAACAAAGGACTGAGGATGTGGCTCAGTGGTTAAGTACCCATGGGTTCAATCCCTAATACCACCAAAAAAAAAAAAAAAGTGTGGCAGACAACCCACCCATGTGTCTTTGGTGCGGCTGCTTAACATCAGGGGCTAAAACCCAAATAGTTAAGAATCTCTTGACTGGCTCACTTATTGTTGAATTCTTCACATTTCCTCTGACTACCTGGGTTCCTCAAATGTATGTTTTCCTTTAAGTCAAAGAGTGGGAGACTAAGTGTGGTCTTCCCACCCTTCCACCCACCCACCAACCAACCAACCAACTTGAGTTTCTCTGATCAGCTTTCTGTATAGGTTTTTGAGTGGGATATTAGTTGAGGAAAAAAAAATTTTACTATTAAAAATAAGTAAGAGGGGCTGGGGTTGTGGCTCAGCAGTAGAGCGCTTGCCTCGCACGTGAGAGGCCCTGGGTTCTATCCTCAGCACCACATAAACATAAATAAATAAAATAAAGATACTGTGTTCAACTACAGCTAAAAAATAAATATTAAAATAAATAAGTAAGAATACCTATTATAGCAGTTTTTAAGAATTATAAGGTGATTATGTGTTCTGATATTTGCTGCTGGTTGTTTAAATTTGCCTCACTTTAATATAGACTTTTTAAAATTTTTTTCTACGTAACAGTGCAATAATGCTTATTGGGGAAGTTCAAATATTACAGAAAATTGTTAAAAAGTAACAACTTTGTAGTTTTATACCTATAAGCAGTCATAGTTTATAGTTTGGTATAACTTCTTCAGGGTCCTCTTGTTCTTTCCTTTTAAGTAAAAAAAAAAAAAAGATTTTATGATATGTCTGTTCAGCAGTGTTTTCTCCCACCTAGTAACAATATATCATGACATCTTTCCATTTCTCTGTTTTACTCATTTTCTTTAATGATTTTATGATATTGAATGAATGGGTGATGTGTCATTATTAAGTGCCCCATTGATGGAACACAGATTTTTATTGGTATTTTACTATTTAAAATAATGCTTCCCTTTACTGTTACACAGTTTATTTCACTTCATTTGCTGGGCAAAAGCTAATGTAAAGGAATGGTGAAAACAATTGGTTATTCATCTTTTGTTGATATTTTACTTTACTATTTTAAATTTTTTAATTAAATTTTTTTCTGTCTTTTCCATTGATAAATATAGAAACAAAAAAATGTGCATATGTCTATAAATACAATAAGAACATCTTTGTCAGAAAGCACTGTATGGCATTGTGTCTGAATAGTAAATTATCACTGAGAAGTGAAGTGGCTGGGTCCAGAAGTGTATGTTTATAATTTTGATATGTATTGCAAAAATGTTTCTTGCTTTCCTCTTCCAAGATTGTACCAGTGAATAAACATTCCTTACAAAGTGAATAAGGGTACTTATTTTTTCTTTTCATTGCCAAACACTAGGCATTTTAAATATATTTGTTAGTGAGGTTAGTAAGAATGATTGTATAAATATACATCTATTCATGTTATTATTATATAAACTCATATTCATATTATTGTTAAATATACAAACACATACATTAAAATGTAGCTTGAGGAGTGATACGATTATAGTTAAGTTATCTTGGATCTTGGGTGCAGCTTGTGTGTATTGCTGTTGGGAACATTCCAGCTATCCCACTGTTGCCTCAGGGTATTCAGATATGGGGGGTGCTTTGCAGCAGTATAGAGATTACTTTAGGGTGAAAGCTGCAAAAATAGAAAATTCGTGTGAACTAATTAAGAACATTTAGTACATGGTAAGCTGGGTATGTGAAGTACCAAAATAAATGGTATAGATAATTTGGAAAAGGTCAAGTGTCCAAAGATATTGAAACCAGATATGTCAGTTGCAGTTTTTGAACACCTAAACTCTTAAAGGAAACTGAACTCAACACATTTTTTTTTTTTTAGTATTGTTACATAATATTGTGTGAATTTATTTTTTGGATAACTTGTCATTTCATGTAACACACACACACACACACAATACACACACATACTTTCTCCCCTTAAACTCTTTGAAGGTGAGTCTCAAACACGTCCCTTTACTCCTAAATATATCAGTATTTTCTAGGAACATTCATAACCAAAGTATAGTTATCAAAATCAGAAAATGTAAGTTATAATACTGTTACCTTATTAATGGTAACGACATTTCATAGGTAACCCCAATAATGTTGTTTATTATTATTTTTTTCACTAGTTGGTGTCTGTTTAGTTTCTAATTAATCTGAAACAGTTCTATAGCCTTTCTTTGTGTCTTTTGACCTTACAGTTTTAAAACACACAAGCCAGTTATTTTGTAGAATGCTCCTCAATTTGGATTGTCCAAGGTTTTCTCTTGATAAGATTGGAGAATGTTTCTGGCAGTAATACCCACAGAAGGGCTGTTCTTCAAGGCATGAGAGGTGTACACCTGATACCACTGTGCAGTGCTGGTTTTTGTTAACTCTGAATACTTGGATGACTAGATTTCTCCACAGTAAGGTGTATCCCTTTATAATTAATAAGTAATTTGTTGGGAGATTTGAAAGTATTGAAAGTATGAATTTGAAAGTATGTAAAAATCTCCCATTCCTCATTACTTTTTTCCACTAGGTTTTACCTTTGTTTAGAACTACATTGCCCTTTTCACCAGTACTGAGGGTGGTGCATCCTCTCTTACCCGGGAGGTCAGATCTACACTGGATAGCCAAATGGTGGGGGATTGTAAAAGGAATTTAAGCATTTGCAGAGTGACTGGTCTTGAATTTTAAGTTCCCTTGCATCTCTGAGACCCAGTGTATCTATGACATGTCTTTCAGGTAGAGAGGCTTCTTACTTTCTCCAAAACTTGATAGTAATTTTTTGTTATTGTTCCTATTTTTGATGTTGACAGTTATAAAAACAAAAAGTGCATTTTGAAATAGCGAAAAATGTAGTTATTCCTTTCAAAAGCTACGTCTGCTGACCTTGAGCAGAATGAAAATATTTCTGGGTACACTCAGGAAAAAAGGATGCTGATATGTCATAAGAGTGTTTGCTGGGCAGTATATGGGTTGTAATTTATGAATAAAAAAGGCAATGTAGGAAGTTAGATTTGAACAGAATGAAGCCTTTTGTTACTCATTCCTCTTTCAAAATGTACATACACTGATGTTTTTATTTGAAATGAGTTTCAGTGCTGTGATGTTGGTGGTGGTGGTTGCTTGGGTCTTGGGGGCCTGTCACAGGAGGAAGTTAGAGTAGAAGATAGAAGGGTCTCTGATGAATCTCAGTGGCTGGGTACATTGTAAATCAGGAGGAGCCATGGTATAGCTTTTTCCATATTGTTTATTTTATTTTGTGGAGCACAAATTTTAAAGTCCATGCTTAGCAGGCAACAAATGATATCATTAGTGCATATTTGGACTGCTGCTGCTGATGGGAAGTGCCTGGTAAGGTGGGAGTTCCCTGACTTGTTGTGGAGCCATCAGCATCTATTTACACATGCAGGCCAAAAGCCTTATCTCCTTTTTCTGTACCTTCTAAATCTAGGAGGTTCTCTTTCATAATTATATCATTTTTTTGTGGTGCTGGGGATCGAACCTGGGGCATTGTGGATGCTAGGCAAGTGCTCTTTCACTGAGCTACATCTCCGCTCTTATAATTACACCTTAAATTTCTACCTCTCTGGAAACCTACTGCCTTATCCTTAATTTTGGTCGTCATTATTTCTTCCAGGATATGGACAGTATTCTTAACTGAACTCCTTGCCTCAAATTGGCTTCTTCTTATACCATCCCCATAGCCATAGTAGGGACTCTCTGTTGCCACCAGAATGAAGTTTGATTTCTTGAGAGACCTTCATTATTTTGTCCCTGCCTTTCTTTTCTGCCTCCTCTTCAGCCAGTCATTAGTGCCATTGTTGTCTGTTTTGCAATTTCTTTTTCCTTTTTCTTTCTGATATGTGAGATTGAACCCAGGGGTGCATTACCACTGAGTTTACCTACCCTTTTTATTTTTTATTTTGGTACAGGGTCTCCCTAAGTTGCTTAGGGCCTCTCTGCTTGCCTCGAACTTGTGATCCTCCTGCCTCAGCCTCCTGAGTTGCTGGGATTACAGTCATGCACCACCTTGCCTGATCTGTCTTGCAATTTCTTGATCTATCACTTTGATGCTGACTGCTCTGCTAGAAATATCTTTTATCCAGTCAGTTCTTTTTTTACCTAATTAAGCTGGTGTCCCCTCTCCTCCAGCTGTAGCAGGTGCCTTTTCCTTATCCTTAGTGCCCTTCTCCTCTCTCATAACCCTAGTCATACTCCCAAGAATATTGTAAGAGTTGATTTTCTTTTCTGTCTCCCCCTTAGCTGCGGAATACCTCAAGATTATCCCCTGTGCCTGGTGTAAGCACCTCGTACTGACTGCAGAAGAAACAGGTAGCAGCCACAGGGCACAGCTCCACAAGGAGAACCTCTGAGGTGTTAGAGCTTTTCAGAGTTGCAATGTGCTGCTTTAGGAGAGGGGACTTTCCTGGTTCTGAAGTGTAAGGCAGGGTACATGAGACAGTAGGTAGACACATAGGATTTTTCAGGTATTTTACTCTGAAATTGAGTGAGATCAGTTTGGAAAAATGAATGGAATTTATAGATTGAATATGTAGCTGAACTTATTTGAAGAGTTCATCCGTAACAGGTATAAACATTTATGATAAAAAACTGGAATTTGTGTGTGTGAATCTAGTTTCAGGCTTCAGCCACCATCTCAGCTCCTAATTCTACTTCTGGGTCATGATGTGTGGTGATTTGAGCAATTGATTAATTGCAGTTTGTTCATTTTAAAAATTAATTTTACAAGTAGGCAATGTATGGACATGGTACATATTCAAAGGTATACAGTGAAAAATAAATTCCTTCCACTTTCTAAGTACCATCTCAAGCAATCCAGCCACCCCATTCCCTTTCTCTGGGTCACCCATTATTGCCTGATTCTTGTCTCCTAAAGATAGACATTTATTTGTGTGTGAATATGCAAGTGTATATGTCTATATATTTTAAACAACATACTCTATATTTTTCTGCAGTTTGCAGAGCGCTGAACAATGAGTCCTGATAAAAGTGCTCTGCACCTTCATGTAGAGTTCCACTTTCTTTCACCTTTAGATGTCCATATCACTTTTTTTTATATGAATGTACATTTTGGTTCATTGATCAGTTCCTAGGAGAGGAGATAAAGACCTATATTTGGGAGTGGCCTTGCTTAAAGTAGTAGCAGGGGCAAAAAGAGGCAGAGATGACTTGAAATGGGAGAGTCATCCAACATGATTCAGTGATAGGTTCTTCACCTGATATTTGGCTCTGAGATGCAGTCCTGAACTTTTAGAAGGACGTCTGTAGCTCCTGAGCTCTAACACTATCACAAATTCAGTTCTTACTTTTTAAGTCTTGCTAGAAGATGAAATATTTGCTTCCAAAGATCTCCAGACTTGCTGGTATGGCAGATATTTTAACATTAGTTGTCACACATCAAAGCTTTCGCTAATAGTGTTATTCTCCAGTGTTTACATAACTGTTTTGTCTTGCCAGATAGATTGTGGTTTCCTCAGAGGCTGGAGCTGTGTGTATCTTATTCTTAACATGTATGTCACATGCTTTAGTGAGTGAGTGGAAAAGACCATTGTGTAAATTGCGTTTAGAGATGGGAGTAGAATCTGGTATCGATTCTCTTTTACAAGGCCATGCATTTTAATTTTTTTTTTTAAAAGTAGACTACTGTGTGTTTTAAACAGATATTTAGTTTCTTCTATATTCTAGAACATTCCCTAATGCATCTGTTAAGTGTCAGTAGATATTTTAGATAGCTAAAAAGCAAAATATAGTAAGATGTCATGGAATACTTCCATCACCCCAAAGCTGTTCGTTGGTTTCAGGAATCCTTCCTCATTGTTGGGAGAGTCTGTGTGAACTTGTCTGAGTTCCAGCAGCAGCCCCTGGGGGCGAGCAAGCTGTGTCCCCTGCAGAGTGAGGTTTCTATGACAAAGGCAGCTCTGGTAATTTCAGAGAAATTAAGAGGGCTATTTGCTGTCTGGCAAGTGTATTCACTTTAAATGTGTACTCTGTGTGTTCCAGAAGGAAATGGCTTTACTCATCAGCTGCCTATTTGCAATTGCCATTTGTTTCCAAGTAAGGGAAGATTACCAAAAATGTTTATTTTTTAGCTTATTCAAATATTTATATTTTCTCTAGCTTCTTTTCTGAAGTATTTTGGTTCATTTTTTTCCCCCTGATAAACAACTGCTGTTCAAATTTTTTCATTCCAGTATATTATAAATTTAGTCTTTGAAAAGGTATTTCTTCAAAAGGTGTTTGGTAAGTGAGATTTCTTGTAGATCAATACATGCCAAAGTACAGAAAATTGGACTTCAATAATTGGAAATTCTTCTCTGATCTTAGAAACTGCAGTTTAAAAATTGATATCCTAAGGACTCATAGTCTTTCAAAAAGGAAGCCTTGGGCAGAAGGCAGGCTCCATGCAATTTTATACTCCTCCAGACGGTGGCGTGGCCAAAGAGGTCACTTTCTCAAACCTCCTGGCTAGCTCTTCGTCACCTCTTTCCATGCTCTAGTCTGCCTTACTCCATCAATTTCATCTCCTTCCCTCTCCCTTTCTCTCACCCTTACCACACTGAGGTGCTTTGGTGTTAGTCTTGTCCCTTACTCTCAGCACTGCAGTTAGGGCTTTTGATTCCTTTTTAAGGGCTCAGGTTCCTGGTTAGCTGCTCTTCTGTTTGCAGGAAAAGAGCTAGAATAAAGCAGACTGAGTTTGGCTTTGAATCTCTTAAAATTGAGGGCCATAGGACCACTAGGTAGATGTGTTTAGTAGGTAACTGTACATGTGGAAAGACTGAAGATAGAGACTAGTTGATAATGAGATCACATTGTGATTAAATTGGCTAGGACCTAGTATACTATGAGAGAAGGAATTTATCATTTAAAGAGGACAATGGACCTTTCCTTGGAACCGGGGTACAGAGGATGGATGGGCCCTCCAGCAGATCTGCTTGGTGCTGAAAAGAAAGCAAGATGGTTCCTCTGTTGGCTGAAGAGACAAGAGCATTATCTGAGAGTAAGGAAGAAGGAAGGGCAGTAGTGAATCCATAAGGGTCTGTGAGGTTTGGAATGAAAAAGAGTAGGGAGGAGAGGGACCACTGAAGAAGGGATTGCTGAGCAGGATAAAGGCAAACCCTGAGACTGGAGGTCATCCTGGTATAAGAGTACCTTCTCTCCAGAATGTGATTGCTTGCAACAGGCTGGGCAGCAGTAATAGAGTAAGAAATAGTCAGGATGCTGGCGTTGCCTTCTAAGAGTATAGAAGAGGAAGTAAACCAGTTCAGGTTGTCAACATCACTATGTCAGTAATGCCCTTTGGGAGGCACAGACTGTGGGAATGTGAAATCAAGTGGTCTTTTCTGGGCTGGAGGAGAAGGAAGTAGTTTAGTTGGTCACTGTATCCCAGTGAGACACATACATGAGCAAGCATAGCCCCTTGCTCATGTATGTGTCTCATAAATATTGACTGATTTCCAGTAGCAGAGATGAAGAGTTTTGTAGGAATCGGAGGTGGGTAGTCAGAGATAATAAGGGATATTTGATACAATGGTGTTTTTGTATTTTCTTTGGTTTTGAAGATGGCAGGAGACAAATGAGTTAAGGGCCAAGGCCTCTGTAGAGTTCTATGTGTCATTGGTGTAGCTGACGTGAGACCTAGCCATTAGGAGAAGATGTGAACTTCAGAGCAGAGGGGACTGTGCATATGAAAGAGATGTCTGGAAAGGACATATGGATCCTGAAAGACACTCATCCCACTGTGAAACCCCACCCATTAGGTGTTGTAAAAACTGAATGCTGGGTAAGAGAAGAGGTCACTTCAGATTGGGGAAGAAGGTTAAGAGGCTGAGAGTGTGGGAGGCTGTTCAGAATAGTGAGGTTACCCAAATGGGGGGTCAAACAGGAAGACTGTGACATTGCTATCAGTAGCACAAGAGGGTTTGTGTCTGAATCCCTGGGGTTGGCAGTAGGTTGATGGGAAGTATAGCATGATCGTAGGAGAGCTACTCTGGAGTGATTGGGGTCTGTGTTTATCAGAGGGAATCTGCCAGTTTAACAGGTACATAACATAACAGGTGTGGTCTGTTAGTTATCCTGTTTGATTCTCATGTTGTATTCACATTCTACAAAGCTTGAAAAGGGTGCTAATTTATGTAAGGGTCACCTGGTACCATAGTTCCAAATCTATTTTTTCTGTGTTAATTTTTGTACCTTCCTTTGATAAGTGGTCCTCTTCAGAGATATCATGGTATAGTGATACAGTCAATGATAAATAGTATAGAACAGTAAATGCATTCTCTTCATGTTTTAGGGCTCATTCCTGGCCCTTGACTATAGCTCTGTATCACCCCCTGGTGGCAGCAATATTTTTGTGACTATTAACACTTCTAGCCAAGGTATCACTGATTCACTAATATGATGCAGGGGGAACATTTGTTTTGGGCTTTTTGTTTGTTTGTTTTGTTTTTTTCTCAAAGGTATAGTCAGGTTTATTTAGGAATGTAGATAAATACTCTAGGGAGAATGAAATCAAGAGGGAGAGGTCTTTGGGGTGTAGCAAGGAATATACACTCAATGTGGGCTATCTCCAGAGGGAAAGATAGCCAGAATATTTCTTTTGTGTTCAATGTGCTACCAAATAAAGATTTTAACAGTTGTTTGTGTACCTACCTAAATAACAAAGGAGAATTTGATATTCACATCTCTATAGTGTTTAGCTCAGGGACCCCCAGAGAAATTCAAAGGGGGAACCAAATATACTGGGTTGATTGAGTCCCCCTTCTTATCCATGGGTGACAGCACCCACTGCCTTAGCTGATACCCAGGGACCATTCATTCCCTATAGTCTGGGATGATACTTTTCCTCTTTCATCTTTATTAGATACACCATTTCATTGACATTTTAAAATATAATATAAACATATTTATCTCCTTAAAAAGAAGATAGAAAAACTCTGGGACCCTCCTTTCCCACCTGTCTTCCATTCTTTCTAGTTAAGTTTTGTTTTTTAAAAATTTAAATTAAATTTATTTTAATTGATATATTTTTATATCAATATAAAAGTTGTACATATTTATAGAGTACCATGTGATGTTTCAATATGTGTATACATTATCTGTCTCCTCAAACATTTATCATTTATTCATGGTGAAAACATTCAAATTTTTTCCTTCTAGGTTTTTGATGTATGTAGCACATTATTGTTATCTGTATCACTCCACCATGCAATAGCACTCCTGAAGTTTTTACTTCTGTTGCCCAACCTCCATTAATGACCTTTCTGCTCTGAACTTCTATGAGATTTACTTTTTTAAATTCCATATATGAATGAGATCATGAAGTACTTGTCCTGTGCCTGGCTTATTTCATGTAACATAATTTCCAGTTCGTGTTGTTGCAAATCACAGGAGTTTACCCTTAAAAAACTTTTTTTAATGGCCGGATAGTATAGCATTGAATATATATAGTACATTTTCTTTATACATTTATCAGTTAATAGACACTGATGTGGTTTCCCAGTGAATATGAGAGTACAGATATCGTTTTGTAAGCTTAACAATGAGTTCTTGCATTTCTTTCTTCCCACTCTTTTTCCATCCCACTTCTTTATAGCTCTGCCAGTCATAGCTTTCTACCAAAACCACCCTATGACCACTGAATGGGAGAAGGGCACTGTAGTTACAAAGATTCAAAGGCAGGACAAAGAATATATGAAATGTAAGACCTCATTGAAGATCTTGAAGGTTGGAGCAGTTCAGAATTTCAGCTATTACTTTGCAATTTGAGCTGCTTTTCCCGTGAATTCTATATAGCAATAGGGCTATATTTATTGTTGTTAGTTGGTTCTATTAAGCCAGGTTGGTATGCCAGGTTTGATAGTTACTGGTGTTCCAGGGATGTCTTATTGGTCCCTTCTGGGTTCTGAATCACTTGAGAAATAGATCCAGAGATTAGATAGGGATTCCAAATATGAACTTTCTTTGCCATTGTTAGCTTTCCATTACTGTAACAAAATATCTGAGACAATAAATTTATAAAGAAAATAGGTTTGTTTCAGCTCATGTTTTTAAAGGTTTTAGTCCTTGATTGAGGGCAATGCTGCTTTAGTTCTCTGATAGCATATTATGGAGGGACCCTGTGGTAGAACAATTGCTTACCTCATGGCCAGTAAGCAAAGAGAAAGAGGAAAGAGCCAGGATCCCACAATCCCTTTTCTGGGAATGTCCCCAGTGACCTATAGACCTCTCACTAGGCTCCACCTCCTTAAGGTTTTATCACCTTCCAATAGTGCTACCCTGGGAACCAGACCTTTAAAACATGGGCCTTTGGTGGACATGCAACATCTAAACTACAGCAGAGGGAAAAGCTGTACTAGAGAATATGGCTTAGATATTCCATGAGAATGCCATGCCTTGGAATCTGTTGGGTGAGTGTGTGTGCAGAACAGACCTCCATCCACCAGGCACACAGAGGCCCTCAGAGCTTGACTTGTATCAACTAGACCAGGTGTTGGAAAATAGTTATGATCTGTAAATCATATGTCTCCACTCCTTGGTTCTTCATATCTTGCTCTCCAGGAGTTCTCTGTTGATGACTATATAGTCTTCAGAAGGATTTCTGAATCCTAGATTGTAGGGTTTAGGGGAAAGGATTTTGGGGATACTATTCTGGACATCAGATAGAGGTGACTGATTGGGTTGAATATTTATCTAATTGAAAATTTCTAGGACTACTTCTGACTATTTAGATTTTTTTGATAGCTGGATTCTTTGTACATATGAAAAGCTCATGCATTGATTAATAAGCTAATTAATGAAATCAAGCTATTGAGGTCCTTTCTGTTATCATAGGTCTGGTGTGTTTGTTTCTTTCCATTTACAGGTTGAGTATAAGCTGGGATTCCAAGTAGACAATTTCGTGGCTATGGACATGCCCCAGGTCAACATTTCTGCTCAAGGGGAAGTTCCACGCACTTTATCAGGTCAGTAAGTCTCAAAGGCTGCTTAGTATTCTGCCATGTCTCACATCCCCCAAAGTTATTTTACTGATGTATATAGTATGTCTTAGTTTGATAAATGTAGCACATATAAGTACTTTGAAAGCACATTTTGTGAGTACTTTTTTTCCACTGTGTTCTTAAGTTGTTCCCTCTTTTCCATCCTTCTAGAGCTGTCTGTACTCAGATCTTCCCTCTTTTTCTGAATTGCTGGCACTGGCCCCCACATGTCTGGTCTTGCTTCTTTGTTTAATGCTCACATCTCACACTGTGGCCTGGATGGTCATTGCACACTCACATCTGATCACATATTGTCAAGCCTCAATGCTACCTGCTCCCATCAAACAAATACATTCCAGACTCCCCAGCTTGTGTCCTGGATTGTTTATCCTCTGCCCCTGCCTGCTGCACTTGCCCAGGCATTCCAGCATTTACATACAGTTTTCCATCCTTGTTGCCAAGCCTTAAACCATCATTTCCTCCCCCCCCCCCCGCTTCTACTTCTACAAGACTCAAAATCTGCACTGTTCTTTTTCTGCCTCCTTCCCTCCAACTGTTGAGTTTTTCTTCTGTTCTCCCTTGCCATAGAACCTTACATTCAATTGGTCTTGAACTGCTTATAGTATCTGACAGTTCCTAGGTGCCTAGCATAACAGCTGGTGCAGGATAGATGCTAAATACGCTCAGCTGAATGAATAAAAAATGTGTCTTACTCATACCAATTTAACTGCTTTTGAGGTAACTTGAAGGCTCTTGAAGATGTGAGGTTTTAAGAAAATGGAAATATTAAAAAATTGAAAGTATTTGCTACAGCAGTGTTGTGAAACTTTCTGGCCGTCTTACTGTGATTAATGACATGCATTAATCTAAGCAGAGGAAGGCTGGTTAAAGAAATCTGTAAAGAAGTCTGTAAAGAAATCTCAAAATGCTTGAATTTATGGTATATTCTTTTAGATGGAAGAAGGATATATTCTAAATTTATAGGAAAAAAATCTTAAGCTGAAAGATTAAAAAAAAAAATGTACTAAAGTCTGTTATCCCATCGTTACGATTATTGGTTAAAGCCATTTTCTAGAGCTCAGGATGTATCTCAGTGGCAGAGCACTTGCCTGTCATGCCTGAGGCCCCAAGTTCAATCCCTAGCACAGGGGTTGGGGAGCAATTGCTATTTAGAAAAGTGATCTTTTTAATTCACAGTTGAGAACTTATCAGATTTCTGTATAGGTTTATATTTGATGTTTTCATTAGGAGGAGAAAATAATTACATCTTGGTACTGAGTTGTCTTTACTTTTTATCATGTAATTTTTGTTGTTTCTGGTGTTGATGTGAATGATAAAGTCAGCAGGGTTTGCCTTAAGATTCTGTAGTTTTTGTATATTTAAATAGCAAGATTTATAAATCATGAGCTGGGGCAGTGGTGCACATCTGTAATCCCAGTGAGAGGCTGAGGCAGGAGGATCACAAGTTCCAGGCCAACCTCAGCAAATTAACAAGGCCCTAAGCAACTTAGTGAGACCCTGTCTCAAAATATAAAATAAAAAGGGAGAGGGACATGGCTCAGTGGTTAAGCGCCCCTGGGTTTAGTCCCCAGTACCAAAAAACAAAACAAAACAAAAAAACTCCTCCATGAACAAAAGTTAAAAATAATTATCTCTTCATTTGTGTCTTGATTTGTTCTTCAGCATTAACTTTTTTTTTTTTTTTAAAGAATGAATGAAATAATGTCTTGGAACTGTGGTGATCTGAAAGTTTCTATTTAATTTATTTAAAAATGTGTTATTTTTGTTTTATTGCAGCAAAAATACAATTCTAGAATGTTGTTTTTTTTTTTTTTTCTTTCTTATTTTTCTTAAGACAGTTAAAATAGTTTATTTTATTTCTTTAAACAGTGTTTCGGGTCGAGCTTTCCTGCACTGGCAAAGTAGATTCTGAAGTTATGATACTAATGCAGCTCAACTTGACAGTAAATTCTTCAAAAAATTTTACAGTCTTAAATTTTAAACGAAGGAAAATGTGCTACAAAAGTAAGGAATTTATTTAACAAAATGTATTTTATGTATATGTGAAAAGGTCAATGAGAAACTTTGTTGTCTTTGTACACATTTAATTATGACCAAGTCTTAATTTTAGTTGCAATTGAGAAAAGAAAGTATACTAATAGATATGAAATTCTGAGATAATCCCCAGATAATTTGTAGCTAGGACCTCATTTAGGCCCTACCTTGCTTTCTCAGAATCTTTTGTCAGAATTGCTAGGGTATTTTCCATTAGGAATGTGAAATAGTATTCAAGTATCTGAAGAGGTCAAGAAATAAGATCAGTCTGACAGGAGCCTCCTAGTAGCTGAGTGTTACTTCTTTCCTTTACAATGTACTTTTATGTATAAACAATGCTCGGAGCTTAGATAGACCTGGATTATAATGACAGCTCTGCTTCTTTTAGGAATTTGGGATAAATTACTTAACCTTTCTAAGGTTCAGTTTTTTCATCTGCAAAATGGAAATAATACCTATTTCAGAGGATTTTTTTAAAATAAAAAGGTTATTTAAAGGTAGCCTAATACATATAATATTGAATGTGGGTACTTAATAAATGTTAGTAGTTTTGATTTTGAATTATAGTAGCTGTTATTCAGGAAATTACAGTGGAGTGGTACAAGTCTGTAATCCAGCTACCTGGGAAGCTGAGGCAGGAGGTCGAAAATTTTAAAACCATACCATCCTGGGCCAACTTTATTAGATACTGTATCAAAATAAAAAACAATAACAAAATAAAGGGCTGAGGCTGTAGCTCAGTGATAGAGTGCCACTTGGTTCAATACCTAATATCACCCCCACACACACCCACACACATAAAATTATAGTAAATATGAAAGAGTTCCAGCATGCTTGGTCATAGATCAAAGAGTTGTCCTTAAATTTTATCTAGTCTAACCCACTCACTATAAGCTACAAAAAGGTAAAGTGACCTGAATTTTCAGGGTCACAGTTGGTTAGCATCTAAGATAATATCTAAACTACTGAATGCTTACTGTGTCTCACTTGCTTTATATTATATCCAACCCATTTAATCCTTAAAACGGCCCTAGGCAATTTGTTCTCCCATTACTTCCATTTTTAGAAGAGGAAGCTGGGAGTCAGAGAATTTGACTAACTTGTCAACATCAGACAGCTAAGTGGTACAGCTTGGAGGCACACCTGTGATTTTAATCTCTTTGTTACATTGCCTATTATCAAATTTCCTATGAAATTAGTACTAAGTGTTTTAAAACATCTGAAACCAGCAAGTGGGTTATAATGGCTGATTTTAAGATGCATTCCAATAAAAAAGTTGTACTGCATTAAAATAGACATTTTTGAAATAAAAAGCATCTTTAGTTTTAATGTTAAAACTAATGTTAATTCAGTTGTAATGTACCTACATTCATGAAATTTTATAGTAAAAGGGTACTATAGACTTTCCAGTCTAAACTGGTCATTATATAATTGATATGAGGAAGCTGGGCCTTAGAGAGGCCACTTAGGTTTACATAGCTAGTTAGTAGGATGTTGAACATCCAGTTCCTGATCCCCAGGTAGGTATGCAGTGACTCTATCATAGCGATTCATCTGTTCCTTTTAAACACAGAATGATGGCTGAAAGTGGTGTGGTCTGTGGATCCCACCACTGCCAGTATCAGCTAAGGTTAATGATCAACTAATATTCAGAATGATCCTGTACCTTCTCCATTTTATTTAATGTATACATGAAAATTAACATTAAAATTCCATATGGGCATAATTTTCTACTCTATTTTAAATTTAATATAATACCACTGTGTTATTTGGTGTTCATTCTTTTGGCCACTCCAACTATCTGATTCATGTTCATGAGTGTTACTTATTATGTGATCTTGATGTGATATAGGTGTTACTCCCTAGAAAAGTTCCTTTATCATATGGGGGTGATAGTAGTGTATTTCTCAAATTTTGTTATTCCAAGAGTCCTTAGAGCCTCTATATTCTGCTGATGTGCTCTATGAACCCCCATAGAGACAATATAGGATGTGGCCAAGCTTCTTGACCATAGAAACACTTTTCATTGAGAGTGTATATGTAACACTGATATAGACTTTTTGATTGATGACTGTAATGATGATTATCAAATACTAAAGTATTCATTACTTTGCAATAAATACCCTCTTTTACTTAGTACAGGCAGTGTTTTGATAGAGCACAAAACTGTTGAGGAAATTCAGATAATCTTAAAGTATTTAAGGATTACATGGAAAATAAAGAATCTCTAAACTATGTTTTATCTCCATCTTTAGAACTTGAAGAAGTAAAAACTTCAGCATTGGACAAAAACACTAGCAGAACTATTTGTAAGTGTTACTGTGTTATTTTTTTTCATTATCTGGGTGAAAAAATTGTTGATTGCATATGAACATGATTGTACGAAGCCTTATGAGTTCCCAAAAGTTTGTCAAATTAATATTGCTATTTATTTTGCTGATGTTTATAAAGGTTAAATGAAACTGCTAGAATATTGAATATTTTGAGAAGCAAATTCATACATGTTTTATACAAGTTAGCCAAAAAGCGTTTAGAAGGAAGAATTTATATTGTGCCTTTTCAAGTGGTTATAATTAAAGAATGTATGTGAAAATATATCTAAGTTCTTTATCTATTAGGACATGATTGGAAGATATGATATGCGGCCTAGACCTGAACTATAGCTAATTCCATCCAAGTAAAAGTGCAGGCTTAAGGGTAGTGCATTATTTAAACCCACAGCAGAGACTTAATGTAGAGTTTTATTATCGGTATTGGTTTTGTTTAGATGCTATAAGTTTGTTTATATTTTTCCCTTTTTTCTGATATAGATACCTCATCAAGTCTTATTTTTCCTGAGGTGGTGTTAATGGAAATATCTTTAAAGGGTACTAGATTTTTTTTTCCATGAAAGTAGTCTTTAAAAAATTTTAAGTGGAAAATTTCAAATATACAAAAGTTCAGGGTATGCTCTGATGAACCTATGTGCCCACCACCCAGTTTTAATAATGGTCAACATTTTGTTAGTGTCCTGCCTTTGATCACCTATTCCTAGGAATGGGTTAGAGGTTTTTTTTTTTTTTTTTTTTTAATTTATGGGTTAGAGTTTTTTAAAAGCACATCATAGGTATCATATCATTTTACTAATAAATATTTTAGTGTAGCTCTCTTAAAAAGGTCTTTAAAAAATAAACCCCCAAACCCAAATGACTTACTCATTTTACTTTATCACATGAAAAAGTTAATTCCTTGATGTCTTCTAATAGTCCATGTTCCAATTAAGAAGTGTGTCTGTATCTCTCTCTCTCTCTCTCTCTCTCGCTCGCTCGCTCGCTCTCTCTCTCGCTCTCTCGCTTGGTAGGGGGATTGAACGCAGCGCTTCACATATGCTAGACCAAAAATTATCTCTTTGTAATTTTTTCCTGAGTTAGGATCCAGATGAAGACTATACATACTGTGTTTGGTTGATATGTATTTTATATTTGTCAGAAAACACCTCCTGTCTCATAGAGTTTCCTGGTGTATATTTTTTTTCTCTTTTTTACAACTGGTAGTTAGGTTTTATGTGTGACTAGGTTCAGGATGAACTCTTCTGGCAAGAATAGTTCATGGATGGTTGTATGTTACTTGCTGTTTCATCTTTTCATCATCTCAGGATGCATGGGGTATCTGAATGTTCTAAAGTAGATCTTTTTCTAAGGTAAAATATGAGATTGTCTACCCATTAGAATGTTTCAAGAATATTTCATTTGAATTCATCTCTGAGAAGAGAGAAAACATTTTTTTTTAAATGTTACTGCTTCCAAAGTGTACTTTTAAGATTCGAGTTATTTTACCCATTTCTTTTATGCAGGTAGGATGTTACTTCTTATGATAAGCAGTATTGCATCTTATTGACCTGTTTCTGAATGTCTGTGTCTTCCTTGTGCATTCTCATCTTCCTTTGCATCTTACATAATTCATCCATTAAACGTTTACTGAGAAGCTAAGATGTACTTGGTTGTGTGACTGAGGTAGAGGATTATACTGTGAGCAAAACAGACCCTGCCCTTAAATGCTTACTGTATTGCAGTAGGCAGCGGTAATATCCCCATCCTATGGTGGGCTCTGTGGTAAGGTGAGCACTGAGGCCTTTGGGAACTCCAAGGAGGGGCACATAACTTCCTCTGAGGGACATCTTAGGGGGGAAAGTGACAGGAGACCTGAAGGGTAACAGGGTGGTTAAAGGTGAAGTGTCAAAGTGTGGGGATGAGAACAGTGCCTATGGGAGCCTGGAAAATTGGAGGTAGAGCAAGAAGTGTGTGGATGAATCTGCCCAGTAGAGCCATGTCCTCTGCTCTGCCCCAGGCAGAGTTTGGATAGCACTGCCAGCACATGCTGCAGGTCTCAAAACTGAACAGCCCTTCTGTGGCATACAGAAGTTCTTGAGGGGAGTTATACTTTCACTCTGACTACAGCCATGATCAGTTGTCCTAGAAGCCATTTGGTACTATTGCATTAATCTGTTTGGAGTTTTTATTTGTTGCTTTAAAGTTAAGCTAGGCTGCAGTGGTGCATGCCTGTAATCCTTGCAGCTCAGGATGCTGAGGCAGGAGGATTGCAAGTTCAAAGCCAGTCCCAGCAACTTATGGAGGTGCTAAGCAACTTAGTGAGACCCTGTCTCAAAATTTTTTAAAAAAGGGCTGGGGATGTGGCTCATCTAGTAAGTACCATTGGGTTTAGTCCCGGGAAACACCCCCACCCCCAACAAAGTTAAAAATTTTGAAAGCACTTTTGTTTCCCTTATTTCTGTTTTTAAAAGCTATAAATTTTATCTTTGTCCTGACCTATCCCAGAACTCTATACTTGTATGTGTCTCAATTTGACGTTGCCACACAGATGTATTAGGTAACCTAAATAGGACAGTACAAATCTCTTGATTCTCACTTCTCCCAACCTGCTTCTTTTTATGTTTTTAAAGTCGCCATTATCCAAGTAATGCCATTAGCCAAAACTTGGACTCTTCTTTGTTTCTTTAATATAATCTCTTAGCAAGGTCTTTTGACTCTGCTTCCCAATCTGTTCACTTCTCATCTTCACTGTGACTCTGGGCCAAGCCTCTGCTGTCTCTTAGAATTCTCTAGTAACCTTCTAACTTGTTTTCTGTACCTGCTCTTGCCCTGTAAACAGCATTCTTCATCCAACATGCAGTCATCAATTTTTTTTTTTTAAAGAGAGAGAGAGAGAGAGAGAGAGAGAGAGAGAGAGAGAGAGAGAGAATTTTAATATTTATTTTTTAGTTATCGGCGGACACAGCATCATTGTTTGTATGTGTTGTATGTGGTGCTGAGGATCGAACCCGGGCCTCACGCATGCCAGGCGAGCACACTACCGCTTGAGCCACATCCCCAGCCCTGCAGTCATCAATTTTTGTGTCATTCCTTTGCTTGAAACTTTGCAGTGATTTCCCATCTCATTTAAGATAAACTCCAGATCCTCTGGGTTTTATTTAGTAGAATTATGACATGAGTACTCATCATCAAAACTTACACAAATCTCCAGTTTTTCTTGTTCATATGCCTTCACCTTTGGTGCCCATAATGAATGTATGTTTGTCTCTGTGTATTTTTTTTCAGTTTGCCTCTGTGTACAATATCTGTTATTAGATTATTTTTCCTATTGCTGAGCCTTCTTTATGTTTTTCTTGTTAAAACAATATAAAGCTGAATATAGTTTTATTTAATCAAGAGTCTTTAAAAACAGAAAAGCAAAATAATTTCTATTACTCCCAAAGGAACCGTGCTCTCCAGCATGGCAGCTACTAACCATCTGTGACTTTTTAACTTTAAATTACTTAAAATGAAATAAAATTGAGACTTCAGTTCCTTAGTTGTTCTAGTAGCTACATTTTAATGCCACATAGCCATAGGTGGCCAATGGCTAGTATGTTGGAGAGCACACTTCAGAACAGTTCCATCACTACAGAAAATTCTCTCAGCACTATGGTATATTTTATGACCTGGTATATTTTATGTGTACCAATTGTGACTAGTGTACTTATTAGCCAGAAGTTGTATTTGAAATCTCTTTTTTTTTTTTTTTTAAAGAGAGAGTGAGAGAGGAGGGAGAGAGAGAGAGAGAGAGAGAGAGAGAGAGAGAGAGAGAGAGAGAGAGAGAGAATTTTTAATATTTATTTTTTAGTTCTTGGCGGACACAACATCTTTGTTGGTATGTGGTGCTGGGGATCGAACCTGGGCCGCAAGCATGCCAGGCGAGTGCGCTACCGCTTGAGCCACATCCCCAGCCCTTGAAATCTCTTAAAAACCACAACAAAGAAAGAAAAAAAAAAGTGTGTCAATTTGACGTTGCCACATAGATGTATTAGGTACTCTAACTAGGACAGTACAAACCTCCTGATTCTCACTTCTCCCAACCTGCTTCTTTTTATGTTTGTAAAGGCACCATTATCCAAGTAATGCCATTAGCCAAAATTTTGACTCTTCTTTGTTTCTTTAGAATAATCTCTTAGCAAGATTTTTTGACTCTTGGTACACTTTAGTTAGATGTAAACTTATATTAACCCACTACTGGTAACTGATCTTATCAAAGAACAAACACATGAAATGGAAATATACAAATAATAGATTACTCATTGTGCATATTAGATCTCAGAGCAATCAGTTACATTGATTTTAAAAAGCTTAATGTGTTTTTCATTTTTATTTCAGATGATCCTGTACATGCAGCTCCAACCACTTCTACGCGTGTGTTTTATATCAGCGTAGGGGTTTGTTGTGCAGTAATATTTCTTGTAGCAATAATACTAGCTGTTTTGCACCTTCATAGTATGAAAAGGATTGAACTGGATGACAGGTATTGTATATAGTTTGGGAAAGGAGAAAAATAAAAGCAGTTATTTGCATTTGTGTAAGAGCCCCACACACTTAAGCACACTGGTAAAGGGGAGGGAGGGAAGATGATCAAGCCAAAGAAAAAACAAGATGTTCTAATCACTGTCTTTGTGATGTTTTCTGATTTTATTTTTTATCTTTTTATTTTTCTGAAGTCAGAAATCACAGTTTATTTCTTGCTGGGGAAGAGTAGAGATCAAATATGCTTTTCCCCATCCCCAGTAGCATGATTCCACTCCAGATTCCTTTTGCCTTAAATAAAATGCCCTGTTTCTTTCTTGTAGTTCCTCTCTCCATCATTCTCTATCCTTCTGTCTAGTATCTGGGCATCAGTATTTTTCCAAAAGTAGTATCTGGGCATCAGTATTTTTCCTAAAGCTTCCTGGATGATTCTGTTGTTAAGCCAGTTTGTGGTGCACTTAGTTATATGTTATGCTAAGTGTTGGGAATATAAAAATTAATGATGGTGTCAAGGATTTGAGCTTTGACATTAACCCATTATTATAAAAGAATAAATTTGATGATTGTGATGTGAATAATATAGTGTGAGAATACAAAAGTACTTGCTCCAGCCTGAGTGAGTCAGACAAGGAGGAGGACTTAATAGTCAGGACAGAGTGAGAGATAAAGATGGAATGGTAAACAGGCTTATTTCATAATCCACAGTTCTCTTTTTCTTCCTCATTGATTTCCAGGTTCTGACTTAGGATATTCCTGGCTTCATGACTGGGCTTTAGACCTTTAAACTTTTCCTCTTCTTCTTACTGTGTCCTTTCTTGCCCTGTTCCTCAGTTTGCCCTGCACCTTGCCCTTCAGGACTTTTGAAGGGCTCCTTGTATTTGTGCAGTCCAGTCCAGACCCTCCATTCTTTAATTCCAGCTCCATTGCCATCTTTTTCATGAAATCTTTTATAAGCCTTTCTACCATCCATTCCCCTCTCTCACCTATGGCAGTTGCTGTATCTTTTCCTCATGTAAGTTTTATGTACTTTTCTTATTCTTTGTACTAGAATATAAGCCCTCTATAAATAAGAGGGAAGACTGCTTTTCTGATTGCTGAATCCCCTGTCTTAACACAATGTCTTACATATAGTGGGATAAGTCTTACATTTAGTAAACACATTCCTGGCATAAATAAGAACCTAAGGGACCAGGGAGCTGACTGGAGTCTGTACTCTCTGTCTCCATTGTGTTACTTTTCTTTCTTTCTTTCTTTTTTAAAATATTTATTTTTTAGTTATAGGTAGACACAATATAGTTATTTTATTTTTATGTGGTACTTAGGATCAAACCCAGGGCCTCACATATGCTAGGCGAGCGCTCTCCCTCTGAGCCACAACCCCAGCCCTTACTTTGCTTTCTTGAGTGGAGAAAGAAAAGAAAATAAGAGGGAAGTACACAAGTGATATGTTTCAGAATGTTTTGTGTACATGTGGTTTTGAAGCTTAGATTTAGATTTTACAGAGGGGAAAACATGCATTAGGAATCAATTGAATAACATTTTATATAGGACTTTGAGAGACGATGTAAGTGGATTTATCAGTCACTAAATAGCCATTTTGTTATACTAATAATTCTTTGCATTTTCAGTGCACATCGCCTGCTCATGTTGGCAGCTCATGTCTGGCTTATGTTTTTCTGTTTCATGAAAGTGTACTTTTCTTTGTCATTTGTTGGTTGACTTAGTGTTTTCTGAACTCTCATTGGGGCTTAATTGGGCCTACTTGGGGCTCATTGCACCAGGCACTGGCTGATGAGTAAACAGGTACTTTCCTATTCCTGTAGAGTTTATATTGTCTCCTTCTTGGAGAGACAGACATTGAACATTCCCTACTGGAATGTAGGGTAGGAAGCTTTGTTGTGTTCACTGCTGTATTGCCAACTCCCAGCACAGTAGCCTGGCATATAGTAGACACTTATTAAATAATTATTGAATAAATAAATAAATAAGCAAATTACACAGAAAAATAACAGAAAAGTACAAATTGTAATAAGTGTTTTGAAAGAAAATCTTGATATTTGCCTAAAGTCTTAGCTTTGTTCTAGAACAGAGTTAATATCTCCACAATATTTACAAATTAATTTGCTGGTGAAAATTAAATTTATCTAGACTGGTCTTAAACTATTAAATGTAAGCAAATATACATTTTCATCTCATTTTCTACCTGCTTTGATGCAGTTGTAAAGGTCTGAACTTTAACAGATGTCAGGGGTAGGTCTCTAAACTGCTCCTTGCTTCTCTTGTAACAGTAAGTCTTGGGTTCCAAAGAAAGTTTTTCATCCACTTAGGAAAGTGCTTTGCTTATTGATTGTTTGGTCCTCCCTTTCCATTTAACATCTGTCAAGCATACAAAAAATTGACTGATAAACCCATAACTCTCTGACTGTGCCCACAAGCCTCTCAGAGATTCTGTGGCACAGGAGTGCCACCTACTGGTCAGTTTATGGGGAAAAAGGGGTTGTTCATTTATTCAGCCATCATTATTGGTTGCGGTAATATACTGTGCTTTAACATACATAAATTTTAGCTTCACAAAAGTCCAATGAGATAGGTTTTCTTAATTCCATTTTATGGGTAAGTCATTTATTTGAGGATAGCAGTGCTTTTCTTCTCTCCCTGTTACTGAATACTGGATTTCTAACAACTTTGATTTCTGGTTTTATCCTTTAGTAGTACTTAGAACTGGAAAACACATGCCTTTATCATTCTAAGGAATGAGGATGCATAATATCCATAATAATAAAAACAGTAATAATATGAAATGTATGTCTGAAGGCCTTATGTAATCCTTTTAGCAATCTTGTAGTAAGTATTATGCTCCTTTTATCCATGAGGATTTGAGGCTCCAGGAGGATCTAATAGTTTGCCTAAGTCATGCAGTTAGTATTGGTTGTACTGGCAGTTGTGATTTCAAGGTATATGCCCCATTTGTTTACTGCACTGCACCAAACCCACTGCATGTATAAACTTATATAGACCAATTCTTGAATAAGCTCCAGCCTTAAAAACTCTTACAGAACTCTGACTGGATGATGGCCTTGTGAATCCTTGTTATATTCTCAAGAGTTGCTAAGTATTTTCAGCAAAGGTGCTGGGAAAACAGGGCTAACTGTAGCCCCAAGGAAGAAGCAGATAATCTGAAATGACGGGCATCTCAAGGGCATCTCAAGGGAAGGCATACTAAGGGGCATTTCATTATGCAGACAGGCATTTTCAATACACGGTGTGCTGAGCAAAATGGCTTGTAGATGTGCTCTAAATGTTTATTGGGGGACATTCCTATCTTCATTTTTACTCTGTGACTTTTCAGGAGTATTTTAGTTATAATAGCAGATAATAGATTGTATTATTGGTGATTAAAAAACTACTTAGGTGCTTAAAGTGCTCATTGTGTGGGTGTTATATATTTACATTTTTCAGACATACATAAAAGCTCTCAGAATTGATAAAATACAAATTCGTGTATAAAAGTTGCAGATTATGTGGCAGCCCTTTGTCGTCATGTATTTTTTTAATTACCAGATTTTGAAAATACAGAGCTTTTGTGTAGAGAGTTAGCTTAGGAAGGTTGGAGCTTTTGTTGGGGCTCTACTGATTCTGTAGCTCAGATTTATTAGGCCTATCCTGCCATCTGGTTTCACTCTTCATTCTTAATTTCTGTGCTTCACTTTTACACTGCTGCAGAATTACAAGGATATTGAGACTAGAGTATGCCCAGGGGTGACCTGAGACAAGTTGCTTTACGCTGAAAAGACAAAAGGACATGCTTGGAAACTGTTAATTTGTAGTCTCAAATACGATTAGCAATTATTTGAGCCTACTTCTTCTAGATCTTCTGTCTTATTTAGAGAATATGGAGTAATATAATATTTCAGGTTCTAGAAATTTCTGGGAACTTCCATAACATCTAAAAGAGTGGGATTGGGGAATAGCAGAAACAAATAAACATTCATGTGTTTGTTCACATTCATGTAAATATGAGCCAGATTTGATCTTCCATCCCCAGCTTTGATGATGTTGGCATATTTTATTTGGTTTGATATTCCCTTATCTCTAGGCTGTTTGATTTGGGACCATCACTAAAAGAAACCTGTCTTTCTACTCCTCTCCTAAGAAGCAATTTACTTGAATGGCATGGGCTCTTTTCTTGCAAGATGAGCCATAGTTCTCTAATGTATCCTTGTGTGAGGTTCAGGACTACTGCTTGAGAACTAGTACCCACATTTCTGAATAATTTTAGTAAGAGTAACCTGCTCAATGAGTTTGGAGGTAGAAATGAAAGAAAAAAAAATAGAGCTTTACATTGTGAGGCAGATTAAAATTTCAATATGGAATATGTTATAGAGATTTATGTGTATTATGATTGTCATCAGGATTTTAGGCTGGTTATAATGCTACATGCATATTGTATGTATGAAAAATAAATTTTTCATTGAAGCTGACTTGTCAAATATTTCTCTTTTTAAAATGATTTCTAGCATCAGTGCCAGCAGTAGTTCCCAAGGGCTGTCTCAGCCATCCACACAGACGACTCAGTATCTGAGAGCTGACACACCCAACAATGCAACGCCTATCACCAGTAAGAGTTAATATAATTCTAAAGCTGTTTCCAAAGTTTTCTGTAGTCTGTCTGTGTCAGTAGTTCTTCATGATTAATATACTTGAGGGACATGTGTACCATGCTATGCACATAGTGTCTACCTTGTATAAAATTAGATACGATTTTCAACCTTTGCTTTCTAGAGCATTGAATAAAACATTCTAAAATTGGAGTATTAAAAAATAAAGTTAAATTAATTGCTAGAATTAGTTTTGCTTTGGGGAGCTTTCCATAGTTAAATCAACTATAGAAATTAAGAAGGAAGTTGTTTAAATATTTATATGGAATAAGTTATTCAGCTGTATACAGAGAAAACCTTTGGATTTTAATGAATTGTTCAATATTCTTATGGGCCATGTAAAGACTTTACGTTGTTTTTGTTGTTGGGTCAGTACCTGGCACATTCATGCACTCCACCATTGAGCTATGCATTATTTTCTAATTTTAATAGACAGATAGGTACCATTGGGAGTTGAGAGCATGGGATCTAATTTCCTTTTATGAACAGTATTTTGATGAAAGTTTCACACACTTTAACATGTAGGTGTTTGGGGGAAAGTAATTTAAAAAAATTGTTGAAAAATTCTTGTAAATATTAAATACAGTGTAATGTTATGATATATGTATATAATATGGAATAAAATAGTCATTCTTAGAGTATAAGACAAAATGAGGAATGGTTAACATGGAAATAAATAACAACATAATCATCAAGATAAAGAGTGGGCCAGAGAGCCACCTGTACAGTTATGACTCAGAAGTGCCATTGATAAAGTAGGATCTTGTAGGCAATTAACTGTCTTCTTTAAGATTATCTGCCCTCCACCGTACCCTGTTGTGGTCTTGCAATACTGTTTCCAATTAAAAATAACCAGAATTTTTTGGAGAAGCGGTTGACTCCAGGTCTAGGTCAGGAAACAAATAAGATGAACCTGGGACATGTTGCTGAGCCAGATATCAAGAAAGCTGCTAAAGACTCAAAGAGCTCTCATTGGCCAAAGATGGAACCATTTGAACATCAAACAGACAACAGGATTGAAAAATAAATTGTGTAAAAATCTATAAATTTATAATGCTTTTTAAAAAATGGTTCATAATGATTGGTAATTGAAGCTCCAGTAATATCTTACTCTGACAGTTGGCTGCATGAACTGTATTTCAGGGTCTCCAGGTGGTGCTGGTTGATGAGGGAAAAAGGCTTCTTTACAGGAGATTTCCCACTGATAAATGCAGAAGGAATGGTAGGATTAGAAAATCACATTTGCAACCCCTAACAATATATTTGATTTAGGAAAGCTCATCAGTGATTAAAACTCTAAAACAAAGGGAGAAATTTTTAAAATTGAGGGATTGGGTCACCACCTCAATCCACTGGTAAAACATTATTACTAAGAATGAGACAATCAGATAATTTTGTATAGCAGGAGATGGTGTACCACCCATGGAATATTCTTGTCTTCCCTAAATCCTAAAAGTTAACCTGGACTTAATTAAGGCTATAGAATTGACTTGTAGTTTATAGGAAATTTAGGGTTAAGGAACAAATTATTTGATACTTGAAGAATTAGATTCCAGATGTTCTCCAGGATAATTGGCCCACCTTTTTCAGTAGACAGTGCCCTCCCCCCAATTTTTTTAAGAATATATTTGTCTAGATTAAAAGAAATTTAACAGAAACCATAACAGAAACCCTACTGTCAACAAAAGAAATATAAGCTTCTTAGGAAATACAGTGCTAGACGTGAAAGTAGTTCCAGCTATTCAGAAGAGGCATCCCTTAATGGTTAGATGGCAAGCTTTGCTTAGAGTTGATTCTTAATTGTGGATATGACCTAAAGAATAGATAATTCACTGATGATAAGTGCTAAATGAGCCTTTTAAGTAAGAATAATGGAAATTCAATTATATATTTTAGAAAATTAAATTGTTGTTAATAGGATACTTGTGTTTAATAGTGCACATTACCTTAAGGAGCTAGGTAATTTATTATGTATACTAAAACAAAATATTTTATAAAAGGTCAATAGAAATATATTTGTTTTATGAATAAAAAAGGAGGCATTTAAAGACAGAATGACTGAGAAATTTCTCCAGAAAACAATATAACAGACCACATATTCAAGAAACTAAGAATTTGAGGCAGGATTAAACATACACCGACACACCTACGCTCACACATCTGGACATACTGCCCTCAAACTGGTGATCAGTGGTCTCAGGTGTTGTCAGTCTATATCCATTATAAAGTTCCCCAGAGCCTTTCATGCAGTTCTTCTGGTGGCAATTGATGATCATTGGTTCATTCGTTTTTTTTTAGAGGGGTTTTAGAGGAGTTTTGCCAAAGTTGATAAATCATTAGAGATGCTATTGCAGTTTCTGCTGGCTAACACAGGATCTGCTTTTTTTTCTAACAGTTTTTTTTTTTTTTTTGAGAGAAAACTTCAATTTGTAGCTATAAATTTTGTTTTTACTCATTGTATTCAGAATAAATGAGAACAGATTTGAACTTCACCCTGGTATCATCAGGCTGTGGGAATACCAGAGTCATTAAATTGATAATGTATCTTGTTAGAAAAGATGTTTCTCTTTATTTGGAATGTTCCTTTGCTATATGAGTATATTAAAAAATCCTTTGGGAGAAGAACTGTCCATAAAAGGGATTAAATGAAATTCTGTAAGTCAAAGCTTGTTTCATTTGACTGACAGACATTTGAAGTAATTGTAATATTATTTCTGGTGTTTCTTATTTTAATTATATATTTTAATATTTGGGGGTAGAATTGTGGTAGGTGGGAAAGCATTTCTTTACAAGTTGGTGTGCCTTTCATAAGTAACTCACATATGTGTCTGTTTTCTTTTATGAATCTCGTATTCATTCATTCCTGTGACTTGAGTCCTAAGGTTTTAACTAAACTATTTGACCCCAATACCTTAATAAGGGTATTTATATTGCTTGGTTTGGCTTTGTTGGCTCCTCAGGTTATCCTACCTTGAGGATAGAGAAGAACGACCTGAGAAGTGTCACTCTTTTAGAGGCCAAAGCCAAGGTGAAGGATATAGCAATATCCAGGGAGAGGATAACCCTAAAAGATGTACTCCAAGAAGGTATTTATTATCTTAAAATCTGTTTATTTTTTTGAAAAATGGTTTTTATTTTCCTGTTTCTTAGTTTTTAAATTATGTCTTATATAGCTTTATTGTAACTCTAGATTTTCAGGTATAATAAAGCATACATAAGTGTTCATTACCTTTAAGGTGTATTTTCTATTTTGTTCTTATTTAAAATGATCATTAGCAGGTCTCTTTGAAAATATTTTAAGACATTTCTCTCTGACAAATAGTATGGAGGTTCTAGCAAATGGAATTGGGCTTTGAAATTAGACTTCATGTTCCAGTTCCAGGATATATTATACGTGTGACCAATTAATTACTTAATGTCTTAGATCTCCAGTTTCCTCTTCTGTAAATTTAGATTACGCAGTTGTATAAATAGTAGTCTTCATAACTCTTAGACTAGTTATGAAGATTAGATGAAATGATATACATTACATGAATTAGCACATAATAGTATTTGATAGGTAGTAATATTGTTTCCTTCCCCTCTTGCTATCCTTGCTTTCTTTTTTGAGTTTTCAGGGAATTGGTTATAAAGATGCTGAAAGATGAAAGCAGAAATTAATAATAAAATATTGCATTGAGCTTTCCATGTTGCTGAAGAGAATTACTTTCTTTTCACTCCCACTGTAATTCAGTTCAGAAAGTTTTGCGAGCATGTAAGACCTTCTGTATTCATCTTTTGGCTGAATACTTGTAGGCTAGTCACAGCAAAGTGAAGGCTTAAGCTGCCCCAATGGAAAATGGTAATTAATAGGAGCAGATTTTGGGGTGCCTGCTTTTCAGTGTATAAATGCCACTTCATATGGTTGTCTTTCTAAGCATAACTAGTTTTTAGATTTACCTGTTGCCTAAAGGCAGTTAATAGACCAGATAGCATTTCTTAAAGAATCACAGGAATTAGACCAGTGACTAAATGATACGTTTGCAGTTTCTTTGGGTCTCTAAACAGGATTGAATAAGTCATCTATTGTGATGGTATAAATTTGAGAAAAAGAGGAAATTTGGAATTATGTAATGTTTTCCTTGATGTTTTCAGGGCTGTAATAATTTGTCTTAAAACTATTTCAGAAAAGAAAACAAGGCCAATTTTTAAAATTAACATTTTAAAGAGTGATCAGGTTCACTGGAAATTTGATAAATACAAATCAAACAACAGTTACATGCCATTTTTCTTTCTTTCTTTTTTTTTTAAGAGAGAGTGAGAGAGGAGAGAGAGAGAGAGAGAGAGAGAGAGAGAATTTTTTTTTTTTAATATTTATTTTTTAGTTCTCGGCGGACACAACATCTTTGTTGGTATGTGGTGCTGAGGATCGAACCCGGGCCGCACGCATGCCAGGCGATCGCGCCACCGCTGAGCCACATCTCTAGCCCCTACATGCCATTTTTCATCTGTCACATTGATAAAAATTAAAAGGATTATACCCAGACTGACAGGGCTATGAGGGGACAAGCTGATGGCAATATGAATCCCTGTGGCCTTGTGGTAGAGTGATATATGTTCAGATATACTTTAGTGCATGTTCCCACATCTATAATGGTTTTGTTTCTAAGCCTGTAAACCCATGTTTGGGAATATTTAAAATGGAACTAGGTATGAGGAAGAGAAGACGGAGTATGAATTTCTGCAGTGTTCCCTTGAGAGAGCAAAGCTCAATCAAGCAAGGTCAGCTTGAGTGGGGATAGAAGAGCAGACCTTTGTGAGGAAGATTCTGGCAGGTCAAGGTGTTACCTCTGAGGGTGTATTGACGGAAATGTTTGAAAGTATTTACTCACCTCTAAGCAAATTGCTTTGAATAAAGATTATCCAAAGATTTTTTTTTTTTTTTTTTTTTTTACCTTGAGCATTCAAGTTACTCTGTGTCTCTAGGCTACAGTAAGACTTGATCTAGATGGGCACCAACAGCTTCAGCACTTAACGGTGAAAGGCTTTAAAGCCCACAAGTATGTGTAGTATCTGCAGTAAGTTGAAGCTATTTACAGGCATTTCTTTCTTTCTTTTTTTTTTTCAATTTTATTTTAGTTTTAGATGGATACAATATCTTTATTTTATTTATTTTTTTATGTGATGCTGAGGATCAAACCCAGTGCTTCATTTGTGTGAGGCAAGTGCTGTATCACTGAGCCACAACCCCAGCCCCACAGGCATTTCTTTTTATTTGTGAAAGTTAGAAAGAGGAACATTTTCTTATGGAAAAGAGTGACACGAGACTAATTTTGAATGATCATTTCCTCATTAGGAAACTTTTTTTTGATTAGCAGGTAGGAAATTACTAATAAAAAAATCTATGGATTTTCATAGTTTATTTTTAACCATTGAGTAAAATGATTAACCCAAAGGTCATAACTTCTTCTCTTTTTACCATAAAGTTTTTTGTTTTTTTTTTTAAAGAGAGAGTGAGAGAGGAGAGAGAGAGAGAGAGAGAGAGAGAGAATTTTTAATATTTATTTCTTAGTTCTCGGCGGACACAACATCTTTGTTGGTATGTGGTGCTGAGGATCGAACCCGGGCCGCACGCATGCCAGACGAGCGCGCTACTGCCTGAGCCACATTCCCAGCCCACCATAAAGTTTTTAGGAACACTTTTATACTAATGCTCTGAGAGGGCAAGTGACTTGTCTGAGACTGAAGTAGAGAGTGGTAGAAAGATTAGAACCCAGGA
Organism: Urocitellus parryii; assembly: GCF_045843805.1. Taxonomy (NCBI): domain Eukaryota; kingdom Metazoa; phylum Chordata; class Mammalia; order Rodentia; family Sciuridae; genus Urocitellus; species Urocitellus parryii. The sequence continues at coordinate 98,688,879 of NC_135532.1, read as the reverse complement.
TTGTCTAAATCTAGGACTTTGTACCCCTGGCCTTCCTACATTTTTTAGCACTGCAGCAGCAGAGAAGAGAGTCCATTTTTCTCCTTTTGTCACTGCTCTGAGGTGACCTAGAAACTCAAGTGTCTGAATTGATGCCCCATTACTGAACTCCAGTGCTCCTGGCTATGGTATTAGTTTATTTAGGATAATTCAGAAAAAAAAAAATTCTCATATATTTAGTGTAGATGTAGTGTTTCCCAAAAGTCAGTTAAGGTTATGAAGAACTTTAATGGCCATTAGATACCAACAATTTGGGCCTTTTTACTCTGGGCTGAAATAATGTTAATCATACGTACCCTTGTCATGTTTACATTGCCAGAAAGTTTTTCTACTGTAAGGTTATGAGGTTTTTGTATAATCGCATTAATTATTATTTTTCCTCTTAGGTACTTTTGGGCGTATTTTCCATGGGATTTTAGTAGATGAAAAAGATCCAAATAAAGAAAAACCAATGTTTGTAAAAACAGTTAAAGGTAGGTTTTTTTCTTGTACTATTTCTATACTATTTCTGGTATGGCTCATGCCAGCAAAATTCTGTTTCTCAGTGTGTGCTGGACCTTTTAAATTAGGCCATGTTAATTTAGCTCATATGAGGCTAACTTTTGAGGAGATTTGGGTTGTTAGGTATAGAAAATAGAAGACTTACAAATTAAGATATTAAACATTTATTAGATATTATTCTGATTTCTAGTTATATTGTATCCACTTGAATTCATTGTTGTTATATCTAATTTTGGTTTTTCCTTAGGTTAAAACTGTTTGCTTTCATTTCCTTAGAAAACATTGTCATTAGTTTTTCCTCTTCCAAACTGAAGTCTATAAAGAAAAAATTACTATTACCTTCAGACCCATAGCACCCTACATGGTAGATACTGTTTATCTTTTACCCCTTATCTGTCACTTTTCTCTTGGATGCTGTATAATGTGCCAGAAAATGTCTGTTCCTATATTCCTGTATTTCATGGTATACTTTTGTAGGTATAACCACAGTTGGGATTGATGGACCAAAGAGTATATACATTTAAAATTTTGAGAGATATTGTCAGACTGTGCTCTAAAATGTAGCACTAATTTATATTTTCACGAACAGAATACCTATTTTCACATATTCTTATTTAGGGTTATTTTTTGAAATGTGATGCCTAATTTTTTGTTTGTTTATATAAATTATTCAACTAGAGATTTCCTATCAGAACACTATAATATTATTTGCGTATGTCTTATTCCCTAATTCTGGTAAATTAACAACACTTTTTAAGTGTTAGAATTTTAACTATTTAAATCTGATGTTTGTAAAAGCTTAAATAATACTTACTTAATTTTTTAATTTTTAATTTTCTGTGGTGCTGGGGATTCAACACAGGGCCTGAACTACATCCTCAGATAACTCTTACTTGCTCATTTTGAGAGTAAGAAAAATTTGGTAACATATGAGGTGCTCAGTGTCTCTCAGTATCTGATACAGGTTGAAATGACAGGATACTAGTTTCTAAAAAACAGATTTATCACTTTGTGGAGGTTGAGGGGAAAATTAAATTATTCAGTTTTATGAGTAGGAGGTGACAAAATTTTATGAGGTTTACAAAATTAATTTATAATAACTTTCTAAATTAAAGGAATCCTTGGAAAGTATGAAGGGTTTATGTTGATTGTCTCTAAAAATATTTTTGGTTTGAAGAAAAATCTTTGGAATTTAATTGCCTATAATATAGCAAATTGCTTGTTTAAAGCTATGATTAATAAGCACACTCATACACATACACACCTTTTATCTTTTTTAAACAAATGGTTTAATTTACTATAACGTTTAGTATTTGTTTTTATTAACCCACTCATTCCCAGTCCCCCCCCCCCAAATTAAAGGTTTATATTTAAGTTAAATCCTGATAGGCTTTCTAACTAGATTTGAAGGATAGTTCTTACCTTTTTGTAAGGGTAAAATTTGAGCCATAAGTATAATAAAACAATTGTTTTTGGTTTTCCTGTTTTTTTTTTTTTTTAAGGGAACATTTCTTTTTAATTCTAACATTTCTTCTAGGGTTATTAAATATTCTGTGGACCATTCAGAACTGAGCTATTATTTATTTGTTCTGAATGAATCCTGAATTAACAAAAGGGGTTTCTTTCTTTTTTCTTTTTTTAATTTGTTTTAATTAGTTACACGTGACAGTACAATTATCTTGACAAAAAGGGGTTTCTATACAGAATTGGGTTGATTTAAGGTTGGAAGCGGGAGAAAAGGAAATGAAAACAATAAAGAAGCACAATGTGGATACTAGGACTCTTTTACAAGATGAGATTTCTCTTTTCCGTGTGTGTGTGTGTGTGTGTGTGTGTGTGTGTGTGTGTGTGTGAGAGAGAGAGAGAGAGAGAGAGAGAGAGAGAGAGAGAGAGAGAGAGAAAGTGTGCGTTGTAGTCACTTTGTTGTTTTTCTGCCTCACCACACTGTTCTCTCAGCTGGACAGAAATAAGAGAAAACACAGTGAGTCTTTAGTCAGCATACAGTCATAGTTTCTATGCACAGGGGATGGAGAGGAAGTGTACTTGTCTCAAAATTGTTAAAGAGATAACTTCATTTGATTATCTCTGAGATTTATTCTTTTGGGTGTTATTTTTATTTTTTAACTTAAGCTACGTGGAGCTAACAAAGTTCTTCACAAATCTGTATGCTTTGTTACATGCTGTACAATTAGACATTCTGTGTGAAATGGAAAAATGAAGTTTTTAAAGAGAATACCAATCTTTCCTTTAGGCATAAGCAGGAAATTAGCTTTTTAAAAAAATTCATAATTTTGTGCAGAGACCCACTGGACAGTCAAATGCAAATTTTCAGAGATTGAAATTGGAAGCTTGAATCTTACATAATAGGAATTGTGAAGTTGAATTCCATGAAATAAATGAATAAGTTGGGGTCATTGGAATTAAGACAGTATTTTTTTAATAGTTGCTAAATTTTTATAATTTTTGAAATGTCATGTTTAATATCATTTATGCTTCCTTGTAATTTTTAAACTGTAGATTTAATAGTACCCTTTTTATATGTATACATCTTGAAGATAGACCATTTATTATTTAAAACGAAAAGACTGGAGAAGGAATTCATAAAAAATGACTTCTTTTTTTTTCAATTTAAAGTTTTAATTTTAATGCAGAAAAATAATTCCATCTGTGTGACAAAGTGGAATAATAGAAAAATAATAAAAACTGTAATGACATTAAGACAAAGCATAGGGGCTGGAGATGTGGCTCAGCGGTAGCGCGCTCGCCTGGCATGCGTGCGGCCCGGGTTCGATCCTCAGCACCACATACCAACAAAGATGTTGTGTCTGCCGAGAACTAAAAAATAAATATTAAAAAAAAATTCTCTCTCTCTCTCCTCTCTCACTCTCTCTTTAAAAAAAAAAAAAAAAAAAAAAAGACAAAGCATAGAATTTTTTGATAATTGCTTATTCAGTATATTTGGGGGGGCTGGGGATGTGACTCAAGCGGTAGCATGCTCGCCTGGCATGCGTGCGGCCCGGGTTCGATCCTCAGCACCACATACAAACAAAGATGTAGTGTCCGCCGAAAACTTAAAAATAAAATATTAAAAAATTCTCTCTTTCTCTTTCTCTCACACATTCTCTCTTTTAAAAAAATATATTTTGCAAAATTTCCTTTTTTTATCATGTCTCTGTTTGTAAATAAGGTGTGTTGACACCAAATTCACATTTTCATACATGTATTTTGTATAATGATGACCATCTCCTTCCACTATCCTTGCTATTCCCCTTTTCCTTCCCTTTCTCTCCCACCTCTAAAAAATGACTTCTTAATAAATGGATAAAATTATTTTTTTCCACTTTAAAACTTTCTTAATTATTCAATGCATGTATTCCTGGCTTAATTGAACATGCTTATCAAAGTTAAGGACTTAAAAAAGTAGTATATAAAATGACATCCTGACATTAACCTTTTGTGTACTTGAATCTTGCCAGTTGAAGGTAAATAAATGCTTACCAAGTGGGCTTTTTTCCAGTTATTACTTATTTTCAGTCGTCAAAAGATCCAACCAGGCCCCAATAGTTCTGGCCATAATTTCATTAGAAATTATTTAGGTTATAGAAAGAGCATCATGGGCATTCCACCATTTTCAAAAGATCTTTTTAAGCAGTGTTTAGACAACTAGAGTTTATTCCAGCAGACACTAGCTCCTTTTCCTAAAGAGTGGTTCAAGTTCTTGGCTTTTTGTGTCCCCATTCTACAATTCCTACTTAGGTCTTAACTCAGAGAAGTTATCTAGAAAGAGAATGTTAATAACAAATAATGGGAGGGAATGAGGAAAGAAGTGAGATTCTGGTAGGTTTGGAAATAAATGAAATTTGAGTTATCTGTTTTGACAGTTCTACTGTCAAAGTAGCATAATCTAGTGCCTGAGCTCAATGGACTGGGTTTTATGATAGGTTCAACATTTTACTGGGTGGGGCTAGAATGTATGGATCTTGACTTGTATTGATCAGAAACTTTAAATATTTTTATTGTTCACATAAAACTTAGTTATTGGTTTCTTTGGAAGCGTTTTATTTATTTATTTAAGTAGTTGATGGACATTTATTTTATTCATTTATTTATATGCGGTGCTGATAATTGAACCCAGTGCCTCACACATGTGAGCAAGTGCTCTATCACTGAGCCATAACCCCAGCCCTCTTTAGAAGTGTATTTAAGGATATATTGTATTCATATTGTTTTGATATTTTAAAACTTTTTTAAAAAGTTCAAATTCATTTTCAGTTTTATAGTAGAAATACACTATAAATTTAAAGAAAATATTTTTTTCAAGTGGTGGCAAAAGTCCTCTATACTATTAAGATAGTGGTACCATAAGACAAAGAATCCTCATGGATTTGTGCAAATATTTATTTGATGGCTTCAAAATTCTTCTGAAGGAAAGCTTTACTTTAACCAGTACTGAATATGATTGGTGAATTGCATTGTCATGTCTTTTGTTTCAAAGACATGGATTTTAAAGTCAGTTTTAGTTCTGTCTTGCTACTTTGGATCAAAAACCATGAGTTTAGAAGCTAAAAATAAAATGAAATAATCTTATCTTAATTTGATCATTATATTACTCTTTCACTAATTTAATATTAGCTTTGTTTGTTTTTAACCAGAAAGAGGTAAGAAGAAGAAAATAACAAAATACACTATAGTCTCTAATCAGAACTCTTGTGGTTATTTTACTGTATTTGTAGGTTTGTAAGTTTATACACAGAGTGCAAACAGAACAGAAAGATATAAAATGTAAGCTCTCCCATCTTTAAAAGTTACCACCATAAATAGTTCTCTCTTCCAGTAGGACAGAAATGCTCCCCAATATATCTAACTTTTCAAGTAATTCTGTTTTTAAAATGTAACTGATCACACAAATAGATTTATCCCTTGCTTTTAAAATTTAATCTATATCTTAAAGATATCCCTGTGTTACTATATATAAATACCTCATTTTTACAAAGGAGGCACAGAGTATTCTGGTGTACTCATGTAGCTAGGTTTCTGTTGATGGATACTTCAGTTGTTATGAGTTTTCCAGTGGGATTGATGATATAATGTGTGTGTTCATTTTGAAATTGTGTTACATGTTGCTTCTCCCACCTACCCAAGGTGCTATTGTTGAACCTGTTTTCACACAGTCTTGCCCAAACTGGCAGACTGAATTTTTGGTCTCTTTAGATCAGACGGGGAAAATCACATCTCCTAGTTTAATTTGCATTTCTTTACTTTGGAGTAAGCCTGAGAGTCATTTTGTAATTTTGTTGGTCATTTGTTTGTTTGTTTTTTTCTTTTCTCAGTAAACTATATATTTAATCCACAGCCTTATTTCAAATTTTTTATACTGTATGAACTATTTAAAGAAGGAGAAAAAAAAGAAATTAGCCCTTTATATGCTGTATGTGTTGTAGTACTTTTCCAGTTAGTTAAATAGCTTTTTTTTTTTTTTTTACTTTATTTATAACTTTCCTGAATCTCTCATTTTTTGGTAAAAATTTATCTGAAAGTTGACCTACTTAGTGAGACTGTACTGCAGTAGAACTTTAGATCTATTTAGTTATACCTGTAACTTAAAATGAAAATTCACCTTGCAGTCCAAGGTAGTTATTTACTAATAGCAAAAATGTATTAGTATAATATATATAGTATTAATTATAATTCAAGACAATTTTTTTTCTTTATATAGATCAGGCTTCTGAAATTCAGGTGACAATGATGCTCACTGAAAGTTGCAAGCTTCGAGGTCTTCATCACAGGTGAGAGCAGAAGCCAACAACATTTCAGTGTTCAGTGTCTAGCCCCAGAGCTATGTTTTTATTTGAAGAACAGTTTATTGAATTCTGAATTGAAAACTTTGGGAATAGTTTTTTTTAAAATATATAAAAGTAAAATACATGCATCAAAGACATTTTACAAACAAAAAGTATGAAGAAGAAAATAGTATGTAAGCCCCTATGAGTAATAATAGTTGAACTTTTCAGAAATTGTGTGTGTGTGTGTGCTTATTTCACTTAAAAAATAGGACAATGGTATAATAGTTTAGAAAGTGTTTTGTTAGGAAATGTTTTAATATACAGAACACCAGCAATAAGAATAATAAATACTAATAAACCTACTTTCTAGGTCCAATGAAATGATAGTTAATATTTCACCATATTTACTTTTTGTGATTGTACATGTGTGTTGTATTTCTATCTAATCTCTAGATATTTCTGTCAATCTATCTATATGTTTCTCTGTGGAAATATTTTATAGTAAGTTAGCCATAAACACTTTTAGTATGTTTCCAGCATACTTTTCAGAAAAAAGGATGTTTTCCTGTATAATCACAACATCATTTTTTCTTTAATGAAGTTAACATGCTTCTTAATTTGATAAAGCAGTGTTTCCAGCTTTTTATGTCAGTAAGTATAGATCCTTGACCTCAATTAAAAAGGCAAAAAAGCTGGGTACAATGGCATATGCCTGTAATCCCAGTGGCTCAGGAGGTGGAGGCTGGAGGATAGAAAGTTCAAAGCCAGCCTCAGCAACTTAGCAAGACCCTAAACAACTTAGTGAGGGCCTGCCTGAAAATAAAAAAGGGCTGGGGATGTGGCTGTGTGGTTGAGTGCTTCTGGGTTCATTCCCCAGTACTAAATAAATAAATAGGCTATATAGTGGTTCCTTGAATGATAATACCATTTTTTATTTAACTAATCCCTTATGTATGATCATTAGGTCATAATATGATTTTTTAAAAGCACTTATGGTTTTATGTGAAGAGCTCTTTTAAAAGCTTCACATTGGTCCTGTTCACAGAGCTATAATGAAAACTTCTACATTCTGAGGAGGACCTTAAATATAGTATCTTAGTGTGTGGCAGTTTCAGTATCAAGGGAAGGTTTTTTTTCTTCTGAAGCATTGTCAGTTTAATTTATCTGCTGTCTGAAAATTTGTCTGCATGTTTAAAAAATAAAACTGAGACCATCCCTATTGGAAGATGTTTATGGACTTCTCAAAAAAGACATACAAAGTGATGTGTGCAAGAGGCATCATGCATTTTAATTTTTGCGAACCTTGGGCAGTTACTTGAATTCTGTTAAAAAGTAAGATAAATGGTAATGAAAGTGAGTCCAGATTTTTGGCATTGTGGTGGAAAACAAAACAAGCCAGCACTAAGTTGACAACTATTTTTCTGTGATTGAATATAAAATAACTATTAGCTTCTGGTCAACCAGAGGTAAATCTCAGTAGCAGAAGAGAAAGAAACAAAGTTGTTTAGGGAGGAAAAAAGCATTTTCCTAGTTTTGAAATTCCAAGATAGAAGTCTCATTAAGTTTATCATATGCCATAGACATTGCCTTTTTAGTTTCATTAAAACTTTTAAAAAATAACTTTTTTAGGGAAAAAAAAAATTAAACTCACAATATTGAGGGACAGTGAAACTGTTCCTTTGAAGGGCTAAAGTCACATAGCTCAAGAATGTTGCCGTCCATTGGCCTGTTTCAGTCCCAGTATAGAACTCATCGTTTGTAGGAATGAATGGACAGATCATCCCTTAGGCCACATTTTTCTAAAAAACACATTTTGTTTCCTTTAGGCTTTTGACAAGAACTGGGAAATGATCGGTTAGAAAGTTCCTTTTTGGCAATGTTGGATGTGCGTGATGTTCTGTTATGCTGACTTTAGGGGAAGCGCCAAAAGTATTTCAATGTGTCATACTAACTTAATACTTCTCTGCCTAGCCAGTATTCTTAAACTGATGAAAGCAAGATCTGTATGACAGTGTGTGGCATGGATAAATGTAAACAAAGCTGGTATTTTCCCAAGAAGCAGTATTATATCCACTGTAGCCCTAAACATGCCTTGGCTGGAAATGTTCAGAGCAGGCATTTGCAGCCTTTCTCTCTCGCATCTTAATTCTGTGAGACTTTGCAGCATCCTACCAGGATGGATTAACAGTCCCAGGATGCCCTTAGGTCATGGCATGGATTGATATTCTGAATTGGGGTTGGTACTGGACAATTCAATGAGTGAGGAAAGGCTTGGTCAGGTTAATTGTTCATCTTGGCTGTAAAGTGATAGCAGAACTCCTGGATAAAATGAACAAAGCACATTGTTAATATGTAGGAAACATTATTCTTTACATTCACTGTAGCAATTAATCTCTCCTTTTTTTTTTTTTTTGTACTGGATTGAACCCAGAAGTGTTTAACCACTGAGCCACATCCCCAGCCTTTTTATTTATTTTTTATTTTGAGATAGGATCTCGCTAAGTTGTTTAGGGCCTTGCTAATTGCTCAAGCAGGCTTTAAACTGGCAATCCTCCTGTCTCAGCCTCCCAAACTGCTGGGATTTCAGGCATGCACCACCATAACTGGCAGTTAATCTCATTTTTAAGGGAAGCCTACTACACTTTTCATTTTGACCCCTGATATTTATAGACTATTCGTATTATAGGTTTTACCAACAAACTCAGTACATTCAGCAAGGAAGGTCACCTGGTTTCAGATTTTACTTTTTTAACTGGTTATGATATGAAATTCTGAATGTTTGGACAGTCTGTGATTAGAATTGTACAAATACTAAAATATTTCTCACTTCTTTTTCTACTGGAATTTGTGAGAATAATTTTTATCATAAGTTAAAATACCTGAATGGATAAAAGATAACAAGCTTTTAACAACTTTAGAGAGTGCCTTGTTTAAATGTACTCTTGAGCTCTTTCCCCTTGTGACTTGATTCCCCTGTGTTGGCCTGAGTACCTGATGGCAAGCACTTGTGTGGCATGAGTACCTCACAGCTCTCACTTTGCAGGTGCATTCAGCAAGCCTGAGAGCTGAAGGCAGTTCTTGTGTAAGCCCAATGGACTCTATATACCATTCCTCCACCTTCCCTGTATACCTCCTCTGCTCTTATCTACTCTTAGAGATTTTGGGCTTTCCCATTTATCCTCTTTTTCTTTGTAAAATGGGCAGAATAAAGAGCAGCCATTTATACTTTGAAAGCTATTATCTTTCCCATGGTGATAGAATAAGATTTGACTTCTTCCAGCATAGATACAATGCTATTGATTTCTGCTAAATATATTTCAGTTACAAAGAAAGGAACAAAGAGGTACTCTTGGGGTTAAAGAGATGGGGCAACTCATCATATTCATCCTAAATTATGTTGTACTCAGGTTAATCCTGAATGTAAACCTGTAGTCATTTCAGAGTTCGTGGGAGCTAGTAGAAAGGAGGCTCTGTAGTCTTTCCTGTAGTCTTTTTTCCCTGGGAGGAAATGTTCAAGGGAAAGCGTAAGTTTTAGAATCAGCTGAAGACCTGAATTTCTTTTCTTCATTTATGCGCTCTTTCTTGTCCTACAGGTTACCTAACTCTTCTTCCCTGAAGTGGGTTTCTTTGCCAATGAAGTGGGCTAATGATTGCTGCCACTCTTCTGCTCTAATGCAAACAGAAGACTTTTTAGAGGTCACCTCTTACAGGTCCACCCATCTCTGAGCCCTCATTTTCCCAGTTCCTCAGTGTCAGTGCTTTCCCTCTTAGTAACTCCTAAAAATCCAAGTGGAACCCACAGCTTTGCCACTTGGTCACTAGTGGTCATAACAGAATTTTATGACTGGTTTTAGAAGTGATGCATTCTAAATTGAGACAATTTTTAGGAAATAAAAGCAAGGTAGAGATTGTCTATAGTTCCATAAGTGAAAGACAGCACCTTTTAACTTTTGGTGTATTCCTGCCCAGTTATTTTTTTCTCTATAGCTGTAATTACTCTTTAAACATGTGAATTTTGTTATCTTGTTTTCCTATAAGATTTTACTCATATTCTCATTATATCTCTTTGTGATCATTTTATTGTTACATGTCATCCAATTGTTTTTTCATTACTTTTGGGCATTCAAGTTGTTTTCAACTTTTTACTCCTACTATTCGTTCATGTAATTTTTTTATTCATGTATTTTTTTTTATGTTTGATCTTATTATCAAACATCCTTAGAAACAGAATTTACTAAGTTAAGGAGTAGAAATGATTTTAAGGCTATTGTGTGTGTTTTTGTTTCAAATACTTACTAAACATCTGTTTTATATGGCACAGAATATAAAGCATTGAATATAAAAATTAAGATTCCACAATAGTTAATGCCTTTTAGGAATTTTCAGCTAATTATGTAAAAAAGTTTCATAGCCTTGGAAAAAATTAGCAATTATTTCCAGATACCAGAGAAAGAAGTACCATTATGCAGTAGGATAAAACTTGTGTGTGTGTGTGTGTGTGTGTGTGTGTGTGTGTGTTTATGCCATAGAAATTAAAATAAGAACAAGATTGTCTGCTCCATGCTTGGCTTTATTTTGCACATCAAAGCAACTATTTATGGTTGTTGAGGTCCCTGTGTTTTAAGAGTGAAAACTAAGGCAAAGAGAGAAGGAGAGAGTCCCTCCAGATACTAAATGAGAAACCTGGTTTTCAGAAATCTAAGTCCCATGTGATGCAGTAAGTTCTTGCATTTGTAGCAATTTCAGACTCTTAAATATCTTTCAGTTATTATATTCTTGTCCACATAATATAATGGGCCTTGTTTTTTTGTTTTTTCTTTTTTTAAGTGTGATGATGGAATAAGTGTAATATGATCAAAATATACTCATGAACAAATCATTTTTTAGGTGTCTTTGAGTACCCTTTGATTTAATGTGGCTAGTTATGTCTTCAAAGAATCCAGTATATTGGAAACAACTAGAGTTTATTTCTCTAACAAAAAGTGCATATATGGGGAATGTTTTAAGTCTGGTTGAAAAACATAGGGCTTTTATAATTTTATATTTTTAATGATAATCATGTTTCTAAATATATTTGGGATTTTGCTTTATTTTAGATGACCTTTATTACTTTTTATTTAAAATAAGCCCCTAAAGTTTAGATTTCATGTGTTTTTCTCCCAATTTCTTATTATTTTATAGAAATCTTCTTCCTATTACTCATGTGTGTATAGAAGAAGGAGAAAAGCCCATGGTGATACTACCTTACATGAATTGGGGGAATCTTAAATTGTTTTTACGGCAGTGCAAATTAGTAGAAGCCAATAACCCACAGGTGAGAAATTTGCCCAAATACTTACTACTTACGAGTAGTTTCTGATAATATCTTTGAAGGTAGATGTTAATATTCTTACACATAAGTTGTTTAAAGGTCTGCAAAGGGAAATTCAAAACGATATTTAAAATGTGTTGATTTAGAGGATAATTCCTATCCTGAAGTGTATACTTGGCCGATGCTTATGTTTTTCTTGGTATTTTTGTTGTGTGTTTATTCATAATTACCTTGAACTCTCTGCAGCACCATCTCAGTCATTTTCCCAATAACTCTTTGAAGGCCCTGTCCTGAATCTCCCTTCTAGGAAAGGAAACAGAATTAACAGAGCCATTTTGGTCCATATTGTACCAAAAGTTGGTGATGACTAGAGGTCTTGATTATGGGAGAAAATTAGGTATATTCTTAATATGATTGGCTGTAAGACATCAGTCAGCTAAGAATTTCTTGTTATTGCTTATGTACTAGCTGTGAAGCATTTGGTCAGATTCTAAACATATTATAGTAGAAGTGGCAATAAAGCCTTTTAGTTTTGCTGTGTGCTGTGTTTTGTAGACTTATTAAGTTTGGTTTTAAGATACATAATAATTTAGTTCATTGCAATTGCTATGAGAAAATGGATTTTAAAACAACATTTGAGTATTTGGCTTAGTTTGTAAATTGATGGGATTAAAGCAGTGATTCCCAACTAAGTGGTTAGAGACTGGTTCAGCAGCATCACCTAAGGAAGAACTTCATTCCTCAGACCATAATTCTGGCATACTAGAGAAGCATATCAGAAGATAGTTGTAGACTTGTATTAGTTTGAAAATGATCTCCAGGGGATAACATCCAAATTAAAACTGCTGTTTTAAAAGAAAGAACAAATTCTTAAATAAAAGCATTTGCAATATTATCTTGAGAATCAACATTCATTGAACAGATGTTTACTGAGCAGCTACTGTATGTACTGGATGTCAGGGAGATAAATCTAACAGATGAGAGGAGCCAGTTAAGTAAATGTTAAGTCATAAACAGAATAAGGACTGTGCTTGATATAAGCACATTATAGGGAGCTATATGAACATACTTTTGGTCTGGAAATTTTTTTAAATTATTTTTTTATTTATATATGACAGCAGAATGCATTATAATTCTTATTACACATATAGAGCACAATTTTTCATATCTCTGTTGTATACTAAATATATTCACACCAATTCAGTTTTTAAAACTCATTGTATAGGTGTAAAGAAATATTTATGGGTGGAATAGGATTGTGGAATAAACTGTGCACCTACCTTTTTAAGTTTTGTGCTATCTGCAAACCTTGTCATTTTTCTGTTCCTACAGGCAATTTCTCAACAAGACCTGGTACACATGGCTATTCAGATTGCCTGTGGGATGAGCTACCTGGCCAGAAGGGAAGTCATCCATAAAGATCTGGCTGCTAGAAACTGCGTGTAGGTGCCATGAACTCATCACTGTCACTTGATGAATAGTCCTCTCTGGATTTGGGATTCTCCTGGGAGTCACAGTGGGACTTATGTTTTATTTAAGGATAACAACGTTCAATACTTTTTAATTCCCTGATTACATTTGATGTTTGTGTTTTCACTTTTCAGCATTGATGACACGCTCCAAGTTAAGATCACAGACAATGCCCTCTCCAGAGACTTGTTCCCAATGGACTATCATTGCTTGGGGGACAATGAAAACAGGCCTGTTCGATGGATGGCTCTTGAAAGTCTGGTTAACAATGAGTTCTCTAGTGCTAGTGATGTGGTAAGTGTTGGGTATTTCCAGTTACCAATAAAATGGAGAAGACCCATTCTGTTTTACAGTGTTTTTTTTTTTTTTTTTTTTTTAAATTGGGCTTACTGTATCATTGTCTCTTGCATCTCAAGATTTTTATTTTATGATGTAGGATTAGTCTTTTACTTCTGAGTTTTATATGCTTTAAGGATTTGTCTTTTTAAAAAAAATTTCAATTTATTTATTCTAATTTGTTATACATGACAGCAGAATACATTTCAATTCATAGTACTCTTATAGAGCACAATTTTTCACGTTGTACACAAAGTAGAGTCACACCATTCATACATGTACTTAAGATAATGATGTCCATCTCATTCCACCGTCTTTCATACTCCCATTCCCCATCCTTTTCCCTCCCTCCCTTTTTCCCTGTCTAAAGTTTCTCCATTGCTCCCATGCTCCCCGCTCCTATCCCCATTTATGGATCAGCATCCACATATCAGAGAAAACATTTGGCATTTGGTATTTTGGGATTGGCTTATTTCACTTAGCATAATATTCTCCAACTCCATCCATTTACCTGCAAATGCCATAATTTTATTCTCTTTTAATGTTGAGTAATATTCCATTGGGTATATATTCCATAGTTTCTTTATCAGTTCATCTGCTGAAGGGCATCTAGTGGTTGGTTCCACAATTTAGCTATTGTGAATTGTGCTCCTGTAAACATTGATGTGGCAGTGTCGCTGTGGTATGCTGTTTTTAAGTCCTTTGGGTATAAACCGGGGAGTGGAATAGCTGGGTCAAATGGTGGTTTCGTTTCAAGTTTTCCAAGGAATCTCTATATTGCTTTTCATATTGGTTGCACCAATTTACTGTGCCACCAGCAATATATGAGTGCGCCAACACTTATTGTTATTTGTATTCTTAATAGCTTCCATTCTGACTAGAGTGAGACGAAATCTTAGAGTAGTTTTGATTTGTGTTTCTCTAAATGCCATAGATGTTGAAAATTTTTTCATGTATTTGTTGATTGATTGTATATCATTTTCTAAGAAGTGTCTGTTCAGTTTCTTGGCCCATTTATTGATTGGGTTATTTGTTTTTTTGGTGGTGTTTTTGAGTTCTTTGTGTATCCTAGATTAGTGCTCTATCTTATGTGCATGTGGTAAAAATTTGCTCCTATTCTGTAGGCTTCTCTATTCACCTCACTGATTGTTTCTTTTGCTAAGAAGCTTTTCAGTTTGAATCCATTCCATTTATTGATTCTTGATTTTATTTCTTGCACTATAGGAGTCCTATTAAGGAAGTTGCAGACTAATCTGACATGATGAACATTAGGGCCTGCTTTTTCTTCTGTCAGGCGCAGGGTCTGTGGTTTAATTCCTAGGTCCTTGATACACTTTGAGTTGAGTTTTATGCATGGTGAGAGATAGGGGTTTAATTTCATTTTGTTGCATATGGATTTCCAGTTTTCCCAGCACCATTTGTTGAAGAAGCTATCTTCTATGTTTGTTTTTGGTGCCCTTTGTCTAGTATGAGATAACTGGGTTTGTCTCTGTGTCCTCTATTCTGTACCATTGGTCTACAAGTCTGTTTTGGTGCCAATACCATGCCGTTTTTGTTACTGTTGCTCTGTAGTATAGTTTAAGGTCTGGTATAGTGATGCCACTTGCTTCACTTTTCTTACTAAAGATTGCCAGATGAATTTCACGATTGCTTTTTCTATGAGGAATGTCATTGGGATTTTGATTGGAATTGCATTAAATCTGTATAGTGCTTTTGGTAGTTTTCATTGTAGAGGTCTTTCACCTCTTTTGTTAATTCCCAAGTTTTTTTTCTTTTTAGGCTATTATAAATGGGGTAGTTTTCCTAGTTTCTCCTCGGAGGATTTTGACTGATGTACAGAAAGGTCTTTAATTTATGGGTGTTGATTTTATATTCTGCTACTTTGCTGAATTCATGTATTAGTTGTATAGTTCTAGAAGTTTTCTTTCTTTTTTTTTAAGTTCTTTTTAAAAAATTTTTAATTTTTATTTTTTGGCAGTGCTGGGGATTGAACCCCAGGCCTTGTGCATGCAAGGCAAACACTCTACCAACTGAGCTAATATCCCCAGCCCCAGTTCTACAAGTTTTCTGGTGGAATTTTTTGCATCTTCTAGGTATAGAATCATGTCAACAAATAGTGATAGTATCAGTTCTTCTTTTCCTATCCATATTCCTTTAATTTCTTTTGTCTAATTGCTCTAGCCAGTGTTTCAAGAACCATGTTAAGTAGAAATGGTGAAAGAGGGCCCCCCTGTCTTGTTCCAGTGTTTAGAAGGAATACCTTCAATTTTTCTCCATTTAGAATGATGTTGGCCTTGAGCTTAGCGTAGATAGATTTTACAATGTTGAGATATGTTCCTGTTATCCCTAGTTTTTCTAGTGTTTTGAACATGAAGGGGTGCTGCATTTTGTTGAATAAGGATTTATCTTTTAATGTATATTACTGAACACTGATTAATTAGTTACATAAATCAGTTTATACTTTTTTCTTCAGTGTATTAATTTTCCTGGCCTCTGTGACAAATCATCACAACCTTCGTGGCTTAAACAACAGAGATTTATTTTCCCACTGTTCAGTTCTGGAGGCTAAACAGATGTAGACAGGGACTGCCCCCAGAGACTCTGTACTTGTGTTCATTTGCTGTGCATGAATTATTTACTTAGTTTTTTCTGAACATTATTTTCTGTTCATTAAGGTCTTTCATTGTTAATATCTTTAAAATACTTTGTTTTTACTTAATTTAAAACCAAGTATAGTCTAAAAAAACTTACCTGACACTTAAAGTGGGTAGAATAAATAAGAGTGATTAGGAGAAGGAATATTACCTGCTTCAAGAAGCAGCTGCAGAGGTTAACATAAGATTGAAACCTGCTTCGTGTTGTCTACAGCCTCACCTAGCCAGTGGAGCACGAGGCATGTCAGGGAGTAGGAAGTAGTGTGGTGAGTAAATCTATCCCAGTTCTTAGATACTGAACCTTATTCAGCCTGTACAGTAGTGGGAAACTAATCCCCGTATGTTTTTCCAGAGCTTTGGTAATAAAATAAAATTCTTTCTTAACATCTAGAAGTTAAACTTCCAAGTAAATCAATATAGATGTCTAAAGAGAACCTGGGCTTTTTGGAGGCTGGGGGTGGGGCCAATATACAGCTGCTATATTTAATGACAGTAAGAACCAATTGTACTTTTTGATAAGGTACTTGTTTTTTGAGTTGCCAAGTCTTTCTTTAGAAATTCTGGAGTCTAGCTGAAATTGTTCACTAGTTACTATATTAAGCAAAGCTGTTTTCAATGTGAAACATGGGCTTAAATTTGGTTTTAGAACCATTTTAAGACATCAGTTGAATTAGAGCTGTGTGGTTTTCAAATCTATTTTAGTAGTAAAGCCTGCAGCTAAACATTTTTTGAATGCAAAAAAAGTAAAAGAAACTTTTCTCAATGTTTACTTTAAAAATATCATTCCATACTTTATTTAAAATACAAATTTGCTCATCTCTTTAGAATGTTATTGTTTTTTCCAGTGGTTGATTTAAAAATGGTATGATTTTGTTACTCATTGAGTTATTATATAGTTGCCTTAGTTTAAATGAGATGGCAGTTGTAGTGAACCCAAAACTATTTGTTGGACAGGAAAAGAAGATATTTCTTAGATGACAAATGATAAGTGTTTCATATAATTTAAAGATGTAACTTCAGGAGATTGGGATTTTTTTTTTTAATTCTCTTAGAAAAAGGAATATTGGCAGCTAATATCTCAGAGGGGAATGGTAAGATGGCTAGGAGCACTGTTGGTTGCACAGTAGAGAATCCCAAAATATGTATTAATGTATTTGTTTTTTTCTGTGTACATACTTCATTGTATAATTAAGCAGCAATAGGATTTTTATGTGGTGCTAAGGATTGAACCCAGTGCCTCACACGTGCTAGGTGAGTCCTCTACCACTGATTCACAACCACAACCCCAATAATAGGATTCTTAAATAACATATATGATCAAATATTTTCCAGGAACTTCCAAGTAAAAATTAAACTACATGATACCCTTTCAACAAATAAGACTAGAATTAATTATATCTGTCTAAGCAGAGGGGATAACATCTCTTAAGCTGGATATACTGTTCAGTTTTAGCTGGTATGTCCATATTGAGGATATGATTTAGTTAAGCTGAACCTTTCAAAATCATACTTAGAATTAGTTATTTTTATTGTAATATTTTAAAAATTTTATAAGCGTTCAAACGTTTTAATGTCAGAATCTGCCTTTGTAATAATGTAGTTATCTGAAAGGTTTTGTTGCTGCTTCTTTATTTGACAACTTTATTTTTAAAAACATTATTTGTAAACATCACCATGAATTTATCGGTGAGCAACTTGACAGAATTCTTTAAACTCATAATTGCTTTCAGTATATCTTGGCTGAACTTACATGAAACTGTGTGACCTAAATTTTTCTGAGCTGTATTTAGTTAGCACCTTATGGTAAGAATAACCCTTGATTTACATTTAATATTGTTAACTCCTAAGGTTTTCAAATTTTCCCTTTTCAGATTTTTACAGATTCATTTCATGTACACAACCAATATCTCCTATAAATATTTTTTGCCTTGAATAATAGGGATTGAAAGGACTAGTTGGATCTTTCTGTTTCTATAACTATGATGTGATTGATTATTAGTATAAAAATTCCTCTCTTTTGGGGGATTATATATTTTTGAATTCTTAAAATAGGTATAAAGCACAAATATTGAGGATTGCATTTTAATATTTGGATTGAAAATGTTAACATTTCAATGAACATAATCATTATTATTCTCATTGCCACTTCCTTTATGAGTTGAGTTGGGGATTTAAAAGCTGCATATGGTATCCTTTTTTTGAGATGACCAACTTTTGCAGTCATATGCAAAATAAACTCCCACCATAGTTTTTGCACATGTAAAATAGGTACTTTTAATGGTAAGTGTAGCATCCAACTAATGGTATTAGTGTCTTAGAGCATTTTCTAACTCCTTTAAAAGATCTGTAACATTTTAAAAATATTTTTTTAGTTGTCAATGGATCTTTTTATTTTATTTACTTATATGTGGTGCTGAGGATCCAACCCAGGGCTTCACACATGACAGGCAAGTGCTCTACCACTGGGTCTCAACTCCAGCCCAAGATCTGTAACATTTTTGCATCTCTGTAGTTAAAAATTCTATGTGGTTTGTTCAGAAGTATGTTAATATTTTCTATCTTAAAAATAATACTTTGCA
Organism: Urocitellus parryii; assembly: GCF_045843805.1. Lineage (NCBI taxonomy): Eukaryota > Metazoa > Chordata > Mammalia > Rodentia > Sciuridae > Urocitellus > Urocitellus parryii. The sequence goes on along the minus strand of NC_135532.1, from coordinate 98,670,206 downwards.
GCTGGGAGACTGAGGCAGGAGGATAGCGAGTACAAAGCCATCCTCAGCAAAGGCAAGGCGCTAAGCAACTCAGTAAAACCCTGTCTCTAAATAAAATACAAAAAAAAATAAATAAATAGGGCTAGGGATGTGGCTCAATGGTAGAGTGCCCCTGAATTCAATCTAGTACCATACACACTGCCCCTACCCCTCGACCCTGCTAAAACACCTTTGTGTCTCTGGGCTTTGTTTTCATATTTTTTACTGAAAGGATTAAATATTTCAATGTGTCAAGATTCTCGTGATGTTAACATCAGCTTTTAACTGTTGAGCTTAGGAAATATGCACTGCTAGATTTGACTAGTTGTGAATATCTTTCTAATATTATGCCAAGATATGACGCCATCATAGGCATTCTTAAGAATGTCTGGATATTGTTTTTATTCTGTTTTCATCAGATGTAGGCACCACCATAGTTTTTTTAATGAGTTTCTTTTCCTTTATTAGAAAATAGATTTCTTGATTTATGTCTTCTTTGAATTATTCAGCTAATTATGGTAGTTAATATAATTCTGCCATTAACATACTACCTCCTATGAAGAGATTAAATGCAATCAGGAATGCACAGTTAAAAGTTCTTTCTTGTAGGTTTTCTTGTTTTTGTAGTATTATATTGTGTTTTAAAAGCATTTTCATGGGAAAAACAAGTTAAGGAAATGGCTTTCATGCTAATCTTGACAGCATGCTTTATGGCAGTGAGGAGATCTTTTCTAATTAGGACATTTGAATAGTTTTTAGGGTTCAAAGCAAAATGTGCTTCTCATGCCTTTATTTATTTTGTGGATGTTAGTGATTACCTAAAAGGGGGACATCTGTAAAGTTATGCAGAATCTGCATCATATTATATGCATGTTGCTTCATTTTTGTTCCTGTTTGCCCAGTGCTGTGGAAAGTCATCATCTTGACCTGAGCAGACTTGATCGAGAGGCCTTCACATTTATAAAATACCCGTGAAGGAGGTGATAACTACTGTGGTGTCAAAGAGAAAGAGTTATCAGAGGATGCTTATTATTTTTAAAAGTACAGAAACTTTTTATATTACTTCTTCTTTATTAATTGTACAGCAATGCTTAGATTCCTAATAATTACCTGTTTCCTTTATGGTTGCAGGTTTTATGTATCAACGATCTTAGACTATAGTTTAAGTATGAAGTTCACATTAAGAAAAATTAATATAATATTAAAATTAGAGGTGGAAAGATCATTTCAGACCTTAGTTTAGGAAATATTTAAGATTTAACATTATTGGTATTAAGAAGATATTGCTTTGTTTTTATTAACTAGTGTTATTTTCATCATCCTGATAATGAGGAATACATGAATTTTACTTCAGGAGTATTTAATATATTTTCAGAGGTGTACACTTGCTGTCTAGTGACCAAGTAGTTGCTCTGGGTATATTTTCAGTAATTGGTTCTGCTTCAGGATATTATAGGATCTTATAGACATCTCCTTCTCTCTCTCTTTTGTTCTTTTAGAACCTTCTCTTTATCATTCTGTTTGATGTTCCTGTCAGATAGCCCTCTGTTCTAATGGAACAGTGATTAAGCATCTGTATAGTAGAGAGAAGTGTCATAAATAACTCATGTGGGTGATGTCCTGGTAGGCAGCCAAATATTGGCTTCTCTGTCTTTTCTAATCACAGATCCTAGGACAGATCCGTAGCAGAAGTTATCTCTTTTTAGTCATGTATGATACCCTGTGCTTAAAGATTGAGGTACTGTCTTAGTGCATTCAGGCTGTCATAATAAGTTATCATAGACTGTGTGAGTTAAGCAACCAACATTTATTTCTCATAGTTTTAGAGTCTGGGAATTTCAAGATCTAGACATCAGCAGATTAAGTGTCTGATAAGGGTTCCTTTCCAGGTTCAGAACATTTATTTTTTTTTCTCTGTGTCCTTACATGGCATAAGGAACAAGGGTTTGGGGTTTCTCTTATGGGAGTACTAACCTCATTCATGAGATCTCTACCTTTGTGACCTGATCTCTTCCTTCTGATTCCAGCTCCTAAATTCCATCATGTTGGGGTTAGTATTTAAAAGTATGAATTTGGGGGAGACATAAATATTCAGTCCATTATGTTATGTCACTGGTCCCCCAAAATTCATCTTTCTCACATGTAGAATGTACCTATCCCCACCCGCCAACAACCCTCAAAGTCTAAACTCATTCCAGCACCAGAACTGAAGTCTAAAATCCAAAGCCTCATTTAAGAATCATCTAAATTAGATATGAGTGAGCTTTAAGGTGCAAATTATTCTGAGGCAGTTTCTTCTCTGGATCTGAACCTTTGAAGTCAAACAAGTTCAGGCTTCTGAAATACAGTGGTAGCACAGGTTAGGATAGACATATCCATCCCAAAAGGGAGAGATGGGTAACAGGTCCTAATAATTCAAAAACCTAACAGGGCTAACAGCATAAACCTTATAATTTGAGAATATTTCTCTTGAGCTCAATACTTTGCTTTCCAGGTCTAGTGGGGTGGCAACATCACCCCCCCCAGCTGAGCAGGTAGGCTCCAGTGGCTCTCTGCCAGGGCCCCACAGGCAGGACAGGGCAGGAGGACATAATTCATCTTACTAATTTTCCTTTTAATGTTTTCACACCACAGTTGACCTGAAACCAAAAGAAAGTGAATCTGTGGGTAAGGGTGCTGTACTAAAATCAAGTATTAAGCTACTAAAGAAATAAAATGGAAATCTCTTAAATTCAGTAGCTCCAATTTTATTTAATACTACATTAAAAAGGAAAAAAGAATTCTTACTTTTAGACAAGCCACATTAATATATATTCTTAGTAGGAAAATATATTTTGTATCCTATATCTTAAGAAAGCTATAGAATAACTCAAATTGAGGGGAGAGGAATATGACAAATAAAAAATTGCTATTCTGTAAGTGTTCTTTAAATGGACATAGCTGCAGACTCTCATAAAATTCTGGAAAAAGCATCTTGACCTTATTTCCGCCATTCCAGCTACGTCAAACAGAAGTAAATTATAGAATAAGTCTGTCTACATTTTAAATAATTTAGTTATCAAAAGATTTTAAAGAACAAGTTTTTCACAAATCATCCCTGTACCATTTGGTCTTGATTTTCCTTTTTTAAGGTTAGTTTGCCAGCATGTAATTAATCACTTTTATTGGTTTTTAAGAAAATGAAACTGCAGTGTACCCTTTGGCTTGATTTTTTTTTTTTAATGTTGTTTAAGTGTTGCAGTAAGTAATAGGAGAATCTTAGGTGACTGTTTAGTGATAATAATGTGGTTAAAACATGTGAAAGAAGTAATTTATTAAAGTCAGCTTATCCATATCACATTCCTGTGTATAAGTCCAGACCTCAGACTCCACCAGCACAATTGTCAGAGTCCCTGTTTGTTAGTAGAGCATTTATTCCCTGTGTACAAAGGGGCAGTTCTACTTTTCACCATTTCCCATCATTTCTTTCTCCAAAATCTGGCTTGAATTATTTTTTCCCTTCCCCACAGTTCTTCCATAATCAGTGAATGAGAACAAACCTACCTTATCTCAGGAAGAAAGAATGGGAACACCCTTCCAGGCAGCTTCACTTCCTTGGGCTCTGTTCCATGTGTGTAGTACATTGCCTTCTCTGTGGAAATTGGACACAATTTAAAAAATTAAGCATTGTATTTACTAATCACCATCAGTATTAAGATTTCTTATAGAGTAGATATTTATTTATTTATGGTACCAGGGATTGAACCCAGAGGAACTTAACCACTGAGCCACATCATAGCCCTTTTTATTTTTTATTTTGAGACAGGGTTTCACTAAGTTGGTTAAGGCCTCACTTAGCTGCTGGAGCTGACTTTGAACTTGTGATCCTCTTGCCTCAGCCTCCCGAGTTGTTGGGATTATAGGCATGTGCCACCACTCCTGTCTTGAGTAGGGTTCTTAAGATAGGTAAATACCTGGATGTGTGCAGGCTCTGCCATTTAATTTTTTTATTGACTCAAAATCACTTTTACATTGTGTGTGTGTGTGT